>NC_064614.1:236629847-239129847 GCF_023898315.1 Schistocerca nitens | reverse complement strand
GCTGCTAATCTCCTAACAAATGGCGCGGAATGACACGGAATGTTCCAAGGAGGCTGTTAATTGCTCTCGGACGGCAGACGGAAATGTGAATGGATTACTGTGTGCTTGGAGCACACAGCTGGTCGGCCAGAACCTAGACGACGAGTATGCCTGCATCACGGTCCCATGCAGTCAAACATTAGGCCACTGTCACTCTCGAACCCCCCCAAAATTTGGATATTGCACGATTCGACCAGCCGGCCAAGTGGAGACCGACAATGTGTTCAGACTCTGTCAGCTGTCGATAACGCTGACTGACACGAGGGCGGGGCATCGCCACGTCTTTCACTGTGATCACACTACACCTGATGCTCTTTACGGCCCTCATATGTCCTACCAGTCCTGGTAACGAAACTACAAGTGAATCACACTAATCCACAACGGATCGCTAATCATTTAGATACCCACCGATAATTTGTTCATGTAAGAAGTTACACTGCTGGCCACCGTAAATGCAACACCCTGACGGAAGCATCCGAATCAAGTGAAATTTACACCATGGGTTTGCAGCGATGATATGCAACTGATTAGAATTTCAGTGCAGACGCACATCACGCGCGCCTGTGGCGCGACCTCATAGCGCCATTTAAGGCTTGGCGATTTCGACGAGTGTACGTTCGGCACGTGTGTTTACCTTGTGGTTGTTTCACAACACGATCAGTTATGCCTCGTAGACAACAGCGAACATCGTTTGATCAAGTATCCGAGTTCGTCGGAGGAAGGATAGTGGCTTACCGAGATTGTGGATTATCATACAGAGAAATCGCTAGTCGTGTTGGACGAAACCAAACAACTGTAATGCGGATATGTGACCGTTGGATGCAGGAGGGTACGACGGACCGACGTGGTCGATCGCATTCACCTCGGTGCACCACTGCACGTGCTGATAGGCAAATTGTGAGCATGGCAGTGACGGATCGCTCAGTGACATCCCGAACCATAGCACAGCACATTGCGTCAGTAACGCATCATCCAGTGTCTGTGCGTACCATTCGACGCCGTTTACAGCAGAGTGGTCTGTCCGCAAGACGTCCATTGCTTCGTCTACCATTGACGCCGAATCACAGACGTCTCCGTCGCCAATGGTGTGATGACAGACGGATAAGGACGGCAGAATGGAATGACGTTGTCTTTACTGACGAGGCACGCTTCTGTCTGCAGCACCACGATGGTCGGATTCGAGTGTGGAGACACCGTGGAGAGAGGATGCTGGACAGCTGCATTATGCACCGCCACACTGGTCTTGCACCGGGTATTATGGTATGGGGCGGTATTGGATATTACTCTCGCACGCCTCTAGTACGCATTGCCGGTACTTTAAATAGCCGGCGCTACATATCCGAGGTGCTGGAGCCAGTTGTCCTTCCTTACCTTCAGGGCTCGGCCACAGCCATATTTCAACAGGATAATGCGCGACCACACGTGGCACGCATTGTCCAAAGGTTCTTCGTCAATAAGCAGATTCAATTGCTTCCCTGGCCGGCTCGCTCTCCGGATCCTTCGCCGATAGAAAACATGTGGTCCATGGTTGCTCAACGAGTGACCCAGATTACATCCCCAGCTGCCACACCAGATGATCTTTGGCAACGTGTGGAAGCTGCTTGGGCTGCTGTACCCCAGGAACACATCCAACGTCTCTTTGACTCAATGCCGAGACGTGTGGCAGCGGTGATCTCCAACAATGGCGGCTACTCTGGCTACTGATTCTGGCAGGAACCACATGTCACAGACGTCTGTAAACGTAATCATTTGATACTTGGTCAACATGTTATCTACAAAATAAATTTTGTTGTGCTACCTCTTGTCTTTCTTGGTGTTGCATTTACGGTGGCCAGCAGTGTACATTGACATCCGAGGAAGTCTTCTAGATGCTTTACATTTTTGGCGGCCAGTCTAAATAAGATACATCGCAGTTCAATGTTCTGAATTAATTTGCCTCACTTTATCTACAAAATAGTATTTTTAGTTTCTCCATACCTCCACTGTAAATCAAGTCACTGTTGATTTCATGCTGATGTTACACACTGATAAGCCAAAACATTATGACGGTTGCACATCCGCGACTCTTCACAGAACGTGGGGTTCGGACGCTTGTCTGCTCCGTAAAGTAGGGCAGATGGTGATCTGTGGCGTCTCTGTAGAAAGAGGACATTGCTGGTGCACGCATAAGTGTTTCGGAGCACACCGTTCAACGTAGATTGTTGAACATGGAGCTCCGCAGTAGTCCACTCCTACGTGTTCTAATGTTGACCTAACGACATCGTCAAATACGGTGGCAGTGGGAACGGGCCCGTCGGGATTCGACCGTCGATCAATAGAAACGTGCCGTCTTTTCGAGTGAACCACATTTTGCTACACTGGGTCGATGGTCTTCACCACAAACGCCGTTATCGAGGTGAACGGCAGCTCGAAACCTACAGCTCGCCACGCACTCAGCCTGGTGAGAGCCGCGTTATGCTACGGGAGGCATTCTCCTGCGATTGCATCGGATCTTTGGTAGTAATCTGAAGACGAAAGCTGTGAGCCACCAGCTTGGTTTCTCCCCCAACGGCGATCTCATCTTTCAGCAGTGAAATAGTCTCCATGTCTCAGAGCAAGAATCGTGCCACAGTGGTTTGAGGAGCAGTACAGTGAATTCACGTTGATGCCTCGGCGACTAAATTCGCCTAATGTAAATCCTGTGGAATCCATCTGGGTCGCTATCTGGGGCCATCACCGTGTATGAAAATCAGCGGTCCGTTATTTATGCGAATTACCTGAAATGTGCGTAGATATCTAATGCCACATACGTCCAGAAACCTACCAGCAAACTGTTTTATACCTGATACGCAGAATCAGTGACGTCTTTCGTTACATAGACAGACAAAGGAGCTATTAAGCAGGTGGTCATAAGTTTTGGCGCATCAGTGTATACGCCTCTTCAGTCTATAGGTATGCCGTGAAGTTAACTTTATAATTGGTTCTCACTCAGAAAACAGTCACAACAGCCAACCTCAGAGAGGAAACTTCAGTTTGCTAAATCTCCAATATCCGTCGTCGACATGTTCTTATACAATTTGAAAGCATGGAGCATCTTAAGAGCCATCACTAACCTCTTCCGAAGAAACTCTTCCGCTAAGCTCTGGAGAGACCATTTGTTATCTTATGCAATCAAAACTCCCATGGCCGTCTGTTTGATGAATAATTTTATCAAATGTGTAGAAAACTTATAATTTTCTTTTAACTCTGCAACCTGCGTAATATGTGGACTAAACTTGATTAGTTTGTATTTGTTCTATATGGGTGTTCTGCTTGCGTTTTCTGTTTTTACAGTACAGTAAGACGTAAATTATACAGGCTGATACCAAGATGATGTTATAAATGTATCAAGTTGAGGTAAGCGACTATAGTTCGAAAACCTGCGAGTCGACAGTTGAAAGCGAAAATCTTTCCGATACCTCTGACAGTGGACCTCTTCTGCTGCAAGACTTCTGCTCTCCATGTTTTAGGAGGAGGTAGTACGGGCCAAACCAAGAAAAAAATGTCTAGTAAACGTGGGAACTAAAATGCAAACCTTATGAATTGCGAATACTTTCTTCAGTAGAAGAGATCTGCTTCGTAGTAGTAAAGATGTACAAGCCCTCGCAGCCCTTAAGGGATTCACTTTAGAGCCCTGTTTACTGTACATTTTTTCTTGTTTTGGCCCATACTACCTCCTTCCGCAATATGCAAAGCAAAGAGTTTGTAACAGAAGAGATCTAGAGGTATCGGAACAATTGTCGCTTATAATTTTCGACTCGGTCGTTTCCGGACAAGGTTATTTTATCTCAAATTCATACATATACCCTTCTCTATCGTCCATGGAAGTTTGTAACATCATCAGTGAATCACCCTGTATGTGGCCATAGTGACAACAACAATATGGTATGGCTGTATGTTAAGTGTAGTACACAGTTACTAACCAGATCGTATATCCTGCAGGTAGCGGACAGAAGGCACCCTGAAGATGAACTTGCAAAGGAGTCCAGAACAGAAGACGCCGCCTCTCGGAAGCGTGCTGCCTCTGAAGACGTCCAGAGCCAAGAGCAGGCGACGGCTCCCAGCGCGAAGAGGGCGCGCGTCTGAACACATGGCCTTCCGGCCCTGCACTGCTGCTCCATCCAGATGCTCTGCTGCGCGGGCCACCACCTGCTGTTCACACCGTGGCTTCGTAGCCATTTTTTTTTATCAGATATCGGATTGATTGTTTGTTGACAAAGAAGTGTGGCAGAGAACTGTTACAGTGTTAAGTCTGTGAGGCTAAAATTACTTTGTCAGAAAATTTTCTCAGTATATTGTATCCTCTGTTTAGGAACAGAGGTTCATACATTTCGACTTTGCATCCCGAACCCACGATATTATTAACCAACAATAAACGCTAATTTAAACGTTTTCATTTCTAACCTGTTTTGTGAACGCTTTATTTTCCTTAAACGCTCTAACAAGTTTGTGGTGAGACAAATGTGCTTGATTTGTCACTGGGCGCAGGACAACATAGCGAGTATATGTTTAAATAAACGGAGGAGTGAGCAGTGTGTGTGAAATCTTATGGGACTTAACTGCTAAGCTCATCAGTCCCTAAGCTTACACACTACTTAACCTAAATTATCCTAACGACAAACACACGCACCCATGCCCGAGGGAGAACTCGAACCTCTGCCGGGACCAGCCGCACAAAATAAACAGATATAATATTCAAACTTAAAATGCGTGTGATTATATAAGAGCCGGCCGCTGTGGACGAGCGGTTCTAGGCGCTTCAGTCCGGAACCACGCGGCTGCTACGGTCGCATGTTGGAATCCTGCCTCTGGCATGGATGTGTGTGATGTCCTTACGTTAGTTAGGTTTAAGTAGTTCTGAGCCATTTGAACCATTTGATTATATAAGAGGTACGTCTAGCTCGTATAGTGGCGTATAAGTAAGGAAGCGGCTGTTTGAACCTATCTGTGCAGACAAGGGCGGAAAATACACTGGAGAGTCGGCATTGCACTCTCTGTTCTTTGTCGCATGCCAGAAACTCCAGCCGTTGCCTACCCTGGTAACTGGTAACACTGGCCAAGCGCCATGCTGAGCCAAAATTTATGCTTCTGCCTATCCCTATACAACATTATGTTCGTCATGTTTTCCGTTTTCCGTCGTTACTTAGTTGCTTCAAAGTTCATGGAGATTTGTTCCGTGTTTCGAACTAAATGAAAGGCAGTTTGGTTTTTGCCATACGCGTTTCGGTTCTTTTATTTATGAATCATCCTCAGTGGCCTGTAATACATGTGTAGCTGTACTTTCGTGAGGTTAAATTATCGTTTGGTGCTCTACATCTATACCTACGTGATTACCCTGCTATTCACAATAAACTGCCTGGCAGAGGGTTCAATGAACCACCTTCAACCTCTCTCTCTACCGTTCCACTCTCGAACGGCACACGGAAAAAACGAGCACTTAAATTTATCTGTGCGAGCCCTGATTTCCCTTATTTTATCGTGATGATCATTTCTCCCTATGTAGGTGGCTGCCAACAGAATGTTTTCGCAATCGGAGGAGAAAACTGGTGATTGAAATTTCATGAGACGATCCCGTCGCAACGAAAAACGCCTTTGTTTTAATGATTGCCATTCCAAGTCACGCATCATGTCTGTGACACTATCGCCGGCCTGAGTGGCCGTGCGGTCCTGGGCGCTACATTCTGGAGCCGAGCGACCGCTACGGTCGCAGGTTCGAATCCTGCCTCGGGCATGGATGTGTGTGATGTCCTTAGGTTAGTTAGGTTTAATTAGTTCTAAGTTCTAGACGACTGATGACCTCCGAAGTTAAGTCGCATAGTGCTCAGAGCCATTTGAACCATTTTGTGACACTATCTCCCCTACTTTGTGAAGATACAAAACGAGCTGCCCTTCTTTGTACTTTTTCGATGTCATCCGTCAGTCCGACCTGGTGCGCATCCCACACCGCACAGCAATACTCCAGAATAGGGCGGACGAGCGTGGTGTAAGCAGTCTCTTTAGTAGACTTGTTGTACCTTCTAAGTGTTCTGCCAATGAATCGCAGTCTTTGGTTTCCTCTACCCACAATATTCTCTATGTGATCGTTCCGATTTAGGTTACTTGTAATTGTAATCCCTAAGTATTTAGTTGAATTTACAGTCTTCAGATTTGTGTGACTTATCGCGTAATCGAAATTTAGCTGATTTCTTTTAGTACTCATGTAAATAACTCACACTTTTCTTTATTCAGGGTCAATTGCTTCTTTTCGCACCATAGAGATATCTTATCTAAATCATTTTGCAAGTCGTTTTGATCATCTGATGATTTTACAAGACGGTAATTGGCAGCATCATCTGCAAACAATCTAAGGCGGCTATTCAGATGGTTTCCTATGTCGTTAATATAGATCAGGAACAACAATAGAGGGACTATAACACTTCCTTGGGGAACGCCGGATATTACTAATATTTTACTTGATGACTTTCCGTCTATTACTACGAACTGTGACCTTTCTGACAGGAAATAACGAATCCAGTCGCACAACTGAGGCGATACTCCGTAGGCACTCAGGTTGGTTAGAAGACGCCTTCTGGAAATCTAAAAATATGTTGCTTACGATTTCCAATGTTGCTATCTATGTGTGCCTTTGACGACTTGCAACACTGGAAATTGTAATTACTAGATAATGAATTTACTATGTGCATAAAAATAAACATGTATTGCAGCCACTGAAGATCCTTCATATATGTAAAAGAAGCCAATGCGTATGGCAAAAAAAAAAAAAAAAAAAAAAAAGGGAACGGCCTTTCACTTAGTTGTTGCAAAAACATACCTCCATGAAAAAAATACATTTGTTTGGAAAATTGTAGCAGGATTCAGCCTTAGAGACACTACAATGGCTAACTACATTCATCATACCTGAACTCGCACCGAAACAACACTTAGTGTTGTACGTCCGCCCCAAAACGGACGCTAAGTCACATGTGGCAGAATGACGCTGTTAACTGGAGCGTCACTTGGTACGCTGGCCATTGTGTACCGTTTCACAACCCTGCTCCTTCCGTGCACACACTATAGTATTCTGATTTCTTGCGTCACATTTTTTCTCGCAGTTCGATGTCAGTCGATAGGTCTACTCTTCAACTATGGTGAAGTATAGTGAATGGAAGTAAGTGGCTCAGTAAACTTTGAACAGAATGACCACGCAAACAAACTCGTTAGCACGTAAGTAGCCTGTATTTTAAACAAATCGCATGATTTTCCGTGTACTCGTATTTTGATGCGTCTTCACATTTTGCTACTAGTCTTTTTCACGTGCAGTTTATCACGTCTTATCTTAAGAATTTATACACAAAATGGGTGTGATATCAGAAAGAAATCAAGGATTAAACCCATTTCCCAAATAAACGCTGGAGTCTGAAATAATAAAAAGAAGCTAATTGCCCTTGTTTAAACTGCACTATAATAGTAAAATCTCGCTCCACAAGTGGACCATCAGTCTTCTCCAAACTCAAAAGAAGTATACATCTACAAACTGTGAAAACACTATGAACTGCATGGCAAAAAATATTTACTGTTGCACCACAAAAAAAATGGTTCAAATGGCTCTGAGCACTATGGGACTCAACTGCTGTGGTCATTAGTCCCCTAGAACTTAGAACTACTTAAACCTAACTAACCTAAGGACATCACACACATCCATGCCCGAGGCAGGATTCGAACCTGCGACCGTAGCAGTCGCACGGTTCCGGACTGCGCGCCTAGAACCGCGAGACCACCGCGGCCGGCTGTTGCACCACATATTATAGTTTCTTTTCGTTCCGATCAGTATGGAACTGCCAAATGCCTCAGCGCGTGCTGTAGTTAGTCTCGTTTTCGCTATCCCTAGGGGACCGATTTGGAGGGGTCTGGAGAACGTCTGTCGATTTTTGTCTTGGTACAAGTTCTTGAAATTTTACAAATAGGTTTTCACTAGATTACTACCGTCTGTCTTGAAGGGTCTGCCAGTTTCGTGATGCTCTTCATGAGTCAAACAAACCAGTAAGCAGTCTACTTCGTAGACTCACTGCATTTTCCCAGTACCCAGTACGTGAACCGAAGTCTCCCACCTACCTCATCTACGGCTGAGACTATGTAATTATACAATTTCAAATACCTACAAAATGTTACCCAAAGGTATATGGACAAGATGACTAATTCCAGTCGTACCTTATTGAAGTTTAGGCAATGGATACCACATTGCCGGCCGCGGTGGTCTAGCGGTTCTAGGCGCGCAGTCCGGAACCGCGCGACTGCTACGGTCGCAGGTTCGAATCCTGCCTCGGGCATGGCTGTGTGTGATGTCCTTAGGTTAGTTAGGTTTAAGTAGTTCTAAGTTCTAGGGGACTGATGACCACAGATGTTAAGTCCCATAGTGCTCAGAGCCATTTGAACCATTTGATACCACATTTCCGCGTTTTGTGAAGTGCACGATTATAGGGCTCTCACATTTAAAACGAATTTCCAATCTTTTTATCGCTTTCGAATCTTATCTAGATCTAAATGGAAACCTGGGCATATGTAATTACATCATCTGCATAAAGTTTGAGTTTACTCTTAAGATTATCTCAGGTCACAATGGTCGCAAATCACTTCCTTGGGTCCCAGAATATTTTTATTGGAAAGCATGGATATAAGACCTTTTATATTGCAAACAATAGAGCCTATATAGAAAATATGACTTGGTTTAGGAACTCATAATGAAAGTTAAAGACTTTAGATGCATTTTCAGCTTTTAAATAAGTAGTTGTAGCTATTTTGTAAATATTTTATTACCTCGGCGTTGAAAACCTCGTATGGCCCAGAAAAACATTCCGCTACGCATGATAAATGGCAGCTCTTTTTAAAGGTAGATAAAAGTAAGATAACGAACATAAGAATTAAGACGTGATACTGATCGATTACAGTGGTTCACTAGTGGTTTGGACCCACACCATACTCAGATTTGGGTACTGCAAAGAGCCTCATTTTCTATTTTAATTTACAGATCATTTTATGACACAACCTGAGAACATTTTTGTCTTCCTGACGACAGATTTATCTATTCTCGAATACAACCCGAGAGTCTGTTCGGCTTAACACCACCTCACAACTGTAAATGATCGGGTGGATCTGAATAAAGTAATGTGGAAGGTTATCATGGGTGTTAACATGGAGATATAGATTGTTTACACAAACGTTCCGTTAGCAGAAGAGTACATAAATGAATGAAACACTAACTAAAATTTAAAGATTTATCTTAAGTGTTTCTTGAATAGTACTGTCAGAATCAAGTTATTTTCAAGCAAATGTTTCACTTTTTTTGAAATGCTAATTCTATTTCGATGTTGCGCAAAAACTCGATGAAACCCCTTTTAACTTTGTTAAACCATTAACTGTCTGTCAAACGTTTACTGATCTCTCACAGGGTTCGTTACGAAAATATGAGAGTTTTTCATTATAATTATGACGCTGAATTATGTTTTAAGATTCGGAAGAGGATTCTATCACAGGTAAGATGACTTCGGCTAATAACACTCTGGATACAGTTCAGTTGAAGGGAGAAATGATCATCATAATAAAATAAGAGAAATCAGAGCTCGAACGGAAAGATTTAGGTGTTCCGGTTTCCCACGCGCCATTCGAGAGTGGAATGGTAGAGAAGTAGTACGAAAATGGTTCGATGAACCCCGTGCCAGGCACTTATGTGTGAATTGCAAAGTAACCATGTAGATGTAGATGTAGATGTGATGCGTAGTTGTGATAATACAGATGTTGAGTCCTTTCTTACAGTTGCAGTTCTTGCACATAAATGAATTTTCTCTGAAGCTGAGTGCAGTCTTTTTACTATCTTTCCTCGGAATGGTGTGTCTTATGCTCCCCCATTCGGGTAAAAGTCACTGGGAAACTGGGGGAAAACAAGTGCAGAGCTATAAGACTGTACTTTTATTCAAAATTTAAAGGAATAAATACAGATACAAAGAGTTTGAAATTCGATCCGTCATTCATGTTGTGGAATGTTCATTGTTAATCTTCTTCCGCGGCAAGCTGGTGAAGAGATGAGGGAGTGGACGCCGCCGCGCGGGATTAGCCGAGCGGTCTCAGGCGATGCAGTCACGGACTGTGCGGCTGGTCCCGGCGGAGGTTCGAGTCCTCCCTCGGGCATGGGTGTGTGTTTGTCCTTAGGATAATTTAGGTTAAGTAGTGTGTAGGCTTCGGGACTGATGGCCTTAGCAGTTGAGTCCCATAAGATTTCACACACATTTGGACATTTTGAGTGGGCGCCGGATTGCGCCACCTACAGCGCGTACTGCAGGTTGTGACGTCACCGAGGCGAGCGGTCAACTGACGTGCCAGAGCGCCGAGGCACACCCAGTCCCGTACCGGACGTGCGTTGTCTTCTACCATCCTTCCACGTATTCTCCGCCACCACTCCACAGCAAAATTTCATGAAATTCAAGAACAGCAGCAGCATCAGTTCATTATAGATCAACAGATGTTTATTGCTGTGGATGGGAAAACATATGATTATTCGTCCTGTTTTATTGCTCCGTCCAGCAGCAGTTTATGTAGGTTTGCGTGTGAATTAATCGTCCATTTGTTAATACATACGAAGTCCGCAGTATGACATTATGTAAGCACAGTTCGTCACACGTTTGTTGAAGTTTACTTTGCAGTTTCTTACAGCTGTATGACACTGTTCAAATGCAGTTTGTCACAATTAACTTCAGCTTAATACAGTTATGCCCCAGAGTAGGCTGTTTACGCAGTATCACTACTTCCGTCACACACCACACTGTTTATGTCACAAACAGGTA
The DNA here is from genome assembly GCF_023898315.1 of Schistocerca nitens. Taxonomy (NCBI): domain Eukaryota; kingdom Metazoa; phylum Arthropoda; class Insecta; order Orthoptera; family Acrididae; genus Schistocerca; species Schistocerca nitens. Next base: position 239,118,976 of record NC_064614.1, on the reverse strand, counting down.
TTGCCGGACACGCTTGCAGAGTTCAGCTGTTCCGTTCGCTTGCGCGTGCAGACTCCCATTGTTGACTTCCTCCAGTCCATTCATTGATTTGCTGAATCCGTTTGAATCAGCTGTGCTTCGACTACGTTAAATAACGTTCTTGTTCGAAACACACTTATTATTTCGCCACGGTCTGTAAGCTATTTATTACATTTAACCTTTATTTATTATTATGTAGTATTCTGCCTAGTGGCATGTCCATGTTTTCGTACGCAGAATTTCTGATTCCACTGTTTCCTGTCTTCAGCTTCTTCCCTCAGTCTGTTGTATCTCCTTCCATCTTTCATGTCGTCCAGATGTTTAATTCTTCTTCTTTCTCGTCCTGCGTTTCCTCTGAGTTTCACTTCGATTACATCACGTCTGAGTCCCTCGTGTCTAAGTACATGTCCAATCCAGTTCGCCTTTCTATGAAGAATTGTATGCAGAATACTTCTATTCTCTCCTACTCTTCGCAGTACATCGTCATTTTTTATGCGATCTGCCCACTTGATCTCTTCCATTCTCCTCCAGCACCACATTTCAAAGCTCTCTAAGTATTTTTTCTACTTCTTTCTCAGGGTCCATCTCTCTGCTCTATACAGTGCAATGCTCCTAATGTAGCACTTTATCAGTTTTTTCCTCAATGCCGAACTCAACTTGCTGGTCAGCAGAATCCTCTTCTTGTTGAAAGCAGCTTTGGCCATGGCGATTCTTACTCGGATTTCGTTGGTGCAGTGGGCATCGTTTGTGATAAAACTTCCCAGGTAATTGAACTGATTCACATTTTCCTGTTCCCGATTGTCAACAGTTATCTTCAAGTGTTTCTCACGTTTTGATATGCGCATTACTTTTGATTTTTCGATGTTGATTTCCGTGCCGTATTTTCTTCCCGTTTCCACCAAATTGTTCATCATGTGTTGCAGATGTCTCTGATTTTTGGCGAGTACTACCAGGTCGTCTGCATACTTGATGGTGTTGATGAGACGTCCTCCTACTTTTAAGTTTCCGCATCCTTTCAGCGCTTCTCTCGTCAGCATTTCTCCATACAGGTTGAAGAGACTTAACCTTTATACACTATAATAAAACCGTCTCCGGCGTTGTACCGTTTATATTGTTTCATGAACACTGTTCATTTCACTGTAGTTCCCGTGAATGACGCTATTTTTGGCCACACTGAGTACAGTTTACTGACACAAGGTTCATTCGGGTCTATGCACACACAGTCACTGTCTTTTACAGTATTTTGTGGTACAGTAAACTGTTCATGAAAATTTTAACATTTGTTTACGCGACGAAATACACACACAATGTATTCGATATGAACATTATAACTTATTACAATGTACATTAGGTATTGCTAGCGTAAGTACCTTCCTGTTACTTTTGCTTCGCCAATTAGACCATTTCTTGGACTTTTCGACACTGGTCTGGCTTTTACAATAACTCAGTTTGTTACATATTAGGATACGTACGAATAGATATGTATACTAACTGAATACAGGACTCCTGAATATGTCTCTGCTTCCGTGATATTTTTCAAAATCGGTGTACTTGACAGTTTGGTTCATTCAAAACGTGAACGGATTTCAGTGACATCTTATCTTTATAAATTTTGTAGATAAAACTACCTAGTTTCTACCAATGGATCTTTTTAATTCTTTTTTTTATTTTTCATTTAGTTGATTCACGGCTTGTACCGTTAGGTGCACTACGCTAATGACCCATTAATAAATTCTTTAGTTTCTTTAAAAAGGCTAGCTACACCATTCCGTTTGTCATTACATATTTTTAACAAATTCTCTTTCTGATTTCCATTCATAGGTTACCATTGTGGTTTCACCCATTAGAACAATTCCCACAATTATACCAACTTTTTTGCCCATTATTGTTCTTTTCTTTATACTCGGGACCAGTTCCGTTGCTATTTTGCAACTTTAAGTCTTCCTGGATTAGATCTATTGAATTCAAGACACGCAAGAAGTTATCCAAATCATTGTCTGGTACATGGATTAGTCTCTCTGTAATATTGGGTGGACGTCTGGATTTTAATAGTCTGATCACATCACGATTTGAGATCGGTTCGTCCCAATATCGCGTTTTGTTAACATTTTTTTCGAGATGCTTTCTTAGGCTTCCTTGTTTAGGACTACATCCCTCTGGACTGTATACTTCTTTTCTATGTCTTTCCTGAATACAGGGTGACCAGTATTTGTTTAGAAATGCTTTCTCAAACTGTTCACAGGTGTAGCTAGTTTCAGCTGCATCTAATGCCCATAGAGCAGCATCTCCTACTATGTGCGAAACAATAAACTGTATCTTTTGTTTCTCGGTCCATGCTCTGGGCAGTATGTTTCGAAAACTTTTTATGAATTCAACCGGGTGAATATTGTTATTATCGGTGGAGATGGTTTGAAACTGGCGGTGTTTGATTAAACTCTCCTCCATCATTATTTAAGATACAGTAGGCACAGCCCCCGCACCATTCAATATTTCACTGTTCGGACTACACGTTCCTTCCTGTACCCCACACATTGTATTATAGGTGGCAGCGAACGGCGGATTTCCATGTGAAACATGAGAAGCAGGTGTATAATTGTCATCCATTCTCATGTTATTTACTCTTTCCTTTTCTGTGAGATTAATCTGACCAAATGGCTCTGAGCACTATGGGACTCAACTGCTGTGGTCATAAGTCCCCTAGAACTTAGAACTACTTAAACCTAACTAACCTAAGGACAGCACACAACACCCAGCCATCACGAGGCAGAGAAAATCCCTGACCCCGCCGGGAATCGAACCCGGGAACCCGGGCGTGGGAAGCGAGAACGCTACCGCACGACCACGAGATACGGGCATAATCTGACCAGTCGAGTGAGCTGCGCGAATTGCGCGTGTCACTTCTGTCTGTATTTTTTCGTCTATCTGTTTCTCTTTGTCATCTATCCATTTTTCTACTTTTTCCACGACCTTTTTAGTATGTTGATTGAGGCAATTCTGTATTTTTTCCTCATTTCCAATCTCTGTTTTCTACCCTCTCGGTTATGTTTTGAATATCTTCCTACATGCTGGTTTGCTCTATCTGCAGATTTTGTACATCTGTGGTTAAGATACCTACCAAATTTGGCAGTTCTTGGTACGCTTGTTTTAAGCTGGCTTTTAAGCGGCTCACGTGTTTGCTTAATTGCGGGCGCGGCTGTTTCACCCGCAACAGTTCGCAACACACTACTATCAACGCTACTGTCTATCTCTGCCCTCTGATATGCAGTTTTTGTTTCATGACCCGCATATTTCTATGCGAGTAGATCCTATGGGGATTTCCTCCAATTCGTTATCACTACCCTCTCGTGAATCTGCTTCTATGTCAACTTCTCTCCTAGTCGTACTATATAATCTCATGAACTCTGAACGAGACGTTATTTTATCACAATTATCTTCACACGGCAATCACCACAAAACAATATTAATACGATCTACAATTTCTAATTCTACGGCAAATCTGCAGCAAATATAAATTGTCTTGCCTACTCGAATCAACTGTTTGCAGAAGACTACCACGCGGCACGAACCATGAATATTGGCAAACAACACGACACACGAAAACAAGAGATATTTTCAGAAGCCCTTACCTTCGTTCTTATTGTCGGCTTTATTCTTATTCGTATCTGGTTCCAGGTCTTTAGTTTCTCTTAACACTGAAATGAATAATCCTCGTATGCATGAAACAGATTACATATACAAGCATTATTTTTCTTATCTTAATAATATATTCTTTACACATACATAAATTTTCTGGAACATCGAGCCTCACGTTGGGCGCCAGTTGTCGCGTAACATTTCAAAAAGTGAATGAAATAAATTATTCAGTAAAATTTGGAATGAAATGTTTTGTTAAAAATTCTCTTTTATGTTTCTTAAAAACCACGACTAATTTTTCTCAGGGTGCTATCGCCAGAAAGATCAAACGTATTACAACGTGAAGACATCCTTCTTACTCACGATGGATGAAAAAAATCTTTCTTTAATGTTACGCGATAAGACAATTAAATAATACTAATTAATTCCTTTTTTTGTTAGGCTTGATGCTGCAGTATAGCTGCCTATGTGCAATGGCAGCTTATACATTTACAGAAAATATTTATTAATAAAACTGTACCTCTGGCCTAAATATTGAATTGGAAAATATTACAAGACGCCGTTTTGTATTTATTGAGATTAATCACTTCAATACTTTCAGAATTAAGTGGCTATTAAAACGATTTTTATCATTTTATCATTAACGGCGTCGCTCCAACAATGGACTTACACAAAATGGCCAGGGCAACATTTAATTATTACGTAACTAAATCATGGACAGGGAAGGTACTTTCTTGCTACTAACAAATACACACTCTACAGCAGTTATTTGGATATATATTTAACAAAAATTATAATAACGCTACAGATAATTGCATTAATTGCAGACCGTGATTTGCACGCGTCTGTGAGCTAGGACATCATAACCAAGAAGACACAGAAGACAATGAAACAAAAAGCGTGATTTTCTTTTATACTAAGAGACAAAGATTACTGTTAATAAGATTCTAAGAGCGCATATAGCGCTTCTTTGTTTTTGAATATCGATAAGTTACTTTTTGTTACTCCTTCATTTTCCGGAGGTTATGTTATAAGCACAAGCCCGGATTATGGAAGGAAGGGGAAAGAAATCAGCCGTGCCCTTTTCAAAGGCATTTATGCTGTTTTAGGGAACTGACGGAAAACCGTCATCCTCCAGAAATTGGGTCCAGAGTGCTAACGATTGACCCACGTCGCTCGGTGAAATTGTCAGCGACGTTGACGTACAGGGTAATGGACGATGGTAAAAACGAGGTTACGATCTTGTTACCTCAGGTTAGTACTGTCTCATCAATTTACCATAAAACTGGCTCATTCTGCCTGTAGCTTTCACAGGTGGTACCGAGCCTCAGGAGGGTCAGCTGTTTCGGCTACTTTCTTCGCTCGTCTTGTTGACGGATGATAAGTTGCCCTGAAATAAAAGAACTCCGAAGTCACATACTCTTCTGAGACCGAGAGAAAGTTGAATAGCGCTTCTCATAGTTGCGCAAAATTTACGTTTATACGCAGTTTGTAAGCACGTGGTTTTGCTTCTGGACTCGCAATAATGATCCACTTTACTATGCTGACAATTACACAGCTGGTGTTTGCCGTACGAGCTTAGCTACTTGTGCCACGCTTGCGCACTGGGAATATCACAGTAGGAAACCCGTCGCTGATTTTATGAAATAATCATTACGACTACTATGGGAACTGGTTTTCGGAAATAATGTAAAACCTGAGGATGTCTATATTCATAAATGAGCGAAGTCATTCAGAACACGAGTCGAGTGTCTCAAGCATTCACCGTGTAGTCAGATTTTACTGCACATCGTAGATCTACACCAATACTCTGAAAGATACCATTACCACCGCGCGGGGTAGTCCCGTGGTCTAGGGCGCATTGTCACGGTCCGAGCGGCTCCCCCCGTCGGAGGTTCGATTCCTCCCTCTGGCATGGGGTGTGTGTCGTCCTTAACGTAAGTTAGTTTAAGTTAGATTAAGTAGTGTGTAGGCTTAGGGAACGACGACCTAAGCAGTTTGGTCCTATAACCTTAACACACATTCCCAAATACCATTACTGGCCACCGATATATCGATAAACGTTATCAGTATATCGATATATAAATGAAACAAATATCGACGTAGCGGCCAAAAACAAAAAATATCCGCTGCACACTGTATACACACTGCCAGTTTTAGAGCTGTATATTTAAGCATTAATTTTTGTTAAATATTTTGTATATCAACAAGCTAGCAGCCTACTTATCGCCCTTAGAGCAAGAATTAAGGGGGAAAAGATGCCTTTTCACGCTTGCTAACAATGGTAACTGCAGGTAAGTGGCAAAATACGAGTAAAAGGCGTCCGATATATCCGTCGTTCGGTTTCGTCACACATCGGATCTGTCTGAAACACTTCATGTCGACTTTCCTTTTTTCTTCAGTTCTGGAAATTCCAGCGACCTATCAGTTGTAGTGTTAAAAGTGCGTGGTGAAGTTAAACATTGCAGTTTCTGGGCTGAATCTGGAGCGGCGCTCGTAGAGTTGCACAGCGCCGGCTAGAGAGCGCTGTCGTCGGCGAAGATCTTCCGCTCGCGCAGTGCCAAACTAAGAACGGGCAGCTACGCTCTGGCATCGTAGCTGTCGATACCACACGCTGCTTCACACAACGAGAATAGAATTATGTTCTACTAAAATTTCAGAAGAACAACTTCAAATATTTATCGAAAATTGCGAAAAAAATACAATATAAAATAAAAATATCGCCACTCGACACTGCCATTTTGATATCGATGTACAAGTGAAAAATCCTCGCCCATGCATATCGATGTTTATGGAAAATATACCGATATTTTATCAACAGCCCTAGTTAGTTAATTTTACCTTCATTAGTGTATCTATACCCATTTGATCCACTTTGTCTGCATTTGTAGCACCACATGACCGAGGTCACCTGGACCATTCTTAGAAGCGATGCTATCATGATTACCAGTGACATCATCACGCTTGTCAATGACATCATCATCCTTAACAGTGATGAAAATAAGCCACGCCCACTCATATCCCTTTCCCCTCTCACTTCATCGTTGTCCGTCTTCTCCAGCCAATCACATTGTGATATTAATATGAGACAACAAATCAGAATGTAGAGTAATTCAATAAATAAATTAATAAAATAACTGCGTTCAAAATACTCCAAGATGGGAAAACAAGTGCAGTTGTTCTTTGTACCACACACCATCTGCACCTTTCCAGCTAGGCTCAGCGTAGTATTAAAATGAGGCTATTGACTGTGTGACAGTGGCACCAAGTTCAAAGATATGTAGTAAAACATTATGTAACCTTCACTTGAATAGCTATAGTTGTCAAAGAATTGCATTATTTCTCAGAAAGTCAAAGTTACTTGCATTAACGTACAAACCTTTATATTTAATCAGTGTGATATTAAAATGATGGTTAATGGTGTCAGGTCAAATATATCTGCGTCCCAACTGGGCTCGCGCGTTCGCGTACACACACACACACGCACACACGTTATATATATATCCCAAGAACCATGGACCTTGCCGTTGGTGGGGAGACTTGCGTGCCTCTGCGATACAGATAGCTGTGCCGCAGGTGCAACCACAACGGAGGGCTATCTGTTGAGAGGCCAGACAAACGTGTGGTTCCTAAAGAGGGGCAGCAGCCTTTTCAGTAGTTGCAGGGGCAACAGTCTGGATGATTGACTGATCTGGCCTTGTAACACTAACTAAAACGGCCTTGCTGTGCTGGTACTACGAACGGCTGAAAGCAAGGGGAAACTACAGCCGTTCTCGAGGGCATTCAGCTTTACTGTATTGTTAAATGATGATGGCGTCCTCTTGGGTAAAATATTATGGAGGTAAAATAGTCCCCCATTCGGATCTCCGGGCGGGGACTACTCAGGAGGACGTCGTTATAAGGAGAAAGAAAACTGGCGTTCTACGGATCGGAGCGTGCAATGTCAGATCCCTTAATCGGGCAGGTAGGTTAGAAAATTTAAAAACGGAAATGGATAGGTTAAAGTTAGATATAGTGGGAATTAGTGAAGTTCGGTGGCAGGAGGAACAAGACTTGTGGTCAGGTGACTACAGGGTTATAAACACAAAATCAAATAGGGGTAATGCAGGAGTAGGTTTAATAATGAATAGTAAAATAGGAAGGAGGGTAAGCTACTACCAACAGCATAGTGAACGCATTATTGTGGCCAAGATAGATACGAAGCCCACGCCTACCACAGTAATACAAGTTTATATGCCAACTAACTCTGTAGATGACGAAGAAATTGAAGAATTGTATGATGAAATAAAAGAAATTATTCTGATAGTGAAGGGAAACGAAAATTTAATAGTCATGGGTGACTGGAATTCATCAGTAGGAAAAGCGACAGAAGGAAACGTGGTAGGTGAGTATGGATTGGGGCTAAGAAATGAAAGAGGAAGCCGCCTGGTAGAATTTTGCACAGAGCACAACTTAATCATAGCTAACACTTGGTTCAACAATCATAAAAGCAGGTTGTATACATGGAAGAAGCCTGGATATACTGACAGATTTCAGATAGATTATATAATGGTAAGACAGAGATTTAGGAACCAGGTTTTAAACTGTAAGACATTTACAGGGGCGGATGTGGACTCTGACCACAATCTATTGGTTATGAACTGTAGATTAAAACTGAAGAAACTACAAAAAGGTGGTAATTTAAGGAGATGGAACCTGGATAAACTGACTAAAACAGAGGTTGTACAGAGTTTCAGGGAGAACATAAGGGAACAATTGACAAAAAAAGGGGGAAAGAAATACAGTAGAAGAAGAATGGGTAACTTTGAGGGATGAAGTAGTGAAGGCAGCAGAGGATCAAGTAGGTAAAAAGACGAGGGCTAGTAGAAATCCTTGGGTAACAGAAGAAATATTGAATTTAATTGATGAAAGGAGAAAATATAAAAATGTAGTAAATGAAGCAGGCAAAAAGGAATACAAACGTCTCAAAAATGAGATCGACAGGATGTGCAAAATGGCTAAGCAGGGATGGCTAGAGGACAAATGTAAGGTTGTAGAGGCTTATCTCACTAGGGGTAAGAGAGATACTGCCTACAGCAAAATTAAAGACACCTTTGGAGAAAAGAGAACCACTTGTATGAATATCAATAGCTCAGATGGAAACCCAGTTCTAAGCAAAGAAGGGAAAGCAGAAAAGTGGAAGAAGTGTAGAGAGGGTCTATACAAGGGCGATGTTCTTGAGGACAATATTGTGGAAATGGAAGGGGATGTAGATGAAGATGAAATGGGAGAGATGATACTGCATGAAGAGTTTGACAGAGCACTGAAAGACCTGAGTCGAAACAAGGCCCCGGGAGTAGACAACATTCCATTAGAACTACTGACACCCTTTGGAGAGCAAGTCCTGACAAAACTCTACCATCTGTTGAGCAAGATGTATGAGACAGGCGAAATAACCTCAGACTTCAAGAAGAATATAATAATTCCAATCCCAAAGAAAGCAGGTGTTGAAGATGTGAAAATTACCGACCTATCAGTTTAATAACTCACGGCTGCAAAATACTAACGCGAATTCTTTACAGACGAATGAAAAAACTAGTAGAAGCCGACCTAGGGGAAGATCAGTTTGGATCCCATAGAAATATCGGAACACGTGAGGCAATACTGACTCTACGACTTATCTTAGAAGCTAGATTAAGGAAAGGCAAACCTACGTTTCTAGCATTTGTAGACTTAGAGAAAGCTTTTGACAATGTTGACTGGAATACTCTGTTTCGATTTCTGAAGGTGGCAGGGGTAAAATACAGGGAGCGAAGGGCTATTTACAATTTGCACAGAAACCAGATGGCAGTTATAAGAGTCGAGGGACATCAAAGGTTGGTTCGGAAGGGAGTGAGACAGGGTTGTGGGCTCTCCCCGATGTTATTCAATCTGTATATTAAGCAAGCAGTGAAGGAAACAAAAGAAAAATTCGGAGTAGGTATTAAAATCCATGGAGAGGAAATAAAAACTTTGAGGTTCGCCGATGACATTGCAATTCTGTCAGAGACAGCAAAGGACTTGGAAGAGCAGTTGAACGGAATAGATAGTGTCTTGAAAGGAGGATAGAAGATGTACATCAACAAAAGCAAAACGAGGATAATGAAATGTAGTCGAATTAAGTCGGGTGATGCTGAGGGAATTAGATTAGGAAATGAGACACTAAAAGTAGTAAAGGAGTTTTACTAATGAAACGTCCCCTTTGAATAATTTTTACACGACTGTGCTTAACCTGACACACAATATTTTTTAGCGCAACGCAATCTGACTTTCAACACACAATATTTTTGTTAACGCAACGCAATCTGACTTTCAAACTTCTCTACAAGAGAATGGCCCTGATTAACATTAACCTATACGTCTCACAAATCACTTACCTCACCAAAAATCTTCGCTGCTCAAGCTACTGCAATACAGCGAGCGCCACTACTGCCAGCTAAATAAAAGATTCAAACTATGGAAGGCACTAACTACTGATAGGGATAGTTAGCAAATGAAAGATATTAATAGAGAACAAACAATGTATTTACCTTGATATCATGACAAATTACAAAACTCCACCATCTCTCTCCCCACATCCACCACTGCTGGCGGCTCACCTCCAACTGCCCAGCGCTACGCGCTGTTCACAGCCAGCTGCCTAACACTACAATGGTTGAGTATTACAACAATGCAAAGCAGCCACAGACTGCACACGGCACAGCCGGTGATTTTCATACTGAGGTGGCGTTACCAATAAAAAAACCTAAACAGCCTACTTACATAGCCCCCATGCTCCCCACAAAAAATTTTACAAATTTTGTTGGGCAGTGGGCAACACATATTTGTTAAAATTTTTCATAATCGTAATTACAATAACAAAGAAATCAAATGCACACACTTATTGATACAATGTTGGTCAAATGCTAAAATTTTTTCTCACAGTCCATAAAGACAGTCCTGATTCATCACAGTAAAATTACAGTGTTTGTCTTTTTTTTTTTTTTAAAGTCTGAACAGTGAAAGAGAATGCACACAGAAGTAGTGGATTTCCATGCAGTCTTGAAGAAGTAGTGTCCTTCCAACGGAAAGACAGTGCTGACTCTTGACATGCTGACAGGTAATGGGCCACAACAGAGCAAACCCACAGCGGAGTCAGTCGAAATTTTGAAGAGTATTGGTGGGTAGGTCATCACAGAGCAGACCCACTGTAGTCCTGGTAGAGATTACGGTATTGGTGAGCCACCAGAGGTGCAGACCCACTGCAGTCCTTGTAGAAATAATGGTACTGGTGAGTCAGCAAAGACGCAGACCCACTGTAGTCCTTGTAGAGATTACGGTACTGGTGGGCCACCAGAGGTGCAGACCCACTGTAGTCCTTGTAGAGATGGCCAGCAGCCATCTGTTGTGACTGTGCAGGTGCACAATCACCATTGAAGAGTCTTGCAGATAATATAGCAAGTCCATAACCACCACTTGTGCACTCACAAAGTTTTTGGAATTGTCCTTAGAACCAGCAATGCTGTTATCCAGTCCCTTGCTAAATTATTAACACACGTGCAAACACTATCAGTCCTTACATCTCACATATTGTCCATATACTATGACCAACAGAAACGTGTGCAGTGAAATGAATGCTTACAAGTTAATAATATGATTAACTGGTGTCTATACAATTTTATAACATAAGAACACAATAACAAAGGTACAAAACACATCATTAAAGAACATAACAATACAAATAACATTTGCGGTAATAGGGGCTTTACAAAAGAATAAAAATATATACATCAGTGTTACAAAAATAATGACATAAGTACATACATAAAGATCAGAACAACTTTTGAAACATCAACATCACACATGAGCATTAAAACAGAACAGATAAATGTCTAAACATCTTTACAAAGTAAATAACATATTATCAATGCAAATTATATTTGAGGATCACATTATTCCTCATCATAGTGAATGTAGCTTAGTATTAGAAAAATTCTACAACATAAGTATTATCAGATATACATATAAATACAGGAAAAACATAAATACACAAGGGAACACAAACACATAGTGGGATAACACAAGGAAAGGACAGGGTTTCTTTTACTGCAGTATGTTGCAAACAAAAACTTTCTTTACTTCTCGGAGATCTCCCTTCATTCCTCATTATTTCCAAAAGTCCTATCTATACCTGCTTTCTGTATTCTATTCATATTTCTTTCAAAAATAATTATTTCTCAGTGCACAATACTCATTTTTGCCAAATCTGTTTCTTATAGCTTTCAAAGCATTCTTTCCCTATTCTCCATATTTAAGTTCTTATATAGTCTACCCCCTCTTAAGCTAACTTAAATCTACTGAGCTCAGATGCTAAACTAAGGGACGAGGCAATGCAGCAGCACATAACAAATTAACACAAACAGCAATGAAAAACGCAGATTTGCGAAGCAAGCAGCATTTTAGAAATTAGCAAAGCAATTGTAATATTACAACTAATCTAAGGCAATGTGCAACAAATAATAACAAGAAATCATTAGTAAAACTGGCTTAACAGAATAATACAAAGTCAAATTCAATAACACTATGCCTGGCAAACAGCAGCAACTTATACCTAAACATGACATAGCTCAAGCAGAAAAAATAGTAGACTAAAGATAACAATGCAGATAAGGGAAATGTATAATCACATCTTAATGTCTAAGTAATTAAAGTGGTGCACCACAAAAACTAATTCTACAAAAGATTCCTAAATACTAGAAAAGAAAATTATGTATGCAGTTCCTGTTATTAGTCCCTTCTTATTGTTCTTTCCATTCCAAGAGCTCCTTTTTCAAAGAATGTGGATTACAAAATTATTATTTAATAGATCTGCAGACAGAAAATATTTAAATTAGTACATCTATAAAATTTTATTTTAACCAGTGCTGCAGTGCAGCTAGAAACTAGATATTAAATGAAATAAGCAATTACGCAAACAAAAGCATAAAAATATCATTCAATAGTCATGTGACATTTCATAAGTTAGAAATTCTCTCAACTCTCGTAGAAAGACGCTTGTCATAATCAGGTGTGCAGATGTAAAAATATTTCTGTCATTTCATAAGGCATTTCTGTAAAAATCATAAATTAAGAGCTCCACTGTGTCAACATATGTTTTCAAGTTCGACCGTGTCGTTTTTGCGATGCTCGCTACAAAAGAATGTCAGAAGCGAGGTTAATGGCTTCCCTTCTTCTTTTTTTTTTTTTTTTACCTGTGCCGCTGGAAAAGGGCTCGCTCGCAATAATGGCTTTTTTTTTTTTTTTTTTTTTTTTCTTTCCAGGCGTCTGACACAGCTGTGTGCCCGCGACGCATTACGTGCAGGTGGTCACTTAACTTTCGTACGGAAATATTTACGACAACAGTTTTCGCTACAATGGCAGTGTTACATAAAAATATTTCACAGGTCAAGAATTTGGATTACAAATCTGTAAAAACAAAATCCTATGAATATAACAGTGTCCAAAAAATTTTCGTCGGCATTGTGATACATTCACGCATTTACACACATTTCATAATTCTAAAAGTACGATTCTCGGTTTCCAACATACGTCTTCACAAGGCAGAGTTCCTAACCGCTACTCATTACTCCTTACCTTATTACACATATACAAATTCGTCGACGCTTCTTCAATACTTCATCATTAGATACATAGCATAATCAAATTCTTCATATAACATTAGCTTATTAATCATAAACATACCTCAACAACATAATACACATCGTCGTCGTAAATATAACATCATAACGCCTCAGTCAACTCTCAAAAACGTCGTAGCTTTCTGCAATAATTTCAAATCCTAAAAAAAATTCTCTGCTCATTTCAATAGTGTCATCTACCTCAAACGTACCTTAAAAATCATGATCTCATACCAAATACATCATTCAAAGCTCTCATAGTATCACAATGGTTCCGAAAAAATATGAACAGTTTACAAAGTACAGACAAAATACAATTTCATAAGTGTGAAGTTATCCAACGGTGTAATTACGTAAACATCTGTCACTGACGTAGTAAAAAAAAATGTTTGTCTCTCTCAGTTAAATGATCTGATAGCTGTGTAATACTGTGTTGGAGAAATTTGGTACCGATGTGTAAAGTTGTATAAGCAAATACCATATTAGCTAGGGCTCCTTGTGCGTGCCAAACACATGGTACACAAAGTAAACGTGTACCCCCCTGAGGATTAATGTAATTATACCCTCAGGTGTTACAGATTACAGCAATGGAATGAAATGTATCATGGAAAACTTTCTTTGTAATTCAAAAATCTTGAAAAATAAATGGCATAAGTACAAAATTAATCTCTCAAATGCGTGTCCTGTAGCGCTAAATGTGCGTCTTGCTGTAAGATAATTCTGTGGAAGTGTCGTAGTTATCGTCCTCCGAAAGCTAAGTTCTGCAGAAGTCAATGTACTTACCTCATGATAAACAAAAGTGAAATGCTTTGTGTATAGATATCTTAGTTATTACGCTTATTGCCGTGATGAGGAAAGTACTGTCCTGTAACGTATTGTTGTGCCACGAAAAAGGCTGTCTCATTGTAGTTATACCACAAAAGTTACTAATAAAACATGTTTTTCTTTCCAAAAGAATTCAGAAAACTGTGCAAATATAAAACAGAAACACCTCAAAGGCAACATTGTAAACTGTCACTCATTAGTAGCGTCGTGATAACATCGTGTAGCTGTCACATAAACTAACCACTGTATCATCTGGTATCTCTCAGAAAGTACTTTAAATCCAGAATGTATTTTCAAGTAAACCAAAATGTTGCATTAAAATCTCAAGTTAAAAAAGCACATTATCTCTCAATAAACGGTTTTACGTGTGAAATGTGGTGTAAACCTTTACTCTTCCTAGTACTCAGAATTTCAACTTGAACGTAATTATCATGCGGTATACGTCGGTAAAGAATGCTAAATCTTTTCTCAAGGTTAGCGTCTGTGTTATTTTTCTCGGAGCCAGCGGGCGCGCGCGGCTGCCTGCTGTGCGAGTCATTGTCTGTTTCTTTGCTGCCGCGCGTCGTTATTCGGATTAGGAGACCGAACTTCTACAAATTCGCCTTGCCGAGAGGGCCCAGCTCTGTTAGAATCCCGCCAGTTCTGATGCAATTCAGGTCTGTCGTTACGATCATATCGTCTGTCGTCATGTCGGTAGATGCCATAGTTTCTTTCTTGTCGGTCACGAGGTGGAGAATTTCTCCCTGAATCGTAACTGCGCGCTGGACCGTTGCGTCTAAAGTTATTCTGTCTCCCGTGATAATAATTGTTTTGGTTCCCATATTGTCTGTTTCTCTGATTGTCTCTGTGATAGTCATTACCGCGGAGAGGTGATCTTTCCCTGTAATTATTACTACTTTGCCAACGGTTGTTATACGGGTGGTGTCTGTTTCGGTCACGATTCGTGTTGTAAGAATAGCCTTGTCGCGTCCAGTTATTATGTCTTTCATCGCGGAATTGCGACGGATGTGATCTGTAATTGTTGTGCTCGTGCGTTCCGCGATTGTCAGTGTCAATTTCCAGTTCTTGTAAGAGTCCTTGAAATGCTTCAATGTCGTCTTTGCAACGTCCTGCCAAAATAATATGTCGCAAATGTTCAGGCAGTTTGATTAAGCAAATGCGGATGAGTTCTGAGGGGCTGTATGGGTTTGACAGGTACTGATTCTTGTGCAACATGTCTTCAAAATATTTCACAAGACTGGAGAATTCAGATTGTTCGAAATGTTTCATCATTATGATGCCATGTTTTACTCGGTCTTGTGTGGCTTGAGACCAATATGCTGAGAGGAAGGCATGGTAAAATTCTCCTTCACTATGACAATCATGAATGACCGAACGCATTCTTACAGCTGGTTCATTCTCTAAATAGCCACACATAAATTCTAATCTGTGTTCTAATGACCAGTTGGGGGGAAAACAATGATAGAATTGATGGAGCCACGCTTGTGGATGAATGTCGTTGGCAGAATTTTTAAACGTTTTGAATTTACGTGTAGTAATGAACAGCTTATAGTCAAAGTCATCATGTCGGCGAGTCGCATATCGGTCATTGTTACCTCGTTTCGGCGGTTCCACTTCAAAATTCGGTGCACCTTGCCAATTTATTTCATAATTTCCGAAGTGTCCTGTGTTATTATTTTGTGGTTGTTCCGTATTTCTATGTCCCTCTTCCCGTGTTGGAGCGCGAGTGTCCTCTGAAATACGTAATTCTTGTATTACCTGTGTCAGCTGATCTTGTACTTCCCGGATTTCTCTTTGGTGTTGCGTATTAATTTGATTCAGATTTTGTTTCAGTTTCCTAATTTGTTCGCTCTCTTCTGTGTCATTAAAGACTACCGGTTTTGTGTCATTCAGATTATCATCTACCTTCGTAGATAAATTAGTGAACTGATCCGAAAGTTCTCACAAATCACTTACCTCACCAAAAATCTTCGCTGCTCAAGCTACTGCAATACAGCGAGCGCCACTACTGCCAGCTAAATAAAAGATTCAAACTATGGAAGGCACTAACTACTGATAGGGATAGTTAGCAAATGAAAGATATTAATAGAGAACAAACAATGTATTTACCTTGATATCATGACAAATTACAAAACTCCACCATCTCTCTCCCCACATCCACCACTGCTGGCGGCTCACCTCCAACTGCCCAGCGCTACGCGCTGTTCACAGCCAGCTGCCTAACACTACAATGGTTGAGTATTACAACAATGCAAAGCAGCCACAGACTGCACACGGCACAGCCGGTGATTTTCATACTGAGGTGGCGTTACCAATAAAAAAACCTAAACAGCCTACTTACACTAATTGGGGAGCAAAATAACTGACGGTGGTCGAAGTAGAGAGGATATAAAATGTAGACTGGCAATTGCACGGAAAGCATTTCTGAAGAAGAGAAATTTGTTAACATCGAGTACAGATTTGAGTGTCAGGAAGTCGTTTCTGAAAGTATTTGTATGGAGTGTAGCCATGTATGGAAGTGAAGCATGGACGATAAATAGTTTAGACAAGAAGAGAATAGAAGCTTTCGAAATGTGGTGCTACAGAATAATGCTGAATATTAGATGGGTGCATCACATAGATAATGAGGAGGTACTGAATGGAATTGGGTAGAAGAGACGTTTGTGGCGCAACTTGACTAGAAGAAGGGATGTTCTGAGGCATCAGCGGATAACCAATTTAGTATTGGAGGGCAGCGTGGAGACTAAAAATCGTAGAGGGGGACCAAGAGATGAATACACTAAGCAGATTCAGAAGGATGTAGTTTGCAGTAGGTACTGGGAGATGAAGAAGCTTGCACAGGATAGAGTGGCGTGGAGAGCTGCATCAAACCAGTCTCAGGACTGAGGACCACAACAACATATATATATATATATATATATATATATATATATATATATATATATATATATATATATATATATATATTTAACTGTATCTGTAAACATGTCCTTCATACATAAGGTGTCTCTCCTAAGCGTCGTCAGGTGCATTTTCTCTCGTGTCACAATAGGTATTTGCAATTTTGGTTTTGCACTGTGTAGCTGGAATCATCTCAAACAAATACTTGCTTATCTTGCCTTCCATGCGAAGCCAGTGTCGGCAGAAAGTGTCTGTTTGTTTCCCGTTACAGGCAAAATGATTTTAAAATCGGAATTTTATGTGCCCATTTGATAGAGCGGTCCCAGGTTAGTCGCGTTCGGTATTTATTTGATCGGTGTGTGTTAACAGCGACGGTAAAAATCGAAGAATATCCCGTACTCCATTAACGACAGCACTGCCCTGGCCCTCAGCGACTGCTATCGCCAAACATGCGGCAGTACAGAGTTGCTGTTGGATTGCTGTTTATTGTTCGTGTTTTACTCTCTCTGTCAACACACACCGACAAAGCGAATATCGAAGTAGACCAATCTGGGACGGTCTGTCGTATGGACACGTAGAACGTCGCTTTGTTTGCAACGGGAAACAAACCGACGCTGTCCACCGGCACTGAGCATCCGATGAAAAACGTTATGAGCGTGGTTTGGGTGGCTTGATTCGGACTAGACGATCCAAAAACGCAACTGCAAATATCTGCTGAAACACCAGAGAAAATGCGCCTGACGACTCTTACGACAAACACCCCGTATAAATGTGGCTGATAGTCTGATTAATTGTTACTCAAAGAGTGACAAAGGTTACTAACATCCAAAATGGTAGTAGAAGCGGTTCAGTCGCTATATGTGTTGAAAAACTAAACGTGACTAATGTCTTCGTTCAGAATTAACAAAATACATACGTTGCATTAAAACGTCATATCTAAATACGGGTAATACACGCGTGACTGGCCAGCAGGATAGAGGGAAACTTAGCACAAAAGGAAGTGTTATTTTCAGAGATGGACACTGAAACGAATTTGAACTACATGCCAGAAATAAGTCCAAGAAGATGAGGTATTCAGACATGTACCCCAAGTAACATGCGCACTTGGAAAGTTAACAAGCATGAAATGGTATCCCGAGATCCATTGTAATAATTAGCCACTCCGGGACCGAGGAAGGATTTAAGTATTTAAAATAAAAGTCACGAATTCTGCATTAACTAACGCCCAGCGTTATGGTGGTGTTCCTAAAATTCAAACGGTGCCAGTCTCGGTTAAATTCATACACCATCTTCACAAGTCTTCACTGCACTAGAGGACAAGCGGTCCCATCCCTACCCCCCTACCCCCCTCCCCCTCCTCTGTACTGCTTCCGCCGCGAACTACCAAAGTTCTTCGCACCAGTATCGAAACCTCTATATATATATATTCAACCGAGCTCGGACCCTGAATGCTTTCTGAGATTATCTTCTCTAATTCTGACTTCTTCTTTTCCTTCTTTAAAAGTGCTAAGCCTTCTCTCTGGTGCCACAGCTTCTGTCTTCAACAGTCCCCTTCATCTGCACGTATGAAGAACATCATATCTCACTAACCATGTTTGAAAAAGGGATGTTGTCGATCGTCCCCTAGTCTTCTTAACTATGCTCTTTCCAACAGTTTATGGGACAGTATGCGTGCGTGCTTACTTTGGACGAAAAGCAACACGGTAGTAACTCGTCAGAAAAACGAGAAAACTTCATCGACCGTCCCTAGGACTATTATCTGTAGTTAAACGGTTTTATGACTTTCGGCCGACAGCATTATGCATAGGGCCGTGTATTGTAAGCACATGTACTCACCTAAAATTTTATACACGATCGTCCACAGTTTTTTTATCAATTACAGCGGAATTTTTAAAGATACAGTTATTTATTAAGAGCGTAGAAAAGAGACTTACACTATATTTATAATAGTTTAATAGTGTTCGTGTGTTAATTATAACAACAACAGCAGGAGGAGGCATAACAAGAAATGTGCATGGAAGAAACTTTTCTTGGGTGACAGAAAAGAAAAGAAAACAATGTAGGCTTATGTGAACCTGTTTTTAATACCGTAAAGGAATATTTGGACGACGATAACAACTTCTCTCTTTCTTTAGTCCCACATTATGAATCCGTCAGAGAAGAGAAGAAATTTCAAACTCATACAAAAATCCATAAAACATTTCGGAAGATAAACAGTTAAGAGATATGGGGCATACCAGGAATAACTTTACACAACCTGCACGGTTTACCATGTGATCTATCCTATGCATACACACTTCATATATACAATGTCCTCCTCCTTTACATATAGCGAAGATTATTTGCAAAATTTACTAAAAACGTTGATTGGTATATTTCAACCCTTCAACAGAAAGCGTTTTAGATGATTCACAATGAGACTCATTACCGAAAAACTATTTGAAATGAATAATAACAACGTACTTCCTTTAAGGTAATAATATTTCTTCTGGAAATACAGGGCGGTTCTATGATGTGTCACGATGTTGTACGTTAGCCACTGGAAATACTCCACTAAAACTGTCTTCTTTATAAGACAGGCATAAGTTATTGAGTGTTTGTTCGTATTAAAATGTAAAGTACAATAGTTTCTATTTTCTAATCTGTCGCTAACTACACGTTTCCTCCTATACTTCTCTTTGTCAGCGTTTGTGATAATCATTTGTTTGGATAGTGCAAGTAGAAAACACGCATACAAGCGCACATTGGAAAGTCTGTATAAACACCATAGTGGATTTCTTGAACAATAAACGTTTATAAGTCGTTTCTGTAACGTGTCAGTTTCAGTTTCTACCGACTTCGCAACAGGGCACACGTTTAGCATTGACAAAAATAGATATGCTAAGCAAAAAAATGGTTCAAATGCCTCTGAGCACTATGGGACTTAGCCGGCCGAAGTGGCCGTGCGGTTAAAGGCGCTGCAGTCTGGAACCGCAAGACCGCTACGGTCGCAGGTTCGAATCCTGCCTCGGGCATGGATGTTTGTGATGTCCTTAGGTTAGTTAGGTTTAACTAGTTCTAAGTTCTAGGGGACTAATGACCTCAGCAGTTGAGTCCCATAGTGCTCAGAGCCATTTGAACCATTTTTTGAACTATGGGACTTAACATCTGAGGTCATCAGTCCCCTGGAACTTAGGACTACTTAAACCTAACTAACCTAAGGACATTACACACACCCATGCCCGAGGCAGGATTCGAACCTGCGACAGTAGTGGTCGCGCGGTTCCAGACTGAAGCGCCTAGAACTGCTCGGCCACTCTGGCCGGCGATATGCTAAAAAAATCTACAGCGTTCTGCAAGAAACATTCTTTATCCGCGTAAGATAACTTGTATAGTCTTTTCGAAACAAAACAGTTAACGTGAATAATCGCCGTCTTTCACGGGTAGAAACAAATCTGTTACATGTCATCCATATTACGAAATGTAGACTTAATTATTATCTTCACAGTTAGCGTTTAACGTCATTCTATCTTCCTTTAGAACATGAAATACAGGATGTATCGTAATTAATGGTGTAAACGCGTACAGCTGAAAGTACACGATACGAGAAGTAAAAAAAGTCTCAGTAAACATAGGTCCACAAACAAGACGTTTGGGACATATTTGCTGCCTTGTGATTAACAGCCACCACTGACTTTGATTCTATGTAAACAAAAAGATAAACAATACTGTACAACAACAAGAAACGTTTTTAGAGATACTTTGTGAGAAGTGCTGGTGTTTTGAAAGAACACGACAACAGGTACATGGTTGAACTCGTAGTTACAGGAGGTGTTGAAAATGTTGTCTTTCTACCCGGATACAAGCCTGTTTCACAATTAGTTTCTAATCCTTTCAAACGTCCGTGGATCATTCCGAAATTACTGACAAGCAATGACAAGTCTCTGCTCGAGTTATTCAACCATGTGCGGCTTACACTACATCTTAAGGTGGCCTCAAACACAGAAATCCATTCGGTTCTGATCAGGTGATCAGTCCTGCAAGTCCTTCTTGCCCAGCCCGTCTTTGGCAATAACGGCTCTTCAGATGTCGTCTCGCCATAGCAGCAAAATGTGCCGGTGCTCCACTGTGCATGACCGAGCGGGGTGGCGCAGCAGTTAGCACACTGGAATCGCATTCGGGAGGACGACGGTTCACTCCCGCGTCCGGCCATCCTGATTTAGGTTTTCCGTTCAAAAAAGGGCTCTGAGCACTATGGGACTTAACATCTGTGGTCATCAGTCCCCTGGTACTTAGAACTACTTAAACCTAACTAACCTAAGGACATCACAAACATCCATGCCCGAGGCAGGATACGAACCTGCGACCGTAGCAGTCGCGCGATTACGGACTGAGCGCCTAGAACCGCGAGACAGGTTTTCCGTGATTTCCCTAAATCGCTCCAGGCAAATACCGGGATGGTTCCTTTGAAAGGGTACGGCCGACTTCCTTCCCCGTCCTTCCCTAATCCGATGAGACCGATGACCTCGCTGTTTGGTCTCTTCCCCCAAACGATCCGATCCACTATGCATGTACCACATCGTGTGGCGTCGCTCTAAGAGAATATCCTCAATCAGTCCTGCAAAATAATATCGCAGAAACAGAGGGTAATTCCGTCCATTGAGTTTGTTTGGTAACATGTACAGCCCAACAGGACGATCATCTACTACCCCTAACCACACATTCAATGAGAAACATCGCTGATACGGAGACTTACACTCAAGTGGACAGGGGCCTAAATGACTCCAAACGTGAGAATTGTGATGATTACACACACCATCACGAGTGAACCCTGCTTCATGTGTAAAAAAATGTTTTTGTGAAACGCACGGCTGCCTAAAGCTTGTTGTTGCATCCACTGACACAACATAGTCTAGGACCAAACTCCACCTCACTTCATCATACACTACTGTGGCTCTCACAAGCAGTTTGTGTGGCAATTCCCATTGTCGAGTTTTCTGGGGAGTGTTCGATTGTCCCAAGCACCACATCTTCAAGCATTCGTAAAGACACCGTGGAAGCAGACTGTAAATTTTAGCAAGTAACAACACTGTGCACATAAATTGCAGTGATGCCTGTCGAATATGATGTATTTGGTCTTGATTAAAGTCATCACTTGTATAAATGTCTGTCTTAAACCGTTTATCAAAGCATGCGGTTGGAAAGCAAGTCCTCAGATCACTACGAATTTCGTCGTCTTTCTAAAAATGCAATTGGTTGAAAAATGTCATTATCAGTGGAGACAGCACAGTCATTGACTGTCACCATTACCAATTCGTTCTCCACCAATGAATGGTGTTCTTTCCTTGTATTATTACACAACAAAAAATTGTGGTTACTGATGAAAACGTCACAAAAGATACACAACAATGAAATGCCAAGGTTTTATATTGTTCGTCAGACAACGATGAAATGCAGTATTTCACATAGCAATCGCATTTATCTTAACAAGCCCATTTCGAGCACCGTAAGTTACACGAACTTCAATAAATCGAGAAACAGGAGAGGAAGGTGTTAGTGACAGTTCTCTGATCGCTTCAGCGTGAAATGTTACGTCTTTCTGTTCATTTTGACTGCTTTTCGTTCTCTGTTTCTTTTATAAGATTATGGTTTAATTTCTCAGAAATTCTGTTACTACGTCAGCTGCACTCGCAGAGCAGAAATGTTCTTTATGTATTTCTGCAGAGACAACACATCTAAGTAAAGCAATCTGTTACAGAATGAGTCCGTCTGAAGATGTAACGCCACCCCCAAGCAAACGATAATGAAAACGCCATACGAAGACGGTATTCTGGCCCATGAACTATAAATTAGTGATATGCTACTTTCAACACAACTGAAAACAAGCAAAGAAAAGCAACTAACACCTCTAAGCAAAGTAGGCCAATATCATATCTTTGTGTCAAGATCGTAACAAGCAACAGTTGCATAGCATATGCTGGATGCTGGCCAAGTTCCGCCATCGCAGTGTAAATATAAAGATTGTGTAAAAGCGTATGAAGTTATCTACCAACTGGTCATCAAATTGGAAGCAGACAGACGGACACTAACAGAAAAAAGACGCCCATACTGTCGCAGTAAGTACAAAACTAAAGATTTTGCATCCATATCGATAGATAAACAGTACTCATGGCGATACATTAAAGCATGTTCCATCTTCTTGTCACAGTGTCAGCTCCCAGTATTATCTTAGAAATAGCTATGTAACTTCCAGAACACCTTTGAAGATAAACCTGAAAAGGTTCTAAAACCGGTTCATGGAATAATGAATAACTGTTCAGTAAAGTGACTGGTTGTAGTTTTATGTATTTACATGAATATGAGTGTTAACTGTTGTTACGAACATCGCGAACATTTGTAAACCGCACGATCTTAAAATAGTGATTTGTACAAACAATATGGTGAGGTATATAGTGAAATCTGGAGATTGTTCTCATAAAATTCAATGTGCATACTCTATTGTAAAGTATAAAGACTGTTCAAAAAATAACGGGACAAATTTTTTCTACTCTTACCTTCTACTTATTGTGCATGGTTTCCTTCGAAATACTCTCCTCCACAACTGATACACCGCTCCCGAAGCGGTTTCCACTTCCGGAAGGAGTCTTGGTACGCCCGTTTCTGGATCGCGTGAAACGCCATCTGCGAATTTTCTTTTACCTCGTCTACCATTGCAAATCTTCGACCTTTCAACGGGTTTTCAGTTTTAAGAATAAAAAAAAGGAAATCCGCAGGGGACATACGGAAGTACGTACGGAAGTACGGAGGATGAGGAAGAACAGTGATTTCGTTTTTTGTGCGATAGTCACGTACCAGCAAGAATGAATGTGCGGGTGCTTTAGGTGCGTGATGCAATAGTCATGAATTGTCGTGCCACATTTCAGGCAGTTTTCTTTTCAGATTTTCTCTCAGATGTCGCAACACGTCCCGATAATACACTCGATTAACATTTTGTCCCTGTGGCACGAATTCATGATGAATTAATCCTTCAGAGTCAAAGAAATCTTTCAACGTGGCTTTGACATTTGACCTGGTCTGACGACCCATTTTTGGTCTTGGAGATCCTTTCCCGACCAATTATGAAGATTGAACATTTGTTTCAACATCATAACCGTGGACTCACGTCTCATCACCAGTTACGATTCTCTTTATGATCATCTCGTTCTGATTTGCGCGATCCAAAAGCTCTTCACAGATTGCAAGACGAAGGTCTTTCTGGCCTTCACCCAAGAGCCGTGAGACAAACTTGGCGGCAACACGATGCATTCATTTCAGAGGTGCTGTGTCAGGATTTCATGACATGATCCAGCTGAAATGTTACATTCTTCTCCAATCTCTCGGACAGTCAGTCTTCATTGGCATGCACAATTTCTTTGATTTTCCTGACATGTGCGTCGTCGGTAGACGTCGAGGTGCGTCTTGAACGAAAGTTATCTTTAACTTCCGTCCGGCCATTTTGAAACTGTGTGAACCAATCGTTACACCGAGTACCGCGTAAGCGCTCATCACCGTAGACTTCCTGCGTCATTTGGCGTTTTCTTGAGTTTCACGCAAAATTTAATGCAGAGGCCATCTAGAAGTTCGCAAACTGTGTGACACAACGTTCTACTCAATTCAGCACTAAACAATAACTGACAGACACGCAACAAAGAAACTTCGGCTATTACACATAAATCACATGCTTGTGCAGGTATGCCAACCGCATTTCGCTCCAACACACTGTTGGCGTGAAATTAGAATGTTCCGGAATTTTTTGAACAAGTAGGAAGAATATTTTCGATGAGATACAAGGAACATAGAGATGCATTCAGAGTGAGTAACTATAACAAGTCAGAAGTTACGAATCATGTTTCTAAACAGGCCACTCTCTTAGAGGAACGGAAAAAGACTTGGAAATATTACACATAGAAAAGAAAGATAGGAAAATTGGCTAGCTGGATGAACTGGAAATCATCATTCAAGAAAAGAAACATGGTGATATTGTTAATACGACAGATAATGACGACTGAATGAAATTTCTTTACCCTTTGCAGAATTATTTTAAAACACATAATTATAAATTTGTAATGACACTTTGATGAAATAGCCAGAAGCTGACAATCATAGGCTTCGGAAACGAGGAAAATGTAAGCGACCAATAGAACAACATTATGTTTGAGACATCAGTTGCACTTTCGCAGTAATACAGCGGACTTGCCAGTTTACAACAACCCCTGTCTCGAAGGATCGTCAACCTGACTCTCTTGGAGCCCACAGGACACGGCCTCGTGCAGTGTGTGGTGTGAAATGGGTTGACCACTCGGGAAGTCGTCCAAAGTGTTTCTATTCCACTTTACTTTATGAACTTTGCAGTTGTTTTGGTAGACGTTTTAGCTTCTAAATATCTGAGCTAAGTTTTGCAGCTTGATGATGAGATCACTGTCTCTCGAAACGAATTGTTTAGCGGTATGTAGGACAAAAATACGACTGAATACTACCAATTATTACCGTCATCGCAATTGTCTGAGTAACTTTAAATACACAAATATTCTGCGAAACACAAAAGTGAATGTGTGTGAATTTACACGGTTAAATTAGTGAAACAGGTATGGTAACATTATACTTTTATAGACCTCAGTAAGAAAAAGCAACTTACGAGACATTAAAGCTTAGTGAGAAAGGAAGAATACTGAAAAATTGTTACGTGTGTAGTATAATTTTTTTCTGCTTTAGTTAGATGGTACGTAGTAGAATAAGTAAAGAATGATTTTCATTTACTAATCTTCCATGTCATGCAAATTTTATTCAGTCCTTTGATTAAATGACCGTATTGCATTTATCGTCCGGGATGTCCCCTTCGGGGTGATGAAATGATCGTATGGCATTTATCGTCCGGGATGTCCCCTTCGGGGTTCGGCCGCCGTGTTGCAAGTCTTGTTCTTTTTTTTTTTTTTTTTTTTTTTTTTGACTACTGCATATGTATGTTCATATGTGAAGCCTTCTTTCAACACCGCACGTTGTCGTTCATAGAATGTTCATCGTCGATTTTTTCTGAATGAAAGTATTCAAAAAAATACGTTTTAAGGCAATGCGTTCATAAACATTTTAGAGAAAATATTTCAGCGTTGTAGGTATTTGTATCTCAGCAATATAGGACCAAATAACCATGCTTGTATACCCATTATTAATATATTTGAAAAATGAACAATTACTAGAAATAAAGGATACGGCATCTTACAGCTCTAATGCACGTCCATACAAAGAAGTGAGGCTTACTAACGAGAACAGGATACAGTGTTTTCAGAGTAAGTACCAATACGTGGTGCGGGATAAGTTGTATTTGAAAAGAGATGCTAATGTCAAATCGAATTTATTGTGTAGTAAAAAATTTGTGTGTGTATTTGAAAACAATAGTAAGAAGAAAAGGGTAATTTATATAACGGCCAGAATAATCAGGTTCCGACGTTACTTACACACTACAAAAATTATCGTAATATTTTAAGGAAAGTCATCGAGATGTCCAGAAATAAGCACGTCCTGTCAGAAATTGCTAATACAGATAATAAGATGAGAACTATATGGCACATAGTCTTACAGTAGGCAGGACAGCCAATCAGTGTACGAGATCTATGACAGTTAGGGTAAATGAAAATGTTGCGACTGAAAATTAACATGCTGCGAGTACTTTCAACAATCACTTTCTAGTCGAAAACGTTAATGTACTCAAGAGCAATCTCACAGTTAAGTAGAAACAGTTTAGTTAGTAAATCCCACTTTCGATTGCAGAAGGATTGCTAAACTGAGAATGCTGTTCATACATTCACCAACAAATATTACAAGCCTTCCCATGGCGTTTGATTGTGTAGAGGGTGACAAAAGTTTTAGAAAAACTTATGTTTTGTGTAACTGACGGCTTTACACCCAACTGGTTTGAAATATGTTTAACAGACAGAAAGAACAAATAACTGATGAATAATGCAGAAAATGCTGGAAAAGTAGAAAATTTTAATAACTGGGGGGAAATCACAAAGGGTGTGCCACAGAAGTCAATTTAGGGTCCACCTCCATTCATCATATTGTCGCCGAAGAAACTGAGTAGCACAGTCCGTGTGGTATAGTGTTTATGATACTACATTCTTGCATGGAGGGTCGAGAGTTCAAAACTCTCCTGAACTGCAAAATTTTGATTTCTATATTCGGTGCGAGTACATAATAGAAGTATCCACAAATGTCAAGAACCATTGTACTGGAATGTTCTGTAGCTGTATATATACTGTATGTGTTCTGGTGGGAGGCAGTTCGCTCCGCGCTCTTGTCTGTGCAAGTGCTGAATAAACCTTCGTTAAGTGAAGTTAGTGTTCGTCATTTATCTAATTACACCTTCTGCTACGTGACAATATATATGAATGACCTTCCGCATAACAGTCAACAAGCAGAGGTGATGGTTCAAATGGCTCTGAGCACTATGGGACTTAACATCTGAGGTCAGCAGTCCCCTAGAACTTAAAACTACTTAAACCTAACTAACCTAAGGACAGCACACACATCCATTCCCGAGGCAGGATTCGAACCTGCGACCGTAGCGGTCTCGCGGTTCCAGACTGAAGCGTCTAGAACCGCTCGGCCACACCGGCCGGCGCAGAGGTAGATGATACTAGTGTTATAATAAATCTCTTTATAGAGAAATAAACAGAAGAGATTATAAATACTGTTTCTCAAAGAATTATTAAATGCTTCTGTGGACATGGACTATCCCTAAATTTTGAAGAAACACACTACATGCAATTCTGTACAATAAATAGGGACGTGTCAACATTAGATGCAGCATATTACAGGAGTCACTAAATAGATTAGAATGCTCCAAATTTTTGCGAGTGTATATTGATGAAAACTTGAACTGGATGAAGCATATTATAGAGCTTCTCAAACAACGAATCTCAGCAACTTTTGCTCTTCGTATAGTTTTAGTCTTGGAAAGAAACCAGACAACCTCTGACGTATTTTGGAAACTTCGTCTCAGTAATGTCTTATGGAATAAGTTTCTGGGATAACACATAACTTGGAAAGAAGGTACTGATTACACAAAAGCGAGCAATGAGAGTGTCATGTGATGCTAGTCCCTCTTCAAGGAGTTGGACATTCTAACTGTACGATCATAATGCACTGGGTGTTTCCAAAAGAGCGTGCAAAAATTTAACAGGACGTAGAGGATGCTCCACCGAACAGTTCGAGGTAGGGAACCTTGGGTCGGCTGGTGTGTTTCGAATCACATCACAGGCAGCTACAGTTCTGGCAACTAATCCCGTCTCCGTATCCACTGCGGTCTCAAACGCAAGTGACTTTAGGTACCCCCGTAGGAAAAAATCAAGGGGATTCAGGTCAGGTGACCTCGCAGGCCATTGAGTAGGACCTCCCATTCCAATCCAGCGACCAGGAAATACAGCATTGAGGTGGTTGCGGACATCCATACTGCAGTGAGGCGGTGCACCATCATGTTGTATCCACATCCTTTCACGAACAGCCAAGGGTACGTTCCCCAACAACTCAGGTAGAACTCTTTGCATGAACCTCAAGTACAGGTGGCCATTCAGACGGCCAGACAAAAGATATGGCCCAATGAAATTGTCGCCTACAATGCCGGCCCAGATATTCACAACAAAACACGCTTGATGGTGTGACTCTACTACAGCGTGAGGGTTTTCCTGATCCCACACATGGCTATTCCTGCTGTTCAAAATACCATCACGATCAAATGAGGCCTCGTCAGTAAACAGCACGATTTGGAGAAAATCTGCACGATCACTCCACTCGTGGAGCAACCACTGACACAGTCCGACCCTTGGTGCAAAATCAGTCACAAGTATTGCAAGTACTTGTTGTGGGTGATATGGGTGTAATTGTTGTTCTTGGTGTATTCGCCACACGCTAGTACGGGCAGCGCCCATTTCGAGCCCAGTATGACGAGTGCGTGTACTGGGGTCCACGGCAACACGTTCCAGGACCTCTTCAAAATCGGGCGTGTGAGATGGCCTCACGTTTCCAGGTCCCTCCTTTCATCTTTCCAGTGAACCATTCTCCCGCATTCGTCGATCGAGAGAAATATACATTCGTCGTGATGGATGATGGCTGTTAGGAAAAAGTGCTCTGTACAGCCTTTCAGCAGCGAGAGCATTTCAACGTACTTCCCCATATGCAAGTTGCATGCCAGTGAGTTCTGTGAATCTGTACCGGTAGTGCTCCATCGTATTGTACTGCACTTCTCTGACAGCACTGATTGATGCATAGCACATTCTGTCATGGTACAATGTAAATACGATACAACAGAGCCACCTTATGGACAAGTGAAGGAAGCAAAACCTGTATCATGAATTCCTAGTAATCAGGCTCGTCCTCCTTGTTTCCTTGATGGAAATGAGGAATGTACATGTAAATAAATAGCACATTACGTGTAATCTTGTACGCATGTTAGTTGTAAATGTGCAGGAAAGCAGTAATACTAGAGAAAGGTGGTAGATTGGCTTCTCCGACCCCAGATTCCCTACCTCAAATTGTTCAGTGGAGCATTCCCTATGTCCTGTTACATTTTTGCATGCTCATACGGAAACAACCTGTGTATATTCCCTAGTGAAATTCATCATAAATAATCCATCACAATTTGAGAAGAATAGTGTCATCCATACCTGCAAGACCTTTATTATCCATCATTTAAGCTCCCGTTGGCTCAGAAAGGAATTCAATAAGCAGCTGAAAATTTTTTTCGATCTTCTGCCTAATAAAATAAAATGTATAACGAGTACAAAGTAAGTTTCATATCTAACATACAATGATTTCTCCTGGTTAACTTCTTGTATTCCGTGGCCGAATTTCTGTTTAAAAACTTGTGGCCAGTAAATAAAAGGAAACTAGTTTTTAAGTGTAGCTGCACGAGTAGGAATAAAAATGAGTGTGTTCATTAATGTTAACACTAATCATTATACAGACTGGTAAACAGATTCGTGTTACATCATCGTCAACATCATCACCACAAAGAATCTTTCAAATGATCGATGGAACATGTGACTAACCAACTAATTACTCTTCGTCTTTTGCATTAAGGCATCAGTGGAATTTTGTTTTTGTGAGTGACACTTATAAATTAGAAAGCAACTAACTCCATATATTTTCGTGAATAGGCTATTATTTACAATAATTCGTTTGTACGGCCGAAATTTACGTTTCCACTCATCTGGCCATTGCTAAAAGTTACCACTGTCACTTCACTTTTGAAACATGGACACATTTCACATAATAGAGTTTTTTTTGTATATTAAGACATAACAATAACAATCCCATTCGCTCATTGTCTTTACGCACTGTTAACAACCAAGCAGAAAATGAAAAAAAAAAATTCGCAGACAAAAGGGGGGAACCGAAAGGAAGAGCCGTTAGAGTGGTAGCAGTTCTATACACGAATAAGCAGTGGACAGTGTTATGACGAAAATCGCTCACAATTCTTGTAAGAAACATCTGAAGTTCCTACAGTGGTGTCGGCTGAAGAGTGAGGTCCCATTTGAAGTTGGTATCTCGCGACGGAATCACAAGCTAAGGACAGATGCTGACAGACGAAGGCACGTGAATACACCCTCACGAGGTTCCGTGGGCCACCGCTGCTGGAAGTCTGCTTACGTCAGAGCGCAACGTCGCTCGCCCCACTCTGTGACAGCCGGCTGTGATAGCTGCGTCACCATAGCTCGGATCCGCCAGCGAAATGAGAACTAAGACAACAGGTAAATGTACAGTGAAATCTGTCACTGAAATTGTTGTATGTGATAAGTAGTTAATGGGTTCTGCGATAGTGCCATAGATATCTAACGACGATCAAAAGGTTTCCGTTTGAGAACGTTGCCACAGCGTGTATGCAACGAAGCGCGCCTGTGTTGCGGACATACACTGAAGCGCCAAGGAAACTGTTACGCCTGGCTAATATCGTGTAGGGCCCCCGCGAAGACGCGGAAGTGTGGCAACGCGACGTGGCATGGACTCGACTACAGACTGAAGCAGCTCAGAAGGGAAATGACACCGTGAATACTGCGGGGCTGTCCATAAATCCGTAAGAGTTCGACGGGGTGGAGACCTTTTCTGAACAGCACATTGCAAGGCAGCCTAGATATGCTCAACAATGTTCATGTCTGGGGAGTTTGGTGGCCAGAGGAAGTGTTTAAACACAGAAGAGTGTTCCTGGAGCCACTCTGCGGTAATTGTGGACATGGGGATGTCGCATTGTCCTGCTGGAATTTCTCTAGTCCGTCGGAATGCACAATGGACATGAATGGATGCAGGTGATCAGACAGGATGATTACGTACGCGTCACCTGTCAGAGTCGTATGTAGATGTATCAGGGGTCCCACATCACTCCAACTGCACACGTCCCACACTATCACAGAGCCTCCACCAGCTTGAACAGTCCTCTACTGACATGCAGCGTCCATGGATTCATGAGGTTCTCTCCATACCCGTACAAGTCCATCCGCTCGATACAATTTCAAACGAGACTCGTCATACCAGGCAAGATGTTTCCAGTCACCAACAGCCCAATGTCGGTGTTGACGGACCCAGGTGAGGCGTAATGCATTGTGTTTGCAGCCACCAAGAATACACGAGTGGGCCTTTGGCTCTGAAAGCCCATATCGATGATGTTTCATTGAAAGGTTCATACCTGATACTTGTTGATGGCCCAACATTAAAATCTGCAGCAATTTGAGGAAGGATTGCACTTCTCTCACGTTGAACAAATGTCTTTAGTCGTCGTTGGTACCGTTTCTTGCAGGATCTTTTTCCGGCAGCAGCTATGTCGGAGATTTGATGTCTTTCTGAATTTCTGGCATTCACGGTACACTCGTGAAATGGTTGTGTACAAAAATCCCCACTTCATCGCTACCTCGGCGAAGCTGTGTCTCATCGCTCGTGCGCCGACTACAACACCACTTTCAAACTCACTTAAATCTTGATCGTGATAACCTGCCATTGTAGCAGCAGTGCCCTAGATACTTGTTGTCTTATATAGGCGTTGCCGACTGCAGCGCCTTTTTTTTTTATATATGTAAATAGAGGTGGAGCCCCTCCTCGCCCACACCGGCATGATGGCCAACACAAAAGGTCTACTGCCATCTCTGCATAAGGGTTAGTATTCACTAAAGTGAGGTGTCGCAGGATGTGGGTGCTGCGATGTTTGCGTACGTCTGGTTAGGATTAACCATTAATACGCGCTCATCTGGAGATAGATTGGTCGAAATCTGACGAAGCGTTGCGGTTTGAAGGGCAGAGGAAAAAAAGTGCCAAGGCAAGAGCCAAGGGAAAAAAACCTCTGCGAAAGTTAGGTCGGGCGGCAAGAGCAGTAGCGGTTGTCTTGCTGCCTGCGATAGGTTGTACAAGGATAGGCTTTGTTAGTAGTGGGTATCATGCATGTCGATACCTTGATGTTGTGCGTTTGTGCTGCTCGGCGGCTGGCGCTGGGTGCTGGTACAGAGTCCTCGTTCAGCGTCCTGCAACCTGCAACAGTTAGTTTTGTTATCGGTCTTGTGTCCGATGGTCATATACCGGAGGCACAGTGTGAGGGAATGTTGGCAGATTGTTCGTGCGTCTGTGGGCGAGCTCGTCGGTGTCCCTGCTGTGGCCTGTTGGTCGGTTCTAATAGCAGCGACTGCAGCGCCGTATTCTGCCTGTTTATATATTGTGATGATGATGGTGTTTGGCTCGTGGGGCGCTCAACTGCGCCGTTATCAGAGCCTGTACAAAGTCACAATTTTTACACAATCCCGTTTTTTTCCACAGTCCAATCTGGCCACAGTCACAACTGATGATGATGATGAAATGATGAAGACAACACAAACACCCGGTCCTTGGGCACAGAAAATCCCCAACCCGGCCGGGAATGGAACCCGAGACCCCGTGATTCAGAGGCAGCAACGCTAGATTTGCATATTGTGACGCCACGACATGTAACGAGATATAATTTCTTTTCCTTTCTTTTACTACCTTGTACTTCATATATATATATATTTCTGATGACGTAGAGTAGTTTTCATTTGGTAATATAGTGTAGAACATGGAGGTGTGACTATGTTTACTTTGCTGTTTTCTATACCAGTTCCTCATGTAAAGACTTAGATTTTTTTCTGATGATCTTCCAGATAGTTTTATTAAATGTATTGTGTAAAACGGGATGCAGTAGGTAGAAGCATTGTAAGAAGTGTTGAGCGAAAGAGGTATCGACAGTTGTTGGGTCGAATAGTGTGGCAGACAGTCGCGGATGGCGCTTGAACGTGGCGGTACGAAAGCAAGTATTGTGGTTAGTAATGGTGTGCGTTTAACGGGATATTAATACCGGACTTTTGTGTGTTAAACACGGTTTGAAATTTGACTTTATGATGGACATTTTAAACGGACGTTCTATTACGCGAACGCTGTTGTTTTTTCGCAGAATGGTGCACGTGGCAGTGACAGAGCACACGTGGACAGACAGTATTGTCGTCGGTTTAGAACTGAACTGCATTACATAAACTGTGAATTGAGTTGCTATGTAAGTGACTGCTTTTGGGGGAACAGTGTTATCGTGAACCATGAATGTTACCAGCACATGGACTGTCTAACTGCGCAATTAGCAAATTATAGCAAATGGAATGTTAATTTAAGCACGATTATGGACTGTGCCAAACTATCGTGTGTGAAAGTTGCAGTTGAACTGGTAAGACATTCAAGTGCTGCATAAACTTCGTTCCGCCCTACGACAAACGGATGCTACGCAACTAATTGCCACTGCCAGCCGAAACAGGATGCAAGAAAAGAGGATATAATAATACCAAGGACACGTCTGGGTGAACTTAAGATTCATATCAGCAACTTTCGAACAGCTTCTACCGCCATCGCCACGTCACGCCGACCCAGAACAGATAAGAGTCAAAACCATTCCTCTCTTCGAGAAACTCGCAATTGTATCCAATTTAATTTCTTTTTGCTTTGTAATACTATCTCTTAAAGTTTTTCTCTGCAAGTAAAAGTAGTGTATTGTAAATACTGTTCACGTTCAGTGATTGTTGACCCCATCACTAACAGTACTTACTGCCGTCACTTGTTTGTTTTGCTTTTAAATGTATTTGTACTAGTCGTTGCATGCCTTGTGTGTGTGTGTGTTTTGGAGGGGTGTGCTTCGAATTCTATATACAGTCGTTTAGGTAGGAAAATTTATGTGTTTTACTGTGAAATGTTGTCAGACGTGTAAGTTGAGGCATCCGCCATTAAAGTTACACTCCTGGAAATGGAAAAAAGAACACATTGACACCGGTGTGTCAGACCCACCATACTTGCACCGGACACTGCGAGAGGGCTGTACAAGCAATGATCACACGCACGGCACAGCGGACACACCAGGAACCGCGGTGTAGGCCGACGAATGGCGCTAGCTGCGCAGCATTTGTGCACCGCCGCCGTCAGTGTCAGCCAGTTTGCCGTGGCATACGGAGCTCCATCGCAGTCTTTAACACTGGTAGCATGCCGCGACAGCGTGGACGTGAACCGTATGTGCAGTTGACGGACTTTGAGCGAGGGCGTATAGTGGGCATGCGGGAGGCCGGGTGGACGTACCGCCGAATTGCTCAACACGTGGGGCGTGAGGTCTCCACAGTACATCGATGTTGTCGCCAGTGGTCGGCGGAAGGTGCACGTGCCCGTCGACCTGGGACCGGACCGCAGCGACGCACGGATGCACGCCAAGACCGTAGGATCCTACGCAGTGCCGTAGGGGACCGCACCGCCACTTCCCAGCAAATTAGGGACACTGTTGCTCCTGGGGTATCGGCGAGGACCATTCGCAACCGTCTCCATGAAGCTGGGCTACAGTCCCGCACACCGTTAGGCCGTCTTCCGCTCACGCCCCAACATCGTGCAGCCCGCCTCCAGTGGTGTCGCGACAGGCGTGAATGGAGGGACGAATGGAGACGTGTCGTCTTCAGCGATGAGAGTCGCTTCTGCCTTGGTGCCAATGATGGTCGTATGCGTGTTTGGCGCCGTGCAGGTGAGCGCCACAATCAGGACTGCATACGACCGAGGCACACAGGGCCAACACCCGGCATCATGGTGTGGGGAGCGATCTCCTACACTGGCCGTACACCACTGGTGATCGTCGAGGGGACACTGAATAGTGCACGGTACATCCAAACCGTCATCGAACCCATCGTTCTACCATTCCTAGACCGGCAAGGGAACTTGCTGTTCCAACAGGACAATGCACGTCCGCATGTATCCCGTGCCACCCAACGTGCTCTAGAAGGTGTAAGTCAACCACCCTGGCCAGCAAGATCTCCGGATCTGTCCCCCATTGAGCATGTTTGGGACTGGATGAAGCGTCGTCTCACACGGTCTGCACGTCCAGCACGAACGCTGGTCCAACTGAGGCGCCAGGTGGAAATGGCATGGCAAGCCGTTCCACAGGACTACATCCAGCATCTCTACGATCGTCTCCATGGGAGAATAGCAGCCTGCATTGCTGCGAAAGGTGGATATACACTGTACTAGTGCCGACATTGTGCATGCTCTGTTGCCTGTGTCTATGTGCCTCTGGTTCTGTCAGTGTGATCATGTGATGTATCTGACCCCAGGAATGTGTCAATAAAGTTTCCCCTTCCTGGGACAATGAATTCACGGTGTTCTTATTTCAATTTCCAGGAGTGTATTTACGCCGACCAATTACAAAGAAGTAGCTTACTCGCCGTTGGTTCAAGTCGGCGTATTAGAGGGAACATTGCATCTAACAGCTGTCAAAGTACGCGATATTTGTTTACATGCCAGTTTACGTCATATTTCCATTCATCCATGTTTAGATGCAAGTTTAGCTGAGTTTAACTGTTACTGGTAAGCAAAATTACAGTGTCTGTGCCCCTATTATTAAATTAACTCCAGAGTGTTTTACTGTTTTCACTACCAAAGGATTTAATTATCAGAATTTTAACAGGATTGAGAAACTTCTCATATAGAGGTTTGCTTTTGAAGTTTCCGGAAGTAAAACTGGTTCTTGGGTTTATACAATATTAATTATTTCATGCAGTTTTCTTAAACATTTTCTGATTGCAAATTCACGGTCATAGTAAATCTCCAGGAACCGTTTTCTTCACAATATTTCTGTATTTTAATACGCATGCCTATACCAGTTTTTTTGGCGCTTCAGTGTATATCGCTTACCATATTAGTAGTGGTGTTCCACAGCAGTTAACTAATGAAATGTGAAAAGTGGAAAACAAAAATTTTGCGATATGGAAGTGTGTCGGTTTCATAAGTGAAAGGACATTGCTAACTCTTACCTATGACCATATGAGAAAAAACACAGATTTCGGGCCGGCCGCGGTGGTCTCGCGGTTCTAGGCGCGCAGTCCGGAACCGTGCGACTGCTACGGTCGCAGGTTCGAATCCTGCCTCGGGCATGGATGTGTGTGATGTCCTTAGGTTAGTTAGGTTTAAGTAGTTCTAAGTTCTAGGGGACTGATAACCAAAGCAGTTGAGTCCCTTAGTGCTCAGAGCCAGAGCCACAGATTTCGACCGGACGAAGTGCTTACTGCAAGTAAGAATTTATTCCTGTAAAAGTAATGGCGTCAACTGCTCTCGGATGTATAAATATCGTACATAAAAACGAAACTGTGGTATTCCAAATTAAATCCACTGAATATGCCTTAATATAAAAGTCGAAACACGTACAGTATAATAATTAATGCAGTTTGTAGCAAGAAAAGGATTTCAAGTTATAAAAAGAATTTTTTTCTTATTATAATACGAATATATTTCAGTGCTAGTGGTCTTGCTATCGCATGTGTGCGTACATGATGTCAAGATTTTGATATCTAAGATAAGCCGTCTTCTTTGTGCTATCAACATCGAATTAAAATTATACTTTGCCCTTGATAACAGCTCCACATGACTGTACGTCCATTGATCACCTGTTCACATGACGTACGTTCCGCCTCAGCTGAAATAGTGCCGTAACTGGGGTGTGGCAACAGGGGCGCGTGCCCTGGGCGCTGTTTCTGTGGGGACGCATCTTTGTTAGAGGTGGTAAAAGAACGAAGTGGGAAAGAAATGAGGAAGAAGTAAGGCGAAGTGTAGCGGAGGTAGAAGAAGCTGGAAATTTGTGGTAAGGTCTTATGGGACCAAACTGCTGAGGTCATCGGTCCCTAAGCTTACGCACTACTTAATATAACTTAAACTAACCTACGCTAAGGAAGACACACAAATACAAATGCCCGAGGGAGGACTCGAACCTCCAACGAGGGGAGCCGCGCGGACCGCGACAATACGCCCCCCACCGCGCGGCTACCCCCGCTCGGCCGAGGGGTAGAAGAGCACAAAGAAGGACAAAGATTGGAGACTATTAAAATTAGAAGGAGGCAGAGGTGTATAAAAGGAGGTATTGCAGGTATTCGAATCGGAATTTTGTGTAACTGTCCTTTATGTGTAACAATAGCGCAACCGCTACGGTCGCAGGTTCGAATCCTGCCTCGGGCATGGATGTTTGTGTTGTCCTTAGGTTAGTTAGGTTTAAGTAGTTCTAAGTTCTAGGGGACTTATGACCTCAGCAGTTGAGTCCCATAGTGCTCAGAACCATTTGAACCATTTGAACCATTTGAACCAAATGTAACACCGCAACAAAAGAGTATTTTTTAGCCATGTTGTCTTGTTTAAGTGTTCTAAAGCCACTACACAACTGTTTCATGCATCGCTACTGAGAATGCTATGCACCAGTTGTCACACATATGATAATTTTACCACAACGTATTTCGGCACCACGTTATTTCATTATCAAGCGCTATAATACAAGGAAACAAATCAATACATGGCAACACTGAGAACCATATAGAAATATTTGTATTGTCCTATTGCACAACACAGCTTGAAACTTCAATGCTATTAGGCGCCGTCAGAAGTAAAACCCTCCAGCAGACATGCACTGTCAAACGTAAAACTCTTCAAACTTGCAAGAAAGTACTATCTTTGGTAGGTGAAAGCGGCTGCATTTAGTTTACAACTGAGCCTCGAGAGTATAGCATGCTAACATGAGATGTCCTTGGGAGAGTTTTATGTTTGACAATGGACGTTTGCAGACGGGTTTATACTTTTGACTGTTACTCATGGCAAAGAAACTTTAAGTTATATTGTCCTACAAGCTGAAGTAAACACTTTTATTTGGTTGTCAGTACGTATAATATAATGACGTATTGCTTTTTTGTTGTTTTATAGCACCTGATAATGAATAACGTAGTCCCGAAACATACGGTGGTAAAAATCACAAGTTTGTCAACTGGCAATATTATCAGTTTGTTGCTGCTATGAATTGATCGGTTGTGCCAGAATGAAACATATAGCATATTTCTGGCAAGCACTGCCATTTTGGACAGAGTATTTTCCTTATCTTGACCTGTTCATACAAAGGTGTCTTACTGAAATATACTTCCGGAAAAAATTAGTACACCTGGAAGATCGACGTAGATTTTGATCCGATGACGGCACATAACACCTCGAAGATAATAGTGTACTGATAATGGTTTCAACGTCGTCCGCCAACAGATAGCGTAGTTGCGTAGCTACCAGAGCGCCATCTGTGTCTACCCTTTAATAGGGAGTTCAAACAGCCAAAAGGCTCAGTGTGGCGCAAATGTATGAAGCAAGCAGGCAGACGTTCCATGGAAATGCACTCGCGCTTCCTAGAGCCAACTGAGCGAGATTGAGAATGGTCAAACTGCGGCCCTCCGAGAGGCCGGATGTTCCTTTCGGAGAACTGCCACACAAGTTGGAAGTGCTGCCTCACTTGTGCAACGATGCTTGTGTCAATGGTCACGTGAACATTCTCACATCCGTCGACGGGGTTCTGAACGTCCACCCAGCACAAAAGGGCCCAGCACATTGTCGTTCTGGAAGGGAAGCAGCGGCAGAACTGACTGCTACCATAGCACAGATAAGAGGTTGTGTGAACTGAAGGTGGAGGAGAGGAAAGTAAAAGGAAGGAACTACTGAAGTCAGCTGCTTCGGGACTGTATGTGGAATAAGTACGGACCAGTGAAAATGTGTGCTGGACGGGGATTTGAACCAGGAACTCCTACTTATTTGCAAATTGCGTTAACCACTGCGCCGTCCGGACACAGTGTTTATCGAAATTCGGAGGACTATCTCGATACACCTCTCGGCGACCCATTTCCCATCTAGCATCGCCTGTCCGCAGTCCCCATCCGTGGCCTTCCCGCTTGCTACTTTGAGATTCCCACAGAAGGTCGAACGTAATTGTGCATCCGCTCTGAAGGGGATAGATTCATAAGACAGATAACATGGCGAGCCCAGACGTGTCAGCACGACCAGGTGTGAACCACTTACGAGGTGCATTCAAGTTCTAAGGCCTCCGATTTTTTTTCTCCGGACTGGAAAGAGATAGAAACATGCGCATTGTTTTAAAATGAGGCCGCGGTCATTGTCAATACGTCCCAGAGATGGCAGCACCTTACGGCAGATGGAATTTTACCGCCAGCGGCGAGAATGAGAAATGTTTTAGATACTTAAAATGGCGACGTTTTCCTTACTTGAAGAGCGTGCAATCATTCGTTTTCTGAATTTGCGTGGTGTGAAACCAATTGAAATTCATCGACAGTTGAAGGAGACATGTGGTGATGGAGTTATGGCTGTGTCGAAAGTGCGTTCGTGGGTGCGACAGTTTAATGAAGGCAGAACATCGTGTGACAACAAACCGAAACAACCTCGGGCTCGCACAAGCCGGTCTGACGACATGATCGAGAAAGTGGAGAGAATTGTTTTGGGGGATCGCCGAATGACTGTTGAACGGATCGCCTCCCGAGTTGGCATTTCTGTGGGTTCTGTGCACACAATCCTGCATGACGACCTGAAAATGCGAAAAGTGTCATCCAGGTGGGTGCCACGAATGCTGACGGACGACCACATGGCTGCCCGTGTGGCATGTTGCCAAGCAATGTTGACGCACAACGACAGCATGAGTGGGACTTTCTTTTCGTCGGTTGTGGCAATGGATGAGACGTGGATGCCATTTTTCAATCCAGAAACAAAGCACCAGTCAGCTCAATGGAAGCACACAGATTCACAGCTACCAAAAAAAATTTCGGGTAACCGCCAGTGCTGAAAAAATGATGGTGTCCATGTTCTGGGACAGCGAGGGCGTAATCCTTACCCATTGCGTTCCAAAGGGCACTACGGTAACAGGTGCATCCTACGAAAATGTTTTGAAGAACAAATTCCTTCCTGCACTGCAACAAAAACGTCCGGGAAGGGCTGCGCGTGTGCTATTTCACCAAGACAACGCACCCGCACATCGAGCTAACGTTACGCAACAGTTTCTTCGTGACAACAACTTTGAAGTGATTCCTCATGCTCCCTACTCACCTGACCTGGCTCCTAGTGACTTTTGGATTTTTCCAACAATGAAAGACACTCTCCGCGGCCGCACATTCACCAGCCGTGCTGCTATTGCCTCAGCGATTTTCCAGTGGTCAAAACAGACTCCTAAAGAAGCCTTTGCCGCTGCCATGGAATCATGGCGTCAGCGTTGTGAAAAATGTGTACGTCTGCAGGGCGATTACGTCGAGAAGTAACGCCAGTTTCATCGATTTCGGGTGAGTAGTTAATTAGAAAAAAAATCGGAGGCCTTAGAACTAGAATGCACCTCGTACTAGCAGTGTGACTGCTAGTGCATGCACGCCTCCAGCCCTTCTTCCATTCACGCCACATCGACGTGCATCGCTCTACTGGTGCCATCACAGGATTACTTGGAAGATGGAATGACGCGCCTTCGTCTTCAGCAATGAAAGCAGATTCTGCCTGCACACAAGTAATAGTCGTTTGTGCCTATGACATAGACCTGGCGAATATTGTAGAGTTCATTCATCGCCGACCGTGGTGGCCGAGCGGTTCTAGGCTCTTCAGTCCAAAACCACGCGGCTGCTACGGTCGCAGGTTCGAATCCTGCCTCGGGCATGAGTATATGTGATGTGCTTAGGTTAGTTAGGTTTACTTAGTTCTAAGTCTAGGGGACTGATGACCTCAGATGATAAGCCCCATAGTGCTTAGAGCCATTTGAACCATTTGAAGTGGATTCATCCAAGACACACTGGCCGCAAGGCAGGCTTTATGGTCTCATTCATCTTTGGTGTTTCTGAAGGGTACGAGAATAATGTTGTTAGACCTCTTCTTTTACCAGTCTTGCAACAGGAAGGTGATATGTTGTTCCAACAGGAAGATGCGCGCCCATATAACGCCCGTGAAACAGCGCGCTCTGGAAGATGTGCAGCTATTTCTCTGGGCAGCACAATCTCTGGTCTTGCCCCAGTCGAGCATGCGTGGGATAGCCCGCATCTCGTGGTCGTGCGGTAGCGTTCTCGCTTCCCACGCCCGGGTTCCCGGGTTCGATTCCTTGCGGGGTCAGGGATTTTCTCTGCCTCGTGATGGCTGGGTGTTGTGTGCTGTCCTTAGGTTAGTTAGGTTTAAGTAGTTCTAAGTTCTAGGGGACTTATGACCACAGCAGTTGAGTCCCATAGTGCTCAGAGCCATTTTTGAACCATGCGTGGGATATGATGGGACAAGAAGTGACTCATGCAACTCCTCAGCTAACAATTCTTACAGAACTACGTGAATAGGTGAGGCATAACATATCTTAGGACAGTATTTGCCATTAGTACTGTAGAATAGATGTCAGAGTCGGCGCCTGAACTGTCACCCATGGAGGCTACACCAAATGCTAACTTGGTGCTTCAGCATGTCTCGATACTTGGTACTTCAAAATCGGGCAACAATAAATCTTGAATAAACTGGAACCTCTAAAAGGGTATGCTAATTTTTTTCTGGAAGTTTACACAAGTGACCCACATTTCAGATGCATAAAGACGAGGAAAGCTAAAACCTTGCCAACAATGTCCACCTGAGACAACTAGTAGACAAAGGCACGCCCAGTGAGTGTGGGAGTAGGGTATGATCTTCACTAACTGAACTAGCAAACAGACAAACGTATCGATGTAAAAGGATTTCGATTATTAGTAAGAGTACTCAGAACCATTTGGACATGAAATCTCGAACCTATTCTCCCATTTACAGTGAAAATGCGTTCCCCCGCACTCCCACACCCCTCTCCTGCCCCTCTAGCTACGATTCCGATTACGTGATGTTAAGAACAATTCCGCTGATAGTTGGAAAAATTGATGTTTTATTGGTACACAACCGGTTTTGCGGCCTAAAGCCACGTCATCAGATGCAACAATGTCAATAGGTCATAGGTGTACCCATCGCTCCTAGAAAAGATGTATTATTCAGTGAATATTATCTACATTACATTGGCGAACGAAAGATGTAGATAACATTCGCTGAGTAATACATCTTGCCTAGGAGCGGTGGGTATACCTGTGACCTTTTAACATTCTTGCACCTGATGATGCCGCTTTAGGCCACGAAACACGTTGTGTATCAATAAAACAACAATTTCACCACCTGTCAGCGGAGTTCTTCTCAACATCATACCCTTTACAATTGTGGATGCCCAGGATACAAAGTGCGTTATTCCGAGTACGGCCCTGCTATTGCATGTGCGCAACTTTGAATGTTAAAGCTGTCTCGGAAAGGTAATACACTTACATGTATGAAAGCAGTTTAGGTTGCGTGTGAAGAGAAGTCTCGACGGCCACCGAGATCGAACACAAACTAAATATCAGGCGGTGTGTGTGCCATTATGAGATCTCCGCTACGTAGCGCGTAACTGCGAGCAAAAAAAAAAAAAAAAAAAAAATGACGGATGGGG
This sequence comes from Schistocerca nitens, assembly GCF_023898315.1. Classification (NCBI taxonomy): domain Eukaryota; kingdom Metazoa; phylum Arthropoda; class Insecta; order Orthoptera; family Acrididae; genus Schistocerca; species Schistocerca nitens. Next base: position 239,076,106 of record NC_064614.1, on the reverse strand, counting down.
GAAGGCTGCGCTGTGCGTACCTGTTGCGCGGCCGGTGAAAGCCGACGAGGCGGTATGCTAGACCGGCTGCCGGTCTGCGCAAGCTTGCTCACCAGCTGAGCGACTCGACTCTGCGAGGGCTGCCACCAGGGAAAAGGCATCACCACCTGTGGATCCAGCAGCGGCTGCTATCACAGGCTGCTAGGCGTTACGCGCACTGTTGGGGAACGGCTACACGCCCGGAACCCAAGCGTAAGCTGAAGTTTACGCAATTGCATCCCTTTCTTTCTCACACTGGAAAAAGTAAAGTTCAATAGTAACGACAAGGAAGGGGAATGGCAATTCGAAGCTTATTATTTACAGTATCACATCTGGATAAGGCAATGAAGTGGATATGTTGTTGTTGTGGTCTTCAGTCCTGAGACTCGTTTGATGCAGCTCTCGATGCTACTCTATCCTGTGCAAGCTGCTTCATCTCCCAGTACCTACTGCAACGTACATCCTTCTGAATCTGATCAGTGTATTCATCTCTTGGTCTCCCTCTACGATTTTTACCCTCCTCGCTGTCCTCCAATACTAAATTGATGATCCCTTGTGCCTCATAACATGTCCTACCAACCGATCCCTTCTTCTAGTCAAGTTGTGCCACAAACTCCTCCCCAATCCTATTCAATACCTCCTCATTAGTTATGTGATCTACCCATCTAATCTTCAGCATTCTTCTGTAGCACCACATTTCAAAAGCTTCTATCTCTTCTTGTCCAAACTATTTATTGTCCACGTTTCACTTCCATAGATGGCTACAGTCTATACAAATGCTTTCAGAAAAGACTTCCTGGCACTTAAGTCTATACTCGATGTTAACAAATTCCTCTTCTTCAGAAACGCTTTCCTTGCCATTGCCAGTCTATATTTTATATCCTCTCTATTTTGATCATCATCAGTTATTTTGCTCCCCATATAGCAAAACTCCTTTACTACTTCAAGTGTCCCATTTCCTAATCTAATACCCTCAGCATCACCCGATTTAATTCGACTACATTCCATTATCCTCGTTTTGCTTTTGTTGATGTTCATCTTATATCCTTCTTTCAAGACACTGTCCATTCCGTTCAACTGCTTTTCCAAGTCCTTTCCAAGTCCTGTGCAACAAAACTCTCTTCGCCACAACAGAAGAACTATACAAGTAAAACACACACACACACACACACACAAATTCTCTCTCTTTTCTTTCTTTCTTTCTTTCTTTCAGTCTCTCTCTCTCTCTCTCTCTCTCTCTCTCTCACTCACTCACTCTCTCTCTGCCCCAGTACTCATCACACACACGCAAACCCACATAAACCACACACCACTAACACCAAATACAATTCAAACTCGCGCGCCTCACCCAGCAGAACACACTACGAAACAAATGAACGCCACACAGCCACAACAACACGTAATGGCAGCGAAAACCCCGCCTATGTTTTGAGTAATCGAAAAACTGCATTGCCACGCGAACACAGGCAAAGAAGTAAGCCTATTTACTTCGCCAACAACACAGGAAAACGTACCATAACTTCAAAACTGTCAGTTACAGAAAGAAAACGTGATACAGTCTTATTTCCGTTCGTAAATGCATAACAAACAGAAAATAAATTACGTTTTGCTGTTTGCAGATGACATGTTGTATATTGTGTAGCATAACAGCTACCAAAACAAGAGGACAATAACATAATGTAAGGTATGTTACTTTTCGCCAATTAAGTTATAAATGCAACTTTTACATAATGTTGTAAACGACGCAAATGTTAATATGTTAACAACAAATTTACAGTTAAAAATAAAAATAGAACCCACTGACGATAGCACAAAGTGCTGAAACATGTATGGGTGAAACAGAAGGAAAAAGGTGTCTTGCATAAGGCGGAACTTCTCATCCCATCTTCACGCAGTATCGTATCTCCCATTTAATCTAACCCTTCTACCAATTTTAAACCCACTACACCCGTCCCACCTCGCCAGGGCTCCCTCTATCTTCCTTCTCCATATTTTCTCCACCTTCCACTCTTCTTTCCTAGTCCCTTTTCATCATCAAATTTCACCCTCACTAATACCCCCTCTACTCCAACCCATCATATATTCCAACAGCCACTCCTTCCCCTATCGATACGTTCGCACCAATCCTCCATCCATGTACCAACTCCTTTCTGTCCTCCTCAACGACCAGCGTCTCCCTTTCAACAACAAACTACCTATTCCAGAGCCTCTCCTTCCAGCTTTGGTGCCAGTGAAGTGCTTCTTTTCAACATCAGTGTTCTGCATCAAGATTTTTCAAAACATTTTTAAATTTAATCTTCTTCTATAGCTGATGTGAAGGCATCATACAACTGTTATTCAAGCAATATTGAGGATATTCAGCCCAGATATGAGTCGTGTGATTGTTGCCACAACATGTTTCTGAACATTATCCCATTTTCAAGTACTAAAAACAAGGAAACCAGATAAAATAATTAATCCTCCTTAAACCGACAGATATTTAAGGATTACAGACGTTATGAGTTATATAATAAACTAACTTGAAAATTGTTTTATGTCTTTAGCACTCTTCACAACTTAGAAACAAGCTGCAGACGTGCATTGTCAACTCAAACCATAAAACATAAAACATCAGAAAGCGGTGCATCCACCGTTACTAAGATACAGTTACAAACTGAAAGTCGCTGCCGTCATCTACCAACGATAAAATTTTCTTAAAGCCTAATGCTCAGCGCCAACGATACTACTATCTGTCATAAAACGTATGATGATGATGTTTGGTTTGTGGGGCGCTCAGCTGCATGGTCACCAGTTTCCGTACAAATTCCTAGCCTGTACACAGTCCAATCTAGCCAGTTTCACGAATGATGATGGAATGATGAGGACAACACAAACACCCAGTCCCCGGGCAGAGAAAATCCCCAACCCGATCGGGAATCAAAACCCGCGACCCTGTGGTCTAAAGGTAGCAACGGTAGGCACTAGAACGCGAGCTGCGGACGTAAAATATATGAGAAATATCTGTCTCGTCTTAGCCCATTCTAAAATAAAACTACATTTACGTTGCAATCTGAAGGGGAACAGCTTGCGAAAATTCTATGTCACTAGGTAAAATGTGTTGGTGGCTATTTCTTACGGAGGACATCGCTTAAGGGTGCCCAGAAATACCCTTTAGGCACTTCCGTCTTCTCATTGAAAACGCCGACGCACTCCTGTTTCAAGGCACAATAGATCTCTACTTCCTATAAAAGCAAAAGCAAAGCATCCGAAGAATGAGCAGCATTAGTTCAGGGATATAACGGAAAGCTTGAGGGTGCTACGCGTTGACGAAAAATGGTGGTTGCTATCAAATTTAAAGGAGGTAGAGATTTATTATGCCTTGAAAGAGGAGTGCGTCAGCATTTTAAATCAGTATACGGGAGTGTCTAAAGGGCATTTCTGGCTACACTTCAGTGACATTCTCCTTAAGAAGGAGTTGGGTTGGGTTGTTTTGGGGAAGGAGACCAGACAGCGAGGTCATCGGTCTCATCGGATTAGGGAAGGATGGGGAAGGATGTCGGCCGTGCCCTTTCAAAGGAACTATCCTGGCATTTGCCTGGAGAGATTTAGGGAAATCGCGGAAAACCTAAATCAGGATGGCCGGACGCAGGATTGAACCGTCGTCCTCCCGAATGCGAGTCCAGTGTGCTAATCACTGCGCCACCTCGCTCGGTAAAGAAGGAGTCGCCAACACATTTTACATAGTGACATAAGATTTTCGCACGCTATTTCCGTTCAGATTGTAGCGTAGAGATAGTTCTAAATTAGAATGGGCTAGGACCAGACAGGCATTTCTCGTAGATTTTATGACAGACAGTAGCATCGTTGATGCTGAGCCTTAGACTTTAAGTAAATATCTTCATTTGTAGGTGACGGCAGCGGTTTTTATTTTCTAACTGTATTTTAGGAATGGCGGATGCACCGCTTTCTGATATTTTATGTTGTATGGTTTGAGTTGACAATGCACGTGTGCAGCTTGTTTTTAAGTTGTGACGAAGCCTAAAGACATAAAAAAAATTTCAAGGTAGTTTATTATAGTTTATTATATAACTCAGGACGTCTGTAATCCTTAAATATCTGTCGGTTTAATGAGGATTATTTTATCTGGTTTCCTTGTTTTTAGCACCTAAAAATGGGATAATGCTGTCCAGAAACATGTTGTGGCAATAGTCACACGATTCATATCTGGGTAATGACAATGAAGAAAGAAGTATCAAACCTACTAAAAACGAGCTGATTGGACACATCACCTGTTTAAGAGAGTACACTGGTCGCTTTGGAGATGTGTAAATGGCGTATAACTCGAATGAGGTGATCATATGACCATCCACTTAATGAACTGATGAGCAGTAAGGCGGGTCATATGTACCAAGGGATTAAACAATGCATACATGAGGCAACGCTTGAAGCGCTGGACCAGCGAGATGAAGAAAGAAAGCACCCACACAGAGGTGGACTCAAAGCATTGAAGAAAAATTAAACTTGAAGGAGATTGGTCGAGAACAAGGGAAAAACATAAAAACATGATAGAACCCTGTATGTCAGAATAAACATAAAGTAAATAGGAAATCTGAAAAAAAAACAGAAGTTCAAATGGTTCAAATGGTTCTGAGCACTATGGGACTCAACTGCTGAGGTCATTAGTCCCCTAGAACTTAGAACTAGTTAAACCTAACTAACCTAAGGACATCACAAACATCCATGCCCGAGGCAGGATTCGAACCTGCGACCGTAGCGGCCTTGCGGTTCCAGACTGCAGCGCCTTTAACCGCACGGCCACTTCGGCCGGCAAAAAACAGAAGTCTGGGAGTTGAAAATGCGGGGTGCCGACCGATGCATGTGGACAACAAAAGTAACTTCATCATGGAAAACGGTTACAGGGCTGAGGAAAGAAGTAAAAGAAAGAGCAGACTGTCAGAGTGGGAGAAGCACTTTAAACGCCTTCTAAGAGAAGAAAGGACAGTGTACAGGGAAGTTAAGTGAGAAATGTGGGTGAAGCACATGGTCAAGAAGTAGAGATAAATCTACGAAAGAGGTACAGAAGCCGGCTACACAAATGGAACTTGGGAAATCACCAGAGCCTGGAAATGTACCAAGAGAATTAGTGAGGTACCGCCTAATCTTTCTGTATGAACATCTAAGAAAGTTATGTAGTAAATGAATGTGGTATAGGGAGGAAATTCCAGCTGTTTGGAACTTTTCGCATCTAAGCCCAATACACAAAAAGGAAGCAAGAAAATGTGTAGCAGTTATTACGGCATAAGTTTCCCAAGTTCAATTCGCAGGCTTCACAGGAGGATTTTAAAATCACGAATTGAGAAAATTGTAAATGAAGTGAAAGAACCAAGTGCTTTAGAAGAAGCAGGTCATGTGTAGATAACATCTTTACCCTCAGACAGATGATGGAGAAGAGAGTGAAAATGGATCTGAGCAGTCATTTGGTCTTCATCGTTCTTGAGAAAGCAAATACACAGTGTGGTGTCACCGCCAGTCACCACACTTGCTAGGTGGTAGCCTTTTAAATCGGCCGCGGTCCATTAGTATACGTCGGACCCGCGTGTCGCCACTGTCGGTAATTGCAGACCGAGCGCCACCACACGGCAGGTCTAGAGAGACGTCCTGGCACTCGCCCCAGTTGTACAGCAGACTTTGCTAGCGAAGCCACACTGACAAATACGCTCTCATTTGCCGAGACGATAGCATAGCCTTCAGCTAAGTCATTGGCTACGACCTAGCAAGGCGCCATAGCATTGGATATCATTTTATATTGTGGTTATAAGCATGTATCATCAAGAGCGATGTTCTACAAATGTGGATTAAAGTTAAGTATTACAGCAACTGCGTCCATTTTCTAAGTTCTCATTTCCTTTTAACTGTTCCAGACCTCACGCCAATCTGCGTGAGCTTAACGCGTGCCTTTCGGCTTCCTCTCGTTGTGACTTGGCTGTCTTGCTAAGTCACAACACACAGTACCAGTATAGCTGAGTTCGAGGCGTTGTGGTCAGAGGCACTGCCAAAAATTTATGTAAGAAGTATCGTAAATCTGTACAAATCAGTAGAGTGGATCATTAAAGTTGGGAAAGAATTTTCTGGAGAAGCCTCAAGAATAACTAAAGGACTGAAACAATGATGCCGTCTGTCCCCCACACCCTTTACGATGTATATGTGGAAGCGACTGGAGCTACGGCGCTGAAAGTGCATGGGCATCGGGACTAAAGTATGGAGCCAGTGTACGTACTGACTTTTCTATGCTGATATTCAGATCTTTGCAGCAACTGATGAGGAGGATACATCTTGTACGCTGAAGACGTTGTTGGAAGAATATAAAAACTGGAGTTTGAAAATTGGTTTTGAGAAGCGGAATATCTATGTTGCGGAGAAGCACTGGCGGAAATTATGTTAAAGAGTGTAAAGAGTTGAAGTACCAGGTTGGTATCTATCACGAGATGGGAGATGACAGAAATATCCAACAGCGGATCAGGCAGGGAGGGGCGGATATCCATAAATTATATCCGTTTTTACATGTCCATCGTGGAACGAATAACAAGCCGTGGCGGGAACTCACAGAAAGAAATCAAAAGAGACTAAGGGCTTCAAAAATTGGCGATTGAGAAAAGCATGTAGAATTTCCCGACTGGACCATGTAATAAGCCAAAAGCCTGGATATATCCTACAAAAGTCGAACGGTGTGAAGAATCATAATGGCACGTGGTGTCTGTAGGTGGGGGCGTAACTTACAGGAGCTATGGCGACAGCGGCGGTATTCTTGAAATCCATTATCTTGTATTTGGGTTCCGTGTTTCAAATGGGAATAATTTTGAACTGCCTGCTTTTCAGGAATACACATATGAAATGTGTTTTAAGGTATTTTTATTTGTGTGGGAGTCATGACCTGCTAAAGTTTAGAGCACTTGTCAGAATCGGCATTACAGCATATGGTCAATATGACCTGCACTGCTCTGGGCAAACAACTGAGTCTTTTTTGCCGGACCTGCTCCACATATCGCGTGATCTGTGTGTCACCAGAGGCACGCGCCTCCTCGATACAACGGCAAAGGTGGGCTACATTGCTAATTTTTACCTCCTACAACATTGATTTCAGATGTCCCCACGATCAGGAGACTGTGGTGGATATTCGATCGGACCCCTCCTACCTATCCAGTGACGTCCAAACTGTTCATCCAGAAACTGACTTCAGTAGCGTAGTGGGGAAGTTCACCATCTTGTTGGAAAAAGGTTGGGAAACCACCCTGCGGATTCATCAGCCCTGGAAGCACGTAATCACAGAGGATGTTAAGAAAGCTCTCCCCCATTCAAGGTTCTATCAGTAAATACCGGAACCACGATTCTTGTGTCCCAAATCCCACACCAAACCATCACTTTCACACCACCAGCGTCTTTACAGGAGTCCACTCACGAGGTCTTTGCATGTGATCAGTAAAGACGATTCTGTTTGTTTACTTCTCCTTCCACATTAATATTAGCCTCGTCACTCAACGGCACCTGTCGTAATAAGTCTGGATTCCTGTTACATTGATCTAGAGCCCATTCTGTAAACTGAACCCACCGACCAGGACCGTCCCCCGAGAAATGACGTTGCAACTATAATTTTTACGGTGCGATTCATGTGTTTGCAACATGCGTAGGATTGAACGTTGACTGACACCGAGTATTTCTGATAACCAGTGCGCACTGAGATATGGACAAAGATGTAACAATTGCTGCTGCAGTCTGAACGCCGGTAGGTGTTTTTAGATGTCCACTACTTGGCTTGACCACCACGGAAACTGTTGTACAACATTTGTCCAATAACATGGATACTGTCATATGCCATGTTTCTCGGGAATCTGGGCATTGAAGTCAACAGCAATCACTCTGGTACTTCGTCCATCGCTCGTTGTTGTTGTTGTGGTCTTCAGTCCTGAGACTGGTTTGATGCAGCTCTCCATGCTACTCTATCCTGTGCAAGCTTCTTCATCTCCCAGTACCTACTGCAACCTACATCCTTCTGAATCGGTTTCGTGTATTCATCTCTCGGTCTCCCTCTGCGATTTTTACCCTCCACGCTGCCCTCCAATACTAAATTGGTGATCCCTTAATGCCTCAGAACATGTCCTACCAACCGATCCCTTCTTCTAGTTAAGTTGTGCCACAAACTTCTCTTCTCCCCAATCCTATTCAATACCTCCTCATTAGTTATATGATCTACCTACCTAATCTTCAGCATTCTTCTGTAGCATCACATTTCTAAAGCTTCTATTCTCATCTTGTCCAAACTAGTTATCGTCCATGTTTCACTTCCATACATAGGTACGCTCCATACAAATACTTTCAGAAACGACTTCCTGACACTTAAATCTATACTCGATGTTAACAAATTTCTCTTCTTCAGAAACACTTTCCTTGCCATTGGCAGTCTACATTTTATATCCTCTCTACTTCGACCATCATCAGTTATTTTGCTTCCCAAATAGCAAAACTCCTTTACTATTTTAAGTGTCTCATTTCCTAACCTAATTCCCTCAGCATCACCCGACTTAATTCGACTACATTCCATTATCCTCGTTTTGCTTTTGTTGATGTCATCTTATATCCTCCTTTCAAGACACTATCCATTCCGTTCAACTGCTCTTCCAGGTCATTTGCTGTGTCTGACAGAATTACAATGTCATCGGCGAACCTCAAAGTTTTTATTTCTTCTCCATGGATTTTAATACCTACTCCGAATTTTTCTTTTGTTTCCTTCACTGCTTCCTCAATATACAGATTGAATAACATCGGGGACAGGCTACAACCCTGTCTCACTCCCTTTCCAACTACTGCTTCCCTTTCATGTCCCTCGACCCTTATAACTGCCATCTGGTTTCTGTACAAATTGTAAATAGCCTTTCGCTCCCTGTATTTTACTCCTACCACCTTCAGAATTTGAAAGAGAGTATTCCAGTCAACATTGTGAAAAGCTTTCTCTAAGTCTACAAATGCTAGAAACGTAGGTTTGCCTTTCCTTAATCTTTCTTCTATGATAAGTCGTAGGGTCAGTATTGTCTCACGTGTTCCAACATTTCTACGGAATCCAAACTGATCTTCCCCGAGGTCAGCTTCTACCAGTTTTTTCCATTCGTCTGTAGAGAATACGCGTTAGTATTTTGCATCCGTGACTTATTAAACTGATTGTTCGGTAATTTTCACATCTGTCAGCACCTGCTTTCTTTGAGATCGGAATTCCATCGCTCATTAACACAATTTCAATGCATTCCTGCTGCGAGGTTGCCACTGTCGATCACCTGCAACAATAAACAGAATTGATCACCTCCTTGCAAATTCAAATTTTAACAAGTCATAACTACTACTCAACTAAAAATATCTTAAAACAGAATTTAAATGTGTATTCCTGAGAAAAGACAGTGCAAAATGATGTGCCACATTACTCCCTACCCATTTGAATCCAAATCCAAGATGGCGGATGCTAAGATGGCGCCGCTGTCGCCATAGCTCTTGTAAGTTGCGGCCCCACCTACATACATTTCATACCAGACGCCGTTATGGTTCCTCGCACCTTTCGACTTTCATAGGGGTGTATCCGGACATTTGTCTCACACTGTATAGTATTATGGATAGAATAGAAGAAGGAAAGCTAGAATGGTTAGGGGATGTCGAAAGAATTGTTGAAGACTTATAGCTCAAGAGAATACTTTCAGGTAAGCTACTGGAACGAGTAGAAGTGGAACACCATGGAAACGCTGGCTAAGGGCATCCAAGAAGTGATGAAGAGAAGAGATGAAGAAGAGGGCGAGATAAAATGGTGAGATGCAGGAGACTGGCGACATATGGGCGTGGTGTGGAGGGACGTGGCGACCATGCAACAGGAAGAAGAAGATAGGTAGACTTGGAAATTTGACAGCATTGCAGAACGGAATATTTGTGTTTATATGTGTCTGTGCCACGATGTCAATAAAGTTACCAATTTAACTGGTGAATCATCATGGTTTTAAGGGTCTACAAGGAGTAGTGTACCATCGCAGCCATGTAACACAGCGTAGAAACAGTGGTCGTAAAAAGACCCAAATCTACAGGGACCAGAGACGAGTGTCATGCCTTCTGAATGAAAATCGGTTTCACACCCTTACAGGAATTGCTGCTGTCAGTTAACGTACGTCTTATACTACCAGTTTCGAGACAGACTTTGCGAAAGGAATTGAGTGCACTGGACATTTAGAGTCCGGTACTTTGCACCGCCTTCAACGGCACGGTAAGCTGCACTCATTCATTGTGACAAACAGTGGAGAAACAGGACACTAATCATGGACGCGTGTAGTGTGATCCAATGAGTTGCGATTTTACCGCTATACAAAAGCCCAATGAGGTGTTTAACCTCAATTATATGGTGGCTGTAGTTTAGGGTGCGATGAAATTCGTAACATTCCTTATTTCATCATTCTCGGTGATGAGTAAGCGGACTCTCCCTTCTTTCAATACAATACCAGCTTCATTCAGATGGCTGCATGCTTGCGTGGCCGGTTCTATGAAATTAGGCACAATACGGAACCTCGACTGGACCGCTAGATCTCCCGAACTTAAAATCCCACTGAAACTGTGTGGAACTACACTACAGGCCATTAAAATTACTACACAACTAAGATGACGTGCTACAGACGCGAAATTTAACCGACAGGAAGAAGCCGCTGTGACCTGCAAATAATTAGCTTTTCATAGCATTCACACAAGGTTGGCGACGGTGGAGACACCTACAACGTGCTGACATGAGGAAAGTTTCCAACCGATTTCTCATACACAAACAGCAGTTGACCGGCGCTGCCTGGTGAAACGTTGTTGTGATGCCTCGTGTAAGGAGGAGAAATGCGTACCATCACGTTTCCGAGTTTGATAAAGGTCGGATTGTAGCATACCGCGATTGCGGCTTATCGTATCGGGACATTGCTGCTCGCATTGGTCGAGATCCAATGACTGTTAGCAGAATGTGGAATCGGTGGGTTCAGGAGGGTGATACGGAACGCCGTGCTGGATCCCAACGGCCTCGTATCACTAGCAGTCGAGATGACAGGCATATTATCCGCATGGCTGTAACGGATGGTGCAGCAACGTCTCGATCCCTGAGTCAACAGATGGGGACGTTTGCAAGACAACAACCATCTGCACCAACAGTTCGACGACGTTTGTAGCAGCATGGTGTATTAGCTCGGAGACCATGGATGCGGTTACCCTTGACCCTACATCACAGACAGGAACGCCTGTGATGGTCTACTCAACGACGAACCTGGGTGCATGAATGGCAAAACGTCATTTTCTCCGAAGAATCCAGGTTCTGTTTACAGCATCATGATGCATCCGTGAACGCACATTGGAAGCGTGAACAGTGGACGTGGACGTTACATTTCAGATGTGTTACGACCCGTGGCTCTACCCTTTATTCGATCCCTGCGAAACGCTACATTTCAGGACGACAATGCACGACCGCATGTTGCAGGTCCTGCACGGGCTTTTCTGGATACAGAAAATGTTCGACTGCTGCCCTGGCCAGCACATTCTCCAGATCTCTCACCAACTGAAAACGTCTCGTCAATGGTGTCCGAGCAACTGGCTCGTCACAATACGCCAGTCACTACTCTTGATGAACTATGGTATCGTGTTGTAGCTGCATGGGCAGCTGTACCTGCACACGCCGTCCAAGCTCTGTTTGACTCAATGCCCAGGCGTATCAAGACCATTATTACGGCCAGAGGTGGTTGTACTGGGTACTGATTTCTCAGGATCTATGCACCCAAGGCCGGCCGGGGTGGCCGAGCGGTTCTAGGCGCTACAGTCTGGAACCACGCGACCGCCACGGTCGCAGGTTCGAATCCTGCCTCGGGTATGGATGTGTGTGATGTTCTTAGGTTAGTTAGGTTTAAGTAGTTCTAAGTTCTAGGGGACTGATGACCTCAGAAGTTAAGTCCCATAGTGCTCAGAGCCATTTGAACCATTTATGCACCCAAATTGCGTGAAAATGTAATCACATGTCAGGTCTAGTATAATATATTTGTCCAATCAATACCCGTTTATCATCTGCATTTCTTCTTGGTGTAGCAATTTTAATGGCCAGTAGTGTATTTGGAACAGGGGCTGAAACGTAACTTTCGGCATGCCCGCTAATTGGTAGCTCTACGTTATCGTTTGCTGCGTGTGACATACCTGAAGATTCTTGTAGTCTCTCATATCGTCGAACTGAAACCAGTATCAAGACTGATGCCGGTATTATATAGTGCAAGCGTGTTAAGTCACAATAAAAACTTTATTTGAAAAATAATGCTGTTTCCAAGAGGTCTACAACGGGATTGCAAATGTAACTGCAGACTAGGCAAGAAACAACAGGATCGTATTAAATATTTACTCTGGCGTTGCCGGAATGGCGAAGAGATAGTGACAAATTTTTCATCAGTGGTAATATCGATAGGGCACGATCCTTTAGCTCTCATTATCCTAAGTATGGCGTTAGGTGTTTCTCCTTCTCACTCGCGTGGTAACTTGATTGTCTCACGAATAAACAACATTTATATGCGATTTCTGAACGAGAGACCCACTGGGTAATCTTTGCTTGTATGCAGGGTTCCTCAATTATATTGACAACCCCAAATAACTCTCTGTCCAGAATCAAAATAAAAGGAACCTGTAAAGCAATGCTGTATAGCTGTCAGTGGGACATGACCCAACATGACTGCCTTTATTGTACCTTCTTTCGCTACGAAAATATGAATCGTCTTGCGTCTCTTTTAAATACCACCCTATATTTTTTTTAGGTATCCACTTCCTTTCCTCAACACGTGTTGAAAATGGTATCATAAAGTACCATTAACATAAATAAGATTTTATTTAAAACGCAAAACAAAAGTTATATTGAGTCTCATGTACAAGTGCAAGGACAATGAACACCAGCCATTTAGTCAGCCACCTTCAGTTACGGTGCTCCAAAGAAAATAAGATAGAAATTCTACTCATCTATTGAGTTACTGAACAGTAAGAGCAATAAAATTTTATTGTTTACAAAGCAGGTACATTTAGTACCAAATGTTGTGTGTAGTGAAGGCATCCCTTGATTAAAAACTAAATCAGCATAATTTTCTTTTATTGCAGGTGAATATAAACGTGATGCTTGTCACACAAAACTCTAAAGAAAACAATATCCTTCCTGACGGACATTTTCTCGTCTTTCTATGACGCTATGGGAAACGGAATCGTTCTAGAACTCGCACAGACAAACTTGCCGAAGTCACTGTTCTCACTTCTGTTGCAATGAATTCACACGTGAGAACACGACAGAAGGAGATTGGTATTCCTAAAACCAGCGCTGGCATTAATCGTTTTCTAACAGGACACCATTTCTATTCCTATCACGCTCACTTACGCCAAGAATTCCTGGGAAAGATGTCCAGAATCGTGTAAAGTTCCGTGAGTGGCAGCACAGGGCAAATGTTCGCCAACCAGGACTTCTTCTCAGTTCGTTTAGTAAACAAAAAACGCCCTTTTCTAGCTGCAATGTATCTACATTACAATAAGAAAAGGCGTTTTTTATTTACAAAACAAATATATCTGTGCTTGCTTCCTATTATGGCCGCGGAAACAAAGTTCTCGCTTCCCACGCCCGGGTTCCCGGGTTCGATTCCCGGCGGGGTCAGGGATTTTCTCTGCCTCGTGATGGCTGGGTGTTGTGTGCTGTCCTTAGGTTAGTTAGGTTTAAGTAGTTCTAAGTTCTAGGGGACTGATGACCATAGATGTTAAGTCCCATAGTGCTCAGAGCCATTTGAACCATTTTTGAACCGCGGAAACAAACTTGTTCTTCTCTGTTGTTCATTTCAGCGATGAATGTCCCTTCTCAAACAAAGGACACTTAAATATATGTGCTACTGGTCTAGTGAAAACACAAGCTGGCCTACGCAGGTGAGTATAGAGTCAATATCTGCTATGAGATTCTTGGTACTAAAATTATTGGTTCTTCTTTTATCAATGATAACCCACACTTAAGCACATATGCCAACATTCTTACGTTGAATTCTTCGTCGTCCTCTGGATAACGTGCCGCTAAGAACAAGAATGCTTATGTAGTAATAATATGATGTATTGACTGGCGACTCCATGGAGTGTTCTGTGCACCACGACCAGATAATGGATATAACTGGAAGGAGAAACAGCATTGGTTGTATTTTTTTGTTTTATTATCCGCAAAATTGGCTTTCGGTCACTTAGTGACCATCCTCAGTGCTGTAATATACATTTAAAATTGGTAGGCACTGGTATCAACAAGCTTAGAGCCATCACATGAGTTGATACCAGTGCCTACCGGTTTTAAATGTACGAGTATATTACAGCACTGAGGATGGTCACTAAGTGACCGAAAGTCGATTTTGCGGATAATAAGACAAAAAAAAAAACGACCAATGCTGATTCTCCTTCCAATATGATGTACGTCTAGCATATACCGACTTGCGTGCATCGTGTTCTGAATCTAAGGTATTCTGCCCAGAGCATTGGTCTTAGAGGATAAGTGGATTGGCCTTTTCCGTCTGCTCACTTAAATACTCTGGATTTATTTATTTGGGAATGCATAAAACACATTGTATATCGTGATATTCCAACAACTCCAGAGAACATGTAGTAACATATCGTGCTTGCGTCTAATTCACAATTAGCAGGCAACACTGGAACAACGAAAAATTCTTTCATTCAATGCGTAAACCAGTTTATCATTGTTCATGTTCCTGTATCTTTGAATTTTCTATCCATTTCTTGCGACTACAGTGGTTTGCAGTAATTCTAAATGGTATCAAAGATCTCCGTTTCTGTTTATTACGAATATGAATATATTTTACATTTATGGACATGTCTTGAGGAGGGGAAGTGGATTAGCGAATAATAGCCATAGGTTGCTATTTAAAAAAGACGTATTGCTGTTCATACAGTATCTTCGTAGCCGGCCTGGATGGCCGTGCGGTTCTAGGCGCTACAGTCTGGAGCCGAGCGACCGCTGCGGTCGCAGGTTCGAATCCTACCTCGGGCATGGATGTGTGTGATGTCCTTAGGTTTGTTAGGTTTAATTAGTTCTAAGTTCTTGGCGACTGATGACCTCAGAAGTTAAGTCGCATAGTGCTCAGAGACATTTGAACCATTTGAACCAGTATCTTCGTAACCTCTAAGGTACAAGAAATTCAAAGATTCTGGTAAATGTCAACAAGGTAACCAAACAACATTTGCTTGATTATTTTTAAGGTTTCGTATTTCAATCAGTAAAATACAAACGTTATAGGATCGCTTCGTTGTCCGTCTGTCTCTCTGACCGTCTGTTCGAAACCTTTTCCCCCGGTACCGATAGATATACTAAGTTGAAAGTTATTTAAGCACTATGGCCCTTGGCGATGTGAAAAAGTGATGCTTTTAAAGCAATGCAATCAAAAGACTTGGCCATTTTTTTTTATTCATCAGTCTTCTGACTGTTCTTTTGAGCCCGCAACGAATTCCTCTTTTCTGTCAACCTTTTCATCTCAAAGTAGCGATTGCAACCTGCGTCCTCAATTATTTGCTGAGCATACTCCAGTCTCTGACTTCCTATACAGTTTTTACCCTCTACGGCTCCCTCTAATACCATGGAAGCTATTCCCTGACGTCTTAACTGATGTCCTATCATCCTGTCTCTTCTTCTTGTCAGTGTTTTCCATTTGTTCCCTTCTCACCGATTCTGCAGACGAACTCCTCATTACTTATCTCATTAGTCCCCCAATTTTCAACATTCTCCTCAAGCACCACTTCTCAAAGGCTTCGACTAACTTCTGATTATGTTTTTCCACAGTCCATGTCCAACTACCACACAATGCAGTGTTCCTAATGAACCTTCTCAGAAATTTCTTCACCTGGACTGCTCTTTTTGCCAGTGCTAGTCTGCTATTTGTGCCAAACTTGCTGCGTCTGTCATGGATTATTTTGTTGCCTACGTAGCAGAATTCCTCTACTTCTTTTACTTCGAGATCCCCGATTCTGATGCTAAGTTTCTCGCTGTTATCGCTTTTGCCTTTTCTTATTACTTTCGTCTCTCTTCGATATACTTTCAATTCATGTTCTGTATTCACAAGACCTTTCCATTCAATAATTTATCTTCATTCTCACTCAGGACAACAATGTCATCGGCGAAACTTATCTCTGATATGCTTTCACTTTGAATTTTAATCCCAGTCCTGAATATTTCTATAATTTCTCTCTGTCCTTCTTCACTGTACAGATTGAACAGCAGGGGCAAAAGACTACACCTCTGCCTTACACCCTTTTTGATCTGAGCACTTCGTCCTTGGTCTTCCGGTCCTATTGTTTCCTTTTGGTTCTTGTGCATAATGTTTATTATCCGTTTTTCTGCATGCTTTACCACTATTTTCCTCAAACTTTCGAACATATTGCAGTATTTTACATTCACTAACGCTTTTGCCACGTCGACAAATCCACTCTAACAGATCCTCAATTTTCTTTTCCATTCTGCTGTATATTATTTTTGTCAGCAACTTAGATGCATGAGGTACTAAGCTGATTGTGCAATAATTCTCGCACTTGTCGGTTCCTGCTATCTTCGAACTGTGTAGATGATGTTTGTCCCAAGTGTGCTGGTATATCGCCAGTCTCATACATTGTTCGAACCAATGTGAATAGTCATTTTGTTGCCACTTCCCCCAATGACTTTAGAAATTCCAGTGAATTCTTATTTAGCCCCTCTACCTCATCTGAAGTCTTCCAAAACACTTGTGAATTCTAATACTGTATCTTCTTTTATTCCCTGTCGACTCCTCTTTCTTTTTCTATCACATCATCCGCTAAGTCTCCCCCTCATAGGGGATCTCAATGTACTCTTTCCACTTTTGTGCTCTCTCCTCTGCATTTAGCAGTGGAATTCCCATTGCACTCTTAATGTTACCGCCCTTGCTTCTGAGTTCACCAAAGGTTGCTTTGCCTTTTCTATCTGCTGAATCTGTCCTTCTGACATTCATTTCTTTTTCGATTTCTTCACATTGTTCATGCAGCCATTTTGCCTTAGCTTCACTTCACTTCCTATTTATTTCATTCCTAAGTGACTTGTATTTCTGCATTCCTGAAATTTCCTTGAACATTTTTGTACTACCTTCTTCCATCGATCAGCTGTTATCGGTAGTGTCTTCGCAATTACCTTCCTTGTACCTAAGGTTTTCTTTCCAACTTACGTGACTGCCCTTTTTAGAGATGTCCATTTCTCTTCAACTGAACTGCCTACTGAGCTATTCATTGTCGCTATATCTACAGCCTCAGAGAACTTCTAGTGTGTCTCTTCATTAGCTAATACTCTCGTATTCTACTGAAAATATACGGCCAATTATGTCAGATACTTTGACACAAGCATGTTCACTGGCGAAAACCTATGGTACTTCCAGTTGCTCTAGAATCGTGGAATTTGGCAAAAAGTAAAGTTTCACTGAACAAGTCAGAGAAGGAAATCCGAAAACTGATACACCGTAACTCCATCTCACAATTTGTTTTAATTTGTTATCAGACTGTCTGTCTCTCCCTCCGTCCGTTAAGCTCCCCTTTTTTTCCTCAGGAATGAGTAGTGAGTTTGCGATTGTCAAAATACGTGACAGAAGTGGACGTACCTTTTCACTGCATTCACTTACAAGCTTAACAGTTTTAAACTACCAAAGCGCTATAGACATCAATATGTGACATAAATTTAAATTTATGTCACATATTGATGTCTATAGCGCTTTGGTAGTTTAAAACTGTTAAGCTTGTAAGTGAATGCAGTGAAAAGGTACGTCCACTTCTGTCACGTATTTTGATAATCGCAAACTCACTGATTAAAACATATAGGGTGATTTCTCTTGACGTATAATCATTAACTTTGAAAAGAAGGATTTCATAGGGCAATATAGGAAGAAGTCAGAAACTTGTTAATTAATGATGACATTATACAAAAATATTTCTTTTGTCATTTGTTATCTGACTACAAAAGTCAAATTAAAACATTCTCGAAAGTTTTTTAATCAATGTCGATAGCAGGCGAAAATCGTCGAGATCCTCATTTCCCAAAATGGATAAACTGTCTCTTTACGTAATTAAGTTTGTACAGTAACTTCGTGGTAGATAAAAACTGTGTACCGGACAGAGATAAGAACTCGGGACGTTTGCCTTTCGCGGTCCTGTGTTCGAGTCTCGGTCCGGCACACAGTTTTTATCTGCAAGGAAGTTTCGTATCAGAGCACACTCCGCTGCAGATTGAAAATCTATTCAAGTTTGTACAGAATTCTCGTAGCGCGTGTCTTACTCGCATCTGGCCAATTTACTTTACTTTATAAGAACGTAGGCTTCCGCGGCCTGTGTCATAGTGATTAAAATTCTTCTGGGTATTATGCCGTGTCATTGCTAAAACTAACAACAATAATAAACTAAAACCGACGTTTCGGTCGAATTGCAGCGGCCTTCCTCAGGGCACTACTGGTTTTGCATAGGGATAGGTGCTTCTATGTATTACAGACTATAGATGTCTGATGTCAGTGTTGTAAGACTTTTAATTGGCCCTCTAATCTGATTGGTTAGTCATGACGCAAGGGAAGATGGAAGGAGAGAGGCTATTCATGGCTGTCCATGTCGTCAACAATTGGTAGATGTCCGCCAGTCAGCGTTCGGCTTCTGGTCGGCCAGTTTTCCTTCTGCTGTGCGCGGAAATGGACTGACAGTTGCTCTACAGCTGTTTGTGTAGATACGTCCGTGTCCCGCGTAGCTTCTGCCGCGCGACCGGTCGCGGCCCGTTTGACTGGGATGGCCGGCAGCCAGGTCGCCGGGAGTTTGTAGCCATCTTCTCTGTTGATGTTGTCAGGCTGCTTAATAATTTCGATCGCCTCCCGTGTTTTGCGTTCTCGCATCCACGATTCTTTCGCCAGTACTCGGGCTTCCTGGAACCTGACAGGTTGTCCACAGTGGCGGTGGTGTTCCGCTATCGCCGATTTATTATGTTGTTGTAATCGTACATAGCGTTCGTGTTCTGCTACTCGTAAGCTGACAGGTCTCCCTGTTTCTCCTATGTAGGTAGCTCCGCACTCACACCGTAAACACCTGCAGTGTTAAGATTGTTGACTACATCCTCGGTGGAACCTATTATTTCGTGGATCCTGTGACTGCTTCGAAAAATCGGTTTGAAACCTCGTCGGCGGAGGACGTTGCCTAGCTTTCACTGACGCCTTTTACATATGGTAAGTGTACCAATGGAAGCTTCTCTTCTTTGCCTTCTTCTCGTGTTCTGCTCCCTTTGGTTTTAGCTACCTTTTCTTATGATGTTGTCATCACAGCCGTTTGCACGAACCGTGTGTTGTAGCTCCTTTAATTCTTCTTTGATGCTATTTTCATCGCTTATCCGGTAGGCTCGGGCAGTTAATGTATGGCCGGCCGAAGTGGCCATGCGGTTAAAGGCGCTGCAGTCTGGAACCGCAAGACCGCTACGGTCGCAGGTTCGAATCCTGCCTCGGGCATGGATGTTTGTGATGTCCTTAGGTTAGTTAGGTTTAACTAGTTGAGTCCCATAGTGCTCAGAGCCATTTGAACCATTTTTAGTTAATGTATGCAGAACAGAATACAGAAACCGAAACGTCGGTTTGAGTTTATTATTGTTGTTAGTTTTAGAAATGACGCGGCGTAATACCCAGGACAATTTTAGTCATTATTTTACTTTGTTTCTTCAGTTTGGATTCCGTAAAAATATTGGAACACGTGAGGCAATACTGACCTTACGACTTATCTTAGAAGCTAGATTAAGGAAAGGCAAACCTACGTTTCTAGCATTTGTAGACTTAGAGAAAGCTTTTCACAATGTTGACTGGAATACTCTCTTTCAAAATTCTAAAGGTGGCAGGGGTAAAATACAGGGAGCGAAAGGCTATTTACAATTTGTACAGAAACCAGATGGCAGTTATAAGAGTCGAGGGACATGAAAGGGAAGCAGCGGTTGGGAAGGGAGTGAGACATGGTTGTAGCCTATCCCCAATGTTATTCAAAAAAGTTCAAATGGCTCTGAGCACTATGGGACTCAACATCTTAGGTCATAAGTCCCCTAGAACTTAGAACTACTTAAACCTAACTAACCTAAGGACATCACACACATCCGTGCCCGAGGCAGGATTCGAACCTGCGACCGTAGCAGTCGCGCGGTTCCGAACTGAGCGCCTAGAACCGCTAGACCACCGCGGCCGGCGTAAAACTTATCATTGGTCCTCTAATATGACTGGCTAGTGTAAGGGATCCGTTATCCTACAAGCATAGATGCTAGTATCCGACGCCAAGGTCAATAGTAGAGAGTAGTCGACTGTCGAGCGCTGCAGGAGACAGTGAGACTAGTGTTGAGTGAGCATTAGCACTGCAGAGTGTCGAGTGACAAGTGGTGCTGGAGAGATAGGCAAGAATGGTGGTCGAGTGAGTTGTAAACGGTAAAATTCACCGGAGTATGACGATTGAGCACGTCCCTCTGATCGTCGTGGGCTTGACCCTCACTAATACCGACCGCGAGTGATATGAAACAGAAAGTGACAAGTGCTGAATTTCGTGTTTCGCGTCAACCGCGTCGGCCAGCACTAACCATGGATTGCAGTGAGGATTGTTGTGAATGTTAACCATCAGCATTGGGTGTGACGAAGTACTGAAAATCAGGAACCAATAAAAAGATATAACTGTAATTAGACGTGTAAGGCGAAGGTAGCAACTGCCTCAGAATTTGTGTGTTAGTAGGAAATATATATCAGTTTGTACATCGCAACCTTCATGGTCCTTAATAATAGACAAACTTTCAATCATTCCACTATTCAGTCTCAGAACAGCCGCAATCGGTTGAAATACCCCCGAAACCACAGCAGAAAAACCGATAGCCTTTCATCCATTAAGCACACGGTCATATAATCATAATAATTAACTGTTTGGCGGCTTCGATAAATCACGCAAAATCCAATAAAGGAATTTAAACGGGGGTGTTTCACTAGTCATGACGTAACGGAAGATGGAAGGAAAGAGGCTATTCGTGTATATCCATGTCGTCAACGATTGGTAGCTGTCCGCCAATCAGCATTCGGCTTCTGGTCGGCCAGTTTTCCTCCTGGTGTGCGCGTAAGTGGACTGGCAGTTTCTCTACAGCTGTTTGTGCAGATACGTCCGTGTCCCGTGTACATTCTGCCCCGCGACCGCTCGCGGCCCGTTGGACTGGGATGGCCGGCAGCCAGGACTCCGGGAGTTTGTAGATATCTTGTCTGTTGATGTCAGGCTGCTTAATAATTTCGATCACCTCCCATGTTTTGCGTTCTCGCATCCACGATTCTTTCGCCAGTACTCGGGCTTCCTGGAACCTGACAGGTTGTCCACAGTCACGGTGGTGTTCCGCTATCGCCGATTTATTATGTTGTTGTAATCGTACATAGCGTTCGTGTTCTGCTACTCGTAAGCGGACAGGTCTCCCCGTTTCTCCTATGTAGGTAGCTCCGCACTCACACCGTAAACACCTGCAGTGTTAAGATTGTTGACTACATCCTCGGTGGAACCTATCATTTCGTGGATCCTGTGACTGCTTCGAAAAATCGGTTTGAAACCTCGTCGGCGGAGGACGGTGCCTCGCCGTTCACTGACGCCTTTTACATATGGTAAGTGTACCAGTGGAAGCTTCTCTTCTTTGCCTTCTTCTCGTGTTCTGCTCCCTTTGGATTTAGCTACCTTTTCTTATGATGTTGTCATCACAGCCGTTGGCACGAACCGTGTGTTGTAGCTCCTTTAATTCTTCTTTGATGTTATTTTCATCGCTTATCCGGTAGGCTCGGGCAGTTAACGTATGCGGAACGGAATACAGAAACCGAAACGTCGGTTTTAGTTTATTATTGTTGTTAGTTTTAGCAATGACGCGGCATAGTACCCAGGAGAATTTTAATCATTATTTTACTTCGTTTCTGGACAAAAAGTTATTTGGGAGTGATCAAGGTAAGTGGAACGCCGTGAGTGGAATGCTGATGCCATTTACTCCTTACGTCGTGCGGTTGCACTGAAATCTAATGGTTTGCATATCCAAGCCTGTAGTGCACTTGCAGCGAGTTTCACTTTCGTTGGACGGCGCACACATGGTTTTGCTGTCTTGGTGGCCGTCGTAACCTGAGCAGCTGAGCGACGGCTCCGTAATCCGGCTGCGGCGCGTCTCCGCCAGTGTTGGCTGCCTTCGGCAGGGGCGGGGAGCGAGCAGCCCGCCGCGGTCTGCACGCCGGCCCAGCCTCCAGCGGCCGCACTCGCTTCCGCGGCGCCCGCTACTGCGGACATAACAGACCACACCACTCACTGTGCCGGCAGCGGCGTGCGTTTGTGTACAGCTCCGCGAGTGTGTCCGTGCGTCTAGTCTGCGCCACCTGCGACTTGGGTCGTCACACATCAGCACCAGCAGTGCACCAGCAACCTACGGGCAGCGTAGCTACTCGTCATCGGGTCCTCATCAAGGTACGCAAACGTCTCTCTATTGAACGTCTCTCTTCATTGTGGTAGGTGTTTTAGATTAAAATTTACTTACGAAGTTTCACTGTGTCACTTTAAGATGGAACAATCTCTTGTGTTACGAATTCAACTGATCCGTCACTGAACTTAATGTGATATGTTGCTGTAGAAGTTGTCTAGCCGCCCTCATCGGCTCCGCATCAGTAGTATTAACTATCTACGGTCGGACGACTGCTCTGAGCATTGGCAATTATACCGGGTGATCAAAAAGTCAGTATAAATTTGAAAACTTAATAAACCACGGAATAATGTAGATAGGTAAAAATTGACACATGTGCTTGGAATGACATGGGGTTTTATTAGAACCGAAAAAGAAACACCACATATTGTTAGACGCGTGAAAGATCTCTTGCGCGCGTCGTTTGGTGATGTTCGTGTGCTCGGCCGTCACTTTTGTCATGCTTGGCCTCCCAGGTCCCCAGACCTCAGTTCGTGCCATTATTGGCTTTGGGGTTACCTGAAGTCGCAAGTGTATCGTGATCGACCGACATCTCTAGGGATGCTGAAAGACAACATCCGACGCCAATGCCTAACCATAACTCCGGACATGCTTTACAGTGCTGTTCACAACATTATTCCTCGACTACAGCTATTGTTGAGGAACGATGGTGGACGTACTGAGCATTTCCTGTCAAGAACATCATCTTTGCTTTGTCTTACTTTGTTGTGCTAATTATTGCTATTCTGATCCGATGAAGCGCCATCTGTCGGACATTTTTTGAACATTTGTATTTTTTTGGTTCTAATAACACCCCATGTCATTCCAAGCATGTGTGTCAATTTGTACCTCTCTATCTACATTATTCCGCGATTTATTCAGTTTTCAAATTTAAACTGACTTTTTGATCACCCGGTATTTATAGGCCATTGCGCTAGAGTTATGATTAAAATTCAGAGAACGACATTAGGTAGCTGAATACCGTAGTGTCATTTAAACGAACCAAGCAACGTACGCCTGTACTGTTCTGAAGACGCACCACTTGATTGAGAAACAGCATCATACTTAAGTCAATGTACTATTTAAAAATTATACACACGCACTTTTCTCCTGAATCATTCTATCTTTTAGAGAAAACCGTACAAAAATCCCTACAGTAGTTTCTGACAACCTTTACGTAGGTCTGTTAAAAAAGTTCCGGAACTTTGTCCACAAAAATTTTCTACTTTTACCTTTTGCTTATTGTGCGTCGTCTCCTTCGAAATACTCTCCTCCACAACTGATGCACAGTTCCCATCGCCGCTTCTATTTCCGGGAGCAGTCTTGGTACGCCTCCTGCTTGATCGCGCGGTGCGCCTTTCTGCGAATTTTATTTTATCTCGTCTATAGGTTCGAAATCTTCGTCCTTTGAACAGGTTTTTCAACTTTGAAATAAAAATAGTCAGCAGGGGTTAACTCTAGAGAATACAGAGGATGAGGCAGCACAGTGATTTCGTTTTTTCTGCAGTACTCGCGCATCAATTGGTATGTATGTCTGAGTGCGTTATCGTAGTGCAAGAACCATGAATCGTCTCCTCACATTTCAGGCCGTTTCCTTCTCACATTTTCTCGCAGGCATTTGTCTATGTGGCTCGATTTCATGGTGAACTAATCGTTCAAAATCAAAGATAATTATCAGCAAAGCTTTGACATTTGACCTGACCTGACGAGCTGTTTTTGGTCTTGGAAAACCTTTCCCAACCTATTGTGAAGACTGAACCTTGTTTTCAACACTAAAACCGAAGACCCACGTGTCATTCCCAGTTATGATTCCGTTACGGGACATCTCTTTCTCATTTGCGCCATCCAAAAGCTTTTCACAAACTGCGAGGTGAAAGTCTTTCTCTTCTTGATTCATGAGCCGTGGGAGAACTTTTCAGCAACATGATGTATTCCAAGACACTGTGTCAGGATTTCATGACATGATCCAACTAAAATGTTACATTCGTCTGCAAGCTCTCGGACAATTTCGTTGACGTTCCTGACACGACAGTCCTCGGTAGACGTCTGAGGCAGTCCTGAACGAGTTTTATCATTAAATTCCGTCAGGCCATTTTTAAACCGTGTGAACCATTCGTAAGAGGGAGTACGGATTAATCACACATCACCGTAGGCTTCCTGCATTATTTATCTGTAAAGGTTTTCTTGAGTTTCACGCAACATTGAATGCAGATGCGTTGCTCCTCTAACTCTACACATTAAAAACAGGCGTGTGCAAGGAAGCCAACAACATTTCGCTCCAACACACCATTGGCGAGAAATTACGAAAGTTGCGGAATGTTTTGAACCGACGTCGTAGAAATAGAAATACACGGCGGGTGACTTTAATCTACAGTATCTTCCGGAACTATTCGTTCAGATTCGCACAGGAGGTAGAGAATATCAAAAGAAATACATGTCGATGAGGTGTATACGGTCTCTGCAGTCAGCTTGTAAAGTTAGGGAACAGTTTGTTAGTGTTGCTGACGTAAGTTGCTGTGTCGGTGTCACTGACTAGGAACGTGTACTGGCATTCAAAATCACTCCGATTACGGAATATGTGTCATCAGAACTGCTGGAGGATGTAACCCTGAATGTTAGGCAAAGAATGTACTTCTACCACGACAGAGCGCAAGCCCGTTACTGCTTTGCTGTGTGGAATCACATGAGACCACCTGAGCTCACGTGTCTGAATTTCTTCTTCTGGGGGCGTATGAAGCTGATGGTGTATGAAAGCGCTGTGGAAACAGAACACGACCTCGTCGACAGAATTGCCGTCGCTGCTGATATCATTGCGGACACGCCAGAAATCTTCGAAATGAACTTGAAAAGCTTACAGGCCAGTGGTCGGGCATTCGAGCAGTTCCTGTGAATGCCACGGCTGTAATTAGCATGATAAATGTAAATCGTCGTCATCGTCAGAAACTGCCGTCAGGAACCCTATGTATTGGAACTAGATTTATTTATTTTGAAATCTCTACCGCTTGTATTAATCTGTGTTGTGGATTGGCAGGAGAGCCAACCCACGAATTTTAGAGGAAGCCGAAAGGCACGCGTTTAAGCTCACGCAGGCTGGCGTGAGGTCTGGAACAGGACAAGGAATTTAGACTTCAGAAAAAGGAGGTAACTGGTGGAATACTTAACTTTAATCCATTAATGTTGAACGTAGCTCTTGTCTGTACATTATTTACAATATCAATAGTAAATGAACATGGCGCCTTGCTAGGTCGTAGCAAATGATGTAGCTGAAGGCTATGCTAACTATCGTCTCGGCAATTGAGAGCGTATTTTGTCAGTGAACCATCGCTAGCAAAATCGGCTGTACAACTGGGGCGAGTGCTAGGAAGTCTCTCTAGACCTGCCGTGTGGCGGCGCTCGGTCTGCAATCACTGACAGTGGCGACACGCGGGTCCGACGTATACTAACAGACCGCGGCCGATTTAAAGGCTACCACCTAGCACGTGTGGTATCTGGCGGTGACACCACAATCTGAACGAGTAGTTTCGGAACACGTTGTATAACATCTAGCGATAAATAATATATCTAACAGCCAGCTTTCAAGAAACATGTTTCGAACTTAATAACTAACGACGCCAACATGTATTGCCTTTCTCTTAAACTGGATCGTAACTGGCACCAGTTCGGGTAGAACCATACAGAATTTCAGCAGGAATCCACTTTGCAATAGCATAGCAACGTTTCTCATATAGAAATATGAGACAATCGTTTTTCAAATTTCTGTTCGAAAAATTTTTCAGCCATCTTAACTAGATATTATTACTTTTTTGTATGTTATTTGAGGAAATATTGACTCACTGAAGTAAGAGTTCGATCACGGACTTCAATTTGCGTTTAACTATTTTACAACAACAACAACAGGCTCTGCAGGTAACTTTTGCGTATTTGAAAAGACCAATACAATTATCTAATATTTCGCTGCTTTCAAATGTACAATGTTTAGAACAATAACTTAACCTGAAAACTCAGCTACGCATATTTGACAGAATGAACGAATACTTTCTTTGAAGCGGAACTATTGATAGTGGGAATATTCTATCATTTCACTAACAGCGATGGCACAAAATAAGCAGTTATGGCTCGGTGATACAGGTATAAAGTACCAGATAATCTCGTGGGCGATCCTCGATTACTGCCAGGATGATTACTATCTGTCACGTGTCATCTGTTTCTCCTCTGACAGTGTTTGTAAATAAAAAATATGAGTTGTTCCTTGGTAGGGAGTCCAGTTAAACTATAGGTACTGGGTAATTCAGTTCAGACATCTGGTGAAAACAACCTTATACCACCTCCAGTAGGACAATGCGTAGGAAAGAAATTTGGCATTGGATCCAACCTTCTGGTTGATTTCTGTTTTATCTTCATGCACTGAAATGGTTGGAAACTTTAAGTCATTAGTTCGTCTTATTAGATATGTTAGTTTTCTTTGTAATCCAATGACAGAACATCATTTCTGAATGTACCCTTTATAGACGGAATACATCGCTTTGCAACGTTTGGTCTTCTTTAAAGCTTCTGGCAGATCAGTTGTGTGGGTCGGACCGGAAATCGAACCAGGAACCTTTCCGTCCACGAGCGATGCCCTTACTGAACTATACTGGCACGAACAGCTTAATCTAAAGGACCCTTTACATGCTCAGGTATCGCACATTCATATATCAGTAGTCCGAGAGTGCCGTGTATTTTCTAGCCATGGCCAGGTTAAGTAATCTTGCTTATAAGATATTCTGTCTAGTGCTGTTATTTCGGAAGTTATAAAAAGATAAAGATCAGTACAGAGAATATGGAGAAAACGGTGGCTACTAACAGGTGTAATGATAGTGTAAGTTAAACTTTTGAAGGAACTAAAACACGTATATAATGAGAAAATCAATAAGTTCTTGCAAAAGACTTATAGCAACATTGAGGTACTTGGCAACTGGCAGGAACTGTACTTATTCCAAGTTTTCTGCTGTAATATCACCTTCATCGTTGAGCCACATCAGTCCGGAAAAATGACATGCCATATTGAAGTACCAGATCCCTTGTTTCGGTCTCCGCATCTGACCTAATTCAATTCAAGAACAGCCGAACTTCGTACGGGCTGAAGACAGTAATAGTGACAATTTTTTCAGTCGACGATTCATTCATAAGCGCTGTACAAACAAGCCTATGTAAATATATGAGTGTGTAAAAAGACCCTTAAAGCAGTACCTCTCAGACAGCGGTCAACGAAAGGTAACGTTAAAGGCTCGAGTTACAGTTCGGCTCAGCGTTTTAATCTGTCAGAAAGTTTTAAAGCAGAGCACGTGTCGCAACAGAGTCATCGGCTGATTCTGGAAACAGTACCTAGGCTTTTGCTAAGATATTCCTCCGTGATATTGTTTTCTCCAGCTAGGTGTGCAGGAAAGCTTCTTTGAAGACTGAAAAGTTGAAGACAGATCCGTTTACACTTTTACCTAGACAAACATTTGTTATCAATCCATCACACAAAAGCTACTGGTTCCCACCCGTCACCGACTACCGACGTTCCTGTCACTAGTACCCGTTTTGTTTTGTCACACCATTTTGTTTTCCATCGATGCAACACGTCGCGTTATTATCTTTTCGTCTTCTCCATTTATTCCTGCGAAACAGGTTTTTAAGTCTACCACTACAGCCGCCGAAATTTTGTGAGAGTAGAACTTTAATCTGTATTATGCTGGAAACAAGATAGATTCATTATTATGAACAACTTTGTTACAGATACCGTTCGTTAGCAAGTTTAGAACTGTCACATGAGATACCTGGTCATTTATTTATGTGTCCATTGAAGACACTAGTTCTCATAGTGGTGAGCCACTAGCTCGGCCACACTTTTGCACCACAATTCGTCGGTAAGAGATCCAGTTTTTCGTACCTGTGTTCTAGTGGCAGAAATTCTTGCGATCCGACACTGCTTGGAAAATACCTGTAAAGCATCGTCTACGTTGTTGTTAGAGTGTAGAACTGTGACATTGTATCGAACTGGACAAAAGAAGTAACAAAGGGAGAAGGGGAGCTAGGGACTTACATTCCATTAATGACTGTGTCATTAGAAAAAAAATGGTTCAAATGGCTCTGAGCACTATGGGACTCAACTGCTGTGGTCATTAGTCCCCTAGAACTTAGAACTACTTAAACCTAACTAACCTAAGGACATCACACACATCCATGCCCGAGGCAGGATTCGAACCTGCGACCGTAGCAGTCGCACGGTTCCGGACTGCGCGCCTAGAACCGCGAGACCACCGCGGCCGGCCGTGTGTCATTAGAAACTGACGGACAAAGAATGAATGTTAGAAGAATAATCTAGTTGACAAACATAAGCAGAAATACAGGCGAGAGTTCCAACAATCAAATGGCAGTAAGGAATCTGAATATGTAGCATTGATGATGTTAAAATGTAATTTTTTATTGCTTGAGGTATGTCAGCAAAGATCTTTCCCACTCTCTTCTCCCTTAGCCAGAATGGGTAAAACTCTTTATTTTGCTGTAATTTAATGTAATGAGAAGGAGCAGAAGTAAGAATGGCGAGAAACTTTAAATCAAAATTGGTAGTCACTAAGTTAAGGAATTCTGCTAACTGGAAGCTAAAAACCCGTGATGGATTAAAGCAAGCAGGGTATAACAGGCAAAGAGGGCGTTCCTGACCACAGGAAGTCTATTAGTATCAAACGTAGGTCTTAATTTGGGGAATAAATTTCTGGTAACGTACGTCTGGAGCATAGAATTATATGACTGTGAATTATGGACTGTGGGAAAACAGGAACAGAAGGGAATCATAGCAGTTGAGATGTAGTGGTGCACAAGAATGTTGAAAATTACGTGGACTGATGAGGTATGGAATGAGGAGATTTTCCACAGAAGCAGCGAAGAAAAGAACATGTGGACAACACTGACATGAAGAAGGAACAGGACGACAGGACACATGTTAAGACATCAGAGACTAACTTTTGTGGTATTAGAGGGAGCTGTAGAGGAAGACAGAGATTGAATAGAATGTATTCAACAAATATTTCAAGACGTAGGTGGTGTGCTACTCTGAGAAGAAGAGGTTGCTAAAGCAGAGGAATTCGAGGCAAGCTGCAACAATTCAGTCAGAAGAAGACTAAAAAAAAAAAAAAGGAATGTATAAATCAAATAATAATAGAAAATAAGACAAATTGGAGAGTGCAGTCAGATAATGCCACCAAATTCAGCTTTACTGGTGTGCTGTTTGTATTTCTTTATCTGCGGTTGCAATGTAGAGAAACACGTCAGTAATAGCTAGCATTGCATTATGGAAACTCTCGGAAGTTCCATTCAAGGAATCTGGCAGGTCCCGACGTTTTTTTATGTCATAATGTGTTCCATTGAACTATTCGTTCTCCATTTCTCTCACCTTATCCATAAATGTCATGGTTTTTTACATACACCAGCCACTCACTAATTCATGTCCGCAAAATTTTTTTCACAGTGTTGATGGGGGCACTATCAAATAGATTTCAAATCTCAATTCACCATAATTTTACAAAAACACTGACAGCGGTACGGACGATTTCAGTGCAGTCTTTAAACTCGTTTCCCCTTCAATTGCTCCAGTAGAATCCACAATGACATATTTTACATGACACGAAAGGGTAACCACTTAAGTGTGACGTACACGTGAACTTTGTGTGATCTAGCAGTTCTGCTAACTATTGAGAATAAATAGTAAATGGCGGGCCGCGGTGGTCTAGCGGTTCTGGCGCTGCAGTCCGGAACCGCGGGACTGCTACGGTCGCAGGTTCGAATCCTGCCTCGGGCATGGGTGTGTGTGATGTCCTTAGGTTAGTTAGGTTTAAGTAGTTCTAAGTTCTAGGGGACTTATGACCTAAGATGTTGAGTCCCATAGTGCTCAGAGCCATTTGAACCAGTAAATGGCATCCGTTGATAGATCACCAATAAATATTCGAGAAGTCCTAGGGAATCGGAATCAGGTAATAAAAAATGTGTGTTCTGCTGAGGTCGTCGTCAGTACCGACGAATTTTAGAAAAGTTTTGTTAAGAAAGCCACTGTGCTACTGAATATGTGTTTCATGCCAGTCTAGGTTCTGGACAGAAAAGATACACAGGGACAGAAGTCAATCTAAATAACAGAAAGATTAAACATAATGTTGCGAGTTTCATGGTCTGATTGTTATAAGCACTATTAACCTCGTCACCTTCTTGTTAAAAATTGCTTAGCTTACAACCTGTGTGTATTTGTGATATTACTGAATACTCTTGCACCTGACTACGTTTTACGTGGAGCTTGCGCCGGCGTCACCTTAACAGCAGCTCGTGAGCAGAGGTAAGTTGCCCGGGGAGTTTAGCAACAGGTTCCTGTTCTCACCACGAGTAAGCGAAACCAGGTCTCCGCTGGAAAACCCAAACTGTGATTTCGTAAGCTACCTGAATCGAGTGGTCCCGGACGAGTTCTCCTGTAACAGGATGTGCTGGAGTTTTAAAGAGTGTTTGCCGGGAATCAAGATTTCACTAATTATATCATGCAGTTTTCGTGATGTTCCGCTAAGCACTGGCTCCTGCTCGGATCCTTACGTAACTGCTACGTCTCTGGTGACCTCGCATTGACCCAGACGTCAGGCTGTGGCAGAGAAAGCCAACGAAACCCAGAGTGTTGCACGGCCCGAAACAACGTATAAAATCGCATGTCTTCTACGCTATGTGTCTGTTGCAGATCATTTCACACAACCCTCTCAGTGCTAACTGGAAGTCATTTTGCTAGCAGAAAGATAAGATGTTCTCGTTAGCCGTCTGAATTTCAAAGTTGTAAGTGGAATGGACGTATCTGATAACCGTAAAATATTCCAAAGAATTTTACAGAAAGTGTTAAACATCTATTTCTTTAAGCTAGGCTTACGTGAAAATTGCGTTTCAGTAACTGTGAATGGAACAGAATAATTTCAGTGTCGTCTCTCAGCTTTTAATGATGTAATTAATTGTAAGGTGTGCTTCCGAGTGTTTAAGCCGCGCTGTTTTTCCCATGTTATACACAATATTTCGACGAGTAACCTAGTCGTGGTCTTCAGGTGCTGCAGTTTGTGCTGTTATGTGTACTTGCTGCCCGAACTACTATCGCACTGTGGATTACTGTTGGTTTCGATCACTATTTATAGCGGAATCGGACACCCGCCGCACACTTCGCCCCTTGAGGCTCTTTTGTTTTTCAGAGGCAGCTGTCTTTATTAGATTTTTCGATATCTTCATTTCGATAGGCTACTTAATGTCGCTGTAGTAGAAACTCGACGTTCGTACCTTGATACTGATACCATTGTATTCCATATATTCGAGGCAGTGCTTGGCGACAGCTTATTTGCTTGGTTATTTCAATCGGGTGTGTCGCTGACGTTTCTTGTGTCTCCATTTCGCTCTTCTAATAGCCTACCACATTCACATGTAATACGTCACATCCCGGGCTTCCGGCGACCTAAATCGTCTTTAAAATACACAATAAAAATACTTTTTGGGTTGACGGTAGCGAAATATACTTGGTACTAGGTTTCCGGAGGAGCCCGCCGATCTTCCCCGACAAAGCGCAAGGTAGGTAAGGGATTCTTGATTTCTCTCTTCTGTCATGTCTCAAACTCTTTCTCAAAGGCTCTTGGTTTAAACTGCAACTCTATCTCGATTTGGCTACCCTTGCTATGGGTACTAGTATTTGTTGCAATATTCTTCGGATAGATTTGCGAAACCCGGGAGCGTACCTCGTTCCACGTGTCACGCCGTCATGGACCAAACCACCAGAACAGTCGAGGACAGATGCAACAAATATCAGTAACACATCTGCTTAAAAACATTGGTTTCCAACCTTCTTCATACCATTACTCCTGAACGACATTAGATTTCATCCTGTACTCTAAACATATTTTGACACCTAATTAAACATTACACTATCAAAAAATTAACACTCCTATCTCTAAACTAAATCATTATTTGTAATAATTAGTGTTAAAACAACCTAAACTGACGCTTTTTCAAAATAATGAGTCAGAGGATTTTTGGTTCTACTTATTTCTAACTATCATTTTTTTGTATATTCTTTGGTCTGCCACTGACACGGAGTGTCATGAAACAAGTTAATTCAGTTCGTTACTGTTGTTTTCACAGATATCGTAGTTGAATCTGTGAAAGCGTAATTATGACGTCTGTCATATTAAAGACGTTGGAAAACTTAATGAACACGGATGGAGGATAGAGCTGAAACAGGACTTGGAATTCGGCAATCAGTGCGGCCTTCAGTCCACTGCAGCTGGAAAACTATGAAAGAACTTCGACTGAAACTAGATTTATATGATGGTGGACCACTAAGGACTGTGTTTAAATGGCACATAAAGGTAGCACACGGTATCGCAGATACAAATAAATAACAATTAGCAATAAAATTAATCTTAGTGGTGGGGAACACAGAAATGAATGTGTGGAATGTAGGTGACATTTTTTATTTATTATGTATATTTATTAAGTCGTCGTCATAATTACACAATTTATTGAAGCTAGAAACAGCAAAGCGCCAAACACGTGCACGTGGCAGCGAACTCTTTCAATACGCTATCGTTCGCGATAGTTTACAAATTATAATAGAAACGCTGCTATTTGTGCTAGTTTGATAGTTGGTGATTTCTACTGTGGTTTGCAAACCATCTCGAAAGGTTGTGCACCCTGTGAGATAGCTGTTTTTTTTTTTCATGTGTATGACCACATGCTTTAAATGAGCGCTCCAAAACCGAAAATAGTTGTGTAACTAAGAAGATATCTTAATAAATGTACAGCCTGGATGGAAAAATGTCGCTTTCATTCATAAAATCAGTGTACACCCTGCCTACGGTATTGAAATCCTGATCCTTTACCAGCAACAATAACAAATGGTTCAAATGGCTCTGAGCACTATGGGACTTAACTTCTGAGGTCATCAGTCCCCTAGAACTTAGAACTACTTAAACCTAACTAAGCTAAGGACATCACACACATCCATGCCCGAGGCAGGTTGCGAACCTGTGACCGTGGCGGTCGCGCAGCTCCAGACTGTAGCGCCTAGAACCGCTCGGCCACTCCAGCCGGCTCCACTGAAGGTACTGGGTTGTTCAAAAATCATTACCTAACAAGGGATGAAATGATATGTTGCTAAAAATAGAAAGAAAAATTTGGTTTCAACCTCCAGTCGACGAAGAAGTAATTTGAAATGGAAAATTATTGGGCCGAATATTGACCGTGGTCACTCAAAAGGATTATCACACGAAAAACGTAAGTCCGGATGGTCAGTCAGATGTTTTGCAAACGCTCTGTCGAATGTGAGAACAGTCTTTGGACACATTTACGTGACTTTTGGTGGGTGCATTACTAATACGGTAGTAATACAACAATCAAATAGCTACTTGCCGTGCAACAGAACTGATTTGTTAAATCAGAAAAATTTTTCGATGGATTTTCCACATAATCGGCAACTTTAAACACTTATGATCAGACAAAGCAGAAAAAAATTCCAGAGTAAAAGGTCAGACTGTAAGGAGGATGATGCAGGAGATCCCGACAGGCTTCAATACTTTCCAGGCCCTGCTGTGTTGTACGTGGTCGGTTGTTGTCTTAAAGAAACACTATACCTTTTCTCTACTATTCCGAGCATTTCCTCTCCAGCGCAGGATTGACTACGTTCTCGTTCACGCCTGCGTCGGTAGTGAAATCACAGAAAACGGTACCATGGGCACTTCAAAAGTTGGTTAACAGAACGTTACTAGCCGATGGATGGAATTTGAATTTCTTATGGGCAGGCAGTTCTTGGTGTTTCCACTGCATTCTTCGACGTGTTGAAGGTTCATCACAAGCTAAAATCCTGTCCTGCAATCTTTAACATTACATTAATACTTGCTCTCTAGGTCATGAATACGACATTTCGTAATGATGTGGAACGTATCAGTAAGTTCTCTGGGAACCAACACTCGACAATCTTCCAGCAATTCAGATTCTGCCAGAGGTGGAATGAGATGTCAACCCCCACAGTTCATTCTAATACTGCCGTATTGTTTGTTCACCTGAGAGAATATTTCTGACGGCTGTACGCTTTCCGAAAGTAAAAACTGGGTCACAGAAAACTATTCTTGGAAACCAGATCATTCGAGCGAACACGCAGTTCTAATGAAGACCTTTGACGTTTTGATTACGTAGACGCTAATCCTACAAACGACTGACGCTCTTTGTACCAACTAACACTAAAATTATAGATGTTGAACGACCTTCTTAGATAATATTTTTACAGCTTATCATTGCACGTGACCATAATTTAATAAATGACGACTTAGAAAAAGAAGTGAACAAAGACTGCCAGTCCAGTTGGAGACATAACTACATTATGCAATATTTAGGGGAACTCTTATTCCAAAACGAGACACAACTAAATGTCCGGAAACTATACAACAGCATAATAATTAGGATTTACGTGGTCATTGTATCACAGACGAACAATGTAACGAATAGCCGCGCGTTGCAGTCGTACAATGTTCCTGGCTGTTCGCAAAGAAAACAAATTTAAAAAACACAATAACTGAGCATAAATAGCCATTAGCACAGATGATGTGCTAACTGATAAAACTAAATTAAATTTCATTTCGTTAACTAAGAACATAATTCAGTTGGTTCCAGTTCTCTGCTGCGGCTCCAACTATTCTGCAAAGAGAAAGTCCAGCCCCATTTGTGGCTGGTTTACGAGTTCAGGAACATGTGCGGGCTAGAGTTACGCTTTCTATAGCAGTGACCGCATGGCAAAAACTTCAATACTAGTATTGTTTGATTATCACAAGTTTCGATTTGCCTTAAGACGAAGTGATTTTTACATTGTCTGTCGTGGATCAGCAGTATTGCAATCTTTCTTAAGCAACGCCGAAGAATTCAGTAAACGGGTTCCTCGCTCTCAGCTATAACTTGCAATACAGGAAACGAACTGAGTTGCTTTCAATAATGAACCTTTCCCGAACTCTTGGATACGTATTTCATAACGCCACAATTGCCTATAACTTGCCGAGAAAAAAATTACTTACGAAATTGTCCACACGTTAGCAACCGCTTGTTGAACCATTTTATGTTACGGTCTTTGTCGATGCTACTAACTAGTATTTCTGAATTTATTCTAAATAATTAAAGCTTGCAGCTGTGATAATTCACTTGTATCATAAAACGCTTGCCACTAACGTCACTGAAATAGTTGTTGTTTTGATGAAGAAATGTTGAACCTAAGAGTCGAAAAATGGCAGCAGTCCTGTTATAGAGCTATTTTCATGGCATAAATTAAAATACTCGCCGCAGGTACGGCAGAAAGAGTGCTACCTCAGTCGTTACTTTCGGCCTTACTAACAATAAAAAGAAAAACGAAGAAGAAGAAAACTTTTAGCACTACCGGAAATCGAACGCTCTTTGCGTTCTTCGCGTCACATCTGCCCTCTTCATACAGCCATGGGTGGCCTTAACTAAGTAGCCTTAGGAACGTATATAACGGTAATAACAAAATATAGGTATTGCAAAACGTGGAGTATATAGCATAGGCTAATCATGCATCTATTAGGTTAATAATCTCATCTACATCTACATGGAAACTCTGCAAATCACATTTAAGTGCCTGGCAGAGGGTTCATCGAACCACCTTCACAATTCTCTATTATTCCAATCTCATATAGCGCGCGGAAAGAATGAACACCTACATCTATCAATAAGATCTCTGATTTCCCTTATTTTATCGTGGTGATCGTTCCTCCCTATGTAGGTGGGTGTCAACTAAATATTTTCGCATTCTGAGGAGAAAGTTGGTGATTGGAATTTCGTGAGAAGATTCCATCGCAGCGAAAAACGCCTTTCTTTTAATGATTTCCAGCCCAAATCCTGTATCATTTCTGTGACACTCTCTCCCATGTTTCCCGATAGTACAAAACGTGCTGCCTTTCTTTGAACTTTTTCGATGTACTCCATCGGTCCTACCAGGTAAAGATCCCACACCCCGCAGCAGTATTCTAAAAGAGGACGGATAAGCGTAGTGTAGGCGGTCTCCTTAGTAGGTCTGTTACATTTTCTAAGTGTCCTGTCAATAAAACGCAGCTTTAGGTTAGCCTTCCCCACAACATTTTCTATGTGTTCTTTCCAATTTAAGTTGTTCGTAATTGTAATACCTAGTTGAATTTACGGTTTTTAGATTAGACTGATTTATCGTGTAACAGAAGTTTAACGAGTTCCTTTTAGCACTCATGTGGATGACCGCACACTTTTCGTTATTTAGGGTCAACTGCCACTTTTAGCACCATTAAGATATTTTTTTTCTTAATCGTTTTGGAGTTTTTGTTGATCTTCTGATGACTTTATTAGTCGATAAACAACAGCTTCATCTGCAAACAAAGAAGACGGCTGCTCAGATTGTCTCCCAAATCGTTTATATAGATAAGGAACAGCAAAAGGTCTATACCACTACCTTGGGGGAACGCCAGAAATCACTTCTGTTTTACTCGATGACTTTCCGTCAATTATTACGAACTGTGACCTCTCTGACAGGAAATCGCAAATCCAGTCACATAAGTGAGATGCAATTTTACTACGAGCCGCTTGTGTTGAATTAATGTTTTCGAGAGGTATGATGCCTATCTTTAGACGGACGTCATCTGACGAGAAGAGGTAACACAACATGAGTCTAGACGGACGGAGAACAGCACCTAAAGCACTGCCATTGACTCCGTCACTTTGTTGCATAAGAGATGCGGAATTTTCTGGCTTCACTTCCAATGGTAGCAGGCGAAATCGGGGTTCTGTCATGACCTTTTGCCGGGAGATAAGTTGGTGGATGCTCTGTGAATGAACAGACGCTGGCGACAGTCTACTAGATTCAACGGCAACGAGCTCATGAATGACCGGCAAATTATGCAACGGCCATTTGCAAAAGTCCTTTCCTGGAGAGAGTAAAAAAAGATTAAAATTCCGAAGGTACTGTGTTCAAATTCCTTGTAAATTTTGCACGTCCTTCTTCGATTAAAAAAAATAAAAATCTTTTAATGCCAGAGCTGATTTCTGTCCCGATTACTGAACTGTCTAGGTTCCTCGCCACACTGACTTCGCGTTGTAGATGCAAACTATTCAAAATAACAATTAAGTTTGCCTTGTGATCCTCTTATGTTACCCGGCAACTAAAATAAACGAAGAACTTTTGGCCGAACGACCGAAATGACGATGCGGACGTGCGCAGTACCCCTTCTCTGAAAGGAATTATTAAGCTCTTCGATAGTGACTCAGTCATAAAGAAGTATGGATGGTTTTATGTAGTGTAACGCTACAGCAGTCTTTTCAAAAGTAGTTCGTCAGAGGATAAGGTAAACTCTAAGACATGTTCAGATTGTAGTTAAGTCCGAATGAAGGGGTATCCTGTCTGTGTTGGGTTGAATTCCAAAAATTCAGTTTTTTAGTAATTTTATGTCAAAACTGCATTTTTAATTTTATTAATAACTAGTTTCGCCTACTACCACTTTCAGATTCAATTTAACGTGTGTTTCTTTGGTTACGTTGTATCCAGTCAGATGTACTTGGCATAAGCTAGTGCTAGCACTTAAATATACCATGTAAGTGCATCTGCTCGATGTCTGTACTCTACAAGTCTCATTATTGTGTGTGACGGAGGGAATTTCGTGTACTACTATCATTTCCACTCGTACCCATCACATCTATGAGCTATCCACGATTTTTGGTAATTCTATGCATGGATTCGAATGCCTCTTAGTTTATCTTCATGATATTTTCGCGAGATACACGTAGGAGGAAGTAACCTCTGTGACACTTCCGCTCCTACTACGTGAACCTGCAACGAAACGCTCTGCCCTTCTTTGGATTTTTTCCCATTTACTCTGTCGAAGTTAATACAGATCCCAGACTGACAAGTAACATTCAGATGTTAACTGAAAGACGGTTTTCGTAAGTTACTTTCTTCGTGAATAGACTCTACACTCCCTGACCATTTCTCCTGTCTGGCATTTGCCTTTGTGTGGTCCCTCCATTATAAATCACTCCGAGTAAATTTTTCCAGTGATTTTTCTGCCAACGTATGATAGTAGAATAATAAGTCTTTATGCATCTTTAGGGGCACTACATTATATTTATGTCGAGGGTCAACTGTCAATCAACGCATTAAGCGTCCATCCTGTGCAGTTCCTCCATTTCCCTACAGTTTTCTAGTTTTGCGACTTCTCTGTATACAGCAGTTTCACACGCTAAAATCCTCTTGCAACTTCGATTGTTACCCACTAGGTTATTTATACTTATTTTGAAAATTAATGGTCCTACAATATCTGATTCTGACAGAAAACAACGTACCGAAGAAATACATGTAAAGCTGAATCTGATGGTGGCAATAGCCGAAATTAACTACTCAGGACTACAGGGAATAAGATATACTTACAGTGTACATAGAATTGAATAAAAGAATACAGAAATGCGTATTACAAGGAGAGAAAGCTCAGACCGTCAGAGCTATGTCTACCATATTTTTGCAACAATAGACTAAAACGTAGTTAAAATTGTGTTGAGTTACAGATCACACCATTCCTGAAATACCTTAAGAATCAAGGCAGAAAAATAGAATATGTACACAACTAAAACCTACAGATTGTGCCCAGTACTCTTTATGAACTTAAAAACCACTTAATAAAGGCGAGTATCTTTGGTAAATAAAAGAGAAGTAACTGATTCGAGAAGGTAGCATCCCACACCCAGCAATGTCTTCAGAAATACCAACCGTTTGCAACCAAATTGGGGACACATAAACAATATGTGGTTGACATCGGCTTCCGGCTAAGGGTCACAATCACATGCCGGTAAAGCCTAAACGTTGATCCGATGTAGATGTTGAGGAAAGGAATATGTGTTTAAAGCGAAGTCGTATGATAGTAGAAATCGTGGATCGGTCCAAATATGTCCTCATGAACCACGGCT
Source organism: Schistocerca nitens (assembly GCF_023898315.1). NCBI lineage: Eukaryota > Metazoa > Arthropoda > Insecta > Orthoptera > Acrididae > Schistocerca > Schistocerca nitens. The sequence goes on along the minus strand of NC_064614.1, from coordinate 239,036,571 downwards.
GTGAAGGAATCCGAGGTCGGAGCACTGCGTAATAACCGCCTTTCGTTTGTTGGGAAACGTTCATCTCTCGCCATTGTTGGTTTGCGTGACTCTTCAGCTCACGTAAGAAATCTGTGTAAGGTAATTTCAGATCCAGGACAGCGCGCAAAGATGTCGCTTGTTTGGCTAATGCATCAACTTCCTGATTATGTAGGCTACCTGCCTACCTGCATGGGAAGGGATCCACAGCAAATGGATTGTCCACCCATCCGTCTGCTGCCGATATATTCCGAAACCACATCCAACATATAGCTGTAAGTTTTTTTGTTCCATCCCCGATGATGCATATGTTGAAGGACGCTTTGAGAGTCAAAGTTAGAGCCTTAGGGAAGGAAGTGGAACAGGCAAGCTTAACACCTTTCGGAAGTTCCACTGTCTCAACTGTAAATATAGAAGCGTTTGGGGGCAGTCTGAAGGTTTTCCTGATCTGAACCTGAGGGCAGATAAATGCACATCCAGTATACTCTTCCTGCAGAATTTTGGATCCATCGGTGTATACACAAGAAAACCAGACCACTGAGCTCCAACGAGATGACTGAGTCCACTACTGACTTTAGCACTTTCCAACAGTTTGTATTCAAATTATAAACTGTAATATGACAGCTGAGTGTATGAAGATCGTATTCATAAAGAGGCAAATGCGATGAACTTCGTGTAGAAAGTATAAGAGGTGACCAAGTGTCAAAGCTGGTACAAACAGCCGGAGCTCTACTCCGTCTGTAAGAGGGAGTTTATAGTCGGTAAATGCAGCTTCTACTTTGGTAGACAGAACTGTCCATAAAGGCCACGTTTTGAGTGTAGAATTTGTCCGATATTATTTGGCGTCTAATGATGAAGGGAATTACCCCTGCTTCCACTAAAAGAGCGTTGGTGGACGTCGATCGCAAGGCTCCAAGATAGGTACAAAAGGCTCTGTATTGGAGAGTATCTAGTTTGGTGAGATGAACCTTTGGCACATTGTGGTACACTTGACAGCCAAAATCTAGCCGAAATAGTATAATCCCACGGTACTTGGTGAGTCAACTACTGTGGTTTGCTTCCAACCCACACGGGTGAGTGATCGAATTACATTTCAGTCTTCTTCGTTCTCGGTAACAATGGATTGGATGTGAGGCACTCAGCTTAACCGAGAGTCGAAAATCGTCCCCAGATATCGAGCGTCAGATTTTAAGAGTAAAGTGTACTTTTCACACGTAATGTGGCCATCAATGCGAGCCGATGTCGACTTGGGAAGATTACTTATTTCTCAGACGAAATCTTCAGCCCATTAGTAAATAGCCCCCCCATCAGTGTTCAAATTTAAATGGCTCTAAGCACTATGGGATTTAACATCTCAGGTCATCAGTCCCCTAGACTTACAACTACTTACACCTAACTGACCTAAGGACATCACACACATCCATGCCGAGGTAGGATTCGGACCTGCGACCGTAGCTGCAGCGCGGTTCCAGACTGAAGTGCCTAGAACCGCTCGGTCACAGCGGCCGGCCTCATCAGTGTATGCAGTGGTTTTGAGCAACGCCGTTTTGACCTGAAGATGCGAAGCGGCATTGGAATAGTCGCAGACATCATCTGCATATTGGAATATTTTTGCGGGAGAGTGATTAGGGGCTCTAGATCATGCGTATACAGGGTTTATGGGGGGGGGGGGGGCGGCTTCTAAAGGCACCCTGAGGCAAGCCCTGGGAGACAAGAAAAGGTCCGAGTATTTTTCCTTTGTAACGGATGTAGATGGTTGTTGTCCAGGGCAATTCTGAACCCTGCCAGTTTGTCCATGAGAATTGGTATATGAATGTGATCATACGCTCTCTTAACGTCCAGAAAGGCAGCGACCACCCTCTGTTTCATTTGAAAGGCCGACGTAGTATCCATAGCAAGAAAATACAGCTTATGTATAGTCCCATTTGCCATTTCTGAATATAGAGTTACCCTTGTTTACTCCCTTTCCAGTGGTAAATTCTTTGGTTCAAATGGTTCATATGGCTCTGAGCACTATGGGACTTAACAGCTATGGTCATCAGTCCCCTAGAACGTAGAACTACTTAAGCCTAACTAACCTAAGGACATCACACAACACCCAGTCATCACGAGGCAGAGAAAATCCCTGACCCCGCCGGGAATCGAACCCGGGAAGCCGGGCGCGGGAAGCGAGAACGCTACTTCACCACCACGAGCTGCGGACAAAAATTCTTTGGTTTCTTCAACAATACTCACAAACGCAGTGGAGGTTTCGTATACGTTGTGTAAATCATTAATATAGTCCTGTCCTGTTTCTCGTACTGTTAGAGCCTCATACACAGACGTGTAACTGGAATTTCTGCAAGAAAAAAGTGCAAAAGGATAGCGGACTCTTATTCAAACTCGATGCCATAAATTCTCAACGCAGTTATGACTTATTTTACAGTGAGATTCGTAGGAATCCTGGAAATATTCTTCCTCTGGAAAGAGCAGTATTGAATGGATAGAATGTATAGAAAGAAGACTCTGCCAGGTTAGCCGAGAGCGCTACCGCCCTTCTTGGCGCGCCGGCCCCGGATCGAATCCGCCCGGCGGATTAACGACGAGGGCCGGTGTGCTGGCCAGCCTGGATGTGGGTTTTAGGCGGTTTTCCACATCCCCTTAGGTGAATACCGGGCTGGTCCCCACGTTCCGCCTCAGTTACACGGCTCGCAGACATCTGAACACTTTCGCTCTATTCCATGGATTAAACTAGTCACAGACAGTTGTGGTACCCTAATTTATTCCCGTGGGGTACGGGGTGGCGGCAGGAAGGGCATCCGGCATCCCTTGAACTAACATTGCCACATCCGATTAACCTTGCCGACCCTGCGTCTCCACGGTAAAACAGGCACAGGCAAAAGAAAGAAGAAAGAAAAGAATGTATAGAAAAAAGAAGCAAGTCGAAAGTGCCAAAGCAGCAGTGGATAGACACAGTTCTAACAGATTCATGGACACACTCCGGCCGTAATGGTGCGGCGGGTCCGTGGCGAGCGGAAGACCTTGCTCAGTACCGGCAAAGGAAGCCCGGAAGTGGATCGGAAAAAGCGGCCCCAGAAACGCGTTCTCCAGCCCAGTCTGGCGCGACGCCCGTGACATGTATGCGGACGGCCTCTGCCCGGCTCGGCTCTCCGCTGGTTTCTCTGCTTTCTAACACGCGGAAAAGCGGGCGGCCGGTCCACGCCTGTCCTCGCCATCAGATAAATGCGCGCGGCCCGCTGGTTACAACGGTGCGTTACGTAACGCTTCCTGTCTGGCAGATACCACTCAGCAAACGGATGTCTATGAATCACTGACAATTTGTGGTGTTTATTGCAGTAGAACTCCGGACTCTGTACGCTGAGAGCTCAGAGATATCTTCGATGGTGTTAATAACTGCAAAACCCGCCGTAGCAAGCCCGACCTTGTGCAGTGCTCGGCGTTGTTCGGGAAGTGTTACTCACTTAGAATTCGACCACAGCAGGGGGCCCCTGGCTATTGCTTGTACAGTATCGTGGTGGCGTATCAGTTCTGACCAAGAGTAACCGAGAAGCAAGAGTAGCCTTGAATATCTTTTGTGTTTTGAGTCGTCTGTCTTCTGACAGGCTTGATACGGGGTCACCACGAATTCTTTTCTTCTGCCAACCCCTTCATCTTAGAGCACTTTGTGCATATACAGGGTGAGTCACCTATCGTTACCGCTGGATATATTTCGTAAACCACATCAAATACTGACGAACCGATTCCACAGACCGAACGTGAGGAGAGGGGCTAGTGTAATTGTTTAATACAAACCATACAAAAATGCACGGAAGTATGTTTTTTAACACAAACCTACGTTTTTTTAAATGGAACCACGTTAGTTTTGTTAGCACATCTGAACATATAAACAAATACATAATCAGTGCCATTTGTTGCATTGTAAAATGTTAATTACATCCAGAAATATTGTAACCTAAAGTTGACGCTTGAAACCACCGACGTTCAAGTGCGTGTTGTAACAAACACGGGCCACGGTCGGCGAGCAGCATCTGCAGGGATATGTTTACGATGACGACCGTGTCTACGAGTGTGGCTGTAGTGCACTGTTGTGGTTTGGTCTAGCTGTCGCAGTGTCCGCATGTAGCGTTTGCTGCTATTGTTATTCTGCATTCGTCTCCGCAAGCAGACCAACTGTAGTACACCGTGTTACCAGACGTCTGTGATAGTGTAGTGTTGTAAGAACTATGGTTCAAAATGGTTCAAATGGGTCTGAGCACTATGCGACTTAACTTCTGAGGTCATCAGTCGCCTAGAACTTAGAACTAATTAAACCTAACTAACCTAAGGACATCACACACATCCATGCCCGAGGCAGGATTCGAACCTGTGACCGTAGCGGTCGCTCGGCTCCAGACTGTAGCGCCCAGAACCGCGCGGCCATTCCGGCCGGCTGTAGGAACTGTGACCATGGTGTATTCGAACTCTGAAAAGGCGGAGATGATACTCATCTATGGCGAGTGTCGACGAAATGCAGCTGAAGCCTGCAGTGTGTATGCAGAACGGTACCCGGACAGAGAGCATCCAACGTGCCGCACATTGCAAAACATCTACCACCAACTGTACGCAACAGATATGGTCGTAGCACGCAAACGGGTCCGTAACAGGCCCCTCACAGGAGAAGCGGGTGCAGTTGGTGTGTTAGCTGCTGTTGCCATGAACCCACACATGAGTACACGGGACATTGCGAGAGCCGGTGGACTGAGTCAAAGTAGTGTCATGCGCATACTGCATCGTCACCGCTTCCACCCGTTTCATGTGTCGCTACATCAGCAATTACATGGTGATGACTTTAATCATCGAGTGCAATTCTGTCAATGGGCATTAACAGAGAATGCGTTGCAGTTCGACCTATTTACCGATGAATCGGGTTTCACAAACCACGTGGCAGTGAATCTACGCAACATGCATTACTGGTCCGTGGACAATCCTCGCTGGCTTAGACAGGTAGAGCGACAGCGACCGTGGACTGTAAATGTATGGTGCGGAATCATTGGCGACCACCTCATTGGTCCTCACTTCATTGCAGGGGCCCAAACAGCTGCAACATACATCGCGTTTCTACAGAATGATCTGCCAACGTTGCTCTAAAATGTCCCACTGGAAACGCGTCGACATATGTGGTATCAGCATGATGGTGCACCTGCACATTCCGCAATTAACACTAGGCTGACCCTTGACAGGATGTTCGACGGGCGTTTCATAGGACGTGGAAGACGCATAAATTGGCCAGCCCGTTCTCCTGATCTTACACCTCTGGACTTCTTTCTGTGGGGTACGTTAAAGGAGAATATGTACCGTGATGTGCCTACAACCCCAGAGGATATGAAACAACGTATTGTGGCAGCCTGCGGCGACATTACACCAGATATACTGCGGCGTGTAAGACATTCATTATTCCAGAGATTGCAATTGTGTGCAGCAAATGATGGCCACCACATTCAACGTCTATTGGCCTGACATGTCGGTACACACTCTATTCCACTCCATAATTGAAAACGGAAACCACGTGTGTACGTGTACCTCACCCCTCATGGTAATGTACATGTGCGTCAGTGGAAAAGACCAATAAAAAGGTGTTAGCATGTGCTGTTCCAGTCTCTTCTGTACCTAAGGTCCATCACCGTTTCCTTTGGATCCCTACGTAATTCGGTGCTCTCCGATACACACGATCGAACAGCGGAGGAGTGGTACTCAAGCGTCAACTTTAGGTTACAATATCTCCGGATGTAATTAACATTTTACAATGCAACAAATGGCACTGATTACGTATTTGTTTATATGTTCAGATGTGCTAGCAAACCTAACGTGGTTTCTTTTAAAAAAACGTAGGTTTGTGTTAAAAAACATACTTCCGTGTATTTTTTTATGGTTTGTATTAACCAATTACACTAGCCCCTCTCCTCACGTTCGGTCTGAGGAATCGATTCGTCAGTATTTGATGTGGTTTACGAAATATATCCAGCGGTAATGTTATATATATATATATATATATATATATATATATATATATATATATACTTATATATATATATATATATATATTACTTACACTATTGTCATGTTTGATTTTTGTAGATTTTGCAGCTGATGAATTGTCTTTCACTTTTAATTTACAAATCTCGTAAATTGTAAGTCAGTGGTGGAGTGAACTTACGTCAATTCATGTATTCTCTATGCTGTTTAGATTTACACAATTTCGTTATATGCTTCTTCTTCCGCCATAATTACATCTCATTTTTGACCGTGAATACAATACTGATTTTTATCCGACTTCCTCTTCAGATGCAGGCAGCTACAGTGACATGACATTAGCATAATGTGCAGAAGAAAGGAAAACTTTCGTGGTTTTACACTAAAAAGAACTCTCACACTTCATACTTTCATAAAAATTATTATTCGGGTAACACAATGTTTACTACACACTTGTCACAAGAATACGTGTTCTCCCTACCGAACTAAAGACAAGAGTCCATCCAAAAAACTTAAATGGAGTTTCCATCATTTGTCGTCATTCGCCTTTCGGCATAGCAAAATACATCTTTGCCGACTCCTACAGTGGCCGCGCTAGTGTTTATTGTCATTGGTAATAACTTTTATCGTACCGTGTCGGGGCTTTTCCTTATGTATCTATACAACTTCAACCCACGTGCTCAATTATTTGATGGATATATTCGAACCTCTGTTTTCCTATACACTTTTTATCCTTTGTAACTCCCTGTAGTACCATGGAAGTTACTCCGTGATGTCTTAGCACATGTCGTACCTTGTCAAAGTTTTTTTATATATGCCTTTCGTCTCTGATTCTGCACAGGATCTCTTTCCTTACACTATCAGTCCAACTAATCTTCAAAATTCTTCTGTAGCACCACACCTCAAATGCTTTAATGCTCTTCTTTTCCAGTCTTCCCTCAGTTCATGTTTCAGTAACATACAATGCAGTGCTCCGAACGTACATTCTCAGAAATTTATTCCTCAAAATAAAGGCCTTCGTTTGATACTAGTACATTTCTCTTGGCCAGGAATGCCCATTTTACCTGTGCTAATTTGCTTTTACTGTCCTGCTTGCTCCACCCGTCATGGCTTATTTTGCTGCCTAGGTAGCAGATTTCCTTATCCTCATCTACTTCGTTACCATCAATCCTGACGTTAAGTTTCTCGCTGTTTCTGCTACTTTTCATTATTATCGCCTTTCTTCGATTTACTCTGTCTGCAACCTTTCGACCGTTCATTCCATTCAGCAGATCCTGTAATTCTACGTCACTTTTACTGATGACAGCAATGTCATGAACGACTGTTGTCATTGGTATCTTTTCACCTTAAATTTCAATTTCACCTCTGAACTTTTCTTTAATTTCCATCACACTGTGTCTTCATTGTATAGGTTGAAGAATAGGGGCAAGAAACTACATCCATGTCTTATACCTCTTTTAATCCGAGCACTACGTTCTTGGTCTTCCACTCTTATTGTTCCCTTTCGGCTTTTGTACAAGTTGTATATTACCCGTTTCTCACTGTAAATTATCCCTGTTTTGCTCAGAATTTCGAACATCTTGCAGCATTTTACATTATCGAACGCTTTTTCCAAGTAGGTAAATTCTATGTACGTGTCTTCTCTTCAGTCTTTCTTCCATTAACAAGCGCAACGTCCGAACTGCCTCTCTGGTGCCTTTACCTTTCCAAAAGCCTAACTGATCGTCATCTAACAAATTTCAATTTTCTTTTCCATTCTGTCATATTATTCTTGTCAGCAACTTGGATGCATGAGCTATTAAGCAGGTTCTGCGGTAATTCCAGCACTTGTCAGGTCTTGCAGTATTCGGAATTGTGTGAATGGTATTTTTCCGGAAGTCAGATAGTATGTCGCCAGACTCATACGCTCTGCACACCAACGTGAATAGTCGTTTTGTCGCCTCTTCCTCAATGATCTTAGAAATTCTGATGGAATGTTAACAATCCCTTCTGCCTTATTTGGTCTTATGTCTTCCAAAGCCCTTTTAAATTCTACTAGTGGATCCACTATCTCTTCTGTATCTTTTTGTATCTGTTTCTTCTCGTATTAAGTCAGACAAGTCTTCCCCTTCAGGGAGGACTTCAACGTACTCTTGCCACCTGTACGTTTTCTCGTCTGCATTTAACACTGGAATTCCCTTTGCACTCTTAGTGGTACCATCCGCAATTTTGATTTTAGCGAAACTTATTTTGACTTCTCTATATGCTGAGTCAGTCGTTCGGATAATCATTTAATTTTCCATTTCTTCGTATTTCTCATCCAGCCGTTCCGCTTTTGCTTCCTTGCACTTTTGAATCATTTCATTCCTAAGCAACTTTTATTTCTGTATTCCTGAGTTTCCTGGAACAGTTTTGTACTTCCATCTCTCATCGATCAGCTGAAGTATTTCTTCTGTTAGACATGGTTTCTTCGCAATTACCTACTTCGTACCTATGTTCTTCTTTCGAATATCTGTGACTACCCTTTTTAGAGACGTCCATTCCTCTTCAAATGAAGTGCCTACTGAGCTGTTCCTTACCGCATTAGCCGGGCGGGGTGGCCCGCGCGGTTCTAGGCGCTACAGTCTGGAACCGCGCTACCGCTACGGTCGCAGGTTCGAATCCTGCCTCGGGCATGGATGTGTGTGCTGTCCTTAGGTTAGTTAGGTTTAAGTAGTTCTAAGTTCTAGGGGACTGATGACCTCAGATGTTAAGTCCCATAGTGCTCAGAGCCATTTGAACCTTATCGCAATATCTATACTCTTAGAGGACTTCAAGCGTACCTCTGCATTCATTAGTACTTACGTATCCCACTTCTTTTCGTTCTGATCCTTACTGCCAAGTCTCTTATACTTCAACCTCCTCTTCATCAATACTAGATTATGGCCTAGTCTGCATCTGCTCCTGTGAGCGTCTGTTTTCGAAATCTCAGGCTCGCAATGATGTACTCTAACTGAAATATTTCCGTACCTCCCGGCATTTCTCAGGTATACGTCTTCTTCCCGTGATTCTTGAACAGAGTAATCGCTGTTAATAGCAGAAATTTATTGCGGAACTCAGTTATTCTTTGTCCTCTCGCATTCCTAATACCAAGCCCATGTTCTACTGCGACCCTTTCTTTTACTCCTTCCCTTACAACCGAATTCCGATCCCCCACGGCTGCTAGATTTTCATCTCCCTTAACGTACTACATTGTTACCCGTTCAACATCCTCATATGCTTTCTCTATCTCTTCATCTACAGCTTGCGACGTCGGCGGGTGCAACTGAACTATTGTTATCGGTGTTGGTTTGCTGCCGATCATCATGAGAAGAACCCTATCACTGAACTGTTAACGGTAACACTCTCTCTGCCCTACCTTCCTATTCATAACGTATCCTACTCCCGTTATTCGATTTTCTGCTGTTGTTGATATTTTACCCTATACTCATCTGAGCACAAATCCATGTCTTCTCTCGATTTCATTTCGCTGACCCCCCCTTTATTGAGCCTTAGCATTTACTTTTTCAGATTTCTAGCTTTCCTATCACGTTTAAACCTCTGAAATTCCACACCCCCACTCGTAGAACGTTATCCATTTGTTGTTTATTCATTCTTGTTATCATGATCACCTCCCCCTTTGCAGTCTCCTCCTGGAGATCCGAATGGAGGACTAATCTGCCAATGGCTGTATGTGCTGTGGATGCATAGCATGTGTCTTTCCTGCAGTGGTTTCCTTTGCCTTCTCCATTCTCATGCCGTTGACCATTGCTGATTCTTCTGTCTTTAGGGGCAGTTTCCCATCCCAAGCGTAAGACGGTGCCCTGAACCTTTGATTTTTATTCAAAATTTAAGGGATGACGGGGTTAGAATCCAGGACCAGGGACGTTTTCTTTAATGATCAAATACGCTACGCCCTTTTTTTCCTAACCATTTTTTATTTCTTGTATTTTTCTATTTTTTTAGATATTTTATCATAGTATTCCTAAAATTACCTAAAACTCCAAAAAAAATGAGAAGATAATGACACGGCCACGAAGAAGTCCCAAAAGGAAAGCTCCACTACTTAAGTCGCTGGCCCCTATCAAAGAACCCAGTAACTTATGTCGAAAAGAAGAAAACAGGAAAGAGGGATACAAGAAAGATGCTTTCATAACAATATTTATTTACTTTGAAACACGTATGTATTCATTACCAGCGATGCCGAGGCATGACAGAATCTCTGACCAGAGAGTTATTTATCGTTGCTAGTCTGCGCTTGACCGCGCGAGTGGACGGTTGGAGAGTAGTAGCAGTCTGGTGCAGTTGCGTGTACCGAGTCGACAGGAACAGTTGCGAGTTGCACTCTGTCTGCAGTAGTAGTCAGTCGGCAGTACTTGTAGCGAGTGGACGGTTGTACTGAGCGGGCGTCGACGGCGTGCTGTTCTTCCGAATCTGGTCAGAATTGTGGTGGACGATGTGTATTATTGTAGAAGGTAATGAAGCAGCATTGCGCTCAGCTAATAACGTATCTTAATTGTAATTAATTTGTTCAAAAAATGCCCCAATAATAATTTTTCTATAAAGTAACTGTTTTAAAGAAAAATATTCATTTCAATTTAAAGAATATTTCCTATGCATTTCCTCCAAGAATCAAAATTAAATATAGGTCAGCATTGCACGGAGCTGTGCCGAAAAATAAGAGCAGATATAGATGCAGTTTTACTGAGGTAAGAATTTAGCAGGTTTAATTATTTCACAGGGCCGAAGGTCAGCGCTGCTGCCCTTATAAAATTTATCAGGTTTAATTTTGTGGGGAGTTTAAGCTTGGTTCCATTTTGCATTATTATTTAACATAATTTTGTGGGGAGTTAACATTTGGCTCATTATCATTGTTTTACATTACTGCGGGGAGGTTACAACTTTTATTTGCTTATTGTCTTCTTTATCATGAATGACCCAATCTCCGTCGCACCAGCACGTCCCCGCATGAACTGGCGATCGCCTCCGACATCAGCGGGAAAGAAAATGCCACGTGTTGGTGACACATCAGTAGATCATCGAGGCACGTCTTTCAGAAATGTGTATGAATAACCGTTGAGGGGATCGAATCTGTAAAATGGAAGAAGGGACATGTGTCCTGCTCCTCTGGGTTCGTGACACCTGCAGAATGCCGGTCGTTAAGGTATTGCCAGAAATCAAGGGTTGATTTGTCACCACCACCACCACCGCTACCAAACGGGTAGTGGACAGCGTGGCCGCTAATCCGTCACCGCGTGTGTCTTCGCCCATGGAAAATAGTCAAAGCCTGGGAAGAGAATCATTTCTCAGGTAATGCTGTCAGGAGTCGTGTGTATGACGAAGCCAGCATCTGGAGGACCAATAGCCAAACATTACTCGACTCGAAGCACACAAGTCGATGGCCTTCGTAAACTTGCACGCCACACGTGGTACATAATGCTGACGGCGCCAGATGGATCCGGTGAAGACGTGACTTCAAGACCTGCTCCCTATTAACCGTGACATACCAGGGGGATTGGACGACCGACGCAAGAGTAGGGGTGTGTACAGCTCGCCACATGGCATTCCACAGAACAAGGGACTGTTTCTCTTCAATCACATTCGCCGGAAGCCGCGATTTCAGCTAGGCACACACTATCTTGGTCTTGGGTAAACGTGGATGGAGAAGCACGTCCCTAATGTAGGTATATTTAAGAAAGAAATGGCTCAAGCAGAAAAAGGGCGCCGGCCGAAGTGGCCGTGCGGTTAAAGGCGCTGCAGTCTGGAACCGCAAGACCGCTACGGTCGCAGGTTCGAATCCTGCCTCCGGCATTGATGTTTGTGATGTCCTTAGGTTAGTTAGGTTTAACTAGTTCTAAGTTCTAGGGGACTAATGACCTCAGCAGTTGAGTCCCATAGTGCTCAGAGCCATTTGAGCCATTTTTTTGAGAAAAAGGGCGCTGGGACATCTGTCAGAGGCACTGGGGCGATAAGGGAGCCCGGGGTAAAAGTCCTCATCAGTAAGCCAGTGAGGCATGTCGGAGAGCGTCGCCACATCTTAACATACGTATTTACAGAGAGGGTTGTTGCTCGGTGGTGAACGTGACAGATATTGAGGCCTCTTTGTCCTTGTGTCCTTTAAATAGCAGGCCTTGATTCACAAAGGAAACCAACGCACCCAACAAGCGTATGGCCATTGACGAAGGGATGGGGAAAGTCCAGGCCACGTGAGGGATTTGCGTCGCGCCGTAAACATTAGCAAAAAGGATCCAAGGCAGCATGTACACGATTCGGAGTCACACGGTCACGGTGCTCTGCTCAGATCCGACGTAACAAGCGTCTATTGTTAACGGTCACTGACCGCCACAAGTCGGTTGTAAAATCAACATCGTACCACGTAGCGGATCCGCAGGGGAGCGACGCATTGACTGGGCAGCCCACAGCCCACAGGCAACGCGCGACATTTACGAATATTAAGGACGCTGCCCAAAGCAGCGCCTTGGGACTTCATCCATGTCAGCGCTGCGTGAAGATTGTTGCCGTTGCGCAGGAGGACCAGTTCGTCCGCATAGGCGTGCAACGAAAAGTGTGTTTGCCAAGAGTCATCCGGTGAGGCATTGGTGGAGGCCTCAAAGGAACGATTCCATGGCGAGAACCACTGGCTCAATTCGATCAAGGGCGAAAAAAATCAGTTGTGAGTATGCAAGGAAATACAAAGACATTACGATAACATCTTCAAAGTCTTCGAAACTCAGAGCATTATACAGGAATTTTGTAACTGGTGTTTGAAACAATACGTCAGAAAGGAAGAATATAAATGTACCGTATACCTGCCGGCCTGAGTGGCCGTGAGGTTCTAGGCGCTACAGTCTGGAGCCGAGCGACCGCTACGGTCGCAGGTTCGAATCCTGCCTCGGGCATGCATGTGTGTGATGTCCTTAGGTTAGTTAGGTTTAATTAGTTCTAAGTTCTAGGCGACTGATGACCTCAGAAGTTAAGTCGCATAGTGCTCAGAGCCATTTGAACCATTTTTTGTACCGCATACCGTTCTTGCAGCCTTGTGACATCTATTTTTACAGGCAGGTGAAGAACCTTGTAAAACACTACAGAATTGCATGTACATCACAGAACAGAATAGAGAGGTAACTTTTAGAGAATGTTACTTACAAGTGAAACTTCAACCCATCGTGCAACAACTGTTGTCCGCACCTGTATTCGGTGGTATGTTCTGGTATGTGTGGTAGGCCACGAAATTGTGTGATGACGGAGAACCGTGTATGAAAGTAAACCAGAGGTGTCTTGCATCAGACAGATTGAAAAAACAACAGACACGCACATTATTATTTATTTATCGTATGGAAATACGCATGCAATTTACAGCGATATTTACACAATACAAAATAAATATTTATACATAACAAAAGGAATGTACAAGAGTTATTGTCACTATTTATTACACAAACTAGCATCCAGAGAGTCTATCCAATCCAGTACTGTTGGCGAGGCGTCGATTATGTCAGCCTCCAGTAAAACATCTGTTGGAACATTCCTCTACAATGTGTTTAACAGACTGTTCTGCTGCTCCACGGTCGCACATCGGGGAGACTGAGAGTCCCAATTTGTACGTGAAGAACTTAGTGTAGTGTCGGCAGACTTGCCAACACTACGCACACTAATTGAAAGAGGCGGCCAAGATGCACGCGCTAACTCACGAAGGATGGAGTGAGGTCTGAAACAGGATACGTAATGAATGCTATAAAGAAAAGTACGTAGCTCCTTGAATACTTAACTTTTAATCCATTCTTGTATACATCGTTCTTGATGAGACATCTGGAGATTGTGGCGATACAAGTGAGACTCTTTAGATACAAGCTATCTAAGGCTAATGGCGCCTTGCTAGGTCGTAGACATGGACTTAGCTGAAGGCTATTCTGTCTCTCGGCAAATGAGAGAAAGGCTTCGTCAGTGTAGTCGCTAGCAAAGTCGTCGTACAACTGGGGCGAGTGCTAGTCAGTCTCTCGAGACCTGCCGTGTGGTGGCGCTCGGTCTGCGATTACTACCAGTGGCGACACGCGGGTCCGACATGTACTAATGGACCGCGGCCGATTTAAAGCTAACACCTAGCAAGTGTGGTGTCTGGCGGTGACACCACACTTAGTTCTTCCATGTCCACATCGGATTCTGTTCAGCACACACCAGGTTCTTCTAGGTAGCTGGAAGCCTGGTATGCATGTAGGGTCTTCGAGGCCACAGTGAAGTATACTGGTGTCTTTTTCCATGTCTCCTTCCACACATCTTCAATGTTGAATGGTTCGGGTTCTCGAGATGTTCAGTGTGGTTTTCTTGATTTGAGACGTATGCAGGGTGGATTGAACTCAGAAGACATGCACATATTTTGCGTTAATTATGTGAGCCGTATGTAACAATAATGTTTGTTTCCTATGTTTATGCGATTAGTGTCATCCTGATTTGTGCAATGCTCCATTGGTTACATATTATTATAGTCGCAAATGTAGATACAATAACATAAATAAGGTGACTATACTTATTTGAAAGTTCTCGTGTATCCTTTTTTGTTTGCAGTCTCATTGAAAAAAGTTTTTTCTGCTTTCTTCAGGATAAAGATTTTGAAAATAATAAATGAATCATTAAATACTGATTATTTTCACAGTCATTGTAAATCTGTTGTTGTAATTAAGTGGAAATGAAAAAAGTAGAGGTAGTGAGACTCGATCCACAGACCTCTTGATTATGGAACTAATGACTTGCTCTCTTGTTAGCTCACTCCTTCAAATATTAGCGACCATACAAATGCATAGGCATGTCTCAAATTTTCAAGCTCCATTTTCTGGAAAACGGTCGAGAGCTGCGTCTCACTGCTTACATACGTTAAGTCATAGTCGTGTCTTAAAACCCCTGACAATACGAACCAAATCGGTAGGGGAAGCTCGTAAGAACACGTTGTTAGCACTTCAGGCAGGTGTATCAGCAGCAGAGCTTGCGCAGTAACGGTAACGCATCGACTGAGCAATATCCGTATACTGTTGCCCGACGTTAATACAGCAACCGGCTGTTGCAGTCGTGGGTATTATTGAGGCTGATCCTGAAATAAGCAGTACAAAGTATATACTTAATGGAGAACATCATCTCTCAGCACAGATAACTATGAAGTTCTGAAAATTCTCATCACTTGCTTCAAGATTCGAGGCTGGATCGGCTAATGCGAGGCCACGCATTGAGTGCTGTTGCTGAGCACTCCAGCCAGACTCCAAGAGTAGAGCAGCTGAGGCGAAGTCCCTATTGGGTACCATTGCCTGATCAACCAGATTCCAAGAGTAGATCCGCCGGTACAAGGTCACCTATTGGGCGGCCTTACCTGACACTTCAGACTCCACGAGAGGTTCTGCGAAAGCTAGGCCACCCATTGTGTGCCCTCGACTGGCACTCTAGCCATACACTAAGGGTACATCAGTCGAGATGAGGGACACTTTGAGTTCCCTGCATGGCACTCCGGCCAGACTGCGAGAGTGGATGCGCAGAGGCGAGGCAACCTAAATTGTGCCCTCGCAGCCAGACTTGAGAGCCCTGGTTTGAATTCAGCTCGTCGGCATATTCCAGCCAGCTGCGTTGATCTCGTGCTGTCCACTGTCTATCCAAGCTTGCTGTGGTGCTGATACTCAACTTACGTCAGTAATGGTGCCATGATCACCAGCCGCAGTTAGGCTGCCACAGCATTCCACTGTCGCAAGTGTAATCGCTGTACGCTAACTACAACCAATTCCTGGGCTAACGTCTTTGACCTCCTGTATGGGAGCATTGACTGATACAGGCGGTTGATGTTGAGCAAGCATTACTCTGGATTCTACAATCGCCACAGTACTGAAGATACCATACGACAATTTCTCGCACACATCACTCTGGAGTTAGGAGTGCACATCCTACAATACTGGCACAATGCGACCAGTACACTGTGATTATTTTATACCACATGTGTTGTCACTTTGCTCCTTAATTAATGAGCGTCAGGGCATAATTCTTCTCTTCGTTCCTTTCTTAATGGGAACTGGATATTCACCCAAATCTTCTTCTCCCTCTTCCATTTGTCTATCGCCTCCTCCCCGCTCTCTGTCCATCTCCTTCTCCCTTTACCTTTCTTCATCTCCTTATCCACTCTTGCTCTGATACTAAAATGTAGACTTTCACGGCCGGAAATATCATGTCCATTATAATTATCCGGGCTGTTATGCCGTGGTCGGTTGATGAATTCTGTGTCGATTCCCAACGTTTCGTCTCCGACTGCGGGAGACATCTTCATGGGGGTCCGTAGCTCAATGGAAGGTCTAACACACCCACTGGCTCGCTACTGACTGCCGCTACATTCCGTGTACGCGCGCTCCCACGCCGCGGCGTGACGTCACGTGTTTTGGAAACGTCAGTGCAATTGGCCGCTGTCCGTCACCGTCGATCGCCGTTGCCATCACCCAGTAGTGGGCGGGTGGTACACATCTTCTTTAACACCGGCATCCATATGCCGTTTAATTTCACACCCTCCTCCTTACGGTTGAAATTATTTGGGTGTTTAGCGATTTCGATTGCCTCCCTGTAGAGCCTTTCATAATATCCGCTTGTGGCCGCTAGTACTTGCGTCTCCTCGAAACGAATATTATGGTTCCCTGGCTGGAAAGCATGCTCCGCAACAGCTAATCGTTCCGTTTCTCCTCTTCTGCAGTTTCCCTTATGCTCTTCCAAACGTTTAGAAACAGTTCTTTTAGTGGTACCCACATAAACATCACCACAGCTGCATGGGATCCTATACACTCCAGCTTTTTCCAGTGGTTTGCGAGCGTCCTTGGCAGGCTTAAGGTATTCCTGTATCTTCCTGGTGGGCTTGTAAATTACGGTAATATTCCGCTTCGTCAAGATCCTCCCTATTCTTTCCGTTACATTTTTAACAAACGGCAGGAAAACCTTAGATTTTGCAGTAGCCTGTACGTCAGTATGATTTCTGAGTGGTTGCCTCAACGCACGTTTTATTTCGGCGGACGAATATCCGTTCTTCATTAGTGCATTGTGGAGATGTTCCATCTCAGCGTCGAGCAACTCAGGTTCACAAATATTTATAGTTCTGTCCGCTAACGTCTTGATAACACCCCGCTTCTGTTGTGGGTGGTGGTTCGAATCCCGGTGCAAATAACAGTCCGTGTGCGTGGGTTTGCGGTATACTGAGTGGCCCAAACTACCATTTTCGTTTCTAAAAACAAGCACATCGAGGAAATCTAATTTGCTGTCTACCTCCTCCTCCATTGTAAACTGAATTCTCGAGTTTATACTGTTCAGATGTTCGTGGAACCGGTTTAGTTCCTCCCTACCATGTCTCCACAGCACAAACGTGTCATCCACGTATCGGAACCATACATTTGGTTCTTTGCTGGCAGTACCTAAGGCCTGTTCTTCGAATTTCTCCATAAAGAAGTTTGCAATTACAGGACTTAGGGGGCTTCCCATAGCCACGCCATCCGTTTGCTCATAAAACTGTTCATTCCACTTGAAGTATGTGGTCGTCAAACAACACTTAAACAGTTCTGAAATATCGGCAGGAAAAATTCGATCCAGCTGTTCCAATACATCATTAAGTGGAACCATGGTAAACTGCGATACCACATCGAAGCTGACCAATATGTCCTCCGGCTGGACCACTATGCCATTCAATCTGCTGATGAAATGTGTCGAATTCTTTATATAAGAGTCCGAACGGCCCACATGTGGTTTTAGCAGCGTAGTCAAAAACTTGGCTAACGAGTAGCTGGGCGAACCAATGGCACTTATTGTCGGTCTTAACGGCACATTTTCTTTATGAATTTTGGGCAATCCATAAAGCCTCGGTGGTAGCGCAACGGAATTGCAGAGACCTTTCTGTACACTCTCTTCAATGGAGGACTTTTTTATTAACCGCGACACAGTTTTGAGAACGCTGTTAGTGGGGTCCTTATTCAGCTTCCTATATGCTTGCGGATCCAGTAGATCAGTAATTTTACTCCGATAGTCGGCCTCATCCATAACCACCGTTGCGCTTCCTTTGTCAGCTGGGAGAACCAAAATACTATCATCGTCATTCATGAGTTTTAAAGTTCTTCTCTCACCCACAGTTATATTACTTTTCGGCGGTTTTGCATTGGCTAATATTCTTACTGTTTCTATACGGATTTCTTCAGCTGTTACAGAATCCACACTGCGAATTCCTGCTTCTACACTGGCTATAATTTCTTCCGTGGGCACAAAACGCGGACTAACAGCAAAATTTCCTCCTTTGGCAAGCACAGATGTCTCATCGTCATATAACGAACGTTTGGACAAATTGATAACGGTCCGGGAAACGTCTAAATGCCGAACGGTCTGATTAGGTAGCAAATTATCAAACTTCTTCTTCTTCTTCTGTCTACTAGACGTTGTCAACATACGCTTCCCCATGGTATCATGCAGTAATCTATCAATTTTATCCCAGTCACCGCTGCACAGTTTATTACTGATCGTAATATGGAGAGACATTAACTTACAGTTTGTGCTTGCCAAGTCCCGTCGGGTCTGCTGTATGCGCTCTCGTAGTAAGGCCTCCTCAGTCCGTTTGAAAATGCGTTGTGCCTTTCCCGAATATAGAACAGTCGCTTTATCTTCAGAAACTTCGGTATAACGCCGACAGCTCTGCAACGAGACAGGAATGTGAGGGAACACAAAAGCTGCACTCTCTTCTTCTGGAGTCCTTCCAGGCGTCGCACTTCTCTTGACATCTCCTCCCCGTAGAGGCGTCTGATACTAAAATGTAGACTTTCACGGCCGGAAATATCATGTCCATTATAATTATCCGGGCTGTTATGCCGTGGTCGGTTGATGAATTCTGTGTCGATTCCCAACGTTTCGTCTCCGGAAGACCCCCTTGAAGATGTCTCCCGCAGTCGGAGACAAAACGTTGGGAATCGACACAGAATTCATCAACCGACCACGGCATAACAGCCCGGATAATTATAATGGACACTCTTCTCTCTGTCCACAACCTCCTTCCCTCTCTTATATCCCTCTCCCTCCTATCTTCATTTCATCTTTTCTGTCTCACTGGCCTTGAGCCTGGTTTATTGTTACTGCCATCGAAACCTTGACCGAGAACTGAGGCCGCTTAAAATAAATGGGTAAATCTGTTGGCATCATTGGTATACGATGTATGAGAGACCTCTCCTGCTGCTGGATCAGTGAAGATAGTAGCTTCAGTGGCAGTATTTCGCCTAGTTTTAATCTACAAATGGATAGGATTACCACCTTTCGAACGACTCAGATTCTGTACAATTTTCTAATCATTAAGAATATATGTAGCTTAAGTCCAACTGAACGCTTGTTAGAATATTGTGGAAAAAATTGGAAACACATCGGTTAACAAGTTGTGACATAGTCACGAAAAAGTTTTCACGATCAAAGAGCATATTTGCTTTATTATTATTACACTCTTGGATTACTATGTTTATTTGTAATCAGGTTATTAATTTCCGTCGGTGGCGACCATCTGCAGACCTAGAAAAGTAAAAGTAGACAGAAGTAGCCAAATTTACAAACGCATTCCTAACTATACGAATATAACGTAGGAAACACCATAAATCAGCTGCACAACCTATCCATGCCTGTATCCGTTCCTGGATTACACATATCACGCCATTACAAGAGATGGTGCAGTCAACATCATTAGCCATTTGGATTTCGTCAAACAAATAAAACTACGGTATCATTTAAAGAGCACCATTTAAGCGCACATGCTGCACAAGTGCAACTGTGCCTCCGTCCAAGCCCGCTGAATGTCGCTGCTGTAGGTCAGTTTTCATGATTTCAAAGAAGTACATCCCGTACACTCAAGTATACAAAAACTTATTTCATATTTTATAAAAATAAATATAGAATACACAATGGAAATGATTGTGTTTATGCGAATTGTGCTTACACCTCATATAATAAAATGGGGAAGGGGACTTTGTTTTAACAAACACCTATGTTAGAACATTACATAATCTCATTACATAATCGAAACAGTAATTACAGAAAGAATTGAAGGTCATCCATCAAAGTTCTATAAGTTCCTCCAAATTCTCGAACGCCATGGACTCCACCTCGCTTTCTGCATCCGTTTACCTTTCCACGCACAAATATACTACCAGCTTATCAAATTCCAACCCCTCCTCACTCACATCGACCACCTCTGCATCTCCTATACTGTCTGCAAACTAAATTCCAATAAACCCATTTTATCGCCTCTGAACAGCAACCCTGTTATGCTGCCGCACTTTCACGAACACATCCCTCCATTCGTACACCTACACACGCTCCATAACCTATCTCAACGCAAGTGCAACCAACTCCCTCCTCCAGACAATGAGGTCGATCCCGACATTTATCCTTCCAACTTTAACGGTTCCCCACCTACCCCACTTCATATTAGGGCTCGTCTCTACCTTTCACTCACTATCCAACCCTATCCCTTTCCGCTTCTACGACTACCCTCCCCACACATCATGACTGCTCCTCTCCCTCTGTCTTCCACATCGTCTGTATTCCCATTATCCGCTTTACTTATCATTTACATAGTTTTTCCATCTAACATCCCTGTCTCTTCACCCACACGCCTCAAACTCTATGGAACATATTCTCTCCTTCCACACTACTTCTCACCCAACTCAGGTCCCACAGACATTAAGCGAAACCGCAATGCTCCAGTGCTTTTTTGGTAGAAGAATATCACAAGACTGCTATAGTAGTCTTGAACGACTATGACAGAAACCCGAACAACAGGAGACTGACATAATAGGACATGCATTGATAATATGAAATAGTGCATTGATAATGGATAGGCACTAGCCGAAATCTAGATAAAACCCATCTTCTTCATTTAAAACGAAAACAGTCGTCATATTTGTTTGTGTCATCTTTGTTGTATCTTTAAGAAAACTCTTGACCGAAGAGCGAAGTATTGTACCACGAAAGCCCATCCCCCGCCCATAAGGGGCGTGGGGAAAGAAATAACAATAAAGAAAAATACAGTTAACCAGTGATAAAGTTATCAAATGTGGACAGTCCACTAATGGGACACGCTCCCAGGCGAGAGCTCGCAATAAAACACGGGTATAACAGTACAACAGAATAAAAATGTCAATGGACCCACCGCATCAATGTCGCACGTCATCTATACAACAACTATAATTATAAAGTATCAATATGTTAACATAGGTATTATAGAAATATACAAACTAAAAAGATTTAGCAACACACACATGTCCGTTCGAAGGTTTATCAGAGTATCTTGTAAAAATTTAAAGTAAATCGGTTAAGATCTTTTCGAGATTTTTCGTAAAAACGTTAATCAGCGACTTCTCTACATGGAGTAGTACTCAATGATCATTCGATGTACCGTTCCATTAATTCTAGTGGACTGGACAACGTTTCTGTTGTCTCGGTAGCACATCTCTCGTAATGAATTACATAATAAACACCAGGAAGCACGCGAACACGTATGACATTTTTCCCTCACTCCACATTCGAAAGGAAAAGGACAACTCGTAACTTTCGTGCGAACTAAGAGTGAACGCATACCCTACTTCATATTTGTGTAGTATTAACGTCGATTTTCATCTAAAACTATAAATGTTTGCTGTATTACATTATTTCTTTACATTTTGTGCAAACATTGTAAGTGCATAAATAGGATCATCGCAGAAACGATACTAAAGGAATTCAGACTCTAGTGTATTACTGAGACGGTATTACGATTAACGACTGCTGAAGTTACATGGTTTAACAGCAAAACTTTTCCTTCTAATAATTATTTTCCCATTAGCTTTATTATTCACGAAGAATCTGCTCGGTTTCCTTCTTATGGTGGAACAAGAACTGGCTGTAGCCATTTTGAAGTGACAGTCCCCTCGTTCATGTAAAGCACAGCAAATAAACAGTGAAAAAGTTAAAGCGTAATATGTACAGCAAGCCGAACATCATTCGTCGTACAGTCCACCTTATGTGTGTTAATCATCGGTTATCTGACATCAGTAACAGTGCTGGTGGTACTATATTTCTGTAAGAGAGAGCTTATTATGTTATAAAAATACGTCTACATCTCAGTGATTACTATGCTATTCACAATAAAGTGCCTGGCAGAGGGTTCAATGAACCACCTTCATGCTGCCTCTCTACCGTTCCACTCTCGATCGGCACGCTGGAAAAACGAGCACATAAATTTTTTCTGGCCGAGCCCTGATTTCTCTTATTTTATCGTGATTATTATTTCTCCCTATGTAGGTGGGTGCCAACAGAATGTTTTCGCAATCGGAGGAGAAAACTGGTGATTGAAATTTCATGAGAACATCCCGTCGCAACGAAAAACGCCTGTTTTAATGATTGCCACTCCAATTCAGGTATCTGTCTGTGACACTATCTCCCCTATTTCGCGATAATACAAAACGAGCTGCCCTTTTTATACTTTTACGATGTCATCCGTCAGACCCGCCTGATGCGGATCCCACACCTCACAGCAATACTCCAGAATAGGGCGGACAAGCGAAGTGTAAGTAGTCTCTTTGGTAGACCTGTTGCACCTTCTAAGTGTACTGCCAATGAATCGCAGTCTTTGGTTTGCTCTGCCCACAATAATATCTATGTGATCGTTCCAATTTAGGTTATTTGTAATTGTAATCCCCAAGCATTTGGTTGAATTTGCAGCCCTCAGATTTGTGTGACTTATTGCGTAATAGAAATTTAGTTGATTTCTTTTTGTACTCATGTGAATAACTTCGCACTTTTCTTTATCTCGGGTCAATTGGCACTTTTCGCACCATACACATCTTATATAAATCATTTTGCAAGTCGTTTTGATCATCTGATGACTTTACAAGACGGTAAATGACAGCATCATCTGCAAACAATCTAAGACGGCTACTTAGATGTCTCCTATGTCGTTAATATAGATCAGGAACAACAGGGCCTATAGCACTTCCTTGGGGAACGCCGGATATTACTTCTGTTTTACTCGATGACTTTCCGTCTATTACTGCGAACTGTAACCTTTCTGACAGGAAATCACGAATGCAGTCGCACAACTGAGGCGATACTCCGTAGGCACGCAGTTTGGTTAGAAGACGCTTGTGAGGAACGGTGTCGAAAGCCTTCTGGAAACCTAAAAATACGGAATCAATTTGACATCCCCTGTCGATAGCACTTACTACTTCATGAGTATAAAGAGCTATTTGTGTTCCACAAGAACGATATTTTCTGAATCCGTGCTGACTATATGTCAATAAATCGTTTTCTTCGAGATACTTCACAATGTTCGAATACAGTATATGTTCTAAAACCCTACTGCAAACCGACGTTAGTGATATAGGCCTGTAATTCGGCGGATTACTCCTACTTCACTTTTGGGGTATTGGTGTGGCTTGAGCGATTTTCCAGTCTTTGGTACGTATCTTTCTGTGAGCGAATGGTTGTATATAATTGCTAAATATGGTGCTATTTTATCAGCATACTCTGAGAGGAACCTGACTGGTATACAATCTGGACCGGAGGCCTTGCCTTTATTAAGTGACTTAAGCTGCTTTGTTACACCGAGAATATCTGCTTCTATGTTTTTCATCTCGGCAGTTGTTCTTGACTGGAATTCAGGAATATTTACTTCGTCTTCTTTGGTGAAGGAGTTCCGGAAAAGCGTTTTTAATAACTCTAGTGGCACTGTCATCAGTGACTCCACCGTTGTTATCGCGCAGTGAAGGTATTGATCGCGTCTTGCCACTGGTGTTCTTTATGTATAACCAGAATCTCTTTGGGTTTTCTGCCAGATTTCGAGACAGAATTTCGTTGTGGAAATTATTAAAAGCATCTCGCATTGAAGTACGCGCTATATTTCTAACTTCTTTAAAACTTTGCCAATCTTGGGGATTTTGCGTTCTTTTAAATTTTGCATGCTCTTTTCGTTGCTTCTGCAACAACGATCTGACCCGTTTTGTGTATGATGGGGGATCAGTACCTTCACTTATTAATTTATGTGGTATATATCCCTCAATTGCTGTCGATACTATCTCTTTGAAATCATTCCACAACTTTTCTACACTTACGTGATCAGATCGGAAGGAGTGAAGACTGTCTCTTAGAAAGGCGTCAAGAGCATTTTTATCAGCTTTTTTAAATATACTTTGCATTTCTTTTTTATGGTTGTAGGTATTCCGTTATTCAGTCTAGCAGCAACTGCCTAGTGATTTCTAATCCCTGTATTCGTAACAACACTCACTATTTGTCCAGGATTATTTGTTGCTAAAAGTTCAAGTATGCTTTCGCAACCATTTACGCTTCGAGTGGGCTCATGAACTAATTGTTCAAAATAACTTTCGGAGAAAGCGTTCAGTACAATTTCGGATGATGTTTTATGCCTTCCGCCGGCTTTAAACGTATAATTTTTTTAATTCCGATACAACACGTCATTCTTCGTTACTCAGATTTTTCTCGGGAGTGTAGTACAAGCTACAAAAATATAAAAATACATCAAGAAATGTACGCTTGAACGTAATTGCTAATTCCAGCCTAACCCACAGGTTTCGCTGTAGTATCTGACCATTGCTCCTGTGCAAAGCCCTCGATACCTTGCAAGTGTCAGTCGTGGTCAACACAGTGTTCTGTGGAGTTTCCAGTGTATTGTCTTCAAGTCCAATGCATTGGACTGTGGGCAAATTGTTGGTGTCTTATTGTGCGAGCTTACGTAATTAAGATAGCTCAGGTATTTAATGTTTCAAGAGGCACCATATCGAAGATTTTTACTGCATACAGGAAAAGCGGAAAAACATCATCCTTAAAGTCACGACGCCGACGAATGTGTGTGTTGAGTGATCGTGACGGGCGATCATTGAAGATGATTGTGAAGAAAAAGAAGAGGAAGACTGTTGAAAAAGTCACTGCACAACCGAATGTCGCACTCGCGAACCCTCCTAGCATCAGAACAAAACGAAGGTAGCTCCAGAAACAGGGAGCCGCAGGGTGAGCTATAATTCCAAAACCACTCATCACTAATTCAAAAGCCGGTAACAGGAAAAAATGTTGCCGAAGCCATTAAACCTGGACTATGGAGCAATGGTTGATTGTTATTTGGTCGGATGGATCTTACACTGGCGCCAAGTTCTGGCCAATTTACGTCCAAAGAATGATACAAGGCAGGGATTCGGTGATAAGTTTGGCAACCGGCTAGTGATATTCCTCATAGGCCCTACTGTTACTCGCCGGCCGCTGTGGCCGAGCGGTTCTATGCGCTTCAGTCCGGTTTAAGCAGTTCTAAGTCTAGGGGACTGATGACCTCAGATGTTAAGTCCCATAGTGCTTAGAGCCATTTGAACCCACTGTTACTCACAAGGGAACCTCCCCATCGCACCCCCCTCAGATTTAGTTATAAGTTGGCACAGTGGATAGGCCTTGATAAACTGAACACAGATCAATTGAGAAAACAGGAAGAAGTTGTGTGGAACTGTGAAAAAATAAGCAAAATATACAAACTGAGTAGTCCACGGGTCGCATAGGCAACATCATGGACAAAATAAGCTCAGGAGCGTCGTGGTCCCGTGGTAGCGTGAGCAGCTGCTGAACGAGAGGTCCTCGGTTCAAGTCTTCCCTCGAGTGAAAATTTTATTTTCTTTATTTTTGCATAGTTATTATCTGTCCGTTCGTTCATTGACGTCTTTGTTCACTGTAATAAGTTTACTGTCTGTATTTTGCGACCGCATCGCAAAACCGTGCGATTAGTAGACGAAAGGACGTGCCTCTCCAATGGGAACCGAAAACATTTGATCGCAAGGTCATAGGTCAACCGATTCCTCCACAGGAAAACACATCTGATATATTCTATACGACACTGGTGACGGCATGTGTGTCACATGACAGGAATATGTTGTCGACCCACCTAACTTGTACACTTGGCGAAGGGGTAAAAAGATTCTTCTACCTTGCCCGATTTAGGGTTTCTTGTGGATGCGTTAATCACTCCCAAAAAAGTGATGAAAACATAAGAGTTTGTCACATAAACTGAAAATAAAAAAATTAAAGTTTTCACTCGACGGTAGACTTGAACCTAGGACCTCTCGTTCCGCAGCTGCTCACGTTACCACGAGACCACGGCGCTCCTGCGTTCTCAGTCTCCTTGACATTGCATATCTTCCCATGAACTACTCAGTTTGTATATTTTGCTTATTTTTTCACAGTTCCACACAACTTCTTCCTGTTTTCCCAATTGATCTGTTTTCAGTTTTTCAACTTATAACTAACTTATAACTAAATCTGAGGGGGGTGCGATGGGGAGGTTCCCTTGTCAGCAAGATCTCATAACTGTCAAGGATCATTTCAGATGATCAGATCCACCCCACGGCACAATGTTTTCTACCGACCTGGCCTATTCCGGGCCGCTACACTTCAAGATGGGCGAGAGAAATTTTTGATGGAGAGGTCAGGTTCACGCCAGGAGCACGCAGGTAAACATTAATAATATTGACAGCCTTATACAGCGCTCCAGTGGTCTCAGCACTGCACTATGTGTGTGCAAATGCAGGCGACTGCAGAATGCGCTGACGTCCCATCACGCCTCTGACATACATCGTCTGGGTCGCAGGGAGTTGCAGCGCGGCCCACCTAAGCCCTCGCATTTTGAGGGCTATGCGCCCCTTCGCGTACTCGTTGTCTCCATGTAGTGCACCTGGATGCGACAGCCGACAGTACATGTCCTGATGCGGAGCAGCAGTGCCCTGTTCATTCCCCCAGCGCTAGACCAGGACGGTGGCCGATGACTTCTAGACGGCTGGAAGGCAGCGTGGGTGCTACTCCCCCGTCTGGATCGCAAACAGCTTGCAGTTCATCGGCCGAAGTCCCTCTGAGGTAGGAGGCTGGCCGGACACCAGCTTTCCTCATCGATGAAGTTTCTCCAATTCCCACAGATGTGATGAGTCTCATGCTGGAACTCGATGAGTCAACCAGCGTTCAGGTAGCCAGGTTGCTTTGAGCCTCTAAGCTCGGTTATTTGTACCCATACAGCTACACTTCTGACATAGTCCTAATGGAAGGCGGGTACAAGTAGGTTTGCCATTAACTTGTCCTCTCAGCTTTTCCTAGCTTGTTCTGTACCGAGCATGGGTTGCTAGGCTCAGTTAAATTTGCAACGTTTGAGTTCCCCAGTATCACACAAGACCTTCAAGTTAGCTTATATTTGGTCTCATTATGTTGCAGCGTTAGCAGTTCTGTGCATCTCGGCCGTGACCGATGCCACAAACCGTGTCTGACCGTAGTGTTTTAACATAATGTCAATAATACTGGCCATTGGCTTTTCTTGATTAGCGCTTTGGCCATGCTGATCTATTTTACCTGCCCAAAGGTGGAGAAATCTTTAAAAAATTTACAATTCGCATGGTGAACTTTTTTGTGGTGCAACATGGCGCCTGTCTTTCGAACCTTCCAAGACTAATCTTCCCATATAGTAAAATCCAGTTCTCTCGTGAGCTCAATGACTCAACACTATTACCATCAACTCCACGTAACTTGTATCATGGTGGCCCAAGTCTCCTGTTGCCCTCCAAGTCCAGGCTAATAACGAACAGGTGCGCCCCCGTGTCTAGAAGAAAGCTCTGTTCTACATCACTCACTAAGCACTCACGTGTGCAATAACTCGTGCAGTGTTCCGATCTATTGGGGTTGCTTTCCAACGGTCGAAGCATTCCCATTTAACATCCGCTCCTCCCGACAGTGCTTCCCATTGCCCTTTTCCGACAATCTGATGCCCGGTGGCCCACTTCCCCACCCGAGTGACTCTCTTGTTCCCTTCAGTGTTTCTATCTATGGTCTTTACCCCCCCCCCCCCCAACACCTTTAACATTTGACCTCCGAAGCTTGTAGATGGTGATCTACCCGATGCTTCGAGGCAAAATCTATCTGCTACAATTGCGCTGCATTTCTAAGAGTTGCCGTTAAACCACTAGGATTCTCAATGCGAAGTTTGTTACACATAGCTGATGCTGTGTACCAAGAAGACAGCGCCCCTGTTCAGACAACTCGCATTACCCAGGGCTGGTTTTGTGAGCATGAGGAGGACTTGTCGAGTCTTCCCTGGCCACCAGTTACCATATCTCAAAATTATTGAGCTCTTGTGGTCGACATCGGAGAGAAGGGTGAATGATTGCTGTCCACCTCCATTCACTTGTAGTTGGCAGGAGTAATTGTATCAGTTTCCCTTGAAAAAATCATACAGGATATGTATTTATCCAGTCTGCTGCGAATGGAAGCTGTTTTGAATGTCAAAGGTTTCCTACAACGTATTAGGCGTGGTAACGTGTTCTTGATGTGTCCATATTTTTACCCGCCCTCTGTATATCAAGTTTGAAACCACATGCGAATCATGAAAAGCTGTCTCATTGTTCTAAGCGCACTTCCATCACCCATGTAAGGGTTAATGCAGCGTTTATTAATCACCAGGAGATTACAAAAAATTATAGTTGTTCAAACGGTACACCAGCTGAAACTGAAAAAGAGGATCGGGAGTCTATGCGCTGTTCAGAATAAGACCGTAAACAATAAGGCGACAAAATCTAAGAAGACAGTGAAAGCACAGAGTGCTAAGCGATGGTGGAGAAACTCCTTTAACAATAAGAAATTATGAAGAAAAAATAAGCGCGTGGTTAGGAACCCGTTTTCCTCCTAATGTTGAGCAGTAACGTGATGTAATCACTGGAGGGAAACAGTCGGTTAGTTTCCTCGCCTGTGTTATTTATCCTTCTCCAGATAATTACAGCAGTAAAAAGTTCCAGTCACCACGGTAACAGCAGTTAGCACATGGTGTTGATAATGTCTCATTTCAAAACGCTGTAAGCTTTAATGTTAACACAGGTCAGGAACAACTAGTACTACTGGGGAATACAAGTAAATCGCCGAAGTCTCAGTTCCCGTGACTGAAATGTTTGCAGAAAAAACTTGACAAATTTAATTAATGTCTTGCAAGACCTGTTGAGAAGTGTAATAAGTACAACTACGGATTGGGAGTAAACCGAATAGAGTCGAAACTTAGAAGGAATAGCGCATATGAGGCTAGCTATAAACTTAGCTTTGAAGTTGTTAACAACGAAGTACACGAAGAAATGGAATTCTCGCAGCTAGGAAGCAATATAAAACATGACGGACGAAGCAAGAAGGATATAAAATGAGCCGGCCGGTGTGGCCGTGCGGTTAAAGGCGCTTCAGTCTGGAACCGCGTGACCGCTACGGTCGCAGGTTCGAATCCTGCCTCGGGCATGGATGTGTGTGATGTCCTTAGGTTAGTTAGGTTTAATTAGTTCTAAGTTCTAGGCGACTAATGACCTCAGAAGTTAAGTCGCATAGTGCTCAGAGCCATTTGAACCATTTGATATAAAATGCAGCTCATCGCAGATAAAGAGGGAATTCCTGTCCAAAAAGAAGTCTATCAGTATGACACATAGGCGTTAATTTGAGGAGAAAATGAGTGATAATGAACATTTGTGGCACATACTTGTATGGAAGTGAATAATGGTCCATGGGACAACGGGAACAGCTGCGAATAAAAGAGTTTGTTATTGGGTGCTACACAATGATGTTGAAAATTTGGAGAATAGATGAAAAATGAGGTTCTCTACAGAACAGACTAGGGGAGCAACATTTGGGAAACATTAGAAGATACAGGATGATGGGACATGTGTTAAGAACTTGAGTGAGGTGTGGAAGGGTAAAACTGTAGGTAAAGATGAACACTGGAATATATCAAACATGTAAGAGAGTACGTTAGATGGGAATGTCGCTCTGTGATTAAGACATTAGAGAATAATTCGTGATGGGTCGCATCAGACCAGTTGGAAGACTGATGACAAACGTCTATTCACTACACCACTAGCATCGATATCAATTCGTCTCAGAATACAACGTGTTTCGAGTAAGCATAATTTTCCTCGATGGTTCTCAAGGGTATGGACGGTCCGACTGGAAACTCATTTAGATGTGGGTCAAAGACGAGCGACGAAGCGTGAACGCGTCGTACTAATTTACCTGACATTGTTGGAGGGGAGGTGGGGGGTGGCGGGTGGGGGTGGGGGGGGGGGGAGCGATAGCTATATCAGTGTAAGAAAGTTTATTTATTAGTAGTTTTATTGCCCAGATCGCAGGTGACACATATCCTGATTACTAGTTTCAGCAACGTTATATTTCCACCTTCTTATCATCGGATAAGCTAAGTTGTGATCTGGGCAATGAAACTATTTTGGAAGCTTT
This sequence comes from Schistocerca nitens, assembly GCF_023898315.1. NCBI lineage: Eukaryota > Metazoa > Arthropoda > Insecta > Orthoptera > Acrididae > Schistocerca > Schistocerca nitens. The sequence continues at coordinate 239,006,259 of NC_064614.1, read as the reverse complement.
TTCACGTTATGCTACATAAGTAGAAATGTTTCCTTAAAATACCATGTCCAGAACTTTTTGGAAAAAGTTACTTTCTTGAAGCTCTATAAAACTGGAACATCAGTACTTCCTCTCTTCTTATTGGAGTTAAAATATGTATACTCCAGATGCCAACGTAGGTACGTGGCCTACTATTTGCTGTTTAGTCACTTAGGAAATATTTCTCTAGAGCTTTTGTACTAAAGTCAAACTGGAGAGGATGCAACTGAAATCTACGCCCGACCGTCGAGATTTAGGTTAAACCACTTAAGGAAAGTGCCGGTACATACCCTTCAGAAAGGGGAGAATCATTTCCTTCTCTATTCATCTTTCGTCATCCCGTAGTCTACGAAACATTAAAATCTCATCTTCCTTTCAACGTTTTATGCCACAACGAAACGTTTCTTCAAGCCATTCGATATGTCGTCGCTGATACTCATGACGGATTATTATGACATCCGTGAGCAAATTTTGCGCTAACCTGTGAACATTTTATGCTGAGCAATGTAGAAATCTCTTGGCGAGAAAGATGCCATTAGGAATTCTACGTTCTTAGCTTCCTCCGAACTGTTATAAAGTGTGTATCTTTTCGATTTACTGAATTTGATGTCCACCGTCCGTACAAAATGTTCTGAGACTGGTTTTGATCCTGGCGTGCAAGCGACGCCAGCCCAGTAACTACAGTGGCGACTTGAACTAACAATTGTAAACAAATGTTCATTCGAACAGCCAGTTGTGTAGAGGAAGTGTTAAGCAGTGGACTTGGAATCCTAGCGTGTCAACGTTGTTGCGTCACAAATCACACTTCAGGAACATCTCTAACTGAAGTATTAAAGAAATTTTAGAGAATTTTTTGAAGAAGAGAAAGGTGTTTGTGAAGTTTATCCCGCACACATTAATTCCCGAACCAAAACAATGACGTGTGCACGCCTGCCGCGATTTGATTGAGATGCAATACACCGCTAATTCTTTCCTGGAAAAAATCAGCACATCTACATCTACATACATAATCCGCAATCCGCCATACAGTGCGTGGCAGAGGGTACATCGTACCAAAACTAGCATCTTCTCTCCCTGTTCCACTCCCAAACAGAACGAGGGAAAAATGACTGAGTATATGCCTCTGTACGAGCCCTAATCTCTCTTATCTTATCTTTGTGGTCTTTCGCGAAATGTAAGTTGGCGGCAGTAAAATTGTACTGCAGTCAGTGTCAAATGCTGGTTCTCTAAATTTCCTCAGTAGCGATTCACGAAAAGAACGCCTCCCTTCCTCTAGAGACTCCCACCCGAGTTCCTTAAGCATTTCCGTAACACTCGCGTGATGATGAAACCTAGTAGTAACAAATCTAGCAGCCCGCCTCTGAATTGCTTTTATGTCTTCCCTCAATCCGACCTGATAGGGATCCCAAACGCTCACGAGTGATGAAAGGTGGTGTTAACAATATGAACGTACCACAAAACGCCAAAGTGCAGAAATTCACTTGAAGGTTCAACGCTTTGATGACATAATCGACTTTCAAGCCAGTGTGACGCGCGAATTGAATGACACCCGAAAGACTGACTTCTACGACGGTTTCACGTGGTTGTATGAGCGTTGCACACAACTGGGTGGAGACGATGTAGAGCACCTGAAGCTTAACGTTTCTCAATTGTTTAGTAATCCAGTCTCGAAACTTTTTAGACTACCGTGGTATTCTTGTACAGCGTAACGTTGTGTTTGTGTTGCCGTGAGTAGCACGGAGTAAAGGGAAAGGGGATGATTATAGCCGGTGGCGGAACATTACTCACTCCTCATAAATAGCATCAAGAAGAACAAAGTGCTTAATCTCCCCGTCCTGAAGACTGTTCACCACCTTGTATGTCAAGTGAGTTCAGACCAGTAGACATCAGAAATGTGTAGCAAACAGTGCACTGTTCAGAAATTATACTTCGCCCCATCTGCAACTGTTTGTGACGACGAAAGATGTCTTATAAAGCTGCGAGATTAAAAGTTCAACGACCCGTTCGCAGCACAGGGGCGTCATACTCCGATCGCTAGCTCACTTGTAAGCGGTGGGGAAGAAACTCAAAATTAAACTTTCTTCTGCCATCAGGGTGAGAAATGGGTGCCACCGATCAGTTCGTCACCACTTCAGATACCTGCAACAGGCATCTTCAGTCGCTTCGAATAGAACAATTCAAAGAAATTTAAAAAGGTTCGACTGTACGCTCCCGTATTTCTTGTTGGGTTCTTTAAAATCTTCTTGGGTAGCTGACCGAGTCACGTGCAATATACACTAGTGTTCGTTTTGGTTCACATAACAGGACTCGTTGAGGTCAGGAGGTCTGCAGAATTAAAATAGGAAGGAAGAATGGAAGGAATATTGGGCTTTTTCGTTGACAACGAGATGACAAGCTCACATAATAAAGGGTTGGAAAACAGTCACGTTCTTTTGAATGGAAAAACCACGACAATTGTGATTAGTGATCCGAAGAAAATACGGAAAATGAATTAGTTATCCAGGCATGTGTTCAACTCCCAAAGCATTGCACTAGCTAGCTTGGACGGGCACTGGCTGATGGTGAGGCAATTAGCGCTTCAGAACGAACTGGTGTACTACCGAAGAGCCGTTCCCAGCATTCGACTACAGTGATTTAGGGAAACCTAAATTGGAATGGAGGAATGGGATTTCACCTTTGCCCTTTTATGTTTGCTAGTTTTAGATAAAAATCTGTCACGCACTGCAGAACAATGGTACTGGGAAAGGAGGTGACGTGCCGCAGAAGACGCATCCTGGGAGTGACAACTTACAATGGAGGGGTAGCGCGTGATGCTTGCGCACTTGCTCTCGAGTCGTTGCCACACCATGGGTCAGCCACACCATGGGTCAGCTATCTGATGGGAGCTTCCAGCCAGTCACTCCCGTACCTGCCACCTGCCACCCACCCTTCTTAGAAGATAATCCGCTTCCGCAGGATTTCGCATTTCGGCACTGTTGCATCCGTCATTAGTGAAACGTGATTAATCTCGACGGAAAGCAATTGCCTCCTGCTGTTCCCTGCGATGAAGCGTGACGTCAATCCTCTCGCAAAATGAAGCACTTCAGGAAGAAGTTCCTGCACTGGCAGAATTCATCAAGGAGGAATTACACCGAGACAACATTATGCTACACGTTGCCACATGCCGCGTGCTACGTGTTGCCTGGTATTGAAATGTTTTAATGTGCGACGTGACACATTGCTATAAAGTTGTTGCATAGAAAATTATGTCACCTGATGTGGCTCAATACAAGTTGCCCGTATTTTTACCATCAACCTTCATCAATTCCATTAAAGGAACTTCAGAATAGCGCAATATGTTTTCACTTACGGTAGCACCAGCTGTGGTTTTGATCAAGTAACAGAAGAAAAACAAAAACAAGTATTCAGACTGGTTGGAGAAGAGTTTTTGTTGGATCCCAAAAAGCTCACAATGTAATTTTTACGAAATTGGTGGCTGATGGTAGAGCTTTGTTAAATAAAATTACATGACGAATTAGGTGTTTAGGTACTGCTGCGCAACATCATGCGAATAATAAGAATATCAGACACTAGGTTTGTTTATAAATAAATCTTCTGCTACCAGTCACGATTTTATTTATTTAATTTTCACACAACGCGTTCCGGGAAATGATTCCCATTTTAAGTGCGTTTCTTGTGTGTATTATGCCATTTTTGTGTGGTGTTGTCGATGTGTGAGAGTCTGCTTCATTTCGTCGACTAAGTTTTCTAATGGTCCATTACTGAGCTGTCTCTCACACACTAAACATCACACACAACTTGCTGTATACTTTAAACGTCGATGTTTAAACTAGATACTTAGACGTTAAATAGCGGAATTTAAAGAACACACAAATATGGACAAAGGCTTATTAGTAGCCATGCAGTAAAGACAAGAATGAAGTGCAAGAAGATACAGGAAAACGATAATGCAATAAAGTGCATGCTGCAAAGTATGCACAGAATGAGGCGAAGCTGAAATTCTCCTTTGCTGTTCACTGTGAAACGAGTAAAATCAAGAGTAGCAGAGCGCAGTTTAACAAATACAGTGAAAGTAGTGGCAGATTCAGTGAACAACTCCGGAAATACTCAACATAATGACGCATTAGGAAAATATTAGAATTCTAAGAATTCGGCCGGGAAAAGCTACAGGATTGATTCGGAATGGAATTAACAAACTGTGCATACAAGTTAAGGAAGAAGGTACAAAACAGATCCGTATACTAACACAGAAATAAGTTATCGCGAGAAACCTAGATATTATACATATGGAATGTATGAGAAGTACATTGAAATCCTCTTAAGTGCAGAAAAGGGAGTAGAGAGAGGTAGGAGTACATTGTTGGCTCGTACGACGGAGAAAATATGAAATAAAACGTGACAGAAGTTGAGGTGCAAGCTAATGCGGAAGTAACGTAGTCAGTTTCCGAAGCTGCGAATGGCCAGACCTTAGAGAAGATAACATGTTGTCGACGATATATTTTCGGAAGTAAAGTAGCTCGCAGATCAGTTGAGCTACGGACAAAAATTCCGGCTGCTTTCGGCTTTCGAGAGAGATGTCCTTACGTTATCGCAAAAGGTACACAAGCTTATATGTGAAACGTATCGGAATATCTGTCTGGCATGTATTTCTCGAAACTGGCTGACCGGACATAAGAAAAGGGGGTTGTATTTAAGAGTTAGACGGCGATGGTAGGTTTGGTGTCAGATTTGAAAAGGTACCAGAGAAAGCTTTCAGCTATGTGATGTGGAATAATGTACTCAGTCCAAAGTAAATGGGTATAATAAACGTGGAAAATCAAGAGAGATTAATTCATATTTTGGATCATCAACAGATGTTTGCATATTGTTTCTCGTCGTTGACTTGATAGCTTATCCTAGAGCTGAAAATGCTAAAACAAGATACAGTCCCTAGTAACGGTTAAAAACAGAAACAAAAAGGATCAAATGGTACATAGCTAAATTTATTGTTATCCAGTGATTTTTCTTACTTATTAGCTGCAAAATATATCGTTGGTAAGAACTTTCCTAATTAAATATACTGTTTTTGTAACCTACCAAAAACACCTTCTCGTGTGACCCCTTGACGTTTTCAGATTATACTACATTTGGGCAATATATGCAGTCTTTAAAAAATGTTTATTCTCTCCAGGCAGGTGATCGTCTTGCAGAGACTGATAGATTATGCTATTCTAGCACATATACTGCCTAAATGATATACAACGTCCACAGTGCTCAGTTAAGGTCTTTTAGAAAAACGCGTATGGCTCTTTTTCTCTAATACTCTCAGTAGTTAAAACATTAACGAGACCTTTACACCCCGTTTTATTCGCTTCCGTTTCTGATGCTGGAAGAGAATACACAGAACACTCTTGTTATGCTGGAAAATTTTTCAGGGAATATTAAGAAGCTCAATATAAGGGGTTTACTTCAGAAAGACAAATATTTTAGTCCCACTACAAACATTTGGCAAGACGATCCATTGTATAACTCTGTGGTCTACTCATCAAAACACTACCAAGAATGGAGGAAGGATTTTTGTTCCGATATTTGTAGAAAATTATTTCCAGATTCAGTACATCTTCCGCAGAGAAGGAATTTCTCCCGACAACCTTGGTGGGAATAAAGAGATTTGATGTATTTTATTTTATTACTGGCAGAATTGTGTATTAATTAACAATGTGTGTGTAATGCGTATGAGAAAGAATATGGCTTGTTCGCGTGCACTACAGCATATCTCTTAAGTCATGAGGCCATGAAACTCATAACATCCCACCTGCGATTAACAGGAAAGTAGCCATTCGTACTAATTGGTTAAGGTGAGATGGAGCGTTTGTTACCCTCCACGTGTCTCTCTTTCTCTCGAGATTTTCGACTCTGATCCGCAGATCTTATCAAATTAAAAACATCCATCGTACAGTACCTACATTACACTTTCGCTAGGTCTGAAAGTCGCCACCAACTGTCTGACGATCGAACATGACTGCTTAGGAGAAAGGAAGAAGCAAGAAAGCGTCTCGCAGACAAAGAGACACCTGAGAACACACTAACTAGATTTCCTGTAACATCGCTGAAATCAAACACCTGACAGGATGGTTTCCACGACTGCATAAGAGCAGTCTCGAAGGGGACTAGATCGAAAACTACTGTTAACTGGGTGAAGGATCCAGGGAACTACGGAATTTTCATGTTAGTATTTGTAAGTTTGCCTCATTGTTTTGGCGTTTCGATTGGTTAATACTACTACTCTCACGTTAAAGTTAGTAGCGTTTGCCTGTAGCTTAAAGAAGGCTATTTACTAGGCAAATTAAGAGACAAAGGAATTACACACACACTGCTGCGAGTAGGCACTGATTTAAACCAAAGGGGAAGTCGAAAATTTGTGCCGGACCTGAATCCGAGCCCGGCTCAGGTGCTTACTAGGCAGATGCTGTAACCACAGTACACAGAAGACACGGACTCGATTCCCGGCCCGGCACAAATTTTCGACTTTGCCCTTGGATTTAAATCAATGCTCACTCGCAACAAATGTCTGTAATTCCTTTGTGTCTGAATTAATAGCGGCTGCTGCATCAAAATGGTGAGCGTTCTTTCGGTCATGTCCGAAAGAACAGACTACACATATGTACTGTACACGAAGAAAACTGCTGCCGTCTGAAATGCTACTAGGTTGCACTTTATCAGACTCCAAATTGTGTGAATTGCCATTACCCCAAGTTTGAAGAGCGCGTTCTTTTCTTTTTTTTTTTTGTCTTCTATCGAACTTTAAGAAACTTAATACAACTATTAGGCCTTCTCAGAAATAAACATAATGTTTTAAACCGAAATATATGTTTGTTAGTATTAAAGAACCACCTGGGTTTAGTGAAACATGTAAACTAATTTTTTTAAATATTCGTCCTTCCGTTTAACGAAGTTAACATGCTTATCTACTTAAATGTACAGCATGTGTGGTTCAAATACTGTGAAAGCAAGATCCCTTTACTAAAAAAAAGTTTTCAAACTGAAACGTTCTTATGGAGTGAATGGTGGAGATGTTAATATCACATACAGTAAGATTCCTTAGCCCTAAAGTTTCTGCAACTGGAAGAGTACCTCTTGGAGTCCACATGTCACAGAGAGATTGTCCTAAACCAGTGCAACAATCATACAGCATGTAATGGTTTATATGCTTTGTATTATCAACAAATTAGGATACATTACCAGAATATGTATTGAAAGGAAGATTTCAGTACAGGTAATTTCTTTTATGTCTTACTTTTGGTAATCTACATTGTTCTAAGCCCACGCTATGGTGTAGGTCTTTCCCAATGTCTCGTGTAAATGAATGAGTGTTTCCTGCTACACCCTGTAGCCCGTGCTCGGCGAACAAAACCATGGAAGCTTTGTGTTTGGGACTTTACATTTATCTGCATACAAAGTAGCCACTGTGAGGTCATGGCTTTCTCTGGGTTTCTCCATAGAGTGATGCAAATAAGCACTGGTTGCCAGAACTTGAAGTTATCGCTAAGAGACAATGGCATCAAACGATGGAGAAATAAAATGATTTACTGGTATTTACAAGACTGCCGCTACACTGACGCAGTTACTTTGTAGAACTATTTAGTTATCGCTAAATAATACTTTATCGCTGATTTAAATCCGAACTATATTTTAATGGATATGGTTTGGCTCTTAATATATTTTGCGTTAGGTGCTGCACGTACCAGTATAATTGTTGTGCAGAAAATTAGTTTTCCATGCTAAGTAAAAGTAGACACGTGATTTAGGAGTTAGGTATTTTACAAGTAATGAGAATATGGTGGGTCGCGTGTTCGAACCCAGTCACTACTTAAATTCTGAACAAAAATAACCAGAAACAGCGGCTGAAGACTTCCGGTATGAGGAGTCGCCCTTGTTACCGGGTGGGAAGCTGCTATTCAAAAGCGGAACAATCTGCAATTATCAACGGCATAACGATGCATAATGTATATCCACAGAAAATGTGGCGGGAGAGGACCGCCCAGGGCGAAGTAACCTGGAGATAAAGACTGAACACCCAATGAAAGGGTAACAGACTACGAGTCGGAGAGTAGAATGTCAGAAATCTTAATGTGCCTGAAAAAAAGGAAATAAGAAGACTCGGCTAGAAACAGTGGGGATCACTGAAGTGAAATGGAAAGATACGGACTTCTGCTCCGACGAATATGGAGCAATATCCTCAGCAGCAGAAAATAGTAAATGGGAGAAGTGTTCGCTATAATTAGAAAGGTAGGGCAGGGATCCCTTCCCTGTGGTTTATAATGGAAGCAAGATTGAAGAAAAATCGAGAGACGTACATAGGATTTGTCGACTTGGAAAAAGCATTCGACAGTGTAAAATCGTGCCAGATATTCGAAATCCTTAGGAAATAGGCGTAAGCTATAGGGAAAGACGGGTAATATGCAATATGTTCAAGAACTAAGAGGGAATAATAAGACCAAGAACGAAGCGCACTGATTGAAAAGGGTTTAAGACAGGGTTGTTGTATTTCATCCTTACTGTTCAATATATACAAGCTATGACGGAAGTAAATGAAAGGTTCAAGAGTGGGATTAAAATTCATGGTGAAAGTATATCGACATTAAGATTCGTTGATTATATCGCTAACCTCAGTGAAAGTGAAGAAGAATTACAGGATCTGCTGAATGGAAGAACAGTTTGCGATGAGTACAGGATATAGACTGACAGTAAATCGAACAAAGATGAAAGTAATGAGAAGTACCAGGAATGAGAACAGCAAGGAATTTAACATCATAATTACTGAAACTTCCTGGCAGATTAAAACTGTGTGCCGGACAGAGACTCGAACTCGGGACATTTGCCTTTCGCGTACAAGTGCTCTACCATCTGAACTACCCAAGCACGAGTCATTACCCGTCCTCACAGCTTTATTTCCGCCAGTAGCTCGTTTGGACGGTAGGTTTAATCTGCCAGGAAGTTTCATATCAGCGCACACTGCGCTGCAGAGCGAAAATTTCGTTCTGGATCATAATTACTGATCGCGAAGTAGATGAAATTAAGGAATTCTGCTAATTAGGCAACAAAACAGAGCATGACGGAGGAGCAACGAGAATATATAAAGCAAACTAGTACTGGTAAAAAGGGCATTCTTGGCCTAGAGAAGTTTACTAGTATCAAAGAAGTCTTCATCTGAGGGGAAGAACCTGAGAGTGTGCACAGCATTGTACGGCAGTGAGAAATAGACTTTGGGAAAACCGAACAAGAAGAGAATAGAATTTCAAATGTTGTGCTATAGACGAATGTTGAAAATTAGGTGGACTGATAAGGAAGGAATCAGGAGGTTCTGTACAGAATCGGAGAGAAAAGGGATAGATGGAAAACACTGGTAAGAAGAACGGACAGGATGACAGTAAATCTTTTAAGATATTAGAGAATATCTTTCATGGTACTAGAGGGATCTGTAGTGGGTAAAAACAGTAGAGGAAGACAGAGATTGGGATACATCCAGCAACTAATTGAGGACCTACTCTGAGATGGAAAGATCAGCACAGGAGAGGAATTCGTTGCGGACCGCACCAGACCCGTCAGAATACTGATGACACAAAAACAAAAGGCAGGGTGTGTGTTACAGGGGGTGTGTTACTGTGACCAGTTCAGAGATACGATTGTTCTCATCGGAGTTAGCAGCAAATCAACGCTAGTTTAGGTAACATGCTAGTGTCACAACCAGAAGGTAAAGAGATACAATATGTGAGGCAACGAACTGATAATTCAGTTTATAAATGGATATGACAATCTCATAGTCACGGTTGATTTAAAAGCGTTAGTAGGGGAACGAACAGAAGACAAAGTTAATGGAGAATATAGGTTTGATAATAGGAATGAGAGAGGAGAAAGGCTAACTGAGTACTGCAATAAATTTCAGCTACTAATAGCGAATACACTGTGAAATTTAAAATTTTCCCGGCGAACTGAATATTCAAAAAGATTTCGGGCTTGCAGCCGGTCGTCGTTAGCTCCCATCCACGATTTTGAACAGATTGACGGCGTCGCCATGGGTAGCCCCTTGTCTCCCTTGGTGGCCAACCTTTTTATGGAGGATTTTGAGGAGAGAGCACTTGAATCAGCAGCCCTCAAACCAACTGTTTTTTGGAGGTACGTGAAAGACACTTTCGTAGTGTGGCCTCATGGAGAAGTAAAATTAATGGAGTTTTTAGATCACCTCAACTCCATTCATGAGAACATTCGGTTTACCATGGAATTAGAGAAAAATGGTTGCCTCCCTTTCTTGGATGTGCTAGTTAGGCAGATAGTGATGGCTCTCAGGGGCATTCGGTTTATCGTAAGCCCACACATACTGATTTGTATTTAAATCCGTCCAGCTGCCATTACCCATCGCAAACAATGACTGTACTTAAAACACTCGTACACAGAGCTCATGTAGTGTCAGATGCAGACAGTTTGCCTGAAGAGCTTCCCCATATGAAGAGGATTTTCAAAGAGAATGGATATTCTACCCGGCAAATTAGCAAGGCACTTGCAATTAAGCCAAAGAAACATGGAGTGGAGAAAAAAGAGAGCACGTCTACTAAATCTTTAGCTTTTCTTCCCTTTGTTGGCAACATTTCCCTCAAAATTGGAAGAATCCTCCACGGTTTCGAAGTGAAAGTAATTTTCCGTCCACCCTCGAAGATTTCCGACCTGCTGGGATCAGTGAAAGACGATCTGGTATTGCGGAAGGCGGAAATTTACAAAATACCTTGTCAGTGTGGCATGTCATATATAGGACAAACATTGCGAACAGTAGAAGAACGTTGCACTGAACATTTGCGCTGTACTCGCCTTTTGCAACCTAGTAAGTGTGCAATTGCTGAGCACTGCATTTCCACTGGACACTCAATGGAGTATGACAAGACAATAATTTTGGCCACAGCAACATCCTTTTGGGACTCCGTCATAAAACAATCGGTGAAAATTCGCATGACAGACAATCTCATCAACCGTGACAATGGCTACCAGCTAGATAATGCATGGAACCCCGTCATCTCTAAGATCTGCTCCAGACGAAGACGTCAGAGTACTCCGATGGCCGCGGCAATTGACAACGCCGAAGACAGCTGAGTTCTACAGTTCCACCAGCGAAGGCGCTGCTGGCGGGCGGAGTGGTTCGTCTCTCCATATGATTTTGACGCATGCGCAGAATACTCGCTGCACGCTATATATTACGGAACGTAGGGCGTCTTCGTCAGTCTTCGATGGCTCACCTGAGGATGGCTGGCAGTTGTCCAGTCGAAATATCGTGGATGGAAACTAACGACGACCGGCTGCAAGCCCGAAATCTTTTTGAATAGCGGATACACTGTTCCAAAGTCACGACAGGAGAAGGTATATTTGGTAAAGGCCAGGAGATATGGGAAGACGCCATCTGGATTTCTTTATGCCTTCAGAGAAGGCATTGGATTTTAAGAGTTACCCAGGAGCTCGGATCACAATTTAGTAATGAAAAACTGAGGGTTAAGAGAGTTGCCCAACTCAACCAATGTGGATAAAAGCGGGACACTGAAATAATGGGGCATGTTTTAATTCATTTGAAGTTCTCTGAGTCTGTAGCTAATGCGATAGTAAATATCACAGTAGGCAGTTCACTTGAAGTGGAAAGGATATTTCTATAAAGGTCAATCCCAGAAGTAGGACAGACAAACATATTTTCAAGGAATATAACTGCTAACGAATTTTGTGTAACAGAGTAAACACCAGTTCCTGAGGGTGTCCATCGTCGTCAGTGTGTGCACACGCAAATGACTTTGGGGAATCTAGATGTTACGATTTAATAGCGTCTCTCCTGGTATGGTATGTGGTGTCCAAGAATTAGTCAGGCTACCAGGAACTGTGTCTGCTACACTTTAGCAGCAGCTCCGATGGCACTTCTGCCCGACACTGACAGTGCAAGCTGTGTTGGCTGCCGGGGCGATAGTTGCTGACTATACAGCGCTTTGTTCACTGGCAGCCACCATGTCATTGAGGCCTCTCATATGCTGCAGTCCAGCCTCTGTATTAAAATGGATAAAGATTGTTGTACACAGGAATGTTTCCTTAAAAACTTGTGAAGCGGTTCCAGTCAAAACTGTCCCTAGAGCCCACGTCCAGGCAGCGAAGCGTCTCCTTATTATGACCTACGAACAGGCGATTACTCCACCGCCTTCGGGACATGGCCCGATCGCGAATAACATTACTCTCAATTTCAGACCCCATTGCAGCTCTATCTAATGTTGGGTACAGAAAAATCTCGCCAAAATGAAAATTTCAGCTAAATATGCACAAGAAACTATCGCTGCAAAGAAAGGGCAAGCAAAGCTGAGGCTATGCTGGAAGAAGCATTCAGCCGCTACAGAGACTGGAGCAGCTACTTCTAAAGGAGAAGACGAAGACGTTAAAGCTAATGCGAACAGTGTACTTATGAAAACAGAACATGGAGATACTGGAGAAGAAGCAGAAGAGGATAATTATGATGAGAAGTATGGGGATTCTAGTGATGATAATGAAGATGAAGGTAACAATGAAGAAGAAGAAAACGAAGAAGAACGAGAGAACGACTATGATGAGGAATACGACGTTCACAACTGGAAGGTTGTCTCCGGTGAATCGCCAGCAAGTCTCTAGTTCTCGTATATCCGCTGAATTGGTGGAGCGACTAATTTCTAGTAGCTTTTAAAGGGATCGTCAATAATTTGCGTGATAATGAAATAAAACCTAATGACAAGGAAGTTCCAGGACCACTGATTATTGTTTGAAGTTTACAATGGCTGCAGGAAATAAAGTGAAAGAATTGCAGAGTGGTAGGTTGCAAAAAGAACATTAAGTCTTAAATAAAGAAATCAAGTGCTTAAATGAATAATGATGAATTTACTCCATTGGCCGCATGCTTCCTAAATTGCCTGTTCAAGCAAAACTAGGTAAGATAAAGATACTGGTGGAAACTTGTCTCAACAACTCCGGCTTCCAAGGGATTTTTGTTGGACAAACGCAGTTTGACGTATCAACAAAAAGTCTGCTTGTGGTAGGCATTCTTGTCATTTAGCTACGCCAAATGTGTTACAAGCATGGAAATGTGTGTGGATGAATGGTGAAGTAGCCGAAACTCCAGTTTGTGAGCATCAGATGTCGTCAGTGCGATTGTTATTCGAATGACTTTGTTTATTCCTCAATCTCTCATCGACAAGTACACTTGAAGCTGCAAGTCAGATCAGCGGTAATGCTCATGTGTGTTTTTACAATGTAACGAAACTAATTTTTAAGTATTTTGATGAATTTAATGTGTGGTACCAAAATCGAACTATGTTCATCTACTAACCTATAATTTATTTTAGTAGGTTCAAAAAGCCAAACCATGTGTATTTTAATAAGCAATACTGGCAATTTATATGTGTAAATGTTTAATACGAGATTCCATTGCGCTTGAAAAGTGTGGGACAAGTATGAAACTTCGGCGACCAACAAGTAATCAACAAGTGCTACTTAATGTACAACTTCAATTGTATGGCCATAGATATCGACTTTCGCATCTGTCTTGTTGCGTCATTGTTTTTGGCAACGTTTCATAGCCGTCTTGTTCCAGCACCACCTGTAGTCATATTGTGTTGAATATTAACATAGCAGTTCACCTAATGTATTATGACGTATTATGACAATATGCAGTTTAATTGATACATTATATTAAAGTAAAACAGTCAGTACACCTTCTCCATTCCTTCCTAAAAGTGTTTTTTTTTTTTCTCCCATTTCGGTTGTCTTCTGGCTACGTTGTCTTTCAGTGTGTGTTTCACATCTTGTATTTTGATTAGATTTTGGCGTTATTTAGTAGCTGATTATAGAAAATATAGTCTGCAAACAATCTAGAAGGCCTTAGTATCTTAGTTCCGATTGGTAAACATTGCAACATTTCTCAGAAGTTCGTATTGTACTTAGCGTCTACTATGCCAAGTTCACATCCATATAAAAAGCGATATTAGGCTGTTAATGACATTGATTGCATTTTCTGAGTTTGTTCTATGAACTACGAATAAAATAGACGGAAATGACAAAATCTTTAAGTATTTTACACCTGGAGATTCCAGTGGAGCACTTAGCATCATAGAACAATTTAGATACGGAAAATGTTTTGTTTAAGGCAAAACATTGTGATACTTGAAGTAAACATCGCATTTTTTGAGGTGCTCCCTTTTGTTTCAAACATTTTGGACTAGGAAAGTACATTGTTACACTTAACAAAAACCATAGAACATTTGTGATAGGAAAAAAATTACTTCGAGTATTGTTATGACTTTTGTTATGTATGGTACATAAATCGAATTTCGCACATCGGCTGCTGCTGCTTAACCTGATACAAACATTGTTTATGTGTGTGTGTGTGTGTGGGGGGGGGGAACTCAAAAAAGATGAAGCAAGTGTCCTATAGAAAGTCTTGCTGTACTACTTCTCCGGAATATCGAAATGCCACCCACTTCCATTTTCACGTGTAGACTATTGTACTCTGACGTACCTGTCACCCCACGGTGTCTGAGTTTGCTACGGTCGCAGGTTCGAATCCTGCCATGGGCATGGATGTGTGTGATGTCCTTAGGTTAGTTAGGTTTAAGTAGTTCTAAGTTCTAGGGGACTGATGACCACAGATGTTAGGTCCCATAGTGCTCAGAGCCATTTGAACCATTTGTGTCTGAGCTTTCCATAGACTTTCAACCCCGAAGGGGATATCCCGGCCAATAAATGTCACACTATCATTTCATTTTCATGGCATAATGAAGAACATCTCTGTAGACGTAATTTCCTACGCATCCAGATATTCTTTTAGCTATCTGCATATTTAAAAATCTAAAACAATAAGGTCAGCCAAAGGTGCAGCAACGTAACTGTATCATTTCACTTATGAGCAATTTAAAACGTACTGCAGTCTTGAATATTGACTAATCTTTCCTGAAGCCACGTTATGTACCATCTACATGATTCTGGTTATTCTCTAAGGTATATTCTACATATGGTGTGAATCAGTTTTCAGTAGGTTTGTTTCTGGCTGCAAGTTAACATTAATTATTCCTTTAATAATAACTCAGAAGGAAAAGACTACGCACAGATATTATTGCCTTGCAAGTACTAGAATATAGAAAGTTGAATTTTGACCCTTTACCATCTACTTCGATTTTAACACAAATTTTCAAATACTATGTCCGACAAAAAGACACCCAAAAGACGTGGTCAGATGTCAGCGTGACTTCATTCACGTACACATCGTCAGCAGGCGTGTGTTTAGTGTTGCAATTCTCTGTGACAGATAGAACAGCCACTAGAGTGAATTAGTGTCGGTCATGTATAATCTTGTTACTAGGCCTGGTAGGGCATATAAGGGGAGTAAACACCATCATACGTTGACGGATCACTCTGAAGGATACGGAGGTTTTGTGTAACCGTCAGAGATAGCGTTATCAACAGCTCACAGAATTCAAAAGGTGCCACATTGTGGGTGCCTGGCTGGGCGAATAGAGGAATATCTAGATTTGTGGAGTATCTGGATACGACAGTGGCCCGATATCGGATCCATGAGAACGTGACAGCAGGCGTACTCGTCAAAGTTCCAGTTGATCTTGTATGACTACTACGAGCGAGGTTCACCGTATTGCACACCAACCACATCACAACCCCTTCACGTCTCCACCTGCTATCCGAGAACACGTAACGGCCTCCCTACAACATTCTGTGTCATCTTGCACGATGGGTCAGAGACTAGCAGCAGCCAGAATAGGGAATTACCGTCCGCACAAAGGCTGCCATTAACACAACAACACAAAGGGTTGCATCTGGAGCAGTACTTGACCGCGAAGCAAGCAGTGCTGACAAATAGCGCTGCTTTGTGTCCAGCGATGAATCACGGTTCTGCACTACCCTAGATGATCATCGCCAGCAATTATGGCAGCGGCTTAGGGAGAGGCCCCTTCCTCTCAATATTCTGAAGGGGCTTAGCGATGTTACTGGTTGCGTTATGTAACACGTGGCTCTATGAACTGTCTGTGTGATGTTGAGATAGTTCCGTGGCCAGCGAGATATCCAGTTATGTCCCAATAGGACACGTGTGGGCCCAGCTTTGACGTCAATTACGCCACAAGATATCACGGACCAGTCACAACGGTTGTGGACCAGCTTGCCTTAGGAAAGGGTACAGTGGCTTCAGGACACCCTCTCAAACGAATGAATGCCTGAATTCACGCCAGTAGAGAGCCACGTCACACTGATAAATAGGTTCATATTGTCAAGTTCTTTGTAAATTTAACTCTACATTATACTCACCGAAGTAACGTCAGATAATACCCTCCGAATCCGAGAGGTTTCTGTTGTGGCGTAACAAGCTCGCTACGCCACACTGAGAAGGAAGCCGAAAGGCACGCGTACACACACGCCGACAGGCGTCAAGTCTGGAACAGGATACGTAATGACTGCTATAAAGAAAATACGTATCTTTGGAATATACTTAACTTTTAATGCTTCCTTTGGTACATCTCTCTTGACTATACAGATGAGACTCGTAAGATACAAGCACTGTGACAATTGGCGCCTAGCTAAGTCGTAGCCATTAACTTAGCTGAAGGCTATTCTAACTGTCTCTCGGCAAATGAGAGCAAAGGCTTCGTCAGTATAGTCGCTAGCAACGTCGTCGTACAACTGGGGCGAGTTCTAATACGTCTCTCGAGACCTGCCGTGTGGTGGCGCTCGGTCTGCGATCACACAGTGGCGACACGCGGGTCCGACATGTACTAATGGACCGCGGCCGATTTAAGCTACCACCTAGCAAGTGTGGTGTCTGGCAGTGACACCACAGTTTCATTTCGTTTCCTCCTTGTCTTCTGGTTCTGGATCAAGCTACACACACAAGGTGGTCCACTGATAGTGACCGGGCCAAATATCTCACGAAATAAGTGTCAAACGAAAAAACTACAAAGAACGAAACTCGTCTAGCTTGAAGGGGGAAACCAGATGGTCCTATAGTTGGCCCGCTAGATGGCGCTGCCATAGGTCAAACAGATATCAACTGAGTTTTTTGCAATAGGAACCCCCATTTTTATTACATATTCATGTAGTACTTAAAGAAATATGAATGTTTTGGTTGGATCACTTTTTTCGCTTTGTGATAGATGGCGCTGTAATAGTCACAAACGTATAAGTACGTGGTATCACGTAACATTCCGCGCGTGCGAATGGTATTTGCTTCGTGATACATTACCCGTGTTTAAATGGACCGTTTACCAATTGCGGAAAAGGTCGATATCGTGTTGATGTATGGCTATTGTGATCAAAATGCCCAACGGGCATGTGCTATGTTTGTTGTTCGGTATCCTGGACGACATCATTCAAGTGTCCGGACCGTTCGCCGTATAGTTACGTTATTTAAGGAAACACGAAGTATTCAGCTACATGTGAAACATCAACCACGACCTGCAACAAATGATGATGCCCAAGTAGGTGTTTTAGCTGCTGTCGGGGCTACTCCGCACATCAGTAACAGACAAATTGCGTGAGAATCAGGAATCTCAGAAACGTCGCTGTTGAGAATGCTACATCAACATCGATTGCACCCGTACCATATTTCTATGCACCAGGAATTACATGGCGACGACTTTGAACGTCGTGTATAGTTCTGCCAATGGCCACAAGAGAAATTACGGGACGATGACAGATTTTTTGCACACGTTCTGTTTAGCGACGCAGCGTCATTCACGAACAGCGGTAATGTAAACCGGCATAATACGCACTACTGCGCAACGGAAAATCCGCGATGGCTGCGACAAGTGGAACATCAGCGACCTTGGCGGGTTAATGTATGGTGCGGCATTATGGGAGGAAGGATAATTGGGTCCCCATTTTATCTATGGCAATCTAAATGGTGCAATGTATGCTTATTTCCTATGTAAATTTCTACCGATGTTACTACAAGATGTTTCACTGCATGACAGAATGGCGATATACTTCCAACATGATGGATGTCTGGCACATAGCTCGCGTGCTGTTGAAGCGGTATTGAATAGCATATATCATGACAGGTGGATTGGTGGTCGAGGAACCTTACCATGGCCCGCACGTTCAACGGATCTGACGTCCCCGGATTTCTTTCTGTGGGGAAAGTCGAAGGATATTTGCTATCGTGCTCTACCGACAACGCCTGACAACATGCGTCAGCGCATTGTCAATGCATGTGCGAACGTTACGGAAGGCGAGCTACTCGCTGTTGAGAGGAATCTCGTTACACATATTGCCAAATGCATTGAGGTTGACGGACATCATTTTGAGCATTTATTACATTTGCAGGTAATCACACTGTAACAGCACGCGTTCTCAGAAATGGTAACTTCGCAAAGGTACATGTATCACATTAGAACAGCCGAAATGCCCGCTGGAGTGGTCGAGCGGTTCTAGGCGCTACAGTCTGGAACCGCGCGACCGCTACGGTCGCAGGTTCGAATCCTGCCTCGGGCATGGATGTGTGTGATGTCCTTAGGTTAGTTAGGTTTAAGTAGTTCTAAGTTCTAGGGGACTGATGACCTCAGAAGTTAAGTCCCATAGTGCTCAGAGCCATTTGAACCATTTTTGAACAGCCGAATTAAAACGTTCAAACGTACCTACGTTCTGTATTTTAATTTAAAAATGCTACCTGTTACCAACTGTTCGTCTAAAATTGTGAGCCATATGTTGGTGACTATTACAGCACTATCTATCACAAAGCGAAAAACGTGGTCCAACTAAAACATTCATATTTCTTTACGTACTACACGAATATGTAATAAAAATGGGGGTTCCTAGTTAAAAAACGCAGTTGATATCCGTTTGACGTATGGCAGCGCCATCTAGCGGGCCAACCATAGCGCCATCTGGTTTCCCTCTTCAAGCTAGACAAGTTTCGTTCTTTTCAGTTTTTTCGTTTGACACTTACCACGTGAGATATTTGGCCCGGTCACGATCAATGGACCACCCTGTGATGTAATAATTTATTCATGTGAAAGAGCTTCACAAATTGAGCAAGTCAATAATATGTTGGTACACCTCTGGTCCTTATTGCAAGCAGCTATTCTGTTTGGCCTTGATTAATAGAGTTGTGGGATGTACTCCTGAGGGATATCGTGTTAAATTTTGTCCAATTGGTAGACCCGATTACCAAACTGCCAAGCAGGTTGAAGGGCCCTGTCCCTAATGTTCCAATGTTCTCAACTGGAGAGAGATTTGGAGCACTTGCTGACCAAGGTAGGGTTAGGCATGTACCAAGACAAACAGTAGAAACTCTCGCTATGTGCGGACTGGCATTATCTTGCTGAAATGTAAGCCCAGGATAGCTTACCTTGAATGGCAACAAAAAGGGGCGTAGAATATCGTTCAACGTACCGTTGTGCTGTAAGGGTGCCTCGGATGACAATCGAAGGGGTTGTGCTACGAAATGAAATGGCAGCGCGCAACATCTCTCCTAGTTGTCGGGCCGTATGGCGGGCGATAATCAGGTTGCTATG
Source organism: Schistocerca nitens (assembly GCF_023898315.1). Taxonomy (NCBI): domain Eukaryota; kingdom Metazoa; phylum Arthropoda; class Insecta; order Orthoptera; family Acrididae; genus Schistocerca; species Schistocerca nitens. The sequence goes on along the minus strand of NC_064614.1, from coordinate 238,986,703 downwards.
GTAGTAGAATTGTCTTTAGTGATGAGTCGCACTTCGAACTGAGACCCGATGACCAGCTCAATTTGTGAAGATCTTTGTCTTGAATAAATCATCTATGGAACTAAAATCATTTGTTAGTCTGTACATGTACAAAGTCTACCGATTTACGTCCCATTCGGATAGTACATTCGTGGTGCGTCGTTATCTCTCTAATTTTTATTTTTTATTTCTCTATTTTTTTAACCTATGTTCTGGTGCTTCATTTGAGCGAAGAAGGACAGTGTCTTCCCGCACTTCACACTCGTAACTCATAACTTAAGTGTACGAACGCTAGAACTACCTACAAGTGAACAGCAGCGTACACTCTCCTTGGAGAGCGACTGACTGACGCGCGCTGTTTTACTGTTGGCAGACGGGGAGCAGCGGCCGGCCGGCGGACATGAGCGCAAGCGGCGCCCGCCCGCTGGGGCGCAGCAGGTAACGCCGGCATGGCGGCCACCCGGCCGCGGACGCTGATGCGGGTGCGGGCGAGGCGCCGGACCTCCTACCTCGCCCTCGCGTCGCTCCTGGTGCTGCTGGTGGCTCCAGGCGCCGCCCAGCGACGGCCGCTCAACGCCACACTCGCGATCCTCAGGGGCGACTCGCCCGTTGCCTCTGGCGTTGAAAACTACCTGCAAGTGCCGCAGGTCGGTACCGTCCGTCCTAACCTAGTGAAGCTATGTGCTCGACGACTGAATCTAATAACAATACTTGTTGCTTGTGGCAAGGCCCTACTGCAGACTGTTTCCCACTGACATCCCCGGTCCGTTAGGTCACACGGATAGTGTGTGATTGTACCATGCAAACAAGTGTTATGATGGTTTTTGAAATGGTAATCAGCTTGTATTTGGAGTGATAAGGTGCAGGCCATACAAGACTCAAACATTTAGACTTTTCCTATTATTCTTTTTGTTGTGTCGGCAGACTTGCCAACACTACGCACACTAATTGAAAGAGGCGGCCAAGATGCACGCGCTAACTCACGAAGGATGGAGTGAGGTCTGAAACAGGAGACTTAATGAATGCTATAAAGAAAAGTACGTAGCTCCTTTGGTACTTATCTTTTAATCCATCCTTTGTATACATCGTTCTTGATGAGACATCTGGAGATTGTGGCGATACAAGTGAGACTCTTTAGATACAAGCTATCTAAGGCTAATGGCGCCTTGCTAGGTCGTAGACATGAACTTAGCTGAAGGCTATTCTAACTGTCTCTCGGCAAATGAGAGCAAAGGCTTCGTCCGTATAGTCGCTAGCAACGTCGTCGTACAACTGGGGCGAGTTCTCGTACGTCTCTCGAGACCTGCCGTGTGGTGGCGCTCGGTCTGCGATCACACAGTGGCGACACGCGGGTCCGACATGTACTAATGGACCGCGGCCGATTTAAGCTACCACCTAGCAAGTGTGGTGTCTGGCGGTGACACCACACTTTTTATTTCCAGTTTTTAAGAAACGGGATTTCTCAAATCTAGGAAACATCTAAGAACATGCCCCAGAGACACTCAAGACTATTAACAATGATTCACAGCAAAATGTTTTTTGAACGACAGATATATTTAAGAAAATATACAGGGTGAAGCGAACTTCGCGCACTCGAGCTCCGCAGCACGACTCCTCACATGGAAGCCATAAAAAAATGTCTGTCACAAAATTTCGTCTGGCGAGTATATCCGGCAGAAAAACGACGTTAAAGAGTGACAATCTGGCAACACTATAACAACACGTATGGTAACTACCTCAGACAGCACAATTTAATCGTGCCGCACAGTTTGCGCAGTGTATAGAGCTTTGGGTTAGCACGGAGGAGGTTGAGAGTTCAATCCTGGGTTGGGGTGCATTTTTTTTATTTGCTAATTTCATTATGACATTTTATATTGTAATATAAACTGTTTCTTATGTCACATGTACCGTAAATTTACAACATTTTGTAACGCTGAACACAACAAACACATGGTTAGACAAATAAGAAATACACAGTTGAAACAATTAATGGGGCCGTGGTGATAACACATACAAATAGTAGCCGAGTTTGGAGATTATTCGCAAAGCACATTGCTAGTCCTACTGGCAACGTAAGGCCCAAAGGAAATGTAATGGACCTAAACGAGGCAAGAATAATAGTTGGTACTAATCTATGTGACCATTAGCGGAGGGTACAAAGAAAACAGGTTTCGCTTCTAATAGAGGAAGTGGTGCGAATAAATTCGAGCCCACGACGTGGAAAGGGCATCTTTCAGAACAGACCACTGTTCCATTTCTACGATTGTCTTATGTAGGTTCAAATATTTCCAGAGGATCCGCTGCAATCACTGTTGATGATTAAGATGCCAGATACCATACCACTTGGACTTCATTTACCAAATAAAAAACGTATTCTTGAACCCAGGATCGAACCCTCGACCTCCTGCATGCTAACCCAAAACTCTGTCTACTGCACCAACTGTACAGCATAACTCTGATATGTTGACAAAGCTAGTTACTGTACATGTGGTTACAGTGTTGCCAGATTGCCACTCTTTAACGTCCTTTTTCTGCCTAACGTACTCGCCGGACGAAATTTTGTGACAGACATTTTTTGTCGCTGCCATGTGTGAAATCGCGCTGCGAAGCCCGAGTACGCGAATTTCGCTTCACCCTGTATATCTAATCCTTGTGCAGCTATGGACTTCTATACCAGTTCTGCTGCGCTATTATCCAGGCACTGCAGACGTGTATACGCATATAGCTTGTCTTTTTCTACAGTGCTATGGACGTCTGTATGCATCCTGAGCTACCGACCACTGCGGACGAATTACTTCCACAACACGGCGAATAAAAGTGTTTCGAGTATTTATCACACCAACTCACGTGTCTCATTGCCTGCCATCATTTGCGAAAAATCTCTTTTCGATATCTTGAATCGTTTGAGGTACGACGATTGCTATGACACATGATTCTGCATGCACAACCATGTGAACGGACACGTCGCACGCGACCGTCCGTCGGATATAAAACCCGATTGGTAGTAAGAGTAATTCACTAAATTACAGGCCTACATCATTAACATCGACATGCAGCAGGATTTTTGAACATATATTGTGTTCGAACATTATGAATTACCTCTAAGAAAACGGTCCACTGATACACAGTCAACACGGATTTAGAAAACATCGTTCTTGTGAAACACAACTAGCCCTTTACTAACATAAAGTGTTTAGTGCTATTGACAACGGATTTCAAATTTATTCCGTATTTCTGGATTTCCGGAAGGCTTTTGACACTGTACCACACAAGCGGCTTGCAGTGAAATTGCGTGCTTCTGGAACATCGACTCATTTATGTGACTGGATTCGTGATTTTCTGTCAAAGAGGTCACAGTTCGCAGTAATTGACGGAGACTCATCGAGTAAAACATTAGTGATTTTTGGCGTTCCCCAAGACAGTGTTATAGGCCCTTTGCTGTTTCGTATCTATATAAACGATTTGGGAGACAATCTGAGCAGCCGGTTTAGGTTATTTGCGGATGGGAAATGGGAAATTTGTGGTATGGTCTTATGGGACCAAACTGCTGAGATCATCGGTCCCTAACCTTACGCACTACCTAATCTAACTTAACTTACCCTACGGACAACACACACACACACACACCCACGCCCGAGGGAGGACTCGAACCCCCGACGGGGAGAGCCGCGCGGACAGTGACAAGACGCCCTGGACCGCGCGGCTACCCCGTGCGGCGTTTGCAGATGACTCTGTCGCTTATCGACTAGTAAAGTCATCGGAAGAGGGAAACAAATTGCAAAACGATGTAGAAAAGATATCTGTATGGTGCGAAAATTGGCTATTGACCCTAAATAACGAAAAGTGTGAGATCATATACATGAGTGCTAAAAGGAAACGGTTAACTTAAATCAGTCAAATCTAAAGGCCGTAAATTCAACAAAATACATGGGAATTATGATTAAGAACAATCTCAATTGTAAGAACACTTAAAATGTTATGGGGAAAGCTAACCAAAGGCTATGTTTTATTGGCAGGACACTTAGAAAATGTAACAGATCTACTAAAGAGACTGTCTAAGCTACGGTAGTCTGTCCTCTTTCAGAATGCTGCTAAGGCGGTGTGGGATCCTTGCTAGATAGGATTGACGGGGTACATAGAAAAACTTCACAGAAGGGCAGCACGTTTCGTAGTATTGCGAAATAGGGGAGAGAGTGTCACCGAAATGACAGAGGATTTGGAGCGATCATTTTCTTTTTTAAAAAAGAAGCCAACTTTCTTCTCCGAATGCGAAAATATTTTGTTCACGCCGACCTACATACGGGGAAACTATCGCCGTAATAAAATAGGAGGAATCAGAGCTCGCGCGGAAAGACGTAAGTGTTCGTTTTTTCTGCGCGCTATGCGAGATTGGAATAATAGAGAATTCTGAAGGTGGTTCGATGAACCCTCTGCCACGCACTTCAGTGTGATTCGCAGGGTATCCGTGTAGAAGTAGATGTAGAACTCGAGAATAGAATGAGGAACCGTTCTGCTCTCAGTTTGTAATAAAATTGCGACGTCTTATCTACATTTTATTCACTGCAACATATGAGCTAAAATCTACCATAAGCAAAGTTTACACACTACGTTTTTCCCTCTGTAAACTATAAAATTTCGTTCACTACTTCACGTAATTCCATGTAGCGCTGTAAATATGACAGATAACGAAGAGAAACTCAGATGCTTGTCCAGTGGCCGGCCGAAGTGGCCGTGCGGTTAAAGGCGCTGCAGTCTGGAATCGCAAGGCCGCTACAGTCGCAGGTTCGAATCCTGCCTCGGGCATGGATGTTTGTGATGTCCTTAGGTTAGTTAGGTTTAACTAGTTCTAAGTTCTAGGGGACTAATGACCTCAGCAGTTGAGTCCCATAGTGCTCAGAGCCATTTGAACCTTGTCGAGTGAAGAGATAAGACTGTAATATGTGCACAAATAATTTATTTTTTGCACCTAATGATTTTCGAAAAATTGTGTAACACTCCGATTTTATGTATCCCGCTCGATCGGGATCTGAATAGCAGCCCAAATAATAATTAATTAATGTGACCGTGTACCTAATGGGGCTGGCAATCGGATTTGACTGCCACGGAGTTGTTACATTCCATTTTTGTCCTTCTCAAATGCTGTAATAATGAAATGTCTAGTGACAAGAAAAACGCCAACACAGCTTCACTAATCAAGACCTATATTCGTCTCAAAAACACAAGAAAAGGAGACAGCCACTGCCTTCGTCATACATATTTAATAACGGCTAATCTCAGCACAGGCCTCTTCGTTATTCATTATTGTCACACGCTAAATACAATCACTGCAATCCAACACTGCAATCCAAATGATGCCGGCGCGGTAGACGCGAAACCACAAATATCGGCACAGAAATATCACTGATCACTCACGTAATTATACTTTTTCACTTTCCCGTATTATTCTAACACAAAGGGGTTAAACCGCGGCGATGGCCACTCCCTTTGTCGGTAAGCCTTGTATCACAGCAACCGGCCTCCGCACGGCTCGCCCGCAACCTGGGAACTGACTCAACTCACACTCGCTCTCGCAACCCGACACTATCGATTGTTTGCCCTATCGACCTGTGCCGAGTGCAAACTTATAGTAAGGGCCTACGGACCCCTTACAATTGGATGATAAGTATTTCATAACGTCCGGAACCCCGTCTCTCAGCACGGGTACCAGCATCTGGAGAGCAGTACGGCGCCGGTCGGGATGGCCAAGCGGTTCTAGGCGCTACAGTCTGCAACCGCGCGACCGCTACGGTCGCAGGTTAGAATCCTGCCTCGAGCATGGATGTGTGTGATGTCCTTAGATTAGTTGGGTTTAAGTAGTTCCAAGTTCTAGGGGACTGATGACCTCAGAAGTTAAGTTCCATAGTGCTCAGAGCCATTTTTGAGCAGTACGGCCGTAACATAAACATGGAATGCGAAGAGCACGTGTGTAGCAGCGAAAGGGTTCATTGAGCCAAAATCAGAGGCATTTGGTTACAGTTTCGAAAGACAATTACAAGGAGCTTTCAGTACAAGCGTTACGTAGCTGAGTGGGTAGTCTAGGACGCGGGTTCGATTCCCGGTACTGCCAAGGATTTGTCCTTGGTGGGAAGACTGTTACGGGGTCCACTCACCTTCGTAAGGGCAATTGGGGAGCTACCTGACTGATTAGTAGCAGCTCCACGAACTCGAGAGTCTGCAAAGGCGCCAGGAGGGGAGTGTGCTGGGCACATGCCCCTCCGTGCTGCATCCACGTGTCACCACAATGACATGGCGGCCAGTAGACATCCCTTGGACCTCCACAGCTTGGACGAGGAGCTGGTATATATAGAATTGCGGCAATCTTTTTAAATTCAATATGTCAACAGTTACCACAGTCACAAAAATTTTAAAATGATTAACTCACCACAAAGGAGAAACAAATGCTTTGGTTAACAAATTCACAGAATGGTTAGAAGAGGGCTAAAATTTAATGGATTATCCAAGGGAAGGTTACGAACTTTAGCCCAGGCCACGTATCAAACAGTTAAGGGGTTCAGCGCAGCCTTTGAAACATACAGGGGTTAAAAATCCTATAGCATATACAAATTACAGATTGCATGTGGGTGTATGCACTCGGAACTGGAGAACATTTGCCCATTTAATACACAAAACAAGCTGACAAATGAATACACAAATATTTTAAAATAATTTGAACACCTGATCATTCAGAATGAAATACAGATATAGTTCTTAAGAATGAAGACATGAGTGCTTTGAATACAAGAGATAAAGCGAGGTTTGAACCCTTGGGCATAAAAATTAAGGCACAAGCACAGAATTTAAAGAGTCTCTATATTAAATCAGATAATAACTGAAGTATAGACGGCCGCAGTGTGACCCTCCCCCTCCCCTCTTACAACTGCCTTGAAAATAACTCGGGAATGTTCTGATTGCCAAGCATGCTGATCCACCTCTAAAACCAAGCCAAATAACGGCCGCTAGAGAGAGCTACAGACACAATCGGCGTGAACCCAAGTCTCAGCAAAGAACAGAGGCTTCCACAAATCTCATCCAACACTTAATCACACGCAAAAGAAATACCACTTATTTCTACGCCGGAACCCGGAGGAGCAAAAATGCTGGCAGCGCAACATCCATGAACCAGCGGACCAGAAACGGGTACTGGCCGACTCAGAAGACGAAACCCGCTTTGTGCGAAGACAGAGGGAAGTAATGATTCTTCAAATGACATCGTTACCGTCCGCAACAACTTGAACATGCGTCCATTCTCAGTGAGCGGAACGGCCAGCCAGACAAAACATCAGCAGAGAGCAGAGCCTACCATTGAAATTCCTTTAAGCCGCAAGGTTGTCTCTAGCGAGACGACACGAAGGCCGCCGCTAGGGAATAAAGCCAGAGAAGTGCAGCCAGCGGCTGGAATCGAAAATAGCGCATGCACTGCAATAACTGCGAAATTAGTGAAACATTAGGATCAGAGAGGGTTAAAATTAATGGCCATAGTGAGAATCAGTGCCAGCGAAGCCGCAGGCCATAGGACGTGGTATCCAGTGGCTGGATCATCACTAACAAGTGTAGTAAATCGAAAAATGCCATGTATATGACACACGAGATCGCGCCATGTTAGGCTCCAAAACTGTAGCGAATCGAGAATTCTTCGAATCCTTGAATCAGATTACTACTTATGTTTTCTCACGTTGGTCGTCAAAATGTAGCGAATCTTTCAAAATTATCTGTGATACCACTCACATAGCATGAAAGTTAACAGTGAGATAGCCCCACACTGGAGACTGATAATTAAGTGACATCAGTTATTAAGTGAAATCAAAAAGCAACATGGTGTAGAACAGATCTGAAGATGAACATGTAAGACGTCAGCCTCAGTTGCAAATAGAAACCAATCTTTACCCAGGTTTCAGCCAAAATTATATTTAAACTAAAGTTCAATCTTGATCACAACACTTATGTCTCAATAACATAAGTGACCGGTTTCGGTTATCTTTATATAACCATCCTCCAAGGAAGCCATGGGTCTGAAGATGGTTATGTAAAGATAACAGAAACCGGTCGCCTATGTTATTGAGACACAAGTGTTGTGATCAAGACCGAACTTTAGTTTAAATATAATACTGTATTGATCACTGTATCCATATATGTTTACCAAAATTGTTCAGCCAAAAAAATTTGGCCTTCTTCAGAAGCCAGTGACTTCTGAAGAAGACCAAATTATTTTGCCTGAAACCTGGGTAAAGATTGGTTTCTATTTGCAACTGTGGCTGACGTGTTACATGTTCAACTATCACACTTGCTCAAAGGGCTGCAAAATGTTAGAATTCTTAGATCTGAAGATGGTCATTATTGGCTGAAACCGGTCATCGTCGAAGGACTTGTGGTCAAAGACTGGAATAAATAAAAAAGTAAAAGATTATGAGATTAAAGGATGATAAGCAAATAAAAATATTATTTAGGTGAATAAAATATAAATGACATCGTTTGTTTTATTACCCTTTACACCCAAGAAAAAATACAAACCTCGGGGTCGATTTGACTGTGCATGGACACGACTTTGTTTACACGCCCTGATCTCGACCTCCGACGCTGTTGAATCCTGCGTCTCCTGTTGCATCACCGTTGCCGCACCGTCTGTGGACCTCTCCACTCCAGTTTCCATGCCTTTTGTTGTGTGGTCGTCCTCGTGATCTTTCACCTGCAACGTGTGTGGCTGGAGTGGTGTATCAGCCATCTCAGCATCATTGTGGCCTGATGGTCCCTCCGTCATCTGTGGTGTTGTTTCGAATATACGCTCAGACCTCAGCGTCGCCTCCTCGCTAAGCACCGACGCGTATACCAGAGGTAGTGACGTGGGGGTGGCCTGCGTTGGTAGGTTACCGCCGGGTAGTTGCACGAGCCTCTTCATGCACCCAGATCGAAGATGTCCTTCACCACCACATCCAGAACACGTCCAGGGTTGGCCACCATAGATAATAATGGCTCTTCACCCGCCTGTATTTAGATGTGGGGACACATGTATTGTAAGGGTGATTCACACCTGACGAAAATCGTTGAGCAGTGGATACGTGCTAAAACTTGCCCAACGTTCAGCTGTATGACTAATTACTGAGCCGTATGGTTGGAGTGATTCAGTTGTTACTGATTCGGGTACTTCGAAGGGCAGCTCGAGCATTCGAGTCCTGCTTACGCCGAGGCCCGCATGGACCACTAACACGTCGCTAATATGTTGAAACATGAATCGCTTGGCAGTTTCTATAATCGTTTCACATGCAGCGTCGTCGACCATCTTGACGTAAATAGTGCGGCTCCGTGTAATTAATATGCACTTCATCTCTCAAGAAACGTTCAATTTCGAATGCTTTCCGTCTAGCATATTCAAATGGTCAAATGGCTCTGAGCACTATGGGACAACATCTGAGGTTATCAGTCCCCTAGCACTTAGAACTACTTAAACCTAACCAACCTAAGGACATGACACACATCCATGCGCGAGGCAGGATTCGAACCTGCGACCGTATCAGTCATGCTGTTCCAGACTGAAGCGCCTACAACTGCTCGGCCACAACGGCCGGCCTTGCATATTCAGTAGAGGACATAAACAGTACCGTATGTTTTCGAAAAGTATGTACCATTTCTATCGTTTTAACGAGTAACACACGTGAGTACCGCCGTTGTAATTACCGCCTCATCCTCGAGCAGTTCGCAGCCTGGACGTAAGCAGATCCGAGCTGCTCCGCTGGTAAACGCAGACTGGACCGCTCAACTGAAGGGCAGAAATTTGGGACGAGAATGTCTATAAGCCATCTTTACTACATCTACATCATACTCCACAAACCACGTAATGGTGTGTGGCGGAGGGTACGTTCGGTACCACTATCTGATCCCGCCAACGCTGTTCTATTCACGAATAGTGCTTGGGAAGAATGATTGTCGGCAAGCCTCTGTATTGGCTCTAATTTCTCGAAGTTTCTCCTCGTGGTCAATATGCGAGATGTATGTGGGGGGAAGTTATATGTTGTCAGACTCCTCCTGAAAAGTGCTATCCCGAAATTTCAATAGTAAATCTCTCAGTGATGCACAACGTCTCTCTTGTAACGTCTTACAGTAAAGTTTGTTTAGCATCTCCGTAACGCTCTCTCGCCAGCTAAACTATCCTTGACGAAACGCGAGGCTCTTGGTTGGATCTTCTACATCTCCTCTATCAGTATTACCTGATAGAGATCCCAGATGATGAGAAGAACTCATGAATCGGGCGAACAAACGCCTTATACATTTCCTTAAGAGTCTTCCGATTAATCTGGGTCTGGTGTCTGCTTTTCCCACTATCTGTTTTATATGGTCATTCCACTTAGTTGTGGATAGTTACGCCTGGATATTTTACGGCAGACGCAGTCTCCAGCTGCTTGTCATCACTAGTGCAGCTGTATAGTAGTGGATTTCTTTTCCTCTGTATGCGCAATATGTTACTTTTATTTACGTTCAGAGTCAACTGCCAGAGTCTGCCCCATTCATCAATTCTCTGCGGGTCGTTCTGCAAATTCTTACTACGTTCTGGCGTTGCTTCTTTGGTGTAGACAATTGCATTATCTGAAAATAGCATTAAAGAGCATCCGACGCTTTTTACTAGATCATTCATATATATTGTAAACAACAACGGTCCTATCACATTTCCCTCGGATACTCCGGATATTACCTTTACATCTGTCGATGTAGTTCCATTAAGAGCGACGCGTTGAGTTAAATCCAATCGCAGGTCTGCTCCGATACTGATTAAGCTCGTATTTTTTTAAAATTGTTATTAAACGGCAATGCGGGACAGTGTCAAATGCCATACTGAAATCAAGGAAAAGATAGCCACTCATACTGGCAACACGAATGTGCATTTCGTGGAACTGTTTCAGCGTCACGATCGGCCTCATCTTAATACAGCCGTCAAGCGTAATAACATGAGACTTGGGGGTGCGCTGATGACAGAAGGCATGAGTCACATTTCAGTGGTGTCGGTGGAGTCTATCAGCAGGACGGGTTTCAATAGACATGGCCTGCACGTCAACAGGCAAGGAAAGGGGAGGTTGGCAAATCTTAAAGGTGACAGCATAGGTGGGGGTGGTGGGATCACTCACGGGAAAATTCCTGTACTAATGGGTCTTAGAGCTGCACTCTTTTTAGATTGAAGTCAGCTGATAGGTATTCCTGCTTAAGGGAGGTCTCTCTAACAAAGAAACCACTTTCGACAAAGCTTAGTTATCCGAGTAATGAGGGAATTAGTATATTTCATCAAAATATACAAGGCATTAGAAACAAAGTCAGTGAACTGCTTATAGATGTTGACTCTGAAATTATTGGTACATCTGAACACTTCTTAAATAAGGAGATAATTCAGAGGCTTCCTTTACCAGGATAAAGGTTGGCTGGCAGCTTTTCTAGGAGCTCTTTGCGGTGTGGGGGAGTAACCATGTATGTGAAAAACGGTATCCCACTTGAGTCAATTGATGTTTCAAAGTACTGCACTGAATAGGTGTTTGAATGCTGTGCAGGTGTGGTTAAATTTAGTGGACTTAAACTTCTAACTGTTGTTACACTCCTGGAAATTGAAATAAGAACACCATGAATTCATTGTCCCAGGAAGGGGAAACTTTATTGACACATTCCTGGGGTCAGATACATCACATGATCACACAGACAGAACCACAGGCACATAGACACAGGCAACAGAGCATGCACAATGTCGGCACTAGTACAGTGTATATCCACCTTTCGCAGCAATGCAGGCTGCTACTCTCCCATGGAGACGATCGTAGAGATGCTGGATGTAGTCCTGTGGAACGGCTTGCCATGCCATTTCCACCTGGCGCCTCAGTTGGACCAGCGTTCGTGCTGGACGTGCAGACCGCGTGAGACGACGCTTCATCCAGTCCCAAACATGCTCAATGGGGGACAGCTCCGGAGATCTTGCTGGCCAGGGTAGTTGACTTACACCTTCTAGAGCACGTTGGGTGGCACGGGATACATGCGGACGTGCATAGTCCTGTTGGAACAGCAAGTTCCCTTGCCGGTCTAGCAATGGTAGAACGATGGGTTCGATGACGGTTTGGATGTACCGTGCACTACTCAGTGTCCCCTCGACCATCACCAGTGGTGTACGGCCAGTGTAGGAGATCGCTCCCCACACCATGATGCCGGGTGTTGGCCCTGTGTGCCTCGGTCGTATGCAGTCCTGATTGTGGCGCTCACCTGCACGGCGCCAAACACGCATACGACCATCATTGGCACCAAGGCAGAAGCGACTCTCATCGCTGAAGACGTCACGTCTCCATTCGTCCCTCCATTCACGCCTGTCGCGACACCACTGGAGGCGGGCTGCACGATGTTGGGACGTGAGCGGAAGACGGCCTAACGGTGTGTGGGACCGTAGCCCAGCTTCATGGAGACGGTTGCGAATGGTCCTCGCCGATACCCCAGGAGCAACAGTGTCCCTAATTTGCTGGGAAGTGGCGGTGCGGTCCCCCACGGCACTGCGTAGGATCCTACGGTCTTGGCGTGCATCCGTGCGTCGCTGCGGTCCGGTCCCAGGTCGACGGGCATGTGCACCTTCCGCCGACCACTGGCGACAACATCGATGTACTGTGGAGACCTCACGCCCCACGTGTTGAGCAATTCGGCGGTACGTCCACCCGGCCTCCCGCATGCCCACTATACGCCCTCGCTCAAAGTCCGTCAACTGCACATACGGTTCACGTCCACGCTGTCGCGGCATGCTACCAGTGTTAAAGACTGCGATGGAGCTCCGTATGCCACGGCAAACTGGCTGACACTGACGGCGGCGGTGCACAAATGCTGCGCAGCTAGCGCCATTCGACGGCCAACACCGCGGTTCCTGGTGTGTCCGCTGTGCCGTGCGTGTGATCATTGCTTGTACAGCCCTCTCGCTGTGTCCGGAGCAAGTATGGTGGGTCTGACACACCGGTGTCAATGTGTTCTTTTTCCCATTTCCAGGAGTGTATTTATAGATCCCCAGATTCCGATTTCACAACATTTTTGCTAAAGCTGGAGGAGGGTCTTGGTTCAGTTTGTAGGAAATACAAAAAGTTAGTTACATGTGGTGACTTCAATATTAATTGTATAAGTGATTGTGCACGAAAAAGGATGCCGGTAGACCTCCTTACTTCATATAATCTTATGCAAACCGTATTCTTTCCAACGAGAGTGCAAGGGAACAGTAGAACAACCATAGACAACATTTTTGTTCATTCCTCATTACTAGAAGGGCATTCTGTTAGCAAAAAGGTGAATGGGCTTTCAGATCATGATGCACAAGTTTTAACTCTAAAATATTTTTGCGCTGCAACACATATTAAATATAGTTATCAACTTTTTAGGAAAGCTGATCCAGTTGCTGTAGAGACCTTTGTAAACCTTATCAAGGAACAAGAGTGGCAAGATGTTTATAGTGCTGATACAGTAGACGATAAATTTGCTTTCCTCAAGACTTTTCTCGTGCTCTTTGAAAGTTGCTTTCCGCTAGAACATTCAAAACAGGGTAGTAGCACAAACAGGCAGCCTGGGTGGCTGACTAGAGGGATAAGAATATCCTGTTGAACAAATTGGCAATTATATCAAAACGTTAGAAACAGTCAAAATCTAAATGCAGCAGCCCATTACAAACAGTATTGTAAGGTGCTTAAAAAAGTTATTAGGAAGGCAAAAAGTGTGTGGTATGCAGATAGAATAGGTAAGTCTCAGGACAAAATTAAAACCGTATGGTCAGTCGTAAAGGAAGTGGCTGGTCTGCAGAGACAGGTCGAGGGTATAGAATCAGTGCGTAGTGGGAATGACCGTGTTACTGATAAGTCGCGTATATGTATAGTATTTAATAATCACTTTCTGAATATAGCAGGTGAACTAAATAGAAACCTAGTCCCAACAGGGAATCATATACCGCTCGTAGAAAAAAGTGTTCCGAGACTGTTGCCTGAAATGCTCCTCCATGATACTGACAAGAGGGAGATTGAGTTAATAATTAAATCACTAAAGACCAGGAACTCTCATGGATATGACGGGGTATCTGGCAGAATACTGAAGTATTGTTCTATGTATGTTAGCCCAGTACTTAGCCATATCTGTAACTTTTCCTTTAGGAGTGTTCGGTTGCCTGACCGATTAAAGTACTCGGTAGTGAAGCCACTTTATAAAAAGGGAGACAGGGATAATGTTGACAATTATAGACCTATTTCTATGCCATCGGTGTTTGCTAAAGTTATCGAGAAGGTTGTATATACAAGGTTACTGCAGCATTTAAATTCACATAATTTGCTGTCAAATGTACAGTTTGGTTTTAGAAATGGTTTAACAACTGAAAATGCTATATTCTCTTTTCTCCGTGAGGTTTTGGACGGATTAAATAAAAGTTTGCGAACTATAGGTGTTTTCTTTGATTTAACGAAGGCTTTTGACTGTGTTGACCACAAAACATTACTGCAGAAGTTGGAACATTATGGAGTAAGGGGAGTAGCTTACAATTGGTTCGCCTCTTCCTTTAAGAACAGAAAGCAGAAGGAAATTCTCCGCAATATTGAGAGTGGTAGTGATGATCAGTCCCAATGGGGCACTGTTAAGTGGGGCGTTCCCCAAGGGTCGGTGCAGGGACCGTTGTTGTTTCGTATTTATATAAATGATATGCCTTCTAGTATTACAGGTGATTCAAAAATATTTCTGTTTTCTGATGACACCAGCTTTGTAGTGAAGGATCTTGTGTGTAATATTGAAACATTATCAAATAATGTAGTTCATGAAATAAGTTCGTGGCTTGTGGAAAATAATTTGATGCTAAATCACAGTAAGACTCAGTTTTTACAGTATCTAACTCTCAATTCAACAAGAACTGATATTTTGATCAGACAGAATGGGCATATTATAAGCGAGACGGAACAGTTCAATTTCCTAGGCGTTCGGATAGATAGTACTGTTGTGGAAAATCCATGTTCAGATTCTTGTTCAGAAACTGCTGCTTTATTTACCATTAGAACAGTATCTGAAATAAGTGACATTTCAACACGAAAAGTAGTCTGCTTCGCATATTTTCATACGCTTATGTCATATGGTATTATTTGGTAATTCTTCTGATTCAAAAAGGGTATTTTTGGCTCAAAAACGGGCTGTTCGAGCTTCGAGAACCTCTTGTCTACCCCTATTCAATAGTCTGGGAATTCTGGCATTGCCTTCACAGTATGTATTTTCTTTAATGTCGTTTGTTGTTCACAATATTAGCTTATTCCCAAGAGTTAGCAGCTTTCACTCAGTTAATACTAGGCAGAAATAAAATCTTCAAGTGGAATGCACTTCCTTGACTCTTGTGCAGAAAAGAGTGCACTATTCTGCTGCATCCATTTTCAATAATTCAATAAGCTACCACAAGAACTCAAAAATCTTAGCAGTAGCCCAAACGCTTTTAAGTCTAAACTGAAGAGTTTCCTCATGGCTCACTCCTTCTATTCTGTCGAGGAGCTCCTGAAAGAGCTGAAAAATTAAGCAAATTCCAGTTTTACATTGTTAATTTTCTTTATTTAAACTTACGAATTGTCGCCTGAATACGTTTCTTATATTTCATTTTATCTGTTTCTACTATCGTGTTATAATTTCATGTATTGACTCATTCCATGACCATGGAGACTTCTCCTTAATTTGGTCCCACGGAACAATAAATAAATAAATCAACCTTAGCGCCGTTGTCCACTGCGCTATGAATCTCATGGAGGAACAGAGAGAGCTGAGTTTCGCAGGATCTATCTTTGTGGAATCCATGTTGATTTTTTATAGAGGATATGTTCATTTTCCAAAAACGTCATAATTCTTGACGTCAAAGATATAGGTCTATAATTGTGTGGATCTGTCTTCCGGCCTGTCTTAAATACAGGAATGATCTGCGCTTTTTTCGAGTCATAAGGTACCTTTCGTTAATCAAGCGATCTACGATAAATTACTGCTAGAGAGGGAGCAAGTTCTTTCGCATAATCTTTATAGAATCTTATAGGTATCTCGTGTGGCCCTGAGTCCTTCCCACGAATCCGTCCGGCGGATTTGTGTCGAGGTCCGGTGAACCGGCCAGTCTGTGGGTGGTTTTTAGGCGGTTTTCCATCTGACTCGGTGAATGCGGGCTGGTTCCTCTTATTCTGCCTCATTTACACTATGTCGGCGATTGCTGCGCATACAAGTTCTCCATGTACGCGTACACCACCATTACTCTACCACGCTGGTTCCTCTTATTCTGCCTCATTTACACTATGTCGGCGATTGCTGCGCATACAAGTTCTCCATGTACGCGTACACCACCATTACTCTACCACGCAGCAAACATATGGGCTACACTCGTCTGGTGTGAGACGTTCCCGGGGGGGTCCACCGCGGCCGAACCGCACAGTAACCCTGGGTTCAGTGTGGGGCGGCGGAGGGATAAAGTGGACTGCGGTAGTCGTCGTGGGGTTTTGGACCACTGCGGCTGTGGCGGGGACGGAGCCTCTCCGTCGCTTCTAGGTAGCCGGTTAACATACATACAATACATACAAGGTTTTAAGGGATGGGAAAGATCCACCATGGTTTAATAGACGTGTTAGAAAAGCGCTACGTGAACAAAGAGCATTTAATCTTAGATTCAAGAGAAGAAAAAACCTAGCTGACAAATAAAAATTGAACGAAGCGAAAATGAGCGTAAGGAGAGCTATGAGAGAAGCTTTCCATGCTTTTTAAAATATGTCGTTGTCGGCTATTTCAATATCTGCCATTTCGATGTTTGTACGACGATTGAAAGGAGGGGAAAGTGTTACGATCTTCCGCAGTGAAACAACTACGGAAGACCGAATTCAGTATTCCGCCCTCCTTTCTGTTATCTTCCGTTTCAGTGCCGGTGTGGTCGCTGAGAGAATGAATAGATGATTTTGACCCACTTAGTGATTTTACATACAACCAAAATCTCAGAGTTTTTACTCAGGTCGTTTGACAACGACTTATTTTCAAAATCATCGAAAGCTTCTCTCATTGCTCTTACTGGCTGCCTGATGGTATTCAGGTAATGTGTTCAGACGTAAACAAGCAGGGGCTTAATGATGAAAAATATATAGTGCGCTAGAATTCTGTCGCATTGAAATTATTGAGTGAGTGTTATAAATGGTTCAAATGGCTCTGAGCACTATGGGACTTAACTGCTGAGGTCATCAGTACCTAGAACTTAGAACTACTTAAACCTAACTAATCTAAGGACATCACACACATCCATGTCCGTGGCAGGATTTGAACCTGCGACCGCACGCAGCGGTCGCGCGGTTCCAGACTGTAGCGCCTAGAACCGCTCGGCCACTCCGGCCGGCTGAGTGTTATAGAATATATATAATATAATTAATCGGCTCTGGGGTTATGTTATGAGTTAAGTTTCGAGAGCGTGATTTAGCACTATGACAAGCTTCTTGTATATTTGAGAATATTATCAATTCCTGCTCTGGCAGTAATAAGCCTGTCTGCACATGCTATTAATGATAAAGTACTGCAGATATATAAAGTGGTTAATTCTGAATGTGAATGGCTTGTTGATCCCTTGTAGCCGTATTCCTGTTTTGAAATTTTTCTTCTGTTTTAAGGATTGTGTTACTCTGGATACTGCCCAGTTGCTGTGTAGTTTTATGTTGTTGTTTCAGTGGTATAACCAGTGGTGCGCGTCGTCCGTTGTAGCTGGTCGTTTAACTGGGGGACGACGAATTGGCGGCGGCCAGTTTGAAATGTAACCGATAGCGCGGTCGCTCTGTTGATCAGTAGATTCCAGTTCTTCGGCGAATTTGAGTATTTTTATTATTTGTTCCTGGTCCGCCGAGACGTCCGTCTTTCCTTCTTCACCGTTCCTTTCAGTTTTCATTCAGTCTCGATCTGAGTTGTCGTTACCTCGTACCCCTGATGTGCGATTACTCGATACTGAAATTTTATAATAGCTGAAAGATGCCTTTCATTGCACTGGGTTTTTAATATCTTATTCAGAAAGAGAAACTTTGTTTCTGCTGTTATACCTGAAAAGGTGTCCTGCTTTTGTGGGAGGTTTTCTCCGTAAACCATTTATTATTTGTATGGTTCTTAAGATTTATGTAAATAGAAATATTAAAAAAGGTAGGAAGATTTTTCTGTTTAGCAAAAGTGACAAAAGGCAGAGTACAGAGTACCTGACGGCTCAACACAAAAGTTTTGTCTCAAGTACAGATAGTGTTGAGGATCAGTGGACAAAGTTCAAAACCATCGTACAATATGCGTTAGATGAGTATGTGCCAAGCAAGACCGTAAGTGGAACAACAACCGAGTTAGAAAACTGCTGCGGAAGCAAAGGGAACTTCACAGCAAACATAAACATAGCCAAAGTCTTGCTGACAAACAAAAATTACGCGAAGCGAAATGTAGTGTGAGGAGGGCTATGCGAGAGCCGTTCAATGAATTCGAAAGTAAAGTTCTATGTACTGACTTGGCAGAAAATCCTAAGAAATTTTGGTCTTATGTCAAAGCGGTAGGTGGCTCAAAACAAAATGTCCAGACACTCTGTGACCAAAATTGTACTGAAACAGAGGATGACAGACTAAAGGCCGAAATACTAAATGTCTTTTTCCAAAGCTGTTTCACAGAGAAAGACTGCACTGTAGTTCCTTCTCTAGATTCTCGCACAGATGACAAAATGGTAGATATCGAAATAGACGACAGAGGGATAGAGAAACAATTAAAATCGCTCAAAAGACGAAAGGCCGCTGGACCTGATGGGATACCAGTTCGATTTTACACAGAGTACGCGAAGGAACTTGCCCCTCTTCTTGCAGCGGTGTACCGTAGGTCTCTAGAAGAGCGTAGCGTTCCAAAGGATTGTAAAAGGGCACAGGTCATCCCCGTTTTCAAGAAGGGACGTCGAACAGATGTGCAGAACTATATACCTATATCTCTAACGTCGATCAGTTGTAGAATTTTTTTGGAACACGTATTATGTTCGAGTATAATGACTTTTCTGGAGACTAGAAATCTACTCTGTAGGAATCAGCATGGGTTTCGAAAAAGACGATCGTGTGAAACCCAGCTCGCGCTATTCGTCCACGAGACTCAGAGAGCCATAGACACGGGTTCACAGCTAGATGCCGTGTTTCTTGACTTCCACAAGGCGTTCGATACAGTTCCCCACAGTCGTTTAATGAACAAAGTAAGAGCATATGGACTATCAGACCAATTGTGTGATTGGATTGAAGAGTTCCTAGATAACAGAACGCAGCATGTCATTCTCAATGGAGATAAGTCTTCCGAAGTAAGAGTGATTTCTGGTGTGCCGCAGGGGAATGTCATAGGATCGTTGCTACTCACAATACACATAAATGACCTTGTGGATGACATCGGAAGTTCACTGAGGCTTTTTGCAGATGATGCTGTGGTGTATCGAGAGGTTGTAACAATGGAAAATTGTACTGAAATGCAGGAGGATCTGCAACGAATTGACGCATGGTGCAGGAGTGGCAATTGAGTCTCAATGTAGACAAGTGTAATGTGCTGCGAATACATAGAAAGATAGTTCCCTCATCATTTAACTACAAAATAGCAGGTCAGCAACTGGAAGCAGTTAACTCCATAAATTATCTGGGAGTACGCATTAGGAGTGATTTAAAATGGAATGATCATATAAAGTTGATCGTCGGTAAAACGGATGCCAGACTGAGATTCATTGGAAGAATCCTAAGGAAATGCAATCCGAAAACAAGGGAAGTAGGTTACAGTACGCTTGTTCGCCCACTGCTTGAATACTGCTCAACAGTGTGGGATCCGTACCAGATAGGATTGATAGAAGGGATAGAGAAGATCCAGCGGAGAGCAGCGCGCTTCGTTACAGGATCATTTAATAATCGCGAAAGCGTTACGGAGATGATAGATAAACTCCAGTGGAAGACTGTGCAGGAGAGACGCTCAGTAGCTCGGTACGGGCTTTTGTTAAACTTTCGAGAACATACTTTCACCGAAGAGTCAAGCAGTATATTTCTCCCTCCTACGTATATCTCGCGAAGAGACCATGAGGATAAAATCAGAGAGATTAGAGCCCACACAGAAGCATACCGACAATCCTTCTTTCCACGAACAATACGAGACTGGAATAGAAGGGAGAACCGATAGAGGTACTCAGGGTACCCTCCGCCACACACCGTCAGGTGGCTTGAGGAGTATGGATGTAGATGTAGATGTAGGGGTTTAGAACTATTTATTGTCTGTCTGGGAATGTTTCAAATTTTAGGGCGATTGTATACACACACCAACAAAAGTTTTGCATCACCTCGGTTCCGAGGGTTCCGGAACCCGTACAGAAAATTGGAAGAGAGATCATCATAAACATCATTTCCGCGCTTTTTATTGCTCATGAAAACTACACATTCAATGTTGTACCACCATATGGCGAAACCTTCAGATGTGGTGGTCCAGATTGCTGTACACACCGGTACCTCTAATATCCAGTAGCACGTCCTCTTGCACTGATACATGCCTGTATTTGTCGTGGCATAGTATCCGCAAGTTCATCAAGGCACTGTTGGTCCAGATTGTCCCACTCCTCAACGGTGATTAGGCGTAGATCCCTCAGCGTGGTTGATGGATCACGTCGTCCATAAACAGACCTTTTCAATCTATCCCAGGCATGTTCGATAGGGTTCATGTCTGGAGAACATGCTGGACACAAGATGTGCATGATGGGGGCGCGAAATGTGCTCCATGAAGACGAATGCCTCGCCAATATACTGCCAATGTGGTTTCACTATCGGTCGGAGGATGGCATTCACGTATCGTACAGCCGTTACGTCGCCTTCCATGACCACTGGTTGCGTACGTCGGCCCCACATAATGCCACCTCAAAACAGCAGGGAACCTCCACCTTGTTCTGGTCTCTGGACAGTGTGTGTAAGACGTTCAGCCCGACTGGGTTGCCTTCAAACACGTCTTCGACGATTGTTTGGTTGAAGGCACATGCGACACTCTTCGGTGAAGAGAACGTGATGCCAATCCTGAGAGGACTATTCGGCATGTTGTTGGGTCCATCTATACCGTGCTGCATGTTGTCGTGGATGCAAAGCTGGACCTCGCCATGGACGTCGGGAGTGAAGTTGCGCATCATGCAACCTATTGCGCAAAGTTTGAATCGTAACACGACGTCCTGTGGCTGCACGAAAAGCATTATTCAACACTGAGGCGTTGCTGTCACTGTTCCTCCGAGCTACAGTCCGTAGGTAGCGGTCATCCACTGCAGTAGTAGCCCCTGGGTGTCCTGAGCGAGGCCTGTGATTGACAGTTCCTGTATCTCTGTATCTCCTCAATGTCCGAACAACATAGGTTTGGTTCACTCTGAGACACCTGGACACTTCCCTTGCTGAGAGCACTTCCTGGCACGAAGTAACAATGCGGACGCGATCGAACCGCGGCATTGACCGACTAGGCGTGGTTGAACTACAGACAACACGAGCCGTGCACCTCTCTCCTGCTGGAAAGACTGGAACTGATCGGCTGTCAGACCCCATCCGTCTAATAGACGCTGCTCATGCATTGTTGTTTACATCTTTGGGCGGGCTTAGTAACATTTCTGAACAGTCAAAGGAACTGTGTCTGTGATACAATATCCACAGTCAACGTCTATCATCATCAGTTCCGGGAACCGGGGTGATCCTAAACTTTTTTGATGTGTTTGTTGTTTTCATGCAACTGTTTAATAAAATATGTTGGAAATTATAAGCCAGAGTTAGTGTCTGATTGGTAATTGTTGCCTTGTCTTTATTGAGTTGAAGTATCCTTGAGCTCGTGACCTACGTCTCAGTATGCGCTGTGTAGTTTGGTTTAGCGACGGAGCCGACTTTAATTTGGTTGGGTTCGTCAATACCCTAACTTTGCGCCTTTGGGGGACTGGATATCCGCATTTCCCGATCGAGAGGTCTCTTCACCCTTAATGGGTGATGCTGTGGTGTGCACTGGTCCGTCACGGAATAATCGGTGCAGTATTCCTTGAGAGCACTGTAACTACCGACCGGTACCTGAAGGTTCTGGTATATGATTTCGTCCTCATTATCCAAAGTGATCCTGATTTTGACAAGATGTGGTTCATGCAAGACGGAGATCGACTCCATCGAAGTAGGAGAAGCTTTGGGACCCACATTATGGTTCTGGGTTACCCAGAGGCAACCGGCAAGGGCACCGATTGGGCACCATATTCTCTGGATCTGAACACATGCGGCTCCTTTTTGTGGGGCTATATTAAAGACAAGGTGTACAGCAATAACTCCAAAACCACTGATAAGGTGAAAACAGCCGTTTAGGAGGTCATCGACAGCATCGATGTTCCGACACTTCAGCAGGTCATACAGAATTTCGCTATTCGTCTGCTTCATATCATCACCAATGATAGCAGGCATATCGATCATGTCATAAACTAAATCCAAATATCTGTAGTGGCGTCTACATGTTGAATGAAAGGTGTGCATGTCGTAGTTTGTAACTAATTTACGTTTTTATTTTCATAATGATTTGTAACCTCCCCCTCACTTATCGACCTTAATGACAGTGAAAAATTAAACCGCGTGTACCTAATGGAAATCTGGGAAAAGCAATCGTCACCGAAGTTAATCTGTCGGTAAAGAGGGAAGAAAGGGTTACATCTAAATGAAACGAAAAATGCCAATGAAACTGGTGGAAATTAATTTTGAAAATGGGTTAAGTTAATAAAGAAAGTAAATGTGCGGCCGTTACGTTAACAATTAACTAGCGGTAATTAGATATTTGAGATTTGGAGGAAATTACGGTCCCCAGTCCTATGGACAATTACTATAGTAACTGAAAAGGAAAGGTTATTACACATATAATTAGTACTAGAAGCGTGGCAGCTGAAGGTTGACACGTGTAGTGCGAAAACTGAACGTTTGTCAGAAGTGATAAACTTCGCTACACTCTGACTTAATTTAGCAAAAGAATTAATAAAACCGGAAAATTGAAAGTTAATTTAGTGACTGAAGTTAATAGTGAGCTTTCTTTCTGAAGCACATCGAAATTCACTAAAATAGGTTAGTCTTGGACTACCTCAACAATCATTTCAAAAGCTATAAGAGATTTAACTTTGAACTTGTTTTAAATGATTCTCAACAATTAACAATAGTAAAATTTAGTACGTACCAAGCTGAGCTGCAGTCACAGGTAACTAAAATACGGTAACAAAACACGCACTCTTAATTTGTGCTTGTGCAATCTAAATATTGTAGCCAGCTATGAATACCGTAACTGAACTTTGAAATTAAAGCAGTGAAATCGAATGTTGCTGGCGTTTGAATTTCAGCGACACTCGGGTTCATTTCGGAAAAGGAAGGGACCCTGCTTGGCAATGCAATTGGGACAATGAGCAACAAAGGTTCATGCTCAGTTGCTGTAATTTTGTGATGCAACAATTTTAAAAGTTGGAAAAGCTGAGGTCTGCCATACAGTTCTAAAACTTTACGTGCTTCCAGTCTTCCTTGTTGGTTGATTGAAGGTTTGAAGCCGTCGATCGAGGAGGTGGCGACAGTCACTCATTGTCGGCCGTCGCTGTTGCAGGAGCTGGATGTTGGCGCGCCTTCTTCTCGACACGGTCACCAGACGAAACGGGCTCTTGATGTGCGCCAGCTAATGCTTTCCGTCCGCGACACCGTGTCAGAAACTATCATCGCAAGTCGAGCGCAATTACATGCTGCCCAACCCCGAAAGCGTGGCAACTCGCGGGAGCTTCACACAACACACCTGCTCCACTGCACCACCCCAGCCAGACTCCCCCTCTGCCCGCGCTCCACGCGCTAGAGTTAACACTACCAAAGATCCTAAACACTTGGGTTCTCCACACGACCTATCGATGTATTCGTTCGATAGCATAGTTTTTCCTAGGCCAGACCCAGCGTATAAATACAAATAATATTCACAAAACAAACCAATTATAAATCGACATAAATGCATAAATAAATATATACAAATAGTAATACAATTACAATATATAAAGACACAGAAATGTCATATCTTCGGGTAACAAAATAAGGAAAAATCTATAGTACAATAGATGAAAATAGAAGGATATGCATTTCCGGCGTTACAAATTGTCAGCCTCTCGCTCGCTAGGGAATGCAGAAACAAGATTAGTATAATAAGGGCATGCATACACACTGCGCTACCCACACAGGCCCTCGGGGGCAGCATTATGCCACGTGATACATTCAATTGGGCTTCCATAGGCCCTGTGGTATTAATGTAAAACTGATGTTAGCTGTGGGATATGCGAAGATCAATGCAGACCACATCCATCCCTTCGTGCTTGATGTGTTCCCTGATAGCGAGGGCATTTTGCATCACGATAATTATACTTACTTCATGGCATGTTTATCGCGCACCACTGGTTTGAGAAGTATGATAGTTTACTCATGGTGACGCTTGGTCACGAAATTTGCCTGATCAGTATCCGATGGAATAATCTATGATGCTTTAGAGCGTCAGCTCAGTGTCCATTACCACTGCACCGTAAGTTACGTGAAATGAGTGACCTGTCCTAACAAATTAGAGGCACATACCTTGGGAACTTGCCAAGATCTTATGGAAAGCATGGCAGACAGAATCAATGTAGTATTTCGTTCCAAAGATGGACCAACACGTTATTTAGCAGTTTAGGCTTATCGGTGCGTATAATTAAGCAATAGAAACGGAAACTTACAATGAGACATATATTTTTAACACGAAGTGGTCATAAGGTCTTGGTTCTTCAGTGTCTGCTTGGCACGTATGAGGACTGGCTAGATAGCATGTTTGGCGGATAGTCGAACTCATAAATTGTCTCCAGACAAAGTGCAGAAAACGGAAGGCAGCTTCCTGTAAAAGTGTCTAAATGCTCAACTTTAATCGGGGTCTCATTAGAGGCAAATGATCCTCACAGAGCAACGGCAGTGAGATTTCTGCAAGCAGCCGCTGCGCCGTACGCTTTGAGTGGTGGATCACGGCGGGTTACCTAGTGCTAGGCAGCTGGCTCCGTCTAGCTTTCTCCCAGCTACACCGGTAGTCCACGAGCGCGCCGAGGCAGGCTTGGCTTCTAATCAGCGGGGAAGAAAGCAACGCACTGAAATTTCGTATCTGGCACAACAGTGGATGAATGCTAGGCATCGCTCTTCCTGGATTCAGCTTTCTCTCTCCACTGTACACCGCTGCACAGTATTCAGACAAAATTCAGTTCCATATAGATCTGGCAAGGTCCACCACTGCCAATAGAACGAACTGTGTGTGGCGATGTACAAAACTGTCAATTAACTTTATAAAATTATAAAGAGATCGCGTGGTCATAATTTCCCTAGACTGTCGCACACCGTCTTGTTCACATTTTAAAAAATATGACTTAACGCATGTTGACGTTAAGCCATCGTCAGATTCCACCAGATAAAAACACAAAAATGAAGAAGCACAAAATTTGAGATACATGTATGTAATAGCGAGTCATACTATATCAAGGTGACAAATATGTTCCAGTCTATAAGAGACCCATGAGTGCTGTTGTGTTTGGTAACATAGGTTGTGTTAAGTAAAACGAGCTGTACCTTTGGTAGCGTTGGAGCCGACACGATTTCAAATGTAGTACCTGAAAGGTTTAGTATTACATACAATCATACTCTGCTCATAAACGTAATAAAATGTACTATGCACAGAGTGAAGAAAATGTTCAAGAGGCGATTGGAAACAAAATAAAAAAGGAAATATTTCACAATAAAGACAATGCTCGTGATAAATCTGTGTTGGGATGACACACAGTGATGCTGTCTCAGAGTGAATCGTTCATAGTCTTAAAAAAGCTAAACTGAATGCAGGCTTTGGTACTACAGGAACATTCGGAGCAAGATTACGTCATAAAATCGGCGTGAAACATAACGAAATTACGGGTTCGGGCGCTTATAAAAATAATTTTCAAGACTGTAATAAATTTTACGTTGACCAAGCAGGCAGCTATGTCGACATTTCTATTTAGACAGCGGAGGTGGGAATAGAACAAAAGTTCTCTCGATAATATTCTGGACTATCATGAACATAAATTTGGTCATACACATAACAATTTAGAAATAGTACAAAAAGTGCCATAAAGCTATACTTTTAATATTCCAGAAGAAATTGAACTCTTTTTCACGATAACAAAAATCGCTCTGAGCACTATGGCACCTAACATCTGAGGTCATCAGTCCCCTAGACTTAGAACTACTTTAACCTAACTAAGGCCACCACACACATCCACGCCCGAGGCAGGATTCGAACCTGCGACCGTAGCAGCAGCGCGGTTCCGGACTGAAGCGCCTAGAACCGCTCGGGCACAGCAGACTGGTTCACGCTAACACCCAAACCTCCAGATGTCAGGCACTCAGGTTGGTACCAGACGCTGTGTGTTGATAGAGTATCAACCAGAACACCGATATAGCTCGTGCTATGTGTGGTCGTCTGGTAGAACATCCTTAAACGATAATTAAAGGTAACGCCAGAGTTACGGATACAGAAAAAGTGTATCTGTGAGTGGAGTCTTGCAGATAACGCGTGACTGAGTTGATAGAGCATGAAGTCGTCAGACCAAAGGTCCTTAATCAAATCACACAGATGACAAATGTTTTTAACGCATGAAACTCTTGTAAGAGAGAACATTTTCCAGGGATGTAAAAGAACTTTTCGGAGTTCGTAGCAATGTTCTTTTGGCAGTCGCTTCAAGTAGCAAACCTAATGAGTACGTTTGTACAGAGGTGTGTGCTCTGTCGGACATGTGCGACAGAACAGACACAGTTCGCGATGAAGCAGCCTGTGCATTTGTAATTTCACAGAACAAACATAAACAATCGGAACAGTAGAATAAAGAAACAACTGCATCACACGTGCGCAAGTGTTAATAGACCGGTATAAAAAAAGAACCTTGTTCTCCACGGAAGCTACACGTATTCATTATTCACAGTTATGCTTTTCCTGTGCTCCGTAGTTCTGTTGTTACTCTTAATTAACGTTGATGCCCATTCTGCTGTGTGACAGGACATACACTACGTGATAAAAAGTATCCGGACACCCCCAAAAACATGCGTTTTTCGTATTAAGTGCATTGTGCTGCCATCTACTGCCAGGTACTCCATATCAGCGACCTCAGTAGTCATTAGACATCAGGAGAAAGCACAACGGGGCGCTCCGTGGAACTCACGGATTTCGAAAGTGGTCAGGTTATTGGGTGTCACCTGTCATACGTCTGTACGCTAGATTTCCACACTCCTAAACATCCCTAAGCCCACTGTTTCTGATGTGATAGTGACGTAGAAACGTGAAAGGACACGTTCAGCACTAAAGCATACAGGCCAACCTCGTCTGTTGACTGACAAGAGACTGCCGACAGTTGAAGAGGGTCGTAATGTGTAATAGGCAGACATCTATCCAGTCCATCACACAGGAATTCGAAATTGTATCAGGATCCACTGCAAGTAATATGACAGTAGGCGGGAGGTGAAAAACATGGATTTTATGGTCGAGCGGCTGTTCATAAGCCACACATCACGCCAGTAAATGCCAAACGACGCCTCGCTTGGTGTAAGGAACGTAAACATTGGACGATTGAACAGTGGAAAAACGTTGTGTGGAGTGACGAATGATGGTACACAATGTGGCGATCCGATGACAGGGTTTGGGCATGGGGGATCCCCAGTGAAGGTCATCTGCCGCCGTATGTGGTGCCAACAGTAAAATTCGGAAGCGGTGGTGTTACGGTGTGGTCGTGTTTTTCATGGAGGGTGCTTGCACCCATTGTTGTTTAGCGTGTCACTATCACTGCACAGGCCTACATTGATGTTTTAAGCACCTTTTTGGTTCCCATTGTTGAAGAGCAATTCGGGTATGGCGACTGTATTTTTCAACACTGTGGAGCACCTGTTCATAATGCACGGCCTGTGGTGGAGTGGTTACACGACTGTAACATCCCTCTAATGGACTGGTCAGCACAGAGTTCTGACCTGAATCCTATAGAACACCTTTGGGATGTTTTGAAACGCCGACTTCGTGCCAGGCCTCACCGACCGACATCGATACCTCTCCTCAATGCAGTACTCCCTGAAAACGGGCTGCCATTCCCCAAGAAACCTTCCAGCACCTGTTTGAGCGTATGCCTGCGAGAGTGGAAGCGATCATCAAGGCTAAGTGTGGGCCAACACAATACTGAATTCCAGCGTTACCGAGGGAGGGCACTGTGTCCGGATACTTTTGATCACATAGTGTAGTAAGAACTAAATCGGACTTTTGGTTGACACTCTATCGACATAAAATGTTTGGTACCGACCTGAGTGTCTGACATCTGGAGGTTTCCGTGCAAGACAGATCTTCAGCGCTTGCTTAACGAATAAAGCTATCTGAGACTAAACTGGTATTTTGCCATCGTTAAAGAGCTGTTGATGTAGCAATGCGAGGAGTACGGCGGATCACGGTGGAGTTGGGCGTACATCGGCCCCGAGGCGAGAACCGTCCAGACACGACTCCATTGTCAACATCACATGGTAACACGACGGCCTCCAGATAGAGGCGATATCAGTGTGCAACATTCCATTTTACTATTTCAACGCCCTTGCTATATACAGGACGTCCGAGAGGAAATGCGTTAATTTGAAATGTCTGAAATACGACATGTATTCGATGCATAAAGAAGATTCGTGGAACAATGGGTACAGAAAGTTCTGAAGTTTTGCATTTTCAATGTCTGTAATACAACATGCATGCGATACATAAAGAAGATTCATACAATGTTGGATGCACAAAGTTTTGAAGTGTGAGCCCCACGAGTGGCACCGAGGATATCTAATCGATACTCGATTTCTCTCCAGGTATTCTTTATCATCTGTGGCGTTTCTGTCTCACTTGTAACTCTGATTCTCTGACAGAGCTATTCAAGAGTTGTCGCTTTGGAATTGTACACCTTGGCCTTATCCCCAAAGGAATGAATTCAATGTAGTAACGTCGGGCGAGTGGAGTGGCCATGGAAACAGACCACCTCTGCCTATCCAGCTTTGAGGGAATTCATCACTAAGTGCTTTAAGAACTTCCGCATGACAGTGTAGAGATGCTCCGTCCATCTGGGATGGAACACAACATTAAGTTATGTACCAAGAAACGAGTGAACAGTCATAAGCGTCTCTGCAAAGAAAAGAGGTCTAATTACTTCATCCTCCATTGAATCACGCTTTTGGGCTCTCTCGTTCGTACTCCACGCCTCAGAAGAGAAGAATGTTCTAAAAAAAAAAAAAAAAAAAAAAACCCTCAACTCCGCCCGAACAGACCATGAAGGCCCAACGATACCGATCGGCCTCCATGTCAACCGCAGCCATCAGCCCATAGGCGTCACTGGAAGCGGATATGGAGATGCATGTGATTAGCACACCTCTCTCCCGGCCGTATGTCAGTTTACGACCGGAGCCGCTGCTTCACAACCAAGTAGCTTCTCAATTTGCCTCACAAGGCCTGAGTGGTGAGTTCTCCCCGCTGGCCAACAGGGCTCGGCAGGCCGGATGGTCACCCATCAAAGTGCTAGCCCAGCCCAACAGCGCTCAATTTCAGTCATCTGACAGGAAACGGTGTTACCACTGCGGGAAGGCCGTTAGCCAGCAGGACGTTCACTATCCTCCAAATTCGCACTTGGTGTCCGCCAATCCTTATATGAAAACAATGTTAGCCAAGAAGTTGTCTACGTCAGTGCGCTAAAGAATGACCACGGCAAACGTTGCTCGTTTGGGTTTACCGACGGGCTTCATCTTATGTAGCACATCGCCGATAGCTGACTTTGGGACATCAAACTCACGTTCTGCCATACGGACAGATTTTTGGACTTCTTTGGATACGTTTCTGAAATCCGGTTAACGGACTGCTCTAATGTTTTTAATGTTCCACCACAGTACATCTTAGCAACAGATCCTGTCTCTAGAAATGCTACTTCCCACACTTTGATTCTCTCGGTGTAGAGAGGATTTCCATGTCGCTCTCCGTGGAAACGTCATCGAAATCCAGCAATGAACCCTATTTCTAAATACTACCATACGCTTTGTACTTTTTCAGCATTAGTTGCTATTTTCAGTTAGTTGAAAATATTTCAGTTTCTTCCGTTTTCAGCTCCTCAAACAAAAAAGAAAATTCAAATTCAAATTAAAATAAAATTCGTATAAAATCGTAAAAATAAAATTTACATCTAATGTACCACCAAACACCTAACGAAATCGGGTTGTTTACTATTTTCAGTACAAGTATTTCAAATTAGGGCGTTTCGTCTACAGAGCGCATGAGACCCAATGGCTAGTGCAACACGAGGGTGAGATCGGGAGCTGCAACAAAAAAAATGGCTCTGAGCACTATGGGACTTAACTTCTGAGGTCATCAGTCGCCTAGAACTTAGAAGTGATTAAACCTAACTAACCTAAGGACATCACACACATCCATGCCCGAGGCAGGATTCGAACCTGCGACCGGAGCGGTCGCTCGGTTCCAGACTGTAGCGCCTAGAACCGCACGGCCACTCCGGCCGGCGAGCTGCAACACTTAGAAGACAATAACTGTGGGAAGGGATGAAAATAGCCGGCCTCGGTGGTCTCGCGGTTCTAGGCGCGCAGTCCGGAACCGTGCGACTGCTACGGTCGCAGGTTCGAATCCTGCCTCGGGCATGGATGTGTGTGATGTCCTTAGGTTAGTTAGGTTTAAGTAGTTCTAAGTTCTAGGGGACTGATGACCACAGCAGTTGAGTCCCATAGTGCTCAGAGCCATTTGAACCATTTTTTTGAATGAAAATAATGAAGTCATCACTACGCAACATCTTCCCTATTTTCCGTAAACTTAGCTTTTACATACTTTTAAAAAGGACTTATGCTTGTTTTTATAATATTGTCATATATGAAAGTGGATCTATCGCCACTCTTGTCCACTTAACGGCCACGGATTTTTTATTTAAGGCAGCCTGTCACTGAAAGGTAGCACTTGTCATGATCCTCGATTTCCTCTAATGTGGTACATTCCACGTATATATATCCACTATTTTGTGCTTTGTAAGATAAATGCTTCTCATTTTTATCTCACATATTATGAAGATGGTTTATACCCAAAACGTTGTCTGATGTAGAAAAATGATTGTTGTGCTATCATTTCTGCAACTACTCTGAGAAAAAGCGCACACCCCTTTAGAAGAAATAACAGTTAATAGATAATACAAGGCTGCTAACAGTAACGACTGGAAGGGGAAATGACATAAAATTCGTTAATTTGTACATGGAGCTTTGTCGAAAATTGTGTGAACTCTGTCTAAAAGCTAATGGAGCTAGGACGGTTCTTGGGTCTTTGTGTGAGATGAAAAACGATCCGTTGATACGAAAACTTCTCGTTGCCGAAATTCCACTTAAGTGATATTTTGAGTACATTAACTATTGACTGCAGTAATCATCCTTGTATTGGTAGTAAGAACGTAGGTAATCCAAAATCACAAGGATCTAAGAATGAATTGATTGTGAATCTTGCAACAGATGCACTTGAAGAATTGTAGCGTTATAAATGATGAACTTGCTGAGAGCACTGGTATTCACAAGAGTCTGAAATCCCGTCAATGATTGAAAGAAGAGAAGTAACTCTGTACTAACGGCTCCTCACTGCTTTAGTATGAACGCCGGAAACTGCATTCTTATTTGAAACTAAGATTCGACGTTGAGGAACACATCGTGTACGGAGCGTAGATAAGAAGTCACACAACGGTGTGTGGAGAGATTCAACTTCCCGACGAACAAAAATTTTCCAAGAGCTCTGTCATACATCGCATTATAATAATGGTTTACAATCAGCACGGCAGACTGTTCCATGTGTAGCAAATGTGACAGAAGTGACTTCATACAAAAACTACTCAGAAAAATGCATACACGACGACCACCTTTTCTTCACAGTCTGGGCCATTAGTTCTATATGACACTGCTTGTCGTATCGTGAATTTCGTAAACGAATACCACCAAAAATTATTTTCTCCCCCCCCCCCCCCCCCCAGTCGTAATTTCCTTTTCTTCCAAAGGATCAATTAGATGAATAGAGATGTGTCTTTGATGGAATTAAGAAGGTGTGTTGGATGGAATAATCGTACTCAAGTGAGATGTCCAAGATAAAACAGCATGGCCTTCCAGGGATTCAGAAGCAGAGTACAGTGTGGTTATAATTAAACTTTTGCTACTTGAGCCAATGTACCCAGCTTTATAGGAATGATTTTGAAACTTCCTAGCAGATTAAAACTGTGTGCCGAACCGAGACTCGAACTCGGGACCTTTGCCTTTCGCGGGCAAGTGCACTACCAACCGAGCTACCCAAGCACGACTCACCACCCCTCCTCACAATTTTACTTCCACCAGTACGTCGTCTCCTACCTTTCAAACTTCACAGAAGTTCTGCGAAACGCGCTGGACTAGTACTACTGGAGGAAAGATATTGCGGAGACATGGCTTAGCCACAGCTTGGGGGATGTTTCCAGAATGAAATTTTCGCTCTGCAGCGGAGTGTGCGCTGATTTTGAAACTTTCTGGCAGATTAAAACTGTGTGCCGGACCGAGACTCACGCGGGAGTTCGAGTCTCGGTCCTGCACACAGTTTTAATCTGCCAGGAAGTTTCAAAATCAGCTCACACTCCGCTGCGGAGTGAAAATTCCATTCTGGATTCATAGGAATGATGTTCAGGCTGTGCGCCACAGGATTTGTGTTATTAGTAGTGTTAGTATCACAACTTTCCGCTAGGCGCCGGTACTGGTACGCTGACGTAGAGCTGAACCACAAGCATCAATGTGCTGAACAAGATGAGGAGGGCTTTACCCGTAAAGCTGTTTTGTCAAAACAGCAGCAATACGCTGCTGCTCTTTGCGTGTATTGACGCATTAAGGGAATACTCCGCACTGGAGTTGAAGACCGTGAGTCCAAAGCTCGAATTAACTGACGATTTGGGAATTGCTCGTGGGAGAGGCCAGTGACGTCACAGATTGTCGAACAAGTTATTGTTGCCGTGGATAAGGATGCTGAACGCACTGAGCTATGTTCAAGCAGTACACGAGCTGTGTCACGACTGCTGAACATTCCGTGGTCCACCGTTCGAAGAGTGCTGCGAACAATTTATCGTTAAATGGTACCTGTAGTGTGGTTCCAGGCTGTCTTAGATGCAGATAGTTTCATTCTCCTACGACCACTCGCTTTTCATGTGGGCCCTCTGAAGCAGCGAAAGTAGACAGTCGCAAAATAACGAACTACAGAGCTGACAAACAAATTTGTTAAGCGATGCGTTTCATTTCCTTATTCCTCGTACGGTAGATTTTTAACTACCACTGAATGCTTTGCAAACAACATTGAAGTGCATTGCTTCGACATATACGACCAATATTTTCCACATCTTTTTATGTTTAATTTACGCATGGAGCGAGGAAAGAAAATTTTCCCATTAATATTAATCATATGAGGTATAATTACATGAAAAGAATCGGCCACTTGTAAGCACAAGATAGACTAAAATGTTGAAGGGGAGCTCACATTTAAGTAGCAAATTGTTACTCATAGTATTTGGTGAAAATTAATGGGCCAAATATCTCAGAGAGAGTAAGTTGCAGCAAGCACTGTTCAGATGATGTAACTTCGCGAGAGCGCAGGAACTGTTCCCTGTAACACCGGTCGTGTTCTTCGCCCTGACGCCACTTCCTCATTACGCTATGGAGGCACCATAAACAAGTTCCCTATGTTACACAAGAGTTGTGAGCACTCGGTTGCGCGTTTCCTTCAGTGGCTGCAAGGGAACGAAACCAGATCCTGTCAGAGGTCGCTTTATTTCTCCTTTACGCACAGTAAACTGCTTTACCAATTAAGACCTCATTTCACAGATTTCGTAACATGATCAATGTTGTCTACTAGCACCCGTCTTACTTTGAGCCCTTTATATTTTCTAGCAACTGCAAAAGCAAAGTAGAACTACGACTGATATAAACAAATCAATTGTTTCTTTTGCGTTGCCAAACTGATCTCCCTTCAAATAATATGTCTGAAGATATTGCAGACTTCGGCATTATCCCTGAGAATTAGGTATCCTTGTACTTCTACAACGGTACGTTAACACTATACAGACAATTATCATTGGTAGTACGTGATCTTCAAGTTATATAGGTTCTAGAGGGTTCCTCACATGCTTATGTGCTAGTACGGAAATTAGTTGATACTGTAATGACTTCTTTCGAGTGGTACTTTTGATTCAGGAGCGTGGAAACCTCTTCTTTTTTTCTTCTTCTTCTTGCGTGTGGTTTAATTGTGGAAAGCGTAGGGGCCTCTGGTCGAATTATAGAGCAATACCGCTTCAGCTTGCAGTTAAAAGACACGGGCTAGTAGTTTTCACTTATTGTTAATCACCTGGCGGCACAACAGTGATACGTATTTGTGTTGTTTTCATATGTGAAATAACTCGTCTACATGTTTTTGATTATTTTATCTCTGTGTGGTTCATCGTCTTATCGTCAGACAACAGGAAAAAAGGAGTGTATTTAATGTTAACCTGTAACAGGGATATAACTGTTTAAAATTATGAGGTGACAATAATAATGAACGTGTTCATTGCACACCGTATACTGGAAAATTTTCTGTTGCTTCTAAAGGAAAAGGTGGTACTATGGACGAAGTGAAAATAGCTAAACATAGGAGTGTTATTAGTTCTACTTCTTCAACAAACCGAAACGAATTTTTACAACCAGCGATAGAAAATTGTGACCTGGAGTGTGCTGCCAAACAGACAATATTTAAGATGGGAGAAAACTGATATTTCTTGTTGCCACATTTATAAAGTGGTTGAGTTTCGATGTCTTTGCCTGGGGGGGGGGGGGGGGGAGAATCTGCTCCAGTTAAGAGAGATTCTTTTTTTTCAGCTGTCGACAATATTTGGTCTGCAGAAAGGGACAGACTTTCAATATTTAACGTTAAACATCTAAACGTTAAATTATTTCAGAAACTTCTTTTCGTGAATTTTATGTTGTAATTAAAACAAACCAACCATTCTCAAAAAAGTCATGTCCAGTGAAAAACGCAACTGAATAAATAATATTTAATGTTTCAGTACACTGTTAAGACTCTTCAGTTAATTCAAAACATATCGCCCGCATCTCGTGGTCGTGCGGTAGCGTTCTCGCTTCCCACGCCCGGGTTCCCGGGTTCGATTCCCGGCGGGGTCAGGGATTTTCTCTGTCTCGTGATGGCTGGGTGTTGTGTGCTGTCCTTAGGTTAGTTAGGTTTAAGTAGTTCTAAGTTCTAGGCGACTGATGACCATAGATGTTAAGTCCCATAGTGCTCAGAGCCATTTGAACCATTTGAGCCAAAACATATCCTGAGTAGGACACAAAAATATAGGGATATGTCCTGGGTTAGATTTAAAAAGATATGGTAAGTGTGAGAGAAGAGCCAACGAAAAGCCGCACGTTTCGTCACGGGGTGGTTTAGTCGGCCATAAAGTATTACGGAGATGCTCAACGAACTCCGGTGGTAAACGTTAGAAAAGAGGATTTGTGCATCAAGAAAGCAGAGCTAATACAGAGGCTCACCCACAATCATTCTTCCCGAGCGCTATTCGCGATTGGAGCAGGAAAAGAGAGCACAGTTAATGGTACGAGAAGTACCACCTTCTACACCCCGCCAGGTGGCTTGCGCGGTATTGATGTAGATGTAGACGATGTTTAACAGATCACTACAAAAGTGACCAGTTAAACGCCAAGCGAGGTAGGGGCAGCATCTCTTGCCAAAACGGGGAGACATGGAACATTTCATAAGAGGCAGACGAACAAATCGGAGGCGTCCCAAACACCCATATGCACATCCTTAGCGCGCCGATGCACAGAACACTATACACAAACACTCTGATCTGGACGACTCATATCAGTAACACAACACGAAACCTCATGACCCAGCCGGCATACATAACAGTAATAGACAAAACACTAGCGTTCATGAAGGCGACGAGGAAACCAACGTCACAAGTAGCCTGAAAAAGCACAATTCGCAGCACCACACGAATACTGCTGCAATTATCATCTGTCAGTTAACCGCTACTAACCACCAAACGCAACCAGCACCGTTTCAACTCATCAAAACATGCCCTAAAACATTAACATACACTAACTCCTCAATCACACACACCTCATCAACTCACTCCTTAAACCCACTATTTGTAGATGTAGACTTTGAGTTTATCCTATATATTAAGTAGTTACCATTGCTTTACTTACGGTTTTTGTTTAATTTTTGTATTGCTTTACTGTGTATAAATAGTTTGCTTAATGCAGAGTTTTGTTTAGGAAGCGCGAAAGCCTAATGGAGACGTTCATCTAACAACAGCGGCTAACGATACAAGAGAGACTTTGCGTGAATGTAAAAATCAAGGTCGTGAACTATCGGAGATGTTGCATTAGCGTTATTGAAATGGATATACGGGATGAGCAGTCTTGGAGAAGTCAGATCGATACTACAAGAGCATCACAAAGGCCAACATAACCACGCAAGGTAGCAGTCACAAGGCCAACATAACCACGCAAGGTAGCAGTCACGAAGACTCACTGTCTAATTCAAAGAATTAAAAGTTGTCAAATGGCAAAAATAATGCAGAAACACTCTAGGCAAGCTGGGAACGGAAGACCTCTATGGAGACTTCTGCCAGTCTGTTGTTCGCCTCGGTTGCCCCTCCAGCAAAATCACTTACGCCAATTGCAGTGCAAGTCACTTTAATTATCCATCACTTCCCAGCTGACCAATGCCTCCTCTGGGAAGTGAATAAATTTGCACAAAATTTCCCTTCCTCTCAGCTTTTGCTATTTAGCTCCTCCCAGGCCACCCATCAAGGTTAGCATCTGCATAAAACACCAATTTTTCCGAAATTCTGACTCCCAGAAAAGTACTTCAGATTCCTTGGTCCTATGTTCCCATGAGAGGCCAGCATATTTCATTCTGTCGCTCTTCACCTGATTTACTTCAGACTCTGAGGACCATGAATTCAGCGTGAAGTTCCTATAGTCACGAACACGCATATTACGGCCTCTGTTGACTGCTCCACCGTAGCTTTGCGCGGCTTTCTCGCATGTTTCACTGAAAATGGGACAACAAAATGGTTCAAATGGCTCTCAGCACTATGGGACTTAACTTCTGAGGTCATCAGTCCTCTAGAACTTAGACCTACTTAAACCTAACTAACCTAAGGACATCACACACATCCATGCCCGAGGCAGGATTCGAACCTGCGACCGTAGCGGTCACGCGGTTCCAAACTGAAGCGCTTAGAACCGCAAGGCCACATCGGCCGGCAATGGGACAACAGACATTTATCAACAGGTGTACAAGTTCTCCATCTGCTTCACGGTACACCAGGATGGGGTCAATCACCCCCTCACTGTTACTCATCTTAAGGCAGCTGCAGGCCGCGCCCCGTTACCACTTTCTTAGAGTTTGAGCTGCCCTGGTCTGCCTATTGTCGCTTCCCTTCGCCGCTCCCCAGCCGCACGCCGCCACCCGGCCGCGGTCAACTCTGAATACTTCCCTGGGATAAACTAGCCTCCAGTAAATCGACGCGTTTCCACAAAGTTTTCATGTTGCGTGAATTACTTTAAAACCATAACCCAACATTGATTATTCCAATACGTCCACACGATACCCTCTACAAGATGCATTGTGCCTTGTCAGTCATTTTGTTCAGCCCTACAGTTCGCTCAAGCCGGCCGGAGTGGCCAAGCGGTTCTAGGCGCTACAGTCCGGAACCGCGCGAGCGCTACGGTCGCGGGTTCGAATCCTGCCTCGGGCATGGATGTGTCTTATGTCCTTAGGTTAGTTAGGTTTAAGTAGTTCTAAGTTCTAGGGGACATATGACCTCAGCAGTTGAGTCCCATAGAGTGCTCAGAGCCATTTGAACCATTTGAAGTTCGCTCAACGTGAGTTCGGTGATCTTTAATGACTTCATGTAAGGGGCATAGTTCTTGCCATCTTACACACCGACCTACTTAGGGAGAAATTATCATCACGATAAAATAAGAGAAATCAGGGCTCGCACAGAAAAAAATATGTGTTCCTTATTCTCTCGTGCCGTTCGAGAGTGGAACGGTAGAGAGACAGCTTGAAGGTGGTTCATTGAAGGCTCTGCCAGGCACTTTATTGTGAATAGCAGAGTAATCACACAGACGTAGACGTAGATGAAGAGAAGTGGGTTCAGACAGTGCTCTAGAGCGCCGCCACTGTGCAGGTGTTTACGGTGCGGCTGGAGAGCGGCCTGCCGGAGTGGGTGCGGCGGCAGCGGCGCGTGCCCGCCTCCACGCCCTTCCCGTGCGACACGCGCGGCGGCCGCTCCGCCCAGAGGCCCTCCTCGGTGCACCGCCTCAGGCCCGGCGACATCGACGTCGTCGCCGCCATGGGCGACAGCCTCGTGGCCGGCAACGGGGCCCTCGACGAGTTCGCGCTCGGCGCAATAATAGAGTACCGCGGCGTCTCCTGGTGCGCAGGTACGTCTCACTGCTCCGTCTCTGGTGGTCGTGCCAGCTGAACCACAGTCAGGAACACAACCCAGCCGCCTTGGATGTGACTGAATTTTTCCGTTTCAACAGTCTTAGCTGTCATCTTCATGTCTCAAACATCTTTTCGTAGTGTCCAGCATATGTAATTTGAAGTGCTATTGTGTACCGTATTTCCGTATTTGTATCATGTAACAAGCATCTGTGAGCAACATGTATGTGCTTTTGGACAGGGGGCTCTGTGTTTTTAAATACAAACAAACGTTTATAATGTGCTGACTTCTATTCACTTGACGTCTTGTGCATGAGGTTCAGCGAAAAGTGAACATGTTTTTCTACAAAAAATGTTAATGACCTTAAAATGACGGCTAAGGCAGTTGAAACCTGTTTCCTTGAAGAAAAAGTATTTTGAGCGATCCTGGCTTTTGAGCGGTTTTTTTAACAATGTATTAGATGTAATTGTATGAGAGGACAGAGTAAACTGCTTTACCCAAGGGAATTTCATTATTAATCAAAACGTTATTTCTCTAAATCGTGGGATTTATTTCTAACTCCAGTTGCACTAAGGTAATATTATTTTTGGATGACTAGTTTTTGTATAAATCCATATGTATCCAAATTGTTGCTACACGTCATTTTACCCTAATATGAAGGGGAAAACGGTGCATCAACTGGTATTAAATATCGCATTGTAAGATCTTTAATTTTCTGCTTTAGTAGTTCATTTTACATTCTTAAGCGTACTAGATTATTCAGACTAGACTTAATCTGACAATAGGCAACGTGACTATAAACTATACCGGGTGTTTGGAAATTACCATTACAACATAATAGTTTGGATAGGAACCCATGTCCGTTCTACGACGGTTTCAGTTCAGATGTTTAACTCATATACTTCTTGTGGAGGAACTGAATTAGGCGTGATGTAATACAGTTATTAAGTAACAGTTTGAATGGAAACATAACGAAAAATCGATTTGTCATTTACGCATATTTGTTTGTATCAACACTTAAACATTACATATTTGTAATATTCCAAAACAAAAGGTAACCCACCATACTGTATGTACAGAACTGCACTAATGCATTACAACAGCGAACGAAGTTCTCTGTTTTCTCTCCTCGCACTCTCTCGTACTTAAGGGCGTACCGTATTAATACAATATTTGTCATACGATTGAATGTTATATATTTTATTTCTTATACTGTATCAAGAAGCAATAGGGCCTGGTTTTCATAAATTTACAGTTATGCTCCTGTACCAGGCCACTGCCATTTTATCCTGTGTTATTGAAGGAACTATACGCAGATGTTATCAGAACATACGTACTTTCTCCTATCTGTTGCTTCTCTCTGTTGTTCTATCAATTATGTTAACGTAGGTGAATAACATGAGGAAAACAGAGAATTCGTCTGCACAACAATTCTGTCGCCTCCTTTCTTCAAATTATCATTGATTAGTATTCACACCATCGTCTATAGCAGCCAAAAACCGCTACACTCTTTACATCGCATACGTAAACCTACAATGAATAGCAATATATAGTGCATCTTGTTTTAATCTATTGATCACACAAGTCTGAGAAAAACTAACTTTACTGCTATCAACAGGAGTACATTAATGAGTATTTTAACATCTAATAAGCATACTAATGCCAAAGAAAATCAAATCTTATTGTGCCTCTAGAGAAGATGTCGATGAAAACAGTACTTGGGAAATGCATAACCGAAGACTAACTGTTACGTTGCTACTGGAAAAACCGTTGTAAAGGAAGTGATTGCAAGAAGAACTACCAATGTCTCCATCACATCAGCATGATTCGTTCGTGGGATGCATGTTCCATCTTGCAGCTGTAGGTAATTTCTGTAAGCATACTAACGGACTCTCTGACTGCTGTAAGCTCAGTCTAAAACTCTCAGCGCAGTGGTTAATTTGTTGAGTAACTTAGACCAGTATTTAATTTTTTTGTGTATAAAGACTGAAGCGGCGAGTGAAAATTTGTACCAAGGCCGGCAATCGAACTCCAGTCTCCTGATTACTAGACAGCAGCGTTAGCCACTAAGTCACCTTGACACAGCGGTTCTCAGAATAGCACGGACTACCCTGGCACACATCCCTCCTTACACACGAACAGAATTGCCGAGGCTCTCTATGTTCTGGAATAGCACCTCAGCATTGAGCATAAATAGATGATCCAGCCTGAAACACAGGTGAACAATTTTAGAGACGTTACTGGTCTCATACAGATATGATTTTGTGTATATAGTCTGAAGCGGCGAGTGGAGCTTTACACCAAGGCAGGAATTGAACCATATATGTTGCACTTACGGTGCCGCTCTGAATTTCTCTCTGTTTTACGCCTGTGACGATGAAAGTCATAGAATGCTCGCACTGACGCATATAGGGTAAAGGCAGGTGAAGTTCGCCGTTCTGGCCCTAGACGGGCCATTCGATCCCTACCGACCGTCGTGCCATCCTCTCCGAATGGCGTCATTGTACGCGGAATGGAGGGGCATGTTGTCAGCACAGCGTTCTCCCGGTCCTGGAAACCGTTATAATCAACTTCACAGGCCTGAGTGTTCTCCGTATCAACCCTCCAACCAAAAATCCATGGCAGTACCGGGAATCGAAACCTGATCCTCCGCTTGGCTGTCAGCCGCGCTGACCTCTCACTGCCTCGTCTCGTAATCGAGAAATTTTTATCTGTATTTCTACACACCAGTTCGTACTTTGCCTAGCTACGACGGAGTTAATAAACTTGAGAGAACCTTATACCCGAAACGGTTGGTTTCCTCCAAATTATTCCGAGAAAATAATAGTAGTAATAAAGTAGCAGGAAGGACAGATTTAGCCGGCCGAAGTGGCCGTGCGGTTAAAGGCGCTGCAGTCTGGAACCGCAAGACCGCTACGGTCGCAGGTTCGAATCCTGCCTCGGGCATGGATGTTTGTGATGTCCTTAGGTTAGTTAGGTTTAACTAGTTCTAGGTTCTAGGGGACTAATGACCTCAGAAGTTGAGTCCCATAGTGCTCAGAGCCATTTTTGAAGGACAGATTTAGCGCCCACATACAACAAAATCCTTAGTAGAAGTGCATTATTTCACTTGGCTGGGTGTGAAGAAAAGTTCTGATAATTTCATTGTGAAATGAATCTTTCGAGTATTCACCTCACAAGATTTGAAGAAAATACATGAAACCTAAATCAAAAGAGTCAGGCGGGTACCTGAAGCTGACCCTCGCAAGTCATAGTATATTGTGCGTGCACACTACATCACGTCACTTGCTGTACAATTTCACTTATGGTTCTTATACCTGAAGCATTTCATCCATATGCTATTTGCGTCTTGAAGATACGTAATGTTTAACATGTAATTACGTTTCCATACATTCAAAAATTTCACTATTACACAAAATTTCTGGCAGGTGATAGCTAATACAAGTTGCTTTTATAGACAGATGCGAAATGCTTAAAATTCGAAGAAAGTTATGTATACTTCTAAATTAGATGAAAAGTTATCTTTGGTGACGTGTTTGTGTTTGCTCGATATGTGACAGCTGGAGCAGTTGCACGGCTAAAGATGCTATTGCATTTCTAGCACATGACGTTACTGCATTACTTTGTCACTACTTCACTTTTAACCGTGGCACGTCCTACTGACGTGTACTAACGTAAAAAGTCACTCGTGCCTAGTGTTCTGTGCGTAACTGGTGTACAGAGACAATCAGTATACAGAAATATACGAATGTCGTGTACACTACTTTGGCGCTCAAAAGCTGGCACTTAATAAAAACTTGTCATATTAATCTGCATACACAAACGTAAGTAGCTCAATAGATTGTAATTCCATTTTTTTCCTTTTTATTGCCTGTTTAGTGCTGGTCACATGCCTCGTTCCTCCAGCAAAAGACAGTTAAATTTGTGATGTGTTACTATCGTATATAAATTACAAAAAAACTGAAACTATTTTACTTGAATATTAAATCGCATTTATTCGGGTACTTATATCAAGGACGCATGAAACTAAAATGGATCTACAGAATTATTCTTTATTACGCCCTAAATGTTATCAACAAAATTTTTGTCAGGTCGCTATGAACAAGGTAATTAATAACCCCTGAATGTCTGCTTCATTTACTGTCACTCTTCAGGTGCGTCAAATACCGCCCTATATTCTCGAAAGCCAACAGAATGAATGAACTTCTCCACACATTATAAATTATTCATTAAATATTGTTCTATTGTTAACCTAATATACCTCAGTTTAGGACTTAGCAATTGGAATATTCATGAACTGTATTTAAAAACAATGGGCACACACCTGTGACACCACACCTCTCCAGTTCTTTGTTACGTGCCGTAGCGCTGTAAATAACGGCCCAAATTTTCGCAGCACGAAAAAGAGAAATTTATACCCGAAACATTTTCGACGAACTTAGCACTAGTTGATACTACAGATTTGTTCTTATTTATGTTTCAGAGCAGAATTAGCTAGTAAAGGTTCAAAAACACGCAGTAGATCGTTTTGTTGGCATGAACGTAACTTTTCCAACATTCAGTGAGAAGACATGCGAATATATCATTTGCAGGTGAGTTACTGTTTTCTCACAACATCCAAAAAGTCTGAAAATAAACCAGAGTATCATAAAAGAAAGGAAGCGTATTGTGTACATTTGTTCCTGTTGAATTTCGCAATTAGTTATTAATGGAACCACTTGTGCAATTCCCACGTTTGTTCTTTTATAATTCTTTTATAAAGATCAACATTTTATATGGATATCGTTATCATCAGACATTTCTCATCTGTTTCAGGATAAAGGTCTGTTCCGTACTTCCCTACTTTTCGAGGCTTTACAGATTTTAGCAACGTACATCTGTGTTGCCGCTCCCTCATTCGTAATAACGTCTACCCGTTTTGAATTAGATCACGGTGCCGGAGTGTCTTGTCTCTTGGAATCCAGAGTGATACTTACTTGGTTTGTGTACCACACATTTGTCCACGTTCATATCTATCCATTCCTATTTCCTCCTAGGTAGTCATAATTACGTCTTCCTTTCGAATCTGTATCCTGATGCACTTGCTTGATGAGTCTATCTTTGTTAGGAATTTTCAAAGTTCAGTTCTCCGCTACTGTCTGAGCACTCCAAATTTCTTTAAGAATTTCGAACTCAGTTTCCAAGTTTCACAGGAAAAAGGCGAAACTTTCAGTACACGCTGATTACAAACTTCCTATTTCAGAATTACTCTAATTTTCACTTTAAAAATCTCATTAGTTTCAGCTGACCCAAATATCAAAACTCTTCAACTGATTCCGTGACATCAGTGGTAACTTCTAGACACAGGTTTCTGATGTGTTGACTCTACTTTGTTTTTGCCGCGCGGGATTAGCCGAGCGGTCTCAAGGCGCTTCAGTCATGGACTGTGCGGCTGGTCTCGGCGGAGGTTCGAGTCCTCCCTCGGGCATGGGCGTGAGTATTTGTCCTTAGGATAATTTAGGTTAAGTAGTGTGTAAGCTTAGGGACTGATGAAACGGCTCTGAGCACTATGGGACTTAACATCTATGGTCATCAGTCCCCAGGGACTGATGACCTTAGCAGTTAAGTCCCATTAGGTTTCACACACACGCTACCTTATTTTTTTCTTGTTGTAAGTAACTTTCAGATATGATTTGAATCTCGCTCTGTTAAGCTCTTCCATTAACTGTCCAAAGTCCTTCTTCCACTAACTAAAACTGATGGTATCATTACTAAAATGTTAAATTATTTCTGAATCAGTGAGGGAAAAGTAGATATAAATCATTTTCGTCTAGCAGTTTGGCAAACAATATGGCCAAGAAAGAGAACTTGGGAATTGGGCTACGAGACTTAGCGTTCATTCTATAACGTAATTCCGTTTTAATCTCTAGTCAGCTGCCTATATTCCCTATTTTTCTGTTTTATGTCAGTACGGAATTGCTTAGTTTAAAATCGAAGGCGGTCTTTTTTTCCCAATAGTTCATAAATTCTCTTTCTTCTAGCGTTTATCCCGTCATACGGGTCTACCGTTTCAATTTTTCGGCAGTATTTATAAATTTGTGGCCGGATTCCCTCCCTGTCGCACAGTCGTTAGTTATCCTCAGGTAGAGATGCTGCGTGTTACATCTGTTGTCTGTTATCTTGTTTCAGCTGTATGTATAGTGCATTTAGTGAGTCGGACATCGAGGAACGACCCAGCAATTGCCTAAACGAGCGTGGGAAACCGCGTGAAAACATAGTCAGGTGCACCAAGCCAATGGA
The DNA here is from genome assembly GCF_023898315.1 of Schistocerca nitens. Lineage (NCBI taxonomy): Eukaryota > Metazoa > Arthropoda > Insecta > Orthoptera > Acrididae > Schistocerca > Schistocerca nitens. Next base: position 238,941,810 of record NC_064614.1, on the reverse strand, counting down.
TGTAAAAACACAGCACGATCTCCGTCTGGACCTGGCTCACCTCCCTGGTGCTTAAGGTACCGCGCTGTGCATTAGGTTATTCGAGCAGGTACGGTTTATCAGCTCCTGATGATGATGATGTTTGGTTTGTGGGGCGCTCAACTGCGCGGTCAACAGCGCCCGTACAAAGTCCCAATCAGAAAACAGTCCAATCTCGCCACTTCCACGAATGATGATGAAATGATGAGGACTACACAAACGCCCAGTCCCCGGGGCAGAGATAATCCCCAACCCGGCCGGGAATCGAACCCGGTCAGTTCCTGATGGTGGCTCGGTCTCCAATATGGAAGATGGTAGTAGATACTGTGGGGCGTAATTGTGCTGTTTAACACAGCCCTAGATGCTAAAGCCATATCTCTAGTGACCTTCAGAGAAGGTCACGAAAACTAATTTAATTGAAGTGATAATGTCTCATTGAAACGATAATTAGTAGGGATGGCTCAATTAAGTATGAAAACTTGGGTACTACGCCAGTTACATAGATCAACTAATCATAGGAGGGATCATCAACAGAAAAAAAGTAATCACTATAGGCATTAGGTTCATTATGGTAAACATCAACATATGAGTTTATATACCTGAATGAACATACAGTTACTAGGCAAGGAACTATGACTGTAAAATCCAACTTTGGCACAGGTGGGTACGTACAATACAAGTATAGTTATGAGAGGGTTTTCCAGACAGGACCAGTGACTGCAAAAGTGATTAGTTTATTACAGAAAGACTGCGGAAAAATAGGTTAGAACACCAGAACGTTCACCATACTGCATAATGAGAGCAACTATCTGGCTGTGAAATTATAAAACGGTGCAACTTGCTCCTGAATGGAGTGAATTAATTTCGTATTCCTACCACAACAGTGCTTGCAGTTCTGGCCCATCTTATCAAAAACGTAGCATGAATACGGAAAGCAGCGAGAATAGCGGCTGGAGACTTTGTACTCAGTGCTCATGTGGATACATCCATCTATATGACACCAAGATTCGTCAGTAGCGAAGCACCAAGTCTTCACTCTTCCATCTACCAGATAGAAGTGCATACACTCTCATGTCCCAGAAATATAAGTTCTCCGTCGTAAATCTCTTAACTGTTTCTGTCAGAGCAGGAATCTTGCCAGCCAGTAGAACCAGGGTTGCAAGATCCAGGATGTCAAATTAAACACCTTTCAGCCGTCTAGTTTCCAAATATATTTTATTTGGCTATCAGTTTTGGCGATTTACTACTCCATCATCAGGCCCCTGACCGATGTGTAGGAAGATTCCACCGTGATTGTGAACAAAACAGGGGCCAGTAATACAGGTGTTAGTAGATTTCTGCTTGCTATAGAAGCAGAAATCTGCTGATACCAGTATTTCTGGCCCCTGTTTTGATCAGAACAGAGGTGGAATCTTCCTACACGTCGGTCAGGGCCCTGAAGATGGCACAGTAAACGCCGAAACTGGTAGCCAAATTAAGTAAGTTTGGAAACTAGTCGGCTGAAAGGTGTTTAATTTGACATCCTGTATCGAACAGCTGAATCCCGCAACCGTCTCTGAAATGATGGACATCCAGAGATTGAAAGCTCCGTGCAGTAAAATTTTAGTAATAAGGTTACACAAATTCCGGTGGAATTCGTTATTATTAGTCATCAGGTCAGGATGAAATCAAGAGACTTCTTCATGATACAGTTCTAGAGCTGACAAGTAAGAGAGCTACCACATAGATACGCATGAAAAGGAATGCGTTCTACTGATGATGATGATGATGATGATGATGATTTGGTTTGTGGGTCGCTCAACTACCCGGTTATCAGCGCCCATACAAATTCCCAACCTTTGCTCAGTCCAAACTCTCCACTGTCGTGAATGATGATGAAATGATGAAAACAACACAAACACCCAATCATCTAGAGGTTCAAAAATGGTTCAAATGGCTCTGAGCACTATGGGACTTAACATCTATGGTCATCAGTCCCCTAGAACTTAGAACTACTTAAACCTAACTAACCTAAGGATATCACACAACACCCAGTCATCAATTCATCTCGAGGCAGGTGAAATTCCCTGACCCCGCCGTGAATCGAACGCGGGACCCCGCGCTCGGGAAGCGAGAACGCGACCACGAGCTGTGGACGCGTTCTACTGAAAATAACACTATGCACCAGTGGGAACGTTCTTTTTATTAATTTAAACAGAACCTTATTCCTTGTTATGGCAGCTGAGGTAATGGCGATTATAATGCTGGCTTCTGTAAAGCGGCAGCTGGCTAGATTTTTTTATCTCTCTAAAAGGATTCTTCGAACAGTGCTGTGTTTGGCAGATAGCTGTCCCCATGAACCGTTCAGATTCCTATGGACTGGGGGAGCCGAATGCTGTGGCAGATACCTGTGGCTGAGATTCGGCGCTGGGATAACACGTTTATGACACTGCTCATTCCTATTCAGGAAACTCTTATCTTTTCCCAGCCCCTTCGAAGGCTCTAGGCACTGTAGTCCCTTACTACAGTAGATGAAAAGTGAAAAGAAGACAATAAACAGGACCGTCACTGTTGGTACTAAATATGCAGCTGCGTAAGAGAGTGACTACATTGATCAAGAGAATGAGCATATAATATTCTGAAGTGTGTTGCGGTGAAAATTTAGGAGAAACCTGCCAATTGATACCTGGTCTCTGTGCGGTGTGGACGTGTAACGGCAGCGTGTGTGCGCGTGTGCAGGCGGGGACGGCACGTGGCGCGAGGCGGTGACGCTGCCGAACCTGCTGAGGGAGTACAACCCGGCGCTGCGCGGCTACTCGGTGGGCCGTGGCGAGTTCCTGGCGCCCTCGGCGGGCCTCAACGTCGCCTTCCCCGTCTCCGCGGACGCCGACGCGCTGCAGCAAGCGCGCACGCTCGTCCGCAGAATGCGCGCCTACCCCGGCGTAGACTACCAGCGCGACTGGAAGGTACGCCGTCTCTCTACATCCCTGCTAATCTTATGCGCACAGGAAAATGACGAACTTCCTCGTTTTCAAGTTGGGGATCGAACAGACGCACGGAGCTTGAAGCACTATTACGCTGACGTCAGTCGCATGCCAAATTTTAGTGTTACAGAACCATTCCTTTTTACTATACAGGGTGTTACAAAAAGGTACGGCCAAACTTTCAGGAAACATTCCTCACACACAAATAAAGAAAAGATGTTATGTTGACATGTGTCCGGAAACGCTTAATTTCCATGTTAGAGCTCACTTTAGTTTCGTCAGTATGTACTGTACTTCCTCGATTCACCGCCATGATTTCATACTGCTGCTGGAACATGTACCTTTACAAGTACGACACAACATGTGGTTCATGCACGATGGAGCTCCTGCACATTTCAGTCGAAGTGTTCGTACGTTTCTCAAAGACAGATTCGGCGACCGATGGATTGGTAGAGGCGGATCAATTCCATGGCCTCCACGCTCTCCTGACCTCAACCCTCTTGACTTTCATTTATGGGGGCATTTGAAAGCTCTTGTCTACGCAACCCCGGTACCAAATGTAGAGACTCTTCGTGCTAGTATTGTGGACGGCTGTGATACAATACGCCATTGTCCAGGACTGCATCAGCGCATCAGGGATTCCATGCGACGGAGGGTGGATGCATGTATCCTCGCTAACGGAGGAAATTTTGAACATTTCCTGTAACAAAGTGTTTGAAGTCACGCTGGTACGTTCTGTTGCTGTGTGTTTCCATTACATGATTAATGTGATTTGAAGAGAAGTAATAAAATGAGCTCTAACATGGAAAGTAAGCGTTTCTGGACACATGTCCACTTAACATATTTTCTTTCTTTGTGTGTAAGAAATGTTTCCTGAAAGTTTGGCCGTACCTTTTTGTAACACCCTGTATACACAGAAGCGCCAAAGAAACTGGTATAGGCATGCGTATTCAAATAGGGGAACTCGGGGCAGAACGGGATAGCGGGGCACGATGGGAAATTGCTCTTTTCTAGACTGGACAGTGTTGAAACCTGATGTATGGGCATGTAACTATTTCTTCAAATGGAAGGGAAGTGAGGGCAGCCATTCTGATTTAGTTTGAAGTGCGAGATCTACGTGAATTGTTGTCCGTCACGTTACCGCTTGCGTTGTTCTAACGTTTGGTGAATTTCAACGCCAGGTAAGCTCTTAATTGTTAATTGTATACCCTAAAATGACACATTCCCTTAAAGTACATGGCATTCGTTATACTTAAGTTATTTCATGCGTTTAAATACGTCACTTATTACACTCCATAAAAGTTGTTAACCTCAAAAGTGATCTTGGGGCGGAACGGGACGGGGCATAATGGGATAGCGTCCGGTTCTGCCTCGTCATATTCTGATACAAGTAGAAAGCAAACCCAGCCAGGATGTTCATGGATGCCATACTCACCCAACTAGCTACACTCCTGGAAACTGAAATAAGAACACCGTGAATTCATTGTCCCAGGAAGGGGAAACTTTATTGACACATTCCTGGGGTCAAATACATCACATGATCACACTGACAGAACCACAGGCACATAGACACAGGCAACAGAGCATGCACAATGTCGGCACTAGTACAGTGTATACCCACCTTTCGCAGCAATGCAGGCTGCTATTCTCCCATGGAGACGATCGTAGAGATGCTGGATGTAGTCCTGTGGAACGGCTTGCCATGCCATTTCCACCTGGCGCCTCAGTTGGACCAGCGTTCGTGCTGGACGTGCAGACCGCGTGAGACGACGCTTCATCCAGTCCCAAACATGCTCAATGGGGGACAGATCCGGCGATCTTGCTGGCCAGGGTAGTTGACTTACACCTTCTAGAGCACGTTGGGTGGCACGGGATACATGCGGACGTGCATTGTCCTGTTGGAACAGCAAGTTCCCTTGCCGGTCTAGGAATGGTAGAACGATGGGTTCGATGACGGTTTGGATATACCGTGCACTATTCAGTGTCCCCTCGACGATCACCAGTGGTGTACGGCCAGTGTAGGAGATCGCTGCCCACACCATGATGCCGGGTGTTGGCCCTGTGTGCCTCGGTCGTATGCAGTCCTGATTGTGGCGCTCACCTGCACGGCGCCAAACACGCATACGACCATCATTGGCACCAAGGCAGAAGCGACTCTCATCGCTGAAGACGACACGTCTCCATTCGTCCCTCCATTCACGCCTGTCGCGACACCACTGGAGGCGGGCTGCACGATGTTGGGGCGTGAGCGGAAGACGGCCTAACGGTGTGCGGGACCGTAGCCCAGCTTCATGGAGACGGTTGAGAATGATCCTCGCCGATACCCAAGGAGCAACAGTGTCCCTAATTTGCTGGGAAGTGGCGGTGCGGTCCCCTACGGCACTGCGTAGGATCCTACGGTCTTGGCGTGCATCCGTGCGTCGCTGCGGTCCGGTCCCAGGTCGACGGGCACGTGCATCTTCCGCCGACCACTGGCGACAACATCGATGTACTGTGGAGACCTCACGCCCCACGTGTTGAGCAATTCGGCGGTACGTCCACCCGGCCTCCCGCATGCCCACTATACGCCCTCGCTCAAAGTCCGTCAACTGCACATACGGTTCACGTCCACGCTGTCGCGGCATGCTACCAGTGTTAAAGACTGCGATGGAGCTCCGTATGCCACGGCAAACTGGCTGACACTGAGGGCGGCGGTGCACAAATGCTGCGCAGCTAGCGCCATTCGACGGCCAACACCGCGGTTCCTGGTGTGTCCGCTGTGCCGTGCGTGTGATCATTGCTTGTACAGCCCTCTCGCAGTGTCCGGAGCAAGTATGGTGGGTCTGACATACCGGTGTCAATGTGTTCTTTTTTCCATTTCCAGGAGTGTATGTTTGCCGAACAACTCAGCTTTCCAGATATCGCCCGAGGCTGTCACTCCAATCCCACTAATCTGTCAAAATACTCGGCGGACCACAAGACGAAAATCAAAAACCGTCGTATTAACAAAAAAAATGGTTCAAATGACTCTGAGCACTATGGGACTTAACATCTGAGGTCACCAGGCCCACTAGAACTTAGAACTACTTAAACCTAACCAACCTAAGGTCATCACACACATCCATGCCCGAGGCAGGATTCGAACCTGCGAACGTAGCGGTCGCGTGGTTCCAGACTGAAGTTCCTAGAACCGCTCGGCCACAACGGCCGTCCGTCGTATTAACAGATTCTCCTTATAAGAAGGAACTGCAGAATGCTGTCGCACGTAAAGTAGGCCTACAGAAAGGAGGAGAGTGCACAAATATAAACAATGTCAGGACAGAGACGTCAGGTGCATTGCAACGTAAGGCAAAAATATCAAACTGTACACAAAAAAAAAACCAAAACAGAGGACATCAAAGACCTTAAGAAAAATAAAAGGAAGAAAATGATGGGACAAGAGAGAATCAGATAGAGAGGATGCTGAGTGTCTCTACTGTGGGGACTTCTACTCCGTTTCTAATAAGGGCTCGGTCGCATGCCAGAATGGGTACACAATTCATGTGCTGGCATCGACAGTGAAGATGAAGAGGAAATACTGATTTGTGACTATTGTCGAAAGGGGTAGTAGTTAGTGGTTTGGTGGTTATTAAGCACCGTACATTTTTCAGAATGACATTTAAATATTTTCTTATTTTGAAGAATGACTCTTTAATTCTTTAAATTACACATTCCTTAGTCTGAATTTACTGTTATACAACATTTCGTCATAGTTTAATACGATAGTAGTAATTCAAATTCAACTTTTACGCAATAATTTAACAAAAAATACCATTATCCCATTCTGCCCCGTGGGTGGGGCGGAACGGGAATTATGCAAGACTTTCTTTCAAAAATTGTAAAAAATGCAAAATGTATAGTTTTAAGTGATTTTAAAATAAGGTTCATTAGTTTACACTACAAGGTGTTTTTTTATCACGTGTCTCCTTGTGTTCCCTTATTTTATAGAAATTGTTAAACATTAAGTATCCCGTTCCGCCCCGAGTTCTTCTACATATATATGTAAACAGGCAGAATACGGCACTGTGGTCGGCAACGCCTATATAAGACAAGAAGTGTCTGGCGCAGTTGTTACATCGGTCACCACCGCTGCTACAATGGCAGGTTATTAAGTGAGTTTGAACGTGGTGTTATAGACAGTGCACAAGCGATAGGACACAGCGTCTCCGAGATAGCGATGAAGCGGGAATTTTCCAGTACCGCCATTTCACGGGGCAACGGCCGTGCCGCAGTGGATACACCAGTTCCCGTGAGATCACCGAAGTTAAACGCTGTCGGGCGTGGTCGGCCCTTGGATGGGTGACCATCCAGGCCGCCATGCGCTGTTGTCATTTTTCTGGGTGCGCTCAGCATCGTGATGCCAATTGAGGAGCTACTCGAGCGAATAGTAGCGGCTTCGGTCAAGAATACCATCATAACGACCGGGAGAATGGTGTGCTGACCCCACGCCCCTCCTATCCTCATTCTCCACTGAGGATGACACGGCGGTCGGATGGTCCCGGTAGGCCACTCGTGGCCTGAAGACGGAGTGCTAAGAAGACAGAGTGCTGAGTACCACCATTTCACGAGTGTACCGTGAATAACAGGACTCCGGCAAAACATCAGTTTCAGACATCGCTGCAGCCGGAAAAAGACTCTGCAAGAACAGGACCAACGACGACGTAGGAGAATCGTTGAACGTGAATGAGGTGCAATCCGTCCGCAAATTTCTGCAGATTTCAATGCTGGGCCATCAACAAGTGTCAGCGTGCGAACTATTGAATGACACATCATTGAGCCGGCCGCGGTAGCCGAGCGGTTCTAGGCAGTTCAGTCCGGAACCGCGCGACTGCTATGGTCCCAGGTTCGAATCCTGTCTCGGGCATGGATGTGTGTGATGTCCTTAGGTTGGTTAGGTTTAAGTAGTTCTGAGTTATAGGGAACTGATGACCTCAGATTTTAAGTCCCATAGTGCTCAGAGCCATTTGAACCATTTGAACACATCATTGATATGGGCTTTCGGAGCCGAAGGCCACTCGTGTACCCTTGATGACTGCACAACACAAAGCCTTACGCCTCGCTTGGGCTCGTTAACACCGACATTGGCTGTTGATCACTGGAAACATGTTACCTGTTCGGACGAGTCTCGTTTCAAATTGTATCAAGCAGATGGACGTGTACGGGTATGGAGACAACCTCATGAATCCCTGGACGCTGCATATCAGCAGGGGACTGTTCAGTTTGATGGAGAATCTGTAATGGTGTGGGGCTTGTGCAGTTGCAGTGGTATGGGACCCCTGATACGACTATATACGACTCTGAGAGGTGACACGTACGTAAGCATACTATCAGATCATATGAATCCATTCATGCCCATTCCGACTGACTTGAACAACCCCAGCAGGACAATGGGATTCATCACACGTTCAGAATCTCTGCAGAGTGGCTCCAGAATCACTCTTCTGACTTTAAACACTTCCGCTGGCCACCAAACCCCTCAGACATGAACGTTATTGAGCATACATGGCATGCTGTGCAATGTGCTGTCCAGAAGAGATCTCCACCCGTCGTATTCTTACGGATTTATGGATTCATGGTGTCAGCACTACTTCATACATTAGTCGAGTGCATGCCACGTCGTGTTGCGGCACTTCTAAGTGCTCGTCCCCACGATATTAGGCAGGTGTACCAGTTTCTTCGTCTCTTCAGTATGTGTGTGTGTGTGTGTGTGTGTGTGTGTGTGTGTGTGTGTGTGTGTGTGAGTCGTTTTTTCATTTTTTCGAGTAAGAACCGAATATAATATGTGGTAACTACGATTAAAATCAAAATTAAAAAAAGTATTACTTAGCTACACTAACGTTGCTAAAATTTTGCAACACCGAATGCGTTCGGAGCAAAATATCGTCTTCTGCGCATGTTGCAGAGCATAGCTGACAACCACTAGGTGCCCCATGCTGTGTTATTCTCCGTAGTCACAGTTGGCGGTATCACAGGGAAGTGCCATTTCTGGATATTACTCCTAGATATCTCAACTCCATATAGAAAATGGTTTAGTCACCTCCACACGATGCATTTCCCTTGATGCCCACCCAGGTGGGAGGGTTTCCGAAGGGGGTGTTATTCTCAAGTCTTTAAATCCACGGATGTTTCCTTGCTGTAGCTGCTGTTTTTGCAACGCTGAATCTTGACGAGACTACATGTGAACCTTAACCTTAGGTCTGCTGGAATGTGCCCATATATTGGATGGTTTTCCTGATAAGCCTGATTTGTCCTCTCCACATTGAGAGCTACTTCCAGACTAATGTCTGGTAGCGCCATGCCTGTGAATAGGTAGAATGTCGTAAGTGCCGTTAAGTTTCAAACGTCCTGTAATAATCCCACATGTTTCGTTTGGAGTCCTTTCAACTTTGTTCACATGAGCGTATTTGCACCTGCCTGGGCACACAAGCTCTGCAGCACTGTGACGTGTTGTTATAGTGCTGTCATTCTCATCGTATGTGGTCGAGAGCCTCAGGTGCCATAAGTGATCTTCCGAAGGATATTATTTTTGTTTCCACGATCTTTCTCGTATCGTTGCTTGTACTTCCCTGTACGATACAGAATGACTTCCAGATCTTTTTGATGGATCTTATTTACTAATTGTATCCCTCGCCATGTGATATTAAGCTTGCGACGTGACTGACTGTGCTTAAGATGAAACACATACAGATGAGTTTACACAGTTGGACGAAGTTTAGCAACCGACACTCAGCCCTCTTAAAACGTCTGTCAGGTGGGTTTCAACACCTTCAGAAGATTTCCTTTGTCTCGCTAATGCCAGATTATTGGCTAAGAGGAAACAACTTGCGTTCGCCGGAAGTGGTTGCTCATTCATTGGTACAGATGTTGAGTAACAATGATGAAATACACTTGCTTGTGTTAAGCCATTTCTTTGACAGCTCCATCGACTACTCCGATCTAGGAAGTCCACATAGAAACTCCAGTCTTGGATTAAACTCAAGTTTAGTAGAACCATGATCTTTTGTTTTCCCACAGATATTCTGTGACAGTGCACGATGGTTAACAGTGCCGTAAGCAACGGTATGGTCGATAAAAGCAGGGTATTGCAAAGTCTTTGCATCAAAGGTCCAGGATCGATACAATACGTCATGGAGAACAACTTTTGTTACAGACAATATGTTCACTTACGCTTCCATTCTGCGGTGTGGTCTCGACGCGGAGAAAGACACATTAGAAACGAGTCAGCAACCTTAATTTTGACCAGCCTATCCCCTTTCACGCGAAAGCAAACAGGAAGGAAGATTAGAGCTTAACGTCCCGTCGACAGCGCTGCCGTTATAGACGGAGCACAAGCGTGGATTACGGAAGAATGGGAAACGAAATCGGCCATGCCCTTTTCGAAAGAACGATCTTGGCATTTGTTCGAGGGATTTACAGAAGTCAAGGAAGATCTAATTCTGGATGTCCGGATGGCAATTCGAAACGTCGCCCTCAAGAATGTAAGTGTAGTGAGCTAACTACTGTTCAATCCTCGCTCGATCTTTCACGCGGCGCATATAATTTTACTATAACTAAACACATTGTACACGCCGCAGAGCGTCTATGTACTGCCACCTCTCAGGGCAGTAACCAGTAATAAACAGACACCTAGAGTCACCACGCAGTTGTTTCCCAAGACGTGATATATTGCCCCTAGACGTTTGACGCAAAGAAATTTAAATATCATGTATACTCATGCTCATAAATTAAGGATAATTGCAGAATGTGGCGCCAAACAACGTGGCACTACACAAAAGTGGCGTTAATAGCATAGGCACATAAGGAACACACACGACACAGATCTGTAAGTCCACGGTATTGGTAATAAGTTGAGAAAACTACCCAAAAACACATGTGCTACAAAACGGCACTGTTACTTGCGTATGTACCCCGATATCAGTATGGGATGCCAACATCCACACGTACACAGGCCGCACAATGGGTTTACATACTCTGGATCAGGTGGTCGAGCAGCTGCTGGGGTATAGCCTCCCATTCTTGCACCAGTGAATGTCGGAGCTCCTGAAGTGTCCTAGGGGTTTGACGACGTGCAGTGATACGTCGACCCAGAGCATCCCATACGTGCTCGATGGGATTTAGGTCTGGAGAACAGGCAGACTACTACATTCGCCTGATATCTTCTGTTTCAAGGTACTCCTTCACGACGGCAGTTCGGTGGGGCCGTGTGTTATCATCCATCAGGAGGAAGGTGGGACGTACTGCACCCCTGAAAAGGCGGACATACTGCAGGAAAATGTCGTCCCGATAGACCTGACCTGTTACAGTTCCTCTGTCAAAGACATGCAGGGATGTATGTGCACCAATCATAATCCCACCCCACACCATCAAACCACGACCTCCATACAGGTCCCTTTCAAGGACATTAAGGGGTTGACATCTGGTTCCTGGTTCATGCCAGATGAAAACCCGGTGAGAATCACTGGACTCGTCCGTGAACATAACCTGGGACCACTGTTACAATGACCATGTACTGTGTTCTTGACACCAGGCTTTACGAGCTCTCCTGTGACTAGGGGTCAGTGAAATTCACCCTGCAGGTCCTTGGGCGAATAAACAATGTCTGTTCAGCCGTCTATAGACACTGTGTCTGGAGACAACTGTTGCAGGTCCCGAGCAAGACTACCTGCAGTACTCCGTGGCCGTCTGCGGGCACTGATGGTGAGATATCGGTCTTCTTGTGGTGTTTTACACAATGGACGTCCCGTACTGTAGCGGCTGGACACGTTTCCTGTATGGTGGAATCGTTGTCGTAATCGTGAGATCACACTTTGTGGCACACGGAGGGCCCGTGCTACAAGCTGTTGTGTTTGACCAGCCTCCAGTCGCCCTATTATTCTACCCCTCATAACGTCATCAATATGTGTTCTTTGAGCCATTTTCAACACACAGTTACCATTAGCACATCTGAAAACGTCTGCACACTTACTCGCTGCACCGTACTCTGACACGTACCAACACACCTCTGCGTATGTGGACTGCTGCCCGCGCCACCATGCGACGACTGCAGGTCAAATGCACCGCGTGGTCATTCCCCGACGTGATTTAAACCCGTAAGCCGCCCACCAGAGCGTTGTTTCACCGTGTATCAGCATTATTCTTAATTTATGAGCGTGAGTGTATATCTGAAAAGAAGTGAATACATAAGTGTAATAACAGATTGGGATGTTTTGGGAAGGGGAAAGGGTAAAAGCTCAAAAATAGAAACGTGCGGGACATACCACTAAAAAAAAAAAAAAAAAAAAAAAAAAAACCACGAATAAATATGTTCAAAAGCAGTGCTGGGATAGTCCTGAAGTAAGTAGACTAAGCGACCGCTTCGATAAAGAACCGAAAAACGTCCCTGGTTGCAACTGGCAGAGCACAGCAGAGGCAGAGGGTCATAGAAAAACCTATTAAAACTGTGTGTGTTAGTTTAAGATTAAAGGGGCTATAAAGGTTGGATTATTAAGCAATTTACTGAGTATGAGATTTTCACTCTGCAGCGGAGTGTGCGCTGATATGAAACCTCCTGGCAGATTAAAACTGTGTGCCGGACCGAGACTCGAACTCGGGACCTTTGCCTTTCGCGGGCAAGTGGTCTACCAACTGAGCTACCCAAGCACGACTCACGACCTGTCCTCACAGCATTACTTCTGCCAGTACCTCGTCTCCTCCTGCAAGGTTCGCAGGAGAGCTTCTGTAAAATTTGGAAGGTAGGAGACGAGGTACTGGCAGAAGTAAAGCTGTGAGGACGGGGCGTGAGTCGTGCTTGGGTAGCTCAGTTGGTAGAGCACTTGCCAGCGAAAGGCAAAGGTCCCGAGTTCGAGTCTCGGTCAGGCGCACAGTTTAAGTCTGCCAGGAGGTTTCAATTTACTGAGTGTTTGAAAAAACCTTTTCGTCAAACATTCAGGGTTGATAGATCACGTAACAAGGAACAATTACTGTTACGCAATATGTTTGCTGTTGTTTCCCGGTGACACTAGGAGTCTTTTAGAATTGCTTAAGCCTCTGAGAGGTGGTAGGGCGTAGGCTCCATGCGTCATTCATATGCATTATGTATTGCCTATGATTCAGTCATCTGCTTCGCATGAAAGTGTGTAAGCTGAGCTTCTAAAATAACTTTCTCAGCTTACAGACATTCATTCTCAAGTTTTTCTTGTTGAAAATCGCTATCAGTTTACTGGGGTAATTAGCATGCAGATACAGCACACCAGGTTAGCAGACCCTGGTATTTCGGTGAAATCTTGTCCTCCCAGGGTCGGCGAATTCAATAAAACGACGTCTAGTATCGCCTGGAAGTGTCAGCGTACATTTTCTCTCCAGCAAAGTTGTTGCCCCAGATGTGATCTATCACCTGCTTACGGTGATGCAAAGACTTTGAAGCACTCTATGTATAAGATGTCCTGTAGAATGCGCCGATCCTGGGCTGACGAGATTTCACCAAACTAGCTGGAGCTACTAACTAGGCAAACTGCATGCTACCTGTCCTAGTAATTGATGAGTGAATTTCAAGAATAAATCCTTAACAATTAATTTCTCTTAGAGGAGATAGATGTTTTACAAGCAAATCAAGAAAATTAACTGGCTCAGCTTATCACACTTCATGCAGAGCGCCACTGGATTATTAAAAAACACACATCACATACGCATGTCACAGAGTGCTTATGCCCTGCAGGCTATGAGGGGTGAAATCAATAGAAAACGAGGCCTATAATCGCTGGGAAGGGTCAGCAAACGTTATGTCTCTAACAAAACTTGTTCCCTGTAACATGACTTTTACCCCTAGACCCTCCTAGATATTTGACTTTGAAATACCAAATATAAAGGATGTAACGGACACAAGTGCAGATGTTTTAATATGTGGTACCTTAATATGTACACCCATCTTTTTTTGTGTTGAACAGTCTTCCCAGAAAGACGTTACAAACTTTACGATCTGATGTTTTCTGGACGGCACTAACTGCAAGATTAAATGGACTACACCTTTTAGTGCAGATTAACAGTTTTGGATCCATGCATCAATACTTGAACAGGTGATCTGCTGCCCAGGGGAAAATAACCATTAATGTTGCTCTTGCGACATATACTTGGCGGTACTAACCAATCTAATAACATTTTACTTGTAATAGCTATAATTATTAGTCGGGAAATGTCCTAAATACTTACGCAGTGTTGCTCAGAACTCGGTCCCCAGACCCCAATAGAAATAGCCCTCTTTGTATGCTCCGATTCATAGCCTACAGTCAAGGCCAATTTTGATTTTCCTGTAAAAGCGTTAAGTAAAGTGTTCATTTCAAAAATCAAAACAGCCTACGCTGGAAAATGGCAAATGTGTGTGTGTGTGTGTGTGTAATAGAGAGAGAGAGAGAGAGAGAGAGAGAGAGAGAGAGAGAGAGAGAGAGAGAGATAGGGGGGGGGGGGTAGAGGTAGAGGTAGAGGAGACGCTCCAGAGGCTGTTTATGGATAAGGCTGTTGGGTACTATGTCTTTGTAGTATATAATGGGTGATTCAGCTGCCCGTATCACTACGGTCGTTGTATGCAACCCGCAGTGTTATATCTGCCCTTCTAAAACTACGTGCGATATTTTTGCATTCTCTCTCTCGCTCCCCGCAAACCATTAGTTCTACAGAAAGAATAAATGGTGCCTTTTTTGTAGGAAATGTAATGTAGTTAAATTTTTTATTGGGACACGTTATCGCTTTCGGCTACGGTTTCCGAGTTAGTCAAGGTAAACGTGCAAAAGTGACCTTCAAACGCACTCTCACGCATGGTTAAACGTATATTTAGTAAGCGGGAAACATTCTTGATATGTTGAACCATCTTCAGTGGCGGACTCTACACGAGAGGCGTCTTGCATCACAGTGTGATTTTCTGTCACCGTTATGACATAGTGTGTTCCCAGAAGAGTCAACCAATATACCACTGAGGTGACGAAAGCCATGCGATAGCGACATGCACATATAATGATGGTGATAGTACCGCCTACAGAAGATATAAAAGGGCAGTGCGTTGGAAGAGCTGTTGTTTTTACTCAAGTAATTCGTGTGAAAACGTTTCCGACGTGATTATGGCCGCAAGATGGGTACTGACAGACTTTGAAACTCGAAGTAGTAATTGCGGTTAGACGCTTGGAGCATTCAGTTTCAGGAACTGTTAGGGAATTCAATATTCTGAGATCCACAGCGTCAAGAGTGTGACGAGAATACCAAAGTTCAGCCATTACCTCTCATCACGGACAATGCAGTGGCCGACGGCCTTTACTAAACGACCGAGAGCAGCAGCGTTTTCGTGGAGTTGCCAGGCCTAATAGACAAGCAGCAATGCGTGAAATAACAGCAGAAATCAATATAGGACGTACGACGAACGTATCCGTTAGAGTAGTGCGCCGAAACTTGGCGTTAATGGGCTATGGCAGCACACGACCCACGCAAGTGCATTTGCTAATAGGACGACATCGCCTGCAGCGCGTCTCCTGGGCTCGTGACTATATCGGTTGGACCCTAGACGACTGGGAAACCGTGGTCTGGTCAGATGAGTCCCGATTTCAGTTGGTAAGTACTGATGGTAGGGTCCGAGTGTGGTGCACACCCAAAGAAGTAATTCATCCAACAAGGCTCAAATGGCTCTGAGCACTATGGGACTTAACATCTATGGTCATCAGTCCCCTAGAACTTAGAACTACTTAAACCTAACAAACCTAAGGACAGCACACAACACCCAGTCATCACGAGGCAGAGAAAATCCCTGACCCCGCCGGGAATCGAACCCGGGAACCCGGGCGCGGGAAGCGAGAACGCTACCGCACGACCACGAGCTGCGGACCATCCAACAAGGCACAAGTAGTTGTCAACAAGGCACTGTGCAAACTGGTGGGGCTCCAAACCGGTGTGGGCTGCGTTAACATGGAATGGACTTGGTCCCATGACCAAACAGAACCTGTCATTAACTGGAAATTGTATATTCGGCTACATGGAGATCATTTGCAGCCATTCATGGATTAAATGTTCCTAAACAATGGTGTCTTGTCACCAGGCCCTGCGTCCTCGATTGGTTTGAGGAACATTCTGGACAATTCAAGCAAATGAGCTGGCCACCCAGATCGCCCGACATGAATGCCATCGCTCATTTGTGGGACACTATCGAGTGGTCAGTTTGGGCATATAATCCTGCTCCGGGAACTCTTTAGGAATTATGGACTGTTGTAGAGACAGCATGGCTAGATATTTCTGCAGGAGACTTGAACGACTTGTTGAATCCATGACACGTCGAGCTGCTGCGCTACAACGGTCAAAAGGAGGCCCGACACGATAGTTGCAGGTATCCCATGGCTTTTGTAGCCTCAGGGTATTGCTTTGTGCTACGTCTATCTCACAGAGAGAGGGTGAAAGTAAAATTAGAGAGATGAGAACTCATAAATAGGCTTACCGGCAATCGTTCTTCTCTATGATTACACACGACTGGAACAGGGAAGATGGTAAGTGACAGTGGTATGCTGTGGTTCACCATCCACTACACATCATAAATTGTTTGCAGAGTGTAGAGGTAGATACAGTCGATCCTTAGGTCAGAATGAAATTTTCACTCTGCAGCGGAATGTGCGCTGATTCGATACTTACCTGACAGATTAAAACTGTGTGCTGGACCGAGACTCGAAGTCGGGATCTTTGCCTTTCGCGGGCAAGTACTCTAATCTGCCAAGACAGTTTCGATCTTTGGGGCTTCTGTCGTCTCATAGAAACAATGTCATCGACAAGTTTTTGTCCTCCCTTAACTATAATTTCCTTTTCAAATTGTATAATATGGAGTAATTGCTTATTGTAATTTTATGATGCACTTAGTATGCAGAGTACCCACGTGATCACAAAATGGGGAAAAGAGTGCATACAATCAGAAGTATTGAGAAGAAATATATTTGAAGGATCCCCTGTAGCCCTGTGTGAGCTGTTGGTGTCGCTCTTGCGGCAGGTGGTGACGGTGTTCTTCGGCGCCAACGACCTGTGCTCTGCGCAGTGCTACAACCCGGCGCGCGCAGCCGCCCCCCACCACATCCGCCGCCTGAGGGACGCGCTCGACTACCTGCACCAGCACATGCCCAGGGCTTTTGTCAACCTCATCCCAGCGCTAGGTAGGAAATCATCCCATTGCTGTCTCACGCTACCAGTATAGGACGCACTGAAAGTATGTTGGTCTTTATTCATTTATTTACTTGCCGGGTACCCTGTATCACTTTGCTAAGTATTTATTCCAGTCTTCCATTAATCCGTCTCCTCCACCACCACCCCTCCAGTCTCTGGTTGTATCACCTTGCCTCTCTCTTACACCCTCAGTCTGTCTTTTCCATCGGTTGATCTCCCCTCTCCCTCCTTCTCCCTCTATCTCTTCCTCAGCCCTCTATATCCTGCCTTCCACTCTCTTCGTACTCTCCCCAGTCACACTGTCTTCCTCCCCCTTCTCGCTCTCAAACTCCTCCTCCCTCCACTCTCGCTGTCCATCTACTCCTTTCTCTGTCCATCTCTTCCTCTCCCATGTCCATCTCCTCCTACTCCATTTCGTATCACCTCCTACTCCATTTCGCATCACCTCCTCTTCTCTTTGTCTGTCTACTTCCTCTTGCTATGTCCATCTCATCTTTCCTTTCTCTATCTTCTGCTCTCTCCTCTGTACATCTCCTCCCCTTCCCTTTCTCTCATGTCCACCACCTTCTCTCTCTCTGTCCATCTGCTCCTCCCCCCTATCTGCATCTCATTTCCCCTCTCGGTTTGCCCATCTCCTCCTCCCCACACCTCTCTTTATGTTATCACCTCCACCCTGATAGTGTGTTGTTGGCTCTTATCCCACAGTACTTATTTCGAGCTAGTAAGCAATATGTGCACCAAGTTTGGGTGAAATCGATTCACGGGTTTAGGGGAAGCTTTTTACCCATGGCTTTTCCCAAGTGTGCGCATGTCACATATTTTTCATACATATTTAACATATTTCACACATATTTGTACTCATGTTTCATTTGTATCTCTAGCGAGTGTCGACCTGCAGTTTCGTTTTCACTCTCATGAAATGCGTGTCATGCAGTAATACAATTTTCCACGTATATCCAGTGGTATATTCTGATACTGTCTGCGAAATGTGTTGCGAATAGAATAAGTAAAAAAGAAGTAATAAAGTTAAAGGTTTTTCACGCAGCTCAATGCTTATGACTTCACATCTGCTGGTCTATGTGTCGTAGAATGACATAATTTGTCATGTAAATCCAGCGGTATATGTAGATACTGCATGCAAAATGTGTTGTAAACAGCGTTAGCAATAAAAACCGAATGAAACATAATGATTGATGCTTACGTTTTACTTCAAGAACAGTGAAAAGTGTAGTAAGCGATAAACCTTCTTCCTTTCGTAGTCTTGTGGTGTGCTGTCATCGAGAAAGAGTTTCGGAAATGTTTGAAATTATGTGTAAGTTTGTTTTAAGTCGTTAAGTTCTCTCAGTCTCAAATACTGGATGAACGTATTCGGGGTAACTTGCGCGCCTTGAGTTACACGACTTCTGTTCATATGTGACGTCATAAACATTGAGCCTGATCTTATATAAGGGAGCTCGGATGGCTCTATAAGGAATCTGGCAGGAGGGGAGGGGGGGGGGGGGGAGGGAGGAGGAGTGTCACTGGTTGTTGACTGAGAAAGTCAGAGGCGCCTCTTTCTCCTCGCATGATGGCCGCTTTCCACGCGGTGCGCGAGAGTTTTATCTTTAGCATACGCGTTGATTGTAGGTGACTGTAACAGAGGTGTGTATATTGTGATCTCATGTTTGTGTTAGAAATAGAAGAGAGTGCAGGCAGATGGCCTACTCCTCTCGCAAAACGCCAAGGGTCCGCCGGGCATACGACCCTATCGTCCGTCGGGCTTCCCATGACAGTGTCACAATATTTTCCATGACATACGCATTGAGGAGAGGGAATTTAAACGAGGACTTGGCCGTAACCCCCACCCCCCCTCCCCTTGAGGTACATACTGGCGATGAAATTTTCTTCCACCTCCAGCAATCAAATAGAGTACCTTCGAGTCGACCCCAAGCTAGCAACTATTCCTTAGCGACTTCGGCTATGGATACGACCAAGAAATTATGTATTTTGGTCAGGCGGAAGTGTGTGGCACGGGTGAGAAGAAACAAAAATACTGGAGCAGATCACTGTGCACTGATGCTAACGACACGATGAAATGGTCAGCTAGGTCTAAAGAGGACAGAACAATATTGTTATTTAACCACAATATAATGTCGACGGTGTCCAGTATCTGTCATTCTTCCTCTTACATCATTTTCTATCATTTTTTCAAGAAAACTCTTTTTCTACAAAGCACGGAGGGATGACCACAGATAAGATATTCTGCAGAATGTCCTAAACCAAATGAATATTAATCTTCGTACATCCATTGTTGAAACGGGGGACAGTCTGACGTCACCTGGTATACATTTATATTAAAAATGCAGAAATTACTCCAGCTGTATTTAAGGTGTCTATTTTATTTTGGGAACTAGTTTCAACATTGTAACAACGTCATCTTCAGGCCCATACACCTGTTTACGTCAACTGCGTGCGGCTGATACTTGAAGTCAGTGGACCTCTAGTATGGACTACTGACTTTTAGTGTCAGCCGCACGCAGTTGACGTCAACAAGTGTATGGGCCTGAAGAAGACGTTGTTACAACGTTGAAACTAGTTGCCAATATAAATTCTTAATTGACAATTTATCAACAATCGAAGGAATTTCCAAAGAAATAGTTCTATCACAAGACGAGAATGTGATCCAGGGATTGGAGAAGCATGAATACGAATTCCAAATGATATCCTGGACACCAAATCCATTCGATGTCCGTCCTAGGGACACGTATGGTATAATTTGTATCAGTGTTGACAATTATTGAGATCTTAATTTCTAAATCATTGGCGGAAAAGTAACTTCTTCATCGATCGAGATGTGCGGTGATTATAGTAAATTTTCATTAAACCTGAAATGAATTAGTTATAGAAGAATTGAATTGCTGGTGGAAGCCGACGCCAGAGAAGATCAGTTTGGGTTAGGGAGGAATGTAGGGACACGGGAGGTAATACTGACCCTCATAGTTACCTTAGAGGATAAGTCAAGCGTCGGCGCTTGGAGCAACGATCCGGATGAATCGAATCATATCCCTGCTGTGGGAGATGCTACGCAAATCTCTATTTGTAGCAAAATATTATGTCCCACTTGTTGGAGTCTCTGGTGTTTCGCCATTCATCAAAGTAAAATTCCTTTCTTGTTTCAGATGCGTCAGTTAGCGTGCGGGTGAAGCGCACGTTCATGTGCCGCATGATGCACCTATTCTTCTGCCAGTGTGCGCACTTCGGACGTGCCCGCGACAAGATAGGCGCCATATCGCAGCTGGCGCAAGCCTACCAACGCGCCGAGGAGGAACTGGTCAGTGACAGGGGCGAATCCACGCTTCCATCATGGCCTTCGGTCACACTATTCTTCAATTCTCCTTCCTTGTCTTTACCGTTGACTCCGTCTAGTGTGGAGTTCGTTTTGTCAGGATTTAGCAAATTTTATTTTGTTGATTACCTTTGTGGCTGGATGACCTTCCCGAAGTCACATTCGTCATTTTAAGCTAAGGCAGTGAAGTCGTTGGCGCCATTGTGTCTGTGAGTCGTTTAAACTTTGTTCTTTGTGTGGTCGTATTTGAACTGTCTGTGTGTTATACTCCGTGAGGCGGAATTTGGGGACCAGCCCTGCATTTGCCTAACCGAGCGCGAGAAAACGCCTAAAAACCACACTCAGGCTGGCTACTGTTACCAGTCCGCGGCCAGGTCGGTACTGTTACCTTATTTCCATAGAAAATTCATGAGCTCTGTCACCAACCCTAATAGTTAGTTGGAAATGATTTCTCTGATTTTCATTTATTACTTACTAATGCATTCATTTCATCTGTAAATATCAGTAAGAAAACATTGAAATACATCCAGTATGTAATCAGGACATAATAATAATAATAATAATAATAATAATAATAATAAAAACTGCTGGATGTGAATGAGATTTTCACTCTGCAGCGGAGTGTGGAAGGTAGGAAGGTAGGAGACGAGGTACTGGCAGAAGTAAAGCTGTGAGTACCGGGCGTGAGTCGTGCTTCGGTAGCTCAGTTGGTAGAGCACTTGCCCGCGAAAGGCAAAGGTCCCGAGTTCGAGTCTCGGTCGGGCACACAGTTTTAATCTGCCAGGAAGTTGCTGGATGTGAAGTCCGCCAGTTATGCAAAACACCGTCTTTTCTCAGTACCCAAACATGTTTCGACACCACTGTGCCATCATCAGTGGGTTTTCGTTTTTATTTATTCTGAAATGTGAACAGTTTTGTTAAATGATTATAAATTTATGTGCATCTTTAGTTCAAACAACAGATCGTTTCTTTTTGTAAATGTCTTTACATTTGGCGTGCATGAATTTTCTGGATCACTTGTGTGTTAATTACTGCAGGTAGCTTGTCATCTGCAACCAAACGCAGTTGATGAGAAAGTTTTTTGCTGGGAGTTAACCTATCTTCTAGAATGTAATGTAGTATGTCGCGATGTTTTCGCGCCTATATTCGTTTCTACTTACGTTTTCGAGTGGCAAGCACTTCCATTCTCCGCATCATGCTGAGGTGTTGTGGTGCACACGTAACTATAACAAGCATTTTCCACAAATAACGTAGTTGAACACTTTTCACGTCACCAAAACACAGTGTGATTGTGGTTTGTTGTGTGTCCCGGCACAGTCAGTGTTCATTTGTTCACCAGAGAGTTCGGCGCCAAATTTTAATTTTGTTTGCATTTTATCTTTGTGTACAAGTACAAGTAAAAACAGCAGAAACAGATAATGTTAACACACACACACACACACACACACACACACACAAGATAGTACTTGATGGCACAGATACTACCGAACGGTACGTGAAGGTTTTGGCAGTTGATTTCATCGAATGGCTCTGAGCACTATGGGACTTAACTTCTGAGGTCATCAGTCCCCTAGAACTTAAAACTACTTAAACCTAACTAACCTAAGGACATCATACACATCCATGCCAGAGGCAGGATTCGAACCTACAACCGTAGCGGTCGCGCGGTTCCAGACTGTAGCGCCTAGAACCGCTCGGCCACTCTGGCCGGCTATGATTTCATCCCCATTATCCAAAGTGACTCTGATTTCGGCAATATGTGGTTGATGCAGGACGGAGCTCGACCCCATCGAAGGAGGAGAATGTTTGATGTCCTGGAGGACACTTTGGTGACCGTATCCTGGCTCTGGGGTACCCAGAGGCCACTTGAATGGGCCTCGATCGGCCGCCATATTCTACGGCCCTGAAAATATGCGTCTCCTTTTTGTGGGGTTATATTATAGACAAGGTCTACGGTAATAAGCCCATAACCATTGCTGAGTTGGAAACAGCCATTCAGTAGTTCATCGAGAGCATCGATTTTCCGACACTTCAGCGAGTCATGCAGAATTTCGCTATTCGTCTGCGCCGCATCATCGCCAATGATGGCAGGCATACCGAACATGTTACAACCTAAATCCGAATGTCTGTAAGGACTCTTACATGTTGAATAATGTGCGTGCACGCCGTAATTTGTAATTAATTTTCGTTTTTTTTTCATACAGTTCAATAATTGTCACCCTGTATGTCACATCCAGCTGAAGTTTCAATTATTTCTGGATAAGGAAAAGCGTGGGGTCATCCACATGCGTACTAAAAGAAATTCATCATATTTCGATTACATGATAAATCACACAAAATTAAAGGCTGCCAATTCAACTAAACGCGTAGGAAGTACAATTACGAGCAACTTAAATTAGAACGATCACATGTTGCGGATAAGGGGAACCAAAGACTGTTTTATTGGCAGAAAGCTTAGGAGATGCACCAGGTGTATTAAAGAGAAGCTTGCCCGTCCTTTTCTGTAGTATTTCTGTGCTGTATGGTATGTTATGCAGACAGCATTGACAAAGACGGGCATCTCGTTTTATATTGTCATGAAATAAGGGGTAACGTATGTGATCTGGAAGTCGCTTTAGCAATCTTTAAAACAAAGGATTTTTCGTTCCGGCGAAATTTTTTCACGAAATTTCAGTCGCCGACTTTCTCCTCTGAATGCGAAAACATTTTACTGTCGCCACCTACATCTCGAGAAATGACGATCGTAATAAAATGAGAGAAACCAGAGCCCGTACGGAGAGATTTCAGTTATCATTTTTCATATATTCAGTTAGAGAGTGGAATAGTACAGAAATAGTCGGAAGGTGGTTCGAAGAACACTGTGCCAGGCACTGAGTTGTAGAGTCGTAGTAGATGTTGATGAAGCAACTCAGTGGTGATTATGTTCTGTAGATCCGCCACATCGCAACGTTGACTGATACGTCTCACTATCTATTCCTAGTTGTTCCAGACCCTTTGTAGGCGTTTAAGATTAATTTACCGCACCAGTCAGGGTGTGATAGGGTGCGTGAGTAACAGTCAACTTGCAGCTCTGTGAATACTTCTGTTTCCTTAAAACATTGTAGTGTCCGCAACGAGGTGACAAA
Organism: Schistocerca nitens; assembly: GCF_023898315.1. Lineage (NCBI taxonomy): Eukaryota > Metazoa > Arthropoda > Insecta > Orthoptera > Acrididae > Schistocerca > Schistocerca nitens. Next base: position 238,918,207 of record NC_064614.1, on the reverse strand, counting down.
AGTCCCGAGATAGAGATGTGTACGTAAACACATAATGGTACAAAAGATATAAAACGGCAGGGGATTGATGGAACTTATCACGGTATAACTGTGATATTTTTATGTGTGGGGTCACCTTAACGCAGGATGGTTACACATTTTTATTTTTATAATAATATATTTTCTGATTTTGGTTGGGGTGGCTTTAAATATTGTGAGCTATCTTGAGATTTTTAATTAACTTATACCGCGATAACACTCGTACGGACATCGGCTGCCCCGAAGTACGTACAATATAATATTTTTTTAAACACAACGGGCGACTCATCGCCTTCTAAAAAATAGTCTGCGTGATCGCTGCTATTTAGAAAAGAAAATATGCGTATTCTTACGCAAACTGTAATTATTAATATGGGTCTCAGGGGCTACTGGTTATTTATGTACCAAACTACATAAAGATTAACTGAGATATTGTGAAGTTTATTTAATGAAAATATTTTCAATCTTTCTTGTTCATTATTTGCAAGGCAAAACTGGAGAGAATCTCATCTGCCGTTAGGCGGCCAAAATGAAACATACTGAACTCATTCAGTACCGTATTCTAAATAGTAATTAATGAAATCTATTTTTACTCCGTTAACTCTGAGATTATTGTAAGATCAAGGTAGAGAAACCTCTCACATTTACGTTTAATATTATGACATGAAATTTTAATTGAATAATACAGTCAGCGTAATGGCCGACTAAATCCTGCTAGGGGAGATGAGCCCTCTGCACTACCAAGTTCTGTAAAAACTTGGTTAATGAGAATTAATGGTTGCGTTTCTAGGCGCTACAGTCTGGAAACGCGTGGCCGCTACGGTCGCAGGTTCGAATCCTGCCTCGGGCATGGATGTGTGTGATGTCCTTAGGTTAGTTAGGTTTAAGTAGTTCTAAGTTGTAGGGGACTGATACCCACAGCAGTTAAGTCCCCCATAGTGCTCAGAGCCATTTGAACCAAGCCAATTAATGGTTGCGATCACGTGAGGTGACAACTAAGTCAATAATAGACATTTTATAATAACAATTTCTGTTATATTTTGCAAAAATACAGAAAAACTTACATTAATTATTATCCAGCGCTACAATGGCGGCCTACCTCTAGCCGAAACAAAATCAGGAGCACTTTCAATAAAGCAATAGTCTCTGGTCATGTTCATTTTCATTACACAGATAAAAATAATGTTCTTTTTTTTACATCACATCGCTGTTTGTGACTTTTGGTGGTGTTATTTAACTTCTTAAATCTTCCTTATACATCGTGCACACGTACACAGTCCTGAAATTTATAATTCACACGTGACACAAGTAAAAACCTTTTCTTCCTTTTCTCCAAATGTCCATTTATGTGACGTACCGTCACAAACTGTCATTTTGAAAAGGTTTCCGACGTGATTACGGCCGCAGGACGGGAATTAACAGACTTTGAACGCAGAATGGCAGCTGGAGCTGGACATATGGGACGTTACTTTCCGGAAATCGTAATTGACATCCACAGTGTAAATAGTGTGCCGAGAATACCGAATTTCAGGCATTGCCTCTCACCACGGATAATGCAGTGGCCGACGGTTTCATTTAACGACCGAGAGCAGCAGCGTGTGAACAGAATTGTAAGCGCTAACAGACAGGCAACACTGCGTGAAATAACGGCAAAAAACAATGTGGGATGCACGACGAGCGCATCCGTTAGGACAGCGCTGCGAAATTTTGCGTTAATGGCCTCTGGCAGCAGACGACCGACGCGAGAGTCTTTGCTAAGCACGACATCGCCTGCAACGCCTCTCCTGGACTGGAATCATATCGGTTGGATCCTATACGACTAGAAAACCGTTATCTGGTCAGATAACACCCCGTTTCAGTTGGTAAGATTGAGTGTGGGCTTCGAGAATGATGAAGACCCAACGAAGCCATGGACCCCAGCTGCCAACAAGGCACTGTGCAAACTGGTCGTGGCTCCAAAATGGTGTAGGCTGTGTTTACATGACATGGACTAGGTCCTCTGGTCACACTGGACGGATCATTGGCTGGAAATGGGTATGCTCGGCTACTTGTAGAGTATTTGCAGCCACTCATCGACTTCATGTTCGCATTTGGTTTGATGAACGTTCTGGGCAATTTGAACGAATGATTTAGCCACCCACACTTCTCTACCTAAATCCCATCTAACATTTATGGGACACAATCGACAGATCAGTTAGCGCACTTAATCCTGCACCAGCAACACTTTCGCAATTATGGACAGCTTAAGAGGCAGATTGGCTCGATATTTCTGCAGGGAACTTTCCGTGATGCAGGAGACTTCCAACGACCATGCCATGTCGAGTTGCTACACTATGACGGACAAACGGAGGGCCGACACGATAGTAGATGGTATCCCTTACCTTTTGTCACCTCAGCGGCTTTAAAATCTGCAATAAAGTCACCGACCATATTAAAATAAACAACCAGCTTCATGTTCACGGTAAAATGAATGAGTGGACCCTTTTCTTGGTACAAGAAAAACCCGCATAACATTACAGAATCATCTCCAGTCGTAACTTCTCTTTCCACAGACTGGAGGGCAAACAACTCATTGGGTAGTCAGTGCTCTCCATGCATCATATCATTTGAAGGACGTGGAGATGTACGCTGATAAGCTAAAAAATTGTGATCACAGCCAACCGCGACGTTATAGGCCGCCTGGCGACGTTGCCTGCACGTGACGCGGTAGCAAAAGTTTAAAGTTATTTGCTCTACTCGATCGTTCGTTCGTTCATGAGCATTAAAATGTTTGCCTGCTTTTTACCCAAAACTGAATGTACTGTCCTCTATTATAAAAAGTTTGAACTGAAATTACTACTGCGAACAGCATGTCTCAGTGCACACTTTTGCGTAAAGACAAAGCTAACTGCCGTTCACGGTGCAGAAACTAAAATAAAACTGTTACTCAAAAACCACTACCAAAATCGAACTGTGCGTTGTCCAAGAAAATTGAAACACTGAAATTACGTAGCAACATAATGTAACACGCCGTGTTCACTGGCCCATTAAAAATTTGAATTAAAAAGAAAATGCTTAGAATTTACCAAATGGAAACGTGAGACGAGAGACGAAAGAACCACCAAAATATGAAAAGAACCTCGCGTGAAAAATTACAGCATTATCAGCAGCAACAGCACAGCATGAAGAAATCGCGCCAGCTAAAATATCCTTTACTAAAACTTAAGTACTTGGAGAAAGATCGGTAAAATTTTCTCATGCTAAAAAAACTTGTTACTTGAAATAAAAATGCTAATCCATTCATTACAATGACAATGGTGTATTTTAAACTCTTATCTCAGAAGAACATAAAACTCACAGAAAACCAAGCACTCTACTTTCTTTACAAAAGCCTTATAAGGCAACGTTTTTACCAGTGTGCAGATTGAATTTAGCTGAAATAACTTAAGCTGAGGTGGGGAGGTGGACTGTTCTGTTTCAAGAATTGCTAACATTATCAGTACACGCCAGCAAAAATTATTACCTTAAAAACATACCCCTAATGGAAATTAATTCTCTCTGTTCCATGAATGCTGCGTCTGTAAATCCTTTGTGCTGTTTCATTTGTACCAAGTTTATTTTCGAGGTTTATTATGTGTTTGTAGAAAGGCATGCGGTGGCTGCGTTGACGATAGACACGTCGATGAGGCATAGTGCTTCAATGCTGTTGCAGATAGAGCTCACAGCGGAATGGTTCCGCTGGCGTGCACTGCCCGCTTATATAGAGAGCGAACGACCTTAGTTACGTAACCGAGCTGATAAGGGACTCTGAAGGCACCTGTTCAGGAAAATCCTTGTCCGATATGTATTACACTGAAAGTTCTCTCAGCTTACTTCTTGCCCAACACTGGACTCCTCTTCGCTCTACAAATGAGCCAAAGACACACAAGTTCAAAGATACAGCTGTCACTGCCGTAAGTCGTCTATTCCACAGATGTCACACGCGACTGCTTTGCTCTCGTAACATGAAATTTCCACTCATCCTGAGACTACAGGCAAAGAAATGTCCTGTCCACTTATATATGTCCACCTTCCAAAGCAAGTAAGCGGAGCAGACACGGATGGGAGATCACCCTAGCGAACATCTGGGCTGCAAATAGGAAAATCCGTTGACATAAGCGACTTGGACAAAGGGCAGATTATTTTTACGCAGAGATTGTGAACGAGTACCTCGAAAACGGTGAACCTGGAGGAATATTCACGTGCTACTGTCGTGAGAATCTATGGAAAGAGGCAGAAGGACATTTAAACTACCACTAGGCGCTAAATGGACGTCCACGACCCCTCCGAGAACATAGTATTCGGAGGTTTGACTGCTCTGTAAAACAGGATAGACGGTGATCTGTGGCATCTTTGCCGAAAGAGCAGAATGCTGGTGCACGCACAAATGTTTAGGAGCACACCGTTCATAGTACATGGTTGAACTTGGAGCTGCGCAGCAAAGCACCCTTACGTCTTCACATGTTGGCCGAACGACATCGTCAATTACGATTCCAGTGGCCACGGAACCATCAGGATTCGACCGTCGATCAGTGCAAATGAGTCAGCCTCAGGATTCGACCGTCGATCAGCGGAAACGAGTCAGCCCTTCGGGTAATCACATTTTTGCTACACTAGGTCTCTGGTCGTCCCCACAAACGCCGTCATCGAGGTGAACAGCAGTTCGAAACGTGCAGCGAGCCACATACGCAGGCTGGCGGGAGCAGTATTATGTTATGGGGGACATTCTCCTGCTCTGTCATGGGACCTGTGGTAATAATCGAAGACACGCTGACAGCTGCGGACCACCTGCATCCCTTCATGCTTGACGTCTTTCCCGACGGTGATAACATTCTTCACCCGCATAATTGTCCTAGTGTCGGAGCCAGAACCGTGCTACAGTGATTTGTGGAGCATTATATTGAACTCACGTTGATGTCTCGGAGACCAAATTCGCCTGATATAAATCCTATGGAACACATCTGGATCGCTATCGGGCGCCATCAGCGCGTACGCAAATCAGCGGCCTGGTGTTTACGCGAATTAGATGACTTGTGCCGCACACCTCCACAGACTGTCGGATCCCTGATACCCAGAATCATTGATGTAATTCGGACAAACAAGCCGTTAACCAGATGGTAGTAATGTGTTGGCTCATTACTGTATGTGCTGTTGTTAGCAACAGCCTTTTACAGTGTAGGCGACTATAGATGTTCATAGCAAGCATTTCCCTTCACATCGTTCCCTCGGAAAATGGTTCACTATTCACTGAGAAGTAATTCCTGCGGATTTGAAACCTGTTGTCATTGACAAGGCGTAAACTATTTTTCGGTCTCTGTCACTTATTACAGCAATTGGTCATATACATTGTTAATGGCTGCTATTGGTATTCCATTCCACTCACAAACAAATATTTGAAAGCAAAGTTCACCACTTTCCATTAACAAATGAATCATCAAAGTTAGTCCACGTCTCATAACGAAAAGAATAATGAGAATCAACTGGGCCTACGATACACGGAGTGGATCATGACTGATTAATAACCGATTTCCGTTCCGTGAGAGTTTACGTAAAACGATACTGAAATCATCTCTCCTGAGGATTCCACACTGCTCCTAACCACGGAGTTTGATAGTCATAGAGGATCCCAATCAAACATCACTATTTACTTGGTCATGGAGCAGCAACTGATTGTTGTGTCTCACCTCGTCTGTGACCTGTAAGTTCTCTCCAAATCGAAACTGCATCATACCGAGCGAGGTAGCGCAGTGGTTCGCACACTGGACTCGCATTCGGAAGGACGACGGTTCAAACCCGCGTTCTACCATCTTTTCTGCGTACAGAGAGCGACAAACTTAAGTGGGGGTGCACTGACCAACCACAAGGATGCTTTTGTTCGTAAAAACAGTCGTTTCCAGCAAGTAGAAGATAGCAGAGAAACACTTCAATTTTCCCACTCCTTTCAGTGGCTGAAATTTTGTAGATGGTGTCCCAACGGTTTGATTCGAACAGGTCCACCGGACGTGCAGCTACATGTGGCAATACAGTGTCGTGACACACTGTTGTCACCGGAACTGGCTTCGAAAATAACATTCAATTTCCTCCCCAGGCTGAACTGACAGCATTTTCAATGGGACATGCGAAGAACTATGTCAGTTCATGGACGAGTTAAATGGCTTACATGAGAACATTCAATTTACAGTTCAACACAATTAGGAGGGGGAGGGGGGGAGGGAGGGCACGTTCACGTTACCATGTCTGGATCTTAAGATTACCTATATGGTACTAAAACCGAATTCGATATTTACAGAATGCAACTACCACAAATATAATGATTAATAGCTCCTCCAACCACCCTATAAAGTACAAAATGCCACCCTTCATGTTGTTTCCATATTCCTCCACAGTGTCCCATTGTCAAAGGAAGCGTTTGATAGAAAATTCTGAATCATACACTACACAGCCTACAAGAATGGCTATGACAGTGAGTTCGTCAATGATTTTAGACGGGGTATCTTCAGATAGACAAGGAGAAAACCCAACCCAACGGTCAGCACCTTTATCAGAGTCGATAGTCGGAAAGACGCTAGTATCACGTATCATAAAATTCCATATTTCGAAAATATTTCCGAAAAGATCGGCAAATAGTTGAGGTCTAATAATATTCAACCGGTTCTCTTCATTCCCAGTACCGTTGGCACAAAGTATATGCACAGAGAACATGCCAATTGTTCCAAATATAATGCAACCGGGGTTCACTCCATCACTTGCAATCACTGCCCCATGCGGTACGTCGGAGAAACAGACGGGAGCTTTAGCACCAAGTTTAAAGAACATCTTAGACTTTCTAGCGCAAAATCTGTCTTGAATACCCACTTTCGTGAACAGAGGCATTCCGTCACCGTTCTCATTACTAACTTAAGAATTTTAAATCCAAAAAAAAAAAAAGGAGCTACACTTCAAGCATCCTGGAATTTGTCGAAATAATCAGAGCCATTAGTCGGTTTCCACACCAAATCCTGAATGGACAAACGAATTTGAGACACCGTAGCATTTTGGCAAATTTCGAGTGCCTAAGTTATTTGGCGGAGTACTCTGTACTTTCTTTAGCTAGTTCCCTTTTGTCCCTCGTGTGCCTTTCCATTTTCCTGCCCCTTCCCCTCCCCATTTCATCTCCGCACCTCCTAATCATCCTCCTCATTATCTCAGTTTCTCCACGTCTTCCTTTCAAGTATGTTTTAAAATTTATGTAAATTTTCGTAAATTTCATGTACCTTCAATAAGTATCCAAATCCACTACAATCTAGGATCCTTTTAACTGTCAATGTATAGAATTTTTTAAACATTTTTACGAAACTATACTTTTTAGAATTTTAAGGTTCTTAAAGTTTTAAGGTTTATTCAGTTGACAATGCCGGCAGATCTGCTTCGTTGCTGTATGTAATGCTCCTCTTTTATGTCATTACACGTGATAACTAAAGTATAGATCAGAGAAGCGGTAAATGAGGTTTCCAGGTTCTGCTTTTTCGTCAATAGCTCTTTTCTTGACGGGTTTGGTCCAGGTAGAACATCCCTCCATTTTGTGGCAACCACTTCTTGGGTTTCCATTCTGGCCCAATATTACGTCTTAATAGTTTTCATTTATTTTCACCTTACCAGTTCATCACTAACGTATGATTTGAATAGGACCCGTTCACTATATTGTAACGAGACTATTTTATTCTGTGACATATCGCCTTTTAGCAGTGTTTTGTTCTGACGGATAACGAATGTTGGGTTCAAAGTTCCGAGCTTTTCCGATGTAATGTTTTAGTTACGCGAGTACTAACATTTTGATATTCTCATGTAAAAGTTCCTATTATTTTTAATAAAATTTAAATTTTTTAAAATAATCTAACAATTTTTTACCATGTCAGTAAATATCTCCGGGTTCTTATTTCTTCTGGCTTTATTGTTACACAGATGTTCACCTGAAAGTGTGGCTCTTAGTGCCACGAAGCGGGTAGTGATCCAGTAATAAAGGACTAAATACAACTGACGCGGTTCATTACTACCCAAGTTATCTCCTGAAGCTTGTCGCAGGTACATTACGTGCGTCGCAAAAGAGTGTCACCACTGTTGAAAAAGATATGGCAGAATCATAGAGTACTCTTGTTACACCTTAGCCTTCAGTTTACAGAAAATTTTTTATCACGTTATCTTAATTGTTGAATTTTTCTGGGGATGTCTCTTGTTCTTTCGTCTGCCTGTTCAAATCCTTATGCAGCTTGCTTTGATTTTTCTGCTTCCTGGTTATTGTTTCGATTGCTATCAAAAGTGATCTGCTGTTATCTTTGCTCTTCACACATTCGCGGTTATACCGAAGGGTGTTTAGCGTAAGTGTAGAAACTCCCTGAGACACACACTTACTCATGTGCATTATCTTCAGCAAAACTCATTCACTGTCTTGTAATGTTGCACCATGTTCATGGGACATTTTCATTATGGATATCAAGCATAAATATCTGCTTAACACGAAAGACACAATTTAGGATTAATGTAGAGGAGGATAAAAGTGCGGAGGATAGAAAAATTATACGTGGGGCTCTCGAGTACCCGTAACGTCTGCACTGGTTGCAGTCTTTTCGCTTAAGGTATCGGATTTTCGTGTGTGGAAACGACGTTAGTGATAACGATTTCCCATGCTTTCTAAGTGACTAGTTTGCCAAGCCACTTCCATCATTATACAAACGAACTTATTCTCCGTCCCTAAAGACGTCGACGTCGATGCAGTGTTAAACTTTGAACTTCATTCCCTCTCTAATTTTTGACTTATTAATGCTTTGTTCCTGCAGTAGAAATACATATTTTCCCTGAAGATTCTTAGAGAGAGTAAACATAATTCTAAAGAATCTCCGGCAAAGACACTATTCACGGCAACAGTTTATAAAAAACCGACATACAGTTGCACGGAAATGTCATGGGTGGGTCAATTTGTAAGTAGGCTGTTTAGGTTCTTATATTGGTAACGCCGCCGCCACGTAGCGCTCTCCGCGCTACGTGGCGGCGGCGTTACCAATATAAGAACCTAAACAGCCTACTTACAAATTCTGTGCGACTGCAGAGAACGCAGCAGTTCGCCACTACAATGAGGTATGTGATTTGGTTCGATAAAATCAGAAACAAAAACTTTAGTCTGACGACGTACCTGCATATCACACCTACCTCCATCAGCCAGTATAAACCACTGGTGAAAGGTGGTTTATTGCATCACCCAGTTCAGGTCTCACTCTTTTTTCTGCCTAAATGCGGCTCACCTGCTACCACTCATTTCTCAACTTCGCCGTTGCGAAGAGAATCAGCTTGATTTCGCAACTTTTGTACTGTACATGCAGTTAGGTTTCGGTTAGGTCAAGAGTCTCATACTATCTAAATTTTCTTCAAATTTTTTCCTGAAGCTCATGTACTTTGACACAAAAAGTTGAGATATTTCGTAATATTTACACTGTGATGCGGGTACCTGCGCTACACAATTTGAAAATTCTAGGATACATTGATTCAGATATAAACATCCATTGACATAGCTGTAGCTAAGGAAACTTGCCTGGATTTCTTGATAACCTTGAAATTTCTTCCAAAATCTTCAGTTTCGTTACTTTATTGATAATATAGTTAAGATGCAGCAGAATTGTTAATACCCCAAGTGATGTTAACAATACAAAAACCATAATACAAGCTCTTTGAATTCTACTTCTGCTTATGTTTCAAAATCAACACTGATATGCATTTACTCGTCGCCTCAGTTTTTAGTAACCACAGAGGCCACCACAAATTATTATTACTCTATACAATAAATACCTGAACCTTAACTTTGTGTATTATATTAACTAACATTTCTTCGATACATACTTTTTCTCCAACGTAACAATAACTCAGAAATTGTGACACATTGTCACTCAAATATTCAACACTGTCGCTTCAAAATGTTCCTACATCTATTTCGATCTTATATAGTCTCTTATTATGCTCCAAGTTTTCTCACTATCAACTGAACAGTTTGCAGCCACATCATGCTCATGGGTCGTCCTCTTTTTCATCTTTCTTCAGTTTCCTGTTCCAGTATAAGCTTTTATATTCTTGTTTCCTCCATTATTCTTACATGTCCGTACCACTGCTATTTTCTTCTGTTCAGCACAACAGACATTCCTTCTTTCACTTCCATTCTCTTTAACACTTCGTTGCTCCTTACATTTACTTTTCTTGTCATTTTATCTAATCTTCTAAGCCCATCAATAATATTGTGGTTATATGTTTCTAACTAATTGTCTACGTCTCTGTTTCATACAAGACTGTACACTCTAATATCGACTTGAGTATGATACTCTTCGTTCCCTTCGTCACATTTTCGCTCCATAAGATTGCGTTAAGCACCCCAGTGACCCTCTAACCGTTACGAATTAATTTCAACATTTGATTTGCCTTAATTTTTTAAACTAGATTCGGTCTAACTAAAATTATTGATGCTTTTGATTTTGTTACCAACTATTTTCAGCTCCTTTGGATCAGTGATACCCAAACTTTACCAGATCAATATCCCTGAGTTCAGTTAGATGTTACCTAAAGCCCTGGCCTCCTTTCCTCCCGCACCATCACTCACACTAGCACCCACCCGAACTTTAGAATGAAAAAGACTTCTCTTTGATGAGACATAAATGATAGTTACTTTTGTTGGTATTTTATTCAACCAATAACTAGTGAGTAAATAAGGTGGTGATATTGCTTATTTCTTAGAACATTTTTATTGGTTTGTTCGTCGTCAGTATCGAACAGTGCTTGAGGAGTATGGTTACCCTTCTGTTGTAAGAGTATTCCAGCTCTTACTGCCACAACTATACTATTCTGTAGGAATAATATATGCATTAAAGTCCTCAGTACCTGGAAATCTACCTCCAAATAGAAGAGTTTGTTGTACCTGGAGGATAGTGTACCTAGGAACACATGGTGATTCCTAGTCGGTGTTTCAATCTAGTTTACGAGGGTCACTTCAAAATAAATGCACAATATTTCTGTAAAAATACAGTTTTAATTCTGCATTTGTGAAAGTCTTACAGTGTGTAGATACATCCTCCCCCCTTGTTTTAAAACTTAGTTCAACCTGTGGCGCCGTCACAGCATGTCTTCGAGATGGGTGCTACACTTTACGTTCGTCAGAAGCAACGTGCTGTCATAGAATTTCTGTGCTGTGAAAACGAGACAGTGAGAAACATCCACAAGAGGTTGAAAAAGGTGTATGGAGATGCTGCTGTCGATCGCAGTAGAGTTAGTCGGTGGGCAAGCAGGTTACGTGATGACAGCAGGCACGGCAATATTGAGGATTGTTCTCGCAGCGGCAGGCCGCGTACTGCACACACTCCAGACAATGTGCAGAGAGTTAAAGAATTAGTGACTGCTGACAGACGCATCACAGTGAACGAATTGTCACGCTGCGTTGGGATACGGGAAGGAAGTGTTTGCAGAATACTGAAAGTGTTGGCGTTAAAAAAGGTTTGTGCCAGGTGGGTTCCCAAGATGTTGACAGTGGCTCACAAAGAAACAAGAAAAACTGTATGCAGCGAACTTTTGGAACAATACGAGAATGGTGGAGATGAATTTCTTCGAAGAATTGTGGCAGGTGATGAAACATGGCTCCATTGTTTTTCACCAGAGACGAAGAGACAATCAATGGAGTGGCATCATGCAAATTCACCCAAGAAAAAAAATTCAAAACCACACCTTCTGCTGGAAAAGTTATGGCTACGGTGTTTTTCGACTCCGAACGACTCTTCCTTTGGACATCATGCCGAGTGCAACCACCAAAACTTCTGATGCATATGTGACGACACTGAAGAAACTTCAAGCTCGACTGAGTCGTGTTCGACCACATCGGCAAAAGCAGGATGTTATGCTGTTGCGCGACAATGCACGGCCACATGTCAGTCAAAAAACCATGGAAGTGATCACAAAACTCGGATGGACAACACTGAAACACCCGCCTTACAGTCCTGACCTGGCTCCATGTAACTATCATCTCTTTGGGAAACTGAAAGACTCTCTTCGTGGAACAAGGTTTGAAGATGATTACTCCCTTGTACACGTTGCCAAACAGTGGCTCCAATAGGTTGGTCCAGAATTTTACCGTGCGGGTATACAGGCGCTGGTTCCAAGATGGCGTAAGGCAGTTGAGAGGGATGGAAATTATGTGGATAAATGAAAATATTGTTCCTCAAGGATGTATCTACACACTGTAAAACTTTCAGACATTTAGAATAAAAGATGGATTTAAAAAAAATAGAGGGCATTTCTTTTGGAGTGACCCTAGTAGATTTTAGTTTCACATAAAGGAACGCGACCAAGTGATCGCCATAAGCAGTTTTTGGCACACTCTACACTTTTTGTTGTAGTGAGGCGTGAGATTGTGTTCCGTGCAGCATTTGTAAATAGTACGACTTCTACATATTTAAACAATGTATAATACATTAAAGCTATTTTGAAGATACTACTAATTCCTCAGTGAGGAAAAGTCTGTATATTTCTAAAACTGGCTACATAACATATGGACGGTTAAGCCAAACTTAGTCATTTCTGCTCCATCTGGTGCCTTGAAACAGAGGGTCTCTTCACCATGAAACACGTGTTATTTGCTAACAAATGACTGTACCGAAAATAGAAATATGTTCAATTGCCAACAAGTTCTATATTTAAATGGTTTTAGCTTGTAACTGGTTTTTGATAATACTACTTACTAATTTAATTTGACTTACTGATTATGGGCATGCAGCAGAGTAATAATTTAACGCATACTCTATTAAGTAGAGTATTGACAAGATTTTCTTGATTCCAAAACTTTTAAATTTGAGCAGAATATTTGTTCCTAATTACATGGCCATATTGTACCCTGGATCAGTTTTCATGTCTGGAAAAACGTTACTGTTCCGGAAAGTTTTTTGTAGTTTCAGAAAGAAACCGCAGCACACACAGAGTGAGTGCTTTAATTTCCAAATGAAGTAAGAAAATATATTTAAATTCTATTACAGGGCTGGTTAGAGGCTAAATTTTGAAACGAGTTCCATATTTGAACACTTTCCCCTACTCAAAAGTATAATACGCTGGTACCGTAGAAACTGCGCTCCATTGAGACGGTAACCGATCAATGACTTGTCTATCGGCGATACTTTCATGAAGCTGAAACACGCGGTCCACATTCTTTTAGATTTTCGGTCTACTAATTTATGAGAGTTAAATTTTTGGATAACTTTGTCGCCGGCCAGAGTGACCGAGCAGTTCTAGGCGCTGCATTCTGGAACGGCGCGACCGATACGGTCGCAGGTTCGAATCCTGCCTCAGGCATGGATGTGTGTGATGTCCTTAGGTTAGTTAGGTTTAAGTAGTTCTAAGTTCTAGGGGACTGATGACCTCTGAAGTTAAGTCCCATGGTACTCAGAGCCATTTGAACCAATTGATAACTTTGTCGTTAAACAATGGTTCGACATTAATGGTGTTTCTTATTCACAAAGCGCCTGTCAGGAAATATATACTTCAAGATGTTACACGCTTTGGCAGCATAGAAGCAGTGGATGCGATAAATCTCAGCGCGAATATTCTCCACTTCGTTTAAATTTCTTGGGCCTTGTCTTTCTTATGGATTGTGTCTAAAATTGGAGGCCACAGGGCCGTAGACCCGCTGAAAAGAGTAAACGCAGCGGTTTGCATGTCGCAAGTTACAGGTAGAAGAGGCCCACTGGCCCAACCCAGGTGTTATGAGTACATGACTTGGAGAGGTGCGTTAGCAAAACAGAATCACAGAGCTGCATATGAATAAGCACCAGTTCACTCACAAGGCATTCAAGTGTGGCAGCTCTCCTGGACAATGGGGCTGTCACACCTCCGGTAACACGCAGCAGCAGATGGGGCACCAGTGTTCCAGTCCACGGCAGGTCGTTGGTTCGACCCTCTGAGGCCAACGCAGGGTCCACAGCCATCCAGCAGTGGGCCACGCCACAGATCGCTACTGCGGGCAGTCTTGGCTCCCAACACATGCCGGAGGCATCCCGAGGCAAGGGCCACAGATTTGGCTGTCGGATCACAGGTGCTATTTGTCGCCGTGATCCTAACCACAATGGCGAAGAAGCATGCAGCGGGCTACCCTGTGGCTTCCCACGGGTGGTGCTGAGATAGTCGGGACGGAGGCCACTGAGTCGGCTGTCAGCGCAGCCTGAGGTCATCACAACTCTGTAGCTGTACAAGGCCGACACTCGCGTCAAGCCATTTCACAGACAGTGAAGTGGTGTCCTCAGCATGGCGGGACCCAGTGATGCAGACCGAGAGGAAAGGGGGCACTGTAGCTGGAAATAATAAATCATTTGGGAAACTTGGGCGAGTTTTAATAAGGCACATCCTGACAGCCCATCCTTGTCCAACATTCCTCTACAATGGTTAGAGTTGCAACTGTATGTGGCAGGTAGACCAGTTACCATATTGCATTAGTGTTGTTATTATTACTGGTAGTGAGCATAGTGGGACGTGAGCAGTGTCAGATTTTGACTGATCATTGTGAAGATAACGGTGGTGGTGTGTGCTCATCATCAACACGTTTCAGAGTTTGAAAGAGGTGTCATTGTGGGTCTCATATGGCTGGCTGGTCAAATCGTGAAATATCGAGATATGAGGGGCATTCAGACTGCATAGGTACGTGAAGGTAGGCATACTCCTCATCAAGATTCCAGTCAACAAAATTTTACCAGCCCAAGGGAGGATCGCAGTGCCGTGCACCCCTTCACATCTGCACCTGCCATTCGTGTACAAGTAATGGACTCCCTGCAATATTCTGTGCCATCCCGCACCATTGGTCATAAACCAGCAGCAGCCGGACTAGGGAATTAAGTCCCATCCGCAGGCTATATTCGATGTAGGGCAGTGACAGGGAAGCATGGATTGCTGGTGAATGGCGTCACATTGTTTTCGGGGATAAACCGTGGTTCTGCACAGTTCTGGCTGGCCATAATTGGCGAGAATGTGGGGAGACGTCGCACTCTTCCAGTCATTTGGGGCGGCGCAGTGGTGTTACTCCTGGAGGCATGTTGTAGCAGCCATCGGGTTATGACTTCAGGTCACAGATGGGAGTTACTGATGGAATGCAAACGTCACAAAGGTACGTCAAGGACATCCTGCGTCCCCATTTCTTATCTCTCATGCGTCAGTATCGTCGAGCCATGTATTAATAGGACATTGCTCGTCCCGCCATTGAACATGCCTGACTGGTGTGGAGGTAAACCCATGGCCACAAGGATTCGTACCTCTGTCGCCGATGGCACAACTCAGACGTCAACTCCGTCTCTGTGCCAGTATACAGGATATCAAGGACTAGTTACAAAAGTTATGAACCAAATTGCCTCAGAAGAGGATAGAGGGGATGTATGACACCGTTCCAAGCCAGAGGAGGTGGAGTGTCATACAGACAGGTGGGCTCATATTACCAAGATCTCTTTAAATTTGACTGGATTTTTTAATAACTGAAATAACCTCAGATGCCGTCTCAAAACGTGATGTAACCTTTCATTTTCCTTCACTCCTCCCCGGTGCTTCGCACTTCTTATCTGGCAGCGTGTATCGTGATAGAATGAAGTCTTTCACGACCAGATGATATTGATGCTGATAAACCTTTAGGGGTATAAGGTCGTGGTCCACGAAAGCCTTCTGTTCCTAACGTGACTTCCAGAACGGCGCTGATCTTCAGAAGCGTTGCCCCAGCATTGAGGCTTGCCGACTCAAGACCCAATAAAACAGCAACGCATCTGAAGATATCCAGCACAGTTCTGGACGAAATGTTAGAAGAGTTTCGTGGACCATGACCTTAGGCCTCGACAGGTTTAACAGCAGCTCTATGTGTATTGTATTCAGTGACTTTGAATCAGCTGACGATTGTTCGTTCGAGGTGGCTGCCTGAGAGGAACTGTCTTCCGCCTAATCTCCCGTCTCCTTGCTCCTCCGGCGCCATACGAGCACGGCCACCGGTCACATTGTGTAATTACCGCCGTTTGTGGCGGCACCGCTAAACGTCCTATAGCCATGGTCTGAAAGCCCATCGTTAGAAAAAATATAAGGAAAACAGACGAATAAAGTAAAAAGTCTTAATTATTACCTACACTTGAAAACACATGCTGACGCAGAAATATTTATTTACATCCATTGTCCGTAAAACGAACCATGAACTATGAATTTCTTTATTGCGCTTGGTTAAATTGCAGTTCTGAAACGTTTTGAATTCCATTCTCTGTTCCGCCTTTGCCCGCAGGT
The DNA here is from genome assembly GCF_023898315.1 of Schistocerca nitens. NCBI lineage: Eukaryota > Metazoa > Arthropoda > Insecta > Orthoptera > Acrididae > Schistocerca > Schistocerca nitens. The sequence continues at coordinate 238,901,881 of NC_064614.1, read as the reverse complement.
GGCGAGCGGGAGGTACGACACGCGTGACGACTTCACGGTGGTGCTGCAGCCCTTCTTCAAGGCCTTTAACACGCCCGCGGATCCGGTGCAGCGGCGGAAGGAGGCCATCGACATCTCCTTCCTGACGCACGACTGTTTCCACTTCAGCCAGAAGGGACACGCGCTCGGTAGGTGCTACCACGACTTAAAAGGTGTCAGCGCATCCAGGTAGCCAAGAAAACACAAGTGTCGCTTTGTACAAGTGCTTCATAAATGACACGTCTTTATTTGCACTTGTTGTTGTTGTGGTCTTCAGTCCTGAGACTGGTTTGATGCAGCTCTCCATGCTACCCTATCCTGTGCAAGCTTCTTCATCTCCCAGTACTTACTGCAACCCACATCCCTCTGAATGTGCTTACTGTATTCATCTCTTGGTCTCCCTCTACGATTTTTACCCTCCACGCTGCCCTCCAATGCTAAATTTCTGATTCCTTGATGCCTCAAAACATGTCCTACCAACCGATCCCTTCTTCTAGTCACGTTGTGCCACAAACTTCTCTTCTCCCCAATCCTATTCAATACCTCCTCATTAGTTACGTGATCTACCCACCTTATCTTCAGCATTCTTCTGTAGCACCACATTTCGAAAGCTTCTATTCTCTTCTTGTCCAAACTAGTTATCGTCCATGTTTCACTTCCATACATGGCTACACTCCATACAAATACTTTCAGAAACGACTTCCTGACACTTAAATCTATACTCGACGTTAACAAATTTCTCTTCTTCAGAAACGATTTCCTTGCCATTGCCAGTCTACATTTTATATCCTCTCTACTTCGACCATCATCAGTTATTTTACTCCCTAAATAGCAAAACTCCTTTACTACTTTAAGTGTCTCATTTCCTAATCTAATTCCCTCAGCATTACCCGATTTAATTTGACTACATTCTATTATCCTCGTTTTGCTTTTGTTGGTGTTCATCTTATATCCTCCTTTCAAGACACCATCCATTCCGTTCAACAGCTCTTCCAAGTCCTTTGCTGTCTCTGACAGAATTACAATGTCATCGGCGAACCTCAAAGTTTTTACTTCTTCTCCATGAATTTTAATACCTACTCCGAACTTTTCTTTTGTTTCCTTTACTGCTTGCTCAATATACAGATTGAATAACATCGGGGAGAGGCTACAACCCTGTCTCACTCCTTTCCCAACCACTGCTTCCCTTTCATGTCCCTCCACTCTTATAACTGCCATCTGGTTTCTGTACAAATTGTGAATAGCCTTTCGCTCCCTGTATTTTACCCCTGCCACCTTCAGAATTTGAAACAGAGTATTCCAGTTAACATTGTCAAAAGCTTTCTCTAAGTCTACAAATGCTAGAAACGTAGGTTTGCCTTTTCTTAATCTTTCTTCTAAGATAAGTCGTAAGGTTAGTATTGCCTCACGTGTTCCAACATTTCTACGGAATCCAAACTGATCTTCCCCGAGGTCCGCTTCTACCAGTTTTTCCATTCGTCTGTAAAGAATTCGCGTTAGTATTTTGCAGCTGTGACTTATTAAACTGATAGTTCGATAATTTTCACATCTGTCAACACCTGCTTTCTTTGGGATTGGAATTATTATATTCTTCTTGAAGTCTGTGGGTATTTCGCCTGTCTCATACATCTTGCTCACCAGATGGTAGAGTTTTGTCATGACTGGCTCTCCCAAGGCGATCAGTAGTTCTAATGGAATGTTGTCTACTCCGGGGGCCTTGTTTCGACTCAGGTCTTTCAGTGCTCTGTCAAACTCTTCACGCAGTATCTTATCTCCCATTTCGTCTTCATCTACATCCTCTTCCATTTCCATAATATTGTCCTCAAGTACACTGCCCTTGTATAAACCCTCTATATACTCCTTCCACCTTTCTGCCTTCCCTTCTTTGCTTAGAACTGAGTTGCCATCTGAGCTCTTGATATTCATACAAGTGGTTCTCTTCTCTCCAAAGGTCTCTTTAATTTTCTTGTAGGCAGTATCTACCTTACCCCTAGTGAGACAAGCCTCTACTCCCTTACATTTGTCCTCTAGCCATCCCTGCTTAGCCATTTTGCACTTCCTGTCGATCTCATATTTCAGACGTTTGTATTCCTTTTTGGCTGCTTCATTTACTGCATTTTTATATTTTCTCCTTTCATCAATTAAATTCAATATTTCTTCTGTTACCCAAGGATTTCTATTAGCCCTACTTGATCGTCTGCTGCCTTCACTACTTCATCCCTCAGAGCTACCCATTCTTCTTCTACTGTATTTCTTTCCCCCATTCCTGTCAATTGTTCCCTTATGCTCTCCCTGAAACTCTGTACAACCTCTGGTTCTTTCAGTTTATCCAGGTCCCATCTCATTAAATTCCCACCTTTTTGCAGTTTCTTCAGGTTCCATCTGCAGTTCATAACCAATAGATTGTGGTCAGAATCCACATCTGCCCCTGGAAATGTCTTACAATTTAAAACCTGGTTCCTAAATCTCTGTCTTACCATTATATAATCTATCTGATACCTTTTAGTATCTCCAGGATTCTTCCAGGTATACAACCTTCTTTTATGATTCTTGAACCAAGTGTTAGTTATGATTAAGTTATGCTCTGTGCAAAATTCTACAAGGCGGCTTCCTCTTTCATTTCTTCCCCCCAATCCATATTCACCTACTATGTTTCCTTCTCTCCCTTTTCCTACTGACGAATTCCAGTCACCCATGACTATTAAATTTTCGTCTCCCTTCACTACCTGAATAATTTCTTTTATCTCGTCATACATTTCATCTATTTCTTCATCATCTGCAAAGCTAGTTGGCATATAAACTTGTACTACTGTAGTGGGCGTGGGATTCGTGTCTATCTTGGCCACAATAATGCGTTCACTATGCTGTTTGTAGTAGCTAACCCGGACTCCTATTTTTTTATTCATTATTAAACCTACTCCTGCATTACGCCTATTTGATTTTGTATTTATAACCCTGTATTCACCTGACCAAAAGTCTTGTTCCTCCTGCCACCGAACTTCACTAATTCCCACTATATCTAACTTTAACCTATCCATTTCCCTTTTTAAATTTTCCAACCTACCTGCCCGATTAAGGGATCTGACATTCCACGCTCCGATCCGTAGAACGCCAGTTTTTTTTCTCCTGATAACGACGTCCTCCTGAGTAGTCCCCGCCCGGAGATCCGTATGGGGGACTATTTTACCTCCGGAATATTTTACCCAAGAGGACGCCATCATCATTTAACCATACAGTGAAGCTGCATGTCCTCGGGAAAAAATACGGCTGTAGTTTCCTCTTGCTTTCAGCCGTTCGCAGTACCAGCCAGCAAGGCCGTTTTGGTTAATGTTACACGGCCAGATCAGTCAATCATCCAGACTGTTGCCCCTGCAACTACTGAAAAGGCTGCTGCCCCTCTTCAGGAACCACATGTTTGTCGGGTCTCTCAAAAGATACCCCTCCGTTGTGGTTGCACCTACGGTACGGCCATCTGTATCGCTGAGGCACGCAAGCCTCCCCACCAACGGCAAGGTCCATGGTTCATGGGGGGTATTTGCACTTATCACTTCATTTTAAACTGTGTATAGCCTCCGCAAATTCCTGTAAACAAATGTGTGATTCAGCACTAGACATTTAGCAGAATCTCTCAATTTGAACATCTTTTAATCACGATAAACTCCCTTGTTAGAACTGCGTTTTCATTTCTGGAACTTCTCTTTCAAGCAGTGATCAAACGGCTAACAAATGTGTACACCAAGTTTAATGGGAGTGCGCAACATGCTTCAACAAGCATCTGGATTCGAGACCCGATCCACCAGACAGTTTTACCTTGTAAGACATATTCGTTTCAACATTCCTTTCAGAAGGAACAGTAGCTCGATGACTGGACATAATGGAATGTGTGCCGTCAGTTGAGAATGTAAACAGTTTCATAAAGTCAACTAATTAAGAACTAAAACCAACACTCTAAAACACTGGTGTCTGTCCGTCAGATACCTTAGGTCGCTTAGGCCGCTGTAAGAACGGGTACATCAAACAGAAAGTCCTAAACAGCCTTCGGTGAAATTAGAAGTAAAGGCAAGAGGGGCACGCAGAGGAAAGAGCAGATAGGTGGAAAGAGGAAGGAACTGCATGATGACGTGACAGAAGAAAAAGTTGGAGTCGATATGGAAGCTCGCATAGGTGATGCAGTTCGTAGTCACAGTTTCACGGATATTATAACGCTTTACTCAAATAAGATTGAAGAAATGGATAACATTCCTTCCGAATTTCTAAAATTGGTATGGGTAGTGGCACCCATACAACTAGTCAAGCTGCTTTGTAGAATCTATGTGACTGGAGATGTAATACCAAACTTTCGGAAAAATGTAGTCCACACAATCCCGAAGATTTCAAGGATAGATAAAATCTCCATCTACATTTACATCACACTACGTAAGCCACCTAATGGTGTGTGAGGGAAGGTACTTTTGTTCCACTAACTGAGCCCTCCAACCTTGTTCCACATGCGACTAGCGCGTGGGAAGAATGATTGTCGGTAAGCCTCTGCATTGAATAACCAAACATCACCCATTGGGGTATTTTGTGATCTCTCAAAGGCTTTTGATTGTGTGAATCATGAAATTCTTCTAGATAAGCTTAAGTATTGTGGTATGAGTGGGACAGTGCACAAATGGTTTAATTCATACTTAACTGGAAGAATGCAGAAGGTTGAAATTAACAGTACAGGTAGTCTGCAAAAATCAGCACGGAACTCCAATTGGCGAGGTATCAAGAATGGTGTCCCACAGAGTTCAGTCTTGTGTCCCTTATTGTTCTCAATATTTATTACCGACTTGCCACTCTATATTCATGAAGATGCAAAGCTAGGTCTTTTTGCTGGTCATACGAGTATAGTAATCACACCCAAATGCAAGAATCAGCTGACCAAATTGCAAATTATCTCTTTCAGAAAATTATTAAGTGGTTCTATGCAAATTGACTCTTACTAAATTTTAAGAAAACACAGTTTATACAATTCTGTACAGTAAATGGCACAACACCATTGATAAATAATGACGATGAACAGAAGTCTGTTGCTAAGGCAGAATACTCAAAATTTCTGGGTGTGTGCATGGATGAGTAATTGAATTGGAAGAAACACATTGATGATCTACTGATACAGTTAGGTTGAGTTACTTATGCTATTAGGGTTATTGCAAATTTTGGTGATAAACATATTAGTAAATTACACTCCTGGAAATTGAAATAAGAACACCGTGAATTCATTGTCCCAGGAAGGGGAAACTTTATTGACACATTCCTGGGGTCAGATACATCACATGATCACACTGACAGAACCACAGGCACATAGACACAGGCAACAGAGCATGCACAATGTCGGCACTAGTACAGTGTATATCCACCTTTCGCAGCAATGCAGGCTGCTATTCTCCCATGGAGACGATCGTAGAGATGCTGTGGAACGGCTTGCCATGCCATTTTCACCTGGCGCCTCAGTTGGACCAGCGTTCGTGCTGGACGTGCAGACCGCGTGAGACGACGCTTCATCCAGTCCTAAACATGCTCAATGGGGGACAGATCCGGAGATCTTGCTGGCCAGGGTAGTTGACTTACACCTTCTAGAGCACGTTGGGTGGCACGGGATACATGCGAACGTGCATTGTCCTGTTGGAACAGCAAGTTCCCTTGCCGGTCTAGGAATGGTAGAACGATGGGTTCGATGACGGTTTGGATGTACCGTGCACTATTCAGTGTCCCCTCGACGATCACCAGTGGTGTACGGCCAGTGTAGGAGATCGCTCCCCACACCATGATGCCGGGTGTTGGCCCTGTGTGCCTTGGTCGTATGCAGTCCTGATTGTGGCGCTCACCTGCACGGCGCCAAACACGCATACAACCATCATTGGCACCAAGGCAGAAGCGACTCTCATCGCTGAAGACGACACGTCTCCATTCGTCCCTCCATTCACGCCTGTCGCGACACCACTGGAGGCGGGCTGCACGATGTTGGGGCGTGAGCGGAAGACGGCCTAACGGTGTGCGGGACCGTAGCCCAGCTTCATGGAGACGGTTGCGAATGGTCCTCGCCGATACCCCAGGAGCAACAGTGTCCCTAATTTGCTGGGAAGTGGCGGTGCGGTCCCCTACGGCACTGCGTAGGATCCTACGGTCTTGGCGTGCATCCGTGCGTCGCTGCGGTCCGGTCCCAGGTCGACGGGCACGTGCACCTTCCGCCGACCACTGGCGACAACATCGATGTACTGTGGAGACCTCACGCCCCACGTGTTGAGCAATTCGGCGGTACGTCCACCCGGCCTCCCGCATGCCCACTATACGCCCTCGCTCAAAGTCCGTCAACTGCACATACGGTTCACATCCACGCTGTCGCGGCATGCTACCAGTGTTAAAGACTGCGATGGAGCTCCGTATGCCACGGCAAACTGGCTGACACTGACGGCGGCGGTGCACAAATGCTGCGCAGCTAGCGCCATTCGACGGCCAACACCGCGGTTCCTGGTGTGTCCGCTGTGCCGTGCGTGTGATCATTGCTTGTACAGCCCTCTCGCAGTGTCCGGAGCAAGTATGGTGGGTCTGACACACCGGTGTCAATGTGTTCTTTCTTCCATTTCCAGGAGCGTAGCTTACTATGCCTATTTTCATCCACTTCTTTCATATGGCATCATATTTTGGGGCAATTCGTCATTAAGAGAGAAAGTATTCATTGCACAAAAGCGTGTAATCAGAATAATAGCTGGAGCCCACCCAAGATCACCTTGCAGACTTTTATTTAAATAACTCTGGATATTCACAATACCTTCGCAATACAAATATTCACTAATGAAATAACCTATCCAAATTCAGAAATAGCAGCGAAGTGCATAGCTACAACGCTAGAAGAAAGGATGATATTAATATTCTGGATTAAAATATCTCTTTGGCATAGAAAGGTAAATTATGCTGCCACAAAAATCTTTGTTGATTAGCCAAATAGTATTGAAAGTGTAGCAGATAGACATTTAAAAGCAAATTAAAAGACTTTCTGAATTATTAGATATAAAGTAGTAACTGTAAAACATTTATTATTTAATTAATTATTTTTTTAAAGAAAATGTATTTTAAAGTGACACGTTCAGCATCATTACGAAATGTCGTATTCATGATCTATGGAACAAGGATTTATGTATGTATGTATTGGCTCTATTTTCTCGAATTTTCTCCTCATGGTCATTCCGTGAGAAGTATGTAGGGGGAAGTAATACGTTGACCGACTCTTCCCGGAAAGTGCTTCTCCGGAATTGCAGTAGTAAATCTCTCCGTGATGCACAACACCTCTCTTGTAACGTCTTCCAATGGAGTTTGTTGACCATCTCCGTAACGCTCTCACGCCGGCTAAGCGATACCGTGACGAAACGTGCCTCTTGTATCAGTCCTATCTGCTAAGGAACCCAGATAGATGAACAGTGCTCAAGAATCGGTCGAACAAGCACCTTATAAGCCATTAATTTTCTTTCGTGGATGAGTTACATCTCCTCAAGATTCTTCCTATGAATCTGAGTCTGTCATGTGCTTTTCGCACTATTTGTTTTATGTGGTCGCTCTGGATAATGTGGTAACTATCGCACAATCAGTCAGCTTAACAGTTCATATATCCAAGTTAAGCACAATGTACAGAAAAACGGACAGGAAAATTGAAGATCTCTTGGGTGACGATCAGACAGGCTTTAGAAAATATAAATGTACAAGAGAGGTAGTTCTGACGTTGCGTTTCATTACAATATAAGGTCTTAAGAAAAATCGTGCCACGTTCGTAGAGTTCGAGGATCTATAAAAAGCATCTGACAATGTAACATGGTGCAAGACGTTCCTAGTTCTGAGGAAAATAAGTGTAAGCTATAGGAAATTACAGGTCATATACAATATGTACAAAAACAGAGAGGGATCGCTATGAATGGAAGACCAAGAACGAAGTGCTCGGATTAAAAAGGGTGTAACGCTACTACTGTTCAAACTGTACATCGCAGAACCAATGGCAGTAATAAACTAAAGTTTCAGGAGTGGGATTAAAATTCAAGGTGAAAGAATATCAATGATAAGATTCCCTAATGACATTGCTATCCCCAGCGAAAGTGAAGATAAGTTACAGGGCATGCTGGATGGAGTGAGCAGTCTGATGATTATAGAATATAGTTTGAGAATAAACCAGAGAAAGGCGAAAGTAATGAGAAGCAGCTTAAATGAGATAAGCGAAAATCTTAATATCAGAAATGGAGATCAAAAGTAGATAAAGTGAAAATTGCACATGGCGGACGAAGTAAGAAGAAGATAAAAAGCAGTCTAGCAAAGGTGAAGAGGCCATTCCTGGCCAAAAGAAGTTCCAGATTATCAAAAATCAGTCTTAATTTGAGGAAGAAATTTTCAGAATATATGTTTGGAATGCAGTAGTGAATAGAGGTAAATCATGGACAGTGAAAAAGGAGGAAAAGAAAAGAATCTAAGAGTCTGAAATGTGATGTTACGTTGACGTTGAAACTTATGTGGGGATGGAGGGTGGGGGGGGGGGGGTGGGTTGGTTCTCCGCAGAATCGGCGAAAACGAGCGTAAGAGGAAATCTGGCAAGAAGAAGAAACAGAAAAATAGCGCGTTAAGACGTCAGGCAATAAGTACTCTGGTTCTAAACGGAGTTGTAAAGAGTAAATACTGTAGCAGAAGACAGAGTTTGGAATGTGTGCACAAATAATTATATTATGAGAAATCAGGAGTTAGGCCGCATACAGGCACTGAAATAAATCAGTGGTGAATGTCGAAACGTTGTGCCAGATCGGCAATCGAACTCGGATGCTCCGCTTCTCTAGAACGATTGCCTTAACTCCCTCAGCCTTTCGAACATGCTTCCCGTCCACTCCCAAATTCTCAAAATGTCACGCGCAAGTAGCGCCCCCCCCCCCCCCCCCCTCCCCCAACCGCTAGTAGCCACAGCTCGTAGCATTCACTAAGTTTCGAGATATCCCAGAGTCGCCATCGTTCATATATACATACTGATATGTGTTCTCTGTTTTGTCGGACATGTCCGATATGCATCAATATCCATATATGAGCGAGGATGCATCTACATACTATCAATATAAATAATTGAGTACTTTCTGAAAAAGTTCTACTCTGAGATGAAGAGGCTGGCACAGGGTGCTATCTTAGCATTGCCGCAAGCCTTCCCCGAAGTAACTCTAAAGATACCTCAAAAAACCGAAACGCGTAAATAAAGATTCTCGTGTCATTTCCAACCAAGACTGTTTTTCTTACTGGAAATTTATCATTAAGATTGATTCACCATAGCAACAGTGAGAGGATTTATATGTACTCTGACAACTTTCTTGTTAACACGTACCATTTTGTACCCCTACGCACAGAGCGGACTGTTCGAATATCTTTCGAGTGTTAACGCAATGTAGATTCACGGTATGTTATGGTCTCCTAAATCTGGACCAGCTGTTTACAGAGCACCGGCACTCCCAGACGAGAATATTTGAAATGGAATTTGCCTCACAACCAAGGGAAATCTCCCGACAACCTTCGGCAGAACAAGACAGAAATACACTCCTGGAAATTGAAATAAGAACACCGTGAATTCATTGTCCCAGGAAGGGGAAACTTTATTGACACATTCCTGGGGTCAGATACATCACATGATCACACTGGCAGAACCACAGGCACATAGACACAGGCAACAGAGCATGCAAAATGTCGGCACTAGTACAGTGTATATCCACCTTTCGCAGCAATGCAGGCTGCTATTGTCCCATGGAGACGATCATAGAGATGCTGGATGTAGTCCTGTGGAACGGCTTGCCATGCCATTTCCACCTGGCGCTTCAGTTGGACCAGCGTTCGTGCTGGACGTGCAGACCGCGTGAGACGACGCTTCATCCAGTCCCAAACATGCTCAATGGGGGATAGATCCGGAGATCTTGCTGGCCAGGGTAGTTGACTTACACCTTCTAGAGCACGTTGGGTGGCACGGGATACATGCGAACGTGCATTGTCCTGTTGGAACAGCAAGTTCCCTTGCCGGTCTAGGAATGGTAGAACGATGGGTTCGATGACGGTTTGGATGTACCGTGCACTATTCAGTGTCCCCTCGACGATCACCAGTGGTGTACGGCCAGTGTAGGAGATCGCTCCCCACACCATGATGCCGGGTGTTGGCCCTGCGTGCCTCGGTCGTATGCAGTCCTGATTGTGGCGCTCACCTGCACGGCGCCAAACACGCATACGACCATCATTGGCACCAAGGCAGAAGCGACTCTCATCGCTGAAGACGACACGTCTCCATTCGTCCCTCCATTCACGCCTGTCGCGACACCACTGGAGGCGGGCTGCACGATGTTGGGGCGTGAGCGGAAGACGGCCTAACGGTGTGCGGGACCGTAGCCCAGCTTGATGGAGACGGTTGCGAATGGTCCTCGCCGATACCCCAGGAGCAACAGTGTCCCTAATTTGCTGGGAAGTGGCGGTGCGGTCCCCTACGGCACTGCGTAGGATCCTACGGTCTTGGCGTGCATCCGTGCGTCGCTGCGGTCCGGTCCCAGGTCGACGGGCACGTGCACCTTCCGCCGACCACTGGCGACAACATCGATGTACTGTGGAGACCTCACGCCCCACGTGTTGAGCAATTCGGCGGTACGTCCACCCGGCCTCCCGCATGCCCACTATACGCCCTCGCTCAAAGTCCGTCAACTGCACATACGGTTCACGTCCACGCTGTCGTGGCATGCTACCAGTGTTAAAGACTGCGATGGAGCTCCGTAAGCCACGGCAAACTGGCTGACACTGAGGGCGGCGGTGCACAAATGCTGCGCAGCTAGCGCCATTCGATGGCCAACACCGCGGTTCCTGGTGTGTCCGCTGTGCCGTGCGTGTGATCATTGCTTGTACAGCCCTCTCGCAGTGTTCGGAGCAAGTATGGTGCGTCTGACACACCGGTGTCAATGTGTTCTTTTTTCCATTTCCAGGAGTGTATGATATCGTGATGGGATCGAAAAGGATTATTGTAAATGGTTTTTTAATTCCTATCGGTGCTGCAGATTATTCTCGAGTAGTCCACATACTTTTTCGTTTTACATTCTACCGGTAATCATCTATGATTCAGACTGGCAGTAAATTTTAGCAGTAAATCACTGTACTGTAAGATATTAATTAATATTTGTACCTGCTTAAAAAAAATTGCTCACAAGCTGTACATTTGTGAATCTCCGCATAATTCCAGTTACTATTTTCCAATGAATTATTTGACGTAATGAATACATTACCAAAAATAATAAGACTTGCATGAACGAAAATGAAGTTCATATTGAACCTTATTAATTTTTGTATGCATGGAGTTAGAAATTAATTTTATAATAAAGTTTACATCAATCTACTAAATGCACTGATACTACAACGCCCATGTCAGTCGTTATCGACCGTCTAAATAAGCTTCTTTCTATCCTATGGCTTTTCCGGCTTAGGCTGAACCCCCAAGAACTTAGAATTTACCACTCTTTTTTTTTTTTTTTTTTTTTTTTTGTCGGTATACTACATATACTGCAGGACATGCACTTTTTGACAAAGTCCGTATTTTATTAACTTTGGAACTAGTCTGTCAGTGTAAATTCATTTAATCGATTTCGGAAAACATTTACAGTATTTTTCTGTTGACTCTTCTTTGCTCGGGTTGGTAGTATATCCGTAAAAAGAACTAAGTCTATCTATGTAAAAAAATAAATTGACCAGTGACATACAGCATGATCTGATGACAGAACTGTATGGAACGTTCAATGTAATTTTTTCTTCTACAGATAATATAGTGTACTTCTGTGAGTTACATGAACAGCCTAATGTAACATTTAGCAACCTGTTACTTAAACAAAAACTTGACTAGGCGTGTAGTGTACCATTTACAAGATAAAAACTTAAATTCTAATAGTATCTCGCAGATGAAACAATTAAGTGACATCAATTAATTTCAAAAGATTCCATCTTGCGATCTTCTAACCTTTTAAAACTGTTTTGTTTGGTCAGTGGATATAGTGACATCTGTCCAGTAAAATAAATACTGTGACTGACCAAGTATTTCATTACTGTGCAGGTCAGTAACCGTTCTTGAACACTACGTCATCTTGTTACAGTCCTGCAAAAAAGTCGCCAGGAGAAAAATTTATGAAAGAAATACCGCTACACTCAGTTCTGTACAAGTAGAGTCACGCCAACAATTGATATACCACATGAGCGGGTGTCAGGTAGTAGAGTAGATTGCTCCATGTTTTTGAGTGCACTTAAACAGGTAGATACATTTCACTGAGCTTCTCGAACAATTAGGTTCAGCTACTTTTGCAACTCGTACTCTTCCTAATCTTGGAAACAAGAGTATCAAACTCCGGACATTTTTAGCATAGTTCCACGCAATAATGTCGTATAGAATAATTTTCTGGGCTAAATAGTCACTTAGAAAGAAAGTACTAATTGCACAAAAGCGAGCAGTATATTTTCTGGGGTTACTCGTCTCTTAGAAGGGAAGTGCTAATTGCACAAAAGCGAGCGGAAAACAGTAATAAAAATATGTGGTGAGCACCCACGTACGTCATGTATGTACCTCATCAAAGAGCTACGCACTTTAACTGCGCCGTCACAATGTATATATTCGCTAATTAAATTCGTCAAAAATAATCCATACAATATAAGAAGAACAGTGATGTACATACCTACCATACTAGACAGAAAAATTACATCATTGCCCATTGTTAAAGCTATCAGTGGCCCAGAGAGTTCAATACGCAGCAATAAAAATTTTGATCATTTATCCAATAACATAAAATGTCTGACGGCTAGCGAAGCAAGTTTTAAATCTAATTCAAAATCATTTCTCCTGGGTCACTCCTTCCATGCTACTGAAGAATTTCTATTAATAAATTAGTAACCAGTAAAAAAAATTCTTTAAGAGTGGAAATAAAATGATAATGTCTTAATTGATCTTATAACATTAATCACGTACACACCTGAAAGAAATACTGCGGATTAATTATTTATAGAACTGTGAATATTATAGAGCCACAAATTGAGAAGCACAACCGGCCGGTGTGGCTGAGCGGTCCTAGGCGCTACAGTCTGGAACCGCATGACCGCTACGTTCGCAGATCCGAATCCTGCCTCGGGCATGTATGTGTGTGACGTCCTTAGGTTAGTTAGGTTTAAGTAGTTCTACGTTCTAGGCGACTGATGACCTCAGAAGTTAAGTATAATAGTGCTTAGAGCCAATTGAGCCACATGCTATAGCAGAGAACTCAAAATGTATTCGAAACAGCGATTGACAACCATCAGCTGTAGAATGGAATGGCGACAATTAAAATTTATGCCGGACTCGGACTCGACCGAGCGAGGTGGAGCAGTGGTTAGCACACTGGACTCGTATTCGAGAGGAAGACGCCGCAAACCCGCGTCCGGCCATCCTGATGTAGATTTTCCGGGATTTCCCTAAATCGCTTCAGGTAAATGCCGGGATGGTTCGTTTGTAAGGGCACAGCCGATTTCCTTCCCACCCTTCCCTCGTCCGATGGGACTGATGACCTCGCTGTTTGGCCCCTCCCAGAAATCAACCAACCAACCGGGACTCGAATACGGAATTCCCGCTTACCGCGAGCGGTGGCCTTACCATTTGGCTCTCGCTGCTCGACTCACTGCTAGACCCAAACATCGATATGTCGCTAATCATGCGTCTACAGCCTGTATTCGTACATCCATTATGTACACTACTGGCCATTAAAACTGCTACACCAAGAAGAAATGCGTGTGATTAACGGGTATTCAGTGGACAAATACACTATACTAGACCTGACATGTGATTACATTTTCACGCAATTTGGGTGCATAGATCCTGAGAAATCAGTGCCCAGAATAACCACCTCTGGCCGTAATAATGGCGATGATACGCCTGGGCATTGGGTCAGACACAGCTTGGATGGCGTGTACAGTTGCAGCTGCCCATGGAGCTTCAACACGATACCACAGTTCATCAAGAGTAGTGACTGGCGTATTGTGACCAGCCAGTTGCTCGGCCACCATTGACCAGACGTTTTCGATTGGTGAGAGATCTGGAGAATGTGCTGGCCAGGGCAGCAGTCGAACATTTTCTGTATCCAGAAAAGCCCGTACAAGCGGTCGTGCATTATCCTGCTGAAATATAGGGTTTCGCAGGTTCGAATGAAGGGTAGAGCCACGGGTCGTAACACATCTGAAATGTAATGTCCACTGTTCTTGGTTCCGTCAATGCGAACAAGAGGTGACCGAGACGTGTAACCAATGGCACCCCATACCACCACGCCGGGCGATACGCCAGTATGACGATGACGAATACAAGCTACCAATGTGCGTTCACCGCGATGTCGCCAAACACGGATGTGACCATCTTGATGCTGTAAACACAACCTGGATTCATCCGAAAAAATGACGTTTTGCCATTCGTGCAGCCAGGTTCGTCGTTGAGTACACCATCGCAGGCGCTCCTGTCTGTGATGCAGCGTCAAGGGTAACCGCATCCATGGTCTCCGAGCTGATAGTCCATGCTGCTGCAAACGTCGTCGATCTGTTCGTGCAGATGGTTGTTGTCTTGCAAACGTCCCCATCTGTTGACTCAGAGATCGAGACGCGGCTGCACAATCCGTTACAGCCATGCGGATAAGATACCTGTCATCTCGACTGCTTGGGATCCAGCACGGCATTCCGTATACACTCCTGAACCCACCGATTCCATATTCTGCTAACAGTCATTGGATCTCGACCAACGCGATCAGCAATGTCGCCATACGATAAACCGCAATCGCGATAGGCTACAATCCGACCTTTGTCAAAGTCGGAAACGTGATGGTACGCATTTCTCCTCCTTACACGAGGCATCACAACAACGTTTCACCAGGCAAATCCGGTCAACTTCTGTTTGTGTATCAGAAATCGGTTGGAAACTTTCCTCATGTCAGCACGTTGTAGGTGTCGCCACCGGCGCGAACCTTGTGTGAATGCTCTGAAAAGCTAATCATTTGCATATCACAGCATCTTCTTCCTGTCGGTTAAATTTCGCGTCGTCTGTAGCACGTCATCGTGGTGTAGCAATTTTAATGGCCAGTAGTGCATGTCCCAAACAAGTGAGACATTTTTACTTGCAAGTCTCTTGCTCAGTGCCCGCGAATAAATACGATGTTTATTCGTCGGCACCGGGCAAGGGATTTTCAAGCAAAAATGTCTCACCTCTAGGGGAATATACATGATGGATGAACGAGTACTGGTTGTAGACTCATCGCTGACAACGGTGCACTGATAGCCAAATGGTAAGGCGATCGCTCGCGATAAGCGGGAAATCCGTATTCCAGGCCCGGACCGGCACAAATTTTCGCTGTCGCCATTTCACTGTAGAGCTGACGGTTGTCCATATTCGTAATGGCGAATACATTTACTTCATAATTACATAATGGTTGTAGTCGCCGCTGTGTCTGTTCCTTTGGGCATTCAGAATGATACAGGCACTGCAGTATCGTATCAGTGGAGAATATTATAACAGCTCTGGTAATATCTTAGAAATTAGAGATATTCTGTTCCGTATCCCCACCTCAAACGCAGACTTGACGGAAAGAACTAGGAATGAATGTATCTGCAGTTACTTTTAGTCCTAGAAGTTGTCACTGTGATGATGGTTCCTCCATTCTCAGCGACATAGTACCGTTACACAATAGGTGTAACCTAATTCCAGATACCACCTTATTACTATTCTCTCGTATCAGAATCGAGAATTTCACAGTGCTAGCTAAACATTTTGGATCTGATTCTTGTGAGTAATCCGTTGCATTGAAATCACAACCGCCATTCAAAGTTCATGACTATCTTAGAATTGAATTCAAACCAAATTACTGTGTTTATGACTGTACAGACACTGCTGTCAATCGTAAAAGCTCAAACGAAAAAAAATATCTGTCGTCTTAAGTAACCATTGTGTACTACTGTGCACCACGACCGATAGCAGAAACTACTCGACAGTGTGGTGTGGATCATTTACCGCAATAGGTCGTATGTAATTTACTGATATCAGAGGCTTCAATAATAACAAAAAATATCTTAGGAAAATTTGAACTCCTTCTGATTCACACCAGAGCAAACTTATCTCGGAATCATAATGCAATTTGTGCTAACTGGAAATGTGAGGAAGAGCTATGTTGTTAATTCCAACATGTGTGGAAACGGGTCTATGTGTCTCTGCTTTTAAAGTTTTGGCCAATGGTGACCATAACGTCGGCATATAGGTGATTTACTGTGACGTGCGGGTTTCATAGTGTTCGCCAGTGAATTTCTCCTGAGGTACGATCGTAGCCCTTCCGGAGATACGAAATGGTAATGTCTGGGGTATTATGAAGTACGATGTAATATTTAACATTTCGTACTTATTCGTCAATACCAGGCCGTCGACTCTCAATAAATGTGTCCTTCCTGGATAGGAATATACGTTAAGTGCGACTGCAGGTTGTGAAACGTGAATGACCACATATGGAAGTTTGAGTCTGGCTATGATCCGTGCATGGGTAGTTTAAGCGGTTAAGGCTACCGCTCGCGGGAAATCCGGATTCGAGTCCCGCTCTCGCATAAATTTTCACCGTTGTCATTCCAATATACAGCCGATGGTGGTTTATATTCGCAACTGCGATCATATTTCCCCTCTTTCGAAGATATCTTGGAACGCTTCCAGAGTTTTTACTGATCCTTTTCCGAACAATGAAAAAAAAGCATGTTACAACGATGTATATAAAATTATTACGAGGAGAAGTAATCACGTAATTACAGTAAATTATAGAATAGTGTGACTTAGAAGTAAGATATATGCTTAATTCAGACTGGGTATAATACCTGTATATCTCAGTGAAAGTTTGCAAGACGTACGAAATAAAATTATTAAAGACAGTACACTCGCATTTCTGATCATTTGCCTCACTTCAGGCCGGCCGGAGTGGCCGAGCGGTTCTAGGCGCTACAGTCTGGAACCGCGCGACCGCTACGGTCGCAGGTTCGAATCCTGCCTCGGGCATGGATGTGTGTAATGTCCTTAGGTTAGTTAGGTTTAAGTAGTTCTAAGTTCTAGTGCTCAGAGTCATTTGAACCATTTGAACCTCACTTCAGAAGCAATGCTAAAGCCTAGGAAGTAATATAACCCAGTCATATTCAACAATAGAAAGTACAGGAATGTGCGTCGATTGACTGTTAACCTAGAGATCGTAACAATATTCCGGAAAGAGGAAACACACACACACACACACACACACACACACACACACACACACACACGCGCGCGCACACACACCGAGAGAGAGAGAGGGAGTAAGAAAGAGTGAGGTGTAGCTTTCGTTATCTCAACGACACGAAAGAATGCAAATAAGCTCGTGCCAATTAACCTTCTATGCAGAATAGCATCTACTGTCTTGAAATTGTGACTGAATTAGTGCAACAGTTTTTGCACCCACTCTGATATAACAAATGGCAAAATATTTAGGTTCAGCGAGATAATAATACCTTAGTAGTTCATAAGGCGAGAAAGTATAAATTTTCAGCGATAATACTATGTAGCTGAATGTGTAAAATGTTTTCGAAGAAGGTGTAATGAAGATATACATAACAGTCCGCGGACGTGGGTCACTATTTCTGTACAACACCGTCTATCAATTCAATCACGGTTGCGCTTTGTGTGGTGATATGGGCTTCAGAATGAGTTACCAGAACATGACATAACAGAATAAACAGATGGTGTCCGCATTCATCGTGAATCTGAGATAGTTCCTCTTCATTTGATGTATCTAACGGGAAGCTATTAGATTTGGAGGTACAGTATATAGGCAAGAACAGGGAGAGACTACAGACGTAGATATCAGACTGATAACAAAACTGTTTTTTTTTTCGTTGAGGAAAAGAGCTGAAATCCTTAATTATAGCTAATCAGGACGTTGAACCTCGCTTACTAGAGATGGGAAGCAGTCGAAAGTCTCATGACCGATGTAAACAGCGGAATAAATCGGAGAGAAAGCGGAATCTTTCCTTGAAAAAGGCGTGAAAATGCAATATGTTTTCCCTCCAACAGAACGGTAAGTCGTGCGTATAAAATTAGCAGGCTTCAGGGCTGATCGCATAATGTGTTTGGTTCACGCTGTATGGTCAACGTATTGGACTGACTGGGAGATAGTTATCGTTTTTAATTCTTTATTATTGTGTAAGAAAGCTAGAAGTACCCGAAGCAATCATAAATTTGGTACAGTCCTACAAGGGTGTTCAAAAAAATGGTTCAAATGGCTCTGAGCACTATGGGACTTAACATCTCTGGTCATCAGTCCCCTAGAACTTAGAACTACTTAAACCTAACTAACCTAGGGACATCACACACATCCATACCCGAGGCAGGATTCGAACCTGCGACCGTAGCAGTCGCGCGGTTCCGGACTGAGCGCCTAGAACCACGAGACCACCGTGGCAGGCTACAAGGGTGTTTACCTACAGTTACTCAGCGTGGCAAGAACTATTAAATACGCAGCATATTTGGATAATTATTGAACTTACAGATTACCGTTGAAATTTTGTGAACCGTCTGATATTTATAGACAAGCATTTCTGGTTTCTATTTCAGTATCGGAAATGCAGATACATTGTTACAATGTGGCTCAGGAGTCTGTTGTGACTGTTTGTCATCGACTGTGTTAGCCTTCATAACTGTCTCTGCCTTGTGTTTCAGCAAGTGTAATGTTTGTTACGGGAGGTATCATCCAATTTATAGTTCAAAAATCTTTCGTTGTGCCGCGCGGGATTAGCCGAGGGGTCTAGGGCGCTGCAGTCACCGACTATGCGGCTGGTCCCGGCGGAGGTTCGAGTCCTTCCTCGGGCATGGGTGTGTGTGTTTGTCCTTAGGATAGTTTAGGTTAAGTAGTTTGTAAGCTTAGGGTCTGATGACCTAGCAGTTAAGTCCCATAAGATTTCACACACATTTGAACATTTTCTTTCGTTGTATCGAATTACTATGGCTGTTCTGCTGTAATTTGCTTTACTGGCTGCTGGCACATAAGCAAATGTAGTTCCCCATTTGTCATCCTTTCTTGTCCATCATCTCTTCTGAAAGAACTAAAAGGTCTCATTGCTCATATTACCAATGCCGCTTCAGTTGAGACATTTCGTATTTGATATCATTTAATTTTTCGTATGACTACTTGTTTCTCTTTCATTGTCACCCTTATCTGATCGTCAAAATTATGCGTTTTTATCTGTGGAAGTTGTTTCAGCTTTCAAATAAATGTATTCCGATGAATTATATGTTTATTTGGATGACATATTTTATGTGGTGCTCAATTTAATGCTTCCCAAAATTTAGCGAATGCCTGGGTCGTCGTTCACACATTTTCGAATCATTTCGACGCCTTGTAGGTCCTCTGTAGGCACTAGAAATACCATTTTTATGGTGGTTTTGTTGGATCTAGAGAATTTTCCGTTACTTGTCGATGTAATATTCGATTTTAATAATCAGTACTTCGTCAAATCACGGTACCTTGTTACCTATGATCTGGCACGCTGTACTTGCTACAACTTACTTTTAAGGAGGCATCTCTGATCGGTTAAGCCGGTGAGTTCGTTAATTTCTATTAAGCTCGCTTCCTGTACCTGTCAGATGTGAGTAAGTAATTGCAGCTGACCACTTGAACATAATAAATAAAACATCAAATCACGAAACGCAGATTCATTTCTTTGTATGTTTGTGATATATTAGGCACAGTTACCTTCAGAGCTATATCAGTGAAGCTCGAGGGTACAGGTTTAACGAGTTGGAAAGGTTCTCTGATTTTTCGATTACATTCACGTAGAACTTATAAAATGGCAATATCTTCACCCTCGACAGCTCCATTATAATTTTCAGAATTGCAACTGTGGATATGAAGCAATTTTCAATTGTAATAGATGCTGAAAACAACGCCGTCGTCGGCATTAGTGAAAAAAGTGAAATATATGTAAGGCTGTACGGCCTATGTCCACATTCGTCTCAGACACCATCGGTATCCAACAGGTACAAATAAACCTCGCGAAACTGGTTTCGTGGTTTCTACACATGTCAGCATCGCATACCGTACTTTTTAAAAACAGGTGGGAACCAGCTTCAAACTGGCTCGCACTTACTTTACTAATGTTAACAACTGTCGATTTTCAGCATCTTGGCCAGCTGAAACAGACTTAAAATTGGAAATTTCGTTTATGGAAAGTATAATATTTAGTGCGCTCGACGGCCAACATGCAATCATTCTAAAGCAAATCAGTTCTCCCAACCCTTTAGTATACATCGAGACATCGTACTTCCCTGTCGTCGTTCGAGAATGAGCAGACCACGATGCACGAGCTGTTGTGAATCCGCATATAACAGTGAGAGGTGAACGTATCTTGATGCTGCTGCAGCGCCTGTGGAGTTGCAGAACACTTGAATTTAATTGACCGGTTCGTTACGTGGCCGTAGCTGCAGCGGTGAGGTGAGCTGGGGTGAGGAACAAACAGGTTTTTGTGTGTTAGCGGGTCACCGGGTGCGGTTGAATACCATTCCCTTCTACCACTTCGTTGCGGCATTGTGCTAGACTTTTTAGAAAGCCCGATAAACTGAAGGCCTAAAGTATGAGATTCACAGCCCTCCAAAATCTAAAAATATCTAGCCCCTACTTTAAAAGGTAATGGAGAAAAGAGAAACACAAAGATGACAAGGATGAGGGTAGAAGATCAGGATTAAATGTACGAAGCAGAGCCGTCCGATAGTGATGCGACATTGATCTTACTAACTTATGATGTGCCATTAGTAGATACTCATGTGCAGGTGAGTGAGTGTGTAACGCTTTCTCTCCGACCGGCAGGCACACCAATTCTGACCACTGCAGAGAGGAGACTGTAAAACTTATAACGACAAACAATATCTTTTGTGAAACTTCCCGGCCGTGCGGTTCTAGGCGCTACAGTCTGGAACCGCGTGACCGCTACGGTCGCAGGTTCGAATCCTGCTTCGGGCATGGATGTGTGTAATGTCTTTAAGTTAGTTAGGTTTAAGTGATTCTAATTTCTAGGGGACTGATGACTACAGATGTTAAGTCCCATAGTGCTCAGAGCCATTTGAACCATTTTGAAACTTCCCGACACATTAAAACAGCGAGCCACAACGGTGTTAGAAGCTGGAAGATTTTCCTTTCTTGGGCAAGTGCACTATCAACTGAGATTCCCAAGCAAGACTCAAGACCAGCCTTTACAGTTTCAATTCCGCCTATAGCTTCTCTCCTACATTCCAGACTTCACTGTTCTCCTGCATATCCTGCTGGATCAGCACTCCTGTAAGGCACTGGCGGCAATGAAGCTGTGAAGGTTTGTCAGGTCCGAGTTTCGAGTCCCGTTCTAGCAAGAAATTTTGATATGGTAGGAAATGTCAGACCAGCATAGACTCCGGTACGAAGTGAAAGTTCATTCTGATACATCAGTTGTTGTACTTAGACGCTTATGTCAGGACGACGGGAGTTTGTCAACATCAACTAACTACAATCAACTGTATGAGTCATAGGAAATATATGAACTATCCATCATAAATGGAATGTCCAAAATGAATATGTTTGTTTGGAACAGAAAATGAATATTAGGGTCATACAAGGCAGGTGTACTGACACTCAAATGGTTCAAATGGCTCTAAGCACTATAGGAGTTAGGTCATCAGTCCCCTAGACGTAGAACTACTTAAACCTAAGTAACTTAAGGACATCACACACATCCATGCCCGAGGCAGGATTCGAACCTGCGACCGTAGCAGCAGCGCGGTTCCGGACTAAAGCGCCTAGACCCGCTCGGCCACAGCGGCCGGCGTACTGACACTATCTTCTGAAATGTTTTCTCTACACAGAATGTCCGAGAGGACTGGTCAGTATTCAGAGACATCATAGGAACGATCATTTGAAGAAAGATCGGCTCTAAAATGCCTGTCTTAAGAACTAGAAGTACTTTTTCATTCTCACTACTATGAAACTCATCTCTTCTACTGAAAATGTGGTCGTAACTTTTAGGGTATGTATTTTAGAGCCCATGTTTACCAAACAATATTTTTATTGTTTTGATCCATGCTATCTCCTCCGAAAATATGGAAAGCAAAGAGCTTACAAAAGATGACATTTGTTTAATAGTACAGAAAATGAAAAAGTGGTCATAGCTCGTACGCTAATCACTTTAGAGCCCATGTTTACTGCACTTTTTTGCATCAAATGATTGCCCCTCGCATATGGCTAAATACTGATCGTTCCACCTGGGGCACCCTGTAGAAGATCGTAGTTTGGTTCCTGTTTTCAACCGTCACACGAACAAGGAAATGAGGGTTATACTATAATTGAGTGTTACGAATCAGATGCAATTGTTTAGTAGAGAAGAGGCGACTGAGCTACATGAAACCAGTTATTCACAATAGATAGTGTCCAATTACCGTATCCCGACAACAGCAAGAGTGCATCATGTATTGCAAGGGCTAAGAGGCTTTCCATACAACTGGAAAAATCGCTTCACAGGCCTGTTTCGCAATAGGACCATTGGGGCTGACAAACGTCTGCAGACATGGCATTATTGTCAAAGTCAGTTTTTTCAACACGTCCTTGACATCTAGTAGTCAGTAAACAGCGCCGCTCGAGGTTACTCCGATTTCCTGGACGTCCGAAAAGTCTTTGGTAGAGTAGCACACTGTAAACTGTTGCACAAAACACGATCTTACTAAATATGTGACCGCTTTGTCACTGGCTTCAAGCCTGTATATCAAACACAATTCTGGCCATTAAATTTGCATCACCTTGGAGGTGACATGAAACAAATATCAGCGTGCTTGAATGTGATATTGATCAAAATTTTACAGGAAGCGTTAATAAGAGTAACACTGTCTGCATTCTGTACAAAATCAAAGGTTACACCGCGGTTTTCTCATTCTTGAATCGCATTTCAATGACGTTTGCTTCTGAGAACCCCAATGTCAGAATGAGAAATTTCCAAAAGCATGTGTCACAATCAGACAGTGCCAGGACTGTGAAGAATGGTTTCTAGTTCCGCGATATTTCTTGCCACACTCGTCAGGGTCCCACAACCCCCATACGAATGTGGACTCTATTTTTCAAGGAGGACCACACTCAGTCGTATGAAGGAGCTCAACAACTGCAAGCGACTAGCACCCGAGAGGACCGACATATTGTTCACTCGGTCGTGCATGATGAACAACCGTGTCACGTACCTTGAATTAGTAAATGGGCTGGTTTTCAGGAAGACGAATATCACTGCAGATAGTGCAACGACGTAGGAGCACCAAGGGCTGTGAGCGCAGCGACCATGATGGTATTCCATTGATACAACATCAGAGAGAGGTGCGCTAACAGTGGTGCGCCCACTGACAGCACTACATACAGAGGTGACACCATGTCATCATTTCAGATGGTTCTCAGTTCTGCATACAATGTCACCATGGATACATGCGTATCTGGAGACACCTAGCAGAATGAACATTGCTGTATCGAATTTGCTATTGCAATACAGAACCAGTACCTGGTACGACGTAAAAGATCTTTTCCAGACTGTCGTTAAACAGAGCTGAATCAGATCAAAAACTGGGCAAATATCAAGCTGGTTTCAGGACATGAAGATCCTGTGCAGAGCAGATCCATAACCTGAAATCTGTTATATCATACGCCAAATCAAGATCGAAAACGTTTGTTGTGACCTTTGTCGACTTTCAAAAAGTGTGTGACTCAATTGATCGAGAAACAATAAAGAACACCCTTGCCGAATTTTGTCTAAATAGGAAAACAATCAATCTGATAAGCGCCACTTTAAATAACTCAGTGTCAAATGTCAAGTTCAGAGGCGAACTTTCAGAACCATTTGAAATCTGTACAGGTGTGAGACAAGGTGACCTGCTCTCTCCGTTGCTTTTCAACTGTGTCCTGGAAAGATAGTCAGAGAGTGGAAAACAACCGTACCGCCAGTTTATGGGAGTCAAATTGGACACAAAAGAAATGACCTCAGTGGAAACTGTTTGGCTTTTGCTGATGATCTGGCACTCATTGTAAATAATATTGACGAAGCTAAGGTTCAAGTGTCCAGCCTACAATCAGTAGCTGCTAAGACTGGCCTAAAAATAGCATTTAACATAACTGAATTCATCACAAACATCAAACACGCTCCTCCTCATATTGAAATACAACAAGAAAAAATCAAGCAGTCGAAGAAATTTAAGTATCTCGGAGAAATAATTACGCCTGACGGTTCAGAAAATGCAGCTGTAGAAAGTAAGTGTTCTAAACTAGAAGGTGCTTTTCATCTGTGCAAAGACTTATACAAAAGCAACGGCCTGCCTTTAAACCTAAAACTTTGTCATTATAACACCGTAATTAGACCGTCAGCTTTGTATGCATCAGAATTTTTAAACATGACGAAGAAAGGACCACTACGAAAACTTCAAATAAAAGACCGGAAGATTTTGAGGAAAATCCTTGGCCCTATCAAAGAAAATGGAGAATTCCGCCGAAAACACAACTGTGAATTATACGAACATACAGAAGACATTGTTACCAACATGAGGAAGCGGAGAATGATACTTTTTGGTCATCTGGAAAGAATGAACCCGCAGAGACTTACTCATCGCATACATTCATCAATTTCAAAAACAAAATCGTATTCAAAATGGGCAAGCCATGTAAAAAAGGATTTACAGGAAGCTGAAATTTCATTTGATGACATTCAGGATCGAGAAGTTTTCAGAGAAAAGGTCAAAATTACTAAAAACCTAATTTCGGATTCTACGCCAGTTCCACGTCCTGCCTGCAAATGGTCGAAACAGAGAAAAGAATCACAGTCAGCCAAAATGAAAATCTACTTGGAAAAGAGGAAAACAGAATCAGGGAAGAGATAAAAATCTTCGTGGTCCATAGCAGGCCGATACGATAGGAAAAAGATAAATAAAGAAAAACAAACTGGTGTGATGTTATGCGGTGCCACTAGGGCCGAACACGATCACCTCTAGTTTGCGTAGCTGGCAGTTGTACGGCAACCGTTACGTATCAAGGTTAGTAGCTGTCCCCCTTCCTTCGCAATTACTGTGGAGCGATCGTTCAACAAAACAACGCAAGCCTGCATGGTGTCCATTCTGTCATGACCTACCTATATAAGAGGCTATTGTACTAATGCCCAGGCCACCATGTTCTCCACATCCCTCATCCGTTGTGAAAATCTGACGTCACGGGTTACCGAGAGACTGTTGTTCGACAATCCGCCAACCAATAGGATTTATTATTCCAGCACAGAAATGAAGCAGCGTGGAATGACTTACGGTATCTGTCATTCCAGTTCAGTATGACTCGACACCCAGTTGGGTTTGAGCTGTTGTGACTGCTAGAGGTGTCAGCGCTGTATACACCTATATCGCCTACTGGTGTGATCATGTAGTCTTTCTGGTATACTGTGTTCTCATAATAAGTAAAATTTCTTTATTTGCTACGCTTCATGGCGACCAGCAGTGCAGAACAACAGAGAGCAATCATCAGATTTGAAGCTTCGGTTGCTCTCTAACAGAGTGGTACAGGGCTGTTAGCTTTCACAATAAGGTGGGAAGCCCTTTGACGTTCGCAGAAGTTGCTATCGTATACAGTGAAGTCGTAATATAAAACAACTGTAGCTATTCACATGAATACCTGAAATTCATCGACAATTGTAGTAAGGACACGCAGCTGACTTCAGTGTACTTAGACTTAAAGCACTACACATTTATAGACAAGAAAATATTTATTGATAAGATCTTGGGTTATCAGCCTGGACGTGGTGTCGAGTCGTCCCAACGTTTCCGCGAGTTTCATACTCGTCATCTTCAGGCGAAGACTTTATCTGGAGATGACGAGTAAAAATCCCTGAGAAACGTTGCGTCAACTCAAAGCCAAGACTCCGCTGATAACCCGAGAAGATTTGTTCAGTGTAAGTCTCCGAGACAACCTTCATTGCGAAAAGACAATTACTGTTTGTTTACAACACTGACAGTCAGCAGCTTAAACCGTCAAAAGGGAAAATATCTATATTTATCTGTAGTGACTTAACGTGTAATCATAACATAGAACTATTTGTACGCTTGACAAAGCAAGACTGGTGCTCATTGGAGGAATCCTAAGGGAACGTAATTCATCCCTGGAACTTTTAGAAACCCCGTTCGATCGATTGTTGAATGTTTGCTCCACCATCTACGATCGTTAATAGACAAGATCAATATAGAAGTTACAGAAGATTCAAGGAACATCTGCCTTTCTCGACACGGTTCGTTTAGCCTCAGAGGTGCGTTACACACTACGAGAGACGTCGCAATTCTAAATCATCTGAACGTTTGAGGGGAGGGGGACGGGAGACAGGAGGCGGGGGGGGGGGGGGGGCGGAGGCGGGGGACATTGGGGTAGGGGGGGAGAAGAAGACTGCGAGTGACGACTGAGATGCCAGTATGTCCACTCCATGTGCTGATTTGCTTTCGGTTGGATTTATTAATAAGCAGCGTGATATCAGTCATTGTCCTTCTGCAAAAAAATCGACATCTGGGATTAATCTTTCCCTCTGCATGGAGTGTCCTCTGTTTTGAAACTTCCTGGCAGATCAGAACTGTGTACCGTACTGGGACTCTAACCCAGGGCTTCGCCTAACCTGGGCAAAGCTCCTACCGACTGAGCTAGCTTTTTAATTTTTTACTTTTTTAATCCCTTTAGTTTGGGCCTCCGTTCTCTCCTTACAACCCATCCTTCGCTCTCCAAAATCGCCTTCATCGGCGTCGGCTTCTTCCGCCATTCTACACTTTTCAGTGTTACTCCATATACGTTATAGAAAAACATTATTGAAAAGTACATCCGGCACCCGCACAGATGGGTTTCGACTTGTGTCGGCGGGAGTCTCTGTCAGTGCGATTTCAGGTTGTTGAAACGGAAGGAACCTTCTCTTGAAATGAAACAGATAACTCTTACATGTCTTACTAAGCCCGACTCCGTAACCAAGTCGTCAAGGCGAAAGACCTTCACGCGGGGAACACGTGTTCGACTCCCGGCAATGCGAGGGATTTTTCGTTGGTGAGAAGACTGGACCAGAGTGCCCTCACCCTCTTGCTGCCAACCGAGGAGCTGCCTGATTGAAAGGTAGCGGCTCCAAGCTCGGCATATTGACAAGGGCCGGGAGTGCGATGGGTTGTACCCATACCCTCCATACGCCATCCAGTGTTGAATTACTCTGTATGACACGGGTGTCGGTCGACTATCGTGTGATCTTTAGGGTGTAATCGAAGTGTTTCTTTTATCTTAGGAAGTTGAGTAATTATTCAATATGCGTAGCAGTCTTGTTGCTGCTTGAGTCACTGGCCTCTATATATGACGGCAGTATCTGTTCCCAAAAGAACAGTTACCGTGGATGACCATGCAGCTTTGCTAGAAATGAAATGATAATTAAATAGACACCCTAGCTGCAAACAGGCGTTGATGTACTTCATTGGGGACATGTTGAAAATGTGTGCCCCGACCGGGACTCGAACCCGGGATCTCCTGCTTACATGGTAGACGCTCTATCCATCTGAGCCACCGCGGGCACAGAGAATAGTGCGCCTGGAGGGACTTATCCCTTGCACGCTCCCCGTGAGGTCCACATTCCCAACATGTCCACACCACTACATTCGTAGTGCGCCTAATAGATGATTGCCCATCACACTCATTACTCGTGGCAGATTAATCTACCAAGTCCCGTACGAGTTCGGGCATAGCGAACGCACACGCTATGCCCGAACTCGTACGGGACTTTGTAGATTAATCTGCCACGAGTAATGAGTATGATGGGCAATCATCTATTAGGCGCACTACGAATGTAGTGGTGTGGACATGTTGGGAATGTGGACCTCACGGGGAGCGTGCAAGGGATAAGTCCCTGCAGACGCACTGTCCTCTGTGCCCGCGGTGGCTCAGATGGATAGCGCGTCTGCCATGTAAGCAGGAGATCCCGGGTTCGAGTCCCGGTCGGGGCACACATTTTCGACATGTCCCCAACGAAGTACATCAACGCCTGTTTGCAGCTAGGGTGTCTATTTAATTATCATTTCATCACTGGCCTCTCTCATAGACCTGAAGCATCCTGTAACGGAATGAGTTATAACGCGGAACGTCGATAACTCTCTTCTATAATTTGTACAAACGGAGGCTGGGGATTTGGGCAGAGGAAGGCGGAAGCTATCCGGGCAAGACCTACGACGCGCAATCAAAGCTTCGCTTCCGGCATTGCCTTCTCCTAATTAACTACAGACACTTCCCTAAATGTCCAGCGGGACTAGCACTCCTTGAGTCATCTATTACACGAAGATATACAGAAACCATAATGATGTCATCTCTGTTGACACGTAGAAATACATTTCCTCGAAGACTAACGTGGAGTTCTGTGTGCACACATAGATATACCACATCACAGAAACCGCGTCATTCGAAGACATTTGTTGAGTGACAAAGGCATGTAGTTTCTCGCCAAATGAAAACATTTCTGCAGAAACTTTACTATATAACTAGCGACTTAAGAGTGAAGATGAAGTTTGTAAACCGACCTACCGCTGCAACAACTTTCTCACGTAGCATTTTATACTGGTCGTCCCTGTTACGTACAACCTTCGGGAATGGGTATCAATCCTCTTTTAGCGGAAGACGGTAGATGTTAGTAACTAGCGCGCTTGTAGCAACTAGACATCTCAGTCTGGAACTTCGGAGTGCCAGTCCGGTAGTATAAAGTGTTGCCGTAGGCTATGATCAACAGAAGGGTGGATATTTAACAGCCGGATAACATCTGTATGCCTACGGCCTTCCTTCGTAATTACCAGGTAGAAGCTGCTGCAATGTTTGTCCATCAAGTTAGCGTCACTAGCTTTCTAGTCGCACTATCACATGAGCTGCTTCCATCCAGTTCTCAAACGTACAGGTGTCGTTTATGTACTGATGCCGCAAGGTGAGGAGGAGGATGTTGGTGTTTAACGTCCCGTCGACAACGAGGTCATTAGAGACGGAGCACAAGCTCGGATTAGGGAAGGATGGGGAAGGAAGTCGGCCGTGCCTTTTCAAAGGAACCATCCCAGAATTTGCCTGGAGTGATCTAGGGAAATCACGGAAAACCTAAATCAGGATGGCCGGACGCGGGATTGAACCGTCGTCCTCCCGAATGCGAGGCCAGTGTGCTAACCACTGCGCCACCTCGCTCGGTACGCAAGGTGATTGTAGCAGCGTCGATCACATGTTGTACTTTTGTAGTACAGTACGTTGCAACAACCTAATTAAATTTCCTAACACTTCCTTCATGTTCTGTCTTATAAATACATCGTGGAAGGCCGCATGAAAGAAACTGAAAAAAAAATCTAGTCCCGTCAGCAGCCACCCCCACTCCCTTTGCTACTCGGTGATCACGCACTGCATCTGTCATCGAGGTAGGAATGCGGCAACTGAGAAGACGAACGGTAGAACGAACTAAACGCAATGAATCAATGAACGTAATGCTAGATTTCTTTTAATTTGTAACAGAGACAATGAAAGTTGAAGATATCCCTGAAAATGCTTTCCAGGCAGGATGAAAACAAAGCTAAAAATGTGCGAACCAAAATACTCTCCTGAATTAAAAAATGACTAGAATTCAGTAAAGGGAATATGTTATTTAGCACATCAAACCGTATAAGGTATATGAAATAAACTCAAGTTTATTAAAGATTTGGAGAGACAGGCATAACCTCTTTGTGAAAATCAGACTCGAGCAATATACGATATTAGAATCGAAACTTCTCTCCTGTCTAGAAAATGTTATTCTTCAAGAACCGTAATTCAGTGAAGATAAAAAGCGAAAAAGTCTTTGAACTCCAGATGTAGTTCGGCTAAACGAATGCATAGTGATAAAATATTTCGGGAGGATTCCCATAAAAAAGGTTTGAATATTTTTAGCTACATGATTAATTTTTAGATTTTAACTATAAGTCTAAACCTTAATAGATCTTGTTGTATGATCAAAACTAGATATTCAAAGTGATGCTCTACAGTTTCGGTAAAAGGTTGAAAGTGCTTTTTATTGAATGTCAGGAGCATTAATACAACTCTGTTTACCGAAGCAGTCTGCATGTTAGTGTCTTTCCACCAAATGTGTGAGTGGAACGCTGTTTGAACAACGGTGGAATCGAACCAATAATTTTCCTGTAACTGTGGAAGAAATTGCAGCGTAGCTCTGTATGATTGAGAGACGTGGACTGAGAGAACACTGGTGAAGTATCATTGGCATGACGTGACATATGGTATTGACACAGTAAATTAAATTTTCTTGGAATAAGTGAATAACTGGGAGGAGAATAAAGAGAACGACTACGTAAAGTCACTATGATGCCTCAGAACGGAATGGCGAAGCACCTACTAAGCACTTACATGTGTTTACTGTCCAGTTTTATGAATACAAACTATTTACAGACGTATCAGGTGATCAGGTATTGTAGCACTGTGTAAAATCGTATTGTAAATATATACGTATCCTGCTACTAAAATTTCATAAGCGCAAATTGCTAATGACATTTGTTGAAGATCTGGCATTAGTTTGTATTTTGCCCCTGGTAGTTAGCTTTATTTCCTTTTCATACGTAACTACATCCAGCTTTGTAAATGTTTTAACTGCTGTACGTGTATACACGTGTATACAAAGTTGACATCATTTGCTGTTACTGTAGGCCAGCAAACTGTCTATTTGTATCGGCAGAAGCAGTGTCCTAACCAATGCTTAATTGGTAGTTCGGTAACACCCGACTGCTGCCAAAGACGTAACCAGGACTTTGTTAAAGGCAGGAAGGTGGGGGTGGGGGGGCATTTGTTATGGAGGACCTTAATTTATTCTGAAAACACATTTATTTAAAGTTTAATTTTATATATATATGATTGGCTTTTGTCTATTCTTGTCTGTTCTTGAAAATTATGATATATTCTCAACAGTATGAGAAATAAATGCATAATTAAATATTTCATTGTTATTTCTTCTTCTTCTTCTTTTTCTTTTCCTCAGCGATCACAGGCCCTGTAGACCACGCGCTGCATCAACTATCTGCTTCCACCGCCTTCTGTCTCTCGCAGTCTCTCTCCACCATGCGGAAATTCCTAATGCTGCGATGTCCTCTGTCACCTTTCCACCTTGTACGAGGTCGGCCCAATGGTCTTGTTGTCTGGAGAGTTCCTTCAAATGCTGTTTTGGTGATTCTGTTGTTTTCCATTCTAGACACCTGTCCAGCCCATTATAGTCTCCTACTTTTTAATTCCTGGATGACAGTGGATTGCTTGATTAGCTGATAAATTTCATTGTTCTTTCGAATTCTCCATACGCCATTCTCCAACATAGGTCCCTAGATTTTTCTCATTATTTTTCTTTCGGAAACATTCAGTTTTTCCCTTTCATCCTTTGTAAACGTCCAGCTTTCTGAGCCGTACAGTACTATGGGGCAGATGACAGTGTTGTATAGCTTCATCTTTGTGGTGATTGACAAAGCTTTACTTTTGAGTGGGTTGCTTAGTGAGTACGGACATCTTGACCCTGAGGCTATTCTTTCGTCTATATCCATTTTTATGATATTGAAACGTGATCCAAGGCATTTAAACTGAAGAACTTTTCTGGATTCAGAATGTTGGTCAGTTTCAAAGAAAGGATTTGGGTTTATGACTCGACCTATTTCCATATATTCTGTTTTCTCTTGGTAAATTAAAAGCCCCATTTTCTAGCACTGTGCCTGAGAGATCTGTACATGTCTTTCAGTTCTTCTTCAGTTTCACTCAGCAACACTATATCATCTGCATAAGCCAGGAGTTTTCCTTCACTGTGTTCGTATCGGAGACCATTGCATAGATGTAAATTACTCTCCCGAACCACTTTCTCTAATGCAAGGTTGAAGACGACACATGAAAGAGCGTCTCCTTGTCGTAAGCCTGTTTTAATTGGAAAGGCGGGGTATGTTGATCCTCTGAACTCCACTGCTGTCTGGGAGCCATCCATGCACAGTTGTATCATCCTAATGATTTTACTGGGTATACTAAATTCTCGTAACGTGTTGTAGAGGCTACTTCTGTGGATGATGTCATACGCTCGCGGATAATCAATGAAGAGACAGTGGATGTTTTTGTTGAATTCCCAGTATTTCTCAAATATCTGTGGTATAGTAAACAAATTGTGAAAGGTTTGTTCGAAATCCAGCCTGGTAATCTTGAATAATGTTTTCTGCATAAGGTTTAAGTTTTTCCAGAATGATCATTGACAGGATTTTGTATGTTATGTTCAGCAAACTGATTCCTCTGTAATTCCCACGTTCCATTCTGTTTCCTTTCTTGTGTGAGGGACAAATTATTGCAGTTGCCCAGTCTTCAGGCAGTGTTTCAGTTTTCCAAATCACTGTGGTAAGGTTATAAATTTCTTCGTGTAGTTTGCTTCCGCTTCTTTTAACATCGCTGCTGATATCTGGTCCTCGCCTTCTGAGTTGTTGTTTTTCAACTTTTGCATTGTGTGGATCACTTCCTGTTTTGTGATTCTACATTCGTTGTTATTAATGCTGTCACTCTCAGACATTGCGTAATTGAAGGTTATGTGCGAATCAGTGGAATTTAACATTTCTAAGAAATACTCTTTCCGTCTTTCGAGGATATCTTCCAGCTGCGTTAGCATATTTTGCTTTTTATCTTTTATGAATAGGTTTTCACTTTGATAACGTCTCTTACTTTTCTTTGTATACTGAAACAACTTCTTTGGTTTCCATTCCTACGTTCCACATCTATAGATTCTAGGACTCCAGTTAGATACTTCCTTTTCTCTGTTCGTAGAACTCTTGCTGTTTCTCTTCTAACCGCCTTGAAGGTCTCGCTTCTTATTAAGCAGCCACAGCATCCTGGTTTCTTTCCTCTTTTCCACTGCTCTCTGACACTTTTCGTTGAACCATTTCTGTTCCTTCGTTTTCTTTTTCCTGCCCAGTGTTTTCTCTGCTGTATCTGTTACTACAGTCTGTATTCTTTCCCAAGTCTTCTAGACACTATTTACCTCCTCAGCTTCTTGCAATGCTGTAAATCGGTTATTTATTTCAATCGTATAGGTTTCTTTAACAGACAGTTCCTTCAGTCGTTCGATGTCTAAATTAGGTTCTAGTGTAGCTTCTGGTTGTCGATTCCCAATCATCTTGATTTTCATCTTTCCTACCACTAGGAAATGATCTGAGCCAATTTCAGCTTCTCAGTACGTTTGACATCTCTTATAAATGAAGTTCAACGTTGATCTGTCATAACATGATCAATCTGACTTACTGTTTTGGCATCTGGAGAGCACCGTGTACCTTTGCGTATTTCTTTGTGAGGCAACATCGTCGAGAAAATTCTCATATTCTTTGACAGTGAAAAATTGATCGTTTTTAATCCATTTTCATTTGTGGTCGAGTACTTGCTATGTTTTCCTATTGTGGGTATGAACATATCCTCTTTACCTTTTTTCCATTAAAGTCCCCTAGGATAATTCATATATTTCTTGTTGGAATACTTTCGACTACTATCTACAATTCTTCATACTACTCATCTTTCTCATCCTCAGTTGAATCTTCAGTCGGTGCATGGACATTTATGAATGTTATATCGTACCACTGGTGTTTGATTGTTATGTAAGACATTCTTTTGTTAATGGCATGGAATTCCTTAACCCGATTAAGAATCCTGCTCTTAACAGCAAAACCAGTACAAAATTCATGATGTTTTTCATCTCCCCCATAAAAAATGACACAATTATCTTCCGTGTGTATCCGTTCTCCAAGCCACCTAACTTCCTGTACAGCTACAATGTCTGTCTTGTCTGTTTTTAATTCAGACATCAAAGTCGCTGCCGCAGCTGGTTTATTAAGACTACGAACGTTCCATGTCCCAAAAGTGAAGCAGCGTTTCTTGTCTCTATATCGCGAATTCCTGTTCCATAGCCTACGTTTTCTTTGAATCCATTATCCGAGGCAAATCGCTGATGTGAGCCAGTAGGTATAGGATCCCCTGGCCGCGTTGCAAGCGCTGCGCAGGTTAAGCTTGATGATGGGGCTGCCAACTCACAGCTTCCAAGCTCGCTGAGTAATATTTTGGATTACCATTTTCTAGGCAGATTGCCTTTTCCAGGCTCTGAGCTCTGCCTGCCCCGTAGAGATTCCTTCCCCCTCTTCTACCGTTGGAATGCTATAAAAACGTTCTCTTCCGGCATCCGAGCCGTTGGCTTCCTCGTCACTGGTTTTGACCCCCGGGTATTTTATTTCCCCGTAACCCACATTATCTGGCGAGCATTCCCCTATCCGCCACCTGGGGAGGCACCCGATGGGGAACCAGCAACCCCACACAGGTACATTGTTTGGCAATACGAAATTACCTCTTTAATAACGAAACACAGCTCAGTGTTATAATATAAGGTGCAATATCGCAGAGCTGCATAACTTATAAAGTGGACTGATTTAGTTCAAACTTGTTTTGACAGTAGCCATCTTTCTTCTACTACAGTCTTGTATTTAAATGTACGATCTATCCGAAACCAAGACAGAATTCCTTCGGCACAACAAAGCATCCCAAACTCCCCTATTCTGTCTCAAATTTTATTAAAGTATCAATCATTCCATTAAAATTCTCCAGTTTCAGTAATTGGTATAGAATTACTTTTTAAATTATTGTTTTTAAAAGTCAGTTTGAAACAACAGCAACCAGATGTATTTAGAAAAGAAAACGGAATACATAAATACTACGAGCTATAGTTTTGGGATCTTAACACGGTTTCACTCATTCATTTCAACTAGACTTCTAATGTATGCTGCCTAACAAATGAGTTTATATGTAGCCATGATAATACTGTTGTACAGTCTTTGATGCTAACAAACTCGTTCGCGATGTACAATATACGTTGTCTTCAGATGACTTTTATTTACAAATACGTTCTAGTTGTGATGGTTGGACTCACTGCTCTAAGGATATTACGAATAAGACGTTTTACAACAGAACATCGTTCCTGTAGTAAAACTTGAAAACATGAAATATCGCCGTTCCACAAGTGAGCCATCTTTATGCACAGGTACATAGTACAAAATGACGATCGCTAGTGGCCTTCCATTGTAAATATCGCTGAACTATGCATGTTGTCGTAACCTTTGGCAAACAAACATCAAAATTAAATACTGTATGCCCGAGAAATTAATAACTATTCCTCAAATCAAGGTAAGTCCTGTAACAAAAGTTAGGGACAAATAATTTTATGTCACTGTTTCTGCGACTTAAAAACATTACAGTTTGAAGATAACGATAGAACATTTAAAAAGATCCAGTTATTTTAGTAGTACAAGAGTGCAAATAGGTTCTGGATGAAAGAGGGGAAGGGTGAGAAGGGATTAAGAGTACAGTCGACTAGGATGAATTCAAGTATCAAACTGAAAAATTTTTTAGAAACAAGTTACAGAATGTGCTGCCATCAAATATACCTGTATCTAAATATACACTCCTGGAAATGGAAAAAAGAACACATTGACACCGGTGTGTCAGACCCACCATACTTGCTCCGGACACTGCGAGAGGGCAGTACAAGCAATGATCACACGCACGGCACAGCGGACACACCAGGACCCGCGGTGTTGGCCGTCGAATGGCGCTAGCTGCGCAGCATTTGTGCACCGCCGCCGTCAGTGTCAGCCAGTTTGCCGTGGCATACGGAGCTCCATCGCAGTCTTTAACACTGGTAGCATGCCGCGACAGCGTGGACGTGAACCGTATGTGCAGTTGACGGACTTTGAGCGAGGGCGTATAGTGGGCATGCGGGAGGCCGGGTGGACGTACCGCCGAATTGCTCAACACGTGGGGCGTGAGGTCTCCACAATACATCGATGTTGTCGCCAGTGGTCGGCGGAAGATGCACGTGCCCGTCGACCTGGGACCGGACCGCAGCGACGCACGGATGCACGCCAAGACCGTAGGATCCTACGCAGTGCCGTGGGGGACCGCACCGCCACTTCCCAGCAAATTAGGGACACTGTTGCTCTTGGGGTATCGGCGAGGACCATTCGCAACCGTCTCCATGAAGCTGGGCTACGGTCCCGCACACCGTTAGGCCGTCTTCCGCTCACGCCCCAACATCGTGCAGCCCGCCTCCAGTGGTGTCGCGACAGGCGTGAATGGAGGGACGAATGGAGACGTGTCGTCTTCAGCGATGAGAGTCGCTTCTGCCTTGGTGCCAATGATGGTCGTATGCGTGTTTGGCGCCGTGCAGGTGAGCGCCACAATCAGGACTGCATACGACCGAGGCACACAGGGCCAACACCCGGCATCATGGTGGGGGGAGCGATCTCCTACACTGGCCGTACACCACTGGCGATCGTCGAGGGGACACTGAATAGTGCACGGTACATCCAAACCGTCATCGAACCCATCGTTCTACCATTCCTAGACCGGCAAGGGAACTTGCTGTTCCAACAGGACAATGCACGTCCGCATGTATCCCGTGCCACCCAACGTGCTCTAGAAGGTGTAAGTCAACTACCCTGGCCAGCAAGATCTCCGGATCTGTCCCCCATTGAGCATGTTTGGGACTGGATGAAGCGTCGTCTCACGCGGTCTGCACGTCCAGCACGAACGCTGGTCCAACTGAGGCGCCAGGTGGAAATGGCATGGCAAGCCGTTCCACAGGACTACATCCAGCATCTCTACGATCGTCTCCATGGGAGAATAGCAGCCTGCATTGCTGCGAAAGGTGGATATACACTGTACTAGTGCCGACATTGTGCATGCTCTGTTGCCTGTGTCTATGTGCCTGTGGTTCTGTCAGTGTGATCATGTGATATATCTGACCCCAGGAATGTGTCAATAAAGTTTCCCCTTCCTGGGACAATGAATTCATGGTGTTCTTATTTCAATTTCCAGGAGTGTACATACATCTCCAAAAAGCCCTCCCCATCGTTCCGCACCGGAACTTGTTTTCATAATTGAGTACCGCATAGGTGTCCAGATAGGGCGATATTTTACCATTTGGGCTATTAATGATACAAGTTTGAGCAATTTTTTTTTTTAAGAAATGCAAGAATCGCCGTTTGGGCAATTTTTTTATCGACGCGATTTTTTGTACACTGATTTCAGTTTAATGTTATTATTAATGATTTTTACTGCTCCGTTGCCTTGTGACACAGTAAAATATTGTAACCTAAAGTTCTACCAGTGTCCAAATAAGCGTACATGTTTTAAATTACCTTAAAGCTAGTGGACGACTCAAAATCGGTTTTCCTCTTCTTTATTATTACAAACTATCACAAGAGCTTGCAGTACAAAAGCAATAACCGGCAGCGTTTACGTTGAATTCAGCTACAAGTACGAACTGTACTGCTTGACAAAACAACAAATTCGATCGAGTAAGGTCAACAATGTAAGTAGTTGGTCTTCGCAAAATGGTTCAAATGGCTCTGAGCACTATGGGACTTGACATCTATGGTCATCAGTCCCCTAGAACTTAGAACTACTTAAACCTAACTAACCTAAGGACATCACACGCATCCATGCCCAAGGCAGGATTCGAACCTGCGACCGTAGCAGTCGCGCGGCTCCGGACTGAGCGCCTAGAACCGCTAGACCACCGCGGCCGGCTCTTCGCAAAAGTATGGATGCACAATAGCCGATAGTGCTATCGAAATATCGAAAGCGTAAATTTATCGTTTGCCTTGTTGACTATCGATTGTGCGTATTCCTTTTTCGGTGTGTGACAGAAAATAAGAATAACTTTTAATTTCACTACACGGCGACTAGGTCACGTATTTTCGTTGAAGTGTTTGGTTGTGAGTGGGGGAGGGGGGGGGGGAATGGCCCGGTACGTTCTAGCTGCTTCCTACCTCTATCACTGTGTGTGCAATTTTTGACTACATGTATAACGTCAGAAAATCGTTCGCAATACGTGTTTCCTGTGAGTTAGAAGTTATTTTACGCAGTTTCATCTCATATGTTCACGGCATGTGTCCGACCAGAGAAGACTCCTAAAAAGCTATCCATCCGAACGTCGTAAAATTATAAGATTTGTGCAATGTATTTTCTTCGCAGATTGTTATAAGAGTAGTTCGTTTTACAGTCGTAAGTCACTGAAGCCTGTATTGGCGCGATCCTATCTCGAATGCTAATTTATGGAACGTCTATTTTTCAGAAAAGATTAGCAGACTTACGCCAAAGTTCTGCTGTTGCACCTACCGCGCTCTGTTGATGCGCTGAGAACTAAAAGCCTTCTCAACGCTCCACCAGTACACATGCGCGCTCTCTGGTAGCAGCTTGCTGAACTAACAACATTTCTGCGATCTGTTTCCCTCTATCGGCAGTTGGCCGAACCGGTTCGCTTGTTCATCGGAATCTCTGTCCCAATGAACGTCTCTCTCTCTCTCTCTCTCTCTCTCTCTCTCTCTCTCTCTCTCTCTCTCGAGATGACGCACGCATCCACACACGCGAACTCGAACTTTCATACCCTTCGTGAAATAGGTGTCTTTTTTTTTTTTTACTTGTACTCGCAACATAAACTGCTTCTAATTTCTGACCACAATTTTAATGCTTCTATTAATGATTCACAGCGAATGGGTAAGTGAATGGATAAAATGCTTATATTGGCACGATGAAACAAATCCATCCAATAAAAAACGCAAATACATATGTGCACTTCGCGTCAGCGCAAAGAATGAAAAAGTGCAATGGAATGGAATGGAATTCTATGAACTGGAATATTCCCGTGTAATTGTTAAATTATTTCCGAAATTAATATGAATAATAAAGGCTAATAAGCTGTTATGTAGTTCAGAGGCTAGAAAATAGGGAACTGTTTCAATACAGCTAAGGTGCAACAACTATTTGCTACACAGAAAGTATGGATACACAGTAATCACTTCACAGTTCCAGTCCATGCCGGGTCGTGGTAAATTATAGAACACACCAAGAGAATATTCCACATAGTTCATGTCCAAGCAAATGCGTCAACAATTCGCAGAACAGCAATCCATTAAACGTCTAGGACACGAAGGTACGAACTAAAGAAGATGTAGCTAGATATCTGTATGATGTGGCATCATACACCCTTGAGAAGTATGAGAAAAATGATTTATTACTATATGAAAGAAAATATCTGTGAACTTTGATTCCTACGAGGGTTGAACAGACAGCTAGTCACAGCTCCCAGTCCATTATTTAAATACAGAAGTAGAATGTGTGAAGGAATTAGAAATATGTATTTCATAAAACCGGCTGATTACTGGACAATACATAGAAATGTACGTAGAAAGAATACAACAAAAGGAAACAAAATAAATTTTTATTAAAAACGACATTAACGGAAGTTTTAGAAGTATAATCTATAGGTATATTCCTAGTATTTCCCAATAAAAAGTAAATGAAGCTTCTAGATAGTGTAGAATATAAGTTTCTAAAAATAAGTTTCTCAAGAGTACAAGAAAAATATTTATGATTGCGTGTCATGTCGACAAACTTCTTGGAAACCACTAAAATTATAACTGAGTCAGCTTCAGATTTATGGGACATCTTTGTTTTAGCATTTTTATTTGAAACTAAGAAGAGAATCTGAGTGTACGAGAAGCAATATATTTCTCATGGAGAGAACGTTCTTGTAAAAAATTTGTTTACTTACTTAAACTAATCTTACATAGTACCATGGTTCCACGCAAACAATACTTTTTAACAAAACATTTAATTAATTATAACAATTATTTTCTAATAATAATAACGTAATTAGTAGATCTGAAGAGGTAATCGGTTTGTATATACGAAAAAATCAAATGTGTAAACGAATGAAAGGCACTTTATTTATCATCGAAAGCAATAGACAGTAATACGTTAATTAAATCTGAATTGAAGCAAAAATCGGATAAGATGTATTGTACAAAAATTTGTATTCGCTGAAGAGGGCTTCTGTCACTCTAGGCATACAAGGAACAACAAATTATCTTTAACACAATAGATGAAAATTAAAAATGTATTTGTTCCCTCCATGGTGACACTACACATAACGCCGAGCAACACTGAACTATATTTTCACGCGTGAGGGGGAATGAAAGATAGTATGAACTCATTAGCATTTTGTGCTCACGATCTGGTGTTCTGCGGCAGTATTATCCATCTGAAGACGAAAATACATATATTGCTCATTATTGTACGGTATTAGGACCCTTAAGCTTTCATCTTGTTATAGCAACTGATACTACAATTGTTTTAGTGCCAAAAACTAATTTAAGCAATATGAAAGCCACACTCTCTAACATTTATGTTAATGTTAACGTTTACCATTCCTCAGATTCTGTTGTGTCTTGTAACGACGCGGTTGGTGGCTAATACGAGAGATCATGTTAACATAAAAGTTAAAAATACCGACAAGAGACAGCATATCAGGAGAAAAAAGGATAGCGTTGAGAACTATGAAGCTGCAACAGCACTTGAAGAAGAACACATTGGTTTTGACGAAACAAGAATATCTGCAAAAAGTGGGGCATCAAGCTATAATATCTAAATGCTGAAATGATCTTATCGTTTATATCTTATAATCTTCCGTGTTTTAAACTGGTTGCGCATAAATTATTTGACATGTTTGCTTCTTAGCGTCATAATTAGTTTTTAATAAATATCGAAAAGCTGAGGGTTGTCACCAGAAAACTAATATTACTGGCATTTTTCTAATTTCATTGCCGCTCGGGATTAGACGAGCGATCTAGGGCGCTGCAGTCATGGACACACGGTTTTTTTTTCTAATTTCATTGACGGTAAACAACACAAAAAAGAATATAACACAATTTGGCACAGTAATGTTACAGAAAAATGTTGAAGGTTAATGGGTTGATAGGATAACTAATGAAGAGGTACTCAATAGTGTGGGAAGAAATGTCTCTATTGCACGGCTTGAGTAAAACAACGAATGTAATGGTAGGCCACATCCAGAGGTATTGAGTAATAGTTTATTTGCTAACATAAAAAAATGTTTATTTTTGTGTTTAGGGGGTGGGGGGTAAGAATTGTAGATGAAGTCTAAGGTTGGACTATAGTTAGCATGTTGAAGAGGATGTAGGCTGCAGAAGTTACACGGAGATAAAGAGATTTGCACAGGATGGACTAGCAAGGAGAGATGGGGCAAACAGTCTTCCGACATAAGACCAAACGACTACTACTTCTTTAATTTCTCTATATTTGTGTAAAAAAACTTCATAGGAGCTTGTGGGACGTAACTTTTGGATCCTGAGTAGTTGGGAAATATTTTATAAAGTGAAGAGTTTCAAAATTGCAGTATAAGTTTTCCAGCAGACTAATAAAACAACAATGCCTGAAATAAGAAAGGAAATCCAGAATCAATACCTCTGGGCAAGAAACCCTTAGACAGGATGCAAAAGCTCGGTGTAAGCAAAATCTGACGTCAAATTAACTGTCTCGACATCCACTGTAATTTATCCAGGAAAACCGCGAAGAACTGTATACAGAATGGCTGGATTTGTTGTTTGGGGAGTTGGGTTTGAATCCTGTTCCTGCCAAATGAGAATGCAGTGCGCTAACCATTCTGCCATGTGGGAAAGTCAAATGAGCCTCTGACTTAGAAATAATCGTCGATACTTAATGCAGTGAAACTGTTTGTGTTGAGTGTACAGCAACAGCGATGTTACGTTAACTACATCATTGGCCACTGGCCGTCTTAGCAACAAGAGAATATGTCAGTTCCTTTATACATCTGTAGGAACATGGTTCCTGGGAAGCAGCGATCAAACATTACAATAAAAGTTCTTAACTAAAAACAGAGTAGGTTTCCGTGTAAGTGGTTAAAACGTAAAATTTGTTAGTCAGATAACGGGTTTCGAACTAAACTTTTAGTTACCTCAAGTCATATCTCCTTTTTGAG
The DNA here is from genome assembly GCF_023898315.1 of Schistocerca nitens. Lineage (NCBI taxonomy): Eukaryota > Metazoa > Arthropoda > Insecta > Orthoptera > Acrididae > Schistocerca > Schistocerca nitens. Next base: position 238,859,875 of record NC_064614.1, on the reverse strand, counting down.
TACTGGGGAAGAGTAAATAAGAGTACGACGGAAGAGAGAAACAGTCGCTGCCGAAATTCGTTTGATTCCCCTTCACGTAAAATTTCTTAAAGTTATGGTGAAAGCAAGATTCTTAACACAATCAATACACGTTCGCAGTACAATTTTCGGAAGTGGAAACAGATTAATATGTGAATTATTATTGCAGCGATATGAGTGGATATTAATAGGATTTTAAGAAACGTTAATCATCACATTATTAGCTCGGTGGAAGAGATAATTGCCACATAAAAACCAGATACATTAGTCTTCAGCTAATATGCTGTTTTTCACACCGTTTCCTCCACAACTTATGCAAGAACTAACAAATCATTTCAGACCCTAACCGTCACGCACTTACAAAGTGACACTGACGTGTTCTCGAACCTAGATATTACTGCTTTGCAGGTATCTGAAGATAAATTAACGTTGTAGTAATAAGGAAAATGCAAATATTGGTTTCTGTAGCATCTGTTTCTCTATGACGTAAAAAGTTAAATAAATAAGAATGAAACATATTGTGACAGGTCATACAATTTCTTAAACAATCGTCCTTGTCTTACGCAAAACAAGTATTATGACGTCTGTTTCATTAGGGATATTATGGTATTTGTGGTTGAAGTAACTGAATAAGGAACGAACGTTCCTGGGAAATCATAAAAAGTTGGTCATATGCAGGCAAATGTACTTTGAAACTATGTTTTTGTGCCACGTGTATCTTGACGCGGAAGGATCTGCGAGGATCAATTGCTGTGGCAACAATAAAAAGAGGGTACGTTGAAAAATTAAAAATGACGTCAAGGTTATGTAATGAAAATGTAAATAAAAAACGTTGATTTGCAAACCAATTTTAGTAATTATTTGCGCTATCCTCTATTGCAATTACAGCATATAAGTCTTTACTGATTGACTTCTAAGTATCCACCGATGATAATTCAGCCCACTATCTTCGAAGGAACACCTTCAGATCACTCTTCGCACTACTATGGTCTCAAATTACGGGTTCTATGGCATTCCATAAATTTTCAGTTTGATACTGTCGTGGTCTTCAGACATCAACATCATTTTACTACTCAGTGCAATAAACATAGGACCATTGTTTTATTGATGTGTATATTTGCTTGGCATTAAACTGAACAGTGGCAAAAAAAGTGAGGAGAACCGGAAAAGAAGACGACAAGATTAATACATCACTGGGTGGAATGGTATTAGAACAGTTTCAGTCCTTCCAGGTGTCTTGATAACTTCCAGCGGAACTTGTACACAGGAAGTGATATGCAGGATCTCCATGGCAAAGGGAGAGTGAAAGGTTTGTTGACAGCCAGAAGCAGTTTAGAGAAAGGCGTGTTTCGTGTGGAGTGTGGTGTCTTATGGTTCTGAAACGTGTACAGTCAGACAAAATGAACAAAAACGTTTAGGTTTTGAAATGCGGTTATGGAGAAGAATGGAGAAAGTGAAATGGACTGAAAGATTGAGAAATGAGGTGCTGAGCAGGGTAGAAGAAGAGAGAAATGTCATTGGGATGATTCAGAAGAGAATAGCGTCTTGGATGGGAGACGTATTATGTAGGATTTGTCCTCTACAGAGAATCATGGAGGGAGAAGTAGAAGGAAAAACACGGAGAGGAATAAAAAGGTTCCGAATTCTAACTGATGTGAAGAGATGGAGATAAGTTACAAGCAAATGAGGGAGGATGCTCGGGCCAGAGATATTTGGAGGACGTCCAGTTGATATCTGTTTGAGGACAGATTGACTGAAAGTAAACGAAATTTGTTTTTCGAACATAATAAAAATTATTTCTGTTCTTAAGAGCAAGCTTGTGTTCACTTCAGCAATATAATAATGTTACTCCTTATTCCTCCGCTCAATTCGTTTCTAGTCCGAAGTAAGAGCTGACGCACCTCCATGCTTAACGATTCAGGTGTTTCGGCTGTTGGCCTGTGCTCATGTTTCCATTAGAACAGCGAGAGAAGTGTGCTGACGTGGCGATTACTGCAGGAAAGCAGCTGGTGCGCTAAGTATGCACTAAATCTACAAATCACACACAAACTTTGTACAATAGTGTACTTTTTAGTGGCGAAAATGAATTTCACATCCACATTCACTTATGCGGATGTGAAACTCATTTTCGCCACTAAAAAGTACACTATTCTACAAGGTTTGTGTGTGATTTGTAGATTTAGTGCATACTTAGCGCAGCAGCTGCTCTCCTGCAGTAATCGCCATGTCAGCACACTTCTCTCGCTGTATTTACTAAACGACTTCTACCTTGTTTAAGAGAATCACTAACAATTTTTGGAGCACTAATTTTGGGATCCTTTGTAATAAGCTTCAGGAAAGACCGACTGTCTGGATTGAAGACATATACCTTCTTTTGCCTTCAAATGAAAAGCGCTTTATTATATTCTTCAGAGTTAAGTCAAGTCTTGCAATAATTAGCCACATTACTATATGGGACTTGCAAATCATCATGAAAGCCGTTGATCCCTGTCCTATCCATGTCAGCTGTTTTCACTTTTCGTTATAAGGAATCAGTCAATCGGTTCGAGCATACCTTATAGATCGTTTCAAATCTTGAATTCTCCACTACATAAGTTCTCTTGTTATTATGACTCGAGACGCTCTCTCACACACCTACAGGTCTGCGTACTTTGCGAAAGTGAATAGGAAGGTGGTTGGCAGTAAAAAGGCTGCGATTTATGTCTGGCCTTAACTTTCACTTCAATTTTGCTGATATTTACCATTCTCCTCCCGAAAAGCTCCATTTATATAGCAAAACTATCGTTACCCAGGGAGTTTCGGTGTTTACGAAGTCTGCCTTTCCGTTTTAACCATTCAGGACAGCGAATATTAGTGGAACTGGATAATGGAATTTAGAATCCACAAAAGTGACTAGCAATTTCCTTGCCGTAGTAGTTGTCCCTCAATTACGCAGTCGTCCTATTTAGGACTGTGGTGTCAGGTTTGTGACGAAAAATATGTGATGGCACAATTCTCGGAGAATTACGAAGTCTACTGCCGATTCTTTCTTGTCTCCCTAAGGTAACCCATAGTGATGTGGGCATCAGCTCGTGTTTGTATTGACATTGGTTCCGCGTCTTTACCTTTTCTGAATTTTACTTCAGAACAGCGTCGAACCCACCGTGAAATTGTGCACAGGTTACGATTTTCCAGCGCAACACATTTCCGTACGGCACGTGCCTATAAAGAGGTTCCCCACGCGTAGCCAATTCCACGTACTGTCGAGTCAACGAACCCACAATTCCAGCGACACACCAGGTTTATGTGTCTTCTATAGATCCATTGAGCATATTAACATCAAAGAAGCTCGTAGCTCTTTATGAAATTGTACTTTGATCGATAATTTCCATAGTAAATACACAAATAAGTTGTCTATATACGACGTCAGTCGTCCACGCACCTCTGTAGAACCAGTAACGGAATTTCAACAAAATGAAATGCGTGGGAAATTTTCCTTTACACTTTACTTTCGACTTCGCCCTTAGACTGGAGTTTTGCACCTAAATAAATTTTTGCCGTTTTTTATTGGTGTCAGATGAGCTGTGTAGTACTTCCATATTCGTATTTCGGAACACATTCGAAAGCAATATTTTTCTAACAATTACGCCGTTGGAACATTTCCATCTTGTTTACAGATGAGAAGTGTTACTTGTTGCTGATGGAAACAGTTAGTGTAGATATGGCGATATAAATACGCAGGAATGAACGGGATTCCTGACATAATCTCAGTTTTTGTATGGTTTCATTTACGTCAGGAAATTGTTTTTGAAGCATATTTCACTTCATATTAATTAATTCGACATAGAATCATCGTTTCCTAGATCATGAGGGTTTACAAATATAGCGCAATTTCTTCTGTGCGGCACTAAGGCCTCAATAAATTCGAAAAAAAAAAAATCTATCGCAGCAGCTGTGGACACATCGTCCTTGTTTCAACTAAATACTCATACCTGTGCTAAGATAATGGTTTCTGTGCTTGATGATGCTCGATTATGGCTGAAATTAATCGCGAATGAAAGTGCGTCATCTTAGTACCTATTCATGTTTTTAACATGACTTTTGAATTGAACATAATTATATCGCTCCATTACCTTGTCAATATATTGATGTGTAATGTTGCGTGTTTTTGGGTACTTGCATTGTTTAATTCATAAATTTCGGGCGTATTATAGTATTTGAGAGTTGCAGCATCGCGCTTTAGTACCTGAATAGTGTAAATTCGCGTAGTCGTCTGTCTTCTGTTTTTGTTTGAACGGTCAGTGTTGGTTGGTCACAGCCAGTGTGCTCCCTGCCGCCGTTGGATAAGCAGCTGCAGCAGCAAGTCGTATACCCCTAGCTTACTTATTTGTTACACAGTTTAATTCTTAATTTCTTTGCGTGTTTTTGGGTACTTGCATTGTTTAATTCATAAATTTCGGGCGTATTATAGTATTTGAGAGTTGTAGCATCGCGCTTTAGTGTTTGCTTCGTAGATTCTTACTTAAATTGCGTGTGAGTTTCGTATAGGAGGTGTAATTTCGAGTTTTAGTTACTGTAATCGTAAAATCAGGCAGATTGTAGCACAGTCGTTACGCAATTGTACAGGTTAGTTAATACATTCTTTGCGTGTTTCCCTTGCGTTATGTAGGCACTGACTCGTGTTTCAGTAACTGTTGTTCAACATCGATTAGAATGGACAGGGACTGTGGTTGCTGTGTTCGGATGACGGCTGAGTTGGCATCCCTTCGCTCACAGCTGCAAGCGGCGCTGACTTCGGTCGCGCAGCTTGAGGCTGTTGCCAATGGGCACCACTGTGGGGAGCCGGACTTGGGTATCACGGGGATATCAACCTCGTCCCGTCTGTCCCCAGATCGGTCTGCCGCTGTGGTTGCCCCGGTTGCTGCCCGCAGTGGGGCTGAGCCCTCGCGTGTGGTTGATTGGGAAGTCGTTCCAAGGCGTGGCAGGCAGCGAAAGACGTCCCCGGAGGCTGATCAGAAAGCCTCCCCGGTGCGTCTGACAAACAGGTTTCAGGCACTGTCTCTGGCTGAGCCAGATGCAGCTGCCTGCCCTGTTTCAGAGGATGATTCTCAGTCTTCAAGGTCTGGGCAATCACAGAGGGTGGGCTTATTGGTAGTTGGGAGCTCCAATGTTAGGCGCGTAATGGGGCCCCTTAGGGATATGGCGGCTAAGGAGGGGAAGAAATCCAGTGTGCACTCCGTGTGCATTCCGGGTGGAGTCATTCCTGATGTGGAAAGGGTCCTTCCGGATGCCATGAAGAGCCAGCTGCAGCCAGCTGCAGGTGGTGGCACATGTCGGCACTAATGACGTGTGTCGCTTTGGATCTGAGGAAATTCTCTCTGGATTCCAGCGGCTATCTGATTTGGTGAAGGCTGCCGGTCTTGCTTACGAGATGAAGGCAGAGCTCACCATCTGCAGCATCGTTGACAGGACCGACTGCGGACCTTTGGTGCAGAGCCGGGTGGAGGGTCTGAATCAGAGGCTCAGACGGTTTTGCGACCGTGTTGGCTGCAGATTCCTTGACTTGCGCCATAGGGTGGTGGGGTTTCGGGTTCCGCTGAATAGGTCAGGAGTTCACTACACTCAGCTGGCGGCTACACGGGTAGCGGAGGCTGTGTGGCGTGGACTGGGCGGTTTTTTAGGTTAGAAGGCCTCGGGAAAGTACGGGGTGGGCTGCAATCTCAAAGGGTGCATGGCAAATACAGGACGTGCTTGGATCAAGGAACAGTCGGAATTGTAGTTGTAAATTGCTGTAGTTGTGCTGGGAAAGTCCATGAGCTTCAAGCGCTAATAGAAAGCACAGAAGCTGAAATCGTTATAGGTACAGAAAGCTGGCTAAAGCCTGAAATAAGTTCTGCAGAAATTTTTACGAAGTCTCAGACGTTGTTCAGGAAAGATAGAGTAGGCAGAATTGGTGGTGGAGTGTTTGTGTCTGTCAGTAGTTGTTTATCTTGTAGTGAAGTCGAAGTGGATACTCCGTGCGAATTGGTATGGGTGGAGGTTATACTTAACAGCCGAACTAAGTTAATAATTGGCTCCTTCTACCGACCCCCAGACTCCGATTATATAGTTGCGGAACATTTCACACAAAACAGCTCCGAACTCTGTTGCAGAGGCAACGGAAAAAGCATGCGAAGCTCAGAAGAACGCGAAATCCCGAAGATTGGCTAAAATTTACAGACGCGCGAAATTTGGCACGGACTTCAATGCGAGATGCCTTTAATAGGTTCCACAACGAAACATTGTCTCGAAATTTGGTAGAAAATCCGAAGAAATTCTGGTCGTATGTAAAGTACACAAGCGGCAAGACGCAGTCCATACCTTCGCTGCGCAGTGCCGATGGTACTGTTACCGACGACTGTGCCGCTAAAGCGGAGTTATTGAACGCAGTTTTCCGAAATTCCTTCACCAGGGAAGATGAATGGAATATTCCAGAATTTGAAACACGAACAGCTGCTAGCATGAGTTTCTTAGAAGTAGATACCTTAGGGGTTGCGAAGCAACTCAAATCGCTTGATACGGGCAAGTCTTCAGGTCCAGATTGTATACCGATTAGGTTCCTTTCAGATTCGCTGATACAATAGCTCCCTACTTAGCACTCATATACAACCTCTCGCTCAGCGATAGATCTGTACCTACAGATTGGAAAATTGCGCTGGTCGCACCAGTGTTTAAGAAGGGTAGTAGGAGTAATCCATCTAACTACAGACCTATATCATTGACGTCGGTATGCAGTAGGGTTTTGGAGCATATACTGTATTCAAACATTGTGAATCACCTCGAAGGGAACGATCTATTGATACGTAATCAGCATGGTTTCAGAAAACATCGTTCTTGTGCAACGCAGCTAGCTCTTTATTCGCACGAAGTAATGGCCGCTATCGACAGGGGATCTCAAGTTGATTCCGTATTTCTAGATTTCCGGAAAGTTTTTGACACCGTTCCTCACACGCGACTTCTAATCAAGCTGCGGGCCTATGGGGTATCGTCTCAGTTGTGCGACTGGATTCGTGATTTCCTGTCAGGAAGGTCGCAGTTCGTAGTAATAGACGGCAAATCATCGAGTAAAACTGAAGTGATATCAGGTGTTCCCCAGGGAAGCGTCCTGGGACCTCTGCTGTTCCTGATCTATATAAATGACTTGGGTGACAATCTCAGCAGTTCTCTTAGGTTGTTCGCAGATGATGCTGTAATTTACCGTCTAGTAAGGTCATCCGAAGACCAGTATCAGTTGCAAAGCGATTTAGAAAAGATTGCTGTATGGTGTGGCAGGTGGCAGTTGACGCTAAATAACGAAAAGTGTGAGGTGATCCACATGAGTTCCAAAAGAAATCCGTTGGAATTCGATTACTCGATAAATAGTACAATTCTCAAGGCTGTCAATTCAACTAAGTACCTGGGTGTTAAAATTACGAACAACTTCAGTTGGAAAGACCACATAGATAATATTGTGGGGAAGGCGAGCCAAAGGTTGCGTTTCATTGGCAGGACACTTAGAAGATGCAACAAGTCCACTAAAGAGACAGCTTACACTACAATCGTTCGTCCTCTGTTAGAATATTGCTGCGCGGTGTGGGATCCATACCAGGTGGGATTGACGGGGGACATCGAAAGGGTGCAAAAAAGGGCAGCTCGTTTTGTATTATCACGTAGTAGGAGAGAGAGTGTGACAGATATGATACGCGAATTGGGATGGAAGTCATTACAGCAAAGACGTTTTTCGTCGCGGCGAGATCTATTTACGAAATTTCAGTCACCAACTTTCTCTTCGGAATGCGAAAATATTTTGTTGAGCCCAACCTACATAGGTGGGAATGATCATCAAAATAAAATAAGAGAAATCAGAGCTCGAACAGAAAGGTTTAGGTGTTCGTTTTTCCCGCGCGCTGTTCGGGAGTGGAATGGTAGAGAGATAGTATGATTGTGGTTCGACGAACCCTCTGCCAGGCACTAAAATGTGAATTGCAGATTAGTCATGTAGATGTAGATGTAGATGTCATGTAGATATTCGAAAGTATCTCTGCTGCAGGAAATCTATGGTCCAATGATCAGTTGTAAGTAAACATATGAGCTGACATTATCTGGAACGAGTAATGTCAACTGAGGAATTGCTCATAAGCATTGTAAGCAGCCTCACTGATATATAAATATTGATGGCAATGAGAGAAAGAAACGCATAAATCCCTAATGAACAGAGAAAGCTTCCAACAGAATAAACATATCTGTTTATTTCTCAAGTCAATGATGTAGCATATGCTGGCAGAGCATAGCACGTAGTGGAGAGAGTACAAACCTTTGGCATGGTACGATGACTGGGCATGTTTTCTTCTCCATATGGTTTGCCAAGTTGGTTCAAACGGCATTCCGTCAGTGTTCTGCAGTCAGTAAAGACATTCGCCTAAGATTAGTCAGGTGAAAACCGTTCAATGCGCCTTTCAACGCCAGACTCAACCGTGCTGTTCTGAAATAATGGTTGGAAGACGGAGCAAATATCTAAAAGTGTTGTGGATCAATCTGACGATGAAACTGGAAACGATTAAAAACCGCAGGCGGGGGTAGCCGAGCGGTTCTAGGCGCTACAGTTTGGAACCGCGCGACCGCTACGGTCGCAGGTTCGAATCCTGCCTCGGGCATATCTGTGTGTGATGTCATTAGGTTAGTTAGGTTTAAGTAGTTCTAAGTTCTGGGGGAATGATGACCTCAGAAGTCAAGTCCCATATTGCTCAAAGCGATATTTGATTAAAAACCACAATACTAAATTCCGTTCTTAGAAATGCATGCACAAACTACTACCGTAGTAAATTTGGACTGTCGCACGCACTTCTGAATGGCAGACACTGCAACAAGCATCACGATGAAAGGAAAGATATAAACTGTTCAAATTGAAGGAGGCCCAAATTCTAACAAGGGAACTCCCCATCGCACCCCCCTCAGATTTAGTTATAAGTTGGCACAGGGATAGGCCTTGAAAAACTGAACACAGATCAATCGAGAAAACAGGAAGAAGTTGTGTGGAACTATGAAAAAAATAAGCAAAATACACAAACTAAGTAGTCCATGCGCAAGATAGGCAACATCAAGGATAGCGTTGGCTTACGAGCGCCGTGGTCCCGTGGTTAACGTGAGCAGCTGTGGAATGACAGTTCCCCGGTTCAAATCTTGTCTCGGGTGAAAATTTTAATTTTTTATTTTCAGATAATTATCAAAGTTCAGGCACTCACACATAATCAACTTCGCTCTCCAAAATTCCAGGACATGTTCAGATTTGCTTGGACACATACAGAAATTGACGGTCTACGCACGGAAGCATTTGAAAACGTAAAAAACATATGTTTTGACAGAGCACAGGGAAAACTGTGCGACTCTGAAACTGTTGCATTCATTTGATGCAGTTTATGTGACAAACTCTTATGTTTTCATCACTTTTTTGGAGTGATTGTCACATCCACAAGAAAACCTAAATCGGGCAAGGTAGAAGAATCTTTTTACCCATTCGCCAAGTGTGCAAGTTAGGTGGGTCGACAACATATTCCTGTCATGTGACGCACATGCCGTCACCAGTGTCGTAAAGAATATATCAGACGTGTTTTCCTGTGAAGGAATCGGTTGACCTATGACCTTGCGATCAAATGTTTTCGGTTCCTATTGGAGAGGAACGTCCTTTCGTCTACTAATCGCACGGTTTTGCGGTGTGGTCGCAAAACACAGACACTAAACTTATTACAGTGAACAGAGACGTTAATGAATGAACGGACAGATCGTAACTTTGCGAAAATAAAGAAAGTAAATTTTCACTCGAGGGAGGACTCGAACCAAGGACCCTTCGTTTCGCAGTTGCTCACTCTAACCACGAGACCATGGCGCTCATCGGCTAATATTTTCCTTTATGTTGCCTATGTTGCACATGGACTACTCAGTTTGTATATTTTGCTTATTTTTTCATAGTTCCACACAACTTCTTCCTGTTTTCTCGATTGATCTGTGTTCAGTTTTTCAAGGCCTATCCACTGTGTTAATTTATAACTAAATCTGAGGGGGCTGCGATGGGGAGGTTCCCTTGTAAGGAACTCACATCGAATAAGCCCCAATTCTAGTTCATGTTTATCAAGAATTTCTCTCGCAGCGAGTAGTAACGTGTAATTGGAAAATAATGCAAGACACTGCTGTTAATATCAAAAGTAAAATAATGTTCCAAAGTACTACAGAAAAATACCTATAACATATTCTGCTGCGGGATTCTATAGCTTAACTTTAAACTCGAGTATTATCACATTTCCTCGGACATAAGCAGCTTCCATAAAAGAACTAACGTGGGTTCATGAAAACCCATTCGTGTTCAGAACCACAAATCCCCCTTTTAACAATTGATACTTTGCTTGCAAACAGCAAATAGAAATATAAAGGAAAACATCGCCTTTTTAGATTCCATAATAGTTATTGCGATTTGTACCGATAATCAACATTCGAGGGCACTTAAGCCTGCTTATAGACATACCGGATGCTTACAATTAAAGTGCAGCTGTCCAGTGTGGGTTGTAATTACCGCATAGCAGTGACACTTGGTAGTTATGCTAATGCGTTAGTGCGGACCGATTTACACTGGAAAAAAAAAATAGTTTCAATTTTGGCCACCAGGTGCAAATCTGACAGTGTATACCGTTTGCATGACGTTATGACATCTGCGCTGTCATTTTACAAGTCATAACGTGACTAAACAGTGTTGCTGTCGAGAAGAGAGATCGTACGCTGTTAGTGAAACTGGTTTGTTTGAACGGCAACAATTACAACGCTGCAATGAGACAGTATCGCCGACAGAAAGTTCTGGGGAGAGGAACGATGTCATTAAATCGTTTAAAGAAGATGATAATGAAATTCGAAAAAACGGGTGAGCTTTGAGTGGCACCTGGAAGAGGAAGGCGTACTATCCCAGTGGAAGCTATTCACGAGGTTTCTGTTGCTGTAACTGACATACAGCACGTGACCCGCGTAGTGCTAGTGCTCACGCAAAGTCACGAGAATTGTCCATCCCATGGTAAATTGTACGGAAAGTTTTGCAGTCTAATTCACACTGCTACCTGTACAACATCAAGTCAGTGCAGCAGCTGAAACATCATGATCTGTAGCAACGTTCTGAATTTTCTCTTCGGTTTCTAGCACGGTTCGAAGTTGATGACACGTGGGCAGACAATATTCTGTGGAATAGCGAGGCACATTTTACACTACAGGGTGTAGTGTAAACACAGAACAGCTGAATATGTAGTACTGTTAAACCATGTGTTGTGCACGAACAACCATTGCACTGCCCTTACAGTGTATGGTGTAGCTTCACAAGCACCTTCATTCTCGGTCCGTTCTTCTTTGAAGAGAATTCACCCAGAGGGTCTATCAGGTGTACCATGACGGCTGCACGTTACAGAAACCTACTTATACAGCATGTGATAACTGCATTGGAAGAGTGCAGCTGTGTGGAAACCACTGTTTTGATGCAAGATGGGGCAATAACTCATTGTCGCTCATCCAGCGAAAAATCTGCTTGACGCAACCTACCACGAACCTCCAGAAGTTTTCCAGGTGCATGGCTTACGAGGTCACCTGATCTGAATAATTTGTCTTTTGACTCTAGGGATATCTAAAAGAACTCGTTTACGAGGGACACTTTCGGTCTCTACTTGATCTGAATGCCACCGTACAGGAACACGTTGCTCAAATTCCACCGCAACTGCTGCGAGCAACTGTTGATCACGTACTTTTATGGAAGCAGCGTCTCGTCGACGTCTCCAGTGATCATATCTAACAAATTTTGTGAAGAGTGGTTAGCAATGAAATCACCATTATGCATTTCTCACTTGTTTGACCTTTTCTTTTCGTGTTCCGTTCCTAAACCATTACATACGGAAACAGTTCTACACGTCTTTGTTGCATTCACAGCGCCAGATTTACACCTTACACTAATTTTTTATACAGCTTATGTCGGTTTCCCTTTAATGCCATCTACCAAGTTTCTCTGCCATAGACAACTACAGTCCACATTGAACCTCTGTGAGCAGCTGCAGTTACTTCTGAATGATATCTTACCATATTTTGTCCACTGGAAGTTATTTTTAGGCGAATATAATGCTTTGGGTACACGACGCACAGTATTTATTTCTTATAAATGTGGCTGTGACAATGTTGGTGCGGCACTGGAACGATAAAATTTCTAAGCCAGTTAAAGTATTGTTACGATATATTTTTATTGTTAGACATTCTATCACGTAACAGATCACGGCGTGTGATACACAATACGCGGAAGTTCAGTTAATTCAGAAATAGTTATTGTTGTCACTTCTTTGTTTTCTACATTTGACTGTCCCAAAAACCCACGACTTTAATGATATCTTTTGGGTAACCTTCAGTATTTTGATCTGGACTCTAAAACCAAGGAGCAGATTACTATCGTAGAGGAACTGAATGATTGGTGCGAAGCTCCGACCATTGTCACCATTTGGTGACTATGATCAAGAACAGTGTCATGAATCGGTGTCACTTTGAAGTGTAATGCAGTATTCAATAAAAGTTAGTTGGCCTGCCATAATAATGAATAATTTACTTGTTGAAGTCCCTTCGTATATTTCTAGACCAAACATGAGATGTTGAGCTAATCGTGTGCCAAATATGAAACGTGATATTTCAGGGCAAGTTAAACTTCTGTGCCTTTCCGATAATTGATGTCAGGCCACTTACAATTGCTGACAGCATTCTTAAAAACTGAGTCATATGTATTTTACAGCTTGACTCAAACCTTCAATATAGAAGTATCCGTTTCGAAACATTCCCCAGACGGTGGTCAACCATCATTCGCCGTACGCTCTCTATCGGAACTGTTAATCTAGGAACTTATGTGGAAGAATTACTTTGAAATTAGGAAGGGTGCCTGGTGGCGCGGTGTAACTAGTTCCCTGATTTGAATAAAACGTATGTGTCGGTTTTATGAAGATACACATCGCTTCTAGCAACTGTCACTCTCTCTACTGTGCACAACGATTTTTGTATGCAAAAGAATCTATTTGGTCCTGTCGTTCATAACACTTCATGGGTTGACCCCTGTACATAATTTACGATGTATTAAACAACGTGATTTAGTGCAGGGTTTTCTGATGTGGCTCTATAATTACTGAAATGATAGCGAGTTTTAGTATCACAACAGGACTTGTTGAGTTAAAGTTGGTAACATTGGTTCAGAGAAATTTCGACTGATTGGTCCCAGTACGTCTTACTAAACAGCAACTGTTCAAGTGAACCGAACGTAAGGGATATGTCACAAGGAAGCATAATTGGACAGATTATATTTTTAGTGTGCATAAAGGATGTATCAATCAAAGTACTATCCGTACTATCAGCTTATTTATAACGGTACGCCAGCAGGTATCATCGCTACATGAGTGTAGGGAAATAAAGAACGATTTAGTCAGTATTTCGCTTGGTGCACAGAACTGAAACCATTGCTAAAGGTATACAAGAACTAGATAATGATATAAACTGAAGAAATGAATTAAAATTTGAGCCACAGCCGGGACTTGCAACCTGGACTCCTATTGACTAGACAGATATACCAGCCATTAGACCAACGTAGCCGTGAACTGAAGTTTGCGCAGCTGTGTTACGTATAATGTTACAGACATGTAAAGGCTAAAACATCCACCTCAGTCCCGACCGTGGTACAAATTTTAATTCATTTCTTCAGCTTCTGTCATTATCGTAGATAAAGTAGAGACTCATACGTCTCAATGAAAATTTAATTACGTAATATCTATAAGGGCAACACAGTTCACGCATGTAGCAGAAAGAAACAGACTTTACCTTATCTCAAGACTAATGACAAAGTTCTAGAGCCTACCACATCATTTAAATACCTTGAGGGATATGAAACGGGATGAATATATAAAAGCTTTAGGGAATGTGAATGAAAAGCTTACATATCGTCTATGGGTTCTGTTAAAGAGCATTTGTAAAGGCAGCCCGACACGAGAGGATTGTGCAAACACCTCTAGATTATTGTCCCAGAGTTTCAAGTCACCTAACAAAAGCAGAATCTCGTTGCTAGAATCGTAATTACTTTCTATTTTCCATATAAAATTGTAACAAAAATAATCAGGGAACTTCAATGGAAATCTTTGGAAGAAAGATAACATTCTTATGAAACACTTTCGAGTAAATTTAGGAAACCGGGATTCAGTGAAGAATGTGAAACTCTCCTGGCTGAATAGTATATCTCTTGGGACCATGAGAATCAGAGCTCTCACTGAGGCATGCGGTGGTAACTTTTCCTTCGCTCCATAACAGAACGGAATACGACAGGAAATCGCTTATAGTGGTAGAAGGTAATTTCCAGGGTGCACTGAAGAGTGGTCATTGTAGTAATATGTATATGCAGGTACGCTGAGTAAGTGTTTAAGGAGGCCAAACAGATAAGGCTATCGGTCCCCATACCCCGTCCCCAAAACGACAGAAGCAGTGAAACGCATCTGTCTGCGCACAGAGTAAATTCTGTGTGCACGTGTCAGAAATTCTTCTAAAAGTTTGCGTAGCGTTTATCTGAGGCGGAGTATGGGAACCGGACCACTATTCACCTAGTGAGATGCGGGAAACTGCCTGAAAACGACATAAAGGCTAGCTGGCTCAACGACCCTTATCGTTAATCCGCCGGGCGGATTCGATTCGGGCCCGGCATACCTCCCCATCCCGGAAGCGGTCGTATTAACCCGGAATGTAGAATATACTCTCTTCAACAATTGAATACGAAAAGATAATGTATTACTGTCTATCATAATTGCAAATTAGCACTGGTAGCCGAACCTGGCGCCTGTCAGGTCACTCTTGCAGTACCAGCGGATAGAAAAATATAGTTACGGAATCGGCAGTTGCCTGAGAACCTGGGTACTGGGATTTGCGGGATATCTATGATCCCACGCTTCCAACGACAGGCGGCAGCTCTCCAGAAGAGCATCAATTGTCTGAATAGGACGCTGGTCGAGAGGGCAGCGGAGTAAGTGAACTCCGACGGAAGGAATCACCAGCCAATTGGTCGCCACGGCTTGGAACACAACACCACACGGCGCTCTCTCTCAGCTCGTCTCCTCCAGTGCACCTTCACAGCCTGAATGAGAAAGGAAACAATTATTAACCCTGTCAGTTAATCGACTTTCTGTAATGTTTTGTTGTCATAATTAAAGATCGTAATAAACTGACTTATCAAATCTCACTGCGGCCGTCGTCGTGGAGACGAATATCACAACCAATAATAGTTAGCGTCCATAATTACATTAAAGACGTTACGTAAACCTCTCCATTATTTCTGTCTGCAGTGTACGTGAAACCCTTAAGTTCCCCACCTATTAAGAGCATCCCTGTTTTGTTCCGAAGGAAGGAAGGAATAAAAATTTGCATCAGTTTCAATGCTAGGATGAGGTCATTTAATTGACTTATACGAATCATCGTGGCATTCATATTAATCGACTTCGATAAACGAAAATTTGAATGTTCGGACGGCGTTTTGAAACATGCTTCCTCCGGTTCGACACTTACATATTACCATTCACAACACCTCGCTTTTTTTTAATCCAATAAAGCGAAAGAGGTAGAAAATTACTATGATAGTCAGATATCTCAGACCTTTCTACACTTAAATCTACATGACTACTCTGCAATTCACCATTACGTGCCTGGCAGAGGGTACGTCAAATCACCTTTATTTGTATACCCCTCCATTCTCGAACAGCACGTGGGAAACACGAACACTTAGTCTTTCCGTGCAAACTATGATTACTCTTATTTTCTTACAATGATCATTTCTCCCTAAGTCTGTGACTGTCAGCAAAATATTTTCTCCTTCGGAGGAGAACGCTGGCGATTGAAATTTTGTAAAACGATCTCGCCGCAACGAAAAACGCCTTTGTTTTAATGACTGCCACCCCAACGCGCGTTTATATGCGTGACACTCCATCCCCTACTTCGTGAGACTACAAAACGAGCTGCCGTTCTTTAAACTCTTTCGATGTCCTCTGCCAATCGTATTTGGTGAGGACCCCATATCAGACAACAATACTCTAGCAGAGGACGGACAAGCATAGTCTTTCAGTAGACCTGTTGCATCTTTTAAGTGTTCTACCAATAAAAAATTGACAAAAAGAAGGGACCGGTTAGAACGACATGTTCTGAGGCATCAAGGGATCACAAATTTAGCATTGGAGGGCAGCGTGGAGGGTAAAAATCGTAGAGGGAGACCAAGAGATGAATACACTAAGCAGATTCAGAAGGATGTGGGTTGCAGTAAGCACTGGGAGATGAAGAAGCTTGCACAGAGGATAGGGTAGCATGCAGAGCTGCATCAAACCAGTCTCAGGACTGAAGACCACAACAACAACAACAACAACAACAACCAATAAAACGTAGTCTTTGGTTTGCCTTCCCATCAACATTATCTATGTGGCCGTTCCCATTTAAGTTGTTCGTAATTGTAACTTCTGGACCTAGCACTTTTCATTGTTTGGATTTAACTGTCACCTTTCACACCATACAGATATCGTTTCTAAATCATTTTGCATATGGGTTTTGATCTCCTGATGACTTTACTGGATGGTCAATGGCGGTATTATCGGCAAACAATCCAAGATGACTGCCTAGATTATCTGCCAAATCATTTATATGCAGTACATAATATTTTTTCTGTTCCTGGCTATGAAATGTATCCGCATCTACTCAGTTTGTTAAAATCTAATGGAAAACAATTGTTAAACGCTGCCAAAGAACATCCACTTTCACAAGCTTTGCCAACTTAATAACACCGTTCGACAATCTAAAAATGGAGAAAGATGGTTTAATCCTCTAAAATATTTTATTCATTTATTACGATAAATGTGTTCTATAGGGAAAGATGGGTTACATACGGTATCTACGAGAACCACTAGACAGATCCTTGGATTAAAAAGATAGCAACGTGTTCTTCCTCCACTTCTCTTCAACCTACACTATGTGATCAAAAGTATCCGGACACCTGGATGGAAATGACTTACAAGTACGTTGCGCCCTCCATCGGTAATGCTGGAATTCAGTTTGGTATTGACCCAGTTTCCACTCTCCCAGGCAAACGTTGAATTAGGAGCTGGAACGTTTCTTGGGGAATGGCAGCCCATTCTTCACGGAGTTCTGCACTGATAAAAGGTGTCGATGTTAGTTGGTTAAACCTCTCACGTTGTCAGCATTCCAAAACATCCCAAAGGTGTTTTACAGGATTCAAGTCAGGACACTGTGCAGGTCAGTCCATTACAGGGATATTATTGTCGTGTAACCACTCCGCCACAGGCCGTGCATTATGAACAGGTGCTCGATCGTATTGAAAGATTCAATCGCCATCCCCGAAATGATCTTTAACAGTGGGAAGCAAGAAGGTGCTTAAAACATCAGTGTAAGTCTTTGCTGTGATAGTGGCATGCAAAACAACAAGGGTAGCAAGCCCCCTCCATAAAACCATGATCACACCATAGCACCACCGCCTCCGAATTTTTCTGTTGGAACTACACACGCTCGCAGATGACGTTTAACGGGCATTCGCCATACCCGCAACCTGCCATCGGATCGCCACATTGTGTACCGTGATTCGTCACTCCACACAACGTTTTCCCACTTTTCATTCGTCCAATGTTTACGCTCTTTACACCAAGCGTGCCGTCGTTTGGCATTTACCGGCGTGGTTTGTGGCTTATGAGCAGCCGCTCGATCATAAAATCCAAGTTTTCTTACCTCCCGCCTAACTGTCATGGTACTTGCAGTGTATCCCAATGCAGTTTGGTATTCCTATGTGATGGTCTGGATATATGTCTGCCTATTACACATTACGACCCTCTTCAACTGTCGACGGTCTCTGTCAGTCCACAGATGAGGTCAGACTGTAAGCTCTTGCGCTGTACGTATCCCTTCACGCTTCTACTTCACTATTACATCGGAAACAGTGGACCTAGGGATGTTTAGGAGCGTGGAAATCTCGCGTACAGATGTATGACACAAGTGACACCTCATCACCTGACCATATTCGAAGCCCGTGAGTTCCGCAGAGAGCCCCGTTCTGCTCTCTCAGGATGTCTGATGACTATGAGGTCGCTGATATGGAGTACCTGGCAGTAGGTGGTAGCACAATGCACCTAATATGAAAAACGTATGTTTTTGGATGTGTCCAGATATTTTTACCACATAGTGTATATACGAAGGAAATGTTCACTTAAAATCCAGAGTGAAAGAATTTGAAAGATAAGATTCACTGGAAACAATGGTATTCGCGGTGAACTGGCGGAAAGTGTATAGCATCCATTTAATAGAACGAATAGTCTATAGATCATAGAATATGGGTTCAGAGTAAACTAAAGTAAAGCTAAAGTATTTAGGATTAGCAGAGGTGTGATTAGTGTCAAACATCAAAACTGGCTTCCACTGAGTAGACGAAATGAAGGACTTCTGCTACAGTTTCAACACGCACGAAGAACGATTCTAGCAGGATTTGACATAAGGAATATCGCAAGAATAGAGCGCGTTCTTCAGCAACAGGCTAATACTGTAAAACATAAGTTACAATTTGAGAAAGTACGTCTGGAGCATAGCACTGAATGGAAGTAACAAGGCTTTATCTTCAGGAAAAAAGTGCTCATTCTTTCATCAGACGGTGTGAAATCCTCAAATGGCAAGTCAAACCGAAGTCAGCCTAGCAGACCTGTCACCTGAGATGGATAATAATAAGACATCCGTAGCAATAGGGAAATGAAAAAGTAAAGAGTATTTTACACTACAATAACGTTCTATGAAGTACAGAAATTAAAGAATCTGTGAAGAAAAAACGAAACACTTATTAACTCTTCCTACAAGAGAAAACAAAGGCAACAGAGCAGCAGTATAAGGAAAAGCGGAACCATGCTAGGCAGATAATAAGTTCAAATGGCTCTGAGCACTATGCGACTTAATTTCTGAGGTCATCAGTCGCCTAGAACTTAGAACTAATTAAACCTAACTAACCTAAGGACAGCACAAACATCCATGCCCGAGGCAGGATTCGAACCTGCAACTGTAGCGGTCTTGCGGTTCCAGACTGCAGCGCCTTTAACCGCACGGCCACTTCGGCCGGCCAGATAATAAGAAAAGCACATGAAGAGGTTTGGAAAAAATTAATTACAAATATCGAACATGAAGTAAATGGAAAACAGAGCTTCGCTTACAAAATGATAAAGAACTCAAATCAGTCAGAAAGGGATAATGATAGAATTAATGTAATTAAGGAAGAACAGGGGACAATATATTATAAGAATGCGTGGTGTTGTGAAACCGCTGCAATAAACATAAAATATCTAACACCTGACTTTAATAAGACAGTTGATTCTGTAACCTCAGAGGAGGCTCAACAGGTTATGAAAAGTCTGGAAAACAGCAATAGTTGTGGCCTAGATTAAATAAATGCTGAATGTACTAAGCACGGAGGAACGCTGTGCGATTAAGAATGTTACATTTATTTAATGAATGCTGGTGAGGTTATAACATCCTTGAAGATTGGAAAGTCGCCGAAGTAATTTCTAGCTTTAAAATGACCAAAGAAATGTTCGTGACATGGATAAAAGTCTCACGAATACAGTCTACAACTCTTAGTAAAAAATAATAAACAATCGCTTGAATGTAATAACAGATGCACGTTTTGGATAAGAGCAGAGTGAGTTTAGGAAGGGACGCTCGTGGCCGATGATGTTTGTTATCGAGAGAATTTCTGAAAAACGACAGGAAATCCATTTAGAAACACATGCTGCACTTCAAGCCGTTGACTAGGTAATTAGAAATAAATTACGAACAATAATGGACAAGCAATGATACCCCATGCATGTTATGCAGGTAATATATGAAATTTCCAAAAAAATCGTAAATGCAATTGTTTCGAAAGTAGAAAAGATAATAACAAATCAAGGTTTCAGATAGGGATGTTGGAAGTCACCGAAACTTTTTAAAGTCTACACTGAAAGCAAACCAGCACCGACAACGACAGTTCAGGTACACATGCCGACGTCGCAAGCTGAAGGTGTAGAGAAAGAGAAAGTGTATGAGAATATGGAAAGGGTGTACAATGTGTAAAAGGAGATGAAAATCTAATAGTCATGGGAGACTGGAATGCAGTTGTAGGGGGAGTGGAAGAAAAGGTTACAGGAGAATATGTGCTTGGGACAAGGAATGAGAGAGGAGGGTTATAAACTTCAGCTGGTAAAGCGAATAATCTGTTCAGGAACCACAAGAGGAGGTCGTATACTTGGAAAAGGCCTGACGAAAATGGAAGATTTCAATTAGATTGCATCATGGTTAGACAGAGATTCCGGAATCAGATATTGGATTGTAAGTCGTACCCAGGAGCAGATATAGACTCAGATCACAACATAGTAGTGATGAAGAGTAGGCTGAAGTTCAAGACATTAGTCAGGAAGAATCAGTAGGCAAAGAAGTGGGATACGAAAGTACTCTACGCTTGAAGTACTCTAAGGCTATATATACAGCGAGAAGGAATAGCTCAGTAGGCAGTACAGTTAAAGATGAATGGGCATCCCTAAAAAGGGCGATAACAGAAGTTGGGAGGGAAAACATACGTACAAAGAAGGCGACTCCGAAGAAACCATGGGTAACAAGAAATACTTCAATTAATCGATGAAAGGAGGAAGTACAAAAATGTTCCGGGAGACTCAGGAATACAGAAACACAAGTCGCTGAGGAATGAAATAAAGAGGAAGTGCAGGGAAGCTAAGACGAAATGGCTGCACGAAAAATGTGCAGAAATCGCAAAAGAAATGACTGTCGGTAGGACTGGAAAGTAAAAACAACCTTCGGTGACATTAAAATTAAGGGTGATAACATTAAGGGTGCAACGGGAATTCTACTGTTAAATGCAGACAAGAGAGTGGATAGGTGGAAAGAATACATTGAAAGCCTCTATGAGGGGAAATATTTGTCTGATGTGATGGAAGAAGGAACAGGAGTTGATTTAGAAGATATAGGGGACCCGGTATTAGAATCAGAATTTAATAGAGCTTTGGAGGACTTAAGATCAAATAAGGCAGAAGGAATTGATAACATCCCATCAGAATTTCTAAAATCGTTGGAGGAAGTGGCAACAGAATGACTGTGCACGTTGGTGTGTAGAATATATGAGTCTGACGACGCACCATCTGACTTTCGGAAAAACGTAAGTCACACAATTCCGCAGACGGCAAGAGCTGCGAAGTGGGAGAATTATCACACAATCAGCTTAACAGTTCATGATCCAAGTTGCTGGCAAGAATAATAAACAGAATAATGGAGAAGAAAATTGAGGATGCACTAGATTACGATCAGTTTGGCTTTAGGAAGGGTAAAGGCACGAGAGAGGCAATTCTATAGTTGCGGTTAATAATGGAAGCAAGACTAAAGAAAAATCAAGACACGTTCATAGGATTTGTCGAACTGAACAACATAAAATGGTGCAAGATGTTCGAAATTCTGAGAAAAATACGGGTAAGCTACAGGAATAGATGGGTCATACGTACAACAGCCAAGAGGGAGTAATAAGGGTGGATGACCAAGAACGATGAGCTCGTATTAGAAAGGGTGTAAGATAAGGATGTTGTCTTTCGCCCCTACTGTTCAATCCGTACATCGAGGAAGCAATGATGGAAATAAAAGAAAGGTTCAGGAGTGGAATTAAAATACAAGGTGAAAGGATATCAATGATACGATTCGCTGATGACATTGCTATCCTGAGTGAAAGTGAAGAAGAATTAAATGATCTGCTGAATGGAATGAACAGTCTAATGAGTACACAGTATCGTTTTAGAGTAAATCGGAGAAAGACGAAGGTAATGAGAAGTAGTAGAAATGAGAACAGCGAGAAACTTAACATCAGGATTGATGGTCACCAAGTCAATGAAGTTAAGGAATTCTGCTACCTAGGCAGTAAAATAACCAATGACGGACGGAGCAAGGAGGACATCCAAAGCAGACTCGCTATGGCAAAAAAGGCATTTCTGGCCAAGAGAAGTCTACTAATATCAAATACCGGCCTTAATTTGAGGAAGAAATTTCTGAGGATGTACGTCTGGAGTACAGCATTGTATGGTAGTGAAACATGGACTGTGGGAAAACCGGAACAGAAGAGAATCGAAGCATTTGAGATGTGGTGCTACAGACGAATGTTGAAAATTAGGTGGACTGATAAGGTAAGGAATGAGGAGGTTCTACACAGAATGGGAGAGGAAAGGAATATGTGGAAAACACTCATAAGGAGAAGGGACAAGATGACAGGACATCTGTTAAGACATGAGGGAATGACCTCCATATTACTAGAGAGGGCAGAAAATGTAGAGGAATACAGAGATCGGAATACATCCAGTAAATAATTGAGGACGTAGGTTGCAAGTGCTGCTCTGAGATGAAGATGTTGGCACAGGAGAGCAACTCGTGGCGGACTGCATCAAACCAGTCAGAAGACTGATGACTCAAAAAAAAAAAAAAAAAAAAAAAAAAAAAAAAAAAAAAAAAAAACTACCACCTCAATGCTACGCTGTGAGCGAATAGTGTAACTGTATTACAAAGTATAGAGGTAGACATATAACACTCTTTATGTAAGTTATATGACTTGGGAAGAATATTTCAGTCTATAAATAACTGCTACTAAAATGTAACCTATGACCCATTACAGTGAATTCTCAGTTCGATATAAGGCTGTCACTGAAAACAAAGTACTTGGGCGAGTATGAGTTATTTAGGCAATGACATTAAACTGAGCATAGACAATGACACAGTAAAGAAAACAAACAATCTTCAACATGTATGTGGTACCATAACTAACCTTTAAAAAATAAAGTTAGCATAACGACAAAATTAAGACTGTATAAAAGAATGGCAGTGCCTTTGCTAATCTGTGGTAGCAAATCCTAGATTGAGAGAGAAAGACGTAAAATAACTTACACTAAGAAGAAATGAGATTTTTGAGAGATTTCAAAGGTTACTTAATGAGCGACAATATAAAAATTGATGACGTTCTGGCAGAATTTTGAATTTATAATTAAAGGTGTAGAGCGAAAATGTATTACAAAATCGAATAAATAACTGAGACCATTTCTAAGGAAATTTGTAGTAATTGAAGCCCTTGGTTTGAGACAGTAAAAAAAATCGTCCGCTCACTACAAAACTTTATTTCTATAGGTACATAAATTAAAAAAAAACGAGAGAAGACGACACATACTTGGGTAAATAATATGGAAAAAAGTATGTGGAGTTAAAAAGAAATAGCTCTCAAACATGGAAAAATGTAGCCAGGAGCTCCTAACCTCAGCAATGTAATTATTGGAGAAACTGGCCTTCTGAACCAACAAATGGAATGAAATGTGGAAAACAAACAGTAGTAACAGTAGTAGTAGTGACAACAGTATTAATTTGT
Source organism: Schistocerca nitens (assembly GCF_023898315.1). Classification (NCBI taxonomy): domain Eukaryota; kingdom Metazoa; phylum Arthropoda; class Insecta; order Orthoptera; family Acrididae; genus Schistocerca; species Schistocerca nitens. Next base: position 238,836,375 of record NC_064614.1, on the reverse strand, counting down.
TGTTGGACTGTCCTAGTGAGAAAATGCGATCATGGATACAAGGACATAAACTTTCCGTACGACGACTGAAAAATACTTTGACATCGTAAACATGGAACACCATGTTGCCCGTCTTTTTGTTATGTCCTCGACAGAACGGTCCGCTGACACACCGAGGACATTTCTCCAGCCACAATAATGCCTAATGGACGCAGACTGTAAGCGGCTGACAGTTGTAGGCAATAAATCACAGCATTCTCTGATACAGTGTGTAATATGACAGTTCTTAATAAGTAAATAACGTCAGTGGATGACTGAGGAAGATAACAAATGGAACGTTAATGGTGTTACTGGAAATATTACAAGGCGTTGCAATCGGACTGCTGATAGCAAGGGAAAAAAAAGTTCCAAGACCCCAGTGAAATGGCAACGCTACTGAATGTTCTACCTTAAAGCAACGAACTCAACAAACTCTTGAAATCATAATCTCTTTCCCAGTTTGGCACTTTTCCTTCCTGCAACATGAGACTGGTACCATGGAACACGACATTGGTAGTCACAGCCACCCAACGCAGATCCTATAGTTTAATTTGAACATGAAAAGTTTCTGGGTCTCTTACTAGTCGAAGGCTAGAAAGGTATTCTGAAGCTTAGATTCGACAGCAATTCGCAACAATCTCTTTGAGCTCGTTCTCACCGCAAGGACTACTGAGCCTTTACATTAAGATGAATTACATGTATTCACAGAAATGCAGCATATTGGTATGAACGCGGAAAACATTTACGTGATATCTGGAATGAAATTTTCACTTTGCAGTGTACGCTGATACGTCGGGTAATCAACACAGCCTTAATTTGCCTGGATGTTTCATTTAAGTGATATTCTGGAACAATGATTCCACCGTGCAACAATGACTGTCTCCGGAACTAGGCTCAACTAAAGATCTCTGTCATTAATAGGAGTCTCCGAGAAACTTTTACTCAACGGCTGTTGCTATTTCTTCTGTTTTAGATACTTCTTAAATATGATGGAATTTTGAATGATAGAATAATCACTGAATATTTTATGTCCAGCTGTTTATATAAATTTATTAAAACTGGACATACGCGCCATTACAGATTGTCTGCGATAGTTACTCGTACAAAAGTCTCCAAAGTCAGTCTCCAGATCACTTTCATTTAATTCCACATGACCGGTTCCGGCTCAGTTGCCCACCTTCAGCTCCAATAAAAAAAATTTAAATTGCTTCAAATTACAAATCGTTTACGACCTATGATTCGAAAACTTCAAAATACTTAAGAAATTAGTTACAGTACAACATTTGTGCTACTTAGAATTTTGTTACAGTTGCAGAGTAACCTGTCGCATATGGAACTGAAATTCACTGCCGTAACTAGTCATACACTAGCCTGCTGCACTTTTATATACACCGGGTGATCAAGAAGTCAGTATACATTTGAAAACGTAATAAACCACGGAATAATGTAGATAGAGAGGTAAGAAGTTACACACATGCTTGGAATGATATGGGGTTTTATTAGAACCCAAAAAACAAAGGTCACAAAATGTCCGACAGATGGCGCTGGACAGCAAAACTGCTACCGTGACGGGTGAGAGGTACGCCGATATGTTACATAATTTAGTGAAGCGGAGGGAATTTGCGGTGTGGGGGTTTCAAAAGATGGCGGAAGATGACGATTGGTTGAGTAACGTGTTGTGGACCGACGAAGCTCATTTCACGCTCCGAGGGTAGGTCAACGCCCACAACTGCAGAATTTGGGCTACCGAAAATCCTAGACCGGTCATTGAAACACCATTGCACGACGAGAAAGTCACGGTATGGGTTGGGTTTACCACATGTACCGTTATCGGCCCTTTTTTCCTCGAGGAAATGCATTCTGGTTTTGTAACTGCTACCGTGACGTGTGAGAGGTACGCCGATATCTTACAGAATCGCATCATCCCCAGCCTGGCTGATTAACACCTGCTGGAACGTACGATGTTTATGCAGGATGGCGCTCCACCCCATATTGCTAGACGCGTGAAAGATCTCTTCCGCGCGTCGTTTGGTGATGATCGTGTCCTCAGCCGCCACGTTCGTCATGCTTGGCCTCCCAGGTCCCCAGACCTCAGTCCGTGTGATTATTGGCTTTGGGGTTTACCTGAAGTCGCAAGTGTATCGTGATCGACCGACATCTCTAGGGATGCTGAAAGACAACATCCGACACCAATGCCTCGCCATAACTCCGGACATGCTTTACAGTGATGTTCACAACATTATTCCTCGACTACAGCTATTGTTGAGGAATGATGGTGGACATATTGAGCATTTCCTGTAACGAACATCATCTTTGCTTTGTCTTACTTTGTTATGCTAATTATTGCTGTTCGGATCAGATGAAGCGCCATCTGTCGGACATTTTTTTAACTTTTGTATTTTGTTTTTCATTCTAATAAAACCCCATGTCATTCCAAGCATGTGTGTCAATTTGTACCTCTCTATCTACATTATTCCGTGATTTATTCAGTTTTCAAATTTATACTTAATTTTTTGATCACCCGGTATGTTTTAAGGTGCAACACCCGCAGCGCTGGAAAGCCCCCTCTATTTGTAGAGAGTGGACTAATGTATCGACAGAGGGCGCTTTTCAGTGCTGAAGGTGTTGCACCAATCACGTTTCATAAAAATATAAAGTAGCAGCATGCTGTGTAAGGCTAGTTACGACAGTGAACTTTCAGTTCCGTCTTCGGCAGACTATTCTGTAACTATAAAAAACTGTATGTTGCACAACTTTGTATTGTAACAAAGTTTTTATTTAGACCGCCGGAAAAAGATTATTACACCGGGAAAGACGACGTTGATTTTGGTTCGATGACGCCATTTTCAGCTGGGGCATGTACTGATAATGGTTTCAGCGTCCTCCGGCAACAGATGACATTGCGGCATAGCTACCAGAGTATGACGTTTGATTATGTTGTAATAAGGAATGCTCAGAGCCAGAAGGTTCAGTGTGGTGCAAACGTGTGAAGGAAGCAGGTAAAGATGCCAGGAAGATGCACTGGTGTTTCCTAACCGACGATCGAGTTTCAAAGGGATCAAATTGTGGCCTTCGAAGCGGCGGGATGGTTCTTTCGGAGAACTGCCACACAGGTTGGACGTGCTGCACCAGTTGCGCAGTGATGCTGGGTATCAGTGGTCAAGTGAACAATCTCACACCAACAGACGAGACTCTAGACGTCCACGAGCGCAGACGTCCGCCAGGACCGTCGTAATGTAAGGGCAGCTGTGGCAGGTCGTACAGCTACGACAGCAAAGCTAAGACCGTTTGTGAGCCCAGACGTGTCAACACGAACTGTTGCAAACCGGGTATTAGCAGTGGGATTAGAGGTTCACACACTTCTGACCCATCTTCCACTAACGCCACAGCATCGACTTGCGCTGCTCGTCTGGTGCCATCAGAGGATCACTTGGAAGACGGAATGGTGTGCCGTGGTCATCAGCGATAAAAGCCGATTCTGCCTGCACGTAAGTGATGCTCATTCGCGGGTACGACGTAGACATGGTGCGCGCTTTCTCGCAGAATGCTTTCGTTATGACACACCAGCCCCATCCTAGGCTTTATGGTCTGGTGTGCGATAAGCTACAACTCTCGCTTACCATTGGTGTTTCTGGTGGATATGCTACCCAGCGTTCGGTACGTGCCACTAAAGCGGAGTTACTAAATACAGTTTTCCGTAATTCCTTCACCAAAGAAGACGAAGTAAATATTCCAGAATTCGAACCCAGAACAGCTCTTAGCATGAGTGACACAAAAGTAGATATCTTACGTGTTGCGAAACAACTGAAATCACTTAAGAAAGGCAAGTCTTCCGGTCCACGTGGTATACCAATCAGGTTCCTTTCAGAGTATGCAGGCACAATAGAGCGTTTCTTAGCTATCATATACAACCGCTCACTTGACGAAAGGTCTGTTCCTGAAGACTCGAAAGTAGCACAGGTCACACAATGTTCAAGAAAGGAAATAGGAGTAACCCATTGAATTACCGACTCATGTAACTGACCTCAGTTTGTAATAGGATTTTGGAGCATACACTGTACTCGAACATTATGAATCACTTTGAAGAAAATGTCTTATTGATACATAACCAACCCGGATTCAGAATATATCGTTCTTGTGCAACACAGCTAGCTCTTTATTCCCATGAAGTAATGAGTGCTGTCGACAAGTGATCTCAGGTCGATTCTATATTCCTAGATTTCCAGAAGCGACTATTAATCAGCGTGCATATGGGTTATCATCTCAGTTGTGTGACTGGATTTGTGATTTCCTCTCAGAGAGGTCACAGCTCATAGTGATAGACGGTAAATCATCGAGTAGAACAGAAGTGGTATCTGGCGTTCAGCAAGGCCCTCTGCTGTTCCTGATTTACGTAAATGATCTCGGTGATAATCTGAGCAGCCCCCTTAGATTGTTTGCAGATGACGCTGTAATTTACTATCTAGTAAAATCATTAGACGATCAATTCAAATTACAAAATGATCTAGCTAGAATTTCTGTGTGATACGAAAAGTGGCAATTGGCACTAAACAAAGAAAAGTGCGAGGTCATCCACATGGGTACTACATATAAGAATCCGCTAATTTTGGGTATACGATAAATCGCACAAATCTAAGGGCTGTCAATTCGACTAAATACCTAGGAATTACAATTACGAGCAACTTAAATCGGAAAGACCACATAGATAACATTGTTGGGAAGGCGAAAAAAAGACTGCACTTTGTTGACAGAACGCTTAGAAGATGCGACAAACCCATTAAAGAGGCAGCCTACGTTACACTTGTCCGTCCTCTGCTGGAATATTGCTGCGCAGTATGGAATCCTTACCAGGTAGGATTGACGGAAGACATCAAAAAAGTGCAAAAAACAGCAGCTCGTTTCGTGTTAACGCGCAAGAGGCGTGAGAGTGTCACTGATATGATACGGGAGTCGGGATGGCAGTCACTGAAACAAAGGCAGTTTTCTTTGCGGCGAGATCTATTTACGAAATTTCAATCACCAACTTTCTCTTCCGCATGCGATAATATTTTGTTGACACCCACCTACTTAGGGAGAAATGATCATCGTAATAAAATAAGAGAAATCGGAGCTCGAACGGAAAGATGTAGGTGTTCCTTTTTCCCACGCGCCGTTCGAGAGTGGAACAGTAGAGAAGTACGCGTAGTATCAAAATGGTTCGGTGAACCCTCTTCCAGGCACTTAAGTGTGAATTGTAGAGTAACCATGTAGATGAAGATGTAGATGTAGATGTTGTTATACGTGTTCCTTTGTCGGTCTTGCAACAGGGAAGTGATGTGTTGTTCCAACAGGATAATGCTCGCCCACACACTATCCGAAAAACTCAACGTACTCTACAAGACGTGCATCAACTTCCCTGGGCCCTGGCTATCATGAACGCCGGACTTGCCACCAATCGAGCGCGTATGGGATATGATGTGTCGAGAAGTGTCCCGTATGAATCGTCAACCAACATCTCTTGCAGAATAATGTGAACAAGTGGAGCAGGTGTGGAATAACGTGTCCCAGGACAGTATTCGCCAGCTGTACGATCGATTGGATGCCAGAGTCAGCACTCGCATTGCTGCCCATATTAATGTGGGGGTTTCAGCATGGGTCGATACCTATACCTGGTACATCAAATCAGCTTGTCCTATAGATCTGTAAATATAATCGTTTCACGTTCTACATATGCACTGTAGCAACAATTAATCTTGAATTAATTGGAAACCTCTAATTTTTTTCTAAACGTAAGTCTTGCACCACTTGTAATTTGAACCAATTTTTAATTTAAATTTTTTATAACAGTTCTGAACATAGGCAGCTGAGCCGAAAACGGTCATGTGTAAATGAGGGAAAGTTTACTGGAGACTGAATCTGGACAGTTTTGATATCTAGAAATTACGATAAATAAGTGAACCTGTTCAGATAATGCTCGTTTTATGTACAAGATGATCTCATTTTAAATTTAGATCACGAGCATTTAAATCAAACGACATTGTAAGTTCTGCATTCCTGCCCGATGTTAGAATAAGTACTTTATTGATCAATGACACAAACCCACGTAACAGCCACTGAGAAATCTGCAGAAATGTCACATTTTTGTCTTGGACAACATATGATAGAAGTGATATGCTACTGCTTACTTCCGATGTGGTGTGAGTTTACCTATATTACGAGGATAGATATGATGACTTCTTGTGTAGAGGTAGGTTTGTCTTGTTATGACAATAAAATAAAGGGTGAGACTGAAAACTGGAGCCCAGACAAGTCCTGTTACCTTTGAAAAAGACCAAGGTTGACGAGCTTAACGTCCCCGTGCGGCAGATAGATTGCCCTCAGGTGCTTCCGGAGAAGTTTGAATTTAATCAGCACATTGGCTCAAAGTCAGGTGATCAAAGACGTTACACCATCACATCTCCTCTTCTTGTGCGAAAACACTGGGATGATTATTTCATACAATATCAGGATTCATTCGTATTTGTTACCTTTGTGTTTGAGCGATTCTAGATGCCATGAACATGCAAGAAAAAATGGGAGAACTGAAAACCCAATGCCACATAGACTTACAAAACAGAATTAGGAAAAGAAAACGCGTAAATTCATTTTTAGACGTACCTCAATTCAATACGAAGACAAATTCAGTTAAACCCAGGTTTCCGAAAGAACCCGAAATCCTACCTGCCCTCGGGTCGTGAATACTACCTTGTATCCTCGTTCCTACACTACTAGCCATTAAAATTGCTACACCACGAAGATGACGTGCTACAGACGCGAAATTTAACCGACAGGAAGATGATGTTGTGATATAGAATTGATTAGCTTTTCAGAGCATTCACACAAGGTTGGCGCCGGTGGCGACACCTAAAACGTGCTGACATGAGGAAAGTTTCCAACCGATTTCTCATACACAAACAGCAGTTGACCGGCGTTGCCTGGTGAAACGTTGTTGTGATGCCTCGTGTAAGGAGGAGAAATGCGTACCATCACGTTTCCGACTTTGATAAAGGTCCGTTGCCTATCGCGATTGCGGTTTATCGTATCGCGACGTTGCTGCTCGCGTTGGTCGAGATCCAATGGCTTTTAGCAGAATATGGATCGGTGGGTTCAGGAGGGTAATACGGAACGCCGTGCTGGATCCCAACGGCCTCGTATCACTAGCAGTCGATATGACAGGCATCTTATCCGCACGGCTGTAACGGATAGTACAGCCACGCCTCGATCCCTGAGTCAATAGATGGGGATGTTTGCAAGACAACAACCATCTGCACGAATAGTTCGACGACGTTTGCAGCAACATAGACTATCAGCTCGGAGACCATGCCTGCGGTTACCCTTGACGCTGCATCACGGACAGGAGCGCCTGCGATGGTGTACTCGACGACGAACCTGGGTGCACGAATGGCAAACCGTCATTTTTTTCGGATGAATCCAGGTTCTGTTTACAGGATCATGATGGTCGCATCCGTGTTTGGCGACATTGCCGTGAACGCACATTGGAAGTGTGTATTCGTCATCGCCATAATGGGGTATCACCCGGCGTGATGATAAGGGGTACCATTGGTTACACGTCTCGGTCACCTCTTGTTTGCATTGACGGCACTTTGAACAGTGGACGTTACATTTCAGATGTGTTACGACCCGTGGCTCTATCCTTCATTCGATCCCTGCGAAACCCTACATTTCAGCAGGATAATGCACGACCGCATGTTGCAGGTCCTGTATGGGCCTTTCTGGATACAGCAAATGTTTGACTGCTGCTCTGGCCAGCACATTCTCCAGGTCTCTCACCAACTGAAAACGTCTGGTCAATGGTGGCCGAGGAACTGGCTCGTCACAATACGCCAGTCACTACTCTTGATGAACTGTGGTATGTTGTTGAAGCTGCATGGGCAGCTGTACCTGTACGCGCCATCCAAGCTCTGTTTGACTCAATGCCCAGGCGTATGAAGGCCTTTATTACGGCCAGAGGTGATTGTTCTCGGTACTGATTTCTCAGGATCTATGCACCCAAATTGCGTGAAAATGTAATCACATGTCAGTTCTAGTATAATATATTTGTCCAATGAATACCCGTTTATCATCTGCTTTTCTTCTTGGTGTAGAAATTGTAATGGCCAGTAGTGTATAACATGTTCAAGCAACAGTAAAATAATTTAAGTTACTCCCATGTTTCTGGTGCTCTTTTTTAACAACTTTTGTTTTTAGTAACTAGCCGTCGAAGAGAGACGACACTTTACACTTATTCACGGTTAGCCAAAGAGCAAATTGCATGTATTTACCGAGAAGGAAACTTGTTTATAAGAAATAAAAGTCATGTATGTATTGGGAAAAAACTTGTGTTGATTCGCCTTTATCATTAAGCTGTAAAGACGTTTTATGTAAACATCCGCCAAGAACTGGTTACGTGTGAAGCCCAGGATGCGTATTACTTTTTGTGGTCTTGCTCGTACTTGGAAGCACGGAAAAATTGCACAAGCGATATAGATAGGCCGCTACGCTATGTAATAGCCAATATAATTTCGTTTTAGTTTTCTCATTTGTATTATCGACCTGAATATATGATCTTTGCTGAGCAACTACATTCTGTCATGTAGGAAAAACTCCACAATCCTCTATTATCATTAGTTGTATATCAGGAAATCTTTCATAACAAGAAACCCGTTAGAAAAACAAGCGCTAATATTCCATTCGTAGTTGGCACACAGACAAGCGGCAAAATACACCACGTTGCAGAGAGAATTCCTGGGCCTCTCTCAGGGTGAAAGGCGTGACCTAAGGAAAGTCATCAAGCGCTCTAATACATTTAGTAGCATATGTGGGCGTTCAAGTAACAGTTGAAACATATTATCGTCAAGAATTCAGCTACTACATCGAGAAAAGTATGATTCTGGACAATTTTGGTTGTCATTTCCAGCATTCATAAGATTCGCTTGAGATTCTTCTTATTTAGGTAAATACACCCACTTGCTTTGGACTTTGGATCCATTCATTTCAAGATGGAGAATACATTATTCCACATTACTGTGTTGAAGGCTTTCTGTGGAGCATTTTCCTAATCTGAAATCAAGCCTATCATCGCTGAATAACTCTTCAATTTATCTCTCTTTTCTTCAGCATTATTGTTTAAAAAAAGACGCACAACGAAGAAATTATCCGAGAGGGACAGAAATCGGTCAATGAGATGAACATATGCAGACATACAAATGATTACCATTACAGAAAAATTGAATGCGTTATCCAAGACAAAGAGCTTAACAGATTGAGCATGTCAATAACGCGTTGGTCCAACTCTGGCCCTTATAGAAATACCTATTCGGCTTGGTATTGATTGGTGTGGTCGTTGGATGCCCTCGTGAGGGATATCGTGCCGAATTCTGTCCCACCGGCGCGTTAGATCGTCAAAATTCCAAGGTGGTTGGAGAGCCCTGCCCATAACGTTCCAAACGTTCTCAGATCCTGCGACTTTGATGGCCAAGGTAGATTAGCCAAGCACGAAGACCAAGCAGGATAAAATCTCGCCGTGTGCGGGCGGTCCCGAAGGGCAACAAAACGGGGAGGGGGTGCCGCGGATGGCAATCAAAGTGGTTCTGCTGGGAAATGAACTAGCAGTCCTGCTTGCCGGGCCATATAGTCTTCGCTGGTTATCTGGGTCATTTCGGAGCGGGACTCATCATTGAAGACAATTCTACACCAGTCAATGAGATTCCAGGCCGAAGACGTTTCTGGAGACGCCCCTGTCGTGGCGGGATACTAAATTGTAATCGTTTGTTTATCTGTACATCACATCTATCGACTTCCGTCCCATTCGGATAATTCCTTCGTGGTGCGTCGTTGTTTTATTTCCGTCTTATAGCGTGTATTACTATTGGCATCACACTTCTTGAACGAACTGAATAATGCAAAGGAAGAAAAATGATCACAGACCCAAAAATTAACTAATTATAGTGAGAACACACTGACGAATCGATTACATTATGGCCACACCCCACAGCGAGACTGAATGTTGCTTGATGGCGTTGTAGGCGCGTGGCGTGGTAACGAAAGTGTACAAGCGAAGCAGAGATCTACATGGATACTCTGCAAATCACATTTAAGTGCCTGGCAGAATATTCATCGAACCACCTTCACAATTATTCCAATCTAGTACAGCGCGCGGAAAGAATGAACACCAATATCTTTGCGTACGAGCTCTGATTTCCCTTATTTTATTGTGGTGATCGTTCCTCCCTATGTAAGTCGGTGTCAATAAAATATTTTCGCATTCGGAGAAGAAAGTTGGTGATAGGAATTTCGTGAGAAGATTCCGTCGCAGCGAACAACGCCTTTCTTTTAATGATTTCCAGCACAAATCCTGTATCATTTCTGTGCCACTCTCTGCCATATTTCGCGATAATACGAAAAGTGCTACCTTTCTTTGAACTTTTTCGATGTACTCCTCCAGTCCTACCTGGTAAGGACCCCACACCGCGCAGCAGTATTCTAAAAGAGGACGGACAAGCGTATTGTAGGCCGTCTCCTTAGTCGGTCTGTTACATTTTCTAAGTGTCCTGCCAATAAAACGCAGTCTTTGGTTATATTTCCCCACAACATTTTCTATGTGTTCTTTCCAATTGAAAGTTGTTCTTAATTGTAATACCTATGTATTTAGTTGAATTTACGGCTTTTAAATTAGACTGATTTATCGTGTAACCGAAGTTTAACGAGTTCCTTTTAGCACTCATGTGGATGACCTCACACTTCTCGTTATTTAGGGTAAACTGCCACTTTTCGTACCATTCAGATATCTTTTCTAAATCGTTTTGCAGTTTGCTTTGATCTTCTGATGACTTTATTAGTCGATAAACGACAGCGTCATCTGCAAACACTCGATGACGGCTGCTCAGATTGTCTCCCAAATCGTTTATGTAGATAAGGAACAGAAAAGGGCCTATAACACTACCTTGTGGAACGCCTAAAATCACTTCTGTTTTACTCGATGACTTTCCGTCAATTACTACGAACTGTGATCTCTCTGACAAGAAATCGCAAATCCAGTCACATAACTGAGACGATATTCCACAAGCACGCAATTTTACTACGGGGCGCTTGTGTGGTACAGTGTCAAAAGCCTTCCGGAAATCCAGGAATACGGAATCGATCTGAAATCCCTTGTCAACAGCACTCAGCACTTCATGTGTATAAAGAGCCTGTTGTGTTTCACAGGAACGATGTTTTCTAAACCCATGTTGACTGTGTGTCAGTAGACCGTTTCCTTCGAGGTAGTGATGAAGAATCATTCTACAGATATTTGCAAGTGAGGCATCCACTGACAAAAGGGACTCTGAAAAGGGGCAGGTTACTGTGACCCGGCGCCTGCGAACGAGATCTCGTAAACGGCGAAGATGGGCGGCTGTTTACGTCCTACTGTCGTACCAAGGAAAGTGGTTCAAGGACGTTGAAACCAGAAGTACGCGACAAGGTGCTGGGTGTCAACGACTCGTCACAAAAATAGAGGCAGGTTTCTTCGCTCTGTGAGACAGGATGTGTGGCGATCTGTGGCAGATCTGACGACCGAGTATAATTGTGGTGCAGGCACGAAAGATTCGGAGCACACCGTTTAACGCACATTCTTGAACATGAGGCTCCGTAGTGAACGACACATTTTTCCACGTTTATCCAGTGGGATCATCAAATATCATAGCGGGCACTGGATAGTTGAGACTGGGCCGCGTATCGATGGAAACGTGGCGCCCTGGAGGATGAATCGTATTTCTTACTAACATCAGGTCAGTGTTTCCGGATACGCGGATATCAAGGTGAACGGCTGTGGAAATATGCACGATGCCACGGACGTAGGCCGGTGGTGGTAATATTATTCTGTGATGCACATTTACCTGGGCTTTCATGGGACCTGTGGTACTAATCGAAGGCACAATGACAGTTATATGTGAATGCAGTCTGTCTCGGTGTATTCCACTGATGAATTCTTCTCGGGTTATCAGCCGAGTGGTGGCGTCTTCTTGTCGCAGCGTTTCGTACCCATTTGACTTCGCCCGAAGATGATGGGTACGAAACTCATTGAAACGTTGCGACAAGACGACGCCACAACTCGGCTGGTAACCCGAGAAGAATTCATGACAACGACAGTGGTTGACTACACGAACATAGTCGCGGGCTCCGTGCGTTCCATCACGCTTATTGTCTCATCCTATGACGATAGCATCTGCCAACAAGATGGCTCTCCATGTTTCATGGCCCAACTCATGCTACAGTGGTTTGGGAAGCGTGATAATGAACTCTCGTTGACGAATTGCCCAACATTTTAGCCATGCAACATGTATGCCAAACTATCGGGCATCACTTCCACACACACAAACAACCAGCCCGTAATTTATGGGAATTGCGTGACTTATGGGTAGGTACCTCGTGCCCCACATCTCCGGAAAACCACTAAGGACTCGTCGAATCTACACAGTGTGTCCCTTTCCATGAGGACTACTCGTGCGAAATTGCTAACTACAATGCTATCTCGTGGCGAGAAGTTTCAACAACATCCGTATAGAAGAACAAAGTGGCGACAGGCGTCCTGACCACGAATTTAGCAGTGCGTGTCTGAAGCTCGTAGGAAAATAGTGATGAAGCAGCGAGGCAACATCAAATTTTGGGTTAAGGTTTGCGTTTGTGAGTGAGAATTTGTCGCGTTCGACCCAGACATCGCGAGGCAGGTTCCTGGTCACTCCTCCACAACAACACCCTAAAACACAAAGCGAAGATTTTGCGCCAGTTATTGGCCAGCAAACGGATCATAGTCCTGGATCACCCACCGTAGTCGCAGGATTTGGCCCCATCCGACTTCTGGTTATTCCCCAAATTGAAACTGGCAATGAAACGCTACCATTATGAAGCATTTAGTCACAGCAAAGAAAATTGCACTCTTGTGTTTAATGCAATACCAATAACGGACTACAATGAGTATTTAAAAAAAATATTCTAAAACGATTTCACTTAGGTACTGATTCATGGGGAGACTATTTGGAATAAATACAGTGATTTTGTGAATATAATCCATGACTTTTAGTATTTATAGCAACACTCCTAACATAATTGGAAACAGTGTGTATGCCAGGCAGAATCATTATTGTATTGTGTTTTTGGAAAGTGGATCAAAACGATCTTAAGCAGTTGATAACAATGTTTTGTCTCATAATTGTACATAAATAAGGTACTCAAACGAAACTTTGTAGTGAGATATGTATTTTTAACATGCATGTCATTGAAAAACTTACCGTTGTTCTGTGATGCATGGAGTGAAGCATTTTAGAATTTACTTGAAGAATCGGATGGATGGATCATATAGCAAGCCAGACAGTAGATGCATTCGAAGAGCTAAGTAAAGATGACGACTGAATGGAAGTCCAGTAGATGCTATTCGCAAACGTACTGCAACAGCATTAATCCATGTCACTGGAGACTACCATAGATTGAGATGGAGGAATGGCTAGCAGACTGGTCTCAATGATGATTAAATCGACACCCTAGCTGCAAACAGGCGTTGATATACATCATTGGGGACATGTTGAAAATGTGTGCCCAGACCGGGACTAAAGCCCGGGATCCCCTGCTTACATGGCAAACGCTCTATCCATCTGAGCCACCAAGGGCACAGAGGATAGTGCACCTGCAGGAACTTATCCCATGCACGCTCCACGTGAGACCCACATTCCCAACATGTCCACCCCACTACATTCGTAGTGCGCCTAATAGATGTTTGCCCATCGCACTCATTACTCGTGGCAGATTAATCTACCAAGTCCAGTATGAGTTGGGGCATAGCGTGTGCGTTCGCACAAGAAGATGTGGACATGTTGGGAATGTGGGTCTCACGAGGAGCGTGCAAGGGATAAGTCCCTGCAGGCGCACTATTCTCTGTGCCCTCGGTGGCTCAGATGGATAGAGCGTCTGCCATGTAAGAAGGAGATCCCGGGTTCGAACCCCGGTAGGGGGCACACATTTGCAACATGTCCACAATGATGTATATCAACGCCTGTGTCGATTTAATTATCATTTCAATCTAGAGAAGCTGCACGGCCATCAATGGTTCTTTCGGGAACAGATACTACCTTCATATATAGACTGGTCTCACATTCAGGTGGACGACGATCGACCGTTCAAATCCTCGTCTGGCTATCCAGATTTAGATCCAGGTAGATGCTGGTATGATTCCTTTGAAAAGAGCACGGTCGATTTCCTTCCGCATCCTTTCTTAATCCAAGCTTGTGCTTCGTCTCTTACCTTGCTGTCGACAGGACGTTAAACAGTAATATCACTTTCCTTTGCCACTGGAGACAGGACGGCATGGAGGAGTGCAGAAGAGACCTTCGCGGTGGATGTGGAGTGCATAATGACGATGATGATGATTCTTAAGGCTATGAAGATTTCTACGGCTACGGAAAGAAATCAAAATAATGATACGGCTGAGAAGGAAGACTACCTTATGGTGTTTCTTGCGAGTTTAGGCGTTGACCGCACAGTGTGTGTTTACATTTCAGTAACAACCCTAGCGTTTTTTGTGTTATATGAACCGTGGACCTTGGCGTTGGGGGCAGCCTTGCTTGCCTCAGCGATGCAGATAGCCGTACCACAGGTCGAACCACAACGGAGGGGTATCTATTGAGAGGCCAGTCAAATGTGTGGTTCCTGAAGAGGGAAAGCAGCCCTTTCAGTAGTTGCAGGGGCAACAGTCAGGATGATTGACTGATCTGGCCTTGCTACATGAACCGCAACAGCCTTGCTGTGCTGGTACTGCGAACGGCTCGAAGCAAGGGGAAACTATAGCCGTAATTTTTCCTGAAGGCATGCAGCTCTGCTGTATGGTTAAATGATAATGGCATCCTCTTGGGTAAAATATTCCGTAGGTAAAGTAGCCCTCCTTCAGATCTCTGGGTGGGGATTACTGATGAGGATGTTATCAGGAGAAACAAAACTGGCGTTCTACGAATCGGAGTGTGGAATGTCAAATTCCTTAATCGGGCAGGTAGGCTCAAAAATTTAAAAATGGAAATGGATAGGTTAAATTTAGATACAGTGGGAATTAGTGAAATTCAGTGGCTGGAGGAACACGATTTCTGGTCAGGTGAATACAGAGTTATAAATACAAAATCAAATAGAGGTAACGCAGGTGTAGGTTTAATAATGAATAAAAAATAGGCACGCGGAGAAGCTACTATGAACAGCACAGTGAACACATTTTTCCAGTCAAGATAGACACGAGGCCCACACTCACCACAGTAGCCCAAGTAGCCATCTGCTCTGCAGATGAGGAGGAAAGTGAGAAAATGTAGGACGAGATGAAAAGAATTGTTCACATAGTTAAGGGAGACGAAAATCCAATGGGAGACTGGAATTCGATAGTAGGAAAAGGTATAGAAGAAAAAACAGTAGGTGAATATAGACTGGGAGAAAGGAACGAAAGAGGGAGCCGCCTGGTAGAATGCAGCACACAGCATAATTTAATCATAACTAACACTTGGTTCAAGAATCATGAAAGAAGGTCGTATATGTGGAAGAGACCTGGAGACACCGAAAAGTTTCAGGCTGATTATATAATGGTAAAGACAGAGATTTCGGAACCAGGTTTTAAATTGTAAGACATTTTCAGGGACAGATGTGGACTCTGACAACAACTTATTCGTTATGAACTGCAGATTAAAACTGAAGAAACTGCAAAAAGGCACGATTTTAAGGAGATGGGGCCTGAATACACTAAAAGACCCAGCAGTTATAGAGGGTTTCAGAGGGAGCATTAGGGAACGATTGACAAGAACAGGGGAAAGGAGTACTGTAGAAGAAGAATGGGTATCTTCGAGAGATGAAATGAAGGCAGCAGAGGACCAAGTAGATAAAGAGACGAGGGATAGTAAAAACCCTTGGATAACACAAGAAACTGAATTTAATCGATGAAAGGAGAAAATAATGCAATAAATTAAGCAGGCGAAAGGCAATGCAAACGTCTCAAAAATGCGATCGATAGGAACTGCAAAATGGCTAAGCGGGTATGGCTGAAGGACAAATGTAAGAATGCAGAAGTATATATCACTAGGGATAAGAGAGATGCTGCCTACAGCAACAGACCATCTGTATGAATATGAAGAACTCAGATGGAAAACCAGAAAAAGCACAGAAGGGAAAGCAGAAAGATAGGAGTCTATAGAGGATCTATACAAGGGAGACGTACACGAGGGCAACATTATCGAAATGGAAGAGAGATGAAGATGAGAAGGGAGATATTATACCGCGTGAAGAATCTGACAAAGCTCTGAAAGACTTAAGTCGAAATAAGACCCCGTTAGTAGATAACATTCCGTTAGAGCTATTGATAGCGTTGGGAGAGCCAGCCATGACAAAACTCTTCCATCAGGTGAATAACATGTATGAGACTAGCGAAATACCCTCAGACTTCAAGAAGAATATAATAATTCCAATTCCAAGGAAAGCTGGTGCTGACAGGTTGCGAGCTAACATTCCAAAGATGTTCGAGCTCACATGCGGTTCCTGTACTTCGAAATGTCTTGGCTCAAACTCGTCTAGCGGTTGAACTGCACGTGTTGCGTTACACGACCTAAATCAGATACTTGTTACCCTTTGATTAAATTTTCTGGCTGATGGCAAGTTTAAGAAATACAAAGTTAATATAACATATAATGACAGTAATAATAATACCGGGAACTACATTAACGACCCATAAATGACGTAGGCCACACAGTTGCGATTTGGTTAGAATAACGTCTATTCATGAAGCAAATTAATAGCGAAAGTGGTCGTCGTATTCTGAGTTACTGTTACTCTCGAGCGCATATCTGTTTGGTACAGTTAGATCATTCACAATCTCATTGCGAAACACAAGTCCAATACTCCGCCTCCCTAACTACACCAAAAGTTAGAGTTCACACCAGGCGAGAGGCTGCTCACCGCTCAGTGACTAAGTCCCGCCATACCACACAACATGAAATTTTGTAAGTCGTTTCACTTCCTAGCTGCCTAAAGACCGCCTGTCCGCTTTCACATCTCAATCTGAACTGTACCAGCCGAACTGTACTCTTCGGGGTCTAAACCAAAACTGTCCGCTTTCGCGTCTGCACCAGTACTGTCCCTCTGCCAGTCCCCGGCCGCGTTTCCCGTGCCGAATATCGCCGCTCAACTGACTAGGGCAGCTCCCTTTCCTGAAGCCGTCCATCTGGTTGGCTACAGCTTTTCCTTCATTATTTTATATTTTAAAATATTTAAATAATTAAAGCTTGACCACTTTCACGTTCTAAATAAAGTAACAATTATATCCATTACATAATAAACGTTAAATTCTTTTACATGAAACCAATAGAATTTCGTTCTTAACTTTGAATGTCACGGGCATTAGACTTGCGCCAATGTGCTTTTGATAAATAAATAAAGAACAAAAGTAACTATTAAGCACTAAACTTAGCAACAAATATTCTATTACCTAATGATTCAATCAGGTGTCATGCTGTCATCGTTCAGTGTGTTTTGTGTGAAGGAAATGATGATGTGATGCTTAACTGAAAATGCTGATAATTTAAATTTACTATATCTTTTAAACATAAAGATACGGAGTTAATATTCACAACGTTTGTCATTTTAATGATGCGCTTCTATATGAAATGTCGATCGTGAAGATCGACCAGAGCGTTCAGATTTTAGCTTTCAGGTCTTTGTTACAAAACTTTTTAATTTCACTTTAACAGTAAATCAAACTATTATAGATATGACCAATATTCAAGTTTTATTGGGATCGCCATGAAAATTTTTGGAGGATGGCAGATTAAAATTACTGCGGCTTCATTCCCTGAATTACTACAGAATTAAATAGTTTTCATTAATGTTTCCCTTTATGGTCGATCTTAGGTCAACCATATTTAACACTGCTCCGTTTCATTGGCCACAAAAACCTCCTACTGGGTTTCCCTGTGACGTAGGTTCTCGTCTGTCTCAGTCGCAGACTACAGCTCTTAGGCCTCAGTAGACAATAGACACCTGTGAATTTCCCAATGTTGTGGTGAATCTGCGCTCTTTGTGACACGCGGTCCTAGACGACATGGTTCGTTTCACGATTCCTTTCGGCTATATATTTAAATGAGAGCGCAATGCTCGTTAACGCATAAGGTGTGACTTTTACCGAACCACCAGTTTAATAAGTCACGGTTGCAAAATACTAATAGGAATCCTTTACAGAAGAATGGAAAAACTGGTAGAAGCAGACCTCGGGGAAGATCGGTTTGGATTCTAAATAAATGTAGCAACACGTGAAGCAATACTAACCCTTCGACTTCAAATTCTAAATGTGGTAGGTGTTAAATACAGGGAGCGAAAATTTATGTACAAATTTTACAGAAACCAGGTGGCACTTATAAGAGTCGAGGGGCCGAAAGGGAAGCAGTGGTTGGGAAGGAAATAAGACAAGGTTGCAGGCTACCTCCGATGTTATTCAATCTGTGTACTGAGCAAGCAGCAAAGAAAAATTGTGAGTAGGAGTTAAGGTCAAGGGAGACGAAGTTAAATCTTTAAGGTTTACCGACGACATTGTAATTCTGTTAGAGACAGCAAAGGACTTGGAAGAGCAGTTGAACGGAATGGACAGTGTCTTGAAAAGTGGATGTAAGATCAACATCAACGAAAGCAAAACGAGGATAATGGAATGTAGTCGAATTAAGTCAGGTGATGCTGAGGGAATTAGATTAGGCAATGAGCTACTTAAAGTAGTAGATGACTATTGCTTTTTGGAAAGAAAAAAAACCTGATGGTCGAAGCAGGAGGATAAAAAATGTAGATTGGGAATGGGAAGAACAACGTTTCTGAAGAAGAGAAATTTGTTAACATAGAGTGTGAATTCCAGCGTCAATAAGTCCTATCTGGAAGTAGTTGTGTGGGCCGGCCGCGGTGGTCTAGCGGTTCTACGCGCGCAGTCCGGAACCGCGCGACTGCTACGGTCGCAGGTTCGAATCCTGCCTCGGGCATGGATATGTGTGATGTCCTTAGGTTAGTTAGGTTTAAGTAGTTCTAAGTTCTAGGGGACTGATGACCACAGTAGTTAAGTTCCATAGTGCTCAGAGCCATTTAGTTGTGTGGTGTGTAGCTATCTATGGAAGTGAAATATGGACGATTAGCAGTTTAGACAAGAAGTGAATAGAAGCATTTGGGATGTTTAGCTACAGAAGTATGCTGAAGATTAGATGGGTAGATTACGTAACTAATGAAGAGGTACTTAATAGAATTGGTGAGAAATTTGTGGTACAACCTAACTAGAAGATGGGCTCGGTTGGTAGGACTCATTCTGAGGCTTCATGGAATCACCAATTTAGTACTGGAGGAAAGTGTGCGGGGTAAAAATCATTGATGGAGACCAAGAGATGAATACAGAAAGCAGATTCAGAAGGATGTAGGTTTGCACTAGTTACTCGGAGATGAAGAGGCTTGCACAGGATAGAGTAACATGGAGAGCTGCATCAAACCAGTCTTTGAAGACCACAACGACAACAACAGCATTGCTGGAAGGTTAACAAAACCTTCATAACGTTTGCAGTTTTTTCAGTTCACTTACTGGCTCCACAACTGTGATAGTTATGCCCGTACATACTGAGATTGTACGGAGCTCTTATTAAGGACGTCATTAGAAGTCATTAATTTCCACACTGATATGTGGTTTGTAACATATCGTAAGCACAGAAACTTTTGATGTAATCTGGCATGATTATCTGCAAGTGGGCAAAATTAGCTAATTGGTAAATAATGAAGTAAAGTGCTTATTTGAAATTAAAGGAACAGCCTATGCATGAAATTTAAGTCCCTCAACAAGACTTATTTGCCAAAATATCATCGTTTCTCGGTTTTATATGAAAAGGTCTGACAGCCCAGACACTGATACATGATAGCCCTCACTGAATGTTCCGTCATTTGAAACAGGAGTATTGCAGCCGTTTCACGTTACTTTTAGCTGAGAACCACAAAAAAAGTAATAATAGAAAAAGTTAGGTATAAGTTTCAAGCGAATGCTGTCACGCTAATACTGATAACACCACACCTCTATTTACATAAACTTATTGTTTTGTTCGTTAGAACATGATCATTTACGCGACTTTCATCATTTAAGAGATTAGTTATATAACGTAAGAGGTAAGAACTGGAATTATGACCACATAAAGATTCTTCCGACCTTCTGCAAGTTGCATGGCGAGCACGCGACGCCGCATGCTTTCTAGACTGTGACCTCTTCAGTCATTTCTTAGCACTACTTGGCAGTCTGACGACTCTGTTTCGAATGAAACTGGTCCTGACACAATGTATGTATGACAGTGCAGCTGCGAAATTAGTACTAATTAACTGCGGAGCTCAAAATGATAAAAATTATTTGCAGTCACGTTAGTGTCAGTATGTATTTTGTGTATCTACAAAAAGCACTAAGAATTTCCGGTCGTCGTGGTACTGAACTGTAGACTTGTGTTGCAGAGATTGCCTGACACGCAAACTGAGCGAGGTGGTGCATTTTTTAGCACACTGGACTTGCAATTGGAATGACGACGGTTCATAACCGCGTCTGGCTGTGCAGATATGGAAGTTCGCGATTTCCCTAGTTCTCTCCATGAAAACGCCGCCGTTTATCCTCTGAAAGGGCGTGGCCGGTTTCCTTCCCCATCCTTGTAACAATCCCAGCTTGTCTTCCGTCTCTAGTGACCTTGATGTCGACGGGACGGTACAGCGTAATCTTCTTTCCCTTACATGCAGCTTCTGTCCGTATAAACAGTGCATTTATTATGGTTTCTTCGAACATCTTTGCGGCAGTTGGGTCCCTAGATCAGACATGTCCGTGGGGCTGGGAATCGACAATTATCCGTCTATGCATACTGTGCAATGAAAAATTGTGTCCACCTCTGTATAAGAATCTGGTAAGGCGTAGATTTTCTGCGGTATTGATTCTTGAATTGGTGGAAGAATAAATTCTTGCGTTGATGTAGCGTTCACTTTTGTATGCTCCTGAAGTCAGTGCCTAGGGTCGTCGATGAAGCAATGGCGTTCCGACACGTCTGCAACTCCACGATCACAACAATGAGTGTTTACAGGGCTACTTCATACCCCGACTTCTCAATATGCAATAGAGGCATCAGTATGGCTACTGGTAAGTCGCCAACGGAGGATGCTGGTTTTGTGCGGGTAAGTTTTATGTAGGACTACACTGCAATAATGAAGACTCTATGACAATATACCAGTGAGAAATACCGGAATAAGTTTCGAACTATTGTTCTGAGAAAATGAGGATTAGAAATTCAGTTTAACCATTGCTCTGGACAAATCACTGAATGCGTAATTCTACGGACGAGAAGACCAAAACCTCTTCACGTACAAGTCAAACTATAGAGACTACATAGGGTGCCTACGAAAATAACTTTATGCCCATATTACATCAAGCATAGTAGCGAAAGAGCATTTCCAGTTTGAAAATACACAGACGAAAATAATCACAAAACCAAGAAAGAGCTGTGCGACATGAAAAATAGTTGGTATATCTGTTTTTACATGATGACCCTTTGTGACGGTACTGGTGTGTAATATCTGTAAGTGGTTGTTCTTTGGAAGGCGACCATGCCCAGTGGCGCAGAGAGTCGCAAGCAGAGGCAGTTGTTGAGAGGCTGTGGAAGGTGTAGGCTGCGTGAGCCAAAGGCGGTTGCGTAGCGAACGATTTATATCTATGTTTAATAGTAGTGGCACACAGTTTGAATAATAGTGTGTTTGTGTTTGTGCAGTGTGACAAAGGAAATAAATTAAATCTTACCAGTTCTTAATGCGTCTCCATCAGTTAGTACCACACCATTGCATTTAACAATGAACGACGTCTCGATATACACTGTCAACTACAACAAGAGGATTGTAACATAATAACCATTAATTAACCTATATAATCTCCAAAGACGAAGGGAGCTTATAAGTTCAAATTTAGCGCCAACCGCATAAGAGCGACGCTATTAGCTCCACTATGAGGATTAAAATCAGGTTTGCTTCAAATACACGTTGTAACGGTCCTGAGCGTTAGTTACCTTTGAGATTGGACGTAGTGAGCTGATGTTAGGCAAGAACGCCTTTAAGGTGACAAAGACGCCATTATCAACAGCCCACAGATGTTCAGCGAGGTCGTGTAATAACGCTATCAGAAGCTGATGGTCTTTCCGCAGTATTGCAGAAAGACTTTGCAGGAATGTAGCCAGAGTATATGACTGCTGCCAACATTGGTCACGAGAACGTACGGTCGGAAGAAGACCGGATTCCGGACGGTCACGTAGCACTACCGACAGGAAACACCATCGTGTTTTGCATGTGGCCCTGGTGCATCGTACTGCATTTGCAGTAGCAATATGAACGGCAGTTGGCACCACAGTAACACAAAGAACTGTTACAAATCGGTTACTTCAAGGACAGCTCCGAGCCAGACGCCCTGCAGCGTGCAATCCACCGACCCAAACCACCACCATTTGCGATTTCAGTTGTGTCAAGCGAGGGATCATTGGAGGGCCGGGTGGTAGTCTGTTGTGTTTTCTGATGAAAGCTGGTTCTGCCTCGGTGCCAGTGACGACCGTGTGTTGGTTAGGAGGAGGCCAATTGAGGACCTGCAGCCAACCTGTGTGCGTGTTAAAAACATTTGGCCTACACCAGAAGTTATGGTCTGGGGTGCGATTTCATATGACAGTAGAAACACTCTCGTGGCTATCCCACGCATCCTGACTACTAATTTTTACGTCCGTCTCATGATTCGACATGTTGTGCTCTCATTCATGAACAGCATTCCCGATGGTGTTTTCTAACAGGATAATGCAACCCAGTACGATCTACAGAGTGTCGATATGTTCCATTGGCCTGCTCGGATACCAGATCTGTTTCCAGTCGAGCTTATACGGCACTTCATCGAACGATATCTCCAGCAGCATCCACAAACATCATTAACTGTCCCTATATTGACCGAAACTGAAAGAACCAGAGGTTGTAGAGAGTTTCAGGGAGAGCATAAGGGAACAATTGACAGGAATGGGGGAAAGAAATACAGTAGAAGAAGAATGGGTAGCTCTGAGGGATGAAGTGGTGAAGGCAGCAGACGATCAAGTAGGTAAAAAGACGAGGGCTAATAGAAATCCTTGGGTAACAGAAGAAATATTGAATTTAATTGATGAAAGGAGAAAATATAAAAATGCAGTAAATGAAGCAGGCAAAAAGGAATACAAACGTCTCAAAAATGAAATCGACAGGAAGTGCAAAATGGCTAAGCAGGGATGGCTAGAGGACAAATGTAAGGATGTAGAGGCTGGTCTCACTAGGGGTAAGATAGATACTGCCTACAGGAAAATTAAAGAGACCTTTGGAGAGAAGAGAACCACTTGTATGAATATCAAGAGCTCAGATGGAAACCCAGTTCTAAGCAAAGAAGGGAAGGCAGAAAGGTGGAAGGAGTATATAGAGGGTTTATACAAGGGAGATGTACTTGAGGAAAATATTATGAAAATGGAAGAGGAGGTAGATGAAGATGAAATGGGAGATAAGATACTGCGTGAAGAGTTTGACAGAGCACTGAAAGACCTGAGTCGAAACAAGGCCCCGGGAGTAGAAAACATTCCATTAGAACTACTGACAGCCTTGGGAGAGCCAGTCCTGACAAAACTCTACCATCTGGTGAGCAAGATGTATGAGACAGGCGAAATACCCTCAGACTTCAAGAAGAATATAATAATTCCAATCCCAAAGAAAGCAGGTGTTGACAGATGTGAAAATTACCGAACTATCAGTTTAATAAGTCACAGCTGCAAAATACTAACGCGAATTCTTTACAGACGAATGGAAAAACTGGTAGAAGCCGACCTCGGGGATGATCAGTTTGGATTCCGTAGAAATGTTGGAACACGCGAGGCAAACTGACCTTACGACTTATCTTGGAAGAAAGATTAAGAAAAGGCAAACCTACGTTTCTAGCATTTGTAGACTTAGAGAAAGCTTTTGACAACGTTGACTGGAATACTCTCTTTCAAATTCTGAAGGTGGAAGGGGTAAAATACAGGGAGCGAAAGGCTATTTACAATTTGTACAGAAACCAGATGGCAGTTATAAGAGTCGAGGGGCATGAAAGGGAAGCAGTGGTTGGGAAGGGAGTGAGACAGGGTTGTAGCCTCTCCCCGATGTTATTCAATCTGTATATTGAGCAAGCAGTAAAGGAAACAAAAGAAAAATTCGGAGTAGGTATTAAAATTCATGGAGAAGAAGTAAAAACTTTGAGGTTCGCCGATGACATTGTAATTCTGTCAGAGACAGCAAAGGACTTGGAAGAGCAGTTGAACGGAATGGACAGTGTCTTGAAAGGAGGATATAAGATGAACATCAACAAAAGCAAAACGAGGATAATGGAATGTAGTCAAATTAAGTCGGGTGATGCTGAGGGAATTAGATTAGGAAATGAGACACTTAAAGTAGTAAAGGAGTTTTGCTATTTAGGGAGTAAAATAACCGATGATGGTCGAAGTAGAGAGGATATAAAATGTAGACTGGCAATGGCAAGGAAAGCGTTTCTCAAGAAGAGAAATTTGTTAACATCGAGTATAGATTTAGGTGTCAGGAAGTCGTTTCTGAAAGTATTTGTATGGAGTGTAGCCATGTATGGAAGTGAAACATGGACGATAACCAGTTTGGACAAGAATCGAATAGAAGCTTTCGAAATGTGGTGCTACAGAAGAATGCTGAAGATAAGGTGGGTAGATCACATAACTAATGAGGAGGTATTGAATAGGATTGGGGAGAAGAGAAGTTTGTGGCACAACTTGACTAGAAGAAGGGATCGGTTGGTAGGACATGTTTTGCGGCATCAAGGGATCACAAATTTAGCATTGGAGGGCAGCGTGGAGGGTAAAAATCGTAGAGGGAGACCAAGAGATCAATACACTAAGCAGATTCAGAAGGATGTAGGTTGCAGTAGGTACTGGGAGATGAAGAAGCTTGCACAGGATAGAGTAGCATGGAGAGCTGCATCAAACCAGTCTCAGGACTGAAGACCACAACAACAACAACATATTGACCGACCAATTCAACAAGCATGGAACTCCATCCCACAAACTGACATTCGGCACTTGTACATTAAAATGCGTGCACATTTGCATGCTTACCTTCAACATTCTGCTAGTTACTTCGGTAATAAATGTGCCAGCAACACACATTTACTGTGGCTAATCTCACTCTTACATTAACCTGTGGTTATGCAGAGTGAATCAGTTAAATATGTTATGTAGATAAAAGTATTCTCGAAATTTAATTACTCTACATTAATGTAATTTTTTGGGTGTTTCGGCATTTTTTCCTTCAGTGTAGATCCAACCTACGATTTCTAGAGCTTTATTAAGCTTCTCACTTTAAAGTAAGCACATTCCACAGTGTCGCGACTTCATTATACACTTGGACTTTCTTTATCGCCTTGCTGTACTATTGTGGTCGAATCACCTTGAGCATTTCCATTAACACGATTACTGTGTCATTTATAACCTGTCTCAGTCAGCCACTGGCATTATTTATACATTAAGGCCAACCGTATTCGACAGCATATCATAGCAGAATGCTGTGATTTATTGCCTTCACCTGACAGCCACATAACATTTCCGTCCATTAGGCATCATTGTAACCGGGCGGCGTCCTCGTAGGATCAGCGGATATTTCTGTCGAGAATCAAATAAAAAGGTGACAGTATGATATACAGTACTGTGTAGGTGCCTTGCTATTTTTGCATCATCGCATGTAAGCTTAACTTCCTTCAGCCTATGGTCCAAATGTCGCAAATTGTCATGCCCATTGACTAATTAGAAAAAGGAATTTTATCTACCCGTGCAAACGCTCAGTGATTTAAATGATTACACAATTAATCTTCACGAGATATTTGTTGCTAAGACAATACTACGTCCTGGAGAAATTCTCTCCCTTTCTACGCGTTTCCGGTTTAAATGCGGTCTGAATATCTCAACGTTTTTCTTCACTTCGTAATAAAGATTAGGTTAATTGTTTTTGATAACTATTTCACTTTCTGTTAGCAAAAAATTATGAATTTAATAATTTATATCACTCGTTCAACGTTTGGTCATTGTTGATTGGTTCCACAGGCGATAAAAGGGTTTTGTTCGCTATTGCAACATACTTTTTCTCATATTCATAGCTATTTCTGGCATCTTATTTACAGAATTCAAGTATCACATCACTGGACTGGGATGACTTGGGAACGTGATGTTATAGTGTCTGACCCAGCTAGTTAATTAGTTATATCTTCTATTGACCATTTGAACGATTCTTATATCGAAATGATGCGGAACGAGTCAGTCTACAGCGTAAGTGTACATGAACACTGTTAACATTTACGGACATCTGACTCACAGTACTACTCATGAAGCTCTGTTTTTATCCAGGGGCAGTGATTTTAGGTTAGACTTAAAACTTGCTTTATGACCTGACAGACATTTTATGATATTGAGAAAATGATCAAAAATTTTTAT
Source organism: Schistocerca nitens (assembly GCF_023898315.1). Taxonomy (NCBI): domain Eukaryota; kingdom Metazoa; phylum Arthropoda; class Insecta; order Orthoptera; family Acrididae; genus Schistocerca; species Schistocerca nitens. The sequence continues at coordinate 238,809,790 of NC_064614.1, read as the reverse complement.
TGCTGCAGATTTAACACCTATTTGAGCCACTGACCCTTTAAATAATGGGCAAGAAAGCTCATTTTGTTTTTTAGTCGAATGTTGCAGGTAAAGATATTACTATTCTTATCAAACTGTGCCCCCCATGAACCATGGACCTTGCCGTTGGTGGGGAGGCTTGCGTGCCTCAGCGATACAGATAGGCGTACCGTAGGTGCAACCACAACGGAGGGGTATCTGTTGAGAGGCCAGACAAACGTGTGGTTCCTAAAGAGGGGCAGCAGCCTTTTCAGTAGTTGCAGGGGCAACAGTCTGGATGATTGACTGATCTGGCCTTGTAACACTAACCAAAACGGCCTTGCTGTGCTGGTACTACGAACGGCTGAAAACAAGGGGAAACTACAGCCGTTCTCGAGGGCATTCAGCTTTACTGTATGATTAAATGATGAGGGCGTCCTCTTGGGTAAAATATTCCGGAGGTAAAATAGTCCCCCATTCGGATCTGAGGGTGGGGACTACTCAGGAGGACGTCGTTATAAGGAGAAAGAAAACTGGAGTTCTACGGATCGGAGCGTGGAATGTCAGATCCCTTAATCGGGCAGGTACGTTAGAAAATTTAAAAACGGAAATGGATAGGTTAAAGTTAGATATAGTGGGAATTAGTGATGTTCGGTGGCAGGAGGAACAAGACTTCTGGTCAGGTGACTACAGGGTTATAAACACAAAATCAAATAGCGGTAATGCAGGAGTGGGTTTAGTAATGAATAGTAAAATAGGAACGAGGGTAAGCTACTACCAACAGCATAGTGAACGCATTATTGTGGCCAAGATAGATACTAAGCCCACGCCTAACACAGTAATACAAGTTTATATGCCAACTAACTCTGTAGATGACGAAGAAATTGAAGAATTGTATGATGAAATAAAAGAAATTATTCGGATAGTGAAGGGAAACGAAAATTTAATAGTCATTGGTGACTGGAATTAATCAGTAGGAAAAGCGAGAGAAGGAAACGTGGTAGGTGAATATGGATTGGGGGGAAGAAATGAAAGAGGATGCCGCCTGGTAGAATTTTGCACAGAGCACAACTTAATCATAGCTAACACTTGGTTCAAGAATCATAAAAGAAGGTTGTATACACGGAAGAAGCCTGTAGATACTGACAGGTTTCAGATAGATTATATAATGGTAAGACAGGGATTTAGGAAACAGGTTTTAAATTGTAAGACATTTCCAGGGGCAGATGTGGACTCTGACCACAATATATTGGTTATGAACTGTAGATTAAAACTGAAGAAACTGCAAAAAGGTGGGAATTTAATGAGACGGGACCTGGATAAACTGACTAAACCAGAGGTTGTACAGAGTTTCAGAGACAGCATAAGGGAACAAATGACAGGAATGGGGGAAACAAATACAGTAGAAGAAGAATGGGTAGATTTGAGGGATGAAGTAGTGAAGGCAGCAGAGGATCAAGTAGGTAAAAAGACGAGGGCTAGTAGAAATCCTTGGGTAACAGAAGAAATATTGAATTTAACTGATGAAAGGAGAAAATCTAAAAATGCAGTAAATCATACAGGCAAAAAGGAATACAAACGTCTCAAAAATGAGATCGACAGGAAGTGCAAAACGGCTAAGCAGGGATGGCTAGAGGACAAATGTAAGGATGTAGAGGCTTATCTCACTAGGGGTGAGACAGATACTGCCTACAGGAAAATTAAAGAGACCTTTGGAGAAAAGAGAACCACTTGTATGAATATCAAGAGCTCAGATGGAAACCCAGTTCTAAGCAAAGAAGGGAAAGCAAAAAGGTGGAAGGAGTATATAGAGGGTCTATACAAGGGCGATGTATTTGAGGACAATATTATGGAAATGGAAGAGAATGTAGATGAAGACGAAATGGGAGATATGATACTGCATGAAGAGTTTGACAGAGCGCTGAAAGACCTGAGTCGAAGCAAGGCCCCGGGAGTGGATAGCATTCCATTAGAACTACTGATAGCCTTGGGAGAGCCAGTCCTGACAAAACTCTAACATCTGGTGAGCAAGACGTATGAGACAGGCGAAATACCCTCAGACTTCAAGAAGAATATAATAATTCCAATCCCAAAGAGAGCAGGTGTTGGCAGATGTGAAAATTACCGAACTATCAGTTTAATAAGTCACGGCTGCAAAATACTAACGCGAATTCTCTACAGACGAATGGAAAAACTAGTAGAAGCCGGCCTCGCGGAACATCAGTTTGGATTCCGTAGAAATATTGGAACCCTACGACTTATCTTGGAAGTTAGATTAAGGAAAGGCAAACCTACGTTTCTAGCATTTGTAGACTTAGAGAAAGCTTCTGACAATGTTGACTGGAATACTCTCTTTCAGGTTCTGAAGGTGGCAGGGGTAAAATACAGGGAACGAAAGGCTATTTACAATTTGTACAGAAACCAAATGGCATGAAAGGGAAGCAGTGGTTGGGAAGGGAGTGAGACAGGGTTGTAGCCTCTCCCCGATGTTATTCAATCTGTATATTGAGCAAACAGTGAAGGAAGCAAAAGAAAAATTCGGAGTAGGTATTAAAATCCATGGAGAAGAAATAAAAACCTTGAGGTTCGCCGATGACATTGTAATTCTGTCAGAGACAGCAAAGGACTTGGAAGATCAGTTGAACGGAATGGATAGCGTCTTGAAAGGAGGATATAAGATGAACATCAAGAAAAGCAAAACGAGGATAATGGAATGTAGTCGAATTAAGTCGGGAGATGCTGAGGGTATTAGATTAGGAAATGAGACACTTAAAGTAGTAAAGGAGTTTCGCTATTTGGGGAGAAAATTTAACTGACGATGGTCGAAGTAGAGAGGATATAAAATGTAGATTGGCAATGGCAAGGAAGGCGTTTCTGAAGAAGAGAAATTTGTTAACATCGAGTATAGATTTAAGTGTCAGGAAGTCATTTCTGAAAGTATTTATATGGAGTGTAGCCATGTATGGAAGTGAAACATGGACTATAAATAGTTTGGAGAAGAAGAGAATAGAAGCTTTCGAAATGTGGTGCTACAGAAGAATGCTGAAGATTAGATGGATAGATCACATAACTAATGAGGAGGTATTGAATAGGATTGGGGAGAAGAGAAGCTTGTGGCACAACTTGACTAGAAGAAGGGATCGATTGGTAGGACATGTTCTGAGGCATCAAGGGGTCAACAGTTTGGCATTGGAGGGCAGCGTGGAGGGTAAAAATCGTAGAGGGAGACCAAGAGATGAATACACGAAGCAGATTCAGAAGGATGAAGGTTGCAGTAGGTACTGGGAGATGAAGAAGCTTGCACAGGATAGAGTAGCATGGAGAGCTGCATCTAACCAGTCTCAAGACTGAAGACCAAAACAACAACAACATCAAACTGTGACGCTTATTTATGACAAATTTGACCTCTAGAAGTATGTATGGTGATCGTGGAGTTAAAATACGTAACTCCTTGAAGAGGTACCTACATGGCGACCGCCAAAAATCATTATTATGATTCGCTTTCGTACAGCCAGTACTTTCTTCCTGAGCGATTAGTTATACCAGACAACTATTCTATAAGACATTATTGAGTAGAAATATGTGAAATAAGCCAGGTTGTTCATTCTTGTGTTGCCAGTACTAGCCATTACACGAAGAGCAAAAGTAGCTGAACTGAATTAGTTGAGTGGCTCAGCAATATTCTTCTTGCAGTTTAAGTTTTCATCAAAATATACACCCAAAAATTTTGAGCATTCTTCCTTGATTACTGTCTCCTGTTCATGTGCTACATCTGTTGTCTGCTTCTATTTGTGAAACGGAACTGAATGTAGCGTGTTTCCTCAAAGTTTAGGGAGAATCTATTTTCAGAAAAACACTTAATAATTCTTTGAAAAACATCCTTTGCAATCTCTTCTGTTGTTTTGTCTCTAACAGGGTTAGTTATAACACTAGTGTCGTCTGAAAAAGTTACCAAATGTGTTTGATAAATGTCAGATTGGAAAAGGGGCGGGGGGGGGGGGGGGCAAGAGGTGGTCATTCACATATACATAGAGAATAGTAGTGAACCAAAAATTGAACGATGTGGGATTTCCCGTTGAGATTTCTCCCCAGTCACAAAAATTTTTTGCTGTTCCAACATTGTTTGAATTAATCCGCACAACTTTTTACGTTATCTACGTTAAGTACGATTCAAACCTGTTGCGTGTGAAGCCATCAGTTCCATAAAACTTAAGTTTTTCTCAGAGAGTAACACGATCTCTTAAAACGCCTTGGAAAGATCGCACACATTCATAGACTGTAGTTTGTTTCTAAACGATTTTTTTAGTCTAGAGTCGTTTGTGAGCATTTGAGAATCTTTCTTACAGATTAAAACTACGTATCAGACTCCGACACGAACCTGGACTTTTGCTTTCCGAGGCAATGGTGTTAGGAGCTCAGTTTCGAGTGATGTCTTAAGATACATTTAATGAAAATAAATTATTACGCCCACATACACTTTATGTTAATAATGCCCCATATTCCATCGCGTTTCATCGGTTATGATAGGATCATGGTATTCTGACGTGGTAGAAATCAAATTCTCAAAGTAACTTGTGTAGTTGATATACCCGCTACCGCAACCTAGATCATTAACATTAGCTTGTGCAGAGCGCAAGAATCGGAGACGACACAAGTCGCTGGGGTTGGGAAAGTTCCCGTCTCTATTATTTGGCCAGTAAGGTCAGGAGTGCTGGTGACATCAAGTTCATGGTCACCAAACATTGCTAAATTGTCCTAGTTAACATGTTCACTGTGCCTCATTCAGTGATGGAATACGACACAATTGACGGTAATATGCAATAAGGAGATGGGCGTTGATTCCGTAAGTGTTATTTCGGTGTAATAAGTCAAGTGCCGCATCGAATGTTACCGTCTCCCTCCTTTTCCGGCATCGGCAACAGCCCAAATACAATACACGCACGCACCACAATCATCTACGAGGGCATCCTGAAAGCTATTGTCTCCTAATTTTTATGTGGAAACCCTTACATATTTCTAAATGAAACGAATGTTATTAACATTCTACATATTTCATCTTCATGTCTACTTACCTGCAGCCCTTTGCCACTAGAGGACTCCTAATTGTATGTTCCAGCATGGCAGTGTGTAACATAACTATGTCCGTACGTGATGTAATCGAGTTTAGAATTCGAGATCGTCCACACATGGAACATCCTCTCCTTGACGACGACAATGCCAGACCACATACGAGCGCTGCGACGTCTTCGATCCACTGTTATCGATCATCACGTCTCGATTTGGTGCCATCCGATTTTCATCTGTTTTCTAAACCTAAAGAACACCTTCGAGGACTTCATTTCGATAGTGATGACTGCGGTACAAGCGGAGGTGAGTTCAGTGTCAAATATTATACAGTGACGGCATCAACAAACTCGTATCTTGTTGAGTGAAATGCGTTCGTCACCAAGTTTAAAATATTGAGAAAAAAATGTGTAAACACGAAGAATGAAGGTGTAGAGCGTTAGTAACTTCTGTTTTATTTAAAAAGTTTTAAGACGGTTCCACAAAAAGATTCGGAGAAATTACTTTTCAGCCCGCACTTGTACCAGGAAACGATTACGTTTAAGATTTTTGACACGCAAATATATTTAACTAAAAAATCTTCTATCAAGTAGAGAAACATGTGTGTAAAACAAGAAAACGTAAAGAACGATGTTGCGTGTATACTTCTTCAATGGAAAACAGCTGACTTCGGGAGCAGAGCAACAGGAACTTTCCAAAACTACATCAGTAACATAAGTACGAGGGTTGGAACTTAAATAGTGGCAACACTGCTGTGGAGACACTATGCAATGGAATCTACTATTGTCACTGATAGCACACGTTGTTGACATAACTACCTAACCTCCGAGCAAATGGACTCGCCCGTCCCACGTCACCGGCGTGCGCACAATCGAGGGAAACACAGTCACTTGTGAGCGAGCGGTCTAACGTAACGGTGTCACTGTGTTTTCTAAACAGGAACAACGGAGTTTGATCAAAATTGAATGTGCCAGAGGTCGTACAGCACGACAGCGTCATCAAGGTCTTCAAGAGGCGTGCGGGGAATCGGCATTGCCGTACAGAACAGTGGCACGTTGGGTAAAAGCGTTCAGCGAAGGTCGGCAGACTGTGGCAGACATGCATCGGGCAGGTCGTCCTAGTGTCTCTGAAGAAGTGCATGCTGTTGCCGCGTTAGTGGACAGTGATCGACGCCATACGATTCGTGAGCTTGCCCACGAAACCGGATTAGACCATACGACTGTGCTTCGTATCCTGAAGGAATGCCTGTGCATGCGAAAAATTGCACCACTATGGGTTCCGCATAACTTGACGGAAATGCAGAAACGGGTGCGTTACGACGCTGCTCAGACGCACTTGGAGCGCTATGAGCGCGAAGGAGAGGCTTTCTCACTCCGTATCGTGACACTGGATGAGACATGAACCACATCTTACGAGCCAATCCAACGAATGGCGTCGTTATGGGTCGGCGCGAAAGTCGAAAGTGCTTCAGAGCCCCAGTATGGTGAAAGTTATGGTGATTCTGGTGTACGACTGTGATAGTGTTATCTTAACGCATTACGTTCCTTCATGACAGACCGTGAGTGCACAGTATTACTGTTCGTTTCTGGAGCATCACCGGCGAACAGCTTTGCGGAAGAAGCGGCGACACTTTCTGCGCAACCCACCCATCATTTTGCACGACAATGCGTGGGCGCTTACAGCGCAAACTGTGGTTATTCTGTTCGGTCGGTGGGACTGGGAAGTACTGTACCATCCACCATACTCCCCGGACTTAAGTCCTTGTGACTTTGATTCCGAAGATGAAGGAAACAGTTCGTGGCATTCGCTTCAGAACTGTTCCAGAGATTCGACAGGCAGCAGACCGCTCTATTCGCTCTTCAACAGAACGGGCTCTGCTAACGGTATGTTACGCCTTCCACATCGCTGGAAACGTGTTCTACACAACGCTGGTGACTACTTTGAAGGACAGTAACAGGTTCAAACATGTAACTCTTTTGTATCGGTTGTGAATAAATAGTTGCCACTATTTTAAGTTCCAACCCTCGTATCTCCAAATCTCTTTTGAATGTCTATTTTCCAATTTCTTTCCAAGTCAGATAGTCTGCAATATGCTCTACATACTAACGTACACTACTGCAATACAGAGACATATATACCGTGGAGAAATCATTTCTGTTCTACTTATAATTTCATAAAAAGTATCTTTACTGTTTTTATAAATGGTTGTGTATTGTTCTATTAGACTGGAATTGATACAGCACGATAATTTATATTTAGTTCAATTGCTGCTATAGCCTGGCTACATATGTTCGAATATTGGCTCAAGTTCTACAGTTATAATGACAACCCTGTGGGTGAAATATGACTCCTTAGCTATCTGCTGTATGAAATATTCAAAGGTACTATCTAGTTTACTGTTCTACATCATACAAAAGGTCTCAACATTACTTGGCACGTACTACTGATGATCCAGCAACCGACTCTGACAATTGGCAGATTTAATTTAAGGCGTTTCATTTGCTTCATAATACTGTCTCCTACAACGGGGTGATCCTGTTAAACCACTATTCTCGTCTCTCCTTCGTAGCTGTTCATTCCGTTCTACTGCTTACACATTTTTCTTATCAAAACTGATAAGAATAATCACTTAAGTTTTTCAACATACTGAACACCTCTCATATTTCAAGTTTTCAACTACTGACACTACATAAAAGAGCAATTATTTTACGAAATAGCTCATATTCGTAATCGTTAGTTTACCTATTTTCTGTAATACTTTATTAATAACACCTTTTCATTAAGAGGAACGACGTGCATTTTTTGTTACTGTTTAGCAGCTTTTGAAGAGTATCGAGAAATTTGTCATGAAGTACACTAAATTTGAAGGCTAAGACAGCCAGTACAGCACAGTCCATCTCGGTCCCGACGTAAACATCGCATGGGCTTGAAACCACCCTTTACGGCAAACTTCGACTTAAAAACCAATTCTATTATCATTATTCCTATTATTATTATTATCTTTCTTTCTTTTCTCAGACGTTATGTCTAGTCAAAAATGGAAAGTGACGCGGACCTTGATCAAGCGTGACTCCCTTTTAACTGTACGGTATATGTTACATTGCATTTAGGAACTTTCGGGTAATTGAACATGTATCAATAATTACAGATTTCTGTAGTTGTACATATAGGTTTGGATGTAGCTGTATTGCGTTGATGTACTGGTGGATATTGTGTGGTGTGACTCCTGTAGTTGATAGTATAATTGGTATGATGTCAACTTTATCCTGATGCCACATGTCCTTGACTTCCTCAGCCAGTTGGATGTGTTTTTCAATTTTTTCTCCTGTTTGCTTCTGTATATTTTTTGTATTAGGTATGGATATTTCGATTAGTTGTGTTAATTTCTTCTTTTTATTGGTGAGTATGATGTCAGGTTTGTTATGTGGTGTTGTTTTATCTGTTATAATGGTTCTGTTCCAGTATAATTTGTATTCATCATTCTCCAGTACATTTTGTGGTGCATACTTGTATGTGGGAACGTGTTGTTTTATTACTTTATGTTGTATGGCAAGTTGTTGATGTATTATTTTTGCTACATTGTCATGTCTTCTGGGGTATTCTGTATTTGATAGTATTGTACATCCGCTTGTGATGTGATCTACTGTTTCTATTCGTTGTTTGCAAAGTCTGCATTTATCTGTTGTAGTATTGGGATCTTTAATAATATGTTTGCTGTAATATCTGGTGTTTATTGTTTTATCCTGTATTGCAATCATGAATCCTTCCGTCTCACTATATATATTGCCTTTTCTTAGCCATGTGTTGGATGCGTCTTGATCGATGTGTGGCTGTGTTAGATGATACGGGTGCTTGCCATGTAGTGCCTTCCCCTTCCAATTTACTTTCTTCGTATTTGTTGATGTTATGTGATCTAAAGGGTTGTAGAAGTGGTTATAAAATTGCAGTGGTGTAGTCGATGTATTTATATGAGTGATTGATTTGTGTATTTTGCTAGTTTCTGCTCGTTCTAGAAAGAATTTTCTTAAATTGTCTACCTGTCCATAATGCAGGTTTTTTATGACGATAAATCGCCTTCCTCCTTCCTTCCTGCTTAATGTGAATCTTTCTGTTGCTGAATGTATGTGATGTATTCTATATTTGTGGCATTGTGATCGTGTAAGTGTATTGAGTGCTTCTAGGTCTGTGTTACTCCATTTCACTACTCCGAATGAGTAGGTCAATACCGGTATAGCATAAGTATTTATAGCTTTTGGCTTGTTTCTTGCTGTCAATTCTGTTTTAAGTATTTTTTCTTAGTCTTTGTCTATATTTTTCTTTTAGTTCTTCTTTAATATTTGTATTATCTATTCCAATTTTTTGTCTGTATCCTAGGTATTTGTATGCATCTGTTTTTCCATCGCTTCTATGCAGTCGCTGTGGTTATCCAATATGTAATCTCCTTGTTTAGTGTGTTCTCCCTTGACTATGCTATTTTTCTTACATTTGTCTGTTCCAAAAGCCATATTTATATCATTGCTGAATACTTCTGTTATCTCTAGTAATTGGTCGAGTTGTTGATTTGTTGCTGCCACTAGTTTTAGATCATCCATGTATAGCAAATGTGTGATTTTTTGTGGGTATGTTCCAGTAATATTGTATCCATAATTTGTATTATTTAGCATGTTGGAAGTGGTTCAGAGCAACGCAGAACCAGAAAGGACTTAATGAGTCTCCTTGGTATATTCCACGCTTAATCTGTATTTGGGCGGGTTTAGTGACATCTCTGAACAGTCTGAACTGTGCCTGTGATACAATATTCACAGTCATCGTTTATCTTTTTTGAAATGTGTATTTCGAATTGTAAGCCTTAAGAAATGTATAGGTTTGGTTTCAAATGTTTTTTCGCCATTTATACCAAAACGAAATATATATGAAATGTATTCGCAGTTGCAAATTATGAAATGTATTCGCAGTTGCAAATATGAACACCTATCAGTTGCATAGTGGAATGACGACAGTGAAAGTTTGTGCCGGACCGACTCGCGGCCGGACCCAAAATTCCTTTTGTCGTTAACCATTTGCGTACAACCTGTAATCGTACATCTATATTATATTTCCGTGTAGGATAGTCCTTTTACCCTACCTGTGTTATTCCGAGTTACGGTGCAACGTTCCTTCGGACATACACGCATAAAAATATCATAACACAGGCACGACACCGGGAAAGCGAATTTCATTTAAAATTTTTCAACTTCCGGGAATATTTGTAATGGTTGTACGAGTACAGGTTGTAAATAAATGGTTGCCGATTTCATGAAGTTGTTCCAGATACCTAGACGATGAATTCAGCAAATGGTAGGAGATAACGGAAAGAGAATTTTACAGTATGGAACAAGTTTATAATGGCTTTCTGGTCCTAATGGGTCCCTAAGCGTGTTGCACAACTGTGAAGTGAGTCCTCACTTAAGGTTTGTGTGTGTGTACGTTTTTTTCATTTATTCATTAAAAAACCACGTTCCATAAATCTCCTTATCGAGGAGAGCCTTCAGAAATGTGAAACAAGCCTGTACTTTTATAGACAGCAGCGGTGACTGCTGGCTTATTTCGTACAGTATTCCAGCAACAAAATACAATTATTACTGATCTATTCGCACTGATAATTTTGGATGCGAAGCGTGCAGCGTATGAGACAGTTAACATAGTATTTCTGTGGGACGTCAGTACAGAAACTGAACGGTCCATTCTTCTTCACGGAGCTAAGTATTTCCGGGCACATTTACAGTGACATACTGATGACACTTCTCAACACGGATTCCACCTTTCAGCAAGCAGACGCACATTTTTTAAGTTACAAAATCCTTGAAACCATTATACCTGTGGAGGCCCGGGAAAAGAATAGGCCTCCGGTATGTTCTGCCAATCGTAAAAGGCGACGAAAAGAACAAACCACTAATGGGGCTAATCCCCCTTTTAGTGTGATTAGTTGGTTCAGGACAGAACTAAAGAAGCCTCGGACAAGCGCCGTCATGGTCGGGGACGACGCTTGAACCCTATGCCCGCCCACAATAGTAACGACACTGCTACCCAACTGGAAAAGGATTTAAATCCAAATAGAGGTGTTTTGCAGGATATGCTTCCTGCAACCACCCTAGAAGGAAAACAAAGACAGAGGATGAGATTGTCAGATGAAGTTAACCGACACCTCATGTTCTGTTATTACCAAGCAACAATCCTAGGAACCAACACAACTGAATACAGATCACAAGTATACAGAACATTTATTACCAGATACCCAGAATCAAAATTTTTAACAGAACAACGACTAGCTGATCAGATCCGTGTAATAATAAAAAACAACAGGATACCCCAGTCAGAATTAGAAACATCAAACAACAAGTACAACAAATACTGCAATCAGAAGAAGAAGAAGATACAGTAATGGACTCAAACATCCCAGAGCAAACAAACAAAGAACAACACGCATCAATTTAACAATCAGAGGAAAACAAAATCTTAAGACAGCCACCAGAACAAGCACAAATAGAACACGAAGTGACACAAATGTTAGATATAGAAGAAAAATTTCAGCTGACATACACTCCTGGAAATTGAAATAAGAACACCGTGAATTCATTGTCCCAGGAAGGGGAAACTTTATTGACACATTCCTGGGGTCAGATACATCACATGATCACACTGACAGAACCACAGGCACATAGACACAGGCAACAGAGCATGCACAATGTCGGCACTAGTACAGTGTATATCCACCTTTCACAGCAATGCAGGCTGCTATTCTCCCATGGAGACGATCGTAGAGATGCTGGATGTAGTCCTGTGGAACGGCTTGCCATGCCATTTCCACCTGGCGCCTCAGTTGGACCAGCGTTCGTGCTGGACGTGCAGACCGCGTGAGACGACGCTTCATCCAATCCCAAACATGCTCAATGGGGGACAGATCCGGAGATCTTGCTGGCCAGGGTAGTTGACTTACACCTTCTAGAGCACGTTGGGTGGCATGGGATACATGCGGACGTGCATTGTCCTGTTGGAACAAAAAAATGGCTCTGAGCACTATGGGACTCAACTTCTGAGGTCAGTAGTCCCCTAGAACTTAGAACTACTTAAACCTAACTAACCTAAGGACATCACAAACATCCATGCCCGAGGCAGGATTCGAACCTGCGACGGTAGCGGTCTTGCGGTTCCAGACTGCAGCGCCTTTAACCGCACGGCCACTTCGGCCGGCCCTGTTGGAACAGCAAGTTCCCTTGCCAGTCTAGGAATGGTAGAACGATGGGTTCGATGACGGTTTGGATGTACCGTGCACTATTCAATGTCCCCTCGACGATCACCAGTGGTGTACAGCCAGTGTAGGAGATCGCTCCCCACACCATGATGCCGGGTGTTGGCCCTGTGTGCCTCGGTCGTATGCAGTCCTGATTGTGGCGCTCACCTGCACGGCGCCAAACATGCATACGACCATCATTGGCACCAAGGCAGAAGCGACTCTCATCGCTGAAGACGACACGTCTCCATTCGACCCTCCATTCACGCCTGTCGCGACACCACTGGAGGCGGGCTGCACGATGTTGGGGCGTGAGCGGAAGACGGCCTAACGGTGTGCGGGACCGTAGCCCAGCTTCATGGAGACGGTTGCGAATGGTCCTCGCCGATACCCCAGGAGCAACAGTGTCCCTAATTTGCTGGGAAGTGGCGGTGCGGTCCCCTACGGCACTGCGTAGGATCCTACGGTCTTGGCGTGCATCCGTGCGTCGCTGCGGTCCGGTCCCAGGTCGACGGGCACGTGCACCTTCCGCCGACCACTGGCGACAACATCGATGTACTGTGGAGACCTCACGCCCCACGTGTTGAGCAATTCGGCGATACGTCCACCCGGCCTCCCGCATGCCCACTATACGCCCTCGCTCAAAGTCCGTCAACTGCACATACGGTTCACGTCCACGCTGTCGCGGCATGCTACCAGTGTTACAGACTGCGATGGAGCTCCGTATGCCACGGCAAACTGGCTGACACTGAGGGCGGCGGTGCACAAATGCTGCGCAGCTAGCGCCATTCGACGGCCAACACCGCGGTTCCTGGTGTGTCCGCTGTGCCGTGCGTGTGATCATTGCTTGTACAGCCCTCTCGCAGTGTCCGGAGCAAGTATGGTGGGTCTGACACACCGGTGTCAATGTGTTCTTTTTTCCATTTCCAGGAGTGTATATAGACATTAAACCATTCTTGCATAGACAGCCAAATAACCCACAAGTCGAAACAACAATAACAACTATTAACACAATCATACACAGCAAAATAAATGAAAACACAACTATGGGAGAGTTACAACTACTGGTTTATATAGGAGCACTCACTACACTAAATATACACACTAGGCAGAGATCAGAACCAACCAACACACAAAAGAAACCCACAAAACCAGCATGGCAACACAGGTTACAGACCAGAATAGAAAAACTGAGATAAGACATCGGACAGCTAACATAATTTATAAGAAATGAAATGTCAGACATAAAGCGAAAAATGTTAGGTAAAATCTCACAACAAGAAGCGATAGAGCAATTAGATGAAAAGAAACAGAAATTACAAGCATTCGCCAAACGACTTAGAAGATACAAAAAAAGTGAAAATAGAAGGAAACAAAACCAAATATTCAACACAAACCAAAAGAAATTTTACCAGACAATAGATAACACACACATTAAAATAGGCAATCCACCAAACATAACAGACATGGAACACTTCTGGAGCAACATATGGTCAAACCCGGTACAGCATAATAGGCATGCACGGTGGATAGAAGCAGAAACAGACGCATACAAGATGATACCACAAATGCCTGAAGTGATAATTTTGCAGCATGAAGTCACCCAAGCAATTAATTCTACTCACAATTGGAAAGCCCCTGGAAAAGATAAAATAGCAAATTTATGTCTAAAGAAGTTCACCTCAACACATTCACATTTAACTAAATTATTTAACAGTTACACTGCAGACCCATACACATTCCCTGGTACACTTACACATGGAATAACTTACCTGAAACCTAAAGATCAAGCAGACACAGCAAACCCAGCTAAATATCGCCCCATAACATGCCAATCAACAATATACAAAATATTAACTTCAATCATTACACAGAAATTAATGACACATACAACACAGCACAAAATTATAAATGAAGAACAAATAGGCTGTTGCAAAGGAGCACGAGGATGTAAAGAGCAACTGATAAACAAAGGTCGCTACACTACGCATACATTGATTACCAAAAAACTTTTGATAGTGTACCCTACTCATGGTTACTACAAATATTGGCAATATACAAAGTAGATCCTAAATTGATACAATTCCTAAACATAGTAATGAAAAATTGGAAAACCACACTTAATATCAAAGCTAATTAAAATAATATCACATCACAGCCAAAGATGAGCAACGCCTGTTAGACGGAGGGGGTCCGTCAGCCGATCAGTTCCAGTCATTCCACAAGAAAGGAGGTACACGGCTCGTATTGTCTGTAGTTCAACCTTCCCCACGCGGTCAATACCACGGTTCGATCGCGTCCGCATTGTTGCTTTGTGCCAGGAAGGGCTCTCAACAAGGGAAGTGTCTAGGCGTCTCTGAGTGAACGAAAGCGATGTTGTTCGGACATGGAGGGGGTACAGAGAGACAAGAACTGTCGATGACATGACCCGGTCAGGGCGCCCAAGGGCGGCCCGACGTCCATAGCGAGGTCCATCTTTGCAATCACGACACAATGCAGCGCGCCGGCCGGAGTGGCCGAGCGGTTCTAGGCCCTACAGTCTGGAACCGCGACGGTCGCAGGTTCGAATCCTGCCACGAGCATCGATGTGTGTGATGTCCTTAGGTTAGTTGGGTTTAATTAGTTCTAAGTTCTAGGGGACTGATGACCTCAGAAGTTAAGTCCCATAGTGCTCAGAGCCGTTTTTTTTAACCATGCAGTGCGTTACAGACAGGCCCAACAACATGCCGAATGGACCGCTCAGGATTGGCATCACGTTCTTTTCACCTATGAGTGTCGCATATGCCTTCAACCAGACAATCGTCGGAGACGTGTTTGGAGGCAACCCGGTCAGGCTGAACGCCTGTGACACACTGTCCAGCGAGTGCAGCAAGGTGGAAGTTCCCTGCTGATTTGGGGTGGCCTGATGTGGGACCGACGTACCCCTCTGTACGATACGTGAATGCCATCCTCCGAACGATAGTACAACCATATCGGCAGCATATTGGTGAGGCATTTGTCTTCCTTTGACGACAGTTCGCGCTCCATCGTTCACATCTTGTGAATGGTTTCCTTCAGGATAACGACATCGCTCGACTAGAGTGACCAGCATTTTCTCCAGACATGAACCCTATCGAACATGCCTGGGATGGATTTTAAAGTGCTGTTTATGGATGACTTGACCTACCAACCACTCTGAGGGATCTACGCCAAATCGCCGTTGTGGAGTGAGACAGTCTGGACCAACAGTGCCTTGATGAACTTGGGGATAGTATGCCACGATGAATACAGGCATGCATCAATGCAAGAGAACGTGCTACTGGGTATTAGAGGTATCGGCGTGTACAGCTATCGGGTCCACTGCCTCTGAAGGTCTCACTGTATGGTGGTACAACGTGCAATATGTGGTTTCCTTGAGCAATAAAAAGGGCCGAAATTATGCTGCTCTCTATTACCATTTTCTTTACAGGTTTCGGAACTTTCGGAACAAGGTGATGAAAAACTTTTTTGATGTGCAGGGTAGTAAAGGTCACTTAACAAAACATGGGTTTTGAAGTAGAAAAGTATTTTTTGTAGTTCACGAACAAATTAATCAGGCTGTATATCAAAATTACAAGATGATGAAAAAGAACAGTTGGTTAGAAAACATAACGCAATGCTTCAAACTTGTGGACTAAGTATTTCTGCAAGACAGTTGAGTGTGCTTCTTCATAAAGTTTTGAAAGAAGTCTTAACCTGGCAGTTTCTTTTGTTTATGAAATCTGTGAACTAGTGTTAAATTTTCTACGAAATCTTAAGTGAACTTTTGAAACTAAATCTTAGCTAGCGGCGGTAACGTGCAATCTCTCCCACCAGCTTTGTTCGTAGTTTTATTCAAATGTTGATTTTTAAAAACCCGTCTGAGGTATCATAGCTGTGCACTGATTCATTACAACAGATTTTAATCACCCTTGCAGTGAAGTTTGAGGAACATTAAAGCGATCGGCAGCAGCCCTTTGCCGCACGGAATTAGCCGAGCGGTCTAGGGCGCTGCAGTCACGGACTGTGCGGCTGGTCCCGGCGGAGGTTGGAGTCCTCCCTCGGACATGGGTGTGTGTGTTCGTCCTTAGGATAATTTAGGTTAAGTAGTGTGTAAGTTTAGGGACTGATGACCTTAGCAGTTAAGTCCCATAAGATTTCACACATGTTTGAACATTTTTAGCAGCCCTTTCGGTCATTTCGGCTTCCATAACGCTTGTAACTCTTTGTCTCACTGTTCCGCACCACTCCCCTCGAGCCTCTTCTTCCTCAACCTCGGCATTGTGCCCTAAAAAAATTACAAATAAAAACAAATTACTTGCACGGCCCTCCCGAGTCTGGTGTAGCCCCTGTTGCCCAACTGACATGACACTTTAACATGTCGGTAACAGGAAGCCTCTCGAATCCTGTTACCTGCATGTTTTTTATGATACATTCTTTACTAAGCTACTTAAGTAATATTATCGTACTGGTATTCATATTTATTTCCCCAAAAAGTAGAGACTATGTTGAAGATTACAAAGCTCACCTTCTGTGACACTCAAGTAACATTTACTAACAACACAAACCAAATAGCTAAATCAGTAAAATTGTAGCAAATAGCGGAGTGCTGTCTGCGCTTTATTTCAAGCACTGCATGCGTCCGCAGTTTTGCAGAAAACCCGAGAAATACCAGGTGACCCTTACTAACTGCCGGCGCTTGCTAACCGCTGCTCCACTATGTTCTTTGTTATTTTGGATGCAGTTTAACACAGTGCAGCATTCGGCGAGATAACTGTGGAGAAGTCTTCCACTATATTATTTTCCAGTACAACCGGCTGCTCAGAACCTAGGACTGACTCAAAGTGTCCTCGTATCCCCACTGTGGCGTGCTACTGTGCAGCCAGGAGAACGTACTGGAGAATTGACAGCTGTCACTGACTGCTGCTCTGTGCTACACCCTAAACTGTTTGAGGGGGATCCAACTCCACTCTTCTAGTACAGAGACCAGTATTTCTTGTTTTCCGCTAATGTATTTTGGTTAATACATCAGAGCGGCTTTCTTCAGAGTCAACAATAATCGTTCTGCCATGTAAAACTGGGTTGAATTTCATTAGTGTTCTTTGTCCACAAACAAATGGTGATCACCTACTATGATTAATCAGTACAGCAGGGTGAGAGGAGGCCTCTTCGGAACTGAGGATAGATATCTTACAAGTATACTCAGCCTATTTGCTTTGTGCTGTAAACGGTTGCCGCAATCCGCATGCTAGGGAATATATACTGTCATTTTGTGAGAAACGACCTAATTTACCGTCAACAGTCTCACAGACATACAAAATTGAGATACACATAGTGTCTGTGAAAGCGAAGGGGTTCGCGTTTAGTCCTCAAAGCTAAATCTGCTAATCTGCTATCAGTAAAATCACAGCAAAAGGCGTGTAGAAACACGTAGGAATTTTGTAACGAATAAAGTGACTGTATCCTTAGGTACTAGGAGGGGATAGACACCCGACAAGGGCGCAGACACAGAGGGGTGCAAAAAAATGACCCATAAAAAAAAGGTGATTTAAGAATTAACCATGTGGGGATGAGAGGCACATGTTCTCGTCTACCGGATGCAATAAGCTTTTCCCTCTACACGAGACTAAAAACTCACGCTGTAAATAGCACTCAAAAAACGACTACTTCCGAACGGGGGTCATTTGGGGATGAGAGGCACATGTTCTCGTCTACCGGATGCAATAAGCTTTTCCCTCTACACGAGACTAAAAACTCACGCTGTAAATAGCACTCAAAAAACGACTACTTCCGAACGGGGGTCATTTGGGTTGTGTGTCATCAGTGAACTTGTTTGTTACAGCTGCTCACGTTCAACAATTGAGATTTGCTGATGTTTCGCTGCGTTAATGTAGGGCGTCAAAGGTCGGCCACCGGATCTAATAATATGCTATTTAACCGAAGGTTTCCTTTTTTTTCAGAGTTTTGACAACTGGGGACTGGGATCAAACTGTTTAAGCTAGACTGCTTCGAAACATTTGACATAATAATAAGTTAAATGGAAATAAATACTACTTGTAACCTTACGTTAATTTCCTGTCAGGTAAGTGTTAAATGAGAGCTCTGTATCTGATTTCGAAAAGTATGCAGCATGTTTTGGTGCCAAACAGAATAAAAATATCGACACATCAGAGTTAGTTAACGAAATAGCTGCTTTCGAATTCCAGTAGAAATAGTCGATGAAGAGTACTGACACAGATTCGCATTTGGTTATTTTGAACTACTTTATTTTCCTTATTATGGGTTACGAGACGCTTATCTGAACACTCAAATAACTTCCAGGATGTTTATAATTTTAGTACACTTTCAGCAAATTAGAGAAGATAAAAAGCTGCTTAAGTTCGAGTATAGATGAAACAGGTTCAAATTCAGATATCTTGTCGATAGAATACGATACAACTGCTAAATCTGACTTCAGTTATATTATTATAGACATTGGTGCACTGAAAGCAAGAAAATGGAAAGTACAATTATAAAAAGAATAGAATTATTAGAAAGGAATTTGTTCTAAACACTTAAATGTAGCCGTTTTTCTTTTATTTCCTAGTAGCTGTACTTGACCACGATTTGCTGTCGCTCAGTATGGTTAAATGAAAAAGAAAGAAAAGAGAAAGCATGCGTTTCTAAAACGTATGGGGACTGGATATACTTTCTAATATCTTTCTCTGTCCTGTCTGTCCAACTCCCTCTCCCCTTTTCTTTATTCATCTCCTCCTTCTTCCCACACTTACTGTCCATCACCTCCTCGATCTTTCTCTGTCCACCTTCTTCCCCCACCCCCTTTTTCTCTCCATCTCTTCCTGACCGGTCTCTGTTTCCGTCTCCCCGTTTTCTATGTCCTTTTCTTTCCACCCTTCCGTGCATCTCAACCCTCCTCTCTCTGACCCTGAACCTTGCTTACTGTTACTGCAAATTCAGATTCTGTATTAGTATTCTAATCATAAACCAATAAGCCATAAATACAAATTTATTGATTGCTAACAACGTTCCACTGTTGTATACTTTAAATGGGTTTTTAATTATTAAAAAGTGTATAATCTATATGTATCTGAACATTCATTTGAGTAACGTATACAAATTCGACGTACAACGGAAAGGCACATTTTGAGATTTTTGGTAACAATGGTTCCCTATATATATATGTAATGCACATATATTAATTAAGCAGGTACTTAAAAGCACACCGGTATTTAAATTCAACGTTGTGTCAAAATTTCAAAGGAATCAACCAGAAACTTTCGGAGATTAACGATTCAGAACAAACCAACATTTATAACATTTCCTCTTTTGTTACATATATCTTACTTATACACCAGATGGCGTTCCAGTTGGTATATAGAAACACGTAAGTATTCGAATGCAATGGTTCCTAATCGCGTCTCTGAAAGTTTCTGACCTAATGTTTGGAAATTTTGACTCAGCCTTGCACTGGAATACGTATGTGTTCTCGTAAACCTTTTTTTAAATAGCTATAATATATATTTTTATATATTTAATAGTAGGAAAAGATTGTTACAAAAAAATCCCAAAAAGGTGTATTTGTCATACAGGATGTTCAGAAACTGTCGTTGCAAACTTCTAGTACATGTAGAGGGGAGTAAGTACATAGTTAATAGGTACCTATGCGTACGTACATAGTATTCTGAACAGGTACATCGTTCCGGAAACGTAACCTTTCGTTTCTACGACGGTTTCAGTTCAGATGTTTAACTCATTTACTTCTGCTTGAGAACTGAATTTATCGTGACATAGTACAATTATTAGGTAACAGTTCGAAAGGAAACATGATGAAACATCCATTTATCACTTACGCACATTTGTTTGTATTAACACTTAAACGTTACGTGTTTACATATTATTCCAAAATAAAAGAGAATCTAGCGTGCTGTTCGTGCAGAACAGTACTGCTGCATTACAACAGTGGTTCGATGTAGCGAACACCAGCGTCGTTACAGACGTTGTACCTACGAAGCATGTTCTGGTACACACTCTCCGTCCCACCTCATGTCTCTTCAGTTTCTACTGCAGCGGCCAGAATTCTTACCGTCATATCTTCGTCTATCTCTACAGGGATCTCGTAAATTAAACTTCGAATATGACTGCACAAGAAGTAGTCCATATGAGTTAAATCCAGCGATCGAGGCGGCCGTGCAGTTGGACCATGTCGACCTATCCATTTTCCACCACATCGTCTGTTGAGATGTCTCCGAACCGCACGTGACGAGTGAGATGGTGCCCCATCATGCTGAAACTATATTTCCTGACGGAGGTTCAGTGGCAAAGCTTCCAAGAACTGGTCATCGTGTCTACCCTGTTGCATACCAGAACAAACAACACTGACACTTTTCCGTTTCTCTCAGCAGAGATGGACGCGTTACACATCTGAACTGAAACAGTCGTAGAACGGAAACGGCATGTTTAAGGACACGTGTTCCTATTCAAAATATTATCTACTAACTCCCTTCTGCAAATGCAAAAGTCTGTAACGGGAATTTTCGAACTCCCTGTACAGGACCTATTAAAAAATAGATACGTAAAAGCATGCCTATAACAGAAAGCAACGTTGTGTCAAAATTTCAACGCAATCAGTGAAGAAATTTGGGAGGTATACAATTCTGAACAAACCACCATTTACATTTTTGTCTATATAGATTAATAATTCAGACAGTGCTAATAATTTAATAGGAGCACGTAAAATCTGTTTTTTATTACACATCACAATAAAATCAATATACAGTACCTGCCACGAACAATTAGACAGATTCTGCTTTACTTTTAATTCTTCTAGAAAATATATACAGTTTGTAATTTACATTCATGTTCAGAAAAAAGAGAACACCTTAAAGACTAGAGATAGGACATCTATATTCAAACAAATGTATATTTATATGTGCTGCAGAAATGATTAGCATTTCAGTCACCTCGGTTCAGAATCTGTCCTGCTGTCTAACAGGCACAGGGTCCTCCATGAGTCCTGATAACGTGTTCCATGCGTGATGGCATCAACGCGTATAAGGTAGGAAAGGCGTGCTGTGGTGTTGCCATCCATTCTGCATTCACCTGGTTCCAAAGTTCATGTGTGGTGGTTGCCAGTGGGTCGCAGTGCTGCACACATCGTTTCACCATATATAGTTTTGACTAGCAACAAGTCTGGTGATCTGGCGAGCCAGAGGAAAAGCCTGACGTCCTGTTACACCAAGGAGGCATGTGTTCGTGCAGCAACATGTGCTAATCCACATCTACATACATACTCTGCAAATCACATTTAAGTGCCTGGCAGAGGGTTCACAGAACCACTTTCACAATTATCTATTTTTCCAATCTCGTATAGCGCGCGGAAAGAACGAACACCTATATCTTTCCGTACGAGCTCTGATTTCCATTATTTTATCGTGGTGATCGTTTCTCCCTATGTAGGTCGGCGTCAATAAAATATTTTCGTATTCGAAGGAGAAAGTTGGTGATTGGAATTTCGCGAGAAGATTCCGTCGCAACGAGAAACGCTTTTCTTTTAATGATGTCCAGCCCAAATCCTGTATCAATTCTGTGACACTCTCTCCCGTATTTCGCGATAATACAAAACGTGCTGCCTTTCTTTGAACTTTTTCGATGTACTCCGTCAGTCCTATCTGGGAAGGATCCCAAACCGCGCATCAGTATTCTAAAAGAGGACGGAAAAGCGTAGTGTAGGCAGTCTCCTTAGTAGGTCTGTTACATTTTCTAAGTGTCGTGCCAATGAAACGCAGTCTTTGGTTAGCCCTCTCCACGACATTTTCTGTGTTTTCCTTCCAGTTTAAGGTATTCGTAATTGTAATACCTAGGTATTTAGTTGAATTTACGACTTTTAGATTAGGCTGATTTATCGTGTAACCGAAGCATAACGAATTCCTTTTAACACTCATGTGGATGTCGTCACACGTTTCGTTATTTAGGGTCAACTGCCAATTTTGCTCTTGCATTGTCTTGCTGAAAAATGGTGTCTGATGCGTTGTGCAGAAAGGGTATGACTTTTGGTCGCAGTATGTCATTCACTGCACTGGACATGCACCAACTGTGATTTGTGATTGTACCCGCGACAATCCAACACTATTAAGTCCTGAGTTGGTGCTTGATGTCTTGTGCGAATGAAGTCACTGCGTTGCCGCTCTCCTGGCCTGGCGGCGACCAAAATGCAGCCATCAATTTGAAACAAATAGAATCTGAATTTGTCCGAAAAGACTATCTGACACAATTCATGTTCCCAGTGACGTCGTTCCATACACCAATGCCGTTTAGCATGTTTCTCCACTTTCGTCAAAGGCGGATGGACAAGTGGACGACGCTCGCGTAACCCGTATCGTAATAAACGGCGACGGACTGTCACCCCTGATAGTGAACGATGTGTTCCACTGTTGCGGCAGAGCCGAGGAGGACACAGATGTGTCCGGCAATGCCATTCGGATGAGGCGTCTATTTTCTCGGCGATGGTCTGGGTGGTGTGACGTGGCCCATCTTGTCATGTTCTGCGGCCTTCGGTGACTCATTCTGCACACATCCGTTGCACCGTCGAAACACTTCGTCCCACACATGCAGCATTTTCCCGGATGTATGCATCACATTCTTTCATGCCAAAAATAAGACCTCTTTGATACTCGTTATTCACGCATACGTCTGCGAGGCATCCTGCACGTCTGTTCAAGTCAGACTGATACATTACCTTCGGTGTATAGCGACAACGAGAACCGTAGCCACATTTTACCGGTAGGCGGTGTTGCGCGGCGATATTGATGCTGACCTTGAACTCTCCGGCCAATGTTGTTCAAATGCTAATCATTTCTGCAGAACATACTAATGATGATGTCCTGTGAATGTGAACTTCCTATCTCTAGTCGTTTAAGGTGTTTTGTTTTTTTCTGAACATCAGTGTATTTACTCCAATAATACATATAATTTTATGTCTCAAATATTTTCCATCTATGTAGGTTTACTAGGAGGGTAATCCCAAAAGTAAGGTCTCCTATTGTTTTATAAGTAAATAGTCCTGCTTATTTCTACAATGGTTTACATCAGTTTACAACTTGAACGTTTAGCTATTTTTCGACATTATCACCATTTCTGTCGAAGCATTTTTGTAGACGCTTCGGCAGTTTCTGTATGCCCATGTCATACCAGCTCACCGCCATTCTGTTCAGAAAGTTATGAACCTCTTCCTTCACCTCGTCGTCGGAGCTGAATCGCTGGGTCCACAATTAACGTTGACAGGTACGGTGAGAGTCTGAGAAAACTCAAATGGGCAATTCAGAACATGAGAAGAGGAATGTTGAGCAAGGGCGTACACATTCTCAATGACAACGCTCGCCCACACGTCGCTCGGCAAAAGCGTTGCTCTCCCGCAACAGTTTCAGTGGAACATAATTACCGAGCCAACCGGAGTGGCCGAGAGGTTCTAGGCGCTACAGTCTGGCACCGCGCGACCGCTACGGTCGCAGGTCCGAATCCTGCCTCGGGCATGGATGTGTGTGATGTCCTTAGGTTAGTTAGGTTTAAGTAGTTCTAAGTTCTAGGGGACTGATGACCTCAGAAGTTAAGTCCCATAGTGCTCAGAGCCATTTGAGCCATAATAACCGACCACCCTATAGCCCTGACTAAGCGCCCAGTGAGTATCACCTGTTCCCTAGGTTAAAAATGTTCAAGTGTGTGTGAAATCTTATGGGACTTAACTGCTAAGGTCATCGGTCCCTAAGCTTACACGCTACTTAAGCTAATTTATCCTAAGGACAAACACACACACACCCATGCCAGAGGGAGGACTCGAACCTCCTCCGGGATCAGCCGCACAGTTCCATAGGTTAAAAGAACAATTGGCTGGTAAGCGATTCAGCTCCGGCGACGAGGTGAAAGAAGAGGATCATAACTTTCTGAACAGCATGGCGGCGAGCTGGTATGACATGGGCATACAAAAGCTGCCGCAGCGTCTACAAAAACGCATCGACAGAAATAGTGATAATATCGAAAAATAGCTAAACGTTCAAGTTGTAAACTGATGTAAACCACTGTAGAAATAAACAGGTTTATGTACTTACAAAACAATAGGAGACCTTACTTTTGGGATGTTGTTGTAGTCAGTACTGAGACTGGTTTGATGCAGCTCTCCATGCTACTCTATCCTGTGCAAGCTTCTTCATCTCCCAGTACCTACTGCAACCTACATCCTTCTGATCTGCTTAGTGTATTCGTCTCTTGGTCTCCCTCTACGATTTTTACCCTCCACGCTGCCCTTCAATTGGTGATCCCTCGATGTCTCAGAACATGTCCTACCAACCGATCCCTTCTTCTAGTCAAGTTGTGCCACAAGCTCCTCTTCTCCCCAATTCTATTCAATACCTCATTATTTATGTGATCTACCCATCTAATCTTCAGCATTCTTCTGTAGCACCACATTTCGAAAGCTTCTATTCTCCTCCTGTCTAAACTATTTATCGTCCATGTTTCACTTCCATACATGGCTACACTCCACACAAATACTTTCAGAAACGACTTCCTGACACTTAAATCTATACTCGATGTTAACAAATTTCTCTTTTTCTGAAACGCTTCCCTTGCCATTGCCAGCCTACATTTTATATCCTCTCTACTTCGACCATCGTCAGTTATTTTGCTCCACATATAGCAAAACTACTTTAAGTGTCCCATTTCCTAATCTAATTCCCTCAGCGTCACCTGACTTAATTCGACTACATTCCATTATCCTCGTTTTGCTTTTGTTGACGTTCAGTATTGCCTCACGTGTTCCAACATTTCTACGGAATCCAAACTGATCTTCCCCGAGGTCGTCTTCTACCAGTTTTTCCATTCGTCTGTAAAGAATTCACGTTAGTATTTTGCAGCTGTGACTTATTAAACTGATAGTTCGGTAATTTTCTCATCTGCCAACACCTGCTTTTTTGGGGATTGGAATTATTATATTCTTCTTGAAGTCTGAGGGAATTTCGCCTGTCTCATACATCTTGGTCACCAGATGATAGAGTTTTGTCAGGACTGGCTCTCCGAAGGTTTGGGATTACCCTCGTAATATTTTTCAATAACTCTGTATTTTTATGAAGCCTATCGTACAAATTAGAAAATTTCCTCTGACTGTGTAGAAGGAAGTGGAGAAAGGTACTTTTTCTGTGGGAGGGAGGGAGGGGCGGGGCGATGGGACTTTGAAAGTTCTGCCAAGGGTGCAGGATAACTGCGTGGCCTATGGTCACGTGTGAGCAATGAACGATGCGGCGCGCGCCTCCTGAACCGGCCGACAACAGGAAGAGCACGCCCGGCTGTCGCCGCTGTCGTCCCGGACGTGCGGCGCATGCGCAGTGTGACCCCCATTCGGCCAGGACTGACCCGGCGCTGTGCTGTTGTGTCGCAGGTGCCAACATGCTGTGGAACAACATGCTGGAGCCCGTGGGCAACAAGTCGGAGCGCGGCCTGCGGCACGTCTTCGAGGACTTCCGCTGCCCCACCGAGGACGCGCCCTTCATCTTCACCGCCAACAACTCCAGGACCTTCCAGCGCACGGGCCGCCAGTGGTAGCATCCGTCTCCGCAGACAGGAAGTGCCCTTCGGAGTCAATTGAAGAACTTCGACTGCATTTCTGATTGGGAAGGAAGGCCGTTCGGCTGTGCCATTACCGTCATATGCACGGCTTCCTTTTTACTTTTATTCCTTTGTTTCCGTAGCCTCCGTCACTCACTCAGGCCTGCTT
The DNA here is from genome assembly GCF_023898315.1 of Schistocerca nitens. Classification (NCBI taxonomy): domain Eukaryota; kingdom Metazoa; phylum Arthropoda; class Insecta; order Orthoptera; family Acrididae; genus Schistocerca; species Schistocerca nitens. The sequence continues at coordinate 238,783,700 of NC_064614.1, read as the reverse complement.
TGGACTGCACAGTTAATGTAAATGTAAGGTACTGCGCTTGTTCTCGCAAGTTGGTCTCCCACCCGATCTCGTAATTACGCAACTTTCCTAATTCCAACCACTGTTGTAAACATGTAAAAAATAACAAATGTAAATAATATTATTTAAAGATATGTCGTGGAGTGCCTCTTGTTTATTGCGTGTGCAATAATCATGCGTCTTTCAGTGATTTCATGTACCTAGTACACTACCGTGGTAACCTTGTGGTCACTGCCATACGGGCAGTTTCCCAGTGAACATAATTTACCTTTTCCTTTCCTTTCATTACGAATATTAGTATACCCTTTGATGATTATTACGACGATTTTTGAAGCGTACATTTAAGTATGCTTTCATCACTATCGAGCAGCCTACATAAATAAACAGTCTAAGCTATAGGTCTAGTATGAAATCGCGAGAACATATTTGCTCGTGGAAGTGTTTGAAGCTCGATTTCGATGGAGTTACAACGAATGAACATATAGTTACAAGTTAGAAACAAAAGAGTGAAGACAGAGAGGTTAAAACACACACAGTAATAAAACTAAAACTGTTTGATTTGGCTTTAAAGTCGTGCTTTTTACACTAATATACACACTCTTCTTGAGCCAATACAGTATTTGTGTAGTTAAATCCAGCATAGAGGCAAGATAATACACTGAAATTATACATTTTTTGTAGCTAAGAAATATTATTCATACAAGAAGTAGTTATCATGAGACAACGACGTCGTAACTTTCGTATAATTTTATGAGACACAGCGGAATCACTTTCCAATTCCGGTACCGACGAAGTACAGTGCTGATTCCGAATTGACATAATAACGTCTTTTTCATTTCAAACAATTAACAGAAGACGTACAGGTTGTTATATGGCAACTGATGTGGTCTTGGTAGGTCTTCATGAAGATCTTGACTGTGTTTCAAGAATTCAGTACCGTACCAGTGGGAAAGGTAGGTGTGACAAAAATAGGAACTTCCAGGTAATTTTGATCACGCTGAGCTCCACAGCTGATTTATGCTAATATTATGATTAGTGAGAAATACCACGGCTGTACTGATACATACTTATTTTGTCCCGATCGATATCGTTCACTAGAACGTGATCGGGTTTCTGAGTTGTGTCAGTATTCTAACGTAAGTTATCTAGTAGTCACGTGTAACTTTAGAAGCATCAAGTTCTTTGCTCATTCTGATAAAGCAAGTAAGTCAGCATTTACGTTCTGGATGGCTGTGTGCAGATTTCTCGGGCTTACTCTTAGGTATAACTGAAGGTCATCAGCACATAAATGACATTCGCAATGGTAGATAATAGCCGACACATCGTTAACAAATAATGAGAAATGTAACGGACCGAGAAATGATCCTTGGGGGACTCGTGATACTATATTCTACATTTGTGACCCGTTGTTTCGAGCATTACACAATGTTGGTGGCATGTAAGGTATGAGGGGAGCCATTCTACACCACTTGAAGAAAAGTTTTGACTTTTCAGTTTAGCAAGTACTATTGGACGTTACGCTGTGAGGGTTCTGTTTAGGGCTGACTGATTTATGTTTGTCAACATCAAAACGGAAGAATTTTGATATACACCATCCTCAAGAGGATACAGATTGATAATGTGACTCAAGGGTTATTGAACGCTGATTTACTCTGGTCCTCGTACATATCATAACGAGGTGACTAATTTCACATGAATTCAATTGCTAAAGAAATTATGTGATAACCTTTTAAAAATATGTGACCAGGGGAAGGACGTTAAGTTATGATCACTAAATAAGTATGTGAAAATGGATTAATAATTGCTTGAATAATTGGAAAAATTTATTGGAAAGAATACTTCGAAAAAATGTTGAAGGTAATTTATGAACCTGTGCACAATCTTGGGTTAACTTTAACTGATACTACTATCAACAGACCTTTAATATCGTTACATTTAAGGTCAATAAACATAATTTGCATTACGCACTGCTGCTCCCAGTAGTGTGCGGTACCATATAATCGCCGCAACCATTGGAATTGTCGATCTTCACATTAATTCTTGACTGTGACAATGTCGATGCAGGAACGCTCCTCCGGATGCCGCGGGGGTTCTTCTTGTCTGCACTGGACCTCTTGATGCAGGATTTCAACGGCTAATGAAGTGAAGAACAGGTAGGAGTTGACCTTGTAGCCGCGCGAATAAATATTGCTTTTTAATAACTTTTTGTAATACTTTTAATGAACGGTTAAAATACAAAATTTTAACAATGCCGGTACGACGGCTCCAAACATACGTCCGTACACTACCACTTTCCGAAAACAAAAGGGTGAAGATACATGGACTAGTAAATTGAAGAGCTTATTTCTTACCTTGTTTCATACAGATATTTAACTATGTATCAAAACATTATCCTTGCCACAAAACAACTCGTTAATTTACCTTTGATGGCGTCTATAACTCATTCAGTTTACATATAGCTTATATACAGGACGTCCCATTTATCTTGACCATCCTAAATAACTGTTTGCCCAGAAGCTGGGCTCCAGTTCACCACCGGCAATGGAGGGTGAAGCTTTGACAATGCCAGCTACTCGTGCTGGCGAAACGTCAGAAAAATCATTACATGAACGTCGGCCGAAGAACCCGAGACAGAAGCCAATAGGCAGTTTGTCAACAAGTGGCCACGAAAGCCTCAACAATTTTGTAAATTACAAAATGTTTCAAGCAAATGTTCTTCAGCCGTCGGGGGATATCAATCAGCATGATTGCCTTCGTTGTAGCATTTTTTTTTTTTTTGTACAAAGATATGAACAGTGGTATGACTTTTTTAAATGGCACCCTGTATTTTTTATTCGGAAATTCATTTCCTCTCTTAAAGACATATTCAAAACTGTATCACAGTTTACCATTCACCGAAACAGAACGTTATTAATTACATAACACAACATTGACGTTGAGCCGGGATCACACACTCGTCCACTTGGTGGAGTTGTCAGAAAACAAATGAAAACCAAGCAGTGCGGGCACTCTGCCGTACAGCAAAAATACGTAGCTTCTAGTAACACAAAAAGGGGCAACTTAAGAGACGGACTCAGACTGTGAGACATTTCATCAGTTTCTTGTTTTGCCCTCGCTTCCTTGCGGGAAGGTCCCCAGCTCTCTACGTCATGCGACCCCTGGCCACCCTGATTCGGACGAATGCAGTAGTTGCTTGCAGCAAACGAAACGTAGTATGGAGAAAAGAAATCCATACCCTCACCGATGAAATTCCCCTGACATGCAGCTACCGTGAGCTCATTCGCCGAATCATTCCTTGTATTCAACGACAGAAATGATGTGACCACATGCTAATTATTGTTTGATTTATTTTATTACTTAACTATCAGTTAACTATTTGCAGGCTGAATTACGAAAAAGATGGGAAAGTACCTCACGAGCCTTCCAACGAAAGTAGACGGGACAGAAGGGGCTGTCACCTTTCAAAGTATCGAGTTCGACAGTGTCGAAGGCATTACTGGATCCAAAAAAACACGTAAGAGTCGCCATTTTTGTCCATAGCTTATTCTTTTTGTATAGAGGTTTTATGAATTCCATTACCCAGGCTATTGGGAAGATGCTGGAAATCAGAGAATTGTTAAAAATGTCCATTATTATGGGCAGTAATGGATCAACGAGGAAATTGATCATTTGTATTGTAATACTATCACATTATACTGCTGCAGAAGGAATTCACTCAGTTGACGTCCTGTCTGTGTTAAGGATTACCGGCTCTAAAAAAAATGTTTCGTTTGTATCAGCCCTAGATACTTCAGGAAGTTCGATGGTTTGCGTCCTTGAGCGATGGTCAAGTAGCGAAGTAGGCGTGGCGAAATACACATTCAGGTCTTCAACAGAAAGGAGAGGCTCAGCTGCAGATTGAGGTTTGCCTGTTCCTGGCCCTCGTACATTTTTCCACAAAACGGAGAGCCTGTGAAAGTTCTCAGTAAAGAGTGGGCGTATCTGTGTTTTACACCTCTCATCGACTAACTCGGTTGTGTAGTCTCTTGTAGGAGGCACGATTCTCGGAGGTCGGGTTCCCTTTATACACTCCTGGAAATTGAAATAAGAACACCGTGAATTCATTGTCCCAGGAAGGGGAAACTTTATTGACACATTCCTGGGGTCAGATACATCACATGATCACACTGACAGAACCACAGGCACATAGACACAGGCAACAGAGCATGCACAATGTCGGCACTAGTACAGTGTATATTCACCTTTCGCAGCAATGCAGGCTGCTATTCTCCCATGGAGACGATCGTAGAGATGCTGGATGTAGTCCTGTGGAACGGCTTGCCATGCCATTTCCACCTGGCGCCTCAGTTGGACCAGCGTTCGTGCTGGACGTGCAGACCGCGTGAGACGACGCTTCATCCAGTCCCAAAAATGCTCAATGGGGGACAGATCCGGAGATCTTGCTGGCCAGGGTAGTTGACTTACACCTTCTAGAGCACGTTGGGTGGCACGGGATACATGCGGACGTGCATTGTCCTGTTGGAACAGCAAGTTCCCTTGCCGGTCTAGAAATGGTAGAACGATGGGTTCAATGACGGTTTGGATGTACCGTGCACTATTCACTGTCCCCTCGACGATCACCAGTGGTGTACGGCCAGTGTAGGAGATCGCTCCCCACACCATGATGCCGGGTGTTGGCCCTGTGTGCCTTGGTCATATGCAGTCCTGATTGTGGCGCTCACCTGCACGGCGCCAAACACGCATACGATCATCATTGGCACCAAGGCAGAAGCGACTCTCATCGCTGAAGACGACACGTCTCCATTCGTCCCTCCATTCACGCCTGTCGCGACACCACTGGAGGCGGGCTGCACGATGTTGGGGCGTGAGCGGAAGACGGCCTAACGGTGTGCGGGACCGTAGCCCAGCTTCATGGAGACGGTTGCGAATGGTCCTCGCCGATACCCCAGGAGCAACAGTGTCCCTAATTTGCTGGGAAGTGGCGGTGCGGTCCCCTACGGCACTGCGTAGGATCCTACGGTCTTGGCGTGCATCCGTGCGTCGCTGCGGTCCGGTCCCAGGTCGACGGGCACGTGCACCTTCCGCCGACCACTGGCGACAACATCGATGTACTGTGGAGACCTCACGCCCCACGTGTTGAGCAATTCGGCGGTACGTCCACCCGGCCTCCCGCATGCCCACTATACGCCCTCGCTCAAAGTCCGTCAACTGCACATACGGTTCACGTCCACGCTGTCGCGGCATGCTACCAGTGTTAAAGACTGCGATGGAGCTCCGTATGCCACGGCAAACTGGCTGACACTGACGGCGGCGGTGCACAAATGCTGCGCAGCTAGCGCCATTCGACGGCCAACACCGCGGTTCCTGGTGTGTCCGCTGTGCCGTGCGTGTGATCATTGCTTGTACAGCCCTCTCGCAGTGTCCGGAGCAAGTATGGTGGGTCTGACACACAGGTGTCAATGTGTTCTTTTTTCCATTTCCAGGAGTGTATTTCATGTGTGCTGCGTCTTAGACACTCATAAGGTGGTCGGGTTGATCGGTAAGCCATGGTACTGGTTTTCTCCTGACTCCTACATTTTTTATCGGAACGTTTTTATTGTACAAATTATCCACTCTCCAGTGAAATTAGGTACTCCATGAATTAGTCAAAATTATTTTCTGTCATTCCCTACCAAGAGACATCATAGGCGTCAGCTGTACGTTCAAATTTAATCAAGCGCTTAAAATCTCTAAAAGTGGCCACTTGAGGTTTGTTCTTTGGACATTGTAACGAATAATTCTTGAGTATTACCTCACGACCAGATAAGACAGATCCAGAAATTCAGTCAGTGCGAATTATTCTGTTTGGAGACTTGGCTGCGAACATGTGTCTACAGTATGATAAGTTGGACCAAGTGGAAACAGTGTGAGATTCGAGCATAAAAGTATAGTCTTGCATGTTGAAAATGCAGGGCTGTTGCTTATAAAATTTATGGGCACTTCTCCAGTTACAGTTGCATGCTCATACATAGATTCAAGAGCTGGGAGAGCTGATTAGTGGCTACAGGGCTCTCCGTCATTGGGGGATTGTATGTTACACAGATAAGATACCTTCGGTTGAGATATTTAATTTCAGTGAATATATATTCGGGTTGTTTGTCCTCATCTTTGGACGTTACCACCACATTGGGGAGTAAGTATAATTGTATACATGCAGCCAAGCCGCCGCTTCTTCTGTTATACCTGTCATGAATCATGTAGTCATCGAGGCTTACAGAATTGGAAGGGATACTCCGCTTAAGCCACGTCTCCGACAGTAGTAGTCCGTCTCTAATGACCTCGATGTCGACGGGACGTTGAACACTAATATCCTCCTCTTCCGACAGTAGCACGACACAAAAGCTGCGGTACTTAAATGTGCATCTGGACTCAGTGAAGAGGGCCGGTAAGGACTGCACGTTTGCAAGAGCGAGTTGTATTGTGCAGTCATCGCGAATAGTTTCCGCTGTAATGCTGCAAGTAGGGACAGAGGCTCCCCTGGACTCTGACAAAATTTACACTCGTTTCTTGCCGTCAGGTTTAACACTAGTACGTAACAATTAGAGTAACGTGTTCCACAGGTATCACAAGAACTTACAAAACGAGCATTAGTGCACCAAATTTACAACGAACACCTAGGTTCTGCCACTGACTGTCTTGACGTGCACACGACCTGGTAAGAAGATGCAATTTTACCAATTTTATCAGTGCATTAAACTGTCTGTACATGACAACTGAAACATTTGACAAACTCATAAAACATGCAAACAGATAAATCACACTCAATGACAAATGTCAGAGCAAACAATTCCAGAGAATGCTTAATAATGCTTAGTAGTAGGTGAAAGAAACCCCTCGAGAATTCTTAACAAAAACTTATAAATCCATAAAAAGTGATAACCCATATTCATACTATCATTATAAATGCAGAAGTAACTCTGTCTGTTACTTTTTAGGATTAAACCGCAGAACCGATTTCGATTAAAATTCGTATGGCGAAAGCCTGAAAACTGAAAAAGAATCTAAGCTACTCTAGAAATTCTGTAGAAAAATACATTCACTAATTCGAAGAATATCACGCGAATTGCTGAAAATAGTTATTCTTTGAAAAAGCTGTACTCTTTTACTTTTGAACTTTATCCTGTTTGTTAAAATGCTTTTGTTGGGTGATACGTTCTACATGTTGTTGTTGTGGTCTTCAGTCCTGAGACTGGTTTGATGCAGCTCTCCATGCTACTCTATCCTGTGCAAGCTTCTCCATCTCCCAGTACCTACTGCAACCTACATCCTTCTGAATCTGCTTAGTGTATGCATCTCTTGGTCTCCCCCTACGATTTTTACCCTCCACGCTGCCCTCCAACACTAAATTGGTGATCCCTTGATGCCTCAGAACATGTCCCACCAACCGATCCCTTCTTCTGGTCAAGTTGTGCCACAAACTTCTCTTCTCCCCAATCCTATTCAGTACCTCCTCATTAGTTATGTGATCTACCCATCTAATCTTCAGCATTCTTCTGTAGCCCCACATTTCGAAAGCTTCTATTCTCTTCTTGTCCAAACTATTTATCGTCCATGTTTCACTTCCATACATGGCTACACTCCATACAAATACTTTCAGAAATGACTTCCTGACACTTACATCTATACTCGATGTTAACAAATTTCTCTTCTTCAGAAACGCTTTCCTTGCCATTGCCAGTCTACATTTTATATCCTCTCTACTTCGACCATCATCAGTTATTTTGCTCCCCAAACAGCAAAACTCCTTTACTACTTTAAGTGTCTCATTTCCTAATCTAATACCCTCAACATCACCCGACTTAATTCGACTACATTCCATTATCCTCGTTTTGCTTTTGTTGATGTTCATCTTATATCCTCCCTTCAAGACACTGTCCATTCCGTTCAACTGCTCTTCCAAGTCCTTTGCTGTCTCTGACAGAATTACAATGTCATCGGCGAACCTCAAAGTTTTTACTTCTTCTCCATGAATTTTAATACCTACTCCGATTTTTTCTTTTGCTTCCTTTACTGCTTGCTCAATATACAGATTGAATAACATCGGGGAGAGGCTGCAACCCTGTCTTACTCCCTTGCCAACCACTGCTTCCCTTTTATGTCCCTCGACTCTTATAACTGCCATCTGGTTTCTGTACAAATTGTAAATAGCCTTTCGCTCCCTGTATTTTACCCCTGCCACCTTTAGAATTTGAAAGAGAGTATTCCAGTCAACATTGTCAAAAGCTTTCTCTAAGTCTACAAATGCTAGAAATGTAGGTTTGCCTTTCCTTAATCTTTCTTCTAAGATAAGTCGTAAGGTCAGTATTGCCTCACGTGTTCCAGTATTTCTACGGAATCCAAACTGATCTTCCCCGAGGTCGGCTTCTACTAGTTTTTCCATTCGTCTGTAAAGAATTCGTGTTAGTATTTTGCAGCTGTGGCTTATTAAACTGATTGTTCGGTAATTCTCACATCTGTCAACACCTGTTTTCTTTGGGATTGGAATTATTATATTCTTCTTGAAGTCTGAGGGTATTTCGCCTGTTTCATACATCTTGCTCACCAGATGGTAGAGTTTTGTCAGGACTGGCTCTCCCAAGGCCGTCAGTAGTTCCAATGGAATGTTGTCTACTCCGGGGGCCTTGTTTCGACTCAGGTCTTTCAGTGCTCTGTCAAACTCTTCACGCAGTATCGTATCTCCCATTTCATCTACATCTACATCCTCTTCCATTACACGATTCAAATTTATGGACGCAATGCATGTACTCAATGGGTTTCATCCACAATTCCATACTAAAATTATTAAATGCGGAAGTAAATCTGTTGCGTTTATACGACTAAACCACTGAACCGCTTATGATTAAATTTGTTATGGAGCTATTTTAGAAAGTAAAAAAGAAAAGAAATGGACTCCTAGGACGGTGAAGTGCGGAATGAAACTTATTTTTGTACATCAGGGAACATAAACCATGTTAAAAAAATCATTAAATTTGTTGCATAATAAATACGTTGTGTAATGCGTACCACTCGGCACCGACTCTGCACACAGCATGTCGTTGTGCATTGCTGTGGCAGTCGAAAGGGGGGAGGGTGGGAGGAGGGGGGGGAGCTTAGTTACTCTGTCACTCATCATAACAAAACTACTGAAATGCAAGCGCAAATGCAGATAACAGCTAGTATTAAACAAAAGAACTGTTAACGTTATAGACATCCAATTTGAAAAGCCGTCGTCACAAAAGGGGTTAATTTTTGATTAATTATCATGGAGCAGTCACTCATAGTAATTAATGACGACACCAAAAATACAATCAGAAAAGCATGTAACCTAGTTTGCATATGTAGGGTAAGGTGACTTCATCAAGGGAAGATGCTCACATGTTCTAACACCAGCTGATTTTTTAAGATGGCCTCTCGCCACAGTTCCGCCAACAAATTGCATGTGAGTTTGAACGTCATTTGTTCCATGAAATGAAAACATTTCTACTGAAATAACTTATCGTCCAGGAAAGTCAAAAGCGGTTAGCATGAATGCAGTAGTTTTAGAAATGATATTGAAACACAAAAATTCATTATTCACTTACTTGTAATATTATATGTAGGAAGTATAGTATATTGTATGGAGGGGCGCACATCACTGCTATCATTACAATTATTGATCTGTGTTCTTATCCGCTTTTCTCTCTTATGTTTCAAGAAATATAGTTCTAAATAGGAAAAGGAAAACTAATGTGAGCGTGTGGGTTTGCTATTCTGTCATTCTGCGCAACAGATTAATCTGAGATGTACCCTTTACCCTGTGGCTCCTGCAAGATGCAATTTCCACCCCCACACTACTACAGAAGTCAGACAGACGCTCCTAACGTTCTAAAGAGAAATGCCTGAAAAACTTTCAGCAACAAATATCGTCTGGAGTCGTCCGCTGTAAGGAAATGACACAAAAATTCACAAAATTTCTTACGTAAGTAGTGGGATACTTGGGTACTGGAGTAATGCTAGTTAGTGTAAGAAAAACATGAAACTAACGAACATTATTATTTATTTTGGAAAAATTTTGAGAAATCACAATGGCACTTTTAGTTATGAACTGAACACGTTATTTCCTGGTTCTTTTCGGAATATGAAATTACCTCTCAAGGATAGGATTCGCTAATGAAATTTCTATACAAAGTTTAAGATTGTTTTTGACTTGGCAGAATGGCTGAGAGCCGCACCTACTCAACTTGAATAATTATCCATTAGAATGTTGCTAAGTACGGTCGATGCTGTCGCGTGTGAAATGCAGTCAAGTGTACTGTTGTGGAAGAAATATGGGGCTCGCAAAAGCTGTAGTGCACAATACCGTAGTCAATGACTGCTGTCTGTGCCGCTCGCTGCTGACAATTAAGATAAATCTCGTTCTATCTGGATTGACCTTCGCCAATCAAACTCTCCCTACGCCTTGAGAGGTCAAGGACTCCTATTCGCCCCTAGTCTAACTATTGGCGTAGTACACTGGAAGATAACCAGTCCACCATGATGCCACTCAAAAATTCGCTCGCAGGCGTTTAACTATAACTCTGTCCGTTCACACCGCACAATAAGTGTGGTGGCCAACACAGTGAACAACGCTTAATCGCAAGGACTCAATATAGAGTCGCACTTCGATTCGCTCTCCACAGAGGTGCTCTCCCAGTGGAGTACTGAGGAGAGACTTGTTCCTCGCTCTTTGAGTACACGTACAAGCGCGCATGCTCTCATTACTTGTTCTCGCTCCAAGAGCGACAACGGAACGGTCCCTCTCCACGGCAGACGTGAAGGGGTATATGTTTCGGTCTCTTCCATTACTCCTTCAGCTCAAGGCGTCAGAAATATCGTCTGCCAATCAGCATTGCTCTTCTAAAATGGGAGAATGACGTTTCGTTTAAGGTGACCAATCTGGAAACCTGTTGCATCGGCGTTTGGCGTTTCCTGTCTCCATGTGAAAATCTCTGAAACTGCGTGCTATGTGTAAAGGATGCGTAGGCTGACCGCTCCCACACAATTTAGTGGAATTTGCTTTTAAGCCAAACACGGGGTTGTCCTTTCACTCGGGCAAACGCTGTCTGCTCTACGGGCGGTCACCGGCCAACGTAGATGGGTTGGGACTGGCCTCCTGGCGTGCAGTTGCCTCTCTCGAACGAAAAGCTCCTGTGACCGTCGTGTCTGGAATGGATGTGTGTACGCCAGCCTCGAGTATTTCAACCACGGTGCACACTTGCGATTTATTAGTTATTTGCATATCGTTTACATGAATTTATACAACATTGACTTTATCTTATCGAGTTTGGGTTCGAATGAAGCGTCTTGATGGGCGGAATATGGTTGTGAGGGCGAAATATGTAAGCAATGAAGGTCAGGAGACCACGACGTCTTACTCTAATGTTTATATGACAACTGAAGGCAGAATGAAAGAAGCTGTACAAACTGCCCCAAAAACTGTTTATGTTGTGCGTGCAGCATCTAAAGAACACGGAATTTCTAGACAGACACTTGCACCGTACAGTAACGTAATTTACCTGTGGCCAAATTTGAAACCACAGCATGAAAGGTGTATAAAGGCCATACCAACTCACAAATTTATTTTTCCAGATATGTGAACACAGCAAAGGTTACACCAGCCCTTGAAGATGTTTGATTTTATCCAAAGTATAATTCTACACAAGTTTTTACATTGTAGCAAGAAAAAATTTTACGTGAATGTGCTGAAGCATCTGCTAACATGCTGTTTGGTATCATCATGATGCAGCTTGCTTAGTTGGAATATGTCACAGCAGCTCGCAATAATATCAGAATGTCAGAAAATTGGGAGCCAAATAAAAGTACTGGTTCAGAGTGGTGCCAGGAAGTATCGAAAAGATAGCATTCACTGAGTTTGAGGAAGCCACAGCCTACATCATTATCAAGAACAACAAGGTTCAACCCTCACAGTGTAGGACTGTTCATTGGGAAATTTGTGGAGAACTTCAAGCGTCAATCACATGGCCCTGAATCCCTACACAGTCTGGATGAGACTGGGATAAAAACCGCGCAGTCACCAGCAAAAGTCGTTGCTCCAAAACGACAAAAGCAGGTAGGACGTTGCACATCTGCTGAACGTGACCAACTTGTTACCCTGAATTCTTATTTAAACGCATTGGGGAATTCTATTATATCTGCAATAATATTCCCTAGAGCTCGTTGTCAAGAACACATGCTATATATAGTGCACCACTACAAACACTAGGGTTAGCTCAGAAGTCCTGGTGGATGACAGAGGAAAATTTTGTTCGTTACAAGAACCGTTTTGACAATCATGGAAGCTATCTCAATGTAGATTGTACTGATATAGTAAAGCAGAATCACGTGACAATTTTGATACGCTCACCACATTGTAGCCACGAAATACAACGTCTAGACTGAACTGTTTATAGTCCTTGAAGAGGTTTTATTACAGTCATGTCACAACTTAATGACCATGAACCCCAGAAATACTGTCACACTTCAAAATCTTGCAGCACTTGTCGAAAGATCATATTCCATGGCATTCACAGTATCCAATACCGCATCAGGATTCCAGTGCACCGGCATCTGCCATCTTAACTCCAGTATTTTGCAGAACAAGATTCCCTGTCTTCTTCTGTAACGCTGCGTGAAATAACTGAATAAAATGGTAAAGGGAACTGCGATGCAATTAACGATAAAGATACTGATGTAAGTGTTATATCAACCTTCGATCTGTCCAGGAAATGGCAAGAAACTGCTACACCCGGCCCTTTAAGAGACATCCCCAGTAGAGCACCATACACCTCTCTCACACCTCAAGAAATTAGTACATTTCCAAAGGCACTAGCAAAGAAAAGTTCATCTGCCAGAAGGAAAGAAGCAAAACACAAATCTTGACAGACACCCCAGAAAAACAGTAATTCATAGAAAAAAAGCAAAAGAAAGCCAAGGGAATCGCAAAAGATGTCATTCCTGTGAAGCAGACAGCCAGCGCCAAAACACAACTTGTTTTAGAAATCGATGACTCTGTTGCAGAAATGCGAATTGAGTAGGATGACACAGACGATGGCATAGATTCTTTTAGTAGCGATTAAAAGCACGATATATTGACACTACTCACTGAATATCCCAAAAAAGATGATTATATAGTGGTGAAACTGAAGTCGCCGCAAAAACAGATTCCGTTTCGGTACTTGGTTGCCACGATCAGTTCTACCGACAATGAGAAAAAAGCCGCAAAAGAGTCGTACTGAAGAAATCACATAAAAGTGAGAACCATTTGACAATGCCGAAAAATCCAGAGAAAAGTGACATCCATTTTAGTGACACTGTATGTAAAGTATCGAAAACCATTCAAAAGCCAAGATCGCACAATTTTTTTTTTTTTTATTCAAGACAACCAGTTTCAACGGTGTTAGCTGTCATCTTCAGGTCTTACGCATTTTTTTTTTGGTAATAAAACATGTTCATTTTACTCTGAACCTCAAGTACAAGATATCAAGTCGATAAATCTCAGCACATTATAAACATTTGTCATCGCTAAAATATTTAAAAACACTCAGCACCTTTTCCAAAAGGCGATGTGCATATACATATTGCTTACAGATGCTTGTTACATCATACAAGTATGGTACACAATAGCACATCTGTTTACATATGGTGGACACGTACTAAACAGGCCTTTTGGACAATGTGCTGTGTGTTTTGAAACGTTTTGGCGGTGAAAAACGTTTATAATGTGCTGAATTTTATCCACTTGACATGTTGTGCATGAAGTTCAGCGTAAAATGACCATGTTTTATTACCTGATGATGACAGCTATGACTATTGAAACTAGCTGACTTGATTTTTTTAAAAAAATTAGCGATCTTGACTGTTCAATGGTTCTTAAAAATTAAAACACATCGCCCCTCACTACTCTCATAATAAGGAAATTCAATTAAACAACCAGAGCCCCAGCTTGTTGGAGCTACTAACCATTATAATAACTTTATGGCCTTCCCAGTCTCTTTGAGTTATTATAATGTTCAGTAAAATGTGAAAATATATGTCTAATGATGAAATAACGGTGTTAATTATGAGAAAAGAAGTTTTTAATACCTTCCCAAATGTGTAATCATGGTGTCCCAAGCAACTGTTCACTTTGACTAGGTATGGGGCACGTGGGCACAAGAGAAAGAGCTTTACTTTCTCGGTATTTATACCAAAACTGTTAATGTGAGGGCAAAGAGAAAAAATTATAGGAACAACTAATGTACACTACTGGCCATTAAAATTGCTACACCACGAAGAAGACGTGCTACAGACGCGAAATTTAACCGACAGGAAGAATGTGCTGTGATATGCAAATGACTAGCTTTTCAGAGCATTCACACAAGGTTGGCGCCGGTGGTGTCACCTACAACGTGCTGACATGAGGAAAGTTTCCAACCGATTTCTCATACATAAGCAGCAGTTGACCGGCGTTGCCTGGTGAAACGTTGTTGTGATACCTCTGTAAGGAGGGGAAATGCGTACCATCACGTTTCCAACTTTGATAAAGGTCGGACTGTAGCCTATCGTGATTGCGGTTTATCATATCGCAACATTGCTGCTCGCGTTGGTCGAGATCCAATGACCGTTAGCAGAATATGGAATCGGTGGGTTCAGGAGGGTAATACGGAACGCCGTGCTGGATCCCAACGGCCTCGTATCACTAGCAGTCGAGATGACAGGCATCTCATCCGCATGGCTGTAACGGATCGTGCAGCTACGTCTCGATCCCTGAGTCAACAGATGGGGACGTTTGCAAGACAACAACCATCTGCACGAACATTTCGACGACGTTTGCAGCAGCAGGGACTATCAGCTCGGAGACCATGGCTACGGTTACCCTTGACGCTGCATCACAGACAGGAGCGCCTGCGATGGTGTACTCGACGACGAACCTGGGTGCACGAATGGCAAAACGTCATTTTTTCGGATGAATCCAGGTTCTGTTTACAGCATCATGATGGTCGCATCCGTGTTTGGCGACATCGCGGTGAACGCACATTGGAAGCGAGTATTCGTCATCGTCATACTGGCTTATCAACCGGCTGATGGTAAGGGGCGCCATTGGTTACACGTCTCGGTCAGCTTTTGTTCGCATTGACGGCACTTTGAACAGTGGACGTTACATTTCATATGTGTTACGACCCGTGGCTCTACCCTTCATTAGGTCCCTGCGATTTGTTCTTTCACTCAGTTAATACTCGGCAGAAATCAAGCCTGCATTTGGATAGGACTTCCTTAACTCTTGTACAGAAAGGTGTGCAAGATACTTCTGCATCCATTTTCAATAAGCTACCACTTGAAATCAGAAATCGTGGCAGTAATCCACGCGCTTTCAAATCGAAAATAAAGATTTTCCTCATGGGTCACTCCTTTTCTGTCGAGGAGTTCCTTGTAAAATTCAGATGATTCTTGTTGTATTGTTGATTGCGTTTACTTAAACTTATAGAGTGACTTTTTTCGGGTTCATAAGTATTTTATTTTTATCTGTTATTACTTTTATGTTGTAATTTTGTGTACTGACACGTTCCATGATCTCCTCAATTTGGTCCTACGGAACTTGACGTGTAAATAAATAAATAAATAAATATAACTCGTCGGCTCTTGTTATCTTCGGAATTGTGTGGATGATGTTTTTCTGATAGTGTGCTATATATCGCCAGATTCATACATTATACAGACCAATGTCAATAGCCTTGCCAATTCCCGCAGCAACTTTAGAAATTCTGGTGTAATGTTGCCTATCCCTTCTACCTTTTCCGACCTTAAGTGCTCCAGAGCTCACTTAAATTCTAATACTGTATGCCCTATCTCTTCTATGTCGACTCCTGTTTATTCTTCTATCACGTGATCAGACAAGTCTTGCGCCTCATAGAGGCCTTCAATGTACTTTTGCCACGTATCTGCTCTCTTTTCTGCATTTAACAGTCGAATTCTCATTGAACTCTTAATGTTAAAACCCTTAATTTCACCATGGTCGTTTTGACTTTCCTATATGCTGAGTCAGTCCTTCCCACAACCATTTCTTTTTCGGTTTATTCACGTTCTCCATGCAACCATTTCGTTTCACCGCTCTTCCTATTTATTTAATTCCCTAGTGATTTATATTTCTGAATTTCCCTGGGCATTTTTGTACTTCTTTCTTTCATCGATCAGCTGAAGTATTTTATCTATAACGATGGTTTCTTCGCTATTACCTCCATCTTACACATGTTTCTCTTACCAGTTTCTGTGATTGCCGTTTTTAGAGATATCCATACATCTCCATCTGGACTGTCTACTGGGCTATTCATTATAGAAGTATCTGTAGCCTCAGGTAACTTTAAGCGTATTTCTTTATTCCATGGTATTTCTGTATCCCACTTCTTTGCACAATGATTCCTCCTGATTTCCTATCATGTGACGAACAAGGTAAGGAAACTGCTCCAACGAGATGAATCAGAACGACGAATTTCAGGACAGAGGAGAAAAATTCATGTGACAACCAAATAGTATGTTCATGTAAAGAGGTCACGATTTTTTCACCGTTACAGCAATCCCTATTTGAGTTTTCTATGTTTTTCCCGAATTATTCCGGATGACGCCATTTTGTCCTCCATGATTAAATTTGACGCTATTTCTTTTAGTTATTTTCTATCTACACTGCCACAGTTCCGTGTTTTATTGCCGCTTTTTGTATGGTTTTGGATACGTTGTAACATTTCCTGCGAATTTGTGTCACTGACGCATAAGACCAATGAAATAAAATCAATGTAATGAATTAAAATAACGATGTTAAAAGGAAGGAACTGGAGAAAGTACCAGAAGAGGCAAAGTAAACATAAGTTTTTAAAGAAACGTACCGCACGAAGTATTAAAGCCTTAATTCACAACATGAACCGTAAACAACAAGATCTATATAAAAGCAGTACATATTGTCTTACCTACAGCCATAGTTCGACATTCTCACAAAAAAGTATATCTGTCCTCTATTTTTCAAACCAAACGATAGCAGAATTTAGCCTCTCTGAATCCCCAAGCAGCTGCAACCTTCCACAGAGAGCTAAAATATTGTTGTCTAGGCAGTACTCTCAGAGATTTGTTTTCTCTCAGGTCTGAGCCACCGCCGCGTCTCCTTAGTCACATATAACCGGAGCTCTGAAACAGTTTTAAGTCACCCTGAGAATACTCCTGGCAGCTCTCCAAGTGCTAAATCTGGCAGCGTTGTACAGCTTGATATTTATTTCATCGCGCGGCTGTTAATTTCGCACGTGAGTCTGTAGTTTTCTTCCTCGTTTTACATATATGTCTTCAGGCAGCTGTAGGGAAAGTCAGTCAGTAACTCAGTAGAAATTACAGAGGCCGAAGTACCGTTGTAAATGCCCTCCGCACACGTGTTGTGCAGTGTTCAGTATTACATTATCTTATTTGCATGTCTGTGATACCACGATAATGGAATTTCTGGGTGTCAAAGGCACCCAAAAAGTTAATTTTGTTTTTCCTCAGAGCGTGGTAAGATTAAGTGCCATATCATTCTATCTCCCAGAAAAGTACCTCTGTCGAAACATCTAAGTTACATCAATGAGGTAACCTGTAGAACTGCTCGAAAAATGATGTATTAGGTAGTCAACTAAGGTTAAAACAGTGTAGATGAAAACAAAATTCTAAGATTAAATATCAACACAATTTTAAAAAATTATAAGCATGAACCTAACTGCACAGCAGCCGAATGAACACACCTTGTTTAGAGCACGTAACAGAGACAGGGGAAGCTGGGGCACAGTGACCACAAAACTCACTTGATTTTTTTTTCAGCTACAGTATCTAGAACATAAAGGTGAAACAAGCTCCCCGAGTCGCATAATTACACTACTGGCCATTGAAATTGCTACACCAAGAAGAAATACAGATGATAAACGGGTATTCATTGGACAAATATATCATACAAGAACTGACATGTGATTACATTTTCACGCAATTTGGGTGCATAGATCCTGAGAAATCAGTACCCAGAACAAACACCTTTACCCGTAATAACGGCCTTGATACGCCTGGGCATTGAGTCAAACAGAGCTTGGATGGCGTGTACAGGTACAGCTGACCATGCAGCTTCAACACGATACCACAGTTCATCAAGAGTAGTGACTGGCGTATTGGGACGAGCCAGTTGCTCGGCCACCATTGACCAGACGTTTTCAATTGCTGAGTGATCTGGAGAATGTGCTGGCCAGGGCAGCAGTCGAACATTTGCTGTATCCAGAAAGACCCGTACAGGACCTGCAACATGCGGTCGTGCATTATCCCTGCGTTCCGTAACTAGTTTCTAAAATGTACAGAATTTTACACAGCATAGAACTCTTTTACTGCGGAATCAACGATAGGCTTCAACGAAAGTCAGTATATTGTACAGCATTTAAATATGTGGTACTAGTAATATTTATAATTTCTGCTCGAAACACAACCTTATGTCTCACAGAAACGAAACGTTAAGAGATTGTTAAGAGTGTAATTTTCTGCATAGTAACAAACAAAAATACGTACAGAGAGAGTAAAGTGTTCAGATGCGCTTAATTTTAATGGACTTTTGTGAATTCAACCGGGACCTCAATACCAGAGAGATAAGTAGCGCGGCTACTGTAGGATTAGTGTATATTTATATGGACAATTCACGGGCCTGTGCCAGTCAGCCGGTCAGCTGCTACGACACATACACTGAAACGCCGAAGAAACTACATATGTAAACAGATATGTAAACAGGCATAATACGGCGATGCAGTCGACAAACACATATATAAGACAACAAGCGATTGGCGCAGTTATTAGATCGGTTATTGTTGCTACAATGGCAGGTTACCAAAATTTAGGTGAGTTTGAACGTGGTGTTGTAATCGGCGCACGAGCGATAGGACACAGAATCTCCGAGGTAGCAAGAACGGGACCAACGACGACTTAAGAGAACCGTTCAACGTGACAGCAGTCACATTTAAATTCTGGGTCATCAACAGGTACAAGCGTGCCAACCATTCATCGATATGGGCTTTCAGAGCCGAAGGCCCACTCGTGTACCCTTGATGACTGCACAACACAAAGCTTTACGCCTCGTCTGGGCCCGTCAACACCGACATTGGGCTGTTGATGACTGGAAACATGTGGCCTGGTCAGACGAGTCTCGTTTCAAATTGTACCGAGCGGATGAACGTGTACTGGTATGGAGACAACCTCATGAATCCAGGGATCCTGGATGTCAGCAGGGGACTGTTCAAGCTGGTAGAGGCTCTGTGATAGTGTGCGGTGTGTGCAGTTGAGGGATATGGGACCCTGATACGTCTGGATACGACTCTGATAGGTGGCACGTACGTAAGCATCCTGTCTGATCACCTGCATCCATTCATGTCCATTGTGCATGCCGACGGACTTGGGCAATTCCAGCAGGACAATGCGACACACCATGCGTCCAGAATTGCTACAGAGTGTCTCCAAGAACTCTCTTCTGAGTTTAAACACTTCCTCTGGCCACCAAATTCCCCAGACATGAACATTATTGAGCGTATCTGGGATGCCTTGCAACGAGCTGTTCAGAAGAGATCTCCACTCCCTTGTAGTCTTACGGATTTATGGATGGCTCTGCAGGCTTCATGGTGTCAGTTCCCTCCAGCACTACTTCATAAATTACTCGAGTCCATGCCACATCGTGTTGCGGCACTTCGGCGTGCTCTCGGAGGACCTTACACGATATTAGGCAGGTGTACCAGTTTCTTTGGCTCTTCAGTGTATTTTGACGTGGAAGCTACGAGGGCTATTCCGAAAGTAAGGTCCGATAGGTCGCGAAATGGAAACCACGGTAAAAATCAAAAATGTTTTATTTGCAACAGGTAGATACACCTTGCAGCTACTTATCTCCATAGTCGCCGACCCGACTTAGACGTGTATCGTAGCGTTGTACCAACTTTCCCATACCCTCGCTATAGAATGCAGCCGCCAGTGCTCTCCGCCAATTCTCTACGCTGGCCTACGGCTCGTTGTCTTGTGCCGAAATGTTGTCTTCATAACCAGCGGTTCATGTGACCTGAGCTGAAACTCAGAGGGAGACAATTACGGGCTGTATTGTGGGTAATCTCACATTTCCATTTGAAAACGATGCAGGAGCATCTTCATTGCCCCTGCAGAATGCGGCTGAGAATTGTCTTGAAGACTAAACAGCACGACAGTTATGTAATGTTAGCTGCATAGCTTCAGGGGAAATTTCTCACCAGGCCCCCGTACTTGGCGGCAGACACTATTTTCTAGACATCTTTACGCACTCACTGCGAGCTCAGAAATGAGAAGAGCGACGTGATGCTAACTGGGGTTATACTAGAGACACTACCCAACACATCTGTGCAAAGCTTTATCGGATTTTCATAGTCGTTTCCATTTCGTGACCGATCGGACCTTACTTTCGGAATAGCCCTCGTACATGGTTTCGTGAATTAGCGGTACAGCGATGGTCACCTTCAAATGCAGTACATGTTTTTAGCAATTATATCAAAATAAAATAAAATTGCTGTAATGCAACGCAGTGGCTTGAAGAAATGTGATATTAAAACATATATAAATTTTATAATCTACGAGTATCACATATCAAAACAAAAAATTATCATAACTGCATCATTATAGAGCCCACTGATGATGCCTTAAAGTGAAAAAAGGCGAAACACCTCTGGGAAAATACAATACAGTGCAGCAAGTCTGGCTTTGTATTGTACTGTATGTTAACCGCGGACCTAGAAACGACGGAGAGGCTCCAATCCCGCCGCAGCCGCAGTGGTCCACAACCCCACGACGACTACCGCAGTCCACGTCACACCTCCGCCACCCCACACCGAACCCAGGGCTATTGTGCGATTCGGCCCCCTGTGGACCCCCCAGGGAACGTCTCACACCAGACGAGTGTAACCGCTGTGTTTGCGCGGTAGAGTAACGGTGGTGTACGCGTACGTGGAGAACTTGTTTGCGCAACAATCGCAGACATAGTGTAACTGAGGCGGAATAAAGGGAACCAGCACGCATTCGCCGAGGCAGATGGAAAACCGCCTAGAAACCATCCACAGACTGGCCGGTTCACCGGACCTCGACGCAAATCCGCCGGGCGGATTCGTGCCGGGAACCAGGCGCTCCTTCCCGCCCGGAAAGCCGTGCGTTAGACCGCACGGCCAACCGGGCGGGCAAGTCTGGCTTAGTGACAAGTCCGAAAGAATAGACACAATTTCGATCCTACAGCCATTATAAATCAGTTAAGACACAAAGGAGTTGATGACACTATCTGCCAGTAGGTACTGATTTAAATCAATGGGGAAAGTTGAAAATTTGTGCCAGAGTAGGATTCAATCCGGGTCTCACGCCAACTAAGCAGATGCGCTGACCACTGCGCCAGCTCGACACAGTGGTGATTGTAATGCACGGAATATCCTAGGACGCCTCGGACGTGTTCGAATGAACGGACACCACATATTTAATCCAGGTGAGGACGACCAATTGATGACTTCAGTGATCACCACGCTCGAGCTCTCACAGGATTCGGCGAAAGTCGGGAGTAACGAAGAGAATGGGCAAGCGACACTACGGCGTTATCGTGGAGAAGCATGACCTCACGC
Organism: Schistocerca nitens; assembly: GCF_023898315.1. Classification (NCBI taxonomy): domain Eukaryota; kingdom Metazoa; phylum Arthropoda; class Insecta; order Orthoptera; family Acrididae; genus Schistocerca; species Schistocerca nitens. The sequence goes on along the minus strand of NC_064614.1, from coordinate 238,762,020 downwards.
GGTCTTCCTGACCGTTGTTGCTGGATTGCCTCTGCAAGACGTCAGTCGTTGACAACAAATATCATCCGTGTTGGTTGCAACTCGGGGAAGTAATTTGCAGTGCACCGGGCCGTTGCTGTTCTATCAGATGCGTAGCTGTATCGTCTGTGGATGCGCGCAGGTCTTTGTACGGAAGTCGTTGCCTTGTTTGGACTCAAGCATTCGTTTCTTATCCTTATGTCAGCATAAAGACATAGTTTGTCGTCCCCAGATTATATTATATTACATTAGATTAGTTCTTCGTTCCATAGATCCGTGCTGAGGAGGTTCTCATGGATGTAGAGCATGTCAATATTTTTTAAGCTGAAATAAGAATACTAATAGTATGAAAATATACAATACATCATTTGTTTCTATTAAAAAATTCGTCAACGGAGTAGAAAGAGTTGGCCACCAGTAAGTCTTTCAGGCTCCTTTTAAACTGATCTTTATTTGTAACTAAACTTTTTATGTTTGCTGGTAAATTATTGAAGATGTGTGTTCCTAAGAAGTGGACCCCGTTTCGAACTAAAGGAAGAGCTTTTAAGTCCTTGTGCAGATCATTCTTGTTCCAGGTATTGTATGTATGACCTGAGCTGTTTGTTGGAAAAACAGATATATTATTTAGGACAAATTGCATTAAGGAGTAAATATACTTAGAGGCAGTAGTTAGTATACCCAGTTCTTTGAAGAGGTTTCTACCGGGCGTCCGTGAGTTTACCCGAGTTTACTCCACAAATAATACCTATTACACGCTTTTAGACGTTGAAAACTTTTGTTTGACTTGAAGAGTAACGCCAAAATACTATACCATATGACATTATGGACTGAAAGTATGCAAAGTTTGCATAGCTTTTTCATTTTTATGTCGCCTATGTCAGCTAACACTCGAATTGCAAATACAGATTTGTTAAGGCGTTTCTGCAGTTCTGTGGTGTGCTCCTCCCAACTGAATTTATTATCAAGTTGTAATCCCAGGGTCCGCAGCTCGTGGTCGTGCGGTAGCGTTCTCGCTTCCCACGCCCAGGTTCCCGGGTTCGATTCCCGGCGGGGTCAGGGATTTTCTCTGCCTCGTGATGACTGGGTGTTGTGTGATGTCCTTAGGTTAGTTACGTTTAAGTAGTTCTAAGTTCTAGGGGACTGATGACCGTAGATGTTAAGTCCCATAGTGCTCAGAGCCATTTGAACCATTTTTGTAACCCCAGGAATTTAAGACTGTCAACCTCTTCTATCTGCTCTTCTTCATACTTTATGCATATGCTGGGTGGAAACCTCTTACAGGTTCTGAATTGCATATAGTGAGTCTTTTCGAAGTGTAATGTCAGTGAGTTGGTATTAAACCATTTATTAATATCCATGAAATTATCATTAGCAGATCTTTCTAGAACTACACTCGACATACTATTTATTGCAATACTTGTGTCATCTGCAAACAAAACGAATTCTGTTTCTGGCAGTGTAACTGATGAGAGGAAAAGAAATGGCCCTAAGATGGATCCTTGTGGGACACCACATGTAATTTCTTCCCATTCTGATGATGACTGATGACTTAATTCACTAGTCCCTTGCACTGATACTCTTTGTTTCCTGTTAGTGAGGTATGACTTGAACCATTTTGCAGCACTGCCCGTGACACCATAGAATTCTAATTTACTTAAAAGGATGTTGTGGTTCACGCAATCAAATGCCTTTGACAAATCACAGAAAATACCTTCTGCTTGTAATTTGTTATTTAATGAATTTAGCACATTTTCACTGTAGGTGTAAATAACCTTCTCGATATCAGAACCCTTCAGAAATCCAAACTGTGTTCTTGATAATATTTGCGGTCAGATGGTTGAGAAGCTGCCCAGTGGCGATACAGCATAGGAATGGTAGGTTATGTTTACGAGCCATTGATTACCAGCAACTAAAGCTGTCACATAGCCATCTACTGATTTCTATGATTTTGGCTTAGAGCTTGCGATACCCTTAGAACCGATTTTTGAACCTTCCTCTTTGCTTGCAAATGCCACACGATGATGGAATGATCACAGTTCATCAAATTTGCCAATTCTCGAGCAGACTGACGTGGATCATTGTGGATTAAAGCGTTTAAACGATCTTCATAAAACCTCAAAGGTCTTCCTGAAGCTGGAGTGTCACTAACGTCAAAACGACCCTCCTTAAAACGACAAAAAATTTTTTCTTGCCTGGCTCTGTCCAGTGGCAATATCCCTGGACACAGAGCAGATGTTTCTGGCTGCCTGCACTGCTGTCACCCCTCTATCGAACTCAGACAGAAGAATACGTCGGAAATGTTTCGATTTCTCCACTTCGCACTGCATTTTCTAGCATGCAAAGGTCCACTCCCTATCTCTAAATGACAAAATGACAATATGTAAGCTCAAACAGCAACAGTGATCTACAAGTAAAAAATTGTAATCGATAAATAAATCCATAGTAACCGGAATATCAACATGCAAAGCAAAACCGTTACATGTTATATTCAAAATATAGGCGGTTGAAGGAGTTTTCACTTATACATTTTTACTTCACCTTTATAAGCTCACAACAAAAACTTCACGTTGTTGTTCAATATGAAATGAAAAGTAAGAGCACCCTGCGTGAAGATACTGCTATTGCGGAACGTTGAGCTGATTAGTAGCTCACCGAACTTGGGCGGTACGATAAACTACAAAATTTTATCTTGCATGACACCGATCAAAAGGTGTGCATGTGCGATACTTGTCCATATGACACTCCCCCCCCCCTCCACACACACACACACACACACACACACACACACACACACACACAAATAGACATACACACAAATACACATACACACATACACACAAATACACACACTGTGGAAAGAAATGGGGCTGTACTACATTATTTCAGTATTTTTCACGAAAGTAGATGACTAAAAACGCACTGTTCATGTTCTAATGTGTAGACCATGTGTTTCACAAGAAGTATATCAAAATCTTCTATTTGCACGTTGCAAAAAAATGTTGTTTGCAGTATTCCGGAGGGAGATATGCTGATGAAGGAAGACAAACAGGGACATATAACTGACTGGAATTAACTATTACTCCATGGGGTTTTCAACACTTGGGGCAGGCAGGCTATGAAACAAAGGCACTTAAAACTGTATTTTTTCTAGGATTAGTTAATGGATTTTTCGTATTTTGTGATGGTGAGTTCAGAAGGATTAATTCAGTCACACAGCCACAGATTAGTTTGCGGGAGAATGTATTATGCAGTTGAAGTGAAAGTTAAGACAACTGTAACCCGTCGCTTGTGACATTGACACAACTGCTCGTCTGCGTTTCAAAGTAATCGGGTACTTCAGACGTGTAACAATGGAGATATAGTGTGTCACACTTGAAAGTTTAAGTGAAAAGATTCCAACGGAAATCCACAGTGCTTGATGCAAAGTCGTTTGATGATAAGGTAATGGAGAGAGACGCAGTATCCTGTTGGGCTTTCCGTTTTCGTGAATGACATGATAGCATGTAAGATGGCTAATAGCACTGCCATTAAATTAATGAAATTTGATACTTGTGGTGGAGTCCCACGAATATAAATCTTCTATCTACACCTGGGAAAAAAGCACATCGTGAAGGATTCAGTGACAAACGTTTGGGAAATAAAAAAAGACGATAGATGGGCTGTGTGTAGCATCGCTGGAGGAACAGAATGATGCGGGCCCTGCGGCATCTTTGAATCTGTACTTAAAATGAAGCATCATTTATTCGAGAACAAAAATAGTCAATTCAGTTACAATTTTTATTGAGAAGTTAAGCGACAAAACTTAAAAATTTGTTAGAATTCCTACTTACATGTGCCATTCCCTTGCTTACTGAACATAGACAAGTTCGTGACAGTATATTGTTGACGTTGGGAATTGGTTGCTTGTGTTTCTGTTTACCATGTGCTCGTGATGATGATACTCGAAGCGGACCATGCTGTGAATTCTCACAACTTCTTTACCTCGCTTACAAGCAGATTTTGATAAATAGGCCTTATAGTCAGTTTGTAATTGACCAATAAAATGGGAAAGGCTAAAAGTCTCAGAAAACTGAAAATCTAGATTTTGGGTGGAATGTGTTGTAGAGCTCGTTACCACTAGCCATGATGGAGGTGTCTGTCCACGCATTGCATTAGCAAGTAGTCGCTTCGGACCGATACTGTAGTGTGAGTACTCACGTAGTGCTTTGTTTTCGCTTGTGTAACGAGAACTGGAAGCTTTTGTCAGGTTTGGTGCGACAGCTGTCAGTGCTACAATGCCTAATAAGGAAAGTGATGATCGCCTTGCAAACAAGAGGCCAGTTAAGGAGGAAAGAAAAGCTCTAGAACAAGGACAGCCCTTCGGAAACAGTAAAGGCAAAAAATTTCCTGGGAAATCCGCAGCACATGCACAAGCAACATGTTCGTGTAAGTACACACGTAAGGAGTTGATCCATGAACAAAAAAAGTTGCTGGGTTCGGAATTTTAGAAAGTAAACGAACAGAACCAATAGGTATTTACTCGTTGAACCACATGCAGGTGGTACATACAGGTCGCAGGCGACGTGGCAAATACAATCATCTGGTGGAAAGTATGCGTTTTGCACATTTACTTATAATGTTCCTGGAGGTTCTTAAAAAAATAAAAGTACTAAAGTAGCTTATATGCACTTTCCAACCTCAAATTTAATACTCTACCAACCTGTAAAAAATGTGAGTTGTTTAAATTTCAGATAAAAGCACCTGTCAGTGAAAACATCAGAAACAGAATAAAAATACAATAGCAATAGCACCAAAGAAAGTCAAAAAAAGCTTAAGAATGTATGAAGCAGGACACTGTAAGCATGCAGCTATTGATAAAAATTGTTTATGTACGAACCTACAACAAGTGATTTTGTCCCGGTGCTAACATATAGGATTATGTTTTACTGCAGGCAACTATCGTTGTTGGGAATACATGTGAATAATCGTAGATGGGCCTGTATGAGTATGTGGCACCAAGGCATTGGTGGGCGCGATTCAAACGCAATAGATTCTTGTTTTTTCAATGTTGTTACTTCAGCGCTTCTGTTAACTCGAAAAAGACTTTTGTTATGGTGTGACAACTGCGAAGCACGGAATGAAAACCGGTTTCTCCTAACTGCAATAATTTACTTGGCAACGAAAAGGTTTTCTGTTATACTTATGTAAAATATTTAATTAGTGGAGGCAGCTACATGGACTGCGACCGTGCGTTTGGTCTAGTTTAAAAGCGGCGCAAAACATTGAAATTAATTCTTCCATAAATCTAAGGAATGTAGAAACAACAGCTTGTGTAGAAAATCCGTTAATGTTGTTCCTATGAAACCTGAGGAATATATTGACTTTGAAGAGATTGCTAGAAAGTATCTGAATACTAAGGACCTTGAAATTAGGAAAATTTCACATAAGAGACATTACATTGTGAACATAGTACCAGTATTGAGATTTGGAGGGTACGTTACAAAAAAGCAAATGTTTTGAATAATCATGTAAATCTTCATGAACTTCCTAATGTGAATGACATACCAAAAGTTCAATTCAGCTGGAGGATATCATGGAAAAAGATCTAGAGAAAATTTCCTGAATGTAGATGACGAAGCGCTCTACAAGGCATTTGAGGCTGGACATTGGAGCAGGAAGGAGAAAACGTGGATGGACATCGGAGCAGGAAGGAGCGAAGGAGCAGGAGGAGGAAGGAAGATAAGGCAACGAAGAGAAAGAAATAAACCCATAGAAATGCAAGTTTTTGGAATTTGTAATTGTTCATATTTAGAACACCCATCCTAACAACTAATAATTGAAATTTAACATTTTAAAGATTAGTACTTAAGGAGGAAGACAAAAGTAGAGGACAGAAAAGATGTATTAAGCAACATACCTTCTCGAATTTAAGCATTTTTTGGACAAGATCGTAAAGTGCAGCATACTGACTAACACGGTTGATTTTACGGATTATTATGTTTCAGTTTGTTTTATATTAAACAGGCAATCTGTTTCTTTTTTTTTGCATTTATAAATGTTGTTCGTTTTCAGGTAGATTGTCTTTTCCAAGGAAAATGATGGAAAACTCCGATGGAAGGGGAGGCATGTACAAAATCATAACATTTTGTTTATCTAAGAATGTAATTAGTAGCTACATTTTTTTTAAAATTTTGTTGTGTGTAGTTATAGTTTATGTATTATAAAGTTTGTCTTATAGACAACCTACTAGTTATTTTATGTGTATTAAGTACAATACCCAATAAAAAAAACAGTGTCAATAAAGGATGAAAAAGGAAAAAAGAAAAATGGTGTCAGATTTTCTTTTATCCTTTTAACAAATGTTTTTGGCATGTTTCATTTCCAAACAAGGTTTTTTTCAACCAGTCACTCAAATTGCAGATATAACAAAGTTCATTTATCAATTTGTAATTGTGGATAAATTTTATGGACAAAACTTATTAAAATCAAACTCAGTCAAAAATGATAATAAACTTGTAAAAACTACTATGAACATTCATAATTTTTGTGTAAAAAACGCTGGACATTCGCTTTTTTAATCGCACAGAAGGCATTTACAACATTCCTAATAAATGACAGATTTCACTTTCAGCTTTTCGCAGACAGTATCAAGTTATATGTGTAAGAGAACTGCACTTTTTAACATGTCACTGTATTACGCACTTTCAACACTTTTTCAAAATTTTGCGGTTTGTTGTTACAGTTCAAAACAGATTTTATTGCATACCAAAATTTTTTATTCCAGGTACTTTCAAACTTTTCCGTTTCCAATACACAATTGTTAAAGTTTCAGTGTTTTTGGATGTACTCGGCACACTTTAATATTATATTTTACGTAAGAAAGTACATTTACTTCGTTTTCATGCACGACAATAGTATAGGGCTTCAACGCATTTACAATATTTAAGTATTCGTCTACAACGTTCGCACACAATTACGACACACAATTACCCACAGCCAAGGCTGACCGTTTGGCAAAATATCTCCACTCCTTTCAGTGTGATCATGTCTAGCGCTTGTAATGGTGAATGGTACAATCTTGGGTTAGGTCGTTTCACAATACTCTCGAAAATCCTTAAATACTACATGTTTCGATAATACAGTTGGGATTTTCTTGAGGATTCTTCTCGTGTCCTCGGATGAATGAACACTGATTGACAACAGCCAAGGAAATTCTAGGGACGTATATGTATTTGGCGTTAATAAACTGCTTGACGGAGCGTCTTAGTTTTGTTTATATGACGATGAATAGTGTAAATTACTGGGGTGGTTACCCTCATAGACGGTTAAGAGTAATTAGTTCTGGACTTTTGTAACATTTATTATCGCCTGATGGTGGATAAATCTGAATTTCAGGTGTCCATTGACAAAATAAAGCACGATAAAAGTATTGTAACTTCTTGGTACCTAAGACTACTCTCTCCCTCTCTAAATTTTCAAGACGATACTTATGCCCACAGCACTTTCAAAGTATTTCTTATGTACTGGTCAACGAACGTCTTTCGGCTTCTTATTCCGAGTTTGGAAAAATACGAAAACAGTGACTTGATATTAGAGCAAAATTCGTGCACCCTTGAGTTAATGAAAGGATTTACTGTCTCAATTACATCATGTGTAGCTTTTAAAGGCACTTGGACGATGTTGGTCTTTGTCAGTGCCGAGAACTACACAGCACTAGGGTCTCCATGAACTTCAACGGAATGTAGTTCGCAATTTCTATGCTAGCAACCGTCGAATTCCCTCGTTGTAGCTCACGCTTCATCTTTTGATATGAACTGTGGAGTACTGCTCTGTCAAGCATCGTTTTATTGTTTCTCCCAGTACAAAGATTTTGAGCTTCTAGCTTTGTATGGGAGAACATACTTTTGTAGCAGCTGTCGTTTCTTTTAAGAGAAGAGATCAAGCGATGCAAAAAATAAGCGCCGGTCTTTCTCGTAGTATATAAATTACATAATCGAAATCAGGTTTTCTGTTTGTACGGAAATGGGGTCATCCATGTGAGATTCACCAACGTTTTCTCACGTATACGAGTTGTCGGGCCTCGAAATTCTCAGAGCGGCACTTGCAACCTACGTCCTCAATTACTTGCTGCATGTAGTTCCAATTTCTGTCTTCCTGTAAAGTTTTCATCCTCTACAGCTTCCTCTAGTACACAGTGACTATAACAAGAATCATATTTCAAACTACAGTCACGCAAGTGGAAGAAAACCGCCTCTTACCCATCGAAAAATCTTTCTATTGGCACTTTCAACTGCGAAGCGGCTACAACTAGCTACTTTTCGTCAAAACTAAGCAGTCTGCACTCATGATTATCATTAAGATTTCTGCTTGAAGTTATTGTTGAAGAACATCGGAACTCAACAGAAAATGCAACAATGTGAACTTGCTTAGGTAGGGAACAGTACTCTGGGAACGCATCATGAAACTGCCATTCTGCCAACGACGGCTCTACTTCAAGAGCTATAAGTGTTTATTGCAAATTGATCACGTTTTTTCACAACGTGAGGATGCCAATCATGATTGTAAATTGTATTTGCCTCTTGTATATACTTCCAGCAGACATCAATCCGATAGCTAAAATGACGATCGAAATTGACCACTCAATAAAACAAATATTTACAATCGTAGAATGTATTGGTTTTCATATATTGTCAACCACTGGACGCCACCCATCTTCATAACCAAAAACACCAACTTGATCTACTCGTATTTAGTGACTTAATTTTTGTTTTGAGTGATCAGTCTTCTGACTGATGACGCCCTCCACAAATTCCTTTCCTTCGCGAACCTTTTTATCTCAGAATAGCACTGGCAACCCAAGTCCTCAGTTGCTTGCTAGATGTAATTCCAATTTCTTCCTTTACAGTTTTCACCCTCTACATCTCCCTCTAGCACCATGGAAGTTATTCTCTGAAATCTTAATAGATATCCTATAGCCCTGTCCTTTCTTCTTGTCAGTGTTTCCCACATATTCCTCCCCTCGTCGATTCTGAGGAGAACCTCCTTATTCCATACTTTTTTGGTCCGCTTAATTCTCAACATTCTTTTGTAGCATCACATCTACTTCGTGACTCCCAAATCTGATGTTAATTTCCTCGCTGCTCTCGTTGCTAGTACTTGTTATCACTTTGATATTTCTTCGATTTCCTATACGTCCATATTCTGTACTCATCAGACTGTTCATTCCATTCAACACATCCTGTAAGTCTTCTCACATTCAGTCATGATAGCAACGTCATCACAGAATATTATTACTGATAAACTTTAACACTGTATTTTAATTCCACTCTTGAACCTTTCTCTTATATCCGTAACTACTTCTTCGATGTACAGGTTGAACAGTTGGAGCGAAAGACAAAATTCCCATCTTACACCCTTCTTAATCCGAACACGTCATTCTTAGTCATCCACTCTTATTGTTCCCTCTTGTTCTTGTACACATTGTATATTAGCCGTCTTTCAATATAGCTTACCTCTTTTTTCTCAGAATTCCGAACATCATGCACCATTTTACAGTCTCGAACGCTAATCCTACGAACGTGTCTCGATTTTTCTTCAGTCTCGTTTCCATTGTCACCCGCAACGTCGGACCTGCCTCCCTGGTGCCTTTACTTTTCGTAAAGCCAAACTGAATGTCATCAAACAGATTCTCAACTTTCTCTTCCATTCTTCAGCATTCTATTCGTGTGAGAAACTTGAATGCATGAGCTGTTGAGTTGATTGTGCGATGATTTTCGCACTTGTCGGCTCTTACTATCTTCTAAATACACTCCTGGTAATGGAAAAAAGAACACATTGACACCGGTGTGTCAGACCCACCATACTTGCTCCGGACACTGCGAGAGGCCTGTACAAGCAATGATCACACGCACGGCACAGCGGACACACCAGGAACCGCGGTGTTGGCCGTCGAATGGCGCTAGCTGTGCAGCATTTGTGCACCGCCGCCGTCAGTGTCAGCCAGTTTGCCGTGGCATACGGAGCTCCATCGCAGTCTTTAACACTGGTAGCATGCCGCGACAGCGTGGACGTGAACCGTATGTGCAGTTGACGGACTTTGAGCGAGGGCGTATAGTGGGCATGCGGGAGGCCGGGTGGACGTACCGCCGAATTGCTCAACACGTGGGGCGTGAGGTCTCCACAGTACATCGATGTTGTCGCCAGTAGTCGGCGGAAGGTGCACGTGCCCGTCGACCTGGGACCGGACCGCAGCGACGCACGGATGCACGCCAAGACCGTAGGATCCTACGCAGTGCCGTAGGGGACCGCACCGCCACTTCCCAGCAAATTAGGGACACTGTTGCTCCTGGGGTATCGGCGAGGACCATTCGCAACCGTCTCCATGAAGCTGTGCTACGGTCCCGCACACCGTTAGGCCGTCTTCCGCTCACGCCCCAACATCGTGCAGCCCGCCTCCAGCGGTGTCGCGACAGGCGTGAATGGAGGGACGAAGGGAGACGTGTCGTCTTCAGCGATGAGAGTCGCTTCTGCCTTGGTGCCAATGATGGTCGTATGCGTGTTTGGCGCCGTGCAGGTGAGCGCCACAATCAGGACTGCATACGACCGAGGCACACAGGGCCAACACCCGGCATCATGGTGTGGGGAGCGATCTCCTACACCGGCCGTACACCACTGGTGATCGTCGAGGGGACACTGAATAGTGCACGGTAGATCCAAACCGTCATCGAACCAATCGTTCTACCATTCCTAGACCGGCAAGGGAACTTGCTGTTCCAACAGGACAATGCACGTCCGCATGTATCCCGTGCCACCCAACGTGCTCTAGAAGGTGTAAGTCAACTACCCTGGCCAGCAAGATCTCCGGATCTGTCCCCCATTGAGCATGTTTGGGAATGGATGAAGCGTCGTCTCACGCGGTCTGCACGTCCAGCACGAACGCTGGTCCAACTGAGGCGCCAGGTGGAAATGGCATGGCAAGCCGTTCCACAGGACTACATCCAGCATCTCTACGATCGTCTCCATGGGAGAATAGCAGCCTGCATTGCTGCGAAAGGTGGATATACACTGTACTAGTGCCGACATTGTGCATGCTCTGTTGCCTGTGTCTATGTGCCTGTGGTTCTGTCAGTGTGATCATGTGATGTATCTGACCCCAGGAATGTGTCAATAAAGTTTCCCCTTCCTGGGACAATGAATTCACGGTGTTCTTATTTCAATTTCCAGGAGTGTAGTTTGGATGATATTTTTCCGAAAGTCAGATGCTACATCGCCAGTCACAAACATTCGCACCAGCGTAAATAGTAGTTTTGTTGCTAGTGAATGTGTTCTATCCCAAGTTGTTGAAAGCTCTTTTAAATTCTGATTCCCTATCTGTTCTGTTCTATCTGTTCTGTCGCGACTCCTGTTTCTTCTTCTATCACTTTATCAAACAAGTATTCCCGTTCATAGAGGCCTTCAATGTACTCTTTCCACCTATCTACTCTCAAAAAAAATGGCTCTGAGCACTATGGGACTTAACATCTATGGTCATCAGTCCCCTAGAACTTAGAACTACTTAAACCTAACTAACCTAAGGACATCACACACATCCATGCCCGAGGCAGGATTCGAACCTGCGACCGTAGCGGTCACTCGGTTCCAGACTGAAGCGCCTAGAACCGCACGGCCACACAGGCCGGCTTATCTGCTCCCTTCTCTGGATTTCCCATTGCACTCTGAATGTTACCACCCTTGCTTTTAATTTTACTGAAGGTTGTTTTGTCTTCCCTATATGCTGAGTCAGTCCTTCCGACAATCATTTCTTTTTCGATTTCTTCATATTTTTCATGCAGCCATTTCGCTTCAGCTTCCCTGCACTTCCTAATTATTTCATTTCGAAGTGACTTGTATTTCTGTGTTCGTATCGCAGTATCTATAGCCTCAGAGAACTTCAAGTGTATCTCTTCATTCTTTAGTATTTCCGTATAACACTTCTTTGCACACTAATCCTTCCTGGCTTGTATTTTAAATTTCAGTCTACTATTTACCTTTATTAAATTGTGATCTGACTATATATCTGCTCCTGGGTACGCCTTACAGTCCAGTATCAGATTTCAGAATATCTACCTGACCAAGATGTAATCTCTCTGCAATCTTCCAGTATCTTCCACCGTTTTCCAAGTACACCTCCTCCTGTTATGATTCTTGTAGAGGATATTCGCTATACTAACTGAAATTTATTCCAGAACTCATTTAGTCATTCTCCTCTCTTATCCCTACCACCAAACCCACATTCCCCCATAACACTTTCTTCTACTCGTTTCCTTGCAAATTCAATTCCATTCCCCATGACTATTAGATTTTCATCTCCCTCTACGTACTGAATTACCCGTTCAATATCCTTGTAAACTTTCTTTGTCTCTTGATCCTTTACTTGTGACATCGGAATATATATCTAAACTATTGTTGTCAGTGTTGGTTTGCTGTCTATTCCTATGAGAACGGCCCTAACACTGAACTGTTCATAGTAACTCACACTCTGCCCTACCTTTCTATTCATAATTAATCCTACTCCAGTCATACCATTTTCTGCTGTTATTAATATTACCGTATGCTCGTCTGACAAGAAGTCCTTGTTTTCTTTCATTTCACTGACCCCACTAGAGCCTTAGAAATTCCATTTCCAGATTCTGTAGCTTGCCTACCACGCTCAAACATCTAACATTCCACACCCCAGTTCATAGAACGTTGCCTTTTCTTTGGTTGTTGTACCTTTTTCTAATGATTACTTCCCCCTAGGCATTCCCAACCCAAAGCTCGGCATGGGGGACTAGACCGGAATCTCCTGACAATGGAGATATCATCATGACATTTTTTCAGTTACAGGCCACATGTCCTGTGGATGCACGTATGTGTCTTTAAAGCAGTGGTTTTCATTGTCTTCTGCATCCTCATGCCGCTGATCATTGCTGATTCTTCCGCCTTTTAGAGGCACTTTTCTCCCCAAAAGCACACGAGAGTGCCCAGAGACTCTGTCTGCTCTTCCGCCCTCTTTCACAAGGCTGTTGTCAGGACGAGGGCGACAACTTATGCCGGATATCTTCGGCTAATATTCCTGGCGACTAGCGGTCGCGCGGTTCCCAGGCTGAATCGCCTAGAACCGCTGGGCCACCCCGGCCGGCGCTCCCCTCCCACTTCCCACACCCCTCCTCCACACCCCACTAACCCCTCCACCTCCTTGCCCTGCACCTTCCTCAGGATGGAAATTCTAGCCCTTTTGGTTGCGTTTAGTGTTATCCACGTCGAAGTGCGAAAGGTCTGTGAATCGTGTAGTTGAGGCGGAACCAGGGTACCACTCAGATCTGGAAAACCACCTAAAAATTCTACTCAGACTGACTGACCCTCATCGATTCAGTCGAGGGAATTCGACCCAGAGCTGGCGCACCTCCTTGAATGCCGAAAGCGGCGTGGTAGTAAGGTTCATGTTTACATCATTTCGCTTGAGAAATGATAGAAAACTAAGCGAGGGTGCAAGTAGAATTCATTTTGTCTATTCAATGAACAGAGCACGAGGAAGACTAATACCAGATGATTATAGGTGAAGAGCAGCTACCCAGAGAAGTCCAGTGTGGGCTGTAATTGTAGTAGGCAGCGAAACTTGATAGATATACTAATATGTTAACGCGGAACCGATTTAAGCTGGAAAAATTATTTCCAATTTTGGTCACCAGGTTCAAATCTGGCACTGTGAAATCAAGAAATATGTCTGTTTAATGGATTAGGATCAGGACGTGGCCAGAAAATACAAAACAAGTAAGTACTATTAACCATCATGTCTTGTCAAATGGCAGCGTGGACGTCATACCGCCATGATACGAACAACGTACACCGTCAGATTTGCACCTGATGGCCAAAATTGGAACTAATGATTCCCAGTGACAATCGGTTGCGCATTAACGCATTAGAATCTCTGCCAAGTTTCGCTGCCATACGATAATTAAAACCAACGCTGATCCTGCGTGAGTAAAAAAAAAAAATGGTTCAAATGGCTCTAAGCACTATGGGACTTAACATCTGTGGTCATCAGTCCCCTAGAACTTAGAACTACTTAAACCTAACCAACCTAAGGACATCTCACACATCCATGCCCGAGGCAGGATTCGAACCTGCGACCGTAGCAGTCGCGCGGTCCTGCGTGAGTAGCTGCAGTTTAATTATAACCATCTGGTGTAAGTAGTGACGGACCTGAACCGTGAAATGGATATAACTGCGAATGATCGTTTGGTATGATGTGCCCGTTACAATAATATGTCGCCAGCGGATGATTGAAAAGTGAAGGAGGAAATAAATAATAGAACATAAATGGTTTAACTGTTCTACCGTTGGACCTTGACTCGGATCACGAACAAGGACCAGTGGCCGCCTGTAGCGTCTTGAATGGAATGAGAAACACGGACAGTTCAGACAGTTCAGCTCTCGAAAAAAAGCATCACGGGCGAGGAGACTTGGTGTTGTGAATAGGGACCTACTGACAAAGTGCAGACTAGGCCTCCGATATTTCGCTAAGACCAAAGAAGGTACGAATGTGACGCGTGAGTTGAACAGCGTCCCAAAGAAACACCCTTCTGACAGTTTCACGTGGCTGTATGAACGTTTCTGTGCGTTGTACTCAAATGGGAGAGACAACATGGAACACAGAAGCGTTAAAATTATCATTTTATCTCTATTTTTTTGTTACTCCAGTCTCGAAACTTTTTGGACTGACGGGATATGTTCCTTTGGAATACTCGACGTGCGTACAACTTTACAAATAATTTATTATAGCTCTGTTCGTTAGCCTAAGGGACATCGAACATCTTAGCAAGTAGTCCCAGTAACAAACGTGATTTCTTGAATATCAGTCACATACACAACCTATTAAATTTCAAGTGTATCTCAGCCAGTGACTAGTTCCACCCTTGCAGATCACGTTTGTTTCTCTTGCACGTTCAGCTTACGTGCGCTAGTAGCTGCGTAATTTTTTACTAAGATTTTGAGAAGAGTATATATCAAAATTAATTTAAATTGTGAATATTTAAATACTGTATTTACGATTTATAATTTACCAAATTTAGACTATCACGTAGTTAACTGTTCAGTCACCGGGAGTGCAGATATGCTCGTGTTGTGGGCACCTGTCCTGGTCTGTTAAGTTCTGCTTTGACGAGCTACCATATCACATACTGAAGTGCGTGAGCTGCGTTTAGAAGTTAGTAGAGGAGGAGGAGGAGTTTTAGTGTTTAACGTCCCGTCGACAACGAGGTCATTAGAGACGGAGCGCAAGCTCGGGTTAGGGAAGGATTGGGAAGGAAATCGGCCGTGCCCTTTCAAAGGATCCATCCCGGCATTGAAGCGGTTTAGGGAAATCACGGATAACCTAAATCAGGATGGCCGGAGATGGGATTGAACCGTCGTCCTCCTGAATGCGAGTCCAGTGTGCGAAGTTAGTAGAAGTCTGTAATACAGTGACCTACTACACTACTGGCCATTAAAATTGCTACACCAAGAAGAAATGCAGATGATAAACGGTTATTCATTGGACAAATATATTATACTGCAACTAACATGTGATTACATTTTCACCCAATTTTGGTGCATAGATCCTGAGAAATCAGTACCCAGACCAACCACCTCTGGCCGTAATAACGTCCGTGATACGCCTGGGCATTGAGTCAAACAGAGCTTGGATGGCGTGTACAGGTACAGCTGCCCATGCAGTTTCAACACCATACCACGGTTCATCAAGAGTAGTGACTGGCGTATTGTGACGAGCTAGTTGCTCGGCCACCATTGATCAGACGCTTTCAATTGGTGAAAGATCTGGAGAATGTGCTGGCCAGGGCAGCAGTCGAACATTTGCTCTATCCAGAAAGGCCCGTACAGAACCTGCAAGATGCGGTCGTGCATTATCCTGCTGAAATGTAGGGTTTCACAGGGATCCAATGAAGGGTAGAGCCACGGGTCGTAACACGTCTGAAATGTAACGTCCACTGTTCAAAGTGCCGTCAATGCGAACAAGAGCTGACCGAGACGTGTAACCAGTGGCACCCCATACCATCACGCTGGGTGATACGCCAGTATGGCGATGACGAATACACGCTTCCAATGTGCGTTCACCGCGATGTCTCCAGACACGGATGCGACCATCATGATGCTGTAAACAGAACCTGGATTCATCCGAAAAAATGACGGTTTGCCATTCGTGCACCCAGGTTCGTCGTCGAGTACACCATCGCAGGCGCTCCTGTCGGTGATGCAGCGTCAAGGGTAACCGCAGCCATGGTCTCCGAGCTGATAGTCCATGATGCTGCAAACGTCGTCGAACTGTTCGTGCAGATGGTTGTTTTCTTGCAAACGTCCCCACTTGTTTACTCAGGGATCGAGACGTGGCTGCACGATCCGTTACAAAAAAATGGTTCAAATGGCTCTGAGCACTATGGCACTTAATATCTGTGGTCATCAGTTCCCTAGAACTTATAACTACTTAAACCTAACTAACCTAAGGACATCACACACATCCATGTCCGAGTCAGGATTCGAACCTGCGACCGTAGCAGTCGCGCGATTCCGGACTGAGCGCGATCCGTTACAGCCATGCGGATAAGATGCCTGTCATCTCGACTGCTAGTGATAAGAGACCGTTGTGATCGAGCACGGCGTTCCCTATTACCCTCCTGAACCCACCGATTCCGTATTCTGCTAACAGTCATCGGATCTCCACCAACGCGAGCAGCAGTGTCGCGATACGATAAACCGCAATCGCGATAGGCTACAATCCGACCTTTATCAAAGTCGGAAACGCGATGGTACGCATTTCTCCTTCTTACACGAGGCATCACAACAACGTTTCACCAGCCAACGCCGGTCAACTGCTGTTTGTGTGCGAGGAATCAGTTGGAAACTTCCCTCGTATGAGCACATTGTAGGTGTCGCCACCGGCGCCAGCCTTGTGTGAATGCTCTGAAAAGCTAATCACTTGCATATCACAGCATCTTCTTCCTGTCGGTTGAATTTCACGTCTGTAGCACGTCATCTTCGTGGTGTAGCAATTTTTATGGCCAGTAGTGTATTTTACTACGTCTTGCTCTTTCTTTTTTAAAGAGTTTCTCAATCGATCTGGGACAGTTTGTCTGACCCGAGGCCAAAAAATATAATAAAAACATTCGTATTAGATTTTTGGTTGCTAGGGTACTCCTGGCTATGGCTGGCGTGCATTCCTTGCGGCTACAAATGAATAATGTGAGATTGAGCCGGACGTGTATTTTGGCCCGGGGCTCGCGTGACGTTTGACAAGACATGTAGATGAGGAGCACGCTGGGAGAGGCCGTGCCAGGCACTGTGGACTGGCACGGAGCAGTACAGAGCAGCGCAGCAGACGGCCGCCGGCTGACAAACTCGCAGGCCGCACGTTACAGACAGCTCGGCCGCTGTCTCTATAGGGCACTGCTGCGCATAAGAAACAACTTCTGACGATATCAGCTTTAAAGGACCTCACAACGAGGAATTCAGTACCACGCGCTACGAAGGTCATGGTTCCTTACATCTAGTCTCAAAGCGAAAGGAGAGTATCACTTAAATAAGGCAAAGAGCAGGACATGGCTACTAACTACTCGAGACCCCTGTCACATAAGCATTGCAAAAGAGCATCTCACAGATAAAGATGACTGAGATGATTGATTTGTCTTTGGTAACGTTAAAGCCACCAGAAAGGCAGAACTGATGATGCGCTTGATAAAGGTATCAAGAGTGAAAGGGGTGGACCTCTTTGAATGCATGAAAAATTTCCGTGATTATTTTTTAAAATAAAATAAAAATTAATGCTAACTGTGATGATATAGTTATATGTCTCCCACTTTTGTCTCTAAGAAATTATTTCTGTAACCACATCGCACGCTCCCTGTAGCGCTGCACCAGATGGAAGAACCACTTGCAGCCACAACATCGGTCGTCGGTGGGGATTCCCGAAGTGCTCCTGTTGAACCTGTCTCTACAGACACGTCTTCATCCTCGACTCTCATTGACTGTCTTCAGTTATGAATGTCACTTCGAACTGAGCGGTGAGATACCAAAACGTCTGTCGCCCGTCATATGGCACGTTCGAAATTACCATAATGCTTGTCTCGCCGTTGTTGAAATTAGATGTCGACTATTTTCTTCCTGCTATGAATGATTTCCAGGGACACTTTTTCACAGGTTGCCTCGTAACTGCGTAACGGAGTTCCTGGAGACTTTGAGATGAACACTGCGGAAAGGTAGATGTGGTGTCACCGCCAAACACCACACTTGCTAGGTGGTAGCCTTTAAATCGGCCGCGGTCCGCTAGTATACGTCGGACCCGCGTGTCGCCACTGTCAGGGATAGCATACCGAGCGCCACCACACGGCAGGTCTAGAGAGACGTCCTGGCACTCGGCCCAGTTGTACAGCCGACTTTGCCTGAGATGGATTACTGACAAATACGCTCTCATTTGCCGAGACGATAGTTAGCATAGCCTTCAGCTACATTTGCTACGACCTAGCAAGGCGCCGTATTCAATTGATATTGAGATTCTATTAATGTATCATCAAGAGCGATGTTCTACAAATGTGGATTAAAGTTAAGTATTCCAGAAGCTACGTACTTTTCTTTATAGCATTCATTACGTATCCTGTTTCAGACCTCACGCCAGCCTGCGTGAGTTTAAGCGCGTGCCTTTCGGCTTCCTCTCATTGTGTCAAGGCTGTCTTGTCTAGACACAACAGTAGATATCCCAGAGAAGATTTTAAGCCAAAGAAAAAAAATCGATTGTTTGAAATTTTCAAAGAGTGCTACTCCCTTAAATATAATTTTTGCCTTCTACAAGTTTTGATCGCTCATGTAAGTAATTTACATTGAAGCGCCAAAGAAACTGGTAGAGGCATGCGTATTCAAATACAGAGATACGTAAACAGGCAGAATATGATGCTGCGATCCGCAGTACCTACATAAGACAACAAGTGTCTGGCTCAGGTGTTAGATCGGTTACTGCTTCTACAATGGCAGGTGATCGAAGTTTAAGTGAGTTTGAACGTGGTGTTGTAGTCGGCGCACGATCGATGGGACACAGCATCTCCAGGGTAGCGATGAAGTGTGGAGCTTCCCGTACGATCATGTCACGAGTGTACCGTGAATATCAGGAATCTTGTAAAACATCAGATCTCCGACATCTCTGCGGCCTGAAAAAGATCCTGCAAGAACGGGACTAAGGACAACAGAAGGGAATCGTTCAACGTGGCAGAAGTGCAATCCTTCCGCAAATTGCTGCAGATTTAAATGCTGTGCCCTCGCCGGAAACTAGTTAGTTGCAAACGTTGTAATTCATTATTTCGAGATCCATTGTGTATTATAACAAAGTGCTACTACAAAAATTAGCGGAAGCATTCAACGAAACATCGTCGATATGGGCTTTCGGACCGAAGGTCCACTCGAGTACTCTTGATGACTGCACCGCTTTAGCCTCGCCTGGGCCCGTCAACACTGAAATTAGACTGTTGATGACTGGAAACATGTTGCCTGATCGGACCAGTCTCGTTTTAAATTGTACCGTGAGGGTGACAACATCATGAATCGGTGGACCTTGCATGTCAGCAGAGGACTGTTCAAACAGGTGGAGGCTCTGTAATGGTGTGGAGCGCGTGCAGTTGGAGTGACATGGGAATCCTAATACGTCCAGCTACGACTCTGAGAGGTAACCGTGCGTAAGCATCCTGTCTGATCACCTGCATCCATTCATGTCCATTGTGCACTCCGACGGACTTGGACAATTACACTAGGACAATGCGACACCCCACACGCCCAGAATTGCTACAGAGTGGCTCCAGGAACACTCTTCTGACCATCAAACTCCCCAAAGATGAACTTTATGGAGCATATCTGGAATGCCTTGCAACGTGCTGTTCAGAAGGCATCGCCATCCTCTTATTATGGACAGTCCTGCAGGATTCATGGTGTCATTTCCCTCCAGCATTATTTAAAACGTTAGTCTAGTCCATGCCATGTCGTGTTGTGACCATAATAAGATTCTGTTAAACAATACAATATACATAAAGTAAGTGCCAAACTCACATAATAGAAACAAGAGCCGGCCGTGGTGGCCGTGCGGTTCTAGGCGCTTCAGTCTGGAACCGCGAGACCACTACGGTCGCAGGTTCGAATCCTGCCTCGGGCATAGACGTGTGCAATGTCCTTAGGTTAGTTAGGTTTAAGTAGTTCTAAGTTCTAGGGCACTGATGACCTCATCTGTTAAGTGCCATAGTGCTCAGAGCCATTTTAACCATTTAGAAACAAGAACTTCTGACGGTACCTCACCGGAAACCAGTTAGTTGGCAACGTTGTACTTCATTATGTCGAGAGTCATTGTTTATTATAACAAAGTGCTACTACAAAAATTAGCGCTTACTCTTAAGCAGACTTTGTCTTCAATGATTATTAGCAACAAACTGTCAACTAGTATTATATGGGGATGCCAGAATAATCGTCCGTGTACACGAAAAGCTCTATCAGGTACAAACTTCCGGAACGTCAACTGTGAGTGATCAGGGTATTCGCTGTATCCGAAATAAATCTGGATCAGTTAAATCTATGTAGCTATAACGCAAGGATATTTTGCGGGAAATGAATAAAAACAGAATTTTCACAAGAAACGAACGTTATGAAGTCACTCCATAATTAGTTGTTCAGTGGTTGTGACACCGCACTGAGTTTATCTCCAAAGTTATGTCCCAATCTGTGATTCATATTCAGCAGCATCAGGGGCAGTAAAAGTTTACCAGCAACAAGCCATTCGTAAAAGACAAGGTTCCCCTACTGAAACGATTTCTGAGTCCACAAAATTTGTACTGTTACCTTATCTGGGACTAGGCTCTTGTTCGGAACTCCGCCAGTTCAAATCTCTGTCTGGCCGTACAGAATTACGTTTTTTGTGATTTTCGAAAGCAGTTCGTGGTGAAAGGCGGGATGGCTCCTTCGGAAGAGCATGGTAGACTTTCGCAGATTTTCTTCTCTTGTTCTCTGTGTGTACTGATCATCGGAGACGAGACGTTAGAGCCTAATCTTCTTTCATTATGTAGGCAGATGGATTCTCATACTCAGCGAATGAGTGTTGGGGAGCAGGTGCAGGAATTCTGCGTCGCCGCTTCGGGCAATGAACTAGTGGAGGCGGTTTGCCGTTGCCCGATCTTAAACTGTTTGAAGTGTCAGGTGTGTTTAAATGCCGTCTGGGTGACTCTTATGACGGCACGTACAGTGTAGTGTTAAGTTTGTGTGGTTATGTGTGACAGAAAGGGTGAGGCTGAAACCTGGTACCGCCTCACGGCCACAGTATTCGAATCGGGTGACCGAGTCGAGCGTTAAAAACCTCAGCCACAGAGGCAAGTTGTTCTATCATCAAACGTTATTAATTGCAAATCCTTTTTTCAACTATTAAAGCTTCCCAGGTATTTTCGTAGGTAATTAGCCAGTGACGACTCACTGCTACGACTAAGTCCAAAAAAGGTCTGATGTTTACAGATGTAACGAATAAAGGTCATCGTTTTATAACCTTCTCTGCAGTTTGCACACTCAATACAACATTAAAATTAATCAACATTACTGACACTCGTGAGCAGTCGAGTAAGAGTGCTGGAGAACAAGTACTCGTGACGGAATTTTTAGTGGAGAGAAATTTTCAGACGAAAGAGTATATTCGGCAGTAGTCCAAGGGTGTGTTTTAGGACTTCACTCTTTATAAGACATACTTAGGGACTTCAGAAAGTAAGTTACTGATGTCGTCCAACGTTAAGATCATTGCACAACAAGAGTGCTTCATTGTCAGAAGAATGTTTAAGACCTGGATTTCCTACAGACAGCCGGCCGCGGTGGTCTCACGGTTCTAGGCGCGCAGTCCGGAACCGTGCGGCTGCTAAGGTCGCAGGTTCGAATCCTGCCTCGGGCATGGATGTGTGTGATGTCCTTAGGTTTAAGTAGTTCTAAGTTCTAGGGGACTAATGACCACAGCAGTTGAGTCCCATAGTGCTCAGAGCCATTTCCTACAGACACAGTTGTCCTACGTTACTGGTAACAGGTACATCACAGTGTGCGACGGAAATGGTGCGGAAACATTCAACGTACTTTAAGTACTCGGGGCAGTACGATTCATGCAGGCAAAACGTGTAAATTGCACAGATTCACCGCGTAATTCTTGCAGTATATGGATCAAATGCAATGTCCCTTCCTGCCTTTCTGGAATAGTGTCAACAACCTGGAAAAGACCACACGGATTAGGTTGATGATGATCGGTAAGCCCAGACCTTATATCACGCGATTTCCATCTTTTTGGCAAGCCGAAAGGACATTTGGGGTACAAGATATTTTCCGAATTCGGAAGCTACATGAGGCTGTTTGTGACTAATGTTATATATACAGAAGGTCCCCACACTAGAAAACTGTAATGAAATGCAAGAAGTCCTGAAAACAGATCGATGTATGGAGTAGGGATTGGTGGCCGACCCTCAACATAAAAATATGTAAGGCTCTGCATATAAATCGACGGAATTATTGTACGACTGCGCTATTGCAGAACGGTCGTCAGTTAAATATCTGGGAGAATGAGATTTTTACTCTGCAGCGGAATGTGCGTTGATATGAAACTTCCTAGCAGATTAAAACTGTGTGTCGGACCGAGACTCGAACTCGGGACCTTTGCCTTTCGCGGGCAAGTGCTCTACCGTTTGAGCTACCCAAGCACGACTCACGTCCCGTCCTCACAGCTTCACTTCTGCCAGTATCTCGTGTCCTACCTTCCAAACTTTACAGAAGCTCTCCTGCGAACCTTGCAGCACTAGCACTCCTGAAAGAAAGGATATTGGGGAGACATGGCTTAGCCACAGCCTGGGGGATGTTCCCGGAATGAGATTTTCACTCTGCAGCGGAGTGTGCGCTGATATGAAACTTCCTGGCAGATGAAAACTGTGTGCCGGACCGAGACTCGAAGTCGGGACCTTTGCCTTTCGCGGGAAAGTGCTCTAGCATCTGAGCCACCCAAGCACTACTCACGCCCCGTCCTCGCAGTTTCATTTCTGCCAGTATCTCGTCTCCTACCTTCCAAACTGGCCGAAGTAAAGCTGTGAGGACGGGGCGTGAGTCGTGCTTGGGTGGCTCAGATGGTAGAGCATTTGCCCGCGAAATGCAAAGGTCTCGAGTTCAAGTCTCTGTCCGGCACACAGTTTTTATCTGCTAGGAAGTTTCATCTGGGAGTATGTGTACGGAGTGATTGAAAGCGAAACGACCAGATAAAACTAGTCGTAGAAGAACAGATGCATGACTCAGAGTCATTGGAATAATCCTCAGGAATCCGCTCACACTGTAAGAGTTGCGTTAAGCGTCATGCTGTGATTTACTATTAATGTTCCAAGAGCAAACATTTGTAGAAGACCAAAATGTTGCTTGCTTTTACATACCTCGGGAAAAGACCATGAAGGCAAAATGTGGCAGTTTCCACTTCACATTTAGGTTTACCAACAATAGTTCTTCCTGCACACCCTTCGCTAGCTGAACAGGAAAGGGGGCTGGTCTGGGTGGCCGAGCGGTTCTAGGCGCTACAGTCTGGAACCGCGTGACCGCTACGGTCGCAGGTTCAAATCCTGCCTCGGGCATGGATGTGTGTGATGTCCTTAGGTTAGTTAGGTTTAAGAAGTTTTAAGTTCTAGAGGACTGATGACCTCAGAAGCTAAGTCCCATAGTGCTCAGAGCCATTTGAACCATTTGAACCAGGAAAGGGGGAAGTGACAATGGTGCATGAACTACTCTTTTTCACACACCAGTAGGTGGTTTGCTGTGAACATAATAACTAGCTTGTCACGTTACAGGTATGTCGTTAAACGTTGCACTGACCAACACTGATGTGATATAAGAGAACAAGAAGTGGGAGACGCACGATATCAACGCATTTAGTTGCGGCCAGATAGTGGATGCTTGACGCATCGAGCACTCTCTCTCATGTCGTGAAATCACTGGTTTTTCACGTGTCACCTTGGCAAGAGCGTATATTGACTGCTTCAATTCGAGTAAACCGCTGCCGCAAGAATCAGCTGCCGCGGGGAACATCATTTAATGCCATCATTTGCTAATGACTTGCACGGACTCCAAAACGGTCCTCAGTTCATTACGACTTAACGACCGGAAAGGATAGGCTGAAGAAGCTACGTCCTTACACTGGTACAACTGCTTAATATGTCACGGTCTCAATGATTGGAAGAGGTGCTGGATCGCGGCCGTTGGACGTGCGGTGAATAGGAAAATATCGCCGGGCCTACGAATGTACAGACCAACTGCCAAAAATCTCCCTTCAACAGACTGCGTGCAATTATTTCTCTCTCATCTAGACCTTCACGAGAGGAAAAAGTATCGTCATTAAAAGATTAAGGGCAGGTTACATGGATATCAATAAGAGTGTTGCAAAAACTAATATCCTTTTTAGACAGTGACTCCTGCTCTGAAAAGGAGAACCCGCTACCCGCTGCGTGTCTTGGAACCGACCACCCAGCACCCTACTTCCTGGACTGACCGTGCCTACTTTGTCGTCACGCTTATAGTGGATGGATGAAGGACACAATGTGGTGCTCAACTGTACTTAAAAAATGTCGACGATAGTCTCAATGGAAATGTATGTTTTTGTACAGCTCCACAAACATATTAACAAAAACCTCGCAGATTCAAAGGCACTGAAACAAATGGCACAAGTGTCTGGATATCAGGAACGGTAGACAACGCCCTGTCAATCGAGGAAACCAAACCACATAAGTATTCAAAGAACGCAAAATGAAGACACAGAACACATAAATGATGACAAGCTAGTGAGATAGAATGTAACAATGGCATGTGGCAGTAGGACCGCGAGGGTAAGGTAACAGAAACCGAGGCTCATACGGAGGTGTATAGATAGTGGTTTCTCATTGCTCTATTTGCGATTGGATCAGGAAAGGCAAAGACTAGTAATGGTACAAGGTACCCTCCAACACGTGCCGTGCCGTTGTTTCCTGAGTTTTATGCATGTATGTAGATGTAGATGAAGACCTTTGCACAGCGTCAGTGGTCTGCAAGTGACTATAATAATGAGTTACCATTGCAATTCCGTGATCCAGTTGTCGAAACAAGCAAACAGCAAGATCACTGGCTGATTTTCTGACTAACTAACCATGTAATAATGATCCTTCCTATGACTGAAGCACTCACTCATACTATCTATAGCGTTCCCAGTGAAATAAAAAGAAAAGACTTAAAAAACGGTATTTTTAAAGAAGAGACATTTAAAATTTGAATAATAAGCGGACACTAGCCGCTCAGGCGAACATACATTTTTCTCCGTATTATAATAATTTCTCTGTGTAAGTTTCGAGGGTAAAGAATTATAACAAAATGATCTAAAGAGACGACAAGATACGCTCTTTTGTTAATTTTTTAGTCGTCTTCATTTTTTAGTCGTTTTCACTTCTTCACTTGTCTTGGTTACGCGTAGACGGACATCTTGCGAGTACTGGCAAATGTAAGCATATTTATACTAATCATGCAGATAATATATTGATTTAACATTATTGTTCACTTTTAATTTGTAAGAGGTGATCCCGATTTCATGTCCGCCTTCCTTGAATTAACCTGCATTCGAGTAATTTACAATGCAACAATCGCAGCGGCCGATGCAACCAACGACGCCATTACGTGGCGATATTAACTTATAAAAATTAGCGGAAGCGAAAAACTCGCCCGCTATTAACATAATATTCATTTTTCTCCACAGCCGCCCGACGTTGCAGAAAATAGGTAGCTTTAAGATTATTTTCACTACCACAGCCGAGAGCCAGAGCCAGGACTCCGACTACAATGCAATGGTTAACGGAGGCAAGAAGAAATACTCTCGCGCGTGTGTGGGCCGCAGTTGTAATTAATAACTAAAGATTTTTTTGCTTTAAAGTGAACTGAGTAGCCGAAGAAATTAATATGAAATGTTTATTCAATTGTTTAACTTATATGTTCATGTTCTAAGATTCAGAGAGTCTAATTCCACTGAAGATTAATACTGTTAAAAAAGAGAACTTCACAAAAGCATCTAATTGTAAATCAAAATTGAATGAAATATCATTTTGATTAAGGCCCACCACGTAAGTCGACAACAATCAACATTACCAATAAATAACATATTAAATTACGACGGCCGACGGACGCGAGATGTCTCAACATGTCGCCTAAATTGTAAGACCATGTGGTCTGGAGATCGACTGCACCAGCCAAGGAAAGGCGTCAGGAAACCGGGTCCCAGTGAGGCAGAATTCTAGCTGTCTGAGTTGTTTAACACCTTGGGTTTCGAAGGAAACGGCCAACTGTACTGAGAGCGTACATAATAGGTCATTTGAACGATGCTTTTATCTAAATAATGTGGAACAAGTCAACTCACAGCATACGTATACACAGTTAGTGTACACATGAATGAATACATTATTTTTTAGTCTAACTCGTGAAGCAACATGTAAATATGAGTGTATACTGGATACCAATATTTAAGTAGAAATTTGTCAGTGGAATAAAAGACGTTGTCCGAGAGAAATGGTTTTTTAAGTAGTATTTAAGACTTGCCTTGTTACCTCTCAGACATTTTATTTTATCGGACAAATTATCAAAAATTTATAAATTAATTTTTGTTGCTGCATAGTGAACTCCTTTCTGAGCCATTTACAGCTTTAATAATCAGTAATAAATGTCATATTTCGCTCTAGTGTTTCATGTATGGACATCACTGTTCATCTCAAATTTTTGTGCAATGTTTATGACGTATTCCATTAGCGGATATATGTATTGTGACAGCGCAGTTAAAATGCCTAGCTCCTTACAGTGAGACCTACACGACTTCTGTGGGTGAACACCTAATATTATTCTTATTGCTGGCTTTTGTGCTGTCGATACTTCCTTTCTAAGGGTTGAGTTATCCCAGACAACTATTCCGTACGACAACTAGGTCAAGTGGAAATATGCAAAATATGTCAGGAGACTGATTCGTTTGTTCCCAAGATTAGAAATTATACACAGAACAAAAGAAGGTCAACTAAATTTTTTGAGCATCTCAGTAATATGTGTCTTTCAGTTCAGGTTTTCATCAATGTGTACGTACAAAAATGTGGAGCGTTGTACTCTATTAACTGACTTCTGCTCATGTGCTATACCCATTATTTGTATTACTATTTTTTGTACAGAACTGAATATCGTGTTTCTTTTTTCCCATTTTTATTAGGGAAGAGTTCATTTATTGAGAACCATATAATAATTCTTTAGAAAGTATCATTCGCCATCTCTTCCGCTTCTTTCCCTATGGGACAGATTAAGTATAGTGTGCGAAACGTACCAATTATGATTGTTGAATGTCAAGTGGAAGGTAGTGTTGGGCAGGTTGCTTACTCAAGTTAACTTGTCAGCCACTGACTTCTTCTAACGTCCAGAACCGCTTTCGTGGCGCCTCTGTGGTGTAATTCCTGCATGAAGGACAGTGAATGGTCCCTTGCAAC
Source organism: Schistocerca nitens (assembly GCF_023898315.1). NCBI lineage: Eukaryota > Metazoa > Arthropoda > Insecta > Orthoptera > Acrididae > Schistocerca > Schistocerca nitens. The sequence goes on along the minus strand of NC_064614.1, from coordinate 238,734,460 downwards.
GGAGAGCCATAATGACGAAAATCACCAAATTTTGAATTAATTACAATTTCGACAGGCAAAAGTTATGAGCAGCAACTGTATTCTGTGGCATCATTACTGCCTGTCTGGAAATTCTCTTTCGCCCTCCCACGACAGAAAGCCACAAATACAACTATAGTCAAAATGAATTAATATCATTGCTAGCCCCAAAGTCCAGTTAATCTGTAATCAACTTAATTTGTGTGTCGTGATAATACCTTGATTTCCCTGGAGTGTGTGGTGGCAAGCTGCCTTATTGAAGAAGACATTCAACATATATTAATTGAATGTGATGCATATAATCTACCAAGAATAGTCGTTGTGTATAATATTTTAAAATGGCACGCCGTTGCCAAATATATTTGCCATTTCATCCGTCTTTGTAAAAGGGAAATATAAGATTTGAGAAGATTTCTTTGAGTTTCATAATATATACAGGGTGAAGCAAAGTTCTCACAATCGGAGGATACAGCACGATTCCTTGCATACTAGAACTACGAAAATCAATGTAACAAAATTTCGTCCCATGCATATTTTCGGTAAAAAATGGACGTACAAGAGAGGCGGTTTGTTAATGCTCCAAGCGTACGTACGAAAAGTATTTTCATTGAATACTGTGTATCTATCCTGCCTAGAAAGTGTAGTGATATATTTTTGTTTTAGAATACTTAAGTTAGACAGGTCAATTCCGGACCTTAATCATTTCTTTTTTGACTGTATGATAATCGTTACACAAGAATTACAGCAGGTCTTCTACAAAACATTCACAGTTACGTAATACTAACAGAAATGAGAGTGCAATCTTTTGTTTATTGTTCAACCTTTAAAGATGTATTTTACCTTCAAATGTTGGCTGCCACACACTACACCTCTCCGTGCTTTCCTATGCATTGTCAGTGTGTTTGCTCTTTTCTTCAGTTAAACCCCTCGCAGCCCCCTCCAACCCCTCCACAATGTAACCGGCCTTCAGCCACCAGAAGTATTATTGTTCTATTTCGAGAAGTGACTTATTTTACGTTTTGTTTGAATTCATGACACAGCATACGAGCTATTTATCTTTGATAAATAGACTCGTTCAATCATTGCTACCTGAATGTTTTTTGGCCAGCGGGCATACCTGTTGGCAGCGAGGGTATATTGTCACTTCAGTCTCATGCCTGTCCTCCTATTCAATTGGTAGGTGTTTGCATCTGATTTCCACCAGACGGTACGCTCGTTATAACTTTGGTTACAGCATGACGGAACCGCTGGATTGCTCTACCCAGGCGTTGACATTACCCCAGCAGACGCAGTGTAGCCATGAACTCCTGCCCGAGAGTCTGGCGGCCACCACAAGTCGCTTCCACTTCCTGTCTTTCCGAGATCGGCTCACATGTCAAAGGTGCCTGTTCGGCCCCACAAGCGTTAAAGCCGTTCGACAGGAAGGTCCAAACAAGGTCAAAATACGTTGCGTACATGCAGCAACATTTCCTGGTACACGGTATCTCAGGTGACGATCAGTGTAGCACTCCCTTTTTTGCATTCGTGGACCCAGGTATTTAGTACTTATTTCAGCAACTGGAGCCAATGTTCTTCCACACGACAAGCTGAATTGATTACTCTATCAAGTGCATGACTCGGCAGCCTGCCACAAGTTGATTGGTTGTCATAAACTCTAAGGACAGTTATACAGAAAATGGAGATCCCACCTACAAGATCTGTAGACTAGCGTTTTCAATGCAGTAATCCTGAGTACAAGCAATCATGTGAACTGATTTTAAAATTGAAGGAACCATCTTTGGAAACCATTATCAGGGCGTTTGAACAATATCTTCATCCTTGGCTACCCTAAAGCACCTGTCACTAGTGTTTGCAACTTGGACGACCAATTACGAAAACTGCCCGATCGGACTTACCAAGTTCAGGTGAAGATACAACACCCCACCGCCAAAACAGCTTCTTAGTCAGTGTTTCATCAGCCATCGGCGGTAATGGCTTACCGGCGAGCAAAGTGGAAACCGAAAGCAGGACCAAGTATGTCAATTAACTTTGAGGATGCCAATGGACTGCACCCGCATGGCAGACAACATGGATGAACTATACCCTGAAGTAGCATACTACTATATTCACTCAGTGTTCCCACACTCTACAGGAAGTTGCTCATTAAACGTCAAAGTCAATGACGTACCAATGTCCTTGCGGATAGGTACAGAGGCTGCCATCACTTTCACCAATTGGGAATTATTTTATAGTGTCAGTTCATCTCTAGTCCAAATTTTTGGGGTCCCAGTGCGAAATTATACGTAGAAATGACCTCATAAAAATTAATCGGCAATTCGTGGATCAAGTACATTATAAGTCGCACATCACGGTCAGAATTTTGGGTTTTGGTGCGTCAAGAACTGTCCATCTCTTTAATGCGCAGGTGTTAGAAATTCACGACTTCACCTCCATAGTCAATTCAATGTGTACAAACCCGAACATTAAAGATATTTTTTTCAAAATTCGGCTCCACATTTTCGCCTCCCTCTGCAGGTGTTAGAGACTTTGAAGCCCAAGCAGCCGTCCTCCTATCGTCCGCAATGAGTTTTTTCTTCTTCTTCACTTCACATATTAGGCAAATTGCCTGTAACGGTACTCCATCTGTTGTATGGTGTTATATATTTCTTCTTCCAGCACATTTCAATTGAGAGCCTTTACTGGAAATCTTTGTCCACCCATAAGATTTACATACTCCTTCTATTTTCCTCTATTGTCCTTAATTTTTTCGTTTAGCTTATATACCCTGAATTTATCTTTATGTCATCATTTATTTTTCGATCTTCGCTTGTATATATTCCTCAATTTATCTTTATGTCATCATTTATTTTTCGATCTTCGCTTGTATATCCTTCCACTCATCCTATAAATCTCATTTATTGAGCCTGTATTACTTGCTCCAAGATTTTATTATTTAAGACTATTTTAGATCTTACTGGTAGCCTGCTCTGAAATCAAATAACTTTTGTTTTATCTATTGACAATGTTAGGTTGTAATCTGAGGCTGTCTGCTGCAACATACAAGGTACCCCTTCGTTTGTGTTCATTGGCTTTGCTGTTATTTTTCCTACATCTATAATAATTTCGGTCTTTATGTACAGATTCATAATAGCAGTTATGAGGTGAGATGGATAACATCAGCCACGATATTCCAGTATTCCATAATATTTCTCTTTTTACATTAGGGAATATATATTCTCATAATCTACAAAAGGAAGATGTCTTTCCCAGTTGAGCTCTCGCCTCTTTTCTATAACTTGTTGCTCTGTATGTACTGTAAAGTCATTGTCAATAACTGATCGTCCTTCTCTAAAATCTGACTGGTCTTCAGATATTAGTTTTTCAATACTATTGTTGAGTCTTACTTTCTGGATTTTGGCATATTATTTATACGGTGAATATATTTGGCTTATACCCCGATAGTTACTACATTTATTTTTATCGCCCTTTTTAAGGGTAATTAGATATACAAACAGCTATTACGTTGGATCTCAGCCAGTCTTTTGGTATCTTCTTATTTCTTCAACATTGATTAATTATGTGAAGTCCTATATGCAGGAATGTTGTTGTTTTTTTGGTTTTCAGTCCAGAGACTGGTTTTATGCGTCTTTCCCTGCTACTCCATCCGGTGCAAGCCTCTTCATCTCCGAATAACTAATGCAACCCACCTTCTTCTGAATCTACTTACTGTATGCATATCTTGGTCTCCGTCTACGATTTTTACCCTCCACGCTTCCCTCCAATACTAAATTGGTGATCCTTTGAGGCTTCAGAACGTGTCCTACCAACCGATCGCTTCTTGTAGTCAATTTGTGCCACAGGTTCGTTCCTCTTCTCACCAATTCTATTCAGTACTTCCTCATTAGCTATATGATCTACCCCCCTTAATCTTCAGCATTCTTCTGTAGCACCACATTTCGAAAGCTTCTATTCTCTTCTTTTGTAAACTATTTATCATCCGTGTTTCACTTCCATACATGGCTACACACCATACAAATACTTTCAGAAAAGACATCCTGACACTTTAGTCTGTACTCGATGTTAAAAAATTTCTTTACTTGTCATAGCCAGTTTATATTTCATATCATCTCTACTTCGACCATCTTAAGTTATTATGCTCAAAAAAAAAAGTAAAACTCTTTTACTACCTTAAGTGTCTCATTTCCTAATTCCGTCAGCATCACCTGATTTAATTCGAATACATTCCATTACCCTCGTTTTGCTTGTGATGATGTTCATCTTATATCCTCCCTTCGGGACACTGACAATTCCGTTAAACTGCTCTTACAGGTGCTTTACTGTCTCTGACAGAATTACACTGTCGTCAGCAAACCTCACAATTTTTATTTCGCCTCCATGGATTTTAATTCCTAATCCAAATTTTTCTTCTGTTTCCTTTACTGCTTGTTCAATGTATAGATTGAATAAGTTCTCAATCAGTGCCTCCTTTCCATGCCCCTCGACTCCTGTAACTGACATCTGGTTTCTGTACGAATTGTGAATAGCCTTTCGCTCCCTGAATTTTACACCTGCAAACTTCAGTATTTGAAACAGTATTCCAGTCAGCATTGTCAAAAGCTTTTTCTAAATCTACAAATGCTAGAAACATAGGTTTTCCTTCCCTTAATCTGTCTTCTAAGATGAGTCGTACGCTCAGTATTGCCTCGCGCGTTGCAACATTTCTACGGAATCCAAACTGATCTTCCCCGAGGTCGGCTTCTACCAGTTTTTCCAGTTGTTTGTAAAGAATTAATGTTAGTATTCGGCAACCACGACTTATTGAACAGATAGTTCGGTAATTTTCACATCTATGAACACCTGCTCTCTTTGGGATTGGAATTATTATATTCTTCTTAAAGTCTGAAGTTATTTCGCCTGTCTCATACATCTTGCTCACCAGATGGAAGAGTTTTGATATGGCTGGCTCTCCTAAGGCTCTCAGTAGTTCTAACGGAATGTTGTTTACTCCCGGCGCCATGTTTCAGCTTAGGTCGTTCAGTGCTCTGTCAAATTCTTCACGCAGTATCTTATCTCCCATTTCATCTTCATATATGTCCTCTTCCATTTCCGTAATATTGCCCTCAAGTACATCGCTCCTGTATAGACCCCCTATATAATCCTTCCACATTTCTGCTTTCCGTTCTTTGCTTAGGACTGGTTTACTTCTTTCGTTCTAGATACTCATGGAGGTGGTTCTCTTTTCTCCAAAGATGTCTTTAATTTTCCATTAGGCAGTATCTATCTTACCCCTACTGATATATGATTCTACACCCTTACATTTGTCCTCTTGCCGTCCCTGCTTAGCCAGTTTGCACTTCCTGTCTGTCTCATTTTTGAGACGTTTGTATTCCTTTTGCCGGCTTCGTTTACTGCTTTTTTATATTTTCTCCTTTCGTCAAGTAAGTTCAATATATCTTCTGTCACCCAAGGATTTCTACTACCCGTCTTTTTACCTACTTGATCCTCTGCTGTCTTCATTATTTCGTCTCTCAAAGCTACCAATTCTTCTTCTCCGGTATTTCTTTCTCCTGCAGTTGTCGACCATTCTCTAATGCTCTCTCTGAAAATCTGTACAACCTCTGGTTCTTACAGTTTATCCAGGTCCCATCTCCTTAAATTCCCACCTTTTTGCAGTTTCTTCAGTTTTAATCTACAGTTCATAACCAATAGATTGTGGTCAGAGTCCACATCTGCCCCTGGAAATGTCTTACAATTTAAAACCTGGTTCCTAAATCTCTGTCTTACCATTATATAATCTATCTGATACCTTCCAGTGTCTCCAGGCCTCTTCCACGTATACAACCTTCTTTCATGATTCTTAAACCAAGTGTTAGCTTTGATTAAGTTATCCTCTGTGCAAAATTCTACCAGGCGGCTTCCTCTTTCATTCCATACGCCCAGTCCATATTCACTTACTACTTTTCCTTCTCTTCCTTTTCGTACAATCGCATTCCAGTCGCCATGACTATTAAATTTTAGTGTCCCTTAATTATCCAAATAATTTCTTTTACCTCATCATACATTTCTTCAATCTCTTCATCATCTACCGATCTAGTTGGCGTAAAAACTTGTACTACTGTGGTAGGCGTGGGCTTCGTTTCTATATTGGCTACAATGATGCGTTCACTATGCTGTTCCTAGTATCTTATCGGCGTTCCTATTTTTTATTCATTATTAAACTTACTCCTACATTACTTCTACTTTTTTTGTATTTATAACCCTGTATTCACCTGACCAGAAGTCTTGTTCCTCCTGCCACCGACCTTCACTAATTAATTCCCGCTGTATCTAACTTTAACCTATCCATTTCCCTTTTTATATTTTCTAGCCTACCTGCCCGATTAAGGGATCTGACATTCCACTCTCTGATCCATAGAACGCCGGTTCTGTTTCTCCTGATAACGACGTCCTCCTGAGTAGTCCCCGCACAGAGATCTGAATGGGGGACTATTTTACCTCCGGAATATTTTACACAAGAGGACGGCATCATCATTTAACTATACAGCAGAACTGCATGCCCTCGGGAAAAATTACGGCTGTTTCCCCTTGCTTTCAGCCGTTCATAATACCAGCACAGAAAGGTCGTTGTGGAATAACCGTCCATATTTCCACAGTTCCATATTAATATCGTCTAAACCAGTGGCTTTCCATATTTGTAGCTTTTAGAGCTTGCATCAGTTCTCTCATATTAATATCGTCCAGGTCTTTAGCATTGTTCAGTGCAGGTAATGTTTGAATTAAAGTATAATCATACGACATTTTTTACAAGTTATCCATTCGTTCTCTCCTATATTATTAACGTGTATACACAATTTCCCGTTACTGTACAAGAAATAGTTTGTATGCCATGTAAATCATGGTCTGTATTGCTAATAAAGTGTTCCCGTGATCTTGCGTGCGCTTCCCGAGTCGTGTATTTCGCATTATTTCTCCTCTCTTTATATTTATTATACTTTTCATTAGTGGTACTATTCATGTTGAGTGTTGACAGCGTCTTTTTCTTCTTTAATTGATGTTTCCATCTCTGGCTTTCAGATCTTTACTCCTCCACGTTTTCTATATTTCTCTTTTGTCCCCAGAACATTATTAACTGTGTTCGATAAGACTATTTTGAAGTATTTCCATTCTTCTTCTGAGTCTTCTACAGTTTCTAAGTTGGTTAGTATTTTGTAATCCGTTTTTGGTAGAGGCCTCTGATGCTACCATCTTCTAAAATATGAATCTGTTCTTCATTTTGATTCTTAACTGGTTTCTTCGGTTTTCTCTATTCTGAATAGGCGTCAATTATTGACACCAAAAGGATGTGATCTTATCTAATCTAACATCCACTGCCATCTCTGACCCGTGAAGGAAATCCTCATGTATAATTATATAATCTATAATACATCTGTTAACATAAATCCTTTACAAAAGAATGGTAAAACTGGTAGCAACCGACCTCAGAGAGGATCAGTTTGGATTCTGGACATATGTAGGAACCCGCGAGGCAATACCTGCCCTACGACTGCTCATAGAAGATACGTTAAGGAAACACAAACCTACGTTTATAGCATTTGTATCATTAGAGGAGGCTTTTGAGAATGTTCACTGGAATACTCTCTTTCAGATTCTGAAGGTGGCAGGGGTAAAATACAGTGAGCGAAAGGCTATTTACAATTTGTACAAAAACCAAATTGCAGTTGTAACAGTCGAGGGGGCACGAAAGTTTCAAATGTCTCTGAGCACTATGGGACTTAACATCTGGGGTCATCAGTGCCCTAGGCATACAACTACTTAAACCTAACTAACATAAGAGCATCACACACATCCATGTCCGAGGCAGGGTTCGAACATGCGACCGTAGCGGTCGCGCGGTTCCAGACTGTAGGGCCTAGAACCGCTCTGCCACAGCGGCCGGCGGCACGAAAGGGAAGCAGTGGTATAAAAGCGAGTGAGACAGGCTTGTAGCCTATTCCCGATGTTATTCAATCTGTATATTGAGCAAGCAGTAAAGGAGACAAAAGAAAAATCTAGAGTATGAACTAAAGTCGAGAAAGAAGAGATAAAAACTTTGAGGTATGCCAATGACATTGTAATTCTGTCAGAGACAGCAAAGGACTATGAAGAGCAGTTAAATGGAATGGACATTATCTTAAAAGGAGGAGATAAGATGAACATCAACAAAAGCAAAACGAGGAAAATGCAACGTGTCGAATCAAATCAGGTGATGCTGAGGAAAATAGGTTAGGAAATGAGACACTTAAAATGAGTTTTGCTATTTGGAAAGAGAAGAAACTGATGATGGTCGAAATAGGGAGCATATGAAAAGTAGATAGGCAGTGGCAAGAAAAGCGTTTCTGAAGAAGAGAAGCTTGTTAACGTCGAGTATAGATTTAAGTGTCAGGAAGTAATCTCTCAATGTATTTGTATGGATACTGTCATGTATGGAAGCGGAACGTGAGATTAGATGGGTAGATCACGTAAGCAATGACGAGGTACTGAATAGAATTTGGGAGAAGAGAAATTAGTGGTACAACCAGAGTTAAAGAACGAATCGGTTGTTAAGACAATTTCTGAGGCATCAAGGAATCAGCAATCTCGTATTGGAGGGCATCGAGGAGGGTAAAAATCGAAGAGGGAGACCAAGGGATGAATACACTTCAGCAGATTCAGAAGGATGTAGGTTGCAGTACGTACTGGTAGGTGAAGAAGTCTGCACAGGTTAGAGTAGCATGGAGAGCTGCATCAAACCAGTCCCTGGACTGAAGACCACAACAACAACAATACAGAAATCATAATCCGGTTGTGATGTAAAACTTTTTTTGATGTGTGTGCTTACACTATCAGGGTGATGCACTTTTAAGCAGGACAAAGGCTTTTCGCATGTACCTCTGTTTTCTGGCATTTAATAAACCTTCGTAGCAGACAGAAAATCCGTATCTCTTGTGGCTGTATTTACGCTGATGGATGGGAACATTATGACCATCTGTAAAATAGCAAGTTGATCCATCTTTGGAACGCAATACAACAGCGACTTTGCATGGCATGGACTCTGTAAGTTCTTTGTGTGTTAGTGGAGGTATTGTAACGCAACAACACAGTGCCCACATATTTTTTTTTCCTGCTTTATCAACCATGTACATTTAATGGAGTGTAAAAATATATTGTGTATATTATTGTGATGTATATAGGGAGGTCCACTGATAGTCACTGGGCCTAATACCTCACGGAATAAGCATCAAATGAAAAAACTACAAAGAACGAAACTCGTGTAACTTGAAGGGGAAACCAGATGGCGCTATGGTTGGCCCGCTAGATGGCGCTGCCATAGGCCAAACGGACATCAACTGCGTTTTTCTTTTTAAATAGGAACCCCCATTTTTATTACATATTCTTGTAGTACGTAAAGAATTATGAATGTCTTAGTTGGACCACTTTTTTCGCTTTGTGATAGAGGGCGCTGTAATAGTCACAATCGTATAAGTACGTGGCATCACGTAACATTCCGCCAATGCGGACGCTATTTGCTTCGTGATACATTACCCGTGTTAAAATGAACCGTTTACCAATTGCGAAAAAGTTCGATATCGTTTTGATGTATGGCTATTGTGATCAAAATGCCCAACGGGCGTGTGCTATGTATGCTCCTCGGCATACTGGACGACATCACCCAAGTGTCCGGTCCGTTCGCCGGATAGTTACATTATTTAAGTAAACACGAAGTGTTCAGCCACATGTAAAACATCAACAACGACCTGCAAGAAATGATGATGCCCAAGTAGGTGTTTTAGCTGCTGTCCGGGCTAATCCGCACATTAGTAGCACACAAATTGCGCGAGAATCGGGAATCTCGAAAACGTCGGTGTTGAGAATGTTACATCAACATCGACTGCACCCATACCATATTTCTATGCACCAGGAATTGCATGGCGACGACTTTGAACGTCGTGCACAGCTCTGCCACTGGGTACAAAAGAAATTACGGGACCATGATAGATTTTTTGCACGCGTTCTATTTAGCGATGAAGCCTCATTCACCAACAGCGTTAACGTAAACCGGCATAATATGCACTATTGGGCAACGGAAAATCCACGATGGCGGCGACAAGCGGAACATCAGCGACCTTGGCGAGTTAATGGATGGTGTGGCATTATGGGAGGAAGGATAATTGGCCCCCATTTTATCGATGGCAATCTAAATGGTGCAATGTATGTCAATTTCCTACGTAATGTTTTACCGATGTTACTACAAGATGTTTCACTGCATGACAGAATGGCGATATACTTCCAACATAATGGATGTCCGGCACATAGCTCGCGTGCGGTTGAAGCGGTATTGAATAGCATATTTCATGACAGGTGGATTGGTCGTCGAAGTATCATACCATGGCCCGCACGTTCACCGGATCTGACGTCCCTGGATTTCTTTCTATGGGAAAAGTTGAAGGATATTTGCTATCGTCATCCACCGGCAACACCTGACAACGTGCGTCAGAGCATTGTCAATGCATGTGCGAACATTACGGAAGGCGAACTACTCGCTGTTGAAAGGAATGTCGTTACACGTATTGCCAAATGCATTGAGGTTGACGAACATCGTTTTGAGCATTTACTGCATTAATGTGGTATTTACAGGTAATCACGCTGTAACAGCGTGCGTTCTCAGAAATGATAAGTTCACAAAGGTACGTGTATCACATTGGAACAACCGAAATATAATGTTCAGACGTACATACGTTCTGTATTTTAATTTAAAAAACCTACCTGTTACCAACTGTTCGTCTAAAATTGTGAGCAATACGTTTTTCACTATTACAGCGCCATCTATCACAAAGCTAAAAAGTGGTCCAACTAAAACATTCATATTTCTTACGTTCTACACGAATATGTAAAAAAAATGGGGGTTCCTTTGTTAAAAAAACGCAGTATATATCCGTTTGACCTATGGCAGGGCCATCTAGCGGGCCAATCATAGCGCCATCTGGTTTCCCCCTTCAAGCTAGACAGGTTTCGTTCTTTGTAGTTTTTTCGTTTGACGCTTATTTCGTGAGATATTTGGCCCGGTCGCGATCAATGGACCACCCTGTATATGTTTGAATAATTTCCTGTGCGGAAAATAATCAATGAAAGAGTCTGTAAAGAATGGTAGTAGACGCACCGGCAAAGTCGGGGAACATTGTTATGTAAACCAAAGAGATTATAGGAGCGCGGCGCAGTCGAGCAGTGTCTGTCAAGTAGTAACGAGAGTCGGTTAGTAGCGAGTGAGAGGGTCGGAAGCAGAGGGGGAATTCTGCTTCGTGAGGACGTAAGACTTGTTTCACTGCAAGATTCTATGAACAGTATGGCCAGGCATAAGGGGGAGGAGTAATTGGGTACAGCGCAAAGCATCATGGTTAACCAGTGATTAAGAAGAGCGCTGGGGGCCCAAAGTTGATTGTGGTGAAGATACTGTGCCATACATTGCCGTGATATAATGGACCTAGCAGCACCGACCGGCCTACTATGAAGTAAGACCCGACCAATTTATTATTATATTTGTAAGAGGCTTGCCAGTGTTAGTTGCGAATCGTTCGATAACAAATACTTTAGCAACCTGTAAGTGTTGAAATTTATGGTAAGATCCTATGACACCAAACTGCTGAGGTCATCGGTCCCTAAGCTTATACACTACTTAATCTAACTTAAACTGACTTGCCGGCCGGAGTGGCCGTGCGGTTCTAGGCGCTACAGTCTGGAACCGCGAGACCGCTGCGGTCGCAGGTTCGAATCCTGCCTCGGGCATGGATGTGTGTGGTGTCCTTAGGTTGGTTAGGCTTAAGTAGTTCTAAGTTCTAGGGGACTCATGACCTCAAAAGTTGAGTCCCATAGTGCTCAGAGCCATTTGAACCATTTAAACTGACTTACGCTAAGGACAAAACACATACCCATGCCCGAGGGAGGACTCGAACCTCCGACGGGGGGAGCCATGCGAACCGTGACAAGGCGCCCGAGACCTCGCGGCAACTGACGTGTGTTAAGGTGTGTAATACTCAGTAACAACTTCCGACAGGACCCTCTCCGTATCCCTAACTAACCGAGTGTGTAATTAATGAACTGAATGTAAATGATAAGAAGAGTGAAGTTTATCGAACTGAGCTCTTGCCCGCGTAAGGCAAAGGTCCCGAGTTCGAGTGTCGGTCCGGCACACTGTTTTAATCTGCCAAGAAGTTTCATATCAGCGCACACTCCACTGCAGAGTGAAAATTTCATTCCGGAAACCTCCCCCAGGTTGTGGCAAAGCCATGTCCCCGCAATATCCTTTCTTCCAGGAGTGCTAGGTCAGCAAGGTTCGCAGGAGAACTTCTGTGAAGTTTGGAATATAGGAGAGCAGGTACTGGCGGAACTGGAGCTGTGAAGACGGGTCGTGAATCGTGCTTGGGTAACTCAGATGGTAGACCACTTGCCCATGAAAGGCAAAGGTCCCAAGTTCGAGTCTCACTCCGGTGCACAGTTTTAATCGACCAGGTAGTTTCATATCAGAGCACATTCCGCTGCAGAGTGAAAATTTTGTTCAGGAGAGTCAAAAATATTTCATGTGCAGACAATTTTGTGTTGGAAGTAATTAAATCAAAGTAAAGAAATCCGTTATCATTCTAAAAACCAGTTATTATTGTAGAACTGCCAATTTAAGTACTGAAATTATTCGTACCGAAAAGTGTATCTTTTGCAAAACAGTTTAATAGCAATTAACATCACACTGAAAAACGAGTTTCAGTTTTTACGTAACTGGTAGCGTGAAGAACTTAATTTCATGAAGAAGAGGCAAGTTTGCTTTTGTTCATGACTGAGAATTTTCTGGGTGACGATTGTTTATTGATAATGAGCGCGAGTCTGTGCCTATGCTAATGTCCACGCCTGCCAACATGCTACAATAGTAAAGTAATTTCATTTTAGAGCAAGAATTTTAATTGATTTCGCTCACACTAAGTGAGTTGGTGACCGCTCAGTTACAGTAATTTCCAAATACACCCAAAATTAATTCCCCATTTCGGAACAAAATTTCACTAGCTAGTTTCCGTATTACTTTGTACATTTATTTATTTCTGACAATCGTTATTGCGCGAAGTAAAATCGTACAATAAAGAACTAATTAAGGCTGCACCTGACTTCTTCCCGGTAATACTTTACCTTTATATTCGCTGGCTTATTCCAAATTAATATCAAACCATTAGCATTATTTAATCAGTCTACCACCCAGACAGGAAGGGGAGTGGTATAGTATGTGGCAACAAATGTTTTCGCACACGTTACGTATTTCCCGTAAATTGTAGGCCGGTGGCTTATGGGTGTGGAGCTGGTGTCTGATGGGGTCCCAACGTGTTCAGTTCAAGCATATTTGATGGCCAAGACATTAAACATCACAGTATAGTACCAAGCGCGATTCTGGCCTTGTGATTCCGGCTCCTAGAGTCGGAGGGGGGCGGGGGGTAGTGGGGAGGGGCGCAGAAGTCAAGCATGATAAACGCGGATTGAAGATATATATATATATATATATATATATATATATATATATATATATATATATATATATATATATATATATATATATAAGTCATCGGTATTTTGACAGATTTTCGCCGCACAGCTGCCTCTAGTATCATGGAAGCTATTCCCTAATTTCTTAAAAGATGTCCTATCACGCTACCCCTTCTTCTTGTCAGTGTTTTCCATATATTTCTTTCCTCTCCAATTCTGCGCAGAACTTCCTCATCCGCACCTTATCACTCCACCTAATATTCAACATTCGTCTGTAGCAGCACATCCCCTTTCGGCCAGTGCAAGTCAGCTTCTTACGTCCTCTTTTCTCCGTCCGTCAAGGGTTATTTTGCTGCTTAGGTTGCAGAATACCTTACCGTTATTTAGTTCACCATCACCAATCCTGATGTTAAGTTTCTCGCTATTCTCATTTCTGCTAATTCTCATTACTTTCTTCTATTTACTCTCAGTCCACATTCCGTACAAATTAGACTGGTCATTCCATTCAGCAGATTCCGTAATCCTTCACTTTTACTGAGGACAGCAATGTCTTCAACGACTCTTATCATTGATACCCGTTCACCTTTTACTGTGTTTAAATTCCACTCCTGAAGCTTTCTTTTACGTCCATTGCCAGCCGGTGTGGCCATGCGGTTGTAGGCGCTTCAGTCTGGAACCGCGCGACCGCGACGGTCGCAGGTTCGAATCCTGCATCAGGCATGGATGTGTGTGATGTCCTTAGATTAGTTAGGTTTAAGTAGTTCTAGGGGACTGATGACCTCAGATGTTGAGTCCCATAGTGCTCAGAGCCATTTGAACCATTTTTTTACGTGCATTATTGCGCCTTTGACGCACAGATTGAACAGTAGGGGTGAAAGACTACATCCCTGTCTTACACCTTTTTAATCTGAGAATTTCGTTCTTGGTCGTCCACTCTTATTAACCCCTCTTGGTTCTTGTACATATTGTATATTACCCGTCTCTCCCTACAGCTTACCCCTATTTTTCACAGAATTTCGAACATCTTGCACCATTTTACATCGTCGAACGCTTTTTCTAGGTCTACAAATCCTATGAACGTGTCTTGACTATTATTTAGTCTTGCTGGTGCCCTTACCTTTCCTAACGCAGAACAGATCGTCATGTAACACATTAGTCTTGTTAGCATGTTGGATGCAAGATCTGTTAAGGTTATTGTGCGATAATTCTCGCACTTGTCAGCTCTTTCACTCTTCGAAATTGTGTGAATGATATTTTACCGAATGTCAGACGGTATATTGCGAGACTCATACAGTCTACACACAAACGTGAATGTTCGTTTTTTTGCCACTTTCCCTAACGATTTTAGAATTTCTGATGGAATGTTATCGATTCCTTGTGCCTTATTTGATCTTATGTCCTCCAAAGCTCTCTTAAATTCTGATTCCAATACTGGATCCCCTATTTCTTCTAAATCCTGTTTCTTCTTCTGTCACATCAGACAAATCTTCCCCCTCATGGAGTCCTTCAATATACCTTTTTCATCTATCCGCGCTCTTCTCTTTAATAATGGAATTCCGATTGCACTCTTAATGTTACCACCCTTGATTTTAATATCATCGATGGTTGTTTTGACCTTGCTACATGCTCAGTCGGTCCTTCCGACTATAATTTCTTCTTCGATTTCTTCACATTTTTCATGCAGCCATTTCGTCTTAGCTTCCCTGTACTTCCTATTTATTTCATTCCTCAGCGACTTGTATTTCTGTATTCCTGAATTTCCCTGAACATTTTTGTACTTTCATCTTTCATCGATCAGCAGAAGTATTTCTTCTACACTCCTGGAAATGGAAAAAAGAACACATTGACACCGGTGTGTCAGACCCACCATACTTGCTCCGGACACTGCGAGAGGGCTGTACAAGCAATGATCACACGCACGGCACAGCGGACACACCAGAAACCGCGGTGTTGGCCGTCGAATGGCGCTAGCTGCGCAGCATTTGTGCACCGCCGCCGTCAGTGTCAGCCAGTTTGCCGTGGCGTACGGAGCTCCATCGCAGTCTTTAACACTGGTAGCATGCCGCGACAGCGTGGACGTGAACCGTATGTGCAGTTGACGGACTTTGAGCGAGGGCGTATAGTGGGCATGCGGGAGGCCGGGTGGACGTACCGCCGAATTGCTCAACACGTGGGGCGTGAGGTCTCCACAGTACATCGATGTTGTCGCCAGTGGTCGGCGGAAGGTGCACGTGCCCGTCGACCTGGGACCGGACCGCCGCGACGCACGGATCCTACGCAGTGCCGTAGGGGACCGCACCGCCACTTCCCAGCAAATTAGGGACACTGTTGCTCCTGGGGTATCGGCGAGGACCATTCGCAACCGTCTCCATGAAGCTGGGCTACGGTCCCGCACACCGTTAGGCCGTCTTCCGCTCACGCCCCAACATCGTGCAGCCCGCCTCCAGTGGTGTCGCGACAGGCGTGAATGGAGGGACGAATGGAGACGTGTCGTCTTCAGCGATGAGAGTCGCTTCTGCCTTGGTGCCAATGATGGTCGTATGCGTGTTTGGCGCCGTGCAGGTGAGCGCCACAATCAGGACTGCATACGACCGAGGCACACAGGGCCAACACCCGGCATCATGGTGTGGGGAGCGATCTCCTACACTGGTCGTACACCACTGGTGATCGTCGAGGGGACACTGAATAGTGCACGGTACATCCAAACCGTCATCGAACCCATCGTTCTACCATTCCTAGACCGGCAAGGGAACTTGCTGTTCCAACAGGACAATGCACGTCCGCATGTATCCCGTGCCACCCAACGTGCTCTAGAAGGTGTAAGTCAATTACCCTGGCCAGCAAGATCTCCGGATCTGTCCACCATTGAGCATGTTTGGGACTGGATGAAGCGTCGTCTCACGCGGTCTGCACGTCCAGCACGAACGCTGGTCCAACTGAGGCGCCAGGTGGAAATGGCATGGCAAGCCGTTCCACAGGACTACATCCAGCATCTCTACGATCGTCTCCATGGGAGAATAACAGCCTGCATTGCTGCGAAAGGTGGATATACACTGTACTAGTGCCGACATTGTGCATGCTCTGTTGCCTGTGTCTATGTGCCTGTGGTTCTGTCAGTGTGATCATGTGATGTATCTGACCCCAGGAATGTGTCAATAAAGTTTCCCCTTCCTGGGACAATGAATTCACGGTGTTCTTATTTCAATTTCCAGGAGTGTATTACTCAAGGTTTATTCGCAGTTACCTTCTTTGTACCTATGTTTTTCTTTCTGACTTCTGTGATAACCCTTATTGGAAATGTTCTTTCCTCTATAACCGTACTGCCTACTGAGCTATTCCCTATTGTTGTATCTATAGCCTTAGAGAACTTCAAGCGTATCACTCCTTAGTACTTTCGCATCCAATTTCTTTCGTATTGATTCTTCCTGACTAATCTATAACTTCAGCCTACTCTTCTCCTATGTGCCACTTACAAGCCAAAATCTGATTTCGGAAGAACAGTTAGTTCACCGTAGTTGCAGTCTGATTTAAAATTGTACTTAGCGGGAATAAACCGATGGGTATGATTATTAACACGTCACTCTTATTGAAATGTGAGGTTGGCATGTGAAGAAAGTCTGGAAGAAGCAAGGTTCCGGTAAAGAAAACGTGAAAATTTTCTTCAGGAATATCTGTAACCTCCCAAGCCTTAGTTATGAAACCAACCACAAACTGCCGCTCCCAGTAGCTGCCCACCTCAGCTGAGACAGCTTCCTTTGTACTGGCGGCTTGTGGTGTCAGTCTTATGGCATCTTCCAGGCCATACGTCAGGATTGCAAAATGTCTTTTGTGTCAGATAACTACGTATAAAATTTAAGATTACGCTAGAGGCTATTTTTAGACTAGTTTCAGTGCATTAAAGCGCTTATACATTGCCTGTTCTGTTTACATGCAGGTAAGACTCGGAATACGCATACTGATAAGGGTTAATATAGTGATAAAAGAACTGAAAATATACAAAACAAGATTCACTATAAAAAGACCAAATTAAAAATTTTGTAAACCGTTCTGTTTGAAGCAATCGATCAGCTGCAGATGAAGTGACTATAATATTAAGAATATTCAAAAAAAAAAACATATTTGGCCGAAGAAACATTTCTACAGTAACCTCCAAGACATTCAGTGCCCTTGGCCATCACACGAACTCCAGACCACTCCTCTTACGTTCAGGTGTGCCACATGACTAGGGACCAGCATTACCTGGGACGCCCTCTCGTTCCGATAACAAATGGAGGTAACACCAGTTTCTCAGAATATCCACCAGCATCTCTATGCTCGTCTTGTAAGTGTGCAGATATTGTCCTATCCCGCACAGATCAAATCCACCCCTACCGCAACTTTAATCCTGCGAGTTAGCATCACTGACTGGAAGAACCTTTGTATGGAAGGCTGCTGTTTGGCGTCTGCCGTTTGCTTTGGCGAGAAAGTAAGCCAGTCCTGCCTCAGCCTCCTTAATGAGAGGATCGTCAGTGTCTACGCGGTAAGCGGTCTTGAAGAAAGGGCGTTAGTCTGTGGAACTGAAATTATTTAGTCACGGGCTGATTTTAAGCTGTGGACGGCTGTAAGCAACTTACCCGCAGTGGCAAACTCGGTTCAAAAAGTCTTAAGTGCATGAATGCCGTTGCAGGGCGAGTGTGATTAGGCGCGTAGAGATAATCTGGCTTACGCTGAAGTACAATAAACCGAGTGCTGTCAGATCAGTGTGAACTTCATTTAGCGTGGTCATACCAATGATAGTATTTTCATGGGAGTTTCGATTAAAATTATGGGAAATGTAAATACGTTACGTGTCGCTAGCCACACGGATTAGTTCTTTCTAGAACTGTTGCGTGAGTTTAGGGAGTAACTTCACCCTGTCGTAACCATCAAGTCCGATAGCTTATTAAAATTCAGCAAGTAAAAATACGTGAGTTAGCTTCAATATCAGTAGGAGCAACTTATATTCGTTATTTTCTGGGACCGCTGGCTGCTGTGCTCTGAGATGTAACCTCTGCTTGATACATTGTCTTCGTCTGTGGTCTGGCTTCCTCTGCTCTCTTCTTTCTTGTAACGATGTTTCGCATCTGGAGATTAAAGCCGTTCACATCCTTTCAGTTCTCAACCAATATGAGGTGCTCTGCCTTGTAACGAACGACTCGTTATAATTGAACTGACAGTGTTCCGATTGCTGTAGTGCTGGCTGTAGACATCACAGGAAGCTGAAACATCGTAGGTACGTTCATAAAGAGGTGCGCCCACAAAAAAATAATAGTTTCATTTTCCGCAGTGAGGTGAAAATATGGCGCCGTAAGCAAGGAGAATGTGGTGTGGCTGCAGGAAAAGGGCAGGAATGATCAAACAAGTGATAACGTGCTTCTGACACATTTATTAGGATATGGTCACAAGTTACAACATGTGTCCAATATGATTTTCCTACTCTGAAACATTTTGCATCTTGAACACGGCATGGTCGACAGTTGCCGTGTAATCAGAGTGATATATCGTCGCATGCTATCCTACAGATGTCCGGATACATCCATGAGAGACACGATCTTTCAGATATTCCCACAACGAGATGTAACATGTATTTAGGTCGGGGGAGGGGAGGGATGTAGAAGGTCAAACATCTCCAAACTGCCTAGATGATATCGTCGTACTGAAAATTATCGAAGAAAATCTTTCACCTAGCAAGTGACATCTGATTTCACCCTATCTTGCATGAAAATAGTGGTGTGAACACAGTTGCGTTCCTGTAAAGCTAGAATCACATGTTGCACAAGGAGGTCTTTTTACCACACAGATGTCGCAGTACATCCATCAGGCCCCCGAGGAGCCATCTCCTCAAAGAAAGACGGACCGAGAATGACGGAACTTGTGAAATCATATCATGCAGTTACATAATCTGAGCGCAGTGGATGTTCTTGCACAAAATGTGGCTCAGTGTAAATCCATATCCGACAGTTAAGTGCATTCAAAGCACCGTGCGAAGTACAGCGTGGCTTGTCCATTCAAAGAAAATCCGTTGCTCATATGTGTCTGGACCGTGTATATTCTCAAATTTGCGATCTTATACTTTTTTCGATCTTATTTGAAATGTTTTAAACTCCGACTATATAATACGTCGTGCTAACACAATTAACCCTGTTATTATAAAAAACGAATTTCATAAAATTACTGTACTACAAAAAGATACATTTTTGGTTTATGTGAATATATGTTATCATAATTGTTCTTTTGTGCTGTTAGTTAAGTTCATTTTTTGAAAATTATTTTTGATTTCATGTTCCACGTTTCGATCTTAATATGACTATATCTTTACTGATGTACTCTGAAACTATGTTAACTGGGCGCCAGTGGGTTGTAAGTTGTCTGGCGGAAAGGAAGGAAGGAGAAATGTAAAGTTTTCTGTGGTTGTGTACAAATGGAACGTATTTCGTTGAGTGAACATTGTAATGGATGGCACCAAGGCATCTAGGACTATCAATATGAAAATTACATACGACTCACTTTTGTCGTCTACATTATTCAACAAACAAGTGAACCTATGAGGCTTCCAGACCTATAAGAGAACCTGGCTTCCAGACAGAAGAAATTCAAGCAACACATTTAAGGAGATCCTCAAATAACAAGATGAATATTTTTCTTTAAAACTAACACTAAACCCGGCCAACAATACCTAATTACTCCATGAACGTTTATTAGAATTAACGGTCATCCAATGTACGTAACAAACGAGGTCGTTTAACATGTCATCCATTTCCATGCCTGCCAAAAATCGAAGGGTGTTGTTGTAGCCCATATCGGGGCTTGATTTGATGTACATTCTGGATCTTGAAGGGATACCAGCGCAGAATGTGCCATGTTTTGGACTCTTGAGCAGCAGAGAGACAATTCCCGTGACACGCCTCGATCACTGGCTGCAGAATGTAACCTCTGAGATACATCCATGAGAGACACGATCTTTCAGATATTCCCACAACGAGATGTAACATGTATTTAGGTCGGGGGAGGGGAGGGATGTAGAAGGTCAAACATCTCCAAACTGTCTAGATGATGTCGTCGTTACTGATGATTATCGAAGAAAATCTTTCACCTAGCAAGTGACATCTGATTTCACCCTATCTTGCATGAAAATAGTGGTGTGAACACAGCTGCTTCACCTAACCCGTCTGTTTCTTCAAATGTCTTGATCGTATACCTTAGCTCATTTATTGATATGGCGCCTTTTCGCAGCTGTTTCTGTCAGTGATGTTCTCGCAATGCAGCGCTGTTATTGCTGCCGTCCTAATAAAACAATTTACCAGTGGTGTACGGTTTTTGTTCTCAATAGCTATTGCTTTTCATACGGGAAATTTCAACCTTCTTAATCTTTTACGTACACCAACATCACATCATAGAAGAAAACAACATGCGTCACCAAGCGACAAACAGGAAACTGATGTCAAAACAGGAAACATTTCACTAATTAACTCAGTGCTTACAGTGCCGTATTGTCACACCTAGTGACAGGAAAGGGAGGTTTTTTTTATAAAAAAAAAAGCACACTCCGGGAGCACCTATATTAATGAACATACCTACAATGTTTCAGCGTCTTGCGATGTATAAAGTCCGCACTGCAGGATACGGAACACCTTCAGTTTAATTACAAACACCTGGTATTTAAGGTAATTCGCGTAGTTTGGCTGTCTGAATTTTAATAGGCAGTCGAACTTGATGGTTACGACAGCATGGCGAGCGTACTCCATAGCGCGCGTGCCAGTTCGAAGAAGTACTTGACTTTGTGCCTACTGACACGTATAGCGTATGTGCAATTCCCATAACTTCAATCAAAACTCCCACCAAAATACTATCATTCAAATGAACAGGTTAAATAAAGTTCACATTGATTTGACAGCAGACGGTTTATTGTACTTTAGCGTAAGCAAGATTATCCCTGCAACTACATTCAAGCACGTAACACTTTTGAATCCAGTTTGCCATTGCGGGTAAGTTCGTTGCGGTCGCCCATACTTTAATATCATCCCTGACAATTTATATGATTTCAAATCGACAGCTTAATGCCTTTTACAAACATTCAGCATACTGCAGTTGAAAAATAGGTCCGCAACTTGGTTTATAATTGAAACGAGTGGTTGTAGCTCCGTTATAAGTTGTGTTATGTAGTATCTGTTTTATTTGTTGATGGTGATATCTGTTTTATTTGTTGAAGGTGATTAGTTCCGGACACATATGTCCAATTCCAAACCATCCGTATCGTAAGTGTGACAATAAAGGTAAAATCCTATGCCTATGTAGAAAAGTTGCCCCTGCAGTGACGAGCAAAGCAGCACTGTGGTCGACTCGGCAAGAGTGAACAGACCACATAAGACAGACGTTGGAGATCTCTGCAACGTCTACGTATTAATACAGAACTATGAGGGGCACTCAAATGAAAACCGACTGAAGTATCTGCACTAGCAGAATATCAATGCGGAAAACACAAGTCCGAAAACAATTTACTGGACTCTCCAAAACGAAAGAATAATAGAATCTCCAAAATAAGAACAGACTGGATCCCAACTGCAGATCGTCACAAATATAAAATAACAAATACACAACAGACCCGACTCGTCACGGGGGCCGGCCTGGGTGGCCGAGCGGTTCTAGGCGCTACAGTCTGGAACCGCGCGACCGCTACGGTCGCAGACTCGAATCCTGCCTCGGGCATGGATGTGTGTGATGTCCTTAGGTTAGATAGGTTTAAGTAGTTCTAAGTTCCAGGGGACTGATCACCTTAGAAGTTAAGTCCCATAGTGCTCAGAGCCATTTGAACAATTTTTTTCTTCACGGACAGCGATCACAATAAACAATTCTACAATGTCAAGACCGTTCGTCAACTCTGCCAAGACCAACTGCCAGAGATCAGCCAGCTAGAAGAGGCGTCTGACCATGGCTGCTGGGGTGGCAGCCCGCAGTAGGCGCTACGATGTCTGAAGTTGGCGGCCACAGCAGAATTCCCTCCCACGCCGCCCCCCCCCCCCAATCCCCCCAGGTGTGAGTGAAAGGCTCATCTCGATGTCAGGGCTCGGGACCCGGGGCCACTGGCGATAGGAGACCACGGCCAGTCGCAGGTGCAGGGTCTCCCGCCATGGGCGTGTAGACCTCCACCAGAGGGTTTGCCTGGGGCGTGACTGGCGGCGATGGTGGAGGCGGCGGTCAGGCGGGAGAGGAGCACCATCATCCCCCAGGGCCAACAGCCATGGAGACAGCACAGGATCTTGCTGTGGACCACACTGGGGGCGAAGCTAGTTGGTGTGCTGCCAGCACACAGTGCTGTCATTGAGGGTGACTGCCACCATAGCGCAGGCAATGAGTGATGAGACTCTGGTGGGGATCCACTGGGAACGATACCAGGTGAACACCATTGCTGAGACCAGATCTCACAGAGAAAAACGTGGCCTTACCAAATGCGGAGGAGCTGGGTGGGGAGGAGGTAGAAACAAGAGAGACAAGGGGGATCGATGAGAGCAGCCTTGAAGTTTTTCAGCTGAGGATGATGCACCTGAACAGTGGACCGGTAGGAAGAAAGAAAGATGGTAAGGGCATCATCCAGGGGGTGTTGGGGACGCAATTTCGACACCTGGACTTTGAATGTATGGAGAAACCGTTCGGCTAATCCGTTAGATGCAGGATGAAGGGGAGTGGTATAAATCAACTGGATGCCCTGAGAGGTGTAGAAGGAGGTAAATTGAGGTCCTGTGTCGGTCACCAACGTCTCTACATGGCCCATCAATGGCAAATAATGGTGAAAGAGCTTGGATGGTATGAACAGATGTCATGGAGGACATGTAGGAGACATAAGGAAACCCACTGCCTGCGTCCACAAGGATAAGCCAGGACTAGCCGAGGAATGGTCCTGCAAAATCCAAGTGCAAATGGGACAAAGGAGAAGGAGCAGGAGGCCACGGGAACTGGTGGTGAGGGGGCGCTGACTAGTGCCATTGACAAGAGAGACATGAGACCACCGTGTCAGTGATGGCAGTGTCCATCCCCATCCAGCAGACATGCTGTCGGGCAAGCAGTTTAGTCAGCTCAGTCTCCCAATGAGCAATGTGCAGGAGCTCCAAGACCCGCTGGTGGAAGGAGGGCAGCAGCACAACCAACTAACGATCATTATGAGAGGATCCCATCTCTGACAGACCAGTCCTGGTCGCGGTGCCAGTAGGCCTTGACCTCCGGCTGCTGCAGCTGATGACTGTTTGATGGCCACCCATTCTGAGCGTGGTGCATCAATACCTGGAGGGTCGGGTTGTCTGCCATGCGACGAGCGACTAGCTTGGCATCCAGCGGCAAATCGACTATGGCCTCGGCAGTGGCTCATTCAGGTGGAAACAAGCAACTGGGTCAGCATCGAACTCAGGGTCGGCGCCCACTGGGAGGCGAGAGAGAAGATATGTGTTGGCATGAGGAGCTGTGGCCCAAAAACGGATGTCGTAGGAGTATTCCACGAAGAACAAGGCCCAGTGCTGGAGGCGGCGAGCAGTTCTCGTGGGGATTGTGGACGTAGCGCTGAACAACGAGACCAGAGGCTTGTAATCGGTGTATAAGGTGGAGCGACGGCCGTAGATGAAAAAAGTGCACAAAACGATCAGTGGATAGAGCTCCATATGATACAAAAACAATAATCACGGCCGTAGATGAAAAAAGTGCACAAAATGATCAGCAGATGGAGCTCCATATGATACAAAAACAATAATCAGCTTAACAACTGACTTTTGGCAGAGACAATGTGGTTTATAAGAGATGCTCTGCATGTGGGCTATCATTCATCAGTGATACCTGTAGTTGAGAGACTATGTTGTGAACGTAAATGTACAGCGTACCTGTAAGTACAGTGAGAAACTGTGGTCAAATGTCATTTAGCATTTCTAATGAGGTCGGACGATCTTGGTAGACTTGCGACTTCAAGTAACCGTACAATTAATAATCACACGAATTGACGTGCGGGGACCTGGAAGGCCAAGCATGACGGATGTAGTGGCTCAGTACGCGATCCCCATCAAACAATGGGCGCAAGAGACCATTCACACATGTAGCGTTATGGCGTAGAACGCCATACCGCATTAAAGTCGTAGCTTCCAGCAGATGTTTATTAGCCAGACTAGGGTTGATGCGATTCTGTAACGTTTCTGCATTACTACAGCTCATTGTAGAAACGATTGTCATGCAGTGTCACTGACGTGTTGCCGTCCAAACTCCACCAGTTGGCAGATTTTTGCACTCGTTTTTCGTTTAAATAAAACTCCATATCATTTCAGGCATGTGTGTCAATTTTTACCTCTCTGTCTACATTATTTCGTGCAGTTTCAAATGGTGACCGACTTTTGGGTCACCCTGTATAATTTCCATCCTGTCTAACAGGTGAGTTTCATCCATGAGGAATCCCAGTTTCAGAGTGATCATTTCTCATTTCCAACTTGTGTAGTGAACGTATCACGGAAACTTCGCCAAGTACTTTGTTGCTCTGTGGTGACACGTAGTTTACAAGAAAATTTTGGTAATATACTCATCTGCAATACGCCTGATGTTGTCCGCTGTGTAAGTTTTTGCGTCAATGAACATTAGTCCGAAGAGCGTGTTCCTGTTCCAGTCACTGTTATAAATCTGAATAAGTCTCACGTATTTACCAAGATAAGTTTATAAAAGTAAGTGTACAATGAGCGTGCAGCTAAAATTCAGAAACGAGTCTCGGTACTATCAAAGGGTTGATATGATGTGGTAGTCCTCTAACCCCCATTCACGAAGAAGGTCTCCGTTTTTACCTGAATGGCGTGCTTTTGAAGATTTAAGGGCTGAGAAGTTTTGTCCTCTAGAAATTTAGAGAACATTTTAGAGTATTCGAGAACAATCCAGAACAACTGAGCGTACTCGATAGGTTTCCACGAATTGCCAGAATGTTCGGGAATGTTCCACAATGATCCAGGATATTCTGTAATATTTTGGAATAGTCTGGGATATTCAAGAGAGTCAAGAATGTTCGGGAACACCCCAGATCATTGTGGAACTTTCCAGAACACTATCGAATGTTGTGTAATGTTCTGGAGCATTGAGGACCATTCGAAACTTTTTTGGTATGTTCTGGAAATCGCCACTAGTGGGGCTACCCATTTATATGGGTATATAAAGCGAGTTTCTTATCAGTGACGAAAGGAGAGCCAAAAAAGTAGTGCAGTGAGTGAATAAAAGCAAACAGTTAAGTGTGAGTAGTCAAAGTGATACAGTGACTGAATAGAAATCGAAAATAAAGTGGGAAAAGTGTATAATGTGTACTTAGTGTATTTGTTAGTAAAAAGTTGATTTGATTTATATTTTAGACAATGCCTAAAGGTAAAAGAGAAGGAGATCTTGCCAGTTCTGAAGCAAACCGGCGAAAATAAAAAGAACAGCGAAAACGAAGCAAACCAAGAGCGCGAGGCGCGTTCAAGTTCCCAATCAACTAGAATTAGTACCATCAGCAACCGAAGAACAACGAAATGAACGGACTGAAGAATCCAGAATTGCGGCACTGTCTTACAGTAAAAGAATGCAAACTCAAGCCGGCCATGAAAATATCATCCTACGACAAGCACGGACAAGTGACAGTACAAAATAACAAATAAAGCGTTCCGCTACGACCCGACGAAATAATATAACGGACAAACACCCCGTAATCGTAAAAATGGATAACATCTGCCAAATTTGCAAATCGAAAAAATTAACTAGAGGAACACCAAAATTCTGTTGCATGAATGGAAAATTTTGATTACCACCACTACTGGAAACACCTCCGCAGGAACGTTTACATTACATGACCAGGGAAATTCCAGAATCAAAACACTTTCATCAAAACATAACAGCGTACAACGCCTTTTTCCAAATGACTTCTTTTGGTGTCGCTTGCATCAACGCTAAGAGGTATGAAATAGATTATAGTTTTTACATCGAACGACAAATCTACCACCACATGGAATCATTACTACCACTACCCAACGAAGACCATAAATTTCTGCAAATGTATTTCATCGGAAATAAAGAAACAGAAATTGATCAACGACGTACAATTATCAGTGGACTGAGACTAGAAGTACTCCGGGATACAATTGACTGATTCACATATTCAAAACAGCACTGGACCGAATGATTACTGATGACTGTAAAGTTATTATCCTAGTTGGCGAAAGACCACATGGACCACGAACGTCGATATAATGCACCTCAGCTAGACGAAGTCGCTATTGAATTGTGGAAAATGAAAACACAAATCGTGACATAACTGTACAAAGAAGAAGAGAAGGGCTCCAACGCATTGCAGAGACACACCGTTGATTTAATGCCTTCCTGTATCCATTAATATTTTTGCACAGAGAGGACGGGTGTCACTTTAATGTGAAACAAATCCAACCTGAAACAGGCGTAGAGACAAACAAAAAAGTCAACACTCGCTGTTTATTTCAAGTATTCCTGGTAGATGTCTACACAAAAATAGAAGCGGAACGATGCTTTACATAAGACTGAACAAGAAGAAACGTCACGCACGGAGGAATACATCCATCTTCGAGACGCAGTTATAAATGACAGAAACATTGACAACATTGGAACAGTGGTAATCTTACCCTCAACATACATATGGAGACACATGCACGAATAAATTCAAGATGCCGTGACCTAAAAAAAATATGGACGACCTGATCTCTTCACATGCAATCCGTCGTGGCCTGAAATTAAGGAACAACTAAGATACGGACAAGCCCCCATTCATCGACTTGCATGTATGGGATTATTGGTAGCTGGGAGCCCTAATGTTAGGCGTGTTATGGGGCCCCTTAGGGACATGGCTGACACGGAGGGAAAGGAAGCCAATGTGTACTCCCTGTGAATGCCGGGATGCCATGAAGAGCACAGCGTGCGGCCAACTGCAGGTCATGGCTCATGTCGGTACCAATGATGTGTGTAGCTTTGGATCGGAAGAGGTTCTGTCTGATTTCGAGGGGCTAACTGGAATGGTAAAGCCTGCTAGTCTTGCTTAACAGATAAAGGCAGAGCTCACCAAATACAGCATAGTAGACAAGGACCGATTGCGTAACTCTCGTACGGGGCCGAGTGGAGGGCCTGAATCAGAGGCTCAGACGGTTCTACGACCGTGTAGGCTGCAGATTCCTCAACTTGCGCAACAGGGTGGTTGGGTTCCGGGTACTGGTGAGTAGGTCAGGAGCCCACTGCACGCAGGAGGCAGCTACACGGGTAGCAGGGGCTGTGTGGCGTGGACTGGGCGTTTTTTTTTTAGGTTAGAGCGTCTCGGGGTAGGGCTTCAGTCTCAAAGGCTGCAGGTGGAACACAGGAGGGACATAGATCCAGGAACCATCGGTATAAGAGTCGAAAATTGTCGTAGCTGTTTTGGGAATGTACCAGAACTCCAAGTGCTAATTGAAAGCACTGATGCTCAAATCGTTATACGCTGAAGCCGGAGATAAGTTCAGCCGAAATTTTTAGGAAGCACCTAAGGATAGGCGAAACCCAGTTTTTGGTGCCGTGTTTGCCGCTGTTAGAAGTAGTTTATCTTGTAGCGAAATTGAAGCGGATAGTTCCTGTGAGTTAGCATGGGCATAGGTCATAGGGCCTACTTGGCAACCGCAGTAAAACAATAATTGGATCCTTTTACTGACCTCCCAACTCAAATGATACAGTTGGTTAAAAATCGAAGCAAACTTGAGTCTAATTTCAACAATGTATCCGTCTTATAAAATTATAGTTGGTGGTGACTTTGATCTACGTTCGATATCTTGGTGAAAATACATGTTTAAATCCGGAGGCACGTGTATAATATCATCCGAAATTGTGCTAAACTCATTCTCTGAAAATTATTTCGTTCAGTTAGTTTATGGGTCCACGTGAGTAGTAAACAGCTGCGAAAATACACTTGACTTCTTAGCAACAAATAACCCTGTGCTAATAGCGAGCTTCCAAACGGATACAGGGATTAATTAACAGAGGGTTGCCACAGCGACGCTGAATATTGTAACCCCCAAATCCTCCAGAAATAAACGAAAAATATACGTATTCAAACAATTAGATAAAAATTCACTTGACGCCTTCCTGACAGATAATCTCCACCCCTTTCAAATTAACAGTGTAAGTGTAAACCAGATATGGCTTGAGTTCAAAGAAATAGTATCGACAGCAATTGAAAAATTTACACCACATAAATTAATAACCGACGGAGCTGATCTCCCTTGGTACACTAAACGGGTCAGAACACTGTTGCAGAGACAACGAAAAAAGCGTGCCAAATTCAAACGAACGCAAAATCTCCAAGGTTGGCGATCTTTTACAAAAGCTCGAAATACAGCGTGGAGTTCAACGATAGATATAATAGTTTCCGCAACGAAACTTTGTCTCGATACCTGGCAGAAAATCCTGAGAGAATCTGGTCAAATGTAAAGTGAGCTAGCGGCAAGACACTATGAATGCCTTCTCTGAGCGATGACACTGTGGCTAAAGCAGAGTTATTAGTAAACACTGCCTTCCTAATTTCCTTCACCAAAGAAGACATAGTAAATATTCCAGAATTAGAATCAAGAACAGCTGCCACCATGAGTAACTTAAAAGTAGATATCCTCGGAATAGTGAAGCGACTTGAATAACTTAATAAAAGCAAGTCTTCCGCTGCAGACTGTATACCAATTAGGTTCCTTTCAGAGTATGCTGTTACAGTAGCTCCCTGATTAACGATCATATGCAGCAGCTCGCTAGACTTAAGATCAGTACCCAAAGACTGGAAACTTGCACGGGTACACCAACATTCAAGAAAGGTAGTAAGAGCAATCCGCTAAATACATTAACGTCAATATGCAGCAGGATTTTGGGACATATATTGTGATCAAACATTATGAATTACCTCGAAGAGAACGGTCTATTGACACACAGTCAACATGGATTTAGAAAATGTCGTTCTTGTGAAACACAACTAGAGCCCTTTACTCATACAAGGTGTTGAGTGCTACCGAAAAGGAATTTCAAATTGATAACGTATTTCTAGGTTTCCAGAAGGCTTTTGACACTGTACCACACAGGCGGCTTGTAGTGAAACTATGTACTTATAGAACATTGTCTCAGCAATAATGTGACTGGATTTGTTATTTCCTGTGAGAGAGGTCACAGTTTGTGGTAACTGACGGGAAGTCATCAGGCACAACAGAAGTGATTTCTGGCTTTCTACAAGCTAGTGTTTCGGGCCCTTTGCTGTTCCTTATCTTTATAAACGCTTTAGGAAACAATCTGGGCAGGCTTCTTAGGTTGTTTGCGGATGATGCTGTTGTTTATCGTCTAATAAAATCATCAGAAGATCAAAACAAATTGCAAAAAGATTTAGAAAAAATAACTATGTGGTGCAAAAATTGGCAGGTGACCATAAATTATGAAAAGCGCCTGGTCACCCACATGAACCCTACAAGGAATCCATTAAACTTCGGTTACACAATAAATCAGCCACATCTAAAGACCGTAAAGTACAATTACGAACATCTTACGCAGGAAAGAACACGTAGAAAATTTTGTGGTGAAGTCAAACCAAAGACTTCGTTTTATTGGTAGGACACTTAGAAAATGTAACAGATCTACTAAAGAGACTGCCTACACTACTCTTGTCCGTCCTCTTTTGGAGTATTGCTGCGTGGTCTAGCATCTTTACGAGATATTATTAACGGAGTACATCAAGAAAGTTCAAAGAACAGCAGCACGTTTTTTTAATCCAGAAATAGGGGAGAGTTTCACAGATATGATACTGGATTTCGGTCCCGTCACACTACTCATAAATCTTAACTCACCAAAACTAGGTAACGGAAGAAGGATGATCATCAAACAACTACCGAATAACATAATCGAAGCCAAACTTATCACCGGAAAGTACAAAGAACACACACTACTTATGCCCAGAATACCCCTGATCTTTATTGAACTGCCATTCAAGTATAAAAGATTGCAATTTCCAGTCACATTAGCCTACAGTTTTACAGTCAACAAAGTGCAACAACAAACTTTAAAATACTGCGGACTGCGACATCAACCCCAAAGACTCCTGTTTCTCTCAGGGTCAACTATACGTAGCTTGCTCTCGAGTAGTAAATTCGAAGAATTTGTACATGTATACCCCGGATAACTAAATGAAAAATGTTGTTTATAACTAATATTGCAGATAGTAACCATGTTTTTTCAATAATTTTTTTTACTTCTTGTACTTCAAGGTTTATCATTTTATTCCAACTACCACACAATCTCATATCAACTTCCTGAGCGTAGCCGGGTACTCCGGGTAGTTTTGAATAAGTCTCACGTCCTGATGATCAAAGGCAAACGGGATAAGTGGGAGCCATCGTTCTGCTAACGTCTCCAAATTACAGGGCTGAGGAGAAGATACTTTCACGTTACCTGTTTCTTTTTTATTCCCATACCTCTTGCGGAAAGTCGTCGCCGAGGAAAGCTACACCTTGGTTAAGATACATATGCAGACTTATAGGGCAGCTCGAAGAGCGGTGAGTAGCGTATTACATTTTTTAGAAGGAAGTGAACATTTTTTTTATTGGAAAGCCCCTTCAACCTAGAAAAAATATGTTCTAATAACCGTATATTATTTCTCCGTAGATTAGTAATCTGGCAGGTAATTCTTTCGTTGTAAGATGCGGTGCTGCACTGAACATTACTGCATAGTAACTGCATCAAACGGCGCTATTTCCGTATGGCCGGGTAGTGTTGCTGCTGGAACATGCTGCGGCTGGTAGTTGCGATGTGTGGGCGATATGTTGCCCGTGTTTTCTGCGTGAAATGGAGAATCTTTTGTATGGCAGGCCCGTACCACCCTCTTTCTTTGCCTGCGAATGCTTCCATCTCACTCACACCCTTGCTTCCTCTTTCCCACACTGTTAGTTCCGAAGTGATGTGTTGCTTGATGTGAAAAAATACGATTTCGTATTTAAAGTTGATTAACAAGTACAGCTGTTTTTGTTCTACTGCATTTTGTTTATTTGCAGCTCATTATCGGTTTATTAGGCTATCTTGAGTGAGCGCCTGATTCCTGAAGATGATTTTGTTTCTTTCGAACTAGTTATCAGCTTGTTAGGCCATCTTCAGGGAGCAGTTCTTTCATGAGGATGGCCTAATAGGCCGAAAACTAGTTCGAAATTAACAAAAATCTGTAGAACAAAAACAGTGTACTTCTTATTCAAATTTAAATATGGAAGTGTTCTACCAAGAAGTAACGGAAGAATTTATAAATAAAAAAAACATGATTTCGCTTCAGTTTGAAATTTGACTTGCGTATGTAGCGACGCTCGATTTGTTTATTGTCTTCACGAATGAGGAAGTGAGCAAACGGGAGCACTACGAATTTCGTAAATGTCCTTCATCTTTGACCGGAGCTATTGTACAGTATCTACAAGGAGCGCGAACTGGAAAACGACAGATGAGTTGTTACCTATGCTCACGGAAACACGTGTGATGAAACAAAAAAAAATTTTGAAGTTTTCGAAACTATGTCAAATCATTTCAGTCCTTGTACACATTGCTGTATAAGTTCTTCAAATCTGGTCGTAGATGTAAAGGGTCCGGCAATAAGACCACCCGTAGCTCAAAAGGTAGCTACCAACAATTAAAGAAAAGTATAGAGAAACTAGTTTTGTTTGTGAACTACAAACACTATGATATTTTACAGTAGTCGGTTTTAAAAATTATGTCCTGTAAATGGCGTCCTCCATTGATGACACACTGACGAAGCGTTTCCCGGAAGTTGTTCATAGTTCTTCATATCATCACCAGTAGAATGGCAACCAATGCCTGGGTGACTGCCTCCAAAAGTGCTTGCACAGTTGTGGGGCGATGTTTCTACACTTGGGCCATAAGTGTACAAAAACAAAAATCCGGCGACCTTGAGGGTCAGGCGATGTCTCCTCACGAAGAGAAAAGGCGTCTAGGTAGGGCTCTCAAAATTTATAGAGAACGCCGAGAGGTGTGAGCTGTGACTCCGTATTGTTGGAACCAAACTTCTAACTCTTCATGGTTACCAACAAACAGAGGTATGTATTAGGCGACAATAGCAATATAATTTAGGCTTTGCAATTACATCTTCTTCCAAAAAATACGGCTCCCACACACCTAAATCAGCAACGGCGTACCAGACTCTCACACAGTAGTTTTGAAGTGGTCTTGGTGAATTTCCTGCGTGTTTTATGCTGTCCACTAGCAGTTTTTTGTACTGTACGACAAGTGGAAGTGGTCCTCATCAGAAGATATCAAAACAGCGCCAGGGGGGAAGTTCTGAAGAATTTCTTCACATACAGCTCTACGAGTTTCAAAATCTCTCATTTAATTATTGGGTAACCGTCATTTTGTAGGGCTGCAAGTGAAGATGACGCTGTGAGAAAATCCGAGGGCAGCTGTATAAGTGCTGAACGCTTTGGAGATCGGTGGGCGGACGCTTTCTTTCGCGCGAAATTTTCCGGCATTGTTATAGTCAAAGGTCGGCCAATAGCTTTTTCTATTCAGTGCAGTGCAGAACCTGACACTCCAAAGCAGTTGTCGTCAAAGAGCCAATATTGACATTTTGAGGCGGAACATCAGCCTGCATATGTGCCGATCTTAAAATCTGTAACCTGTTCCCGTTGTCTAGCGGTAGCAACTTTGATTAGTAATCAAAACGTCCTCTTCCCCGGGTTCGAACACCGCCACTACTTAAATTTTGAATAAAAGTCATAAGCGATGGCTACCGAAGACTTCCAGCATAAGTCATTCTCATTCCACCAATGGCCTTAACAAACAGGGCGAAGGAGCGGACAAAGGTTCAGGGGAGTCTCTTGCCCTTGGGGTGGAAAACTGCCCCTAAACTTGCGGAATAATTACCAATAGGCAACGGTATGCAGTAGCTGCAGAATGCAATTGAAACCACTGTACTAAATACATGTATGTGTAACCATAGGGCGTGTGGCCTGTAATTGCAAATGAGTCATGATCATCTATCGACTTGGAAAATTTTCCGGATATCCGGCAGGGACTGCCAAGGGGGGTCACCATGAGAAAAAGTCTGAATAACCAACGGCAAAATAACTTTCTACAAGTCGGGCGTGGAATATCAGAAGTCTGAACATGATATGGAAGCAATGTAGAAGATATTCAACCCTGTTGTCATTCGTGTAATTTTGGCCAATACATGTTTAGGGACAACATTATCCCAATTTCAAGTGCTAAAAACAAGGAAACCAGAGAGAACAATCCCCTTACTGACAGTCATATAAGAATTACAGACGTCCTGAGTTAAAACCTACGTTAAAAAATTTGTATGCCATAAGGCCTCGTCACAATTTAAAAAACAAGCTGCACAAGCACGTTGTAACACAAACCTTAAAGAATAAGACATCGCAAGCCGGTGCTACCACCGTTACCGGGGTACGGTTGCAAAATGAAAGCCGCTGCCATCACCTACCAACGACGAGGTTTGCTTGAAACCTAATGCTCAGCAGTAACTGTACTCATGTTTGCATAAAATCTTTGAGAAATGTCTGTCTGGTTCTAGCTCATTCGAACACAAAACTACCACTACGCTATAAACTAACCAGATATAACATGCGTAAATCCCATGTCACTAGGTAACATATGCTGGTGGCTGCTTCTTAAATAGGACATCGCTAAAGTGTACCAGAAATTTCCTTCAGACGCTTTTGTTCTCTCATTTGAAATGACGACGCACCTCTCTTTCAAGGCACAATAAATCTCTGCCTCCACTAAACCTGATAGCAACCACTCTTCCTCTTCCGCGTCCAACATCTTAATGCTTTCCGTTTGTATCCTCCGATGATATGCTGCTCATTCTTGAGATGCTTTGCTACAACTGACAGCCGTTCTCACTATTATTATGCTCTTTCTTTGAAACTAATTTTAAAATTCCGTCCCGTCTTCCCCACTTATCTGGCTTCACAATCCTGACATTTTACTTCATACATTCCTAGTTCCCTCATAGAGTTCCCGTCTGTGTCGATCTTATACCTCAGCCTCTGTCCTAATTTGTTATGCGTCTTGAAAGCAATTCAAACCACTTACTTGTTAAATAACCTCGCTAATTTATCTCAGATGGCCCGGAAAGTGGTTACCGCGCCTAGCTGCTACGTCCAACCGATCTATCAAAACCGCCTCAAAACCATTTTCTATCGCCATTTGTCTACGGATTCTCATTTCCTTATTTTGTTTTCCGGACTTAGAGGCGTGGAATTAGCCCAGTGCACCGCATTTTTTAAAAAATACTAATTTTTCAAAAAATGGTTCAAATGGCTCTAAGCACTATGCGACTTAACTTCTGAGGTCATCACTCGCCTAGAACTTAGAACTAATTAAACCTAACTAACCTAAGGACATCACACACATCCATATCCGAGGCAGGATTCGAACCTGCGACCGTAGCGGTCGCTCGGCTCCAAACTGTAGCGCCTAGAACCACACGGCCACTCCGGCCGGCTACTAATTTTTGTTTTTCGGGAGTGGCTTGACGACTTTTTAGTAACAGCCCCTCTGAGCGTGAGTTTCCTAAAAATTCCTATCTCGAGCTTGTTGTTCTTATTCTCGATTGTCAGGTCCAGATGATTTAAGAATCCATGTTGCTCATGCTCCAGTCTAACAACTATGTCCTTATGCATCTTACTGTAGCTATTCACCAACTCATTTATTTCTTCCTCGGACCCCTGATATACTATGAAATTATTATCAGCATACCTTCTGCACATATGTATTTTTTCACTTTACTTAACATTCGTCTTTAAGAAAGCTCTTTCGTACTTATTCAAGAAGATGTCTGCCATCTACCCTGATAATACACGTCCCATTGCTAAACGTTTATCCTGTACATAAGACTTACCATTAAAATTAAAATAGCTGAACGACAAAACAGACTTTAATAACCTTATACAGTTTCCACATCAGATATTTTACCATGCTCACGTATGTTGTTTTCTGTAATGTATATCTTTTCCACCACTGGTAAAGATGGATATAAATTAGCTACATCTAATGAGGTCAACCTTGCAGCGCCATGTAAGTTACTATCTTGTATCTACTGTGCTACTCCCTACTATTTTTAACAGAAAAGGTTCCATTATGTGTATATCATCTCTGAAATATCTCACTTAATCGTTTCATTAATCTTGCTCCAGGTCCCATTCTCCCATTCGTCATGGGCCGTACCTGATCCATGTCCTTATGGTTCTTTATCCTATCATTGAAATATGGAACCTCAGGATTCGTTACTATAAAGCTGTCCATTTCTCTTTTGGTAAACATAAGTACAGTTTCTTTTAA
Organism: Schistocerca nitens; assembly: GCF_023898315.1. Classification (NCBI taxonomy): domain Eukaryota; kingdom Metazoa; phylum Arthropoda; class Insecta; order Orthoptera; family Acrididae; genus Schistocerca; species Schistocerca nitens. The sequence goes on along the minus strand of NC_064614.1, from coordinate 238,698,565 downwards.
AGAAAATTTAGAGCCGGTGGAGATTTATTGTGCCTTGAAAGACGAGTGCTTCGGCATTTTAAATGAGGGGACGGAAGTGTGTGAAAGGCATTTCTGAGTACACTTCACCGATATTCTCCTTAAGAAGCTGCCAACAACGTGTGGTACTTAGTGACATAAGATTTACACATGTTATTTCCGTTTAGATTGTAGCGTAGTGGTAGTTTTATATTAGAATAGGCTAGGAGCAGACAGACATTTCTTGAAGATTTTACGACAGACAGTAGTATCATTGGTGCTGAGCATTAAGCCCAAGTAAACATCATCGTTGGTAGGTGATGGCAGCAGATTTCAGCTTGCAACTGTACCTCGGGAACGGTGGATGCACTGGCTTGTGGTGTTATCTGCTTTATGGTTCGGGTTGACAATGCACGTGTACAGCTTGGTTTTTAAGTTGTGAGGAGCTCTAATAGCATAACAATTTTTAACGTAGGTTTCAACTCAGGACGTCCGTAATTCTCATATGTCTGTCGATATGAGGATCGTTTTACCTGGTTTCCTTATTTTTAGCACTTTAAAATGGGATAATGCTGTCCCGAAACATCTAGTGGCAATAATTACTTGATTGAACTAGGCTGAAGATCCTGAATAACAGTTGTATATAATTTGAATAACAGTTGTATGATGGCTTCATATCAGTTAGTATAGAAGATGGAGAATCTGAAAACGTAAATTCTAAAGCGCAATCTAGATGTAGTGGGCGTCATCGACTTGAAATGGAGAGAAGACAAGGATTTCTCATCAGATGAGCGTAGAGGAACATAAACACCAGTAAAAAATGGTGTAATGGGAGTAGGATTAGTTATTGATACGAACGTGGGGTAGAGAGCGGGTTACAGTCAACAGACAGACAGACAGAATCGACAGAAAATCAACATCGACAGCAATACTTCAGGAATAGATGCCAATGTCACAAGAAGAAGATGAACGAACAGAGAAATAATACGAGGATATAAAACGAGTAATTCAGACCGTAAAGGCTAGAAGTAGAAGGAGAAAGGGTCAGGGGAGAATATGGGCAGGGTAATAGGAATGAGAGAGGAGAAAGACTAATTGAGCTCCACAGATAATTCAGCTAGTAATAGTGAATATTCTGTTCCAGAATCACAAGAGGAGGGGGTATACTTAGAAAAGGACGGTGGATACGTGAAGAGTTCAGTTACATTACGTCATGTCAGACAGAGACTCCGAAATCAGATATTCGATTGTACGGTGTACCCAGGGCCACATATAACCTTAGATCACAATTTAGTAATGATGAAGAGTAGGCTGAAGTTTACGCGACTAGCTAAGAGAATCAATGCGCAAAGAATTGGGACGTGGAAGTATAAACGAGATACACTTGAAGCTCTCTAATGCTGTACATATTGCGATAATGAAGAGTTCAGTAGGCAGCTCAGCTCAAGAGGAATGCACATCTCTAAAATGGTCAATCACGGAAGTTAGAGAGAAAAAATGGGTAAAAAGAAATTTACAGCAAAGATACCGTTGGTAACAGAAGATATACTTCAGTTGATCGACGAAATAAGACAGTACAAAAATGTTCCGGAAAATTCAGAAATACAAGACAATTAGGAATGAAATAAGAAGGAAGTGCATGGAAGCTAAGGCGACAGGATTGCAAGAAAAATGTGAAAAAATCGAAAAAGAAATGATTGTTGGAAGGACTGACTCAGCGTGTAGAACAGTCACGTCAAAATTCAGTGAAGTTAAAAGCAATGGCGGTAACATTAATAGCATAATGGGAATTCCACTGTTAAATGCAGCGGAGAGAGCGGATAGGTGGAAAGAGTACACTTCTAACGCCGGAAATGCATATCCTCCTATTTCCATCTATTGTACTGTAAATTTTTTCCTTATTTTGTTACCTGAATATATGACATTTCTGTGCCTTTATATGTTGTAATTGTTTTACTATTTGTATATATATATATATATATATATATATATATATATATATATATATATATATATATATATATATATATATATATGCATTTATGTCGATGTATAATTGATTTGTTGTGTAAAGATTATTTGTATTTATACGCTGGGTCTGGCCTAGGGAAAACTATACTATCGAACGAATACATCGGTAGGTCGTGTGGAGAACCTAAGGTTTTAGGATCTTTGGTAGTGTTAACTCTGCCGCGTGGAGCGCGGGCAGAGCGAGAGAGAGTCTGGCTGGAGTAGCGTGTGGAGCAGGTGTGTGGTGTGAAGCTCCCGGGAGTTGCCGCGCTTTCGGGGTTTGGCAGCATGTAATTGCGCTCGACTTGCGATGATAGTTTCTGACATGGTGTCGCGGACGGGAAGCATTAGCTGACGCACATCAAGAGCCCGTTTCGTCTGGTGACCGTGTCGAGAAGAAGGCGCACCAACATCCAGCTTCTGCAACAGCGACGGCCGACAATGAGTGACTGTCGCCACATCCTCGATCGACGGCTTCAAACCTTCAATCAACCAACAAGGAAGACTGGAATCACGTAAAATTTTAGAACTGTATGGCAGACCTCAGCTTTTCAAACTTTTAAAATTGTTGCATCACAAAATTACAGCTACTTAGCATGAACCTTTGTTGCTCATTGTCCCAATTGCATTACGAAGCAGGGTCCCTTCCTTTTCCGAAATGAACCCGAGTGTCGTTGAAATTCAAACGCCAGCATAATTCCATTTCACTGCTTTAATTTCAGAGTTCAGTTAAAGTATTCATAGCTGGCTACAATAGTTAGACTACACAAGCACAAATTAAGAGTGCTAGTTTTGTTACCATATTTTAGCTTACCTGTGACTGCAGCTCAGCTAGGTACGTACTAAATTTTACTATTGTTAATTGTTCAGAATCATTTAATTCAAGTTCAAAGTTAAATCTCTTATTTCTAAATTGCGTAGATTCAAGTAGCTTTTGAAATGATTGTTGAGGTAGTCCAAGACTAACCGTATTTTACTGAATTTCGATGTGCTTCAGAAAGAAAGCTCACTGTTAACTTCAGTCACTAAATTAATTTTCGATTTTCCGGTTTTATTAATTCTTTTGCTAAATTAAGTGTAGCGAAATTTATTACTTCTAACAAACTTTCAGTTTTCACACTACACTTGTCAACCTTCAGTTGCCACGCTTCTAGTGCTAATTATATGTGTAATAATCTTTCTTTTTCAGTTACTATAGTAATTGTCCTTAGGACTGGCGACCGTAATTTCCCCCAAATCTCAAATATCTAATTACCGCTAGTTGATTGTTAACGTAACGGCCGCACATTTACTTTCTTTATTAACTTTACCCCTATTTCAAAATTAATTTCCACCAGTTTCATTTGCATTTTTCCTTTCATTTAGATGTAACCCTTTCCTCCCTCTTTACCGACAAATTAACCTCGGTGACGATTGCTTTTCCCAAATTTCCATTAGGTACACGCGGTTTAATTTTTCACTGTCATTAAGGTCGATAAGTGAGAGGGGGGTTACACGTGGCGACCTGGTGACAGGACAATCTTCAAATTTGAGGTTGTTCTGGACACGAATTTTGCATTGTGCAAATCTCGTAACAAAGTACTGGTTACGAACAGGTCGTTACATCAGCGAGAATAAGTAGTGGGAGTAATCCTAATTATATTTGAGGTTTGGCATTTACATTGAAAATTATTAAAATGAGTGAAGGCAACAATTGCCAAAATTTGGTAGACTTGGATACGGAACAATCGGTCGATCAGTGGCAAACGCGCACCGCGGTACCCATTGTTCAGGGGCAGGCGGCTAGCATGAAAGACGCGACCGCCGAAACGCAACAAAGAGCAGAAATGGAATTCCAAACTTTAGAAAATGTTTCGGAATCGGAAGTGAAAATCAAATCTGAATCCCTTGATGACGAATACGGGGGGACAATTAAAGAGGAAGCCGCTACGGAAGTAAAACCGGTAGTTTCCGGGAATTTAACTGATTTATTGAATGTTTTGATTAACGAAATCAAGAGTCAATCGGCCAAGTAAGAAGCTCAGGCTGCCAAGCAAGAAGCTCAGGCTGCCAAGCAAGAAGCTCAGGCTGCCAAACAAGAAGCTCAGGCTGCCAAGCAAGAAGCTCAGTCTGAAAAAATTGAACGGATGCTAGACAATCAGAACAAAGCTATTAACGTTGTTAACAACAATGTTGGAATTGTTAACACAAAAGTTGATAAAATCAAAGAAGATATTGTTGTAATTAATACCGAAATCGGTAATCTTAAACAGGAAATGATAGGCGTTCAGGCGGAAATTGCGAGCATAAATACTCGTTTTTATTCCGAAATTAGCAGAATCGAGAAAAGTGTAGGAGAACCAGTTGCTCCGATCATCGAGAATAAGGTGACGGAACAAATTCAGTTAGTGAAAAAAGAGGATCAAAAGAAGGTGGAAACTTTAAAGGCTTTAGTATCCGAAGTAGATACCAAAGTGACGAAGCAGGCTAATACCTGCGAAGAGAAAAAAAGGGAAGTAGAAACGCTTGCGACAACCACTTGCCAAGTAATTACAAGAGTGTCGGAATTAGAAAAGAAACTTGACGAAAAACAGAGCTATGTGCCAATCGATGCACATAGTTCGGAATTGTTGACGAAAGAGGAGCGGTTCCACCCCTCGAAAAAAGGCGGTATACACGCGACGGATTTCATTAAGAATTGTGAAAGAGTTTTACCCAGATCATGGACTGATGAGAGAAAAATTAATGCGATTATTGATGTATTGGCTGGTGATGCCAAGCGTTGGGGCTTAAACCTCAACATTACGAACCTGACTTTTGACGAATTTAAAAATTTGTTTCTGGCTGAATACTGGTCAGAGCAAAAACAGCAAAGTGTCTGGCGCGAATTTGTCGTATCGAGGCCTTTCGATGCGAATTCGCGGGGTTCGATGAATAGTTTTGTGAGGGCTGGATCCGCAAGTTGGAATATTTGCGTGATCGCCGCACGGAATCCGAAATAGTCTGGGAACTCTACAAAAAGCTTCCAGATGATACAAAACGCTACGTAGGAAGCAATTACAGGACAATAAATGATTTCCTGGAAAGAGTGGAGGACGAGGACAATTGGCGCAATAATCGCGACAGTGGTAGAGGCCGTGGTAACAACAACGGGTACCACAGCAACCACAACAACGATAACCATGGGAATAATGCATACCGCAACCATGGCAGCAATAACAATAATGGTTCGGACCGTAATAACAATCGGTACAACGCATATAATAACAGGAATGACGGAAACCAGTATCATACTAACGTGATACGGGCTTCACAGAATAGTAATAACGACAGAGGGTGTGATCAGCCGCCTCAGCAGCATCCGGGGAGCGTATCTGCTGGGACGAGACAGGGAAACCATTAGCCGCGCCGGTGAGGGGCCGACCGGGCGTGGAGAAATTTTGGCGGCCCAATAAGTGTAGAAAACCGAGGTGTCGTCGTTATGAAAATTCCGTATGGAATAATCAACGGCGGGAGAGTGTGCCAGTATTATGAGAAAGGAGTGCGCCCACAAGTAGTAGATCAGCTGTAGACACGGCAGTAGAAAATACATTCACTGTCAGTGAGAACAATTTAAGTAGTGTTCCGGAAATCGATTATAAAGTGGCAGCTGTAATACCCACAGCGGAACTGGAGATTGAGTTTAAGAATGATTCGCAAGTGTTGAGAGAAGATCAGATGTCGGATAAAATGTCCTTCATCGAGCGAGGGGATGCAGAGAGGGATGAGGTCTGGTTAAGGCAGTTCGGTCGCTTATACGACGAATTAGGAGATTATAGGGGCCTGTATGGGAGAAGTGTTTATGGGGAGCGCGTGCAGGATATTCCGCGTCTCGTCCCGCAGGAAGATAGTGTTTGTGAAATGATAGAAAGTTCTGGCCCTAACCGGCAGACTTTACTAGAAATAAATGATGTTAATGGGGAGCACGAGCAAGATTCGTCGTGTCTCGTCCCACAAGAGTTGGATGTTGAAGTAGTAACGGAAAGTTCTGGCCCTAACCGGCAGACCTTACCGAAAGTCGTAGTGGTAGAAGTAGCCGACCCATCCGACGCAAACCTCCAGTTTAAACGTTGAGAGAGTATTAAGGAGAAAGATTACGAAAATTTTAGTGATAGCCGGACACGATTGGTAGAAAAGCACATAGATTACAGCGTGTATGAGGTTAGAGCTGACATTATACGGTCAGACGATAACAGTGTGCCGACCGCGGTGGTCTAGCGGTTCTGGCGCTGCAGTCCGGAACCGCGGGACTGCTACGGTCGCAGGTTCGAATCCTGCCTCGGGCATGGGTGTGTGTGATGTCCTTAGGTTAGTTAGGTTTAAGTAGTTCTAAGTTCTAGGGGACTTATGACCTAAGATGTTGAGTCCCATAGTGCTCAGAGCCATTTGAACCATTTGATAACAGTGTGGGTTGCGCAGATCTAGAGGAAGTAATTGCAGATACTACTGGGCACATTTCTCCAGGTAGATTGGCAGATGAGATCAATCTGACTAATGAGGAATCAACGAAGGTGACAATTATTGAATTGATAGCAAAGCAACACTCACTAGTTGACGAGTTACAGGAAAAGGTTTCGGTATTGGAGGCGAAGCTACAGACTAAGCCTCAGGACAGACGTGTTGAAATTAAAACTGTATGTGAACAGAGGCTGAAAAAGCCGCCAGATAAACCGGATTTAGGATCAAAGCCGGATGGTTTTTTCTGGAATGACCTGGATATAGACGAGGATTTACCGTGGGAAAATAAAGAAACAGTCGAGGACAAGTGTAGACAGTAGTGTCTGTTAATATGCACGACCTACAACTAAACGTGTTGATTGACACCGGTGCAGAACTGAGTGCTGTATCTGGGAAAATATTTGAGTTACTGAAAGACAGACCCGGCATCGTAGTTATGCCAGTAACAGGAGTGAAAATTATCGGTGCTACTGGGAAGGCCAGTAAACCGGTCACAAAACAGATTTTTGTCAACTTCGAGATATGTGGGGCACGATTTGAACAAGAGTTTGTCGTCGTGCCAGACTTAACTGCGGAAGTAATTATTGGGTTAGATTGGCTATTAAAGTACTGTGCAGTGATTAATTGCGAAAGCAAAACTTTGACATGTACGTCACAAGATAAAACAATAGTAGTTAGTTTTGACGAGGCAGGAGACGGTGTGCATAGGCAATACCAGCCTATACACATTGTTAACTGGCCGGATGACATTGACGTAGGAATGAGTTTGAACTGCCGTAACGTGAGGAATTTCGGCATTGACAAAAGTGTAGGAAGTGAATTGGAAGAGATAATCAAATTCCCTCCACGGATTGACATTAGTATTGGTGTGAAAAAAGATCGTTTGCGAGAAGTAATGAAGCTAAAAGTCGATGCTGGCATACGTCGTCATGACGCTAAAGCGCGTTTTGCTAAGTTTGCAATCGGAGACTTAGTACTTGTAAAAGCTCATGAGAAATCGAGCGAGATAGACCATGAAATCTCTAAATTTAAGTTTGTTTATAATGGACCATATAAAGTCATTGGTATACCTCACACAAATGCTTATTGCTTAGAGTATCCAAGCTCTGGAAAACTATTAGGTATACGGAACATTGTAGACTTGAAATTGTACCAACCTAGGATTGATTAATACCACAGAATGGGTGATTTGTACAGTATGTGAATATAGAGTGTAAGATTTAAACGATTTGCTAGATTGCCATGCTTTTGCCTGACCAAGAGGACATTAAAGAAGTTGTAATTAATAAGTAATTAACTTGTACTAAATGATTTAACAGAGAGTGATTATTTATCAATTAAAAAATCCAAGCTGCTAGTTTAAGTTTTCAGCTGAGTCACAGTAGATTAAGCAATGTAAATATGATTTTGTAACTAGCTGTAAGATTTCATGAATATGTGTTTTACTAGTCGTTGCCGATGTACTTAGACGCTGTTTTAAGTTTCAGGCTAGTACATGCGTGTGATGATGGACAGTGTTGAGTTATCCACTGTGATAGTGTTAATGGACTCCTTGAGATTACTCGGGAGTGAGTTTTTCCGAAAGAATTCAGTGAAACGGACGTTCTGGAAACGCCGTTACAAGGGCGAGTGAGATCAAGCGTGCCGCACAGGCGGGCGCAACAATACTGGCAAGGCGGAGCCGCTGTCGGCTCTTGTGCCGCTGTTGGCTCTTGTGCCGCTGTCGGCATTCTTTGTACTTGCGAGTACGGAAGGTGGAGTTGTTTTTTTATTCCCGGACAGCTGATGTGAAAGAATTCTGCTGTTAATATTTATGTTTTTGTCGATCTGCTGTCATTATTTTCTTGTTTAGCGTTAAATAGATTCTCGTGACGAGAATATTAATTATGAAAAGGTTATACAAAATGTGTAGTCTATTTAATTATTTATTTGCGTATTTTGATCAACCTGTTTTTATGACCATGCACTCTAATTAATTTTGCAAATAGTATTTCATTTCTTATAGTGTTACGAATTTTAATGATTTTAGAATAGCTAAACCATTTTCTATGCTTTCTATGAATTTTAATATGTTGTCAACCTGTTTTATTTTGTGCAAGATGACAGAGTAGAATAACATTAGGTATGTATCCACTCAATTTTTATGGTCTAAAAATTGATGTATGCTTAATTAGACGAATGCTAAATTTTGATGATGTTTTGAGCATATGCATTTCCGCTGTTTCTTTTTTGGGACATTTTCTGAGCCTGTTTAGGTTACACGAACATCCGCACACAATGTGGGGCACGTGTAACGCCGGAAATTTCCATCTATTGTACTGTAAATTTTTTCCTTATTTTGTTACCTGAATATATGACATTTCTGTGCCTTTATATGTTGTAATTGTTTTACTATTTGTATATATATATATATATATATATATATATTTATGCATTTATGTCGATGTATAATTGATTTGTTGTGTAAAGATTATTTGTATTTATACGCTGGGTCTGGCCTAGGGAAAACTATACTATCGAACGAATACATCGATAGGTCGTGTGGAGAACCTAAGGTTTTAGGATCTTTGGTAGTGTTAACTCTGCCGCGTGGAGCGCGGGCAGAGCGAGAGAGAGTCTGGCTGGAGTAGCGAGTGGAGCAGGTGTGTGGTGTGAAGCTCCCGGGAGTTTCGGCGCTTTCGGGGTTTGGCAGCATGTAATTGCGCTCGACTTGCGATGATAGTTTCTGACATGGTGTCGCGGACGGGAAGCATCAGCTGGCGCACATCAAGAGCCCGTTTCGTCTGGTCACCGTGTCGAGAAGAAGGCGCACCAACATCCAGCTTCTGCAACAGCGACGGCCGACAATGAGTGACTGTCGCCACATCCTCGATCGACGGCTTCAAACCTTCAATCAACCAACAAGGAAGACTGGAATCACGTAAAATTTTAGAACTGTATGGCAGACCTCAGCTTTTCAAACTTTTAAAATTGTTGCATCACAAAATTACAGCTACTTAGCATGAACCTTTGTTGCTCATTGTCCCAATTGCATTACGAAGCAGGGTCCCTTCCTTTTCCGAAACGAACCCGAGTGTCGTTGAAATTCAAACGCCAGCATAATTCCATTTCACTGCTTTAATTTCAGAGTTCAGTTAAAGTATTCATAGCTGGCTACAATACTTAGACTACACAAGCACAAATTAAGAGTGCTAGTTTTGTTACCATATTTTAGCTTACCTGTGACTGCAGCTCAGCTAGGTACGTACTAAATTTTACTATTGTTAATTGTTCAGAATCATTTAATTCAAGTTCAAAGTTAAATCTCTTATTTCTAAATTGTGTAGATTCAAGTAGCTTTTGAAATGATTGTTGAGGTAGTCCAAGACTAACCGTATTTTACTGAATTTCGATGTGCTTCAGAAAGAAAGCTCACTGTTAACTTCAGTCACTAGATTAACTTTCGATTTTCCGGTTTTATTAATTCTTTTGCTAAATTAAGTGTAGCGAAATTTATTACTTCTAACAAACTTTCAGTTTTCACACTACACTTGTCAACCTTCAGTTGCCACGCTTCTAGTGCTAATTATATGTGTAATAATCTTTCTTTTTCAGTTACTATAGTAATTGTCCTTAGGACTGGCGACCGTAATTTCCCCCAAATCTCAAATATCTAATTACCGCTAGTTGATTGTTAACGTAACGGCCGCACATTTACTTTCTTTATTAACTTTACCCCTATTTCAAAATTAATTTCCACCAGTTTCATTTGCATTTTTCCTTTCATTTAGATGTAACCCTTTCCTCCCTCTTTACCGACAAATTAACCTCGGTGACGATTGCTTTTCCCAAATTTCCATTATGTACACGCGGTTTAATTTTTCACTGTCATTAAGGTCGATAAGTGAGGGGGAGGTTACACACTGATGGCCTCTATGAAGGGGATGACAGAGGTGACATCGCGACAGCAGTCCATAGGGAAGAGGCAGGAGATCTATTATTAGAATTACAATCTGAAAGAGCTTTGGAAGATTTAAGATCAAATAAGGCAGAAGGGACTGATAAAATTCCATCGGAGTTTGGGGAAAGTGGCAACAAAACGACTATTGTCGTTGGTGTGTAGAATTTACGAGACTGGCGATATACCAACATACCTTCGGAAAATCATCATGTACACAATTCTGAGGTGCGACAAGTATCACACAGTCAGCTTAACAGCTCATGCATCCAAGTTTCTGACGAGTATAATATGCACCAGAGAGGAAAACGAAATTGAGGATATGTTAGATGATGATCATTTTGATTTCAGGAAAAGAAAAGGCATCAGAAAGGCGTTTCTGGTGTTTTGTTTGATAATGGAAGCAAGGCTACATAAAAAGCAAGACACATTCATCCGATCTGTCGACCTTAAAAAAGCGTTCGAAAAAATTCCGAGAAAAATAGGGGTAAGCTATTGGAAAATACTGACAATACACAATCTGTTCAAGAACCAAGAGGGAACAATAAAACTGGAAAACCAAGAACGAATTGTTCAGATTAAAAAGCATGAAAGGCAGTGACACAGCCTACTGTTCAATCTGTACAACGAAGAAGGAGTAACGGAAATAAAAGAAAGGATCGAGAGTGGAATTAAAATTCAAGGTGAAAGGGTATCAAGATTCGCTAATGACATTTCCATCCGGAGTGAAAGTGAAGAAGAATTGCAGTACGTATTGAATGAATTGAACGATCTGTGAGTACAGGATATGACGAAGGTAATGAGAAGTAGTATAAATTAGAACAACGAAAACTGGTGATCACGAAGTAGATGAAGTGAAGGAAATCTGCTAGCCAGGCAGCAAAATTTCCCGTGGTAAATGGAGCAAGGAGAATATAAAAAGCAGATTAGCATTAACGAAAAGGGCATTATTGCCAAGAGAGGACTATTAGTATCATACATAGGTCTTGATTAGAAGAAGAAATTTCTGATCTAAGCTAGGAGCATAGTGTTTGTGATATTGAACATGGACTGTGAGAAAACCGGAAAAGAAGAGAATCATAGCACCGTAAATGCTACAGAAGAATGTTGAGGTTCTCCGCAGAGGGAAAGGAATATGTGGAAAATACTGACAAGAAGAAGGGACAAGATGACAGGACAACTGTTGAGAAATAACGGAGTAATTTTCATTGCACTAGAGGGGTATGTAGCCTGTAAGAACTGTACAGGAAGACAAAGATTAGAATACGGTAGTAAATAATTGAGGACGTAGCCTGCAAATGTTGCTCTGAGATGCAAAGGTTGGCACAGGAGGTGAACTCGTGGCGGATCGTGTCAAAGCAGTCATAAGACTTATGTCTAAAAAAACTGACTAATTAAATTAGTATGGTACGAACGTCCAGTACACTAGCATTAGTTAGGATGCGATAAGTTGGCTGCCGTTCCCCAAGTAGGCCCAGCGACCGATAAAAAGCGGCACCCTCGGAACATTTAATGTCGGCTCTCCTCTGATTGCTGCCAACCTCAGGGGCCCAAAGCTTTGACACAGTAATTAGATGACGAAGTAATGTGGCTATGTGAATGAAAGATTAACTGATTAATAACAGTAACAGTACTGTACTTTTCAAAGTCAATATAGAATTGAAACGTTACCACAAATACTTACTAAGTGATTTGAAAGAAATTCCTTCTTGTCACTGTGTTGTGTTACAACATTCTTAATTTAGTTTCATATTCCTTGTTACAAATATGTACCGTATTTGAAGATGACTTCTCCACAATGTGCAATTACGCATTCCGTTTGACGTAACAGCTGATCGATAAGAGGCATATACGCCAAGAGTTATCAGTACTGGAAGACAAACAAGAAAACACTCTTTCTGTCACATCGTCCAAACTTTCAGTAGCCACGCTGCTTACTCCTCTGCATTTCAGGCAGATTGCCCAATCCACTATCGTCAATTAAAATGAAGAACATCTTAAATTATTACTTTTTCTGCAAGTATTCATCTTTGTTACTGAGGGAAATGATGCCTTAAGAAGCTTTTAAGGCCTGCTAACTTTTTTGAATTCGTCTGTTAGCTGCTGGACGCATGTTATTATAAAATACGGCTGAGAATCGTGAGCTCCACGAGTACTTGATTCGGACCGCATGCCGCCTGGGGGTCGCAGTTTCACGACCACTGCTCTAAAGTCTTACACGCAAACTCGAATAGCTTTTCTATCAGGGACATAATCATATCTACCATGTTCGAACCGAATGCAAAATGTTCGCTGAGTAGTAATCAAAGAACAACTATTACGAACATACTCCTCCACGACAGTCGCACGATGCTCACCTAGACAGGCCATTGCGCCCACTGAAAATAGCTCGTACACCGCTATCGTTCGACACATGTTCCTCATCAGTAACCCAACCACAACTCACTGGGTGGCCTCTTTAAATACGGGCCGTTTTTATGCGTACACTGGTACATAAAAGTTGTGTATTGATTACTGATAGCCAAAAAAAGAAGAGTGACCGTCAGTCTTGCCGTAGCTGCTATACTGTCTCTCATTTTGGTGTTTTTCTAATTATCTGACCAGTTTCTTTCACTACATACTCAAAATCGTATTTTGAATTGTGGTTAATATCTACAAAAACTGTATATCCAGTATCGGCTCTCGAGCTTAAATTTCGGAAGAAGTTCATTTACTTAAACAACAATGGATCCACAAACCCGATTTTATTTTTGTTGCTGATATTTATCACCGTGGGCTGCAAAAAGCACTACTATTAGTCCGCTTTAGTCCAGTTCGCGGCACTGTCGTGAGCCGTGTGAACACTTCTAGCCTATAAACGTTCCACTGCAAACTTTGTCAGTCAAGAAGTGTAGGCAGCGTTCCTCCATGCATTAATGCAATTCCAGTGAGTGGGTCATATTGCGGGGAATACGCCGTTTCTATGATCGTGTTAGAGCACCTTTAAGGAGCATATACACTGCTGTCTAACTTGAGTGACTGGTACTGTTAAGCTTCAACAGTATTAATTTTTGCGTAGTTGAAGGTATTCTTTGGTTCTACTGTTTCCAGGACTTCTATATTCGCAAGTCCCATGCACATGGCATACCAAAAGCTTGTTGTTGTGCTCTTCAGTCCTGAGACTGGTTTGATGCAGCTCTCCATGCTACCCTATTGTGTGCGAGCTTCATCTCGAATTACATACTGCAACCTACATCCTTCTGAATCTGCTTAGTGTATTCATCTCTTCGTCTCCCTCTATGATTTTTACCCTCCACGATGCCCTCAAATATTAAATTGGTGATCCCTTGATGCCTCAGATCATGTCCTACCAGCCTATCCCTTCTTCTAGTCAAGTTGTGCCACAAATTCCTCTTCTCCCCATTTCTATTCAGTACCTCCTCATTACTTACGTGATCTATCCATATAATCTCCATCATTCGTCTGTAGCACCACATTTCGAAAGCCTCTATTCTCTTCTTGTCTAACCTATTTATCGTCCATGTTTCACTTCCATACATGGCTACACTCCACACAAATACTTTCAGGAAAAACCTTCTGACACTTAAATCTATTCTCGATGTCAATAAATTTCTCTTCTTCAGGAACACTTTCCTTGTCATTGCCAGTCTACATCCTATATCCTGTCTACTTCGACCATCATCAGTTATTTTGCTCCCCAAATAGCAAAACTCCTTTACTACTTTAAGTGTCTCATTTCCTAACCTAATTCGCTCAGCATCAACCGATTTAATTCGACTACATTCCATTATCGTCGTTTTGCTTTTCTTGATGTTCATCTTATATTCTCCTTTCAAGACACTGTCCACTGCGTTCAACTGCTTTTCCAGGTGCTATGCTGTCTCTGACAGTATTGCAATGTCATCGGCAAACCTCAAGTTTTAATTTCTTCTCCATGAATTTTAATTCCTACTCCGAATTTTTCTGTTGTTTCCTTTACTGCTTGCTCAATATACAGATTGAATACCATCGGGATAAGCTACAACCCTGTCTCACCCCCTTCCCAACCACTGCTTCCCTTTCATGCCCCTCAGTTCTTATAACTCCCATCTGGTTCTTGTACAAATTGTAAATAGCCTTTCGCTCCCTGTATTTGACCCCTTCCACCTTCAGAATTTAAAGGAGAGTATTCCGGTCAACATTGTCTAAAGCTTTCTCTAGGTCTACAAATGCTAGAAACGTAGTTTTGCCTTTCCTTAATCTATCTTGCAAGATAAGTCGTACGGTCAGTACTGCCTCAAGTGTTCCAACATTTCTACGAAATCCACTGATCCTCACGGTTTCTACCAATTTTTCCATCCATCTGTAAAGAATTCGTGTTAGTGTTTTGCAGCTGCGACTTATTAAACTGATAGTTCGGTAATTTTCACATCCGTCAACACCTGCTCTCTTTGGGATTGGAACTATTATATTCGTCTTGAAATATGAGGGTATTTTGCCTGTCTCATACATCTTCCTCACCAGATGATACAGTTTTGTCAGGGCTGGCTGGCTCTCCCAAGTCCTTCAGTAGTTCTACTGGAATGTTGCCTACTCCCAGGGCCTTGTTTAAACTCAGGCTTTTCAGTGCTCTGTCAAATTCGTCACGCAGTATGATATCACCTATTTCATCTTCATTTACGTCCTCTTCCATTCCACAATATTGCCCTCCAGTACATCACACTTGTAGAGACCCTCTATGCTCTCCCTACACCTTTCTGCTCTCCCTTCTTTGCTTATAACTGGTTTTCCTCCTGAACTCTTGATATTCATACAAGTGGTTCTCTTTTCTCCAGAGGTATCTTTAATTTTCCTGTAGACAGTATCTATCTTACCCCAAGTGATATATGCCTCTACATCCTTACATTTGTCCTCTAGCCGTCCCTGTCTAGCCATTTTGCACTTCCTGTCGATCTCTTTTTTGAGACGTTTGTATTCCTTTTTTTCTGCTAAGCCAAAAGCTTAGGTATCAGTTTTTTCTAACTTGTTCTGTAAGCTTTCTGGAATCCAGTTCCGTCTCCGTCCCCTGCAACTTCCCCATCCAACCCATTGGTGGGAATGAATATTGGCTGGCAATTCAAAAAACGGTTGGAATTTAAAAAAGACGGGAATTACTTTGTACCAAGGCTTTACTGATGCTGCACGCAACACCCAACCTAGGAACTAGCGGGAGTTTCAAAATGGCAGGGCCCCTGCTCGGGTTCGAGCCCGAGTTCTTCTGGACAGAATGCCCAAGTGCACACATGGAAACTCTCCAGATGCAGGAGAGGAAGGTTAGGTTAGTGTACTTTATTTACTTTTATTGGGAACCTAGGGCAAAGACTGCTCCTAATTATGTAGTGAATCGTAAAGATTGGTTCGAATTACACAACTATATGCATAGGGCTACACAAGGAACAACTAAAATCGCAAAAAATCTCAAAAATTGATGATGTCTTACAACTGGTGTTATCCTGCTGGGAAAAGTTTCACAATAACGCTCGAAATTACTGTCAGACGTGCTCAAACCCCGCATAGCAGGAAAAATGCTGGAGTGAAAGGTATTACATCTTTGACAGGCATTGTGTTCAACTGAAGAGATGCTGATAGTATAGAATAGTATAGAAGTATAGTAAGTGGGTGAGTGGGAGGGGAAGTGGTGGGGAGGGGGCAGGGTGTAGAGACCCACGTTCCAGATGGGGAAAACACCTAACATCATCTGTGATGGGGGTGGAGGATAATTAACCAATCAAGTTGAAAGGGTACAGTACCGCCCGACATTGAAATAGGTACAACATACTTCATTATTCTTGTCAGAACAACATATTTTTTGAAAAAATAACTCAATTTCAATTAATACAGCGAAGCCGGATACCAGTGTGGGAAAGAATGACAATTTATTTATTTAATTGATCACATGTGCACTCCCACAAAATAAATCCCTACATCCAGTTTGGTGAGATCTGTGAAATGAATGAATGTATGGACGTCTGCTAACTGCAGATAGTGAATGTGAATATATGATCATCTTTGAGACGGTCCTTTGGCCACCTTTGGTGGAGCGAAAGAGATGAAACTTACCGGAGCTTTGAGCGCCTGAAATGTGGCTGACCAATACGGTAGCATGGTCTTCCTCCACCTCGACAGAGGTGCGAGATGACCTGAAGAACGGCCATGTTTCAGCACTCTGCCGCTGGATCTAGTGTTGGTAAGACCTGTCTTAGGCGTGCTCCGTAAGGACGAAAGAGTGGAGACATGGTATGCATGTGAAATACTTAAGAGTAGTTTAGAATAATAATTTCTCTATTTCAGGAACTTCTGTGGGGAGAATTAAATGTCAGGCAGGTAATATTAATGGGATCGTAGTAATCTTCGGAAGTGACTAACGTTCACAATGAAACCACGTGTAGCAATAAGTTGAAATACACTCCTGGAAATTGAAATAAGAACACCGTGAATTCATTGTCCCAGGAAGGGGAAACTTTATTGACACATTCCTGGGGTCAGATACATCACATGATCACACTGACAGAACCACAGGCACATAGACACAGGCAACAGAGCATGCACAATGTCGGCACTAGTACAGTGTATATCCACCTTTCGCAGCAATGCAGGCTGCTATTTTCCCATGGAGACGATCGTAAAGATGCTGGATGTAGTCCTGTGGAACGGCTTGCCATGCCATTTCCACCTGGCGCCTCAGTTGGACCAGCGTTCGTGCTGGACGTGCAGACCGCGTGAGACGACGCTTCATCCAGTCCCAAACATGCTCAATGGGGGACAGATCCGGAGATCTTGCTGGCCAGGGTAGTTGACTTACACCTTCTAGAGCACGTTGGGTGGCACGGGATACATGCGGACGTGCATTGTCCTGTTGGAACAGCAAGTTCCCTTGCCGGTCTAGGAATGGTAGAACGATGGGTTCGATGACGGTTTGGATGTACCGTGCACTATTCAGTGTCCCCTCGACGATCACCAGTGGAGTACGGCCAGTGTAGGAGATCGCTGCCCACACCATGATGCCGGGTGTTGGCCCTGTGTGCCTCGGTCGTATGCAGTCCTGATTGTGGCGCTCACCTGCACGGCGCCAAACACGCATACGACCATCATTGGCACCAAGGCAGAAGCGACTCTCATCGCTGAAGACGACACGTCTCCATTCGTCCCTCCATTCACGCCTGTCGCGACACCACTGGAGGCGGGCTGCACGATGTTGGGCGTGAGCGGAAGACGGCCTAACGGTGTGCGGGACCGTAGCCCAGCTTCATGGAGACGGTTGCGAATGGTCCTCGCCGATACCCCAGGAGCAACAGTGTCCCTAATTTGCTGGGAAGTGGCGGTGCGGTCCCCTACGGCACTGCGTAGGATCCTACGGTCTTGGCGTGCATCCGTGCGTCGCTGCGGTCCGGTCCCAGGTCGACGGGCACGTGCACCTTCCGCCGACCACTGGCGACAACATCGATGTACTGTGGAGACCTCACGCCCCACGTGTTGAGCAATTCGGCGGTACGTCCACCCGGCCTCCCGCATGCCCACTATACGCCCTCGCTCAAAGTCCGTCAACTGCACATACGGTTCACGTCCAAGCTGTCGCGGCATGCTGCCAGTGTTAAAGACTGCGATGGAGCTCCGTATGCCACGGCAAACTGGCTGACACTGACGGCGGCGGTGCACAAATGCTGCGCAGCTAGCGCCATTCGACGGCCAACACCGCGGTTCCTGGTGTGTCCGCTGTGCCGTGCGTGTGATCATTGCTTGTACAGCCCTCTCGCAGTGTCCGGAGCAAGTATGGTGGGTCTGACACACCGGTGTCAATGTGTTCTTTTTTCCATTTCCAGGAGTGTACTTCCGAGTGCTTAAGTTAAGCTGAATTACTAGCGTGTGTACTATAAGTTGGAAATATTTAAGAAATGGCATGTGCAGGACTTCAAATTAGAGACGAGTACTTCCACGTGGTGAGTACTGTGTGAGTCTCAATCTGTGTATGAGACAAAGGATAAAGAGAAGTACTCGTCCATGGTATCAGTTGAGGACTCGCGTGTGTGATGAATATGTTCTTAATATTACTTTGCGTGTTATGCTTCCGTGTGACGCTTGATTCAAACTATAATACTCTGAGAGAGAAGCAAGGTGAGTCAGCCGTCTATCCAGCAACGCCACTTGGCTTGCATTGCACAGGAAGACGTGCATATATCGTCCAGAGTTCGTAGTAGGAAAGAAAAGTTACGAAGTGGGGCAGTGTTGTGTGAAACTGGGATGAATTTTAATTGAAGTGGAAAAGCTGAAGGTGATGGGATTATAACGTTGTGACTATTCCTTGTTTTGTATTGTATGTTGCCGGTGTGATGTATTTCATGAAATTTAAGTATGTGTGGTTTTCATGGGAGAGTAGCAAGGTAGTTTCAGAGATAGTGGGTTATGCATGTTCCTTTTGTTCCGCTCGGTCTTGAGGAAAGTTTCGTGATGATGGTTGTGAGAGTCCAAGTGTGAGATATAGCAAAAGATCCACCATCCTATCCAGAAAGTGCACTGTAGCGTTAAATAATTACGAGACCATAAGATAGAGAATCACCAAGGTAAAGCCATGCCCACTGGGCGGAATTTCTCATGTTATTGTTGTAGGTTATAGAATTTGTGTGTTTAGGTTATAGAATTTATCGGAATAAATAAGATAGTGAAAAGAAAAAGATTGGTGGCCTTTTCCTTCGAATTGTATGTTGTCATGATATCCAGAATTTATAATGTGTGCGCCATTCATATTCAGTGCGATGGCCACGTGTTGATAAAAGCCGTTAAATAAAAAAAGAAAATGCGGTATTGCCAGTGCGTAGTGAACAGTCAGAGTAGTGTAAATTACTAAAAGTCAGATGTGCGTTTCCGTTGCGTAATATTCATACAGAAGAATAATTTGTAACTTAATTGTGAGTAATAGAGTTCATGTTACTCGATAAATAAGAATGAATCCACTCGCTTGGCAGACCACTCATCTTGCAGTCCTGACTGCTTGATGCCACAGTAAGAGCAAGGCATGTGGGTGCCTCTCAAAGTAATTTGCATATCAGTGTCATATCAAAAGTGCACCAGGAGCTCGATCTTCCCAGCGCTGAAATATACTTTCATTTTCTTTGCGCTTATTTTTCGATCTGAAGTGTGTTCACCTTGCTCTTTCAATCATTGTTCTGCGACATACAAATTGTGCGATACTGCTATTAAACTGTAGGTATGCCAGAAATTTTTTATGTAATCTTCCATTATTATTATTACCTGTATTCTCCTTTTGTAGAGCTTGTGGATTACTCTCCTACCTAATTCGTTTCAGAACTAATTCCATCTTCCCTTTCCCTAAGTCCACAAAAGAGAAATTGTCGCGTGTTTTATTCATTCTGCCATGCGTCACTAAGTACCAAGCTATTATTTCTTCTGTATAAGATTACCACTTTATTGAAATGAAACTGAGTCTGTAATTTTTCTTCCTATTGCTCTGTAGATCTGCCAGCAGTTTAGTATCATGAAATATGGTTTGGCTGTCAGATGTGCCTCACACAGTACGTTCTTTGATGAGGCAATTGACAAATTTGCGCTGCAATGGTTTGTGTAGTTGAGATAACTGCCCTGAGATGTTATGTGTTTTTGGTAAAGCATTCGACACTTCATCTGAACTGACATTCAACGCCGGTATGAACGAAAAACTCGTCTGGAAGCATAATAGTCAAATTCAGAAAAAATGTAATGTTAGAGGTACCTTAAAAATTGGATGTGTTTGCGTGCGTGTGTGAATTCCTGAGGGACCAAATTGCTGAGGTCATCGGTCCCTAGACTTACACACTACTTAAACAAACGTAAATTAAAATTTTTGAAAACATTATCAGCGATCTCATATTAATATGATAATTAAAAAACAGTCTTCATCGCAAAGTTCTTTTAATCGGAGTGACCGATTCCAATCCTTAAGGATCATCTTCAGACTCCTGTCGTTCTGGAGTCTGAAGATGACCCTTAAGAATTGAAACCGGTCACTCCGATTAAAAGAAATTTGCGACTAAGACTATTTTTTAATTATCATAACATAAATTAACTTATACTAAGAACAACACACACACCCATGCCTTAGGGAGGACTGGAATGTCAGGCGAGAGGGGACGCGCAGTCCGTGACATGGCGCCTAAAACCGCGCGCCCACTCCGGGCGGCTAAATATTGCGTGAAATAATATAGAAAGGACCCGCCCACAATCTACATAGATAAGTACTGGGTCACTGCAGACCAAAAGGAAGTAGTGCAACTTACCTAACGGAAGTGACAACGTAGAAGTTTGAACTCAAGAATATCGTAACATAAATAAAAAAGAAAAAAAAAAGAAATGATACATGCGAGACACCACCGAATGAGGTCTAAATGGGCAGACAAAATGTTTTCCGGTTAAACAAAAATGTAACATGTCCAGTACATGTATTAACGAACATTTGTAAAACTAGAGGAAAGAAATTAATACTATCTTGAAACTGGATCTCCTTTTTAATGTCTTTCTGCATCTCATTATTGGATAAACACGTTGCAGACACATTAATTTACTCTTCAAGTGTAAGACAGAGGAGTAGTCTCGAAGAAAATACGAGGGCCGTCCACGAAGTAAGTTCTGTTTGGTTATATAAAACAAACGTGCACAGATACAAAAAAATATTTATTGTACAAAAATCTGCAACTGTTGAACTACTTTTCTATATAGCTTCCGAAATTTTGTAGGCACTTGTCATAGCGTGGCACAAGTTTTTGTATGCCTTCTTCATAGAGGGTGCCACCTGTGTATTGCACCATGTGGTAACATGTTCTTCCAGCTCGTCATCATCGTTGAAGTGTTGACCACCGAGGACAGATTTTAGGTGTAAGAAGAGATGAAAGTCACCAGGAGCGAGGTCCGGGCTGTACGGAGGATGACCAAACGCGTTCCAGTGAAATTCCCGTAAGAGTTGTTTGGTCACTTTCGCCGTGTGAGATCGGGCATTATCGTGAAAAAAAAACAACATCTTTTGACAGTAATCCTCGGTACTTGTTCTGTATTTCGCGGCCCAATTTCTTAATGGTCTCGCAGTAACCATGTACATTGATTGTTTGGCCTCGTGGTAAGAAACCAATCAGTAAAATGCCTCTTCTGTCCCAAAAAACGGTGTACATGTCTTTTCGAGGTGTCAAGATTTGCTTAGGCTTAACCTTCGTTGGGGATGAAGTGTGCCTCCATTTCATTGATTTCCGTTTTCAGGGGTCTCGTACGATACCCAAGTTTCATCCCCCGTGACTATCCGAGAAAGAAAACCATCGCCTTCTTCACTGCAGCGTGTCAAAAACTGAAGTGCGCTGCCAATCAGTTGTTTTTTATGTTGTTCAGTAAGAATTTTGGGTACCCAACCTGAGCAAAGTTTACGAAATTTCAGTTTTTCAGTAACAATTTCATGAATTAGTGATCGTGAGATTTGCGGAACTTCCATAGCAAGGGCACTAAGTGTAAACTTACGGTTGTGCTCAATCTTCGCTTCAATTGTGTGAACCAGTTGCCGGCCGACGTGGCCGTGCGGTTAAAGGCGCTGCAGTCTGGAACCGCAAGACCGCTACGGTCGCAGGTTCGAATCCTGCCTCGGGCATGGTTGTTTGTGATGTCCTTAGGTTAGTTAGGTTTAACTAGTTCTAAGTTCTAGGGGACTAATGACCTCAGCAGTTGAGTCCCATAGTGCTCAGAGCCATTTGAACCATTTTTTTTGTGAACCAGTTCATCAGTAACCACAGACGGGCGTCCACTTCGTACTTCAACGTGCACTTGATGACGTCCTTCATTGATCAGTCTGTCCCATCTTCTAACCATTGAATCACTCATAGCATTTTGTCCGTAAACCTCGCAGATTTGCCAATGAATTTCCTTTGGTTTAACTTTCTTTGCATTTAGAAAACGAATCACAGATCTGATTTCCCAAGCGGTGGCATTTTCAATTACGGCTGACATTATAACGCACTACAAAGCACACGTCGGCAGCAGCGATCTGAAAATGGCGGATATGTCTTCTTCTTGAGTCGGAGTAACCGCCGCGCATGCTCGGAACTGCGGTCGTACGCTGCCGCAGATAGAAATACAAACGGAATTTACTTCGTGGACGACCCTGGTATGTTATCTCAGATGCAGACAGGCGATCCAAATCCTTATTCCATAGGATTTTTCTTATATGAAAAAGAATTTTTTTGTATGTTTGTAACAGCATCATAGTGTGAAACAAACCTCATGAATACTCTATATAAGAAATCACCGGCTACATTTAGGGCTAATGCAATGACGAAAGCATCTGCAGAATAGTGTCAACAAAGAAGAAGAACGAAGAGGACGAGGAGATGGACTAGTGAAGCAGTACACTATTATTCTACCCACAGAATACCACAAAGTGTGTGTGTAAATTACGTCCCCAAGTAGCTTTTAAGCTGATCTATCACAGCAGTTATTAAATTAGAGATTTTTGTATTCCGGAACAGATACTATGTTCAAATGTGTGTGAAATCTTATGAGACTTAACTGCTGAGGTCATCAGTCCCTAAGCTTACACACTACTTAACCTAAATTATCCTAAGGACAACCACACACACCCATGTCCGAGGGAGGAGGACTCGAACCTCCGCCGGGACCAGCCACACAGTCCATGACTGCAGCGCCCTAGACCGCTCGGCGGAACAGATACTGTAACACAATGCATGCTGCCCCACACATTAGGCCAATCAGGTCAGTTGTGAGTGGGAAGTGTGAGTAGTTTACGTCACCCATTCAGGGTAACCCGAGTAAGGCCCGCTCCCCACCAGGCAAGTAATTTAGTCTAGACGCGAGTGATTTAGTATCTCTACCAAACGAGGAAATGCCAAGTGGACGAGTGAGCGTTTAGACGTAACTCAGTTGGTGGCCTAGTGCCTAGTGTCGACTGATTCGAAGGGAACATTGCAGTATGGTTCAGAAAGCGGTACTGAATTAAGTACTAAATCTCGTAGGAATGTTTACACTACAAGAAGTTTAACAGTTTAAAATGAAATTCAAACGAGCACAAAAAGTAATTAGTTGAGTAGATTTTTACGGCTCATTTGATGAAAGTCTCAGAAAACTTGCAAAGACGCGAAAGAATACTTTTCCACACTGCAACTGTCGTAAACATACTTCCATTTTGTAGCAGTAAAAGCATGAACTACAACAGGCGCTTTTTGTAATTTTGCTTTTCGTTGCTTAGGAATTTCCAGGTAACAAGAAGGAAAAATTAGAAATGTCGTGAGAGAAGTAGGTGTCTTCTGTTCTTATATTTAGTTCTTACTCCCGGAAGCTGTAGACCAAGTTAGTGAAACAGCTGAGGTGGAGATTAAAATTAATGGACAGAAGATAGACACACTACGTTACACCTTTAGAGAGACGAAAGAAGATCTAGAGAAGATCCACTGCACAACAAAAAGAATTTTCTCTAGGAAATGTGGTACAAAGACTAACGTGATGGTACGTAATACTGTTGAACAGTTGAACCTCTAAGAATGAGATATGGAAGAGAGGAGTTAGAAATGATGAAGGAATTTACTTATTGGGGAAGCAGGAGCACAAGTCATGGTAGAAGCCGGAAACAAATCGTTTGCAGAATACTGCTGGCAAAATCGTATTTAATTTGAGAAGGACCACACTCACCAGCCAAAATACGTCTGGAAATAAGTAAACGAATCATGAATGCGTCTCTTTGGAGGGTGACCATCCACGGGCGCAGAAAATGGACAATAGGAAACAACAGAGAAGACGGCTAGAAGCCTTGGTGGCAGAAAAGATGATTGTCGGTTGGAGGGATAGTGTTAACATCGAAGAAGTGCTGAGAAGATTATTGGAAACTGGATCCCCCTGGAGACAGATCCAAACAAGAGGAGACTCTGGGATGTATTTTAAGTCCTTTAACATCATTGGGAGATGTGGCAACAAAACGATTGTTCACGTTGCTTTGTAGAATGTATGAGACTGGCGATATACCTCCAGCCTTTCGGAAAAACATTACCCACACAATTCTAAAAACTGCAAAAGCCAAAAAGTGCGAGAATTATCGTAGAATCAGCTTAGCAGCTCATGTATCGGATTTGCTAACAAGAATAATATACAGAAGAATGGTAATGAAAGTTAAGGATCTGCTAGATGATGATCAGTTTGGATTTAGGAAATGTAAGGCCACCAGAGACGCAATTGCGATTGCGATTGATAACGAAAGCAAGAATGAACGAAATTCAATACACATTCATAGGATTTCTTGTCCTAGGGAAAGCGTTCGAAAGTGAAAATGTTGCAAGACTTTCGAAATTCCGAGAAAAATTGGGGAAGGCTATAGGGAATAACGGGTGATATACAGAGTGCACAAGAACCAAGAGAGAACAGTAACAGTGGAAGAACGAAGTGCTTGGATGTAATCTTTCGCTCCTACTGTTCGATCTCTGTAGTGAAGACGCTATGAAAGGAATAAATGAAAGTTTCAAGAGCGGAATTTTAATGCAAGGTGAAAGGATGTCAACGAAAACTTTCGCTGATGACATTGCTATCTTTAATGGAAGTGAAGAAGAAATGCATGATGTACTGAATGGAAAGAACATACTCTTCAGTGCAGCACATGGATTTGAAGTATATCGAAGAAAGACGAAAGCAATAAGTAGCAGAAACGAGAACAGCGAGAAACTTAACATCAGAACTGGGAATCTCGAAGGAGACGAAGTTGAGGAATTCAGCTACCTAGGCAGCAAAGTAACACACGACAGTAAGTTGGGCGTAAATAGTAAACAAGCACTGGCAAAAATAGCAGGCCTGGCCAAGATATTTCTGAGAATGTACGTTTGGAGCACAGAATTCTATGATAGTGAGACATGGACTGTGGAAAAACCGGAACAGAAGAGAATCGTAGCTTTTGAGAAGTGGTGCTAGAGAAGAATTTTGAAAAATAGGTGGACTGATAACGTAAGGAATGAGGAGTTTCTTCGCAGAAACCGCCCGCCCGGTTGGCCGTGCGGTCTAACGCACAGCTTTCCGGGTGGGAAGGAGCGTCTGGTCCCCGGCACGAATCCGCCCGGCGGATTTGTGTCGAGGTCCGGTAAACCGACCAGTTTGTGGATGGTTTTTAGGCGGTTTTCCATCTGCCTCGGCGAATGCCGGCTGGTTCCCCTTATTCCGCCTCAGTTACGCTATGTCGGCGATTGCTGCGCAAACAAGTTCTCCACGTACGCGTACACCACCGTTACTCTACCACGCAAACATAGGGGTTACACTCGTCTGGTGTGAGACGTTCCCTGGGGGGGTCCACCGGGGGGCCGAACCGCACAATAACCCTGGGTTCGGTGTGGGGCGGCGGAGGGGTGACGTGGACTGCAGTAGACGTCGTGGGGTTGCGGACCACTGCAGCTGCGGCGGGGACGGAGCCTCTCTGTCGTTTCTACGTCCACGGTTAACATACAACACAATTGTTCACAGAATCGGCGAGAAAAAGAATAAATGGGAAACACTGACAAGAAGAAGAGACAGAACGATAGGACATCTGTTGAGACATCAGGGAATAACTTCCATGGCACTAGAGGGAGCTGTAAAGGGTAAAAACTGTAGAGGAAGACGGAGACTGAAAAACAGCAACCAAATAATTGAGATAGTAGGTTGCAAGTGCTACTCTGAGGTGAAGAGGTTAGCACAGGACTGGAATTCGTGCCGGGGAGCATCAAACCAATGAGAAGACTGATGATAATAATAATAAGAAGAAAACGTTGGAACCATAGTAGAAGGTGCAGTTGAGGAAAGGACTCGCAAGGACGTCCAAGAATGTCATAAATGCAGCAGACTACTTCTGATACGGGATGCGCTAATGTATGTAAGCGGAAACGAAGAGTAACGTAGATAGAAGGGAGGAATGGCGTCTGTTACAAAGTAACCTGATAGCTGAACTCTAAGAAGACGAAGATGTTCATGTAAAGAAGTCACTTTTGTCTCGCATACATTGTACCAAACTTCCAACGAGTCATACTGACGATCTACAAAAGAAACACAGATGACGGATAAGAGAGAGTAGAATGAGAACACACTGTTAAATAATTCTACCCAACAATGATCATACGTGTTCTGACTCGCACGACTGATATGTAAGTAGGTTGGGATAAAGTAGCGTTCACCATGCACTTTACCGGTTAAGATTTCCAAATAGCATAACTAAACTATTCGAATGCGTAATATCGTCCACGTCTGGTTACTACATTACTCACTGAGCCGTAGCGGCGATGTGCTATCTTCGGACCCTCTGATTGACTGGCGTCCCGGTAGGAGGCGCGATTGCCGTACTGATTCGCTCGGTTTATCGCCGTGTGAGTGAGGAAAAGGCGGGACTCGTGCCGCGGTTGGCGAGGAGACAGCAGGTACGCACTAAGGGGCCAATCTGTTAATATGGTGGCCGTTGAGGCCTCTTGCTGTATTCGGAGCCGTATGTACGATATAGCACCCATTGTGGCTGACTTCTGGGTTTTGGAGAGAGAGTGCACCAGCAATTTGCTTACTGGAATGTTCCCTCCGTGTGTAGTTTGAATGCTGGCGGTCGGAATATGGACTTCTGAAGAACTTATTGTGTGTGTATTGTGTTCGTTCCCGCAGAGAACCTCGCCTGTGGAGTTCGAAAGAAGAAATACTCTGGCAATTACTGTAAGCTGTTTGAAGCCGCGAGTATAACCTTGCTTATTTGCCTAGTGGTTTCTTTTTGTATGTGTATTAGAATTGTTGTACAGGCTGCTGGTTAGTTAGAATTTCCGAGTTAGTCTCGAGTTACATGAATGTTTACTTGGATGGTCCTCTGACTGAAGTGGTAAATTTGTCTTTGCACTGTTCTGCCCGGATTCTTCAGGCGGTACTTAATGTGCACTGTTGTTTCCATTTGCTGTTCCTTAGCCTTAAGTCATTCTTTATTTG
The DNA here is from genome assembly GCF_023898315.1 of Schistocerca nitens. Taxonomy (NCBI): domain Eukaryota; kingdom Metazoa; phylum Arthropoda; class Insecta; order Orthoptera; family Acrididae; genus Schistocerca; species Schistocerca nitens. The sequence goes on along the minus strand of NC_064614.1, from coordinate 238,671,183 downwards.
TTGTAAACTTTGAGCAACGTTGAATCACCTTTTGATGTTTTAAACTAATGTGCTTTTGAATTTGTTTTAGAAGGGCTCAAATTTTGAGGGCATGCATCGTCAATTTTATCTGCAAATGTTAAGCGTAAAGTCCCTGCCAGGCGTGTCAGCTTGTATCTGTTATTTTGCGCCCGCATCTCGTGGTCGTGCGGTAGCGTTCTCGCTTCCCACGTCCGGGTTCCCGGGTTCGATTCCCGGCGGGGTCAGGGATTTTCTCTGCCTCGTGATGGCCGGGTGTAGTGTGCTGTCCTTAGGTTAGTTAGGTTTAAGTAGTTCTAAGTTCTAGGGGACTTATGACCACAGCAGTTGCGTCCCATAGTGCTCAGAGCCATTTGAACCATTTTTTTGTTATTTTGCAGTTTCAAAAAAGCATTCGATGTGTGTTGGTAAGTCTGCTATTGGTTATCACAAGTATCTTTTCTTTGTATATTAGCAGTTTTAGTACAGTAATTGAGATTTCTGCTTATAATTAAAAGTTTTAAGACTTACGCGTTTAACTTAGATTTAAGTACTTGCTTAGCGAATGTTACGTCAGTTTAAGAGCTTTATTAAGTGTTGAAAGACGTGAACACCGCAAGAGGTCTTGACTTTACTGTCGCAATGTGTATGCTGTTTGTTGAAAGCCTTGGCTTCTGAGCCGTGGCGTTGTAACTGATGCGGTACTTGCAGGCATGTACGTACTCCTGTTAAAAAAAAAAAGTTCAAATGTGTGTGACATCTTATGGGACTTACTTGCTAAGGTCGTCAGTCCCTATGCCTACACATTACTTAATCTAAATTATCCTAAGGACAAACACAGACATCCATGCCCGAGGGAGGACTTGAACCTCCGCCGGGGGCAGCCGCACAGTCCATGACTGCAGCGCCTAGACCGCTCGGCTAATCCCGCGCGGCCCAAATTGGTTGCACACATTTTGTAACTCACTGGAACATTACCGTACTTAAAGTTGTAAATTTGTCTTTGTTTTTTGTTCTTGGTTGTTGTGTAATTTAGGAATCTTTTCTTAATTCCACTGTTATATTGTGTTTCGGCCTATGCATGCACCCGGAAGACGTCTTCGGTGGCCGTTAGCTCTCGCTGCAGTTTTAATTCTAGTTGCGGCTGCTAAACAAGTTTATTTTTCCGGGTATTCTATTTGATATATGGTTTTAAGGAACTGCCTTTACGAGCTTGCCCTGATTTGTGATCTAACGTAACGAACCTAAGAATCTATTTTCTGTACTTGAGTTTACAAACATTTACTGTACTTAAGCTTAAATTGTGTCTGTAATTCACATCTTTTGATAGCCATCTTGGCCCAAATTGGTTGCACACATTTTGTAACTCACTGGAACATTACCGTACTTAAAGTTGTAAATTTGTCTTTGTTTTTTGTTCTTGGTTGTTGTGTAATTTAGGAATCTTTTCTTAATTCCACTGTTATATTGTGTGGTTTTATTTAAGGACCTTACGGCTGTTTAAAACTTTGGGTTACTTTAACTTACCTACTGAGTTTTAACAGTGGAGCCTGTGGGTAAAAGGGTGGCTTCGGCCTACTTATTGCGATAAACAGTAAGTATTTCAGTTATTGACAGTTTCAAATTGGCTTGTGTAAGTAAAGCTTGTTATTTAAATTTATATTTCTCTTGTCTTAAGGACGTTTAATGTAAGAGAAACTTGCTGTTCATTATTGTATTTCAAGTGCAAGAGAAGATTGTGGTTTTAACTATCACTCTGATTGTTGGCATATTTTGAAACAAATTTGTAATTTCTTAAGGAAAAATGATCCGCTCAGCCTAGGTTCGTCCTTCCACGTCTCCTATCCTTTGTCCACTCTACGTTCGGATATTTCACTCTTCACAAGACTGAACTACTAGGTTAGTATATGGACTAGCCGTAACGGAGTATGAGTATTACGTACAGCATGCACAGCACAATAGACAGTCTGTGGCAACTAGTCAAGACCTGTGTGGCTGTCCCTTACAGTTTGCTAAACCTTGCAGCAACTTACCTCGAGAAAGAAGATATGAGATGGCATGGAACTGCGTGACTCCCGGCAATGATGGCGGACTATGGAAGGAGAGCGGCTCATCAGGCGCGACCGTAAACGTTTCCACTGCGGGCACACGAAGGACTGCCTGAGCTGTCTCAGCCGCCATCCCACGCTGCGGGCTCAGCACAACGTCACAAAAACAATTCACACCTCATTTCAGTAGTATTTCAGGCTAATCACGTAATAAAGCATATTGTTAACGGCCAGATTTGTAGCACTCCTGTACATGGACGATGGAGTCAGTATGGTACTTTAAAGTACAAATGCCACTACAGATTCACAGCCTCTAATTGCTTAGAAAAAGAACACGTTGTCCTCTGTCGCCTGTACTGTGCTTTATTAAAATCGTGCTATTAGCTAATTTCGGCCGTGAGCCATCATCAAGTACATTTGTATGTCATGTATTACATACATTACCAAACATATTTGCTGTGTCATGTAACACATGACATAGCAGATGTGCTTGATAATTACTCACGGCCGAAATTAGCTAATAGCACGATTTCAATAAAATACAATACAGCCTACAACGGACAATGTATTCTTCTATTAAACAACTGCAACTGGTACACCACTATACGCTGTACCAAGATGAAGGCCACAAAGATTGCTTCCTTTTACAATATGACTCGGTCTGTAAACACACACACACAGACACACGCACACGCACTGCCATAGGAACAATGATGATTATTATGATGATTAGTGTTTTAGGACGCACAACAACGAGGTTATCAGCGCCCGTCATAGGAACAAACAGCACGGTTGTACAATGTACATCTAAGAGTGTCTGCTGTAGGACTAGAGCCAGTACTGTCAGTTAAATGTAAGTTAGCCGATCAGCAGCCTAGTCGTGAATCGGTAGAAGTCGGGAGGCTTCGCCGATAGCCTTTTGTTTTTAGCTGCAGCTAAGGTTGCCTACCTGACAGTATTTTGTTCAAATGGCTCTGAGATCTATGGGACTTAACATCTGAGGTCATCAGTCCCCTAGAACGTTGAACCACTTAAACCTAACTAATCTAAGGACATCACACACATCCATGCCTGAGGCAGGATTCGAACCTGCGACCGTAGCGGTCGCGTGGTTCCAAACTGAAGCACCTAGAACCGCTCGGCCACAGCGGCCGGCGACAGTATTTTATAAAATAGCCATTGATCCCTATTGTGTTGAGCTCTCTAAGTCGTAGTGTTCTGTTTCCTTGTGATAAGTGTAAGTAATTGTTGCAGTTAGGGACTCTATTTATTTACTCGTCTAGACCTTTTACGGAACACGTTAAATCAATACTTCAGTTCTTGGTACATGTATTATTCTTCCTCTTCATCTATTCGTTTCATACTTTGTGATTTTTGCTTCCAGAGTAGTTAGGAAGGAGCTATATTTTTCTTTTTTGTACGTCCCTGAAGATCACTTTCTGAAGTTTATTTCTAAATAAATTCCTCTTACATGTGTCCATTATTTTGATTTTGGCCTCTTTGAGGTCATTTTAGTGTCTATGAAAACAATGCCAGTTGTTCTTTCCGCTTCATAATTTTACTAAGGCTTTGCTTCGTCAATCAGTCACCATTCATTTTTGTCAAATGTCCGAGGAACGACTTTGTTCATTCGCGTAATGTGTATAATGCACTGTCTACAAATTCATAGATTTCTTTGTTAGGTCGTTTCGTGATGCATTCAGTTCTGTTGTCCGTTGGGCAAGTGTCCTTCTAAGCAATCTTCTTTCTATTTCCATGATTTGTTTATGCCACTTTTCAGCACTAATTTCAGTTTTCGGTGCCATACAGACTGTCAAGTCTCACTACTGTGTTATAATGTTTAATTGTGGTGAAACATACTTAATCGATGTTTAGGCTGTAAGATAAAGAGCAGAATAGTATATACAGAGAAATGGTTCCAACGAAAGAAGTTTAGTAGTATCAGAGTTGCGACTGAAGTTGAAGGTTCTGATGGAATTTACTTCGAGCATTTCATACGTCGGTAGAGAAGGAAATGGAAGGAAGAAAAGTACAGGCATCTGATACTTGCTGCTAAAAGACGATGTTCATAATTAAATGAATAAATTGTAAAATGGAGCAGTACTAACAAACCTTATCGAACAAAATGGTCTCGGAAAAGTCTTTGTTGGTCACGTACTAAGTATCCTAAGAAGACAAGACAATATTGCAAAGAAGGAGAAGTAAAGTAAACTTCTTAGGCTATTTTGAAACTAAAATTTGAGAATGAAAACATTAAGGACGTCGATAATCTGATTTGATAACTGTTCCGTTCAGGTTCAGATTCTGAATTTGACACTTGACAAAAAAATATATTAACAGTTCGTAACATTATAATTCGTCGACTGTCGTCTACTGTCAAATGGCTGTTCAAGATACGCAGCTGTGCGACTACATGCTTCATTATGGACATTTAAATCTTAAACAATTTATAGGAAGACTGTATGAACGAGAAAAACCATGGAAATTACAAGAATGCACCACACCATATTGTGTAAAACACATTCATAGCCTATAATTTCTCAGACTTGTGGACGATACGTAAGTGTCCTACATGAAACGTCCATCGTAACCTTTTTGAAGTCACAAAACCACTACAGTCCAGCACTGAGCGCCCTGAAAATGAATGAAATACGAACCAATATTAAATCTGTGCAGTTACACAGGAATGTATGGCAAACGCACCCACCACAAAGAGTTTTATCAGAGATCCAATCTAACTTCATTTTTGGAAGATAATAACGATTATGATTCATTTTTGTAACACAGTATGGCGCTTCAGACATTACATATTTATGGGTTACACATAAACACATACATCGATGACGTTACAAACAACGATGCGTTAGAGGGATGTAACCAACAATTTCGAATTTATTTACGGTATGATTTTCGGGTGACCTTATACTTCACCCCTGATCTCACGGATACTAGTCAATTTCAAACCGTTGCAAATTGATCTATACCTCTATAGAGTGTGGTGTCTTTTCACACTCTAGAATTTGACTGGCTAGGAGCTTCTTCAGTATCCTTAACTGGTAAAATTTAGTTTCCTGTGTGTGCGGAAGTGTGTCAATATTTGGCTATTTCTATGGTTGCTATTGTGCATCATTAGAGTTTTATTACCGATTATCTAACCCCGGAAATCGAGAGCAACAATTATAAGTTGGGGGTGTGAGTCATTTTTTCTAGCGTGACAAGACGAAAGTGTCGCTACATGGGAACATAATATGCTCGTACTCACAAGGATTTTCCAGTGAAGCTCGTGCCGTCACGCAGTGAAGGTAACCGATTGTTAGTATTTGTGCAGCGTATTAGACGGGCGCGACAGATCACATAAGGTGGCGACCCTGACACACATACTGGCTGTCAAGGTCAGGATCTCAAATGCTCAGACTCCGTTAGGAAGACAGTGCTGTGGGCGAAATCGTAATCAGCAGATGCCTACTGGTAAATACTTGTTTTCTTGCTGGAGATTTCCGTATCCAAAATTTAGTCACGAAATTTAGTCCAAAATTTAGTTACAACTGTGTACCTTAACAGTTAGAACATCATTTTTATACACTTCATTTTCGTGCAATACCTTATTTTTCAACATTATATTACCATTCTGTATGAACCTTTTAAATGGTACATGAAGTTGCAGCTATGATATTGGCTGACATTGAGCCGTAATGTACAGTATATTTTATGTTCTATGCCAAATGACAAAATTTCACCAGCAAGCTGAAAACATGAACAGAGAGTTATTGTTAACAATCCCACTTCTTCTGCTATTAAAATATTCCCTGATATCAAAAGAACACTCTTTCTGTTTGTGGACTACCATAACACATTCGTATGATTTCATCTTTTCCCTCCTTTCAACATTATAACCTCCATAACGTTGAGGGGCAAATTTTTTTCATAAGGAGTCAAACGATTGCGGTGTGTTTTTGACACGAAAAATTCCACTTACCTTCATGGAAAGTAGGAAACTTTTCCTCTTGTGAAGCGATTTACGCTGTTTCTTGTAAGTGGAATTCATTACCGATATTCCGTATCGTCTGAATTCTGTTTTGCCTCAGGCCTTGAATAAAACAAGCACATCTGAGTGTGCATACATATTCCAGTACTTCCAGTAATTTTGCTTGTGATGGGAGTCTCATTACCGTCTCTCGGAAATCTCCCCGCATATCATCAATATTGTGTGTCCATATGGCTACATACTATTTATACCGCCTCGCTCGGAAGACATTTTCCACTCGTAATGATCTGCAGTTATCTTACTGGAGTATTCCTCTTCAAAAACAGATTTAACGTTATTGAACGGTCTGATCAGTTCACGTAACATTTATAGTGGCCATTTCTTTGCCGTATTTCTGTCTTAGAACGCGCGGAATATCTCAGGTAGTACAAAAAGATGTTCTCGATCTTTAATCTTCACGACTTTAAAAGGAGTCCTCGAAAATTCAGTGACTTTTTCCTTGTTCTCATTCAAATCGCAGTTTGTTGGTGCTGAATTCTTCGCAATGATTAGTTAAAGTGATTGACACGTTTAGTTTGTTGCTGGTGGAGATTCGGTCGAGTTTCTGAGAAACTTTGAATGTAGGAGAGAGATAGTAGCAGCGCTGAATATGTGATGCCGTGTCTGGTTATCTCAGCGGTTAAGTCATTATTAGCTTTTAATTACGCTCCAGAGCACAGTTTCAGTCTTCCAGTAAGTTTTGAAGAATTAATACGTTACTTCACTCTCATGACTTTAAGAAACTTTCTTCTGCTTCTCATAGAATTCCCAGCTTTCAAGCTTCCTAAAATTACAAAGGAAACCGTTAGGCTACTTCAGATGAGTGCTACTCCAGAAACAGGTTTGGCCACAGAAAATCAACAAATTACCTAATCCAGAGATAGGTATAGGGGCACATCAGTCTTCTTTTGCAATAAATAACGAGCCATTAGTAATAGTAAACATTAATATTTGGCCGAATTTAAACAAAAGAAATAAATTGCGTTAAAATAAGCTCTCGAGAATCACTAACATGAAAGTGAGTAGTAATGAAAAACAATTAGGTAAAGGTTACAGCATATACACTACTGGCCATTAAAATTGCTACACCAAGAAGAAATGCAGGTGATAAACGGGTATTCATTGGACAAATATATTATACTAGAACTGACATGTGATTACATTTTCACGCATGGACATTGAGTCCAACAGAACTTGGTTGGTATGTACAGGTACAGCTGGCCATGCAGCTTCAACACGATACCACAGTTCATCAAGAGTAGTGACTGGCGTATTGTGACGAGCCAGTTGCTCGGCCACCATTGACCAGACGTTTTCAATTGGTGAGAGATCAGGAGTCGAACATTTTCTGTATCCAGAAAGGACCGTACCGGACCTGCAACATGCAGTCGTGCATTATCCTGCTGAAATGTAGGGTTTCGCAGGGATCGAATGAAGGGTAGAGCTACGGGTCGTAACACGTCTGAAATGTAACGTCCACTGTTCAAAGTGCCGTCAATGCGAACAAGAGGTGACCGAGACGTGTAACCAGTGGCACCCCACACCATCACGCTGGGTGATACGCCAGTATGGCGATGACGAATACACGCTTTCAATGTGCGTTCACCGCGATGTCGCCAAACACGGATGCGACCTTCATGATGCTGTAAACAGAATCTAGAATCATCCGAAAAAATGCCATTCGTGCACCAATGTTAGTCGTTGAGTACATCATCGCAGGCGCTCCTGTCTGTGATGCAGCGTCAAGGGTAACCGCAGCCATGGTCTCCGAGCTGATAGTCCGTGCTGCTGCAAACGTCGTCGAACTGTTCGTGCAGATGCTTGTTGTCTTGCAAACGTCCCCATCTGTTGACTCAGGGATCGAGACGTGGCTGCACGATCCGTTACAGCCATGCGGATAAGATGCCTGTCATCTCGACTGCTAGTGATACGAGGCCGTTGGGATCCAGCACGGCGTTCCCTATTACCCTCCCGAACCCACCGACTTCATATTCTGCTAACATTCATTGGATCTCGACCAACGCTAGCAACAATGTCGCGATACGATAAACCGCAATCGCGATAGGCTACAATCCGACCTTTATCAAAGTCGGATACGTGATGGTACGCATTTCTCCTCCTTACACGAGGCATCACAGCAATGTTTCACCAGGCAATGCTCTGAAAAGCTAATCATTTGCATATCACAGCATCTTCTTCCTGTCGGTTAAATTTCGCATCTGTAACACGTCATCTTCGTGGTGCAGCAATTTTAATGGCTAATAGTGTAGTCAGAGATGTAAATATTTGCACAGAACCGACTACCGTGAAAAGCTGCATCAAACCAGAAAACTGCCTGTAAACCATAACCACGTGGCCTGTAGCTACATGCAGTTCCCGCTGTTGGTTTTTTTCCCCTAGAGGCCTACCTTAATGATAGTGGAATTAATCAAGGGTTTACGGATACTGTTGCGCTGAAAAGATGACGTAACTTTCTCTGTCCGCATGGCTCGCCATGTGAGCCTTCCCAGTCCGAAGCGGGTATCAAGGAGCCGGTCTAGAGTGCCTTCCCAGTACGCGCATCAGAGCAACGTATTGCTGTCTTCGAAATAGGTCACAAGAGGAGAAGGCACTAAAAAGAAATACTAAGACGAGAAAATACGGAAAAAAACCAGAAATAATTTCAAACTGGTACCTACTCACCTACTACAACGTAAAAAAGAAGCCGATGAGTGTATCCTTTACAGAGAAGAGAAGTAATCCTCATGTGGACGAAAATTAATGGTCGACCACTATAAAAAATTCGTTCTAGGAACAATATCAAAGAAATGCGTTATGCAGAAAGACCTGCAGAGGACCCATGTTAGGGACTGACAGTTGAAACAACGTAAATAAATGTGACGTGCTGTACATAAGCAGGCGCGGAGATAGAGTACTGTTGGATTACACTACTGGTGATAGATCGCTGGGAACAGTAGCTAACGCAAAATAATTAATAGTAACAATCCGGACAAATTTAAAGTGAAATGACCACATCAAACAAACTGTAGGAAAATCAGATGCCAGGCTGATTGTGAGAATCATTGGTAGGACCTTATGGAAATGTAATTAATTCACGAAAGTAGTTGCTTACAAATATTCTTTCGCACCGTTCTTGAGTAGGCCTATTGCTGATCACTCTCAGATACTAAGCAGGCTGGATTAATAGAAGTGACAAACATGATTGAACGAACAGCGGCGAGGTTCGTCATGTGTTTGCTTAGTCCATGCGAGATCGTTACGGAAATGTACGAAAGTGGCATTGCGCTTCACGTAGAGACATGGGAGGCTTAATACTGAACTTGCGAGAGAGCACACTCCGTGCAGTCGAGCAACATGTTATTTCATCCCACATATGAATCATGAGTTCTGACATAACGACAATCGCCGGCACGAGGATGAAGAACGCAAGAGCAGAGAAGGCTGTGAGACGACAGTCAGCCAATAATACGTTGACTAGGACCACATTACTACAGGAGCGGCCCCTGTTGTTGTTGTTGTTGTTGTCATCAGTCCTGAGACCGGTTTGATGCAGCTCTCCGTGCTACTCTATCCTGTACAAGCTTCTTCATCTCCCAGTACTTACTGCAACCTACATCCTTCTGAATCTGCTTAGTGTATTCATCTCTTGGTCTCCCTCTAAGATTTTTACCCTCCACGCTGCCCTACAATACTAAATTCATGATCTCTTGATGCCTCAGAACATGTCCTACCAACCGATCCCTTCTTCTAGTCAAGTTGTGCCACAAACATCTCTTCTCCCCAATCCTATTCAACACCTCATCAATAGTTATATGATCTACCCATCTAATCTTCAGCATTCTTCTGTAGCACCACATTTCGAAAGCTTCTATTCTCTTCTTGTCCAAACTAGTTATCGTCCATGTTTCACTTCCATACATGGCTTCACTCTATACAAATACTTTCCTAAAAGACTTCCTGACCCTAAATCCATAGTCGATGTTAACAAATTTCTCTTCTTCAGAAACGATTTCCTTGCCATTGCCAGTCTACATTTTAATTCCTCTCTACTTCGACCATCATCAGTTATTTTGCTCCCCAAATAGCAAAACTTCTCTACTACTTTGTCTCATTTCCTAATCAGATTCCCTCAGCATCACCCGACTTAATTCGACTACATTCCATTATCCTCGTTTTGCTTTTGTTGATGTTCATCTTATATCGTCCTTTCAAGACACTATCAATTCCGTTCAACTGCTCTTCCAAGTCCTTTGCTGTCTCTGACAGAATTACAATGTCATCGGCGGACCTCAAAGTTTTTATTTCTTCTCCATGGATTTTAATACCTACTCCGAATTTTTCTTTTGTTTCCTTCACTGCTTGCTCAATATACAGATTGAATAACATCGGGGAGAGGCTACAATCCTGTCTCACTCCCTTCCCATCCACTTCTTCCCTTTCATGTCCCCTGTCTCTTATAACTGCCATCTGGTTTCTGTACAAATTGTAAATAGCCTTTTGGTCCCAGGCCTTTACTCCTGCCACCTTCAGAATTTGAAAGAGTGTATTCCAGTCAACATTGTCAAAAGCTTTCTCTAAGTCTACAAATGCTAGAAACGTAGTTTTGCCTTTCCTTAATCTAGCTTCTAAGATAAGTCATAGGGTCAGTATTGCCTCACGTGTTCCTATATTTCTACGGAATCCAAACTGATCTTCCCCGAGGTCGGCTTCTACCAGTTTTTCCATTCGTCTGTAAAGAATTCGCGTTAGTATTTTGCATCCGTGAATTATTAAACTGATTGTTCACATCTGTCAACACCTGCTTTCTTTGAGTTCAAAATGGTTCAAATGGCTCTGAGCACTATGCAACTTATCTTCTAAGGTCATCAGTCACCTAGAACTAATTAAACCTAACTAACCTAAGGACACCACACACATCCATGCCCGAGGCAGGAGTCGAACCTGCGGCCTTAGCGGTCTCTCGGTTCCAGACTGTAGCGCCTAGAACCGCACGGCCACTATTTGGCCTTTCTTTGGGATTGGAATTATTATATTCTTCTTGAATTCTGAGGGTATTCCGCCTGTCTCATACATCTTGCTCACCAGATGGTAGAGTTTTGTCAGGACTGGCTCTCCCAAGGCCGTCAGTAGTTCTAATGGAATGTTGTCTACTCCCGGGGCCTTGTTTCGACTCAGATCTTTCAGTGCTCTGTCAAACTCTTCACGCCGTATTGTATCTCCCATTTCATCTTCATCTACATCCTCTTCAATTTGCACAATATTGTCCTCAAGTATATCACCCTTGTATAGACCCTCTATATACTCCTTCCATCTTTCTGCTTTCCCTTCTTTCCTTAGAACTGGATTTCCATCTGAGCTCTTGATATTCATACAAGTGGTTCTCTTTTCTCCAAAGGTCTCTTTAATTTTCCTGTAGGCAGTATCTATCTTACCCCTAGTGAGATAAGCCTCTACATCCTTACATTTGTCCTCCAGCCATCCCTGCTTAGCCATTTTGCACTTCCTGTCGATCTCATTTTTGAGACGTTTGTATTCCTTTTTGCCTGCTTCATTTACTGCTTTTTTGATATTTTCTCCTTTCATCAATTAAATTCAATAGTTATTAATTCATATTTCTTCTGTTTCCCAAGGATTTCTACTAGCCCTCGTTTTTTTACCTACTTGATCCTCTGCTGCGTTCACTACTTCATCTCTCAAAGCTACCCACTCTTCTTCTATTGTATTTCTTTCTCTCATTCCTGTCAATTGTTCCCTTATGCTCTCCCTGAAAATCTGTACAGCCTCTGGTTTAGTCAGTGTATCCAGGTCTCATCTCCTTAAATTCCCACCTTTTTGCAGTTTCTTCAGTTGTAATCAACAGTTCATAACCAATAGCGGCGCCTATCCGAAGAGAATATAAACTATGATAATTAAAAAACGGTCTTGATCGCAAATTTCTTTGAATCAGTGTGACCGGTTTCAATCCTTAAGAATCATCTTCAGACTCTGAAATAAAACAGATAGAGGGATCCTTACAGAACGTATATACACTGGAATAATATTATCAACTACATATACCTACAACTGCAGGTGGACCTCCATGCAGCAGGCTGCGCCGGTCCACGACGCTGAACTGACTGCTGAATGGGTAGGCAGGGAGTGGTCTTAAATAGACTAGTCCCACTCACCGTGCTGTGTATGACATCAGTGTTAACCAATCAGGAGTACAGTGTGTACTATTAGCATAAAAGTATTACAATGGCCTATATTACTAAGATTTGAAGAAGAGTTATAGGTAAAATACATCGTGAAATTGCTATGAAATAGTTATTCGTCAAAAAATATAAACTGTAATAAATAATTAGCGTAAAATAGTGTAGGCTGCCCTCTGTTATCTGTTCCGTAACCTACGTACTGTTTGCAAAGATATATGGAATAGCTGTCAAAGGTTGCTATAGCGATAGAGAAAAGCTACTAGCAAAGATAATCTATATGGACGTTGAGGGTTGCCGTAGAAACGGCGTCCTATATCGATACGACATTCTAAAAAGCTGCCATAGAGTTCTGTAACGACAGCAAAGACGACCTGTGTAAACTTTAAGGGTTGCCGTGAAGACGGCGCCCTCTATCGATGTGACACATGAAAATTAAATAGTAAATATACTAGTGAATATAATAGTAGTTAGAGATTATTCATAGTAATATGAATAGCAGAATAGCCAAACATGGGGCATTAGTTAACAAGTAGTCTTGCCTAATATGTAGGAAGGAAACATAGACACAAAGGGCAGCATAAGGTTTTAGATATACAGACCTACATTGCATCTCGTGTTAGACACGAAATGGTTCTAAATTCATATAATAGATAATATTGTGTAAAGTAACGGTGATGCAGAAATAACCCATGCAACATTAAAGGATACAGAATCCGTTAGAAATTGACTGTTAGTGGATTGTGAAGAAAAAAAAAGGGGGGGGGGGGTTGGGAACAGGACATTAAGAATACGCACATAACAGCAGTGTTAAATACAAAGAAACATATAAAAATTGGCCACCAAGGGAGACAAAGGACTCCCCATGGCGAAACCGTCTGATTGCTCATAAAACTCGTTATTAAATAAAAAAAATATGTAGAGGAGAGGGTGTGCTCAAACAGCGCTGTAATGTCAGCCCCAAACCTATTGCCAATGAGATATAGTGAGACCACAAGAGGTACATTTATAAAAAGTGAAATCACATCAAAACTGACCAACAAGTCATTACTTTACAGCTGCAATAACTTAAGTTCAAAATGTTCAAATGTGTGTGAAATCTTATGGGACTTAACTGCTAAGGTCATCAGTCCCTAAGCTTACACACTACCTAACCTAAATTATCCTAAGGACAACATGCCCGAGGGAGGACTCGAACCTCTGCCGGGACCAGCCGTTCAGTCTATGCAGCGCCTTAGATCGCTCGGCTAAACCCGCGCGAGAATAACTTCAGTCTGCGGATGAAATCACTAGAATTCTTTATGTGATGTGGACATTTTCATACCACTGGTTTGAACAAAAACGCCAAGTACTTTGCTAAGTCGTAGGTGGCTGCTCCAATATTACTCACAATTTGACTTAATGGCACGTTATCCTTGTGGGTCTTAGGTAATCCAGACAGCCTAGGTCGAACTCAACTACTTGGCTTCAGTCTCTTAATTACCACCTCTGGTAAGGAACTGTTAGTCAGAAGTTCTGCTGTTTTCCGCACCACTCGGGTAGTAGGATCCTTATCTATTTTTCGATATGTTGACTCACTTAATAAAACATCGATCTAATTAATGTAGTCCTCCCGTAGCATTAAAACAGTAGCATTGCCTTTATCCGATTTAAGCACCACTGTATCCCGGTCTGCTCGCAAGTTCCGGAGGGCTGTCCTCTCCATTTTCAAATAACAAACAACATAGACAAAATGCATGTACAGCCTGGCTCGGTGGAAGCACGAAACTTTCTCACGGTATCAGTAGATGTAAAACTCATGTGAAACCCAGAAACCATTCGTCAGGGCCGTGCTTCCGTTCTGCACTCTCAAATCCAGATCTGCTTTGGTACATTTTGAAGTGAATTAAAGAATCTTGCCACATGCGCTATCATAAGGGCACTGACAAAGTATAAAAGGAAGTATGGAGTCCTTGTTTAACGGGGACGGACAAAGAGCTCACGTGTTCTCGTTGTAAATTGCCCATGATTTTACTTATAGAACATAAAGATATTCATAAAACGTAAGTTTTCATAGCCAGAGATGTTCCAGTCATTAAAATGTATCTTGCTATTAATCTGTGATTGAATGGACTGTTTTAGTAAACAATGGTGCGTCGCTCTTTGGGGTAAAACAGAGGGTGACGGAGGAGGAGCGGTAGGGGGAGAAGGAGAATTGACAATTGAAGGGTAGCGTGTCTCCTATTCACCGCACACAGCGGTTCGCAGCTGGCTCATCAACTAGCTACTTTGTGCGGTGCACCAAAGTCACGACCCGTCAAGACATCAACAGTTGTGTTTAACAAAGAAATCCATCCAATTTTTATAGCTGTAAAACAAACATTGCCTCAAGTGATTTAAGGACTTATTGAACGAAGAAAATACAAATATCAAGGCAGAAATTCCAGCCTTTGTCCTCCGACTACGAGAAAGTACATAAAAAAGTTCGTCATCGATGAAAAGCTGTAACAGAACACAGTGATGAATTAGCCCTTTAACTAAACGAATACGTGCGATATGATAAAGACACCCTCCATAGTTGTTGATTACCGGCTCTTTAACCCATTCACTGCTCCAGAAGTAAATATACGCTAATCGTTTCAGTGCTCCAGACGTATATATTACTATTTGCTATAAAAAATACCTAACAGCGGTTCCCTGCTGCAGTCGTATAGTTACCTATAACGCCGACAATCGGGCCAGCGAGTCGGAGGTAATTGTTGCGCAAGTATGCAGTTTAATTGTTGGAATACTAGGAAATACCTGAACGACTATTTAATGCTGAATTCTCTTTCGCCTGAGTTCATTCGTATCGCTGTATTACCTAGTTTGTGTGCGGCCGTTTCCGCGTTACCGAATAAAATGACGCGACGTTACCGTCCGTTTACAGACGATGAGCTGCTGAGTATTCTAAACCAAAGTGACGACGAGGACATCATCGTGCCCAATCCAGCTGATTATGAGTGGACAGATAATGACGACGACGAGCTGGCAGATAAATCTGTCACCACAATCATAAAAAATATTTGTGAACCAACAAACGTTGAACCAGTAAATGCAAATCCAGATTTTGATGTCATCGTCGATTCTTTCTCCGATTTCGAAGAAGAGCCTGAGCGTATGCCTGAAAAATCCCCTAAGAGACACAAAACAGTTTATTTTAGATGGAAAGTCTCTGATTTGGACCCTGAAGTGTATAATTTCATTAACAGTGGTTCCGGTTGTAAAATCGTCAATATAGATGATTTATGTACTGTATACGACTGCTTCCAAGTTTTTTTTTAGCCAAGAAATTGTGAACTACATAGCTGAGCAATGTAATTTATATTATGAACACCTTTGCAATGATGCTAGTGAAAAATCAAGACTGCGACGTTTGAAAAACGTGACGAAGTTTACAGTTTCCTTGCTGTAAATTTTCTGATGGCTCAAGTGAAAAAAAAAATGATGTCCTTAGGTTAGTTAGGTTTAAGTAGTTCTAAGTTCTAGGGGACTTATGACCTAAGATGTTGAGTCCCATAGTGCTCAGAGCCATTTGAACCATTTGAACCAGCCGCCCAGAGAAGGTGTATTGTATGTGCAAAACATGATAAACGAAGTGACACTAGATACATTTGTGTAAAATGTAATGTGCCTTTATGTTTGAATTTTTGTTTCGAGAGATATCACACTTTGAAGTATTACTAATGTAATGTGTTTTGTATTTTTTCTCCTAATAAAGTACCTTTTTTGAACAAAATAACACTTTCTGAACAAAGATTTAAAAAAAGGAAATGATTTACACCGACAATACTGGATTTTGCGTCTCATTTTTATCTCAATAATAACGTATATATAAGCACCGGGTGAAAATAACGTACACAGGGCGGGAGCCGCTGAGAATAAATGCGCAGTGAAAGGGTTAATGTCTGTTTCCTTGCATCTAATATTGCCATTTAGTGTGCAGTCTACTGTAGGGGCACCGAAAAGCTCCTGAGATACTGACCTTTCCCCTGGAGTCACGATAATGGAGCCAGAAGTATAAATGGACGCTAGTATTCCACGATAGAACGAATCACTAATCGTCGTTTCACCTACGTTTCCTTTCATTGGGCTGCCTAATGAGCTCCATTTTATCGTTTGACAAGACCGCTGCTAATGACCTGCGTTTTCGTCCGGAAAGTTCCTTCGTACGAGTGGCGTACACACATTTTTCCACTCCGTGAAATGGTTCTGCTGTTTCTCTTGTTCAGAGTAAGTTTATTTCAATTAAACTGCTTTCACAGTACTTATTTGTTGACATTTTTCTGTGGAAGCGAATAGCGTATCATCTAAAAGTGTCGAATAACGCTGTTCACCCAATGCGCGTTCTGTCTTACGTAACTGCCTCTGTTATGTGGGGTGATGTCAGAACGGAGTGCTCCTATCCTATCCCCTCCCGACGCTATTAACGGTGGATGGCGTCGCAGCGTCTACAGTCATAATGTGAACAGTCGTGGAAAATACCTCCAGAGGGAGAGACATAGCATGCTGAGACTGCCCCAGTTGACAGCCAGATGTTTTTCTCGTAGCCTGTATAATACCCATCTCAGAGCTTCTGAGAACAAAATGTGGTACACTCACTCGTACGGGCTAGTTTCTGTGTTTCTGTGTATGTATGTTTTGTCCTGGTGTGGGCTCTCGTGGTTATGCACTGCGGGACAAAAAATGTGGAGCGCCCAGAAGACGTAGAAGGATGTCAATGTGTGATACGTACATAGAATTGGCGGGTGGAGTCCGTGCTGAATACGGTGGCCGACGCGCGGCGACCAATTTTCGTCCAGTGTTCATCCGTTTGTTGAGACGGGGAGGCCGACATGGCTCGCTTTAGCCCGGGCAGCGACGCGCTGTGATGACAGACTCCAAGTGCACGCCCTGAAATCTTTCTATTAGATGAACTATTCATTACAAAAAAAAAAAAAATCATTTTTACCTCATTTATAGTTTTAGATCTCAGCTTCATGGCGACGTGCCCGTTATTTCGTAAGTGGTCATAGTTATTGTGATGTTTGCATTTAAGTAGGACACAGCGATAAATTTTAAAAAGTTATCAATGAAAGATAGGGATACTATGATTTTGCGCTACGATTTCGCATGCACGTTACATAATATGTTGCTGTGCTTGAAATTTATTTAACATACTGAAGTTTTGTTTAGACTTGGGTGAAGGTCTATCTTACCAATTTCGAAAAAGCGATCTGATGCGGAAGACTCATTTGCAGATGAAATATCCACAACTTCCTCATATTTCATAAACAGTTTGAGATATCGAAATGAGATTTTTGTACATGATAATACGCAAAAAGGACAGTATTTTGCCGTATAGTAATTATGCAAAACTTCATTAACTACCATGTTATTCCACTAGCCACAGACTTTCTCGATGAGAGGATGCAATTTTAAAGTGCCTTCGATAGCTGGTGAAGCGAGAAATGCTTTAGGTTGCGGAATAACATAAGTGAAGACATTACACATTTATTTTTGTACAGAGGATGTGCTTTTTCATAACCCATCGACCTGTCCGCCCCCGTAGCGTAGCTGTAGCATTACCGCCTGTCACGCAGGAGGCCCGGGTTCGATTCCCGGCAGGGGGCCGGGTGTTCTGTGTTTTTCATCATCATTGACTCGCAAGTCGCCAAAGTGTCGTCAACTAAAAAGGAGTTGCAATACTGCGGCCGAACTCCCTCCAATGGGGCCTCCCGGTCAACAATCCCATACGATCATTTCATTTCATTTCACCCATCGACCCTACTTTTCCTCAGTTCCTCACTTAATAAATCAGTGTTTTAAAATTCTCTCGCAGTTGCGTCTCCACATTTGAAAGTGATAAACTCTGCCATGCTCTGGCAATGGCACACACAAACTTGGTTCTACTCAATATACACCGCTTACAATATACACCGCTTATGACGCTTCTCAGAAACGTACAAGTTTTCAACAAACGACATCAAAACAAATCGCGGCTTTGCGTGCATTTACAGCGGAATTGCTTTTAAGTGCTAACCAATGCTGAGGTGACAGAGCGTGAATGGTCACGACGCAAGCGTGGTTGCGAAGAGGCTCCACGTAATGTTTATGAAAAATATGAGTGTAGGCTTCAGTTTAGAATGGCTCTTCACCTGTAGCAAAAAATGGTTCAAATGACTCTGACCACTATGGGACTTAACAGCTATGGTCATCAGTCCCCTAGAACTTAGAACTACTTAAACCTAACTACCCTAAGGACATCACACAACACGCAGCCATCACGAGGCAGAGAAAATCCCTGACCCCGCCGGGAATCGAACCCGGGCATGAGAAGCGAGAACGCTACCGCACGACCACGAGATGCGGGCTCCCCTGTAGCATTTCCCCTACAGCGCCTGCCGGCTTCACCCCCTCCCAACCCCCCCCCCCCCCCCCCCGCCGCTTGTTCTGCCGACTGCACATCTACCGGCCATGTTATTCTGCGAGCACTCTATGTAAATCATCTGAGTTGCGAGACTCTGGGACAGGTTGGAAAGTCATCACAGTGCGTTACTATTGTTCACGTTTAGTGTTGTTAGCAAACCTAGTAAGGTATATGAGGAGTGTGAATAATGTCAGCTGTTGAGTGATCATGGTGAAGGACGCAGAGACGGTCTGTACCCCAGTGACACAGTGTTATCAGCACTGGACAGTTTAAGAGGGACCTCATTGTGGGTCTCCACTTAGCTGGCTGGTAGAATCGTGCAATCGAGATTTGTGGGGCATTAGAATATGACAGAGGCTTGATGTTGAACTGAATGAGAGCATGAGGGGAAGGCACACTCGTCGTCAATATCGTAGTCAACCACACGTGACTTCCTCAAGGGAGGGCCGTCGTATTGTACATCTTTCTCATCTTATCCCCTTCACATCTGCCTCTGCTGTCCGGGAACTAGTAATCGAGTTTCTGTAACATCCTTTGTCATCCACTACTACTGGTTGGAGACAAGCAGCAACTGGACTACGAAATTAACGTTCCGTGCTTGGACTGCCTTTAACACCACAACACAAAACGACTGTTTGGAGTGGTGGTGTGACCAGAAAGTACGAACTGCTGACGAATGACGTCAGTTTGTGTTCAACGATGAATCACGGTTCTGTACTACCCTGGAGGACCATCTGAGCCGTGCGTGGCTCATGTCCCACCCCCCTCCCCCACCCCAAAAAAAAAAAAATTCGTTCAAATGGCTCTGAGCACTATGGGACTTGACATCTGAGGTCATCAGTCCCCTAGAACTTAGAACTACTTAAACCTAACTAACCTAAGGACATCACACACATCCATGACCGAGTGAGGATTCGAACCCTCGAACATAGCAGTCGCGCGGCTCCATACTGAAGCACCTAGAAACGATCGGCCACCACGGCCGGCGCTCATGTTCCCGCCATCATGTATTTTACACCCTGTTTGTAACGTACTTCCACCTTATTACATTAATTTAAATTACTACTGTCACTGAGTTGCTCCTTTGCCCGACCGTGAGCGGCGTTAGCAGCGCCTATCGATATATCCCCTCTCGTAGTATCTCGCTCGACTGCTGTTACTTCCTGGTCGTTGTCTGTCGTAAGCAAGTTCGGATAGGGAGTTCGGACTGCCAGTCAGTTGGAAGGTGTCTAAAGCGCAGTGCGGACCTGCCGGTCGGGAGTTGCAATGCGGCACTAGTGCAGTCGGGTTGGAGCAGTGAGGTCTGCGTCGACATGGCTCGCCGACCATTGCCGCCAATCATCACTTGAGCCGGGCCACGGTCTTGGTGAATCGTCGGTCAGTCGTCCTACCGGATGACGCGTTTTGGCTCGCCGATCGTTCATGAGTCGGCTGTGTGTGTGTGTGTGTGTGTGTGTGTGTGTGCATCGACTCCCTATTTGTCTTTGTGCGTGCTTCATTACTGTTGAGTATCGTTCAGGACTTCGTGCACGTGTTCGTCGGGTTGTGTGTGTAGTGGGCGTTAGTTCCACTGATGATTATTTTAAATGTTGTCGGCGTACTGGCTCTGAGAGGTCGGTCGTCTCCCCGGGCGACGTGTAACTGCTTCTCCGAGCGCTTCTGGATCCCTTCAGTTACCATCTTGTGGAATTTGGGACGGTCCTTTCCTGGTGCATGGATGTCGTTTAGCCAGTGGGCGTGTTCCTCCTGCATGGATGGGTCCGAGCCAGCATTTCCGCCGTCGTATGTCTGGAAGTGAGTGGGAGACGCACCAGCAGTGGAGTCGCGACGGAGCAGCAGTCGGGGACGGACCAGCAGCCAGTCGGTCGGTTGCTCCGGACCAGGGAAGATATTTCCGTGCGGCATGGTCGGCTGGGTCCGCTGCCCGTCTCTGCGCAGTGTGTGGAGCTGTCCGATCGCTACGAGCTTCGTGGTTCACCGACCCAGGACGTCAAAGTTGAGTAGTGGTTTCAACTACCCAAGCCACGTCCATTCATGTTGTGGTGGTTCGTTTCGGTGGTTAGCTGTTGGGGAGGTTTTCCTGAGAGCAACACCGAGTGTTTCTACTGCTGAAATTTAGCCGCCATGCGGTGCAAATAACTATATTGGTTGACTACAATTCGAGAGCACCAGCGAAATTTTCAGCCTTGTGGCCGTTAGTGTTCTGGTTACCTGCCCTGGCCATTGACGTAGTTTTTAGGCAGTGTTTTTTCCTCGCCTATTGTTGCTGCCCAACATGGTGTGTAGTTTTGGCAGCTCAGTTCACATACGCGTTTGCTTGGGGATAGTGATACTTGTAATGTGGTTTTTTTTTGGAGGGGGGGGGGGGGCTAGAATTCTCGTGCACTCCGTCGTGGCAAGCAAGCGGTTGGTCGGTCGGTCGGTCGGTCTGTGACTGTCCGTTCCTTGGGTTCCCACGAATTAAATGTAGTTGGATTCACCACCTGTCTCGCATAAGTAAACGAGGGCAGACCGATCCACTGGAGACACTTGAGTGCCGTTCTGTTACTTATCCTTTTGGCAGTGTTAATATTGTTGTAATTTAACTGTATTTTATATTTTTTATTTGGAAAGGTTAGTTGTGGGCCTTCAGCCCTGGAAACATGTTCTCAGAGTTTCCTTCAAGTCCAATCATTATCGCCTTCTGCTCATGAAAGGTTATTGTAATTTCCTCTGAAAAATGTTATAAGTTATAATGGGCCTTCCGCCGTTGGTGTTGCAAAAGGAAATTTTTAAACTTGTTTTACCGATTGTTGCAAATTATCTCTCCTTAATTTGAAGAATTTAACTTTGCGGCCATCAGCCATCTTATTGCATTTGTTTATCTCTTTCTGTACTCCTTGCCCGCATCTCGTGGTCGTGCGGTAGCGTTCTCGCTTCCCACGCCCGGGTTCCCGGGTTCGATTCCCGGCGGGGTCAGGGATTTTCTCTGCCTCGTGATGGCTGGATGTTGTGTCATGTCCTTAGGTTAGTTAGGTTTAAGTAGTTCTAAGTTCTAGGGGACTGATGACCATAGATGTTAAGTCCCATAGTGCTCAGAGCCATTTGAACCATTTTTGTACTCCTTGTGGGCCATCAGTCCTGTTAGCGTCATAAAACATTGCAGCCTTCTGCCTTCAGTAATCGTCATAGTATATTTGGAATTTTGAAGATTTAATCCGGCGACCTTCAGCAGCTCCGCATGCTGATGTCATATATGTATACGATTTATCTTATTCGTAAATTTAACTGTGTGTAACGTCTTTTTAAAATTGAACTTATTATAAAGCATCTGTTTAGAGGCCTTCAGCCGCGAAGCAAATTTAATTCTTTCAAAAGTGTATTTGTGAACTAAATGATAATAAATTCCAACTGTGAAATGAATCCGACCGCAACTCCCTTGGACGTTTCCACAATCCTAATTACTTGTTAGCCCTGCGTGATTTAGCGGGCGTTTCACCATCGTAGGCGGATATGAATGCGACCTGCACAGAGGTCCTATTTTTCCAATGCACTGGAGAGACACAGCAGTGTTATTCCTGGAGTAATTGTGTGGGGAGCCAATGGGTGTGATTTCAGGTCATGGGCTGGTAATGGTTGAGGGAACACTCACGGCACAGTGGTGCATTACGGACATCCTCCGTCCTCACGTATTTCCTCTCATGTGGCAGTATTGTGGTGTTTTTTCAACGACACAATGTTGGTCCACACGTGGCACATGTCACCATGAACTGAGTGCTTGATGCTGAGACACTTCCTGTACCAACAAAATTCCCAGATCAGCCCCCGATACAACATATGTGGAGCCACTTGACTTCCGTAAACCCTTTCAGGAAACGTGGTCAAATATTAGTAGAGTTGCACTGTTAATACGTGTTAGTCCTCAGCTGATGTCCTCTGCTATTTATGTCCACAACAGCTAGTGGTATGTATCTAACGCCCTCGACATCAAAACACAACCTCTCGACTTTTCCTCCTTACTTCTCTGCATATCGACTAAATTCCCACCACGACGTTCTAGAGGTTTTTTGAAAACGAATGATATGAAAAGCGTTGGAGTTGTAGAGAAGTGGGTTATTGCTGCATTTCGATGCAGGCTTCCCTGACAACTTCTCGTAGATGACGACTGGTAACTAGTGTGAAAATAAGTGTTTGTTGTCGAATTGCACCCAGTACAAGGAGACACGCTTCATCTGTTATCATTACACTGATCCCTGTTATAAGAGCAAAAGCTTTCAGTGACGGCTGGGTACTGGAAACGACAAAAAAAAGGCTCTGAACACTATGGGACTTAACATCTGTGGTCATCAGCCCCTAGAATTTAGAACTATTTAAACCTAACTAACCTAAGGCCATCACACACATCCATGCGCGAGGCAGGATTCGAACCTGCGACCGTAGCGGTCACTGGAGGGCCTAGAACCGCACGGCCACACCGGCCGGCTGGAAACGACAGTAGATGGCCTTAAGGCCCAAATTGTTCGTTATTCCATCATATTGCATCAATCATTTGATGTCTCTGTATAATAAAAGTAGTGAAAATCAGACTCCATTTGACTCTAGTAACGTGTTTTTCGGTTCACAATTGTTAATGTAGCGCATGATTGAAGTTAAGACAGTTCTCTTTTTTCAATAGGTCACCTCGCATCCAGAATGGGTGAAAGTTGACCGAGATAGCGAAGTGGGAAAAACACAGAGAGAGAGACAGACAGAGAGAGAGTGAGTGAGAAAGAGAGAGAAAGAGTGGGGGGGGGGGGGGAGACCGGGCGGTGGGGGAAGAAGAAGAGCCCCTTAAAGCAAAAAGTATGACATTAGTGCAGTGCAGTATTCCTGCCAGCTTTGCTCTTCGAGCATTACTGCTGTTCTCAATAGTTTGTTATATTTAATGAATACAGTTGTTACGTAAAACTACTGTACAGTTATGTTGCATATAGCGACATGTTTCGAGTGATAAGTTTGGCATCAAACTGCAATAAGTATTAGACACGTTTGAGATCCTCACATCTTTAATTCGAAACAACTGTTTTGGACCGTCTCGATGCAATGGAAGAGTACAAACGCTTAATTTATCTTTCATCGCGACCGGAATCTTACCTGTTGAAAACAACAATCAGAATTTGAAATGTTATTTTATCCATGGCTGTAATTTTCAGCAACTGTAGTATTACTTTTTCATGATAAATTTCTGTCATTGGCTGCGGAAAAATTTTCAAATGTGTTACTAGTTAATTCAGCGGAACCACTTTCATGTTACAAATAGCATTAGTTCTCAATGACTTTATAATCTATGATTGCAGTTAATTTTATAAACTTGCTATTAATAGATAATTTTCTGTAATACTACATCAAAGAGACATTGTTTCTCAACACACCAGATTGTACAATGTTTACAATACGTCTGATTGTGAACGAATCATGACGTTAATGAGGAAGGTGACGGACGATTGGTTGAATGACTTAAACATAAAATGGCATGAAAACCGAATGAAAACACACTCACATTTCTAGGAGTGATGAAGGGTTCAGCAAACATACTTTGGTCCTAGAATGACGCCGAAAGGTTTCCCCCTCCCCACCTCTCCTTTAGCCGCACCACCATCTTCCCTCCTCCCCTCCCTTCGCCACCGTCAACACTCAGAAGGAGGGGACCAGTAGGTCTCTTCAAAGAGGTGGATGTTACCTGCCTCAGAAGAAGACAACTTCATAAGTGACCTGGAGTCAACAGTGTCAGCATGTTTTCTTTCCCACTAGAGTGCTATTAACTGTTGTTATGATGCAGTCGCAACAACCACAACGTGTTCATCGTATAGTAGAAACTTTCTTTCCCTTTTTATGAATACTATAAGTACACAGTATGGCCCAATGATCGCAGTTTTCTTTGACAGATAGGAAGCAGCACATTAGTTAAGTGGCCACGTATGTTCGCGAAGGGCCTACAAATTTCATCTCATATCTTTTTTTTTCCGGAGCCTTTTCTTAGCCTTTCCGATATAATAGCACGTGACATCGCATATGTAACGACAAAGATATCATTCTTTTGTCGTAAATTCACTCCCAGCTCAGTTTTTGAATCTACGTCTACATCTGTATCTGCATACATACTCCGCACGCCAGGTATGGCACGGAAAGTAGCATGTACCACTGCTAGTCATTTCGTTTCCTGTTCCAATCACAAATAGAGCAAGGAAAAAGGGCTGTCTATATTCCTCCGTACGAGCCATAATTGCTCTCGTGGTCCTTACATGAGATGTATGTTGGCGCCAGCAGATTCGCTCTGTAGTAGGCCTCAAATGGCGGTTCTCCAAATTTTCGCAGTACTGCCTCCCGAAAAGAGCATCGTCTTCCCTCCAGAGATTACCATTTAATTACACGAAGCATCTCCATAATACTTGCGTGCTTATCGAGACTACCGGTAACAAGTGTAGCAGCACGTCTCTCAATTGCTTCGATGTGAGGAACGCAAACCAAGGACTGCGATTTATTGGCAAAACAGTTATAAAGTGCGACTGGTTTACAAAAGAGACCGCTTACACGACGTTTGTCCGCCCTCTTCTGGAGTATTACTGTGTCGTGAGGGATCCGCGTCAGATGGGACTGACGGAGGACGTCGGAAAAGTTAAAAGAATTCTGCTAGTTTTGTATTATTGCGGAATAAGGGAGAAAGTGCCACGTACATGATACATGAATCGAGGTGGCAATCATTAAAACAAAGTTTTTTTTTTTTATTGCGGCAGGATTTTCTCGTGAAACTTAAATCACCAACTTTCACCACAGATCGCGAAATTATTCTTTTTGAGCCCACCTACCGCAGGGAGAAATGATCATCATGACGCAGTAAGAGAAATTAGAGCTCGCACAGAAAGATTTAAGCGTTCATTTTTCCCGTGCGCGGCTCGAGAGTGGAGCGGTAGAGAAATAGCTTGAACGGGGCAGAAAGAGAGAAAGGGATAATATAGATAATTTTAGACCTATTTCTGTGCCATTAGTGTTTGCTAAAGTTATTGAAAAGGCTGTGTATGTAAGGATAATTGCTTATTTTATTTCACATAATTTGCTGGTCAAATGTATAGTTCGATTTTAAAGTAGTTTAACAACTGAGAATGCTATTCCTTTTTCTCTGTGAGGTACTGGATGGACTTAACAAAAGATTTCCGATGACAGAATCTTCTGTGATTTAAATAAGGCATTTGACCGTGTTGATCACAAAATATTGCTCCAGAAGTTGGACCATTACGGAATACGGGGAGTAGCTCATAATTGGTTCACCTCTTACTTTAGCAACAGACTGCAAAATGTCATTATTCACTATGTTGAGATTGGCTGTGATGTTGGGTATGAGTGGGGGGATCAGTGTTGGGGCGACTCCTGTTCCGTATTTTTATAAATGATATGCCCTCCAGTATTACGGGTAACTCAAATATTTGTTTGCTGATGACACTAGCTTGGTAGTAAAGGATGTTGTGTGCATCATTGGCTCGGTTTCAAATATTGCAGTTCATGACCTAAGTTCATGGCTTGTATAATGTAGACTAACGCTAAATCAGAGTAAGACTAAGTTTTTACTGTTTCTAACACACTGTTCAACAAAACCCGACGTTTTAATTTCACAGAATGGGCATTTTATTAGTGAAACTGAACATCTGGAATTTCTAGATGTTCAGACAGATAGTAAACTGTCGCGGAAAGCACACGTTCAGGATCTTGTTCAAAGATTTAATGCTGCCATTTTTACAATTCGAGCGGTATCCGTAGTGACAGCCCATACGAAAAGTATGACGAATGGTATTGCATTTTGCGGTAACTCTTCCCATTCCAAAAGGATATTTTTGGTTTAGAAACTGGCAGCTCGGGCAACAAGTGGTGAAAGTTCGCGAACCACTTGGCGACCCCTGTTCATTAGTCTGGGTTGGCGTCTCAATATATATATTCTTCACTGTCGTTTTTTCTTAACAATATCAGCTTATTCCCAAAAATAGCAGCTTTCACTCAGTTAATACTAGACAGAAATCCAATCTTCATTTGGATCGAACTTCCTTGACTCTTGTATGTTAAGGTGTGCAGTATACTGCTGCATCCATTTTCAATTAGCTTCCAAAGAATTCAAAAATATTAGCAGCAATATACGCTCTTTCAAATCGAAACTGAAGAGTTTTCTCATGAGTTTCTATTCTGTCGAGGAGTTCCTTGAAAAATTAAGCTGACTCCTGTGTTATATTGTTGATTGCTTTTACATAAACTTATGGCTTGTCTTTTTTAGGGTTCATAAACATTTAATTTTATCTGTTATTACTTTTATGTTGTAATTTCATGTACTGACACGTTCCATGAGCTTGGAGATTTGTTCCTCAATTTGCTCCTGTGGAACTAGACGTTTAAAAAAAAACGAAAAGAAAAAAAAATAAAACTAATCTGCTGCCAGTCACTTAACTGTGAACTGCAGAGTAATCGTGCGGATGTAGATGCCTTCCTTTACCTGACCTGGGGGGGGGGGGGGATACCAAAGACTCGAGCAGTACTCAACAATGGGTCGCATTTAAATTGGACAGTGTCATACTAACGAAAAATCAATTATATATGGTAACCATTATTTCATGCAGTGTAAATAGCGAATCGCGAATCTCTGCAATTTATATCTTATGGGACGACCTGTCAGATAAGAGGATCGAGAGAATAAAAAGAGCTGTGGCGTAAGCTGACAGAAACAACTTCTCTCCGCCTTGGCGGCAGAATTTATCGTGGCGCTGCAATTGACATAGAAAAAGAAAGTGCATCTGCTCCTCTTTGTTGCAAAGCGGAGTGTCAAGGTTCAGAGTGTAACGAACAGCGTCTGGTGTCGCAACGCAGCCAGTTGGCTCAAAACATCCGACTAAAGTAAACTAAGGAAAACAAGGACCCCTGTGCAAAAGACGATGTTTTAAACTTGCGAGCGGCGGCAGACATTACTGTGAGCTATAAACCTCATCATAACCAGCCAGCGGGAATTGAAGTATGGTATACTGACCAATGGTAAAGTTTCCATTTTTAAAACAATTAGATCTTCCACATTCCCACTAGAACAGAGAGGAAATAAGACATTGTAGGTTACACAGTATAACAAATTATTTTTGATATACTTTCTTTAAATACACTGATTCTACATAGACTATCTCACTAGAACATGGTGATAAATGTTACTGTGGTACTAAATGTAACTGTGTTATTATGCTAGATGACAATACTGTCGATTCTCCGGTAAACTCTATTTCATGAACCTGTTTTAAAACATTCTACTTGGCGGAATGCATCATATTGAAAAGAAAGTATTTTGTAGTACATACAATGATATCTCCTGAGTGTGGTGACTGTGGTATACAGCTCTAAGCATTTACGTTCTGGTGTTGTGAGTCGTAAATCAGTTTTGATATTCTGAAATAAAACTATATACTGAAACTAGCTCGTCATTGCCGCAATATGAGCAGGAGAAGAAAACAAACCAACAAAGGTGGATATTATATGAGTGTATTTTTATCATTTAGTAGTAGATGCGAGATGTAGTAATTACCTAAAAATTATTTAAGCTGTATAAGAAACATGTCGATATAGAAGACTCACCTTGCATCTGTTACGCATCCCGTAATCGCAAGTCCATTTCATGTACCTCCTGCAGGTCTTTACCGTTTCTGTCTTACTCGCTTCTTCAACGGCATCACTACTTATGGCTTCTTTCTATAAACTTTAAGTTTCAGTTAGTAACACGAGAAAAATCTCGTTTAAACTACCTTATTTCCTACAGCTGCATCGATTGGATCATAAATCGGGTACAGATTGTACTTTTTTTGGTTATTCACGTTCACTACCATTTTTGTGTTCATGTTCCTCGGCGCTAATACTCCTAACTGTAAACATGTAAATTGTATTTGTAGTTACACAGTTTTAGATAGCACGAAAGGCTGCGCAAATGTTACCGAGAATATTTTTCTGTGAGAAAGAGACCGTTACTTCGAACCCGCTCAACCACCTGTTAAGTCAACAGAACACTCGACACAGCCTTCCACGCTTGGAAATACCTCCCCAACGTCTTGTGAAATCCGGCCCAGACTCTAATTTACTCCTAGTGATGCACTTATTAGTCTCACGAGATTTAATATCCAAAAAGAAAAAAAAAAGTGTTCAAATGTGTTGGAAATCTTATGGGACTTAACTGCTAAGGTCATCAGTACCTAAGCTTACACAGTACTTAACCTAAATTATCCTAAGGACAAACACACACACCCATGCCCGAGGGAGGACTCGGACCTCCGCCGGGGCCAGCCGCACAGTCCATGGCTGCAGTGCCCTCGCTACGGTCGCAGGTTCGAATCCTGCCTCGGGCATGGATGTGTATGATGTCCTTAGGTTAGTTAGGTTTAAGTAGTTCTAAGTCTAGGTGACTTATGACCCCAGAAGTTAAGTCCCATAGTGGTCAGAGCCATTTTTTTGCAGCTCCCTAGACCGCTCGGCTAAACCCACGCATTTAATTTACAGACACAGATAACGTAACCATAATTAAAAATATAATATATCAGATATTTCTTGTACAGAATGTAATACTTCTAATATTTATTCGTAACAGTTGCCTTGCTAGCTACCAGCACATAGCTTTACTGCATGTCAAAAGAAGCAAAAACGTGGATACAGCTAGATGTAAGATACTGGTACGTAAAAACAGTCTCAAAAGCTTGTATTTCTTCACACTATACATGAAATTACTTTTACTCTCATAGAGACGACATTTATAGATATTTTAAGACACATCCTGAGGCATCAATAAATGGTGAATATGGAAATACATGGCGATTGGGGGAGGTGAGGGGGAGTGGGGAAGTAATAATTGTAGAGGAAGTCCAATTCTTGACTACAGTAACCATGTTCACCGGATGCAGGCTGCGCTAGTTAGGCAGAGATGTAGAGACATCGAAATTAAACCGAGCGAGGTAGCGCAGTGGTTAGAATAGTGGAGAATAGTGTTCGGGAGGACGACGGTTCAAACCAGCGTCCGGCCATCCTGATTTAGGTTTCCCGTGATTTTTCTATATCGCTTAAGGCAGATACCGGGATGGTTCCTTCGAAAGGGCACGGCCGATTTCCTTCTGTGTCCTTCCCCAGTCTAAAATTGCGCTTCGTCTCTGATGACCTCGTTTTAGATGGAATCTTAAACACTAATCTCCTCCTTCTCCCCCTCCTCCTACACTAACGTAGAGAAAATCTCATCGCACACATCATACACCCTCATCACAAACCACATGCAATATACAAACATTATTTCATATTGCAAGAAGCTGGTGCTACACTGTAAATTTATTTCGCAATACCAGTTCCTGCGCAGTTTATCAATTGTCAAGCGGCTCGTAGTGAAACTGCGTGCTTATAAAATATCGAAAAAATGGTTCAAATGAATCTAAGTAGTATAGGACTTAACATCTGAGGCCATTAGTCCAATATAAAACTAATTAAACCTAACTAACCTAAGGACAACACACACATCCATGCCCGAGGCAGGATTCGAATTTGCGACCGCAGCAGAAGCGCGGTTCCGGAGGAAAGCGCCTAGAACCGCTCGGTCACATCGGCCGGCATATAATATCGTCTCAGTTATCTGACTGGATTTGTGATTTCCTGTCAGAAAGGTCACAGTTCGTAATAACTGACGGAAAGTCATCGAGTAATTTCTGGCGTTCCCCAAGGTAGTGTTATAGGCCCTTTGCTATTCCTTATCTATATAAACGATTTGGGAGATAATCTGAACAGTCGTCTTCGGTTGTTTGCAGATGACGCTGTCGTTTATCGACTAATAAAGTCATCAGAAGATCAAAACAAACTGCAAAACGATTTAGAAATCTGAATGGTGTGGAAAGTGGCTGTTGGCCCTAAAATCGTAAAGTGTGAGGTATCCACATGAGTGCTAAAAGAAGTTCGTTAAATTTCGGTTGGACGATAAATCAGTCTAATGTAAAAGCCGTAAATTCAACTAAATACCTAGGTATTACAATTACCAACAACTTAAATTGGTGCGAACACATAGAAAATGTTGTGGGGAAGGCTAACCAAAGACTGCGATTTATTGGCAGGTCACTTAGAAAATGTAACATACCTACTAAGGAGACTGCCTGCACTACGGTTGTCCGTCCTCTTTTAGAATACTGCTGCGCGGTGTGGGATCCTTGCCATATAGGACTGACGGAGTACGTCGAAAAAGTTCAAAGAAAGGCAGTTCGTTTGGTATTATCTCGAAATATGGGAGAGAGTGTCACAGAAATGATGGGCTGGAAATCATTAAAAGAACGTTTTTCGTTGCGACGGAATCTTCTCACGAATCTCCAATCACCAACTTTCTCCTCCGAATGCGAAAATATTTTGTTGACACCGACCTACATAGGAAGGAACGACCACCACGATTAAAACTGACTCAGGCAGGAGATAAGATGTCAGTATTATCCTTTACAGAGCTTGGTGTACTATTTTCCAGAAAAAAATTCATCGTAGTGCGGAAGTGTGTTGTGAAGCGTTTCAGTAATTGTAGTAGTAGATAGATCACTTTTACAAGGATACTGAACAAATCTTGGTATTATAATTTAAAAACAACAAAAATAACGTACTTCGTATGTACATACATTTACACAGTTACCAGACCGGTTTGACAATAATTTGACAGGTTTTGTACTGTTATTACCTTTTTATAAACTCTTACGCTTTTAACTTCGTATTCAGGCCACGAGTGGCCTATCGGGGCCATCCTACCGCCGTGTCATCCTCAGTGGAGTATGCGGATAGGAGGGGCGTGGGGTCAGCACACCGCTCTCCCGGTCGTTATGGTGGTATTCTTGACCGAAGCCGCTACTATTCGGTCGAGTAGCTCCTCAATTGGCATCACGAGGCTGAGTGCACCCCGAAAAATGGCAACAGCGCATAGCGGCCTTGATGGTCACCCATCCAAGTACCGACCACGCCCGACAGCGCTTAACTTCGGGGGTCTCACGGGAACCGGTGTATCCACTGCGGCAAGGCCGTTACCTAAACTCTTATGCTGCGTTATGTAAATAATCCAACAAATAGAATGTGTCGAGTAAGATGTACTACTTAAGTATGTTTGTTTTAGTAACCATCTAAATCGCTTTAAGTAACTGATTGCACAGTTATATTCGTTGATTGAAAATATTCGTGCAGTCAAAATCCAAACTCTCTGACAGAAGAAAAATCTCGACATCGAGTAGGAATTGCATGAAAAAAAGGATACTTGGTAATCGTGTTTCTACGTCTGAAAGATGACGGCTACTGAAATTTCGCGCCACTATGAGGACAGAAATTATGTTTGCTTTAGATACACGCTGTAACGGTCGTGAGCGTTAGTTGAGAGTGGACCTGGTGAGCTGATGTTAGTCAAGAGTGCCTTTCAGGCGACAACACCTCACTGAGTTTGAAAGAGGTCGTGTAATAGGACTACGAGAATCTCGATGTTCGATCTGCAGTATCGCAGAAATACTTGGCAAGAATGTATACCACTGCTGGCAGAGGTGGTCACGAGAATGTACGATCGCAAGAAGACTAGGGTTTGGACGGCCACGTGGCGCTACCGAGAGCAAGACCATCACGTCGGGCGTATGGCTCTGGCGCCTAGTACTGCATCTGCAGCAACAGGTGGCACCACAGTGGCACAAAGAACTGTTACAGACCGATTACCTCAAGGACAACTCCGAGCCAGACGCCATGTAGCGTGCATTTCACTGACCCGAAACAACTGCCATTTGTGGCTTCAGTAGTGTCAAGTGAGAGCTCATTCGAGGGCAGCGTAGAGATCTGTTATGTTTGATGGAAGCTGGTTCTGCCTCGGTAGCAGTGATGGTCACGTGTCAGTTAGAAGGAGGCCAGTTGAGGATCTGCAAACAAACTGCTTGGCAGACACACTGGACTTATACTAGAGCTAAGGTCTGAGGACCGATTTCGTATGGAAGCAGGAGCACGCTCGCTGTTATCCCACGCACTCTGGCTCCAAACTAGTACGTCAGATTGGTGGTTCGAACTGTTGTGGTTGCATTCATGACCAGCATTTCATAGGGTGTTTTCACACAGGTTAACACTCTTACATATAACGCTGTTGCAACTCAACACGCTCTACACAGTGTTGACATTTTGCTCGGGCCTGCTCGATCACCAGATCTCAAAAAATGGCTCTGAGCACTATGGGACTCAACTGCTGAGGTCATTAGTCCCCTAGAACTTAGAACTAGTTAAACCTAACTAACCTAAGGACATCACAAACATCCATGCCCGAGGCAGGATTCGAACCTGCGACCGTAGCGGTCTTGCGGTTCCAGACTGCTCACCAGATCTGTCTCCAGTCGAGCACATATGGGACATCGTCGGACGACAACTACAACGTCATCCACAACCTTCAGTAACCGCCCTTTATTGACTAAGTGTGACGGTTATGGAACTCCATGCCATAAACTGACATCCGGCGCCTGTACTACAGAATGCATGCATGGTTGGATGCTGGCGCTCAAAATTCAGCCTGTTACACCGATAATTAATGAACCAGCATTTTACATTTGCAGTGGCTTATCTCGGGCTTTATTAACCTGTGACCTTTCAATGTCCATCATTTACGTATACCACCTACACAAATGTATTCCCGAAATTTCATTACTCTACATTAGTTATTTTTTGGTGTTCCGATATTTTTCCGTTGCCGTATTTTGAACAGTTGATAATGATCCCAATTACTTTTTTTTATTATTATTCTTAGGGCTCTTCCCTACAGTTAAGAATTGAGTGCAAAATACTGTCGCGAATTATTTACAGAAGAATGGAAAAACTGGTATAAGCCAAACTCGGAGGAAGATCGGTTTCGTTTCTGGGGAAACGTGTAAGGGGCAGTCAAATAAACGAGGCAGATGGGAAAAAAGTAAGTAAACTGTTTATTGTTAAAAAAGTGCCACTGTGACAAGGTGGTAAAAGGGTATAGAGAAAAATGTTTGCTGTTGCCTGCAGAAGCATGATTGTAGCCATTCGTCCGAAGCAAATCGACGCCCACGAAGTTCCAAAAATATTGAAATCGCATGGCATGAAATCTGGACTGTACTGAGGATGTGTCAGAGTTTCCCAGCGAAACTTCTGCAACATGGCAACATGTGGGCCCGAGTACGCTGCAGAAGTTAAAAAAGATAGGTTAAAGAGAGGCAAACCTACGTTGTACTATCTGTAAATTTAAAGAAATCTTTAGACTTTCTTGACTAGAGTACACTCCTTAACAGTTTGAATAAAACAGTTGTTAACTACAGACCGCGAAAGTTATTTACCACTTGTGTGGGATCCAGACCTCAGTTACGAGCCGAAGAATATGCAAGGGAAACAGTGGTTGTGAATAGAGCTACACGTGTCGTTACCTAACTCAAATGTCATTGAATCTGTTCATTTAAATAGCGGTACAGGAAAGAAGGAACATAAAGAACAGGAATTAAAGTTCAGTGGAAGAAATAAAGTCTTAACTTTCTCGATTACATTATTATCCTGTTAAAGATAGCAAAGGACTTAGAAGAGCAGTTGAGTGGAATGGACAGTGTTTTGAGACAGATTATAAAATGGACATCAACAAAAGTAAATCAATATAATGGAATGTAAATATTTAGACATCGAAATAACTGCTGATGGCCGAAGGAGAGAGAATGTAAAATGGAAACTGGAAGTAGCAAAGAAAGCTATTCTGAAAAGGAGTTGTTTACATCTAATATGTTTAGTTCTTCAAGTATTTTATAAAGGCAATTGTTAGAGTGCAACCTTGTGCGGAAGTGAGACGTGGGCGATAAGCAGTTCAGACGAGAATAGGGTTTTTGAAATATGGTGCTAAAGAAGAGAGCTATAGGGTTAAATGGCTATATCGAGTTAATAATCAGGGAGGTAGTGAATCGAATGGGAATTTAAAAAAAAATCTGTTTTACAACCTGAGCAAAAGTAGACACCGGTTGATAGGACACATCGTGGGCCATCATGGATCGAGTAGTAAATTTACTAATGAGATGTGGGGGTAAAAATTGTAGAGAGAGAGAACCAGTAGTGTATACAGTAAGCAGACTGAAATGAACTAGATTGCAGTAGTTACACGGGATAAAGTAGCGTGGAGAGCTGAAGACCACAACAACAACAACGACAACAACAAATGCTATCTAAACTGGATAAGAAAATTATCCTTTGTATATGTGAAGGGAAACACGTGCCGCTAGAGAGAAATGTTTGTGATCTGGCTGAGGCTCGGTGGCACAACGTGACTGCATCACGTGCCGCCAGCCACGGGGTTGGCTCGTCCCAGATCGGCGTCAATGTCTGGAGATAAGTGGGTCTTAACCTCCGCTCCACGGAAACCGGGTCAGATATGCCCAGAAAGATCTACTACAGCTCTCGTCGGCTACATGTGAAACTAAATGAAAGGACTTGAAAGAACGGCCTTGTATGGAGAATTTACTGATAACGTAGCTCTATGTACTTGAACTGAGAAATACTAATAAATAATTTTTGAGATTGACTACATGGTAAACTGACTGGAGTATATACTTCGATTATCTTCCAGTAGTGAAATAAAGTACAAAAATTGGCTAAAGGAGATAGTCCAGCTTGGATTTATGGGTAGGAAAACATTTCTGCAGTGTCTGATGTCTGGAGTCCAGACTTCCACAGGTACATTTCCTCTCCTATTCTATCTAAAAAATTTTCGTTATTTATCTGCAGCTTTTCTCAAACAGGTCTGTAATACCAGATTGCTACTTCATTCTTTGTCTCAAATTCTTTCAAAGTTTTAGTATAACTTCCGTACAATACTAAGGACAGATCTGTTGTTTCAGAACCTTCTAGCTCGTTCATTTGCCAGCATATGATCCTGGCAGATATCTCAGAATCCTAGCTTTTAAATGATACATAAAGAAGAGCAAGAAGCACAAACATGTCGTAAAAACAAATTACTCATTTACTTCCTGTATGGACCCTATCCTAAGCAAACGCAGGGGTGATATTGTTAGTTGTACTGCAAGCAGAACAGTCTTAAATCCGAGACCCACAATAAAAGGAATCCAGAAATAGTTGAAAACTTCTGTGACTCACAGGAATATGAACTATTGAGGGTCCCCTTAAAGAATGTTAAAAATTTTGTTAGGGGTCTTCAAAGCGAAGACTGGAGAAGAAAGGAAGTTCAGCAATAGTTGGAGAGTATCCAGCACACAAAAGAACAAATAAGAATTAGCTAAGACCAACAGCATTATACAGAGGCTTCAGCCTCAAAATAAGGTTCACAGATTTTAAGAAGCAGCCATGGAAACGGAGAACGTGGAATACACCTAATGCAAACGTAGGAGAATTTCAAATCGAACATCCAGCTACATCTTTTAACAATCAAAAAGAAATCATGAACGTAAAAGTTATAAAGGATCCTAATATTGAAACAGGTCACTATCTAATCACTGTAAAAACGAAATTTATTCCACAAACAAAAATTCAAAGACAAGGTCATTGGATTCGTGAAACTGATACTGCAACACTGAAACTAAGAAACAAGAATTTCAGAAACAGCTAAATACGGACTCAGAAAGCTGCGAGAAGATTAAAACAAACTTAATCAGTACCGTTCTTGAAATAGTGCCAGTCAAAAGACACAAAAAGTACGGATGGTGGAATGAACAGTGTGAAAAATTATTACTAGTTGGACAACAAGCCTGGCAGAAATATAATTCACCTAAAGAAGGGTAGACTTTATCAACTTTAATCAACGAAGGTGCGAAACCTCAACAATAATAAGGCCAGTCAAAGGAAGTTTTAAAGAAAACAGCTATCAGTAACTGAGGAAGACATCCAAAGGAGCAATATCAGAAACTTGTATAAAACTTGTAACCAAGGCCTCCAAACTTACCAGCTGCCTAAATTGTGCTTCAAAAATGAAGATGGAAAATTATCCCAAAGCGATGGTAGAGGATTATAAAAGGTATTTGGGGTGGAAAAGAGCACAAGACAAAAGAATTTTTTTAAAGAAATCTAAATGGGAAGAAATGGAGATAATCAGAATTTCGATTGTTTTGGCTTTTGCAGACGATCTTATCATTTTCGCTGAAACTATAGAAGGTGCAACATGCAGATAAATCTTCTACAAGAGACAGCTTCAAAACCAGGCCAACGTATAGCCTCTCGAAACAAAATAAAAAATAACAAATTATATGAGAGATGCGAAGGAGGCATCGAAATACATGGAAAATGATTATGGACACTACAAAGACAACAAAATTTAAATATCTAGGTGAAATAATAGAACAAAATGCTTTGGACAAAGAAGCTGAATTAGCAAGGACAAGGAAAATTAAGGTGGCTTTTCAACTAACGAAAATCCTGTATAACAAGAAATTTATTTCCATAAATGCAATAACAAAAGAAGAAAAGAAAAATAATCATGAAAGTCTTTCAACCAAATAAGAATGGTAAAAGGTAATTAAGAAATAATGAAAGGTTTATGAAAAAATAGAACTAATGTCATACGTAATGAGAAAGAGAAGAGTTGTATTCTAAGGACACCTAAAGCGGCTAGATGAAAAAGAGGACAAAAAAATAATTTTCGATGTTTTTCACAGAAACTCAAAAACATCAGTGACATTGATCAAAGAAGTTAAAGCAGGCCTGAGAGAAATACAAATAATAAAGGGATAAATAGGAGAAGGAGAAAATTTCAGAGAAAAAGTAAAAAGTTTCAGGGGCTTCGAGAAGGAAACAAAGAAGAAGACAGATGCGGTGTGGGCAGAAAAAAGGCGAGAAAAACATAGGGAAAGAAAGAAAGTCTACTAGAAAGAAAGAAAGAAAGGACAAAAAGAAGAAGACGTAAATTATTTCATGTGCTCTTTAATAGGCCAAATCAATTAACAAAAGCATATCAATAAACACAAACGGCAACCAGATCGAAAAAGAAAAGAAAACTCATACAAAGACTGAGGAAAGTAGTTCCTAAACAAGGAGTAGCAACTTAGATACGGAGAAAAGCTGAAGGCTAGGGAACTTGAGTTAAATGAGAGACAGTATCGAAGATCGAGCAGAGATTGTTCTGCTAGTAAAAGAAGAGTCATGGCTGTTGATATGAGGATTGTCATGGGGCACTCGAACATAAAACAACTGAATGGATCTGACAAATCCCAGCCTAAGGAATAATATGTCATTCAACTTTCATAGCTCAGATGAAACTAAATCTTCAGTATTTACTACGGAGCGAGATGGCATTGCGAAACAAGCAGGATAAATGAGGTAGTTGAAGTTTTCCAGAAGAATTACAAAGTATATTTATCAGACTTTTATTTTCAAACGGTGATCAGGGAGCTATTTGTGCTCATTAGTCTAAGACTGAAGGCTAGTGCTGTACACGATTTCTGCCAAGCAGTCTACTTAAACACTGTACTGAAACATGGGGAGTAATCCCTCACTCAAAATCACCTGATTCATACAAAGTCGCACATATGACAGGAAGATTTAAACGTAAGAAAGTCACAGAGTACAAATTTCTGAAAATGGAATGTGTGGAACAAACCTAAATCGTCTTTTACTTATTAAAATTTCAGAAGCAAGATCGTGAAAACTGATGCAGGTAAATCCTGAAGAAGAATTAACTTATAAGAGAACCGCAGAGCCCTTTGAAATTAAAACTTCAACGTTTGCTAAGGACAGGTCCGTTCTAGACCGTACAACAAAATATTGATTTGTGGCAGGTACATAACAGCAGGACTTCTCAATGACCTACAAATAGCGAAGAAATTGGAAAGCTCTGTAAATGAAACAGATTCAGACAACGGTTATGGCAAACCTAAGTGTGTTCGGAGTTCGTATATTTAATTACATGAAGTCAAGAATAAAGAAGTAATGGTTCTGAAAAAATACGGTTTGACAGTTGATAAAGAAAACATACAATTCAATGGTGACATAAAATGCGAGTAATTTAAACCATCCAGACACAGACAGC
Organism: Schistocerca nitens; assembly: GCF_023898315.1. NCBI lineage: Eukaryota > Metazoa > Arthropoda > Insecta > Orthoptera > Acrididae > Schistocerca > Schistocerca nitens. The sequence continues at coordinate 238,632,491 of NC_064614.1, read as the reverse complement.
AAGAGATAGAAGAATAAGTTGTAGTCTGCACAGTTAAAATCGGTCTTCAAATTTAGGAGTTCAGTGGTTCTCAGTGAGTGAAAGAGGAATAGGTCAAAACGGCTTGTGTAATGAAGGAGATTATACGGACTGAAAGGGCTGGCGATTTATGACCTTCTTTTATCTTTTTATGTACGTTGTACAAAAGAACAAAATTGCAGATGACGTTATGCTCTGTGCGTCTTTCTTTGGAAACAGTCTTGTTCCGTTCCTTGAGGCTACTTGATGTTGACAACAGTAACGCATCCATTACTGTTCGGTTTTCTTCCGGCAGCTTTAGTTGTACGTCAACATCACACAGCAGTACGGACTGGTTTACTGATGAAGAGTTGATCGATAGTCAACTCGTTTATTGGATTATTGAGTACATTGGAAGAGAGTCACAACGCCTCTATGCTGATCTGTTCCCGTAACGATGGCAGTCATATGACAGTGCTTTTGTAATGAGGTCTTTTGCATTACACTGTGTTCCGGTGATTACACAACAGACTGCTGTGACAATGTTGAGACAGAAGAAAAGGTAACTGAAGTAACGAACGGAAAAAAATCGTAATTACATAATTACTCTGTAAGAAACCACCGGAGAGTAAGGGTCTTTTGCACCAAAATACTCAAAAAATATCTCCATTATACCTTGGAAATTTTCTCGTTGGAGTTCAGGTTCACCAGGTGGGGCCTAACTTCGATATCGCGACACGGGCGAACCGCGACAGACGCTGCTTCAGTGTCTTCGTCTTACATCCTTTGACAGCTTTACTGGTAAAGCTTGTGGTCAGCATAGTGCACCGGTTGCATCTCCAAATATGAGGTCTGTAGGCGAAGATGCTCCTTATCATCCACACACACAGTATGCCACGTGGACCCCGTTAAATTTTTCTCGCACAGGAAAGAAAAAAGAAAATGTTGGCAATATTGTGATGACTACGGGTCACCCATTTGGTAGTCAAACATGTTTATCACAAACGGACAGAGGAAGATTTATGCCGAAACAGAACATGAAACAGATGAACAACGCTATGTTTTTCGTGTAATTACTACGATCATTATGCCACCTGGGCATCAATTACAATTACAGGAACAAATTTCTTTCTCCAAGCTCTTAATATTTATAATACACCTACATGGATCCAGCAGATATCACTATCCCTATCGGTATGCATAACTGCTGCAACTCTACACCCACCGAAAAAGTATTTATTTTTCTATTCCTTGATGTCTTAAGACATGTCCTATTATCTAGTCCTTTTTTCCAATATTTCTCACATTTTCCTTACCTCGTCGAATCTCCGAATACCCTCATTTCTTGTTACTCCAAGTAATTTCTAAATATAGCATGTTTGTTTATTTAAGTAGTTACTGTCAAGGTTGCTATGACTCGAATTTTAAGATTAATGTTTTAATTTTTATTTTTTGAATATTTATTTTCGTAGCGTTATTTTTCTTGTCCCTAAATAGCTGATAATTTCCGACATTCTTCTGTAGCCCGGCGCCCCAAAAGCTTCGAATTTCTTCTTTTCCTTCCATCCCAAAGACCATGGTCACTTTCACACAATTCTGTACTCCAAACGAACATTTTCAAAAACTTCTTCCAATTAAGACCGGTGCTTGATACTAGTAGACTTATTTCTGGTCAGGAACGCCCTCTTTGCCCGTGCTGGTCTGTTCATTATCTCCTCGTTGCGCCCGTCTTGCGTTATTTTGCTTCAAACAGAGCAAAATTTCTTCATTTCGTCTATTTCTTGGTCCTTAACTTTGATGTTCAGTATATCTCTAATATCATATCTGTTACTCCTCATTACTTTCGTCTTTGTGCGGTTTAGTCGTGTAATTCATAGTGTACGCTCGCTAGACTCTACATTCTGTTCAACATATCCTGAAATTCTTTCTCACTTTTACCGACCGTTACAATGTCGCCAGAGACTCGTACCACTGATAGCCCTTTCGCCCTGAATTTTAGTCCTATTCGTAAACCGTTCCGTTATTTCCGTCTTTTCTTTTATGTACAGTTTGAAAAACAGCGCCGGAACATCACAATCCCTTGCAATCCGTTCACATAGTTCCTGGTCTTCCATTCTTATTGTTCCTTCTTGATTCTTGTACATATTGCATTTCATCCGCCTTTCCCTAGCTCACAACAATTTTCCTGAAAATTTCTAACATCTTGCACCATTGTCGAATGCTTTTCCTAGAGTGACAAATACTCCATTCTTATCTTGATTATTCTCAGATCTTGCTTCGATTATCAAGGTAACGTCAGAAATACCTATCTCGTGACACAATCTTTTTTAAGGGCAAAGTGATTGTTGTGTAACAGATCCTCAGTTTCCTTCTCCATTCTTGTGTGCATTATCCTTGTCAGCTACTTGGATGCTTCAGTTGTTTAGCTGATTGTGTGATGGTTACCACACTTATCTGCTTTTCGCATATGAAGCATTGTGTGGAAGACTCTTCTCAGAATGTCTAACGCCATATGTCTCGACACTCATGAACTTGCAGACCAACTTGAGTAGTTGTTTGCTTGTCATGTCCCTCCATTCCCCCTCCCCACTCTTCCAATGACTTTAGAAATTCCGAATGATTATTATGTGTCCCTTCTGCCTTACCCTCTCAAAAGCGCGGTTAACCTCTAACCATAACAAGGGTGCCCATACGTCCTACACATCGACTCTTATATCTTCGGGTTCTAGTAACGGGCGGGGAGCTATTTTATGTGTCAGGAAAGTTCATTTAGCGTACGCGTACACACACACACACACACACACACACACACACACACACACACACACACACTAAATCTTTCATTGGAGGTTATAAAGCTGCTGCTCAGATTGTTCGAATCATTATTCATACTATATGAATTCCATAGATCATTATTGTCACGCTAACCAAATAATCATGTTCACATAAAATGTAATATCATGGGATTTATTGAACATCTGAGGTTTGTAAATTGTTGACCAGATTAAAATACAGAGATACAGAAGAACTTTAAAGGTAGTAGACTTATGTTGACTTTGGAAGTGAGTATATATACATGTTTTCTATTTTCTTGCTAATCGTGAAAATACAGAGGGCTTTCAGCAGTGAAAAGTGCAGTAGGATTTCCAGAGAACTCGGATGATTTACAGAGCCGCCCGAGTGATGTACAATATTTACAAACACTAAGTACGGCTATAAAAGTGTGAAGACGCGGAAGACAAACGCTAGTTAAAATATATGTGGGATAAAAGTCTGTTTATCATCAGCGCTGTCTAGCTTGCACACGGAAAAAGTGAAGGAAGTGGAAACGAGACACTCAACATTAAAATTGCAAAAAACAAATTCCGCAGCTATGCCATAGAATATACAGAAAGGAAAGCAGAGGGCAGCTCCTTTGATCTGTATAAAGCCAAGCCTTGAGCTCTATGCCTTATTGAAACCCTGTAAACTCGAAGAGATAGCCGCTTATTATTACGGCTCGAAATGGACATTCTTACGAAACAGAGTAAATGAATACGTTTAGGAAAGGAAACGCTAATGAAACAAGGCGTGATTCATCTTTAGTTAAAAACGTATCACATGAGCTTTTAACTTAATTACTGTTCACATGTATAAGCTGTGAACTGCTACTGATTTTAGCGTCAGATGTCAATGAAGCTGCTTTGTTGTGTAAATACCGCTTTTTTTATTGCAGCAATTTTATTTTACTCCTTATTCTTTTCTGGGACTGTGGACTGATAAATCAACTTCACTTCCAACAGAAATTGAACAATCTGCAGGAGTTTCAATGTTTGCATCAGTCCTGAAATTTTCATTCCTATTTTCAACCTGAAAGCAACGCGCAGGTATTACTTTAAAAGAAATCAATAAGCTTGATTAAAATTTAATTTACACAAATATTTTGAATTATGCCCAGAGCTATAAGCTCCCTCTGACACAATGTGTTATATGAATGATATTCGTTTAATAAATGGCGGTTGACGTCTAAAGAAATTTATGCCCTACTTCGTCCTGAATATGATGTGTGTTGAGCCTTTTCATTATGCAACTGTTAGTGTGGAATGTTTTCTTCTTCATCATTTTCCTCCAGTAATTAGTACAAAGGGCGTTTAAAAAGTTTTGCACACTTTTCTCTAATTTTTTTTATTTTTTGCAGGAGAACAATGAAATTTTTTGTGAACATACTTGAAACATTTAGCTGTAAGCTGGTATACAAAAGTATTTTCTTTCATTTCCAGGTGAGCCATAATGGACCGTGAAGTAGATGTCGGTGATGGAGTTCCTCTTCAAGACCGACGATGACTCTGCCACATCGATTCACAGGAAGCTGCTCGCTGTTTATGGGGAGGACACAGTGGATCGCAGAAGTATCCAGCGGTGGTTGCAGAGCTTCAAAGGAGGTGATTTCTCTCTGCTGGACAATCCACGGTGCGGTAGACAATTGACGGTAGTGAGTGATGTGAATAAGGAGGCCATTGATCAAATCATCCAAAATGATAGATGTGTGACGACACGACAGCTTGCTGAAATGACTCGTTTGTCATTGGGTAGTGTGGTATCACTGGTACAGTCACTAGGATACAGAAAAATCTGTGCACAATTGACGGCAGTGAGTGATGTGAATAAGGAGGCCATTGATCAAATCATCCAAAATGATAGATGTGTGACGACACGACAGCTTGCTGAAATGACTCGTTTGTCATTGGGTAGTGTGGTATCACTGGTACAGTCACTAGGATACAGAAAAATCTGTGCACGTGTTGTGCCTAGATTACTGACAAGAGAAACGAAAATGATGAGGAAGAATGTGTGCGAGAGTCTCATGAAGACCATTATTGAAGAGTGGAAACAGTGTTTTAACGGCGTCGTTACCCAGGATGAAACATGGTTGTTTTTGTCCGAACCTGAGAGCGAAGCCCAATCCATGGAGTGGCGTCATCGGGGTTCCACACGGAAGAAGAAACCAAGACTTTCATGAACAGCAGGCCGAAAAGTGATGGCCTCCTTCTTCTGGGATCAGTGTGGTGTCATTTTCATTGACTGTTTGGAACCTGGCTCCACAATTAACCGGTACCGTTACTGTTTGTCATTGGACAAGATGCGACGTGCCATCAATACCTACAGACCACAGCTTCAGGGTCAGCTCATCAGACTACACTATGACAATTCCAAACTCCATACAGCCCTTATAACGCAGGAGAAGATCAGGAAAATGGGTTGGAAAATTATTCCTCATCCTCACTACAGTCCGGACTTGGCTCCGTCTGATTTTTACCTCTTTGGTCGTCTGGAGGTCCATTTGCGCGGTAAAACATTGGCAGTGAGAAAGACCTTATTTCCTGTGTCAAGTGATGGTATAAAAGTCAATCCCCAGAATTTAGCAAAGTGCATTTCCATCCTGGAAAGAACGTTGGCCCAGATGCGTGACAGCTCATGGGGGCTACATTGAGTAGGCTCAATGTATAGCTAAATGTCACAAGTGTGTTCACAAGAAATTTCATTCTCCTCCTGAAAAAAATAAAAAAATATAGAGACGACTGTGCTAAACCTTATAAACTCCCTTATCAGTACAATAAATTGCGATTAATAGTTTGAGAAAGATGCATCTGTTTCCGCGAACTGTTTACCGTGGACAAGCGATGAGGAAAGAGTGCGGAACGATAACCCGAGGGTCGCAGGGCCTAGGAGCAACACGGAAAGTATTTGATCATCCTTTATTTTCCATTTTTACGTTATTTGCATCGAAAATAAACCGAACTAATGCTCAGTATATTGTATTTACCAATATTTTCATAAAAGGCATGGTAAGTAAACGCGAAGGCAAAATATTGGAATGGCGTCATCACTCCATCAAAATCTGGGAAACTTATAACAGCCAAAAAAAAATTGACTGACGTGTTGAAGCCCTAAGTAGAGGAGAAAAAAATTCTTCCGTTAATGACTCGTGGGCAAGCCACATAAATCCAGAACTATATGACGAAATGTCTCAAGAGGGAGGAGGATTGTCATCGTTCAGTGTTAAAATGATTCTCCCAAATGCACTATGCTAGCGCAAACCTGCGGTGTCTGTTTTTGTTGCCAGGTAAAGAATTTGATGAGAAACAACGAAAATTACTTTTATCTCAAAAAATGGTTCAAAGGGCTCTGGGCACTATGGGACTTAGCTACTGAGGTCATCAGTCACCTAGAACTTCGAACTACTTAAACGTAACTAACCTAAGGACATCACACACATCCATGCCCGAGGCAGGACTCGAACCTGCGACCGTAGCGGTCGCGCGGTTCCAGACTGTAGCGCCTAGAATCGCTCGGCCTTCCCAGCCGGCACTTTTATCTCAACGAAAATAGAAAAAAAAAAAAGGAAATTACATCTAGAGTAGACTACATCATAATACTGTCTACTATACATCACCGCCAGTGTTTGGCGACATGGTAGGACAATTGTGGTTTGCTGCTATACTGTGCGATGAGAGAGAACCTTCAGTGAATACACTATGTGATCAAAACTATCCGGACGCCTCCAACAACATACGTTTTCCATATTAGGTGCATTGTGCTGCCACCTACTGCCAGGTACTCCATATCAGCGACCTCAGTAGTCATTGGACATCGTGAGAGAGCAGAATGGGGCGCTCCGCAGAACTTACGGGCTTCGAACGTGGTCGGGTGATTGGGTGTCACTTGTGCCATACGTCTGTACGCGAGATTTCCACACTCCTAAGCATGCCTAGGTCCACTGTTTACGATGTGATAGTGAAGTAGAAACATGAAGTGACACATACACATACAGAACAAAAGCGTACAGGCCGACCTTGTCTGTTAACTGACAGAGACCGACGACAGTTGAAAAGGGTCGTAATGTGTAATAGGCAGAATCTATCCAGACCGTCACACAATAATTCCACTCTGCATCAGGATCCATTGCAAGTACTATGACAGTATGGCGGGGGGCGAGAAAACTTGGATTTCATGGTCGATATCTGCTCACAAGCCACACATCAAGCCAGTAAATGCCAGACGACACCTCGCTGGGTGTAAGGAGCGTAAACATGGGACGATTGAGCGGTGGAATAACGTTGTGTGGAGCGACGGATCACGGTACACAATGTAGCGATCCGATGGCAGGGTGTGGGGATGGCGAATACCCGGTAAACTTCATCTGCCAGCGTGCGTAATGCCAACAGTAAATCTCGGAGGCCGTGGTGTTATGGTGTGGTCGTGTTTTTCATGGAGGGGGCTTGCATCCCCTGTTGTTTTGCGTGGCATTATCACAGCACAGGCCTACATTGATGTTTTAAGCACCTTGCTTCCCACTGTTGAAGAGCAATTCGGGGATGGCGATTGCATCTTTGAACACGATCGAGCACATGCTCATAATGCACGGCATGTGGCGGAGTGGTTACACGACAATAACATCCCTGAAATGGACTGGCCTGCACAGAGTCCTGACCTGAATCCTATAGAACACTTTTGGGATGTTTTGGAACGCCGACTTCGTGCCAGGCCTCACCGACCAACATCGATACCTCTCCTCAGTCCAGCACTCCGTGAAGAATGGGCTGCCATTCCCGGAGAAACCTTCCAGCACCTAATTGAACGTATGCCTGCGAGAGTGAAAGCTGTCATCAAGACTAAGGGTGGGCCATCACCATATTGAATTCCATCATTTCCGAAGGAGGGTGTCACGAACTTGTAAGTCATTTTCAGCCAGGCGTCAGTATACTTTCAATCACATAGTGTTTAATCCATGTCTGTTTTTCTATAGAACTTTAAAACAACTACGTAACTGTATAAATGCAATGTTTATAACGTGTACAAAATACCAGAAAAATTACTGCTTACCCTGTTTTTATGACAATATCATCCCGAAAAGTGTTATCCATCAACTGTAAAATAAGGAGAGCTTCTAATTTTATATGGGAAGTTCTTGTGTACAGCTTAAGTCGCTTCCTGTGAAACTACATGCGACCTCAATTTTTCTTTTTTTGCTTTACTTTTCATGTCTTTTTTGAATGTACCGATAAACACAATATATTAAACATTATTTCTGTTTGTTTTCCAGTGTAAGTAACGTAAAAATTGAAAATGTGGAAGATAAAATAGTTTTTACTAACGGACTCCAACCCGATAACCTCCAGTTACTACTCCGCATTCTTTCCATGGCACTACCCACTATTTGCAAGCTATGCTACCATAAATATCTCATGCCTCCCGAGCCGCGCCAAAAATGCTGTTTTCCTTCAAAGGCCTGGCCACCTGGTGTTCCCACTTTTCTCACTTTCAGTTCTCACCAAGCCATGCATATACCGCAAATATGGGCGAAATCGGTGATGAAGGGTGGGCGTGATCCCACTGCCAGCTGCAAGCCACGTGGAGGTAGCACACTCAGGCAGAGCGCTCAAATGAAACACTTCAACGTCTATTTTCTGAGTACTGTAGTGACATGTGGCGTTTCTTCCAACTTCAAAAAGAATCACGATATGTTAGCTACATTTAGGACACAGAAACGTATCACCTAAAATGAAGCAAACGTAAGGTAGTCAGCGAACCCTTCAAATTTTATGCTGCAGAGTACACGGAAATTGTCACAGTAACTACGACCCATATCGAAAAAATAGACACTTCATCATCAAACTGCGATATGGAACTGTAAGACCCGAAAGAAATCACCTTTATATAACAATTATTTTACTCAGAATTGAATGAGGGATATTATATACATCAGTGAAGAAGACACTGGATACATACATGATGTGTCAGCACTCCAACCATCAATGCTGACAACTGATGTGTTATGCATGGGGATCATACCAAAGTGTACCGCATTAAAAACAGCCTAAAGATGACGCACTGAAGCGCTGAAACTGGTAGCGACAAAATAAAATCAAATCATAACGACGGCTTTAGGTGTTTTTATTTGTCACGATAGTAAACGGCCGTCGTCTGAGAGTCCTCCTGCTAAAATGATGGACATACAAAAATAAGTCAACCCGTTTTCGTCAGCTGTGAAAACTCGTTTATCTTTACGAAAAGATAAATCATCAAATACTGCACAACATCCAAGAAAGTCTTCGGATGTTGTCATATTGACTGTCAGTAACTGCAAAACTCACACCCAGAGAGTAATTGTTCTAATAGAACGAACAGGACGAGGTAACACTGATTTAGAAAATGGGCCCGAGGTGAACAGTGTAGGTCACACACAGTCTGGCCATCCATGTACAGTTTATCCTCATTGAAGTAGTGGTCATTTGCTTCCTTAGTCTTGTCGAAACTGACTATGTTCTCAGTCTTTATAACCTCGACCTCGAAACATCGTTAAACTCTTTCGTCCTCGTCTCATTTAACGGTAGGCGTTTCAAGTTTAAAAATGGTGGAACACCGACAATGATACGTGTGACACACAAGGCCACGGTATGTAGAATCGGTCACTTCTTAGACGCTCGGAGAATTTATTGAACTATACTAATGGATCGGTTATATCACTGTAATACTTTTGGCTCATGCACACAAACAGTGTGAAACAGATTAGTTCTTCAAGCTTCGTAGTTATATTTATCGAATATTATGAAATGCATGAAAATGTTAGACGTCCCCCGTGTTATAAAAATAGCTATGACATCATCTTTATCGCAACAGAAACTGGAGAAAGAGTTAAAAGTTATCGAGAGTAAAATTAAAAACCCAACAGTGTCGTTGAAGTTTTCAGTTCACAGATTGTTTTGATCCAGCTCTCCACGCTAATCTACCCAGTTCTCTCTCTCTCTCTCTCTCTCTCTCTCTCTCTCTTTCTCTCTCGCTTTCTCTCCCTCTCTCTGTTTCATAACTGCTAAACCTACACCTGATCGCAGCTGCTTACTATATTCAAGCCTTGATCTCTCTCTATAATTTTCACCTCTCAGACTTTCCTTGATTACTAAATTGGCTGTTCCATAATGGATCAGCTGTAGCCTGTCAATAGATCACTTTTATTAAACAGCGAGACGTACAATAAATGCACGAATTCTTTGTTTTGAAATAAAACTGTTGTATTTGGGACTAATAAAATACATATTTCAGAAATGGTGTAGGAATTCGTTTGGTGTTCCTTTACACTACGTTAGGAAAGCTTTGCTAATTTCAGGCAACGAAAAAATTTGATAGTGCATTTAGCTCACAGAAAAGCAATGTATCTAATCATCTAAACAGAGACGGTTTTGATAAAAGACAGCAGGGAACACACTTAATAGTGCTGACTTGATCTAAATGAATTCCCTGAGTGAAGTGCCAAACGATTAGCCGTCCCCATCAGTGACGTAGTTTCTCTCTTACAAAGATTCCAGGTTACATGCCACTTCCGACCTGATTAACAGCTGCTCTATATTGGAATAAGACTGTAGTGTTGCGTCAATGTCAGCATATTCTATACTCACAGAAGTCGTAGAAAGGTGAGTACACTTGATGTTTCTGAGCAGCAGATTGGGAAACGTGTTGAAACAAATGTCCTCCGCAGGTGAGTCAACACACACACTACAGAACACAGCTGCAGGCTGAAAACGTAAGGACTGTCGGTATATTTGTACTTTATCACAGACGCCACGTCGGTTATGGATTCTGATGAAACATTTGTAGGGGCGGAAGTTATGACACATAAGCAGCAGGCCAAACTTGCACGCATCTAATTGTGCTATTATGTCTTCTTTCGTCAACGTCTATTCATTGGCGTTATACTGTGGCTTATTTCCATTCATTCTACTCCTGTCAGTTAACGTCTATGAACGTGCTATGTAATACAAATTTCAGTAGTTACAATTTCTGTTTAACCTCTATTCTATTGTCAAATTAGCGGATTGTTGGCGTTTGTTCATACCTACCCTTTCTTACCTATCTGAAACATACTTAATTTGCTGACCTATTGTAGTATGTAAAATTTTCTCTCTTCTATGCAAACAAAATTGAAATAACGCGATAAGTATGTACCTAAAGAACGATACATCTTACATGTTCCGCGTTCTTTTTAGTTGACTGTAGCAAAAGATTTGACTGAATCAAATCGATGATACGGCGTGGGTTTACCAAAATATCTGAAAATCTTCTAAAACGAAGTAACATAATCAGTTTAAATTTACTTCATGTGTGTCACGACTGAAAGTGGTGTCAGATCTTTCAAGATATTTAAGAGAGAACACATGTTCCTAATCGATCACAAAGCAAGAATTTAATGTACAGTTGAGCAACGCCCGGTACCGCTATTAGTTTTGCTCACTCTGTTCGCAGCATCTTCTGCTGAAACACCTGGCAGTAGTGTAAAATGCACCAGTTTTGAGTTAGTCGAAATAAATGTCACAGTGCTGTATGTTACACAAACAGCAAATTGGAATCTCCGGTGCACTTTCTATTGCCGTAAAACCCTTAGAAGTGACAGTCTACAACGTTACGTTACGCACGCGCTGCATGGACTGGGTAATATATTGTAATGAGTGTTTTTCACCTATATGTGACAAAACAGAATGCATCTGACTCTCATCGTAAACATTAACATACCCGAACGATCTGGTCGATGCAAGAACTAACATATAAAGGACGGTCAAATGAAAACGAGGCCGACGGAAGAAAAAAATAAGAAAACTGTTTATTATTTCAAAAATATTACCCATAACTGCTAATACATTTATACTACTGTAAGAAAAGATGGTCAATGCTTTCATGTAAAAATGTTTGCAGTTGCCTATAGAACTATAACTGTACGAAGGCATTCACCTCTTCGTCCAAAGCAAGTCGAGGACCACTAATTACTTTCTTTAGGGCTCCAAAAATATGGAAACCGCATGGGGAAGCATCGGGACTCTATAGAGGAAGTTTATAGGCTTCCGAGTTAAGCTTCTGCAGCGTAGTCGAAACAACATTGGCAATATACGGGACCCTCTTTAGGGGTGTACCGTCATAGGGGCTTCTTGCATAATAAAGCGATCAGTCAACCATATGTTCTCTTTCTGTTAGTTGCGAAGTACATGCAAATACAAACTATTCATTTGTGATGCCTTGGTTATGGACATATTGTATAATCATTTTATTTACTCTAGTTCCGCACGTTAAAAACTAAAGTCAGCTCTTTAATTGATGTAGAATCGTGAAAGGGCTGTTCCCTAAGCCACTGAAATAAGACATTTCTACGTACAGTTATTCCCAAAATCTACCCAAACGACGCGGTTCTAAACAGCAACAAGTAACTGTGTTGTAAAAAATTGTGGTAGATAAACTTCCATTATTTCAAGAGTGTAACAGACGAGAAATTTCGATCTTTTGAAAACAAAAGTGGAAACCATGTTACCAGCAATAAAACGAAACAAGAAAGGTGTCAAAAGAATAAACTATGGAATTTAAGTTGTGGTGATGTCAAAAGGTGCAGTGGCGGAACGCCAATAAATAAACTATTTTCTAAAAGTAGTCAATCGGTTCCCTGTCTTCGATCCACCCTCAAAATATTATGAACTTTTTTAAAGTTGTGTCTAATTTATGTCGTACAAGTTATTTCAGTACGGCCTAATTTTCAGTCTGTGACCTTTCTATTCTGCACCGTTTCACAATACATATTAAGTGTTTGATACAAGGTGCAGATATTGCAGTGGAATCTACTAATAATGGCAGCAAGGTTGCGCAATATCTCTTTTACTTAGCAGTCGATCGTGTTCACCTGAGAATATCAGATGATAGGTTCGAGCTATGTGAAGGATAGCGATTAGGATCTACAACTCTACTTACATGTTCCAGAACACGACACACACTCACTGTTCTTTTCCTGATCGCAGGGAAATGTGAGCTCCCTTATGACTCTTGAGATGTACACGTGGATGGCAGAAGAATGAAATCCATAATTTCAAAGCTTATATTATTTTAAGAAATGCGATATCCCAAATCAGTCTACGCTAGTAAGCAGTGGGACATTTAAGCCTTAATTTATAGGGACATATATATAGGGTGATTTTTTCCACAGAGTACAAACCCCAGGGACTGATCAATGAGAGGATGCGGAACGAAAAAGGTCTGATGAATTTATGTCCTGAAATGGATGATTTCCATGCTAGAGAAATGGTTCAAATGGCTCTGAGCACTATGGGACTCAACTGCTGAGGTCATCAGTCCCCTAGACTTATAACTACTTAGACCTAACTAAACTAAGGGTATCACACACATTCATGCCCGAGGCAGGATTCGAATCTGCGACCGTAGAAGCAGCGCGGTTGAGCATTAATTCAAGCACACATAGTTATCGAGACTGTGGTCTAATACGCGCCGCACAGAAATGGTTCAAATGGCTCTGAGCACTAGGAGACTTAACTTCTGAGGTCATCAGTCCCCTATAACTTAGAACTACTTAAACCTAACTAACCTAAGTACATCACACACATCCATGCCCGAGGCAGGATTCGAACCTGCGACCGTAGCGGTCGCGCGGTTCCAGACTGTAGCGCCAAGAACCGCTCGACCACCCCGGCCGGCCATGCAGCCATAGTTACAGTGAAAGTGATTTCCATGTGCCTCAATGCATGCGTCTACACGCCGTAGCATGTTTTGTCTCGCACGTTCGCATCTGCCATGTTGCATCCACAGTGACAAAAGCAATATGAATACGCTGCTCCAGTGTCTCCATATCTAGAATGCATACAAGACACTTTTGCGATGGCCCTAAAACCAGAAATTTCACTGGTTGACATCCGGTGGACGATCAGGACATGCAACTGGACTCCCTTGTCCGATGCACCGACTAGGTAAGACACGATTGAGATGCATCCGAACGTTAATGGTGAAGTGGGCTAGAGCACAATTATGTAACAGCCTTCGAATCATCAGTGGCACTTCTTCCAGCAGGAGGGGCAAAGTCATCCGCAAGAAACGCCTATAGTTCCGGGGTGTTAGGCGATGGGGAAGGAAGACTGATCCAAAAATACGGTCGCCAATTACCCTGACCCACATATTTCGGCTACACCGATGCAGATGATTCGCTGTCACCATACCACAGGGAGTCTGCATACTATCCCACAGATGACTGTTATGGAAGTTGAAGATACCACTGCGCGTAAAGGTGGCCTCATCTGTGAATAGGATGGATGACACAAATCCCGGAACACCGGTTTCCTGGTGAAGAAACCAGTGACAAAACTGCTGCCAATGTGAAAAGTTTGTCACTAGTAACCCCTATACACGCTGTAGGAGATAAGTTGCAATGGAAAATGTTCCACATGGTCGTCTGGCTTACCCTGTACTGGCGGGCCAGCTGCCTGTTACTGATATGGTGGTGGCCTTCCACTGTATTAGTTCACATTTTCCTCCAGGTCTCGTGCCCGAAAATTTCGGGTACATCTTTCATGGTTTCCTGCTTCCTGAAACGACCCTCTCTCAGAGAAACGGCGAAACACTGTTGCAAACATTGAATGCTGTGGTAGTTGTCGGCAGGAACATGTCTCCTTGCCGCCCGCCGCTCGTACCCATTTGCCTTTCAAATGGTTCAAATGGCTCTGAGCACTATGGGACTCAACTGCTGTGGTCATCAGTCCCCTTGAACTTAGAACTACTTAAACCTAACTAACCTAAGGACATCACACACAGCCATGCCCGAGGCAGGATTCGAACCTGCGACCGTAGCAGTCGCACGGTTCCGGACTGCGCGCCTAGAACCGCGAGACCACCGCGGCCGGCTCCATTTGCCTTTCCGTAAGTAAACACCATGTCGGCAAGCTCTCGATTCGAATATGAAACAAAGCTATCTCACATCCACTGCAAGGTGAGTCAGCAATAGAAGCGAATCGGACAAGACTTTACTAATTACTATTCCAGGAGAGGGCGTTAGGGCATGACCTATGAGGAACAGTGTCACCCTCTAGGAGGAAATCATGCATACTGTAACTGTGGCTGAATGGTACAGCGCGAATTAGACTGCAGTCTCTGTAACAAAGTATCGTTGAATAAATGGTCTCTAGCATAGAAAGCCTGCATTTCCGGACATAAGTTCATTAGACCTTTTTTGTTCCGTATCCTCTCATCGATCAAACCCTAGTGTTTGTACATCGTGAAAAAGCAGACCCTGCTTCATAGACATTCTAGTCCGTAGTATTAACGGAGTGAATCTCCCGACGTAACAGTACAGCGTCGAGTTAGCGGCGTAGCGGGTGGTGTTTATTTTGGTGCTTCTGTGACGCTCGACTGTTAGAAACACAGCAGATTTATAAATGTGGCGGACGAAACTGAATGACTAGAGGTCACGTGATAAGAGACGCCGCAGTATATCTCATGAATGAGCCGTCAGATAACACCACACTAGCTCTTAATAGCGAGATTTAGCTTTATTCATGGGCGTAGTGATAGGGACTAACAGAAAGTTTCGTTTTACTGCCGATCTGAATATTATTTTATTTTAGGAAACTAAAAAAAATCACCTTTTTTCCTGTTTTCAGTGAAATAGACTTTAACCAAGAAAGTTATTTTGGCATTGCTCTTGGAAAGGAACTTGGAACCAAAAATAATAACTTGGTTTCAGCTGGACTGGACTACTGCTGTTTATTTTCAGATGCTTATGTAGATGTCGGATTTTTACTGTATTTTAAAGAGACACTTGAAAGACAAAACCCCTCAGTTGACAGTTAGGTGATCTTCCTACTTGTGAGTGAATGTGGGTAATATGTCACCGTATGTCATCGTAGAGTTCTGGCGTAGCAGTCTTTTTAACAACTTGTCATTTAGCTATTTACGTCAAAAAGGAAACAGATATGTATTTGGACTACGTCTCGTATCAGGCACTGACCTTCACCGATTAAAAGTCTTACGTCAGAATGAAACCATTGATTCCAGGCGTCATCAAGTGTCAGTAAAGGAAGGCGTACTAAGAACACTTACTGCGTCAGGGAAACATTTCATCGTGTTACTACTACAGTTACTGGTTCCGTTGTCCGGTTTCTTACTACTATTTACAGCCAAATTTCCAAATCAGACAAATAATTTGAAGTATAATAAGTACTATAAAGCTGTCAAATTGAAGTATTTTACTCATTTTGTCGACAGCTACAAAACATGGATTCTTCGTAGACCGGTTTCAGAGCGTTATGACACCATTTTCCATGTAAGGGGTTGCACAAGTATTGTACAGTCAGGTTAGGGCGTTGTCCTATCGGAAGACAAAACAGTAAAGTATTTCGATCTGGTATTTATTCTGACCTGGTATTTATTTAGTAGCTGCACGAGGAAAGTTCTTGCCTGAAACAACAAAAGTCATATCTTTCCGCTCAGCAAATTCCGCCTCATCGTAAAAACACCTCAATAAGAACTCTTACTTCTGAACAGAATGCCACTAATCCCAAATCCCGAAAGCTTATCTCACAATCTGAGTCACGCTTGTAGAGCTTTCTGGTGGAAACTTCTATTAGAAATAACAGTCGAACTTATTATTTCGAAATGTATCTGACATCTAACATGAGCAAGGAAAACTTTTTTAAGGGGACTCTAGGAAAAAAAAGGCTGTAGTATTACCACGGCAGTCGCTAGCGAATAACTGGCAGTTTCGTCATGAAATATGGAAGCAAATGCATTAGTCAAGGAAATCGAGATCATTGCTGCAAGGATAAGGGCTTGAAATGCAACAAAGTACACGAAAGCTGGAAGGTTAGTATTTAACGGAATATCGACGAAATGGTTATGGGGGACACAGCATAGCGAGATTTGTTATACAAGTGGTAAATCAGCGGTTTCCTTTCAAAGGAGACATTCCAGCACAGTGGATGGTCGGAAAGGAATTAGTATCTTACCATTTGCCAATTTAACTTCACGACAGACAATGAATACTGTAGTGTTAAATTTAACTTTTAAGTGTATCATACTAACGTATAACTACAAAGGAAACCAGGAAAGATTGATATTTTTCGCGTTCTCATAAAGGAGTTGTTTTCTAAAAGCCATAATCCACTGATGTGTCATTGGAAGCCTATTAACTCTAATAAGTGGTTCCAGCTATTTCAAATTTTGGTCACATGATCGTTGCTTTGGTCAGTTTCAGTTCCTTCATCTGACTACCATTCATGAAATCAGCTGTATTACAATACTTATTAAACTTTAAATATTCACATTAAATACTATTGAATTAATTTTACGATTTTGTTTTACAGTACTCTATATTTGCCATTAAAACTTCCTTTTTATTCATCCTTTTGTCTGCCATATCCGGAGTTGCAGCTTGAGGGTATAAAATCAGATACCTTTATTGGTGACAGAGGACAGTATACTGAACAACATTACCTTGGTTTTTACTTCATTTTCAAACTAATAATTATAGCCATTAGGAGTAGTATTTTTCTAGATTGGTTAGTACCTTCAGGTACATATGGAAAGCATGTCAGGTGCTGAAATGTGAATGTGTGGCGTAGTCTACATAGTGGTGAAGTTACGACCGTGCAGAAAATGGCAGGTAGTAGATTATGTTACGTCTTTGCGGGAGACTGTTAAACACATAGAAAAATCAACTAACACAGTGAAGTGGGTACATGTTAAGGTACCAGTAATCACAATATCTACACTGAGAGCCCTATCATTTCTGTATATAAAATTAACAAATTTTATTTCATTAAATAAAACTAGTGTTGGAATCTCATGCTGACGATAATCAATTGCGTATATGTGGAGAATTAATGGTTTAGGCTCTCCATTTCAACTTATTAACTGAATTATTTATGACTATTTGCATATTTATTTGACAATAATGGGTACTTGCTCATCCCTCTGCTGTCATGAGGAGCTACACCCCTGACGGTGTGTCATACGCACATATTATGAATCATTTGTTATTGTTTTTATAAGCAATTTTAGTGTTGGATATTTTACATAAAGACAACTTGCCAGTCATAATCGTCCAATCAAATGTAGGGCTTACACATCCCATACTTGCCACACTCGCGCTCATAATGTCGCAGAACGATACTGGTACTCACGTTAAGAAATTTTAGGGAAAACCTGAATCTTGATATATCGACGAGGTCCTGAGCCGCCAACATCTCAAATAGAGTGTAGCTTCTACGTTTGACACGGATGAAACACTACGTCCCATAAACATATAGGAACGGGAAACATTTTCGAGCGAAGGCCTCAGTAACTTTACCATGAAGTTAAATTTCTGAAAAATCAACATCAAGACGATGATTAGCTGAAAATGGTGAGCTTAACCAAGAATGAGGTGAATTGCAACAGACGTCGTCTCAGAAATCTGCAGTTCAACTTTCACAAAAGTAACCGCTTCCGGTGTCATTTGCTGAGTCCACACTTTTGTATAAAAAGAAAGAATGTTTCAAAGACGCTAATAATTTCCATATCAGGACCACTTCACGAAACGTCCACCTGTACACAATGTTGTAGCAAAACTACTGTCACATTTCAATGATATTCTGTGAAATACGAGACCTACCAGCAGAGATTGGAAATGTTCCACCGAAATGGTGGGAACAGGAACCTGCTTTCATACTAGCAGTCGCTTTCGGTGTCATTTCCTTACTCGGTCCGGCTGCTACACAAAATGTATCGAGGGCACGATAAATTAGACAAAGTCAACGTTATTTCACGAAACGCCACTGTTTAGAGTCTTCTAAGGTAGCAGTTCTGTTGCATTTCAATGAAATCCAGTAAATCGGAAAATCTTGCGGCAATTTTTGAGCATGTGACGCCTAACAGATCCCATCCATAACAGCAGATATAAAAACACTAAAAATCGGTAAAATTTTCGTAAGAGGAATCTTGCCTACTTGGAAACACGAAGAAGCAAACTATAGAATATACTGTCTTGGTCCTTTTTGATTTATCTGAACAGATATTCAGTTTCTGCTTCACAGCCATCATCAGATCTTCAAAAAAGGAAATACGCACATGATTTGTAATGCTGAGTTTTACAACTATACGTTCGACGTCATTGCTTTTTTTAGAACCTGATTGTGGCTGTGAATCCGAAACGCGCTATGTGTTGAAATAAAGCAATAAGTTAGCAAGACTGCGAATTTTACTGCTTATTTATATTTCTAATGAAGATACCCTTAGTTGGTATCGAAGCTAGGTAAATGTAGTAAAACTTGTGCAACCAGTTGGCTGTTTTTATTATTCACTGAAACTTAAGTACGGATGCTGAAAGTCGGCCTTGTTCAATATTGTCATTTATGTGGGTTAGACTTTGAACCGAAATAAACTTGTGACATCTGCACAGAGGCTGGAATTTCTAAGAATATTGCTGAGTGAGACTTGCTCTTTTGTGCTAATTTTAGCGAAAGTGTAAGTGAAATCAGAGATACCTCTGGGTGTAGAACTCGAGCTCACTTTGAACTGATGCTGTCAGGTGATAATAAACTACGTAAACTATGTACGATGATGAGGATGGTGATAAGAAATAAGTGGTGAATAATAGCTTGATGTAAAAAGTCTGTCATAAACGGGTCATAGCAATCTCTGAAAGTAGATACAATACTTGGCAAAGTATGAACTGTAATTAAGGCGAAAGGCTACGTAGCTGCCCAGCAGGAAGTACGAAAAGATTGCAGGACAGACTGTAAGAGCTGATAACAGTGACTTGGCGAAAGGACATTCCAGCGTTAAGAATGTAGCTGGGAAGTCCAAATGTTTCTGGGAAAGTTTCAGAAGAAGAACAGGCATAGACAGTATTCTTTATCACATGTCGCCTATATCGGATGATACTGCAACTTATCTAACAAAGAGATATGGACACCAGTGCTTGCAGGTTATCTCGAATCTCCGTAAAGCAAAAGATAATTTCCCACAGCTCAAATCAGAGTTCCTAAAGAAAGTAAGTTTTCCTTCTTTGGCCAAGATGTAAATTACACAGACCTATTTTGTTTTCGCTTTCCATCTTTGTCTTAGTTCCCATTTTTTCTTCACCTGCTGGTGTAATTGTAGCACTTTATTGCGTTTTCTCGATATTTTCCGGAAAGTTTACTTAATTGTTATAATTCTGCACTTCGTACATTTGAAAGAGCAATAAACATTTAATGAAGTGGTACTTTTAGCAAGATAGAGAGTAACAACAGCTTCTGGTTCAAGTGTGATGAACTGTTAATAAGTATTAAGTTGCAACAGTACGAAACGAGCCATAAAGTTCCAGGCAAATCTAGGACTGACGAGCAGAGCTCAAGAATTTTATTTTCATTTTGTAGGCGCCAGCAAATTCTTGAAGCTCGCAGCAGATAGAGGGGCGTTATTTTAATACGGTGTTTCTTTTAGTGAAAAATGTATTACTGACGACATCAAACATATATTTTGTAAGTGTTTCAAATAACCGTAGTGAAGCTCGTAGTGTTCCTATTATATTCACTTTGTTCATTGTTTCAAATATAAAGCTTAGGAATGGGTAAGACATTTCTCAGTTGAAACAACTTAACATAACGATAAGTGTGCGAGTTATTCCATGTGCTTTGCATGTAGAACAGAATGAATTATGAGCCCCATAGGGTCCATCCTCTAGACTACGAAACCAAATTGCATTTGTCACCGAAAACTGAAAGCTATTATAAAATGCAGAGTTTTTCAAGTAGTGAAGGAAGTAATAAAAGTGGGAGTATAGTACGAAATAAACTATGTTGGACAACGAAATGTGTATGTTAGAAGGTGATAACGCAATAAAATTAACAAATAAGCGTATAAACTATTACCTTACTGTGTAATCCGCACTTTGTCAAGACACGTATATTTATTTACATTACATTATGTAATAATCTTTGTAGATAAATACACTCCTGGAAATGGAAAAAAGAACACATTGACACCGGTGTGTCAGACCCACCATACTTGCTCCGGACACTGCGAGAGGGCTGTACAAGCAATGATCACACGCACGGCACAGCGGACAACCAGGAACCGCGGTGTTGGCCGTCGAATGGCGCTAGCTGCGCAGCATTTGTGCACCGCCGCCGTCAGTGTCAGCCAGTTTGCCGTGGCATACGGAGCTCCATCGCAGTCTTTAACACTGGTAGCATGCCGCGACAGCGTGGACGTGAACCGTATGTGTAGCTGACGGACTTTGAGCGAGGGCGTATAGTGGGCATGCAGGAGGCCGGGTGGACGTACCGCCGAATTGCTCAACACGTGGGGCGTGAGGTCTGCACAGTACATCGATGTTGTCGCCAGTGGTCGGCGGAAGGTGCACGTGCCCGTCGACCTGGGACCGGACCGCAGCGACGCACGGATGCACGCCAAGACCGTAGGATCCTACGCAGTACCGTAGGGGACCGCACCGCCACTTCCCAGCAAATTAGGGACACTGTTGCTCCTGGGGTATCGGCGAGGACCATTCGCAACCGTCTCCATGAAGCTGGGCTACGGTCCCGCACACCGTTAGGCCGTCTTCCGCTCACGCCCCAACATCGTGCAGCCCGCCTCCAGTGGTGTCGCGACAGGCGTGAATGGAGGGACGAATGGAGACGTGTCGTCTTCAGCGATGAGAGTCGCTTCTGCCTTGGTGCCAATGATGGTCGTATGCGTGTTTGGCGCCGTGCAGGTGAGCGCCACAATCAGGACTGCATACGACCGAGGCACACAGGGCCAACACCCGGCAGCATGGTGTGGGGAGCGATCTCCTACACTGGCCGTACACCACTGGTGATCGTCGAGGGGACACTGAATAGTGCACGGTACATCCAAACCGTCATCGAACCCATCGTTCTACCATTCCTAGACCGGCAAGGGAACTTGCTGTTCCAACAGGACAATGCACGTCCGCATGTATCCCGTGCCACCCAACGTGCTCTAGAAGGTGTAAGTCAACTACCCTGGCCAGCAAGATCTCCGGATCTGTCCCCCATTGAGCATGTTTGGGACTGGATGAAGCGTCGTCTCACGCGGTCTGCACGTCCAGCACGAACGCTGGTCCAACTGAGGCGCCAGGTGGAAATGGCATGGCAAGCCGTTCCACAGGACTACATCCAGCATCTCTACGATCGTCTCCATGGGAGAATAGCAGCCTGCATTGCTGCGAAAGGTGGACATACACTGTACTAGTGCCGACATTGTGCATGCTCTGTTGCCTGTGTCTATGTGCCTGTGGTTCTGTCAGTGCGATCATGTGATGTATCTGACCCCAGGAATGTGTCAATAAAGTTTCCCCTTCCTGGGACAATGGATTCACGGTGTTCTTATTTCAATTTCCAGGAGTGTATGATATGTATTACATCTTCGTATACTAATATTATATACACTAACCTCGTGCATAATATGACGTTGGCAAAGGTGACCATTTCATGACTTCACGCAAAAGTAGTTAATGAATAAAAATACAAAAATTAATACATCCTGACAGTATTGCACAACGTGTCTTATACGGCTTTATCAGTGTTGTTTCCAAATGTTTACGGAGTTGCGGGCCATATCGATAAAATCTGGCAGTGTGAGATTACTAATCTGCGATCGCAGTCATTGTCACTGTTCTTTAATCGAAATTAATTCTGCTTTTGACTTAGCCAGAAATAACCGTAAGCAATGTAGCATGTGCACACACTCACGAGAGGAAGTGAATTAGAGACTCAGACACAGCAGTAATCAGCACTCCCTCCGTACTCCGATGGCGGTGAAGATACAAGGTAGTGAAAAGTCAGCGCGACATCGAAAGAGGCGTTGAGCTATTCTGTTCCACGATCACTACCCAAAAATCAAAGGCACAGGTTGGAGAAGCGTTCAAGGGACTCAGTACATGAGCTCAGTGGAAATAAGTAATATTATGTATATGGTGGGCATGCTATCGACGGCGAGTTATTTGTGGACTGTAATGGGGCAGAAAATTAGGTGTATCATTTCTAAGGGAATCATTTCGATATTCACAATAAATGATTAAGCGGAACCGCAGAAAATCTAATCCTATGCGACCTGACGGGAATCTGTACTGCGGCGCTCAGGTTGTGAATCCAGTGTCACAACCTCCTTTTTTTCAAGAAGATTGTGATCAGACTATAATCTGCGATATGCAAGCACCCTCATTTCGGTATCCTTCAACTGATCCGACTGCTGAAGGTACAGGTCGCTTGGCGGGTCAACAAACGAATTTAAATGATCATATCGTACGTCTTAGCAGACACTGAGATTTTGAAGGTGCACTATGTGATAATAAACATCCGGACACCAGTTTCTCGACATCAATATGAGGTGTGTCGAGTCTTGTTCTTTGTAATGACTTAAATTCAACTGAGGACTTTCTCAGTAATGTATCTGAATGGCTGTGGAGGTTCAGCAGCCCAGTCTTCCTCAAGATCCGAAGCCAGATACGATAGTGATGTCGAAAGCTGGTGTCTGGAGCGAAGTCAACGTTGTAACTCATCCCACAGGTGGTCCATTGGATACAGGTCGGGACGTTGGTCAGGCCCGTCCATTTCACGAATGTTATTGTCCACAAACCATTGCCACACAGACGCTCAGATTTATGACAGGCTGCATAGTCATGCTGATGCAGTCATCGTCTTAGAACTCTTCGACTGTCCGTCAGTACCTGAGATCTTCCTGACCTTGATTTAGCTGCGGTTGTTCCTTCGAGTTTTTGGTTGACAATCACGTTACCAACAGTCGACTAGGGCAGCTTTAGAAAGGTACCAACGTCCCTCATGGATTTGTTACCGGGGTAACATCCAATGACGCTTTCGATGTCAGTGACACTCCTGACTGACCCATTCTGCTGTTACTTATCCTCTACTAACAAACAGTATGGCCTAAATCCTTTTATACTGGCGGGTCCGCCTCCCGTCACATCTGGTGGTCACTTCCACATTACAGAAGGGTGTCCGGATACTTTGGATCACGCAGTGTACGTCACCTTCTTGTCCGTATTCTTCAAATTAAGCCGACTTATTTTGCTAGTCGCCGGTCGCTGTGACCGAGGGGCTATAGGCGCTTCAGTCTGGAACCAAGCGGCTGCTACTGTCGCAGGTTCGAATCCTTCCTCAGGCATGGATGTGTGTGATGTCCTTAGGTTAGTTATGTTTAAGTAGTTCTAAGTCTAAGGGACTGATGACCTCAGATGTTAAGTCCAATAGTGCTTAGAGTCATTTGAACCATTTTGGTAGTCGTGGTGTTCTACACTGCCTTTATGAAGGTACAGGTCGTCCTTCGGTATCACAGTCGAAGAGACCGATTTACATTATCTTCCGCTATTGAGAGACAATGACGTTTGAGGAGACCGCACTTCATACGTTATAAATGTGCCTCACACGAGGGTATCTACACCATCCGTATGTCCTGTTGGCAAACGTGATACATAGCTTTTTGTCGTTTTCGACGCATTCTTACCCCGCCATTTTCGTGTAATAATGCTTATGGCATTTATAATCGTCCATCAGTCCTGATACCCATGATCTGTGAAGTGCGGTGTGCGCAGATGGCAAGGACGGGTTCGTAGTTTCTGCCTCACTGTACGTCTGTTAGCTGTCACAATCCGCTGTAGTGGTCGGCAACCACTGTCATAAACATGTTGTGGCCCACGGCTGTTGACTCAGATGGTGGCAGTTCCCCCCCCCCCCCCCCCCGAATCATAACACTCGCAGTACAACAGCACTCTACAGCAGGTGGGAGCACAATGCCTGCACGAGATGAATCAGTACCCACGATCTAGCTTCGATGAAATGCACTGATAATCAAAGCGTCTTGACGATCACGAACTGAACATTCACGTCAACCGCGAATGTATGACGACGTTCCATTCACGTGACTGGCTTGAGACTTCCATTCGCCCGGGTGAGGGGAGCCCAAGTCTTCAACAGAACGGTTGCCTCCAGTAGCTCATTAGTCTTGCCGAACAATGAGTTTGAACTTATACTACAAAGGATCCTTTCGGATGAAAGATATATCTTCTTCTTTTCCATGAGCTAACATTTATGCACATTAGACTTAACATTTGGCCTAAATATAACCGAAAATTATTACTTTCATTCGCTGCGTTAGGTTTTATGTACACTGACATTCATGGATATGTATGTGGAGATGTTCATCACATAACTGGTTTTAACGGATATTAAATGATTAAATTTTCTTTCCATTCGGAACATTCAGAATTTTTTCTTGAGGAATTTCTTGACGTGCCTGAAACATCAGCTCATGAAGATTTCTAACTGCTATGAATGCTCAAGTCTTTCCATAGCAAGGCAGGCATCCGCTATGACGTACTTCTGATGTGATCTGCAGAGTGAGGTCTAACACCGTCTCGCTCCAGTATGTCTTTTTGTACCCTGTTAATATAGGACATTACAACTGGATTTAACAATTTTTTCACACACTGACGAACATTCAGTCTCTCTTCAACTGTTACCAAACCAGTTCTGTTGTCATACAATTGTGCATGCAATAGCTTTCGGGTTGTATTTTATCCCTTAAAAGTGAAACTGGGTACTAACAAAAAAACTACATATTGCATTATCTTGCGCCCTCTACACCCCCACCAAGTTTCGTCAACATCGGCTATTTACACCAGTAAACGTTCCCTTGTACGTGGGTAGAAGAGTGATATCCAGCCACTCTCGACCAACATGATATGGCAATACGACACAGTAAAACGAAAGAAAAATTTTAAATTTTGCCGTAAAAAGATCATTAACGCAGGAGAATCGTACATCATCCGGCCGTCGCACAGACTGCCGAATGGAGGACACAGAAATACGCTTCCCTGGCGTTGAGAAGCAACTGGAAGAGTTGGAAGCAAGTAAGTCGGCAGGTCTGGACTGAATATTAATTCAGTTTTATAGAGAGTACTCCACTGCACTGTCCACTTACTTAGTCTGCATTTATCGTGAATGTCTAGCACAGCGAAAAGTTCCAAGCGACTAAAAAATAAAAAAAAATAAAAACGCAGGTGAATCGTTTGTGTAAGAAGAGTGAAAGAATGATCTCTCAAAATTACATACCAATATCCTTAACACTGATTTGCTGCAGATTAGTTGAGTATATTGTAATTTCGAATTTATTAAACTTCCCTGAGACAGAAAACTTCTGCTCACAATTCAGTGAGGATACAGAAAGTTCACTCATACGAAATTCAACTTGCCCTTTTATGACATAATATTCTGTGAACCACGGATAAAGAGCAGCAGGCAGATTCCATATTCCTAGACTTCCGGACAGCGTTCGTCACAATGCCCCCACTGCAGACTCTTAAGGAAAATCCACACATACGGAACAGGTTCCGTTAAATTTTAGAGCCCAATAACTCACCTCGACAGCAAGTGTTCATCTGAGACAAGAGCATTGTAAGAAGTGCCCCAGGGAAATAGGACTGCTCTTGCTCTGACAGATAGGTTGAACAACATTTGGCAACAGTTTGCTAACGACACTGTAGTGTACGACAACTTTCCGTCTTTGAGCGACTGAACAGGAAACAGGATTACTTAGATAGAATTTCTATCTGTTGTGATGAATGAGAGTTTGATCTAAATGCAGAAAAATGTAAGTTAAAGCGGATGAGTAGAATAAACAATCCTGTAGTGTTCGAATGCATTACTAGTCGTGCGCTGCTTAACACAATCATCCCGATTAAATATCTAGGCATAACGTTCGAAGCGAAATGAAATGGAACGGGCGCGTAAGAACGGTGGCAGCGAATGGTTGACTTCGGTTTATAAGGAGAATTTTAGGCAATTCTTGGTCATATCTGAAAGAGACCGCATATAGAACAGTGATGAGGCCCATTCTTGTGTGATAATCGACTGTCTGGGAACCTCACCTGGTGGGATTAAGGGAAGTCATCGAAGCAATTCAGTGGATTACTGCTGCATCTGTTACCGGCATTTGTGGCTGAAAATTTTACAGATTCCATGGTACATTTCGCGGAAGGACAGCGATGGCAAGAGAAGTTGGAATTCGTACGAACGCTTAAAGACAGCCGTTTTTCTCTCGTTTCATTTGCGAGAGGAATAGGAGAGGAAATGACTGGTTGTGGTACAAGGTACCCTCCGCTATACTCCGTATAGCAGCTTGTGGAATATGTATGTAGATGCAGAATGTTCATAATTCAGTTCTGTCGATATCATAGAAAATTAAAGATATATTTTATTCTAGTCAGTTGTATCATCTGTTGAGCTCCTTCGTTTAATAAGCTCCTGATTCTATGTCAGTCCACCTTACAAACAAGCAGCAATTTGGTTTGAGTCTATGTTTTATACAATGAATCCTCATTTCGTTTCAAAAACGGAAGTTATTATGCTGCTTACAAACAACAAATTATTTTAATTCTAATGATGAATTTTAAAAATTACGAGTAGTATAAAAAATGTTTACATTTAGTGGGATCAGTGACAGAAAAATCTTCTGTTAGGTAGGACGGGACGCATAACACTCAACTCTCAGAATGTTCTCAGAAATTTTCTGTTTTGATTTTTACCGCATATGCGTAGTACCGTATTACATCGCAAATAAATGGAAATAGATTTGTATACTTTCTTCAGGAGCCGTAAGCAGAGAAAATTTTGTTTCGTGAATGGAAATAAAAATTTTTTTGTATCGAGCTGAGGCATTTCGATCGTTCGTCATCGTGTTTTGTAGAGTTCTGAAAGAAAAGTGGGACACTAATAGTATATTAGGTCATCACATGGAAGCAGTGTATTGAAAAGAGAGAGAGACAGAGCGGAAGGGAGCTGCTTGGAACGCAAAGAAATCGATTAAGGAAACTCACGGGTTAAAGATCTGACAAATTTTAGGTGTACTTCACTATGCTGTTATACGGCACACGCTGTGTGATCAGTAAACTGAGAATTCTGAAACTGTAGCCATGAAACTAAGTAATTTGTCTATCCATTTAATGAAATTATTGTACAGCAGTTGTAGTTTTAAAAAAAGTCACATACGTACTCTTGTCACTGCGTGTTATAAAACGTGTTTTGGCGTTGTGTGTGAACAACGTTGTGCTTTACATAGTCGCTCGCTCAGAATTAAGTTTTGTCGCTTTGATAAGAAAAGAGGTGTATTAAGACGTTAGTCTTTTTCTGAATAATGTTCATCTAAATCAAATTCATGAAGTACAGCATCAAATCAGCGCTATTTCGTTAGTATGGAAACCACTTCCCAGTCAACCAGCTTGGGCTCTCTGCAACCGGCTGCACTTAGGCGCTGCCTAGCGGCGATCTGTTATACTATCAGCGCTTTCGCCGTAAGACTATACTCCGAGGAATTTTAGCATATTTGTTATTCGTAAATTCATGCATATTAAGAAATATTAACTTTTGTCGGTTAGTTAACCGAACAAATATACGGAGATGTAGGTAAGAACTGTGGTAAGTTGCGAAAATATCGAAAATAACGTGTTCTTATAAACTATTCACTGCAGAATTGTAGTCCTGTACAGATACTTATTATCAAGATTTGCTGAGCCGAAGAAAAAGTGTCACAAATTTCATTTATTATTCTTACTGTTAAAATATAAACTCTACAAATGTTCCTAAATTTTGCTTTAAAGCTGCATCACTCACTTCCTACCTGGGAAGGACATTACTTCCAGGAAATCGTATTTACCCCCACCCTCCCGCCATCCCCTTGCCCCCCCCCCACCCCCACCCACCCCGACCCTGAAGGAAAATACTAAATATACTATCATCAGTACTACTGCTGTTCACTTCGACAATTACGTTCTTCATGCGTATATTGAGTGAAAAGTATGTGAACTTATTATATATTTGTCTCAATGGATCAATAGTACTTTTGTAATAACAATGTAAATTTCTTATACGTAGGGCAATTGAAGATTAATTGCAGTTCGGGTATTTAAAAGTCTGTGATTACTTTTTATAGTAGCTTTTGGTTTGTTACAAATTTTTCCAATTTGTATTTCTTTTTAATTCCAAGGAAAACATTGTTTGCGTGTTATATCACAGTTGCGAAAGTAGCAAAATATGTAAATAAGTTTTCTGTTGCGCATTAATAACATCATCTGGAAGTATACATTACAGCTTGTGAGTGTAAGAAATATATTCTGAAGAGGCCTCTTGAGGATGATCGAGCACGAAGTTCAATGACAGTTGTCATAGTTCGTTTCTGTATGTAGGATCATGTCTAAAGACTTACAAAGTTGTAAAACATTATTACAAGATATTGGACACTTGTAGGCTTCGATTACAGTTTTAATTACCTGTCAAAACTGTGATAAAAATATCGATAGGAGAAACGTTCCTAAATTCTCTCCTTGAGCCGTATACCGTCTTAGATCGTTGCTGATTTGTGTGCATAACAATAACAAAGGTGTATACTCTTTAATCTCTGTTTCATTCATTTTTCGCATGTTGTTAATTGACTCCATTTACGTAACACATTCTTTTGAAAGTCTCAGAGTATTTGTTGTGAATCTCAGTTTTGTTATTGTTTGGTTTGTGCCTTAAGTACAGAGGCTGGACATGTCCTCAAAAAATGTCTATCATTGGCACATATTTATTTATTTTTTGAAATTATATAACATCCAGAACATTCCTTTGTTCACTTTCTTTATTAACGTTGCCTAATAGCTCCAAAACGTGAGACAATATTATTCTTCAAATATGGCTCTGAAGGTAATACTGAACGTATTATAAAATTCTCAGGAAACACAAACCAGCATTATTTACAGGATAATAAAGGAGAATACCAGGAGTGTTAATGGGATCGAGTAAGTAGGCACAATGCAAGAAATAAATGAATAAATAAAAATTTTATTAACACAATCACTGTTTTGAGGACATAACAAATGTGAAATGCGTTTGCCAGTTCAGCTCGCTGCAGAGCTACAAAGTGAAAAGTGAACGCACTGTCAGTCTCTTGTTTGAGAGTATTATGATGATAGCTGTGAGAGATGTCAAAGCTGACACAGTCCGGCTGTGTCGGCTTCTCATGTAATGCCACCCGACCAGCGGGTGACGTAAGCACACAATAAATTAATGGTACAACACAAAATAACAATAAAAAACAGCCGTAAACACGGTGGGTTCCTATCTGATAGGAAGTCTTGTACAATGATCTAGCGCGTCGTTTTCTTTTCTTTAGATCTTTATGCTGACTGGGATGAATGCGCGACTAGTGCAGTCTTCTCGAAGGAACCAGGAGTGAGTCTTTGGTTCACTGTAGTCTTTGGCGATGAGGAAAGAACCGGGTGGTAGTTGTGACAAGTCTGCTATCTGAAAGAAAACAAACAGCATTTATTAGATACGAGTCGTGAAGTACAATTAGCTTTACTTAAAAGGAACTCATTTTTTTTACTGAAGCTAAGCCGCGGCTGAGGAGAAGTTTCAGTGTATTTATTACTCTACGGAATTGAATTTACAGCGCTACAAGCAATATCAAACTGACAAGCGTTGAATGAAATGTAAAGATACAACTGATGTCTATGATAACCCTATTGAGTTTATTTACGCTGTATAGTTCTAAAGAAACTTCAGAGTTACTTTTCATCTACATGTAACTTCTTTATTCTACGCGTTAAGTTTCAGGGTATAGTAGAAGCAACAAATTTTAAATACGTTGCACTCTGCATTCTGAACGTAAATACTTCTTGGCTGATTTTTTTTTTTTAGATATTTAGGTATAACAGAGCAGTGTGATTAATTCTAAGAAAATTGCAGGAAGCCCACCTTTGACTACAGCAGACGTTGTCTCGGTTCCTCCAGACGCCATCGTCGTCTGTATCTTTCAGGATCGCCTTCCGAATCTACAAAACAAGAGAAGCACAGGTTAGCCTTGACGCGCAACGTTGAGGAACCGGTAATCCTAGGTTGGCTTTTCACGAATTTCAAGGTGACTCTGTTCTGTGCTTTGTATTCATAAACAGCTCAGCCTTATAGTACAAACTAACTTTTTTTCCTACTCAGGAATTTCAAATAGTTGAAGAAACTTTTATGCGCATTGACCGCTTCATGAAATGATATGTACGTAAATTCTAAGTCGTATTCAATGAAAGACTCACTAGTGCGTAACGCAATACGTTGTGACACTTTCCGACGTTTCAGCCGCTTTGGAGGCTGGCCTCATCAGTCACAAAGAATACATTGCCATCTCCAATAGCGGACACAAGCAACGCATATTTTACACCATGAAGCGGTAATATACACGCACTTTAATTGAGAATAATAAAAGGCCGACCGAGGTGGCCGAGCGGTTCTAGGCGCTACAGTCTGGAAACGCGCGACCGCTATGGTCGCAGGTTCGAATCCTGCCTCGGGCATGGATGTGTGTGATGTCCTTAGGTTAGTTAGGTTTAATTAGTTCTAAGTTCTAGGGGACTGATGACCTTAGAAGTCATGTCCCATAGTGCTCAGAGCCATTTTAACCAATTTGCTAATAGAAGTAATACAGTCGTACATGTTACTAAATTGATAGGTGCTCCTGATATGTAGAAATTGTAGCGAGTAAAGTAGAGAATGAGACAGAAGTTTGAAATTAGAGTATGTTTTCCCCCAAATCCTGAGCGGACCAGTAGAACAGCTAACCTCATCTACACTATAACATTAGTAGCCTTGTAGACCTATCTTCTACCGCAAAAATCAGTTTATTGTTTGATAACTTCTATCTAGGTACATACTAATAAAATTTTGAATAGCTTACAATTTTAGCGGAAATTTCATATCAAGCGTCATGATATTACTTGTTTGCAGCAAGTTTCAAAAAAAAAGTTCAAATGTGTGTGAAATCTTACGGGACTTAACTGCGAAGGTCATCAGTCCCTAAGCTTACACACTACTTAACCTAAATTATCCTAAGGACAAACACACACACCCATCCCCGAGGGAGGACTCGAACCTCTGCCGGGACCTCTGCCGGGACCTCTGCCCCAGACCGCTCGGCTAATCCCGCGCGGCCAGCAAGTTTCGAACTACATCGTCAGATAAACAGAAATGCGAAAATTCTAAAGTTATATCAATAGTATGTGTTTCTGTGTATATGTGAAGGGAGAGACAACACGAGAACAGAGCACCGTTAATGATTTGAGCTACTTCTCTCGCATTTATGACTGTGTCATAATATAGTTCGAAATTGTGTGTGTTCCACGTTTACATCCTTAAACTTTTAAATATTACTCTAGAACCGATTCTATGTGAAAGAGATGTGTATCTCAGAAAGAAAATTTAGACTGGAGCACGACAGTAGAGCTAAAGTGGTGAAACTTACCAGTCGATGATAGTGGCGCCCCGGCGTCGCGAAGCAGTGTATTTGTACTGTGCTGGCCCCTGGTGACCGGGACCTCTGCGAGCGGCGTTGGAGGTGCTCCTCCGCGGTCCGCTCGCGCCCCCTGGAGACGCCTACTTGCCGCCCGGCGCCAGCTTTCGCCGGTCGGACGAGGAGCCTTTCCACGAGATGGACGCATTCGACGAAGACAGGCTGGTGCATTTGCTGCTCTTCTTCGCGCTGGCGCCGTCCGGGCACAGGAATTTGTCCAGCACCTGGCGGAAAGTCGAGTGCTTCCTCTCGAGCGGGTTCGGGAACATGGCGGCGAGTGTTTCTCCGGCGGTCGGAACAAAACAACAACACAACAGAAGCACACGTTGCGGCGTTGGTAAACAGCAGAGTGGCGCGGTAGGTCGGAGCGGTGGTGCGCTGCTGTTAGCTCGGGCGTCGTCTGCGAGCGACTGGTGGCCGATCCGCCGGGCGCGGCGCTTTTATAGCGCCGGCATTGACGTCAGAGACCTTGCGGGCCAGCCCGCCGCTGCCGCCGCCGCCGCCGCCGCCGCCGCCTGACGCAGCGGCTGTGGCGCCGGCGAGCTCTGCGGCACACGTGTGCTGCAGGACGCGCTCGCGGCGGGTCACACGGCGGTTGCTATCGCCTTGCGAGCGCCTCGTTTCCGTCCGTTGTTCTACATTTTCTGCGACGAGCTGCCTCTCTCCACCACTGCCAACGGGCGATCCCCACTTCGTAGCAGGGTTTGCAAACGTGCACGTAAGCAGGACTTTCCACTTCGGACATAACTACACTACTGGCCATTAAAATTGCTACACCAAGAAGAAATGCAGGTATTCATTGGACAAATATATTATACTGGAACTGACATGTGATTACATTTTCACGCAATTTGGGTGCATAGATCCTGAGAAATCAGAACCCGTAACAACCACCTCTGGCCGTAATAACGGCCTTGATAGGCCTGGGCATTGAGTCAAACAGAGCTTGGATGGCGCGACAGCTACAGCTGCCCACGCAGCTTCAACACGATACCACAGTTCATCAAGAGTAGTGACTGGCGTATTGTGACGAGCCAGTTGCTTGGCCACCATTGACCAGACGTTTTCAATTTGTGAGAGATCTGGAGAATGTGCTGTCCAGGGCAGCACTCGAACATGTTCTGTACCCAGAAAGACCCGCACAGGACCTGCAACATGCGGTCGTGCATTATCCTGCTGAAATGTAGGGTTTCGCTGGTATGGAATGAAGGGTAGAGCCACGGGTCGTAACATATCTGAAATGTAACGTCCACTGTTCAAAGTGCCGTCGATGCGAACAAGAGGTGACCGAGACGGGTAACCAATGGCACCCCATACCATCACGCCGGCTGATACGCCAGTATGGCGATGACGAATACACGCTTGCAATGTGCGTTCACCGCGATGTCGCCAAACGCGGATGCGACCATCATGATGCTGTAAACAGAACCTGGATTCATCCGAAAAAATGACGTTTTGCCATTCGTGCACCGAGGTTCGTCGTTGAGTACACCATCGCAGGCGCTATTGTCTGTGATGCAGCGTCAAGGGTAACCGCAGCCATGGTCTCCGAGCTGATAACCCATGCTGCTGCAAACGTCGTCGAACTGTTCGTGCAGATGGTTGTTGTCTTGCAAACGTCCCCCTCTGTTGACTCAGGGATCGAGACGTGGCTGCACGATCCGTTACAGCCATCCGGATAAGATGCCTGTCATTTCGACTGCTAGTGATTGGAGGCCGTTGGGATCCAGCACGGCGTTCCGTATTACCCTCCTGAACCCATCCATTCCATATTCTGCTAACAGTCATTGGATTTCGACCAACGCGAGCAGCAATGTCGATACGATAAACTGCAATCGTGATAGGCTACAATCCGACCTTTATCAAAGTCGGAAACGTGATGGTACGCATTTCTCCTCCTTACACGAGGCATCGCAACAACGTTTCACCAGACAACGATAAGTTAGCGATAAGATCAATGTCTGCATTTTATATTGGTAGGAAATTTATGATTTACAATTAGTGTCTTTCATACGTTCACTGAGACATTTACTTAACCTTTGGCAACATAGATAGATATGTATTTGACACCAGTGGTGCATCAAAAATACAACACTGTGAAGAAGGAGCTTCTGTAAAGTTTGGAAGGTAGGAGACGGGGTACTGGCAGAAGTAAAGCTATCAGGAGGAGGCGTGAGACGTACTTCGTAGCTCAGTTGGTAGAGCACTTGCCCGCGAAAGGCAAATCTCCCGAGTTCAAGTCTCGGCCCAGCACACAGTTTTAATCTCCCAGGAAGTTTCACTGTGAAGAAACATTTACAAAACCGTTGGTCTTTATAAATAAGGTGCTCTGTGATAGAACGTTTGTATACTGGGCCTGTTGCCTTGCATGTCTGAAGTACAGTAGTTACTACATCTTGAGCTGACACAACTTTTATCACAGGTTACTTTGGCTACGAGATATGGTATATTATTTCAGAAAGATGGGCGTCTTCCACATTTCATAGGTCAGGTAGTACATACTTTAGCTAAACTTCGCATTTCTTCGTTGTCCAACCCATGGAGGCCATTTACAGCTAATTTCTCTGGGTGTTACTACACAGCAATTCTGCCTGTTACCGTTGATTCAAAATTAGATCCACAGAGAAAACAAAAAAGAAAAAGATGTAGTAGTGTCGTAGTTTACGGGCTGTACATCAAGACACCTTCAGAAGTGTGTCAAAAAAAGGAAAAAAATCATCTTTATAAATTATTCTTTTTTTTTCTCAGCGAATAAATTTATTGGTAAATTTTCTTTTATGCTTTAACACTAGACAGTTAGTATTTAGATAAATGTTTATGAAACACATAGCTCGAAACTTTCCTGTGTGCCTTTTCCTGAAACATGTACTACTTCTCTTATAAGACACTATATATAATGAAGTGGCTTTCATGTACTTATTACGATCCTCTAACCACAGCACACAAGTGATAAAGAGCTTCACACGCCGACATGTGTGAGAAGTCTTTTAGTTCAGCAGCTGAGCAATCATGGGAGCGTCCTCTATTATGTACTTCACAGTGAATAATGTGATGTGCTACGTTTCTCGTTTACAAAAACTGCAGTATTAGGTCAGATGTAAAGGAACTATGCATAACACATAATTTATTAAACACACCATAAATAAAGAGGGTTTTCTGTCTTATTAGAGGATCACGTTACTTGAATGTAAATTTCAAGTTGTTTGCTTCCTGGAAGAAATTTAATGTTATTAGTCATTAGTATAGTTACAGGACATTGCAAGTATGAAAAGTCGCATAATGATCAGAATTTTTCTTTGATTAACCTATGACGTCATTTTTTGAGAGCATAATAAATCCGTAACCACAATATGCCGCAACCTTTTTCTTTCTATAATGCATTAGGATCAGCTTGTGGAAGAAGAATACTTAACATTGCAAAAGTAAAGATTTTAATGAGGAAAACAACTATTATCGTAAATGAGTTACAAAAACAAAATAACATACTGTAACGACATTCCACACCAATGCGAAGCTCTGATAGAATTAAATGGCATAATTAAAACAGTTTGTACCATCAGTGACAAATTTTCTAATCCATTCATATTAAGTGCCCCTCGGTCAAACTGCGTTAAATTAATATTTCAAATTTTTGAAGGGACAAGACACTTTACTCACGATATTGCGTCCCGTGAATGAGCACATTAAGGTCAGAGACCTTCCGAGAGGCGTAAGTTGGGCTAAGGTAACTTGATGACGCTCTTCGTTTCCGATTTACGCTACCACCCTGAACATCGTATGACGTTCATTCATAGCACCTTAGGCTCTGTTGCGGAAACTTCTCACAGCAATGCAACATGGGTGTCAGCGCATAAGCCGGCCGCGGTGGCCGAGCGGTTCTAGGCGCTACAGTCTGGAACTGCGCGACTGCTACGGTCGTAGGTTCGAATCCTGCCTCGGGCATGGATGTGTGTGATGTCCTTAGGTTAGTTAGGTTTAAGTGGTTCTAAGTTCTAGGGGACTGATAACCTCAGATGTTAAGTCCCATAGTGCTCAGAGCCATTTGAACCATTTTTCTGTCAGCGCTTAGTAATCTGAAAGGATATACCGTTGAAACACGGCATGTCTCTGTCGAGTGTGTCTAATTCCTTTCAGTTTGAATATTTATGTTACGGTTACTGAAAACAGGTTATCAGAGGTGATTCTTTTTACTATTTGGCGAAGCTGAGGCACGCTAGGATAGCACTATTGGTAGTATATGTACATTTCTCGAAAGAAAAGTAGCACTTGTCTCATATTTTCACAAGGTTATAATAATAACTGATTAGGCCAGCATGTTTATTTTTTTCAGATTCCTTTACGTTACTGTGCGTTTCAAAAGATATTGCGAAGCTGTTCTCTGAATTCCATTCCCGAAGTACTGCACTTATATTGTTTTAAATTTGCGCTCTATTGTACGTATGTTATTACAAAGTTTGCCGGTACATCGTTATATTTCTACAAAATTTTTATCAGAGAATCATGAAAAGTTCAATTTTTACTTTTTTGCGTTTTCTGAATCTGCAGACTATTACCTTTTAATAGATATATAATTTATTCAATTCCGAAGACTACAACTATTTTTAAATTTTTTTTGAAATGTGTTCTACATGGGCGTGACCCACTGTGGCGCTGCTAAACTGCTGTCAAATGGTGTTATTATTAACGTCCGTGTTCATCAGGTACATTTTAGTGATGTGAGATAAAGTATGTGTTGTGGCTAACCTGTGATGGTTCAATATATATCGCTGGTGTGATTGTCGATTGTTTCATGTTTATTTACTCTGTCGTTATCTCGAAAATATTCGTAATTAATTCTGTTTCTTGAGTCTCTGTTTTGTTGAAGTATAATAATGAGTAAAAGTAAAGTTATTAGAAATCCTCTGAAGGCTTTTAAGAAAAGGAGAAATGTTGGAAAGCCAAAAGTATGTGTTATTACTGTAAACAATAAAGACGATGAAAATCCCCAACATAGCTTGTGTCCCAAAGAAGAAGACAGTTGGTGTAAATATAACAAAGGATTGCTAACTGGTGAAGTGTACACTCATAAGCATAGTTTGCCTCATGCAATAATGGAGGTGATAAAACCTATTTTCAGAGACTTAGCAGCACCTGAACTGTTGAAAAAGTGTATTCACGGAAAAACTCAAAACCCCAATGAAAGTGTAAATAGTGTTATATGGTCGAGAATCCCCAAGACTGTATTTGTTGGAATAGAAACACTTCACTTTCGTGTGTATGATGCTGTTGCGACTTTCAATGATGGCAACATTGTAAGGTGCAAGGTATTTAGAAATATGGGAATGAAGATAGGTTCTAACATGGTACGATCGATGCTTGCTTTAGACAAGGAACGCCTTCGGGCTGCAGACAGGGCTGTAAAGAGTCTAGAAATACAAGCAAGAGTAAACAGGAGGAGGAACAAGAGGAAGCTGGAGGAGGAGTTTGCAGAGGATGAAGATAATCCACCCTATGGACCTGGAATGCACTAAAAAGTTAATCCAATCTTTGTCGCTCGATTCCCAAAACTTTTATTTTCTCATACTAATTACATGTTTTCTAAGGATCTTCCAAACATATTTGTTTCAAACTTTCAGTAAATGTTACACAGTACCTTCTGCATAATTTAACACAGCCTTTTCCCAAAAAACTGTATATTTTTGAATATATAAATAAAAAATTGCTAAAAAATGTTATGAATTTTCATTACAATTGAAAAAAAAATCATCTTTAGTAACTGAACTAAAATTTTTTAAAATCCCTGTGTTAAGTTGTAGCCCATATTCCAATAAATAATCTGTAAAAAGTTCAACTTCCTACCTCAAATACTTTGTGAGGAAAGATGTAATTTATAAGCGTTATTTTAACATTGCAAGTATAGGGCGTTCCGGAGCCCCTTAAATAACTGCATGGCCATTCGGCACCAAGGGAATCGCAGCACAGCGCTTTCCACTAAATGGTAGCCGGTAAGTCGCCCGCCTTGATGGCGGTGCTGTTCCCGAGGAAGATTACCTAACACCGGCCGCCGATGGTTTCGTTTCCATTGTTTGTTCCATCAGGGCAGAAGAGCTTCGCCTCTTATGACATTCAGACTGTGTGATGTAAACAAGAAAATCATCCACTCCATCAAGTGAGAACCCTAGCTGACATGCTTATGTACGCTGAATCTCTAGTGGAACTTTTTACCGCGGTCGCAGAAACGAAGATACGTTAAAGGTATTTACATATTAAAACATTGCCTTACCCATTCCTGCTACACATTACATATAACAGTATATTAGCGGTGACCATTGTGTCTTCCAAGTACACCTCGTACCAGTTACAGAAAACAAAAATTTGTTTTATTATGACTCAAAGAAAATTGGCATGGAAGTATCTCCTTGCACAGAAATACAATGACAATTATACTCATATTCTGTACGTCGTATCCACGGCATCTCGCTGTGTGGAACGTTTAAAAACATTTCTTGGGGGAATCGAAGTGTACCTTCTTACTGCAGTTGACTGAGTTGTGCTTAAACTGATTGATTGAACTGAGTCCATTAGCGCTACCTGTTCAGAAACACACACATACACACAAACACGCAGAGAGAGAGAGAGAGAGAGAGAGAGAGAGAGAGAGAGAGAGAGAGGGATGGTGGGAGAGGGGGGATGGGGAGCAGTGGGACGAAAATAAACATTTTCAAAAATTATTCTGTGATGCTTAACGAACAACTACAAGAGTGTTTAAAATTTTCCTTTATTGCCTCTTATCATATGTTGGGGTTGATAAATATATTATGACTACATAACGTTATAGTCCACTTGTACAGTGGAGATAAATTTCATTCGTAGTGCTACGGATATGAGCGTTACTATTCATTTCATACTGCGATCAGTTATCAACTAACTTCACAAAATAATAAAGATCTTGTTACAATCCTTAATACTCCCGATGTTTTTTTTTTTTAGTTTTTTTTTTTTTTTTTTTTTTGCATATTAATTTTCCACAATGTTTCAGTATTATTTTAGATGTTGTAATCTGGTTTGCACGGGGATATGCTAGTCGTGTTTCTTATAAATTCAGTGATTTGCCGCTTACCGATTAGCAATTATTAATTTCAGTTAGATATTCATTTATCTTCTTTTTGGTACTGATCTTTGACAAATATTTCCACTTCAGAGTATAACATGTGACATCATTTTTATGTAACTAAAGTAGTAGGGGCCCAGTAATGAACACGCTGGAACTGCTTTGTCATTAGATGGTAAATGATGCATCTTCATAATTGACAGAGCTGTCTAATTTGACTGTTTCCTTTAAGCTAAGAGTGAAATGTGCCATCTATGACGATTAAAACTGTTATTAATCAAGTTCCAGTCAACATGGAAGTTCCTCAGGCTGCATCTATAGGGTATCCCAAAAAACATCTACAAACTTCAGGAGCAGTTCCTTACACCTAGTGGCCGAGCTGTTCTAGGCGCTTCAGTCTGGAACCGCGCTGCTGCTACGGCCGCAGGTTCGAATCCTGCCTCGGGTATGGATGTGTATGATGTCCTTAGGTTCGTTAGGTTTAAGGAGTTCTAAGTCTAGGGGACTGATGACCTCAGATGTTCAGTCCCATAGTGCTTAGAGCAATTTGAACCAATTGAATGTCACACCAAAACAAGAAAAAGCGTCTAGTAAACATGGGCTCTAAAATGCATTCCTTGAGAGCTATGACCACTTGTTCATCTTCGATACTATAAACAGATCTCTTCTACTTCAATGACTTTGTTTTCTATATTTTGGGAGAATGTAGTATAGACCAAACCAAGAAAAAAATGACGAGTAAATATGAGGTCTAAAATGCATATTT
This sequence comes from Schistocerca nitens, assembly GCF_023898315.1. Lineage (NCBI taxonomy): Eukaryota > Metazoa > Arthropoda > Insecta > Orthoptera > Acrididae > Schistocerca > Schistocerca nitens. The sequence goes on along the minus strand of NC_064614.1, from coordinate 238,592,469 downwards.
TATGAGCTATCAGCACATGTTCATCTTCGCTAGTGCGAAACACGTCTCTCCAGTGAACAAGTGCTCGTAGCTCTTAAGACATGGATTTTACAGCCCAAGCTGACTAGTTACTTTTTGCTTGTTTTGGTCCATACCATCTCCTCTCAAAAATATGGAAAGCAAAGAGCTTAAGTAGAAGAGATGGATTTCATAGTATCGAAGACGAACAAGTGCCCATATCTCTTAAGGTATATATCTTTTGGTTCCGTATAAGGGATCTGTCCTTGAAGCTCATCGGTGATATTTTTTTTAAGCACTCTACCTATCACAGCACTCTTTGAAAGCGGGGATTGTATCTAATAAATACAGAGTTAAAATGGAAAAGAGTACTTTGAGCTTTCATGTTAAGATAAAAAGAAAGTATATGTTGAGACTCAATAACGAACTAGTAAGTCGAAATTCGTACTCTTTGGATGGGGTTTTACTGGCAATCACGGCCAGGCATCCTTGGCAAGAGAGTCTGTAGACAAAATTTTTCTGCCTATAATATTTCTGGAAAATGAAAATATTTATTTTCATAGCTACAGTTCTGTATACTTTAGCTCTGAGAGCATACTAACCCTTAATTTCCATAGTGTTCACTCACATCTATTTAGTGAATCATCAAAATGAGTAACACATACAACGTACAGATATTGAGTCCAACAAAGATAATAAGTAATTTAAGAAGAATTGAATGTTTGTGAGGTACTTGAACGAGATTTACATTAATATTAAAATGCGCGTAACCAGTGTAGTCAATATATTGCTGAGTCACGAGGCATATCAGTAGTGTTTCGTAATATTGACATGACTGTGAACTTCGTCGATCAACCACATCGAATAACGAGTAGTGCAGTTATTTCACTTCTTCTAGAATAAACATCTGCTGGAATAACAGACGATTTGAACAAACATTGAAGAGTACGAAAATCCAGTTGCTTTGTTTTGTTTCACGATGTCAGCCTACTAACTTGAAGCTCCAACGCTGTAGACGAAAATATTCCTACCTCTAAAAGAGGACAAGGATACCGAAAAATCAAGTTACTGATATTACAAGTGTTCGCAAATTTTCCCGTGTCGGAGGTCATTCTTGGATAAGTCACATTGATCTACTTTGCTCTGTTTGTAAACAGTACGTGTACAGCTAGACTGAAATAATCGCGCAATCTCCCGTGAGGAAAACTGTGACAAGGCTGCCTTTCTACTTTGAGTGCCACACTAGTTGAGGACTGTTGTCTAAAGTCGATATCGAGTGAACTGATAAATGGTTACGTTTCTGGAAAATCCTGGTTCAAATCTCCGTCCATCTACGCTGTTTCATGTTCCATAAACAGATACAGACAGATTTAAAATTTAAGCCCGTCTTCATTTATTATTAAATCGATCTAATGCTCTGTCCCCTATTAACTCGATGTCGTTGTGGTATGAAATATCTTCTTATTCCAGTCTTCTTTACTTGGAGATCGTTATTCTATTAAAAATGCTTTGTGGCCAGGGCCTCCCGTCGGGTAGACCTTGCGCCTGGTGCAAGTCTTTCGAGTTGACGCCACTTCGGCGAGTTGCGTGTCGATGGGGATGAAATTATGATGAGGAAAACACGATATCCAGTCCCTGAGCGGAAAAAATCTCCGACCCAGCCGGGAATCGAACCCGGGCCGTTAGGTATGACATTCCGTCGCACTGACCACCCAGCTACCAGGAGCGGACTGTTCTATGAAGAGGCTGTCAGTTTAACTTTGTACACGTACATACCATCGGCGGGTACGTAAATGATTAGGGTCGCGATTCATTGGGATAGGTAGAACAGCTAGAATAAATTCATTAATGTTTTATGTCGTAAGTGTTCTTACCAGGTGTTACTAGAGGGAGCTGTAGAGGCAAAAACTCTAGAGGGAGAGAGAGAACGAAATACATCCAGCAAATAATTGAGGACGCAGGTCGCAAGTGCGACAAAAAAAATAATAACAACATATCTTTTAGGGACGTGAAGAGCGTCAGATGTTGAGTGATCACTGTGAAAACACGAAGATGCCGCGTAATCGTATGAGACAGCGTTATCAGCACCTAATAGACACCATTTGGCCAGTTTATCGATTGGGGCAGTATCCATATTTTGAGGGTATTCGGAACTGACAGTGACCAGATGTTAAGACTGCAGGGAAGGCATACTCATCGTCTAGGCTCCAGTCGACGACGCCTGACCGCCACAGGGGAGGATTGCAGTACTGTGACCCAAGGACATGGTCTGCGCATGTAGTCCGAGAACACGTAATGGACTCCGTGCAACATTATTTATCACTCCGCACTACTAGTCGGACGCTAGAAGCAGGCTGACTAAGGATCACTACCCATGCGACCGACAACACAAACAGCAGAGTTTAGAGTCGTATGGTGACCGGGAAGCATGGAAACATTGTGTTCAGTGATGAGTCCCCCTTCCACACTACCACGGGCGACATGGGGAGAGGTCTCGTTCTTCCAAAGTTATGGAGAGTGTTATTGCTGGCGTGTTGGGAGCCGTCGGTTATGAAGTCACGTCACGACTGGTGGTGACTGAGTGAACACTGACGGCATAACGGTACGACACGGAAATCCTACCTTCTTACGTGGTACCTCTCATGTCTGACACTTTTTCGACAGGCCAATGCTCGTCTACACTATGTATTGTCTGGTACTCCCGTGACCATCAAGATCCCCAGATCCGTTTGTGATGGAACATGTGTCGGATCAGCTCTGACGTCAGCTCGGCCCCAGTGTCTGTGTCGAGGATATCAAGGACCCGTTATAACAGCTGTGGGCCAGCTTCCTCCAAGGGAGGATACAACGGCTTTGTGACAAACTTCCGAATCCAATCAATACACGCAGCTAGTCCAGAAGGGGTGCAGTGTTCTACAGATAAGTGGACTCCTACTGCCAAACGAACAAACACCATTCGAACAGGCCGTGGGGGCCCAACGTCACCGACCGGCCGCCGTGTCATTCTCAGCCCTTAGGCGTCATTGGGTGCTATGTGTGGTCAGCACACTGCTCTCCCGGACATTGTCAGTTCTCGTGACTGGTGTCACTACTTCTCAATCAAGTAGCTCCCCAACTGGCCTCTCAAGGGCTGAGTGCACCCTGGTTGCCATCAACACTCGGCAGACCCGGGTGGTGACCCATCCAAGTGCTGACAGCGCTTGACTTCAGTGATCTGACGGGAACCGGTGTTACCACAGCCCCAAAGCCGTTGGCCACTTACTGAAAAGTTCTTTCTAAATTTGACTCGATTTTGCAATCTCTGAAATTACCTCACACACTCCCTCAACCGTAAAGTTTCATATCGTTTCCTTCTCCCTTTCTGGTGCTTCGATTTTTTGTGTCATGAGGTATGTTTGGCACATACGAAATGGTTCAAATGGCTCTGAGAACTATGGGACTTAACATATGAGGTTCAAATGGTTCAAATGGCTCTGAGCACTATGGGACTTAACATCTATGGTCATCAGTCCCCTAGAACTTAGAACTACTTAAACCTAACCAACCTAAGGACATCACACACATCCATGCTCTAGGCAGGATTCGAACCTGTGACCGTAGCGTTCGCGCGGTTCCAGACTGAAGCGCCTAGAACCGCTCGGCCACTTCGGCCGGCGGCACGTATGAAATATGATGTTCAGCGTGGTTAACTGAATGAAGTGTTAGTGAAATACTAGATTGGATTACGCGAGATTTATAGGACGGATGGAATAATTGCAGTTTAATGATAAATCTTTCAAAATGAAAGAGAAAGATCTGTTGCATAAATCTATACTGATTCTTATTTCCGTATTGTGAGAACATTCAGTTCTTTCAGAAGAAAGAATTCCATCGTCTGTAAACTTTAGCACTGGCCTAGTATACTAATTTCTTCTTCTTCTTTCTAGCAAATGCGAAGAAATGTTTCTCCTTTTTTAAAGGTCAAATTACTACTTTGACACAGTCAATTATGGGAAGAATCTGTAATGATCAGCTCTGTACTAGATATTACGAACTCATAGATGGTTAGAAAAGATTTATCCACAAGAAATACGTGTGAACCCTGTCGCTAAAATTATCTCATACATATTAATGCAGTAGGACTACATGGAACAGAATTATCCAATAAACAAGCACTTTGCTTCTTCATGTGACAAAGTTGCTTTTAATCAGATACAATATCTAAACGACACTCACAAAAGACAGATAAAATCTTCTGTCAGTGAAGATTTGAATGTTTTATTTGTACGTATACTAATTCAGACTAAGATGAAGACACGAGCAATAGACTTGGAAATTTTAATTGACACTGTCTTTGATTTTCTAGATCAAGTCTGTCAGCGGAAATAAATACACAGTACATGCGTTACATTTTTCTGTTCCTGGATCTACAGACAGCACGAAAAATGATTACTGACTCGTGCCTCTCCTCGGTGTAGAGTGCATTTATGAAAATTATAATTCACCACATATCTACGTGAAACGAATTTCAGTTCATTGCATATATGTAGTACCACTGTGAAGTGTGCACATAGTAAGGGTTTGACTCCTTATTCCCGTCTGAATTACTACTGGCAAGACTTCATATTTCACTGCAACCAGTCGGGCGCCGTTCAATAATGATCTGACGTCCAGCAGCAGTGTTGTGTAACACATGAGAACCAGATAAAACCGAACTGGGATAATGGAGCCCGGCCGTGGCCTTTAGAAACACTAGTATAGGTTCATTGCACAGTTATAACTCATCAGGAAAAGTAGTCTACTCTTGTAAATTATCCTTTTTCAAAGACAATATTCATTATTTAGCGCAGTGTTGTGGAATATACGAATTCTTTACCTCATGAACCATTATTCTAATCTTCTGTGTCTCGTAATAAATGAACAGGTCGTCTTGTCTACGTTAAATGTATACGCAGTAGAATGATTTATAGGAACATACGACGACACAGCAATAAAGTTAACGAAATTTATTCGCTTTGGCACTTTGATTAACTGGAATTCACTATTTGAATAAAATAATTTTTGGTATTAGGCCACTTCATTACGAAACTTTAAACTATTAAAAAGAAGACATTTAGACCGACTTTGTAGCTGTTCTCATCAGGACTCTGTTGAGGATCGGTGGAAATTCGATTTGAACTTGACCATTTTAGCTCTTTTAGTGCTTCGTAAGGAAGCAGCCAAATACCCGAAACGATCTATCCAAACTCACGATGGTCAAGGAAGCTTATTTAGCTATATTAGACTTCACTGTGCTTGCACTTTAATTGCAACATTTTTGTGACTATTACATAAACTTTTTAACAGGATACCAAGAAGCCAAGTAAACGCAGTGATAGCAGTAAAGTGATAAATATTACCAAATTTATTATAGCCAATATTATAATACTTTTCGCTTGACTGGCGTTCCTAGTAAGGTTTGATGTAATACAATCACAAATTCTTGTAGGGTTGTAACGCTCTTGATTGTACTGTAACGTAGTAAATAGTTGCGGCCAATGACATGAGTACACTTGTTATTCACATGCAGCTTGAAGTTAGTCAACGTAAGAACATAGCTAATTCGAACATAACACCAGTTAAAAAATTTATTAAACCTGTGGACCCGTATTACAAGAAGTTACTTTATAAAAAGAGAGAGGCAAATGAAAAATATTGGAAGAGGAGTTACAGTAACTAGTAAAGAAATATACAAGACTAGTGGATAAATTAAAAAAATTATGTTGCATGAGAAATTTGTTATCTGGAAACAGTGTAAGTAAGAGCGTTATTCTAGAAAACAAAAACAATAAGAGTGGTAGATGGGTCAGTAAACCTAGAGTTTTTAGAACTAGCAGAGTAAAGTGCGAAAATTTGAGGACAAAAAGTGACAAATATTCTGCAGATAGCATCCGTGGTCTAGGGGTAACGTCTTTGACTATTAATCAAAACTTCCAACGTCTCGGGTTCGAACCCCGCCGCTACATATATTTGAATTAAAATTATCCGGAATAAGAAGTCGCCCCCATTCTGCCAAGAACCTCACCAAAGAGAGCGGAGGAGCGGACAGAGGGAATGGTAAGTCTCAGTCTAGATATACTGGGGCTCAGGGAAGTGAAATGGAAAAGAAGAAAAGGATTTCCAGTAAGATGAGTATAGTGTAATAACAGCATCCGGCCGCTGTGGCCGAGTGGTTCTAGGCGCTTCAGTCCGAAACCGCGCTGCTGCTACGGTCGCAGGTTCGAATCCTGCCTCGGGCATGGATGTGTATGATGTCCTTAGGTTGTTTAGGTTTTGGTAGTTCTAAGCCCAGGGGACTCATGACCTCAGATGTTAAGTCCCATAGTGCTTAGAGCCATTTGAACCATTTGAATAACAGCAGCAGCAGAAAATGGCATGACGGTGTAGGACTTTTTTATGAATAGGAAGGTAGAGCAGAGAGTGAGTTACTGTGAACATTTCAGTGACAGGGTTCTTCTTCTCAGAGTCGACCGCCGATAAACACCGACAACCATTGTAACGTACACGTACCGGCGTCTTAAGCAAAAGGTAAAGAGACAGAGAAAGTACATGAGGATAGTGGAAGAGTAATTCAGAACGTAAAGAAAGATGAAAATCTAATAGTCATGGGGCACTGGAATGTGGTTGTAGGGATAGGAGTAGAAGAAAGGATTACAGAAGAAAATGGTTTTCGTAATAGGAATGAGAGAGGAGAGAGACTAATTGAATTTTGAAATTTATTTCAGTCCGTAATAGTGAATTCCATCTTCGAAAATGCCGGGAGATACGGGAAGATTCCAGTTAGATTACGTCATTGTCAGGCAGAGATTCCTAAATCAGAGTTTGGATTGTAAAGGTGTACACATTACCAAATATAGAATCAGCTTACAATTTCGTAACGATAAGGAGTAGGCTGAAATTTGAGAGACTAGTCAGGAAGAATCAATGCGCAAAGAAGTGGGATGCTGAAATACTAAGGGGTGAAGAGATACGCTTGAAGTTCTCTGCGGCTATAGATGCTGCGATAATCAATAGCCTAGTAGGCACTTCAGTGGAAGAGGAGTGGACGTCTCTAAAAACGGGTAGTCACAGAATTTGGAAAGAAGAACGTGGATACGAGGAAGGTAACTGCGAGGAAACCATGGGTAACAGAAGAAATACTCTAACTGATCAACGAAAGATGGAAGTACAAAAATGTTCAGGGAAATTCAGGAACAGAAAAACGTGAGTCACTTATAATAAAACAAGTATGAAGTGCAGGGGAGCTATGGCGAAATGGCAGCCTGGGAAAACTGAGGAGCCGGCCGGTGTGGCCGCGCAATTCTAGGCGCTTCAGTGTGGAACCGCGCGACCACTACGGTCGCCGGTTCGAATCCTGCCTCGGGCATGGATGTGTGTGATGTCTTTAGGTTAGTTATGTTTACGTAGTTCTTTTTAAGGGACCTCAGATGTTAAGTCCCATAGTGCTCAGAGCCATTTGAACCATTTGAAAAAGTGAGGAAATCGAAAAATAAATGGTTATGAGAGGGACTGACTCAGCATATAGAAATATCAGAACAACATTCGGTGAATTTAAAAGCAAGGATGGTAACATTGAGATTTTAGTGGGAATACCACTGTTTAATGCAGAGGAGAGAGCGAGTAAGAGGACTTGACTGATGACGTCATAGAAGAAGACGTGGATGTCGACAGGGAAGAGGTAGAGGATTCATTATTAGAGTCAAAATTTAAGAAAGCTTTGCAAGATTTAAGGTCAACTAAGGCAGAAGGGATGGATTAAATTCCATCGGAATTTCTAAAATCATCGGGGAAGTATCAACAAAATGACAATTCACGTTGATCTGTAGAATATATGACGCTCTGGCTACATATCAACAGACTTTCGGAAAACATCATGGACACAATTCCGAAGACAGTAAGACCCGAAAAGTACGAGAATTGTCGCACAGTCAGCTTAACAGCACATGCATTCAAGTTGCCGACAAGAATAATATACGGAGTAATGAAAAAGAATGTAGTGAACCTGCTGGAGGACGATCAGTTTGCTTTTAGAAAAGATGACGATACCAGATAGTTCCGATTTTGTGGTTGATAATGGACCTAAAACTGAAGAAAAATGAAAACACTTTCATAGGATATGTTGAACCCAAAAACCGTTTGGCAGTATAAAGCTCTGGAAGTTGTTTGAAACTCTGAGAAAAAAGGTGGTAAGTTATAGTGAAATCCGGGTAGTATGCAATACGTACAAGAACCAAGAAGGAACAATAAGAGTGGAAGGTCAGGAACGAAGTGCTCGGATTAAAAAGTATGTAAGACAGGAATGTTTCATTTCACCCCTGCTGCTTAGTCAGTACATCGAAGAAGCAATGATGTAAATAAAAGAAAGGCTCAAGACCTGGACGCAAATTGAAGGTGAAAGGATATCCGTGATAAGATTCGCTGATGTCATCGCTGTTCTCAGTGAAAGTGAAGAAGAGGTACTGGATCTGTTGAATGGAGTGAGCAGTCTAATCAGTACTGAATATTAACTGAGAGAAAATCGAAGAAATGCGAAAATATCGAGAAAGACAGAGATTGGAATACGTCCAGCAAATAAATGAAGACGTAGGTTGCAAGTGCTACTCTGAGACGTAAATTTTGGCACGGGTGGGAAGTTGTGGCTGGCCGCATCAAACCAGACAGAAGACTGAAGATTCAAAAAATAAAATAAAATAAAAAAATAAACAAGCAGACATGGGGAGTGGAAACTTTAAGTCTACTGAGGATTAGAGAGACGACGTGCGAATCAAAGTTAACCAAAAACTAAAGCAAATCAAAACAAAAATAGGAAACGAGGTCATAGATCCGCAATCTATGAAATACGTGTTAGCTCTCCTTGTATTTGGAAAAGCCAGTGAACTCTGCACAGTACTGCCACGATACCACCCAGTCGCTGTGAACTGCAGATATGTGGAAGATGAATTACAAAATATGGGATAACTCGCTAATACTAGTATGAAGTTGATTTATGAGGTATTTATCCCTAGTATTAGGAGGACTTATAGGAGGGAATTTTTGACTGAAGTGCTTCCTTGTTCAAGATTAGGCTAAAACCCATCTTTCTTTGAGGACGAGTTGATGGATTAATTTTAGCTCAGTGAACTTTCTCAAGTCTCGATAAAATTGAGAATAAACACAACCTCCGTGACGTGAGACAAAGCGAGGTGAAACATCTCTTGACTCAACAAGGAGTTGTGTGGTTGCTTTGTTTTCAGCTGACGCGCGGCAGGTGTGAAAGTCAAGTCGACAGATGTAGTCGGTCGGGAGCACTCGGTTGAAGGAAGTATTCGAATGGTTGTGAGACAACGTAGTCAATTTTATGGTTGCATTTCGGAAGAATACTGACAGTAATGCGCAAATAGGAAATGTCATCCAAGACTGAAGGAATCATGAAAGCTAAAGTTTTTCTAGAATGCCGTGGCATGATTTTGTTGCTATTTTTTATTAGTATCTTTCGTCGAAGGATATAACAAACCAATAGTGTCATCTTAATCCACTGAGCTTAATAACTTTCAGCAACCGACGATCAAATAATACAAACGGTGTAACAGTCCATCAACCACAAGGAGAGAAGTAATACTATCAGTGAAGTGTGCAACGAGAAGGAGCCACACAAACTCCTGTATCCTAAAACTACATCTAAAACATAGCCGATGGCCTGCACATTACTTCAGCGATTGAGAAGCCGGCGAGTAAGCAAATTTTCAAAAGAACCGTCGAAAAAGAATCATGAGTTCCAGACATTCGGAAATAAAATACTAATATTTGTATCGGTTATTTCTCGTTGACAGTCTGAAACATTGCTAACTATGAATCTGTCCTGGTGGATGTTTCATTAAGTATATATCGATACTTAAATGTTTTGTCAATGAAGCTTATCCTGTTACTGAAGAAAATGTATCTGTACCAGAACATAAGTTTCAAAATTAACGCTGAAACAGCGCAGGATTTTCTTGAGAACTATACAGGTGAACGCAGCGATTCATGATCATAATGTCTATAGAAATATTTTCAAAAGACCATCGTGCAGAAAATGCCTTCCACGGAGAAGAAAAGAAGCGAGAATATATGTAAAATTTGTCTGACACGTTGTTACGACCAGAATTTTGTGGAAGCGTATCACGCAGATAAAACAGAGTTGCTTCATGGGCATAATTATTTTCAGTGGTAAATTGTGTGATAAATTTGGAATCAGTTTAAAATCTTGTCTAAAGCTAATAGCCGTGCAGAAAGTGCAGTGAAAACATAGTCCCAGTCGATTTGAATCAATCACAGACTACCGACAGACAAACAACAGTCTAAAGAATCTCACTGAATAGAACATCAACTCTCCTCTACAAGAACTGAGGAAATGTAGTACTATGGCGCTTAGACTAAAACACGTGATTCACATTCTAATGCACTGGGGTTAAAATCCGCATCCATCCACCAATTTCGTGCGAGTGCTACGGTCGCAGGTTCGAATCCTGCCTCGGGCATGGCTGTGTGTGATGTCCATAGGTTAGTTAGGTTTAAGTAGTTCTAAGTTCTAGGGGACTGATGACCACAGCAGTTGAGTCCCATAGTGCTCAGAGCCATTTGAACCATCCACCAATTTAATTTTTCGGTGGTTCTCCCGTATCACACAGGTGAGTGATGGGATGGTTCTGTAAACAAGATGATAATTTATTTCGTCTCCCCACCACTCCCGACCTCCGCCTCCAGCAAGTAGAGCAATTGTTACATCTGTAAAGACCTTCACCTCAACAGAATATGAACTGTATCATTTATATGTATATGACATGCTAACCATTGAATTTTTTGGGATGACACGAGCTACACGATGCGCAAACGAAACTGCAAATTCCTGCACAAACACCAGAGCAAATGCATCTAAAGCATCTTAGGAGAGGTACCCGGTATATGGAAATGTATAACACAGGGGAAGTCGCGTAAAGGTTCAGATATGGAAACAAGGTTTTCGGTAAGTGGTAGTAAGCAGAAGGGAAAGTAATTTTGTTGAATGTCTAATCCTCTTAACTCTTGTACAAAGGGAGATAATGTGGCAAGTTAAGCTTTCTTTAATGGAGCGACACGCATTTTAATGACTTTCGAAACCTCTAGAACAAGCAAGTAAAGTTATTCAGTATTTGTTAGTGGGGCTTGGAAAGTTTTCCAAATTGCATCCACGGCAAAACTCAAAAGCAAGACGCCTGGAAACGGCTGTTGTTGTGTAAACAGTACCACGTGGTATTCGCATGCCAGTCTCCTTCGTCGTACGCAGCAAGAATATAAGCCCGCGCTACTGAGATAAAATGTTTTTCCCCCTGGCCTTCCTTTGTACGACATAGATATTAGGCTATCTACGATTGTTTTGAAACTGCATGCAAACTTCTAGCGTATCTGAACAGGCTTAGTAAAACTAATTCAAATTTGTGTTAAGTACCTATGTTTAAGTGAACAACTGTTGTGGATACAAGTACATAGTCGAAAGGCTTGATACTACGAAGCCTCGCATAAAAATCCTATTTCGTGGTATTTACTTTCACTCTATTGTATCTTATGTGTTAGATTTTGGTGAGCAATAATGAAGAATATCCTGTCAGAAAAAGAACGATGAAGCTAATAAATTATGCACTGCTATTTCATGACCTTCATGTAGGTCGTCGTTCAGGCGTTTCAGAATTATTACTCCGCCATGGGATTTGGTGAGAAATTGACTCACCCGGAAGAAACTGCAACATTCATAATGAACAGTCGACCGTAAAACGATGTGCACTTGGACGACACTTCTTTAAGCATTGTACAGAAATCTGTGCTCCATTCAGCAGTTTCATTTCCGATAGACTTGCAACAGAACCGAAAAAAATGACTGACAAACCCCAAGTATTCAAATCAAAGTTGAAAGATTTCCTTGTGGGCCACTCCATCTGTTCTGTACAGGAGTTCCTCGCAGTTCCTGAGAACTTTTTTCTGTGATGTGTTAGTTATTTGAACGTCATCTAACAACTTTTTTCGTGTTTTGTTAATTACTTTGTAAAGTTTCTAATCAACATTCTACAAACTATGTACAGGCTGTGTTTCTTGAAGTTCCCTGGCGTAATGATTATTGCATGAGGTTTTGGGCTTGCTACCACATGATGTCTACATGTTGCCACAATATTTCGGATGACAAACATTCAGCCACCTTTAAAATGGTTCAAATGGCTCTAAGCATTATTGGCCTTAACATCTGAGGTCATCAGTCCCCTAGACTTAGAACTAATTAAACCTAACTAACCTAAGGACATCACACACATCCATTCCCGAAGCAGGATTCGAACTTGTGACCTAGCAGCAGTGCTATTCCGGACTGAAGCGCCTAGAACCTCTCGGCCACAGCGGCCGGCTCATCCACCTTTAGCTGAAGGTGGCTGAATGGTTTTCAGCCATAATATGGTGGTAAGATGTCGACGTCTTCTGACTGCACGCCCGAAACTTCACGGAATTCGTACCGACTCGTTCCATGAGCAGGTATCTTTGGCTCTCATTGTTCCACGAAATCTGATAACTTAATAACTAACTCATTTATCGAATAATTTTACGAAAGTTCCAGTGGTCACATTGGTAAACGTTACATCGCTCTATCCGTCCTTTAAAGAGCATTCGAATCCCATTTGTAACGTTGTTGCACATGTAGGCGTGCGATTCGCCCACCCAGAATTGGTGCGAGGTAAAGTGAATCTGTTGGACGCTGGCGGAGAGCGGCTAGCCCGGCTAGTCACGTGCAGAGACGAGCATTGTGGCCAGAAGTGCGGATAACAAAGTTCGGGGAATTTTGACTGCTGTTGCTCACACGGCCTTTGTACAGGAGACGCTCCAAGAAATGACGGAGTGTCAGATAAGCTGAGGGATGGCTCCTTTCAACTCTTCAAGAATCTATAATTCACTCTCAAGTATTAAAGCAAGTCAGGATACTATAACTTTCAGTGTGATAGGTTCTGCAGCTGCGATGCATTTTTTGAATTATTTCGTGATGTCTTCAGCTGCCATTCTCTTTCTTGCATGTGCGACTGTACAATATCGGCCATAGGCCATTTTCAAGTATTTTATGGATGATTGTTTAGAAGTAAATTATAACACATACGTCCTTGATCTTATGACTGCCTGTTATGTGCGTCATTTTTTTCTATTATTGAATTTCGATTACCTCAGAAGGGGGCGGGCTGGCAGCAGCTTAGTACACTGCTCTTCAGCCTAGAGAATTTTTAAAACATAAGAAGATAAGCAACAATAAAAGCAGGCGATAAAACGGAGACTTAAATCGTAAAACGGCGGAAAATTGTGAAAAGTTAAAACATAAAAATAAGGGTGGGCGATGCTAATAAAATACACAGGAAGCAGACAGGTAAAATAGTAGACAGACAAAAAACACAGCGACAGTCTGGTTTCTGTTCGCGAGAGATATAAAAATCACACCCAGCGACAGTATGATGTCCGTGCGCAACACTTCGGGAAAGACGCTCACTTAACAATCACTGGAAACACTGCACTAAAAAGTCGGCACGAAGATGACACACCACAGTCAAGGGCAGATGGGGTGAGGTGGGGGGGGGGAGGGACATGGACAGATGAGGGGAAAAAAGGGGGAGGAGAGAAAAAACGAAAGGGGGGGGAGAACCGACGGAGAGAGAGGACTTATAATGGGAGGGGGGAGGGGGGCAGGATAGACGCGAGAGGAAATGGCGAAAGGCATAGGAGGGAAATGCAAAAGGACTAGGGGGAGAGAAGGGAGGCACAGAGAGGGTAGTCAGGGGAAAAACAGGATGGAAGGGGTGGGGGAGAGGGCTCTGTGTATCATTTAAATTATAGACATTTTAGACTATTTTAAGGAGTATAACATACAGTCAAAGGAGCAAGGACCTACCTGGCATAATTTATTACTAAACAATCGTCCATAAAATACTTAAACATGACCTAAGACGGAAATTGTACAATCGTTTGCCGATGGTCTGTCCGCCGCATGACCGACGCCTCTGAATGCCGCTACCAAACTTCCCGCGACGGTACTACAATGAGAGGCAACCAGCGCCACTCAGGTGTCGCCCTCTGCCGACTGTCATGAGGGACGGCCGGAGCCAGCTACGGAGAGAACGGTTACACGCAGGAAGCGAGACGGAAGAGCGGAGCTGCGGACTGCGTCAAACCGCTACACGACGTGTTCCGGACAGAAGATGCCTTTGGTCGGTATCGGTGACACCGTAGATTGTACCGATCATTAACCTTTTTGAGTTACCGTGAGCTGTTGTGACTGGAACGGTCGTCCAAGGGATCTGAATACTGGGTGTGTTCTATGTGGCTCAGCCATGGCGTACATTTAATTAAGTGAACTCTGCGGGAGGGGGAGTCCGAAAACTTGTCATGCTACTCATATGTACTGTATTCAGATGGTTATTTTCGTCTCCCTACGAGAGACAAATTCCGATAGTTGTGTTTTCCTTTGTAACTGCATTGAGTAAAGATAGACGAATGAGGAACTGCAGTAATTTTGATAGAATGAGCGCATGTGTTATATTCACTTCGGGTAGTAAGGTTTTGATTGGCCAAGGTACTACTTTAAATTAAATTAAACGTTTCACTTTAACATTTTCTTACATATTGTTTTAAATCAATTATTTCGTGTTGTTTCCAAAAGTTTGGTTTTAGGATTTTACTGGATAGTTAGTTACAATAAAATTATGCTTAGAACTGTGTATTACGTCCACCTCCTCACCCTCAGACCTTCCACTTAATGCTCTGTTACAAATCGCACGTGATATAAAGAGAATGGCAACTGAAGGCATCACAAAATCAATAAAAAAATCTGGATACATTAGCGATGTCAGAAAAATGAGGCGCTTTCAATGACACAACAATATTTCAATATCTTGAAAACTAGAAGAGTTAATATTTTAAAGCGAACAAACATTTTTACAATGAATTTCTGAATGAACAACTTTCGAAGGTCTCGTGCAATTTCGACATACGACATCTCAGACGATAGTGTTATCCTAGAGCCGGCCGAAGTGGCCGTGCGGTTAAAGGCGCTGCCGTCTGGAACCGCAAGACCGCTACGGTCGCAGGTTCGAATCCTGCCTCGGGCATGGATGTTTGTGATGTCCTTAGGTTAGTTAGGTTTAACTAGTTCTAAGTTCTAGGGGACTAATGACCTCAGCAGTTGAGTCCCATAGTGCTCAGAGCCATTTGAACCATTTGTTATCCTAGAACGGTCATCTCTGAAAGCTACGTAAGTGTATCTCTTTTATTTCTTGTTTTATTACGTTTTCATATCTTTTCATTATGCAGGTACTTGACAGAACACTATATCCTCTACAATTATATAAATTAATACAGCGTGAATACCTCACATTTTGTCATACTTGTGTATTTACTTAATGAACAGTTTACTATTTTGCCAGTAAATTTATTTAAATATTAATTACAATCGATAATGCAAAATTATGGTAATTTAAGAACTGGTCATTCGCATGTGTTAGATGATAACACCTTTGTCAAAGAGTGACAAAAGACACTTCCGATGAGCAGGCGTAAGCAATTGTTTAAACAACTTTTAACGACAATGTGTTGTCATTTATCGTGAGTGCATTTGTGCAAGAGTACTGGCTCATTTATTTATGCAAAAACTTCCATTTATATTGATATTCTTCAAGGGTTTGCAGCCGGATCATATCGTCGTCCAGAGACAATATTTCGGCGAATCTGCTGGCCGCCATCTTCAGGTAAGTTAATGCTCGTGCACTGCCTCGCCGGAACTGAATTCCAACCACAACTCACAAGAACCGTAGGTACCGATATATTGCCGAAATCAAAGGTGGATTCCTCTGTCGAGTCATCCCCTGGACTTTACATTCTACAACTGAAATTGTACGTTGTAAATGATAGGAAATAAATTCCAAGACAAAAAAAGTATTGTTAATCCGGAATGATTATTTTTCATGGTTTTCCCCCGTAAATTCTTCAGTCCTCTCTGTCATTGGGAACTTGGGAGCTAGGATTCCTCGGATTGGGAGTGGCAGTGGCGGAGTCGCTTATTGTTTTTGATTATTATATTTTCATTCTTTCATTTATCTGACCATGTCCGTAGCAGGTTACTATACGAATGTTTCTTATCAAATTAGCGGATGCAAGGTTGTTATGTTAATAAATTACAACTCAGATTAGCAATACGTATCACACATTTTCTTTATAATATGCGTGTATAGTATGTTGACGGGTTACAAAATGCCTCTGAGCACTATGGGACTTAACTTCTAAGGTGATCAGACCCCTAGAACTTAGAACTACTTAAACCTAACAAACCTAAGGACATCATACACATCCATGCCCGAGGCAGGATTCGAACCTGCGACCGTAGCGGTCGCGCGATTCGAGATTGTAGCGCCTAGAACCGTTTGGCCACCCCGGACGGCCTAACGGGTTACCAATTTTTTTTAATTCTCATATGTTGATATTTCATTCTCATATCAATTCTTATATTAATTGATATATTTTACTCATGTATAATTACTCAGGAAGATTTTCTTCATTCTCTTGGATGATACCAAGCTGAAACACAGATATTCCGAACACCACGAGCATCGCGCGAAGGCTGGTTGGCCGTAGTGACATTTCTTGCTGTGGATCTCATTCGGAAAAAAAGTATAGTAAACATTGGTGAGATATCCCAGGTTTGCAATAATTTCGTGGCATCCATGCCTAACGGATCTTTTTTCCGAAAACTGGTGCTTGCAACTGATTATGAAGTTACATTTCAGGAATTTCATCAAAAAAATTTTAAATAATTTTTTTTTTCATTTTTTAAATTTATTCATCTGACGTACCGTTACTACTCGAGTATGGACAAAGTTATATCAATATACAATATATACATTCGTGCAGTAATGCCATGGGTATATAAATGAAAAACAAAAAAAAATGTACACTACTGGCCATTAAAATTGCTACACCAAGAAGAAATGTAGATGATAAACGAGTATTCATTGGACAAACATATTATACTACAACTGACATGTGATTACATTTTCACGCAATTTGGCTGCAGAGATCCTGAGAAATCAGTACCCAGAACAACCATCTCAGGCCGTAATAACGGCCTTGATACGCCTGGGCATTGAGTTAAACAGAGCTTGGATGGCGTGTACAGGTACAGCTGCCCATGCAGCTTCAACACGATACCACAGTTCATCAAGAGTAGTGACTGGCGTATTGCGACGAGCCAGTTGCTCGGCCACCACTGACCAGACGTTTTCAGTTGGTGAGAGATGTGGAGAATCTGCTGGCCAGGGCAGCAGTCGAACATTTTTTGTATCCAGAAAGGCCCGTGCAGGACCTGCAACATGCGGTCGTGTATTATCCTGCTGAAATGTAGGGATTCGCAGGGATCGAATGAAGGGTACAGCCACGGGTCGTAACGTCCTGTGTTGAAAGTGTCGTCAACATTAACAAGAGGTGACGGAGACGTGTAACCAATGGCACCCATACCATCACGCCGGATGACACGCCAGTATGTCGCCAAACACTTATGCGACCATCATGATGCTGTAAACACAACCTAGATTCATGCGAAAAAATGTCGTTTTGCCATTCGTGCACCCAGGTTCGTCGTTGAGTACACCATCGCTGGCGCTCCTGTCTGTGATGCAGCGTCGAGGGTAACCGCAGCCATGGGCTCCGAGCTGATAGTCCATGCTGCTGCAAACGTCGTCGAACTGTTCGTGTAGATGGTTGTTGTCTTGCAAACGTCCCCTTCTGTTGACTCAGGGAACGAGACGTGGCTGCACGATCCGTTACAGCCATGCGGATAAGATGCCTGTCATCCCGACTGCTAGTGATACGAGGCTGTTGGGACCAGTACGGCGTTCCGTATTACCCTTCTGAACTCACCGATTCTATATTCTGCTAACAGTCATTGGATCTCGACCAATGCGAGCAGCAATGTCGCGATACGATAAACGACAATCGCGATAGGCTACAATCCGACCTTTATCAAAGTCGGAAACGTGATCGATCGCATTTCTCCTCCTTACACGAGGTATCACAACAACGTTTCACCAGGCAGTGCTGGTCAACTGCTGTTTGTATATGAGAAATCGGTTGGAAACTTTCCTCATGCCAGCACGTTGTAGGTGTCGCCACCGGCGCCAACCTTGTGTGAATGCTCTGAAAAGCTAATCATTTTCATATCACAGCATCTTCTTCCTGTCGGTTAAATTTCGCGTCTGTAGTACGTCATCTTCGTGGTGCAGCGATTTTAACGGCTAGTAATGTAATAATCGTGTTCCGAATATGGGGCGCAAAATTTAAATGCCACGACGTTAACCACTGCGTCACCATTGCACGTGGATACCTCGCACGGTAAGTGATACATAAATATCCTGGAAAATACCTCGAAAACTTGGTCTTCTTTTAAGAAACGGTACAGTATCTACGGATAAGCCAAGACACGTATTAGCTTATTTTGACAGCTTTTACACTAAAGGATGTTTCTGGGAAACCAGGTTATGGCACTTGCCGTGATCTCCGTGGTTGCGATAGTACCAACTTCTCGCAGTCGTTGTTTTAGTCGAACGAAAGTGGTAAGTGATGTCTCTGCAAGAGGGACCGACGACGGTGTCCTCTTCTCAGTTTGCATGTGTACGACGAAGTGCGAGATTTGGTAGTGACCCAGCCTTCAAAGTCATTTTATATCCAAGCGGTACATTTATAGGCGTGATTTCTTCTTAGTTCGCATGCGTACGGTGAAGTGCGAGATTTGCTGGTGACCCAGTCTTCAGTCATTTTGTATCCAAGCGGTACATTTATAGGCGTGATTTCCTTGTCAAAAGTGTGTCTAGTTAGTCCTCTCCGCACCGATTAGAAGCGTGCAACAGGAATCATGAAACAGATTGAGATTTTCACTCTGCAGCGGAGTGTGCGCTGATATGAAACTTCCTGGCAGATTGAAACTGTGTGCCCGACCGAGACTCGAACTCGGGACCTTTTGCCTTTCGCGGGCAAGTGCTCTACCAACTGAGCTACCCAAGCACGACTCACGCCCCGTCCTCACAGCTTTACTTCTGCCAGTACCACGTCTCCTACCTTCCAAACTTTACAGAAGCTCTCCTGCGAACCTTGCAGAACTAGCACTCCTGAAAGAAAGGATATTGCGGGGACATGGCTTAACCACAGCGTGGGGGAAGTTTCCAGAATGAGATTTTCACTCTGCAGCGGAGTGTGCGCTGATATGAAACTTCCTGCCAGATTAAAACTGTGTGCCCGACCGAGACTCGAACTCGGGACCTTTGCCTTTCGCGGGCAAGTGCTCTACCAACTGAGCTACCGAAGCACGACTCACGTCCGGTACTCACAGCTTTACTTCTGCCAGCACCTCGTCTCCTACCTTTCAAACTTTACAGAAGCTCTCCTTGCAGAACTAGCACTCCTGAAAGAAAGGATATTGCGCAGACATGGCTTAGCCACAGCCTGGGGGATGTTTCCAGAATGGGATTTTCACTCTGCAGCGGAGTGTGCGCTGATATGAAACTTCCTGCCAGATTAAAACTGTGTGCCGGACCGAGACTCAAATTCGGGACCTTGTGCCTTTTGCGGGCAAGTACTGTACCAACGGAGCTACCCAAGCACGACTCACGCCCCGTCCTCACAGCTTTACTTCTGCCAGTACCTCGTCTCCTACCTTCGAAACTTAACGGAAGCTCTCCTGCGAACCTTGCAGAACTAGCACTCCTGAAAGAAAGGATATAGCGGAGACATGGCTTAGCCACAGCCTGGGGGATGTTTCCAGAATGAGATTTTCACTCTGCAGCGGGCAAGTGCTCTACCAACCAAGCTACCCAAGCACTACTCACTCTCTTCTGCTAGTTCTGCAAGGTTCGCAGGAGAGCTTCTGTTAAGTTTGGAAGGTAGGAGATGAGGTACTGGCAGAAGCAAAGCTGTGAGGACGGGGCGTGAGTGGTGCTTGGGTAGCTCCGTTGGTAGAGCACTTGCCCGCATAAGGCAAAAGGTCCCGAGTTCGAGTCTCGGTCCGGCACACAGTTTTAATCTGCCAGGAAGTTTCAATCGTGAAACACTCTGCATATCTACGATGAGTCGGAAACGATGTATATTCATGTAAGTGAAGTCTGTGACACAAAAGCTTGACCATAGTATTGGCCCGGCAAGGGTAGAGTGTAGCCTTTCTCCGTCGCGGCAGTAGGTGTGTGCGCACACATTGCCCCGGCGCCTTTTGCCCCTGGGAAAGATGTCTGGTACTCATTTGACAGAAGGCTCAGTGGAGATGGGACCATCCGAAGGAACCGGAGAGTCGATTCCCTGTCCCTGCCGTGTCCGAGGTTGAAACCTAGACCTCTAGGGCCGGAGCCTAGTGCTCTAATCACAAGACCACCGCGGCCACGTAACTGGCATTAAGATTTATGTAAACAAATACTTGTTACGTGCTGAAGAACAGTACTATGTTGTCTGGAACTGTTGTTAGGCTTTCCAGTTTACATTCGCAGTTTATTACTTGCGCAATCCTTAGTAGGTATGAACACCCAGTTACTTTGAGGCAAATGAGCAAACGTTAGTGTTTAAATGTTCCTCCACAGATCTCTCCAGTCGTATTGCATGGTAAGAAGGCCTTGAGCAATAGGCATTTAAGTTCGATGACACACCACGGGCCTCTGCTGCTGCGCAATTGGGCTTTTGTATTGCGCCTCCGCGTGAACCAGCGTGTCGGGGGGGCTGCAACGGTGAGCTGGCTGGAAACGTGACGAATTGGCGCGGCTGGAGCCGGGAGGAGCTGGCCGCTGCCCACGCCTTCCTGGCTGGTGGCGTGACGCATCGGGGATGCTCTGTGACACTCCTCCCACAGGCTGGACGCGACTCACGCAGTCTCGTGCGTGCGGAAGTCAGTGACACACCATCCGGCCGACGGCGCTCTGAGGAAGCTCCTCCGGAAGTGTTCTCACGAAATATTTTGCTTCACTAGTTGAAAACTACAGTATATAAAAAGGACACATTAGACGCCGGAAGTATGAAAAGAAGCATTCTGCCTTTGCTGAACACTAAATAAAGCAGGGGCATGAACCGTCTAACGTTTAACAGGGTATGAAAAGTAATTAGCTATCGCCATCAACAGAAAGCAATAAATGACAAATTTCTCACGTCACCGACACAAATACTACATATTTTTGGCACAATAACTTTTTTGTGGTACAATCACAACCGATTTCGGCCTTCAAAGACCATCTTCAGATATCACAACGCAGATAAAAAAAAAGCTTAAATTAAGACCTGAAACAAGTGCAGTTATTTTTCGTTCGGCCTACCACTGAGGTTGCTTAAGTGCTATTAACATGTATTTGATGAACAAGTGTTCATGTGTTATCAACTAAACATAAAATCAAAACTCACGCCGGCCGCGGTGGTCTCGCGGTTCTAGGCGCGCAGTCCGGAACCGTGGGACTGCTACGGTCGCAGGTTCGAATCCAGCCTCGGGCATGGATGTGTGTGATGTCCTTAGGTTAGTTAGGTTTAAGTAGTTCTAAGTTCTAGGGGACTGATAACCACAGCAGTTGAGTCCCATAGTGCTCAGAGCCATTTGATCAAAACTCACGGAATTATGCGAATACAACCAAGAGTACTTTTACTTGCCTACTCCTTGCGCGAGATTCGCGTCCTCTACAATAAAATCTTGAGTCGTAAAACCATTAAATATGAAAAATGTGGCCCACAGGTATGAACCATATACACGTTAATATTAACCCCATTAGCTGCCATAATGAAAATAATGTTTGTTTCAGGTCTTAATTTGAGAGCCGACCGGAGTGGCCGAGCGCTTCTAGGTGCTACAGTCTGGAACCGCGCGACCGCTACGGTCGCACGTTCGAATCTTGCCCTTGCCTCGGGCATGTATGTTGTGATGTCCTTAGGTTAGTTAGGTTTAAGTAATTCTAAGTTCTAGGGGACTGAAGACCTCAGAAGTTAAGTCTCGTAGTGCTCAGAGCCATTTTTTTAATTTAAAACTTTTTGTTCACAGTTGTAACATCTTAAGATGCCCTTCGAAAGCCGAAACCGGTTATGATTGTGTCATAAAAAAGTAACTGCGTCAAAAATGAATAAATTTAAAAAATGTACAGGGTGATTATAATTAAAATTAAACTTTCAGACCGCTGTAGAAATAAGACCACTGGTCATAATGTCAAATTGCAACGGAATGTTATTGGAGAAGGGGAAAAACGTATGGCAGAAGAAAAATTGCAAATGACAACTGAATCATACAACAATGTCTAAGGCGTACGTTTGACGTTAAACAAACTGAACTACTCAGTGTGCATGAGTGTACAGGTGTGATACTGTTAGTTACGTAAGCCCATCCACCATGGCAAGGTCACATCACATTGAATGGGAAAAATCGGTTTTTAATCGTCCTGAGTCCAAAAACCGCATAAAAAGCATCAATCGAAATCAAATCGGATTATTAATTTGCGTGTGACTGGTGCAAAACATGTTCAATATGCTGTCCACAGTTTTCTGCAACAATTTGAAATCGAGAAACACCATGTTCCACAACTGACCGAAGTGTTTCCGGGTTCACGTTCATAATGTGTTGCGCAATGCTTGCTTTCAGTGCAGCTAAGTTTGCAGTCGGAACACTGAACACTTCTTTCAGATAGCCCCACAGCCAGAATCACACGAATTAATATCAAGTGATCGGGACGGCCAGGCTGTAGGGAAATGGCTGATGATAATTCTAGCACTTCCGAAATAGCACTTCAGGAGCTGCTTAACTAGATTTTCAATGGGCGGAGGTGCGCCATCTTGTATAAAAACGATTCTATCCACACATGCACGCTGTTGGAGAGCTGGAATGACATAGTTGCGCAAAAGACATTCATAGCGATTACCAGTGACGATACAGGTAACAGGACTGGAAGCACCTGTCTCTTCTAAAAAATATGGCCCTATGATAAATGATGCTGTTAACCCGCACCATACGGTGACCTTAAACCAAAAAGTACTTCGATTATTACACGCTGCTTAATACATTTTTCTAGCATTGCTCACTTTGCAGATTGCAATATTTACGGCAAATAATATAGTGAGGAAAGTTGAAATGATATTTAAAGTAATCGAAGGTTAAATTTAAACTCACAAAAGTAAAATTTTCTAGTAATACAATATAAAAACTTTCTTTATAATTTATTAACATAGTGAACGACGAATACAAAGTTCTCTAACTCTGCTTAGTTGAGAGAAATCAAACAATGCAATCGCCTGATACTTCCCGCCACGAAGCTCGAATTAATTGGAGAAACATGTTTACCACCTCCTTTTATTTGATGACGTGGAAAGGATCTGCAATAGAACAGTAAATAAAATGGTATCAACTCCAAGGAAGATACCTGTTAGACATTGACGGAAACAGATTTGTTACCTAACATAAGAATGGGAAGGGAATTGATCCTAACACGCTCACAAAGGAGTTGGATCTTCTGAATACAAAATCGTTTTTGTGGGATGGTACAGACAGCTCTACCTAGTACACATATTATCACCGAACTTCATTTTACCTCACGACCCCTTAAAAAATGGTTCAAATGGCTCTGAGCACTATGGGATTTAACTTCTGAGGTCATCAGTCCCCTAGAACGTAGAACTACTTAAACCTAACTAACTTAAGGGCATCACACACATCCATGCCCGAGGCAGGATTCGAACCTGCGACCGTAGCGCCAGCGCGGTTCTAGACTGGAGCGCCTAGAACCGCTCGGCCACCCAAGCCGACAGACGTGGACGCAAGTGAGTGACCTATATTTAAACTGCATATCGAACTCGATCTATCGAAGCGCACGGGCCGAAGATCCTCATACTTAGTATCTTTGCTCAACTATGACATGCTGGCCAACAGGAGTCACTAGCAAGCAGATAAAAATAATCTCCGATTCTACGCCTACGTGAGGGCATTAGATCTCATGTTCAAAAGAAAAAAGGTGACCTGCTTCAAAAGTAGTGCAGAAAACGGTGACTATCCTATTGTATCACTTCTAGAACCTCGTCTGATCCGAAAATTAGCAGACTGATCAGAAAATTTATTTTCAGTCATCATATGACCGTATAATGATGATGATTCTTCTTCTTCTTTATCTTTCGTCCAGTATCAGGCTTCAAGTGTACGCTGTTCCATTTTTTGGGAAATATTCCTGCACATCTTCTCCCCTAGGGTCATATAGCGTTATTCCCTTAGAAAGTTCTTCCTTCTCCATATTTTGCTTTAGGCAACGTGACTCAAATGTTGAGATCTTACTTTGTTCTGGTGTGCGAAGAACTGAGGCCAATATAAAGTTTTAAAATGTATTTTTACTACATGATTTTTTGTCAGACATACGGGACAGTTACATCATTTAACGTTTCTCCTTTTATAGACAAAAAAAGTGGATAAGTGCAATTAGGACTGGCGCACCTAGGATTCCGGACAAACTTAATTATGTAAGCAGATAGTTCATCCATCCCGGGAGTCGAGAATTTCGTCAATTTTTGCCTGTATCAATGTCGATACTGGCAAGAGATCAAAATATGTGACATAAATGACCGCGTATTTTGATTATATTGTCATAGAAGCTTCGATTTTTTTTACAGTCCCAAGGAACAGTAGTCTCCAGTATGAGGCATACATTACAACTTGACACGCCCATCTATTCCAGAGTAACAGAGATCTTGACAGACGGATAGACAGTAGGATAACACGACAAAACAAATACTTTATTCCGCTGTGGCCGAGCCGTTCTGCTGCTACGGTCGCAGTTCCGATTCCTGCCTCCGTGTGATGTCCTTAGATTAGTTAGGTTTAAGTAGTTCTGAGTCTAGGGGACTGATGACCTCAGATGTTAAGGCCCATAATGCCATTGTTTAACAATTTTCGGACTCTTCTTTTACTTGTACTGTGAAACATTGTTTCTTGCTAGGTTTCACGATTCTAGGTCATCGGGATGTACCCTACAGATTTCAACTTGATAGTCTACCTGTTCGTGAGAAAAGTGATTGTTGGCAGTCGGACAGCGTAGTGATCCTATAACTTTTTTCCTCTCTATTTTAAGTGCGGAACCCTAAAATTGATAGGCTGATGTCATTAGGACCTTATCTTAGTACTTAATGTGATTGCGAGAACATGTTGGTCATTGAAACTTCGTGGCAGATTAAAACTGTGTGCTACAGCGAGACTCGAACTCGGGACCTTTCCCTTTGCGGGCAAGTGCTCTAAATTTTTTTTTCTTTATCTCATTTTGTTCGATATTGCTCGTTGCATTTGTGTGGTGCGGATGTCCCATGACCCGTGTTCAAGTTCAGCGTTCAGCCGTAGACTCAGTTCTTTTATTACAGAGGGCAACTAACCCTCTGACCGAACACGCTGAGCAACCGTGCCGGCAAATTATATTTTTCCCTGAGACTTTTTAAGTCTTATCATCTGCAATACCCAAGCACGACTCACGACCCGTCATCACAGCTCCATTCTGCCAGTACCATGTCTCCTACCTTCGAAACTTCACAGAAGCTCTTCTGCGAACCTTGCAGAACTAGCACTCCTGGAAGAAAGGATATTGCGGAGACATGACTTAGCCGCAGCCTGGGGGATGTTTTCCAGAATGAGACTTTCACTCTGCTGCGTAGTGTGCGCTGGTATGAAACTTATGTTGGTAATTATTTTACGAGTCCATTATGACTAGTCGTGGTTGTTGTTGTGGTCTCCAGTCCAGAGACTGGTTTGATGCAGCTCTCCATGCTACTCTATCCTATGCAAGCTTCTTCATCTCCCAGTACCTACTGCAACCTACATCCTTCTGAATCTGTTTAGTGTATTCATCTCTTGGTCTTCCTCTACGATTTTTACCCTCCACGCTGACCTCCAATACCAAATTAGTGATCCCTTGACGCCTCAGAATATGCCCTACCAACCGACCCCTTCTAGTCAAGTTGTGCCACAAATTACTATTCTCTCCAATTCTATTCAATACCTACTCGCCCGCATCTCGTGGTCGTGCGGTAGCGTTCTCGCTTCCCACGCCCGGGTTCCCGGGTTCGATTCCCGGCGGGGTCAGGGATTTTCTCTGCCTCGTGATGGCTGGGTGTTGTGTGCTGTCCTTAGGTTAGTTAGGTTTAAGTAGTTCTAAGTTCTAGGGGACTTATGACCACAGCAGTTGAGTCCCATAGTGCTCAGAGCCATTTGAACCAATACCTACTCATTAGTTATGTGATCTACCCATCTAATCTTCAACATTCTTCTGTAGCACCACATTTCGAAAGCTTCTATTCTCTTCTTGTCTAAACTATTTATCGTCCATGTTTCACTTCCATACATGGCTACACACTATACAAATACTTTCATAAACGACTTCCTGACACTTAAATCTATACTATGTTAACAAATTTCTCTTCTTCAGAATCGCTTTCCTTGCCATTGCCAGTCTACATTTTATATCTTCTCTACTTCGACCATCATCAGTTATTTTGCTCCCCAAACAGCAAAACTCATTTATTACTTTAAGCGTCTCATTTCCTAATCTAATTCCCTTGGCATCACCCTATTGAATTCGACTACATTCCATTATCCTCGTTTTCCTTTTGTTGATGTTCATCTTATATCCTCTTTTCAAGACACTGTCAATTTCGTTCAGCTGCTCTTCCAGGTCCTTTGCTGTCTCTGACAGCATTACAATGTCATCGGCGAACCTCAAAGTCTTTATTTCTTCTCCGTGGATTTTCATTCCTACTCCGAATTTTTCTTTTGCTTCCTTTACTGCTTGCTCAATATACAAATTGAATAACGTCGGGGATAGGCTACAACCCTGTCTCACTCCCTTCCCAACCACTGTTTCCCTTTCATGCACCTCGACCTTTATAACTGCCATCTGGTATCTGTACAAATTGTAAATAGCCTTTCGCTCCCTGTATTTTACCCCTGCCACCCTCAGATTTTGAAAGAGAGTATTCCAGTCAACATTGTCAAAAGCTTTCTCTAAGTCTAGAAATGCTAGAAACGGAGTTTTGCCTTTCCTTAATCCAGCTTCTAAGATAAGTCGTAGGGTCAATATTGCCTCACGTGTTCCAATATTTCTACGGAATCCAAACTGATCTTCCCCGAGGGCGGCTTTTACCAGTTATTCCAATCGTCTGCAGCAGTGGCGTATTAAACTGTCGCACAAATGAAAATAGATTCCCAGTAACTTTAACAAGTCAAAATACATTTGAGTCAAATTGCGTGTTGCCTCACCGTGTACGAAGCAACGCTTGAGTACGGCAGCTTGCTGTTAGCTGGAGACGACATATATCTATGATTGCACAATACGTTCCCAGTATTTCAGCACAGCGTTGCATCAGCACGTCATTACTGAGGTCGAGGCGGATGGGGCGGTAGGATCTGAAAGCCGGCAAACACTGCCGGTGACGCGCCTGCCCGGTCGCGCCCGCCCGTTAACTGTTGACGACAGGGAGCCCGCGCGAAGCTGGTGGCGATCCGGGCTACGTCACACGGCCTCCTTGTGACCGACCTGGGGAGAGAGCAGGTGGTCGTCTCGCGAGTGAGAGCCTCCTATTTGCAAAGCAAACACGTCGGAGAGTGTGTAGCTCCAATGACGTTTGAGGAACGTCACAGTGCCATCTACATACACACTGTGTGTCAGAATCAGCACTGAGCAAGAGCAGGCATGTCCAGAATGGTTTGCGTCGATGGCTTACAACAGAGTGCAAAATATGTTGTTCTTGGTCTTTATTCGTAACACCAAGAACGAATTATTCGGATTATAAAGAATGTCACACATGGATGGAGCCTTTCCCCCCAACTGTTCAATATGTACCTCGAAGAAGGTATGAGAAATAAGATAGGTTCAGGAGTTTGATTAAAATTGAAGGTGAACAGATATCAGTTATAAAATTAGATGATTAGATTGTTATCTTCACCGAAAGACCCCGTCAGGTTAGCCGAGAGCCCTAACGCGCTGCTTCCTGGACTCGGGTGGGCGCGCCGGCCCCAGATCGAATCCGCCCGCCGGATTAACGACGAGGGCCGGTGTGCCAGCCAGCCTGGATGTGGTTTTTAGGCGGTTTTCCACATCCCTCTAGGTGAATACCAGTCTGGTCCCCACGTCCCGCTTCAGTTACACGACTCTCAGACATCTGACACATATCCGCACTTTTCCATGATTTACACTAGACGCAGACAGATGGGCTACTCTGATTCCGTCCTGGGGGGAGGGGGGGGTACGGGGTGGCGGCAGGAAGGAAATCCGGCCACCCCTTCAAATTAACATGCCGATTCCGATTTAATCACGCCAACCCCGCGCACAATGCGGGACAAAGGCTCAAGCGATTGATAGCGATAGAATTGTTATCTTCTCTGAAAGCGAGCTAGAACTAAAAGACATATTGAATTAAATGAGCGGCATATTGAACATAGAATATGGATTGAGTGTAAATCTAAGAAAGATGAAACTAATGAGGCGTAGCAGAAACGAGATAAATCTAACATAAAAATCTGAGACCACAGAGCTGGCGAAGTGAAGGGATTCAGCTATCTTCGTAGCAGCATGACGGATGACGGAAGGAGGTCCGTTACCGGGTTTAAGACAAAGTAGTGTGCTCATAATGGAGACAGTGTGGCAGAAACTAACGGCAGTGTGTAGCCATGAAGTATTTCGCTACAAATTTCTTGAATCAACTGTTCTTGTTTTATTTGTCGTCTTAATTTTATACAAGATGTTTTTTCGACACACTCACTTCGTTTTGTCTGGAAAGCAACTGTCGAAAAAGTGACGGAATCGAACAGATCTAAACGAGGTAGTAGTTCCTTTTGCAGTCATAAATGACATTGGCGCCAATGATGGAACGAGACTTGATATTTGGCCGGCCGCGGTGGCCGGGCGGTTCTAGGCGCTTCAGTCCGGAACCGTGCGACTACTACGGTCGCAGTTTCGAATCCTACCTCGGGCATGGATGTGTGTGATGTCCTTAGGTTAGTTAGGTTTAAGTAGTTCTAAGTCTAGGGGACTGATGACCTCAGATGTTAAGTCCCATAGTGCTCAGAGTCATTTGAACCATTTGATTTGACTTGATATTTGTTTACACAGACAAGTGTTCTGAGAACTATTAATACAACAGTTATGAGTGTTTCCGAAATTTCTATACTTTGCAATAATTACGCGAAAATAATTTTTTTCCTACACTTCACCTATTTGTTAGAGTCTCTTTCTTTCTCTTTTCCTGGTCCGTATCTTTTTCCTTATCTCACGTAAAAGTGTGCGAGCATTTTCTAAATGTCTCTAAACCTTGCGTGTAACTCAGGCGTGATATGGGTACCAGACCTGTATTCACCTAGTCGTATGTTCGATACCACAGCCAGGTGATCTGGCACACCGGTTTTCGTCGTTAACCCGCCAGGGCCAGCGCGACTCCCCGAATCACGGATGCGGCGTGCTAACGTGCGCATCTACTCGTATCTTGCCGGGAATCCCTTACGTTAGAGACATGCAGCATAAAACTGACAAATACAAGCTATCGTTCGATGACCATCAACTATTAAAATATCACGAGCGAAAAATATATCTTCCCGTCGACGACTGATATGTATGGATTTCATCCAGTGTGTTTCACACAAAGGGTACCAGGAAGTTTCTGTAGTGTGTGTTTCCTGGTCACAACCTTCTTCTGTGTCTATTTAGATCTGCAGATCTGTAGATTAATTCATTTCAAGAAGTGTAGCGGTGAACGGAAGAGTAGCGTTGAAAAATATTGAGCACAGTTCTTGTTGTGGTGTCAGGGCACCATTTCTTCACTGCTTTAAGGAAATCCTAAAACTTGTGATACCAATTTGTTTGTCTCGGAATGGGGCACACAGTGATACCACACTCGATCCCCACCAGACTCCGTGCGTGGGTGGTGGGGTGCAACTTTGAAATCTGCAATGAGAATCCCTGTCGTTTATTGCAGATTACGCTTTGTTTCGCCACATATGGTCCTGCGATATGAGGAGTAGAAATCGGCAAACAATTTAATCTACAGATTGTTTCTCAATGGCCCTTGGATATTCAATGCGACGTGGGGCCCCACTTCCATGCTGCAAGGGTAGGACAGGCCAGTATTTCGTAACTTCTAATTGGAAACCCCATTCACAACGTTTTAATCCTAAGACATATCGAACAGGGATCTAATCGACGCGACACTGTGGACGTGGCTCGAGGCGATCGCTACGCTGCTTTTTCAATTAGTGTAAGTATTCAAACCTAGTACCGCCAACTTCAATACATTTAGTGACCTGCTTGTCAAATGACCGTACACGGGACAGAAGCATATCTGAGGGAATGCCAGAACAGGCGTTTCCGACTATATCGGTGACTTCAAATATGGGTACAAAGCGGGCCAATTCGTAGGGCCGCCTCTGCCGGTGCACCGACCAGTGTAAACACGGTCTAATACCTTCCATGCTTCAATTGCGCAATGCGCTGGGCATGCGACATGCTGAAACCATATTCGTTTTCGAACGTGCAGGGCAACACCCTGTAGTAGTACCGGTAGTTCCGGTTCCAAAAACGTTCGGTATTTGCATGCTGTCGATAAAATACGACGAATGAGTTTGTTCCCCATGATGTCATACCATACGTTAACCGACCAACGACGTTGATGGTCAACTTACGGTAACCACTGGGGATTGTCTATACCCGGTTAACAGCCGGTTAACGCTACCACGGTTTGTGAATGTAGACACATCGGGAAATAATACCTCGACAAAGAACGTGGGGGTCGTTTGCATTTGTTGACATGCCCCTTAATAAAACACTACCCGGTTGTGGAAATCGGTGCCATGAAGTTCTTGCGCAGTGACACGTGGTATGGGTGATACTTATGACGATGTAGTATTGCGGCAGTACTTCCTACGGACATACCGGAATGGTGGTATAATTTCCGGGTGCTTATCCGCGACTTGTGGTGCACTGCCGCTAGTACGGCTATTTCATTAGCTTTTTCTGTAACACATTTGCTTCGTTTCCTTTTGTCGGTCTGTATGCTGCCATCAGACATAAAGGCGTTCAAAACCTTGTAAAAGAACGAACGAGACCGAGATTTATCTGGAAAATGCTCAACATACAAGGCAGCAGCAGCATCAACATTTCTCCTGCATTCTCCATAAATCAATATCACTTCAGTTTTTTCTTCTGTGGTTGCAATATTTATTGTTCACTTGCACTTCTGTTCTCCAAATATAAGGTACGTGTTCAGGCAATAAACACTGCCCAAGTACTACAATCTGTTCTACGTCTGCACGATACGTGAGTTCTAGTCGCCTGTTATGATACGTAGTAGTTCGCTGCACGGCCACGGTGATGCGTCGTGTAGTCCTGTGTTCAATGGTCAGAGGAACATAACTTTGCAAATGGGGTTTCCAATTAGAAGTTATGAAATACTGGCCTGTCCTATCCTCGCAGCGTGGAAGTATGTATGGTTCCACATGACATTTCTACATGCCATTGGATATTACAATCGTATGGAAATTTCCTCCCATTTACAGCGCCACATGTGGCGAAACGAAGAAAATGCTTCAGACAAAGCGTACGTAGATTTTGTCGTAGAATCGTAATCTGCTCTTAAAAAAAATCACTCACACACGGGTAAGAGTGGCGGTAAATTTTTTGATCCGTTGAGTAGTTTTCGAATATTTTAATGTCTTGAGTTAATAACACGTTTCTTGTTGTGGCCATTTTTGCAGCAGCTGTATATAAATTGCAGTTGTTTCAAAGAAAATGCCTTTTTTGCATGCTGCACATCGAAATTTTTATTTTTATTTATGCACCCAGACGGGTTTCGCCTTTTTTACAAGGCATATTCAGTGGGTGTCCTGAAATATTATATGATTTGTCCATTTTTACACACAGGTTATGGTTTGACATCTAGGTTATAGACTTAAAAAGAGTTCCTTAACTTATTTATGAAATGGAGAGGTACTTTAGTTAATATATACACTGGAATACAAGGAGAGAATCGTTCACTTCTTTGAATAGTGTTTAATATCTTCTCTGCTACTGCCAAAAGCAGTGATGGTCTCATTTACATTAATTCTCAATTGACTTTCGTTTTTGTCGACCAGCTTGAAAGTTCAAAAAAGTGTACCAGACTGGACTAAAAAATGGATCACTGGTCTCCTCGGACAAAGATCTTGATTAGATTCCCGTCCGTAACAGAGTTTAATCTCTCAAGACAGCGTTCGTGAGTGGTGTACAGATTTGACCCCGGGAATTTTATCGCGTGACGTTGTGTGATACCTTTCACGATACAGACGACATACGGCGATTCTAAGTCAGCTGTTGATGAGATACTATAATTGAAGTGACTGCAGTTATTGTGATAAGTCGTTAAGTGCAGTTTCTTATCACGCGAAAGCAGACGCTTATAATTGGTGCAAAGTTCTGTTCTGAAGTTCAAACGTAGCTTTGTGAGTGCAGCAGCAGATAACGTTTGCCCTTATTTGCACGGTGGCAGAAGATCTCAGAAACACGTCAATAGCCTCTCTAGCTAGCCCAATTTTTACTTATAGAACAGAATATGGTGGCAAACAAATTATCCTTTTAGTCATAAATAGTTTCAAAAACTCTTAATGTCATTTTGAACACAGCTAAATAAAATGGTCCTATCTCTTTAAAGTCAGTACCGCCATTAGACTGTTTTTATTTGCAGTGTTACATTTACACAATCATTATTTCGGTTTCAAAGTGCCATTTTCAAGTGCTTTAATGTTATACAGTGCCTAAGATGGCATACTGTTGTATTTAAAATACACTATTAGACACATTGTGTACTTTAAATACAACAGTATGCCATCTTAGGCACTGTATAACATTAAAACACTTGATAATGGCACTTTGAAGCCGAATCATGATCGTGTAAATGTAACACTGCAAATAAAAAACAGTCTAATGGCGGTAATGATTTTAAAGAAATATATTATGACTGTTGCTCCACATTATGAAAAAATAATTAAAACTGTCCTACATTTGAAGTAAATAGTACTAGAATAGTCTTTACAACAATTTGAGGGATAAATTAATGATTTTAGTTGAATAATTATGATAAATATCACGTGTTTGCCCATATACAAAACGTACATTACAAAGTATATGAAGCTGATCCTAAGTATCCCTCACGTTCCAGCCCAGATTTTGATGTACAAGAATGTCGAGAAGTGTATTTACCCCAATTTAAAATATCCTTCCACATTCCAGAGGTAAGGAAATCCGAATTAAACAACCATAGTTTTAGCAAATTTAATTTACACATTATTTTACTATGTTCTGAGCAGTAATTCTTTGATTCTTTGTACTTAGACTTTGAAATTTACCAAAGCTTAATATCCATAATTTATAATATCTTAATTTTCAGCTGCAGTATTTATGTCGAAAGCAGTCGTTGATTTCATTTCAGGCTCGTGTTTGGCAGTGTATTCCTGGTTTTTTCACGTATGTTGTTTGTATTCCTTCAAGCCTCTAGTTCAAGTGTTGTTACAGATGCAACCGAGTGCTGTGTTTCAGGTACCATGAGACATTCTCCTGAAGCCAGAGGTTTACTGCGTTACCCCACAGGTAGGAAAACATGTTTGTGACCAACATTTAGCTGTCGCATTTCAGACTATTACTTACATATAGTACTGTTATGTTTATACTAGACACAATGTACAGAAGTCTGCCTTGGGCTAACTGATTCCGAAATGCCTTCATGCCTGATTGTAAATAAAGCTATTTGTACCTAACTTCATTCCAATAAGGGTATGCTGCAGTGATGCTAGTAATTAGAAACAACAGACCAAATAGTAACAATGCTTACCAATTTTGTGGAGTTGTTTTCATATCTACCATTTTAAATGTCACAAGGATCGTACGCTTCTAGCAGCGAACAACGGCCTCCTATACGAATATTTTATACGCAGCATCGTCAAGACGATTGCCACGCCACTGTTCCACGTCACAAACGAGGTTCCTTGCATAACGATCTGCAATGCTTACGACTTGGGGATGGAGGCTCGAAGCCCTAACGACTCTGTAATTGGTTGGTGAAGTAACACGCAGAACATTCCCGTCAGCGGCTGACCAAGCGCTTTTGTTATCGCAAACGTCGAAGCTGCTGGTGAAACTGTGCTCGGAAATGCCGGCTTCGCGTAAAAAATTAGGATGAAACCGTCACTGCGATCAAGAGGCACGCGGGAAAGTATTCAATCACATGCGCCTGTAATATTCGCTCGATAAATATGTGTATGTGCGTGTGTGTAGGTCTGTGTAAGGAGAGTTGAAGTGATGTGGTTGGAGGGAAACTGCGTCATATGACTTTCGCCGTGTTAAAAACTGCATTGGCTGTTTTAAACACATTTTATCGAATGAAAAGGAACTGAGTTGCAACGTCTTACATCTGCTCTTTTGTTGCCATAATATTTTTAAGTATGATTAAATTGTCGCATGTTGAGATATCAGGATTTATCTGTTTTAACTGTAAAAACTTTCTAAAGCCAAGATCGCGTAAATATTCCTTTATTTACAGTAACCGGTTTCGAGAGACTTTGCTATCATCTTCGGGTTATCAAACCTGTTCATTCTAAGTTGGAACCTCACACGAAGTTATCCACCAACATAACAGCTTGGCGTAAGGTTCCAAAGCATAAGGTTCCAACTCAGAATGAACACGTTTTATTTCACAGGTTTTTGAAAACCTGAAGATCACAGCGAAATCTGTCGAAACCGGTTGCTGTAAAGAAAGAAATATTTATGCAGTCTTGGATTTAGAAAGATTTTAGCAACTTTAACGTATGATTTACTTCTTTAGCATTACGAATAATAACCGGATGTAACTTAACGCAGATGACTGCTCTACGTGAGAAAGGTAAAAGAACGGACCTACATAATTACAGTCCAGTATCCTTAACCTTCGTTTGCTGCAGAAGTCCTCAACAAGGTTTGTTTTCGAATGTAATAAATTTCCTTGAAACAGAAAAATCTTCTGCCCACAAATCAGCTCAGAATCGCTAGCGCGAAACTCAGCTTGCTTTTTTCTCACTGTGGATGTCGGGCAACAGGTAGATTCCATATCATACATTTCCGGAAAGCGCTTGACACGGTCCTCCACTGCGGACTATTGGCGAAGGTCCGAGCATACGGTTTAGGTTCCCAGATTTGTCAGTGGGTCAAATGGTTCAAATGGCTCTGAGCACTATGGGACTCAACTGCTGAGGTCATAAGTCCCCTAGAACTTAGAACTACTTAAACCTAACTAACCTAAGGACAACACACACATCCATGCCCGAGGCAGGATTCGAATCTGCGACCGTAGCGGTCGCGCGGTTCCTGACTGTAGCGCCAGAACTGCTCGGCCACCAGCGGCCGGCGATTTGTCAGTGGCTCGAAGACTTTTTAAGTAACACAAACCTGTACGTTGTCCTCGATGACGAGTGTTATTCATATACAAGGGTATCACCTGGAGTTGCCCGGGAAAGAGTGATAGCACTGCTCTTATTCTTTATATACATAAATGAATGATCTCACTGACAGAGTGAGCAGAAAAATGGTTCAAATGGCTCTGAGCACTATGGGACTCAACTGCTGTGGTTATCAGTTCCCTAGAACTTAGAACTACTTAAACCTAACTAACCTAAGGACATCACAGACATCCATGCCCGAGGGAGGATTCGAACCTGCGACCGTAGCAGTCGCACGGTTCCGGACTGCGCGCCTAGAACCGCGAGACCACCGCGGCCGGCGGAGTGAGCAGAAATCTGCTGCTTTTTGCTGTTCACGCTGTGGAGTGCGGGAAGATACAAGATGACTTGAACAAAAATTTTTGTTGGTTTGAGAAATGGCAACTTGATCTAAATGTAGAAAAATCTAAGGTAATGCGTACGATTAGGAAAAACAATCACGTAACGTTCGAATTCAGCATTAGTACGGCGCTGCTTCACACAGTCGTATCGATTAAATATCTAGGCGTAACGTTGCAGAGCGATGTGTATTGGAGTGAGCACGTCACGTTGTTAGTAGGAAAGGAGAATGCTCAACTCCGTTTCATTGGGAGAATTTTTGGTAAGTGTAGCTCATCCGTAAAGGAGACTGCGTATAGAACGCTAGTGCGTCCCATTCTTGAGTGCTATTCTAGTATTTGGGATCTCCACCAGGTCGGATTAAAGGAAGACATCGAAGCAATTCAGAGGCGGGCAGCTGGATTTGCTACCGGTAGGTTCGATCAGCACGCAAGAACTACACAAGTCCTTCGTTAACGAAAATGGGAATGTCTCGAGGGATGACGAAGCTCTTTTCGCGAGGGACTATTGCGAAAACTCAGAGAAATGTAATACGATGCCGACTGCGCAACGATTCACTGTCGTCAACATACATTTCGCGTGAGGACCACAAAGATAAGATAAGGGGAAATTAGGACTCGTACGGAGGTTTCTAGACAGTTGTTTTTCCCTCGCTCTACTCGCGAGAGGAGCAAGAGAGGAAATGATTACCGATGGTACATGGTGCCCTCCGCCACGCACTGTACGGTGGATTGCGGAGCACCTAAGTAATTGTAAAATCTGAAGGGAATCGTTCTCGAGGGACGGGAATTTGAGTTTACAGACTGCAAGTTTGAAGCTTTGAGCGAAATTTCACGGAAAAGTGTTGAGTAGAATGAGTTAGATTGTCAGACGTTCTGATCCATTTCATGTGCGTCTGTATGACGTAATGAAATAATGAAGTAGGATGTCTTCAGTCATCAGCGTGCACCTAGGCTAGTTGTTAGTTAAGACACAATTGTTACCAGTCATTATCTAGGGGCATCAGGAGGGCCTTTGAAGAGTAGTTGTACGTATGGATACGGGGGGGGCAACGATTTCCTCGGTCGGGTCGCGGAGGGCTGGTTCCCATGACAGATGCCTCTACTGTACACTATTGAGACTTTGCATACTTTGTAGAGAAAGGCAGTTGAGGGGTAGTATACATTTTAATAAATATTACTTTGCTTTACGGCAGTTTTGCAGTTGCAGATGCAACGAAACACTTAACAGAAAGTTCTGTTCGCTGTTGCGAACATCAGCAGAAATCCTCGCTAAGAGCTTTGGCAAGCGTTCGGGGACAAAATGTTGACAGTAGGTTCTTCCACAACTTTATTCGGTATACAATAATCTTCGTTTACAAAATAATGTTTGCATTGCACGAGTATACTTTTCAATAACCCTTTATTTGCAGCAAGCAGTACTTATTTTCCACTTACTTGGTAACAAGACTTACGTGATTATACTGCTTATTTTAACTATCAATATAACAGCCTAAAATTATGAACTAAATAAAATAAAATATGCCTTTTACTCTCAACTTTTTTTTGCTCTTGCCGTTGTTGGAATAGTGAATTCAATGAAACTGAAAACAGCATGATTCCCCCTCAGGTAGTGTTTAATACAAGATCTTTTCGGTACTTTATAATTTCCCCACTCTTTTGATGCCGGTTGTTGAGGCTGGATAGTAAACACAGATGTAGGTCAGTACTGATCATGCTTCTGGCGTTCTATCGTTATCAGATACAGATCACATGTTTTCTTTTTGTTCACAGTCCTTAGCATATATATATATTTACATTCGTACTTTTTATTCTTGTCACATGTATTGTTCGTCCATCTATTCAGTGATGGCAAAGTCAAACTGACTTAGCCATCAGAGCTTTCAGTTTGACCAGATGGGTCCCCTATTTCCTGGAAAGGCTTGACTTCGGGTTTTGAGTTCCTGTCAACGTCTGGTATTCCACTACCCAAATAATATAATGACCATTGTTTATGCGTCTCATACCTCACCTACATTTTCCTTCAGCCAGTTATTTCATCTCAGTTCTTCTGTATCTGAGTTTAAATTTCTTTTCTTTGATACTTTTTTAATGGTAAGCATTGCTCCCTTCGTCAGTCTGACTAGATCTGGTGTGAAATTTTCCTCCATTAGTGAGCTGGCATGTGCGGTGGTAGCTTTTCAACTACATTCTCAGTGACCAATGTAATATTTCTGCAAAACTGAATATGCGTTAACTGTGGAGAGACAACAGATATACAGGGTGAAACAGCTAAGACAGGCCACCCCGAATACATATATCCACAATAAATAAATATATTGAGATTCGGTTTTCGCCAACTTACAGCGGACAATGTGACTATTTCCTGATATTCCAACGTAGTTTTTATCGTTTATAGTCACCGTATTCCGACACAGGTTTTGTTTTGTTTTGTTTTCTGTATCGTTTGAAATAAACTTCTAAGAGAACTTCAACGACTTAACATGTGTGGGACCTGATCAAATAGCACCAAGATAACTGCGCCGCAAACCACTGTTCCTCCATCGGGGCAAGAGGTTCCAGAAACTTCAGCCCTACTATAACAAGTGTAAACAAACACGTCTCAGGCACGTTTCGTACATTTATCATCACGGTTGTTATACCATGTGCTCAAAATGCTGATCTTGAACATTGCTACACGCTGTGAAGTGATTCTGGAGAAACAATACTGCACACTGAATTTCGTCTGGAGTTAACGTCAGTACAGACGCGTGTTATAACGCAGTTCGTGAATCGTCGATGTTTCGAAACATACTTCATATTTTAATTTTCACCACAGATAAAAGTATAGAAATATTAAGTTTGGTGAGTGTGCAGCCCATTTTGCGGTTCCTGAGCGACCGTTCAGTCTCCTCCAAATGTTCTCTTAAGAGTGTCTTTCATTACAAATGCGATACTGGGGGACGTCCGTAATTTCGGTACCATACTGTTCGGAGTATATCCAATGCGATGTCTTCCAAAAACTGCGGCATCAGCATATTTTAGGAACTCGAGATACCTCGGAGTATTTAGATTCCACCCATAAAACAAGGACTAATGATGCACCAAAAAATGGTTCAAATGGCTCTGAGCACTATGGGACTCAACTTCTGAGGTCATTAGTCCCCTAGAACTTAGAACTAGTTAAAGCTAACTAACCGAAGCACATCACAAACATCGATGCCCGAGGCAGGATTCGAACCTGCGACCGTAGCGGTCTTGCGGTTCCAGACTGCAGCGCCTTTAACCGCACGGCCACTTCGGCCGGCTATGATGCACCAAACGTTGATAAACAAGAGCGTTGTTTTTATCCACTTTTAGGATCAGCATGTAGTTTCAACCGATGATACTACATGTTGGAAAGTTTGACCTTCCCATGGTTTGTAAACGATGCTTCTTCCTTGAGCAATATTGTACATATGTATGCCGCATTACTTTGCACTTTTCATAGATAATATTTGAAGAATTGTAACCAATTTCGGAAGTCATTGCCATGAAGCTGCAGTTGCAGCGAAATGTGAAGAGGATGAACTGCGATGGAATGTAGTGTTCGCAGAACACTCCTTTGGTTGAGCTCTCTCGTACTTCCGAGATGACTCTCAGACGTTTGCAACAATTGCAACTAAAATGTTAGTTTCATTTCTTTTATCAGTTGTTCTTCTTTTTCTTTGGCCTATTATATTCTCCACACTTCCAGTTCCTAAAACGGTTTTTTATAATGTTTTCAAAGACAGTTCGTGAATGCTTGACACGGCCTGGATATTCCTCAGTATACAACCGCACGTCATTCGTCATCAACGATATTCGCTTTCTCGACTGCCGTGAATATCGCAATAGCTTTAGGAGCAAGTTATCTGATTGCTACAATAACAGAACACAGACTGATGCACTTTAGGCGCACAATTAACCTTCATTACGTGTCTGCTTACATTTGGTGTAATAGGGCAGGTGAAGGTGGAACTTCCTTTCCTAATGGCAAGACAGTGGTTTGCGACGCTGTTATTTAGATACTATTTGATCAAGACCCATACATATTATGTCGTTGAAGTTCTCTTAGAAGATTCTTTCAAATGCTGCAGAAAAAGGTATACAGTTCCATTAGAAAAAAAAATCTAAGTAGCTCTCGTAATTTGGTGACTATAAATGGTAAAAATTACTTGTGAGTCTAAGGATATTCGCCATATTTTCCGCTGTAAATTGAAGAATACCACGCCTCGATATACTTATTCATTCTAGATATATTTGTCCTGGCTGACTCACCTCGTAAGTTCAGCAACACATTACTAACGTAGGGAGCAGCTTTGCAATTTCTGATTGAATTTCTTTTATGATAACAACGTCGTCCAGTGTTGGAATGAACCGGTTTTGGTGACTGCAGTTTCTTCGGTTGGAGCCGGAATGCTGACGGAAGCAGATAATGGTCTGACGCAACATCTGTCCTGCGGTGGTACGCACATCCTGCACACATGTAATCAATCTCTTGCGTCGTAACGCCATGGGGCGATATGCACTGAACGCATCCTTACACAGTGTTCGTAATGACTTAAGCCAAGCAGCAAACTTACATTGAGAAACATTCCTCTTTCTTGTTAAAATAATCGTTTCCAGTTGTTACTTCACCTTTAAAGACGATAAAATGAAGATATGCGTGCACCAACATTCGTTGCATGCCTTAAAGTGTGATTTTAAAAACGAGGTATAGCATAAAAACAGATACAGTGTTCATCAGTTACGTAAACTTCTTCTTCTTTCGATTATTTGTCCTTGCCGCACATTTTTGTCCCTCTCTCGTATTACAATTCTCTTACAGCGTAGAATAATGTATCATTTGATGGCCTTCTGAAAGAAGCCTTTATCCTAGCACATTCGCTTAGGTGAGGTGACCACAATGTTTAGATTTATTTTATAATAAACGCAAGTTTCCGAGTTTAGTTCCAGCCCGTTGAGTTCCATGAAAAGACGCAAATAATCCTCAAAACCTGTATTTATTAACAGCGACGAGCTGCACTGCCAAATTAGAGTACGATTCGACTTACGTTTTCATGTTAACGTGTTATTTCTATACAGACACATGGTGCAGGCGTGTGTCACACGGTTGGTAGTGACACTGTTTGCCTGCTGGTGTTGTGTACTTTTGAAAAGTGCAGCAATTATCTGTATAACGACTCACAAACATCATACAAAATGGTCCAAATGGCACTGAGCACTATGGGACTCAACATCTGGGGTCATAAGTCCCCTAGAAGTTAGAACTACTTAAACCTAACTAACCTAAGGACATCACTCACATCCTTGCCCGAGGCAGGATTCGAAACTGCGACCGTAGCAGTCGCACGGTTCCAGACTGAAGCACCTAGAACCGCACGGCCACACCAGCCGGCGGCAAACATCATACAAGGAACCATACCGACGAACATGAGATTTCTTGAAACCTCGTATTACTGTTAAGCAAGTGCAAGAAGCTCCAAACCAGCAGTATAACTGATTATAGTGAAAATAATTATATTCTGCTTAAGATAACCTAAAGAGCTCATTTCAGATTTCAAATAAAATTTCGTTGTACGAAACCCTGAGTTGGAAGTACGTTCCGCACGGTAACTTACAGTTATACTTCACGGATAAAATAATTTGTGACACTTGTAGTTTTCGAGGTAGTTCGTTAATTACTGTTAACGTTGGCTTGGTGGAAAGCAAGATCGCAGTGAATCCCTGATGTCTAGAAAATATAGTTCCCAAATGCCTCCAGAGATAAGGTGATCATGCAAGCAGCGAAACTAGTTTTTTCAGAGATATAAATGCTAAATTGTTATTACTTTTTAATATTTCTCTCTTAAAGGATGGCGCGTCACCGGAAACTACTATAGAATGAAAATATTGTCCCGAAATAGCAGCTTGTTTTGATCATTATGGTACAATGTCAATCACGAATTAAGGCTGTGGAACGTTTTCTATAGTCGTTTACTCGGAGGACACCGAACGACACATTTTAAGCTAGGCAGAGCGTGAAGATGAGGTATCAGATGTCACCTGAAGCCAAAGAAAAGTGGCATGGCTTGACGAAAAAAGAAAGAAACTGACATGGATATTGGTGGTTTCGCAACTGACCCACAAACTCAGCTCACACATTTACTAAGTATGTAATACATGACAAAGACCACCAAAACAGAAGCTGTTAGAAGCTTGAAATGGTTCATCCTACATGTTAGACGTTTCGGTTTATAGGATCACAGAGAATAAATACGATATGGCGGAGGCAGGAAAGAAAGCAATGATAATTTAAGGAATGCTTGCAGTGAGACACGCACTGAAATAACGTGAAGCAGAGTACGCAGCTGAAAAGCAGTTTATATCTTAAATCAGTGAGAAAGCACGTTTACACTATAGCATTCCAGCTGGATTTTGGAACTGAATTTGTGTTTCAAAGAGCCTACAGGAAAAAAATATTAAAATCAGATGAATATTCCTAGCCGTCCAGTAAGTGTGTTAGAAATTATGTATGTTGCTGAAATGAGCAGTAAGTCTATTAATAGTCAGTAGTTGATAGCGAATATACGAGGAAAAATTGTGATGTGATAGAGATAGCTGTATCCAATAAATGTAAGGCGTCCCCATTGGAGCTTATTAGCTGATCAGAAGTGATAATGTAATGAAATATTTGTCGAGCTCAAACCAAGAAGAGCAATTAATTGAAGTGACTGTCTGCATGAAGCAAGTGTCAGTTACAAACGTGACAACTGCCATGAAATAGACGAACAAAAGTAATGTATTTGAACTGGCACCGAGCGAAGTGCACAATGGTTTAGGAAATGACCTTGCATTCAGAAATTGTATGTTTCAAAACCACTCAAGGCAAATACTGTGACAATTTCCTCGGAAAGAATGCCAGCATATTAGACTCTGTTCTTTTGTCCGTGAGCGTGGCGTTTAGACCAATAACAACCAAAGTGTGACACGCATCATTTGCAAGAATCTAGGTGTGCTACATTATACACTGAAGCGCCGAAGAAACTGGTATGCGTATTCAAATACAAAGATATGTAAACAGCCAGAATACGGCGCTGCGGCCGGCAACGCCTATATATGACAAGTGTGTGGTGCAGTTGTTAGATCGGTTACTGCTGCTACAATCGCAGGTTACCAAGATTTAGGTGAGTCTGAACGTGGTGTTATAGTGGCCCATGAGCGACGGAACACACCATTTCCGAGGTAACGATGAAGTGGGGATTTTCCCTGACGACCGTTTCACGAGTGTGACGTGAATATCAGGAATCCGGTAAAACATCGAATCTCCTACATCGCTGCGGCCGGGAAAGATCCTACAAGAACGGGACCAACGACTTCTGAAGGGACTCGTTCAAAGTGACAGAAGTGCAACCTTCCGCAAATTGCTGCACATTACAATGTCGTGCCATCAACAAGTATCAGCGTGCGAACCATTCAACAGAACATCATCGAAATGGGCTTTCAGAGCCGAAGGCCCACTCGTGTACCCTTGATGACTGCACGACACAATGCTTTACGCCTTGCCCGAGCCCGTCAACAGCGACATTGGACTGTTTACAACTGGAAATATGTTGCCTGGTCGGATGAGTCTCGTTTCAAATTGTATCGAGCG
This sequence comes from Schistocerca nitens, assembly GCF_023898315.1. Taxonomy (NCBI): domain Eukaryota; kingdom Metazoa; phylum Arthropoda; class Insecta; order Orthoptera; family Acrididae; genus Schistocerca; species Schistocerca nitens. The sequence goes on along the minus strand of NC_064614.1, from coordinate 238,548,971 downwards.
AATGTATGGGTATGGAGACAACCTCATGAATCCATGGACCCTGCATGTCAGAAGGGAACTATTCAAGCTGGTGGAGGTTCTGTAATGGTGTGCGGCGTGTGGAGTTGGAGTGATATGGGATCGCTGATACGTCTAGATACGACTCCGACATGTATGTAATCCTATATTGATCACCTGCATCCATTCATGTCCATTGCGCACTCCGACGGACTTGAGTAATTCCAGCAGAACTATGCGACAACCTTACACCCTTCTGAGTTTATACAGTTCCGCTTGCCACCAAACTCCCAGACACGAACGTTATTGAGCATATCTGGGATGCCTTGCAACGTGCTGTTCAGGAGAGACCCCCCACCCCCTCCTACTCTTTCGGATTTATTGACAGCCCTCAAGCTTTCATGGCTTCTGTTGCCTCCAGACTACTTCATACATTGGTTGAATACATGCCACGTCGTGTTGTGGCACTTCTGCGTGCTCGAGAGGGCCCTAGACGATATTAGGCAGGTGTACTAGTTTCTTTGGCTCTTCAGTGTGATTTCTTTTATTTGCATCAGAATTAGCTGTTTTTAGAGTATGGTTAAGCTGACAGTAGTTTAGAACGTCGTTTCTTGCACGACAGTGCGCGGTACCAATATGTTCCAAAAAGCCGAGCGCGAAAATGCGATTTTTCAGGGTGTCGTATGTCGGATTTATTGATCGCAGATGTAAGTGGTCATGTATTCTGGATATCCCTTAGCCTGACTACCATTTTTATACGCATCGGAAGGACGGATGTGTACTGTAGCTATTCTACAGTCACAATTTAAACGTTAATCACTTCCTCCGGTCCAGGCACATTGAGAAAATCGGTTGATTCTTTTACATTAGGTGTAGTCTGTGGTGGGCTTTTAGCTTATGAAACCAACATTTGTTCATGGGCGCCTCCTGAGAAAACTTAGAAAAACCATGATTTCTGGGTACCAAAAGAAAGAGCTGAGTGGATGGCCGCTTCTATTATTTCTGTTCATGGCAAATCGTTGAAATTTTTACTACATGTTTTTAAGACGATATTCTTGGGAAACGTTACACGTTTTTCGATATCATTATGCATTACCGAGATCGAGAGGTTGAAAGTTACTCTACTTATGTACGTATAATTTGCACGAAATATACTACTTGAGGCGTACATGTACTTTTAATTGACGTAGTAAACAAGTGGTAATGGTTGTAGTGTTATCGCAACTGTTCTGAGGTCACCAAACTATGAGTCACCAAACTCTGATTTTAGTCAACATATTTTCACCAATAAAACGTTATTACACGGTGTTTCTGTACAACGGGCACTTCAGACCTATGCTAATATGACCAAGGCGTTATTGCAGTGACAAAAAATGAGCTAAGAGGAAAGTAAAGTGACAGCTACAGCTTATGTAAACATGGAACAACTGCAAATTCAGTAGAATATTTCTAATAACTTTTTTACTATTTTAATACACAAATCTTAATCCGATTGTTTTCGATGAACTGCTGTCGATGTACAAAGTATCGAGAAAAAACGTAAAGCTAACGATTTTGTGTTAAACTTATTATATGCTTACTTAATTGTTGTTTAGAAATGTCAGAGTATATAAATGTGTGGAAGTATGTTAATCTGCTGTGAAATCTTTACTGACCTATAGAACCAGTTTCATACAAGCAGCACACCCTGCTGTAGCAGGGAAGAGAAGTAGCTAGAATACGTTCCTGTAGGGGCACAAGAAAGGCGAATCTGTGCCTCCCTAAAGGACTCTGGCAGAGAAGTGGGGAAGAGGCTGTCTCAGACCTCATTCCGTAGTCATCACCAAAAATTTTGGCATGCGAACATATTAGCGTTTTTTTTTTTTTTTTTTTATCTTGAGAGTACCAACGCGACATGTGGAAGAGAGAGGAGACAGTGCCAGTGGGAGGGAAAGAGAGAGGATACAGTGAGAGAGAGAAAGTGGTAGTTAGAGATAGTTGGATTAGGACAATAGCAGTGGGAGCAAAAGCAGACAGTGGAATTGGAAAATACAGAACCATGGAGACCATACACAGGCTTGGGGGACGGGTTCTGGAATATACCAGACCGGCGAAGTTTAAACCTTAGGTGCAGAGAACGGCACATTTTGGACTGAAAGTTTAAACACATGGGTGTAGGGGAAGAAGTAAGTTGGAACCCTCAGAATATTTGAGCTGCGGAGGTGTGGTAAGGCAGTGTGAGTGAGAGAGGAGACAGCGGCAATGGGATGTACTGTAAATCGGTGAGTAAAAAGGAGACAATGGGAGAGAGATACATACATAGACAGTGTTAGTGAGAGAGAGATGCTGACTGTGTAAATGCTAACCGCAAAGAGAGGCTGGGCAAAAGAATTTAGAATGTTCTGTGTTGAATGAGCACAGTTACGTCCGTATGCCAAAATTATTGGTGAGAAAGGCGGAATGGATACTGAGGCAGCTGTTTCCCCACTTTTCTGCCAGTGTCTTTTAAAGAGGGATATATTCTCCGCTCTCGTGTTCTGAAAGGAACATTTCTCCGCTAGATTATTAATATGTTCCATTAAGTTGCTTACGCAATAGAGCTGTTATCTTCGCTTCATGAACCAAGATTACAAAATTACATCTGTCATAAAAAGGAAATATTCTCATGCCCTATTTTACAGTATTACTTATTCTGAGGTAACCAGACTATTGGAAAGCGAACTTTTACTGTTCTATTACTCCACCTTATTAGCAGCTGGCAGCAGGTATGTTTCTGGTCATACTCGGCTTCCTACTGTGTATTGGCGATAGCAGCAGCTACTGACATCAACCGAGCGATCTAAGGCGCTGCACTCACGGACTGTGCGGCTGATCCCGGCGGAGGTTCGAGTCCTCCCTCGGGCATGGGTGTGTATGTTTGTCCATAGGATAATTTTGGTTAAGTGGTGTGTAAGCTTAGCGACTGATGACCTTAGCAGTTAACTCTCATAAGATTTCACACACATTTGAACATTTTTTGAACAGCTACTGACAACAAATGTTATGTGTATTGTTGCTGCAGCTGGACCGAACTGGACTAAGTAACTGCGAGAAATTATTCTCACTGAGTAATTTCAACCACTAGTATACCACCAGACCTCTCGAATTAGAGTCTTACTGTCGCTACAGATGTCGTCGGATTATCTCCAATATTGGGCTATTCTGCAAAATTAGGACAAACAACAGAAAAATATTCCTTAGGGGATAAACAGCAAGAAAGGTCATATCGATGTTTGGCTGGAAGTGCACAGACTCTATGGTGCAGGGTACTTATTAATTCATAATTACGTCCATTTATCGGTAGAATAAATTGCCTGGTGTATTCTAATGACTGCTCTCAATCACTGAAATCTGGCACGTCAAAGATCTTTTATCTCCGCCATCAATTTGGTGTACCTCCTCTGCAACACATTTCCAGCCATTTGTCGATATGACTTCTTTTTCTCCTCATTCAGGGATCGTCTTTCATACAATTCATCCCTGTTTACCAACATAACCCTGTATAGAAATGTCACAATGCATATTTTGAATGTAATAAATAAGACCATGATTTTCTCTAGAATTTGTGGCTGAATACATGTGACACTAGAAAGAATCTGTCGCTCAGCTGCACGAATTTCTCAAGGCAATAGTATTTGTAGCTCTGTCATTAGTGGGACTTGTGAACGGAAATGCAGATTTGAGACCCAGATATAAGCATTAGAAATATTGTGAGTATAAGCAGTAAAGATCTGTTTCAGAAGTATTATATACGGCAACAGGTTTGAATAAGCGTTTTTTTTAAAGTTTATTGCCCGTTTATCCCATTTGAGCACTGTTAATAAGCGGGAATCCTGAATACGTACGTTGATATCCAACATGATTTTCTCAGCCGTTCTCATTTTTGTTTCTATTTTAGATTTTTAATTTTTAGTTTCAAAGCAACATTTGTATTATTTGAAACAAAATAGCTTTTGTGGTTACTTTCTAGCTCTGTTTCCTAACTCGTTTAATCATAGGAGGATGTAATTGCAGTTATAACATAAAAATATATTAAATACATACATGAAATTTAAAAAATCCGAAATAATAATATAAAAACTTACACCACTGTATTAATACTAATTGCTTACCCTTAGTGTATTAAAATAAGTTATGCACAAAAGAATTTTTAACTGACAATAATAAATCGTTTGAGACACTTGAACACTTTCGTATATCCTGTCAAATTTGTTCCTGGGGGGTATGTTCTTAAAATCATCGAAAAATGGTCTTTTATAATCTGACCCCACTCTGATAAATTTCCACATATGTCCAAGATTGGACCACTACAGCTTGCAATATGCGTCGATTCCGGAAAGGAGGATGCTAACCGGGGAATTTCGACCTCATCCAGCCCAAACTGGTATCTGAAATCCCCTGATCACACATCTTCTTCATGCTGCGTCGAGAGAATGTATCTCAATATTTGGTTGAAATCTGTAGAAGTATTACAGAAGGAAAAGATTCCTTCATATGATTAAGATCCTTGTGAGGAAATATCACAATAAATTTACTCCACCTGGTACGAAAGTTATTTCAGACTGGAGACTTACCCTCAGTCCTAAAAAATAATGCAGTAATTCTTATTTTAAACAAGGCAGGTGCTGAAAAGTATGAATGTTACCGAACGAACAGTTTAATACCTCACGGCTGTAGTGTATTGAAACTGTATATTTACAGAAAAATGGAGGAAACTAGTAGAAACCGACTCCCGGAAAGATCAGTCTGAATTCTGCAAAAATGCAGCAACACGAAAGGCAATAGACTATGACGTGTCCCAGAAATAGACAAAAGAAATGGAAATCTACGTTTGTAGCATTCCGGAAAAATTCGTATACTCGTATTTACAGGAAAATATTGACTGCTACACCCTCTCTGAAATTGTGAACGTAGCAGGGATAAACTGGAGCAAATTATTATTTAAAACTTGTAGCGAAACCGAACTTTTCTTGTAACAGTCGAAGAACATGAAAAAGAAGGTAAAGTTGAGAACGGAGTGAGACAAGTTTATAGCCTACTTCCAAAGCTATTCAGTCGGTACATATAGTGAGCAGTAAAAGGAAGCAGCCAGAAACTAGTAATAGGAATTAAAAATGAAGGAGAAGAATTAGAAACATTGTGATTAGCCAGCGATAAGTTATTCTGTCTGAGTCGCAAAGGACTAGGAAGCACAGTTGACGGGAATGATGAGATTATAAGATGTAACCAACAAAGGTGAAATAAGGGTAATGAGCCGAATCAAACCGAGCTGAGTGAATTATATTATGAAGTGAGAAACTGGAAGTGTTCGGTGAGTTTTACTATATGGCAACAAAATAATTGACGATGAGCGAAGTAGAGACGATATGGAATGTATAATGGCAACAGCATTTCTGAAAATTATATAATTATTAACATCCAATAAAAAATTTCAGTGATAGAAAGTCTTTTCTGGGGATATTTTTCTGGAGGAGGAGGAGCTTAGTGTTTAACGTCCCGTCGACAACGAGGTCATTAGAGACGGAGCGCAAGCTCGGGTGAGGGAAGGATGGGGAAGGAAATCGGCCGTGCCCTTTCAAAGGAACCATTCCGGCATTTGCCTGAAGCGATTTAGGGAGATATTTTTCTGGAGTGTAGCCCTTTACAGAAGTGAAACGTAGACGATAAACAGTCCAGTCAAGAAAACAGAAACTTATGAAATATAGTGCTGCAGAGGAATACCAAGATTAAATGGGTAGGTAAGGAGGACTGAATCGAATCATAGAGAAATAAAACGTATACCAAAGTTTTACTAAAAGAAGAGATTGGCATAACGAAATAGACAGTTTATTGAAGGAAGCAAGTATTGAGATTAATAATCGTAGGAGACCAAGGCTTCATTGCACTATGCCGGGCAAATGCATTCATATTGTAGTAGCGAACAAACTTGCACACTATGGTATGCTGCATTAAACCAGACCACTCAAGACCACAACAACACCAACATCATCAAAAACGGTAGCAGTATCTTGGAAACATTTCCTCAAATCCAAAGTGCTACCTCCCCTCAGACCTCCTCCAGATTACGATTTCTCTCATAAGGCATTCAGAGAATGTTTCCACAATAATTATTTGAAACACCTAACATGACCTACGAAACATTTCATCTCTTTCGTTGATTATTCAATGCTTTCCTCACCACATAACCACTCACCATCACTGTTTCATTTTATTTTACTCTATTTGATAATATATTTCTACAATTTTTCATCACCGTACAGTTGTGATTACTGATACTGTCTCTTCAAATTGCGAACAAAATAATACTGTCACAGCTTCTATCCTCACTCATTTTCCTATTCGTAATAAACAAAACATTTGTTGTGCCATTCATTGATGATATTACTGTGCTATAGGAAACGGCACCTGAACACGGATCTGGGAGTGGTAAGGTGCTGAGTATACCAAAATACGAACTTTTAATCTCTTTATTTTATTTGAGTGTGTTAAATAATGGAAACAATAACAAGCGATTAAGTTGCAGAAAATTGACACATGGGGGCTATTTAATGACAGTTCATTTTTTGTCACTTTCTGAAGTCCCATAACTACTAAAAACGTTGCCCTAAGAGATACTCAAAAGCTATTAACTACTTTCCTTACCTGCAAAATAGGCGTTAGAATAACAACCATTTGAATGACACTTCCAACACTTAAAAGCAAATTTTAAGATTCAAAGAAACATTTTAGAAAATCCTTGTTGGTGAAATTGCGAAGTTTACTAGCGTTAAAAGACTAAATCACCACACATGAAAGAAAAGAAAAAAACGATGTATTTAATTAACAGATTTAGCGCACAGTTGGAAGGGAGCTTAGAAAATATAATAGCCAACGTAAGATAACTGGCTCTATTTCATCCTATGTGTCACGCAGTTGCTTAGTTTAACTCAGAGTCTGAAACGCATACCATACACATAAAACTACGTAAACGAAATAAATTAAAGATCTTACACGGGTCTTTGGACTGGGCATAATAAACATACAGGAAGGGAACTGTGCCCTTTTAACGCACAAGTGATTGAAACAGACAATTGGAGATAGAAATGTTTTATAATAGTTTTAACAACTGAAAATTCAGTGTAAAACACGCATACAGTTAATAAGAATCTACACACAATTGCTCCAAAGTTAACGGCCATTTGAAATTACAATGTCTTTATAACAGTGTGGACACCGTATTGTTCAGAATAATACACATGCACCATTTTAAAAAAATCTCTGACACTAATCAGCTTATAAGGAACCAGAACTGGACAAAATGTAAGCCTTTTTACGCCAGCTTCTTTAAGAATAACTTGCCACGTGTCGATTACCAGGTATGGTGATTCACATTAACAACACAGGCCAAAATAACGGCCACTAGCAAGGGCAAGTTTTCGCGAATCGCATCCAATACTTAACCACACATAAGGCAAGGTGCTCACCATTTATTTCGACGTCGGACCTTGGGCAATAAGGAATGCTAACAGAACCACATACAACAACCAAGACAGCAGAAATGTGAAATGGACTGACTCAGAAGATGCTACCGGCGACTACGAAGCCAGAGGAAAGCACAGATTCTTCACAGGGCGTCAGCACTCTTCTCAAGTTAAACGATCATCAACCACAACACACCGATAGGCCCTCTGCCTTCGGCGAGGTACTCCAGGGTCCGGAACAGCCGACATAACAAGACTCCAGAAGAGGGACTCCTTCCCCACGAGACGCCAGGGAAGCAGATATGAGTGCGCGCACAACTCACTATAGTCGTCTACTGGAAATTTCCCTTCTGTTTCCATATCTCATTTATTCATTTATAGTGTTCTCCCTCGTAGAACGAGAAAAACATTAAACATGAGGCAAAGAGACATTTGAAAACTACCCTTTGTTTTCCTGTTTTTCTTCATACCCGAAGATATTTCGAGGACATCCTTCCCAACGATTTTTCCTGATTTTTAGGGTGAGAAACACACAAATTGTCAATAGGCCAAAACTCGATTCGTAACAAACAATACCAAATGCTTAACATCGATGTATCCTTAAATATCGTGGAGAAGTTTCTCATAAATAGCATGTATTACTGAAAAATATATGCCAAAGTCTCTGATTGGCTAGAGTATAGTTGTGATAGTATCAAAGACGATATGAATGTCATGCATATATTTCAGCATTACCTTCCCCGTTGAGTCAAAAGAACCGACTGTTAAGTAAATGGCTTTTGTATGACAACTTCTCTTGTGTCTGGATGACACACAGTTATCCATGCAGCACGAGAACTGTAATGTTCCAGTTACATCATGATGAGCTGGCTAGCAGCAGCGGCTGTTTTTCACGGTTTTCGGGCGAAAATTGCCGTTAAGTGATGAAGCGGCACGGAAACTTTCGTCACAGCTGCACTACGGGTATTACAACATTCGACGAAGCTTTGTGACAACGTGGTGTGGTATAACGGAACGTTTACTTTGGGGGACTTTCGGGTTGAGTATGCACAGTGAACAGTCTATAAGCAAGAATTTTCAGTATTAATTTCGTTCATTGCAAATAAGTAAGACATGTACAATATCATCAAGCTAGAAGCATCAAGTGAAGAGATCGGGTAATTTTACATCCTAGCGCTCTTTGTAAGAAAAAAGTATCTCATTTTCGAAGGAGGCAATCTGACCAGTCAGATGGTTTTCAGATTATGGTATCATTTACCGCCCAGTAAACTCATCTGACGAACAAAATAGGTTATAAAATGATTTAGAAAAGATACCTGTATGCTGCGAAAAGTGGAAGCTTACCCTAAACAATGAAAACAGCGAAGTCATCTACTTTATTGCTAAAAGACATCCGTTAATTTTCGGTTAGACGATAAATCACACAAATCTACAGGCCGACGCTTCCACTAAATACCTAGGGATAACAATTACGAACAACTTAAATTGGAACGACTACTTAGATTATGTTGTGGGGAACGTGAACTAAGGACTGCGTATTATTGGCAGAACGCGTAGATGATGCAACAAATCCACTAAAGAGACTGACAACACTACATTTGTCCGTCTTCTGATAGAGTACTGCTGTGCGGTATGGGATCCTTACCAGATGGATTGACGGAGGACATCGAAAAAAGTTCAAAGAAGGGCAGCTCGTTTTGTATCATCGCGAAATAGGAGACAGAGTGCCACAGATGTGATACTCGAGCTGTGGTGGCAATCACTAAAACAATGAAATTTCTCGCTGCGGCGATATCTTTTTACAAAATATAATTTATCGAAATTTCAATGCCGAACTTTTTAATCCGAATACGAAAATATTTTGTTGAAGCGCACCTGCATAGGGAGAAATGATCATCGTAATAAAATATGAAGGATCACAAGGCGTACGGAATTATTTAAGTGTCCGTTTTTCTTGCGTGCTGTTTGAAAGTGGAATGATAGGGAAATAAAGTGAAGGTGTTTCGATGAATCCTTCGCCAGGAAATTAAGTGTAAACTACAGAGTAATAACGTAGATGAGGCAAGAGAAAAGAATGGTAAACAAAGAAGTATAGGAAAGGCATATGGAATTTGAATGAAATGACAAGTTTACTGTAACCAGTCACTGTTTATTTATATCTACAAAGCCTTCCAAAAGTTTAAACCACTATCATTAGGTCGATTTATATGTGTTAATACGACATGTTCTTGTTGTGTTAGGAATTTGCTGTAGCCTGCGTCACTGTCTAGCGGAGAACATGGTTTGGTGAGTTTTTTTAACCAATAACTAAACGTAATTATAATATTGAAAATATAACAACTAAAACAGAATACCTCCAGCGATCAATAGATCCTTTCTCTCTTGTTATACATCACATATAAACTGTCACAGTTGATAAACAAAAATGAAGCCTGCAAAATATTTGATCCGAAGAACACATAGCATGAACAGAAAGATTATTTCGAAGTACAAAGAACACACAGCAGAAAAGTACTACTATTATTTTCAGAGTGAGTTTTAAAGCATTCTGCAGATCTTAGCTTGAGTTTATGATTACACATGTTAGAGTAAATACTGCAAGTCCTATAAAAATCCTGTTCTGTCAAGTTTATACAGCTTTCTTTTCGTATTCGTTTATGTAATCAGGTGACATATTATAACATTGTTTGTTGTTGTGGACTTCAGTCCAGAGACTGGTTTGATGCAGCTCTCCATGCTACTCTATCAGTGCAAGATTCTTCATCTACCAGTATCTAATGCAACCTATATCCTTCTGCTCAGTGTATTTATCTTTTGGTCTCCCTCTACGACTTTTACCCTCCGCGCTGCCTCCCAGCACTAAATTGGTGATCCCTTGAGGCCTCAGAACATGTGCTACCAACTGATCCCTTCTTCTAGTTAAGTTGTGCCACAAATTTCTCTTCTCCCCAATTCAATTCAATACCTCCTCATTAGTTATGTGATCTACCCATCTAATCTTCAGTATTTTTCTGTAGCACCACATTTCGAAAGCTTTTATTCTCATCTTGTCCAAACTATTTATCGTCCATGTTTCACTTCCATACATGGCTACACTCCATACAAATTCTTTCAGGAACGTCTTTCTGACATTTATCTATACTCGATGTTAACAAATTTCTCTTCTTCAGAAACGCTTTCCTTGCCATAGCCAATCTACATTTTATATACTCTCTACTTCGACCATCATCAGTTATTTTGCTCCCTAAATAGCAAAACTCATTTACTACTTTCAGTGTCTCATTACCTAATCTAATTCCCTCATCATCACCCGGTTCAGTTCGACTACATTCCATTATCCTCGTTTTGATTTTGTTGATGTTCATCTTAGCTCTTCCTTTCAAGACACTGTCCAATTCCATTCAACTGCTCTTCCAGGTCCTTTGATGTCTCTGACAGAATTACAGTGTCATTGGCAAAACTCAAAATTTTTATTTCTTCTCCATGGATTTCAATTCCTACTCCGAATTTTTCTTTTGTTTCCTTTACTACTTGCTCAATATACAGATTGAATAACATCGGGGATAGGCTACAACCCTGTCTCACTCCCTTCCCAACCACTGCTTCCCTTTCATGCCCCACGATTCTTATAACTGCCATCTGGTTTCAGTACAAATTGTAAATTGCCTTTCGCTCCCTGTATTTTATCCCTGCCCCCCTTAGAATTTGAAAGAGAGTATTCCAGTCAACGTTGTTAAAAGCTTTCTCTAAGTCTACAAATGCTAGAAACGCAGGTCTGCCTTTCCTTAATCTAGCTTCTAAGATAAGTCGTAGGTTCAGTATTGCCTCACGTGTTCCAACATTTCTACGGAATCCAGATTGATCTTCCCCGAGGTCGGCTTCTAACAGTTTTCCCATTCGTCTGTAAAGAATTCGTGTTGGTATTTTGCATCCATGACTTATTAAGCCGATAGTTCGGTAATTTTCATACAGTCAACACCTGCTTTGTTTGGGATTGGAATTATTATATTCTTTTTGAAGTCTGAGGGTATGTCGCCTGTCTCATACATCTTGCTCACCAGATGGTAGAGTTTTGTCAGGGCTGGCTCTCCCAAGGCTAGCAGTAGTTCTAATGGAATGTTGTATACTCCCGGGGCCTTGCTTCGACTTAGGTCTTTCAGTGCTCTGTCAAATTCTTCACGCAGTATCATATCTCCCATTTCATCTTCATCTACATCCTATTCCATTTCCATAATAGACCCTCTATATACTCTTTCTACCTTTCTGCTTTCCCTTCTTTGCTTTGAACTGGGTTTCCATCTGAGCTCTTGATGTTCATACAAGTAGTTCTCTTTTCTCCAAAAATCTGATTTCCCTGTAGGCAGTATCTATCTTACCCCTAGTGAGATATGCCTCTACATCCTTACATTTGTCCTCTAGCCACCCCTGCTTAGCCATTTTGCACTTCCTGTCGATCTCATTTTTGAGACGTTTGTATTCCTTTTTGCCTCCTTCATTTACTGCATTTCTATATTTCCTGCTTTCATCAATTAAATTCAATAAGTCTTCTGTTACCCAAGGATTTCTACTAGCCCTCGTCTTTTTATGTACTTGATCCTTTGCTGCCTTCATTATTTCGTCCCTCAAAGCAACCCACTCTTTTTCTACTGTATTTCTTTCCCTCGTTCCTATCAATCGTTCCCTAATGCTCTCCCTGAAACTCTCTAAAATCCATGGTACTTTAAGTTTATCCACGTCCCATCTCCTTAAATTCCCACGTTTTTGCAGTTTCTTCAGTTCTTATCTACAGTTCATAACCAATAGATTGTGGTCAGAGTCCACATCTGCCCCTGGAAATGACTTACAATTTAAAACCTGGTTCCTAAATCTCTGTCTTACCATTATATAATCTATCTGAAGCCTTCGAGTATCTCCAGGCCTCTTCCATGTATACAACTTTCTTTCATGATTCTTGACCCAAGTGTCAGCTATGATTAAGTTATGCTCTGAGCAAAATTCTACCAGGCGGCTTCCTCTTTCATTTTTTAACCCTATTCGATATTCACCTACTACATTTCCTTCTTTTCCTTTTCCTGTTATCGAATTCCAGTCACCCACGACTATTAAATATTCGTCTCCCTTCACTATCTGCATAATTTCTTTTACCTCATCATACATTTCATCAGTCTCTTCGTCATCTGCAGAGCTAGTTGGCATATAAACTTGTACTACTGTGGTAGGCGTGGGCTTCGTGTCTATCTTGACCATAATAATGCGTTCACTATACTGTTTGTAGTAGCTTACAGCACTCGTATTTCTTTTATTCATTATTACATCTACTTCTGCATTAGCCCTATTTGATTTTGTATTTATAACCCTGTATTCACCTGACCAGAAGTCTTATTCCTCCTACCACCGAACGTCACTAATTCCTACTATATCTAACTTTAACCTATCCATTTCCCTTTTTAAAGTTTCTAACTTACATGCCCGATTGAGAGATCTGCCATTCCACATTCCGTTCCGTAGAACGTCAGTTTTCTTTCTTCTGATAACGACGTCCTCCTGCGTAGTCGCCGCCCGGAGATCCGAATGGGGGACTATTTTAGCTCCGGAATATTTTACCCAAGAGGACGCCATCATCATTTAACCATACAGTAAAGCTGCATGCCCTCGTGAAAAATTACGGCTGTAGTTTCCCCTTGCTTTCAACCGTTCGCAGTACCAGCACAGCAAGGCCGTTTGGGTTAGTGTTACAAGGCCAGATCAGTCAATGATCCCGACTGTTGCCGCTGCAACTATTGAAAAGGCTGCTGCCCCTCTTCAGGAACCACACGTTTGTCTGGCCTCTCAACAGATACGCCTATGTTGTGGTTGCACCTACCGTACGGCTATCTGTGCCGTTGAGGTACGCGAGCCTCCACACCAACCTTAAGTGCAATGAATATGTTGGCCAACTGTACTAAAATTATGCATAAATAGAAATTTGGACTGATATTCAAAGATGGAGGATAAAATAATTGTGAGAAAGAGAGCTAAGTTTTGGATATGCTAAAGATGTTGGTTTGGTAGACTTACATCAGTTACGAGCTATAACTAAACAGATGCTGGCCTGACACACTGATAAGAGGTTAAAGGTAATCAGATAGATATACTCTTAATAATATAAATAGATATATGTACAGTAATATGATACTGATATGTGGCCATGGATCTACTGAGTTTTGTGAGTTACTTAAGCTGTTGTACATTTGGAGAAAATACCAAAGGAGGCAAGCAAATATATGGGTAAAAGCTGTTTGTTTGTTGGTGTATTTGTTAATGAGGCTGTATGTTCTTTGGACCTAGTTGGTTCCAGTTACCTTTTTTGTTTACAAAGTATGTCAGTTTATATGTCATTTAATACGACAAAGGAAGGAGCCCGTGTCCAGCGGAGGTAATCTGTTTTAGTTGATTTATTTTCGCAGTTAGAGCCATATTATGAAATAGTGTTTTGCTTCTCCTCTAGACAGTGCCACAGGTTACCCAAAACTCGTAATACAACACGCACATGTCGTATTACCACATATAAATCACATGACGATCGTGGTTTAAACCTTTGAAACGAGTCGTGGACATACATGAACGGTGACTGGTATCAGTAATCTTGCTGTTTCATTCGATATCAATAACAGTCACGGTGGGTAAAAACGAAACAATGTGAATGTTCAGATACATTCATCTCGTCTTGAGCTAACCCTTGTCTTCATAATGCTCTGCTTAAACCATAACAAAAGACATTTGTAAGGTATCGGCGTCCAGAAAGCAATAAGTTTCGCGTAATCGCATTACACACATGCCGTTTTTGTGTCTTGTTCTTACAAATTTTTAGGTATCAATGCTTCATCCCAACAAATAATTCTATTGGGCTGCTCTGGCAACAAAATTACAGAATATCTAACCGTAACAGTTTACATTAATGTAGCGAAATCTGTAGGTAAGTGACTTAAATTAATGTATAGATGTCGACGGTATCCAAGAATTAATAGTAACCGTTGTTTGTGTCTTACACAGGAGCTACACGTGGCTTTTCACTAGTACCTGGAACTATATGGATTGCATTAATGTTAAAGTATGAGTTTCAGTCGACTCGCAATGCGAAAACAATAATCGAATTGGGTCCACTGATGCCCACTTCGGATAAGGCTCCGAACATTCGGGACGAAGATATAACTAAAAGCCTGATTATGTTTTTCTGACATTTTATCTACGTTCTATCGGTGTTGTAAAGGGGCTTATGATTTATAAAGTTTTCAGATTTCTGAAAGAACACGATCATTAAGTGTGGATGGAACAGATCTCGTTTGATGGATTCATTACTTCAGAGAGTCTTTCTCTTGGATCAGCGCTTCTAGTGAAAGCTACCGTTTATCCAGTAATGGCTGAATAATACCTGTTCTGCGAAGTCGCTGACCAGACACGGTTATATGTCTCTTGAAACCGGAAAGGTCAGTAATGGTAGAAGCCTATCCGTTGCTAATTAACAATCTCGACACTCAAAGGCAAATTAATTTACCATTCATACCGTATCGGTTTACATGTATACATCAACCATCCGCGCCGGGGCCGCATTTATAGCTTAATTGCTGTCGCAGACACGTTTCTGGCACCCTCTGCTTTACACGAAATGTTTGAACTGCCCATCTGCCGCATATTTCTCGAACTTGACTCGTCACCACAGTCGCTTACAAACAGCTGATGTCACAACTTTGTAAGGGCAGCACGACATTGACGACGGGATCGAGGAAGAACAGGATAGGAATGCGGTCGTGTTATTTTAAAACAATCATCTCGGTATTCATTTTCATGAATTTGAATAATTAAGGAAAATCTAAATTTGAATGGCCGTATGTAGAATTCAACCGCCGCCAGTGTTAGCAGTGCGGCACTTGGATGAAGTGGATCGAACACGAGATCTCAGGAATGTATTTGATAAGGACGGAACTCTTTTCCAGCATCCTTTCAAAAATAGGCTTATCAGCCACGCTCGACAGCAATCATTTCATAATTATGAAACAATTAGCGCAGTGAACCACTAAAATTGACAGCCTATTTGAATCTTTGAAGATATCATATACCTCAAAACATAGCAACGGGTTTTTCGTATTCATATGCCCCTCAGGCCACCCGGATTTAGGTTGTACGTGAGTTCTCTAGACCGTTTAAGGCGAAAATAGAGATGGATCATTTGGAATGGTGCGGTGGATTTTCTTTCTCATCCTTCCGTCATTCGACCTCGTGCTCTAATGACCTAGCCCTTGACGGGACCTTAAATTCCTTAACACACTTCCCTTTCTTCCCACTCGTATCAGAGTTCAAATATGGCTTCAGCGCTAAATAATTATCCATACTTACAGTTTCATTATTTGCGAATTCTTCACTAGCTATTATCAAGGTCTAAATACCACATCGTGTCTCTAACATATAGTGGTAAACTCCATAAGCGTTCCTAAAGGTAAGTACGATTTGTGCTTCTAATGTGCACTTCATGACTGATTCTCTCAGATGGAGCAGAAGGTCACAACAGTTACGTTAACCTAATTTCTTTATATTCTATACAGAAATTGTTCATCAATTTGACCAACATGGAAACCTCACCAACATCTTCAATACTGGAAGTTAGTGCTTGTAATAAATCGAAACACGAGCAGTTATATTTTAGGGTCAGCAAGCATTTCCATCGTGCAAGCTACACATTTTCTTTCTTGCTGGTTGAATTTAGAGGCCATCTTTTTTCGACTGGTAGGAAGTCTATAAAATTTTGTACGACAGACGATAAGAGAATAACCCGTTATAGTTGTATTTAACTCACCGTGTCAACTTTGATAGAACATTAAGTGTGAATTATTCATTGCGCACCAAACTGACGGGTACTATGAAATTTTGACAGATTTAAACTGTGCGCCAAACCACGAGTACAGCCCACACCTTCTTTCTTTCCACAAAAAGTGAAGGGTTTGGAATCAACCTCTGGTCTGGCAAACAACAATGTCTGTGTTATTCTCAGGACCTTCAGTGATTAAAACAAAATTGCGCCATGTAAATTTTGTTTACGCGATTCAAATTGGTAGGTACTCTTCGTTTCAAAGTGTAACATTGGAGCTGGCAGCACCTCGAAGAGCTGTTAATAGTACTGTCCTCAGAGGAATTCATAAAATAGCTATGTACCATAACACTCTCTGAAAGCATTTCAATACTTATTTTGGTGCCATGGGCAACACTCTTTACCGTTTTACAAAGCTTCTTCTTCATCTGCTATGCATTAGGCTTTTCTCGGCCTACTGCAACTAACTTTGGTCATTCCATTCTTTTCCTGGCCTTACAATGAATCCCTCACAATGAATCGTTTACCTTGAGGAATGATTTGCCAAATATTTAGTGGTAATCTTGACTCTTGTATTCGCAACAAATATAATAACAATTTTTGCCTATTTTGTTCAATATTTACTTTTATATGAAACATTTTCAATTCCATCCGTATGTCTATATTTCTTTTATAATCTTACTTTGTATATCCTGGTATGTTTCTGAGGAATTTCGTTTCATTGGACTGTAATCTTACTTCACCTTTTTTGTCATTGCACAGGGTTTACGGCAATGTTGGTATCGAAATAACTTTATTAACTCAAGATAAGTTTCTGTACTTTTTATTTTGGAGTCGTCTTCTAATGGTACCGTTTGGTTGACTGGACTACTCAGTTTTTGTCTTTTTTATTTGTCTCCTATGTACGATAACGTGGTTCCCAAAAATTTAAATCTAACTTCTTGTTCCATGATCTCGTTTCCTGTTACTACACTGCCGTGCAATACCTAAGGACGAAACTAAGTTTTACATGATGTGCCACTTCCAAGAAACACAGCACGATGAAATTTGGACCTCTCTTATGAAAAACTGGTACAGAACAACGCAGAAGGTAACTGAAAGAAATGCGCAATGAGTCCAACAGAAATGTCACATTTATTCAAATGCACTAATTACAGCCGGTCGCTGTGGCTGAGCGGTTCTAGGCGCTTCAGTCCGGAACCGCGCTGCTGCTACGTTCACAGGTTCGAATCCTGCCTCGGCATGAATGTGTGTGATGTCTTTAGGTTAGTTAGGTTTAATTAGTTCTAAGTCTAGGGGACTGATGACCTCAGATATTAAGTCCCATAGTGCTTAGAGCCATTTGAACCATTTTTTTACACTAATTACACTGAGGTCCCATCGACTTATTATGATCCCTTGGACGTTAAAAGAAGCAGAGTATGGCTAGTAACAGCGCATGTGATCACCACAGACGGCAATGAATGCTCTGGAACGTACTGCAACACTGGTCACAAAATTGGTAAGACGTTCTTGTGGTAGAGCTTCACAGTCTTCCACAGGTGTGGTTGACAACTGACGGATCTTCGTTGGTGGACGTCAAATTGCAACAGTACGTCTCCCCAACGCATCCGGCATACGCTCGATGTGATTTAAGTTGGGGGAACGGGCAGACCAGTCCAGCCGCTGAATAATGTATCGCCCCAGGAGCTACTCCTGCGTTGTTCGACGCGGTCGCGCATTGTCATCCATAAAAATTAAGTCATAGCCGAATGCATGTGTGAAAAAAGACGCTCTCGGTGGAGAAGCATAGTGTCGCAGTAACGTTGACTGGTCAATTTATCGTGTTCAAAGATTTGGAGCTCAGTCTGTCGAGACAACATTATGTCTCCACGACCATAACACCTGGACCACCAAAATGATCATGTTTGACAATGTTCCTGGGTACATTACATGTTACTACCTCTCGCCGTACGATGGAAAGACCGGAATGCTACTCAAACCGAATCTGGTCTTATCCCAGAATGGCATGCGATATCACTCCTCCTTGGTCCAGTCCCTAGGCTCCTGGCAGCAACGCCGTGGTGCCGTGGTCAACGGAACACAAGTTACTGATCATAGAGCAAAGAGAGACCATCATCATGCAGCAGCTACACCACTGTGAAGCATGAGATTGTGTGCCTTATAGTCCTGTTAAATGTGACTGCAGTTGCACCCGCCGTTTGGCGCAAGTCCCTTCTTCACTGCTGCACAATGTAGCAGTCATCTTATACTATAGTTGACCATGTTTGACCATCTCCTCCCTGTCAGGCAGCGGATACTGTGGTTCTAAACGCTGCCCATGCACGTGAAATAATGCTGTGAGCAATACCAAACTCTTTGGCTACACCCTTCATCCTTCGTCCGTCTTCCAGTTTCCCGATGATTTTTCTCTCTGTGATGTCATCAAGATGTCGTGTCCGCGCTATGTTGGAATGAAGAATATCACTGCAGTGCACCGTAACTGATCGCCGGTTGACACATCCTTTCTTTTCCCGTCCTTGCAACTGCCTCATGTTACCGGACCAGCAGCGTTTGGCGCTATGTCATACTGACTTCACACCATGTCCCGTCTAGCATTCTACCCATCACTGGGAAGTGTTTGGTAAAATGCTCCAGCACTTTCATTCATTTCAACAGGAGTGTCAATATTATGCGTGATTTTATTCACCTCGACCGTAACTTTTGCAGTGCAGTGTGTTTTTGTCGCTTTTGTACTTACAGGTTCTTTCTCACAGAACAACACCGCTCTTGTTTTTTTGTATTGATATTGCTATGTTATGTACCTGGCAAATCTTGTGCAGTTCACAGACAGCGCTCTGTAGTTCACCTCGCTATTCGAGAATACGGCTTGATCACTTGCAAAAAGCGTCATCATTTTGCAATCTTACTGTATAAAACCATATGTGTGACTCTGTAGTTTTATGTTCCATTCCCTTGCAATTTTATCAGTTTATGTATTAAAGAGTAGTGTGTGACTGAGCCGTACCTACTCATATCGATAGTCGTTCTCTAGAAGTTACCAGTGCTGGTTTCCGAGCAACAGGTCCGCCAGCCGCTCCCGAGACGGCGCTCGGCCTGTCCGCTTGTGAAGCTCGAAGGGCCTTTCCGTGCCGCACAGTGGGCCATCTCGTTTCAAAACATGGACGTAATAGAAATAAGACAGGTGCTCGTTCTGGCTGTAGTCCCGCGAAATGTCGTGCAGACTGCACTGCTGCATACTTGCCTAATGCTGCAGTGTCATCTGCTTTCAAGTCAACGTGCCGCAAATGTTGAAGGTAAACAGTGAATCGGACAACGATACATTTTTCAGATACTGTCTGAACGACTTATTTATCATATGACAGCGATACTGTCTAGTTGTCAGAATAAAATAAGATGGGTAGCGCTCCAAAGGCGTTTTTATGACATTTTTAACCGGTGTAATGATATATACGGGTATCGACTTAAAACTAAAACTATTGCCAATATTATCCGAAACTGGCTATAAAATTTTCTTTGCACGGCTCTACTTTTGTAAATGACTCTCCAACCACATTAATAGCATAGTTAACGAGTTCAGATGTATTTGCGGGCACGTATTCGCACGTTTTTAGTGCACAGTCATTCTACTAGCGTGGAGTAGTACCACGCGGTAAAAATCTCTCTCTCATTATTGCAGTTATCTCATCAAGTATTATCTGCACAAAAAATGTGATTAGGGTTTTCTGTAGAATTCTTGGGGAACTGTTCGAAATTATGTTTTTTTTTTTTCGCACATTGGCAAAAAAGTTTTTACAGGATCAAAATTTCACCTTGCATCTTCGGATCAATCCAACTCTAGAGTCCAGAAAATGACAGCTAAGAATATAAACAGATGTTGCAAAAGACTGCTTTACGAACCGTCTCCCAGTGGACAACCCGACGGCGACGAACCATCTGAAGGCACTAATGTCACAAGCGACGAAAGTGACTGTAGGTAATTTCGGCTTCTAATTCGTTATCAGTAATCTCACAATATTTTATATCCCGATTTTTCATCAAATCTGCTAAATATATGATTTTTCATTTGTCAAATGGGATCCGCCATTTTGAACTTAGTAATTCAGACATGGGATTCTTAGTCATCGACCCAAACAATACAGTTTTGTAGTGTTCCGAAGCGAGCTGGAGCACTGTGTGCCGGTTTGATTCAGTCTGTTCCTTGCCTCTCACTGGAGCCCTTTGGAAGAGTCGACACAGTCCAGTCACTGGCTGAGCGCGGCACGCTGTGGCAGTGCCGAATTCAAGAGGAATTGGGTGTACTGGCTGGAGGTCGAAGGCCGGAGACAGTAATACACAGTGCAGTACGTGGTACGATAGTTCACAAACAGCAGTTGGATGCACTGGTGCACTGGCTGTGGAAGCGTGCTCGGCCTACCTTGCTTAACCCTGGGTGACAGCAAGTGGTTTTCGTGAGATCTATCGGACCATTTAAAGGTTAACCACATGATCGCCTCCATTTCATATTCAGGGTCGCAACACACCGGCAAATCATTGACGCGTAAAAGCTTTCTTGCGATTTTCTCGGAATCGTCCAGGTAGTACACCTTACAACTTGCACATCATATTGCCCTAATGGACTACTGAAAGTTTTAAGTAAATCCGTGATCGGAACGTCTTGGCCCTCCATTGTAAGTAAGCAAAAATTTTCAATCTTCATGTGAATGCTATTTATTTGGTTGCCTAGCACTTCCACTCCCAGCTCCTCACCCTCTATTTTTCACTGACGTTACTAGTGGTGTGTCTGCTGAACAGGGTGTTCAGAAAACGGTGGGTGTGATTAGAAAACATGTACCTGACAGGCTGCCTCAAGGTGGCTGGACAGGGCAGGTGAGCGAGCACTGCTGAGCCACTGCAGAAGGTGAGGGCTGCTGTCCATCAGGCTGCTGAACGGACAAAACTTGGAATTCCGGTGATGGTTAGCTAAATTACAACCCCGCAATATGACCAAGATCTGGCTATGCTGATACTAAAAGGTTCTAACATTCACTAAAACATAAAACCACCAAACAACTCGATAGTTTTACACAGCATTGCTATACTCTCACTGTGTCAAATAAAGCCTGAACATTAGTCAAAATGTATTGGCCCCAGGATGATTTCGATGGGTCAATTTGACCCAGGCTTTACTTGTGCCTCCATATTGTTTTTAATTTTTTTTACCATTTCCTTACTGTCTTCTTGATAGTATGTATTTTTTGTGTTACGATAATTTTGTGCCACGCGTATCTATATATTTTACATGTAAGATATATGTAATTTTATTGTAATTCTAGGTCTCGGCCCAATACCAGAATTAATATCAGTGCTTTGTTAAGAACGCAGAGACACACACAGAGAGAGAGAGAGAGAGAGAGAGAGAGAGAGAGAGAGAGAGACAGAAGAAAACAGAGACCACTGAAGGACTAAGACGAAATTATACTACGGGAAAAGTGCGCCAATTTTGTGAGAAGAGAACTGTTTACCGGTAAGTGAAGAAGGAAGAAATTTGATCAATGTGGTTCGTTGAAGATATATGACGACGACAGTGGTACTGACAGATAAGGCGACATTTGCGTTCCCGATTTTTTACTCTGTGTCTTGTAACAATCAATACTTTAGAGAGGAAGGCGAGTGCGCAAAAGGAGAAGATCGCAAGAGGAGTAAGAATCAGAAGAAAGTAGATACAGAAGAGGAAAGGGATTCGGGAAGATTCATCGTAGAAGCCTCAGGACATGTCAGAGATAGCCGATGTGGAATAATTCAGCTACGCCACAATCATCGTAGATATATGAGTATAATTTACATTCGAAAAGAGGCTCTGAACTATTATGCAGCAGAGATTATTACATTGAACTAATGTCGTTGGTGCAGTAAACTGTATTACATGGTTAGATGGAGTCATTACTGATACAGTATCTAAGGGCCGAGCATGAAATACTGTTTAACGCTCAAAATTATGAATAAATGGGAGAGCTGCATGATGAAGAGTATGTTGCCAGCTGTCTAAGGTTAATATTAAGTGGTGTTTTCTATGATCAGTGGTCGGTTGCATCTTGTCATTTTTTACGGTGGAGCAGTGTAAATTGGTTCCTGTTTTTCAATGTGTTTTGACAGTGGAACCCTCCAGAGTAGACATCGCAGTATTATTAGTTTCTGGAGTCGCTCCATACGATTTATGGAAAACGTAGCAGAATATGCTCCAGATCAACGATAAACGAGACAACGAACAGTCGGCATCAAAGATATCGCTGCTGTCACCACAGGTAGGGAGCAGCTGAAAACATATCTATGCTGTCACACAGTCAGTTGACAACTGGCGTTTGTAAACACAAAATTCGTGAGTATAAACATTTAAAGTGAGTCACATGTGTTCGTCTTAGCGTTAGATTTATGACTTGCATAAGTCTCTCGCAGTAACTCAGCAGATAAAAAATTATGTACTATAAATGACCAGTTCAATGAAAGGACTTTACATAATTTTTCACGTAACGAAGCACGTCGACATAGTGGTTTACTTGGAAGACACTAGTTTACTACTTTCCTACTCTACAGACATTACAAAACTGAGGTGTAAAGAATGGTTTTTTACAAAATTATTGGAGTTACACTGCTCCCTTGGTTTATTGATACTTTGGAACACTGCCTAGGCACATTCCCAGAAGCTTTATTATCAAATCACCACTTACCCTCAAATATTAATATACTGTTTATCTACTTATGTAAATAATTTATATGTATTCATTTTGTGTGTGGTATTAGTGTTTTGTGGTCGCAACCTCGGTGACAGATGTTTATTTGCTTATAAGATGCGTGGCTGAGCTGCAGCAATATTTAACTTTTGACATAGCAGTGTTAACCGAATAGTAATAGCAATAGGAACCAGTTAAAGGTAATCAGCAATATTTACGACGCTTATAATTCATCCTGCCACTAACAATGCCCATTCCCAAATAAAGACCAGGAACAAGAAGGCGGTTACTCAAACTGTATAAGATTCAAGCATGTCAACGAACCTGTCATGTAAATTTGGAGAAATTAGTTCTGCCTTCACAGAATTGAGATACGCTTGTAGTGCACTGGAAAAGTATGATGCAAACTGATTATCTGTGCCTCTTAAGAAATCACATAGAAGTCTCATGCTAATCTGGAAAACCCAGCTGACACTCTGCCGTAGCGTCACATATCTATTGCATATAAACAAGTCGCTTTTATCTTTACACGCTAAAACGATCTCATCGATGTGAGTGAAAGATTCAGAACACAAATGCGGAAAATTACCGGGAATGTGTATAAAGGTATTACGAGGTCGTTGTTCATCAAACCTTGCCAGATCTCCTGCTTAGCAACAAGCAGCGTGTCAGGTTACGTGACACGGCGAGAGAGTGCTTCCCCTCGTATCTGACGGTTCTTTGACCGGCAGAGATAAGCGTTTTAGCTACTGTCGCCTCTGATAATATCCGCGACGGCGTCGCTACTGTGTGTGGAAGACACGAGAAACCATTTCTGTTGATACCTAACAGAATTTACTGCGGTATTAAGTACCAACAGCCTTAAAGGAAAGCTCAACAGTATTTTAGGATTAAATTCTTAAAATACTACTTTCCAAATACATTACTTTTTGTTTCTAATTAAAAATGTTCCAAAACTTTCTTCGTCAACATCATGCTTTCTGCCAACCTCAGTGCGTTTTCGTTGTTTATATCTGTAAAATATAAAGTGATAATTACTAAAACTACTCCTAAAACAGTTTTTGTTTGCAATTGTCATTCCCTTAATTTTACGTCATAGGGGCATGTTAGACCCGCTGTTCATTATCGTGTATTACAACTTAACTATGTCAATTTGAATCTCGTTGCCAAGTTGACTCATCACTTTATATCTAAATGTAATTTTGTTGTCCTGTATTTGCAGTTAAGACTGAGTCTGTGCAAGTACATTTTTCTTTAACCGTTACCAAACTAAAAATAATTTCCTCTAAAACGAAAACTGAGCAACTCCCATGGCGTTACGCAACAACACAATATTTGTATTGTGTAGCGATACAGGTCAATGGAATAATAATTTAAATCTTGGTATTAGTGTGATATACACTGGACATAAAAGAATGTAAACAGATGGTCATGCAATCAATTCTTCAGACGTTCTTACGACATCAGAGAAATGTGCTTTACAAACAATGAAAGATGATCACGTCAGACGTTTTGACAGAGTCGTCTGTGGTCTCGAGTATCGAACTGGGTTATTAAATAATCATCATTAAGTCTTGGTGTTCTTGCATTGGCCGTGTTTGCAAATAAAAATAATTGGATGTGATGTCCGCTTGTTACGCAAAACACTATTTTTTCATATAGATCCATACACTTTTCAGCACTTTTGTGCCATCTTTAATTGGTTTTCCTTTACTTAAATCTTGGTCTCTCGTTCTGACAATAAAAATGATCAGCAATGGTTGCCGAAGACTTCCGGCATACAGAGCCACTCTCATTCAGCCAACAGCCTTGTCAAAGAGGGCACTCTGTTGGCCTTGGGGTGGGAAACTACCCTAAAGGCTCAAGAATCAGTGATGTAGTGGGGGTCAGTGAAGTTAAATGGAAAGAAGACAAGGATTTCCTATCAGATGAGAGTAGGGTAATATCAGCAGTAGCATAGAATGGTATAACGGGAGCAGCATTCTGTACGAACAGGAAGGTACGTAAGAGAGTGTGTTAATGTGAACAGTTCAGTGATAGGATTGTTCTCATCAGAATCGACAGCAAACCAACACCGACAACGATCGTTCAGTGTACACTGCGACGTCGTAAGCCGAAGATGAAGGGAGAGAAAAAGAATAAGAAGATATTGCGCAGGTAATTCGGTACGCAAATGGATATGGAAAGCTGATAGTCCGGAAAGTTGTAAGAGTTGGAGCAGAATAAAGGATTACGGCAGAATATGCGCTTGGTACTAGGAATGAAAGAGGAGAAAGACCAATTGACTTCTGTAACAAATTTCAGTTCATAATAGCGAGTACTGTCTGCAAGAATCAGAAGAGAAGAACGTATACTTGGAAAAGCCCGGGAGATACGGGAAGATTTCATTTAGATTACATCATGGTCAGACAGAGGCTCCGAAATCTGATACTGGACTTTAAGACGTACCAAAGAGCAGATATAGATTCAGATCATAATGTAGTAGTGATAAAGAGTAGGCTGAAGTTTAAGAGATTAGTCAGGAAGAGTCAACACGCAAAGAAGTGGGATACGAAAGAACTAATGAATGAAAACACACGCTTGAAGTTCTCTAAGGCTGTAGATAAAGCAAAAATACTCCAGTAGGCAGTACAGCTGAAGAGGAATATAGACATCTCTAAAACGAGCAATCACATTAGCTAGAAAGAAAAACATAGGTACAAAGAAATTAACCGCGAAGAAACCATGGGTAACAGAAGCAATACTTCAACTGATCGATGAAAGAAGGAAGTACAAAAATGTTCAAGTAATTTCAGGAATATAGAACTACATGTTGCTGGCGAATGAAATAAATTGTAAGTACAGGAACGCTGAAGCGAAATGGCTCCATGAAAACTGTGAAGAAATCAGAAAAGAACTGTTGGAAGGACTGAATCACCATATAGAAAGTCAAAACAACCTTCCATGAAATTATAAGCGAGGGTCGTAATATTAAGAGTGCAATGGGAATTCCGTTGTTAAATGCAGAGATGAGAGCGGTTAGGTGGAAGCAGTACACTGAAGGCATTTATGAGGAGGAAGATTCGTCTGAAGTGATAGAAGAAGGAGATGGAGTCGAATTGGAAGAGTCAGGGGATCAGAATTCGAATCAATTTAGAAGTTTGGAAGACTTAAGATCAAATAAGGCAGAATGGATACATAACATCCCATCAGGATTTCAAAAATCACTGGGGGAAATGGCAGCAAAACGACTATTCACATTCGTGGGGAACATATGAGTCTGGCGATACACTATATGACTTCTAGAAAAATATCATTCACACAACCCCGAAGAGTGCAATAGCTAAGAAGTACGAGAATGATCGCACAGTCAACTTAAAAGCTCACGCATCCAAGTTGCTGACAAGAATGATATACAGAAGAACGGAAAACAAAATTGAAGATGTATTAGATGACGATCAGTTTGGCTGTAGGAACGATAAAGCCACCAGAGATGCAATCTGACGTTGCTATTTATCACGAAAGCAAGACTAAAGAAAAATCAAGCCGACTTCATAGAATTTGTCGACCTGGAAATAGCGTTCAACAGTGTAAATGTTGCAACATGTTCAAAATTCTGAGGAAAACAGGGGTAAGCTATAGGGAGAGACGGTAATATACAACATGTACAAAAGCAAAGAGGGAATAATAAGAGTGGAAGACCAACAACGAAGTGATCAGATTAAAAAGTGTGTTGGACAGGATGTAGCCTTTCGCCCCTACTGTTCAATCTATACAAGTGAGAAGCAATGATGGAAGCAAACGAAAGGTTCAGGAGTGGAATTAAAGTTCAAGGTGAAAGGATATTAATGGTACGATTCGCTGATGACATCGCTATCCTCAGTGAAAGTGAAGAAGAATTATATGATCTTTTGAATGGAATGAACATTCTAGTGAGTACAGAATATGGACTGAAAGTGAAACGAAGAATGACGAAAGTCACGAGAAATAAAAACAGCGAGTTACTTAAAATCAGGATTAATGGTCACGAAGTATATGAAGTTATGGAATTCTACTACTTAGGAAGCGAAACAACCAATGACACACGGAGCAAGGACACCAAAGCAGATTAGTTCTGGCAAAAAGGGCTTTCTTGGCCAAGAGTAGTCTACTAGTATCAAACATAGGCCTAAATTTGAGGAAGAAATCTCTGAGAATGTATCTTTGGAGAACAGTGTTGTGTGGTAGTGAAACATGGACTGTGGGAAAACCGAAACAGAAGAGAATCTAAGCATTTGTGATGTGGTGCTGCAGACAGATGTTGAAAATTAGATGGACTGTTAAGGTAAGGAATGAGTAGGTTCTGCACAAAATTGGAGAGAAAAGGAATACGTGGAAAAGACTGACAAGAAGAAGGGACGGGATGACAGAATAATTTCCATGGTATTAGAGGGAGCTGTAGACGTTAAAAACTGTAGAGGAAAAGAGAGACGGGAGCAAATAATTGAGGTCGTAGGCTGTAAGAGCTACTGTGATATGAAAAGGTTAACACAGGAAAGGAAGTCGTGGCGAGTCGCATCAAACCAGTCAGAAGACTGAAAAAAAGGCTGAAACAGACTGACGAATCGCACACCCTTGTATCAAAACAGCAGTCACAAAATTTTCGTGTAACATACGAGACAATATTGTGCATGAAAATAATAAAATCAGACCACAGTGGTCTTACAAACAGGTGCAATATCATCTTTGTAATTAGTTTTACATGTTAAAGCGAACATACTGAACATTAAATTTACCTGTTCCTGGATGTTGGTACGTGATGATGAACAATGCCCTGGTCATACTTTGCAGTAACCATTGCTGTTGCCGGCCATTGTGGCCAGTCTGGAACCGCGCGACCGCTACGGTCGCAGGTTAGAATCCTGCCTCGCGCATGGATGTGTGTGACGTCCTTAGATTAGTTAGGTTTAAGTAGTTCTACAATCTAGGGGACTGATGACCTCAAATGTTAAGTCCCATAGTGCTCAGAACCATTTGAACCATTTGAACCGTTCCTGTTTCGAAAGGACTTAATACTGGCATTGGAAACTGGAGAATGACTATGGATAATGATATGCGAACGAATTGCCAGATGACTGTAGGCACTTTTTTAAGTCATAAGAACTTAGAAGGTCGGGAATTTATAATTTCAAACTATTGTATCAGTTATTTTAAATTGCAGGCTACGACAGACAAATTTCTGGATTTTAATGAAATAATGGCTGTAAAATTTCTTTATAGAAAGTCACGACTGGTTTCGAAGAGGAGATGGACAGAGATGTGGAGGAGTAGGAGATGATCATAGAAAGGGGTGCGAAGGAGATGAACGGAGAGGAGAGAGAGGAAGGGACGGACACAGACAGGGAGAAATGTATTGAGAGAGGGGAAGGAGGAGGTGGTCAGGGAGACGCGATGGACAGAGAGAGGGGAGGAATATGTTAAAATACATGGATCAATTTTTATTAATGATTGTTTCCAATTATTAATAAACATACTATTGAACTAAAAGTAATAAACAACTGTTAAATGACAACTTCGAACTAGCTTCATCACGACTGCAAACCTTTTACGTTACGCACTCCGCTACCGATGAACGTATTAATAAAATAGAAATATTTTTAACGTAACAGCGCTCGATAATCTAATATTCGTTGAACATTTCGAGGTTCTTTGTGAATGGGTAGTACTGGTTTCGGATATTAATACCCGGGTACTGACCTTCACATCCGTAAATATGAAGAGAATCGAAGAGGGTGGAGCAGGCAGTGGCGTCCCCTTGTTATAGAAGCGTATACATGTCAACCACTGACCACTGTTAACTAAAGAAGTTAATTCTGTTCACTGCAACTCCTGTTCTGTCTTAGGCAGTCGCAATGTACACTTGAGCACCAGCCACTAGGCTCTGTTATGGCGTACAAGTCGCATACGCTTCACTCAGAAGCAACGTAATGATCTTCTGTGACGCTCAATACAGTGTGCGAATGAACATTTTTGCAATCTGAACCATTGCGAAATATTTTGGCGCCTAAAATCTTATCTGCGTTCCGCTATACGAAATACCCACAATCTCAGAACGCGGCCCGCGCGTGTTACTCAGTTTGATAATCATTTGATAAGAACCCAAAATATCGTAAGATACTCTCACATTCGTAACTTTCCGCCGGTGCTCTAATTACGTATGCCGTATGGGGCGACGCCCTGCGCCCCTTTACCCCGGCTGGCGCCTTCATAACGTGGCGTTAATGGCTCTGGCTCCAAACCGTTATCTCGCTGGCACCACGCCTTTCCTGAACGAGAGTGCCTCGTTAAGATTAAGGCAATGACAGAGCAACTTCTGTTCTTAAATGTGAAATCATATAATATTTTTAGTTGCCTGAAGATGGCGCTTCAGCTTTCGGCTACACAGGGATTCTGAATATTCAAATACAAACGGCAGAAGCGAGTCGAGGACTCTGAAACATGTACGTTACTCCTAATTAACGTAGGTCTGGAAACCAATTGTTTCCCCAATGCGACATATCACCACTGAGTAAGCGAATGCCTCAGAACAGAGCCCTGAGGATCGAAGGTGCATATAGGCACTTGAGGACAAGCACATAAAGACAAATATTCTACGTGGTGAAATTTCATGTGAAGGTAGTCTTCAACACATCACCTCAGTGAAGCCTTTACACGTTCCTAATGCGTTCACTACCATCTACGAAACCTTCTAGGAGTTCTTCGATACTGTCATCTGGGCTAGAATAAACTAAACCTTTTTCCAACTGCGACATAATCGCATATACAAACATTGATCCAATACTGTAAAATGTTTTTTTTTATTTTTTTATTTCAGTCTCTGATCACAATATGAATTCTTTAGACGATGACCGGTTTCAACCTGTATTGACCATCCTCAGATCTTTTTTAACTATATCCTAAAGTCATACGGCCATAATGGCATCGTCAAAACACATAAATATAATCAGCATAGCATCGTCACATGGATCTAAAATATGGTTTAGAATAGGCCACATCGTCCACATAGTGATTATTGCCAACTAGCTACTGAAGTACAGTCAAGATCTGAAGATGGTCAATACAGACTGAAACTGGTCATCGTCTAAAGAATTCATAGTGTGATCAGAGACTGAAATAAAAAAGCATTTTAAACCTTTTTCTTAACTACAAAAAACGAGGTATCTTGGAGACCAACGACCGATACACTTGTAAACGTAGGCTTTCGCCGCTGTTGTCACAGTCAGTACAATTCTTCTGGATTTGGGACGGCATGGTAAACTATAAAAATCTTTCGTCGAGCCCAGAATGTCTTTTATTTTCTTGTTGCTACGGAGAATTTTGCGCAGACGTTCAGTAATCCCTTGTACATATGATAGCAGGACGGTGTTTCGTGATTCGTTCTGCATTTCCCTATTGCTGTCCTCCTTTGGCCCCATAGTTTTATGAATCATCCTCATGTCGTGGCCATTTGTTCCAAAAATGGACGTGAGGTTCTGTAGGAGATTCATCGCTCATCCAGTAGTCTCTCTTAGTTAAGGTTTGCAGGGAGAAGGTCGACAGATTAACCTTCCAACAAGCTATAGGGTCAATTGAAAGTACCACCAGCCACCAGATGACGAAGTTCGACAAACTGCAACAGGAAACAAGGACCGATTTTGGACACGCGGTGAACAGCGGTGAACCTCTCCAGCCACACCTTGAGCGATGCAGCCACACAAATTGTTAGAGGGGTGAACTATACAATCGCACCAAAGCTAGTACCGAAAGAAGGCATTATCGAATGAGTGAAGGCTTCGGTTCGTCATCCACCACAACCAGAGGCAGAGAACATCCGGCAATAAACAGTACGAGTCTTGGCTCACGCAAAGCTTCCAAAGCAAAACATCAGTAAGGAGGAACGTTATGCCATCAAGAAGCTGAAGAACAACTCTCAGATAGTGGTAATAAGGGCGGACAAGGGAAATATCACCGCAGTGTAGGACACAGTAGATTATGAGAAGCGGATGAAGTGAACGCATTTACCATAAACTTAAGGGGGATCCGACGACCAAAATAATAAAATCGACGCAAACGCTGGTGAAGAAAACTAGGATGAATTTTGACACGGCCCGAAGACTCACTCCACAGGCACCAAGAATATATGGTGTTCCAAAACCCACAAAGAAGCATTTCCTTTACGGCCGATAGTGAGTAGTATTAGCTCACCAACCTACAAAATAGCAAAAGACTTGGATCCGAAGCTTAGACATCTAGTGAACCACACAGCTTCATACGTCTAGGACTCCACCCACTTTGTGGCATTTTTGAAAGAAAATCGTGTCTCGGGTACGGATCTGATGGTAAGTTTCCACGTGAAATCTTTCTTCACGAATGTACCCGTGACAGACCCCAGTAACATATTGCAGGTGGGCTGCTTCTGTGTTGGCAGCGCTGTGTAGAGCTTTGGATTGGATCTCTGACTGCGCTTTCTTTGTAAGAGACACTGTGGCTGGTCGGACTCGTTGTTGGAAGATAACCGCCAGTACTGTTGGGCAGTTGGAAGCTAGTCGCCAGCAGTGATGGAAGTACTGTTGGGCAGTTGGAAGTGAACAGCCAGCAGTGATGGATGTTACATGTGAGAAGTTAGCATTGATGGAGGGTAGAGGTCTGAAGTGTTAGCGTAGGCAAACGATCTGTACATATTCGACGAATATTACTCATGATTATATACCTTTGTACTAGATGTTAATGTGTTTGAAGTGGATGCCACATTATTAAGGTAAAATATACATTATTTGGTTTGCAACATAATCTTTCCTTTGCTAACCAGATGCCTATTAGTAGTTAGTGACTTTAGTAGTTAGAGTCTTTTATTTAGCTGGCAGTATTGACGCTAGCTGTATAGCAGTAGTTCGCGTAATGAAGATTGTGAGGTAAGTGCTTAATGAAATGTATAGGTTATTGTTAAGGTTTCTTTTTAGTTAGGCCATTCTTTTTAATTAATTATTTGAAGAAGTAATTTTTTTGAGCAGTCTGATTGCGTTGCGGTAGAATTTTGTGGGTCAGTGATGGCATGATAAGAAAAAATAAAGGGAAAGTAGGCTCAGTACGTTCAGTTTTTCTCAGCTGTTTCAGAATCAAATAACGCAGAAGTTTCATCTTCTCTGTCATTCTGCTACTTAAGTACAGACACACTCATGTAAATAAAGAAATCTGAGAGGAACTCTTAGCACCTTATATCTGCGAGCTAGTGGACCACTGTTTGACGACTACCTATTTCAAGTGGAAAGGGGGTTGTTTATACGAG
The DNA here is from genome assembly GCF_023898315.1 of Schistocerca nitens. NCBI lineage: Eukaryota > Metazoa > Arthropoda > Insecta > Orthoptera > Acrididae > Schistocerca > Schistocerca nitens. Next base: position 238,516,661 of record NC_064614.1, on the reverse strand, counting down.
CAGACGGACGCTGTAGCTATGGGTTCCCCTCTTTCGCCGGCCGCAGCAGACATTTTTATGCAAGCATTCGAAGAAACAGCACTCCAGTCCGCACCATTACGCCCAGAATGCTGGCTATGATACGTCGACGATACCTTTGTCATTTGGCCACACGGAGAAGAAGAGCTTCAGAACTTCCAACATTTCGATCAGCAGCACAGCAAAATTCACTTTACCATAAAGATAAAGATTGAAAAGAACGGAGTATTGCCTTTTCTCGAAGTGGAAGTTTAGCGTAAGCCTGATGGGAAGCTTGGACACAGAGTTTATAGGAAGCCCACCAACACAGACAGATACCTGCATGCATCCTCCCACCACTATCCTACGCAAAAGATATTGGCTCTGCAAACTTTAACTAAGAGAGGGTACAGCATCAGCGATGAACTACAGAATCCTCATGTCGATTTTTGGAGCTAATGGCTATGACACGAGGATGATACATAAAACTGTGGCACCAAAGGAGGAGAGCAATAGTGAAAAGCAGAATGAAGCATGGAACACCTTCACGCTACCATGTATACGAAGGGTTACAGAACATCTGGGCCAAATTCTCCGTCGAGCAGGTATTAAGCCGATTTTTCGTTACAACAACAAAATAAAAGACGTTCTGGGCTCGACGAAAGATACAAAGGACAAGTTTCATGACACCGGAGTTTATGAAATCCGGTGCGAATGTTGACTGGTGTATGTAGGCGAGACTGGGCGTCCAATAAGCACAAGGTTATCTGAACACGATAGATAGGTCCGTCTAGTCAAGAAATCAGCGGTGGCAGAACCCAAGGAGCAGAGCAGGATGAAGATCGAATTTCGAGAGGCCCGCGTACTGGTGAAACAGCCGTTTAGCTCGAGGAGGAAGATCAGAGAGCTATAGAAATAGCCAAGTGATCCCACAACAGGAATAGAGGAGACGGGTACCGACTTCCAGCGTCTTGGCTGCCAGCTGTGACGGCTTTGCGGAAGGACAGCTCTTGCAAAGCAACAGGCGCGTGGTAGGCCACAGCAGTGGAGGGTACATACAGGGTGCTGACGCGGCCTAGTCGATACCAGGCAGTTAGTAAACAACGCTACGCTGCAGTCGCCGCTCAGTTTCCTATTCGCGGATTTCCACCAATGGCTCACAATAAAGGAAACTCCAATGGAAAACGCTTATTTCCGTCAATGACAACACCCAATGCAAAGACCAACAAAAGGACCCTTCCTCCTCACCTTCATTTCCAATGAGAGCACACCTCCATAGCATATAAGTAATCAAACTAGGGCCCATTCAGCAGTTAGCAATACAGCCTGAGGAAGACGTCTTTCAATGGTCGCCGAAACGTCAGAATTTTATAGTAGACAATACGGTTCCAAACCAAGAACAATTTTATTGACTGTGACCGATATACTTGTTGTTCAAACGCTGTTTAGTAGTACCTAGGTATATGAAATAATGCTGAAATGGTACGAGGGTAACTTAACACTTTGCAATTTACACTCAGTTGCTACGTTGCGGAAATAGACGTAGCCTTAAAATATAAACAGTGTTGTAAAATTGATATGAGCAGACTTGCGCATTTGTCGTACCGGGAGAACCACTGGTTTCCGGACCTTTGTTTATTACGATTTTTTGCGTTTTTTTTTGCCGGCCGCGGTGGTCTAGTGGTTCTGGCGCTGCAGTCCGGAACCGCGGGACTGCTACGGTCGCAGGTTCGAATCCTGCCTCGGGCATGGGTGTGTGTGATGTCCTTGGGTTAGTTAGGTTTAAGTAGTTCTAAGTTCTAGGGGACTTATGACCTAAGATGTTGAGTCCCATAGTGCTCAGAGCCATTTGAACCGTTTTTTTTTTTTTTTTGCGTTTTTCGCCGGCCGAAGTGGCCGTGCGGTTAAAGGCGCTGCAGTCTGGAACCGCAAGACCGCTACGGTCGCAGGTTCGAATCCTGCCTCGGGCATGGATGTTTGTGATGTCCTTAGGTTAGTTAGGTTTAACTAGTTCTAAGTTCCAGGGGACTAATGACCTCAGCAGTTGAGTCCCATAGTGCTCAGAGCCATTTGAACCATTTTGCGTTTTTCATTATCATCTACTCGCCCTTTTCCTTCTACTCGACCTTATCCCAAAAATCACATTACAATTATATCATGGTATTATGCACAGTTATGAGTACTGACAAAATCCGTGTTTTGCCACAATGCGTTCTCGACATGGCTCCTATACAGCTACTTGTACAATACAACTGGCTGTAGAGAGAGGTCAACCAGACCCAAATCGCATTAATGTGCGGGACTGACAGCTGTACATTCCCAAAATTTCAGGCAGTCTTCCAAGTTATAGTCTCGCAACAAAGCTCGTTCTACAATAACAGCTTAGCTGTTATTCAGTGGTTAAGTCACAATCAGAGATTTGACACACAGTGTTGCGTATAAAATCTTCAAACACAATGCATAAATATACGTTGTTGTTCTACAATAACAGCTTAGCTATTATTCAGTAGTTAAGTCACAATCAAAGCTTTGACACACAGTGTTGCGTATAAAATCTGCAAACACAATGCGTAAGTATACCTTGTTCATTCAAGCATAGCTCAGACACCCGGTGAAAAGGTAGATTATGGATCGAAATTAAAAGTTTGCTCTTCAGTTTTTAGGCTGCAAGTCACCGCTTCATGTGATTTTCTATACAGGTCTTCGTGGAGCAGCTAGCCTTCTCGCTTGTTGTTTCGTTACACAACATGCGTATAGTGGAAATGGCGATAGCGCAGAAAGAAAGACTTTATACGTCCTCAGTTTTACCTCGGTTTCAGATGGTGCAATTCTGTGGAAGCTGCGCGGCGTAATTTTCGCCGGGAGTGCAGCACTGCACCTCCTACAGCTCCAAAAATTCGGCAACAGCACCAACAGTTTCAAGGCACTAGTTGTTATTACATCTATGCCTGCGGAGACCATCTTACAGTGTGTGGTGGAGGGTGCTTCGTGCACCACAGTCACTTCCCCCTTTTTCCGATGGCGAATGGTTCCCAGGAAGAACGATCAGTGGTATTCCTCCGTGTGAACCTGAATCTTTCTAATTTTTATAGATTTTCCGCGAAGTACACGTAGGAGAAAGCACTGTATTAGTTCACTCATCGAGGAACGTACTCTCCCGGAACTTCAACAGCAAACAACACCGCGATGCAGAGCGCCTCTCTTGCAGAGTCTGCCACTTGAGTTTGCTAAACATCTCCGTAACGCTATCACGCTTACCAAATAACCCTGTGACGAAACGCGCCGCTCTTCTTTGGATCTTCTCTATCTCCTCCGTCAACCCGATCTGGTACGGGTCCCACACTGATGAGCAATACGCAAGTATAGGTGGAACGAGAGTTTTGTAAGCCACCTCCTTTGTTGATGGACTACATTTTCTAAGCACTCTCCCAATGAATCTCAACCTGGTACCCGCCTTACCAACAATTAATTTTATATGATCATTCCACTTTAAATCGTTCCGCACGCATACTCCTAGATATTTTACAGAAGTAACTGCCACCAGTGTTTGTTCCGCTATCATGTAATCATACTATAAAGGATCCTTCTTTCTATGTATTCGCAATACATTACGTTTGTCTATGTTAAGTGTCAGTTGCCACTCCCTGCACCAAGTGCCTATCCGCTGCAGATCTTCCTGCATTTCGCTACAATTTTCTAATGCTGCAACTTCTCTGTATTCTACAGCATCATCCGCGAAAAGCCGCATGGAACTTCCGACACTATCTGCTAGGTCATTTATATATATTGTGAAAAGCAATGGTCCCATAACACTCCACTGTGGCACGCCAGAGGTTACTTTAACGTCTGTAGCCCCATCTCTCCATTGATAACAACATGCTGTGTTCTGTTTGCTAAAAATTCTTCAATCCAGCCACACAGCTGGTCTGATATTCCGTAGGCTCTTACTTTGTTTACTAGGCGACAGTGCGGAACTGTATCGAACGCCTTCCGGAAGTCAAGGAAAATAGCATCTACCTGGGAGCCTGTATCTAATATTTTCTGGGTCTCATGAACAAATAAAGCGAGTTGGGTCTCACACGATCGCTGTTTCCGGAATCCATGTTGATTCCTACAGAGTAGATTCTGGGTTTCCAAAAACGACATGATACTCGAGCAAAACACATGTTCTAAAATTCTACAACAGATCGATGTCAGACATATAGGTCTATAGTTTTGCGAATCTGCTCGACGACCCTTCTTGAAGACTGGGACTACCTGTGCTCTTCTCCAATCATTTGGAACCTTCCGCTCCTCTAGAGACTTGCGGTACACGGCTGTTAGAAGGGGGGCAAGTTCTTTCGCGTACTCTGTGTAGAATCGAATTGGTATCCCGTCAGGTCCAGTGGACTTTCCTCTGTTGAGTGATTCCAGTTGCTTTTCTATTCCTTGGACACTTATTTCGATGTCAGCCATTTTTTCGTTTGTGCGTGTATTTAGAGAAGGAACTGCAGTGCGGTCTTCCTCTGTGAAACAGCTTTCGAAAAAGGTGTTTAGTATTTCAGCTTTACGCGTGTCATCCTCTGTTTCAATACCATCATCATCCCGGAGTGTCTGGATATGCTGTTTCGAGCCACTTACTAATTTAACGTAAGACCAGGACTTCCTAGGATTTTCTGTCAAGTCGGTATATAGAATTTTACTTTCGAATTCACTGAACGCTTCACGCATAGCCCTCCTTACGCTAACTTTGACATCGTTTGCTTTCTGTTTGTCTGAGAGGTTTTGGCTGCGTTTAAACTTGGAGTGAAGCTCTCTTTGCTTTCGCAGTAGTTTCCTAACTTTGTTGTTGAACCATGGTGGGTTTTTCCCGTCCATCACAGTTTTAGTAGGCACGTACCAGTCTAAAACGCATTTTACGATTGCTTTGAACTTTTTCCATAAACATTCAACATTGTCAGTGTCGGAACAGAAATTTTCGTTTTGATCTGTTAGGTAGTCTGAAATCTGCCTTCTATTACTCTTGCTAAACAGATAAACCTTGCTCCCTTTTTTTATATTCCTATTCCATATTCAGAGATGCTGCAACGGCCTTATGATCACTGATTCCCTGTTCTGCACTTATAGAGTCGAAAAGTTCGGGTCTGTTTGTTATTAGTACGTCCAAGATGTTATCTCCACGAGTCGGTTCTCTGTTTAATTGCTCGAGGTAATTTTCGGATAGTGCACTCAGTATAATGTCACTCGATGCTCTGTCCCTACCCCCCCCCCCCCCCCCCCCGTCCTAAACATCTGAGTGTCCCAGTCTATATCTGGTAAATTGAAATCTCCACCTAAGACTATAACATGCTGAGAAAATTTATGTGAAATGTATTCCAAATTGCCACTAATGCTGCTGAGTCGGGAGGTCGGTAAAATGAGCCAATTATTAACCTAGCTCGGTTGTTGAGTGTAACCTCCACCCATAATAATTCACAGGAACTATCCACTTCTACTTCACTACAGGATAAACTACTACTAACAGCGACAAACACGCCACCACCGGTTGCATGCAATCTGTCCTTTCTAAACACCGTCTGTGCCTTTGTAAAAATTTCGGCAGAATTTATCTCTGGCTTCAGCCAGCTTTCTGTACCTATAAGGATTTCAGCTTCGGTGCTTTATATCTACGCTTGAAGTTCCGGTACTTTACCAATGCAGCTTCGACAGTTTACAATTACAATACCGATTGCTGCTTGGTCCCCGCATGTCCTGACTTTGCCCCGCACCCTTTGACGCTGTTGCCCTTTCTGTATTTGTCCGAGGCCATCTAACCTAAATAACCGCCCAGTCCACGCCACACGACCCCTGCTACCCGTGTAGTGGACTCCTGACCTATCCAGCGGTACCCGGAACCCCACCACCCTATGGCGCAAGTCGAGGAATCTGCAGCCCACACGGTCGCAGAACCGTCTCAGCCTCTGATTCAGACCCTCCACTCGGCTCTGTACCAAAGGTCCGCAGTCAGTCCTGTCGACGATGCTGCAGATGGTGAGCTCTGCTTTCATCCCGCTAGCGAGACTGGCAGTCTTCACCAAATCAGATAGCCGCCGGAAGCCAGAGAGGATTTCCTCCGATCCATAGCGACACACATCATTGGTACCGACATGAGCGACCACCTGCAGATGGGTGCACCCTGTACCCTTCATGGCATCCGGAAGGACCCTTTCCACATCTGGAATGACTCCCCCCTGTATGCACACGGAGTGCACATTGGTTTTCTTCCCCTCTCTTGCTACCATATCCCTAAGGGGCCCCGTTACGCCCCTGACGTTAGAGCTCCCAACTACCAGTAAGCCCACCCTCTGCGACCGCCCGGATCTTGCAGACTGAGGGGAAACCTCTGGAACAGGACAAGCAGCCATGTCCGGCCGAAGATCAGTATCAGCCTGAGACTGAGCCTGAAACCGGTTCGTCAGACAAACTGGAGAGGCCTTCCGTTCAGCTCTCCGGAATGTCTTTCGCCCCCAGCCACACCTCGAGACGACCTCCCACTCTACCACAGGTGAGGAATCAGCCTCAATGTGGGCAGTATCCCGGGCAGCCACAGTCGTAGTCCGATCGGGGGATGCGTGGGACGAGCTGGCCGTCCCCGACAAACCCCCATCCGGACCCCCACAGTGATGCCCATTGGCAACAGCCTCAAGCTGTGTGACCGAAGCCAATACTGCCTGAAGCTGGGAGCGAAGGGATGCCAACAGCCTGCATCCGAACACAGCAGTTGCAGTCCCTATCCATGCTAAAAACTGTTGTGCAAAGAACGTCTGAACTAATGTACAGAGAGCACAAACAAATCGACACAAAATTTATACGGTTATTAAAATACAAGATTGCCTAGTATATGCAGTAATGCTGCTACTTGCGCACTGCTCACACACTGCTCGGCGGCGGAAGGAGACTACGCGATTTTACACTATTCAGGTACTAAAACGCGATGCTACAACTCTCAAATGCTATAATACGCCAGAAATTTATGAATTAAACAATGCAAGTACCAAAAACACGCAAAGAAATTAAGAATTAAACTACATAACAAATAACTGAGCTAGGAGTATACGACTTTCTGCTGGCAGCTGCTCATCTAACGGCGGCAGGGAGCACACTGGCTGTGACCAACCGACACTGACCGGTCAAAAAAAAAAAAAAAAAAAAAACAGAAGACAGACGACTACGCGAATTTACACTGTTCAGGTACTAAAACGCGATGCCACAACTCTCAAATACTATAATACGCCCGAAATTTATGAATTAAACAATGTAAGTACCAAAAACACGCAAAGAAATTAATTAAACTATGTAACAAATAAGTGAGCTAGGAGTATACGACTTTCTGCTGGCAGCTGCTTATCCAACGGCGGCAGAGAGCACACTTTTCCCACAGCCGAGAGAATATTCTCACTATTTCAGTTTCTTAACGATGGAGCACAAGTGTGCTGGCACTTACATGTATGAGCATTTCTTGATAGTGACGTGCCTCGACGACAGTTCGTACGTAAGGTGTGTACGGATCTAACACTATATTAGTTATGTAGGCGTCTGTGATAGACCACGAGTCTTTCTGTCCAAGAAACACGTCAGATTTCCAGCTGAAGGTTTAAATGACGAAACCTGTCTTCTTTTAAATGATATTTCAGTGATCCAAATATTTACAGTAATCATATATCTGATTTATTAAGTGTAATGAGGTTCTGTATACAACAAAAAAAGAATCGCTAATATGTCTCATTTGCAGGTCATTTTATTGTGGTTGCGTCACTAGGTTGTCACCTGACGATGTCCTAAGAAACCGAAAACTCGTTTCTGATTCAATAAATTACAATACAAATAAAAAGTGTTGGTATCCCTTAGAGGTTAATTACGTAAAACATCTACGTGAATAACCCTTGCAAAACGTCGGGAAAGTGTTTTTTTTTTAATTTACGACTATAGGTTTGAAAAAAGACCTCGCTTGACTTGCCTTCGCGCAGTTTCTGCGCACACGTTTAGGTAATTTCTGCATTCTTCCTTGTCTTTGAACCAGAAACAAAATAAAAGGACACTAAAACTTGTAAATACACGGAACAAGTGATAATTCATATACACAAGCTGACTGTTACTGTCTGTTCTTACGAAACTAGCTGAGCAACCGGCATTGCCCGGTATGTATGTAATCCATTTTTTTTAGTCCACTTCTACCTTCTGCCTCTGTAGTCCATTTCCTCATTCTCCCACCACACTTTCTGCACATTCCCTTGTAAAGGGATCTCCTCCTCCAGCATTACTTTTCCTCAACAGCTGTAATGGATACCAGAATTATTTTTAGAATTTTGGACAGGTCAATATTATCTCAGCTGTTATCTGAAAAATTTCATATAACTTTATACACAATGTGTTATATTTCAAGCTAAAATCTATTAAAAAGAATTACTTAGTTTTCGTTGTTAAAAATCGATAGTACTAGCTCTGAAGGCACAGTTAAAATTTTTTTATAAACATTTGGAATTACAAATTATTTGGCATATTTATAGTTTCCATTATTAATTACGCAATCTAGCACTGTTTATTTCTGGATTCATTTATAAAACAATAATCTAAACTAATAGAAATTCATTTGTCAAGAAAAACTGTAAACTCTTTGGAATATTGTTTTTACAGCAGAGTGAAGTAGTAGTAAGCTTGCCTCTGATGTGATCGGATGTATTTTGTATTTACGAAGAACAACGTAATTTCGGCTTCGTTCATGTGAAAATTCAAAAGACAGTGTGATATAGTGAAATGTGAGACAATAAACAATCGTGAAAAGAAAAATTCTGCAAAAACATTCTTCAAAGTTATTTGGATCAATTGAACCATGAGTACCTAAAATGTGAGAATATCAGCTTAAAAAATCAGACCCCTGAGTATGAAGAACTGCGAGAAAAGATAAGTAATATGTTTACTGTAAATCTTACTCCTCTTGAATCTTCTAAAGCGACTTCATCATCGTGGTCAGTAGCAACAACAAGAAAGGGAGGGTTAGATAACACCTTCCTGCCCCTCTCTCTGCCCATCTCTACTCCACCTCTCTCACTCCATCTTCTCGTCCCTCCACTAGCTGTCCATCTGTCCTTCTCCCGTCTGTCCATCTCCTTTGTCTGTCCATCCCTTCATTCTCTCTCTGTTCGTCTCCTCTCCTTACTCCGTCCAATCTCCCCCTCCCCTTCTCTCTGCCTATTTCCTCCTCCGCCATATCTCTATCCATGTACTCCTGCCCACGCTGCCTGTCCATCTTTTTCTGCCCCTTCTCTTTCCACGTTATCACCTACACACCCCTTTGAGGGCCGACTAATCCTACGAACGTATTTTGATTTTTGTTTAGTCTTGCTTTCATTATCAAGCGCAACGTCAGAATTGCCTTTCTGACGCCTTTTCCTTTCCTAAACGCAAACCGAACTTCATCTAACGCATCGTCAATTTTCTTTTCATTCTTCTGTGTATTATTCTTGCCAGCAACTTGGATGCATGAGCTGTTAAGCTGATTGATAATTCTCGCACTTAATCATCTCTTGCAGTCTTCGGAACTTTGTGGATGATAGTTTTCCGAAAGTCAGATGGTGTGTCGCCAGACTAATTCATTCTACACACCAACCTGAATACTCGTTTGTTGCCACTTCCCCCAATCATTTTAGAAATTCTCATGGAAAGTTATCTAGCCCTTTCTGGTGCCTTACTTGATCATAAGTCCTCCAAAGTTCTTTTATATTCTAATTCTAGTACTGGCTTCCCTCTTCTACATCGACTTCTGTTTCTTCTTCTATCACATCAGACAAATCTTCCGCCTCATAGAGGCCTTCAATGTACTCTTTCCATCTGTCCTGTCTCTCCTCTGCATTTAACAGTGGAATTCCTGTTGGACTTTCAATATTACCTTGCTTTTAGTTTCACAGAAGGTTGTTTTGACTTTCCTATATGCTGAGTCAGTCCGTCCGACAATCATATCTTTTTAGATTTCTTCACATTTTTATGCAGCCATTTCGTCTTAACTTCCATGCACTTCCTGTTTATTTCATTCGTAGTTACTTGTTACTTTTTGTTACTTGTATTTCTGTATTCCTGAATCTCCGTGAACATTTTTGTACTTCCTTCTTTCATCGATCAATCGAAGTATTTTTTGTGTTACCCGCGGTTTCTTCGCAGTTACCTTCTTTGTACATATGTGTTTCTTTCTAACGTCTGTGATTTCCCTTTTTAGAGATGTCCATATCCATTCAACTGTACTGCGTACTGAGCTATTCCTTATTGCTTTATCTATAGCTTTTGAGAACTTCGAGCATATCTCATCATTCCTTGGTACTTCCGTATCCCACTTCTTTGCGTACTGATTCTTCCTTACTAATCTCTTAAACTCCAGCCTACTCATCACCACTACTATATTCTAATCTGAGTCTATATCTGCTCCTGGCTATGCCTTACAGTCCAGTATCTGATTTTGGAATTTCTGCCTGACCATGATGTAATCTAACTGATATCTTCCCACATCACTACCCTTTTCCAAGTATACCTCCTTCTCTTGTGATTCTTGAACAGAGTATTCGCTTTGACTAGCTGAAATTTATAACAGAACTCTCAATTGGTCTTTCTCTTCTCTCATTCCCTGTCGCAAGCCCGTATTCTCTTGTAACCTTTTCTTAACCCATGCAGTTACATTCCAGTGCCCCTTGACTACTGGATTTTCATCTCCCTTTACGTACTCTATTGCCCTTTCAATATCCTCTTATACTTCATCTGCTTCTTCACCTTCAGCTTGCGACGTAGGCATGTATACCTGGAGTATCGTTGTTGGTGTTGGTTTGCTCTCGCTTCTGATTAGAACAATCGTATCACTGAACTGTTCACAGTAACACTCTCTCTGCCCTACCTTCCTATTCATAAAGAATCCTACTCCTGTTATACCATTTTCTGCTGCTGTTGGTGTTACCCTACACTCGTCTTTCCATTTCACTTCACTGAACCCTAGTATATCTAAATTGAGCCTTTCATTTCCCTTTTCAGATTACCTAGCTTTCCTATCACGTTCAAGCTTCTGACATTCCACACCACGACTCCGAGAATGTTATCCTTTCATTGGTTATTCAGTCTCTTTCTCTTATTATCTTCCTGTAATCCTTTTCAAGTTATCAATTATTATTTAATAATAGTTAACAGCATATGTTAGCAACGTTGGTTTTATATATTACAACACGTAACTGAGCAAATACATAAATTTTAACACACGAAAATACACAAACTAAGAGCTTACAGATCAACTGAAAGTTAAAATCTTCTGTATTTTATCCTAAAATACAAGGCCTATTCGGAAAGTAAGGTGCGATACGTCGCGAAATGGAAATGACAGTGAAAATTCGATTAAGCTTAGCACGTATGTGTTGGGCATTGTTTCTAGTATGCCCGTCGAACGCGTCAGGTCGTTATATTCAGTGAGAACATAAAGATGCCTAGCTCGATAGTGTCTCCCGACATGTATGAGTGCCCACTCGTAGGTTTCTTGATTTCAGGCAACCCTACATAACGTATCTGCCATTCACTTCCTTTTTCATGACAATTGTCTACCGCACACTGTGCGCTAAGTATTTGAGAAAACCAGTAATATATCAGATACGAAATCGTATTTATACATTTTTTTGTTTCAAGCGTTTTAGTTTAAGGATTTGTTTTTCAGATCTTCTTTTAAAAAACCTGTACTTGATCGTGAGGATTCTAACAGATACGAATAGCTTCATACTAGTTCTGTAAATTACACAATAAAATCGAAATAAACGTAACGTACAAAAGAAATGCGTTTTCCTCCCTTCAGAATAATCTCCGTTGCCGACAAAACATTTGATGGCCTTCTTGCTGCTTCTGGAAACCGTGAGTCAAGGCTTGACTTTATTCAGAGTATTGATGTCGCATCTCCTTGGATGTCTCTCAAAATCTGCTGCGGATAGTTGTGCTGTGCAGTTGCGATTCCTGCCTAACATTCACCAGATGTAAATAATATTGTACGTTCTCACCCTGGTCAAAAATATTTTGCAAACTCCTAGATGTGCCCCATGTCAACGTAGTTTCTGTAAGTATCCATTCGTACTGCCTTCTCTTCGTCAACTTCCCGGCAGCATCCTGGGGCCTGCTCACGAAACCCTACTGATTAAAGGCGTTAACTCTACTCTTGCAAATCCCCAGTTCCTTTATACCAGTCTCTGTGACAGTCGTGTTTTAAGCCAATCTCGATGTTGTCTGCCACTGTAATTATTGACAGTTGATCAAACCGTGATGCAGGATCAGCTGTTTTAGGTTGTGTTTGAAATAGTCGTTAAAAGGATTTCCTGTTCACAATTTCCGTTACATAAACGTAAAACTTCATGTAAGTCTCAGTTTCCGTTTATTTCCGTTTTTTTTATTTTTTATTTTTTATTTTTTTATTTTTTATTTTTTATACCCGACATCCATTGTGTTATGAGGTCAGTGATCATACGCTGTTCGGCACTATTGATATGTTTCGGCATGTTACCCCGTGCTTATGCGAAGATGTGCGACTTGGTTCTCGTGCGCTCGACTGCTGTAGAAGTTTCAGTAGCCTGAAAAACTGCCTATTGGCTTCTGTCTCGGGTTCTTCGGCCGACGTTCATCTAATGATTTTTCTGACGTTTCGCCAGCACGAGTGGCTGGCATTGTCAAAGCTTCACCCTCCATTGCCGGTGGTGAACTGGAGCCGAGCTCGCGGGCGCAGGCTATATGTACCTGGCGCGCCAACGTCCGAGGGCTTCTCCGCGGTCATTTCCGGTGCGGTTCTCCTCTTGGTACCTGCGACGGTCGTTCGCTGCAGTACGGGAAGCCAGGATCCGTTGACCTTAAGGCTTTCCTCTTTCTTGTTCAAACTGTTCGCGTGTTTTTGGATTCCTACAGCTTCTCTGAACAAGCGCGTGTGATAGTGCTTCTCTACAGCCAGAACTTCCGTGTCGGCGAATTTTATTACGTGGTCGGTCTCATTCAGTGCGTGCTCTGCCACGGCCGATTTCTCCACCTGCCCCAACCTGCAATGTCGCTTATGCTCTTTGATCCTGGTGTTAATGGATCGTCCAGTCATTCCGACATAAACTTTTCCGCATGTGCATGGTATGCGGTATATTCCCGACATTGCAAGTGGGTCTCTTTTCTCCTTCGCCGATCTAAGACACTCTTTGATCTTCCTTGTCGGTTTGAAAATCGTCTTTACGCCATGTTTGCGCAATATACGGCCGATTCTGTCCGTCACTCTGGGAATGTATGGCAGAAAGGCCGTACCCGACAATTCTTTTTCCGGTTCCTTACTTCTGCCATACATTCCCAGAGTGACGGACAGAATCGGCCGTATATTGCGCAAACATGGCGTAAAGACGATTTTCAAACCGACAAGGAAGATCAAAGAGTGTCTTAGATCGGCGAAGGAGAAAAGAGACCCACTTGCAATGTCGGGAATATACCGCATACCATGCACATGCGGAAAAGTTTATGTCGGAATGACTGGACGATCCATTAACACCAGGATCAAAGAGCATAAGCGACATTGCAGGTTGGGGCAGGTGGAGAAATCGGCCGTGGCAGAGCACGCACTGAATGAGACCGACCATGTAATAAAATTCGTCGACACGGAAGTTCTGGCTGTAGAGAAGCACTATCACACGCGCTTGTTCAGAGAAGCTGTAGAAATACAAAAACACGCGAACAGTTTGAACAAGAAAGAGGAAAGCCTTAAGGTCAACGGATCCTGGCTTCCCGTACTGCAGCGAACGACCGTCGCAGGTAGCAAGAGGAGAACCGCACCGGAAATGACCGCGGAGAAGCCCTCGGACGTTGGCGCGCCAGGTACATATAGCCTGCGCCCGCGAGCTCGGCTCCAGTTCACCACCGGCAATGGAGGGTGAAGCTTTGACAATGCCAGCCACTCGTGCTGGCGAAACGTCAGAAAAATCATTAGATGAACGTCGGCCGAAGAACCCGAGACAGAAGCCAATAGGCAGTTTTTCAACAAGTGGCCACGAAAGCCTAAATAATTTTGTGTTTCAGTAGCCTGTTTATCGCTTGGCGCCTGTGCCAGTTCGATTGCAGAGCTACTAGTGGACCACCACCATATTACGTCAATGGTTTCACACCCAAAAGATGGCACCTGAAGTACACGGCTTCGTCGTCACTTCGATTGCAGCAGTACTGATCGAACTCCACGAAGTTTGATGCGCCGGCCGTTGTGGCCGAGCGGTTCTAGGCGCTTCAGTCGGGAACCGCGCAGCTGCTACGGTCGCAGGTTAGAATCTGCCTCGGGCATGGATGTGTGTGATGTCCTTAGGTTAGTTAGGTTTAAGTAGTCTAAGTCTAGGAGACTGATGACCTCAGATGTTAAGTCCCATAGTGCTTAAAGCCATTTGAACTAATTTGAAGTTTGATGCTCTTTTGTAAAGCTAAGAAAATTGGGCTGTAAATAAAGCTGTGTTCCAATGAATGAATGCAGTTATATTTTCCTTTCTGTGATTTGGAACGTACTAGAAATAGAAGGATTCAGTCGTAAGTACAACTAATGTATTATGAATGTAAGAATACATCGCAACTATAAATGTGTTTAAATGTCTGTCAAGTAAAAACACTTAATATGTCAATGTAAACTGTGCTTATTAGTTCTCCCACCTATGCCAGTGCCTGTACACAGGAAACGTCCCCTTAGAAAAATTATACGTGACTGTGCTTAAACTGATACACAATATTTTTAGCGCAACGCAATCTGACTTTCAAAAATCCCTACAAAAGAATGGCCCTGACTAACATTAACCTATACCTTTCACAAATCACTTACCTCACAAAAATCTTCGTTACTCGAACTACTGCAATACAGTGAGCGCCACTACTGCCAGCTAAATAAAAGATTCAAACTACGGAAGGCACTAACTACTGATAGGCATAGTTAGCAAATGAAAGATTTTAATAGAGACCAAACAATGTATTTACCTTAATAATCATAATATATATAGCAGTTCATGACATCCAGTCTTACAAATTTCAAAATTCCGCCATTTCTCTCCCCACATCCACCACTGCTGGCGGCTCACCTCCAACTGCGCAATGCTACGCGCTGTTAACAGCCAACTGCCCAACGCTGCAATGGCGAATATTACAACAATGCCACCCAGCCACAGACTGCACACAGCACAGCCAGTGATTTTCGTATAGAGCACTACATGGCGTTACCAATATAAAAAACTAAACAGCCTACTTACACACAGACCGAATTAGGACAAGAAGAGAAAGTCCGTAGAAAAATTATGCGAGCACTGTAACAGCCGAGCCACTTTTGTCGCTCACAGTGGCCAAAGGGTTAAATCAAACTTTCCATTGCTGCAGAGTTTAATCCTACCTGAGGCCATTAGTAACATTATTCTTCATATATATGAATATGACACACCACTACAATCCGAAGATGGAATTACTAGAATTGTCAATGACGAGCAATTACATGCACACGCTACACCATGATATGATGGCAAGAAAAGGTAAATATAGCAAGATGAATAAAAATGAACAAAGATTCAACTATCTGACTTCATATAAAACTTATATGGGCTGTATTCCATTTATTTCTTCCGTTCTCTTCTCTGGCAAGTAATGTTATTTATTGTCATTGCAGGTTAATAGTTCCTAATATGATGTAAAATTTTTTATATGAAGCAAATGAAACACATTCAACCTAAACGACGCAGCTTTCTTTGTGGTTTTGTAGATGCTGCAGCAGTGTTCAGCTATCACACTGTGATTTGATGACAGTTACTAAAGTAGTAATGTATAGACAGGCTCCCGCAAATCGCAATTGGTTTTTATGGGATTCTGTGATCAAATAAATATTTTTGAAGCTAACGTAAATCATCAACAGGAATGATGCTGTATAAGCCCTCCCATATAATAAATATCCTATAAAAGTATTTCTATGCTGAAAATACTTACAGGGTCTGAATGTGTTTCTTCAGATTTAAGGTGTGCATATAAAAGTCGTTGCTTTGATGTGCAATCTGAATGTTGTCTCAGTTAAAATGGAAAATGATAAATTGTATTTTTAAAAATTTTCTTTGTGTTATCTAAATGCATGTTGTTTTGCAGGCTCAACAAAAGAAAAGTACATCTTCCCCAGTAAGTGATAGTGGTGTAATCAGGAAGATGGGCAGGAATAGAAGAGTTTGCAGTCTCATCGATATGGTGGTAATCAGAGACGGAAATCTCGCACAGGTGAATGACGGTGTCTATTCATCTGCATGTATATCAGCTCTCCGCCATCCGCTTTACAGTTTGTGGGTCAAGGTACTTCTGGTAACACTATCGTGACTCCCACCTCCCCTTTCCCTGTTCCATTCGCGAATTATAAGTAGAAAAAATGTTGTGGTCATTTTGCGAGAAGCATGTTGGAGGAAACAGTATGTTTCCCTACACTTCTTGGAACGAAAGCTCTCAGAAATGTGAAAAAAAATCTGTGATGCACAACGTTTCCTCTTAGGGTATGCCATCGGGGTTTGTTGTGGACGAGATGTTAAACCCTAACGTTTCTAAATGTTCAAATGTGTGTGAATACCTATGGGACCAAACTGCTGAGGTCATCGGTCCCTAGACTTACACACTACGTCAACTGACTTATGCTACGAACAACACGCACACCCATGCCCGAGGGAGGACTCGAACCTCCGTCGGGAGGGGCCGCGCATAAGGTTTCTTCCTCTGGAGGTTGTTGACCTGAAATATTTCTCATAACCTCTCCTGGTCACATTAGTTCTTGTTCTGAATTTAAAAGTTCTGTTGTTGACAAGCACACAAATATACAGTGGCGGATTCTGAGAGGCCCTGAATGACAACGTACTTACGGGCATAAGGAGCTATCATAATAAATGGCAGTTCACAGGAAGAGGAGGGTGTGAGAGACTATATTGACACTGACAAACCTGCCAGTACTGCGTCCTTGAACGCCAACCGCACTTCCTCCACCTGTGAAATTCACCTGAGCTCACCTCCATTGTAGTTGTAAGTACGCTGCTCTCCAACATGTGAATTCTGCCCACTGAAGTTTTCCACACAATCACTCTTGAGGAGCCGGTCAGGGTGGCCGAGCGGTTTTAGGCGCTACAGTCTGGAACCGCGCGACCGCTGCGGTCGCAGGTTCGAATCCTGCCTCGGGCATGGATGTGTGTTATGTCCTTAGGTTAGTTAGGTTTAAGTAGTTCTAAGTTCTAGGGAACTGATGACGTCAGACGTTAAGCCCCTTAGTGCTCAGAGACATTTGAACCAAGCCACACTTGAGGAATTTTACTAAACCTAAAAATAAAGAGAAAATAGTTATCTATATTATGGAGACGCAGTTCCCTCAGAACAAACGGTTGTACATCTGTAATTGTATCGAAACACTATTAAAGATGGTGCTTATCAGATTTCACAGAGTTTCTCACACTGGAGTGTGCAACTACCAGTAGCACAAAGTGCACACACGGTGGATGTACGTCCGATCGTGTTCTGCACGGAAGATGGCTTTCCGGTCGACGGACAACCACGTCAACGATGATGTCGAGGCATCTATGAAATGATGTAGTGTTTGGCGGGTAGCCCCATATCCAATCGCTGTATACACAGTCAAAGGCGGTGCAGTATAACACAGGGAAGATACCTGCCACACTCTCTGCGGTGAAGGGCCACTGAAAGAAAGGAAGCAGGACAGTTGCAAACTGATTTGGCCCTATGGCATAATGTGAATGGTTCTGCTGTCTCTCGGATGTGGCGACAGTTTATAGAGACCGAAACTGTATCCGCAAGACCAGGGCAGGGCCGACAACGTGTGACTTTGTAACCTCCCTCTTACTAATAGGCCTATCCTGCTTGCGGTATAAAATATGACCTTGGATCGCTTGTATGCCTAACGGATTTTTTTTTAATTGTATAAGGCTATCTTTCTCAAAGAATTGATACCGATAAGTAGGAAGAAAGTGTACAATCGACGCTTCTGATGGAAAATCTACTAATAATAAAAGTAATTAAATCGAACAGGGCTATAATTTGGGAAATGAAAGTTATTTTCTACATTCACTCACGACCAACACTTGACAGAAAGGGGTACCTCTGATCATGAATCCAAAAGTTACACTAATGAACGAAAAGAAAGTAATTAACGGTCGCCAGCCCACTAGGGCAATTTACATCCAAAATCCTGTACAGGATGATGGGAAAGAAAAAAATGTATTATTAAAGGCTGTCACGTTTTCTTCCTTCTTTTTTTTTCTACTCTACTTTTAAGTGAGTATGTAATGATAAACAAACTGAGAAGTCACTCTTACGTTATGTTTGACATTAAATTTTGAAATTGGAAATCGAGTAATGATTTGAAAATATGCAATTAAACTGTATGTTAGTACTGAACTTCGTTACGTGACTTTCAGTGACCTCAGCATAACGTCATCAAATAAATTTAGAAAAAAAGAAAGCACTTTTTACTTTGCCGTTACTTATTTTGCAAATTGGATTTCATATTATTGTCTGAACAACTGAGCCTTTTTTACTGACTTGAACAGAATTAGAAACTAGAATACGTACAAAACCAAACAGGCATGTGCTCCGAGCTGTATGTAAAATAAATAAAACTTCCGCATTCTTAATTTGCGCATCTCTTTAGGTATGGATTTTTTCCAGTGATTGATTCTCAAACTTGAAAAATGAAATTGCTTCGCTTTAGTCATATACTGAAGCATCTGTTGTACAACAGTTAATTAAAAGTAGACTGAGGCTAAAATTCTTAAAAGAGAAATTATTCATTAATAAAGTAGCTGTAACTATTCAGTTTGTTTCTTATGACACTCAGTTAGCATATTAGGGGAAGAAAAAGGAACAAGAATCCTGCTTCGTAACAATGTCTGGGGGCAATGAGGACACAATCGCCCTCAGTTTAACTGACTATTATTTAAATAAATCTTATCAATCAAATCACATTCAGTTGTGCTGCTGGGTTAGCCGTCAATGCTTTCTACCAATGAACAGTCTTACTTCAGTGCTGTCGGAGCCGACGACGAAACTGTGTTGCGGGAACTGCTGCTATTGTCGAAGACGGTAGCATATTGTGGAGCCACGGCTAATTATAGGAAAGGGCAACCGTAATTAATACAGCCTCTTCCACCCGTCCAATGTCCGTACTCCTGCTCTAGACGAAACTGTGTTGCTGGAACTGCTGCTATTGTCGAAGACATCTGACTGGCGCGCGTACATGATGCCGCCGAAATTGGTACTCTCTACTGCGAGAGCGTTAACACCACACTTCCGCACACTACAAGCGCTTTAACCCGTCTCCCCTCTCTCCGCGCGCTCTGCGCAACAACTGCCTACCCAAAGATTGTACAACGAACAAGCACTGCTTTTATCGTTGCTATTCGATGCAAATAACAATTCCTTTGGCTTTTTCCCACAGCTTATAAGTTTCACAGTAAAACACAGATAAATACAATGAAACTTCAACAGACTTCTACCTAAATGTAGACATACAGTGAAGCAATGTCCTTTCTTATTAAAAGAAAGCATTTAAATTACAAATATTTACACACAATTTAAAAAAAATAATATTGGGAGCAGGTTGCATGCATCCTGCATTTTCGGTGTTACAACTTCAGAAGAGAGGACCGTTATTTGGCTGTAAGGGCACGGCAGTACCGCCTTAGTACTGCACGGCAACTGGCATGTGAGATCGCAGACTCCACAGGACGTGTTGTATCGAGGCAGACGGTGGGCCGAAGGCCTCGGTAGAGTGGTCTTGATTGCCGAAGACATGCCGTATGTCTACTTATGACGCGTCAGGGAATGTCTAGGGTGGCGTCATCAACATGCCGCCCGGAAAGTCGAACAGTGGGCCAATGTTGTTTTTGCAGATGAGTCCCGATTTAGTCTGGAGAGTGATTCTCGATGGATTCACATCTGGAGGAAACGTGGAATACGATTTGTGGACCCAAAGATTGTGGCAAGAGACCGAGATAAAGGGGGGTCCGTAATTGTGTGGGCAGGGATTATGTTTACAGCTCGAACCTCTCTTTATGAAATTGTTCGGGAATCGGCAAGGTTTAACTGCTGTCATGTATCCTGACGAGACCTTGGAACCTCATTTGCGATAGTTGCGAGGTGCTGTAGGCCAGACGTCGTACTGATGGACGACAATGCTCACGCTCATAGAGAACGGGTGGTTGATGTTTTCTTGGAAACGAAAGATATTGCACACATGGCGTGGCGTGCTCGATCTCGCGATTTGAATCTCATACAGAATGTCTGTAACTGACGGGGGAGACCGCTTGCATCATGTCAGCATCCATCAACCACTCTCCGAGACTTCGAGCAGCTCTGCAGACAGAATGGGCCTTACTGCCTCAACATGAGACTGATACCATTCACAGTACGCCCCGTCGTTGTCAGGCCTGTACTGGTGCCAGAGATGGTCACATCCCATACCATGAACATGAACCAGTTGTCAGAATGTGTGTGTAAATCAGTTAAGCTGGAAAAAATTAAGAACGTTTTTGTCTACCGTTATGCACGTTGCAGTTGTATGTGTTCTGTATTCTTTACTATCACCTGTTTGTACTGTTTTCTGGCAAACTAAACGCAACTTTGCAAAATTTCCTTTTGTTGCTTTAATTCTGGACACCAGTGCACTTGCTTCTAAGATTCAGCTGTTTGTCACCGGCAGAAATATTCTTAAAACACATAAAAATTTCACTGTCTGTGTGACTTTACTTACAGAACGTTGCTAGCCCGGTGCAAGGACATTTTTTTATCAGTCTTCTGGCATGTTTGATGTGGCCCGCCAACCTTTTCCCCTCAGATTAGCGATTGGATCCTACGTCCTCAATTACTTGCTGGATGTACTCCAACCCTGTCTTCCTCCACAGTTCTTGTGCTCTACAACTCCCTCCAGTACCATGGTCTATTCCTTAATGTCTTAAGAGTAGTCTTAATATCTTGTCACTTCTTCTTGTCAGTGGTTCCCATTTATTCCTTTCCTCATCGATCCTACGGAACCTTATCAGTCCACCTCATTTTCTACATTCTCTTGTCGCACCAAAGTTCGAATGCTTCGATTCTCTTCTGTTCCAGTTTTCCCATAGCCTATGTTTCACTAACATACGACGACGTGTTCTCATAAATTTCTTCCTCAACTTAATGCCTATCTTTGATATCAGCAGACCTCACTTGTTGCCAGCCCTAGTCTGTTTTTTTGTCTTCCTTGCCCAGTCCATCATGAGTTATTCTACGACCTAGGTATCAGACTTCTTTAACTTCATCTGCTTCGTGATCATCAATACTGATGTTAAGTTTCTCGGTATTCTCATTTCCTGTAACTATGTCTTCCTTCGATTTGCTTTCAGTCCATATTCTATACTTATTAGACTGTTTAATCAATTCAACAGAGCTTGCAATTCTTCTTCACTGTCACTGGGCTGCCCGGGTAGCCGCGTGGTCTCAGGCACCTTGTCACGGTGGTTCGAGTCGGCCCTCTGGCAAGGATATGCCTGTGTTGTCCTTAGCGTAAGTTAGTTTAAGTAGTGTGTAAGCTTAGGGACCTATGACCTTAGCAGCTTGGTGCCATAGGATCTTACCACAAATTAAAAAATTTTCCTCTTTCTGTCACGGAGGATAACAATATCATCGCCGAATCTGACATTGATAACTTTTCTCTCTGAATCGTAAACATATTACTGAAACCTTATGAACTGTAGCAAAGCTAACTGTGCAGTCAAGACCAACGACACTCGGTCCACATACAACCAGTTCAAATTCCGAGCTGCGTCCCTTTTAACAATGGCGTGTTGCCGCACTACTCTCGGTTGTTGGTGACAGTGATAGTGACGTCATACACTACAGTTTACGAAATATCAGTTCTCCTTATAACTGAATAATTCTCTAAGATTGGCTGTCATGGGGACAAACTTTAATACGAGGGCAGTTCAATAAGTAATGCAACACATTTTTTTTCTGAAACAGGGGTTGTTTTATTCAGCATTGAAATACACCAGGTTATTCCCCAATCTTTTAGCTACACAACACCATTTTTCAACGTAATCTCCATTCAATGCTACGGCCTTACGCCACCTTGAAATGAGGGCCTGTATGCCTGCACGGTACCATTCCACTGGTCGATGTCGGAGCCAACGTCGTACAGCATCAATAACTTCTTCCTCATCCGCGTAGTGCGTCCCACGGATTGCGTCCTTCATTGGGCCAAACATATGGAAATCCGACGGTGCGAGATCGGGGCTGTAGGGTGCATGAGGAAGAACAGTCCACTGAAGTTTTGTGAGCTCCTCTCGGGTGCGAAGACTTGTGTGAGGTCTTGCGTTGTCATGAAGAAGGAGAAGTTCGTTCTGATTTTTGTGCCTACGAACACGCTGAAGTCGTTTCTTCAATTTCTGAAGAGTAGCACAATACACTTCAGAGTTGATCGTTTGACCATGGGGAAGGACATCGAACAGAATAACCCCTTCAGCGTCCCAGAAGACTGTAACCATGACTTTACCGGCTGAGGGTATGGCTTTAAACTTTTTCTTGGTAGGGGAGTGGGTGTGGCGCCACTCCATTGATTGCCGTTTTGTTTCAGGTTCGAAGTGATGAACCCATGTTTCATCGACTGTAACAATCTTTGACAAGAAATTGTCACCCTCAGCCACATGACGAGCAAGCAATTCCGCACAGATGGTTCTCCTTTGCTCTTTATGGTTTTCGGTTAGACAACGAGGGACCCAGGGGGAACAAACCTTTGAATATCCCAACTGGTGAACAATTGTGACAGCACTACCAACAGAGATGTCAAGCTGAGCACTGAGTTGTTTGATGGTGATCCGTCGATCATCTCGGACGAGTGTGTTCGCACGCTCCGCCATTGCAGGAGTCACAGCTGTGCACGGCCGGCCCGCACGCGGGAGATCAGACAGTCTTGCTTGACCTTGCGGCGATGATGACACACGCTTTGCCCAGCGACTCACCGTGCTTTTGTCCACTGCCAGATCACCGTAGACATTCTGCAAGCGCCTATGAATATCTGAGATGCCCTGGTTTTCCGCCAAAAGAAACTCGATCACTGCCCGTTGTTTGCAACGCACATCCGTTACAGACGCCATTTTAACAGCTCCGTACAGGGCTGCCACCTATCGGAAGTCAATGAAACTATACGAGACGAAGCGGGAATGTTTGAAAATATTCCACAAGATATTTCCGGTTTTTTCAACCAAAATTGGCCGAGAAAAAAAATGTGTTGCATTACTTATTGAACTGCCCTCGTAAATGCTGCAAATTCCCTGCAGCCTACAACAATGAAATTTAAGATGGGCTGCTTTTCCCTTTTGATGGGACCACTTATAGACTTGTCCATAGAATTCATAGTGAAGGCGTGTCCACTCCTGGAAACTAGGTCTTAACTTTCACTTCGGATCCTCTTTCAGCCTCCCTGCACCTTCTTCTCCACTTGCCAAACTACGCCGGCTTAGCCGGGCACGGTGAATTGCAGTGTTGCAGGCCGCCTGCTGCGCCCGCCCCCGAAAGCGCTATCTTTCCTCCTCATGCTTTAGCTGCCACGAAGTCAGTTCTGACAGGCTCGCTGGATTAAAATTCAAACGTCTGAACTACACACACACCGATCGTTATACCGTTTTCACCATTCTTATTGCAATAAAGTACTGCATCAATCAACATGCTTTCCAGCTAATTACCTTTCTTAATTGTTATGTCCAATTGTTTAATTCGTTTGATTACCAACTTGATTGCAGTTTTACTACAGGACACTGCCACATCTCAGACCATTCGTTACGTTCATGTGCTTAATATCCCTCCATAAATTGCTGCTCTCTGTATGATCTTCCCTGTTCCTTCTAATTTTCCTATCTGATGTGGCCCCAAGAGTGATGAACAATAAATAACTCAGTTGAACAAGTGTTTTACAAGCCACTTCTCTAGTGGATGCCTGTCTCTGGCTGCATTTAATGCCACAGGGTACTTGCCAATGCGATATAATGGCTTGTCGATCGTCAGATTTTGCCAACTGAGCACTGAGTGAGATTGACAATACTCGTGTTAGACTGTCTGTGTTCCTGTTCGTCGCCTCCCTGCGTCGTACCCACCATTTTGTTAGTAAGTGGCGTATACTCTGGATTACTCCACTCTTGCTGAACTTATTGTAAGGATAATTCGTCTCACTAAATTGATCATGTAGACAGACATAAATTAGTGCACCAGATACAAGAATTTAGAGGGAATCATTAAAGCTTTTTTATATATAGTCTACTAGCTTCTTTGTACTATAAATTTGCTATGGAAGCCGTGTTTTTTTTATTATTTTATCTAAATGAAAACCAAAGGTGCATGAAGTAACAATTTATTGTTTGATTATGCTTTCCACAGTGCTACGTTCGCTTGCAATGTATTAAATACTGTCAGAACAATCAGCATATAGGGAACTATCTGTGGTTTTGTGATGTGTTGTATAAAAACTGTATTTGCTAATTGCAGGATATGAATGTTGATGATCAGCTGTGCCACGAGACAGAAATTCTTGGGGTTCTGGCAACAGGTATGGCAAGGAGATTACGTTGGGAAGACTCGGCTGACGGACCACTCCTCGCCCTAAGCCCTAATACTCCCGTCGGCAGTCTTTGTCAGCTGGCAAACTTCCCGCCACAGTAGCGTTCCTTCCTTCTGTGATGGGAACCTTTACAGAATGAGGTAGGTTATCTGAGCTGCAGCTCAGGTTTTTTAACCCACGAACATACAATTCATTTTCATGCACAATTCAAATGATTTGTTTTAAACACCTTGCCCACCGCAAGAACTAATTTATTCCACACACTCAATGATTTTTCAATGTAAAATAAGGCAAGTAATATCCTTTAATGAAACAACAGTTCCTCAGTCAATCATTTGTCCAGCCACATGAGGCAGCCATAAATTTACATTTTGTGCTCATTTATCTTGTTTAAATCATTCAATACGAGAACAATCTACAAAATATCTTATGTAGTATAATGTCAAATTTACAGGCTGTTTTATTTTTTAGATTTTTATTTATTTATTTACTTATTTTTTAAGCAGAAGGGACACTGATTGAATGAACCACTTTCCATGTGAACTTCTGACCAAACTGTGCATAAGATTAACGTTTTATCGTATGACATCCCTACGTGGAACAGTATTGTATCACTATTTGATTTTTTGAAAAGGACATCAGATTTTAAGTTGAAATCTGGATTTTGTAGAAAATTACTTACCTATAATAGCGGCATACCTGTTAAAATGTAACACAACTACTTCACTGACTTTAGCAAACCAATAAAAAATCGTGCTCTTAGAAGTTAGCTAGCAGTGTCAACTCAGGCTATGAAACAACTTTGTAATGATTTTATTTGCAGCAAGTGGGACGGAGATTACCTGTTTTATGCTTGAAGTGTACTAGCATATTCTGTATGTATTAATTTGCGGGTACCCTAGTTATCTTCACTTTAAGCTGTCATTTTAACCAAACAGGCAATGGTGCCTTGCTAGTTTTCAGCCTTATCTGGTGGAAGGCTATTGGGAGATTTTTATCCTTTTGGATTTCAGTGCATGGTTGAAGAAGGCAGCTTTCTTAACATGTCATTACTAAGTGAGTAATGAGTTTTGCCGTTATAGGAGCTTTATTCTTCTGTGAAAGAGAAATGATGACGTGATGTGGCATGACTGCCACATATCGCTGAACGATAGTTCATTATTTTCCCACTCATTTCTCGGCTACTTTGAGCAGAGTGCAAGGCTTGCTCACTCTGGAGAAAGGCTTCAAATTATCTTGTGATGAAACGAGCGAGCTAGATGCTCATCCCTTGTTCTGCCTTAACCACACCAGATCAATCACAGAGGCTCTGGAGAAGGGAAGTGGGCCTCGAGGGCACTGCAGTTCACGGAAATGATTGCGATAGGCCCTGCCAATCGCTTTGGCTTCCTCCTTTGAAGGCAGCTGCCGTTATGCCAATGCAAGTCCCTAGAGTATAAGTATGTGTGACGAATTGTGGAGTATAAGTAAATACTGGGTTAAGCGCCAAAAATCTGAATTAGAGGTAATCCACAGAACGTATATAGACCTTATGCAAAAGCAGTGTAATACACTCCTGGAAATGGAAAAAAGAACACATTGACACCGGTGTGTCAGACCCACCATACTTGCTCCGGACACTGCAAGAGGGCTGTACAAGCAATGATCACACGCACGGCACAGCGGACACACCAGGAACCGCGGTGTTGGCCGTCGAATGGCGCTAGCTGCGCAGCATTTGTGCACCGCCGCCGTCAGTGTCAGCCAGTTTGCCGTGGCATACGGAGCTCCATCGCAGTCTTTAACACTGGTAGCATGCCGCGACAGCGTGGACGTGAACCGTATGTGCAGTTGACGGACTTTGAGCGAGGGCGTATAGTGGGCATGCGGGAGGCCGGGTGGACGTACCGCCGAATTGCTCAACACGTGGGGCGTGAGGTCTCCACAGTACATCGTTGTTGTCGCCAGTGGTCGGCGGAAGGTGCACGTGCCCGTCGACCTGGGACCGGACCGCAGCGACGCACGGATGCACGCCAAGACCGTAGGATCCTACGCAGTGCCGTAGGGGACCGCACCGCCACTTCCCAGCAAATTAGGGACACTGTTGCTCCTGAGGTATCGGCGAGGACCATTCGCAACCGTCTCCATGAAGCTGGGCTACGCTCCCGCACACCGTTAGGCCGTCTTCCGCTCACGCCCCAACATCGTGCAGCCCGCCTCCAGTGGTGTCGCGACAGGCGTGAATGGAGGGACGAATGGAGACGTGTCGTCTTCAGCGATGAGAGTCGCTTCTGCCTTGGTGCCAATGATGGTCGTATGCGTGTTTGGCGCCGTGCAAGTGAGCGCCACAATCAGGACTGCATACGACCGAGGCACACAGGGCCAACACCCGGCATCATGGTGTGGGGAGCGATCTCCTACACTGGCCGTACACCACTGGTGATCGTCGAGGGGACACTGAATAGTGCACGGTACATCCAAACCGTCATCGAACCCATCGTTCTACCATTCCTAGACTGGCAAGGGAACTTGCTGTTCCAACAGGACAATGCACGTCCGCATGTATCCCGTGCCACCCAACGTGCTGTAGAAGGTGTAAGTCAACTACCCTGGCCAGCAAGATCTCCGGATCTGTCCCCCATTGAGCATGTTTGGGACTGGATGAAGCGTCGTCTCACGCGGTCTGCACGTCCAGCACGAACGCTGGTCCAACTGAGGCGCCAGGTGGAAATGGCATGGCAAGCCGTTCCACAGGACTACATCCAGCATCTCTACGATCGTCTCCATGGGAGAATAGCAGCCTGCATTGCTGCGAAAGGTGGATATACACTGTACTAGTGCCGACATTGTGCATGCTCTGTTGCCTGTGTCTATGTGCCTGTGGTTCTGTCAGTGTGATCATGTGATGTATCTGACCCCAGGAATGTGTCAATAAAGTTTCCCCTTCCTGGGACAATGAATTCACGGTGTTCTTATTTCAATTTCCAGGAGTGTAGTTGGGGATCGCCACACATACAGAAAAATTAAACAGCTTTCATGCTCTACGTGCATTTTTAAATCACATCAGTAGGTTTTAGAACAAGAGATAGAAAATTTTAATAAAATAAAACATTCTGTCTGCAATGCCTTTAACATAAATAAGTGCCATTATACTCACTTTCTTTCATTTCACAAGGTTTTCATGAAACCGCTTATTCTCATCTTTTACAAATGAAATCATTTTAGCTCAATGCATTTTCTTTTCTTCAGATAACCTAGGTTTATACACTCCTGGAAATTGAAATAAGAACACCGTGAATTCATTGTCCCAGGAAGGGGAAACATTATTGACACATTCCTGGGGTCAGATACATCACATGATCACACTGACAGAACCACAGGCACATAGACACAGGCAACAGAGCATGCACAATGTCGGCACTAGTACAGTGTATATCCACCTTTCGCAGCAATGCAGGCTGCTATTCTCCCATGGAGACGATCGTAGAGATGCTGGATGTAGTCCTGTGGAACGGCTTGCCATGCCATTTCCACCTGGCGCCTCAGTTGGACCAGCGTTCGTGCTGGACGTGCAGACCGCGTGAGACGACGCTTCATCCAGTCCCAAACATGCTCAATGGGGGACAGATCCGGAGATCTTGCTGGCCAGGGTAGTTGACTTACACCTTCTACAGCACGTTGTGTGGCACGGGATACATGCGGACGTGCATTGTCCTGTAGGAACACCAAGTTCCCTTGCCAGTCTAGGAATGGTAGAACGATGGGTTCGATGACGGTTTGGATGTACCGTGCACTATTCAGTGTCCCCTCGACGATCACCAGTGGTGTACGGCCAGTGTAGGAGATCGCTCCCCACACCATGATGCCGGGTGTTGGCCCTGTGTGCCTCGGTCGTATGCAGTCCTGATTGTGGCGCTCACTTGCACGGCGCCAAACACGCATACGACCATCATTGGCACCAAGGCAGAAGCGACTCTCATCGCTGAAGACGACACGTCTCCATTCGTCCCTCCATTCACGCCTGTCGCGACACCACTGAAGGCGGGATGCACGATGTTGGGGCGTGAGCGGAAGACGGCCTCACGGTGTGCGGGAGCGTAGCCCAGCTTCATGGAGACGTTTGCGAATGGTCCTCGCCGATACCCCAGGAGCAACAGTGTCCCTAATTTGCTGGGAAGTGGCGGTGCGGTCCCCTACGGCACTGCGTAGGATCCTACGGTCTTGGCGTGCATCCGTGCGTCGCTGCGGTCCGGTCCCAGGTCGACGGGCACGTGCACCTTCCGCCGACCACTGGCGACAACATCGATGTACTGTGGAGACCTCACGCCCCACGTGTTGAGCAATTCGGCGGTACGTCCACCCGGCCTCCCGCATGCCCACTATACGCCCTCGCTCAAAGTCCGTCAACTGCACATACGGTTCACGTCCACGCTGTCGCGGCATGCTACCAGTGTTAAAGACTGCGATGGAGCTCCGTATGCCACGGCAAACTGGCTGACACTGACGGCGGCGGTGCACAAATGCTGCGCAGCTAGCGCCATTCGACGGCCAACACCGCGGTTCCTGGTGTGTCCGCTGTGCCGTGCGTGTGATCATTGCTTGTACAGCCCTCTCGCAGTGTCCGGAGCAAGTATGGTGGGTCTGACACACCGGTGTCAATGTGTTCTTTTTTCCATTTCCAGGAGTGTAGTGCAGTGTTTCCAGCTGCACCTGTTGAACATCAGAAGGCTTCACGTTCCTCTTCAGGCTGTATTATTCCTTGAACTCTTCAAATGCACTGAGAGTTGAGTCTACGTGGTGCTTCGAAGCTTCTTTAACTGGAACCACAATATTGTCTTTAAGAGTATATTCCTTTCCCTCGCTGCCTAGTTTCTACCTTACACTTCGGGCGCTACCTTCACCTCTCTTCCTTCGTTTAAATGCAGTTTTCCATTCCACGTTGCAGTCCTGTGTGTTACTTACCTGCAATAATTACTTCAGCAATGCCGTATTGTTGCAAACAAGTCACAGAGCTACTTCAATTGTCAGCAGTTCACACAAGTGCAAGCCAAGACACTAACAGAGTGTTGGCACATGACGCATCATCTGAATATCGATATTTATGTTAGATACGAGTGCGATCTTAAGACAGCTGCAGGCAGTGTTTTTCGTTATTCTGGTGCTTGTGTCGAAGTATGTGTTATTGGCCTTGGAATTTGCAGAGGAATTTCATCAATAATTGAAAATTTCCATTTTTGGCGCATGACCCCTTATTTACTTATATGCCACAATTCTCCTTCCTTTATGCAGATCGGCCGCCGCGGCGCTGCTCCGACACTTTGAGAAAATTCGTTGCCTTTCCCTCCAAATATTGTTATCTAATCAACTGAGTCTTGAATGCCAGCGTGTTTTGTCACAAAGAGCTCTACCAACGAATTCTAGTATAAACATCTTGGATGTTACGATGCTTCCTGAAAGCCAAAAATGGGAAATTGCTGCAGAGTTCACTTTCATTCAGGAAAATGAAGCTAAATTCTCACTGGTCATTAAGAATGTGGTTGGGTGTCCTTTCCACGCAGAGTTCTTCAAAAAGTCCAGAGTTAGGTTTATAAAAGGACAACTTTTGTCATTAGTGTAGGGGAAACTGTCTGGGACTCTCGTGGTCCAGACAACGCTGGGGGCAACCTTTTTCTGCCAGTGTAACGGCCGTCCTTATTCGATACTGACTGGAGAGGTCTCGCTCCCGTTTTCAGAGTTTTGAGTAACAGTCCCATTTCACATTTTTTTCTCTACTTTCAGAGCTGAAGATAAGGTGGGTAGATCACACAAATTTAGCATTGGAGGGCAGCGTGTAGGGTAAAAATCGTAGAGGGAGACCAAGAGATGAATACACTAAGCAGACTCAGAAGGATGTAGGTTGCAGTAGGTACTGGGAGATGAAGAAGCTTGCAAAGGATAGAGTAGCATGGAGAGCTGCATCAAACCAGTCTCAGGACTGAAGACCACAACAACAACAACAACAACTTTCAGAGTAGCTCACAATTAGTGGGATTGCTGCGAAACTTCAGCTGCCTGGTTAACTGTAGTATATCGTTGGTCTTGGAATCATTTGCGAGCTGCACAGATTATTAAACTTGTAGCGTTTCCCAAGCTGCCTTCCACGTAGATGCGTTACCTTGCCATAGTGTTAGTGGGAGATTCGTGATTAAACTGAGCCTCTAAAGAGCTTTATATTTCAGTATTTTAGGGGACTTTGTGCTCGTTGTTTTGGAGCAATTTCTCAGTCAGCATTACGAGACTTTATTATCATTGTTTTGGTAACTTACTTATTATCTGTCATTTTAATACACTATGTGTCGAGGTCCTAAACTAAATAAATGACTTAATAAATTCAAACTTGATGTGAATCTCAAATCCAAACTACTGTCCTACAACAGATCCTGGTAAGGGGACCCTCTGAAAACAAAGATAACCCGTGCTTTCCTAATTTGTTTTCCTCACTATGACGGTGTTCCATTGCAAAGTAAGTAGCAACTATTTTGTTTAAAAATAAATATTGGAGTATTTTGATCAGTGAGAATGATTTACGATTTTCGGGCATTGCTCTGAGCTCGTCTTGCTTGAGCTAAAGGCAGATTAAAAGGAGAAGATAGGCAGTTCATGTTCTATTCAGGTCTACTCAGACCGCAGGAGAAAAAAAGAAACGGTTATTATTCAGCAGCCAAAAGCACAGTACGTCTTAACGGCATATTCCTAAATTCACTAACTGAAAAACTACACAGCTTCTGTTCTGTACGAAACTCGAGCTGTTGTAAGAGGAACAGTATGCTTTGTTGTATAAACTCAAATAGGAAAACTTGGTTTACTTTAAAGAGAAGTATTAAGTCATTCTGTATTCTTTCAGTTCCTTTTCGAGTATAACTATATTTAACGATTTACTCAATAAGAACACTACATTGTTACACTAATGAGAGACCGCATTTACCGTTAAGCAGTTACGAGCATAGGAACAGAATATTCTTGCATTTATTAATCTTACAGTTTAAGTTGAAATATAATGAATTACATACAAATTGTTTTTTGAAGATTCAGTAGATTCATAAAAGCTCGACCATTTATAACTTATGTTAGGGACATTTGCATTAGCGACACTAATACTTCGCCGTCTTTGCATGTGTTGAAACTTACACTATTTTACCGATGAGAATGCTAAACATTGTTGTAGTGTTACAATTGTATCTGTATATTCAGTCGTATGCCATGACTGTTTGAGCGTGTAATGTGTATGCCATGTGGCCTTACATTTACTTTCATGTACAATTAAAGACGTGAGAAGCTGCCACAAAACGGTACAGAGTAGGTATTTTGTCCATATCCATTTTATTCAGTTAAGAGAGCAGCAAGTGTAGACATGGTCATTCGAGTTACACTTAAGGAATTGCAGTAATGCAGTTAAGAACAGTGACTCCGAAATCATTCGTTCAATATAGAGGGACGGCGCATTTTAGTACACACTTAACATACTACACACAAGATTTCAGTATTTCCGTTTGACATAGCAATTTCAGACAAAATGTGAAATTTTAATCTCTTTTCCTGTTTCACTATTCCTGTTCATTTAATCTGCTTAATCTAAATCGTTTAAAAATGTATCGACAAGAACATATGTTGTCAGTCCTCTCAATTTCCGTGTGACTCAACGTTTTAGTAAATGAAGTTTTTAGATACATCTTCGTCGTGAACGTAGATTTTTTCTGTAAATGAAGGATATCTGCCTCAGGCAGTCGACATATTTCAACCCGAAATTTTCGCTACGTGCTTCATAGGCTTCATAGCGTATTAGTGCTCCGTTGTACATTCCTGCCTACAGCTCTGTCATCACTGAGTGACATATATTAATCAAACATATAAACATTTATACGCTTTCAGTACATACGATACACAAAACAAAGAGAGAGTTAGAGATGAAAAAAGAAGTAGCTGTGATTTACATGGAGTCGAAGCAGCAAATATTGTTTATGAAAGTTACATTCTGCCATTTATTCTGTTGTTGAGATAGGCCTCGTATTTGAGAAGTAGCAGATTTCTATTCTGATCTTGATAAAACTTACTTGCTATTTTCTAACTCTCTTCAGGCGAGTTTTGGGACACAACTGAAGCTCATAAGAGACAGTCGAATGAATATGAGACACATGAAAAAAAGTAAGCAGACTTTTTATTATTTCAAAGGTAATCACCACAACTGTAATATATTTATAAATTATAGAAGTTAATTACCGTCTTTTGCAACTATAATGGAAGTCTTATTAAAACTAAACGCATTTCGTTTTATTCTAAAATATCTTCAGTGGTCGCTGTAACAATATGTTTCTTTTTTTCTGTTGCCATTTTGTTTGTTCGTGTGCCTTTATTTGCTACTATAAAAACTTTTAATTCTTACGATTACTCACGGCTGATCTTGTTGTATACTTCATCTTTCTTGGTCTTACACGTGCATGTGTAGAGTATTTAGCACACAGCACTTTCACTGCATTAAATATTCCTGGTTCTGTGTTGAGAAGAACTACTGTGATCTCGCCATTTTCTGTGCATTGTTTAAGCGAGATGACAGTAGATTTCTCAACACAGAAAAGTGAATACTTAGTGCAGGAAAAGTCCCGTGTCCTGAATATTCTACTCATGCACTTGGAAGAACAAGAAGAATGAAATGAGCAACAAAAAGCGGTGAATAACGTTAAGAATTAAAACCGCTTATAGTAGTAAATAAAGCTTGCGAAATGTTCACGATCGTTAGCAACAAAATTCAAAGAGGAAGAAAAAAACCTACTGTTACAGTGACCACTGAAGGTGCTTTAAAATGGTTCAAATAAATGGCTCTGAGAACTATTGGACTTAACTTCTGAGGTCATCAGTCCCCTAGAACTAAGAACTACTTAAACCTAACTAACCTAAGGACATCACACACATCCATGCCCGAGGCAGGATTCGAACCTGTGACCGTAGCGGCCGCGCGGTTCCAGACTGTAGCGCCTAGAACCGCTCGGCCACCCCGCCCGGCGAAGGTGCTTTAAAGTAAAGCGAAATGCGTCTTTCATTACAGCTGAAAAAGACTGTGATTAACCTATGTGACTTTTATCTCTCTACATTAGAAAAAAGAGGCCGAAAAACAAAGAAGACTGGAATCTGGTTTCGCAGGATAGAGCAGATCAGGTTATGGTTGTGGAGGGGGCTATAATCAGTTACCGTTAGTTGCACAAAACACACAAACTTTTATTTTTCTAAGAACCACTTAAATACAATTCTCCTTACAAGGACAGAATACAGCTGAAGGCCTAGTTCAGAAAACTTGTAATACCTCCTGGGCTGAAAGCCCAAAACCACACCAAAAACAAGAATGGCTCAAGGCCTGAACACAAGTTATAACAAATTGCTTTAAAGAATACACGCTGCTGAAGGCCTTATTTTTTAAAAAAAATATTTCACGTAAAAGCTCGGCTGGAGGCAACACACTGGGCATTGAACAACTCAGGCTTGGATAACAAGAATTTCAGACAGAACAAACTTTCAACATTTTAGTTATTAAACCAATCAGTCTTAAAATATTTGATTTAAGTCAGCTGGAGGGCTTAAAACAAACTAAATTAATAGACGACTGAAGGCCTCGCACAGCACATTAGACTAAAATAAAAATCACAATCTAAAATCAACAGAACAGTGGCGCTCAGAAGTGTTCCGAGGGTCGGCATGAGGATCGACCAACAACCTAATCAATTCCCTTCCGCTCGACCAACGGTACGACAACGGAAAATATGAGCCAAGGACGAAAATACCAGCAGCAGTACGTCTTCCAAATTGGCGTCTAAGAACAGCCAAGGCACAATAACCTCTCTTAAGGGAAAAAAATGTGAACAAACAACTAAAAGGCTGTCTAATTACACGCCGTGCCGGACAGCATCAATACAGCGAGGAAAAACACACTGCCGGAAAACTACACTAACGACCAGGGCAGGTAACTAGGGCGTTAACGGCCACAAGGCAGAAAATACCGCTGGTGCACTTCACTGCTAAGTAACAACCAATTTAATAGTTAAAGACCATACAGGAAGATGGCTGCAAAATTTCGCCGACTCCAACACACCATACCTGGCTGCTAGCCGGAACGTCCCAGGAAATAACAACCGGCAATGAACGACGAGATGTCACAGCAGTTGAGGTTTTATAACGGGTTAACTGGCCACTCAATTTCAATGTCCAGGTTCGGTGGGCGACGAACTTCGTAGCTCTCGCAGCTAGCGCCTCTCAACCCTACCGCGCGTGCACACCGTCAGTGGTCCCGGCCTGAACTCACGCCACACAGACTTCCTCGCTGCTCTGTCCCAACCGACCGACTGCCACACACACCAGCACACGGAAATATAGCAGTCACACCAAAGATGGTACAGCAGCACTAGTATGATAAGCGCTGCTGCTGCCTCTGATGGAGGCAAGTCAGCAACTCGTTATGGTAGTAACTGAGGGAGAAATAAGATACCACTCGATTGTGACAAAATGCCAACGAAGAAACGGCATCAACGCGAGCCGGGCACATCTCAAAGACAATGTAAGTATTTATCCCACTGTAAGACAATATTTATCCCACTGAGACAAGGTCAGTGCTATCACGGAAAAATGTTTGTGGTTGCCTGCGGAACCATGATTGTACCGAGGGGTGCTCCTCTTAGTCCGCATGTCTTTCTTCAGGACGGCAAAAATATGGAGATCGAATGGGGAGAGACCGTGTCTGTCTGGAGGGTGTGTAAGGACTTCACATCGAAACTGCAGCAGTGGAGTCGATACAACCTTGGCAACATGTGGGCCCGCCCACAAAAATGGAAACTGAATGGGTGTGGATGGGGGCTGTACAGAAGATATATAAAGGCTTCTCAGCGAAACTCGAAACAACCACGGTGACATGTGGGTGGACCCACATCTTGCCAAGGTTGTTTCCACTACGCTGCAAAAGTTTCGCTGGGAAGCCTTACACATGTTCCATATAGTCCCTGTCTCTATCCATGGGGCAATCAAATTTTTGAGCCCTGGAAAAAAAAAAACAACGTTCGTGGCTGTCTGGCTGACGATTTGCTTCTGACGAGCAGAAGCAAGCCTGGGTACAATCTTGTTCCAAACAACTGCGTACATTGTTCCACGTCGGCACTGACTGTCTTGTCTCACAGTGGGATATATGTATCAACAAAATGGCTCTGAGCACTATGGGACTTAACATCTGTGGTCATCAGTCCCCTTGAACTTAGAACTACTTAAACCTAACTAACCTAAGGACATCACACACATCCATGCCCGAGGCAGGATTCGAACCTGCGACCGTAGCAGTCGCGCGGTACGTATCAACAATTAGAGCTGTCATTTCTTTAAATAATAAACACTTTACTTCCTTCTCCCATCTGTCACGTTTTCATTTTATTACTCTTATGTAACCATTCACGAGTGACGAGAGATTGGAGAGGCAATTTTTTGGAGACGCTTGTGCATCCTTTTCACCTGTAAAGCTGCTCAAGGACACTAAATAGACAAAAAGAGTTAAAGAGGAGAGAGAGAGAGAGAGAGAGAGAGAGAAGGGTAATATAGAAACTGCTTTACTGTAAACGCTACCTTGGTGACACACTCTTTCTGTTTATCATGAGCGTATTTTCCTTCTGTCGTTGCAACTACAAAAAGTCCGTGTTTTTTTCACCAGACGCGATTCGCATTATCGAAGTGAAGCATCATCAGCGGTCTGCAATTAAGTTATTTATATTTTGTTTTGCTTTAAGATCGACAAACAGTTCATCAACAATACGCTGGTTTTTACTTAGCGGTGATTTCCGCTTGATTTCTCGCCTACATCTGGAAACGCCGTCTGCTAACACATCTTCGATGCATTTAACGGAACAGTAGAAGAAGTAGGTAGCTTAGAAGAAGATCTAAGTAGTGTACACCATAAAATTAAGTTAACGATAGAACATGGAACAGCCGATAATATTAACTTACCTTCACTAGTAAAAGGCAAACGCATAATTTTCAAACTTTCAGAAAGTCAATAACTAGAAACCATACCTAATCAGTCTTGGCACACAGACCTATTGAAAAGCTTCTCTTGAGATCAGCACCTCGTTATAAAAATTTCCAACCTTTCTAAGACATAAGATATAAAAATAATTTTTTTCATCAACAATAAAATTGCTCCCAGTTCTCAAACTACCATGCACGAATTTAGAATAATGATACAAACGTTTTGCAGATATATGACTTAGTTTGCACCAAAGTATCCAATGAACTTTCTCTTCTACACAGCTTGAGTCTTATCCGAATGTATGACCTAGTTACTGGATTGGTCCCATGCATCCTGTCTGCTGGTCTTGAAGATTTTGTAACAGACATGCTCGCATATACATCTGACGGTAGAGCGAGAAACCATCTTTGTGGTAATAAAATCTGTTGTTACCACGCAGCGCAATGGAAGGGAATATGTAAGTCAGCGAACACGGATAGATACTTTTTTCGAGTTCACATCCTTCAAAATGGAAAAATCCACTGGGTCTCCTAGGAGACACGACACGTTCATACTATGTCCATTGACACTTCAGCAGTAACTAAGAGATTTTCTTCACCCAAGTAAGTTATGAGAATTGACATTTCCATTAAATTTAAACTGTGCTTCATCCGAGTAGACAATGCTATTCACAAATTCCAATTCACGTGTAACAATCCCCTAAATTCTGTCCTAAAATTGTTCTCTGATGTCTGAGTCATTGTAACTTAACTGTCGCTTCTCCTCATAATATTTTTACCGTTTTTGCAAGATCTTTACCTTTGACATTTTTGTAGTAAACGTTGTAACAGTTCTAAGATCACATTTGAGGAACCGTCACTTTTAGTGGTGAGATGTGACCCTGATCAGCCTTCGTGCGTATCACACAGTGCTTCGTGGAACTCGATTTCGTTTTGTAGATGTGTAATTGATAATTTTGTAGGTCTTTGAATCGAGATAACATTGACAACATTCCACTGCCACTTAATGACATACTTTCGATTCTTACCGGGACTTCTCTTTTTGTGGTTATTTCATTTGCTACTAATGTGTGAAATCCTGTCATATTCACGATATTTCAACATTCACCATTTCAGCGAGTTTTTTGATTAAATACTTTCATGCAAAACCACGGATGTTGACCACGGTGATTGTATTTGCACAATACAGAATCAGTTCACGTCAGTTGTTTCTGGTCGAATCTTGATAATCATCTTCCTGTAGTATGTTGGCTTCGTTTTGTCTAAGAGTATATTAATTCTTGTTTGGCTGCAAAAAGATGATGGGTTTACATTCTCGTATAGGCTAATCACGCAAAAAGATTGTCTCATATGTGAGTTGTGTTTTAAATTTCATTTTATTCTTCTGTTACTATTGGTTAGTTGGTATAGGCACATTTGTTAATAACAACGCAAATGAACAAAGAATTCGATACATCCACATCTTATCCTCTTCTTATCCTATGAATGGGCCATGTGGCTCTCCGTTCAGATGCACAAACAGCCGTGATACACCCAGGGTCAAAGACGATAATGCGATACAACGACTATCGAAGTTACATTTTCAAATTAATTTTTGTATTCCACTTCTTCAGATTTAAACGTGAAATAAGTAACAGTATTGACAGTGAGCATTGATATAGCCTACATATAAATGTAGGACTTAAATGAACAAAAGTTTTAACTAACATTTTAATTAAAGGTGTTTTAATACGTGTCCGTTGACAAGATACTTCATTAGGATTTAACTACGATGACAAAACAAATAATTAGTATATTTCCAGAAAAATATCTTCTATATCTCGAAGTCCTATATTTCGAATGCCTAGAGGTCCAGTACTTTCCTATTGTATATAACGAAAAGAACTCTGGTGGTCATTTCCTTTACATGTTCTACAAAACACAAACTCATAAATATATTGATTCTGGTCACTAGTTGAACTTTCTTAGCGACGATTCACTCTCATATCGCGAGGGTGCAGCTTTGTCGCTCTTTGATAGTATGTGCGGCTCCCTGCCAGGTTCTTATCTCGCCGGATTTTCCGGACGTCAACAGGTGCGACTCGCCGAGGACGGAAGATTGCTCGCCGTGTGTTGAGAAAATGAGCGGTCTAGTTAAAATACTTTAAAAATAGATTAAGAGCAATTTTGGCCGCAATGACATATTTGTTTGCAATGGTAACCAGTTCCGGTCAGAATGTGACCATATTCCGACAATTTATACCACGAGGGTAAGCGCTTGCGGCGTAAAGAGCAGGTGTCGTGGCTCCACAGAGGTCAACAACACTTACTCTGTTCAGTTCAGGTTACCCCTGCAAACAAATATTTTTTTGCAGCCAAGATTCTTTTTAATTTATTTTTAGAAGTCGTATTTTGAATGCTCATGTGTTCCAACTTTTATAAAATCTTTTGTATTTAAAGCACTCGTGCTTTGATTCTTTAACACGGTATTATTCAATTGTCTGTCCGCCTACGTACCGCAGTGGCAGCGTTACCGCCTCCACGCATGGGGGCCCGGGTTCGATTCCCATCAGGGGACTGGGTATTATGTGTCCTTCTCCATCATTTTCATCATCATTGACACGCAAGTCGCCGACGTGACGTGAACTAAATCGACTTGCAATACGGCGGCCGAACCCAGAAGGGGATATCCCGGCCACTAAATGCCAAACGATTATTTCATTTCATTCAATTGTCTGTTTACCTTAAAGCTCTTGAGAGTTAGAAGACAAATTGTTTGCACATTTTCACTAGATAATTTCGTCATTGTTCAGCTTCACAGGAATATGGGATGCTTTTAACTGATCTGTTGTGCCCTACATCCTGGATGATGGTTAATAATCGAAACCGGTAGATGACTATTGGGACAAATAAACAGCTTATGGTTAAAATGCGTGTTATAAGAAAAACGAAGTAATATTAATATAGTGACAGTGAGGTGTTTGTCAGTGAAGTCAATGGCGATGGGAGTAGTCAGTCGAATTTCAACATCAATATTAACCTACTGCTGTAGCATTTTACAAAATTCCTCTTTCGACACTACTTACCAGTTAAAGTCTACACCTCGTGTTTCCTAAATTCCTATCACCGTGAAACTATCCTGTGTTCATCATCATGATATAAGCATAAATATGTAAATTATGCATGTCTCACCTGAAGATTAGCCTGATGAGACTCGAAATCCACTGTAGTTCGCGAAGAAAAGTAACATTTCGTAAGTGGCTGGCCATAGCTAGCTCTAGCTATATTTAGTTTATTACCCAGTCACTGTGTTGTACGGTATCCATGAGATTAATATTGAATAAGGTGTAGGAGAAACTTCCTGGCAGATTAAAACTGTGTGCCCGACCGAGACTCGAACTCGGGACCTTTCCCTTTCCAAGGCAAGTGCTCTACCATCTGAGCTACCGAAACACGACTCACAACCGGTACTCACAGCTTTACTTCTGCCAGTACCTCGTCTCCTACCTTCCAAACTTTACAGAAGCTCTCCTGCGAACCTGCAGAACTAGCACTCCTGAAAGAAAGGATATTGCGGAGACATGGCTTAGCCACAGCCTGGGGGATGTTTCCAGAATGAGATTTTCACTCTGCAGCGGAGTGTGCGCTGATATGAAACTTCCTGGCAGATTAAAACTGTGTGCCCGACCGAGACTCGAAGCTGTGAGTATCGGGTGTGAGTCGTGCTTCGGTAGCTCAGATGGTAGATCACTTGCCCGCGAAAGGCGAAGGTCCCGAGTTCGAGTCTCGGTCGGGCAGCCGGCCGCGGTGGTCTAGCGGTTCTAGGCGCTCAGTCCGGAACCGCGCGACTGCTACGGTCGCAGGTTCGAATCCTGCCTCGGGCATGGATGTGTGTGATGTCCTTAGGTTAGTTAGGTTTAAGTAGTTCTAAGTTCTAGGGGACTGATGACCACAGATGTTAAGTCCCATAGTGCTCAGAGCCATTTGAACCATTCGGTCGGGCACACAGTTTTAATCTGTCAGGAAGTTTCATATCAGCGCACACTCCGCTGCAGAGTGAAAATCCCATTCTGGAAGGTGTAGGAGAGTTAACAGAACAATGACAATTTTGTTCATTACAGCGGCAGTATGTTCCATATAAAAGTTAACAACCACTACAAAATGGTTCAAATGGCTCTGAGCACTATGCGACGTAACTTCTGAGGTCATCAGTCGCCTAGAACTTAGAAATAATTAAGCCTAACTAACCTAAGGACACCACACACATCCATGCCCGAGGCAGGATTCGAACCTGAAGACCGTAGCGTCGCTCGGCTCCAGACTGTAGCGCCTAGAACCGCACGGCCAACAACCACTATACAATTCGTACCTGTCAAGAGATAAATGTATTTATCACCATTTACAAAATAAGTGAATTGGCGCAGTGCTTCGACATTGATGAACATGCGGGAGGAGTTGGTTTACTTTACTACTCGTCCCCCGAAAAAGGAATCAAAATGGCTGTATAAAAACGGCAGCAATCAATCTACAACAGACTAATCAATCACTACTAAATACTTTAATTTCGTGAGTCGCAAGAGATATGGAGATGACACAGAAAAGAAGGAGTCTGCATGGAAAGTGTTACAGCGACAGTTGCCATCGGTCATTTGCATCACGACCTTCTTTCACGTGGCACAACACCTGCTCTAAGTACTGTATAAGGCACCTGTCGCCACTTTTCTCACGCAAGAAAGCCGACTTAATCGCAACATCAGTTGATTTATAGCGTGGGTTTTACGCTGCAGTCAATGAGAACTGATTTAAGGAATGGATTTAAAAATGGCTCTGAGCACCCGTCTTATCTTTCGGCTTTGCCGACGACTCTTTCACGTGACAGGTTGACAGAATCTCTCGAAGTGATTTAGCTATTTTAGAGCCAGCCAAGATATATCCTCTTTAACTGATGTAGTGTTAAAACTTTGCTTTGCGGCTGATAGATAAACAAAACAAAAGAACTGAGCAGTCTATTACCGTCCCTTTGTTGTCAAGAGATGTTATGGCTGATGAGAGCTGGAGAATTTTGTGGTCACGTTGTGACATCTACATGGTATAATGTTGGACATTTTGTCTACTTACACAGTAATCACAGCATATTTTTTATTTCAGAAAAGTTGTGAAGTAGAGTCAGCTGTACCTGCGTGTTAAACCGATAAAACAATCAAAACACTCCTCAAGCACTCTCTATAATTTATATTTATTAGCTGTGAGGTGACAGTCTTGGCCTTGAGAATGCATGAGCAAAGCCGCCATGGGCACAGTGCCGGTTGTAACGGGACATCCTCCTCTAGCATTACTTTCCCTCAAAATTACTGTTTTAGAAACATTTGAAATTACGAATGATTGGCACACTTAAAATTTCTTTATTAATTACGCAATACTGTACAGTTTACTATGTTTATTTCTCGATTCATTTATGAAATAATAATCGAAATTAATAATGTAACGGAAACTAATAGGAATTCATTTTTTAAAGAAAAAACAGTAAATCCTCCGGAACATTGTTATTTCCGCATATAGCTTGTTTCTGATGTGATAGGACGTATTTTCGTATTTTTGTAATTTCGGCTTTGTTAATGTGAAAAATGTATGATATAATAAAATGTGAGAAAACATATTTACGTAAAAAATGTTGTAACAACAATCTTCAGATTTATTTAATTCATACGAACCGTAAGGACCTGATGTGAGATTTTTAGCTTAAAGAATGAGACCCCTAGAAAAGAAGAACTGGTGCCATCTCAACGTGAA
This sequence comes from Schistocerca nitens, assembly GCF_023898315.1. Classification (NCBI taxonomy): domain Eukaryota; kingdom Metazoa; phylum Arthropoda; class Insecta; order Orthoptera; family Acrididae; genus Schistocerca; species Schistocerca nitens. The sequence goes on along the minus strand of NC_064614.1, from coordinate 238,474,276 downwards.
AAGCTAAGTAAACTAGAAGGTTTATTGTAGTCTCCGCTCCTCTCAAATCTTCATGAAAGAGCTTATTAATTACTTGCACAGGCCATTGTTTAATGCGGACAATAGATGGAATCAGGAAGGAGGGGAGATATTACACGGTTAAGCTAACCAGTGTAGGTCACAAAGCAGATGAGACATTACTACAGAACTTCTAACCCCTTCGTGCTCATGTGACGTGTGGTGACAAAGTCCAAAATGACATTCGTCTCCGAAATTGTTCGTGAACAATAAATATAAACATTAGTTACATGATACTGTTTTTGTTATTATTACTATCAGTGGCATAAACCTTCAATAAATCTAGGATGAATACAATGGCGAACACCTTCTTCATCGTCATAACAGTAATATGTGGCGAATTTTTTCCTCGACACGCAATGCTAATGCGAACGCCATGACACAAATGGTTGCAGCATTCGGCCTTTACGGGCGAAGACTAGTGCGCCACTGAGGAAATTAGTGACCGCTGTATGAAGTCACGTGTTACAGCTTAGGTTCTGCCTGCACAAATACGTCCCGCAGCGTCGCGTATGAGGTCTCCAACGTCCACTGTACTTGCCCTGAATGGTACCTGCAGATTTAGTTTTGTTTCTTTGTCTTAAGAAAGTTCTGAAAGATATAAATTTTACAGACGTTTAACAGATCTCTAATAGTATTAAATAAATGCTTCCATCGATTTCAAAAGAAATCTTTGCACACAGCTTCCAAGATTGTCGAGAACTTTGTGATCAATACAAATTAATCTGAAGGCAAATGATGGCTTAATGTTGATACAAACTAGACTTTCACATGCGGAAAAATAGATAATCACAGCATTCAGCTTTTGCCGACTGTTGTGTTTTCAATCACATATCATAAAATATAAACTGCACAAGATACTTCTTTACTTTCATACACTCATGAAGGAAGACATGGGTGGGAATGTCAGCTCTTGAACCTTGTCACAGTGTATGGATCTAAGAGCATCACACTGACGGCATTTATCAGGTCAAAGACGGGAAACAATAACGATATCTAGTTGAAATGGGGAAATCGTACCATTAGCATTTAATGTTCTGTTGACGTCCTCCTTTAGAGTGTCTCGCACAGACAAGCATCGACATATGAATCCATCATGCCACATAGCGTTGACGGAACGACTGAAGAATACATCCGTCGGGATTAGGTGAACTCATGGAAAACAGGGAAGGACTCATACCCCTTTCTAGTAACTTCGGCATCTCACCGTATGAGCGTATATACCGTCTGGAACTATATAATACTAGTTTCAGTTCGGTATGTTTTGGGGCCATGGAATAGAAAGAGAGAAAGTGGTCGGCTAGGAAGAGAGTTGAGAAGTACCTGCAGAAATCAAAGATTCCGCGCATTATTTTCGCTCGGCAACACGAAGTGACATTTCCCCGCGTCTCATGTTTTGTGATACACTGAAAGAGGCTCTTGAGCAACTGGCTCCTCAGGACGCAGTGAGAATAAGTTAACTCCCTAGAAACTACATTTGACAATACATGTAACAACACTAGTAATTATGAAGCTATTTCCCACATCTAGTATCTTAGAAGAAAGATTAAGGAAAGGCAAACCTACGTTCCTAGCATTTTTTGACTTAGAGAAAGCTTTTGACAATGTTGACTGGAATACTCTCTTTCAAATTCTAAAGTTGGCAGGGGTAAAATACATGGAGCGAAAGGCTATTTACAGTTTGTACAGAAACCAGATGGCAGTTATAAGAGTCGAGGGGCACGAAAGGGAAGCAGTGGTTGGGAAGGGAGTGAGACAGGGTTGTAGCCTCTCCCCGATGTTACTCAATCTGTATATTGAGCAAGTAGTAAAGGAAACAAAAGAAAACTTCGGAGTGGGTATTAAAATCCATGGAGAAGAAATAAAAACTTAGAGGTTCGCCGATGACATTGTAATTCTGTCAGACACAGCAAAGGACCTGGAAGAGCAGTTGAACGGAATGTACAGTGTCCTGAAAGGAAGATATAAGATGAACATCAACAAAAGCAAAACGAGGATAATGGAATGTAGTCGAGTTAACCCGGGTGATGCTGAGGGAATTAGATTAGGAAATGAGACACTTAAAGTAGTAAAGGGGTTTTGCTATTTGGGGAGCAAAATAACTGATGATGGTCGAAGTAGAGAGGACATAAAATGAAGACTAGCAATGGCAAGGAAAGCGTTTCTGAAGAAGAGAAATTTGTTAACATCGAATATAGATTTAAGTGTCAGGAAGTCGTTTCTGAAAGTATTTGTATGGAGTGTAGCCATGTATGGATGTGAAACATGGACAATAAATGGTTTGTACAAGAAGAGAACAGAAGCTTTCGAAATGTGATGCTACAGAAGAATGCTGAAGATTAGATGGGTAGATCACATAACTAATGAGGAGGTATTGAATAGAAATGGGGAGAAAAGGAGTTTGTGGCATAACTTGACAAGTAGAAGGGATCAGTTGGTAGGACATGTTCTGAGGCATCAAGGGATCACCAATTTAGTATTGGAGGGCAGCGTGGAGGGTAAAAATCGTAGAGGGAGACCAAGAGATGAATACACTAAGCAGATTCAGAAGGATGTAGGTTGCAGTAGTTACTCAGAGATGAAGAAGCTTTCACAGGAAAGAGTAACATGGAGAGCTGCATCAAACCAGTCTCGGGACTGAGGACCACAACAACAACAACATAACATCTAGCCAAGGAGTAAGTTCACAAAAATCTCCAATACGAACGCACTAGTCTGTTTCACTACATCGCATTGCGTCGATGAGAATATTCTGCCCTAAACGAATGACTCATTCATACACGTGATAAATTGCAATACTTGCCACTTTAAGCTGTCACGGTCAGCTATGGTAACAGTATTATTGCCATAACAAGAAAGCAATGAAGATTAAAATAGATATGGAGAGACTAGAAAAATAGGAAATTTGCTATCACATAATTCGACTAAATCTTGTTAAGAGAAAGAACTAAAGTAACGGAAATACCTGCGAAGACTAACAGATCATTCGCAAACAAAAACAGACATCACGTTTCTATTGCGGTTGACTTAAAATAACGGAGAACGGTGTTTACTTGCTTTGCGAACTAACCTTTTTGACACTATTTGCGTCTGGATGAGAGAATGACAACGCAAGAAACTGGAATTCAGGTTTTTTTTTTTTGCAGTGGATTCTCACAGGGGAAAGCTCTACTGGTTCAGGGTTAATGTGTCTCTGAACTGCGTCATCAACTCATGGAAAATCCCCTCCGCGCGTGGCCTACATTGTGATTTTCACTTGGCAGCATCCACCTTTTTAAGTTCGTCTGATTAATATGATATCGGACTACAGGAAATAAAAATGGTTATAGCGAGGTTTCAGGGAAGAACAATTATTGTTGGTAAGCTAAGCCATTTTAAAAGCTAAACAAATACTTTACAGTTATAATTTGTCTTTCACATAACCGCACAGTCAGGACATCTTCAGCCAGTGAAAGCGGCCATGTGGGCCGGGTGGCGATTTAAGATCAAGCAAATTCAGCTTCAGACTCTCTCGCTCTAATACGTTCTCTCCCTCTTTTGCTACTTTCTTTTCAACTGCCCTCCTTTCGCAAGTCTTTTCCTTTTTATTCCCTTCTTATTGCAAGCTGTTTCATTGTATTGGTGACTGATTCTGGTATGAACTACAAACGGCGCACTAGGTGATTACAATGTTATTGTTTTTTGCCACGTGACCTCTGTGATTACAAACCGTAAATCTATCCATTCTAATCAAAGTGTTGTATTTGAGAATTTACTAACGTTAAATTCGTCACCATGGTAAATATTGGAAGTTCGAATTATTCTTTGACAGGCCCAGATCGTAAGATTTGTCCTTGACTTAACGCAACTTCTTTGACTAAATACATAGATACTTCATTTACTCTGTGAGTTTTTCAGCATTCAATTTGCGCCCAGCAAGTAGCCACCAAGAAAGATGGCGAATTGATTTCAATATCGGATCCACATTTAGAAGGAGCGTTGTTAAATTCTCATAAAATCCACGAGAAATGAAGTTCTGTGCATAACTGGTGAGGAGGGGGACGTGTTGGAAACGTTCATAAGAGGAGAGGACAAGATGATATGTCTCAAGACATCATGACATTTGAGGGTTCCGTAGAGCGTAAAATGTGTAGGAGAATACAGAGACTGAAATGTACCCAAGAAGTAACTGAGGACGTGGGATGCAAGTGACACACAAGAGAAATTCGTGTGTGTGTGTGTGTGCGCCCGCCGAAAAGTGAAGCCTATCCTGATATATGTGGTCGGGGGTTCCAAAAAACACCTTAGGGATAATTTTGGATAGTTTAATTAGTCAGGTCAACGTCTGGTATAATTGCCTAACTGCAGTTACTTCCTTCTCTTTGAAGCAAATAAGGGGAATTTCATATTCAAATGAACACGTTACAATTTCGTTGGTCTGTAAAAACGAATGGAAACTAATTGACGTCTGGTTACAGCTATCGTGTGCGCCTGTGTCGGTGAGATCATCGGATACGAGACTTTGCGCTCGTGAGTTTCGTAATATACTAGTAAACACTATGTGTTTACTAGTAAACACTAAGTGTGCTTCCCCCAGAAAACTTTTCTTAAGGCGATAATAAATTGCGAGGACGTCTCAGTTTCGTTGCGTCACGCTACAGAGCGGCGTCTCAAATCCGCCTTAGAATATCTAGGATTGAGTAAATCTGAAACGGAAGATAACAAATTCGAAATCATTGAGAGCTGAACACCAAACGAGAACATTGTAGTCGGTGGGTTACCTTTACCTACAAAACTTGTCGTTTTTGAATGGGTATGTACAATTTTTAACCACTGTTTACGTTACAACAAAAATGTTCAAATGTGTGTGAAATCTTATGTAACTTATCTGCTAAGGTCATTAGTCCCTAAGCTTACACACTACTTAACCTAAATTATCCTAAGGGCAAACACACACGTTACAACAGCACTGTGCAAAATCCAGTTTTGATTCGATTCTTTAAACATGACAAAATCAGAATATGTGGTCTTCCAAATGTTTTGTGATTTGATTTCATTGTAGTGGTTATGTCTTACGAAAGAACGTAGCCTACAACGTTTCTAAGTATGCAAATAGTGTTGTGGAGTAACCGATCTGCGAAAGTAGAGTACAGAGTAAAGCAGACGTTCTACAGTCGTGCCTCCAGTCCTCGTCTTCCTGCAGTTAATATTCGGAGGGAGAAAATGATTTTCTGATTTAAGTTGATACTTTGTACCTCCGCAAAACGTAGTTTCAATCGTTGATAGTAAATTCAGGATGACAACTTTCAGGTATACGACAGGAACGATCATTTGAAGCAAGAAACTCTAGTAAATATGTGCTCTAAAATGCATACCGTCAACCTACAGGTACTTCTTACTGTGAAACGAATGTGCTCTGTTGGGAGCTCTTTGCTTTACGCATTTAGCGAGGAAGTACTGTAGACCATAACAAGAACAGAACTTTCTGGTAAACATGGGACACGGACACTAAAATGCCGTACCTTAAGGGATATGAGCACTTTTTCAATAGAAGAATTGTGTTTCACGGGAGCGAAGATGAACAAGCGCCCACAGATCTTTAACGTACTCACTTAAGAGCCCACGTTTACTGGACTTTTTATGCTTTGATCTATACTGCCTCCTCTCAAATTATGGAAATCAAAGAGTTTACTCTAGAATAGGTTTGTTTCACAGTATCAAAGAGGAGGAAGTCATAGCTCCTAAGGTATGCATTTTGGATCCCACGTCTATTAGACATGTTTCGTATGATCGTTCCTTTCATATCCCTGAATACTCACCATTTCATCTGGGACACCCTGCATAGCAAAATACTCTGCATCATTCTTTACTTAGAATATTTCTTAAATACTTACAGGTTACTCTGAAGCTTTTACGTCTCTGTAACTTGACTGTGCCCTCAGGTAATTCGGTAGTTCACAGCTGGAGCTCACTCGCAATTAAATAATGTACGATATGTTGTAAACTGCAATTAAACACTATGTGTGTGTTCGTGAAACTTTCTGAAGCACTAACAATAACAGTTTCAAGCAATCTCATGGGCAGTATGGACTATGTCGAATAAATATAACAAGAACAAGTATTACAAATCTGATAGTGGTTATAGTCGTATTTCATTCCACTGAAATCCATTATGAAAAGGTCGTTCCAGAGTCAAACCACTATACAGATAAACTCTTCAACAAAATAGATTTATTTAATTGTAATTGAACGAGACAGATCGTTCCAGAGCCTAGACCCTGATTCAGGTTAATTATTTATCAGACGAAAACTTCACATGCTCAGAGGTTCTAAAAAAGTTCCCCCCTTCCGCTGGGTTTAATTCTCTTCCTTGCTTTCTTTCGCTACTCATCCTAGACAGTAAAAAGGCTTCTCTTTAGATATGATTATATATCATTCTTACAGTAACATACATAGTGCAGATAGAAAAAAATAGGAATACAAGTAACGGTTTAACAAGGTCAGGGAAAGAAAAGGAAAATCGCCTATATCCATTTTAAAGAAAGCGTCCCAGATGTCACCTTAACTGATTTGTCAAACCACAGAAAAACGTAATTTAGATGGCTACAAAAGGATTTGAGTCCCATTCCTCCTGAATGTAAACCTGTGTGCTAATCTCTCTCCCACTTCGTTTGGTGTCCAGTTACGAAAGGAGAAGGACTAGGATCAGTACAGTTAGGCTACTTCTACATTATGAAAACATAGAAATGCAGCGGAAGCCACTTGTAGAACAAACAGCCCGTAGTACTGAGCGGGGTTCCCTACCGCCGCATTGCTCTTTACAGCGCATTGAACTTTTGATTAGGCCGGGGCTACTCACAACGAAACACAGTGATGCATTAAATGAAGAGAATGGGAACCCGTCAACGGGTGCTTGTAACCACTGAAAGGCAGTTAATGCTACGGCGTATTCACATTTACTGTAATTTTTTCTAATTTTCTTATGCAATGCTCCTGATGAAAATCGCTCATTTTGCTAGCGGATGACATAGTAGCCATACAAAGTCTTTCCTAGGAGAACCATACTACCAATTCTGTTGCATTTCAACAGTCACTCGTCCAGACACCCGACAGCTTTTCGTCACCAGTATGCGCTGGGGAATTCTGTCCCGATATCATCCTGTCAATACGGAGCGTCATGGCTTTTCCCACAGTATTGCTAGAATCGGAGGCAGCAGAAGTACATTGTTACCAAGCGTACTACTGCAGGTAATATGTTCATTGCATTCCTGAATAAATAAATAGTATTCTAGTTTGTGTTGCAACTTTTCGCTGCGAGTGACGTCATTAAAGAGTTAAGAACGTCGTGCCGTGTAATTTACAGAATGACACAATTTTTTGGTGTCAGAAGTTCTGTGAAGAAACACAACCATTACCCTTGTGCGCTTAGGAAGACTTGTGACATTGCTATATCTGTTTACCCAGTTTAATGAACAAAGCAGTCTAGAGCATATTTTATTAACTCTTATGACCAATTTTTTGCTCAAATTTGGCCATCTTCAGATCTAACAATGTCCCTACTTTCAGCATCAGTCGTTGTGCATCGTTACAACGACTGTGCAATCAGCAAAGTGATAACATTGTGACCTCATTCTCTTGTGGCAGCTCTTAAATTTTAGTGACGTGACCCGAGCTCAGGTATTTAAAATCCACATATTGTACTTCAGATGCTGTGAAAAGAGATACACATTTCCCGTGGTGTCTTTTTCTTTTCTTTTAAAAAAATCACTTCAGACCGTAGCCTGTTGACCTTCTTTGAAAAGGACAAGGCCGATTTTTGCTTCATTGTTGCTTCAGCAGAGTTTGGTTTCTTTCTAAAGATCTTACTATCGGCGTTTAAATAAAATATTCCTTCACTTTATGTGAATGTTGACGGAATAGTAGAAAGAACGTACTTGTACGGTTCTTGGGCTATTTTCGTTTATTGTTCTCTTATAGAAACAGAGGTTGTTAACGCGAAAACTATATTTAAGGATTTATAAATTATTTATACATTAAGTTAATTAAACTTCAAATTAAAATGTATGATTAGATGCTGTCTTTCGAAACCACGAAGGCCCAGGGCACTTCCGTATACGAAGTCGAGCATCTGTGAATAATTCCTACTTTCATTACAGTACGTTGAGGTCTGAGTTGACGCTATTTAACCTGATGATAGTGACTGGACTGTTAAGAAGCTGCAGTATAGCACGAGAAGTGTGCAGGAGTAGCAAGTAGACGATCGATCCAGTGATGGATTTCTAAAGGATAGTTGCGTTAATCCACAACACCACAGCTACACTGGTCCACCAAGTGTGTCGAGAACTTTTACAACTGCGTAGAAAATTAACATAATTTCTGAAAAAGGAAATACTCTTATTGGAAAATAGGGAAACAGCTAAATCATTTCAGTGAGGATTTGTTTGCGCATTTAAAAGTCTCGCAGAAAGGGCCGAAGGGTCAAATTTCTCTCTCAATCAACTATTCATATGGTTAGGTTACACTATTCGCCACTTCGCTCTTTGATATTGCTGTCAAAGAGTGGCAGAGCTACTAACAGATTTATGAAAAAATAAAAATAACGAAAATGCTTTAAAATACATGGAAACACAAATAGGTAAAATGGAGCGAGTTAGAAAATTTAAATATCTTTGAGAAATGAAAAAAATTACAGTATGTATAAGGATTAATATAACGGAAGCACCATATGCTTTGAAAAAAACGCTACAAAAAGAAATGTTTATCGAGATAAACAAAACTTAAAAACTACCTCATAGAGGTAAGAGCAGAATTTTTATATCAAGGTGAATGTTGAAAGATGAACTATAATAAGGACGGAGTTGCGGTAGTTGAAAGACGGATTGTTAAAAAAGTAATGGGTGCAATACAAACTATAGATGACTGGTAAAGGCGAATTAAGGAGAAGATCTACGAAAACACAGAGAAATTGTCAAAAGTTACGGAAAACTGAAGATCGAATTTCTTTGGACATCCCTCCCGAATGTGTGAGAACAGGTTAAGGAAACAAAATATTTCCATATTTCTAGAAAAAGAAATTGCAAATAACGTGGATTACGGAAATATGGAGAGACATAGAAAGAAACAACAACAAACAATTGTAGATAATAACACAAACCCTTTTAAGAATAAAAAACTAAGTTGTGAAGGGTTCCACACCAGAAGAAAGAAAATCGGGAACAACATGGTCAGAAGAAAGAGAAAGACAGTATGGGGCAAAAAATTAAAGAGTACTAGGAATATAGGAAACAAAAAAGAAGGAATAAGAACTGAAGCTGTTATAGTTACTCGCTACAGAGAGAAAAAAAGTAGGTATGAGCGTTGAATATATATTCAGCAGATTATTGATTTATACGATTACCTAAACGATAGGTGGCAGGTGATTGGAAAGTTACGGAAAACTCAAAGAATGGTTCAAATGGCTCTGAGCACTATGGGACTTAACTTCTGAGGTCATCAGTCCCCTAGAACTTCGAACTACTTGAAACTAACTAATCTGTGGACGTCACACACATCCATGCCCGAGGCAGGATTCGAACCTGCGACCGTAGAGGTCGCGCGGTTCCAGACTGTAGCGCCTAGAACCGCTCGGCCACTCCGGCCGGCCGCAAAGAATGAATGCTTAAAAAAGAGAGCAGAGGTTTTCATGCAAACACCCAGAAACACATGACGCTTTTGTAAATAATGTAAAATTGAACCCAAAATAAAAACATTTTTTGCTCGTAGTGCTACATTTTGCAGCGGCCATTGGGGTTGTGATGGTTTTCGTGCCTTTCTTGTTTGAAGGCACTTGCCGTCACAGTGGCTTCAGCGTGAGCATAGGTTTGAACCACTCGCTGCTTCGATTCTCTTTTATCCCGGTTTTCCAACAATCCATGGATGACTTACATAGAACTCTGTGCTCCAAATGCACTTTATCAAATTAAGGCCTATTTCTGATACTTGTAGACTTCTCTTGGCCATGAACGTCCTCTTTCATTGTACTAGTCTTCTCTTAATTTCCTCCTTGTTTCATCCGTAATGGGTATTACTCGTTTGCCTACAGCCGACTCGTATTTTTTCAGAATTAAATCACAAAGCTCGTCTTTGACAGAATCTTTCGATGTGAAACAACATGCACATCCGGATCGTTGATATAAGAAACAGAAAAGTGAGTATTGAGGTACCGCATAGATAACTGAACGTTGTTCTGACAAATAGTATACAGGATAGGAAATGAACGGAAAGAGAGGAGTCTGGTGATTTTGGGATAAAGCCTTTGAAAGAAAAGGCTGATTCAGTCATTAGTGTAGGTTTTATTTCTCCAAAAGCCTATATCTGAGGAATACACAAAACTCAAATTCGCTACGGTAACAGGAGTTAAATTAAGAGGCATTGCGCCCCCAGAAGGAGGAACTGGAGGACACGTCTGTTCGCAGACCGAGCTGGGAGGCAAGAGAGCGTCCCGAATACCGCCGCATTCTCACCAACCCACCCGCGCGTCCCACGTGACCACTCTCCAGTGCTGCCATTGGTAGGCAGAGGGAGCTCCAGCTCCAGTGGGCGTCCCTCAGTCAGCGGTACTACACTGGGACGATGTTCACGTGGACTGAACGTGGGTGTTACCCAAAGCATCCGGTACTATGTTGGCCCCGCCTCAGCCGCTGTCTTCCCAACAAGGTGGTACCGTGTGTCATATGAAAGAGAATCAAAATGAAAAATATTTAGAAAAACTATATTTCCTCTCAATAAAACTACTCACTACGCACAATAGGATGAGAGTATTTGAGATTTCACATCTACATGCCTTACGCCTACTTTTGCTACTTCTAACAAATGAATGGACCCATTCATTTGACTATTTCAGAATGCCATGGTATTGCAGTTGTTCAGGAGATGTCTGTCATTTGCAACGTGGAACTCTTTGCTGTAATCTGTAATTATACACATACTATTAGTTGCTTTCCATCGGCTGCTTTCAAAATAGTGGTTATGCACTGGTACGTAGCAAACTCACTCGATTTCTTGCTTCAAAAATCAAGCTAGCAATTAGTAAAAACTCCATTTTTAGTTTACTAAAACTTACGAGTTTATTTTAATGAGGTGCTAGTTCATAACTGTACCTTTCATTCATTCTTTAAAAACAGTAATCGCTTTCCATTGTAGGAAATATTGCAACCAGCCATAAGTTTTCTTTGGAATGTCTTAGGGTAGCGTTACTAGTTTCTAGCATCAGGCCATCGTCAGATGGTAGCATTTACCTCTTTGCAAGTCTTACGTTTGTGTTCCAAAATGTAACAAAGTTTTCATGATTCTGTAGCTTACAAATTTGCTTACATTTTGTTCATAAAATATAACAAAGTTTTCATGATTCTGTAGCTTACAAATTTGCTTACATTTTGTTCATAAAATATAACAAAGTTTTTGTGATTACACAGCTTTACACTTAAATATGCTCTACAGATTGTACTTACATCATGAAAAGCTCTCCTTTACCTATTATGAGACATATGTTTGTTTTTCTTTTATGATACACGCTGATCATGAACTGAAATGTCCCCCTCGATAGCGGAGAGGTGCCGGCACGGTAGCTCAGCGTGTTTGGTCAGAGGATTAGCTGCCCTCTGTAATAAAAAAAAAACTGAGTTAATGTATGAACGATGAACTTCAACAAGAGCCATGGGACGTCAACCCGAACAGATAAAACGATCAGTTACGAACAAAATGAGATTTTAAGAAAAGAAAAAAAGAAGACAATGAATAGAGTTTTAATTAAAAAGTGGTCAGCGCGGCAGACGGACGTGCAAAGGGGCCCGGGTTCGATTCCCGGGTGGATCGGAGATCTTCTCCCCTCACGGACTGTGTGTTGCGTTGTCTTGATCACCATACCATCCCCATCGACACTCAAGTTGCCGAAGTATCGTCATCTCGAAAGACTTGCACCAGCCGACCGGCGTACCCGACGGGAGGCCATAGTCAAAATATTCAGATGTGTGAATTCCTAAGGAACCAATCTGCTGATGTCATCGGTCCCTAGACTTACTCACTACTTAAACTAACTTAACTTATGCTAAGGACAACACTCACACCCGAGGGAGGACTCGAACCTCCGGCGGGCGGGGCCACACGATTCGATTGCCGGCCGCGGTGGTCTAGCGGTTCTAGACGCTCAGTCCGGAACCGCGCGACTGCTACGGTCGCAGGTTCGAATCCTGCCTAGGGCATGGATGTGTGTGATGTCCTTAGGTTAGTTAGGTTTAAGTAGTTCTAAGTTCTAGGGGAGTGATGACCACAGATGTTAAGTCCCATAGTGCTCAGAACCATTTGAACCATTTTTTTGCCACACGATTAGTGACATGGCGCCTCTAACCGCGCGGCCTCTCATGTGAGCAGACATGACACTCTTCTGGAGTTACTCCAAAGAAACTTCTTCCATAGTACCCTGGTAATGGCCAATGAATAACTTTCTCTGTATCAGTTTATTATTATTTCTATCATTTCAGGTAATAGTAGTTGTCTGAAATTTTGGAGATACAACTCCTATAACTGTGGTTTTCTCCAACCATAATGGATAAAGCAATCACTTTGCACCAGAATGAGATTTTCACTGTGCAGCGGAGTGTGCGCTGATATGAAACTTCCTGGCAGATTAAAACTGTGTGCCGAACCGAGACTCGAACTCGGGACCTTTGCCTTTCGCGGGCAAGTGCTCTACCAACTGAGCTACCCAAGCACGACTCACGCCCGGTGCTCACAGCTTTACTTCGCTCTTGCCCGCGAAAGGCAAAGGTCCAGAGTTCGAGTCTCGGTCCGGCATACAGTTTAATCTGCCAGGAAGTTTCAATCACTTTGCACGCTTTTAACAGTTCAGCAAAGATGCTGGACTCCAATGAGCAGCAGCATACGTGAATTTTTTTTAGCGCGTGTTTGTCAACAAACGGAAGAGGTGTTTCCTCTGCAGTGTTTACACTTGCAGCCAGAGTCAACAGCCTACAGTTTTCCGCTGCCGACGCGGGCGCAGAACGCGTCCTGCGCGGACGCCGCGGGCTGCCGTGGTCCCGGGTGAACGTCCTTCGCCGTGCGACCGGCTGGCGCAGGGAAAACCCAAAGGCTCCGGTTCGCGAGCTGTGCCGCGCGCTCTGCTGACGTCTCTCGGCCGCGCCCCGGGCACCGGGCGGCCTCGCTCGATGGACCCTCCGTCAGCGGCGCCGGCAGCCGTTGTGGCTGTGGTTACGGTCGCCGCTGCGGCTGCATTCCGACGCGAGGTCGCTCCCTTGCGCAGTTGGCCGACCGACGCACCAAAATATAAACGCCCCCTCTGTTTCGCACGTGTTGCGAAATCACGAGCTACAATACTGTGACCACCTACCTAATAGCCGGTATGTCTACATCTACATCAATACTCCGCATGCCACCTGATGGTGTGTGGCGGAGGGTACTTCGAGTACCTCTACCAGTTCTCCCTTCTATTTCCGTCTCGTATTGTTCGTGGAAAGAAAGCCTGTCGGTATGTCTCTGTGTGGGCTCTAATCTCTCTGATTTTGTCCTCATGGTCTCTTCGCGAGATATACGTAGGAGGGAGCAATATACTGCTTGACTCCTCGGTGAAGGTATCCTCTCGAAACCTCAACAAAAGCCCGTACCGAGCTACTGAGCGTCTCTCCTGCAGAGTCTTCCACTGGAGTTTATCTATCATCTCCGTAACGCTTTCGCCATTACTAAATGATCCTGTAACGAAGCGCGCTGCTCTCCGTTGGATCTTCTCTATCTATCCTATGAACCCTATCTGGTACGGATCCCACACTGGTGAGCAATATTCAAGCAGTGGGCGAACAAGTGTACTGTAACCTACTTCCTTTGTCTTCGGACTGCATTTCCTTAGGATTCTTCCAATAAATCTCAGTCTGGCATCTGCTTTACCGACGATCAACTTTATATGATCTTTGCATTTTAAATCACTCCTAATGCCTACTCCCAGATAATTTATGGAATCAACTGCTTCCAGTTGCTGACCTGTCTACCTTTGGCACGGATAACAGCGTCGTGGCATGGAAGCAATGAGACCTTCGTAGGTCGGTGGGGGGAGCTGGCACTACATCTGCACACACAAGTCGCCTAACTCCCGTAAATTCCGGGGAGGAAGGGCGATGAGCTCTGACGCCACGTTCAATCTCGTGCCATGTGTGTTCGATTGTATTTCGGATCTGGTGAGTTGGGCAGCCAGGAAGTCAACTGGAGCTCGCTACTGTGTTTCTCGAAACGCTCCGTCCCAAATGTGGAAATACCGACTATTGGGTAGGTGACCACGATGTTCTGGCCGATAAGTGTATTTCGTAACACTTCATGAAGGGTGCACGTAATCTGCAACCAATGTACGATGCCCCTTGACCGTCATGGTGCTTTGCACGAGCTCCACATGAATGTTTCCCAGAGCATAATGGAGCCGCTGCCAGCTTGTCTCCATCCCGCAGTACAGGTGTCAAGGAGCTGTTCGCCAGGAAGCCGACGGATTCGTGCTCTCTCATCTGCATGGCGAAGAAGGTATCGGAATTCATCAGGCCATGCAACGCTGTGCCACTGCGCCAACGTCCAGTGCTGATAGTCACTTGCCCATCTCAGTCGTAGTTGTCAATATCGTGGTGTAAACATTGGCCCATTCACGGGTCATGCGGATGCCCATCGTTAGGCGTGTTCGGTGCACTGTGTGCTCAGACACACTTGTTCTCTGCCCAGCACTAAAGACTGACGTTCTGCCACAGTTCGCCGCCTATCCAGTTTTACCAGTCTACCCAGCCTACGATCTCGGCCATCTGTAATACGCGGTGGCGGCCCAACCTCACGACTCTTACAAGGGAACCTCCCCATCGCACCCCCCTCAGATTTAGTTATAAGTTGGCACAGGGATAGGCCTTGAAAAACTGAACACAGATCAATCGAGAAAACAGGAAGAAGTTGTGTGGAACTATGAAAAAAATAAGCAAAATATACAAACTGAGTAGTCCATGCGCAATGTAGGCAACATCAAGGGGAGTGTTAGCTTACGAGCGCCGTGGTCTCGTGGTTAGCGTGAGCAGCTGTGAAACGACAGGTCATTAGTTCAAATCTTCTCTCGGGTGAAAATTTTAATTTTTTATTTTCAGATAATTATCAAAGTTCAGGCACTCACACATAATCAACTTCGCTCTCCAAAATTCCAGGACATGTTCAGATTTGCTTGGACATATACAGAATTTGACGCTCTACGCACGGGAACATTTGAAAAATTAAAAAACGTATGTTTTCACAGAGCACAGGAAAAACTGTGCGACTCTGAAACTGTAGCATTCATTTGATGCAGTTTATGTGACAAACTCTTATGTTTTCATCACTTTTTTTGGAGTGATTATCACATCCACAAGAAAACCTAAATCGGGCAAGGTAGAATAATCTTTTTACCCATTCGCCAAATGTGCAAGTTAGGTGGGTCGACAACATATTCCTGTCATTTGACGCACATGCCGTTACCAGTGTCGTAAAGAATATATCAGACGTGTTTTCCTGTGGAGGAATCGGTTGACCTATGACCTTGCGATCAAATTTTTTCGGTTCCTATTGGAGAGGCACGTCCTTTGGTCTACTAATCGCACTATTGCGGTCGCAAAACACAGACACTACACTTGTTACAGTGAACAGAGACGTCAGTGAATGAACGGACAGATCGTAACTTTGCGAAAATAAAGAAAGTAAAATTTTCACTCGAACCAAGGACCTTTCGTTCCGCAGTTGCTCACTCTAACCACGAGACCACGGCACTCATCATTTAACATTGTCCTTTATGTTGCCTATCTTGCACATGCACTACTCAGTTTGTATATTTTGCTTATTTTTTCATAGTTCCACACAACTTCTTCCTGTTTTCTCGATTGATCTGTGTTCAGTTTTTCAAGGCCTATCCACTGTGTCAATTTATAACTAAATCTGAGGGGGGTGCGATGAGGAGATTCCCTTGTTAGATGTGGTTTCACCTTGGTTTTGCCACGTCTTGAAGACACTCACCACAGCACTTCTCGATCACCTGACAAGTCATACAGTTTCCGAAATGCTCATGCCGAGCCTCTATCATAATCTGCCCTCGGTCAAACTCAGACAGATCGCGTGCCTTCGCCATGCTACACACGGACAGCACGCTCACTGCTACTGCATGCACCATGAGTGCGTCAGACTAGCAGCCATTCCTCGCCGGGTGACACTGTCATGGCCTGGACGGGTCTATATCGATAGCAGGTCGGTGGTCAAAATGTTCTGGCTGACCAGTCTATTTCCCATTTATTTTATTTATTTCGAGTCAAAAACATTACAACAATATTTACAATATACACAATATAACAAATCAGGTCAAATCATAAAAGAACAAACTAAACGGTATTAGCCCAAAATTGTGCAACGGCAGCAGCATTGTCTGAAACATCAACAAGCTCTTGTGTGGAACATGATACAGGACATCTAGGACAGTTAATTAAATGTTTGGTTGTCTGTTCTTCTCCGCAGTCACACAAGGTGGAAGATTCCTTCATAAAGCCCCATTTAAACAGATTGTCCTTAGTTCGTCCGACGCCACTCCTGAGCCGATTTAGAGACTTCCACACTGTCCAGACTTGATTTCCACCAGGAGGAAGGGTCTCAGAAGGAGTCATCCAATCATTACTGTCAGATTTTGCTGTCCACTGAGATAGTCTGGCTGCTCCAGTCCGACCGGTGAGGGGTGTAGTAGTTCTCATGAAGCTCCTCCTAGATTTGAGTCTACTAATTGGTGGCTGGTATCCATGTAGCAGGTGATCGGTGTTATGATCTGCTTTATGTCTCTCAAGTTTGGCTGCGACTTCACGCCTTATGTCTGGAGGAGCAATACCTGCTAGTTTATAGAGTTTATCAATAGGTGTAGCTTTGAGGCATCCCGTTACTGTCCTGCAGGTTTCGTTCAGGGCCACATCAACCTGCTTTGCATGAGATGACTTGTACCATGCAGGACATGCGTATTCAGCTGCGGAATAACACAAGGCCAAGGCTGATGTTCTTAGTAGTTTGGGATCTGCACCCCAAACGCTGCCAGTGAGCTTCCGCAGGATGTTGTTACGAGCAGCAACTTTCTGCTTAGTGTTAGTGCAGTGTTTTCTGTAGGTCAACGTTCGATCTAAGGTGACACCCAGATATTTGGGGTAGAAACAATGTTCAAGCTCTTGATCTTCCCAAAACACTGTAAGTTTTCTATAGGCCTCTCGATTGCGTAGGTGGAAGGCACAAACTTGAGTTTTAGCAGGGTTCGGTCTTAAGTTATTGACTCTGTAGTACTCAGATAGGTCCTTGAGAGCAACAGTAAGCTGGTTTTCTACTGTGTCAAAATCTCTGGCTTGTGTGACTAAGGCAAGATCATCTGCATAGATGAAACTCTTTGTAAGAGAAGGTTGAGGCTGGTCATTTGTAAATATATTGAACAATATGGGGGAAAGGACACTACCCTGAGGCAAGCCATTCCTTTGACTTCTCCATCTACTCTTTCTTCCTTGGAACTCCACATAGAATCGCCGGTTTTCCAAAAGTGTCTGCACAGTTCTGGTGAAATTAATGTCTCTAGTGATGTAGTAGACTTTGTGCAATAATTGTCGATGTTGAATAGTGTCATATGCTGCTGTGAGATCCACGAAGACAGCCCCGGAAATGTATCCTTTTTCATATCCCTCTTCAATATGTTCAGTCAGATTAAGGACTTGTGCTGTACAATTCTTTCCAGGTCGGAAACCTGCTTGTTGAGGTATGAGTTGTTTTTCAACAATGGGAGTGAGTCTATTTAGCAACATTCTTTCATAGATTTTATACAAATGGCAAAGGAGCGAAATCGGTCGGTAGTTCTTGGGATCAGCTGCACCCTTTCCAGGTTTTAGTAAGGGAATAACTTTAGTTTTCCTCCAGATGGCAGGGATCTGTTTCCGCTTCAGACAACCATTATAGAATTGCAGAAGCCATCTTTCCGTGATGGGACCAAAATGTTTAATTTGCTCAATCATTAGGTCGTCTAGACCAGGCGCTTTACCATTTTTGCATTTCTGAATTGCGGTTCTGAGTTCTTGTAAGATGAAGTCATTTGCTAGATGGTTGTTTTCACGTTCAGGTTCTCTTTTGAGTTTTGTTCTATCTTTAGAACAATTGACCCTTCCATTCTGAACTAGATGATGAGCAATTTGATCTGGTGCAATGTTTGCATGGCCATGATTGTGGACAGGGTCGTTGTTCAGGCGTCGCAGCAACTGCCAGGCTTTCTGACTGCTTTTAGACATATCAAGGTTCTCGAGTAACTCTATCCATCGTTCTTTTTTGGATTTGGCTAAGGCTGAGGATAAATTTTGGCCAGCAGTTAAGGTTTCAATGCTGTAAGGATTATCATTGAAAAGTTGGATATAGTTATGTAGATGCTTCACGGATTCTTCTGTCAAGCCAGGTATGTAGTTAACTCGACAGCCTCTGGGAGTTGAGAGTCTTGAGCATCTTTTCACGGCTTCTACAAACTCATCGTAGTTGGAAACTGAGGGTTCTATGCGTGAAACTTCTGAGTCAAGGAGATCAGCAAACTTCTGCCAGTCTGCTTTCTTGAAATTGTATCGCCTTCGGAATGATGTGATTCTAGGAGTAATGGCTGCAAACACTTGGCAGCCTATGGGGCGGTGTTGAGTATTTGGTATCGGATTTAGAACAGTTTTTCTGCATTGGTGAGCTATGTTCTCGCTAACAAAAATTAAGTCGGGGTTATACCCACGTTTCCAACGCCCACTGTTAAAAGATGGTGGGAGTTTATTATCATGGACAAGATTAAGATGGTTGGTATCAGCCCAAGTCAAAACTGCTTCACCATTACTGTCGTCCTCAACATAACCCCAAACACTGCTATGACTATTGAAATCTCCAACAATAAAGTGAGCTTGTTGATTGGTGTAGTTGTCTGTAGGTGAAAATTGGAAATCTGCTCCTGGGGGTTTGTAAATTGACGACACAATACAACCATTCAGTTCTACAGACAGTATTTCAATATTGTTGAATTCTGTAAGTGAGGTAGAGAGAACAGCTATATCGTTCCTCACAAAGATAGCACTGCCATATTGTCTATGGGGTCGCTCAACTGCCAGTTTCATCCCAAGGATTTTTGGTCTTCTCATGGTGTCATCTCGATGGGTTTCTTGTATACATAAAATATCACACCTAGGTTCCTTGGCAATATGTTGCAGGAGTTCTTCTTTGGCAACAGACAATCCTTCTATGTTGATTGATACAATCACAAGGTGAGGTCTTGATAAAGACCTTTGGTTTCCATTCATAGTGAAACCTATAATGCAATGCTTTTGGAATGCTGACGTTCAGTTCAGTACTGGAGAATCTAGTCCAGTACCTATGCAGGGGCACCACGTGCAGGAGTCAGCTTCACCCCCTATTTCCCATTATCACTGCAGTACGGTATCCACTAGTTCTGACATATTACATGCTACTCGTTGTTAACGTATGCGCCTTGGTGACACCCCAAAAATATCGTCGCCCTACATATTACAGCCCGCATCTCGTGGTCGTGCGGTAGCGTCCTCGCTTCCCACGCCCGGGTTCCCGTGTTCGATTCCCGGCGGGGTCATGGATTTTCTCTGCCTCGTGATGGCTGGGTGTTGTGTGCTGTCCTTAGGTTAGTTAGGTTTAAGTAGTTCTAAGTTCTAGGGGACTTATAACCACAGCAGTTGAGTCCCATAGTGCTCAGAGCCATTTGAACCAACCTACATATTACAAACGCATTACGAAATATTTCTCAGGAGTACTGGTGCAGATAATCCGCTTATTCTGACACATTCGTTCCCACACATCGATAACATCATTTTTCCTTCCATTTCCCAAAAAGTGAGGGAGACTCTAGTATAGCGTTCAACCGATGACGAAACTGTTAGTGTAGCTTGCAAATCGCTGACGTGATCTACGATATTTCCAATTGTAGCTACCAAATACGACGATGGTTAATGAAAACCACCTTGTGTGTACTACTGCACATTTATTGTGTTATGACCGGTTTCGTTCATTGAACCTGCAGGTAAACATAATAGGAAATTAGGCTAAAGCTACAGCATCTTAACGAATAAAATATGCAACTCACACTGATAAAAACCTTACGCTAAATTCTCACCGAGCTGTGCTGAAGTCATGCCATAAATGGTGTTATTATGTGTAAAGTTAAAGACGAAATCCAAAAACATTGATCACAAACATTGTTTTGCGATTTGGTCTTTAACTTTACGTATGTAATAATACAGCTGAGGCGATTTTCATTAATCATTAACACTAGCCCGCATCTCGTGGTCGTGCGGTAGCGTTCTCGCTTCCCACGCCCGGGTTCCCGGGTTCGATTCCCGGCGGGGCCAGGGATTTTCTCTGCCTCGTGATGGCTGGGTGTTGTGTGATGTCCTTAGATTAGTTAGGTTTAAGTAATTCTAAGTTCTAGGGGACTGATGACCATAGATGTTAAGTCCCATAGTGCTCAGAGCTAATTGAACCATTTTTTGAAGCCATTAACACTAGTGTCAGTTGTGGTGCTCAACATCATTAAGATTATTCCAAATATGAGATGAACCAATACTCTCCAAAAGCTATCTGTGAAATACTGACAACGGAGAGTTCAATATATTGTCTCAGATACGCAGTATTTTAGGACGCGGCCTCTACCCAACAATCCCTTGCAAAACAAAATTAACTTGAAGCACAAAGTCCCACTGACTGGCTTGGCCGATCTGTAGATGCTTCAAATTCGGCTAAGTATTTTCTGAAAATCATCCTATTGTTATTTTTCTCCAATGTCTGGCTGAGGTGAGCACAACAACACACTTAGGCCTTGCATTCAATCTTACAGACGATGATGACCCCATAAATATACAAATGTTAGAGAAGTCTTCTGTAATGATAATTGCTAACTGTTGACTGTTTGCTATTGAAAACTGATAAGTGGCCAAGCAATTCTGTTATGTTTTATGTAATGTTTATGCAAGGAATAAATAAAAAGATATGCCTTACTGGACTGTGTTATCATATCAGTGTAGCGTTAGCTCGAGTCGACTCAATAACAAAATCTTGACTATTGTGGATACCAGTTGCATACGACGATGTCAAGCCTAACGAGAATTAATTTATTGAAATACAGATTAGTATTTAAATGCAGCGAAACTTAATAATACTTTCGTATGAAATGTTAATACTGCTGTTAGCTAAATATAATCTTCTGTCATATTTAATAACAAGTCCTAGCGTAAGCTTGTATGCTTGACTAAAGTATTATCTTGAATTTTGTTTATAAATTTCAGGAAAGTATTTAAGAAAACTATTTGAGAAATGATTAAACTGTTAATTACTCACAAATATGTACACACATAGTTCCGATGAAAGTGTGAGGTCTCAAATGCTATATGTGAGACAAAGACTTATTATTGTTAATGTAATCAATATTCCGCGGAACATTGTTAGTTTTATTTTCTTAAGAGAAGTTATCAGCGTTCACTTAATTTTGTGCACTTTAATCATTCGACGAACGGTTGTTTTCATGCGATCCAGCAACTAAGTTGGCATCTGCTATGCTCTCTATAAACTGATATTCAATCACTGAATTACTAATACTGCCCACGTCGTGATGAACTTCAGCTTAATAGACATTTTGTCGCCAGCACGCTGCTGCTCTTGAAGACCGCTGACCTGCTGCAAGATGACGATGGCGGACTCGTTAATTGAAAAAACTGATTATTGAAAATGAAATAAAACCTCACTGCTGCTCCAGTGTGCTGTTTCGTAGAAGAAAACAATGCAGATAAAACTTTAAAATGAGGGAAGAGGGATGGGGTATGTAAGGTTAACAAATTTTGAAGAGACTGATTCAAAACTTCCAACAATTCGTAACTGAGTTTAAATGGCAGATCACCCGTTTATTAGTTCACTCAAGACCTAACAGTTTAAAGCTTACGCCGTCACACCGTGTAGTATAACTTTTAAAAACTATTCATCGTTCGATGCACTGAAGTATTTCGGTCAATTTCCACTCGTAATTCTGTAGCACAGTAAGATTCACAGTCTCTGTCTTATCTGTCACGGAAAATAGTTGGGTTTTCTGCTCGAACAAACCACGATTTATATGACTCTCTTAATGTGACTAATACTCATTCTGAAATGCTCGATCCCATTCAGCATCTTCTTCTTCCCGGTGTCTTCTGTCGTGGTTTTGAAATAAATCTTCTTGCTTGTAACGTCCTTTCTCTTTTTCGATGTCTTCAATACTTGCGATTACCTCTTCTGCACTCATCTTCTTGAAGTATTAGGAAATTATAGCAGCAATAGTACTGCAGTCATCCTCCAGAATGTTCAGAATTCTACTCGCATCCCCTTGTCAAGAACGTTTTTCCATCTCAGGATATACCTGAAATCCTCCAAGCTTGTTTCCTCTCCACCACTGCTAAAACTGTTTTCCTTCCGACAAATGCATTAATTTTCACAATCTGACTACGCGGTCGCGTCCGGTCATCTTAACACTTCTGACAAGAGACGTCTTTCGGCATCTCACACTCCTAACCTTGCCTACAACGTGATGTGATTGTGTTCCTCTTGGTTTGCACACAATGGCGCTTGCACTCCTTGAGGAGAAGGAGTTAACACGCCATTCGATCAGTTTCCTCAGCAAGTAGCTGACGTGTGTGGTATACCTGTCATACACATACACATACACATTATCGTTGTACACATACAGCAAAAAGTAACGACACCGTTAATGTTTGGAATGTTTTAAGTATTGTGGCGTTATCAAACTGTAGACGGTATAGGACACATTCGCAATGCTTTTGGTGGATCTAATTATTCAGAAACATGAATATTGATCTTACTGCTCAACTGAAGTACCGAGCACCTAACAGAGGACCTAACAGTTCTGGTGACGATGAACCTTCAACGAAAAGGAAGCACACTACTGTTAGTATTTTAACATAATTTTCGGAAGAACATCTCGAACTTATTTACGATCACCTGTAAGGGTGCGACCGACAGCTCGTTATTGAAGCGATATCCGCCTATAAAAAGCACATCAGGCATCAAAGTAAATTTTGGTTATGTGGAGGAAGAAAGGCGTAACGAACTTTCATTCCGAGAAAACAAGGGAATCAAAGAACTGTGGCCGCGAGGTATTAGCCGAGCGCTCTAGGGCGCTGCAGTCATGGACTGTGCGGCTGGTCCAAAAAAAAATGTTCAAATGTGTGTGAAATCTAAGGTCATCAGTCCCTAAGCTTGCACACTACCTAACCTAAATTATCCTAAGGACAAACACACACACACACACCCATGCCCGAGGGAGGACTCGAACCTCCGCCGGGACCAGCCGCACAGTCCACGACTGCAGCGCCTTAGAACGTTCGGCTAATCCCGCGCGGCGGGCTGGTCCCGGCGGAGGTTCGAGTCCTCCCTCTGGCATGGGTGTGTGTGTGTGTTTGTCCTTAGGATAATTTAGGTTAAGTAGTGTGTGAGCTTAGGGACTCATGACCTTAGCAGTCAAGTCCCATAAGATTTCACACACACACATAAAGAACTGTAGATAAAACACATATTCTATCCCAATTTCACATGGAACGAAGGAAAGTGAGTCAATTAATGACACCTGAATCTTTGGACAATGCAAAAAGCAAGAGAAATTGGGCACCCAAAGTTTAAATATTCTGCAGCTTTAATAGCAAACATCAAGAAAGAGTACAGAACGTGCCGTATACACATCACTGCTCTCATGACGGCCAAAGATGTACACGTAGACCATGATATTCGTCAGTCTGGGTCCCTTTTTGTCGAGGAAGTAAACTAGAAAACTGCATGTTTCCAGATACAGCCACACCGCTTGTGGAACACTGATTAAATTTGATTTAATTATGAACTAACTTCTGGTGCGACACTAGCTATAAAAGGGGGAAAATATCAACAGTTCCCTCGTTCCTGTCTACACACAATACAACTCATACAATAGATGTCAGGCTTTCAGTGACTGGACATCTAACAAAAAAACTCTATATTTCTCCTCTGTATATCTGTCTTCCCCAAAAGTTAAAAAGGCTATTGAGGACAGTCTTCCACCAAACGTACATCTGGAGGCTACCATAGGTGGGAAAATGTCAAAAGACTTTTTAAATCACGTTTTCGTATATACTGTTAATTACAATGTCAAAAATAACCAAAAGTGTAAACTACTTTGTGGTTCTTGGAGGGATCATAAGGACACAACAATAGCCAATGATTCATTTGTGAGTACAGACACTGAATGCATGATCATTCTGCCAAAAACACCAAAATACGTACAGCTTATGGGTGTTTTTTTCCGACAGTGGAAAGTATATGCAAGAAGGGTAATAGAATCTGTAAGGGCTCTTTGCAACAACTTCTTCACTGAGCTAGGAAGTAGAATTTTCACAATGGATTTTATCATTTATAAACAGCTGTGTGCTCCAGCTCTTCAATTTTCGTGGCAAGCGGCTGGGTACTATACTCTCACATATGTTGCTGAATTAGAAAATGTGATTCAAGTGGCGTTTCATTTTGCAGTCCAAAAATGTGATCCTGAAGATTTTGCACATATTTCTCTCGCCAAATGTGCCTATTATGATTCTGCATATTGTTTCAAAACATTTTGTTAAGCAACGTGATGTACATTTTTCAAGCCCGATACTGGGCAAACTCAGAATAACATAATCGAACGCTTTCACCACCTTGACCATAATACTATATAAAGCTTCAAAATACAGTTGGAACACCGAATTCCTGTTCCAGCCGAGAGACTTTCTTTGCAAGTCCCACAGCTTGACTAATCCACTTAACAACTGTCACTTCTTCACTCGCAATTGTTTATTACAGAGATAAATATTCCCCATCAGGCCAAAGCTTCCGAAAATTTTACAGAGAATATATGCATGTACAATTACTTTTCAATATTACCACTTCTAAAATTTTTGTTTCTTTATATATGTCCGAACACACAAAGCCACTGAACAGATTAAAGAAAAGAAAGAAAGAAAAATAAATGTAAGTGTACAGGCTTACAATATACCGGGTGATCAAAAAGTCAGTATAAATTGCAAAACTGAATAAATCACGGAATAATGTAGATAGAGAGGTACAAATTGACACACATGCTTGGAATGACGTGGGGTTTTATTAGAACCACAAACATATAAAAGTTCAATAAATTTCCCACAGATGGCGCTTCATCTGCTCACAACAGCAATAATTAGCATAACAAAGTAAGACAAAGCAAAGATGATGTTCTTTACAGGAAATGCTCAATATGTCCACCATCATTCCTCAACAATAGATGTAGTCGAGGAATAATGTTGTGAACAGCACTTGTAAAACACGTTCGGAGTTATGGTGCGGCATTGGCGTCGGATATTGCCTTTCAGCATCCCTAGAGATGTCTGTCGATCACGATACACTTGCGACTTCAGGTAACCCCAAAGCCAATAATCGCACGGACTGAGGTCTGGGGACCTGGGAGGCCAAGCATGACGAAAGTGGCAGCTGGGCACACGATCATCACCAAACGACGCGCGCAAGAGACCTTTCAAGCGTCTAGAAATATGGGGTGGTTCTAATAAAACCCTATGTCATTCCAAGCATGTGTGTCAATTTTTACCTCTCTATCTACATTATTCCGTGGTTTTTTAAGTTTTCAAATTTATACTGACTTTTTGATCACGCGGTATTTTAAATTAGTGGCGAGGCTGTTGTGTATTCTTTGAAGTGAGAGAAATATGCCTGTGACATGCAGATGCGTGAAGGTTTTTTTAATGTGGTTTTGATTTATTGAATCATCCCAAGATTTTTAATATACACATGCTCTCTTAGACCAATGGCTTATTCAGGTACTTTGTTAACATCACTAAAACTTTCCCGTGAAGGTAATGGAAGAAACAAGAGACTTTTCAAAAGTTAGTCAAAACTAATTACGCTTACAATTCTACCTGAATTTGATCCTTTCAAGCACAGTAGTTTCGTAGTGAGGATGCCAAACAAACAACAAGAGTGAACTATCAATTTTATGCTGCTGATTTTACACTAGTTTAAGGTAAAATTTTCTTAAAAGTTAATTTAACATTTTGTAAGTTGTAGAACGAGGGCTTTTTGCAATTCAAGGACGGTTTCAGCCAAAATATCACATGGCAAGCGTGCACTGCAGCTTAAGTGTATTTTGTAGTCCAGTTTGAAGCTGTTTCCTGGCTTCATAGACCAAATGCGTCCTATATCAATTTGTTCACCTCCACGTTATCACATCAGTGTGGTAAATTGTAAAAAGTTATCCTTTGCATCCTGTATAGTTCAGACAAGACGTAGTTTCCGCAGCAGATATAATAAACGTGCTGAGATTACTAAGAGTAGTCATTTCACACATTTTCAAGACACCGCTCACATTATTTTAGAAGTCGGCGAAGCTCTGTTCATACTACATACAACCGAGAATGTAAAAGTGATAGATGGACTAGACGAAATAATATGTTTGTGCTCAAACAGAGCAGGACAATATGTTAAATGAACAGATCTAATTATGTAGAATAATGTTTCTTATAGAATTTCAACTGAGCGTTTCATAAAATCGAGTGCTATAAGTATAATACAAATATATCCAGATAGTTTTTGTGTTATTGTATGAGAGCTTACAATAGCAATCAGCTTATGGATTTTTTTTAAAATTTTGATGTATGAATTTCTTTTATTTTGACTCCCAGTGACAATCACTGTATGAACTGACGTAGGGCTAAACAACACATGAAGAATAAAGGACATATCTAATAATAATTGCAAACTGGCCGACAAAAGACATATTATAATTAAGCCCCGTGTTCCCGGCGCATGTTGATACGTTCCATTAATTGGACAGTGGTGACGGTTTCCGCTGCGCCTCATCTCTCTCCTCAATCTTGACACTATTGGCCGAAAAACACTGGCAAAAATACCCATTCCCATCAGAGAAAAATTCTTCCTTTCCTACTCCACCGTTCTGCCATTTCTTCGGAGCCTTTCTCAGCAGCAGGAACCCGACTCTCAAATAAAGTCTGCAGTATATTACAGAATTGAATAAGATCTCAGCTACAAAAGATAGCCAATGACGTATCTACTAAAGCCACAATAATGATTATCATTGACCGTGTACACACTCGTTACCACTGTACGTACTTCTTTCCAACCAGACCTTTCTCATCCCCCAGCATTCTTATCTGGTGTAGTCTACTTAAATTTCCTTTCCCTAACTCACTATGTCAGGAAACATCTATTTTGTACACCTATAAATTCTTTTTATACCTGTCACTACCATTATTGTTATTCTTGTCACTTGTTGTTATTATGGTCTTCAGTCCTGAGACTGGTTTGATGCAGCTCTCTATGCTACTCTATCCTGTGCAAGCTTCTTCATCTCCCAGTACTTACTGCAACATACATGCTTTTGAATCTGCTTAGTGTATTCATCTCTTGGTGTCCCTCTACGATTTTTACCCTCCACGCTGCCCTCCAATATTAAATTGGTGATCCCTTGATGCCTCAGAACATGTCCTACCAACCGGTCCATTGTTCTTGTCCAGTTTTGCCACAAACTCCTCTTCTCCCCAATTCTATTCAATACCTCCTCATTAGTTATGTGATCTACCCATCTAATCCTCAGCATTCTTCTGTAGCACCACATTCCGAAAGCTTCTATTCTCTTCTTGTCTGAACTATTTATCGTCCATATTTCACTTCCATACATGGCTACACTCCATACAAATACTGACACTTAAATCTATACACGATGTTAACAAACTTCTCTTCTTCAGAAACGCTTTCCTTGCCCTTGCCAATCTGCATTTTATATCCTCTCTACTTCGAACATAATCAGTTATTTTGCTCCCCAAATAGCAAAACTCCTTTACTACTTTAAGCGTCTCATTTCCTGATCTAATCCCCTCAGCATCACCCGACTTAATTCGACTACATTCCATTATTGTCGTTTTGCTTTTGTTGATGTTCATCTTATATCCTCCTTTCAAGACACTGTCCATTCCGTTCAACTGCTCTTCCAAGTCCTTTGCCGTCTCTGACAGAATTACAATCTCATCAGCGAACCTCAAAGTTTTTATTTCTTTTCCATGGTTTTTAATACTTATTCCAAATTTTTCTTTTGTTTCCTTTACTACTTGCTCAATATACAGATTGAATAACATCGGGAAGAGGCTACAACCCTGTCTCACTCCCTTCCCAACCACTGTTTCCCCTTCGTGCCCCTCGACTCTTATAACTGCCATCTGGTTTCTGTACAAACTGTAAATAGCCTTTGGCTCCCGGTATTTTACATCCTGCCACATTTAGAATTTGAAAGAGAGTATTCCAGTCAACATTGTCAAAAGCTTTCTCTAAGTCTACAATGCTAGAAACGTTGGTTTGCCTTTCCTTAATCTTTTTTCTAGGATAAGTCGTAAGGTCAGTATTGCCTCACGTGTTCCAACATTTCTGCGGAATCCAAACTGATCTTCCCCGAGGTCGGCTTCTACCAGTTTTTTCCATTCGTCTGTAAAGAATTCGCGTTAGTATTTTGCAGCTGTGACTTATTAAACTGATAGTTCGGTAATTTTCACATCTGTCGACACCTGCTTTCTTTGGGATTGGAATTATTATATTCTTCTTGAAGTCTGAGGGTATTTCGCCTGTCTCATACATCTTGCCTACCAGATGGTAGAGTTTTGTCAGGACTGGCTCTCCCAAGGCCGTCAGTAGTTCTAATGGAATGTTGTCTAAACCTGGGGCCTTGTTTCGACTCAGGTCTTTCAGTGCTCAGTCAAACTCTTCACGCAGTATCGTATCTCCCATTTCATCTTCATCTACCTCCTCTTCCATTTCCATAATATTGTCCTCAATTACATCGCCCTTGTATAGACGCTCTATATACTCCTTCCACCTTTCTGCTTTCCATTCTTTGCTTAGAACTGGGTTTCCACCTGAGCTCTTGATATTCATACAAGTGGCTGTTTTTTCTCCAAGTATCTATCTTACCCCTAGTGATATATGCTTCTACATTCTGACATGTGTCCTCTAGCCATCCCTGCTTAGCCATTTTGCACTTCCTGACGATCTCATGTTTGAGACGTTTGTATTCCTTTTTGCCTGCTTCGTTTACTGCATTTTTATATATTTTCCTTTCATCAATTAAATTTAATATTTCTTCTGTTACCCAAGAATTTCTACTAGCCCTCGTCTTTTTACCTACTTCATCCTCTGCTGCCTTCACTACTTCATCCCTCAAAGCTACCCATTCTTCTTCTACTGTATTTCTTTCCCCCATTCTGGTCAATTGCTCCCTTACGCTCTCCCTGAAACTCCGTACAACCTCTGGTTCTTTCAGTTTATCCAGGTCCCATCTCCTTAAATTCCCACCTTTTTGCAGTTTATTCAGTTTTAATCTACAGTTCATAACCAATTGACTGTGGTCAGAGTCCACATCTGCCCCTGGAAATGTCTTACAATTTAAAACCTGGTTCCTAAATCTCTGTCTTACCATTATATAATCTATCTGATACCTTCTAGTGTCGCCAGGATTCTTCCATGTATACAACCTTCTTTTATGATCCTTGAACCAAGTGTTAGCTATGATTAAGTTATGCTCTGTGCAAAATTCTACCAGACGGCTTCCTCTTTCATTTCTTCCCCCCAATCCATATTCACCTACTACGTTTCCTTCTTTCCCTTTTCCTACTCAAGAATTCCAGTCACCCATGACAATTAAATTTTCGTCTCCCTTCACTACATGAATAATTTCTTTTATCTCATCATACATTTCATCAATTTCTTCATCATCTTGTCACTATTATTATTATTATTATTACTGTTTCATTATCTGTGGCAGCAGCAGCAGCAACAGTATTAGAAGTACCGTCAGTATTATTAGTTCATAGTCAGTATTATTTATTCACATTGTCTCTGTAGACACTCAGATCATTTTAATATTATTTGTCACATTAAAATGGTTTTTTATTTGGTCACTCTGACGTAAAAATGTACTTATTTGTTAAATACTAGTTTGACCTAAGAGAGGGCCTGGTGGCCCTAATTAGATCCAAACGGATAAACTAATACATCTTTGAACTGCTGTTTACTGTAGACTGTACAGCGTCAAGTCAAACCGTGAAGAGCAATGTTCTGCGATATGCTAAGAGTTTTCATGTTAATGTACGCATACAGTTATGGCAACAGTGTTCTTTAAATCATTACCACTATTGGACGGTCTTCTTGCTACACATGTAAATCTCAGACGTACATGTTCTGAAGAAGCACTGGCAAATGGCGCATCGCTGAAATCAGCTGATCGTGTGACGTAAATGAGTGTGATAGTAAACATCTGAGGTGGAAAGTGGACTTGTCTTTTAATAACTTTGTGGCTGTGGGATTCTATACGAAAGAAACTCACTGTGAAGTCTTCGGCAGAGGGCACTTTTTAATGTGCTACTTATTGGGGCTTTTTCACATTGCGTTCACTTAAGGAGTGCGTTGAACAATGGTTGCTCAAACACTTCTGTGGGTGCTGGAATTAGTCTAGTCTCCGTTATTCTTACAGAGTTATACGTAAGAAGTTGCAGTATTTTCCTAGGTTCTTCAATTACAGTGGTTACTTCAAACTTTGCACCCGGAATACTTGAAGGATAATTGATACGTCGCCCTCTCGACCATGAGCCCAGTACCTTACCATCACCCAACTTCAGCTGGAGATAGAACGAAATCTGATGCCCTCCATAGATTTGAAACCCTGCTCCTTCCAGATATCGTTGTGTAAATGAACCGCCTGATCACTGCATGGAGGTAAATTGCTAAACTCAAGATGTTGGAATATGGTCGAAAGTGTTTTCTCTTCCGTAAATCGATCCCGAGCGAATTATATAATTTTATCAGCGCCTTGTTTCAACTCATCTTAAGACATAAAGAGTAATACACATACCAACTGTTGTCAAAAACGTTGTGAAAGGCGTCTGTTTCATCCACCTTTCATGATATTATTACTTGTATTGTTTCATTCAGGAGAATACTTACCTGCTTCTGCTTAACATGTACTCAAGCTGGGGAGAAGAATATCGTAGGAAACAAAACCTATTGATTTTATTTCTTTTAACACTGCATATCATTCTATGTTACCCTTTGTCCATAATTCTAATCATGAATAGGACTGTGATGTATAAATTTTTGGGCGCCTGGAAGTGCATGTGGTATCGTAGAACCAGAATAATCACGTTGGTTCTCGTTGCAGAGGTGTGGCACCGTCTGTTGAATTTAATTTTCAAACCTGGCTTATGAGATGAGCGCGACGGAAACAAGAGTTTGTTCCACTTTTTTCTTGGAAATACGCCTTTCGACTGGTCAGCAGAGTAATGAAAAAGCTGTGGAGTTTTCCACCGAACTCTTGTTCTAATTCTGTACGGAAAACTGATGATGGTTTGAGGAATAGGCGTGGCGCTTCTAGCACCCGTCCAAATGGCTGAAACGCCTGGCGCCACACAGTAGTTCTGTCACTGTTGGCTGGCCTTCGCCCGCACACAGCGATGATGCGAGAGACCACAGCGTCTGTGAAGTATTGGAAATTTTGTCTAGTGGCTTTCTTTCACTTCTGTAGTGAGTGTTTGAGTTTTAATGTATTCAGGAGATCATCCTCGTCCTAGTCTTCTGATGACACTACGCTTTTCTGAAAGAATTATGACAAGACAGTTTGTTAAGAATCCATCACCTCCCGCCTGTAAGGAGTCATGTTACCAAGATATCTTCTTCAAAGATGGCAAAAATATTGGACAAAGTAGTTCTCTGTTTATAAATGTCGTATGTCATGGAATATACACTCCTGGAAATTGAAATAAGAACACCGTGAATTCACTGTCCCAGGAAGGGGAAACTTTATTGACACATTCCTGGGGTCAGATACATCACATGATCACACTGACAGAACCACAGGCACATAGACACAGGCAACAGAGCATGCACAATGTCGGCACTAGTACAGTGTATATCCACCTTTCGCAGCAATGCAGGCTGCTATTCTCCCATGGAGACGATCGTAGAGATGCTGGATGTAGTCCTGTGGAACGGCTTGCCATGCCATTTCCACCTGGCGCCTCAGTTGGACCAGCGTTCGTGCTGGACGTGCAGACCGCGTGAGACGACGCTTCATCCAGTCCCAAACATGCTCAATGGGGGACAGATCCGGAGATCTTGCTGGCCAGGGTAGTTGACTTACACCTTCTAGAGCACGTTGGGTGGCACGGGATACATGCGGACGTGCATTGTCCTGTTGGAACAGCAAGTTCCCTTGCCAGTCTAGGAATGGTAGAACGATGGGTTCGATGACGGTTTGGAAGTACCGTGCACTATTCAGTGTCCCCTCGACGATCACCAGTGGTGTACGGCCAGTGTAGGAGATCGCTCCCCACACCATGATGCCGGGTGTTGGCCCTGTGTGCCTCGGTCGTATGCAATCCTGATTGTGGCGCTCACCTGCACGGCGCCAAACACGCATACGACCATCATTGGCACCAAGGCAGAAGCGACTCTCATCGCTGAAGACGACACGTCTCCATTCGTCCCTCCATTCACGCCTGTCGCGACACCACTGGAGGCGGGCTGCACGATGTTGGGGCGTGAGCGGAAGACGGCCTAACGGTATGCGGGACCGTAGCCCAGCTTCATGGAGACGTTTGCGAATGGTCCTCGCCGATACCCCAGGAGCAACAGTGTCCCTAATTTGCTGGGAAGTGGCGGTGCGGTCCCCTACGGTACTGCGTAGGATCCTACGTTCTTGGCGTGCATCCGTGCGTCGCTGCGGTCCGGTCCCAGGTCGATGGGCACGTGCACCTTCCGCCGACCACTGGCGACAACATCGATGTACTGTGGAGACCTCACGCCCCACGTGTTGAGCAATTCGGCGGTACGTCCACCCGGCCTCCCGCATGCCCACTATACGCCCTCGCTCAAAGTCCGTCAACTGCACATACGGTTCACGTCCACGCTGTCGCGGCATGCTACCAGTGTTAAAGACTGCGATGGAGCTCCGTATGCCACGGCAAACTGGCTGACACTGACGGCGGCGGTGCACAAATGCTGCGCAGCTAGCGCCATTCGACGGCCAACACCGCGGTTCCTGGTGTGTCCGCTGTGCCGTGCGTGTGATCATTGCTTGTACAGCCCTCTCGCAGTGTCCGGAGCAAGTATGGTGGGTCTGACACACCGGTGTCAATGTGTTCTTTTTTCCATTTCCAGGAGTGTATTTTCTTACTGTTTTCCTCAACATGCTTTCCACCATACCTTTTCACATCCTGTGATTACTGACAATAGCTGTCCTCCTTGAGAAATTTATTTTAAAGTGTTTCGTTGTAATTCATTCTCTCGTCAGTATTCTGTAGTCGCGAAGTCAGATTCTATTGCGCATTATTATATGTACTCGTAATTCTGTGGACCTAATTCCATTAAATTCTCTTTGCGGCTTCAGACGATATTGGATACTGCGGATCTTGCCTGTTCATGATAAGAAACACGGTGACATCGCAAGTCCGCTATACATGGCGAAAGATATATCTGTACTATAATAAACATAAAAATTCAAAATCAGATGGTAATCAAACGTTAGAAAGATCAGTGTGTACAGATAAAATAAAAAGAACAACAGGATTTTTTAGTTTTCTTGAAATATATTCCTGGAATACCTGTCAAAGTCATCATATGAACGAAATTTCACCTGATGATGAAGTATGTTTCTCATACGAACTCGGATTGAGTTTCATTTTGTGTTCTACTTAGCCACTGACTTTGCCTGCATATATGAGCTCTCTACATACAGTGTGTAGATCAGTTCTCTTCACAGACACTGAGGACAAGTTCCTTACAAGACAAGAAAAAATGTCTGGTAAATATGGCTTCTAAAACGCGTAACTGAAGAGCTTAGAGCAAATGTTCATCTTCGATGTTGTGAAGCATATCTTTTCTACCGCAAGCTCTTTGGTTTCCGCATTTTTAGAGGATGTAATATTGATCGAATGAAGAAAATAGTCACCTCTATATTTTATTCCATTGTTTTCATCATTTATATTTATACGCATTATAATACGATTTTGTAACAGTGATTTTGCTTTTAGCGTTTCAAGAAACTTAAACGTAGAGGATACGTTTTACTACTTAAAGTAATACTCTTTTCTTGCAGGTCTCACATTTCATGAAGATCACATAGATCACCAGCTACAATTTTTGTTTTTCGTTTTCCCTGAGTACATCGAATAGCGTAGCTAAGTCCGTCTTTGCGCCTTTCTTTCTCTACTTGGCGCAATCTTCTGCTTGGACAGGGTGCTTGAGGTCTAATTGATGAACAGGTATCCAGTTTTACCTTGGTCTCCGAATAACATCTGCTTTCAACGAAAACAAGCGTTTTACTGCTTTTTCTTGTTCTGATTGAAGAACGTTTCCATAACACCGTAGAAAGCTTTCCATCATTTTCTCAACGATAGGTGCCGACTGCGAATTTCGTCATTTCGCTCTGGTCACATTTCCACCGAAGCATTTTAGTTTGCATTACAGTAAGCTTCTATTGTTGCAGACCAACATTCTGTCCCGTACGAGGCAACGGGGTAAATTTCTGAGCAGAATATTTTCGACTTCAGCCGATCTGCGATCTTCTGATCACAACGGTCATTGTCTGCCATTTAAGACATACACTTTTAACGCTGTTTGTGGTTTCGGCAGCAATTTTTGAGCCTAAGTACTTGAAGGTATTTATTCGTCTTGGGCAGAGCAGTACCAGAATATTTAAACAGGAAGAAAAGAAGTCTAAATTAGCGGTCACTTAGAGAGTTGTTTGAAATTTATGGCATGACTCAAAATTTCGGTTTTAACTACAAATAAGGACTAGGCTTATTTTTCGTTATGCCTGTTCAATTGTTGCCTGCGTAAGGTATGCAGAAATGAAGTCAGAGGTACTCCGAGAAGTGCTGCTGGACATTTCACTGCTCAGTTTACACGTAGCTGAGAAACGAAAAATACTGTTATTTTGTCAGAAGTATCATGCAAGGTGCGTCTAAAATGTTTTACGAACTGCATCATGAAACAAAGAAAAATACAGAAATAAAATATCTTTATTTCCCTTCCAAAGGGCCCTACACAGGCCACCGTTGACAGTGTTTATAAAACTTCGTGAGACTGACACGGATATCTCGATTACATTGTACCCATTTACTGCATCATATATATTTCAATCAAGTAGTTTTAAATTACACATTTAACTTATTTTGGTGTTGTTCTTGAAGGAGGTGAAGTCGATGGACGCAAAATTTGAGATCACACGCTCTACATTGCTTTGATTGATATGTTTCTGGGTTTGGTTGCGAAGTACAGTATTTTATTTTATTCTCTATACATTTTAAAAACTTATTCGGTATTATATTCTAGTACCCAATATTATATCGCAATAGCGTAGCTACAACACCATATAAGACTTCTCCTAATTGTATGTCTGTGATCTATCCTACTCGGAGGAACCTAATGCTAGGTAAGGCCTAGTAAAATCTATCGATTTCTGAACTATCGATGGCGCTACGTGTATCGACTTTGGTAACTGTGGTCGTAAAAGGTAATGTCATAATTGTTGAATATTTCAGTAGAGCAGACGAGATGCCTTCAGAAATCGTCATTAGTCCTAATCTTAACGCGTTAACCATTGAATGTCACTTACATTTTGGTGTTCTGATAGATGCAGCGAATATACGCTGAACGAGGGACAGAAGATGATGCGAGGTGTCTGGATTTCATGCCCAAGATAATGATTTTCTATGTGTTATAGATCCAATGAAAAGCCGTGATGGGGAAAGACGGCGCTGCCTCAATAAAGTATGTCAAAAGACCAGTTCTCGATCAGTCCCATGACCGGAAGGAAGAAAACGGGTGGTCAAAGCTCTCGCCATGGTTGAAAATAATGGACTACCATGTAATGAGGCATGCAAATAGGGAGCTCTCTTCCGTTTGTAATTGGTACCCTCTGTTGACCCTTGAAATAAAGAACTGAGAATGATTGTCGCAACTGTTCACCTTGAATCCCAAGATAGAGCAGGAGAGTTAACGATCAAGTCAGTGGTAACTCAAGATACACAGGAACAAATCTTGTGTTCCGAAATGAGAAATAATTGAAATGAAAACCATGACTATGGCTGTAAAACGACGGTAAATTGGTCGCAAAGTTCCCAAATTTCACACGACACTCATCTCAATTAAATCCTAACACTGCAGCTTGAGTACTTACCATTCCGGCTATCTCCGCGAACCTTAAATAAAGCAACTGCTGTCCATCGATCTTCTGCACCGTAGCTGCAGTTTTCTACTGCTGTCCGAAACAGAAAGTTCTCCCCACCACTCTCCGAAACAGAACATACTCTCCACTGTTCTCTGGAATGTCGTTCATACACTACTGGCCATTAAAATTGCTGCACCACAAAGATGACGTGCTACAGACGCGAAATTTAACCGACAGGAAGAAGATGCTGTGATGTGCAAATGATTAGCTTTTCAGAATATTCACACAAGGTTGGCGCCGGTGGCGACAACTACAACGTGCTGACAAGAGGAAAGTTTCCAACCGATCTCTCATACACAAACAGCAGTTGACCGGCGTTGCCTGATGAAACGTTGTTGTGATACCTCATGTAAGGAGGATAAATGCGTACCATAACGTTTCCGACTTTGATAAAGGTCCGATTGTAGCCTATCGCGATTGCGGTTTATCGTATCGTGACATTGCTGCTCGCTTTGATCGAGATCCAATGACTGTTAGCAGAATATGGAATCGGTGGGTTCAGGAGGGTAATACGGAACGCCGTGCTGGATCCCAACGGCCTCGTATCACTAGCAGTCGAGATGACAGGCATCTTATCCGCATGGCTGTAAAGGATCGTGCAGCGACGACTCGATCCCTGAGTCAACAGATGGAGACGTTTGCAAGATAACAACCATGTGCACAAACAGTTCGATGAAATTTGCAGCAGCATGGACTATCAGCTCTAAGACCATGGCTACGGTTACCCTTGACGCTGCATCACAGGCAGGAGCGCCTGCGATGGTGTACGCAACGACGAACCTGGGTGCACGAATGGCAAAACGTCATTTTTTCGGATGAATCCAGGTTCTGTTTACAGCATCATGATGGTAGCATCCGCGTTTGCGACATCGCGGTGAACGCACATTGGAAGCGTGTATTCGTCATCGCCATACTGGCGTATCACCCGGCGTGATGGTACCGGGTGCCATTGGTTACACGTCTCGGTCACCTCTTGTTCGCATTGACGGCACTTTGAACAGTGAACGTTACATTTCAGATGTGTCACGACCCGTGGCTCTACCCTTGATTCGATCCCTGCGAAACCCTACATTTCAGCAGGACAATGCACGACCGCATGTTGCAGGCCCTGTACGGGCCTTTCTGGATACAGAAAATGTTTGACTGTTGCCCCAGCCAGCACATTCTCCAGATCTCTAACCAATTGAAAACGTCTGGTCAATGGTGGGCGAGCAACTGGCTCGTCACAATACGCCAGTCACTACTCTTGATGAACTGTTCTATCGTATTGAAGCTGCATGGGCAGCTGTACCTGTACACGCCATCCAAGCTCTGTTTGACCGCCGGCCGGAGTGGCCGAGCGGTTCTAGCGCTACAGTCTGGAACCACGCGACCACTACGGTCGCAGGCTCGAATCCTGCCTCGGGCATGGATGTGTGTGATGTCCATAGGTTAGTTAGGTTTAAGTAGTTCTAAGTTTGTAGGGGACTGATGACCTGAGAAGTTAAGTCTCATAGTGCTCAGAGCCTCTGTTTGACTCAATGCCCAGGCGTATCAAGGCCAGAGGTGGTTTGATTTCTCAGGATCTATGCACCCAAATTGCGTGAAAATGTAATCACATGTCTGTTCTAGTATTATATTTGTCCAATGAATACCCGTTTATCATCTGCATTTCTTCTTTGTGTAGCAATTTTAATGGGCAGTCGTGTACTTTTCATTTTTCTCACTCTGGTGTCTCCAGAAAAATGATTCCGCCAAAACCTCGCTCCAACCAACGAAGGCTCGTTCTTATTTCTTTGATCTGTCAGAAAATTTTCTATACGTGTCCCCCCCTCTCTACTTATGAGCTGCAAAGAGACCTACGCCACATATTGGCGGCCAATGAGAGTTCTAGCCTCAGCATTAGCCTTTGGGGCACGAGCAAATGCTTTTTCTCCCCCTACCATGCTGAATATTTTTGAAAAGCTTTTAGTTTCTTCCCACGGTTTTGATAAACACCTTTGATGTCGCCTGGGGTCATAAACGGTCATCAGCTTCCGTGTTAGTCAGTGAAATGTTCCCACCGATACATTCCGCCGAGAACGTAAAATGACGAGCCCCTACTGGGCATGTAAAGCGACCGCCTTGGGGAACGCCCTTGAATGCATTACGTGAAAGTTCTGCATTCTCTGAGGGACGTAAGGAGGGCTGCGTGGCCAGAAAGGGCGCGAACACATATGAAACTGACTATCTACATTCCATCAAAAGGAGCAGTTGCCATTGTTTCTGCTGTCTTCACACTGAAATTACCAGTAGACACCAATCTTAAAGAATAATCACAGCAAGCTGACGTGTGGATCAAATTGGATTTTCGTATTAGTTGGATCAGGAAGGAAGCGACGACTGCAGATCCAGATTGTCATTTAGCAAACAAACAAACTTAGAGAAAACTATGTCACCCTTCTTTCTGATAAGTTAGTTCTTTTCGCAAACCTTTACCTACTGGAAAGAGCCAGTGAACAGTTGAGAGAAGCAAAAATATATGAGAAGAATCTGACAGATTTCTCTCACCATGTTTACTACACAAATTTCATCCTTGTGTGATATTGCAGAAAGACTTGGTAAGAATGTAGCCACTTACATGGCTACTGCTAACGTTGGTCATGCGAATGTACGGTTGCAAGAAATCGGACTCGAGACGGCGACGTGAAACTACACAGAGGGAAGACAATCGTATCCGGCGAATGGCTCTGGCGTATCGTACTGCATCTGCAGCAGCAATTTGAGCAGCAGTTGGCCACCACAGTGACGCAAATTGTTACACAATGGCTACTTCAAGGGCAGCCCCGAGCCAGACGCCCTGTAGCGTGCGTTCCACTGACTCCAAACCACAGCCACTTGTGAATTCAGTTGTGGCAAGAGAGAGCTCGTTGGAGGGCAGGGTGGAGGCCTGTTGTATTTTCTGATGAAAGCTACTTCTGCATCGGTGCCAGTGATAGCCGTGTGTTGGTTAGAAGGAGGTCAGATAAGAGGTCCTCCAACCAACCTGTCTGCATGCTAGACACGCTGGAACTACGAGGTGAGACAATAAAGTAATGAGACTGATTTTCTTTGCAAGATGTGGCAACCCTGCAGGCTTGGGTAGGCACAATATCTTTGACCCTGGTCTATAAGCTGCTTCTAGTTCAAGCGGAACATCGATGTAACTACTCAGTCGTGAGTTATGCTTTAACAAGTTAACGCATGTTTGTGTCTCTCGTCACGGAAATGGAACCGCATAATATTGGCCAATGGTATGCCATTTCTTTTTGCGTTAAATTGGGTGAAAACGCGACGACAACTTACGGTAAGCTTCAGAAGGCTTTTGGAGAGGAGGTTATGTCAAAGAGCTCAATTTTTTCGTTGGCATAAAATGTTTAGTGAAGGCAGAACGAATACGGAAGATGAAGATTGCAGTGGACGACCATCAACCTCACAGACAGATATCAACTTCGGCAGGGTGCGTGAACTTGTACGATCTGATTGAAGATTATCTGTGAAAATGATTGCAGAAGAACTGAGCATCAATCGAGAAACAGTTCGTTTAATAATAACTGAAGATCTTGGTATGAGAAAGATTTGTGCAAAAATGTTCCCCAAAAATCTCACACCACAACAGCGAGAAACACGGAAAAATATGTCAGCCGATCTGTTAGAGCAAACGGAAATCAATCCAGAATTGTTGAACCGTGTTATTACTGGTGATGAAAGTTGGTTTTTTCAGTAAGATCCAGAGACAAAACGCCAAAGTTCGCAGTGGTGCTCAGAGGGATCACCCAGACCAAAAGAAGCTCGCAGAGTGAAATACATACTTGTGTGCTTCTTTGATTCCAAGGGAATTGTTTATAAAGATTGGGTGCCTCCTGGACAAACAGTTAACCAATATTACTACAAAGAAATTTTAGAAAGACTTCGTGAAAGAGTTCTTCGTGTCCGTGCCAACATTGCTGATAATTGGATTCTGCATCACGATAACGTGCCATCCCATACTACTCTGTCAGTACAGAAATTTTTAACCTCAAAACAAATTTCAGTACTACCACAGCCACCTTATTCACCAGATGTCGCTCCGTCCAAATTTCTTCCATTTTCAAGAGTCAAAACGGCGATCAAGGGACATTATTTTCAAACAACACAAGATGTCCTAAAAGCTGTGAGGAGGGTCTTCGAGGATATTAGAGAAGATGAGTTCCAGAAATGTTACTATCAATGGCAGAAGCGCTGGAAATAGTATGTGAAATCAGAATGGAACTACTTTCAAGGAGACAACACTAAACACGACTAAAACGGTAAACAACATTTTTTTTTTCACATCAGTCTCATTACTTTATTGTCGCACCTTGTATAAGTGAAGCTAGGCGATTCGTATGGCAGCAGGGGCACTCTAGTGGCTACCCCACGCATCTTCACTGCCAAATGGTACTGAATCAGGTAATTCGACGTGTTGTGCCGCCATTCATGGACAGCATTCCTGGGAGTCTTTTCCAACACGATAACGCTCGCCCATAAACTCCCGTTGTCACCCAACATTCCCTGCAGGGTGTCGACATGTTGCCTTGGCCTGTTCCATTACCAAATGTGTTTCCAATCGAGCACTTACGGCACATCAGCGGATGACAAGTCCAGCGTCATCGATAACGAGTTTTAACCGTCCCTGTATTCACGGATCAAGTGCAATAAACATGAAACTCCATTCCACAAACTGACATCCGGCACCTGTACAACACATTGCATGCACGTTTCCGTGCTTGCGTCCAAAAGTTTGCCGATAGCACAGGCTATTAATGTACCAGCATGGTTTCTCTCGCCCTTAAATTAATCTGCGATCAGTTAAATATGTTACCTAGACGAATGTATTCGAGACACTTCATTCCTCTACGTTAATTGTCTATCAGTGTTGCGATTTTTTCCGGCAGGGTGTTTCTGTGACATGAAAATGTGAGGCGGTAAATCTGTATTTTTCATGTCAGAACAAAGGATATGGAGGAAAATGCCAGAGACACTGTGACATAATAAAAAACTGTCACTAAAGATATGATCCTTTTTTTTATAAAACACAAATATCAGCGTTCATCCAATATTTTCAATATTACAACAAAAATACTATCGTTTTCATTGTCCACTTTCATATCAATAAACAGATATTTAGCCACGTGCCCTAAACGGAAAAATCATTGCTATTAAGTGGAAATTGGTGATTAATGCACACCTGTTACAAGTAAAAATTCCCCCTGCATCAAAACTCATAAATTAAATTCTACTGACAGCCCGTAATACTCATGTGAGATGAACGGCAAATTAGTTGTCACCTCGTAACTTCACCTGACATCGTTCGCTTGAAAAAGCAACAGGTGGGCAAGTGACGGATGTAATTGAGATACTGTTATTATCTTCGATTGAGCAATTCAGTCTCCACGTGTGCAGTGACAGTGATGAAATGCATCTCTGAAACAAAGAATGAAATGGACGTAGTGATATGAAGTGACAGCACCACGACTTGCTGCTAACAGCAGCTCCAAATTCGTACTGCAAATAATTATTTAGGACTTCCAAGACCTCTTAAAAATAACGGTGTTCACATAATCTGTTTCAGCAGTTGATTGCCATCTTCAGATGTGATCACGCAGCTAGCATCTTAGTCAAGGCATATAATAATACCAGTTATGCACTCTGAACATCATTAAATCTTATAAAATATATCAATGGATCAATCATATAGTCACATATTAAAAGAAATAATAACAATAACTTCAAACGTCTTCGTTTCGTGAGCTACTAAATCAAATACAAGCATGAGGTAGGTAATTTTTAAAATATTAACTGCACGGAAATGACGACTATAGGGGCAGATAAAACAATGAACTTAGCAATAATTAAAAGTCCATGATGGAGTAACGACAATATCATGAAAAGTATAGATCGCTACTCGCCATGTAGAGGAGATGTTGAGCCGCAAACAGGCACAACAAAAGGACTCATATACATTTAATATTTCGGCCAAAAGGCCTTTTCAGGTAGAAAATACACACACTTTCACACAAGAGCAATTCACAGACGTATGGCCACTGTGTCTGTCTTCTTCTGAAGTAGAAAACACACGCGCATTCATACGAGCGTATCTCATACACGGATCACCACAGTCTCTCGCCAGAGACAGTGGCCATATGTGTGTGAGCTGTGCTTGTGTCAGTATGTGTGTATTATCTACTTCAGAAGAAGGCCTTTTGGCCGAAAGCTTGAATGTATAGGGGTCTTCTCGCTATGCCTGTCTGCGACGCAAGGTCATCTCTGTATGGTGCGAAACAATATATCCTTTCACAGTATTGTCGTTAACTCAACAATAATCCTTCACACGTTGTTTGCGAAGAAGGGCTCTTGTCAAAAGCTATAACCAACATCAGAAGACGTATCTACTGACATCTATGGATGTAAGCTAACGAGGACAAGAGGAGAATAAAAGCTTTCGAAATGTGGTGCTACAGAAGAATGCTAAAGATCAGATGGGTAGCTCACATAACTAATGAGGAGGTATTGAATAGGATTGGGGAGAAGAGGAGTTTGTGGCACAACTTGACTAGAAGAAGGGTTCGGTTGGTAGGACATGTTCTGAGGCGTCAAGGAATCACCAATTTAGTATTGGAGGGCAGCGTGGAGGGTAAAAATCGTAGAGGGAGACCAAGAGATGAATACACTAAACAGATTCAAAAGGATGTAGGTTGCAGTAGGTACTGGGAGATGAAGCAGCTTGCACAGGATAGAGTAGAATGGAGAGCTGCATCAAACCAGTCTCAGGACTGGAGACCTCAATAACAACAACAACGAGGAATGTCACGAAGAAACCTTATGCAATAGGCAGTTTCATTGACAAAATGTAATATGAGAAGGGGACATAGATTTGACAGAATAAGCTATACATTTCTATCATCCGAGTTTGATATAGCTCTGAAATACACTGACGGAAAAAAAGTCACAACACCTCAAAATAGCCAATGGAGAGTAATGAAATTTCGGGAATACATTTGACGTGATCAACATTGCAAGATCACTGGTTAATGTAAGAACGAGATAAGCCATTGGAAATGTGAAATGGAGGTACACTGATAACCTGTGTAACCGCCAGAACGTTGAATGCTAGCATGCAGACATCGTTGCATTGTTTCGTACGGATGCGGAATGTCGGTTTGTGGGATAGAGTTCCATGTCTGTTGTACTTAGTCGGTCAATGCAGGGACGATTAATGCTGTTGGTGGATGACGCTGTAGTTTTGGCCCAATGCTGTCTCATATGTGGTCGACTGGAGCAGGCCAAGGTAACATGTCGACGATCTATAGAGCATGTTAGATTGCAACAGCGATATTTGGGTGAATGGTATCTTGTTGGAAAACATCTCCTGGAACGCTGTTCATGAATTGCCGTAGAACAGGTCGAATCAACAGACTGACGTACAAATTTGCATGGGACAGCCACGACAGTGCTCTTGGTGTCATAAGAAATTACATCCCAGACCATAACTCCAGGTGTAGGTCCAGTGTCCAAGCACGCAGACAGGTTGCTTGCAGGTGTTCAACGGGCGTCTTTCTAACCAAAAAACGGCCAACACTTGCATCAAGGTAGAAACAACTTCCATCAGA
Source organism: Schistocerca nitens (assembly GCF_023898315.1). Taxonomy (NCBI): domain Eukaryota; kingdom Metazoa; phylum Arthropoda; class Insecta; order Orthoptera; family Acrididae; genus Schistocerca; species Schistocerca nitens. The sequence continues at coordinate 238,430,206 of NC_064614.1, read as the reverse complement.
AAACACAACAGACCCCATCCCAGCTCTCTAATGAGCTCTCGCTTGAGACGACTGAAATCACATATGGTGGTGGTTGGGGCAAATGGAACCCACGCTATAGGGCTTCTGGCTTGGATATGTCCTTCAAGTAACCGAAGTGCAATACTTCGTTGTATCAGATTGCTGCCCGATTTGCTACAGCAGATGCAGTACAGTGCGCCAGAACTATACGCCGAATACGATGTTCTTCCCTCTCGGTAACGCCTCGTGGCCGTCCAGAGCCCTGTCATCTTGTGACTGTATATTCTCGTGACCACCGGTGCCAGCAATCATGCACAGTTGCTACGTTCTTGTCTAGTCTTTCTGCAGTATCACAAAAGGAACATCCAGCTTCGGATAGCCTAGGCCTCGCTAAAACTCAGTGAGGTGTTGATAACGCGGTCTTTGTCGTCCTAAATGCATTCTTGTCTAACAGCAACTCATAACGTCCTACGTCAAAGGTAACTAGCGCCTGCTAGTAGCGGCACTATGAGGATGGAGCAGGTTTGCTTTAAATGCACACTCTAACAGTCGTGGGTGTTAGTTACCCTTGTGATTGGATGCAGTGAGGTTATGTTAATCTTGACACCATTATGAACACGTCTCTGAGTTTGAAAGAGGTTATGCAATTGGTCTACGAGGAGGTGAATGTTCCTTCTGCGATACTGCAGAAATAATTTTCATGGTTGTTGGCAGCGTGAGGGCGAAGACCATCGTGTTTGGTTTATGGCTCTGGCGCATCGTACTGCATCTGCAGCAGCATTTTGAGCGGCAGTTGGCACCATACTGATGCAGTGAAGAGTTATACGAGGTGCACTCAAGTTCTAAGGCCTCCGATATTTTTTCTAATTAACTACTCACCCGAAATCGATGAAACTGGCGTTACTTCTCGACGTAATCGCCCTGCAGACGTAAACATTTTTCACAACGCTGACGCCATGATTCCATGGCAGCGGCGAAGGCTTCTTTAGGAGTCTGTTTTGACCACTGGAAAATCGCTGAGGCAATAGCAGCACAGCTGGCGAATGTGCGGCCGCGGAGAGTGTCTTTCATTATTGGAAAAAGCCAAAAGTCACTAGGAGCCAGGTCAGGTGAGTAGGAAGCATGAGGAATCACTTCAAAGTTGTTATCACGAAGAAACTGTTGCGTAACGTTAGCTCGATGTGCGGATGCGTTGTCTTGGTGAAACAGCACACGCGCAGCCCTTCCCGGACGTTTTTGTTGCAGTGCAGGAAGGAATTTGTTCTTCAAAACATTTTCGTAGGATGCACCTGTTACCATAGTGCCCTTTGGAATGCAATGGGTAAGGATTACGCCCTCGCTGTCCCAGAACGTGGACACCATAATTTTTTCAGCACTGGCGGTTACCCGAAATTTTTTTGGTGGCGGTGAATCTGTGTGCTTCCATTGAGCTGACTGGCGCTTTGTTTCTGGATTGAAAAATGGCATCCACGTCTCATCCATTGTCACAACCGACGAAAAGAAAGTACCATTCATGCTGTCGTTGCGCGTCAACATTGCTTGGCAACATGCCACACGGGCAGCCATGTGGTCATCCGTCAGCATTCGGGACACCCACCTGGATGACACTTTTCGCATTTTCAGGTCGTCATGCAGGATTGTGTGCACAGAACCCACAGAAATGCCAACTCTGGAGGCGATCTGTTCAACAGTCATTCGGCGATCCCCCAAAACAATTCTCTCCACTTTCTCGATTATGTCGTCAGACCGGCTTGTGCGAGCCCGAGGTTGTTTCGGTTTGTTGTCACACGATGTTCTGCCTTCATTAAACTGTCGCACCCACGAACGCACTTTCGACACATCCGTAACTCCATCACCACATGTCTCCTTGAATTGTCGATGAATTTCAATTGGTTTCACACCACGCAAATTCAGAAAACGAATGATTGCACGCTGTTTAAGTAAGGAAAACGTCGCCATTGTAAGTATTTAAAACAGTTTTCATTCTCGCCGCTGGCGGTAAAATTCCATCTGCCGTACGGTGCTTCCATCTCTGGGACGTATTGACAATGAACGCAGCCTCATTTTAAAACAATGCGCATGTTTCTATCTCTTTCCAGTCCGGAGAAAAAAAAATCGGAGGCCTTAGAACTTGAATGCACCTCGTACATCGGTTCCTTCACGGACAGCTCCGAGCTAGACGCCCTGTAGCGTGCATTCCACTTACATCAAACCACCGCCATTTTCGACTTCAGTGGTGTGAAGCGAGGTCACATTGGAGGGCAGGGTTGAGGTCTGTCACGTTTTCTGGCGAGAGCTGTTCCTGTCTTGGTGCCAGTGATGACCGTGTATTGGTTAGATGGAGGTCACTTGAGGTCCCACAACCAACCATGTCTGCATCCTGGACACATTGGACCTTTCCCTGGAGTTATGGTCTCGGGCGCGATCTCGTATGACGGAAGGAGTATTTCGTGGTTATCCCTCACACCCTGACCACAAATTTGTGCGTCATTCTGGTGGTTCGACCTGTTGTGTTGCCATTCTTCAACAGTAATTCAAGGGGTGAAACTTCCTGGCAGATTAAAACTGTTTGCCGGACCCAGACTCGAACTCGGGACCTTTGCCTTTAACGGGCAAGTGCTCTACCATCTGAGCTACCCAAGCACGAGTCAAAACCCGTCCTCGCAGCTTCAATTCTGCCATTACCTTGTCTCCTATCTTCCAAACTTGCCCGCGAAAGCAAAGGTCCCGAGTTCGAGTCTCGGTCTGGCATACAGTTTTAATCTGCCAGGAAGTTTTATATCAGCGCACATTTCACTGCAGAGTGAAAATCTCATTTTGAATCCAACCACTGTGGTAGTCCAACATGCGCTAAAAAGTGTCAACATATGCGACATCGTTAGATGACAACTCCAGCGTCTTCTACATACTGCGTTAACCATCACTGTATTGATCGGCCAAGTGTAGCAAGCATGGAACTCCAACCCATAAGCTGACATCCGGGACCTGCGCAGGCAATGCATGCACATCTGCATGCTTTCATTCATCATTCTGGTGGTGTCAGGTTACCGAAGTACCAGCATTTCATATCTGCAGTGACTTACTTCGCGCTCACATTAACCTGTGATATTGCAACGTTGAACATTTAAATGTATCAACTAGATAAATGTATTATCAAAATTTCATTGCTCTACATTAATTAATTTTTGGTGTTGCGGTTTTTTTCTGTCAATGTATGAACACTAGACAAATATCACATGACTGCATTGACAACGCTGCTACGATATTCTAAACAGAAGTAAATCAATGAAAAATTCGTCACTTAAAGAGAACGGTTCCAAGAAATGGAATACGTAGCGAATGGAAGTTCTGAACTACTTCGGAGAGGAAAAGAGAGAAATTGAGAAAAGATTTCATAGGAGATTCATAACACCACGGAAATGGTTTAACAACTAGTAATAGATCAAAGAGAAACCAGACTGAGTCTGAATGAAGTAGTTTAGTAAAAAGACGTCAGCAGAAACGAAGCACCAACCCGTATTGGAAATAAATGGGTTTGTGGCCGAACCTCTTGGGACGTTGGTCTGGGGTCGCTTTTGGAGAAGATAGGAATTAAGAGATAAAGAAGATGCAGCATTATGCTTATAGACAACACTTGTTGGTTGTAGTAGCAGTTCAGAAAAGTTAGAAGATTCAAATGGTTTAAATGGCTCTAAGCACTATGGGACTTAACATCTGAGGTCATCAGTCCTCTAGACGTAGAACCACTTAAACCTAACTAACCTAAGGACATCACACATCCATGCCCGAGGCAAGATTCGAACCTGCCGCCGTAGCAGCAGCGCGGTTCCGGACTGAGGCGCCGACAGCCGCTCGGCCACAGCGGCTGGCTAAGTTAAAAGACTATTGTGAACACTTCCTCCAGACGCTCCTAGAACTAACTGGAGAGAACTTACTCCAGTTGATTGGCCACAAGCAGTTGACACGTTTTCTGTAGGGAGGCTCACAAGAAGTAAAAATTTCAATTGCAGCATAAAGTGCAGGAGACCATCAAATATCTGGGGTAGGTGTTAGAAGAGAGAATTACATCAACTTCAACAAGTCTGTAAGAACGAAGATCATGTCCTGAAGAATTAACAAATGTAGGAAAGAAGTGGCTAGTTAAATAATATACGAGTATATAACGATACCGTTTTCACAGAATCGCAGGAAACGGAGGAAGTGTGTGAACACACAAGCTGCAACTGGTGATATTATCACAAGTTCCGAAATACGTGTAGCGAAGTGTGATCCTGCGTCACGCATATGCATTCATAACTGTACCAACTTGGGCCATCTTTGTTCGGATGATGTGTTCAAGACACTGATTGAGAAACTGAGAATGAACTAATGTGAAATAAATCATAAAACAACTTGTATCGGCTGCAGAAGAAATTAAAGCATAGGCTCTAAAAAATAAAATAGTCTGAAATAGTATACGACAACTGGAAAAGAGTTTTTTGCTATACTTGTTCACCCCGAACATGAAACAAAGACTTAATCTAAAACACAAGTTGACTGAGAAGGCACCGAGAAATTATTCGTCGTGCTCCGGACCACAACAGAGCTACATGTGAATGTGATGGGGTGGTTAACAGCGACGCAGTGACAGGAATTGATTCATGGTGACATTAGTACATGAAACACTTAAGGAGGAAAATCTGTGGGACAGACTACCTGAACTAGAAAATTTATTTATTTGGGAGAGTTAGAAATGAATGAAAAAATTGCCAGAGAAACCTTGGCAAAGAACACGTGCATTCGCGTCACAGAAACTAGTCACAACACGAGCGAGAGTGCGGGAAGATGATACAGCTATGAGAACGATGCAGGAATAACTGATCATAAACGTGCCAAGGGGGGCTTCTGGACTGATTGTGCAGCTACTGCTTCTGGAGTGTCTCTCATGGAATACCATGAAGCTACTGTTCCATAGACCTCGAGCCGTTTCGGCAAGGCACGGTAGCAAGACCAGTCCTGTAATACTGTACGTAAAAAAGCGAGAAAGAGACATCACAGAAAATACATACATAGTGAATTAAAAGACATTAGCCAGTCTGCGAAATGTCTAATTTCTCGTAATTTGTACGACCGGATGTGCAGCACACGAAAATTTCGTTGTGTGGACGCAAGTCCGCAAAACAGAAAGAAGTACGAAGACTGTAACGGACCTTAGAGTAGCAACAATAATACAGGGTGATTCAAAAAGAATACCACAACTTTAGGAATTTAAAACTCTGCAACGACAAAAGGCAGAGTTAAGCACTATCTGTCAGCGAATTAAGGGAGCTATAAAGTTTCATTTAGTTGTACATTTGTTCGCTTGAGGCGCTGTTGACTAGGCGTCAGCGTCAGTTGATGCTAAGATGGCGACGGCTCAACAGAAAGCTTTTTGTGTTATTGAGTACGGCAGAAGTGAATCGACGACAGTTGTTCAGCGTGCATTTCGAACGAAGTATGGTGTTAAACCTACTGATAGGTGGTGTATTAAACGTTGGTATAAACAGTTTACAGAGAATGGGTGTTTGTGCAAAGGGAAAAGTTCTGGACGGCCGAGAACGAGTGATGAAAATGTAGCACGCATCCAGCAAGCATTTGTTCGCAGCCCAGGAAAATCGACTCGCAGAGCTTGCAGAGAGCTGCAAATTCCACAATCAACTGTATGGAGAGTCCTACGAAAAAGGTTAGTTATGAAACCTTATCGTCTGAAATTGGTTCAAGCACTGTCTGCAGCTGATAAGATTAAAAGAATCGATTTCTGTGATTTTATCCTTGCTCAACTGGAAACAGATGAATCTTTCGTGTCAAAGATTGTGTTTAGTGATGAAGCAACTTTCCACACTAACGGGAAAGTCAACCGTCACAATGTCTGTATATGGGGCACTGAGAATCCGCGGGAAACAACTCAGTATGAACGTTACTCACCTAAGGTGAACGTTTTCTGTGCCATTTCAGCCAATAAAGTTTTTGGTCCCTTTTCCTTCGAAGGTGCTACTGTAACTGGACTACAGTATCTGGAGATGTTAGAGAATTGGCTGTTCCCTCAGCTCGAACAAGAAGCACAACAATTCATATTTCAGCAGGATGGAGCACCACCACATTGGCACTTATCTGTCCGTAACTACCTGAACGTCAACTACCCGAGGCGATGGATCGGCCGCCAGGCAGCCCGTGGCAGAGCACTTCATCACTGGCCTCCAAGAAGCCCTGATCTTACCCCCTGCGATTTTTTCTTATGGGGGTATGTTAAGGATATGGTGTTTCGGCCACCTCTCCCGCCACCATTGATGATTTGAAACGAGAAATAACAGCAGCTATCCAAACTGTTACGCCTGATATGCTACAGAGAGTGTGGAACGAGTTGGAGTATCGGGTTGATATTGTTCGTGTGTCTGGAGGGGGCCATATTGAACATCTCTGAACTTGTTTTTGAGTGAAAAAAAACCTTTTTAAATACTCTTTGTAATGATGTATAATAGAAGGTTATATTATGTTTCTTTCATTAAATACACATTTTTAAAGTTGTGGTATTCTTTTTGAATCACCCTGTAGTATAGTAGAATAAGAATCATTCACTTGTATAATAAGAGTATTATAGAATGGTGGTTTTTGACATTTATGAAGTTACTGTTATTATTTAAGTTTAGTATTTCTTGTATGATTAATAATTCTGTGCTAATCTCTTATTAAGTACGGCTAACGGCCTCGCCGCAGTGGTAATACCGGTTCCCGTCAGATCACCGACGTTAAGCGCTGTCGAGCTTGCTAACATTTTGATGGGTGACCGTTGGGTCTTCCGAGCGCTGTTGGCAAACTGAGGAGCTACTTGATTGAGAAGTAACGGCTCCGTCTCGGAAACTGACATACGGCCGGGAGAGCGGTGTGCTGACCACATGCCCCTCCATATCCGCATCCAGTGACGCCTGTGGGCTGAGGATGACACGGCGACCGGTAGGTACTTAGGGGCCTTCATGGCCTGTTCGGGAGGAGTTTAGTTTTTTATTAAGTACGGGAAATGTTTCTCATTTCAAGTATGAGTCAGATCATAACTCTTTGGAAATTACGTAGGAAATATTTAGGAATATTTTTACGTGTGTGTGATGCGAGGTTATAGAGTATTCTTTGATTCCCAGCATTATGACAGCCTGTGGAAGTGGAAGCGTCCACTCAGAGATTCAGCATAGGGTTAGCACATGCCACTTCTTCGAAATCAAACCAGCTTTGTTATGCGCAATATCTTTCACGCAGTAGTTAAAGGTGAACTGGTAGATTCTGTCTTCTTAGATTTCCGAAACACACATGACACTTTATCGTGTAGTTGACTGATGACCCTGTGATCATTACACGGATTACCTTCTAAAACAAGTAACTGTCCCAGAGAATATTTGACTGATGAAACCAAGCGTGTTTAATGAACAGCGAATGTTCAACAGAAGCTAAGGTTCCGTCGGCTCCTGGAAACGTAACACAATCATTAACGGTCGCAGTTAGTTTTATCGTATACATATATTGCTATTTGGTGCTTCGAATGACATCACTAAATAAACCTGAAAAATAGAAGATAATGTCAGTCAACGAGAGACATAACACGATAATATATAGTTACAAGTATAATGGTAAACTTTCGTAACCTTTCACGTTCTTTAAGCACATAGAGGCATAGCTGCAAAAGACGAAGAGATGCAGTCAGTTGCAGGAAAGGCAAATAGAAAACGCAGATTTTCTGAAAGTGTTGTGGGAAAATGAGTCTCATCTGTTACGGAAGCTAATGAAATGAGTGTTACGTGAGATTCGAGATTACTGTTCCAGATTCGGAAGAAATATGTAGAAGTCATCACGACAGACGTCCAACACGTTCAGAGAGGCACTGCTAAGTTTGTAATAAGCTCGTACATTGCATCAGGTGCCTTCTGCTAATACGGGAGTGTAAGTCAGACCATAACTTCCTGGAAACTATATCGAAAATATATAGCAATATTCTTAACGTGTATGTGATACGAGGTTATACAGCATACTCTCTTCCCCAACATTACGACAGCCTTTGGGAGTCGCCGCTTGCTTGTGTACGTTTAAAGAAATTCGATCCTAGATAGACATTGTCGGAACTTATCCACCTCTGTGGTGTATATCGCACATGTGTCGTGGGAATAAGAGACAAGAGAACATGCGGGAGCCATTTACAGTCGCATCGTACGTGGCATCACACGTGAGTGGAACACGGAATGACGAACGTTGGTACGAAGTGGAGTCTGCCAAGCTATGGAGTAGCCTTTGGCATATAATTCTACACTGCTGGCCATTAAAATTGCTACACCAAGAAGAAATGATGATGATAAACGGGTATTTATTGGACAAATATATTAAACTAGAACTGACATGTGATTACATTTTCACGCAATTTGGGTGCATAGATCCTGAGAAATCAGTACCCAGAACAACCACATCTGGCCGTAATAACGGCCTTGATATGTCTCGGCATTGAGTCAGACAGAGCTTGGATGGCATGTACAGGTACAGCAGCCCATGTAGCTTCAACACGATACCACAATTCATCAAGAGTAGTGACTGGCGCATTGTGACGAGCCAGTTGCTCGTCCACCATTGACCAAACGTTTTCAATTGGGGAGAGATCTGGAGAATAGGCTGGCCAGGGCAGCTGTCGAACATTATCTGTATCCCGAAAGGCCCGTACAGTTTCTGCAACATGCGGTCGTGCATTATCCTGCTGAAATGTAGGGTTTCGCAGGGATCGAATCAACGGTAGAGCCACGGATCGAAACACATCTGAAATGTAATGTCCACTGTTCAAAGTGCCGTCAATGCGAACAAGAGGTGACCGAGACGTGTAACCAATGACACCCCATACCATCACGCCGGGTGATACGCCAGTATGGCGATGACGAATACACGCTTCCAATGTGCGTTCACCGCGATGTCGCCAAACACGGATGCGACCATCATGAAGCTGTAAACAGAACCTGGACTCATCCGAAAAAATGACGTTTTGCCATTCGCGCACCCAGGTTCGTCGTTGAGTACACCATCGCAGGCGCTCCTGTCTGTGGTGCAGCGTCAAGGGTAAACGCAGCCATGGTATCCGAGCTGACAGTCCATGCTGCTGCAAACGTCGTCGAACTGTTCGTGCAGATGTTTGTTGTCTTGCAAACGTCCCCATCTGTTGACTCAGGGATTGAGACGTGGCTGCACTATCTGTTACAGCCACGCGGATAAGATGTCTGTCATCTCGACTGTTAGTGATACGAGGCCGTTGGGATCCAGCATGGCATTCCGTATTACCCCCCTGAACCCACCGATTCCATATTTTGCTAACAGTCATTGGATCTCGACCAACGCGAGCAACAATGTCGCGATGCAATAAACCGCAATCGCGATGGGCTACAATCCGACATTTATCAAAGTCGGAAACGGGATGGTACGCATTTCTCCTCCTTACACGAGGCATCGCAACAACGTTTCACCAGGCAACGCCGGTCAACTGCTGTTTGTGTATGAGAAATCGGTTGGAAACTTTCGTCATGTCGGCACTTTGTAGGTGTCGCTACCGGCGCCAACGTTGTGTGAATGCTCTGAAAAGCTAATCATTTGCATATCACAGGATCTTCTTGTCGCTTAAATTTCGAGTCTGTAGTACGTCATCTTCGTGGTGTAGCAATTTTAATGGCCAGTAGTGTAACATCTGAGGTCATCAGTCCCATAGACTTAGAACTACTTAAACCTAACTAACCTAAGGACATCATACACATCCATGCCAGAGGCAGGATTCGAACCTGCGACCGTAGCAGCAGTGAGGTTTCTTCAAATTTCTGGAAATGCTACCAGTATTTCCACGGCTATGACTCACTTATAAAAAAAAGTAACAGCAACAAGAGGCATGAATTGATTGAAATCCTGATCGTGGAACACGGTGTATATCGTCACTTCTTGATAGATCTCTCATCTGTAAGCTGATGTCAGTTGCGCAGCCCCTCTCAGAGTAGGTGCAGTGGTACGGGCGGTGCTTGTATAATTGGACAGCACCACGTGCGCAGATCATCGTGTGCCAGAATTCTCTGGCGGAGGCTCGTCTAGACCCTGACCCCAGCCCACAACAGACACACATAGCCAGACAGTGACGAACGAATTGGCGGCAGTACGCATTTGCAGTGCAGTTTCGGAACATTTCTGCAACGTAGGCATCACATGTTCGTCGGTGAGCGTCACTCTGTCGACTGTAGTTTATGAACGTCACGTGATATGACAAACTGCCTATTGGCTTCTGTCTCGGGTTCTTCGGCCGACGTTCATCTAATGATTTTTCTGACGTTTCGCCAGCACGAGTGGCTGGCATTATCAAAGCTTCACCCTCCATTGCCGGTGGTGAACTGGAGCCGAGCTCGCGGCCGCAGACTATATGTACCTGGCACGCCAACGTCCGAGCGCTTCTCCGCGGTCATTTCCGGTGCGGTTCTCCTCTTGCTTCCTGCGACGGTCGTTCGCTGCAGTACGGGAAGCCAGGATCCGTTGACCTTAAGGCTTTCCTCTTTCTTGTTCAAACTGTTCGCGTGTTTTTGTATTTCTACAGCTTCTCTGAACAAGCGCGTGTGATAATGCTTCCCTACAGCCAGAACTTCCGTGTCGGCGAATTTTATTACGTGGTCGGTCTCATTCAGTGCGTGGTCTGCCACGGCCGATTTCTTCACCTGCCCCAATGCACATGCGGAAAAGTTTATGTCGGAATGACTGGACGATCAATTAACACCAGGATCAAAGAGCATAACCGACATTGCAGGTTGCGGCAGGTGGAGAAATCGGCCGTGGCAGAGCACGCACTGAATGAGACCGACCACGTAATAAAATTCGCCGACACGGAAGTTCTGGCTGTAGAGAACCACTATCACACGCGCTTGTTCAGAGAAGCTGTAGAAATACAAAAACACGCGAACAGTTTCAACAAGAAAGAGGAAAGCGTTAAGGTAAACGGATCCTGGCTTCCCGTACTGCAGCGAACGACCGTCGCAGGAAGCAAGAGGAGAACCGCACCGGAAATGACCGCGGAGAAGCGCTCGGACGTTGGCGCGCCAGGTACATATAGTCTGCGGCCGCGAGCTTGGCTCCAGTTCACCACCAGCAATGGAGGGTGAAGCTTTGACAATGCCAGCCACTCGTGCTGGCGAAACGTCAGAAAAATCATTAGATGAACGTCGGCCGAGGAACCCGAGACAGAAGCCAATAGGCAGTTTGTCAACAAGTGGCCACGAAAGCCTCAACAATTTTGTGTCAGGTGATATGTTGTACATCGGATGTTGCGATGTGCAGGAAGTTACGAGTATTTTAACGATATCTGCTACGTCAGGGAGGCCGTAACCTGCAATAAATTATAAGGGATTAAGGCACATTCTGTGAAGTTCTGCCTTGTACACCAACGTACACGTCGCGTATTCTTTGATATTTTCCTGTACAGCTTCATGTTTGCTGTGGAGATGATCCACAACCGTTCCCACGGAATTACTCGGCATTCAGGCTCATTGAGCTGTGAACTGACTGAAAGTAGCTTGTTACACCGGAAGACTGACAGGAACCATAAGAAGAAGAATATCTTACTGAATCTTGTGAACCAAACACGCCATACCGACGGTTGTGTTATCAGCAATTGGTAGCAATTATAGTGAAATACAAGCTTCTTGCTCACTCATCACCGTTTCTTAAATTGTGCTCCACCTGTCACGACAAAGAGTCTAACGAAACGGCAAAAACCAATAAGGCAGAAGGGATAGATAATATTTCTAAAAATCATGGGGGAAGTGGCAACAAACCGATTATTCACGTCGGTGTGTAGAATTTAGCGGACTGTCGATATACCATGGGACGTTCGGAGGAATATCACCCACACATTTAAGGTTTCAAGTGCCAAATTTTTGTTTTTTTTTTGTTTTTGGTTTTAGGGCGCAAAACTGCTATGGTCATTAGCGCCCGGTCCGTGACTGAGGAAATAATAAAAACTGAAAATGGAAAACAGCAAAAATGGGAACGAAACTCAAAAAATTGGAGACACTAAAAGCAGAAACAAGGCTTAAAAGTCCACTACAGAGAGGGGTTGATAGTCCCCGATAAAACTTCAAATGACTGACGTCATTTCACTGTCACTAATAAACTGGAGAACGCGGTCGGCTGAGCGCGTGTCATCTGCTAAAATCGACGATAGATCAGGCGATAGCTGTAGACGGGAGCGTAACGGATTAAAATAGGGGCATTCAATTAAAAGGTGTCTTACCGTCCACAGCTGAGAGCAGTGGGGACAGAGTGGGGGAGGATCGCCGCTTAAAAGATGTCGATGGCTAAAAAGACAGTGCCCTATCCGGAGTCTAGCTAAAATTACCTCCTCCCGACGACGCGTTCGGGAGGAAGAGGTCCAAGCGCAAGGAAGGTCTTTCACTTCCCGCAATTTATTTCGGGGAAGTGTTGACCAATGCGCATGCCATAAATGAGCAACTTTGCGACATAAACCGCTCCGTAGATCGGTGAAGGGAAGCGACTGAATAGCTGGCCGAGGAAGAGAAACTGCAGCCTTGGCTGCTATATCAGCCGCCTCATTCCCACAGATACCAGCGTGTCCCGGGAGCCAGAGGAACGCCACCGAGACGCCCCCCAGGTGGAGCAAGCGCAAACAGTCCTGAATCCGGTGGATCAGAGGGTGCACAGGGTAAAGCGCTTGGAGACTGAGGAGAGAGCTGAGAGAATCTGAGCAGATTACGTACTGTATCCGCTGATGGCGGCGGATGTAGTGGACAGCCTGGAGAACAGCGAAAAGCTCCGCAGTATAAACCGAACACTGGTCGGGAAGCCGAAAGTGATTTGGGGCGTCGCCAACAATATAGGCACTCCCTACACCCAACGATGTTTTCGAGCCGTCGGTGTAAATAAAGGTGGCGTCCGTCATTTGTGCACATAGAGCAGCAAATGCCCGACGATAAACAAGTGAAGGTGTACCATCCTTGGGAAATTGACATAGATCACGGAGCAGACAGATCCGGGGACGGAGCCAAGGCGGTGCTGTACCCCAAGTTGTCAAGAAGGTTTTAGGAAAGCGGAAGGAAAGAGAATGGAGCAGTTGACGGAAGCGGACTCCCGGGGGTAGTAGGGAGGAGGAGCGGCCTGCATACCCTACATCAAAGGAGGCGTCGAAAAAAGGGTCATGGGCTGGATTAGCAGGCATGGAAGACAGATGGCTAGCATAACGGCTCAGAAGGACCGCTCGCCGATTGGACAGCGGAGGTTCTTCTGTCTCAGCATAAAGGCTTTCCACAGGGCTAGTGTAAAAAGCTCCAGACGCTAAACGTAATCCACGGTGGTGGATAGAGTCGAGACGCCGAAGAATAGACGGCCGAGCAGAGGAGTAGACTATGCTTCCATAGTCCAATTTCGAGCGCACTAAGGCGCGATAGAGGCGGAGAAGGACCACTCGGTCCGCTCCCCAGGAGGTACCATTCAGGACACGGAGGGTGTTGAGCGTTCGCAGACAGCGAGCCGAAAGATAGGAAACGTGGGAGGACCAGCACAGTTTTCTGTCAAACATAAGACCCAAGAATTTAGTGACGTCTGAAAACGGAAGGTTGACAGGACCTAGATGTAAGGAGGGCGGAAGAAACTCCTTACGTCGCCAAAAATTAATACAAACGGTCTTACTGGGAGAAAAACGGAAGCCGGTTTCGAGGCTCCAAGAGTGGAGGCGATCGAGACATCCTTGAAGACGTCGTTCAAGAAGGCTGGTCCGTTGAGAGCTGTAGTAGATCGCAAAATCGTCCACAAAGAGGGAGCCCGAGGCGTCAGGAAGGAGACAATCCATAATTGGATTTATAGCGATGGCAAACAGTACAACACTCAGCACGGAGCCCTGGGGTACCCCGTTTTCTTGAGAGAAAGTACGGGAGAGAGTAGTGTTCACCCGCACCCTAAATGTTCGCTCTGCCATAAATTCGCGAAGAAAAAGGGGCAGCCGGCCTCGAAAGCCCCAAGAGAACAGTGTGCGGAGGATGCCTGTCCTCCAACAGGTATCGTATGCTCTCTCCAGATCAAAAAATATTGCTACCGTTTGGCGTTTCCGGAGAAAATTGTTCATGATATTAGTGGAGAGAGCAACAAGATGGTCAACTGCAGAGCGATGCTTTCGGAATCCGCATTGGGCAGGTGTTAAAAGACTGCGTGATTCCAGCCACCAAGCTAAACGGTAATTCACCATACGCTCCAAAATCTTACAGACACTACTCGTGAGAGAAATGGGGCGATAGCTAGAGGGGAGATGTTTTTCCTTTCCAGGTTTCGGAATGGGAACGACGATAGCTTCCCGCCATCGTCTGGGAAAGGTACTGTCGGTCCAAATTCGATTATAAAGGCGAAGGAGGTAACGCAGACTATGGGTTGATAAATGCAGCAACATTTGGACATGGATACCATCCGATCCAGGGGCGGAGGAGCGAGAAGAAGAGAGGGCATGTTGGAGTTCCCGCATGGAGAAAACAGTATTGTAGCTTTCGCGATTTTGAGAGGAGAAAGCAAGAGGTCGCACTTCCGCTGCACGTTTCTTCGGGAGAAACGCTGGCGGGTAATGTGAAGAGCTCGAAATCTCAGCAAAGTGCTGACCCAATGAGTTAGAAATTGCGACGGGGTCCACTAAGGTATCATGCGCGACACTGAGCCCAGAGACCGGGGAGAAACTAGGCGCGCCTGAGAACCGTCGAAGCCGACTCCAAACGTCCGAGGAGGGAGTGAAGGTGTTAAAGGAGCTAATAAAGAATTGCCAGCTTGCCTTCTTGCTATCGCGGATGACGCGACGGCATCGCGCACGGAGTTGCTTATAGCGGATACAGTTTGCCAAAGTAGGATGGTGACGGAAAATGCGAAGAGCACGTCGCCGCTCACGGATTGCGTCGCGGCATGCCTCGTTCCACCAAGGAACTGGGGGGCGCCGGGGCAATTCGGAGGTGCGTGGTATTGAACGTTCCGCAGCTGTAAGAATAACGTCGGTAATATGTGTGACCTCATCGTCGACGCTGGGAGAGCGACGGTCATCGAATGTCGCTAGAGACGAAAAAAGTGTCCAATCGGCTTGGGCAAACTTCCAGCGTCGCGGGCGCATATATGGCAGTTGAGGCTGCAGCCTAAGGACACATGGAAAGTGGTCACTCGAGTGTGTATCATCAAGGGCGAACCATTCGAAGCGCCGAGCAAGCGGAACAGTACCGATCGCAAGGTCCAAATGAGATAAATTTGTCGTGGAGGCAGACAAAAACGTGGGGACCCCAGTGTTGAGGCAAACTAGATCCGCTTGGTGGAAGACGTCTAGCAATAGGGAGCCACGTGGACAAGGATGTGGAGATCCCCAAAGCGGGTGGTGGGCATTGAAGTCCCCAACCAGCAAATAGGGGGGTGGAAGCTGACCAAGAAGATGAAGGAGATCAGCTCGTGCCATTGGTGTGGATGGTGGAATGTATACAGTACAAAGAGAGAACGTGTATCCAGAAAGGGAAAGACGGACGGCGACAGCTTGGAAGGAACTGTCTAAGGGGATTGGATGATAATGGAGAGTATCATGGAGAAGAATCATGAGTCCTCCATGGGCTGGAGTGCCTTCCACAGAGGGTAGGTCATATCGGACGGACTGAAATTGAGGGAGAACAAAGCGGTCATTAGGACGCAGCTTTGTTTCCTGAAGACAAAAGATGACCGGCGAGAAGGATCGTAAGAGGATCGACAATTCATCCCGATTGGCTCGAATGCCGCGGATATTCCAGTGGATAATGGACATAGGGTGAACAGAAAATGGAGGAATGTGACCAAGGGTGCTGTCAACTCAACGACTGCTCAGAGCTTGCGACCGACAGCATGGAATGGCATTCAGCCGAAGGCAGAAGATCCTTATCCATAGGTTGGTCAGGAGCAGCTCCTGCCACCAGCGATCGGCCGGTTGACCGGCCACCAGCAGTGCGCCTCGGCGACACAGAAGACGGCCGAGGGCGATTTCCGCCAGGTGGCGCTGTGGAAGGGACACGCCTTGGCGGAGAAGGAGAGGAACTGGGTTTCTTTGTAGCCTTCTTGGAAGTATGAGGTTTAGAGGAAGGAGGAACCGATGGTGGTGAAGTTGCCGTACGTAAAAACTCTTCACGAGTATGCTCTTTCTTCGAAGACTTGGTGTCTGACTTTTGGGCTCGAGATTTAGCAGAACCCGACGAAGGGTGAGCCAAAGAGTGGGCAGGTGAAAGTGGTGAAGTTGAACGGGCGATCTTTGCGCTGGCCGATCGGACGACCGTGGCACTAAAGGTGAGGTCGCAAGTCTGCGTGGCCGCCTCCTTTGTTGGCCGAGGAGAAGCAAGGACAGTGCTGTATTTGCCTGTCTGAGGCACGGTGGGCTGTCGACTGGCGAATAATTTTCGAGCAGCAAAGGTCGACACCTTTTCCTTCACTCTTATTTCCTGGATGAGCTTTTCGTCCTTAAAAACTGGGCAATCTCTAGAGGAAGCAGCGTGGTCACCCATACAGTTGATGCAGCGAGGGGATGGAGGTGGACAAGCACCCTCATGGGCATCCCTGCCACACGTAACACATTTGGCCGGATTAGAACAGGACTGGCTGGTGTGATTGAATCGCTGGCACCGATAGCAACGCGTAGGGTTTGGGACGTAAGGACGAACGGAAATTATCTCATAGCCTGCTTTGATTTTCGATGGGAGTTGCACTTTGTCAAATGTCAAAAAGACAGTGCGGGTTGGAATGATCTTCGTGTCAACCCTTTTCATAACCCTATGAACAGCCGCTACGCCCTGGTCTGACAGGTAGTGCTGAATTTCTTCGTCAGACAGTCCATCGAGGGAGCGTGTATAAACTACTCCACGCGAGGAATTTAAGGTACGGTGCGGTTCCACCCGGACAGGGAAAGTGTGTAGTAGTGAGGTACGCAGCAATTTTTGTGCCTGGAGGGCACTATGTGTTTCTAACAACAGGGTGCCATTCCGTAATCTGGAACAAGACTTTACAGGACCTGCAATTGCGTCGACACCTTTCTGAATAATGAAAGGGTTTACCGTGGAGAAGTCGTGACCTTCGTCAGACCGAGAAACAACAAGGAACTGTGGCAACGATGGAAGAACTGACTGTGGTTGAGACTCAGTGAACTTACGTTTGTGAGCAGACATAGTGGAAGGTGAGGAAACCATTGCGGAAGAATCCCCCATGATTACCGGCGTCTCCGATGGCGCGCTCCTCCCTTGTGGGGGCCCTCTCTGAGGGCACTCCCGCCTTAGGTGATTGTTCACACCTCAGGTCACACCTCCCGACAAACGGACGGAGGGACCAATCGGCACTTTCGGAAGGTATCAGCTCGGGTAATCACCCCTCCCTGGGCCTGGCCGTTACCAGGGGGTACGTACGTGTCCTACCTGTCTACCCGGGGCGGGGAATTACGCGTTACCCCGTCACCGGCTACGCATGGAAGTGCGTGGGTCGGCCTTCAGACACGCACAGGGAGGAAGAAAGAGAAAGGGAAAGGGAAAGGAAAGAAGAGGTCTCAAACGCCGCAGCGGAGAAAAGGGTAGAGAGAAGAGGTAAGGAAAAGAGAAGGACAAAGGAAGGACAAAGGAAGGACGAAGACTTACAAGTAAGGAAGGCGTAGAATGTGGTACATTTACAAGCGTCCGTCTCCGGACGTAGGCACAAACCATTCCCCCAGAGGGGGAGAAAAGGAAGGAAAGAGCCAGAGGTGAGGGGGGGGGCGAAGATGGGGGATGGGGAAGGATGCGGAAAGGGAAGGTATGCAGCCCGGAAAGGAAGGAAGGCCACATCAGCTCGGGGTCCCATGCTCGCTACGCACGTATCCACAAAAGAGTTGTGGATCCCCTGGGGGGAAGTGCCAAATTGTGAGAGGATTATCGCATAGATAGCATAATAGCTCACGCATCCAAGTTACTGACAAGAATAATAAACAGCAGAATGGAAAAGAAAACTGGGACTCTCTTAGAAGACTATCAGTTTCGCTTAGGAAAGGTAAAGGCACCATTGAGGCAGGTCTGACGTTGCGGTCGACATTGGAAATAAGAGTAAAGAAAAATCAAGAGACGTACGTAGCATTTATGTACCTGGAGAAAGAATTTGGCAATGTAAAATGGCGCAAGACGTTCAAAATTCTGAGAAAAATAGGGGTAGGTTATAACAAAAGACAGATAACCTACAATATGTACAAGAACCAAAAGGGAACAATAAGATTGCAAGACCAAGAACGAAGTGCACGAAATAAACGGTTGTAAGACAGGGATGTAGTATTTCGCCCCTGCTGTTCAGTCAATACGTCGAAGAAGCAATGATGGAAATAAAAGAAAGGTTGAAGAGAGATTAAAATTAAAGATGAGAGGATATCAGTAAGATTCTCTGATGACATTACCATCCTCACTGAAAGTGAAGGAAAATTACGGTACCTGTTAAATGAAATGAGCAGCCTAGTGAGTACAGAGTATGAATTGACAGTAAATAGATGAAAGGTGAAAGTAATGAGAAGTAGCGGAAATCAGAAACGTGAGATACTTAACATCCCAGTTGGTGATGACGAAGTTGATGAAGTTAAGGTATTCTGCTACCCGTGACGTGACGGACGGAGCAAGGGCAGACTGTCACTTGGCAAAAAAGGGATTCCTTCCGAAGAGAAGTCTACTAGCATCAAACAAAGGTCTTAATTCCAGAAAGAAATTTCTGTGAATGTACGTTTGGATCTTATGGCAGTGAGACTGTGCGAAAACCGGAACAGACGAGCATACAGGGGTTTGAGATGTGTTGGTTCAAAGAATGCTAAAAATTAGGTGGACTGATAAGGCAAGGAATGGAAAATATTGACACGAAGAAGAGGCACAGTAACAGACATATGCTATCAGAGAATAACTTCCGTGGTATTAGACGTAGCTGAAGATGGTAAAAACTGTAGAGGAAGACAGAGATAGGATACATTCAACAAATAATTGCGGACGTAGGATGCAAGTGCTACTCTGAGATGAAAATATTTGTACAGGACAGAAATTCGGGGCGAGCCGCATCAGACCAGTCGCAGTACTTATGAATTTAACAAAAATTAAAGAACTAAATAAGTTTTCCTTCCTTAAAATGAAACAGAAAAAGTATTCAGTGACGTAAAAATATTATTGAAGTCCATATAGGCAGACCAGTAGCAATATGAATTCGACTTTCACTTCTTGATACGAAATTTCAAAACTTAGTTCGCAAAAAAAGTAAATAAACAGAACTGCTTCCAGCTTCATAATGCTTCTTTCGTGATCTTCTGCTTTACTTTTGGACAGTAATTTCACTGACTGTTACTTAGCTAATATATTATTTGTTTTGGGAATAGGCCCTTCAAAGTCACACTGTCTTTTTATTTTTATTTATTTGTTTATAATTCTAGGACACGTGTTTCGGGGTCATAATCCCATTCTTAAACAATCATTTCTGCCTCCAGCCAAGCCACCTGGTTGGAAAGCGGTATCACCTCTGGTCACAGGTAAACTAAGTTACGTAGACATTCCGATGCAATGTAGTTTGACCGTAGGCAGTGGTGATGTCGTGTTCCCCCATCATGACATACCTGGTGGCAGAAATGATTACTTGAGATTGGGACTACGAGGCCGAAAAATAAATAAGTATATTAAAAATAAAGTGCGGCTTCGGAAAGCCTACTTCCAAAACAAATATTGCCCGTCACTGAAAGAGTACGTTTTGTGTTATCATAAAAGTTTTTAGTGTGAAGTGGGGTACGACGTAGCAGAACAGGGCATAAAGAGAAATAATATGCACACACCTTGGTACAGCTATGAGAGAGATTTTGATGCAGTGACAGAAAGTTCGGGAACATTGGATAACTCCTAATGTAAATTGTATCTTTTGTGTTAATAAGATTCAGGCAGACTGCCACATCTAGGGAAGTAATATACGAGCCTGGGGAACCAGACGATCAGACCTAATGCAAGGTTATGTGGTTTGACTCAAGCAGAGTACAATGCGTATTTTGAGTACTGCGAGGTGCTTCGTATATATAGGAAGTCTTGGCGGACGCCAATTTGCACTTAGATTTGGCTCGGGACACAAGGCTGCCAGTGTTGAGTCGGCATTGTTGGCTCATTGCTCTAGTAGAGAAGGAAAGTTAAACAAACTGTCGATGATATAGGTCATTAGAGATTAATAGTAACAGATTAATACTTTTGTTGAACAAGAATGGGGAAGAAAACTTGTCTTGAGTTTCGCCTGTTATGACTCTGAGGAAACATTACTAGACCACTAGCCTAAGCACTTCACTGCCTCGCTCAGTAGTTACTTGGAAAGCATGTGGCACGGTAATATTGTGAACTATCCAGAATGAGATTTTCACTCTGCAGCGGAGTGTGCGCTGCTATGAAACTTCTTGGCAGATTAAAACTGTGTGCCCGACCGAGACTCGAACTCGGGACCTTTGAAGTTTGGAAGGTAGGAGACGAGGTACTGGCAGAAGTAAAGCTGTGAGTACCGGGCGTGAGTCGTGCTTCGGTAGCTCAGTTGGTAGAGCACTTGCCCGCGAAAGGCAAAGGTCCCGAGTTCGAGTCTCGGTCGGGCACACAGTTTTAATCTGCCAGGAAGTTTCATTGTGAACTATGTTCAAAAATGGTTCAAATGGCTCTGAGCACTATGCGACTTAACTTCTGAGGTCATCAGTCGCCTAGAACTTAGAACTACTTAAACCTAACTAACCTAAGGACATCACACACATCCATGCCAGAGGCAGGATTCGAACCAGCGACCGTAGCGGTCGCTCGGTTCCAGACTGTAGCGCCTAGAACCGCACGGCCACTCCGGCCGGCGTGAACTATGTCAGTATGTTAAATTATAAAATATATTTTGTAATAACTTCATCTGTTTTTGATAGTCATTGACATCAATACTGGACTTTCAGAGACGCCAAGCACGTAGGAAAAAAAAATAAAAATAAACGTTTGTACAGCTCCACGGATTACGTATTTGGAATCGAGCTTTGTACTGTAAACAGGCGTTGTGCACGCAAAAGCCGAGCCACTGTGTACACCTTGCCTCGAGGTGAGTCCAGAGGCTGGTAACTCAGTTTATTACCTTGGACGTCATACTCTTTGTATATGATCTCTCTCACCATGGTCCTATGACGTGGTTCTGTTTCCGTCACTGAAACTTCGGGGCATTCGATCAGTGAACTATGAGGCAGTGCTGAAGAGCTGTGTCATTACTTAAAGGACCTGATTATAAATGTTGTGCAACATTTCTTGGCATCTTGGCCGGGACTCTGTATATGGTACATTTAAGTATGAAAGGGATTCTTCATAAAATTTTGTTTGAACACTGTAACCTGGCGGACAGGGACAAGAGTTACTATAGTGACCGATACCAGGTTAAATGGTGCATTCGATACCACAGTAGTGTATTATATTCGTACGTTGTGTGCATTTACTGCTTTGTCTATTCACATGTTTACTTGTGTAAGAGCTTTATTTTCACTTCTATTTCATGTCTGTGTAACGTTCTACTAATGGTTCGTAAATTTGAAAATATAACATAGTGGTGTTATACCGTCAATAAATTATGTCTGTGAAGGAGGTCTGTGTCTTTGTGTTTTCCTGACAGGTGGGTATTATGTATGCGACTGACTTTGGAATGCTTTGCGTTCCGTGGAGAACTATCTTACCAAAGGAATCATGATGATGAGATGAGTGTGAAGACACTAAAGCTGAAGCGTTCTCATGTGGATCAGCGAGTGAGAGAGTGGCCTGATGAAGTACGTGTTTCACATTCAAAAATCGTCACTTCATGAGAAATCATTCTTTCTGGAAGTCCCGTCGGAGTTGGCAATGCGCTCCTCGGTAATAGCACACGTATGGCAGTCAACAAGTACATCACATCTTTCGGGTCACCGATTCTGACACCAGCATTCTCACGCACCCAGGTAGGCAGACAAACACACACACACACGCTATCTGTTCTTATTTGTAGCAGTCTTATAAATTTTGTTTGACAGATAAATGTAAATGTCGCGTGCCTGGGCCCTCCCGTCGAGTAAACCGTTCGCAGGGTGCAAATCTTTCGATCTGACGCCACTTCGGGGACTTGCGCGTCGATGGGGATGAAATGATGATGATTAGGACAACACAACACCCAGTCCCTCAGCGGAGAAAATCTCCGATCTAGCGGAGAATCGAACCCGGGCCCTTAGAACCGACATTCTGACCACTCAGCTACCGGGGGCGGACGTTTGACAGATTATTATGTGAAAGAAATTTAAATATCTTCCACTGGAAATTTTCTGACAAAAGTGGAGAAAAGTGCAAACACTGAACAGTGCGACCGTAGCATGAATAAATAATTATTGCAAGGTGCATATAAAAATGAATCAAGATTTATGTGGCATTATATTAGTAGCTGTGACGTGTTATACAAATTTTTTATACGTTTAGAAGGTCTCCGTAAAATTTCGACTTCTTTCGCAGCAGGTGGAGTTGGCCGTACGGGAAAGTCTCTTCAAATTTAGATTTCACTGTCTAATCGTGGTCTAAGAAGCTCTTCTCTGGTTCCTTAATTGAAGAGAAAACTCTGTGCTGAATGAGGGAGAGTTTAGCAGATTCACAGCGCAGACTTTTGTGGCGGGAAAAATCTCGTTCTATGGTTTGAAGTTTTTCGTCAGACGATGCTTACTGAGAAATTTAATTTTCCATTGCAGAAGACTTGTCTGACATCCGATATCATGGCATACACTTCGCTCTGTTTATTTTAATTGGGTAAAACTTCAGCGCTCCGAGTAATCTCATTTATATTAAAGAGGATCTTTTGGAATAGGCATTAAATTTCCTGCGTTAAGGAGACGGGAGATATTGAAACCTATCTCCATGACCTCGTTTCTTAACGCAAAGAGTACATTTACAAAACGTATCTCCGGCACTGTTGTTTGAGTGTTCAGATAACATAGTTCACAAGAACGTGAAGAACTAAAATGGGAATGCCCGAGCTAAGCTAGAATACCGTCATATAAAGTGTATGGAAATTTCTTCGCCGTTGCATTACAATAACCGAGCATTTGAAATCTACAGTTAGTGACCCTCCAGCTCAAGAAATTTTCTTTACATACCAGCAGTAATTATTACTAGTATCGATATCTTACACCTCTCCCGACGTCGGGATGACTTTCTTACAGTTACTAAGGCAACATATCCGTACGATGGACCAAAACGTCTAAAAATTCCGTCAAGACGTTGTCACCTCGATTCGCTAAATTTGAACATCTCCGTCTCGCAATGATGCCTTGAGGAGACTGTGATTGTTAGTTCCCCACCTCACTCCAGTAAAAATTCTTGTGTAGCTGACCTGGTATTGCATCACTCTTAATGTCTGTGTCTTCTTCTGATACAACTCTGCCTCGATTAACCTTTTGGGAAGAATGTTCATATTTATAAATGCAGTATGAAATATTACATGCTGCACTACCCGTTAAACATGAGAAGCACCCAGAAGGGTGTCATAAAGCCTTTGTATCCTCTTCTAGGGCATGGTGGCCTACAACTGTTGCAGGTGATCGTTGATGTTCAAGATGCAGGTTCTGTGACTTAGTTGACTTTCCAGATGGTCCCACACTTTTTCTACCTGGCGACCTAGATGGCCGCAGGAGTACGACAACATCTTGCAGGCAGTTCATACAGAAACGTACCACGTGTGGATAAGCATTGTGCTATTGAAAAATGTCAACACGATACTGTAGTGTGAGGGGTAACACGTAAGGATACAGGATGTCCTTGACGTACCGTTGTGCCGTTAGTGTTCCCTCAGTTATTACCATCAGTGACCTGTCTCACCCCTCACCATTGGTTGGAGACTACCCACAGCTGGACTGTGGAATTACCCACCATTGCGTAGGCTACCGTCAGCATCACAACTCAAACGGGTACGTGTTGAATGGTGGCGCGACCGGGAAACACGGAACGCAGGTGAATATCGTCGCATTGTGTACGGCGACGAATCATGGTCTGCACTACCCCGGGTGATCATCGTCAGTGGGTACGTCAAGTACTGATGGAAACATCTGAATGTAAACAACTGATTCTGTCGGCTGTTCAAAAACGATCGATTCACTTGGTTGCAATTTTACGAATGGAGTGGACTATTCACTAGTTCTTTTGGGTGAAACGACTCTGAGGGAGCAAGTAAATAAAAAAGTTCATTCAGTCGGTTGAAGATTTACGTATCTTTGGGATTACTTTACTGTCATTTCTTTCCAGTTAGACGAGTCTGTGGGAACAACCGAATGAAGACGGAAGACACATTGTGTTATAACTGGGAGCGACAATTGTAGTCACCTGGCCGGCCGATGTGGCCGAGTGGTTCTAGGCGCTTCAGTCCGGAACCGCACTGCTGCTACGGTCGCAGGTTCGAATCCTGCCTCGGGCATGGATGTGTGTGTTGTCCTTAGGTTAGTTAGGTTTAAGTAGTTCTAAGTCTGGGGGACTGATGACCCCAGATGTTAAGTCCCATAGTGCTTAGAGCCATTTGAACCATTTTTTGTAGTCACCTGGTCCGCGGCGCAGAAATTTGTACACGTATCATTTCAGCGATGTTAAATCATTATTACTGATTGTACTCTATTCTCGTCTGTTGGTACTATTATTTCCGCTGCGATATTTGCTTTTCATTGCGTGCCAACTAGTAGCTTTTAGTTCAGTTTTCCGTCCATGTTGATGAAAGGGCATTTATTTCATACTGAACTTAGGGTTTGGATCAAAATATCGAAGCATTCAGTGGTATGGAAGTGGAAGCAATCATACGACTGCATAAAAAGTGATCCCCAAAGATATATTCGATGCGATTTACAATATCTACACGACTGATTCGTTTCTTGAAACTCTAGCAATAATAAAGAAAAATCCAAGAAAGTTAACAAGTGCTAAAAATAATTCTCGTGCAAAAATACTTCGACAAGTGAGAGCTCATAAAGCAATTACTAAAATGTGTCTCACATGCTTTCCATTCACGTCAGTTCAGCATTTACAGAAAGAGAATTATCGATGATGGGCGGAAACTAGCGGGAAGAAAGAGACAGCGTCAGTTCGTTTGAATGAAAAAGTAATTTTTCATTTATTTAAACACAAATCTGTAACATAGCACCGGTTATTATCTTTTCAAATAATTCAAAAATGCATATTTAATGTCAAAAGCTAGAAATTGTATATTTATGAAAATAAAGATATAAATTTTGAAAGTACTTCATTTTAAGAAATATAATTTTTATTCACCTCTCCTTGAAATTAGGCAGATATTTTTCTTTAAAAGGATTTGGCAACTCTCGTCATGTTATATATATATAACCGATAACATTGAATAAGTATGTAAGTGACCGCTCAAAGCAGGAGACAGAGTGAAAATATTCATGTAACGTAATAGTCGGGGACTTGTGTCAGGTGGCTGACTCACGTTAAGTAAAACAGCTCAAAGGTGAGTGAGTAAAAAGTGGACGTCGCCATTTTATTCGATTGTTTCATTCGACTGGGAAAATCGCCCGAAAGGAAAAACAATCTTTTGTTAAAACCAGTAGTTTGTTCCACCACAAAAATCGACGACCAGGGAACAGGTGCCATTGAAGAGGCACACCGCTGTTACGCCTGGCGTCACGGTGTGGGAGTCCATTACTTTTTCACGGATGGCAGGCAGGCAACGATGTGAAGGATAACGATATGTTTGACGAGACAATACGGCGGTCTTCACTTGTGGTGGACAGACGTCATCGATCGGAATCTTGACGACGAATGTGTTTGTCCTCACGTTCCCATGAAGTCCAACATCGGAATACCCCACAAATGTGGATAGCGCACGATTCGACCAGCCGGCTAAATCGAGACCCACAATGACAGATAATAATGCTGTCTCATGCGAGTACGCACCATCTCCTCGTCCTTCACAGCTATCATTCAGCATCAGACGCTGTTCACGCCCATTGCATACACAACCAGACCTGATAACAACACTAAACACGAACGACACTGATATGCCTGGGCTAGCAGGACACAGCTGATTAGGTTGTGGAAAGGGGCCAAAATGAGTTCCTGTCAGTTGCACTCAACATACAAGCTTTATTTATCAACACACAATATTACAACAAGGATGCAAAACACTCAAAACTTTAATCGACCTCCTTTGATTGACTTTATATCGGCTGAAAGCCACATTCAAAATCCAAGACACAAGGCTTAAGCAAAATTTAAATAAAAGGTTTTACTGGAGGTTGTACCAAAGAATATTTTCTAAATCTTCAATCTAATCGGATGAAGGCCTTAGCAATTTAATTTTAATTGAACTAGGCTGGAAGTCGCGTATTAAGCAATAAGAGGAGTTTGAATCAAAAGGCGGAAGGCCTTATATTAAAATATTTCATGCAAATTGGGCTGAAGGCCCCATTCAAAAGCATAACAATCTCATGTCTTAAGGGCAAGACAAGGACATTAATTTAAGAGATGTTAATACCCGGCTGAAGGCCACATATCAACAAAATATGTTTAACGGCTTAAGGCCTACAAAGAGCTTCAATCTAAAAGGCAGAAGGCCTTATCTTAAAACCTTTCCAGTAAAATTCGGCTGAAGGCCCCAATAAGAATATAACAATCTCATGCTTTAAGGGCAAGACAGGAACATTAATTTAAGAGATATTGATACTAGGCTGAAAGCCACACATCAACGAAATAACTAAAATCCAAACAGGGAAAGTACAACATAACACACAAGGAATGGCGCTCAGACGTTTTCAAGGGCCGGCCTGGGATTGTAACAGTAGCGCCTGTTTTGGTTAGACAGGCAGCATGTCCAACGACTTCTTAATCTGGAGGTAACCCAACCAATAGACAGCCGACCGACCAATCAACCAAATCAATTCCGCTCCACTACAGAATATTGGTGCCCAGAAAGACCAATAGCACCTCAGCGGTCGGACTACATGCTGCACTGGACAGCAACACACGACGAGGAAAATACACTGCCTAAAATTACGTCAACGACCAGGGCAGGTAACCGAAACGTCAACGGCCACAAGACGGACTATACCGCTGGTGCCGGCCGCTGGTGGCCGCGCGGTTCTGGCGCTACAGTCTGGAACCGCGCGACCGCTACGGTCGCAGGTTCGAATCCTGCCTCGGGCATGGATGTGTGTGTTGTCCTTAGGTTAGTTAGGTTTAAGTAGTTCTCAGTTCTAGGGGACTTATGACCTCAGCAGTTGAGTCCCATAGTGCTCAGAGCCATTTGAACCATTTTTTATACCGCTGGTGAACAAGTCAAATTTCACAGGAAGACAGCTGGAATCTTAGCCGACTTAAATAGACACACGTTGTGGCTCGGGGGAATATCCCAAAAGTGACAACCAGGATCAAACGAAAAAATGTAAACAGTTGAGGCTCCATAGTAAGTTAAGTGAGGGCTCAACTTTCATGTCCGAGATCGGTGGACGACGAACTTCGTAGCAATCGCAAGCAGCACCTAACACTCCAACCACGCGTGCACGCCACCAGCGGCTCCAGCTCGTCTCAGCACAACAGGGGCTTGCTTGCTGCTCCACGCCAACTGACCAACTGGACAGCTGGTCCCTCCGCGACTGCTGCTCCGTCGCGACTGCCCTGCTGGTGCGTCTCCCACTCACTGCCTACCCGACACACGACGACCCGGAAATAATGTCGGTCGCTCCAGAGATGGTACAACAGTGCGCTTAGCAATACGCGCTGCTGCTGCCACTCAGGGCAAGTAAGGCAGGAAGGTAGTGATGCCAGTAAATGGAATAAGAAAACAAGGCGGCACTACTGTAATAGATGATGACAAACAATTAATGGGATGAACACGAGTCATGCACGGCTCAAAAACTAATGCACTCTGGTGGCCATTAAACTTGTCACAGAAAATTGCAACTCTAAGCCTTTAGATACCCACCACTGGTGAGTACGCATAGGAGGTGACATCGACATCCAACGACATCTTGTGGCAGTGAATAAAGAATGCGATTGGTTCCATTAGACCATAGAAATTGTCGATCTGAGTGAAACGATACACCATGTCCCGAGACACTGTACCATTAGCAGACAGACTCAAGGTTTCCGCAGCAAGTAAGGAAGCCCCCCCCCCCCCCCCTCCCGAAAAGCTACACTCCATTTCTAAGGCTGCCAATCGAGATGCGGTTTCCATAGCTAATTCTCGGGAACATACAACACAAGGTGTTTCATGGACAACGCAAGCACAATAGGTCAATATCATCTGGTTATAGAGTCGTGTACATACGTAGGCCGAAACCTTACAAAGTAGCTGAATCGTAATACACTTGGTCACCTGTCTAAATTCTTTATCATCTCATTACCCATTTTGGGATAACGACATCATCGGATCTCTGATATGGAACATTCACTATACACTCTGGTGACAAGTTATAGAATAACGATATGCACATATACAGACGGCAGTTCTGTCGCGTACACAAGGTACAAAAGGGCGTGGGCGGAGCTGTCATTTGTATTCAGGTGATTCATATGAAACATTTTCTTTATGATTTTGGCTGGACGAAGGAAATTAATAGGCTTTGAATGTGGAATGGTAGTTGAAGCTAGACATATGGGACATATCATTTCGCAAATTGTTAGGGAATTCATTATTTAGAGATCCACTGTGTCAAGATAGTGCCGAGGATACCGAATTTCAGACGTTACGTCCCACCACGGACGACGCAGTGGCCAAGGCCTTCACTTAACAACCGATGACAGCGACGGCGTAGAGTTGTCAGTGCTAACAGAGAAGCAACACTTAATGAAATAACGGCAGAAATCCGTTTTGGGACTAACAACGGACGTATCCATTAGGACAGAGCGGCATAATTTGGTGTTAATAGGCTATGGCAGTAGAGGACCGACGTGAATACCTTTGCTGATAGCACATCTCTTGCAGCGCCTCTCCTGGGCTCGTAACCACGTTGGTTGGACCCTGCCACGACTGGAAAACTGTAACCTGGTCAGATGAGTTCCGATTTAAGTTCATAAGAGCCGATGGCAAGGTTCGGCAGTGGCACAGAGCCAGCGAGGTCATGGACCCACGTTGTCAACAAGGCACTACGTAGGCTGTTTTTACAATGGATAGACTGGGTCCTCTGGTCGAACTGAACCTCTCATTGACTGGAAATGGTTAAGCTCGGCTACTTGGAGGCCATTGGCAACCATTCATGGATATCATGTTTCCGATCAACGATGGCATTTTTATGAATGACAATGCGTCATTTCACTGTCCACAGTTGTTCGCGATTGATTTGAAGAAGATTCTGTACAATTCGAAAGAATTATTTGGCCACCCAGGTCGTCCGGCGCGAATTGAACATTTATGGGACGTAATCGAAATGTCAGTTAATACGCAAACTCCTGCACCGGCAACGTTTTCGCAGCTATGAATGGCTGTAGAGGCAGCTTAGGTCAGTGCTCTGCAGGGGACATCCAACAGCTTCTTGAGTCCATTCCACGTCGAGTTACTGCACTAAGCCGGGCAGGCCCGACATGGTACTAGTAGGAATCCCATGACTTTGTCACCCCAGTATAAGAAGATATTTCAAGACACACGTTACAACAACACAATGAACCTGACAAAAGGACGTGTCAAAATCAATACGTGGTACCCTTCGCTTCCTATTCCACACCGAAACACAATCAGTGGTCAGACTGTCAAACAGTAAACAGGTTTATCAGAATGTGGCGTTAATGACAGTAATTCTGTGACAACCGGCAAACTGTTATACGACAACGCTTATTGCAACATGTTTCATACACACAATGTAGGAAATTGGTTGGTTGGTTGGTTTGTGGGGGTTGAAGGGACCAGACTACAAAGGCCATCGGTCCCGTGTAGCAAATGCAAGACACAAATGCAGTCTTTAAAGCAATACATTTACCTACCGGTTTCATTCCAGGAGCCCGATTGCATCAGTCAAATAAACGAACATTACAGTCACACATTTTTCGAAATCCAATATATGATATATATATATATATATATATATATATATATATATATATATATATATATATATATATGAAACGTGATGTTAATTTTATAATTGTACATTTGGCTATTTTCAACATGATCCTGGACTGAAACCGCATCGGAGTCAGCATTTACGTTACGTATTTCCAACATGATACGTAGGCTGATACCTGCCGCCGAGTGTGTGTGTGTGTATGTGTGTTTGCAGAGTGATTCTCCTGTCCATACCTATGGGTTGTATGCATCCTGCAATGCCTTCGAAAACCACATATGAGATTTTCATATTCTGTCGCTCGCAACGAGCAAACTATTAGTCCCGGCTAGTTTTGTAGTAAATTTAATGTAGATAAATTCTGTACCTGGATACGTTTTCTCTGGAAGCCACGGTTTTCGAGTATTCAAGAAAAACGTGTTTTAATGTCATTTTTGTATGTTGTCCTTTAGTCATTCGAAAACTACGACCTCTAGAGAAAACGCGTCCCACTACGTAACTGATCTATATTAAATTTCCTAGAAAAAGGTTCCATTCATTTTTTTCTATAGGACTAACAGTTTCCGCTTAGCAATGGACATAACATGAAACTCTTACTAGTAGTATTTGAAAGCATTATGGGTTGCATAAAGCCAATAGGTACGGCATCTAAATCACCCTATTTAGTTAATGAGAGAATAAAAAAAAAATGTCTCTGAGCCCTATGGGACTCAAATCTGAGGTCACCAGTCCCCTAGAACGTAGAACTACTTAAACCTAGCTAACCTAAGGACATCACACACATCCATACCCGAGGCAGGATTCGAACCTGCGACCGTAGCGGTCGCGCGGTTCCAGACTGAAGCCCCTAGAACCGCTTGGCCACAGCGGCTGGCTAAAGAGAGAATCACATTGTAACAATAGGATGTAGTGTAAATCGAAATAGGGCACTACATAAATTGCAAGTGTAATGTTTAAAGCAAATGTTTTGTGGCATATAGAAACCGAAAATAGCACAATAAACATAAATCTTAAAAATATGGAAGGAAGAGAGTAGTACTTAGTGCAAATAAAAGGAGCCGCTGCCATTTGTGGCCGAATAGGAGCTAACCCTTTTAACATGCACTGTAAAAATTGGCAGTAACTGGAGTTACAAACTCCTGTCCAAAAGTCGTAGCTATAGCACTTCAAGCCTACTGGCATAAAACCTAAAACTACAACTCATTTGGGACTGTTCAGTATACCAATCTGAACCAACTACGTAACCAATAGTACAACACAATAAAAAATGTTTAAAAACGGTCGTACGTAACTGCTGAAAATTCAGCTAATCTACTAAAAACAGTATTGGATAAATTACACCGTACCTGATTTTATTACGGGAAATTGAGAAGAATCAACATTTTAATTCTGAGAATCCTCATCAGTGTGGTACGCAAATAGTTCATTTGGAATTGATGGATCCATCATTTTCAACTAAATCATAATTTCTGAAAGGTGTGTCAACAGTAAACTAAAGCCATCTTCCAGAGTCCTAACAACTAACGAAAGTTGGAAAGCAGGAATAAATACCTTTTATTATTATGAACTTCTCTTCCTACATTTAATAACGAAAATTGCGCTTCAGATACATCCTTTACGTAAACTGAAAATTTCGTGAGTTAGGAATTATTATTCTGACATCACAGCTAATATAATACTTTTACGAAAAATTATCTCTGGTACGAATATTAAATATTTTTCTTCCTGGCTCGAAATACGTAAATTAAAAATTCCTTTCATTCTGAAATATTACTTTGTCTGGCACAAGTCATAGTTAATGCAAGCTTTTGCTAATGTGGTTTCACCAAAAGATAAATTTCGAATAATCAGTGATAAACCTGTTGTGTCAACTGAAAACCAGACATCGTAAATAACTTTAAAATGCAGGTTGTTCGGAATACAGAGCGTAAGAAATGTAAGAAAACTAATTTTAGGCTACTTTTTGGGATTAAATTAAAACACCACACGTGTTTCCACCCGCTCAAAGCATTGGCCACATGTACGTAAATGTTAAGGAGAGAAAAAGGCTTCTGTTTCAAGACAATAACAAATCATTAAAATGATAATTATTAATTAACGGTAATTCAACTTACATGAATAGGCAGCAAGCATCTACACATCGAACGTCATACAGAGCCACGAGCACAAGACAGGACAACAGCTAAGCAACAAGATAAAAAAGACAAACGGTAAGAAGAAGATAACATAGCATCTTACCTTTATACAGCAATTCATGGAATCTTTATATATCATCGAGAAATCTAAAGTTTCAATACACTACATGCGATAAATACTCTTTGTTAAACGTTTATTTCTTTAATTACTTATATCAATAATTAGAGGCGTCACATGGATGACAGTAAAAATAATTAAAGATAAAGAATAAAACTTTAAAAAACAGGGAAATGAATGGAGCAAGGACATATATTATGATTAAAAGGAACCATGGAATTAAGACTTCAGAAACACCCTCATCATTCCATTATACTATGAACCAAGGGGATGCCACACCTGATACCAAGTGAGAGAAAATTAGATTCAACAAAATGTGTCATTTTAACCAATCATTTTACAAAGTAACTGCACTGTATTCTCGTAAAACTGTCAAAGTTGCATTCATGGCATGTGCTATTGCATTGTCTTGCATCGAATACCGCACATCCTTTGTTATTTCTTAGGACTGTGGAAAATGGCTGTAGTCTACTGTTCACACACCTTTCAGAAATTATGATTTGGTTATAAATGATTGGTTCATCATTTCGCAAAGAACTAATTGCGTATCACACTGCCGAGGATTCTCAGAAATAAAACGCTGATTGTTCTGCAAATTCACTTAACCTGCTGTATGCATCCTCGCCTTATTATAAAGAAAAATTCGGTGAAGAGCGAGTAGGACTTACACAGCGTGATTTCCGTATAAACTTAATTACGTATACAGATAATACAGATATTTCATCCATCCCGGGAATCGAGAATCTTGACGATTTTTGCCTCTTATTGCCGTCAATACTGGCATGATGTCGATCCCAGGAATTCCATGGCTTTCGAGAATGTGTTGCATTTATTTTATTAATTTTGGAGTTACCGTAACATACTATGCTATCTGGCAGTTAACGATGCGTTGATTTCGTCTGCTTTAGTCCCTTTTACGATTACTGGTAAGATTTGACGTAAGTCTCCACGGAAGGAAACGGTACAAGCAGCTACAGAACTACAGCTGTTGCGCAAAAGTCTAATTGTTCAGTGCGAC
The DNA here is from genome assembly GCF_023898315.1 of Schistocerca nitens. Classification (NCBI taxonomy): domain Eukaryota; kingdom Metazoa; phylum Arthropoda; class Insecta; order Orthoptera; family Acrididae; genus Schistocerca; species Schistocerca nitens. The sequence goes on along the minus strand of NC_064614.1, from coordinate 238,396,871 downwards.
GTTTCAGTGGATAGCAATCCTACATCAGATACCAGCACTACTTTGATTTGAATCGCTACAGATGCTCCATGTGCCGTAGGCATAGACTGCCAGTGCAATAGTCTGGGGTCCTTACGCCTATCACTGACGTGCGGCAAAGACATCGTTTTCATAGCTGGAGGCGAGTTAATAACGTTATGTCATATAGTCACAGCTTAACAATTTTCGGATTTTTACCTTTGCTTGTACTGTGAAACGTTGGTTGTTGCCAAATTTCGGACTCATGGTTCAAAGTGAACTGAAAAGACACTATAAAAAAATGGTTCAAATGGCTCTGAGCACTATGGGACTTAACTTATGAGCTCATCAGTCCCCTAGAACTTAGAACTACTTAAACCTAACTAACCTAAGGACATTACACACATCCACACCCGAGGCAGGATTCGAACCTGCGATTGTAGCGGTCGCGCAGTTCCAGACTGTAGCGCCTAAAATCGCTCGGAAAGACCCTATAGGATTTGAGTTTTGAGTTTGCAACTATCAAAACATGTTGCCGTATCTTTTGACTACATTGGCATAGAAGCTTCAATATTTTAGACTACCAAGCGATCGTAGGTCTAAGTATGTCACATAAATTTTAACCTGATACGTGCACCCATTCCTGAGAAAAAGGGGTCGCAACAGTCGGACAGATAGACAGACTGATTGGCGGACAATCAAGTGATTCTGTAAGGGTTCTGTTTTTACTGACTGAGGCACGGAACCCTAATAAGCATTTTAGCATCAATATAACAATACACTGACTTAAAGAAGCAGTAGCAGTAGGGATGTCTTCTTTGTCTTGGCCATATCTCTCATCTTAATGGAATCGGCACGTTAACTATTAGATTCGGTACTGTTGGCGGTAGAGGGTCGCTGGATGCCATTCATGTCGCCCATTACCTTCTCGGTAAATGCTGGATTGGTCCCCAGTATCTGCCGCAGGAAATATGATATACAAACAGTTCAAATACAATAACAATGAAAACAAAAGTGACACGAACTGATGGTCCATATGGTTTCTCTCCTATTGGTTAACTGACAACTCCAATGACTTGGTGGATACCTGGCACAAAGATAACACAGAATAAATCTACCAAATGATGGAAGGCGTAGCTCGCTTGACGAGATAAACAATGGGAAAGGTTAGTTCTCGAAGAGTGGACAGTGCTCCACCTGCGGCAGACGTAGGCGTCAGTATTTATGACGTTATATGTTGTCGAAGGATGTGTCATCCCACTAATAATTTTTGTTGGGTGTCAGACAACGGAGTTCATTCAGCACTTTTCTGAGTCCACTACACAACGAGTTGAGATCATAACAAAGAGGCATTCAATGTGCTGCCTTAAAATTGACGTCTGAGGTGAGGTGACGTCTTCTCACATGTAAACACCTAACTCAAACACCAGTACCTTCGATGTATGCTGTTAGATAAACAGTGTTGTCTCACTGTGTTACTCAGAAGTATGACTTGGCTCCCTATATTGCCGTCAAGAAAGGCACTGTCTGTACCACATCCTCAATTTTTTGATCTGTTGTTACAATATGCTTGGTCGTTTGTAAATATGACGATGAAATCATGGTAATCGTACTTTATTATGTAGATGTATTTCGAAACCAAGTTTTAATTACCAGAGATTAACAGTATATTTACAAATAAAAACAGTTACACATTTGCTCTGTGAGAAATGGTGACTCATTTCCTTTCAACACATTACGTATTTTCTTAGCCATCAACGATGTTAGTAGAAAAGGCATTTCTGAAGTCCGACTACCTGTTGACATTGGTCAACGTTCCAGAAACGATGTCATATTTTTCACTTTGTTTAATGCTGATATGACTTTCCCAGTTGGTATGGATCACACAGAGTGTTGCGTGAGACAGTTTAGTTTTGGTTTCTATACGTAAACAAAGTATATCAGGACAATGTTGAGATAAACTAACAAAAATTGTATCGGAATCTCATACTTCGAAAATGACGTTTTATACCACCTGATCTTCAGGTAGTTGATTCTTTCGCTTAGTGTCACGTTCTTTACCATATTCTGAAGAACACAAATTCAAGAAAATAATTGCTTCCGTTCATTATCGTTAGAAAATCACGTAATTTCTAATTAAAAGTTTTCTAGACTGGAAATTTAAAAAATTGTCTAAGGAACCGACGAATTTGAAATATAACAGTATACAAGCAATAATTAAAATTTACTTTGCAACGAGAGCATTCGCATGTGTCTGAAGCCATTTTGACTACTTTTCGACAGTGACTGTGTCATGAAATATGTAGAGGTTTTTTTAAATTACCGCTACCAGTCACAAACTTTGTCAACTATTGTATTACTTATTTATTTAGCGACATGTTTTGACGGTTAAACCACATCTTCAGGCTAAACAATAAGGTTCAAAAAAATGGTTCAAATCGCTGTGAGCACTATGCGACTTAACTTCTGAGGTCATCAGTCGCCTAGAACTTAGAACTAATTAAACCTAACTAACCTAAGGACATCACACACATCCATGCCCGATACAATAAGGACATACTGATATTACACAGTCTTTTTGTAAATGCTGTGGTCATCTTTGTTCTTCTGGCGTGGCAGTCTCGTTCTGAAGTGTTGCGGTGTATCCATTTCCGTGGCAATCTTGGTCACTGTTCACAAATTGTCACTAACATAGCAATAACTTGGAAACACGATCACAAGCTATAGAATTGCTATGTTGTTGACAATTTGTGAACAGTGACCAAGATAGCCACGCAAATGGATACACCGCAACACATCACAAAGAGACTGCCACGCCAGAAGAACAAAGATGACCACAGCATTTACAAAAACACTAGGTAATATCAGTATGACCTGACTGTGAAGTTGTTTTTGCCATGCCATTTAGCCTGAACATGAGGTTTAACCGTGAAAACATGTTGCTAAATAAATAAGTAATACAATAGTTGACAAAGTTTGTGACTGGTAGCGCTAATTTAAAAGAACCTTTACATAATCGCCTTTGTTGCTAGAAGATATTGCCAAATGCAGAGTTCAAGCGAAGGAACTGCTTCATTGCATAATGTATTACTTCGCATCACTGATGTAAGGATTTGTTTAACTCCACTGATAAACTTTCAGAGGTTATTCAGGGATACAGTCTGAGCAGTTTGGTATAAAGAGACCCACGGTACCATGCGGCTCGTTACAGAGTACGAGGTGCATTCAAGTTATAAGGCCTCCGATATTTTTTTTCTAATTAACTACTCACCCGAAATCGATGAAACTGGCGTTACTTCTCGACGTAATCGCCCTGCAGACGTACACATTTTTCACAACGCTGACGCCATGATTCCATGGCAGCGGCGAAGGCTTCTTTAGGAGTCTGTTTTGACCACTGGAAAATCGCTGAGGCAATAGCACCACGGCTGGTGAATGTGCGGCCACGGAGAGTGTCTTTCATTGTTGGAAAAAGCCAAAAGTCACTAGGAGCCAGGTCAGGTGAGTAGGGAGCATGAGGTATCACTTCAAAGTTGTTATCACGAAGAAACTGTTGCGTAACGTTAGCTCGATGTGCGGGTGCGTTGTCTTGGTGAAACAGCACACACGCAGCCCTTCCCGGACGTTTTTGTTGCAGTGCAGGAAGGAATTTGTTCTTCAAAACATTTTCGTAGGATGCACCTGTTACCGTAGTGCCCTTTGGAACGCAATGGGTAAGGATTACGCCCCACTGTCCCAGAACATGGACACCATCATTTTTTCAGTACTGGCGGTTACCCGAAATTTTTTTGGTGGCGGTGAATCTGTGTTCTTCCATTGAGCTGACTGGCGCTTTGTTTCTGGATTGAAAAATGGCATCCACGTCTCATCCATTGTCACAACCGACGAAAAGAAAGTCCCATTCCTGCTGTCGTTGCGTGTCAACATTGCTTGGCAACATGCCACACAGGCAGCCATGTGGTTGTCCGTCAGCATTCGTGGCACCCACCTAGATGACACTTTTCGCATTTTCAGGTCGTCAAGTAGGATTGTGTGCACAGAACCCACAGAAATGCCAACTCTGGAGGCGATCTGTTCAACAGTCATTCGGCGATCCCCCAAAACAATTCTCTCCACTATCTCGATCATGTCGTCAGACCGGCTTGTGCGAGCCCGAGGTTGTTTCGGTTTGTTGTCACACGATGTTCTGCCTTCATTAAACTGTCGCACCCACGAACGCACTTTCGACTCATCCATAACTCCATCACCACATGTCTCCTTCAACTGTCGATGAATTTCAATTGGTTTCACACCACGCAAATTTGAAAACGAATGATTTCACGCTGTTCAAGTAAGGAAAACGTCGCCATTTTAAGTATTTAAAACAGTTCTCTTTCTCGCCGCTGGTGGTAAAATTCCATCTGCCGTATGGTGCTGCCATCTCTGGGACGTATTGACAATGAACACGGCCTCATTTTAAAACAATGCGCATGTTTCTATCTCTTTCCATTGCGGAGAAAAAAAATCGGAGGCCTTAGAACCTGAATGCACCTCGTAATAATGTGATCATGATTTATCCAGTTTGTTACCCAATTACCTATGTTTCCGAGATAGAACCTTCACAAAAGTTAAAAAGCGTGCAATATATACTCGCCAGGACGTAGAACACAGGATTTGGTTTGTCGTGCGCGACTGTGCACAGCTGACGTAGTTGACGTAGCTGCAAGGACAGCTCAGAACAGCGTCGGTGTGCCGTACACCGTGGGAGGTGGCACAGTGGTTAACACTCTTGACTCGGTCTCGGGAGGGCGACGGTTCAAACCCCCATCCGATCATCCTGATTTAGACTTTCCGTGATATCCCTAAATCGCTACAGGCAAGTGCCGGGGTGATTCCTCTGAAAGGGCACGGTCGACTTCCTTTCCTAACCCGATGGGACCGATGACCTCGCTCTTTGATCCCCTCCCAGAATCAACAAACCAACTAACCTATGCCGTTCTTCCACTGCACTCAGTGAGCACACATGCGAGATAGAAATCGGCCATCTCATTTTCAGTAAACTTATTCATAGTACTAATACTGACGGAAAACAAAACTCTATACAGAAACCGACCAGTACTGACTGCAAATTTGGGGGGAAGCAGTTAAAGAGGGAATTACTGTTTTCAGCAACAGGTACCGTGAACGAAAAGAAGCAAGACACGCAGCGCATACCGTCAAATGTCCACAGTTGTGCACTGTTTTCAGTGGAATAAAGATTCAAAGCTAATTAGGGCAAGACACCTATAACGATCTGCCGGAGGGCGCAAGTCTCTTACACCAAAATACTCAGAAGGTTGTCGGTGGAGTTCTGCTTCACTCTGATGATTAACCCCGCTCTTAATCCGAAAAGGAATTTGTTCTTCCATATCTTCTTAATATTTAAATGGTATTGCTCCGAAATTCGTGACTCTGGTTTCCTAAACATTCTATCTTAAAACTCAAATTAAAGAAAGGAAATTTATTTTCTTCCCTCTGCTAAAATTTAATTTGTTATTGTCAATAAAATTCTTCTGGGTTTGAGGCCGCATTGTCATCTGTAAAATTCCGACGTTTCGGCGACTGTTGCAAGGCGCCTTCCTCTGGGTGTATCGCTAAGCAGTTAGCAACACACCCTGAGGAAGGCGCCTTGCAACAGTCTCCGAAACGTCGGATTTTTACAGATGACAATACGGCCTCAAACCCAGATAATTTTATTGACTGCATATTTGTGTTCCTCAGATCAGTATGACCTGTGAGGCCTAAAGAATCACAAAATTTAAAAATATCATACTTAAGTTTTATTTCTACGAGCCTGAGATATATGCATAACGATTGTTTTGAGATAAAGTAAATGTCTGATTTCTTATTGTTGACATGTGAGAAGGATACGCAGCAACGTCGCTGACTGCGTTCAGGTTATTATAGCACATTGTCGCTAACAGTTACAGTTAATCAACTGCTGCGTGCCGACGCAGTTCATGTATCTGTCACAGTAATTTCTGTGTGGCTGTAACGACAAAACGAACGCTTTCCAATGAGCAACTGGAAACATTATTAAATTCATCTGACAACGAGGAGGATATTTCTCAAGAAGAAAATCACACCAGCGATGACGACATTCATCCTTCATCTGATTCAGAAGACTTTTCAGATATGAATACCTCAAATGACAATGTGCAAACTGTTCAACTAATTAATTATAAAGACGAAAGAATGAACATATACTGCTTAGAACATTTTCCACAAACTGGAAGAGCATCTAGTGCAAAGACTATATAACTGACCCCTGGTCGTACAAGATGCACTATCACCGGAGTAACTCATATAAAACAATCTTTTCAAGTCGTGATGAACGATAATATTCAGAGTATTGTGGTGGAAACGACCAATAATGAGGGTCGAAGAGATTACGGGGATATGTGGGAAGCATTAGATGGAATTACACTTGAAGACTACATTGGCCTGTTATTACTGCCTGGTGTGAATAAATCACATGGCTACTCAACAAATAGTCTGTGGGATCCAGAAACAGAGAGAGCCATCTTTCACGGGATCCAGAAACAGAGAGCGCCATCTTTCCCGCTGTAGTGTCCCTGAAACTGTTCTCTTGCATCTCACGTGTATTACGTTCCGATGACAACTCTGGTCAAAGAGCACGAAGAGTGGATGACAAAGAGTTCTGTGGCATACGTGGGTGGAAATACTTTCAAAACAATATAATTCTGGCACTAGTTTGATCTCAATAATTAACTTTCGAACAAGGCTGGATAAAGGCAGTAACACTCTAATTGATGCTTTCTTTTGTGAAGCTCAAAGCAAGAAAGTAGCGGTTTATCAAGTTACAGATGCTCTCTCTCATCATGATGCACAGTTCATTAGGATAAATAAAATAGTGCCTTACAGTATGGATACTCCTCAGTGAATATCAGAATAATTAATGCCTTCAGAACAAATGATTTTAATAATAGTTCACAAGAGATCACATGCGATAAATTTATGATGTACCAAATAGCGACATTAAATATAACCTATTCCATAAGAAATTCATAACATCATTTGAAAATAACTTTCCACAAAAGATTATCAGAAAAGACATTAACAGCCATGTGAAAGACCAAGGATCACTAGCAGGATTACAGTATCTTGCAAAAGGAAAAGGGAAATGTATATAGAATGAGGTTTTCACTCTGCAGCGGAGTGTGCGCTGATATGAAACTTCCTGGCAGATTAAAACTGTGTGCCGAACCGAGACTCGCCGGCCGGAGTGGCCGTGCGTTTCTAGGCGCTACAGTCTGGAACCGCGGGGCCGCTACGGTCGCAGGTTCGAATCCTGTCTCGGGCATGGATGTGTGTGATGTCCTTAGGTTAGTTAGGTTTAAGTAGTTCTAAGTTCTAGGGGACAGATGACCACAGAAGTTGAGTCCCATAGTGCTCAGAGCCATTTGAACCATTTGAACCGAGACTCGAACTCGGGACCTTTGCCTTTCGCGGGCAAGTGCATTACCAACTGAGCTACCCAAGCACGACTCCCGCTCCGTCCTCACAGTTTCACTTCTGCCAGTACCTCGTCTCCTACCTTCCAAACTTTACAGAAGCTCTCTTGCGAACCTTGCAGAACTAGCACTCCTGAAAGAAAGGATATTGCGGAGACATGGCTTAGCCACAGCCTGGGGGATGTTTCCAGAATGAGATTTTCACTCTGCAGCGGAGTGTGCGCTGATATGAAACTTCCTGGCACGACCGAGTCATGCTTGGGTAGCTCAGTTGGTGGAGTACTTGCCCGCGAAAGGCAAAGGTCCTGAGTTCGAGTCTCGGTCCGGCACACAGTTTTAATCTGCCAGGAAGTTTCATATCAGCGCACACTCCGCTGCAGAGTGAAAATCTCATTCTGGAAACATTCCCCAGGCTGTGGCTAAGCCATGTCTCCGCATTATTCTTCCTTTCAGGAGAGCTAGTTCTGAAAGGTCTGCAGGAGAGCTTCTGCTAAATCTGGAAGGTAGGAGACGAGGTACTGGCAGAAGTAAAGCCGTGAGGACGGGACGTGAGTCGTGCTTGAGTAGCTCAGTTGGTAGAGCAATTGCCCGCGAAAGAAATGTATCTGTTGGCAAGAACAAGAAGAAGACCTGCAATAGTTGCTCACTATAAAAATAACCCAAAACTACTAACAAAAATTATTAACGAGTTCAGGAATATACACATTATTCCAGAAATCAGTAATTCTGACAACAGACTTTAGGCTACATGGAATGTAGTGAAACGAGAGGCAGGACAAATAGCCACAGAACAGGATAACTTCACTATTAATCTGAATGGAAGGGCTACAAATGATAAGTCACAGTTAGCAAATATATTTAATAACCATTTCATAAATATAATAGGAAGTACAGGGTTAACAGTTCAAGAGAAAAATCACAGCAGTATGTTGAAATAGCAACTTTCATAGAATTCAATTAGATGAATGTATCAACAGCTTCTCCTTCCGAAATTAAGAAAACTATACACTTCCTCAAAAATAAAAGCTCATTTGGTTTCCAATAGAGCAGTAAACATTGGTTCCCATATGATAAGACCTGGTTGAAATATGTAACGTATCACTAACGCAACACTTTTCACGTGTTAGATTGAAATATGCTGTTGTTAAATCCCTCTTTAAGGAAAGTCATAAGAAAGATGTCAATAACTACCGACTTGTTTCACTGCTGATATCATTTTCCAAAATTTTTGAGAAGGTGATGTATTCTAGAATAGTATCTCACCTTAGCGACAATAATGTCCTCAGCGAGTCACAGTTTGGATTTAAGAGGATTTACTCTCCTGAGAATGCCATTTACAAGTTCACTCACAAGATTTTACAAGCAATAAAAGAAAGGAGTCGGCGGGTATTTTCTTCGACCTGTCTAAAGCATCTGAATGTGTCAGTCACAGTATTCTTCTGTATAAATTGAAGATTAATAACATACCGAAGAAATACTAAACAGTGTTCTTAAAGATATCATTGACTGATTTTCAACGAATGGTCTCACTCTCAATTTTAGAAAGACATAACGTATTCGGTTCTGCACACCTAAGGGTACACCAAAGATGAGTGTAACATATGGTGAGGAAGTAATAAGTAGCGTAGAAAATTCAAAATTCTTTGGTGTTCATACTGATGAGTATTTAAAATGGAAGAAAATGGAATTCCTAAAACTACTTAGTTCAGCCACATTTGCATTTAGAAGCACTGCCAGTCTTGGGGAGAGACATATTAGAAGGTTGAAATATTTTACATATTTTCATTGAATGATGTCACACAGAATTATATTCTGGGGTATCTCGTCTTTAAGAAAGAAAATCTTCATTGCTCAAAAACGTGCTGTAAGACTAATATGTGGTGCACACCCACGATTATCTTGTAGACATCTCTTTAAGGAGTTGGGCATTATGGCTACTTCTTCACAGTATATTTATTCCCTGATAAAGTTTATTGTAACTAATCCACTGCGATTCAAAAGGAACAGAGATGTACATACTTACCATCTCATCAGGGTAAATAGCATTCTCTACTTCACATCAAGGTCGTCTTTAGTGCCAAACAACGGGTGCACAGTCCTGCTCCCAAATATAAAATATCTGACACATATAAAACTACAATTTGAAAACAAATTAATATGAGTTTCTCTTTGACAACTGCTTCTATTTTGTAGAATAATTTCTGTTACTGCACTGTGTAAAAGATGATGGAAAGGAATTACTGAATTTCATCTGGCGATTTATCGTGCAAATGATCTGTCCAGCAGGAAACTAACTAATTTCAATGTCCTAGCTAGTTAATACGGATTACCCAACCGAATTCTATTTGCGTATCAACTTTACGATTTCTAGACGAACGTCGACGTATAAAATACGTTGAAGAGTGTAAAGTTGTGCAGTACTTCCGATAGTGTTAGAAAAATAGATATAACGTACAGGGGGAAGGGGGTAGTAAGTAATCTGTATGAGAACCAAGAGGAAAATACAAGAACGGAAGACCAAGAAAGAAGCACTTGGAATATAAAGGGTTTAACGCCGGGCTGTAGTCTGTCAACCGTACTGTTCAATCTACATATCGAGAATGCAAATGACGGAGACCAACGAAAGTGTCGTGAGACGGGATACAGTTCAGTGTGAAAGGGTATCAATGATAAAATTCGCTGATAACACTGCTGTACCCAGTCCAAAGAGTTGCCGGACCTGCTGAAAGCAATGGACTGTCTAATGAGCACACACTATGGATTGCTAGCTAGCCGAAGAAAGACGGAAGGACTGACGAGTCGCAGAAACGAGACTCACGATATCTTAAGATAATAGTTGGAGACTATGAGGTAGACGCAGTGAAACAATTCTGCTACTTTGGAGACAAAATAACACATACTGGACGAAGCAGAGATCATAAAAACAGACTACCTCAGATAAAGGGACCCTTGACTGCCAAAATAAATGCACTAGTGCCGAACGTCGGCTTTACTTCAAGGAAGAGATTTCTGAGAATGTACATTTGGAGCACATCATTGTACAGGAGTGTATCGTGGACTCTTGGAAAACCGCAGAAGGAGAGGATCGATGTTTTTGAAATATCGTGCTGCAGAAGACTGTTGAAAATGGGTGGACTGATAAGGTAATAAATGAGGAGGTTCTCCACAGAATCGGCGAGGGAGCAACATGTCAAAAGCAGTGTGTAGCACCGTCACTATTTTTTAGGAATTATTGTTGCAAATAGCAGCTCAGCCTCAGCAACCGAAAACGCCATAGGCAGCTTTCTATTGTTGGGGAGCCGCCAGGCTCCTTCAGCAGCGGTTAGATTCTTGCCTAGGAGCAGCAGATCGTCACAGGGGCGGTTCAGCTGGACATCCTTCTATGCTGGTGCGGACATCCTGGAGCCAAGAGTGGTGAGATCGCCTCCTGGAGGTTGCCGACATCTCCTTCAAGAATTCGACAGACTTTCGGGTCGCTGAGGCTTTCTTGTCCGCAGACGTCAAGGCTGACTTCCTGATCAGTAGCTGGCTAAGCCCGTACACAACGCAATAGCCACGCCACCCACTAAATGGGGCGTGGCTCCGCACTACAAGTGTCGTAGCACGAAATTTAGTAAAATATTTGACCTTCTGACAGTATTTTCCTGAGCTACCAATGGACTGCACCCACTCCACTAATTCATAACTCAATCCCTCACAGAAGTGACTCTTCATCTGGGGTCACGTCAGTTAACAATAATAAGTGTCCAAGGAATAGAAAAGCAACTGGAATCACTCAACAGAGGAAAGTCCACTGGACCTGACGGGATACCAATTCGATTCTACACAGAGTACGCGAAAGAACTTGCCCCCCTTCTAACAGCCGTGTACCGCAAGTCTCTAGAGGAACGGAGGGTTCCAAATGATTGGAAAAGAGCACAGGTAGTCCCAGTCTTCAAGAAGGGTCGTCGAGCAGATGCGCAAAACTATAGACCTATATCTCTGACGTCGACCTGTTGCTCGAGTATCATGTCGTTTTTGGAAACCCAGAATCTACTATGTAGGAATCAACATGGATTCCGGAAACAGCGATCGTGTGAGACCCAACTCGCGTTATTTGTTCATGAGACCCAGAAAATATTAGATACAGGCTCCCAGGTAGATGCTATTTTTCTTGACTTCCGGAAGGCGTTCGATACAGTTCCGCACTGTCGCCTGATAAACAAAGTAAGAGCCTACGGAATATCAGACCAGCTGTGTGGCTGGATTGAAGATTTTTTAGCAAACAGAACACAGCATGGCATGTTGTTATCAATGGAGAGACGTCTACAGACGTTAAGGTAACCTCTGGCGTGCCACAGGGGAGTGTTATGGGACCATTGCTTTTCACAATATGTATAAATGACCTAGTAGATAGTGTCGGAAGTTCCATGCGGCTTTTCGCGGATGATGCTGTAGTATACAGGGAAGTTGCAGCATTAGAAAATTGTAGCGAAATGCAGGAAGATCTGCAGCGGATAGGCACTTGGTGCAGGGAGTGGCAACTGTCCCTTAACATAGACAAATGAAATGTATTGCGAATACATAGAAAGAAGGATCCTTTATTGTATGATTATATGATAGCGGAACAAACACTGGTAGCAGTTACTTCTGTAAAATATCTGGGAGTATGCGTGCGGAACGATTTGAAGTGGAATGATCATATAAAATTAATTGTTGGTAAGGCGGGTACCAGGTTGAGATTCATTGGGAGAGTGCTTAGAAAATGTAGTCCAGCAACAAAGGAGGTGGCTTACAAAACACTCGTTCGACCTATACTTGAGTATTGCTCATCAGTGTGGGATCCGTACCAGATCGGGTTCACGGAGGAGATAGAGAAGATCCAAAGAAGAGCGGCGCGTTTCGTTACAGGGTTATTTGGTAACCGTGATAGCGTTACGGAGATGTTTAATAAACTCAAGTGGCAGACTCTGCAAGAGAGGCGCTCTGCATCGCGGTGTAGCTTGCTCGCCAGGTTTCGAGAGGATGCGTTTCTGGATGAGGTATCGAGTATATTGCTTCCCCCTACTTATACCTCCCGAGGAGATCACGAATGTAAAATGAGAGAGATTAGAGCGCGCACGGAGGCTTTCAGACAGTCGTTCTTCCCGCGAACCATACGCGACTGGAACAGGAAAGGGAGGTAATGACAGTGGCTCGTAAAGTGCCCTCCACCACACACCGTTGGGTGGCTTGCGGAGTATGAATGTAGATGTAGATGTAGAAGTGACAGAATGATATGACACGTGTTACTACATCGTGCATTACATCAATGAATAACTTTCGTGGCACTCAAAGCTGTTGAGCCAAAAAATGTAAGAAAATGCAGCTATTAGAATATAACCAAAAAATAACTGAGGATATTTGGTCCAAGTACGTCTCTCGAGTGAAGAGTTTTGCCCAGGAGAGGATCTAGTGGTGGGCGTATCAAAACAGAAAAAAAATCTAAAACAAAGTGTGGAGAACACTGTGATAAATCTCTCTTGATAACAGTTGCTTATTATCAGCAGCTGAAGGAAATTATTGTTGTATTTACAATATGGATATTGACAAAAAGTTTGTGCCCTCACAAAAAAGTGATATACGAAGGTTATTCGGAAAGTAAAGAACGATTGGTCGCGGAATGGAAACCACAGTGAAAATCAGATGAAGTTGGGCAGTGTCTCTAGTCCGCCCGTCGATCGTGCTACGTCGTTTTTTTTAGTTCTGAGCACACAGGGAGCACATAAAGATACCTAAAACAAAAGTCTCTCCCGCCAAGTACGAGGGCTTGATGAGAAATTTCGCCTGAAGCTACGCAACCAAGTTTACATAACTGTCGTGCGGTTTCTTCTTAAAGCCAATTCTCAGCCGCATTCTGCAGGGTCAATGAAGATGCTCGTGCGTCTTATACAATTGGAAATGTTTGATAACCCACAATACAGCCCATAATTGTCTCCCTCTGAGTTTCATCTCTGCTCAGACGAACCGCTGGCTATGAAGTCAACATTTTGGCACAGACAACGAGCTGTAGGCCACCGTAGAGAATTGGCGTAAAGCACTGGCGGCTGCCTTCTGTAACGAGGGTATTGGAAAGTTGGTACAACGCTACGACAAGCGTCTAAGTCGGATCGGCGTCTATGGAGATAAGTAGCTGGAAGTTGTAGCTAACTGTTGCAGTTTTGATTTTCACTGTGGTTTCCATTTCGCGACCTATTATCGTTCCTTACTTTCTGAATAGCCCTCATATATAGGGAAGACTACCAGAGTGTCATAGAATCTGTTATGTGGCGCCTTGCTTTCAGCGCTTTCACGCGGTCACTCTAGGTGGATGCGGTGATTCAAACTGCTTCTCAGGACTCTAGCATCCACCATACGCCTACAGCTTAATCACTGCTACTGCTAAAAATTACGTGTGTCCTTTTCGTACGAACTGTGGATTCTCTGGTATTCCTTAACGATACTCATTTGACCTTCCAATTTTGCAATGCAGGGATTCGTTTGCGAAGAACTGGGATGTACAAAAAGTAGTCATAACTTTTAACTTTTTTTTCAGTCCACAGTCTTCAGACTGGTTTGATGTGGCCCGCCACGTATTCCATGTGCCAACCTCGTCATCTCAAAGTAGCACCTGCAACCTAAGCCCTAAATTCTTTGTTCTATGTATTCTAAATCTCTATCTTCCGCTGTAGTTTTTACCCTCTACAGCTCCCTGTGGTACAATGGAACTATTCCTAACATCTTGACACACCTCCTCCCTTTCCTTGTCAGTGTTTTCTATATATTCCTTTTCTCACCGTTTCTACGGAGAACTTCCTCATTCTCTACCATTAATCAGTTCACCTAATTTGTAACATTCTTCTGTAGCATAATACCTCAAATATTTCGGTCTTTTTTGTTCCGGCTTTACCACACTCCATGATTCACTACCAAACAATTCTTTTGCCATAATGTTCGTCCTCAACAGCTTCTTCCTCAAATTAAGGCCTATATTTGATACTAAGCCTATATTTGATACTAGGTCGATAAATCATATGACGGTGGCTTGATTTTTCTTCAGCCTTGCTTCCATTATCAAGTGCAATGCCGGGACTGCTTCTCTGGTGCCTTTATCTTTCCTGATAATCATTAAACTGCTCATCAGTTTCCTTCTACATTCTTCTGTACGTTATTCTTGTCAGCAACTAGGATGCATGGGCTGTTAAGATGATCCTGTAGTACTTCTCGTAGATGGTACTTTTCGTAGATGGTACTTTTCACAAAGTCTGATGCTGTGCCGCCAGTCTCATAGATTCTGTACCCCAGTTAATTTAGAATTTCCAATGGAATGTTACCTATCCTTTGCGCCATATTTGATCTTAAGCCTTCCAAAGCCCTTTTAAATTGTAACTCTAATGCTAAATCCCTATCTATTCTACATAGAATCCAGTTTCTTCTTCTATCACATTGGACAATTCCTCCCTCTCATACAGGCCGTCATTGTACTGTTCCATCCATCCACTCTCTCCTCTGCTTTGCATTCTTAATGTTGCCGCCCTTGATTTAAATTTCACAGCTAGTTATTTCACCTTTTCTATACGCTGAGTCAGACCTTCCAGTGATCATTTCTTTTTCTGTATCTTCACATTTTTCCTGCAGCCATTTCGCCTTCGTCGCTCCTGCACTTTCTATTTAATTCAATCCTAAGGTATTTATGGTTTTATTCCTGTGTTTTCTTTAATCTGCCGTGCGCGATTAGCCGAGCGGTCTTGGGCGCTGCAGTCATGGACTGTACGGCTGGTCCTGGCGGAGGTTCGAGTCCTCCCTCGGGCATGGGTGTATGTGTGTTTGTCCTTAAGATAATTTAGGTTAAGTAGTGTGTAAGCTTAGGGACTGATGATCTTAGCAGTTAAGTCCCATAAGATTTCACACAGATTTGAACATTTTGAATCTTTAATCTATTTTTACTTCTTTCTTTCGTCGATCAATTGAATTACCCCGCCTATGAAGCATAGTTACCTTCCAAATACCTGTGTTTGTCTTACCAACTCCTGTGGTTGCACTTTTTAGAAACGTCCACTTCTCTTTAACTACTCTGCTTACTGTGGTATTCCTTATCTCAGTATCCAAATGCGTCTCATTACACCGCTTCATTCTACATTGATTCTTTCTGTTAGTCTCATAAACTTCATTCTACTCTTCTTCAATGAAATGTGACTTTATATCTATTTCTCGGTAGACCTTACAAACCAATATGTGATTTCGGAATCTCTAACTTACCATGATGTAAATCCCTGGAATCTTCCCGCTCCTTTCTGCGCCTTTGCCACATATACTTCCTCCTCTTGTGAGTCTTGGACACTCGCTATTACCATATAAAATTTACTGCAAAACTCAATTAGCATTTCTACTCCCTTGTTCATACTATCTAGTTCACATTCTCCCATAAACTATTTTTTTTTTTTACTTCTCCCCTTACAAACGCATTTAAGTCCCCACTTTTATTAGATTTTCGTCTACTTTCACCAGCTGAATTCCCCGTACACTCGCTGTATGTCTTCATCTACAGTAGTGGGACAAATTGGGTTCTGGGGCACTTTTGATATCATGTCGATATGCTGATTAATTAAACTGGCCAATTAACCTATCTGTCCCCTCCACTTAACCTACTGTTCTGCTAGGTGCTTCATGATGCCCTGGGGATAATCTATGACCTCCTGGGGGTAATCTATGCTTCTGAGAAACCCTCAACCCTCTTGCGCCCCTACTTCCTCCCAGTCCTCTGGGAAAAGGATAACTTTATTTTCTGTCACCCCCAGCTCTCTGGAAAAAAGATAACTTTATTTTCTGCCGCCCCCCAGCCAGTTCAGTTATGAGCCTCTTTTCCCCCTATTGGCAAATCCCCAGCCCTCCCTTCCCCTCCCTTACCTCCCCTCCTCTTGTCCTCCTGTTAATTGATGGGGAAAAGACTCAGTCTGTGCCAAGCTACTAGAGAAGCAGGTTGTTACCCTGCTGGATTGTCTAACATCTGCTTCCACTCTCTGCCCCCCCCCCCCTGCCAACACCAGTTTCCTCCACATCTGCCCCCCCACTTTATCTGATTGCACATGGGTGAGTATACGTCCATCTTGCTGTGCACAGCCGGCCGAAGTGGCCGTGTGGTTAAAGGCGCTGCAGTCTGGAACCGCAAGACCGCTACGGTCGCAGGTTCGAATCCTGCCTCGGGCATGGATGTTTGTGATGTCCTTAGGTTAGTTAGGTTTAACTAGTTCTAAGTTCTAGGGGACTAATGACCTCAGCAGTTGAGTCCCATAGTGCTCAGAGCCATTTTTGCTGTGCACCCTAGTCTACAGTATCACTCGAAATTGGGAGAAAACAGTTCTAAAGCTGCCTCCGTTTCTTCTGATGACCAAATCTGCAGTTGTGGTGGTTCACAGACAGGTATGTTTCTGGAGGACAAAGATTCACAAGGTGGGTGCTCCAGAGCGGACTTGTTACTGACAATAACGATCTATGGCATCCTCACACAGCAACCGCTGGTGCTACTGCTGCTTTCCCCAGATGGCTCAGATTTTATTGCATAGGGCTCAATTGAGGTAGTTCACAGAGGGTGTTCAAAATTGATGGGAATGTAGCATTCAACCCTCATACACCTGTACCAGACTGTGGATAGTGTCTATATTTATTTTCGAGTGTATTGTCTTACAGCGACCACATCCAGTGTCTGACATACATTCAACCTGCAAGTTTCTTTCGAACACGCTATGGTGATAAACTTTAAGGTGATCGAACAAACACCTTTTGCACCAAAGAAGAGATTGATTCTTTGAAACACACCCAGAAATGTGGCATTACTGTGTGTCCTGCACAAGAATACTATTCAACAAACACACTACTACAGAGGATGTTATCCTACAGCTAACTGACACTCTACCACCACCAGCCACCCCTGTCGCCGTCCCCCGCCATACATGCATGCACCCTACAACGATTCGTCTTCACAATAAAACATATATCAGGTCTTCATGCTCAGAATCCAGCACATACATTTTAGAGATCAAGTAATTAAATATCTAAAGAGAAAAATACCAAAAGTAGACTGTAGTGTTAAATACATCCAAGGCATTTTATGCTTTTCGCTTGAGAACACAAGCACCATCCTCCGTGTGAATGCTCCCACCTTACACGAAAATATCCAGCGAAAAAAGCCTTACGATCTGATACACTCGCGATTGTGAGGCATTCGCTGTCCGCCGACTGTGGAGTCGGGAGCCGCGGCCCGCCATATGAGAAAGTACTAGAACCCAGCATGCGCGTCGATCATGCCGGCAGATACGTGCCAATCTCCCATAATCCACACACCAGCCATACCAAACGCTCAGAAGCCGAAGTGACTATCACCATGACGGCCGAGCCGTCAACCGATCAATTTACATGGGGGAATAATAGTCCAGTACAAACACTTGCCATATTGAATCTTCTCAAATGTCCACATAAAAATTGGAGAATACACGCAACACATGGTTCCGCTTCTGTCGCCGCTGAGCCGGCCTACTTGTTAGTTTCTATTCAGCCATCCAGAGGGCACTGTGAGGGCTACCACCGGGTTTTGTTCCGGCGGCTGCTGTGAAGAGTCGACTTGCTGGAGCCTTTCTTTCCACCTGGCGGTCGTGAAGCAGCGGCTTCTGGTCAACCAAAGCCTCATGACCACACCTGCCACTGGCTGTGGCACACTACGAGATAAGCATCGTGGCTTGGATGTTGATTCTCCCCTTTTTAAAACAACCGTGTTACCCAGTCCGAGAGGGAGATATTGTCCATACATCTAGAATTTCTTGTACGAGTTGTAGATTCCACCCTTCTATGCGAATTGCTTTTGAAGACAAAAGAAACTGGAGCAACCATGCGTTATCACATCGCTAAAGCATCGTTTTTAGTGTGAAAATCCTGTACTAGAGTGTGGCATCGGCTGTATTTCTTCAAAGTAGTTTATGTCTGGTAAACAAATTCGTTCTTACCAGCTTAATTCTGTTACGTCCTGCATAACAGGACTATAATATTAAACTTATTTTTGGCTCGTGACATGGTGATAACAACATGCTCTACTTCTGTCATAGGATGCCTCCTCACTTTCGAGTTCTCTTAAGGTGGTCAAATGCATCTTCACCTACGATTCTCTTTAGGTAACCAAATAGCAGCACAAAGAAGTTGTAAATATCAGGTGAGTACTACGTATCACTGTAAAAATTCGGTAAAATAGCTGATTTTATTCGGTGGCCTTCTCTCCAATTTCGTTAAAAATTTTGTCACAAAGAAATAAGAAGAAAAATAATAACCGCCTTACTATCGTACCAATCGTGAATCTTACCCATGGCATTCTTGCCCTCGTTTCCATCCACCTGGTGGCAGATCATTGATATCAAATTGATTGACTAATTAATTAAGTTGATCAGGAGAGCTCCTTTGCACGGTGAATAATATTTTGTTGCTGCAGTCGAATTATATTCGCCAGGTAAATCAAAAGGGAATCCGCAGAGGATAGGCGATGTTCTTTTCGAGAAACATTACAGAGAATCGACATTTGAAACTAACTGCAGAAATGTTCTACTTCTGCCTAGATACATATCGTATAAAGGCCACGAAGATAAGATACGAGAAATGGATGCTCATACAGAATCATACAGACAGTCTTTTTCCCCTCGCCCTATTTGTGAGATTAAAATGAAAGGAAATGACTAGTAGATGTATAGGGTGTCGTTCGCCACCAACAATATGATGGATTGCTAAGTGTGCATATACATGTAGACGCAAATTTAGTCCACCTATTAAGACATCGATCCATTTATAGGCACCCTAATCTCACGGAAGTATGTTGTCTCTTATTTATCGATAAAACAAATGACGGAAGTTCTGCTGCTGATTCTCTCTCAGTAGCAACTTCCGTATTAGCCTCTAATTTTATCAATGGAGTCACTTCTCGAGACGTATACCAGTGGTTGTACTATGTTTGCCTACAACACTTAGAACAAGTGGTGTAGGGCTTACCTCTCAACTCCCTTTGTGTCAGAATGTCGCTTACCTCCCATATTCTCACGAATATTGCAGTATTAGATATATAGCATTTCAATGAACCTGGTTTTGGCGAGTAATAAATGCCTTCGCCAGGTCACAGACCCCTGTCAATTCTCTCGATATCCAATCACATTCCGACAGCGCTGTTCTATTAGTTAGAAGGCTGTCTAGGCCTCCATCCGTCACTGACTAGGTAGAGAGTTATCACAACGAGAAATACGGCACTCTAACATAAAGGATTTAATTCACAACTATGTAGAGGGTACATAGACTACATCGATTTCGAAGGATTGTCTATAAATATCCCCTTGTACGGCTCCTAATCTCCTTTATCGTATTCCTACGATTATTACGCTAGAAATGCGACAGTGTAATGGTGTCAGAGTCTTCGTTGCCAGCATCGTGTTTCGTGAGAAATATATCACCTTTTCTTCAAGTGGATCATATTTCCATAATACGAATCTAACAGTACCACAGAGCTTCCAATACAATGTCCATTGAATCACTTACATCGGTGCAACAGCCTCACACATCCACAGAGCTGCTGCAAGAGCATAGGGAGATACTGTATTCCGTCTAGAGCAGAAACATCCATTTGCGTAGCACGCGTATGCGTAATGCTAGTTATTTATTTAGAAGCAAACCCAGTACTTATACACTTAGCCAACTATCGTACGTTGAGATCCAATTAACCAGCAAATATAAGCCAGAACAAATCAGTGTCAATGATTCCTCCAGCCACAGTAGTAATCTCAGTACCTCTTACACTCGTTCCGAATTAGAGTGCAACATTGATATACCGACGAGATTTGCCGTCTCTCACCTCCTGCACCGATACATCTTATTGGGCGGATCATATCCCCCGTAAAAAATCCAGATGAATTTTGGCCTGACATACTTTAGGTCACTGACTTCAGTTTTTAGTGCTTGGGTTACTTTCCTGAAGATTCCAGTAAATGAATACGAACCCGGCATATGTGGTCCACTTCAGCTCCCTCTAGATACTTATTTCCAGACGTTTCACGGCAGTTAACGCCCCCCATGACTTTACAGGATTTGTAATTCTATTTATGTGCAACAGATTTGGTTATGTTCTAGTCATCCAACAACTCCACGACAGGTCTTCTCGCCTGTTTGCAGACAACTCCATTGTTTACGAACACCCCACATGTGAAAGCAATACACTGGAGGCGAGTGTACAGCACATGGTGGAGGGCACACTGCACAGTATTATCGATTACCTATCCATCTCAATATCACACACTGATCGAATAAACAATTGTCTATACACTTCCACGCATAATCTAACCCATCGCCATGTTTCCGGAGAAATACGTCGTCTTTGACAGAGATTTTTTTCCGTCACATATTCAAATGGAGTATTCCAACCTATACGATCCTAGCAGCACCCAAATGATGCTTTTTCTTTGTAGATCAGTCACGTAACACGAACAGATATGGGCTCATATGACTGGCAGACAGCGACTATGAAGCGTCGAGTTGTCGAATCGCTTTTATTGCCCATCAGTACGTATCATTTAACAACAAACGGGTCTATGCGTGTAAATTCAGGATATCAGCTGACAATGACCTTAAAGTTATAGTGGAAATAGAGAATGTGTAGTGAGTCATGAAGGTAGGACCCGTTCCAATGGAGTAGGGGAAGCTGTGCTGCAAACTGACATGTATATCGAGGTGCAGTAAGTGGCTAAGTACGACACGTTATGTCTCGGCATTCCCGTCTTCGACAGCAGCAATGTTAATGAATCAATACTCGTTGTGCTTGTTGTTGCTACTTTAAAAATGGTTCAAATGGCTCTGAGAACTATGGGACTTAACATCTGAGGTCATTAGTCCCCTAGAACTTAGAATTACTTAAACCTAACTAACCTAAGGACATCACACACAACCATGTCCGAGGCAGGATTCGAACCTGCGACCGTAGCGGTCGCGCGGTTCCAGACTGAAGCCCCTAGAACCGCTCTGCCACACCGGCCGGATCCTACTTTAGAATTAACAGCTACAGAGACATGACAGGACGTATTGCTGAAGCATCAAGATGTCATGAATACATGGTCGACAGGAAGTGGTATGTCCTGCAGTGGAGCGATAGTAGGTCTGTGGCATTGTTTTGTTTAAGGTAGTGGCAGCATTGAGATGGAGATTTACAGTTCGTGATTTCGGTCACTCAATAATTCTAAGGTCAACGAAAGCTCATTGCAGTGAATGTGGAATTCAACGCAAGAAAAGAAAAACAGTTATTTGCGAAATACTGTCGCATAGTATCCAAACGTTTGTCAGGCCTATTTAAGTAAACTGGTGCTGTGTGTAGTACTCCCTCCCACCATGAACAGATGTTCCATTAACTAGAGTCTCTTTCAAGTAAATGTGTATAGACTCCACTCTAATTTCGAAATGTAATTTGCCTACGAAGGAAAAAATAAACATTAATTAAACGGTGCATTGCAATCAGAAACGACTTTCAGGGCTATTTAATTATAGTGATGCTGTATAGTGTGCTCCACTTCGTAACTAGCAAATATTCCATTAAAACTACAGTCTTCCGCATCATATTCATCAAAAATTGGTTCAAATGGCTCTGAGGACTATGGGACTTAACATCTATGGTCATCAGTCCCCTAGAACTTAGAACTACTTAAACCTAACTAAGCCGGCCGCGGTGGTCTAGCGGTTCTGGCGCTGCAGTCCGGAACCGCGGGACTGCTACGGTCGCAGGTTCGCATCCTGCCTCGGGCATGGGTGTGTGTGATGTCCTTAGGTTTAGTTAAGTTTCAGTAGTTCTAAGTTCTAGGGGACTTATGACCTAAGATGTTGAGTCCCATAGTGCTCAGAGCCATTTGAACCATTTTTTGAAACCTAACTAACCTAAGGACATCACACAACACCCAGTCATCATATACATCCCATACGGATTTTTGTAATATTCTTCCGTATCACTAGCATTGAGACAATATCTGAAGAGTCCTCTTCCATAGTTATCAATCAGAGCTTAAAAACCATGCCCTATTTAGTGAAAGAAAATGTAAACGTTTATCCCTAAAATTTTGTAGTCGCACATATCCATTCTGATCATCCTAATCCACAAGCTATTAGTGATCATAGAAGGCTATTGCAAAAGCACGTCAACCAGCTCTGCTTTAGATAGAGTTTTTATGTTCCCGCTGCATCCGTACCAATTTCTCCTAATATGCACCATATTCCTGACTATGGAATATGGTAAATGTATTTAGAGTGCATAGACTTCCTCCCATAAGTACTGATATACGAGATCAGCCTTCCACCCAGCGTATAGTGGGTACGTTAAGAAACCAAGCACCTTCAACCACCAATTCCGATTACACCTTCTGTGTAATGCCTTATACTAAAGTGATACATCGCATGGCTGTAGACAGAGCTCAGATTTTCTTTCTCCCCTTGCAACACATCCCAATACAGAATCTACTCGCTACTAGCTTAGTGAGGTATACATGTCGCAAAGTACTCTACAGCACAGACCTTAACAATGGTACTCTGCTGGGAGACGAAATTATGCTCTTTTTAACCACGTGGAAAGCTGCTTATGTTGACAGAATGGTGGTATCGTATGTCAGTTCCACGCTACAACACTAAAAGAAAACGATTCCACAGCACAGATCAGGACGTGTTAAGATCACAGTAATCGTAGCTATCACATTAAGAAGAGACCAAAGTGTGACTAACGTAGGAAAGAAAGGGAGAAGAATGCATTTCAAACGATAACGCCTTTTTCTTCACTATGTCTGTTAGCAGAATATAAAAAGTGCATCATAAAATAATACTATCTCTTACAAGATAGTAGCCTTCGTCTACAATGCTCTTCTGTAGCTAAAATAAGTTCTGACACACAGCGTATGATGAGAGGGTAGGTCCACATTTAGAGCAAGCAGCAATTTGTCTACATGGAAGAAATACTACTTCCATTTCATTTTGGAAGCATATTTTACAGATGTGACCGTTGTCAGAAGTTATATTGATGCTTTCAGAAGATTTGATGGAGGTAACCTTGGCAGTAATTTTAGCATCCCTCTTCTTACAGATTTTATCCAAAAAATCCTAAGCGTCGCATGAGGGCAACTGGGACTTTAAATGTGAAGAAATTATTAACTACATGGGGAGTTCAAAGTCCAAAGAAGATGAAGGCGATAAAGCAGCTAATAAAAATGGAAAAAGTAGAAAAAACTTACAGTTGATAAGCGTAGATAAGATGGAAGACATATTATGGAGATTGTTTAAACAAGATTTATCAGACCTTCACGATACATGCTCGTTTGCAGGCAACGAACACGAAACGAAATCCAGGAGATAACAACAGAAGTACAGGACGTAGTTAAGTAATTCAAAAATGGTAAATCACCAGGACCTGGGGCTGTATGCATGGAGTGGTCGGAGGCGGGTCCAGATGTATTATCTAAACATCTCGCAAAGCTGTTTGACCTCTGTCTTAGTGGAAAGAAAATCCTTATCGAGTTTAAAAAGGGTTCATCACAAATACATTTAAAAAGGGAAGCAAGAATGACTGCGCAGATTATCGAGGCATCACAGTTCTCAATTCCATATCAAGACCACAAGGAAAGATACTTAAAACTACAGAAGCAGGAGAAACTGAGGACGTAGAAGAACAGAGTGGTTTTCGTTCAGGAAAGTCTTGTATCAACAATATCTGTAGCATTAGTCAGGCGACTGTCAATAGAATGGCATATGACTTGGAGAAATACGTGGGTTTTATAGAGTTGCACAAGGTATACTACAGTATACCACTTTCTAGGATGTGAGAAGCAATGAAAAACCTGAGCATTCATAAATGTTATGTACAAAACGCTAGAAATCTATATTCAGATAAAGCTTATCTTGTTAAATTTGAAAAGTTACTATCACAGGAACTTAGTTAATAATGGACTGTGACAAAGATTTTGGTTTGCATATACCCTCTTTATAATATCTTTGAACGATGTCCTGAAAAATTGGAAAATGAAGTGCCGAAACATGGGGATTAGAGTACATGGTGACGTTCTTTTCTCCCTAAGTTTCACCGGCGATCAGGTTATCTTCGCCGAGGAAGAAGAGGATGCGCTTATAGGTTAAGCAAGTTTAAAGAAGGATATAAGCAATGGGGCATGAAAATTAACTTCACAAAGAGTGAAAACTTGGTTCTCGGAAGTATAGGAAGGGATCTTGTGGGCGACGGATCTGTAGTACAGTGTAGTTGATCACATAAATACTAGGGACAATCATTTTGGATGAACGAGGAAATAAAGTAGAGAATAGAAAAGAGAAAGGTTATAATTAAGCAGTTACTGTCCATTATTGGCAGAAAAATTAAGTCAACAAATCTGAAAAGGGGGTATACACAGAGGTGACAAAAGTCATGGTATAGCGATATGTACATGTACAGATGGCGGTAGTATCGCGTACACAAAGTATAAAAGGCCAGTGTACTGTTGGAGCTGTCATATGTACTCAGAGGGTTCATGTGAAAAAGTTTCCTACGTGATGATGCATGACGGAAATTAATAGACTTGAAACACGGAATTGTGAACGAAGATACACTCATGGGTGATTCCATTTCGGAAATCGTTAGGGAATTCAATATTCCGGAATCGACAGTGTCAAGAGCGTCCGAGAATACCAAACTTCAGGCATTATCTGTCACCATGACAAAGCAGTGGCCGACAGCCTTCACTTAACGACCGAGAGCAGCGGCGTTTGCGGGGAGTTGTGAGACAAGACACACTGCGTGAAATAACCTCAGAAATCAATGTATGACGTACAACGAACGTATCCGTTAGAACAGTGCGACGAAATCTAGTCAATGGGCTATGGCAACAGACTAAAATGCTAACAGCATGACATACAGCGGCTCTCTTTGGCTCGTGACCATATCGGCTGGAAGTCTACACGACTGAAAAAACCGTCGCGTAATTAGATGAATCCCGATTTCAGTTGCTAAGAGCTGATTGTAGGGCTCGAGTGTGGCGCAGACCCCACGGAGTCATGGACCCGAGCTGTAAACAAGGCACTGTGCAAGCTGGTGGGGGCTGCATAAGGAACAGATCACTGACTGGAAATGGTTGTGTTAGGCTACGTGAAGACAATGTGCAGCCATTAAAGGACTTCATGTTTCCAAACAAGTGCCACAATAGTTCGCAATTGAATTAAAGAACGTTCCTGACAATTCGAGCGAGCGATTTGGCAACCGAGATAGCTCGACATGAACCCCATCGAACATTTATGGGATATAAATAGAGAGGTCAGTTCGTGTACAAAATCCTACACTGGCAACACTTTTGCAATTATGGACGGCTATAGTGGCACCATGGTTCAATGTTTCTCAAGGGAACGTCCAACGACTTGTTGAGTCTATGGTACGCAGAACTGATGCACTACTCCGGGAAAATGGTGACCAGACACAAAATTGGGAGGTATTCCATGAGTTTTGTCACGACAGTGTACGAAATTATATTTCAAAGCATTGCTCTCTATGGCACTGAAATGTGGGATGTCTCCCGGGGCCAATGAAAAGAAATTAAAAACAATGGAAATGGAGCTTTGGAGACGAAGTTGTGAAGTAGCAAGAAGAGACAAAATAAGAAATGAGTGCTACGAGAACAGATGGGAGTCACAAGAGATACTGGAAACACAATTGAAAATAAACGGTTATCATGATTCGGGCATCTTTGGAGAATGTCGGAGGAAAGATAGCCTTCTAAAATACAATGGATATCTCCACGACACAATAGAAGAGGAGGACCAAAGCTACGTTGGAACGATGGAGTGAGGCGTGCAGTGCAGGACAGGGCCATATAGGGAGAGGACTGACGGGACTGAAGGAGATGGAAACTTGAAAGCGAGGGACTCCGGATGGTGTAGAAAACTCGCAGAAAGAAGAAGTAACGTTGATATTACTGTAAGACACATGCAGAACTATGTGAAAATTCAGGCAGTCTGAAGGCATGTTACATTATTTAATAGTAACAATATATGCATAAAAGCTGTTGATTTATGATTTTTATTAGTTCTGCTCTGACGCTTCAAGTTGAAATGCCACTACTTGTATTTCATGACTGTACTGGAACCTAAAAGCGCTTAAAATTGTTTATCGTGAAAACTTAAATTGACGTCGATTACCAGTATACTCTCGTTAGGTTCTACTACTGCTCTCGAGGCCGCAAACAATGTTTTGAACCGAGATTAGAAAGAAGACCATCCAGTGTAGCAAAGCTTTAGAGACAATGACCGCGCAAGCAGCTCCGAAACTCAAATCCTCATAGGCCTTCCTTATGTAACATATTAACTGACCCATTTCAGTCAGTAGATTTTTTTTATACACATCTTCCCTTTCCATCTCGTGAGAGCAGGTGGACTGTTGTAGAATGTCTTTTCAGCAGGCTTTGAGCGGGGCAGAGATAGTCCCAGTTCTTAGCCCGGCATTCACCTGATAACCAAGAGAATCCTCCCAACTGTTCGTGGTAAAGCAGAGAATAGTCAACCACGGGAATAACCAGTGAGTCATGTACTCCTAGCGATGTTAACCTACTGAGCGAGGACATGAAAAGGGCATAAGCCCATGTCTGTAGCGCTGAGCTATACAAAAGTTCTGTTAACTGTCCATTGATAATAGCAGCTTAGAGGTTAAGTACATATACCGCAGACGTGTAACAGTAACTGAGGCAATGAATACGTAATTACATGCGCAAGCAGTGTCATGTCAGACGTAAATGCAGCCGAACAAGGTCGTAAAAGCAGTTCTGCAGTATGACGTCCCAGATTTCTTTCATCTTTCCCCACTAACAATGATGCGTCTTGATTATATGTCCTGTCGTGCAGCTATCGCAACACCGTAATACGTGTGTCTGCGTCACCGGTATTCTTTCGGTGGGATCGACACTCGATGCGGGTACGTGCACAAGGTTAAATATGAACCTGCAGGTTATGACAGTGTCTCATGTTCAACACCTTTTTATTTCGATACCCAACCTGACTGTCTCTCTTAAAGATAAATTACTGTCTTTAGTGATGTCTACAAACGAGAAAACGCCTTTCTAATTCCGAAACCAAGCTACATTTTTGTAATCTTAGCAGATATACTAGTAACGTGCTTTGGACATTAATACGTTTCTTGTGGAGCAATTTTTGAGGACTCGGTATAATGATAAGTGATTTTAGTTCCATGTGTATTATTTTCCTACAAATAAAAAAATTACCCAAAAGTATAACTTAAAGGAATAAATAGGAAAGATTTAATACAATATGTACTAAAGCCTCAGTTTAGATATGTTAGTAAATTATATCAAAGAGAAAACTGAAATAAGTAAATTAAGAAATAATTATATTTCAAACATTAACTGTGTGGCGCTTAGCTGTCGCTTGCGACGATTATCTGGAGAGCTTATTATGGCAAAGTAAGTAATATCCTTGTCAAAAGAGTGTCGGAGCTTCCGGTACAACAACCAGCAGAGAAACCGGTAGAACACATGTGACATTAAGGCCAACTGGCAACAGGAATTTTGGCAGTAACGATAAGAGTTTGAATTTTGATATGGATGATCATTAGCTGTAAACATGCTTATAATATGGGTACAGGAACGCGTCGGGAGGGCTTATCAGTTATTTTCACACTGATACAATTAACAGTGACGTAAAGTGAGAAGTAGTAGAAAAGGAGCTTAAATACGTCATCGTTCTGAGTTATGATTGGCTTAAATACAAAGAATACAAATTGTAGATTTTTAAATAGGGTAAATATCGGATTGTTATAATAAAGTGCAACTAATCCAGACGTCCAGTGTGGGCTGCAATTTTCGTATGACACCGAAACTCGGTAGCTACTCTAACGCGTTAACAAGGAACCGATTTATACTGGAAACACATTAGTTCAAATTTTGGCCACCAGGTGCAAATCTGGCGGTATGAATGCAAGAAATAGATATAGAAACGTTTCCATATGTAATGGATTAGTAACAAGATGTGGGTAGAAAAGGTCAAACTAGTGAGAAAGGCCCGCCGCTCACACAATTTGTTCAATATGAGCACCGGAGACATCGATGAAATGTGTACAGTACTAGGTTTCCACTTTGTGGAAAATTAGAAGTAATTTTTTGCAGGGTATACCAGTTCCGCCTTAAAGAACTGAAAAATCTTCCAATTTTCACTGCCATACAACAGTTACAGCTCACACTGGACCTCGGAGAGAAGCTGCACTCTAATTATAACCGTGGTACGTTCACTCTCACAGCAAGCATTACAAAATTATTTTACAGCAGCTCATCTGAAATAGCTCCATAACAGTCTATTTCTACCGATTTAATGGAAATAATGCAGCTTACTAGAGCGTACGATGAACTTGTTGTTTTGGTTCTCCTTGTAAAGCATTAACAAAAATTCGCTGGAAGGACTGGAGGTTAGAGAATAATGCCGGAATTATTAGGGACGTCAATCCAGCTTGGTTCATCAAAAACATAGCATGGAAATTATCGAGTGAGTGTCTGTTGTCTTGATCAGTGCTCGATGTCGTTCTTTGTGTTTGAAGCTCTGATTGTCCACAAAATTTTATTTTGTAAAATATGTAATGTTAATAACAAACAAAGTTGACACGAGTAGGCTTCCCATTAAACTTCTATCACTTTTATCCAACTTACGTTTATGTCACTCTTCTGAGAACATTGTGCATCATAATTCAGCCGCCGTATGGCTATCCTTTACCCACTATAAGGGAACCAAACTCGGAAGAAAGCGTCTTATGCTCACCAACTAATATCGACTGCGATGGAATACACACTTTTGTGCCGTGTACACTTGAGGCTCTTGGCTGTCAATTATCAGTAGTATATGCCCTGTGTGTGATTCTGCCTTGTTGACCGCAAGAGGGCACTTGAGCAGTGATGAGTAGGGATACTGGGGTGGACAGTTGAAGGTCTGGTTTTGCCTAGAATGTGTAAGTGCACCATTGGATCGAACACAACTGAAAGGCGACGCCTAGCTCTTTGGAGTGTTATTTGCGCCATCGCGGCGACTGGAATTAAACAGTCAGTTAATCAATCGTTGGAAGAAACGAACACACTCAGGCAACCGTTACGTGCGCATATTTTAGACTTTATGGTTGGCACTTCCCTGTGACAATTAGTTTTGCTACTAACTGATGGGTCAAATGGCTCTGAGCACTATGCGACTTAACAACTGGCGTCATCAGTACCCTAGAACTTAGAACTACTTAAACCTAACTAACCTAAGGACATCACACACATCCATGCCTCAGGCAGGATTCGAACCTGCGAACATAGCGGTCGCACCGTTCCAGACTGAAGCGCCTAGAACCGCTCGGCCACACACGCCAGCCTACTAACTGAAATGTGACTCAATGCAACCGGGTTCGTTTCGGATCTAGCTGACATTTGCAGTCGTTTCTCTCATATTCCATTATGAGTGAAGGCGATCGACCGTACTTTTTACCAGGCTCTATTTAGCTGATTTTTTGGACATCTCTTTGCGATCCGTGGCGAACGTGCATTGTCATTTGGATTCTGATTCCTAGTTACGTTACTGGGTGGTGTGGCTTCCATTCCTTTCCTGAGGGTGGATCTAGCTACCTCCCTTGATTCTCCTTAGTCTATGGACTATCTTCGATCTACTAAAATATATGTGAGAGAGTTCTCTAGAAAACATTTTTAAATTAAACTTTTATACTATGATTACATGCTTATTAATACACATAGGCCTATTCACTTTGGGGCACTTTGCATGGACGTATTGAAAAATAACCATCATCGCGTAGGATGTGTGGATCGGAAAATCGATTATTTTCAAGGGAGAAACAATGCCCAAAACTCAAAGTTTGAATCACTTTGGGGCACTTTGCATGGAGGTATTGAAAAATAACCATCATCGCGTCGGATGTGTGGATCGGGAAATTGGTTATTTTCAAGGGAGAAACAATGTCCAAAAACTCAAAGTTAAAATCCTAGGTGACGCTGAATTTTCTTCTCATTATGTTGATGTTCTAATTGGCTATGCAACCAATTACTGATTAAGGTATGATGGAGTCATATACTGAAACTAATAGATATCCCGTGCATCTGCATTTAAATCTATATCTGTATTCTGCAAGCCACCTCATGATGTGTGGTGCACTGTACTTTGTCTGCTATCGTCGTTTGTAAGCCCTGTCAAAGGTCCCATTCAATTTTGCCTCCATAGTCTTTTCGCGATATATACTTAGAATGAAGCAATATATTGACTGACTGCTCTAGAAATATAAGATCTCGGAATTTTAACAGTATGCTATACTGTTCTCAGCCAGAGGCAGTTGCTTGTCCTGTTTCAAAGGAAACCTCTGAGGCTGCAAGGACCGACCAGTCACAGAGGGTGGGATTATTGGTAGCTGGGAGATCAAGTGTTGGGTGCGTCATGGAGTCATGGTTGCCATGGAGGTGGAGAAAGTCAATGCGCACTCCGTGTGCATACTGGGTGCAACCTTTCCACACATCATTCCGGATGTCCTGAACGGCACAGGGTGCAGCCAACTGCAGGTGGTGGCTCATGTCGGTACCACGATTTTTTTCGCTTTGTATCGGAACACAGTCCCTTTGGTTTCGAGTGGCTATCGGAAGTGGTAAATGGTGCCAGTCCTGCTTGCCATTTGAAAGCAGAGCTAATCGTTTGCACCATAGTCGACAGGATCGACTGCGGACCTCTGGTACAGAGACGAGTGGAGATCTGAATCAGAGGCTCAGACGGTTCTCCGACCATGTAGGCTGCAGATTCCTCGATTTGCGCCATAGGATGGCTGGGTTTCAGGTTCCGCTAAATAGGCCCATTCCACGCAGGAGGCGGCTACACAGGTAGCGATGGCTGTGTGGCGTGAGCTGGGCGCTCTTTTTTTTTTTTTTTTTTTTTTTTTTTTTTTTTTTTTTTTTTTTTTTTAGAGGGCCTCAGGGAAACACGAAAACTGCTTCAGTCTCAAAGGGGGCAAATCCAACACATGAGGAACCTAGAACTAGGAACCATCCGTAACATTTGCAAACTGTTGTAGCTATGTTGGGAAAGCACCAGAGCTCCAAGCGCTTATAGGAAACACTGCTCAAATCGTTATACGTACTGAAACCTGTCTAAAGCCGCAGATAAGTTCAGCCCAAATTTTTGCGAAGCACCTAATGGTGTTCAGAAAGGATAATCTAAATACAGTTGACGGTGGAGTATTTGTTGCTGTTAGAAGTAGTTTATCTTGAATAGAAATTGAAGTACATAGTACCTGTGAGATAGCATGAGGTCATTCTTGGCAACCGAAGTAAAATAATAATTGAATACTCTTACCGACCTCCCAACTCAGATGATAAGATTGCTGAAAGGTTCAATGAAAACCTGAGATTAATTTCAAACACGTACCCGTCTTATATAGTTATAGTTGGTGATGACTTCAACTTTCCATTGATACGTTGGCGAAAACACTCATTTAAATCAGGAGGTACACATAAAACGTCAACCGAAATTCTACTAAACGTTGTCTCTAAACATTATTTCAAGCAATTAGTTAGCCGGCCGCTGTGGCCGAGCGGTTCTAGGCGCTTCAGTCCGGCACCGCGCGACTCCTACGGTCGCAAGTTCAAATCCTGCCTCATTCATGCATGTGTGCCATGTCCTTAGGTTAGTTAGGTTTAAGTAGTTCTAAATTCTAGTGGACTGATGACCTCAGATGTTAAGTCCCATACTGCTCACAGCCATTTGAACCATTTGAGCCATTTGAGCCAAGCACTTAGATCATAAGCCCACTCGAATAGTGACGGGTTGTGAAAACACACTTGACTTCTTAGCGACAAATAATCCTGTGCTACTAACGAGCATCAAAACGGATACAGGGATTAGCGAACACAGCGTTGTCGTGGCGAGACTGATAACCGTAACCGCCAAATTCATCAAAAATAAGCGAAAGACATTTCTGTTCCAAAAAGCAGACAAGAATACGCTTGACATCTTCCTGAGATACAATCTCCACTCCTTCCAAAGTAACAATGTAAGTGTAGGTCAGTTGTGACTTGAATTCAAAGTACTAGTGTCGAAACCAGTTGAGAGATTTGTACCAAATAAATTAAGAAACGACGGAGCTGATTCCCAGTGGTACACAAAATAGGTGAGAACACTATGGCAGAACAACCCCCAGAATTGATGATCTTTTACAGAAGCTCCAAACTTACGGTGGACCTCATGCGAGATGATTATAATAGTTTCGTCGATATGCAGCAGGATAATGGAACATGTATTGATTTCGAAAATTAATAATTACCTCGAAGAGAACGATATATTGACACATAGCCGACATAGCCAACAGAGATTTTAAAAAAACATCGTTCTTGTGAAACAAAGCTAACTTTTTACTCACACAAAATGTTGAGCGGTATCGACAAAGGATTTCAGATTGATTCCATATTTCTAGATTTTCAGAAAGCTTTTGATACCGTATCTCACAATCGGCTTGTATTCAAATTGTGCGCTTTGGAATATCGTATCAGTCATGTGACTGGCTTCGTGATTTCCTGTCAGAGAGGTCACAGTTCGTAGTAGTTGACGGAAGGTCATCGAGTAAAACAGACGTTATTTCTGGCATTCCCCTATGGAGTGTTTTACGCCCTTTGTTGTTCCTTATCTTCATACAAGATTTAGGAGACAGTCTAAGCAGTTGTTCTAGGTTGTTTTCAGACGGTGATGTCATTTATCGTCTAGTAAAGTCATCAGAATTCAAAAGCAACTGCAAAACGATTTAGATAAGACACACATGCGGTGCTGAAATTCTATTAAATACCCAAGAATTATAATTACGAACAACCTAAACTGGAAAAAACACGTAGAAAATGTTGTGGGAAAAGCGAGCCATAGACAGCGTTTTATTGGCAGAACGCTTAGAAGATGCAACGCATCTACTGACGAGATTGGCTACATTACGCTTGTCCGTCCTCTTTTGGAGTGCAGCTGCGCGGTGTTGGATTCTTACCAGATAAGATTAACGGAGAACATCAAGAAAGTTCAAAGAGGGGCAGCACGTTTTGTAGTGTCGCGAAGCAGTGAAGAGAGTGTCAGGGACAGAGTAGAGGACTTGGGGTGGAATCATTAAAACAAAGGCGTTCTTCGTTGCAGTGGGATCTTTTCTCGATATTTCAATCACCAACTTTCTGCTCCAAATGCGAAAATGTTTTGTTGACACTGACCTACATAGGTAGAAACGATCATCACAATAAAGTAAGGGAAATCAGAGCTCGCACGGAAATATATAATTGTTCGTTTTCTCCGTGAGTGGAATAAGAGAGAATTATTATGAAGGGCGCTGGATGAACCCTCTGCCCGGCACTTAAGAGTAATTTGTAGAGTTGCAAAGTAGATGTAGATGTAGACTGCGATGCAGGACGTCTCTCTTGTATTATCTGCCACTGAGTTGGCTGAGCACTCCATGAAACTTTCGCCCAAATGTGTCCGTAACGAAACGCTCTGCATCTTCCTATAGTCCCTCGTTCTTCTCATAGCTGTTACGTCATGTACCTGTTACTGACGGCATTACGAAATGTACCAATACACAAGTAGTATGCTAATGCAAACTAGAGATGGGCAATCTCGTTCACCCTTGGGAACTAGTTCACTGGTTATCGCTCTTTTTTGGAAACCGTTCATTTTTACTCGTTCTCAGTTCATTTTTGCATGGTATATGGTTCTTATGAAAAATTGAAAATTAGTAGAATAGGTGACTGTAGATGGAAGGCACCAGGAGGGGACACTCCCCTCTCACCCCCCCCCCCCTCCCCTCCCCATGGGGTAAACAGTTTTTATTCATTTCAGAATTCTCACACACTTGTAGAAGTAATTTGCATGATTCTACAAAACCTCTAGTTTAGCCAACTGTAGCGTTATGTGGCTGATCGCAGTGAAATGCTACAAGGTGGCGCACCAAAAACCCGCCCCGAGAACAGACTGCTCGCCAATTACGCATGATTTGTTGACAGCTACGAGCAGAATAGATAAACATGTAATACACTCCTGCAAATTGAAATAAGAACACCGTAAATTCATTGTCCCAGGAAGGGGAAACTTTACTGACGCATTCCTGGGGTCAGATACATCACATGATCACACTGACTGAACCACAGGCACATAGACACAGGCAACAGAGCATGCACAATGTCGGCACTAGTACAGTGTATATCCACCTTTCGCAGCAATGCAGGCTGCTATTCTCCCATGGAGACGATCGTAGAGATGCTGGATGTAGTCCTGTGGAACGGCTTGCCATGCCATTTCCACCTGGCGCCTCAGTTGGACCAGCGTTCGTGCTGGACGTGCAGACCGCGTGAGACGACGCTTCATCCAGTCCCAAACATGCTCAATGGGGGACAGATCCGGAGATCTTGCTGGCCAGGGTAGTTGACTTACACCTTCTAGAGCACGTTGGGTGGCACGGGATACATGCGGACGTGCATTGTCCTGTTGGATCAGCAAGTTCCCTTGCCGGTCTAGGAATGGTAGAACGATGGGTTCGATGACGGTTTGGATGTACCGTGCACTATTCAGTGTCCCCTCGACGATCACCAGTGGTGTACGGCCAGTGTAGGAGATCGCTCCCCACACCATGATGCCGGGTGTTGGCCCTGTGTGCCTCGGTCGTATGCAGTCCTGATTGTGGCGCTCACCTGCACGGCGCCAAACACGCATACGACCATCATTGGCACCAAGGCAGAAGCGACTCTCATCGCTGAAGACGACACGTCTCCATTCGTCCCTCCATTCACGCCTGTCGCGACACCACTGGAGGCGGGCTGCACGATGTTGGGGCGTGAGCGGAAGACGGCCTAACGGTGTGCGGGACCGTAGCCCAGCTTCATGGAGACGGTTGCGAATGGTCCTTGCCGATACCCCAGGAGCAACAGTGTCCCTAATTTGCTGGGAAGTGGCGGTGCGGTCCCCTACGGCACTGCGTAGGATCCTACGGTCTTGGCGTGCATCCGTGCGTCGCTGCGGTCCGGTCCCAGGTCGACGGGCACGTGCACCTTCCGCCGACCACTGGCGACAACATCGATGTACTGTGGAGACCTCACGCCCCACGTGTTGAGCAATTCGGCGGTACGTCCACCCGGCCTCCCGCACGCCCACTATACGCCCTCGCTCAAAGTCCGTCAACTGCACATACGGTTCACGTCCACGCTGTCGCGGCATGCTACCAGTGTTAAAGACTGCGATGGAGCTCCGTATGCCACGGCAAACTGGCTGACACTGACGGCGGCGGTGCACAAATGCTGCGCAGCTAGCGCCATCCGACGACCAACACCGCGGTTCCTGGTGTGTCCGCTGTGCCTTGCGTGTGATCATTGCTTGTACAGCCCTCTCGCAGTGTCCGGAGCAAGTATGGTGGGTCTGACACACCGGTGTCAATGTGTTCTTTTTTCCATTTCCAGGAGTGTAGTTAGGCAGTAAAGAAATAACGAATAAGCTAATGTAAGCAACAACTTCGAAGCAATAGACGATGATTGGCGGGCGACAGTGAGCAGTCGGGGCAGATTTTTCGTTTTCCAGCCTGTGCCACTGAAATAATATGGGAGCAGTTATCATGGTCTGTTTACAAAATGCGACACCTGTTACTCGACTATGGAGCGCGGGCTTCATTCGGTTGTAAGTCGGCCTGCCTCCCATAACAATGAACATGCTGTTTTACCTTGGATCAAGAAAAGACGGAAAATGGCCGCTCATGTGTGCCGTGTTGACTTCCCTTGCATGTGTAACAACAAAAAGACTTGCCTTTTTATAAGCATGTCTTCTGCCGTTTATCGAAATAGTGAAGTAAGCTGACATGCCCTTTTGTTACCTAAAAAGATGTATGTGTTACATAAAACGTATTTATGTAATTTACGTAGTTATAAAATACATTTTAATTGCCGGTCGTTGACGCTGAATAGAATACGAAAAGAACCAGAAGTCCAGAGTTAAAAAAAGGTTTGAAACAGATCTAGAATGAGCGTGCGCCGCGAACGCGAACGAAACGAACAACTCGGATACTGAACTACTTAGGAGCAGTCGGCAGTGGAACTGAGACGAGTGGCCACGCGAAGAATGACAAGTCCGGCCGAGGGAGACCGAGACAGAGACGGAAACGGGACCGAGGCTGGAACGAGACCGGCTGACGTGCCGTAGCGCGAACGAGACCGGCCGTTTCCCGTTCCTGGGAACTGTAAGAAGCAAGTCGCGACCGAAGTGAAATATGGAAGACCGATCCTTAGATTTCTTTCCTCGCTCCTTCCGTTCATCTTGGTGCACCGTTCCTTTGGACCCATTAGTTCGCGAACGACCCATCTCTACTGGATATGGCTACGGTAACAGCAATGGTAGAGTTCACTATTATTTGTGAAAAGATTGCCCATTTGACGGTTGGAACACTGTAGACAAGACTAGCAATAAGACAGACCTTGATGTAATATTACCGAGTGAGGTGGCCCATGTTTATCACAGTGGACTCGCGTTCAACAGGACGACGATTCAAACCTGCGTCCGACCATCCAGAATTACGTTTTCTGTGATTTCCCTAAATCGCTCCAGTCAAATACCAGAATGGCTCCTTTGAAAGGGCACGGCCGATTTCCTTCCAGATCCTTGACAAAATCCGAGCTTCTACTCCGTCTCTAATGAACTCATTGTTGACGGGACATTAAATCGAATCTTCCTTCCTTCCTCCCTCGAAGTATTATTTAGGAACTGATTTGACGACTAACGTGTTTTCATAATTATAGCAAGTAAGTGCTGCAAATTGTGTTTATTTTGTGTGTTACGTGTTACGGTACACAGCTGCTATGTGATACTGAGACATTAACTGTACATGTGAAAGGCCTATTGAATAGTGTAACAAACATATATCCCTGTTCACTGTTGTGTGTCAGAAGCACGTCCCAGCCGTCCACACTCGGTTCGATACGTTGCATTTGAGGAGGACGTTTTGACTCTCATGAAGAAGAATCGCTCACCAACAATTGTGAAGTGAAGGAAGCTTCAGGCACATGCGATGTCTACCTGTGAAGTTTTGTCCTTGATCTATTATCATGTCAGATTTGTTCTGAGCCTGAAGCTACTTGACGCGCAAACCATGCATTCGAGAGCGTTTCCTCTCGGTAAATATTGAGGCATTAATGATGCTGGACTTGTGCACTGTACATTCTAGACACAATTTGACTTCGGTGCTATTCAACAACGATTGTACTCATTGTATACGGCGTTGTGAACCCTCACAACAGTCATATTTAGGCAGGGGAAACCATTTGTACCGAAAAGTCTAGATAACAACATCAGTTTAGTTGAATGTTTGCGCTGGGATACTTTGTGTTCAGACTATTCGTGACCGACGTAACTTATTTCTCTCTGTGACGGTCTTTGTACCGTGCCGGACCAAGTGCCACCTGATTTTCATCTAAATTTGCTGCAAAATGATAAATTACAGCTCACATTGATGCGAATTTGTGGTAGTACCTGGACACGACATAGTCATATCGATGGTTTGTTAGTGTGTGACTGTTACATGTCTACCGAAGCTGAAAGATGATACATTCTTTATTATATTTTGTGCGATTAAATAGTATGAAGGCTACAGTATTTGATAATCCTATTCCACCAGAGAACGACTTCAGTCACGTTCGAGTTGCAGTTACACCACCACATATCTCTGTAAATTCTGCTATCAAGTTGGAGGCCAACGTTTTGAACTCCATAATAATGAACAGCACAATGAAATGCTATTTTTGAGTTTCAGTTGAAATGTAAAATATACACAAATCACCACATTCGAACCATTCTCAAATCGCGAATGCTAGAAAGTCTTTTTTTGGAAGCTGATATGTTTAGTGCCCTATTCGACATACCAAGCATTGCGCAGGCGAATTTCATTCATCTCCCTCACACTGATGGATTGCATTCCTAATAATGATAACAGAGTCAATCAGAAGCTTATTCGACGCTACCACTTCCAAGCTTCAATGCCCACATGGACCATTCAGTGCATTTCTGGTTCGGGTTTCTCACATGAATAGTGTTCAACGTATTCGGTGTTTTTTCTACGCACCATCTATATTTTCTGAAAGTATCTGGTTGTGGGGAAACAAGTCCTTCTCTATCTTACTGATATGTATACGAGACGCTGGATTCCGTCCACGCCGTCGAAGGTTTTTGATGAGACTACTACCACGTCGGCTTATTCTTGCGCAATGATTTCACATTGATAATAACTATTTTATTATAATTTTTTACCATTAAGCTGTGGCATATGAAGAGAGATAGCATTAGGCTACTCGTTTCAAGAAGGTGAACTAAGGATTATGTGTTTTCCCATCCTTTTTATGACCGGCAGGAAACTAGGAAAAAAAGTTCGTAAAATATGAAATCTGATGTAAAACCACTTCCAGCAGGTTTAATTTTCTCTCTATATACTCTGGAATGAGTAATTACCGTAACAACTGGCGATAGGCAGAGCTTGGTAAAATCTATGTACATTAACTACCTTTGAATTTCAACTGACAATTTTGAAGTTTTAGCATTTTGTAGAGTCAAAACACCAACGATATGGTGTAGGTTTTGATCACACTAGTCAACAAATTAAAACTTTTTTTCTGCTACTGGTTTGTAAATGGGTGGAGTTACCTAATTTTGGGGTGCTGAATACACTGGTAAAATCAATTTTTTCTCTATGACGTCACATTTTCTAGATACACAGCAGAATAAAAAATGGTAATAGGGAAAATTGACACAATTAAGTCAAACAAAAATACACATTCAGAGTGTTTGAAATCAGTACTATTTTCAATGTATATATGGGCAAGATGCCAATAAAATGTCCAAATTATTTCAGAACGTATTTTCACCTTTAATCGTCTTTGGTTTTTGAAAAATGCGACTCCGGAGGTCTTCTTTCGTTTGCCATTTAATCACTCTCCCTAACAAGACTCCATCAATAGTCACGCATCATCGGAGAGTTCCATGGTAAGAAAGTCTTGGTGAAAGCATACACCATGCTTATCGCTTACGGCTCCCAAATTGTCCGGGAAGAAATCAGGGTGATAATGCAAAAAGTGAATTTTAAGCGACATTCTACACCCTATATTCTTATAGTTGTCCAGCAGATCATTCACAATGGTAACATTGTTTTCGTCTTCTCTGTTACCCAAAAAGCTTTTCACAATTGCTTTAAAAGAAGACCAAGCAGCTAATTGGATATCTGTGAGTTGGGTATCAAAGGTTGGACCCTTCAGTAATTTTCTTATTTTTGGTCCAACGCCGGTCGGAGTGGCCGGGCGGTTCTAGGCGCTTCAGTCTGGAACCGCGCGTTAAGTTTAAGTAGTTCTAGGGGACTGATGACCTCAGATGTTGTCCCATAGTGCTCAGAGCCATTTGAACCATTTGTGGTCCAACTAATATACCCTCTTTCAGCTTTGTCTCCCTTAATTTGGGAAACTTTTCTTTTTTCTTGATAAGGCCCAACTTGATATGAAGGGAAGGCAAAATGATTTTATCGGGGTCAGCCAATGGGGTATTGTTTACATTTACTTTTCCAGGAACATGTGACTTCCTTAAAGGCCATTCCTTGACTGCATAGTGGATCTTTGTGTCAATGCTGTCCTAAGGGCACAGTATTTCGTGAATCCAGCCTGTAAACCTGTAAGGAGTGCAATATCGCCAACCAAATCGTTCAATTCCTTTTGATTAAAGAGCTGAGGCGAAGTGTCATGATATTGAGGGCAGTACTCTTCTATATGTTCAATACTTTCTGATTCACTTGACATGTTGTCTGGTTCCGTGGTTTTCAGGAAACCCCTCATCATAGGGCACGGGCAAATGCACTGGAGATACATTTGGATACTTTATTTTTTTGTCTAGGTTTGCTTGAATATCCCGAAATATTCCTAAGACAGAAGTAACAGTGTGAATAATGGTCATTAGGATCACACCATACCATCGGAACAGCGAATGGCATGGCTCGGCGTTTTCTTTTCAGCCACTCGGTTAAGGCTGTAGTACAGGTTATGCATGCAACATGAGGTGCAAAATTTTTAACTTGATCTCCAACAGGACAATCAGAATACAATTTATATGCCTTCTTAACCAAATCAGTGATTGGTTTTCCTTGGGCTTTGGGAGTAAATTTCCCACACACATAACCAAAGCTGTCGCGGTGGTTTAGACAGCAACGAGATTTACTAGTTGCCATTTCTCTTAGTGTAAGTTTTAAACGCAAAACGTTTGCACTATCTTTCACAGGAAACACTCACTGAGGATCTCTTTTACACCACTGGATTACCACACCAACCATTTACTGACGATCTGCAGATCTTCTAGCTCTCCTCTGCAAATCAAAAACAGACAATTAAACATGAAAACAGAAGAACAGCAAAAATCGAAATACTCAATACGAAAAATAAAAATCTTTTAAAAACTCAAAAATGGTACGAGTTAGAAAATTTTGAAAGGTATATTCGCATTCTGCACACCAAAATACATACTAGTTGATGTATCACATCCCAGATGCAAAATGGCTGTTGACTAGTATCATTGTAACTTAAATGCTTACATCTCAAGGGCAAAGATCCTCTTTCAGTAAAAAACTGATCACAGATTAAGACCCAAATGGGAATATCAAGATGAAGTATAATGATCAGAAGGTGCATCATTGAAGCCATTGCGGTCACAAGTTGTTCAGACAAGGATGGCCTAAACTCGGCGTTGGTGCACGAAATCGCCCCCGATGACTGTCAAGACGAAGTGTCGCGTATGTTATGCGGCAAGGTCTCTACATCTTTTCACAGTCTCTTCGGTTACGTAATACTTCAAAAAAGTTTTTGACTGATTCGTACGAAACTTTGAAATTAGATTGATGAAACAGAAGGTTGTGTCCTTCTCGGAAACAGTCTTTCGTAATGCGGTCTGGGTTAAAAACCACGTGGCAATGAAGTCTTATGCACGTCAGGAACTCTAGTAGACAGCTGATTGATAATCTTCAGAGAAAACTATTTGTTTTAGTCCGTAGTTGACATTGTTATTTATTTTACTTATTGGATACCTGTTTCGGTTCACAGCACCATTCTCAGCTCGTGCTCTAGAACACAATTGTCAAGCTCGCTTCCCAAATGGGACGAGGATGACCTGAGGATGGTACTGTGTGCCGAAACCGGTAACCAGTCTCCAAAATAAAGAAAAATGGTGACTATAGACTAAAACTTCATTTTCATGAATGTATCGTCGCTGCTACAACCGACACTGTGTCAGGAATATGATGATCTTCACTTAGTACGAACAACTTCCACGATTTAACTATACCGACGACGTCAAGCAACATTTCTGCGTTACGTAGAAAGGGACCTTTACATCCTCTGAAACACCACTATTAGAAAGAAACATTTTTTTTAATTCACTTTTAAATCAGTTAGAAATTGTAGGGAACTTGGTTATAGTGAATACGAAAGAATATAATCTAGCTGTTACAATAAAGTGAGATGAGAACATTAATAGACAAAAGCATTTCCCTTCCTAGTATGTACTTCTATTAAGCAGCTGCTGTGACAGAGGAGATACAGAATTCGAGCTGGCAGGAACCTACGGTAATAAGTCGAAATTTTCAAGTGACACTTTTAGCCTTATGTGCCGCCACACAATAAAATCGGAAGCAAATGTAATGTCGCAGCTGGACAATTAGTAGGCTACGAACATATGTAATAAATCCCGCCGAAAGATTCTCCGCATTCACAAATTGTAAAGCATAGTATTTTCAATTTGATCACTACTAAGCCTTCTGACTGTTTTATTGTCACCTGATTCATATTATAAATTAAATATTAATCTTAAGTCTCTGTGCAGCGTAGTAAGTTCTTACAAACAACGAGTGCAACAGGAGCAATGAGGAACATAAAAAAGCGTCGTTCGGTGATGGTAACCTATGAGAAAGTCTGACTCCACGACATTCCCAATTCACTAGTACTTAGGCCTTAGAGCCATGAAGTTTACAAACCAAGTTAGCTCAGATATTCACAGTTCAGCCAAGCGAAGGCGTTGTACACAGCCTCAGATGATGTGGAGTACTCTTAAAGTGTATAGTCCTACTGTATGGCTAGTTAATCTTCTCCTTCTAGTGTGAAGCCTTTAAAGTACAGAAATGAAAAACCATTTGACGTATAATACAGAATAAACTACCTTTCTCGTAAGTTCCAATTACACTATTCTACAGAGAATTAGTTAATTACTTTTACAAGGTGTATTGTGTGCAGGCCTTTGGAGTGTTCATTATAAGCAGAAATTTCAGGGTTCATTGCGATCGAATTGTGAATAGCATTTCATCAAAATATCATTCCAGCGAAATTCATGTGCTTATTGTCGGTAGTTTTTCATTCTCGTACATTCGCTCTCTCCGGAATTCCCAAGGCCGTCATTGAGCATTTTCTGTGAATTAACAAGCTATTTACTCAGGAGGAATTCCAACTCTAACGTGGGACCGGTGTGGGCCTGCTCCGAGTCGTCACACTGAAGGATAACAAGTATTCGCCTGGCTGAACACGTGGGGAGCCCGCCGCCTGGCGAAACACGATGCTTGCAGCGAACACGATGCGGGAATAACAAGTAGCTGAGCTCCGTCTGTGCCTCCGTTAATTGAAGGAGTCTTCAGCTGCCAGCCTGCGAAGGCCAATCCCTGATAACAACACAGGAAATAGAACTGATTAAGGCCTGTCGTTTCACCCTGAAGTGCATTGGTAGGACGTACGTTAACGATCCCTGGGACTGTACCGGCGAACAGATCAAAGGCCGACCGTGGCCACTCATTGGATGTAGCCTTGGCCTGTTGAGCTCCAGATACATACCAAGACCAGGACGACGAGAACTGGAGCGTATCTAGTACAGCTCCAGTGACCTGTCGTACGTAATGGTGTGATCATTATCAGCCCAGTTCTACAGTGGATGTCGTCAGCCCAGGAACCACGACTCTCAATCCCAACTAGGTTGGCCACTGAGTGAAGGCATTACGTTTTTGTTACGGAACGACAGGTGCTCAGCTGGGCGATGTTTATCACGATATTAGCGTTGCGGTAGCAGATGTGATTCAAAGTGGTAGAGTTCTCCGAATGCAAGGTGCTCATACTCTTCACCAATTTGTAACTTTATTACACCACCGACTGAAAAGACAGATACGTGAAGTTTCTTATAAAATGAGGCACACATTATATTTGTTTTCTGAGTAATACACTTCTATACAGGCACCATTAGTTTGCACGTAGCATAGCAAGACGGTATTCAGTTTCTTGCCGTGTTCGCTGAAGCAAACACACATCAATTGTAAGTAGGCTGTTTAGATTTTTATGGTGCTAACGCCACGTAGTGCATTGTATGAAAATCGCTGACTGCGCTCTGTGCAGTCTGTGACTGGTTGGACTCATTGTTGGAATATTCGTTAGTGTAGCGTTGCGAAGTTGGATGTGAGCCGCCAGCAGTGGTGGATGTGGGGAGAGAGATGCCAGAGTTTTGAGATGTTACTGTGAGCGGACGATCTGGATGTGTGTCTGTCAGAAAAAGGAAATTTGTAAGATTGAATGTCATGAACTGATGACTTTTGAACACTGTTAAGGTGAATACATTGTTTGTTCTCTATCAAAATCTTTGATTTTCTAACCATGCCTAACAGTAGTTAGTGCCTTCACTAGTTAGAATCTTTTATTTAACTGGCAGTATTGGCACTCGCTGTATTGCAGTAGTTCGAGTAACGAAGATTTTTGTGAGGCAACTGATTCATGAAAGGTATAGGTTATTGTTAGTCAGGGCCATTCTTTTGTATGGATTATTGAAAGTCAGACTGCGTTGCGCAAAAAATTTTGTGTGTCAGTTTAGTGATGATCAGAACAAGTAAAGAGAGAACTGTCTGAGTACCTTCAGTTTTGCTCAGCTGTTTTTCCAGCACTGTCATTCTTTACATACAAAGGGGAAGTTTCACAATGGCTGTATTGTCATCAGATTCCTTGTCTGAAAACAGTGATGTCCCATGCTTTTGTACCGATAGATATTATCTTGAATATAACAGTTTCACCCGAAGACATTCGTCCGGAATGTTAGATGAAAATTATTTTCGTCTTGCTTTATCATTTGGCTCCAGTGTGCGCAATATTTGCTCTTTGTAAGTGGACAACCGTAGATTTACTTATAGAACGTTGTGCGGTGTGAATATGACAGCTACAACTGCCTGGAAGCAATACAAAGGGAGTCTCTGCGAAAACGATCGCAGTTTTGTCTTATACGATCGATGTGTTGTTCAGATTGTAACACCACAACACTAACGAGGCTCGTTATTTCTGATACGA
Source organism: Schistocerca nitens (assembly GCF_023898315.1). Taxonomy (NCBI): domain Eukaryota; kingdom Metazoa; phylum Arthropoda; class Insecta; order Orthoptera; family Acrididae; genus Schistocerca; species Schistocerca nitens. The sequence goes on along the minus strand of NC_064614.1, from coordinate 238,351,960 downwards.
CCGCTGTAGCAACTTGAGCTGCCCTAAGAACATGGTAAATTCTGCTTCTGCTTATAAAATAACCAATACCTCCGCAGCAGAAATTTGTCTCCAAAGGAAGTTCTGACTTGGAAGCATTTGAGTTTGAGCGGGAACATATATTTCATTCATACATACCTGGAAACAGATACTACCACACGGGACTTTCGTAAAATCAAGGACACTTTTCCTTTCGCTACCCAATAATCCGAGCCTGAGCCAGCTACCTTCTATAGAGTTCATAAACACTGCTCAACAAAATTAATTCGTCACTTCTTGGAAGCCCGTCATTTTCTCTCATTGCGATACAGAAATTCGAAATTCGTCCCCTCCTCTGTAAAGTTACGGAAGCGTAGCGCCTTGCAAGGTCACCTTCGCGCTTGGCGACGCTTCAAACACCATAGTGTCGACGCGTGCTGAAAAGGGCCACTGCTCAGAAATGCATGGGAGGTGTGAGATGGGTCAAGGATCTCACATTGGAACCACACTTCACAACAAGTCTACCCGACACCACCGTCGAAGTGTCACGCCATGAGAAGCTGTCATGCCTCGTCACACACCCCTTCTCCCCATGTCTACATAACGGAGGACAGAACCACGATGACGCGGTCTTATTGCGGATGGCCGAGGAAAACATTTCGGACATACATGTAAAGGCTTCGGCAGATATAAAGTGGGTGAATGAAACCATCCCTTCCTTTGAGGTTTTCACTTTCAGACATTTCTCGGTTGAAAAACGTGACTTTGCAGTGCGATGTGCAACTGGAGAACGTTCTTGACAAGCTTTGGCACTGCTCAGATCCCCCAGATGATTCAACTCTGCTCTACCGGCATCGCCGTGCTGCAACACCACTGAACGTATCACCCCTTTGAGGAGCAGTGTGGCCTAATTTCTGCTCTGGTATACAGGGCGAACCAACTCTACGCCTTTAAAACCCATTTGACGAAGTTTGAACGTGTTTATAAGCCAAAAAGGGTCTCCCTAAGGGCATCGCAGGGCTGCAAAACCATTTATATGATCTAGTCTCTTTGAAGTGTAGTCCGAGCGTAAGTTTTGCTCTCCCAGACAGGTTGGAAGCATTAGCGACCGTCCAAACTCATCCGACGAAATTTGGGCGTGAACATAAGCAGAAAACAAAAGAAGGATGTTTATGATTTTTCATCCTTCCTTCTCCGTGCCCTCCTGTCTCGGGTGCACAGGGCAGGTACGAAGCCAGCCACGGTGGCCGAGCGGTTCTAGGCGCTTCAGTCCGGAACCGCGCGACTGCTACTGTCGCAGGTTCGAATCCTGCCTCGGGCATGGATGTATGTGATGTCCTTAGGTTAGTTAGGTTTGAGTAGTTCTAAGTTCTACGGGACTGATGACCTCAGATGTTAAGTCCGATAGTGCTCAGAGCCAATTTGACGGTACGAAATTAGTACGAGTATGAATAAAGCGACCGAAGTTCTCACTGCGGCGTTCTAGTCCGGGCAGCATCATAGCACAACATTGATGGGAACTTTAAAAATGTCTCCCTAAAGAGACACCCATACATCGATCGCTACCGTCGACGGGACAGACAACCTGCCGGCACACAAGCCTGGTGCCCGCATGTGAAATCTGAGGGTTGACGACAGGAGAGCGCGAAAAATGAGAGGTGAAAACGTAAACACCATTTTCTGCTCCGTATCACGTTTAAATTTCTTCGAATAGCTCTGACCGTTCCCTAGTGATTCAATTCTATATACCAGAGCAAACATTGCGGTAAGAAAATTGGTTCAAACGGCTCTGAGCACTATGGGACTCAACTTCTGAGGTCATCAGTCCCCTAGAACTTAGAACTACTTAAACCTAACTAACCTAAGGACATCACACACATCCATGCCCGAGGCAGGATTCGAACCTGCGACCGTAGCGGTCTCGCGCTTCCAGACTGTAGCGCCTAGAACCGCACGGCCACTCCGGCCGGCCATTGCGGTAAGACTACACTGCAAACGGGTCAGATCATGTTCAATGGTGCGCAACCATCCGATGTTCGTAGACAAAGGTTAGGAGAATTATTGGCAACCAATGCTGTACAATCACAATAAAGTCATGAGATGTTCAGTTGACTCTGTTATTATAACATGTTACGCGTTTAGGGATTTCACCCATCTTCAGACATCCGTTACAAAAAAGTACAAAACATAAGTGAACAGCACACTGAACACGTCTCAACGTCACAGAAAATGAGATCGGGTCATATGAGGGGGGCAGTTCCTTCATGAATAAACCATTCAACCTCCCAAATCTCTGAAAGAATGGCAGCTAATTAAATATAACCAATATTATCCATCATAAACTAAAACCCTGTGATAAGTTCGCGTACTCGCGTATTATTTATTTTATGTCCTGTATGTAAAAGGTTAGGAGGTTTTCAGCAGTGTCAAAGACTGTAAAGAACGTCAATCTGTTGCTCACCGCACAGCAAACTGTCGTTTCCGATCGGGAAATGTTTGAAAATGAACTTTCGAAGGGAAGCAGTGGTTTCATTCACACCCTTTATGACACCTCTAAGGCCTTTACGTATCGGTTCTAAGCAGCAGAGTGTCCTTAATATTTTTCTTAGACACCCATAAGAAAATCGCGTGATTCCAGCGCTGGGCGTCGTGGTTCTGGCTCCGTAGAAAGGGTGAGATCTGGACTTTTTTTTTTTTTTTTGAAGCGTCGTCGAGCACGAGGGTGACGCAGCAGGGCGCCATCTTTTACACCATTACAGAGTGAGGTTTAGGAGTTTTAGTGCCACATTTCGAACTTCTGCGTCGCAGAGGGGCATATGACGCGGTTACAGAATAGAGACCCTTTAATTTTCTTAGGCATTGTATTTGCTTGGCACTCAGTCTGTGTGCAGAAACAGTGCGTCAACACACAGCTCAAATTCGGGCAGTGAAAATTTATTCCTTCATCAGATGTCGAACGGGGCGTTGTTGGTTTGCGTACAGTGACACTGTCAGGTGTAAGCGACTTCTACTATGGAAATAGAATATGCTATGGAGACGGCACTTAAATGACATACCGGATAACCTGCTAGTAGCGACGGTGTACAACGCTCTTCCTATCTAGGAAAAACAAGAAATTTGAACAACTTTCCCTCCAGATATCCTACTTCCAGTTCCCAAAGTTGGTTATTTATCTAATAACTGATTAATATCTGTGACTATTAATACCTGTAGCTTCCCTTTCTTCCGAATTTTCTACACCCAGGCTTTATAGTCATATACTGTTGTGGTCAAGATAAAGACAATTTGAGTAGCGTACTCTTAAACAGCTGGTGAAAATTTGATGCGAGCTGATTTATGTAGGTAAGTATCTTCTTTGTCTTCCTTTATCTTCACTTTATATACTCTTTGGAGCCTTTCTGTCTCTGATACTAATGTGTTTGTGCCAGTTTCCATCTTCTTTTCGTGTTTTTATATTCCATGAATGATTCCTGAATTGATATATGGGCTATTCGACCCATTTACTAGCCGGATAGCTTCACCATTATTAATCCTCGAATTGTCTTACTCGTACGGTTTACCGCACAGCGGACTTGTTTGCGAAACAAGAAGGTTAGCCAACCTCGATCGATCTATGAGTCAGGTTAAATCACAATCGGATTGGTATACTACCAGCCTGAGGGTGGGTTTAAACGGTTTTTCTGTAGTGTCCAGGGAAATAATGTCCTAGTTCCCTGGCTCCTGCTAAGAAAAGTGAGCAATTTTGTCGTTGCCTATTATTTTCACCCTGTAACTTCCCTCCGTATCCATTTTAACTATTCCTGTATGTGGAACACATCTCCCACCAAAACCGTCCTTGTACATTTTTACGTATTTGAGTAGAAATATTGTTTAGCCTTTTCTGGGTATCATTTTTATCATTTTACGATACATCTGTCTACGAATCTTTATTCGTGAGAATGTCTCAAATGATCCAAACCTATCTCGCCTTTCATTCCAGATGCTTACATTCCACACGTACATTAATACAAATTCAAATAGCTTACTATGTTCCACAGCTTGAGAGTCGAATATCCAGGAGTACCTGGCAGATAATGTTACACTAATGATATAACAGTTAGGCATTTACTCCTGTATAAGAGCATTGTAATTTATATCAGCAAGGATATTTCTGAACTTTCTATTACTCTTACCATCAGCTCCTTCAATTATTCAGTTACTCAACTTCTCGAGTTCTCTGTTCGTATGTCTTTAAATGTTTTGTGATTCACATATTTGGGCTTTGAAATTATAATTATTTCCGATTCTACTCTAAAATTCACATCTGAACTGTTCTTCCAGCCGTAATATTTTCTGCTTTGATATACATGATTGATTGACAGTTCACACAGTAAACAGTTTTTTAATAGAGGTGTTAAAATTATTAAATAAAAAACTGAATGAAAAGTCCAATAGTACGCTGTAGCTGTATTTATTTAAGTCAATTACAGACCCACACAATCGGTTTCGCAACTTTGTAGTTGCATCTTATGGTCTATATAAACGCTGTATCATATTGCGCGGGGAGTAGTTACAGAATGCCGCAGAGTAGCTGTTCGCGTGGCTAGGCAAAGTTCTAAGCGCTCATCAATCCATAAAAAAAAAAAAAAACACATCATAAATTGATAAAATATCATCTATGATGAATGTCATGTCGATGTTGAAATCATAAACTATCATCACTTTACTGATTAAGATATGATCTTGTCGGCCTATGTCAACTAAAAGACAATGCTTCTGGATAACATCTATGAAGGACATTGTCAGTTGCTTGACATACGCCGACAAGAACATATTTTCATTAGTTAAGTGATGACAGTTTGTGATTAAAACCCAGACATGACAGTCATCGTACATGATGTTTTCTTTTATCAATTGATGATGGTATAAATGTGAAGAGATAATGTTCCTCCGAAAGAAAATACATACTAATATTAAAATGTGAAAGTAATTCTGTTTGTTACGTTTTCACGACCATGCCTCTGGAGCGATATCCATGAAATTGGTATGAAGATAGCTTGAACTCTGAGAAAGACCATAGGCTACAACAGAAAATTACATCTTTTGGGTGTGATTAACATACATGAGTGGTATGCAGACGACGCTGGCGTGATGGTCCGCGATCCTATGAGACTGTACTTCATAGTTTATTCCGTGACAATGCAAATCCAAAGTTATTGTACACGCGGCTTAAGATGTTGAGTTGGTACACCACCTGGAACAGCTGGAGAGTTTTTCTGGTGATACAACAATAAAATCCAAAGATAAGCAAGAGAACCCTACTTAAAACTGTAATAATAAGCCCTCAAACGGAAGTCTGATTTAGCGCATAGCTCTAAGAGAACTCGAGATGCAAAAGTTACTCGAATCCAATAAACCTCAGAGCTATCTCAAGTCCGCTGGAACGTAGAGGCAAAACACCAGGCGGCCTTAAGAGTTACAGAGGGAATAGAACGGTCACAAGACCGTCGCATTTTAGATGCAAAGAGTCACGCATCTCTTATAGCTCCCGGAACGCTTGAAAACTCAGAAAGACGATAATTTTAAGGTTTACGACAAACAGAGAGACATGTTACCTTTACGTGGAGGGATTTTGGGGCAACATTTGAATGTGATCTGTTACTGATTATCTCAATGATAAATTAGTCATTTTGGGGGGATGGATGTAAAATATAACCTCTGTAATGCATTGAAATGGAAGGAAGAAATGGTTCGTTTGCGTTGCTGTTGTGGCAGCATCTTACATCCAGTACTAGGTGAGCCAGAGGAACCCCTAAAAACTCTACTTCTGTTAGAATGTAATGAGCCGATACATTTCTTGAATATAATTAGAAAATACAATGCCTCCTTTCATGTTACACACACGGCAACACACAGATATTTATAAATTACCATCTTACTTACCATCACACATCAGAATAGAACTACTGATGTGCAAGTAACAACTAGTGACTTTATAAATAAGAGAAAGCGAATAAGCGGTGTGGGATATGCGCACGGAGTGACTGACTCTCCCAGTAACGCTGCGCTGGCAGACTGTGGAGTCCTTGACGGCGTACGCCATACCGTAACACCCGAGGCCACGGAGCACGGAAATTTTCTTACACACACAGTACCGCGAACCGATGGCTTTCATTCGAGATAAATAACACCCCTAAAAAAAGTGGGTTTTTCATTATTTTGCGGTTTTAGGAACATTGCGCCAGTAAATATCAAACGGTGGTTTACGTATTCGTTTCTGTGGTTGCATTGTCTCCAACGTAGTACGAGGGTTGACTACACCTTCGTAACCCTTCAACAGTTGACAGCATTAGTATGCGACAGGTACTGGCTTGTTACGTACCCTCTTCTCTACAGCTCCAGTTGGCGGGAAGCCTTAGCACTGAACGGTTGTGTTGTTACAGTGTAAAGTATGGAACCCTGCGCAGACGGTCGGTCAATGGGATTTAAGTAACGTGCAGTCGTTGAATTCTTGACAGCAGAAGGTGTCACCCCAAAGGAGATTCGTCAGAGAATGAAAGCAGTTTATAGTGATCGTGTTGATGTGAGTACTGTACGTCGTTGGGCGAGTAAGTTTAAAGATGCTGAGGCGGGAGAACCTGACGTTCTCTGACAGCAAGCAAAATGTTGACACATTGATTCAGGACGGTCGTCGTATCACTCAGAGAGAAACTGCAAACACAATCGGCATTTCAAAAGAACGTGTGGGTCTCATAATTGCTTTGCTTGTCTATCGCAAGATCTGTGCACGATGGATACCCCGGATGCTGACTACTGAAATTAAAGTGCACAGACTTGAAATTTGCCAGGAACTCTTCTCGCGTTACGGTAATGAAGGTGACGCCTCCCTCCATTCAGTGGGTACAACATTACGACCCGGAGACGAAACGTCAGTCTATGAAATATCGACACAAAGGCTTGCCCCAGAAAAAGAAATTCAAGACGCAGGCCTCAGCATGAAAAATCATGGCCACAGTGTTCTGGAACGAAGATGGTGTTCTCCATGTTGATTTCCTTGATCATGGAAAAGCAATAAATTCAGAGCGTTACATCACAACGCTGCGAACTCTGAAACGACGGTTAACAAGGGTCTGAAAGGAAAAGGGAAATGTTTTCCTGCAGCATGACAATGTCAGACCACACACTTCACGTGCCACCACAGCAGAACTTCACAGAGACTGAATCTCACCACCGTACTGCATACTCCATACAGTCCAGATTTAGCACCGTCTTCCATCTGTTCCCGATAATGAAAAAATGTTCAAATGTGTGTGAAATGTTATAGGACTCAACTGCTAAGGTCATCAGTCCCTAAGCTTACACACTACTTAACCTAAATTATCCTAAGGACAGACACACACACCCATGCTCGAGGGAAGACTCGAACCTCCGCCGGGACCAGCCGCACAGTCCCCGATAATGAAAGACAACCTGCGGGGACATCATTATGTTTCTGATGAAGACGTTGAGAGAACTGTGAGACTGTGGTTGCGGAAACAGTGTCGACTTTTTCCCTGACGGCTTCACAAAACTTGTTCACTTTTGGCAGAAATGTGTCCAATTGTCTGGTAATTGTGTGCAACAGTCAATATTGGTAATTAAAGATCACATTCTAAGGATTACTTCTGCATTTGATTTATTGAAAAATTTCCATCCAAGCTCAATGAACGAAGGTGGAGGCATTACTTTTCATTCGACCCTCGTATTACTTTCTTTCATTCGCATTATATGCACTTGACATTTGTTTTAAGATATGGCAGTATGTTAGCTTGGCAGAAACGACAGAATTTAAGTTGAAACAGGAATTTTCTCATTCATTACATAATCTCTCCACTGTATGAGGCAAGTGACAAGCCTAAAAGCAAGTTGAAGCTAGCAAGTTTGTGAAGTCTCAACTCCACATGATAGTGGTGGAACTCGTTTCTCACATTATTGCACAAGCCTGCCAACCACTGCTCGGATTTTGTTGTATCTTTTTACTATTGTGATTACTGGTTTGATATAGCTACCCTGTGCAAGCCTCTTCATATAGAGTAACTTCGTAACCTATGAATGTGCTTAGTGTATTCATCTCTTGGTCTTCCTCTACAGCTTCAGCTTTTACCCCCCCCCCCCCCCCCACACACACACACAGTTCCCTCCAGCACTAAATCTGCGATTCCTTCATGTCTCTGTCCTATCAACCGCCTCTTCTCTTAGACATGTCGTGGCACATATTACCTTTCTTCCCCGTTCTGTTCAGTATTTCCTCATTAGCTACTCGATCTCTCCATCTAATCTTCAGCATTCTTCTGTAGCACTACATTTTAAAAGCTGCTATTCTCTTCTTGTCTGAATTGCTTAATGCCCATGTTTTGCTTCCGCTCAAGGCTGCACTCTATACAAGTACTTTCATAAAACACTTTTTAACATTAAATTTAAGCTCGATGTTAAAAAATTTCTCTTCATCAGAAATGCCTCTCTCGCTATTGACATCTAAACTTCGTATCCTCTCTACTGCTGCCATCACCGGCTATTCTTGCCCAAACAGAAAAGGTCATGTACCACTTCCAGTGATTCGTTTAATAAACTAATTCCCTTAGCATAGCGTGATCTAATTCGACCACATTCCATTACAATTGTTTTGCTATTGTTAATCGTATACCTTACTTTCAAGATACTGTCCATTCCGTTAAACCGCAGTGCTGTGCTGTCTCTGAGATGATAGACAAATTCCTAGTTTTTATTTCTCCTCCTGTGAATACCTTCCCAAATTTTCCTTACTTTCCTTCACAGCTGGGTCAATGCACAGATTGAATAACGTGTGAGATGAGCTGCAATGCTGTCTCACGCCCTTTTCAACCAGTATTCATTTCCATGCTTCTCGACTGTAATAACTGCTGATAGGTTTTTGTGCAAGTTGTTAGAAAATTTTCGCTTCCTATATATTACAACTGATAACTGCAGAATTTCAAAGGGTTTATTACAATCAACATTGTCAAAAGCCTTCTCTCAGTCCACGAAAGCTATAAGCTTATGGTTGAATTCTGTATCTTAGACATATAAAACCCCATTCATCATAAAATTATATCAAGGTAATCATATATTTCATAACCGACATAACTGTTTGTATTTTATATAGAGATTAATGTTTAGTATTGATGTCATTATCAATGTCCTTCGCCGTAGATTAAAAGGCTTCATACAGATTTCCCCACATTTTACGATCTGCAGCTTAACAGAAAGAAAAAAGTACTTCTGTACTATCATCTTCCAACTGGCTGTTGGTGAAGCCATTGATTACGACAAACCATTACATCAAAGAATTTTCTATGCTCATGTTATGTTAGTTAATCTTGCCGTATTACATCTGGTACAACACACGCAACAAAACAGTGAACAAAAACAGCTTGTCCCTTGAATACTCTCTCCTTTCTTTACCAAACTTGGGTTTTCTTTGTTAAAAGTACTCTACTGCCCATTTTTCGTTGGAGAACACACAAGTTTTGGATACTGTACGCATCTATGTCGGACTGGCGAACGTAGGAGTGGGCAGCAGTTATATTTACCAAAAAATTGCAGTGAAACATCAAACTAATTTTCTACGCGGCATTCAACGTTAGCAATGAATTTCAAGCAGTTTCACCAGTTGCCTAGTATCATCCCCAACGGAGTAGTCTCGTTACCTGGTTGAACAACACACTTCCGGTAACAGAAGGATGAGATCAAGACTGTGTACCCTGGATGACTACAGCTTCACAGTTCACATCGTTAATATAAATCCCGCCATTACGAACGATATCACGCGTAGGCTGGAGCAGTTTCTCGAAATCATGGGCCATCGATGAATCGTACCACCAGAAACGCTGAAAGCTATAGAGTGACCGTGTGGAAGTCACCCTCAGCAGGTTTCACGCTACTATGGTGTAACTCAGCCGCTAGTATTGAAAAGAACTAGAGTCTAAAACTCTCCCCTCATATGCCATATCCAGCTGAAGCCTCTTATTGGTGATGAAATCCCATACAGCTACCAAATAGCGGGTTGATCAAATTCTACATTTCGTTCACTGTTCATAATATATCAAAAACATTAAATTTCATTAATGTCCAGTGATTCATCGGTACATTCGAGGTATGAGAGGTTCTTCAATGGTAGTCAAACCAGAAATGTATGCATATAGACCTTTGAGGATGGGCTGTTGTCATCTTGGAAAGCGGAAATGCCCGCCGCACACGCTTAATGAAGATGCAGTAGAAAAACAACATTTGATCACTAAGAATGTACGTGTGTGTGTGTGTGTGTGTGTGTGTGTGTGTGTGTGTGTGTGCGTGTGTGTGTGTGTGTGTGTACGTGTGTGTATACGTGTGTTTGTTCTGTTTTCCATATCTCCTCCTAGACCACTGGAGCAATTTAACCAAACTTGGTACACATATCCTTTACTGGCATGCAATAATCGCTGTGGGGGTAAGAACAACCTACCTGCCGCAGTTCAGGAGATATGACGTCATAAACAATGAGATGCGTGAAAAACTGCCGCATGGTGCAGGACTTTTAAATTTATTACTTCTACTTTGCTAACTCTGATCGCAAAACATTTTGCAGATAGTATTCATATATGCCGCTGAATGTACCTACAAAATTAAATCATTGAATGACACACAGATCAAAGGATATGACGTCATAAACATTGAGATGCGTGAAAATCTGCCGCATCATGCTTGACGTTTAAATCTGTTACTCCTTTACTACTGTCTCTATTCGCAACATATTTCACAGGCAGTACCCACATATGTCGCTGAATCTACATACTCAGTCAGATACATCATTGTATGACACACACTTCAAGAGATATGACGTCGTAAACACTACGTTGCGTAAAAAATTGCCACATCATGAGTGAAACTTCAGAACACTTTTTCTTTATTACTAAGATAATCGCACAGCAGCATCAGATTAAGGAAATCCTTGACAGCCAGCAGCTCTTTTGAGAAATTTCAACTGTGAAGCGTAAACGGCTGTAAGCGAAAACAGTAGTCTATATTGCTGTGAAGAGTCGTTGCCCTACAAACGGTAGACACGGGAAGCAGCTGCTCCCAGAGTACAGACACTGCCCGGGATTATGTTTCTTATGTGGGATACTGTACTTACACATTTATACATTACGCATATTTCTTTCCACGACTATTTTGTAATTTCAAAGGTGTTTTGACGAATACGTGGAATTGAACTTACTTCGATACTTTTCATTTTTGTTTTCATTTCTAATGGAAAAATGGCAGAATGAACTCCCGGACAATAGGTTTGTCAGCTAGTATTGAAATATACATCTCGACCGATCTTTATCTGTCGTGAAGCTTCCGCACAAATGTATCACGAATCAGTACTGAAAATATTACGAACCAATTGCCAAAAATGTGTGATCACACTGGTTCTCGGTATTCGCAGTACTGCTTCTAGTTCACGTTCACGGCAACTTCAGTAAGAGACCCAAGTCATAAGACGAAAAACACCCCCCAACATATCGCAGGGCCACTTCCTACGTAAACTACGCCTTCCACACATCTATGTCAAACGCCTCATAGGACCGTCTCTCAACTCGACGCCCTACATAATTTTAAAAGAGGCAAAATCGCGACTCGTCGGAAAGTAACATTACACGCCTCCAGTCAGCTGATGTCCAGTTTCTGTGTTATGTGGTGCTCCATAGACATACATTCATTTTTTCCTCTGTGAGTAATGCGATTTTGCGAGGTACGTTGCGGCATTTCCCTTCGCAATGTTCACTCGGAAACAGGTTGAGATGGACCTGCATTCACTGACAGCAGTAATTCCTGACGGTTCCAAGCAGATTTTCCGGTTTTAAAGTTTCTAAAACTCTTTTTTTAGGTTTACCTACCTCAGTCGGTACAAACAGAAACCTTTAGGATCACTTTGTTGTCCTGTCTGTTTGTCCGATTGTTAAAACTTCTTATTCTCAGGAGTGGGTAGACGTATAGACCTCCCGTGTTGAAACTATGTGTCACATACGAAGGTCTAGGTCCCTTGGCGGTATATTAAACGTTAGCTTGTATATTAAACGTTAGATTCTCAATCGCTGCAATCAAAAGATATGGCGATTTATGTCACATATTGTGATACTCGCAAACTCACTCATTAAAAAGTATAGGGCATTTCCCGTTGAGCTAGAATCATGACATTTGGCGGGCAGCAAATTTTAAAAGTTTGAGTTGTTTGTTATTGTGATCTTCAGTCCAGAGACTAGTTTGATGCAGCTCTCCATGCTACTCTATTCTGTCCAAGCTTCTTCATCTCAAAATAACTACTGCACCCTACATCCTTCTCAATCTGTTTAGTGTATTCATCTCTTGGTCTCCCTCTACGATTTTCACCCCCCAATCTTCGCTCCAACACTAAACTGGTGATCCCTTGATGCCTCAGAACGTGTCCTACCATCTGGATCCCTACTTCTAGTCAAGTTGTGCCACAAATTCCATTTCTCCCCAATTTTATTCAGTACCTCTTCATCAGTTACGTGCTCTACCCATCTAATCTTCGGCATTCTTCTGTAGCACCACATTTTGACAGCTTCTATTCTCTTCTTGTCTAAGTTTTTTATCATCCAAGTTTCGCATCCATACAAATACTTTTAGAAAAGACTTCCCGACACTTAAATGTATACTCGATGTTACAAATGTCTATTCTTCAGAAACGCTTTTCTTGCCATTGCTAGTCTACATTTTAATTCCTCTCTACTTCGACAATCATCAGTTATTTTGCCCCCTAAATAGCAGAACTCATCTACCATCTACTACTTTGTCTCATTTCATGATCTAATTCCCTCAGCATCACCTGATTTAGTTCGACTACATTCCATTATCCTAGTTTTGCTTTTGTTGATGTTCATCTTACATCCTCCTTTCCTCAAAGTTTTAATTGCTTCTCCGTGGATTATAATTCGTACTCCAAATTTTTCTTTTGTTTCCCTTACTGCTTGCTCAATACACAGACTGAATAACATCGGGGAGAGGATTCAACCAACCCTGTCTCACTCCCTTCCCAACCACTGCTTCCCTTTCATGCTCCTCGACGCTTATAACTGCCATCTGGTTTCTGTACAAATTGTAAATAGCCTTTCGCTCCCTGTATTTTACCCCTGCCACCTTCAGAACTTGAAAGAGAGTATTCCAGTCAACATTGTCAAAAGGTTTCTCTAAGTTTACAAATGCTAAAAAAATAGGTTTGCCTTTTCTTAATCTATCTTCTAAGGTAATTCATAGGGGCAGTATTGCCTCACGTGTTCCAACATTTATACGAAATCCGAACTGATCTTCCCCAGGGTCGGCTTCTACCAGTTTTTCCATTTGTCTGTAAACAATTCGTGTAAGTATTTTGCAGCCGTGACTTATTAAGCTGATAGTTCGGCAATTTTCACACCTGTCAACAACTGCTTTCTTTGGGATTGGAATTATTATATGCTTCTTGAAGTATGAGGGTATTTCGTCTGTCACATACATCTTGCTCACCAGATGGTGGAGTTCTGTCATTGCTCGCTCTCCCAAGGCTATCAGTAGTTCTAATGGAATGTTGTCTAATCCTGGGACTTCGTTTCGACGTAGGTCTTTCAGTGCTCTGTCAAATTCTTCGCGCAGTATCGTATCTCCCATTTCAAGTATGAGTAAAGGAAAAAATCTGAGAATGATTAATTTGTAAATATATTACAAGAAAAAATATTTCTTTTATCATTTGTTACCCGATGTCGAGCTTTGGAATTAAAACGATTAATAGTTCTGCTTTCAGGCTGACTGGGTAGCGATGGAAAAAGTCAAACATCAGGCAAGGAATGACTTCATTGTTCATATGACGCGTTGGATAATCACCGATAAGCGTCTTATGAGCAATAAAGTCATTCATTGCCTGATGTTTAACATTTGCATTGCGACCCAATCAGCCTGCGTGGAGAACTACTGATTGTTAGAGTAATGGTCGCCTGCCACCTGCCTCACTGAAATTGAAACATTCTCTAAAATTTTGGTATCCTTGGGACGGTTATCTCGCCAGTGTAAAATGTGATAACAGGTAAAATGCACATAAAGATTATCGATCTCCAGAATGGATGATCTGCCTTTATACATAATTAAGATTGTACGGAACTCTCAGTGCACGAGTCCTATAATTTTTTTTGCATATTTTGACTCCTTAAATCCTTAAAGATATGTGAATAAAAACATTATGTCGGGAAATTGTTATTTATATCTGACAGACACGTTTCAGAGGAAGCGCGCACTCGCTCACTCCAGCCGCCCTCAGCGCTTGGGCCGATTGTTACTGCGATCCATATGTCTGTAAAGCTATTGTAATGCTCTAGGTAGAAGAAAATACCGATATCGGTGTTGTACCTACCCACCATACGTCTCAAGTACAAGTTTTCGTCATGAGTGACATGAAGAAAAAAGCGGTATGACGATGCTTTATCATAGGAGTTCAACGAATGACAACCCGCAGCACCATTACTGTTCTGGAAGTTGGTGTAAATAGAAGGACGCTGAGATGAACGGGACACTGGATACACTTGATCATAAACCGTCAGTGAGGAGTGAAGGTATCGAAGCTATCTCACTGACAACAATTTGATGGAGAGGTGTCTCGGAGACTATACGTCGTGCAACAATGAAGCACTGAATTAATTAATTTGCACAGATTCTCCAAAACACATGTTTTCGAATGTGCAGGTCGTCCAAATTACTAACAATCTGGCGTGCGTCATTTTTAACAACGTAGTCAAGGGCGTCCTGAATAATATGAATGTTATGGCAGTCGTATTCGGCAACAAGGCTTCCTTATTCGCCTCAAACTTTCGAATCAGCGCTCGTTCCAGAGCAACATAGAAGCCAGAATAGTGGCAAGAGAGCCTCGCGTTCTACAACATGTGTTCTTCGAAGAAGAGGAAGGTTTACTGTACAATTCATAAATAGCAGGTTAATGGTAAGCTGATAAAATTAAAGGTAAGCTGGAAAAGCTTAGAGTTATAAACAAAAAAAGTGAGCTCAAAACTTAAAATGTGTATTTCTCGAGACAACATTCTTTTAAACTGTTCCGCGTGATTAAAAAAAACCACTCGGTAAAATTTAATGCCGTTTTGAATTTAACGAAATAGACCTCTCTAATTTTGGTGTGAACCTCTAATAATAATACATTTTCCACACTATTATTTTCTATTTACATTTAAAGGAAACAAAGTAGGTCGAGTTTCGGTAGCTACGCTTTTCAAATGCCCGCTATTTTGACAGTTACTTCAGGAAGTCTGATTTTGGATATTCACGCATACACAGTTTAATTCTGATAATTTACGTATGTTTAATTTTGATTGCAGACCTGTACTTCACTGTCAATCATGCCAATCGTTTAGTTTTACAGTTCACGCACAGGTATTTTGGCCGCCATTTGGTGCTGCAGAGGCTAATCAATTTACCGACCAAAAATCATTCGCATAGTATTTAAGACGTAATACTTTTGTACGGTAATAAAGATTTGAATGAAAAATTAATGTTTTGCGGAAAAAATATTGAACGTGAGCATACAATAAGGCTCCAACACCAGATATTCCCCATTAAACCATTCCCTCTCATTAAGGATACATGAGGATAAGTAAAAATTATCGGCAATATAGCTATACCTTTTATTGCAATACAAAGAGGACACATATGTTAACATCATTTTTCATTATAGTCCCCTTGGTTTTCAACAGACTTGGTCCATCGTTGTCCACTTCATGATGCCCCCAGAATATAAGGTTATCGCCAGAGCAGCCAGCCTCGCATGCACCACATCCTTCACTTCGTGGTCCGAGGTGAATTTACGGCCACTTACTGCCGCTATCAGCGGACCAAACAAGTGGCAGTCCAGTCGTAAATAGGCAAGATTTGTACTATAAGGAGGATGACTCACCACTTCAACATTGAGTTCCCGCAGCGTTTCAGCAACATGGGCAGCGAAATGTGGACGGGCATTGTCGTGCAACAACCCAACACTTCTCGACAGTAGTCCTCAGTGTTTGCTTCGAATTGCAGGCTTTAGGCTGTCAGTAAGCATCTCATTGTAACGCACACGGTTCCCAAACTTTTTGGCATATGTCCAAGCGCGTTGTTTACCCAATTCTGTGAGTTGTTTCGGGACCCATCCTCCACAGAGTTTATGAAACCCAAGTTGTTGTGGATGCTATCGTAGCCACAACCGTTGCTAATTTGCAGATGCTATCGTAGCCACAACCGTTGCTAATTTGCAGATTCTATCGTAGCCACAACCGTTGCTAATTTGCAGACAATGTGCCACTTCATTAATAGTCACTCGTCTATCAGAAGCTTGTCATGTGCACGATCAATGTTATCATTTGTGGCCGTGGATGGTCGTGCGGCTCCTTACTCATGCGGTTTTTTTTTTGTTTTAATTTTGCAGTCCATTTGTAGACACTCCGTTGCGGCAAGGCACTGTTTCCGTATTGTGCCGGGGTCTTTTATGGGTTTGATCTCGTGGTACACCTTCAGACCACAAAAACAGAGTCACCTCTCGAAGTTTCTTCTGCAAAAAGAGGAAGGCAAATGGAGGGCTTAGGATCAAACTTACAGCAGAACTACAACAGCATAAAAAAATAAAATAAAAAAGGACAGAGGTCAGTATGAACAGTGTAAGAAAAGTTATATCAAGATTGCTGATAATTTCTGACTCACTGTCGTATTTACCCCGTGGCTGTGAGTGGTACACTATTTCCGCTAGAAACGTTGGACAGTCTGCGCTGTTACACCAACAGACCGAGCACTTCCTCAGTTTGATCGCGGGTGAGTCGTGGCCGGCTCATGCTATGCGCTGAATTAAACCTTCGTTGCGATTCTATGTTTAGGCTCCCGCGGTTATCGCGATAAGGCTGTTATCCTCTCCTTCCGCGGGTGGCAGCAACGGTGTGTATCGATATTCGCACTGCTGGACTATCTTTGGTGTCGGAGTGTGTGGGGTTGTTCCCATAGCTATGAACGAAAGTTGAGTTTTGATTTAATTTACCAGCAATTCAAGACTATTCACATTGTGTAGTTTGAAGTTCGTTGTCGGCTGTTGGGATATTCCCGCGAACAACAACGTGGTTTTCAAGTTGGGTAATTCTAGCCACCCTCCGGTGGAGTTTCACTGTATTTGGTTATTTGAATTGAAGTGCACCAGCGGGATCTTCTGCCTTGTGGCCGTTAACGTTCCGGTTACCTGCCCTGGCCGTTGACTTAAATTTCAGGCATTTAGTTTGCTCATCGTGTTGTTGCGGTCCAGCACGGTGTGTAGTTTGACAGCTCCATATATGATTGGTTGTGGGCGCCAATATCTTGTACGTTGTTCCGTTGAACTCCCTGTTGTGCCCTGGTCGAGTGAAGTGGAATTTATCTTGTCAGTGGGTCCACTGACTGACGGTCGGTTGGGTTGTCGTAAGATTATGAATGATTGGCCCGACTGCCTGTCTCACCTAAGCGAGCGTTAGTGTTTGAATTCCAGGCCGACCCTCGAACATCTGAGCGCCCTTGGATGTACTGCATTTTTATTTGTTCTTGTTGTTTGTACTTGTATGGCTTCTAAGCGATTTTTTTTAAATTAAGGTTGTTTCGCCGTTAAGGCGTAAGATTCTTTAGGCCTTCAGCCAGATTTAAAGAACTGCTTCACGTAAAGGTTTTAATGTTGTTGAATTTTAAGTGTTGGGCCTTTAGCCGATTTTGAGTTTGAGTTGTTGTGCTCTTGAGGCCTTCAGCCTAGTTCAAAGAGCTGTTTCGCGTAAGGCCTTTGGCATTTTAAAATTTTAATGTTGTTGAATTTTAAATGTTGGGCCTTCACCGATTTTGAGTTTCAGTTGCTTAGCACTTAAGGCCTTTAGCCTAAATTAAAGAACTGTTTCACGTAAGGCCTTTGGTAATTAAAAAATTAATGTCACGGAATTTTAAGTGTTACGCCTTCAGCCGATTTGTATTTAACCTGTTGGCTCTTGAAGTGTCAGCCTAACTAAAGAACTGTTTTAAGATAAGGCTTTGCCTTTTAAATTTATGTTTTGGTTGAGTTTTACCTAATTAAGAACTGTTTTACATAAGGCCTTTGTTTTTTTATTTAATGTTGTTTAGCCTTAAGTGTTGGTCTTTCAGCCGATTTTGAAGTCAAATTGTTTGCTCCGAAAATCTCAGATTATTTGGGGGCCTTCAGCCTAGATAAAGAGTTGTTGTAAGATAGCCGGCCGCGGTGGTCTCGCGGTTCTAGGCGCGCTGTCCGGAACCGTGCGACTGCTACGGTCGCAGGTTCGAATCCTGCTTCGGGCATGGATGTTTGTGATGTCCTTAGGTTAGTTAGGCTTAAGTAGTTCAAAGTTCTAGGGGACTAATGACCACAGCAGTTGAGTCCCATAGTGCTCAGAGCCATTTGAACCATTTTGTTGTAAGATAAGACTGGCCTTTGCGTTTTAAGTTATTGGCCTTCATCCGTTTTTAAATTAAGTTCCAAAGATTAAAGCTGAGTGTTAAAAAAAATTTTTTTTGGGGCTCTTGTAATCTTTGGTTCTGAGCACTATGGGACTTAACATCGGAGGTCATCAGTCTGTGATGTTTGATCTACATCTACATCTACATCTACATGGATACTCTGCAAATCACATTTAAGTGCCTGGCAGAGGGTTCATCGAACCACCTTCACAATTCTCTATTATTCCAATCTCATATAGCGCGTGGAAAGAATGAACACCTCTGATTTCCCTTATTTTATCGAGGTGATCGTTCCTCACTATGTCGGTCGGTGTCAATAAAATATTTTCGCATTCGGAGGAGCAAGTTGGTGATTGGAATTTCGTGAGAAGATTCCGTCGCAACGAAAAGCGCCTTTCTTTTAATGGTTCAAATGGCTCTGAGCACTATGGGACTCAACTGCTGTTGTCATAAGTCCCCTAGAACTTAGAACTACTTAAACCTAACGAACCTAAGGACATCACACACATCCATGCCCGAGGCAGGATTCGAACCTGCGACCGTAGCAGTCGCACGGTTCCGGACTGCGCGCCTAGAACCGCGAGACCACCGCGGCCGGCTTTCTTTTAATGATTTCCAGCCCAAGTCCTGTATCATCTCTGCGACACTCTCTCCCATATATCGCGATAATACAAAACGTGCTGCCTTTCTTTAAACTTTTTCGATATACTCCGTCAGTCCTATCCGGTAAGGATCCCACACCGCGCAGCAGTATTCTAAAAGAGGACGGACAAGCGTAGTGTAGGTAGTCTCGTTAGTAGACGTGTTACATTTTCTTAGTGTCCTGCCAATGAAACGCAGCCTTTGGTTAGCCTTCCCCACAAGATTTTCTATGTGCTCTTTCCATTTAAGTTGTTCCTAATTGTAATACCTTGGTATTTAGTCGAATTTACGGCTTTTACGTTAGACTGATTTATCGTGTAACCGAAGTTTAACGAGTTCCTTTTAGCACTCACGTGGATGACCTAACACTTTTCGTTATTTAGGCTCAACTGTCACTTTTCTCATCATTCAGATATGTTTTCTAAATCGTTTTGCAGTTTGTTTTGATCCTCTGATGACTTTCGTAGTCGATAAATGACAGCGTTATCTGCAAACAACCGAAGACGGCTGCTCAGATTGTCTCCCAAATTGTTAATATACAAAAGGAACAGCAAAGGCCCTGTAACACTACCTTGGGGAACGCCTGAAATCACTTCTGTTTTACTCGATGACTTTCCGCCAGTTACTACGAACTGTGACCTCTTTGACAGGAAATCGCAAATCCAGTCACATAACTGAGACGATATAATAAAGTTGTATGTTCAAGTGTAACTGACAGCCCCTTATTTTTTCCCCTTTCCACAATTTAAACTACCTATCCTGTCCTGCGGGAAAGCTGGGAGTCTCAACGGGCATCTCCAAAGACGACAGCTCTCGTCATCATTTCAGCCCATCTTACATCGCTGATTCCATAAAATGTAGTAGCATATGCACTCCAGTTCATTGCGATCTTACTTCAACTGTAGAAAGTCACTTGACACTTGGTACCAGTTAAACGTCATTTACAACTGTGTAGAGTGTTTAATACGCTTTGTTAAGTAGGTTGCTAGTATTTAATTAGCTGAGTTTATGGATAGGTAAGGTGCGGAGCACACTAGAGATGAGGCATTGCTGTATGCATTTTGTCTCATCTGGTGCACGCCGTTAATCTTCAGAGACCTCACAGCAGCAGCTACACTCCGATCTCCGTAATTCTCGGCTTTCGAGTAACTACTGCTCCCATTGAGAATTCTTAGATACTTCGGAAAAACGTAATAAAGCAGCGAAAAGTCATACTACATGATAAAACAGAGAGGGGGAAAGAATTTTTAGTGTAAAGTAGTGTGTGGGAAAAATCACGAATGGCGAAGGAAAGGAAAAATAACAATGCTGGAAAGTGTTGCGGAAGATCCTCTTCGTGAGGTGCAAACACAGATTGTCCGCATGATACTCTGTCTGGCGGCTAAACATCGCCGCGCTTAATCATTACGTCAGAGTACTGTGCGTCAAAGAAGTCCTTGCGTTGCATCATTTTCTCACCAGAGTATACATTTGAAACTAATTGCATACATTTCGCGTAGCAATACGGTATTCTCATTTTGCTAGATGAATTACTTCCACCTACCTTCCCTCCGTCATTAGAGCAACAGAGCAAAACATTCCGATGAGATACGCCTGCTGACCAACTTGGCGGTGAAATGACGCCGAAATGAGAAGAAGGCGTTTTTTACCTGCTCTTCGGGCATAAATGTCTTTCTGTTCCACCTACAGAGAGTCTCAGCAGCATACCACTGGCAGTACCAGAACTGAAAGCGCTATTTTATATTTATAAATTTGAATACCAGTTTCTATGAAATGAAGAAATGGATTTGCTACAACATAAGCAACGCAAATATGTCGTTACTGACAGCTCAGACACAGTTCTTACACAGTTATCTTACGGTATTCCACAAATTTCAGCAACGCTCCTAACGAAAGAAACACAAAATTGGTCTATGGAATTCATATCCCAGTACACAATTTTAGGCACGAATCATGTTGCACGCTGATGAAGTTTTTCACTCTCAGATTAAATTTATTATCGGACATAGCTTAAAAGACGATTTCCAACACTTTTTCTTCATACACTAGTAGTCTGCAGCGGATGTACTCCACAATAGAAATACTCGCCAAATGTATTAGGATGCTTATATCTTTTGGTATTTCATGCTTTATAATTCATACCACTCCTCAATTATATTCTACAATCCTTTTTTTCTCATCAGTCTTCTGACTGCTCTGATGCGGCCCGCCACGAATTCCTCTCCTGTGCCAACTTCTTCATCTCAGAGTAGAACTTGCAACCTACTTCGTCAGTTATTTGCTGGATGTATTCCAATCTCTGTCTTCCTCTACAGTTTTTACCCTCTACAGCTCCCTCTAGTACCATGAGAATTATTCTCTGATGTCTAAACACATATCCTATCAGCCTGCCCTTTTTTCTTGTGAGTATTTTCCGTCTATTTCTTTCCTCGCCTTTTCTGCGGAAAACATCCTCATTTCTTAATACATCAGCCCATCTAATATTCGACACTCTTCCGCAGCACCCCATCTCAAATGCTTCGATTCTCTTCTGTTCCAGTTTTCACACAGTCCATGTTTTACTACCATTCAATGCTGTGCTCAATAGGTACATTGTCAGAAATTTCTTCCTCAGAGTAAGGCGTATGTCTGATACTAGTAGACTTCTCTTGGTCAACATCCACTCCTTGCCAGTGCTTGTCTACTTTTGATGTCCTCCTTACTCCGTACGTCATTAGTCATTTTGCTGCCTATGAAGCACAATTCCTTAACTTCATCTACTATTTCATGATCAATCATAATGTTGAGTTTCGCTGTTCTCGTAACGTCTGCTTGTCATTACTTTCGTCTTTTTTCGATTTACTCTCACTCTACATTCATTAGACTATTCATTCCAACCACCAGATCTCGTAATACTTCTTCGATTTCACTGAGGATAGCAAGGTCACCAGTGAATCATATCATTGATATCGTTCTCTTTGAATTCGACTCTTCAACCTTTGTTTCACTTCCGTCATTGCTTCTTCGATGTATAGATTGAACAGTACTGGCGAAAGACTACATTCCTGTCTTACACCCTTTTTAATCCAGCCACTGCGGTCTTGGTCTTCAAATGTTATTTTTTCCTCTTAGTTCTTGTATATTACTCGTCTTACCCTACGGCTTACCCCTATTTTTCTCAGTATTTCGAACACCTTGCACCATTTTACATTGTCAAACGCTTTTACAAATCGACAAATCCCAAGAATGTGTCTTCATTTTTCTTCAGGTTTGCTTCAGTTAACAACCGCAACGTCAGAACTCAGTCCCCTGTGCCATTATCTTTCGTAAAGAAAAACTGGCCGTCATTTAACAGATCGACAGTTTGCTTTTCCATGCTGACATATATTATTCTTGCCAGCAGTTTGGCTGGATGAGCTGTTAAGCTAACTGTGCGATAATTCTCGCTCTTGTGGGCTCTAGAAATCTTCGGAATTGTGTGGATGACGTATTTCAGAAAGTCTGATGGTATATCGCTGGTCTCTTACATTCTACACACCACCCTGAATAGTCGTTTTGTCGCCAACTCCTGCCCGCATCTCGTGGTCGTGCGGTAGCGTTCTCGCTTCCCACGCCCGGGTTCCCGGGTTCGATTCCCCGCGGGGTCAGGGATTTTCTCTGCCTCGTGATGGCTGGGTGTTGTGTGCTGTCCTTAGGTTAGTTAGTAGTTCTAAGTTCTAGGGGACTGATGACCATAGATGTTAAGTCCCATAGTGCTCAGAGCCATTTGAACCATTTTTTTGTCGCCAACTCCCTCAATGATCTGAAATGTTCCTATCTAATGTTATTCATTCCTTCAGCCAGATTTGATCCTAAGTCATTCAAAGTTCTTTTAAATTCTTATTCTAATACTGGATCCTCTATTTATTCCATGTCAATTCCTATTTCTTCTTCTGTCACGTCGTCAGACAAGTCGTTCCTCTGACAAAAGGACTTCAAAGTTCTCTTTCTACCTATTTGTTCTGTTCTCTGCATTCAACAGTGGAATTATCATTACGCCCTTAATGTTATCGCCCTTGCTTTTAATTTAACCGAAGATTGTTTTGACTCTTCTGTATGCTGAGTCAGTCCTTCCGACAACCATTTCTTTTTCTATTTCTTCACATTTTTCATCTAGCTGTTTCGCCTTAGCTTCTCTGCATTTCCTATTTATTTCATTCGTAAGTGAACAGTCTTTCTGTATTTCTTAACTTCCCTAATCATTTTTGTACTTCCGTCTTTCATCGATCAGCTGAACTATTTCTTCTGTCAGGCATAGTTAATATCTCAATAACATTAAAATTCGACTACCAGTAGTGTGATATGGGGCCTTATCATCTTCATAGATGGTATCTCATCTCCAGACTCTGTCTTTACTGTAGAATGAACATGGTTTCTGACCATAGATTCCAATGAGAGCTATTGTATAGCCAAATAATTACACATCCTGCACCTTGCTTCGGGGTTGGAAGAAATCAGTATGCTTCCAGTGGTGTTCCCACGTGTAAATTCTTCCACCTGTGGTGACGTGTCTGTAAGTATAGCTGTTGGACTTGTTTTTCCATATCTAAGTAGTTATTATTTTGTGATCCTAGAGACATAGGTGGCTCCTTTTCTATTCATGTTGTAAGACATACAGATTTTACGGTCCTTACATGAGCTTGGTCCATAACGACAGTACGATACAGTATGAGACCCTCAGAAAATAATAATTACATTATATCAACAAAAGGCAATTGCAGTTAATCTCAGGTACCAAAAACTAACAAAACAATATCTACCAAAATATGAACATAGGCATAAATAAACAAGTTAATTGTCCGCAGCTCGTGGTCGTGTGGTAGCGTTCTCGCTTCCCACGCTCGGATTCCCGGGTTCGATTCCCGGCGGGGTCAGGGATTTTCTCTGCCTCGTGATGAGTGTGTGTTGTGTGATGTCCTTAGGTTAGTTAGGTTTAAGTATTTCTAAGTTCTAGGGGACTGATGACCATAGATGTTAAGTCCCATAGTGCTCAGAGCCATTTGAACCATTTTTTGAACAAGTTAAACTGAAACGCATTTTGGAGACGAACCAAGCAGGTGGCTAATAGCATCGGAAAACCCCATTTGACAAGAGAACGCAGAAAGGGTTAAGGCCAGAACAATACATTATTACTTTTAACGTAAATACGGCTGGGACTGACAGTAGCTGCACGGCATTAACAGGGCTAGGCTGTGACCCAGCAAGAAAAATAAAATTCACCTCTAGTGAGATAGCGATTGGCTGAAGCCATACTGGGCGACGCAGACGCGACTCGGTGGGAAGATCTCCATTATTTAAAAGCATTTTGAGAACTAAAATGGCTAGATCTCTCTCTCGTCTCACGGCGGACAGCTCAAGTTCATGGAAAATAGCGGGGTCGTTGAGAGCTTTGCTTTCTGCAAAGTGAGGACGATACGCTTCACATATCCAGCGACAGATAGCAAAGAGGTAGTTCATTATGCCTGTGGGAATTTTTGCAGGCAAAGTAGTTGTGCACGTCGCTCCAACCCTCGGCGAGTGTACAATAGCCATTATTTCGACTAGGGAAAGATTAACGTTCTATGGAACGCAGGAAAGTTGAGACTGAGTGAATTCAGTGAACGGAAGAGTAGGGAATTAGCATTTCAGATTCAGCACAGAGACAACGCCGTTTCAGATGCCACTTGGCTAAGAACCATCACACATTAGGCCATAGTAGATGCTGAGTCTAGATTTTGCTCACTCCAACTTGTGTACACTTTGACCATTCAATATCAAAAGCTTGGATACTAACCTACCCTCACAGTGAGTACATGAGAGTTTTTTCATTGGTTCAAAAAGTAAAATTTATTCTCCACCAACTCAGTGCATTGGCAAGTTACGACAATGTAGATGTAAATGAGCTGATGAAGATTTTTAATCATTATTTTCTGTGATAAAAAAATTGTTCAAAAGGCTCTGAGCACTATTGGACTTAACTTCTAAGGTCATCAGTCCCGTAGAACTTAGAACTATGTAAACCTAATTAACCTAAGGACATCACACACATGCATGCCCGAGGCAGGATTCGAACCTGCGACCGTAGCAGTCGCGCGGTTCCAGACTGTAGTGCCTAGAACCGCTCGGCCACCTCAGTCGGCTCTGTGATAAAAAAATTTCATATGTGGCGATAACGATTTTAATAATCGTCAGTTCAATATGTTCAAGAGTTCAATATTTTGCTATTGAGTGTCAAAAGTAATTCTAGGCGCGCAGTCCGGAACAGTGCGACTGCTACGGTCGCAGGTTCGAATCCTGCCTCGGGCATGGATGTGTGTGATGTCCTTAGGTTAGTTAGGTTCAAGTAGTTCTAAGTTCTAGGGGACTGATAACCACAGCAGTTGAGTCCCATAGTGCTCAGAGCCATTTTTTTTGTCAAAAGTAATTGATGTAAGTAGTTTTTCCCTAACACTTTTTGCTAGTGGAAGCGGAAAGGAGATAGCTAGTAGGTACAGGGCACCCTCTGAGATGCACAGACCGTACAGTGGATTGTGGAGTATGTATTGAGATGTAGATGTAAGAAGTGAAGGGTTAGCAATAAGTAGCATCCTCGCTTATATCATGACATAAATTTTTTGATGGTAACACAAATAGATGTAGCTAAGACGATAATGTAGTGTTACCGGTACATTGATGATTCCATTTTATTGTTGGAAGGGAAAGTAAATTAAATCAAGGATATTACTGCAAAGCTTAGTGTCTTTCACCACAAATTGAAATTTGCTGTTCAATATGAACATAAGGGGTAGTCAATTTCCTTGACTTCACTGTTGCTAAAAAGATGGCTGGCGTAAAATCAGCATTAGAAGAAGCCAACTTGCATGGATCTTATTACAACTTGTATATCATGGCATCCAATTACACACAAGATGACATATTTTCGTTCCTTAACTGACAGGTTGCTTAAATTACCATTAATTGAGGAGGACAGGAAGAATATCTTAGTCATTCATAAGAAAGGGTGCCGTAAGCTGTGCCTACAAGGGCGAAGTAGTCACTAGAATGTATCAAAACAATAAAACATAGCATACAGGGAGACCAGATATCATTTCGTTAAAACGGTAACATCAGGCAAAAAAAAAAATATTTTAAATGCCAGCTGAATACAGAGGAGGATCGTCAGATAGAATGGTGCAACAGTTTTGGAGACTAAGAATAGCCTTCACACAAGAGTGTCTGATGTGTATGCGATTAAATGCAGCGACTGCCAGGAATGGTATATGGGAGACTGGCAGAATTTGTGAGATCTGATTTAAAGAATACTTCACTAAGAAATATGAGACAACATATGGAGATCATCTAAGTAAACTATCCAATCGGTAGGACCAACAGACATACATCTTGACGGTTTACACTTGGCGCCTAAGAAACGTTTTTTGAACATCTCAGAGGGACCTGAAATGTGTGGAAACCACCTGTAAGAACCAGGTAAATCATTCTCTAGCCTGACTTCGAGAATTCAGTACATTTAGAGAATTCTGACGACGTACTCAGAAGGCCTAACCAGCAGCAGCTGTCCAACTTTGCTGCAGTCCCATTCGGCGGAGGAGAACTTTGCCAGGTTGCCGCACTTGTGACAACGTGGCTGAGTGAAAAAAATGGCTCTGAGCATAATGGGACTTCACATCTGAGGTCATCAGTCCCCTAGAACTTAGAACTACTTAAACCTAACTAACCTAAGGACATCACACACATCCATGCCCGAGGCAGGATTCGAATCTGCGACCGTAGCGGTCGTCCGGTTCCAGACTGTAGCGCCTAGAACCGCTCGGCCACACCGGCCGGCCGTGGCTGAGTCGTGGCGTGGTCACAGGCAGACAGAGCCCAAATTACACAAGTAATGAGCACAACCTCAGATGCCCTGCTATGAAAAATGTGTGCAATATCTAAATTGGTCCCTAGTCTTAAATCAATTGTGTTACATGTTTAACACAATATCTGTGTTACATTTGCACTGCGCACTATCGGTGCTTTTCCTTCCTCCTCCCAGTTTCCTGCCGTCCCTACCCGTCAGCCGTGGTCTGTGGGTCTGTATGATGCAATGTATGTTTATTAATTAGCTTGATGCCTTGGAATGTTGACACAAATGTACACGAGTGCCCTTTGTTTTATTTTACAGCTTATGACTATCATGTTTTTGAAGAATTTTCACGTCTCACAATTCGTGATTCATCATGTACAAGTTTGCGAGCCTTAAATTATAAAGAACACCAGTCTATAATACTGTCTCCTTATTCAAGTTAAATTTTTAATATTTTTTTTAATTTCAAATAATTTGGATCTATGTTATCTACAGCAATAGAATTAACAATTCATTCAATTTTATTTTTCAGTCTGAAGATGATCATTAAATGTCATGGGAAGTATGGCTAATTGCAGGTGAGCCCGTTATAATAATTATTTCAATACGTCGATACAACTGCAGCTTCTCTAGGTGCATTACGTCATCAGTTACTGAAATCTAAAAATTTATAAGAGAAATAAGATACGGGTGCTACTGGATGTTTTTTTATGAAAGTTTCACATTATTAGTGTGTGACTGGTTTCTTTATTGTTTACTTATTCAGGAAATTTATGTTGTCGCGGGGTTTATCATATGCTGTTATTTTACAGATGCCTAGTGGCGGGAGTAAAGAGGGGAGGGGGAGATAGTCAGTTGGTATAGATAGAGGGAAGTTGTAATTCCACCAACCAATCGACTATCGGCCATCGACTGTCTCACTATGAGATCACATAGAATCGATTCTTGATGTGTTTACGTCCACAAACGTAAAGAATATTGTTTGTGCGTATTCGCGTGTTTCTTATTCTCAGACATGCCTAGGTTGTGTGTTAATTCGCTAGATCTTTTCTTTTTATCGACCGTCAAAAAGTCGTGCGAGTTGTATTCTGAATCAAAGGTAGATGAGGTTAAGTGTTGGGCACCACAAAACAACTGCTCACCTAGCACCCACTACTTAAGAGGTTGGTTGCATGGAACCCACCCATCTATGCCATTTGCCGCACCAAAGTTATAGATGGCACCTGGAGACCACATTACATATTTCTACTCTAGTTTAATAAAAGTAAAAGGAATCTGAAGCAAATCAAAGAACACAGCCTCTTATTAATTTTTCGAGTCTGCAGTTCGTCCAGTTCCAAATCGACCAACGGAATGGACACTGAAAGATGAAACAGACAAACCAACATAACATGAAGATCGTGAAGACCTTGCGTACACGCCTTCTGCAGCGCCGCTACGACCACAGCCATTGTCGCCGGCAGAACTGAACGATCTTGGAAGATATTCACGTCTTTCAAAGGGGCAAGCAGAATTATTTGGGTCTCGTCTTCAAGAAAAAAACCTATTACAACGAAACACTGGTATTATATTCCGCATACGACACCTTGGACTTTCGACTTTTTCCTCAATGACAGAGAGTTTGAATTCTGTAATGACATTAATGGGCTACTTACAAAATTTTTGATGATTCGTAAACCAGAAGAATGGCACCTATTTATAAATTCATCAAAGGTTAGTCTCAAATGTGTTTTGTTACATAAAGGAAACGGAAAACCTTCCATATCAGAGGACCATTCCATTTCGTTAAAGGAATCAGCTGCATCACAATTTCATGTGTCTAATTTTGAATGTACAGTAGCCTAGTTGTTTCTGAGGCTACTAGATGGCGATCGTAGCAACACCATGTTTACTTGCCCACACTTTCTAACGTGGCCACCTCAGTCTTGTTGCAACCCTTGTTCACTAAAGTACGAGCTGCCCTTAGCGGCTCGCCATCTTACAACTATTCATGACGTCGCTTTTCCGGCTTAGATCTTTTTTAATATGTGACTTGTAAGTACTGCATCTTTTTCCAGTCAGTACAAACTTTAATTTTATTAATGTATTATATACTTAATATGTTTTAGAACAGTTAGTCTAATTCTGAAGACGACGATCATAGTAGCGTCGAAACCGGGTCAATTTTGACTTAATATTTATGACCGAGAGCTTATTTGTTCTAATATATTTCTGGTTTCATTTTCGCTACCAGCGTATGTGATTTAGTAAAGAACACATACTTTCACCTCGCGACGAAACACAAAGCTCGAATTTGTTGCGCTGCGTTACTGATACAGATAAAGAGGGAAATACATCAATGTTATGGTGCACAGTTGGTTCCTCGTGATAAGAAAACAAAAACAGCATATTTGCACGTTAGAGAAGAAATACACCGCTCTCCCTACATAACAAACAAAAAGGCAGCACCTACAGCTCTCTGCTAGTCATTACTAGGTTATCCTCTTGTCCCGGAGACGAGGTCCGGGCACTTCGTCTCGGATAATAATGCCTTATGTCCTTGTCACTGTTCCTGTGTTGATCATTAGACATTCACTCTGATGTTACCTTCTCATGCCTGGTAGAAATCAGCTGCGAGGTGGGTTCAAGAACATACTGCCCAAAAATTTAGCATAGACTGCCGACAGCGTGAGTGGTGCTGAAGACGAATAAAACATTGCGGTAGAAAAGCCTAATGATCAAGAGTGCTCTTGTCACTGTCGTGGAACAGATAAGATATCGACATTCCTTTGATCCATTTCACTACATTAGCGTTAGTGCGAGGGAAAACATCTCGTCTGGGAACAAAAGGGACTGAGTGTCCACCGCATGTGAGGCCGTGCAAAGAAGAAGGGCAAGTATTTTTCTTATCAACAACCACACCTCCACAGAAGATCAACATTCCATGCGATGTGCATCCGTACCTAGAAGACTGCACTGTCGGCAAAGTAGAGAGTCTGCCATAATAATGGCATGGAGCCTATGCCGCGTCATATATTTTGGATTGACCGTCAGGTACCAGGTCGTCCGGGCGTTCGAGTCAAGTAGGGAGTGGTGTACTGCACGGAAGCTCCGGATCACGCTATCGCAGGTTGACATCGTTCGATCACATTACGGTTATGTCCTCTAATAATCAGACAGTAAACGTCATACGCCGTAGGGGTCTTAGAACGTGGGAGACCGGCATGTAAGTGCAGTCAGTGGGATAAAGACTTGTCAGAAATCGATGAGGATGTATGCGCCACTGCAGTGGGCGGTAGTCGGGATGGGGGAACCAGTCCTTCGATCAAGTGTGCTTTAAGCTGTTCTGAAGTCGGGTCCACAACATTATCATCGTACTGACACTCGTACTTGAACGTTGACGAACCGCCGTCGCTGGATGGTAAGGTGAATATATCATATCGAACTTCTAGTATCAGACCCGTGCTCACTGAAAAGCCAAAGACCGCCATCCGCATGTGTGCCTTCATCTTTGGAATTGGTAAAATGGCAGACAAGTGAGCAGTTCTGGACGATAGGGAAACGTTCACATAAGCAATCCTTTGAATCAGTAGACTGCGTCGGAAGCTCGTGCGTTTCGCTTGAAGAAGTTGGATATAGTTTATCACCACCGTTCTCCTCAAGTCACAACCGGCCGAAGTGGCCGTGCGGTTCTAGGCGCTGCAGTCTGGAACCGCGAGACCACTACGGTCGCAGGTTCGAATCCTGCCTCGGGCCTGGATGTGTGTGATGTCCTGAAGTTGCGTCCCATAGTGCTCAGAGCCATTTTGAACCTCAAGTCACATCTCCAAATTTTTAAGTGTATCTTGTAATCGGAACGGGACCACACTTCCTTCCGGGAGACCTCTGCGTATTCCCACTGCTCCGAGCTTTTATAAATTCATATGGCTGCACACGGCAGCTCAAGATCTGGCAGTTCATTCCTCCGTCCGTTGAACTTCGTCACTCGATCGCACCAAAGGTACCGGATCGTCTGCTTACCCTAGGCATGTGAACAAGACCTCTCAACACAATTCCTGCCAGCCACCACTGCAGCTGATGTAACAGTGGCTCGAGGGTGTTGGCGTTCAGAATCACTGGCAGCGGTCATCCCAAGAATACTGATTAGAAGATGGTAACTGAACGTGCTACGCACCCACTGATCATCACTGGTGAAGCAGACGCAAGACACTGTAGATGAAGGTCAGGAGATAGGTCATCCGTTCCAGCACCGTCTCAAGGTAGTCGCGTTTCATACTATCAAAGAGGTGTTCGAAGTCCACCGCTCAGGTGACAAGCCTCTGCCAGGACGATGACGTCTCTATAGCCTTCCCCGGGTTCGTTTCCCGGCGGAGTCATGGATTTTCACCTGCCTCGAGATGACTGGGTTTCTCTGTTGTCCTCATCATTTCATCATCATTCATGAAAGTGGCGAGATTAGACTGAGCAAAGGTTGGGGATTTGCGTCTTATCACGGCGCAGTTGAGCGCCCCACATACCAAACATCATTATCATCATCTATAACCTTCGAGCTCCATCTGAATCTTACTGTCACCACCGAGGCACGTTAGGTCCAAGGAAACAATTCGACGCAGGACGCATCGAATGCGAGCGGCTACATTTCGGGTAAGGAGTTTGAAGTCACTGTTAAGCATACTGAGAGGGCGATAATGTTAACGCCTCTGTCGCCCAACCGCTTGGGAATAAAGAGAAGGAGGCTTTCGACGAATTCAGGTGACAGGGGCACTGGGAGTCAACAGTTTCTGATACATCGTTACCCACTGGGGAGCCATAAGATCGCTGAATGTGCGGTAGAACTCTAGAGGGAAGCCATCCTGGCCTGGTCCTTTGTTGGCAGCCCCTTTGAGATGAGCTTTTTCAATGTCAACAGGACTGTTAGCTTCACCGCAGCCTCTCCATCGGGAACACCAGTCAGCGGACGGAGAACGTCGTCCGTCGCTGAGGCCTCATGATCCTCTGCTTCATACAGCCGCCGGTAGTGATAAACAAATGCATCTGCAATATCCATTTGGGCCGTCAGGCGTCGGTCTTCTTGCATGTCGAGGGTATGTGACAATGTTCTCTGGGATTGCGGGTTTTCGTGGATGATATGATCCATGGATGGGGGTTCGCCTCCAATCCAATCGTGACAACGCACATGTTCGAGAGTATCCTGCGTCATGTGAACGTGATCATCTTCGCCTTTATCCACCGTACTTCCACGTGATGTGCATCAGACGGCGCTAGGGCGGAGATCTCCTGTAGCAGCGTGCAATTGTACTCCAATGTTGGGCGACAACGTATTGTTTCTTTGGCGTATTGGATCAGCGTGCGTCGGAAGGCGGGCTTGGCGCATTCTAGCCGCCACCTGAGCGTGGACGGATATGATGGTAGGCGTCTGTCTCCATTCCTTTGTTGTCAGCTGCTTGCACTCTGGTTCCTCGAGAAACGCGATATACATATTACGTAAGTCCCGTACACGCGGCATCTTCTTCCGCGATAAGGATAATGTGCAGACGTGAGCAACATGGTCAGACAGTGCCGCCGGCCATAGCTCCACATCAAGCGTCACTGCCGTATGTCCTAGGGAGACGTAGACACCTTCAAGACGGCTCGCCGAGTGGCTAGTGACATAAGTGAAGTATGAGACGCCAAGTATCTACGAGGTACAGTTCATTTACGAACAATCTGGTTCAATTCTGCACACGTGGTGCAGTATGGCATTTGGTCCTTTTGGGATAACAGACAGTTGAAGTCGCCTCCGAGGACGATGTATTTATAACGGACTCCAAATAATGGCACTACCTCTATACAACTCTGCCTTTTGTCTTCGTTTACCAGCACCAGGGGGAGCATATACTTTGATGATCCTGACGCCACGAAAAGCCTCCTTCAGGAGTATGGCAGTCCCACAGTCGTTATGCAGATACAGCGTACAGTAGATGTCGTACACGCAGATAGAAGAGAGCAGATTAATTTAAGCTACAACCGTCAGATCTTTTCGTTAGCTTTGACGTTGTAACATTATTTTCAAAAGTACCTCTGCAGGACACGTTAGAGCTTATCGGCAACCAGTTTTAGAAAGGCACTGTGGCGTTGTTTAAACATTTGTTTACCTCTTATTCAAAGAGAGCAAGTGGACGGTGTCGACATGGGAAGTCCTCTATCTCCCATGGCAGCCAACTATTTTATGGAATAATTGGAAGTAAAAACATTGCAGTCCGCATGTCTCAAATCTCCCAGCTCCTGTCGGTGTGTAGACGATACATTTGTGGTGTGGCCCAATGGAATAGAGATATTATCTGTATTTCTCCGGCATCTGAACTCGCTCCATCCCAATAAACAATTCACAATGGAAATGAAAAACAATGGCAAAGCCATAAAGTCAGAAGAAAAGCCGATAGTATACTGGGGCATAGTGTCCATCGCAAATCAACTCATACATACGGAGGCTACAAGTTGTCATCGCCCTGCGCAATGCAGTAGTGTCTTACGGTCTTTGGTGCATAGAGCACATGTGGTTTCAGATACCAACAGTGTACCTGGTGAGCTACATCATCTAAGGACGGTATTCCAACAGAATGGATATTCCGATAGACAGACACGCCATGCATTCCATTCCAAGCAATTTCAAAGCAGGGTTGTAAATGAAGATGCTGTAGAATCCACTGGAACTGCGTTCTTGTCATATTTTCTACATCTACATGTATACACTGCGAGTCACATTTAAGTGCCTGGCAGAGCGTTCATCGAACCACCTTAACAATTCTCTATTATTCCAATCTCGTATAGCGCGCGGGAAGAACGAACACCTATATCTTTACGTACGAGCTCTGATTTCCCTTATTTTATCATGGTGATCGTTTCTCCCTATGTAGTACGGTGTCAAAAATATGTTTTGGCATTCGCCGGACAAAGTTGGTAGTTGTAATTTCGTGAGAAGATTGCGCCGCAACGGAAAACGCCATTGTTTCAATGATGTCCACTCCAAATCGTGTATCATTTCAGTGACTCTCTCTCTTCTATTTCCCGTTAATACAAAACGTGTTACCCTTCTTTGAGCTCTTTGGATGTACTCCGTCAGTCCTATCTGGTAAGGATCCCACACCTCGCAACAGTATTCTAAAAGGGGACGAACAAGCGTAGTGTAGGCAGTCTCGTTAGTAGATCTGTTACAGTTGCTAAGTATCCAGCCTGTAACACCATAGCTCTAATGCTGTGCTGATTTATTTTGCTTTTGTTTCATTTAATGTTACATTGCTGTGCTTCTGTAAATGTGTTTGTTTGAATAGGTAACACAAAACTGTATACTCCTTTCTTAGTTAATACTTTGAAATCATGATTTGATTGTATGCTGTGTAGCATATCTCTCGTTTAAATGCTTTGACCCATTTGGAGGGAACGAAACTTACTGTATATAATTGTAATTTTGTGTGAATAATTTTTTGTAGAAATGTCTATATGTGCAAATGTTCTGTTTTGTTTAAAATGGTTGTTTACTGTTATGTAAATTGCTGATCCTCACTTAGGGCTCTTAGTTATTCTATATGTAAAAGTTCTTGTGGTTCCCCTCGGGAACGGAACTGTGTAGCGCGCGCAAATTGTGGTTGGCCTAGGTGGAAAAGGTGGAACTGATAAGTCAGTCGGGAACGAGCCAGCAGTCGGGGACGAGCCAGCAGTCGGGGACGAGCCAGCAGTCGGAGACGAGCTACGAGTCCGTGCACTGCCATGTAAAAGGTGCATATGGTGCTAGTTCTGAGAGAGGCTTTTCCTGCTACTTTCCAATGCCTCGGATGGATGGATAAATAGCTGGAACTATTCTGGAATTTGTATCTGTCGTCGCCACCAAGAAATGACAGAGTCCAGCAATTCAGTCTGCGAATCCACCTACCAACATGCAGTTGCCACCACGTTGCGCAATCACTGTAATGTAATACTATAATGATGTACTGTGAAGGATCAGCTTAATGGAGGTGTTATTGTGCTCAAATATAAGGTAATTTATATCTGAATTTATGTACCAACCTTGATTTTTCTCCTCATCATAACACCTCTCAGGTTCCTTTCCGTTTGAACTAAAGTAATCACCGAGTGTCCCTACTGAAAGAACTTTTATGACCAATGTTATGCTAATTAATGCCTCTTGAACTTAGTAAAAAGAAAGTTAAAGTTAATGTGGCAAGAGAGTGAGTTAAAGTAAATGTTGTTTGCTGGAAATAATTTTCCTATTAAAACTGTTTATTAAAGTGCTGTTGCCAACTGCAAAATTAAAAGTTCGTAAGACTGAGGCTTCTAAAGTTTTGCTTAGCTAATGATCACCTTGATATCTGTAGTAAATTCTAAAAGGTGAGCCAGTTTCTTGCAATTTTGTTAACATTGTGTTTCTATGTAGTAAAAGTGAGAAAGCTGCTGTTGTGAAACGTTATACAATCTTGTTTGCTAAGTGTTTGTCTCTCTTGTGTTCATATTAACAGTATAAAGACCACTCAGTTTGTGTAAGACCTGAAAGTGATAGTGTTTTTCTGTACCTGTTACAATTTTGCAAATAGTTTGTGCTGCTCCAACTGTTAGTTTCACTCTCACCGTAAACATATGAGTGTGTCAGAGTTCATTGCACTCGCTTGTGGTCAAGTATAGGTTGTGTTTACCCATTAGAGTTACTAATAACTATTTTCTTGAACGAGAATGTTAACCATTCTCTTGCCTAGTTAGGCTGGCGACCGTTTTCCATTATCAATTAAACAGTACAGATAGGCAATATTTTGTTTATCACTGTTTAATTATTCACGTAATTCTGACTTTCACTTCCGATAAGCCACCCCCATTAGGAATAACACGGTCAACACAACAAAATTCCTCTCAGAGGGTAACACTGCTCTGTTGCTTTATACCATAATTACTACAACAAAATAATTCTGTTTTGCAAACTGCCTCCAGCTTCGAGGTTATGGTATAGCAGTAGCAGACGGGAGTGTTATACGTGGCTTTTCCGTGACAGGACTAGTTTGTTCTGTTAGGGCATAATACGTGATAAACCAAATTTGGTATTTCATAGTATAAGCTACGTAAATACGCTGTTGGAGTGTTATAAGCCAATAAAATGCAGTCTTTGGTTGGTCTTCCCCACAAAGTTTTCTGTGTGTGCCTTCCAAATTAAGTTGTTCGTAATTGTAATTCCTAGGTATTTAGTTGAATTTAGGGCCTTTAGATGAGACTGATTTATAGTGTAACCGATATTTAACGGATTCCTTGTAGCACTCATGTGGATGACCTCACACTTTTCGTTATTTAGGGTCAATTACCAATTACATATAACTTTTCCAAATCGTTTTGCAGTTTGTTTTGATCTTCTGATGACTTTATTAGTCGATAAACGACGGCGTCATCTGCAAACAAACTAAACCGGCTGCTCAGATTGTCCCCCAAATCGTTTATACAGATAAGGAACAGCAAGGGGCCTATAACACTACCTTTGGGAACGCCAGAAATCACTTCCATTTTACTCGATGACTTTCCGTCAATTACTACGAACTGTGACCTCTCTGACAGGAAATCACAAGTCTAGTCACATAACTGAGACGATATTCCATAAGCACGCAGTTTCACTAAAAGCCGCTTGTGTGGTGCAGTATCAAAACCCTTCTGGAAATCTATAAAAACGGAATCAGTTTGAAATCCCTTGTCAATAGCACTCAGCACTTCGTGCGAGTAAAGAGCTAGTTGTGTTTCACATTTTGGTGGCATATCTTGAAGAATAGAATGCGTGTTTTTTGCCACCAGCAAATCGAGGAGTTTATTGTGCTCGGTCAAAGGAGACCTTGGCCTTCGGAAACGCAGCGTGTATAGGATCTCATGTCAATGTGGAAAATCTTATATTGGACAGACATTCCGAAACGTGCAAGAACGTTGCGTCGAATACCATCGTCACACACACCTGGGAGAACCTGATGTATCAGCGGTAGCGCATCATTGCTTGAACCTGGGGCGTCGTATGTTTTACGAAAATAAGGAGGCCATACATACTCTTACGGCGGACAATCTTATCAACAGGGATGAGGGTTTTCAATTAAGTGCCGCCTACAATCCAGCACTGGCTGCTGTTAAATCAAAACAGGGAAAACAAGAACTTACGATTCTTGGCGCGACGCAACGTATTGCTGGGATTTAATTCAGCTTTTAACCACAGAAGCACCCGGCAGCACAGTCATTGCCCACAGCGCACCCGCAGAAGGCCTTTCTGTGGATCTTATCAGGGGACAGCAGGAGCACCGCTTTCCTCCAACTGCGCGTGTTGCCTGCTCCCGGCCTGACAAATTTCGACGCCGCAGCGTGATTAAAGACAGTCGCGCCTTGCCGCAGGCACAGAAGCAACTATCACCACCTGAAGATGTCGAGCAGGTGCATCGATGAAATACTGTGCGACTTACTCAAAAAGATCCGGCGGTAAACCCGAGGAATGCATTTGCAGGGCGGTACATGTTTGGAAAGTTCAATGTGAATAGCCGCGCCTCGTTGAGAGCGGGATATTTGATGAAGTGAGCTCATTTTTCAGGCGTATGGCTAATCACTTTTCCATTGGCGCTCAGCACAGTAACCACCATTTCGGCCGGAACCTCGAACAGTAATTCGCAGAGACGATAGCCCTCCGTCCGACCACCGCAAGTTTCACCTGCACATTACTTTTATGTTCGTCCTAATTACGAGCTAAATCTCTGAAGTCAAAGAAAATAAAACATACACTACTGGTCATTAAAATTGCTACACCAAGAAGAAATGCAGATGATAACCGGGTATTCATTGGGCAAATATACTGTACTAGAACTGACATGTGATTACATTTTCACGTAATTTGGGCGCATAGATCCTGATAAATCAGTACCCAGAACAACCACCTCTGGCCGTAATTACAGCCTTGATACGCCTGGGCATTGAGCTTGGATGGCGTGTGCATATAAAGCTGCCCATGCAGCTTCAACACGATACCACAGTTCATCAAGAGTAGTGACGGGTGTATTGTCATCAGCTAGTTGCTCGACCACCATTGACCAGATGTTTTCAATTGGTGAGAGATCTGGAGAATGTGCTGGCCAGGGCAGCAGTCGAACATTGCCTGTATCCAGAAAGGCCCATACAGGACCTGCAACATGCGGTCGTGCATTAACCTGCTGAAATGTGAGGTTTCGCAGGAATCGAATGAAGGGTAGAGCATCGGGTCGTAACACATCTGAAATGTAACGTCCACTGTTCAACGTGCCGTCAATGCGAACAAGAGATGTCCGAGACGTGTAACCAATGGCACCCCATACCATCACGCCGGGTGATACGCCAGTATGGCGATGACGAGTACACGCTTCCAATGCGTGTTCACCGCGATGTCGCCAAACACGGATGCGACCATCATGACGCTGTAAACAGATCCTGGATTCATCCAAAAAAATGACGTTTTGCCATTCGTGCACCAAGGTTCGTCGTTGAGTACACCATCGCAGGTGCTCCTGTCTGTGATGCAGCGTCAAGGGTAACAGCAGCCATAGTCTCCGAGCCGATAGTCCATCCTGCTGCAAACGTTGTCGAACTGTTCGTGCGAATAGTTGTTGTCTTGCAAACGTCCCCATCTGTTGACTCAGGGATCGAGACATGAATGCACGATCCGATAAAGCCATACGGATAAGATGCCTGTCATCTCGCCCTCTAGTGATACGAGGCCGTTGGGATCGAGCACGGCGTTCCGTATTACCCTCCTGAACCCACCGATTCCATATTCTGGTAACAGCTATTGGATATCGACCAACGCGAGCAGCAATGTCGCGATACGATAAACCGCAATCGCGATAGGCTACAAACCGACCTTTATCAAAGTCGGAAACGTGATGGTACGCATTTCTCCTCCTTACACGAGGCATCACAACAACGTTTCACCAGCCAACACCGGTCAACTGCTGTTTGTGTACGAGAAATCGCCTAGAAACTTTCCTCATGTCAGCACGTTGTAGGTGTCACCACCGGTAGCAATCTTGTGTGAATGCTCTGAAAAGCTAATCACTTGAATATCACAGCATCTTCTTACCGTCGGTTAAATTTCGCGTCTGTAGCACTTTATCTTCGTGGTGTAGCAATTTTAATGGCCAGTTGTGTAGATTACGTTCTCCATGAAAGACAGCAAGAATTATTCCACAGGTACAGCTTGTTATAAGAACAGTTCAATGTCGGTTCTTATAACAAGCTGTACCTGTTGAGTAAATATTGGTGTCTTGGATGAAGGACTTAATCAAAGTCATTTGACTTGAGCGTTTTGGTTCATAATATGTGCTTGTAATTTTAATGTAATGTGACTTTATTCCTTCTGACGAAGATATCCCTAATGATACTGAAACTTCCTCAATGCTTATTACAACTAACATTGTGCAACCGATTGGCTGTACACATCACTTATTGAAAGTTTGTTTACGGTTACTGCTGTCAGCCATGTTTAAAATTTTCTTATGCCTATGCGGATTTGGCTAAAGCGTACTACAATAATAACAGTAAGTCTCCGATTATTTAAGGAATCGAACTCTCACCAATAAAACAGCTTCAAAAATGTGATTTCATTAAATGAGTTAATGTGTTAAATATCTAACGTTAAGCATTTAAGTGAGAAGAAACTTCGGAAATGCTTGAAAACATGTTTTAAAGTTTTGTTGGTAATCGCTAAGCTCTCTCATTATGAAACACTGTATAAGTATAGTACAGGTAATTTGTACCCCATTTCACGTAGGAGCTAGTTTTTCGCACATGTCGGTCTTTACGAATCCATATCTTCTGAACTACGTGCCGTACAATGACATGTCTTTGCAGGTACTTTCAATGGTATATGCAAATACCGTCTGCAAGATTTGTTGAAGATAGAGTGTATTGAATTGAAACGTCATACCGAATGCTGAAATATTTCTGAAGGAATGTTGTAAGCGATAAACCTTTTCCTTTCATCATTTTGCGTTAAAAAGGTTCGTGAGGATTTGAAACCGTGTATAAAGTTCGTTGGAGGTCGCTAAGTTCTCAAATGCTGGGTAATTTGCGCGTCGTGAACTACGCTGCTCGAGGCACAGAGACAGGTTGTAACCGTAAAACGTGTTTCACTGCGCCGAAGCTTTATCTTAAGATTATACCTCTTCATCAGAAGATTATAAAAGAATTTTAATTTTATTAATTCGATCTGTAACTATTTGAAATATAGAAAATCAAAACTTTGTTGGCCATGGAAGCCATTAGATAGGCAACCTGCAACTTAAAGTGGATGCTCGTGTCCTGAGTTACTTTTTTCGTATGATTCTACATGAAGTTGATGTTAGCATATACCACATTTGCCGTGTCCTCTGAACAAGACACAGCCAGGGCAAAAGCACCACAGGCGCAAAGATGCGAGCCTGGCGCTAGTGCCATAGAGACTCGCCACTTGCGCGAGTTCAACCAGCGCCACGGGTGACGATGAGAATGAAGATATCGACTTCGCTTCGGCCAATTGCCGGCCGAATACAATCAACCAATGACCGGACGACAACGGACAGAAGCCTACTCAGAAGATAGAAGAGCAGCTCTCGCCCACTTGGTTATACACTCCTGGAAATTGAAATAAGAACACCGTGAATTCATTGTCCCAGGAAGGGGAAACTTTATTGACACATTCCTGGGGTCAGATACATCACATGATCACACTGACAGAACCACAGGCACATAGACACAGGCAACAGAGCATGCACAATGTCGGCACTAGTACAGTGTATATCCACCTTTCGCAGCAATGCAGGCTGCTATTCTCCCATGGAGACGATCGTAGAGATGCTGGATGTAGTCCTGTGGAACGGCTTGCCATGCCATTTCCACCTGGCGCCTCAGTTGGACCAGCGTACGTGCTGGACGTGCAGACCGCGTGAGACGACGCTTCATCCAGTCCCAAACATGCTCAATGGGGGACAGATCCGGAGATCTTGCTGGCCAGGGTAGTTGACTTACACCTTCTAGAGCACGTTGGGTGGCACAGGATACATGCGGACGTGCATTGTCCTGTTGGAACAGCAACTTCCCTTGCCGGTCTAGGAATGGTAGAACGATGGGTTCGATGACGGTTTGGATGTACCGTGCACTATTCAGTGTCCCCTCGACGATCACCAGTGGTGTACGGCCAGTGTAGGAGATCGCTCCCCACACCATGATGCCGGGTGTTGGCCCTGTGTGCCTCGGTCGTATGCAGTCCTGATTGTGGCGCTCACCTGCACGGCGCCAAACACGCATACGACCATCATTGGCACCAAGGCAGAAGCGACTCTCATCGCTGAAGACGACACGTCTCCATTCGTCCCTCCATTCACGCCTGTCGCGACACCACTGGAGGCGGGCTGCACGATGTTGGGGCGTGAGCGGAAGACGGCCTAACGGTGTGCGGGACCGTAGCCCAGCTTCATGTAGACGGTTGCGAATGGTCCTCGCCGATACCCCAGGAGCAACAGTGTCCCTAATTTGCTGGGAAGTGGCGGTGCGGTCCCCTACGGCACTGCGTAGGATCCTACGGTCTTGGCGTGCATCCGTGCGTCGCTGCGGTCCGGTCCCAGGTCGACGGGCACGTGCACCTTCCGCCGACCACTGGCGACAACATCGATGTACTGTGGAGACCTCACGCCCCACGTGTTGAGCAATTCGGCGGTACGTCCACCCGGCCTCCCGCATGCCCACTATACGCCCTCGCTCACAGTCCGTCAACTGCACATACGGTTCACGTCCACGCTGTCGCGGCATGCTACCAGTGTTAAAGGCTGCGATGGAGCTCCGTATGCCACGGCAAACTGGCTGACACTGACGGCGGCGGTGCACAAATGCTGCGCAGCTAGCGCCATTCGACGGTCAACACCGCGGTTCCTGGTGTGTCCGCTGTGCCGTGCGTGTGATCATTGCTTGTACAGCCCTCTCGCAGTGTCCGGAGCAAGTATGGT
Organism: Schistocerca nitens; assembly: GCF_023898315.1. Lineage (NCBI taxonomy): Eukaryota > Metazoa > Arthropoda > Insecta > Orthoptera > Acrididae > Schistocerca > Schistocerca nitens. The sequence goes on along the minus strand of NC_064614.1, from coordinate 238,310,029 downwards.
GGGTCTGACACACCGGTGTCAATGTGTTCTTTTTTCCATTTCCAGGAGTGTAGATCACCTTCCAGGGCTGACTTAGACAGGGAATGCCGTTTAGTGAACTTTTAGAAGTGAACAGACAGTTGTTGTAAATAGCATTTGCTATGTACTGCAAAGTTTACCTGAGATTATTTGCACTTAGCCATTTAGGGACTTTTGTGTTGTATTACATGCAGCGTTACAGATTACAATATTCAACAAGACACAAAGATAAGTAAAGATTTTTAACTCAATTGCGCTATTTTGTCACTAATTTGTTGCAGTGTTGAAGAACCTTCGTTCTCCTATCCTGTTACCTGTCCCTTGGGCATAGCTGTGTAATAGTGGCAGGGAGAAATTGCCTTAGCGGTGTACTGCACCAGAAGCCGTTTCACGAACTCACAAACTCGGCCTACCGTAACAACAGTGGCAACTCAGCCTCCACACCAGTAGCGACGAGGCCTTTACAAAAACTGGCGACGAGGCTTTACAAAAACTTTCAATACCTCTATCCTTCTGCTTAAATTATGTTCAGCAAGCTCTGAATAACTTATCGTTGCAGTCACGTTTGGACGTTGTCCAAAAAACTGAACTACGAGGCGTGTTTTTTAAGTAAGTACCGTCTTGCAATTAAAAAAGAAGACGTGTTAAGATATCTCAATAATTTTATTTTTACACGAAAGCCTGTACCTTAATCTACTTTTCTACATAATTTCCGTCAATATTGAGGCACTTGTCATAACGTTGTACCAGTTTTAGAATACCCTCCTCATAGAAGTCTGCCGCCTGACTTGTTAACCACTGCATCACCACAGTTTTGACTTCGTCTTGAAGACGCTGACCGCCCAGGTGTTTCTTCAAGTGCAGGAACAGATGGTAGTCACTGGGCGCAAGATGGGAACTGTACGGAGGATGATCTAGAGCAGGCTGTTCGAGCTCGTGGGCTCCGTTGTGAGCCGCGGAGCGCTCCCTGCTCCAGGGAGCAGTGTCGCTCGCTGTGACCAGTCAAGTGGGCCGGCACGCCGGCACGTGGCACGGCTGGCTGCAAGGCAAGCGTTTTGATGTGCCAGCTGTGTCTTACAAGATCGACAACCTCACACTCTTAGCTGCTAAGACGTGGTGACGTGCTACACCAGGAAATACGATCTTCAGGAAATAAATAAGAAACAAATGTTTTACAAGAAATTGCATACTAAATTTATTGGGCCTCTGTAGTTTGAAATTTTCTTTTCATTGCAAGATCGGAAATGTCAGGCGTCAAAGTGTTCACAGCGTTAATGCGGAGGATGGCCTTCATTGTTGCATCCTGAAGAAGCGATCGTTCCATACTTTATAACTGTTTTCATTGCTCAGAAAAGCTGCTCACATCAAAACGTAGATCCAAACATGCACATGATCTGAGCGGTATTGTTGTGAAGTTTGGGAAATATTTTTTCTGTAATGAACACTACCATCGTGACAAATAAAACGTGTTGTACTACCTCTATTTCAACAAAGTTGAATTTTGCAAATCAATAATCTCCAATTGAAGTTACGATGACAAGTCATCGGTGGAAACTGAAAAAGGAGTGCTGAACACCTTAAGTTCCATTTCCAAACTAGTGAGGTCTCGGAATCGTGTTTCAAACGACGTGATGAGATGCTTTAAGTTTGCTTGGTAATCGCCGAAAGTAGTACCTTCAGGTAGTTTTAAAGAAGCAAGATGATTGAAGAACGTTAGATGTCCATTACTCATCTGCCTCTCAAATAAACGTAACTTTTCCATGAACACTTTGATCTGGTCGTGCATGTCAACGATTAGCTGCCCTTTGCCCTGCAATGACAGATTTAAATTATTCAGATGCATAGTTATGTCAGCTAGGAACGCCAGGTCTGATATCCATTTTATATCTTTCAGACAACGCATTTCTTCCCCTTTCATTTCGAGAAAAGGGGTATTTCCTCACTACTGGCAAAGAAAACATGAAGAACTTTTCCCTGACTCAGCCAACGAACTGTACTGTGGTAAGATATATCCCCATACTCCGCTTCCACATCTTTCAGGAATCCTTTGACGACGCACAAAATTCACACACTTCACGACATCTTTCATTACGCCACCTAGCTCTACTGTTTCAGCACACAGTGCCTCTTGGTGCATTACAGAACACGAACTATGTTGCATGTTTTGATACCCTCCGTATTACGAGTCCGTTTTTAAACATACGTCTACTGGTATGTCGTTCTTAAGCCTGGCTACCAGTTCTCTGCGTGCAACGCCTTCTACCTGACTGTATTTAATTCTGTATATTGTACCTCTTCGCAGAATTCAATACTTTATGACATACAAAACACCGCGGTCGACCATCCCTCTCAATGAATAGAAAGGTATCCTCCAATAGAGGTACAGAGCTCCCGCGGCTAGTCATAGCTGTCATTGAGCATGGATTATTACGGCTGCATGCGGCCAGGAGGCAGTGAGTTCGCTTTCCCCCTCCACGCGGGCTCCGAGCTGCCGCAGTGAGCACTCCGGAGCGCTCCGGCTCCCTGGAGCTCGGTTGGAACAGCCTGATCTAGAGTTTCCCATCGAAAAGATGTGATGAGATCTTTGGTCTGATTCGCCACATGCGGACGGGCATTGTCTTGCAGCAAAACGATGCCCTTGTTTAACTTCCATGGACTGTTGCTTTGATTCTGGTGTGACGTAGGCCACCCATGTTTCATCGCCCTTAACAGTTAGGCTTAATAAATCATCACCGTCGTTGTGGTATCGCTCACGGAAAGTCAATGCACTGGCTAAACGTTTGGTTTTGTGCACATCCGTCAACATTTTCGTTACCCAACTTGTTCACAATTTTCGGTAATTCAAGTGCTCGGTCACAATGCCATACAAAACACTACGAGAAACATTAGGAAAGGCATCCCGCAAGGAGGAAATTGTAAAGAGTCTGTTTTCTCTCACCTTATTGTCCAATTCCAGCACCAAACTTTCATTAACGACCGAAGGACGCCCACTCCGTTGTTCATCATGCACATTTGTGCGGCCATCTTTAAATGCTCTCACCCACTTTCTTACCATTCCATCACTCATAATGTTTTCTCCGTGAACTGCACAGATCTCACGATGAATATCGATCGCTTTTAGGCCTTTAGCACTAAGAAATCTTATAACAGCCCGTACTTCACAGTCGGCGGGACTCATGATTATCGGAGGCATCTTAAACACTCAGTACACATCGTAAACAAGGAAGAATCAGACTGTAATGGCGTCAGTGCGTGGATTAAGGTACAGGCTTTCATATGAAAATAAAATTATTAAGATATCTTAGCATGTCTTTTTTTTAATTTCAAACCGGTACTTGCTTATAAAACGCGCCTTGTATTTTCCTTGGATGTGCTATCGTCAGAATGAGTACAGAAACCATCCGTTTCGCACGTCACTAGACCGATGGATCTAGGGAAAGAAACTGAAGGAACTAAAGCAACTTAGGCAAACTGCGCTAAAACTAACTCAATCTAGCGTTGCCGAAATTTGAACTTACTGCATCCGGCGTTATTATCTCTTGACTACTGCACCAACTCGTTCGGCACCTTTAGAGCATGGCGGTAACCGGAGGGGTCACTTCATTATTCCCACAGATCTCTATAATAATGAAATCAGCTATAATGGCAGAGAAAATGGTCAAAATATCCACTGCCTTCTGTGAAAACAATGGCTGCGCATTACGCAACTGAAAGTCCCCGCTAAGTATATGATCTACATTTTTGTAATCGCATGTAAGATCTGACGCCCGTGCCTTTCTCTGCCGTTACCAAAGTTCTTCCTTGTTAGGCATGCATTGCTCCTTCGCCCAATAGACACGTTATTCCAGGCAGTACTCATACATCAGATGTTATAGCCTGTAAGAGAGAATGTGCTGAACTTGATGATCAAGGACGTGTTGTCGGGTCAAGAACTGTATCGTTGCGTAATAACCAGCTCCACGTGTTAGTAGCTAGAACCTGTCAGCTGTATGATTCTTACCTCGACTATTTACTTCCCGTTGCCCTTCAAACTACTAAATGTTGTTCATATTTTTCCCCTATATGTACACCCAACAGCAAGATCAAGTCACTGATCTGTTAGATTCCTCCACAGTCTGTCCTTCATTACACACCAATGTGTTGGTTCCTTTGCGCAACATACTGAACGTTCACTAGTCCCAAACAACGCGTTAAGGAGTTGTGGGATGGTCCATTGTCATTATTAAAGCAACTTATGTGTTACCACGGAGACCTTTATTCTAACAATACATACGTAAATGTGTTTGCATCAAATCGGTTCGACAGAAGTCACCTTTATGCTGACATGAAATGTTCACAAATACTACCGCAGATGCAAATATTTGTCACTATATTAAGTGAGGCCCTTTTCGTAGGAAGCACGCTTGTGCGATGGCACGCGATTAGATGGTAGTGGCTCCGAATCTGTAGAACCGAATTCGGCTTAGGGTAGTCTAAATTGCCCGAAGCTGGTGAAACCCAGGGGGTTTCTTCTGAATGAAAAGACGTTCGAGGCACTGTGGAGGATTGTTTTTTTGCCAGCAACGTTTCTGTTCATCAGTGACATTGCATCCAGTTTCGGCGAAAGTCTTGGCTGTGACGAGAGTGGACTATCTTAATTTACAGAAATATTGGCTGAAAATGTACAGTTCGGATGTTGGGATTTCTCCTGTTGTTTCAAACACATTGTGTTGGGTAGCTACTGCCAAGTCGTCTGCATGGCCAACGTTCTTGACTGTGTTGAGGAAATATCTGATATTTGCAAATTAAATAAGAGAGGAGCAAAGACGGATCCCTGTGGTAAGCCGTTATTCAGTACGTTTGCACAGCTAGTGTCGTTTCCTGTAGTCGCTGTAAATGTTCTTCCAGCTAACATGGTGTCAATTAATTTTGTTGTTCGTCTGCTTGGGGCAAGTTGTAATACTTTATAAAGCAGTCCATGCCTCCAAACTGTGTCATATGCTGCACTTAGATCAACGAAAGTAACTGATGTTTTCTGCTTCATTTGGTATCCTTCTTCAATGAATGGTGTTAAAGATAAGACTCGTCCAGGGTAGCTCCTTCCCTGCTGGAATCCACCTTGCTCAATAGGAAGATTCTGAAAGGTCGCAGGACTAATCTGATAGTACAGAATTCTTTCAAGGAACTTATAATTAGTGTTCAGTAGTCTACATCTACTTCATACTCCCCAAGCCGGCCAATGATGTGTGGCGGAGAGTACTTTTGGTAGCACTATCTGACCCCTCCAACCCTGTTGTGAATAGTGCATGGGAAGAATGATTGTCGGTAAGCCTCTGTATTGGTTCTAGTTCCTCAAATTTTCTCCTCGTGGTCAGTAAGCGAGATATATGTGGAAGGAAGTATTACATTCATTGGACAAATATATTATACTAGAACTGACATGTGATTACATTTTCACGCAGTTTGGGTGCATAGATCCTGAGAAATCAGTACCCAGAACAACCACCTCTGGCCGTAATAACGGCCTTGATAAGCCTGGCCATTGAGTCAAACAGAGGTTGGATGGCGCGTACAGGTACAGCTGACCATGCGAGTTCAACAAGATACCACAGTTCATCAAGAGGAGTGACTGGCGTATTGTGACGAGCCAGTTGCTCGGCCACCATTGACCAAACGCTTTCAATCGGTGAGAGATCTGGAGAATGTGCTGGCCAGGGCAGCAGTCGAGCATTTTCTGTATCCAGAAAAGCCCGTACAGGACCTGGAACATGCGGTCGTGCATTAAACTGCTGAAATGTAGGGTTTCGCAGGGATCGAATTAAGGGTAGAGCAACGGGTCGTAACACATCTGAAATGTAACGTCCACTGTTCAAAGTGCCGTCAATGAGAAGAAGAGGTGTCCGAGACTAGTAACCAATGGCACCATCACGCCGGGTGATACGCCAGTATGGCGATGACGAATACACGCTTCCAATGCATGTTCACCGCGATGTCGCCAAACACGGATGCGACCATCATGATGCTGTAAACAGAACCTGGATTCATCTTAAAAAATGACGTTTTGCCATTCGTGCACCAAGGTTCGTAGTTGAGTACACCATCGCAGGCGCTCCTGTCTGTGATGCAGCGTCAAGGGTAACCGCAGCCATGGTCTCCGCGCTGATAGTCCATGCTGCTGCAAACGTCGTCGAATTGTTCGTGCAGATGGTTGTTGTTTGCAAACGTCCCCATCTGTTGACTCAAGGATCGAGACGTGGCTGCACGATCCGTTACAGCCATGCGGATAAGATGCCTGTCATCTCGCCTTCTAGTGATACGAGGCCGTTGGGATAAAGCACGGCGTTCCGTATTACACTCCTGAACCCACCAATTCCATATTCTGCTAATAGTCGTTGTATCTCGACCAACGCGAGCAGCTATGTCGCGATAAGATAAAGCGCAATCGCGATAGGCTACAATCCGATCTTTATCAAAGTCGGAAACGTGATGGTACGCATTTCTCCTCCTTACACGAGGCATCACAACAACGTTTCACCAGGCAACGCCGTTCAACTGCTGTTTGTGTATGAGAAATCGGTTGTAAACTTTCCTCATGTCAGCACGTTGTAGGTGTCGCCACCGGCGCCAACCTGGTGTGAATGCTCTGAAAAGCTAATCGTTTGCGTATCGCAGCATCTTCTTCCTGTCGGTTAAATTTCGCGTCTGTAGCACGTCATCTTCGTGGTGTAGCAATTTTAATGGCCAGTAGTGTATGTTGTTCAACTCCTGAAAAATTCTGTCCCGAAATGTCAGTAGTAAATCTTTCCGTGGTACACAACGCCTCTCCTGTAACGTCTGCCAGTGGAGTTTGTTTAGGATCTCCGTAACTCTCTCTCGCCAGCTAAACGATCCGGTGGCGCGCCGTTCTTCGTTGGATGTCCTCTATCTCCTCGATCAGTCCTACCTGATAGGGATCCCAGATAGATGAACAATACTCAGAATCGGGTGATGGTTCAAATGGCTCTAAGCACTATCGGACTTAACGTCTTAGGTCATCAGTCTCCTAGACTTAGAACTACTTAAACCTAACTGTCCTAAGGATATCACACACATCCGTGCCCGAGGCAGGATTCGAAACTGCGACCGTAGCACAAGCGCGGTTCCAGACTGAAGCACCCAGAACCGCTCCCCCATAGCGGCCGGCAAGAATCCTGTGAACAAGCGCCTTAAAAACCACTTATTTCGTGGATGAGTTACATTTCCTTAAGAATCTTCCGATGAATCTGACTCTGGTGTCTGCTTTCCCGACTACCATTTTTATAGGGTCACTCCACTTAAGGTCGCTCGGGATAGTTAGGCCTAGATGTTTTACGGCAGACGTTGTCTCCGGCTGTTTGATATCAATAGAGTAGCTGTGTGTGCGCAATATGTTACATTTATTTACGTTCATGGTCAGCTGCCAGAGACTGCACCATTCATCAATTCTCTGCAGGTCCTCCTGCAAATTCTTACTATCTTCTAGCATTGCTACTCTGATACAGACAACTGTAGAATCTGCAAATAGCCGTATTGAGCAACCGACCCTTTCTACTAGATCATTTAAATATATTGTAAATAGCAACGGACGTATCACACTTCCTTTGGTACTCCGGATATTACCTTTACATCTGTCGATGTTGTTCCGTTAAGAACGACGTGTTGAGTTCTATCTGCAACAAAGTCATGAGTCCAATCGCAAGTCTGCTCCGATACTCCGTAAGCTCGTATTTTGTTCATTAAATGCCAATGCGGGAAGGTGGTGTCAAATGCCTTACTGAACTCAAGGAACACGGCATCAACCTGAGCGCCGTTGTCCACTGAGCCGTGAATCTCATGAGTCTCACAGGATCTCCGTCTGCGAAATCAGTGTAGATTTTTGTATAGCAGATGTTCATTTTCCAAAAAGTCATAATTCTTGCGCATAAAACATGTTCCATAATTCTACAACAGATTTACGGCAACGATAAAGGTCTACAATTGTGTGCATCTGTCTTTCGGCGTTTCTTTAAAATGGGAATGACCTGCGCTTTGTTCGTGTCATTAAGTACCTTTCAAATCGGCCTTTCTTAAAAACGGGAATGACCTGCGCTTTCTTCTAGTCGTTAAGTACCTTTCGTTGCTCAAGCGATCTACCATAAATTACTGCTGGAAGGGGAGCAAATTCTTTCGCATAATCTTTATAGAATCTTATAGGTACCTCATCTGGTCCTGACGCCTCTCCACTACTCAGAGATTGTAGCTGCTTTTCATTTCCGCGATCGGTTATCTCAGTATCTGCCATTTCGACATTCGTACGACGATTGAAAGGAGGAACAGTGTTACGATGTTCCGCGATGAAACAACTTCGGAAGACCGAATTATTTTGGCCTTCTCTCTGTTATATTCCGTTTCGATGCCGGTGTGGTCGCTAAGAGAATGAATAGATGATTTTGACCCACTTACTGATTTTACATACGACCAAAATCTCTTCGGGTTTTTCCATAGGTCGGTAGAGAACGTCTTTCTTTCAAAATCATTGAACGCTTCTCTCATTGTTCTCCTTACGCTCATTTCCGCTTCGTTCAGTTTATGTTTGTCAGCTAGGATTTTAGTTCTCTTGAATCTGAGATGAAGTGCTCTTTGTTTATGTAGCACTTGTCTAACACGGCTATTAAACCATGGTGGATCCCTCCCATCCCTTAAAACATTACTCGGAACACACTTGTATAGGCCGTATTGTTGAAGAAATATACAGGGTGTTTCAAAAATGACCGGTATATTTGAAACGGCAATAAAAACTAAACGAGCAGCGATAGAAATACACCGTTTGTTGCAATATGCTTGGGACAACAGTACATTTTCAGGCTGACAAACTTTCGAAATTACAGTAGTTACAATTTTCAACAACAGATGGCGCTGCGGTCTGGGAACCTCTATAGTACGATATTTTCCACATATCCACCATGCGTAGCAATAATATGGCGTAGTCTCTGAATGAAATTACCCGAAACCTTTGACAACGTGTCTGGCGGAATGGCTTCACATGCAGATGAGATGTACTGCTTCAGCTGTTCAATTGTTTCTGGATTCTGGCGGTACACCTGGTCTTTCAAGTGTCCCCACAGAAAGAAGTCACAGGGGTTCATGTCTGGCGAATAGGAAGGCCAATCCACGCCGCCTCCTGTATGTTTCGGATAGCCCAAAGCAATCACACGATCATCGAAATATTCATTCAGGAAATTAAAGACGTCGGCCGTGCGATGTGGCCGGGCACCATCTTGCATAAACCACGAGGTGTTCGCAGTGTCGTCTAAGGCAGTTTGTACCGCCACAAATTCACGAAGAATGTCCAGATAGCGTGATGCAGTAATCGTTTCGGATCTGAAAAATGGGCCAATGATTCCTTTGGAAGAAATGGCGGCCCAGTCCAGTACTTTTTGAGGATGCAGGGACGATGGGATTGCAACATGGGGCTTTTCGGTTCCCCATATGCGCCAGTTCTGTTTATTGACAAAGCCGTCCAGGTAAAAATAAGCTTCGTCAGTAAACCAAATGCTGCCCACATGCATATCGCCGTCATCAATCCTGTGCACTATATCGTTAGCGAATGTCTCTCGTGCAGCAATGGTAGCGGCGCTGAGGGGTTGCCGCGTTTGAATTTTGTATGGATAGAGGTGTAAACTCTGGCGCATGAGACGATACGTGGACGTTGGCGTCATTTGGACCGCAGCTGCAACACGGCGGCCGGAAACCCGAGGCCGCTGTTGGATCACCTGCTGCACTAGCTGCGCGTTGCCCTCTGTGGTTGCCGTACGCGGTCGCCCTACCTTTCCAGCACGTTCATCCGTCACGTTCCCAGTCCGTTGAAATTTTTCAAACAGATCCTTTATTGTATCGCTTTTCGGTCCTTTGGTTACATTTAACCTCTGTTGAAAACTTCGTCTTGTTGCAACAACACTGTGTTCTAGGCGGTGGAAATCCAACACCAGAAAAATCCTCTGTTCTAAGGAATAAACCATGTTGTCTACAGCACACTTGCACGTTGTGAACAGCACACGCTTACAGCAGAAAGACGACGTACAGAATGGCGCACCCACAGACTGCGTTGTCTTCTATATCTTTCACATCACTTGCAGCGCCATCTGTTGTTGAAAATTGTAACTACTGTAATTTCGAAAGTTTGTCTGCCTGAAAATGTACTGTTGTCCCAAGCATATTGCAACAAACGGTGTATTTCTATCGCTGCTCGTTTAGTTTTTATTGCCGTTTCAAATATACCGGTCAATTTTGAAACACCCTGTATCTTCCTACCTTTCTTAGAATTCCTTGTAGGATCCGTCGTCATAGATGCTGTCATAGCCTTATGATCATTGATACCTTTCTCTGCGTTAACTGATTCGATAAGTTGAGGTCTGTTCATTGTCGTGAGGTCTAAGACGTTGCCCTCACGAGTTGGTTCTCTATCTGCTGAAGGTAATTTTCGGACAAGACATCCAGAACAATGCCATAGGAATCCCTGTCTCTGGCGCCAGTTTTTATGGCAGTCTATACCTGGCAAGTTGAAGTCTCCCCCTATTACAACGGCATGATGAGGAAAATTACTAATTATATTCTGAAAGTTCTGTCTGAAGCGCTCTACAACTACACATCCACCCAGGCGGTGTATAAAAGCATTCGATCACAATTTTTGACTGTTATTTGATACTCAGTTTCGCCAAGATTAATTCACTTTCGGAATCCGTGATAACCTCGTTACATTTGATTGAATTTTTACAGCAATAAACACGCCGCCACCATTGGCGACTAACCTGTTCTTACGATAAATATTCCAATCTGAACCTGGGATTTCGTTGTCACTGACATCTGGTTTCAACCAGCTTTCTGTTCCCAATACTACCTGTGCATTATAACTTTCAGTAAGCGATACTAATTCTGCGACCTTTCCTTGGATGCTCCTGCAGTTTACTAAAATCATATTAATCTTTTCTGTCTCTGATCTGCGAGAGCCAGGATACTTTAATGTCACTGTGGCTGATTTAATAGGCAACTCGTCTTTGATACCAAGGTAGGGGTTCTCTAACCTAAAAAAACAGCATGTGCACGCCACACGTACTCCGCTACGTAGTAGCCGCTTCCTGCGTGTAGTGCGTGCCTGTCCTATTAAGGAGAACCCTAAAATTCTGCACCCGATAGCAGAGGTTGAGAAATTCGCATGCGATACCGACACAGAGCCGTCTGAGCCTCTGATTTAGACCTCCCACTCTGCTCCAAACCAGAGGACCGCCATCAAACCTGGGTAGGATGCTACAAACAGACAGCTCAGCCTATGCAACTGGACGGTAGTTCTTAGGCTGGTAGGATGCCTTGTCGGGCTTCAGTACTCTCATGATTTCTGATTGCTTCATTTTTTTGTGGGATTGAACCAGATATCGTAAGATCAGTGAAGAAATCCGCCAGCCATCTTTTTCCGTAATTCCCGTTATGCAGGAGAAATTATGGGTGAATTCCATAATTTACTGTGTGTTTCAAGGTTTTAGAGTTTTAAGAGCAGCAGAAATTGAAACTGTGTAGGAATTTCTTGATAACTCATGTTGTTCGTTAGTGTTCTTTTTAAACAATGTAAGTTTGCGTCTGATATATCTGTATGAGTTTTATCCGTTGGTGCTCTGGATTTGGACAGTAAATGTGATGCAGTCCTACTAGTTGGTATATGAGTGTTGTCCATTGCTTTGATCCATTATGTTGGCCGGCCGTTGTGGCCGAGCGGTTCTAGGCGTTTCAATACGGAACCGCGCTGCTACTACGGTCGCAGGTTTGAATCCTGCCTCGGGCATGGACGTGTGTGATGTCCTTAGGTTAGTCAGGTTTAGTTCTGAAGAAGTGAAGTTTGTTAACATCGAGTATAGATTTAAGTGCCAGGAAGTCTTCTCTGAAAGTATTTGTATGGAGTGTAGCCATGTATGGAAGTGAAACATGGACGATAAATAGTTCTGACAAGAAGAGAATAGAAGCTTTCGAAATGTGGTGCTATAGAAGAATGCTGAAGATCAGATGGGTAGATCACATAACTAATGAGGAGGTATTGAGTGGAATTGGGGAGAAGAGGAGTTTTTGGCACGACTTGACAAGAAGAAGGGACCGGTTGATAGGACATGTTCTGAGGCATCAGGGGATCACAAATTTAGCATTGGAGGGCAGCGTGGAGGGTAAAAATCGTAGAGGGAGACCAAGAGATGAATACTCTAAGCAGATTCAGAAGGATGTAGGTTGCAGTAAGTACTGTGAGATGAAGAAGCTTGGACAGGATAGAGTAGCATGGAGAGCTGCATCAAACCAGTCTCATGACTGAAGACCACAACAACAACAACAACAACAACAACTCTAGGGGACTGATGACCTCAGGTGTCAAGTCAAAGTGCTTAGAGCCATAATTTGTTTCTCATTAGTTTCTGTCCAACCTGGAATATATTGCTTCCGGTAGCCCCTACGGACTACCTTCTTTGCTGTAACTATCATAGCTCCAACAAGCCTCTCATAGTTTTTTCCTTCTACGGGAATCCAATCAAGTCATTTACACAGATTTTTAGTAAATACACCCCACTTTGCTCTTCTAATATTCCATCTAGGTAGTGGAAAGGATTATACAAATGGGATATTTGTCCTTATTTCAATCAAAATTGGACGGTGGTGACTGTGTGGGAGGTCTTGTAACATTATCCGCGAACCTCGAAGCGGGAAATTTATTTCCATTACTTGTTACAAAGCACAGATCAGGATTATATTCCTGTTTCCAAGCTACTGATAGAAATATTCCGTTATGTTTTGCACCAAACACCAAATATAGGCTAAGCTATTGCCTTCTGTCCAATTTACAGCGGAGCGGCTTCACCATTATCGTCACTTCCATTGAATATGATAGCTGTTAAAATCCATGAGATATCGGGGGGGGGGGGGGGGGGGGGGGGGGCGGATTGACGTGTGGAGCCCAAGAGATAGCTGGTGCATTGTGTAAATTAATTACCGTAAGTTCTCCAATTTTTACTGCAACTTCGTGGATGTCATTGACATCAGATACAGAGCGTATATTTGTATTCTTGATTGGCGATCGTACTTATGTTGTCACTTCATAAGTGCGATGACGCGTTGCTCCTAGTAAGTCAAAGCCAGGATTTTTTTCCTATCTAATTCATTTGCTCTTCATTTTTGGTATATGTTTCCTTAACAGCAACAATGTCGATGTTATATTTTGTTAAAATATTCTGTAATATTTCGGTTTTTGATTTACGTAAGCCTTCAATATTTATTTGATAGATAGCGGTAACAGGTCCAAAGCTTATAGCTGGGAGGTCCTGGTAAGAACCGTCTGAGTCCATGTCTTGCGAAAAATTTATTGTAGCCAGGAGAACTTTGAGATTGTATGGCTGCTTCCGTTTCTTGGCTTCAGATATTTACCTTCAAGGCACTACAGGTACAAACAGAAAACACGAGCTTAAAGATGTGATGAAACATTAAAAAGCAGTATCACATCTCCCATTTCGTAATGCGTATTCAAATACAGAGGTATGTAAACAAGTAGAATACAGCGCTGCGGTCGGCAGCGCCTATATAAGACAACTGTCTTACGCAGTCGTTAGATCGATTACTGCAACTGCTCGTGCAATAGCAGGTCATCAAGATTTAAGTGAGTTTGAAGGTTGTGTTACAGTCGGCGCTCGAGTAATGGAGAACAGTATCTCCGAGGAAGCGATGAAGTGGGAAATTTACCGTACGACCATTTCACGAGTGTACCGTGAATATCAGGAATCCGGTGAAACATCAAATATCCAACATCGCTGCGGTCGGAGAAGATCCTGCAAGAATGGGATCAACGACGACTGAAGAGAATCGTTCAACGTGATAGAAATTCAACTCTTCCACAAAATGCTGCAAAATTCAATGCTGGGCCATCAACAAGTGTCAGCGCGCGAACCATTCAACAAAACATTATCGATATGGGGTTTCGGAGCCGAAGGCCCACTCATGTACCCTTGATGACTGAGCGACACAAAGCTTTACGCCTCGCCTGGGCCCGTCAGCTGTGACATTGGACTGTTGATGACTGGAAATATTTTGCCTGGTCGGACGAGTCTCGTTTCAAATTGTATCGAGTGGTTGGAGTGTACGGGTGTGGAGACAACCTCGTGAATCCATGGAACCTGCATGTCAATAAGGGGCCATTCAAACTGGTGGAGGCTCTGTCATGGGGTGATATGGGCCCCTGATACGTCTAGATACAACTCTGACAGGTGATACGTATGTAAGCATCCTGTCTGATAACGTGCATCCACTCATGTCCATTGTGCATTCCGACGGAGTTGGGCAATTCCACCAGCACAATGCGACACCCCACACGTCCTCAATTGCTACGGAGTGGCTCCAGGAACATTCTCATGAGTTTAAACACTTCCGCTGACCACCAAACTCCCCAGACATGAACATTATTGAGTATATCTGGGATACCTTGCAACGTGCTGTTCAGAAGAGGTCTCCACCGCCTCTTACTCTTACGAATGGACAGTCCTGCAGAATTCATGGAGTCAGTTCCCTCCAGCACTACTTCAGACATTAGTCAAGTCTACGCCTCGAAGTGTTGCTGCACTTTTACGTACTCGCAGAGGTCCTACATGATATTAGGCAGTTGCACCAGTTTCTTTGGCTCTTCAGAGTTCAAAAATGGCACTGAGCTCTATGGGACTCAACTACTGTGGTCATCAGTCCCCTAGAACTTAGAACTACTTAAATCTAACTAACCTAAGGTCATCACACACATCCATGCCCGAGGCAGGATTCGAACCTGCGACCGTAGCAGTCGCGCGGTTCCGGACTGCGCGCCTAGAACCGCGAGACCACCGCAGCCGGCGCTCTTCAGAGTATACCGTCCTTGTACCACATATATCTACGTATTTCTAGTGGTACTTTTTCCAGGAGGGCCGGTAACAATTATATCAGAATTTGTACGTGTCTTTTACTCACTCAGCTTTCTTCGACGAAAAAAGGATCCTCAGTGGCTCGAAAATGCACATTCTTCGAAGAAAGGATCTATAGTTCTGATACCGCATGAGAACCGAGGGATGGAATTCCGTGTGCCTTGCGCAGACCCACTGGTTAGTCTGCTGGTGAAGTAGAACATGATAGGATGGAAGCTGTCTGTGCACAAAATACGTACAACGCTGGTCTGCCTCATTCCAGGGGCACTCGCGTTTTCTCTGCAGCTAAGTGGATTATGAGCAACAGCTACCACATCATTTACTTCTTTCACTCCACTCGTAGCTGGCTTGTTTCTTTCCCTCAGCCTAGCATTATTCCAGTGCCTTTCCAACAGCAATTCAATTGTTTTCTTCGCGTTCTTCTTGATTCCTGTAGCGAAATAGCTTATTTATTTCATCTTACTTAGGAGAAGATATTTATTTTTCAAATTGTTCAGACGTGAATGACGCAGGAAGAATAAAATCTACATCTATTCTGTGACTCTTCTATGACGGTATCCTGATGGTGGAACACTCATTCCTCTTTTTCCGGAAGTGACGTATTCCGTTCATTGGCTCTGAAATTACAAACTTCCACATACGACAGCAACTGATTTCATGTTCAAAGTATATGTTCTGAAAATTAAATTACGTGAAACTACTCATCGGATTTTGAAGAATAAAACGCAGTTGATGATGTCTCTTGCGGAACCAGGATACTAGCAGCAGAAATTACTGTCATTCTACACTGACGGACACAAAATCCCAGGGAGGACTTGTACTCAAGTTGGTAGGTGTGGTTTTACATATGAAAGATGACGCCGCTTCAAATTTCGCGCCAGTCGATAGTAGCACCACTGTCAATCGGTAAATTTGATTTGCTTTAAATACACTCTGTAATGGTCGTGAACGTTAGTTCCCTTTTGGCACTGCGTCTGCAGCAGCAATTCGAGCAGCAGTTATCACCAGAGAGACACAACGAACTGTTGCAAATCCGTTACTTCAAGGACAACTCCGGGCCAAAAGGCCTGTAGCGTTCATTCCACTGATCGGCATTTGCGATTTAGTAGTGTCAAGCGAGATCTCTGGATGGCGGAATGGAGGTTTGTTGTATTTTCTGATGAAGTCCGGTTCTGCATCGATATCACTGATGGCTGAGTGTAGGTTCGCAGAAGGGCACGTGAGCGCCTGCTATCAACTTGTCTGCGGCGTAGGCACACTCGACCTACACCTGGAGTTATGGTATCGGATGCGATTTCATATGATAGCAGGAGCACTCTCGTGGTTATGCCACGCACCCTAGCTGCAGTATTTATACATCAGTCTGGCGATTCGATCTGTTGTGCTGCCAATAATGAACAGCATTCCAGGAGGTGTTTTCCAATAGGATAACGCTCTTCCACAATTGTTGTAATCCAAAATGCTCAGCAGAGCATAGACATGTTGCCTTGGCCTACTCGATCACCAGAAATGTCTCCAATCGAGCACGTATGGGACATTATCAGAAGACAACTCAAGCGTCATCCACAACTTACACTACTGGCCATTAAAATTGCTACACCACGAAGATGACGTGCTACAGACGCGAAATTTAACCGACAGGACGAAGGTGCTGTGATATGCAAATGATTAGCTTTTCAGAGCATTCACACAAGGTTGGCGCCGGTGGCGACACCTACAACTTGCTGACATGAGGAAAGTTTCCAACCGATTTCTCATACACACACAGCAGTTGACCGGCGTTGTCTGGTGAAACGTTGTTGTGATGCCTCGTGTAAGGACGAGAAATGCGTAACATCACGTTTACGACTTTGATAAAGGTCGGATTGTAGCCTATCGCGATTGCGGTTTATCATATCGCGACATTTCTGCTCGCGTTGGTCGAGATCCAATGACTGTTCGCAGAATATAGAATCGGTGGGTTCAGGAGTGTAATACGGAACGACGTGCTTGATCCCAACGGCCTCGTATCACTAGCAGTCGAGATGACAGGCATCTTATCCTCATCGCTGTAACGAATCGTGCAGCCACGTCTCGATCCCTGAGTCAACAGATGGGGACGTTTGCAAGACAACAACCATCTGCACGAACAGTTCGACGACGTTTGCAGCAGCATGGACTATGAGCTCGGAGAATATGGCTGCGGTTACCCTTGACGCTGCATCACAGACAGGAGCGCCTGCGATGGTGTACTCAACGACGAACCTGGGTGCACGAATGGCAAAACGTCATTTTTTCGGATGAATCCAGGTTCTGTTTACAGCATCATGATGGTCGCATCCGTGTTTGGCGACATCGCGGTGAACATGCATTGGAAGCGTGTATTCGTCATCGCCATACAGGCGTATCACCCGGCGTGATGGTGCCATTGGTTACTAGTCTCGGACACCTCTTGTTCGCATTGACGCCACGTTGAACAGTGGACGTTACATTTCAGATGTGTTACGACCCTTGTCTCTACCCTTAATTCGATCCCTGCGAAACCCTACATTTCAGCAGGTTAATGCACGACCGCATGTTCCAGGTCCAGTACGGTTTTTCTGGATACAGAAAATGCTCGACTGCTGCCCTGGCCAGCACATTCTCCAGATCTCTCACCAATTGAAAGCGTTTGTTTGGTCAATGGTGGCCGAGCAACTGGCTCGTCACAATACGCCAGTCACTCCTCTTGATGAACTGTGGTATCGTGTTAACGCTGCATGGGCAGCTGTACCTGTACACGCCATCCAAGCTCTGTTTGACTCAATGCCCAGGCGTATAAAAGGCCGTTATTACGGCCAGAGGTGGTTGTTCTGGGTACTGATTTCTCAGGATCTATGCACCCAAACTGCGTGAAAATGTAATCACATGTCAGTTCTAGTGTAATATATTTGTCCAATGAATACCCGTTTATCATCTGCATTTGTTCTTGGTGTAGCAATTTTAATGGCCAGTAGTGTATATTAAGTGTCCTACAAATACCTTGATTGATCAACTTTAACAACTTTGGAATTCTATCCCACAAACTGAAATCCGACATCTGTACGACACAACACATGCACGTTATCATACTTTTATTTAACATTCTGGCGATTACACCTGATACTAATACACCAGCATTACAAATCTGCAATGACTTTTCCCGCACTTGTATTAACGTGTGATCTTGCAACATTATTCACTTAAATACGTTATACAGAAAAATGTTTTTAGAAATTTCATGACTCTACATTAATTATGTCATTCTTTATAATTTCAAATGGTAACCCCATCGTTTATTGCAGAATCAGATTCTACATAAAAAAAACTACGTACATTTTGTCTTAAACATTTCTTTTGATTTTTGGTAGTTGGCGCTGTAATTAAAGAAAATCCATGTTCTCATTTTTGCGTGAAAATGGTTATGGATACATAAAACATACTTATTTACTTCGTAAATTTTGATTCACTAAAGTTAAAACTCTCCCTCTCTCCCCATAGGGTGGGGTTTGAGAGAGAGGAATCAGAGTTTTACAAACGTTGACCTATATATTAATTTTTTCGGCAGATTCGGATAAGTTTTGTTTGTTTCGTGGTCATCAGGCCACACAACTTCTAATTATCAAACAAATCATCTGACTAGCTAACTAACTAACCAAACAGCGTACTTACTAACGAGTGAACCCATTAACTAACAGAGTAAACAAAGTAAAAGACTGAGGAACAGACTAACCCACTCGCTAACTAAAGATGAACGTATTTGGGTCAACATTTGTAAAACTGTATATCTCATGAGGACTTTTCCCCATCTCTGTTGCCCAGAACAATGCCATGTTGCCGACGACATTTTTCTTACATCTGAAATTTATATCTGTGGTCAGAGGTATATTTTCCTTGAGGTATTTAAAGTACTGTTTCTAGATTTACACTATGAGCAACTGCTTCATGATTGGATGCTACGAGGATTGGAACTTGAATAGTGGCAACTATTTATTCACAACCGATACAAAAGAGTTACATGGTTGCACCTATTACTTTCCTTCGAAGTAGTCACCAGCGTTGTGTAGAACGCGTTGCCAGCGATATAGAAGACGTTGTATACCATTAGCTGAGCCTGTTCTGTTGATGGTGCGAATGGAGCGGTCTAAAGTTATGGTGTTTCTCGTGTACGACTGTGAATGTTTTATCCTAACGCATTACGTTCCCCCACGGCAGACCGTGAATGCATAATATTACTGTTCGTTTTTGGAGAACCACCTGCGACCAGATTTTCGAAAGAAGCGGCGACACTTTCAGCGCAACCCACCCATCATTTTGCACGACAATGCGCGGGCGCATACAGCGCAACCTGTAGCTGCTCTGTTCGGTCGATGGGACTGGGAAGTCCTATACCATCAACCATACTCCCCGCACTTAAGTTCTTGTGATTTTGATTTGATTCTTAAGATGACGGAACCACTTCGTGGCATTCGCTTCAGGACTGTTCCAGACATTCGACAGGCAGTATAACGCTCCATTCGCACCATCAACAGAACAGGCACTGCTAAAGATATACTACGCCTTCCACATTGCTAGCAACGGGTTCTACACAACGCTGGTGATTACTGTGAAGGTCAGTACCAGAAGCAAACATGTAACTCTTTTGTATCGGTTGTGAATAGTTGTCACTGTTTAAGTGCCAACCCTCGTATTATGAATGGCTTTGTCCTTTACTTTTTTATTTGTGTAAAAACTGATTCTGACATTTGCCTCTCAGAAAACGTTTGCTACTTTGTATAGTAGTTTTCCTATAAACAGCATGCTCATATATTTTTCTGTTAGCTGTGACGTGGTTTTATTTAGTGTTGCCTTGTCT
Source organism: Schistocerca nitens (assembly GCF_023898315.1). Taxonomy (NCBI): domain Eukaryota; kingdom Metazoa; phylum Arthropoda; class Insecta; order Orthoptera; family Acrididae; genus Schistocerca; species Schistocerca nitens. The sequence goes on along the minus strand of NC_064614.1, from coordinate 238,290,217 downwards.
TTGTGGCTCGACGTGTGCAAACTTATTTTACTACGTCATCAGTTTGGTCATCGGTTTCTAATGGGATACTGGGATCTGTATGAAGCCATTTTCTGCTTATCTGGGCGCTATGAAACTATATTGATTGTGGCGGCTATGTATATTGGTTTCCTGTATACTTGGAATTGATGTCTGTTGGCGCTACTTATGGAGAGATCCAAAAAACCTTTGAAAGTGTGGTGTTCAACATTGAAGGTGTTATCCTGATGCATTTTATTCATTTCTTTTGCAAGATCCTCAATTTCTTCTGTTGTACCGTTATATAAGATTACTATATATCATTATATCTTTTCTAATATATTACTTTGTTAACCACATGGGGGTTTTCTTTAAAGAGTTCACATTCTAAGTTGTTGATGAAAATATCAGCAAGGCAGGGCAGTTCCTCATAGCTAGGCCATCTTACTGCTGGTACATTTTGTTATTAAAAGAGAAATAAACAGTTATGTGACAGTATTAATTTTAACAAATAAATGAGTTCATTTATCTCTCGTAAAGAAAACTTTTTGTGCTCAAGCAAGTTATTTCACTTAGTTGTTTCCTTGACAGGTATATTTGTGTAGAGGTTTGGATCTTACCTGTCTCAGAAATCTGAATACCCTTTGTACTGTAAATAATTCTGCCCTCACTATGTCCTTTCAAATTTGAATTTTGTTAGTGAGGATCTCATTCAACATCTAGACACTTTTGTAAATCAGGTTGCATTGTGAGTTTACAGTAGGGTATATAGGGTAAACCTGTTTGGTTGTGCTCGTGCCTGTGGTGCAGAAGAATTTGTAACAGTTTAGTCATGTATACCTTTTGCACTCAAAAGGAAGCTATTATTTGTCTCGAGATGTATATTATGCAACTGTTGGTTTAGAAACTCCTCTTTACTTTGCTTGTTACTGATTTCAGAATGGAGACATATAATGTAATTTATTTCACAATTTTTGTCTCTTCTCTTTAACTGTTGGTGTTCGTTTTGATGTACTTGGGAGTCACATTTGTACTTAAACGATTTTCGTTGAACTTGATGATAGCAATTGCTCCTCCTCACTTATCTTTGCATTTCTGAGGATATGAGAAGCTCTCAGTATCTAGCTAGGTAGTGTCAACAACAATTTATTGATTTTATTGGTTGCTGAGATGTGCGGCTGTGGATTAGATTATTGTAAGAAATACAATATCAAGCAACTTTTTTATGTAATTTTATTTTCACGCCTTCAACCTTCCTCAGTCAACATAATACTTTTTTTACTCGCGAGTAAGTACGTTAGTAAAACATTGACAACAAATTGGATGCTGCCTCTGCCCTATGAAAAATAACAATTTTTTTTACTGCACAAACTTGAAGACACATCAACATACGTTTCTGGGAACACATGAATGCTATTCATTGAAAAAAACTTAAGCAAATCTACTCATGTTCTACATGTAGCTTAAGGTGATCATCAAGTAACAGACGAAGCTCACAACATACACATACTGCATCTGCACAGCAAAGGAAAAAGAATGAACTTACACGAAGAATTTGAAATTTATTCTTGGAAATGTTCATCCCCAGACGACACGCTAAATGACCAAACGGATTTGTCCATAAATAGGGGGACTGATGACCTCAGATGTTGTCCCATAGTGCGTAGAGCCATTTTTTGTCCATAAAAAATTTTCTGAGGAATTTCCATATGTTGCTGATACAGCCACACACTAAGCACAGCCATGAAAAGAAAAAAGTAATATAATGTGAGCCCATCCAGTACATAAGGTAGTTACAAATAACTTCAGTGTGTGTTGTGTATTAATCGTTTGTAAATATCGTTCCAACTGTGAATAAAATATGCAATATTAATTATTTTGTACAAAATGGACTATATTAGTTCTATTTTTGTTTTTATAATTTTCCATATAGTCTAATTAAGCAATAACTAAGGCATTTATGTGAATCAATTCATGGGAATCAATGTCATATCTTTTCATTCATAGCGAAGCTTAAACTAGAAACAGTACTCTCAGAACCTTTAAGAAAAGTATAACTTTGACCACAGATATAATAGGATGTAAACAAAGACATCAGTCGGAAACATGGTGTGTATTGAGCTGTATTGTGCAAGACGTGAGCAAGTGTTTTTGCCACATCTGTAAACGCGAAAATCGAAAAACTACAAGCAGTGTAGAAAGTAAGTTCACCTTAAAAGCAACATATATTAAAATAATATACAAGTCACGAAGTGTAGTATGCATACAAAACTGCTATTTTGAAAAGCGCAGATGCGGCATACAACTTGCTTTCGACGTTCTAACGACGTATTACTGAAGTGTGCGCTGATATGAAACTTTCTGGCAGATTAAAACTGTGTACCGGACCGAGACTCGAACTCGGAACCTGTGCATTTCGCGGGCAAGTGCTCTCCTAACTGAGCTACCCAAGCACAACTCACGACCCGTCCTCACAGCTTCAATTCTGGCAGTACCTCGTCCCCTACCTTCCAAACTTAACAGCTCTTTTGCGAACCTTGCAGAACTAGCACTACTATCAGCGCACATTCCGTTGCAGAGTGAAACTAAGAGAAGTGCTTCTGTGTCCCAACATAGACCGTTGCAGACCCATCATAAATGTTGTGCTCCATCCTAAAATTCTTCCGAAGGCCTGAGGCTTCCAAAAAACCTCGGCAGGCCGAGGGGCGACGCCATATGACGGCTCCATCTATTGCGTCCAGGCAAGTTGTACAAGGAAATTCATGGATCTTTTATGCCCATCACTCCAGTGTTTAAGACACTGTGAAAACCCCTTGCCCAGGCGACCCACTTCTCTCCTGTATCCCTGTTCCTGCTGTGGCCAGAAACGCCTAACTGGTAGATCAAGGTAGGCAGTTTCTCGACTCTTTCGCCGAAAGTATTGTCTGCACACCAAAGGGAGAAATGCTTTGGACCAGCGTTCGGCCCACGGTAGGTGCTTTGAGATGTTCCTCAGTAACATTTACAATAGCTCCCAAAACCAAATTTCCAACACAAGACTTACTGTTAAATAACCAACCTGCCTGCTTCTTCTCAACTCCAGAAAATACTAGTCAAAGGAGAGCTATGACAAAGATTCCACAAGCATTAGCACATGCTTTCATCAGTGCCTGCTCGTGTTGATAACTTCCTGTCCTCTCATAAAAATGAGACCTAGGGTATAATAACAACATAGAGAGTAGCCTTGAATATGAAAATAAGTGAGAGAGTGACCTATGTGACAAACGGACATTATGTCTTTGGAGCGCGCTGTCGTCCATTATCACGCTCCAAGGAAACAAGAATCAGCCAAGAAACGATATGATTATGAACATCTAGTTCAGCTATACCAGTCTTGTAGTAGTATCTTTTGTCAGCTCACTGTGGTCTGTGAGATTATTTTGTCCTTTCCCGAGGTATTTGTATCCTGCCCAAGGGCCAAGTGTACGCTCTTTCCGCTGTTATACAGTGAGGAGATTGCGGCCATGCAACTATGCATGTTTGTCTCGATTTCCGGGTGCGTTATGAGTGGTATTAGCTGCCCACGTATTAGGTGCACAGACCCTAAATCTCCTCGGATTCTGGGCCGTCGCCAGTCGTGCGATGAAGCCTTTCACGAGGTCTTTATATTTTGATGGCGCCATGAGAGCGCAGTGAGCGAAATGTATTATGAGGTGCGAGCACATACAGTACGACTCACGGTAGTGTGGCGTAGCTCAGGCTCAAGAAAAGAAAAGCAGGAGGAGGTAGCCAACAATTGGTGAGGATGAGGAGCAACTTACATCGGAGAACTAATTCAGCATTTTTTTTATATTTAATTACAGCGGCGATCCGACAAAAAACCAGTTATCGATGCATCCTGCGGGGTGTTGCGAGGCAGCACCCTACAGCTGGCGAAAGCTACCGTGTGGCAGCTTGAACGAGAATGCCTGTGGTGCAGGTGGTCCAGAAATCTTCCTAGTGGAGGACCGGTCGGCAGCGCTGAAAGAATGCTGGGACAGCTGGGGGTCAGCCAGCTGCCTTCTTAGCTTAATTAGAATGACAGTGGAGGGGGAGCTGTGTCATGCGCTGTACCTACCATAAGCCAGCCTATCCTGCTTGGCTATGAATGGAGACCCACCACTGACGTCACGCCACTCCTTCGACTGCCTTGTGGACCTCCTGGCGCCGAGTAACTAACAGCCGACGCAATCCCCCACCGAGCGGTTGTTAATGTGACGCGTCCCGTCATGCCCTCGAAGAACATGCAGATAATCCAGCACCCCAAAATGTTCTGGAGTAATCCCTCTCTATAGCTGTTGTGCAGAGATGGATGGCCCTCGGATCCAGACTAGATGCTGCTGCAGTCATGCACTACGACACAGACGATTGCTGGTGATTGAGGAAACATCACACATTACCCACTTGCACATTGAGAGACAAGAAATCACCACTAGCAGACGGGTTGTGGAACAAATGCAATTCTGTGCACTCCTTCAGCTAGCAGGTCGAGTGACAAGACGGGGACAGAGAGGTCACTTCCTGAGTTCGAGATGTTGGGCGCCATCCATCAACACTGGTGTTTCATTTCCTCCCACCAGATGTTATGTCCGTCAACCTGACAGCAAGCCAGACTGCCAATTGTTGCCAGGTTGGGATGATGTCAAAGGTCCAGTGCCTTACTGATGCTGCCATGGACACAAGACAGGGGACCAGAGCCATTCACTGCTGCACCTACAGCAAGCGCTGAGTGAATGGCAACCCTCACTCTGCTGCAGCCTCGCTGCACCTTGATGCCCGAGACAATTCAGAGACAATTTCTGTGTGTGTTCAGTCCAATTTTCGTTTTATTCTCCTGTAATTCTCTGCATTTCCTTGTGAAACTGATTTAATTTTTGATATGGGTACTCTATTGAAGATAATTGGTCAAGCATTTACGTAAATCCTATTTGAAATGTGTGATTTGCAAGTGTTTTGTAGGTAGTGGAAACAATATTACACTGCCCTAGGAAATAAGCGCAACAGATGACACATGTTACTTGCTTGTTTAGATTTTGAGAATTAGTCTGTTTCTTAAATTACAATTATTGTCCATTTATGTATTATGGATGACTGAAACTTGGTGGATGACTGAGCAGGCGTAAATCACTGAGGCTGAGAACAGTTTGAAACTCCTGGAATTGTAATATAATTTGGGACATTAGTCCTCTCTGATCTCAGAAATTGCATGAATGAATAATAATACAGCTGCAAGACCGTTTTAAGCGCTTAGTAATTGTTTATTTAAAGGCTGTGATGTACCAGTGACCCTTGGGATCACATGAATCGTACTACACTCAGCAATGTTGATGTTCTTCTTGCAGGCATACACATTTGTGTGAGTGAGTGACCCATATGCTGAATGAGGTCAAGTTAAGATGGTTTTCTCGTGTGCCGTCTTGGTTTTCAGAGTCGCCTCTAACACTCATGTTATCATTGTGAGATCCCAATACTATCTGATGATTTCCTCTGTTCCATGTCACACTATAACATTTCGAAGTGAGACACTACATATACGGAAGTGGGGTAGCAGTCTGAGAAGACAAGACAATCATTTATCTTCATATTCAAGACTACGCTCTAATGTTGTTATTACACCCTAGGCATCATTTTTGTGAGAAGACAGAAAGATATCAACATGAGCAGGCACTGATGGGAGCATGCACATTGTAAATTCTTAAAAGATCATTATGTTACCTCTCCTTTGGCTAAAATTTTCTGAAGTTGAGAACAAGCTTGAATTGGACATTTGGGGCTTGGAAACAATGTGAAACTATTAGGTAGGAACATCTAGAAGCGTTTACCGGGAACAGAACGCTGGTCTCATGAATTCCTTGCAGCTGTGTGGAAACAAAGTTTTCAGCCAAAGAGGGGAGAAACTGCCTACCTTGCTCTACCTCTTAGGCGTTTCTGGCGATGGTAGGGACGGGGACACACGAGAGAAGCAGGTAGCCTAGCCAAGGTGTATTGAGTGTCGTAAACGCCTCTTCTATAAAGAGATGGCGACCATAGAGAATCGATGAATTTCTAGGCTCAGCTCGGACCAGACGCTACATCTACAGCCATACTCCGCAGGCCACCTAACGGTGTGTGGCGGAGGATACTTTGAGTACCTCTATCGGTTCTCCCTTCTATTCCAGTCTCGTATTGTTCGTGGAAAGAAAGATTGTCGGTATGCCTCTGTGTGGGCTCTAATCTCTCAGATTTTATCCTCATGGTCTCTTCGCGAGATATACGTAGGAGGGAGCAATATACTGCTTGACTCCTCGGTGAAGGTATATTCTCGAAACTTCAACAAAAGCCCGTACCGAACTACTGAGCGTCTCTCCTGCAGAGTCGTCCACTGGAGTTTAACTATCATCTCCGTAACGCTTTCGCGATTACTAAATGATCCTGCAACGAAGCGCGCTGCTCTCCGTTGGATCTTCTCTATCTCTTCTATCAACCCTATCTGGTACGGATCCCACACTGGTGAGCAATATTCAAGCAGTAGGCGAACAAGTGTACTGTACCCTACTTCCTTTGTTTTCGGATTGCATTTCCTTAGGATACTTCGAATGAATTTCAGTCTGGCATCTGCTTTACCGACGATCAACTTTATATGATCATTCCATTTTAAATCACTCCTAATGCCTACTCCCAGATAATTTATGGAATTAAGTGCTTCCAGTTGCTGACCTGCTGTATTGTAGCTAAATGATAAAGGATCTTTCTTTCTATGTATTAGCAGCACATTAGACTTGTCTACATTGAGATTCAATTGCCATTCCCTGCACCATGCGTCAATTCGTTGCAGATCCTCCTGCATTTCAGTACAATTTTCCATTGTTACAACCTCTCGATATGCTGTAGAGCATCATCCGCAAAATTCCTCAGTGAACTTCCAATGTTATCCACAAGGTCATTTATGCATATTGTGAATAGCAACGGTCCTACGACACTCCCTGCGGCACACCAGAAATCACTCTTACTTCGGAAGACTTCTCTCCATTGAAAATGACGTGCTGCCTTCTGTTATCTAGGAACTCTTCAATCCAATCACACAATTGGTCTGATAGTCCATATGCTCTTACTTTGTTCGTTAAACGACTGTGGGGAACTGTATCGAACGTCTTGCGGAAGTCAAGAAACACGGCATCTACCTGAGAACCCTTGTCTATGGCCCTCTGAGTCTCGTGGACGAATAGCGCGAGCTGGGTTTCACACGACCGTCTTTTTCGAAACCCATGCTGATTCCTACAGAGTAGATTTCTAGTCTCCAGAAAAGTCATTATACTCGAACATAATACGTGTTCCAAAATTCTACAACTGATCGACGTTAGAGATATAGGTCTATAGTTTTGCACATCTGTTCGACGTCCCTTTTTGGAAACGGGGATGACCTGTGTCCTTTCCCAATCCTTTGGAACGCTACGCTCTTCTAGAGACCTACGGTACACCGCTGCAAGAAGGGGGGCTTCCTTCGCGTACTCTGTGTAAAATCGAACTGGTATCCGATCAGGCCCAGCGGCCATTCTTCTTTTGAGCGATTTTAATTGCTTTCTGTCCCTCTGTCATCTATTTCGATATCTACCATTTTTTCATCTATCCGACGATCTAGAGAAGGAACTACAGTGCAGTCTTCCTCTGTAAAACAGCTTTGGAAAAAGACATTTCGTATATCGGCCTTTAGTCTGTCATCCTCTGTTTCAGTACCATTTTGGTCACAGAGTGTCTGGGCATTTTGTTTTGATCCACCTACCGCTTTGACATAAGACCAAAATTTCCTAGGATTTTCTGCCAACTCAGTACATAGAACTTTACTTTCGAATTCTTTGAACGATTCTTGCATAGCCCTCCTCACACTACATTTCACTTCGCGTAATTTTTGTTTGTCTGCAAGGATTTGGCTATGTTTATGTTTGGTGTGAAGTTCACTTTGCTTCCGCAACAGTTTTCTAACTCGGTTGTTGTACCACGGTGGCTTTTTTCCATCTCTTACGATCTTGCTTGGCACATACTCATGTAATGCATATTGTACGATCATTTTGAACTTTGTCCACTGATCGTGAACACTATCTGTACTTGAGACAAAACTTTTGTGTTAAGCCGTCAAGTACTCTGAAATCTGCTTTTTGTCACTTTAGCTAAACATAAAAATCTACCTACCTTTTTTAATATTTCTATTTACGGCTGAAATCATCGATGCAGTAACCGCTTTATGATCGCTGATTCCATGTTCTGCATTGTTGTTGTTGTTGTTGTTGTGGTCTTCAGTCCTGAGACTGGTTCGATGCAGCTTTTCATGCTACTCTATCCTGTGCAACCTTCTTCATCTCCCAGTACCTAATGCAACCTACATCCTTCTGAATCTGCTTAGTGTATTCTCTACGAGTTTTACCCTCCACGCTGCCCTCCAACACTAAATTGGTGATCCCTTGACGCCTCAGAACATGTCCTACCAACCGACCCATTCTTCTAGTCAAGTTCAGCAACCAATTTCTCTTCTCCCTAATCCTATTCAATACTTCCTCATTAGTTATGTGATCTACCCATCTAATCTTCAGCATTCTTCTGTAGCACCACATTTCAAAAGCTTCTATTCTCTTCTTGTCCAAAATATTTATCATCCATGTTTCACTTCCATACATGGCTATACTCCATACAAATACTTTCAGAAACGACTTTCTGACACTTAAATCTATACTCGATGTTAACAAATTTCTCTTCTTCAGAAATGCTTTCCTTTCCATTGCCAGTCTACATTTTATATCCTCTCTACTTCGACCACATCAGTTATTTTTCTCCCCAAATAGCAAAACTCCTTTACTACTTTAAGTGCCTCATTTCCTAATCTAATTCCCTCAGCATCAACCGACCTAATTCGACTACATTCCATGATCCTCGTTTTGCTTTTGTTGATGTTCATCTTATATCCTCCCTTCAAGAGACTATCCATTCCGTTCAACTGCTCTTATAAGTCCTTTGATGTCTCTGACAGAATTACAATGTCATCGGCGAACCTCAAAGTTGTCATTTCTTCTCCATGGATTTTAATACCTACTCCGAATTTTTCTTTTGTTTCCTTCACTGCTTGCTCAATATGCGGATTGAATAACCTCCGGGAGAGGTTACAACCCTGTCTCACTCCCTTCCCAACCACTGCTTCCCCTTCATGTCCCTCGACTCTTATGTCATCTGGTTTCTGTACAAATTGTAAATAGCTTTCCGCTCCCTGTATTTTACTCCTGCCACCTTCAGAATCTGAAAGAGATTATTCCAGTCAACATTGTCAAAAGCTTTCTCTAAGTCTACAAATGCTAGAAACGTGGGTTTGCCTTTCCTTAATCTAGCTTCTAAGATAAGTCGTAGGGTCAGTATTGCCTCACGTGTTCCGATATTTCTACGGAATGCAAACTGATCTTCCCCGAGGTTGGTTTCTACTATTTTTTCCATTCGTCTGTAAAGAATTCGCGATAGTATTTTGCAGCTATGACTTATTAAACTGATAGTTCGGTAATTTTCACATCTGTCAACACCTGCTTTCTTTGGGATTGGAGTTATTTTATATTCTTCTTGTAGTCTGAGAGTATTTAGCCTGTCTGATACATCTTGCTCTCCAGATGGTAGAGTTTTGTCAGGACTGGCTCTCCCAAGGCTGTCAGTAGTTCTAATGGAATGTTGTCTACTCCAGGGGCCTTGTTTCGACTCAGGTCTTTCGGTGCTCTGTCAAGCTCTTCACGCAGTATCATGTCTCCCATTTCATCTTCATCTACATCCTCTTCCATTTCCATAATATTGTCCTCAAGTACATCGTCCTTGTATAGACCCTCTATATACTCTTTCCACCATTCTGCTTTCCCTTCTTTGCTTAGAACTGGGTTTCCATCTGAGCTCTTGATATTCATGCAAGTGGTTCTCTTTTCTCCAAAGGTCTCTTTAATTTTCCTGTAGGCAGTATCGATCTTACCCCTAGTGATATGCACCTCTACATACTTACATTTGTCCTCTAGCCATCCCTGCTTAGCCATTTTGCCCTTCCTGTCGATCTCATTTTTGAGACGTTTGTATTCCTTTTTGCCTGCTTCATTTATTGTATTTTTATATTTTCTCCTTTCATCCGTTAAATTCAATATTTCTTCTGTTACCCAAAGATTTCTACTAGCCCTTGTCTTTTTACATACTCTTCCTCTGCTGCCTTCACTACTTTATCCCTCAAAGCTACCCATTCTTCGTCTATTGTATTTCTTTCCCCCATTCCTGTCAACTGTTCCCTTATGCTCATCCTGAAACTCTTTACAACCTCTGGTTCTTTCAGTTTATCCAGGTCCCATCTCCTTAAATTCCCATCTTTCTGTTGTTTCTTCAGTTTTAATCTACAGTTCATAACCAATAGATTGTGGTCAGAGTCCACATCTGCCCCTGGAAATGTCTTACAATTTAAAATCTGGTTCCTAAATCTCTGTCTTACCATTATATAATCTATCTGAAACCTGTCAGTATCTCCAGGCTTCTTCAATGTATACAGCCTTCTTTTACGATTCTTGAACCAAGTGCTAGCTATGATTAAGTTGTGCTCTGTCCGAAATTCTGCCAGGCGGCTTCCTCTTTCATTTCTTACCCCCAATCCATATTCACCTACTACGTTTCCTACTCTCCCTTTTCATACAGCCGAATTCCAGTCACCCATAACTATTAAATTTTCGTCTCCATTCACTATCTGAATAATTTATTTTATTTCATCATACCTTTCTTCAATTTCTTTGTCATCTGCAGAGCTAGTTGGCATATAAACTTGTACTACTGTGGTAGGCGTAGGCTTCGTATCTATCTTGGCCACAATAATGCGTTCACTATGCTGTTTGCAGTAGCTTACCCGCATTCCTATTTTCCTACTCATTATTAAACCTACTCCTGCATTACCCCTATTTGATTTTGTGTTTATAACCCTGTAGTCACCTGACCAGAATTCTTGATCCAAATTTTCCTTCAGGTGCTCTTCCACAACAGCTGCTGAGCCAGCTATCGATGCAACCGATTTTTTAGGAAGTCTCAGACCTTTGGAAGGATTTTAGGATGGATCACAACATTTATGGCTGGCCTGAATTGGTCTGTGATAGGACACAGAAGCACTTCTCTTAGTTTAGCCAAGCCCTCTGCTCAGATATGTCGTACGTTTGGCACATCCGGATAATGATTCCTATTATACACTTTAGACCTAAATGGAAATTCAAAACATGCTGTCTTAAGTGGCAACGGGAAAAGAATTTGGGAGCATAATGTCTTCTCCTCTCTGTGCGAGAATTTACGAATCAGGGATTGGTCGCTTCTCCATCAAGGAAATAATAATATCGTTAACTTTTGTTAGGATTAGCCGAAGGATAGAGAAGACGAGCGAGAGGGAAGACACGGCGCTTGTGGAGTCTTGTGATTGGCATGAAACCCTTGTGAGGGTGATTGCATGAGTGCTTTTATCAAGTTGACTAAGGTTTGATGGGAAAAGAAGAGCAGAGAAATGGTCTGGAGAGGAGACTCTGGTCTCGATGCTGGTCTAAGTGGGCAGCCCTTTGGTCACTCATCCTGAGCGTGACTTTCCACTGGCATTGGGCTTGACTGGGGAGCATGTAGTGAAGGTTTAGCTGTACTAGACCTCAGTCATCTCGGACAACTCATTGTGTCGAGGTCAATCATATTCATATCAGGTCTACCTTATTGACGTTCGATCTCCTTGTGCAAACTGCAGAGTGAGTGAGTCAAACTGGTTCACAGTATGGCCAGCGAATGCGAGTGTCACATCCTGGAATCTGCGAAATTTCGGGACTCCATCACAGACTAATTGCGATTTGTCTAAGAGATCGCCAGCCCACGACTTTACATATTTTGCGCACACGATGACGAATTATTGGTGCGCCACATCGCACTGTGTAGACGCCAGCACCATGGCTGTCACGCGAGGAAGTACTACGCATCGAGAATTGGGTATAGCGTTGCTGTTTTGGCTTGTTAGGGCGAACAGAACTACATTCTCACCACTTGTTCACAGCTGCACCAACGCAGTATAACTTCTGTATAGAATAAACCCATCAAAGTCTATTCAGCAGTAGGTAATTTCAGATTGTGTTATCCATGCTTTGAGACGGAGTAAACAGATTAAATAAAGAAATCTTAGTTTTTATCAACCAAACACCACCCAGTGGAGTGCTAATTATTTGTGATTTCTATTTGTGTTATAATAGTTCATGATTTATTTGTCAACTCGCTTAACTTGGTTTGTTTGTCCTATTTTGTGATCAATAAACTTTTGCCACTTTTTGTATAAGGTTAATCCCGTGTTGATGTATTAATCACCCATCAATAAATACCCATAAAATAGCCGTGTCCAGCAGTTCATTAAATTATTTCAGCATTCAAGCTTGATTTAAGATTCTTATAAAACTGATAACCTCTAATGCACACTAGCAACAACAACCAATGTTAGAGAACAGAATTAATTTAGCAGATGCACGGCCAGGTAGTCACTTGGGAGGCTTACACGTTAAAGTGATTGCTGTCAGGGCATAAACTTACAGCCTTTCAAATAAAACCGCGAGACCAGTGTATTCTAGCAAATTTACAACCAGATACCATCCACTGGCACCAAGACTCATAGAGAAGTCTGTCAAACTTGACAATTTCCCGCAGTAATCTGGCCTGTAAATAACAACTAGAAAAATTTAAAGGCATTAAACATGGAAAAAAACTTAAAATAAAATTAATTTTAAGAGCTCCGCATAGGCATTAATACAAATCCGATAGTATTAAGTGAAAGAACCACTAACACTCAATAACCTCTTAACAGGCAGTAAAGAACGTTGATGTGAAAGCACAATCATCTATAAATACATAAAACACTTCCTCAACGCAATGTCAGTGAAATGCGAAGCCTTGTATTAAGTCTACAGCTTTGCTTTCACTGTTTCCCAATGTTTGAGGTTTTATTGCGAAAAACTAAAAAACATTTACGATTTAAAACATAGGCCGTCAAGGGCCAATACATTCTCCCATCTTTCGGTGAGAATACGAATCCCCCAGAGGAAAAAAGGGGCGTCTTTTGAGGAGATCTGTGAATCGATCCAACTTTTCGCTAGGATTTCTTCTGCTGCGTCAGTCAGGCCGTGTGACATTGATCGAGAATGGAGGTAGTCAGAGGGAACAGTCTAGAGAATGCAGAGAGTGTTGCAGGAGTTTCCATTTCAACGTTTCGACGTATCTGTTGAAGGATTTTGCTTTATGGGAACGAGCACAGTTATGCAGAATAATCCCCTCTTCATGACTACCTCTATACTGTGGCCGTTTGCTTTCAATACCTGACCCAAAAGAATATTTCAGTACCTGGCTCAAAACAATCAGTTGCTGCCAATAACGGTCTCCTGTGATAGCTTCCGCCGGTTCCAGTAGCTTCGAAAACCTCCTCCTTTCCACCACCCTGCCGGTCTTTGACCTCAAAATCACCGTTCCTGAAGCACAGAAACTATTCTCTACACATTCCCTTATTCGTAGATGTCCCGCCATAGTCGGCTCTTGTGCCGCTGTCGGCATTCTTTGTACTTGCGAGTACGGAAGGCGGAGTTGTTTTTCTTCCCAGACAGCTGATGTGAAAGAATTCTGCTGTCAATATTTATGTTTTTGTCGATCTACTGTATATTATTTTCTTGTTTAGCGTTAAGTGGACTCTCATGACGAGATAATAATTATGAAAAGGTTATATAAAATGTGTATTCTATGTAATTAATAATTAATTTGCGTATTTTGATGTACCTGTTTTTATGACCATGTACTCTAATTAATTTTGCAAATAGTATTCCATTTCTTATAGTATTACGAATTTTAATGATTTTGGAATAGCTAAACCATTTTCTATGCTTTCTATGAATTTTAATGTGTTGTCAACCTGTTTTATTTTGTGCAAGATGACAGAGTGGAATAAGATTAGGACTGTCTCCACTCAATTTTTATGGTCTAAAAAATTGATTTATGCTTAATTAGACGAATGCTAAATTTTGACGATGTTTTGAGAATATGCATTTCCGCTGTTTATTTTTTGGGACATTTTCTGAGTCTGTTTAGGTTACACGAACATCCTCAGACAATGTGGGGCACGTGTAACGCCGGAAATGCATATCCTCCTATTTCCATCTATTGTACTGTAAGTTTTTTCCTTAATTTGTTACCTGAATATATGACATTTCTGTGCCTTTATATATTGTAATTGGTTTACTATTTGTATATATATATATATATATATATATATATATATATATATATATATATATATGCATTTATGTCGATGTATAATTGGTTTGTTTCGTAAATATTATTTGTATTTTTACGCTGGGTCTTGCCTAGGGAAAACTGCTATCGAACGATTACATCGATAGGTCGTGTGAAGAATCAAAGTGTGTAGGATCTTTGGTAGGGTTAACTCTGCCGCGTGGAGCGCGGGCAGAGCAGTTGGAGTCTGGCTGGAGTAGCGAGTGGAGCAGGTGTGTGGTGTGACGCTCCCGCGAGTTGCCGCGCTTTCGGGGTTTAGCAGCATGTAATTGCGCTCGACTTGCGATGATAGTTTCTGACATGGTGTCGCGGACGGGAAGCATTAGCTGGCGCACATCAAGAGCCCGTTTCGTCTGGTAACCGTGTTGAGAAGAACGCGCGCCAACATCCAGCTTCTGCAACAGCGACGGCCGACAATGAGTGACTGTCGCCACCTCCTCGATCGACGGCTTCAAACCTTCAATCAACTAACAAGGAAGACCAAAAGCACGTAAAGTTTCAGAACTGTATGGCAGACCTCAGCTTTTCACATTGTTCCATTTGCCTCGCAAAATTACAGCAACTTAGCATGAACCTTTGTTGCTCATTGTCCCAATTGCATTACCAAGCAGGGTCCCTTCCTTTTCCGAAATGAAACCGAGTGTCGTTGAAATTCAGACGCCAGCATTAAAGTACTATCATTGCATTTCATTACTTTAGTTTCAAAGTGCAGTTAAAGCATAGCTGGCTACAATAGTTAGAATACACAAGCACAAATTAAGAGTGCGAGTTTTGTTAGCATATTTTAGCTTACCTGTGACTGCAGCTCAGCTTGGTACGTACTAAATTTTATTATTGTTAATTATTCAGAATCATTTAATTCAAGTTCAAAGTTAAATCTCTTGTTTCTAAATTGCGTAGAGTCAAGTTGCTTTTGAAATGATTGTTGAGGTAGTCCAAGACTAACCGTATTCTGCTGGATTTCGATGTGCTTCAGAAAGAAAGCTCACTATTAACTTCAGTCACTAAATTAACTTTCGATTTCCGGTTTTATTAATTCTTTTGCTAAATTAAGTCAGAGTGTAGCGAAATTTATTACTTCTGACAAACTTTCAGTTTTCACACTACACGTGTCAACCTTCAGTTGCCACGCTTCTAGTGCTAATTATATGTGTAATAACCTTTCTTTTTCAGTTACTATAGCAATTGTCCTTAGGACTGGCGACCGTGATTTCCCCCAAATCTCAAATATCTAATTACCGCTAGTTAATTGTTGACGTAACGGCCGCACATTTACTTTCTTTATTAACTTTACCCCTTTTCAAAATTAATTTCCACCAGTTTCATTTGCATTTTTCCTTTCATTTAGATGTAACCCTTTCCTCCCTCTTTACCGACAGATTAACTTCGGTGACGATTGCTTTCCCAAATTTCCCATTAGGTACACGCGGTTTAATTTTTCACTGTCATTAATGTCGATAAGTGAGGGGGAGGTTACACGTGGCGACCTGGTGACAGGACAATCTTCAAATTTGAGGTTGTTCTGGACACGAATTTTGCATTGTGCAAATCTCGTAACAAAGTACTGGTTACGAAATGGTCGATACGTCAGCGAGAATATTAGTCTGAGGAATCCTAATTAGATTTGAGATTTGTTATTTATATTGAAAATTATTAAAATGAGTGAAGGCAACAATTACCAAAATTTGGTAGACGTGGGTACGGAACAATCGGTCGAACAGTGGGAAACACGCACCGCGGTACCCATTGTTCAGGGGCAGGCGGCTAGCATGAAAGACGCGACCGCCGAGACGCAACTAAGAGCAGAAATGGAATTCCAAACATTAGAAAATGTTTCGGAATCGGAAGTGAAGATCAAATCGGAATCCCTTGATGACGAATACGGGGGGACAATTAAAGAGGAAGCCGCTACGGAAGTAAAACCGGTAGTTTCCGGGAATTTAACTGATTTATTGAATGTTTTGATTAACGAAATCAAGGCTCAGTCTAGCAAGATAGAAACTCAATCGGCAGAAATTAAAGCTCAGTCTGAAAAAATTGACAGGAAGCTAGACAATCAGAACAAAGCTATTAATGTTGTTAACAACAATGTTGGAATTGTTAACACAAAAGTTGATAAAATCAAAGAAGATATTGTTGTGATTAATACCGAAATCGGTAATCTTAAACAGGAAATGATAGGCGTTCAGGCGGAAATTGCGAGCATAAATACGCGTTTTAATTCCGAAATTAGCAGAATCGAGAAAAGTGTAGGAGACACAGTTGCTCCGATCATCGAGAATAAGGTGACGGAACAAATTCAATTAGTGAGAAAAGACGATCAACAGAAGGTGGAAACTTTAAAGGTTTTAGTATTTGAAGTAGATACCAAAGTGAGGAAGCAGGCTAATACCTGCGAAGAGAAAAAGAGGGAAATGGAAACGCTTGCGACAACCACTTGCCAAGTGATTACGAGAGTGTCGGAATTAGAAAAGAAACTTGAAGAAAAACAGAGCTATGTGCCAATCTGTGCACATAGTTCGGAATTGTTGACGAAAGAGGAGCGGTTCGACCCCTTCAAAAAAGGCGGTATACACGCGACGGATTTCATTAAAAACTGTGAAAGAGTTTTACCCAGATCATGGACTAATGAGAGAAAAATTAATGCGGTTATTGATGTGTTGGCTGGTGATGCCAAGCGTTGGGGCTTAAACCTCAACATTACGAACCTGACCTTAGACGAGTTTAAAAATTTGTTTCTGGCTGAATACTGGTCAGAGCAAAAACAGCAAAGTGTCTGGCGCGAATTTGTCGTATCGAGGCCTTTCGATGCGAATTCGCGCGGCTCGATGAAGGAGTTTTGTGAGGGCTGGATCCGCAAGTTGGAATATTTGCGTGATCGCCGCACGGAATCCGAAATAGTCTGGGAACTCTACAAGAAGCTTCCAGATGATACAAAACGCTACGTAGGAAGCAATTACAGGACAATCAATCATTTCCTGGAAAGAGTTGAGGACGAGGACAATTGGCACAATAATCGCGATACTGGTAGAGGCCGTGGTAACAACAACGGGTACCACAGCAACCACAACAATCATAACTATGGGAATAATGCATACCGCAATCTTGGCAGCAATAACAATAGTGGTTCGGGCCGTAATGACAATCGATACATTGCAAATAATAACAGGAATGACGGAAACCAGTATCATACTAGCGTGATACGGGCTTCGCAGAATAGTAATAACGCCAGAGTGTGTGATCAGCCGCCTCAGCAGCATCCGGGGAGCGTATCTGCTGGGACGAGACAGGGAAACCATTAGCCGCGCCGGTGAGGGGCCGACCGGGCGTGGAGAAATTTTGGCGGCCCAATAACAGTAGAAAACCCAGGTGTCGTCGTTATGAAAATTCCGTGTGGAATAATCAACGGCGGGAGAGTGTGCCAGTGTTAGGAGAAAGGAGTGCGCCCACAGGTAGTAGATCAGCTGTATACACGGCAGTAGGAAGTACATTCACTGTCAGTGAGAACAATTTAAGTAGTGTTCCGGAAATCGATTATAAAGTGGTAGCTGTAATACCCACAGCGGAACTGGAGATTGAGTTTAAGAATGATTCGCAAGTGTTGAGAGAAGATCAGATGTCGGATAAAACGTCCGTCATCGAGCGAGGGGATGCAGAGAGGGATGAGGTCTGGTTAAGGCAGTTCGGTCGCTTATACGACGAACTAAGAGATTATAGGGGTCTGTATGGGAGAAGCGTTTATGGGGAGCGCGGGCAGGATTTGCCGCGTTTCGTCCCACAGGAAGATAGTATTTGTGAAGTGATAGGAAGTTCTGGCCCTAACCGGCAGACTTTACTAGAAATAGTTGATGTTAATGGGGAGCACGAGCAAGATTCGTCGTGTTTCGTCCCACAGGAGTTGGCTGTTGAAGTAGTAACGGAAAGTTCTGGCCCTAACCGGCAGACTTTACCGAAAGTTACAGTGGTAGAAGTAGCCGACCCATCCGACGCAAAACTCCAGTTTAAACATTGCGAAAGTATTGCGGAGAAAGATTACGAAAATTTTAGTGATAGCCGGACACGATTGGTAGAAAAGCACGCAGATTACAGCGTGTATGAGGTTAGAGCTGACATTATACGGTCAGACGATAGCAGTGTGGGTTGCGCAGATCTAGCGGAAGTAATTGCAGAAACTACTGGGCACATTCCTGCAGGTAGATTGGCGGATGAGATCAATCTAGCCAAAGAGGAATCAAAAAAGGTGACCATTAGTGAAATGATAGCAGGGCAACACTCACTAGGTGACGAGTTACAGGAAAAGGTTTCGGTATTGGAGGCGAAGCTACAGACTAAGCCTCAGGACAAACGTGTTGAAATTAAAACTGTATGTGAACAGAGGCTGAAAAAGCCGCCAGATAAGCCGGATTTGGGATCAAAGCCGGATGGTTTTTTCTGGAATGACCTGGATATAGACGAGGATTTACTGTGGGAAAATAAAGAAACAGTCGAGGACAAGTGTACACAGATAGTAGTGTCTGTTAATATGCACGACCTACAACTAAACGTGTTGATTGACACCGGTGCAGAATTGAGTGCTGTATCTGGGAAAATATTTGAGTTACTGAAAGACAGACCTGGCATCGTAGTTATGCCAGTAACAGGAGTGAAAATTATCGGTGCTACTGGGAAGGCCAGTAAACCGGTCACAAAACAGATTTTTGTCCACTTCGAGATATGTGGGGCACGATTTGAACAAGAGTTTGTCGTCGTGCCAGACTTAACTACGGAAGTAATTATTGGGTTAGATTGGCTATTAAAGTACCGTGCAGTGATTAATTGCGAAAGCAAAACTTTGACATGTACGTCACAAGATAAAACAATAGTAGTTAGTTTTGACGAGGCAGGAGACGGTGTGCATAGGCAATACCAGCCTATACACATTGTTAACTGGCCGGATGGTATTGATGTAGGTATTAATTTGAACTACTGTAATGTGAGGAATCTCTGCATTGACAATAGTGTAGAAAGTGAATTGGAAGAGATAATCAAATTCCCTCCACGGATTGCCATTAGTATTGGTGTGAAAAAAGATCGGTTGCGAGAAGTAATGAAGCTAAAAGCCGATGTTCGCATACGTCGTCATGACGCTAAAGCGCGTTTTGCTAAGTTTGCAATCGGAGACTTAGTACTTGTGAAAGCTCATGAGAAATCGAGCGAGATAGACAATGAAATCTCTAAATTTAAGTTTGTTTATAATGGTCCATATAAAGTCATTGGTATACCTCACACAAATGCTTATTGCTTAGAGTATCCAAGCTCTGGAAAACTATTAGGTATAAGGAACATTGTAGGCTTGAAATTGTACCAACCTAGGGTTGATTAATACCACAGAATGGTAATTTGTACAGTATGTAAATATAGAGTGTAAGATTTAAGGTTTGCTAGATTGCCATGCTTTTACCTGACCAAGGGGACATTAAAGAAGTTGTAATTAATAAGTAATTAATTTTGACTGAATGATTTAAGAGGAACTGATTAGTAATCATCTGAAAAATCCAAGCTGCTAGTTTAAGTTTTCAGCTGAGTCACAGTAGATTAAGGAATGTAAATATGCTTTTTAACTAGCTGTCAGATTTCATTAATGTGTGTTTTACTAGTCATTGCCGATGTACTTAGACGCTGTTTTAAGTTTCAGGCTAGTACATGCGTGTGATGATGGACAGTGTTGAGTTATCCACTGTGATAGTATTAATGGACTCCTTGAGATTACTCGGGAGTGAGTTTTTCCGAAAGAATTCAGTGAAACGGACGTTCTGGAAATGCCGTTACACAAGCGAGTGAGATCAAGCGTGCCGCACAGGCGGGCGCAACAATACTGGCGAGGCGGAGTCGCTGTCGGCTCTTGTGCCGCTGTCGGCTCTTGTGCCACTGTCGGCATTCTTTGTACTAGCGGGTACGAAAGGCGGAATAGTTTTACTTCCCAGACAGCTGATGTGAAAGAATTCTGCTCTCAATATTTATGCTTTTGTCGATCTACTGTATATTATTTTCTTGTTTAGCGTTAAGTGGACTCTCATGACGAGATAATAATTATGAAAAGGTTATATAAAATGTGTATTCTATGTAATTAATAATTAATTTGCGTATTTTGATGTACCTGTTTTTATGACCATGTACTCTAATTAATTTTGCAAATAGTATTCCATTTCTTATAGTATTATGAATTTGAATGATTTTGGAATAGCTAAACCATTTTCTATGCTTTCTATGAATTTTAATGTGTTGTCAACCTGTTTTATTTTGTGCAAGATGACAGAGTGGAATAAGATTAGGACTGTCTCCACTCAATTTTTATGGTCTAAAAAATTGATTTATGCTTAATTCGACGAATGCTAAATTTTGATGATGTTTTGAGCATATGCATTTCCGCTGTTTATTTTTTGGGACATTTTCTGAGTCTGTTTAGGTTACACGAACATCCTCAGACAATGTGGGGCACGTGTAGCGCCGGAAATGCATATCCTCCTATTTCCATCTATTGTACTGTAAGTTTTTTCCTTAATTTGTTACCTGAATATATGACATTTCTGTGCCTTTATATATTGTAATTGGTTTACTATTTATATATATATATATATATATATATATATATATATATATATATATATATATATATATATATATATATATATATGCATTTATGTCGATGTATAATTGGTTTGTTTCGTAAATACACTCCTGGAAATGGAAAAAAGAACACATTGACACCGGTGTGTCAGACCCACCATACTTGCTCCGGAAACTGCGAGAGGGCTGTACAAGCAATGATCACACGCAGGGCACACCGGACACACCAGGAACCGCGGTGTTGGCCGCCGAATGGCGCTAGCTGCGCAGCATTTGTGCACCGCCGCCGTCAGTGTCAGCCAGTTTGCCGTGGCATACGGAGCTCCATCGCAGTCTTTAACACTGGTAGCATGCCACGACAGCGTGGACGTGAACCGTATGTGCAGTTGACGGACTTTGAGCGAGGGCGTATAGTGGGCATGCGGGAGGCCGGGTGGACGTACCGCCGAATTGCTCAACACGTGGGGCGTGAGGTCTCCACAGTACATCGATGTTGTCGCCAGTGGTCGGCGGAAGGTGTACGTGCCCGTCGACCTGGGACCGGACCGCAGCGACGCACGGATGCACGCCAAGACCGTAGGATCCTACACAGTGCCGTAGGGGACCGCACCGCCACTTCCCAGCAAATTAGGGACACTGTTGCTCCTGGGGTATCGGCGAGGACCATTCGCAACCGTCTCCATGAAGCTGGGCTACGGTCCCGCACACCGTTAGGCCGTCTTCCGCTCACGCACCAACATCGTGCAGCCCGCCTCCAGTGGTGTCGCGACAGGCGTGAATGGAGGGACGAATGGAGACGTGTCGTCTTCAGCGATGAGAGTCGCTTCTGCCTTGGTGCCAATGATGGTCGTATGCGTGTTTGGCGCCGTGCAGGTGAGCGCCACAATCAGGACTGCATACGACCGAGGCACACAGGGCCAACACCCGGCATCATGGTGTGGGGAGCGATCTCCTACACTGGCCGTACACCACTGGTGATCGTCGAGGGGACACTGAATAGTGCACGGTACATCCAAACCGTCATCGAACCCATCGTTCTACCATTCCTAGACCGGCAAGGGAACTTGCTGTTCCAACAGGACAATGCACGTCCGCATGTATCCCGTGCCACCCAACGTGCTCTAGAAGGTGTAAGTCAACTACCCTGGCCAGCAAGATCTCCGGATCTGTCCCCCATTGAGCATGTTTGGGACTGGATGAAGCGTCGTCTCACGCGGTCTGCACGTCCAGCACGAACGCTGGTACAACTGAGGCGCCAGGTGGAAATGGCATGGCAAGCCGTTCCACAGGACTACATCCAGCATCTCTACGATCACCTCCATGGGAGAATAGCAGCCTGCATTGCTGCGATAAGTGGATATACACTGTACTAGTGCCGACATTGTGTATGCTCTGTTGCCTGTGTCTATGTGCCTGTGGTTCTGTCAGTGTGATCATGTGATGTATCTGACCCCAGGAATGTGTCAATAAAGTTTCCCCTTCCTGGGACAATGAATTCACGGTGTTCTTATTTCAATTTCCAGGAGTGTATTATTTGTATTTTTACGCTGGGTCTTGCCTAGGGAAAACTGCTATCGAACGATTACATCGATAGGTCGTGTGAAGAATCAAAGTGTGTAGGATCTTTGGTAGGGTTAACTCTGCCGCGTGGAGCGCGGGCAGAGCAGTTGGAGTCTGGCTGGAGTAGCGAGTGGAGCAGGTGTGTGGTGTGACGCTCCCGCGAGTTGCCGCGCTTTCGGGGTTTAGCAGCATGTAATTGCGCTCGACTTGCGATGATAGTTTCTGACATGGTGTCGCGGACGGGAAGCATTAGCTGGCGCACATCAAGAGCCCGTTTCGTCTGGTAACCGTGTTGAGAAGAACGCGCGCCAACATCCAGCTTCTGCAACAGCGACGGCCGACAATGAGTGACTGTCGCCACCTCCTCGATCGACGGCTTCAAACCTTCAATCAACTAACAAGGAAGACCAAAAGCACGTAAAGTTTCAGAACTGTATGGCAGACCTCAGCTTTTCACATTGTTCCATTTGCCTCGCAAAATTACAGCAACTTAGCATGAACCTTTGTTGCTCATTGTCCCAATTGCATTACCAAGCAGGGTCCCTTCCTTTTCCGAAATGAAACCGAGTGTCGTTGAAATTCAGACGCCAGCATTAAAGTACTATCATTGCATTTCATTACTTTAGTTTCAAAGTGCAGTTAAAGCATAGCTGGCTACAATAGTTAGATTACACAAGCACAAATTAAGAGTGCGAGTTTTGTTAGCATATTTTAGCTTACCTGTGACTGCAGCTCAGCTTGTTACGTACTAAATTTTATTATTGTTAATTATTCAGAATCATTTAATTCAAGTTCAAAGTTAAATCTCTTGTTTCTAAATTGCGTAGAGTCAAGTTGCTTTTGAAATGATTGTTGAGGTAGTCCAAGACTAACCGTATTCTGCTGGATTTCGATGTGCTTCAGAAAGAAAGCTCACTATTAACTTCAGTCACTAAATTAACTTTCGATTTCCGGTTTTATTAATTCTTTTGCTAAATTAAGTCAGAGTGTAGCGAAATTTATTACTTCTGACAAACTTTCAGTTTTCACACTACACGTGTCAACCTTCAGTTGCCACGCTTCTAGTGCTAATTATATGTGTAATAACCTTTCTTTTTCAGTTACTATAGTAATTGTCCTTAGGACTGGCGACCGTGATTTCCCCCAAATCTCAAATATCTAATTACCGCTAGTTAATTGTTGACGTAACGGCCGCACATTTACTTTCTTTATTAACTTTACCCCTTTTCAAAATTAATTTCCACCAGTTTCATTTGCATTTTTCCTTTCATTTAGATGTAACCCTTTCCTCCCTCTTTACCGACAGATTAACTTCGGTGACGACTGCTTTCCCAAATTTCCCATTAGGTACACGCGGTTTAATTTTTCACTGTCATTAAGGTCGATAAGTGAGGGGGAGGTTACAATATCTTGCAGTGTCAAAATGGAAATGGATTCAGCTGCCACACAAATCGAGGACTCAAGGTCTTCCAGCGTTGTAGGATGGTTCTCGTAAACAGCCTGTACCAATTTTAATCACACAAAGTAGTTACAAGAACTCAGTGACGAATCCTTGCGTGAGCCAGTAAATTTGTGACAATTCAACTAAATCATTGTACTGCTGAAGTATTCATCAAATAAGCGAAACACCTCTACGTTTCGGTAAGGTCGGACTCCATCTTGCTTTAAACTGCTCCAGAATTGCAACGTAACGTCCACTAGACATCGATTCTCGATGGAAATGAAGTCCCATGGAGGGACCCGCACCCCTCTATTAGGCAAGGTCCTAGTGAAGATGATTTGCCATTGCCTTCCATGGGGATGAATGATGATAATGAAGACGTCACAACAACACGCGGTCATCTCGAGGCCGGAAAAATCCCTGACCCCGCCGGGAATCGAACCCGGGACCCCGTGCGTAGGCAGCGGGAACACTACCGCAAAACCAAGAGCTGCGGACTCGATGGAAGTAGGGGCTAGAATTCTTCTACTGCAAATTGCAACCCAAACAGGAACTTTGGGAGAATGTATCGGTCTGGCTTCAGAAAAATAGGGATTTCCGGAACCCAAAATCTCCACTTTCGTTTACTGATGGATCCATACAGATGGAAGTGTACTTCATCTGCGTATCATCTGCAGCCGAAATCACAGCCTTCATTGTCAATCATTGTGAGAATCTGGTTCACAAAGTCATCCTTTTGTCGCACAGTGGGTACTAATATGACCTAATGACTGGATATTGAATGGGAACATAATTGGTCCATTTCTCAGATCGTAAGCGTGCTGGAACGCTTCAGACAAGCCAATGCTGAAATTCTTCGGACGAATTTCCTTGCATGTTGCTGAATAAGTTCATGAACTGTGGGATAACCACAGTTCGTCTGGGGCCAACAGTCTCCCACTAGATCGATTTTGGGGAAGAGCTTGCAAATGCTTTTCGTAACATGTCTACAAATACATCTACATGGATACTCTGCAAATCACATTGAAGTTCCCAGCAGAGGGTTCATCGGACCACCTTCGCAAGTCTCTATTATTCCAATCTCGTATAGCACGGGGAAAGAACGAACACCTATATCTTTCCGTACGAGCTCTGGTTTCCCTTATCATGTTGATCGTTTCTCCCTATGTAGGAAGGCGTCAGCAAAATATTTTCGTGTTCGGAAGATTAAGTTTTTGATTGGAATTTCGTGAGAAGTTTCCGCAGCAACGAAAAGCGCCTTTATTTTAATGATGTCCAGCCCAAATCCTGTATCATTTCAGTGACACTATCTCCCCTATTTCGTAATAATACAAAACCTGCTGCCCTTCTTTGAACTTTTTTCGATCTACTGCGTCAATCCTATCTGGTAAGGATCCCACACATCGTAGCAGCATTCTAAAAGAGGACGGACAAGCGTAGTGTAGGCAGTCTCTTTAGTAGATATGTTACATTTTCTACGTGTCCTGCCAATAAAACGCAGTCTTTGGTTAGCCTTCCCCACAGCATTTTCTATGTGTTCCAATTTAAGTTGTTCGTAATTGTATTTTCTAGGCATTTAGTTGAATTTGCGATCTTTAGATTTGACTGATTATCGTGTATCCGAAGTTTAACGGAACTCTGACCTCTATGACAGGAAATCACGAATCCAGTAACATAACTGAGACGATATTCCATAAGAATACAATTTCACTACAAGCCGCTTGTGTGCTACATTGTCAAAAGCCTTCCGGAAACCCGGAAATACTGAATTAATTTGAGATCCCTTGTTAATAGCACTCAACGCTTCATGTGAGTATAGAGTTAGTTGTGTTTCATAAAAAAGGTGTTTTCTAAACCAATGTCAAAAAAATGGTTCAAATGGCTCTGAGCACTATGGGACTTAACTTCTCAGGTCATCAGTCTCCTAGAACTTAGAACTACTTAAACCTAACTAACCTAAGGACATCACACACATCCATGCCCGAAGCAGGATTCGAACCTGCGACCGTAGCGGTCGCGCGGTTCCAGACTGTAGCGCCTAGAACCGAAACCAATGTCGTCTCTGTGTCAATATACCGTTCCCTTCGAGGTAATTCATTATGTTCGAACAAAATATATGTTCCAAAATCGTGCTGCATATCGACGTTAATTATATGGGCCTGACGGATTACTCCTACCATCTTTCCAGAATATTTGTGTGAGTTGTGCAACTTCCCAGTCTTTGGGTAAGGATATTTCGTCTAGCGAACGGTTCTATATGATTGTTCAATATAGACTATTGCATCAGCATACTCTGAAAGGAACCTAATTGATATACAGTCTGGACCGGAAGACTTGCTTTTGTTAAGTGACTTAAGGTGCTTCACTACTCCGACGACATCTACTTCTACGTTATTCATGTTGGCAGCTGTTCTTGATTCGAATTCTGGAATACTTACTTATTCTCCTTTTGTGAAGGCATCTCGGATGGCTGTGTTTAGTAACTGTGTTTTGGCAGCACTGCGTTCGACTGTATCACTACTGCTATCGGGCAGAGAAGGCATTGATTGTGTCTTGCCGTTAGCATACTTCACATACGACCAGAATCTCTTTGGATTTTCTGCTAAGTTTCAAGACAAAGTTTCGTTGTGGAAACTATTATAAGTATCTCGCGTTGAAGTCCAGGCTAAGTTTCGAGCTTCTGTGAAAGATTTGGATATTTTGCTTCTGGTTAAATTTGGAATGTTTTTTTCGTTGTGTTTGCAGCAGTGTTCTGACCCGTTTTGTATACCAAGGAGGATCAGCTCCGTGGGTTGTTTCTTTGAATTCAAGCCACATCTGATCTAAACTTACCATGGTAATTTCGAAGGAGAGGAGATGGTCTCTCTGGAAGGCGTCAAGTGAACACTTATCTGCGTTTTTTAATAGGTATATTTTTCGTTTATCTTTGGAGGATTTGGGAGTTACAATATTCAATGTCGCTACGACAACGCTGTGTTCAGTAATCCCTGTATCCGTTTTGATGCTCGTTATTAACTCAGGATTATTTGTTGCTAAAAGGTCAAGTGTGTTTCCACAACCGTTTGCTATTAGCATTGGCTCACGAACTAACTGTTCGAAGTAATTTTCAGAAAATGCGTTTAGCACAATTTCGTGTGATGTTTTGTGCGTACTTCCGGAATTACACATGTATTTCCGCCAACATATTGAGGGTAAATTAAAGTCACCACCAACTGTAATTGTATGAGTCGGGTACGTGTTTGAAATCATACTCAAGTTTTCTTTGAAGCTTTCAACAATTGCATCATCTGCATTGGGAGGTCGGTAAAAGGATCCAGTTATTATTTTATTCCGCTTGCCAAGAATGACCTCTGTCCATACTAACTCACAGGAACTACCTACTTCAATTTCGCGACAATATCCATTTATAACGTTAAATTGTGTTTCAAAACTGCACCTTGTTGTTGTAACACTGTGCTCTACTCCAGTATAGAAACCCACTTTCTTCTGTGGGAAACATGTTTCCAAATTTTTCGTTCGATATACTAAGTTACTTTCACGTATCGATCGTGATACCGGTTGCTGTAGAATGTGGGGTACTATACATAGACACTACGTGTTGTGTTTACAGCGCCATGTGTTAGCAGCTTCTGCAGTTACTACTTCGAACTTCTGTACAAAGCGTTTATAGCTATCAAAATAAAAATACAGTTTTTTGCATTCTGCAGACCGTTGTTTTCATGTAATTTAATTTTAAAACAGGGGAATCCTTTTTTTTTTTTGACATACTGTATTGTAAATGCCCCAGATCTTCACTATCAGATTCATCAGCAGTAGTTTTTTGCCCAACGACAGGGTACCATATGGTGACTCTCCACGTTCTTCTATGTTTTGCTATCCTCTTCAGGTCTGCGTAATTTCCACTTCTCTTTATGTCATCTACATCTTGTACTTCCTCCTTCCTCTCAATCTCCTAGCACAAGTCCTTCCCAGGCATCTGTCTGCATGCATTCCTGTCTCAGCAAATATACCTTCCAGTTCTTCTTGCTTTCTGTTATAACCTGCGGAAGCTTCTCCTCTCACTAACCCTTTCCAACACTCTTTTGTTACTCCCTCTTTCCACGTAGCTCATCCCCTCCATTCTCGTCCCACATCTCAAATGCTTGAGGGCCCCACTCCAAACAAAACACATGCCAAGCCTTTCCTCAGATCGTGTAAAATTAAACGCAGATTATGTTTCTCTCTATAAAAACGATCACTGACGTGTTACTATAAAAATGGGTTCACAATTTTCACATCATATGCTATGAACTGCCTTGGTTCTTATTTTTTCGAGGATGAAAGAACATAGTTACTGTTGTCAAGAGCAAATATTATTTAATATCTTTAGAATGATTTATTTCTCCAAGAATTACAGACATTGGTTGTGAATATGGTTATCAGAGGGATAATTTGTCCATGGTCTTTTATCTTGGATGCAATACTCGTTACCTAACTCCTCCACCTTGGCCTAAATGTTTTCTTTGATCAAACTGGAAGGCTTTGGCTCGGGCATACGATTAATTCTTGCCTTATTGCCTGCTTGTTGGTGAGTGTCGTGACTGCATAAGGAAATCAATCAGTAATTGCCGTGCAATTGGCAAGAAACTGAACTGAAATTTATTGCTGGCATTGGTCTTGTAAATTGCATCTTTGCCTATAATTATGTTATTAAGGAGCCCCTCACGCTTTGTGTAGGGGAAAAAAAATGTGCTGTGGAACCGGCCATGGACTGATAAATGAAATGAAACACTGTCAAATGGCATACCCGTTATTTTTGTTTTAAGAAAAGGAAAGGAAGGTGTGGTGAGAAGACGTACTACTACTGAATAAGCTGACAAAGAAAAAAGGCTGCCACAATAGGTAGTTGGTATTTGGAGTTAATTTACTTCGATAACCAGGATGTTAGTACCGTTTTCTAGAAACAAAATGAAATAACTGCCTGATACAGTATAACAGGTCATGAAAATGATCGAATTAAACATTAATTTCCATTACTAAATCAGACTGTAGTTACACTTGCAGTCCATGACAAAATCTCTTACGCAATTTGAACACCGTGAGGATTTAATTGTAGTAGCATAACACGGAAATAAGTGACATGCATGATAAGCCAGTATGAGGCCACTTAGCATGGCTAGAGGTCTTGGGCGTGCAAATACTCGTGGTGCCTATAACATTTAGCGTGTGTATGTGTGGTTCCTGATGTTGCCTCTGCAGTGGAATTCTCACGTCTATCAGTGGTTAAGTAGAATCTTTCACTGCCAGCGTGCACGTAACGATTTGCATAAAACGAAGTATCGTGTTGTGGTTTTACTTCAGTTTAGCACATCAAACCAATCATTTCTATGGAGGATGCTACTAGAATTAATCATAACGATGATACTGTAAATTATTTATTTTCAAAACAACATGTACAGTGCAAAAAAATTTATAAATAGGAAGTACACAATGTCAGATTCTAGCCTACATGTAACTGCGAGGTTGGGAGAACATATGTTTGACTTTCTCGAGACCGCTTCCTCTTCCCCCGTCCCTTTTTATTAAACGGACGCAAGTTGGCTGATACTGATTACCAGTTAGCAGTGAGAAGCAAAAGTACCACTCACTGACTGGCTCTTTCCAAAAACGCTCAGTGGACAAAGAATTGGAACTCAGCACATTTACGGCTAGTGTTTCCCTGTCTGCCGAACTGGAGGGAGCATGTCACGTACAGCAGTACGGGCGGCAGTTGTTGTGCACCGATGATCTACCTGCAGAGGCGCTGACCGCTGTGAAGATGAACAGAAATTTAACTAGAATATTCTCCCTGTAAGGAAGCACTTCAGTGTAAGTCAGACCCCACGGAGGGCTAAAGAATCGTCGGTAAACAGAATAACAACTCCGTCACAAAGAAACGACTTCATTCGAAAGCAATATCTTGTAAAATTTAAACGCCAGATTCTCCACTCTGACTCTCGCCAGAAGGCGTTGTCTTCGATCCATCCTGGCAGGGAAGTGCGCTTGATCAGTCCCCAGAGGGAAGTGGTTTCTCCTCACGTTACCCTGCTCCCTCCTGGACACGTGACTCTCCGTTTGTGATCAGGCGACCAATCCCAGTGGCTGTAACAAAATCATTTCGTCCCACTACATGGGTCATTAATCTGACAGTCAATTCTCCCCTCCCCCCTAAATACTTAGCACTCTGCCTACCAAAAACGCGTCTCTGCCTTTCAGCGAGAAGCACGCCCCAGCGATTTCCATCAGAAAATTCCTTGCACATCAGCTCCTCACCATCTTCTGTGACATTGCACATTCCTTCGCACTAAAAGTCCTCTGTCAGGACAGAATGTGTCCACTCCAACAGAACATAACAAATCTCTTCCCAGCCCCTCTTTATCGATAGCGGTTCCTGAGGAATGTGTGGCCCACTTTGCCCTTTCCGTCAATACTTAGCTATAATTAACTTCCAGACATGTAGTACTATAAAAATTGTTAGTATTTGGTGCTGCTCAATGTCAACCAATTAAATGATTAATAACCCTAATGTGCATCGTAAACACTGATCTAATATAAATGCACATGTAAAAGAGTTTAAACGTACGGTGGCAAAGTATTGGGCCCTGCAGGCTTAGTGAGTTTGCGTGTTGCATATGGAATATCGTATTTGAATTAAAGGTAAACACAGCAAAGATAAAAGTGACTAAGTGCAGTAGAAACAACAACTGCAATTGGCTAAAAACCAGAATTAAGGAAACTGTAATAAAATAAGGCTAATATCTCAGAGGCAACCTCGTATTATATCACCGAAGCAAGTGATGTATAAAATCTGACTGGCACAGAAGAAGAAAATATTGTTCAATGCAAAAAATGTTATTCGTAACTAATACTACAAAGAACTGATTACGACGATTCTGCATCTGTCTGACTGGAGCAAAGCATTTTGTGGAGCCGGAAAGTGATTTACAAGAAAATGGAACAGGAAGAAACTAAAAACATTTGAAATGTTGTGGTACACGTGACATCAAGTCACAAAAATATTACCAAAGGCAGAGGTATTTGAACGAATAGGCGAGGAAGGAAATTTTCATATAACAAGTGGTGGAAGGGAGACGATAGTGAGGCCCCTGCGTAGACGTCCAAACTGAAAGGTACGGAAGAGGGAAAAATGAGAAAAAGTTTCGGATAAAGGGAGTTTCGACAGGACTGATCTCCTTTCATAAAACTACATCTCCTACATGAATCAAGATAGGAACTTGAGGAGATTTTCAAAATTACGCATTGAAAATAATGTTCGGTTTGGCGACAGTTGTAAGTTTTCGGTTCTTGTTGTTGACGGAAAGGTTATTCCTAGTTCGCTAGCTTTCTCGTTCAGTAATCATTGTGTGATACCACAGCAACGAATGGTGTTTTGTGTTCTTAGTCTGAAAATGTTAAATTCAGTTGTGCAGTGAGATTTTTGTCGAGACAATGGTGCTCCATCTGTTGCAGATCAAAGCATTCGACGATGGCCTCAAAGACACGGGAAAGACGTGTAAAGGGGAAATCCACAGGCGACGCTCATGTGCTCGTTTAAGACGCAGACCGCATTCTACACAGCACTGTACGTAAACTACTGAAGTCTGTTTCGCGTGGCAGCCGAAAACTAGGAACTTTTCATGCTTCTGTCTGCTGTGGTTTACCGGGGCGTTTGTGTTTCAGATCGTACAGGAGTCGATTACCAGAAGTCCTGTATGGTCGCGATAAACAACAAAATACGGAATTTTGTGATTTCACTCTGGGTATGGAGATGGAAGATCATAATGCACATTTAGTGTTCAGTAACGGAGCACTATACCATTTAAATGGAAAATATATAGGTGAACTCTTTCGAATTCGGGGTACCATCGACCATATTCAGTCAAGTGAGATAATCTCCAAAGTGCCACGTGTTGTCCGAGAAAAATCTCACGACCCTAAATTTTTTGCGGAAAAGATACTCAGTAAAATAACGTACACTACTGGTCATTAAAATTGCTACACCCCGAAGATGACGTGTTACAGACGCGAAATTTAACCGAAAGGAAGAAGCTGCTGTGATATGGAAACGATTAGCTTTTCAGAGCATACACACAAGGTTGGCGCCGGTGGCGACGCCTACAACGTGCTGACATGAGGAAAGTTTCCAACCGATTTCTCATACACAAACAGCAGTTGCCCGGCGTTGCCTGGTCAAACGTTGTCGTGATGCCTCGTGTAAGGAGGAGAAATGCGTACCATCACGTTTACGACTTTGATAAAGGTCGGATTGTAGCCTATCGCGATTGCGGTTTATCATATCGCGACATTTCTGCTCGCGTTGGTCGAGATCCAATGACTGTTAGCAGAATATGGAATCGGTGGGTTCAGGAGGGTAATACGGAACGCCGTGCTGGATCCCAGCGGCCTCGTATCACTAGCAGTCGAGATGACAGGCATCTTATTCGTATGGCTGTAACGGATCGTGCAGCCACGTCTCGATCCCTGAGTCAACAGATGGGGACGTTTGCAAGACAACAACCATCTGCACGAACAGTTCGACGACGGTTGCAGCAGCATGGACTATCAGCTCGGAGACTATGGCTGCGGTTACCCTTGACGCTGCATCACAGACAGGACCGCCTGCGATGGTGTACTCAACGACGAACCTGGGTGCACGAATGGCAAAACGTCATTTTTTCAAATGAATCTAGGTTCTGTTTACAACATCATGATGGTCGCATCCGAGTTTGGCGACATCGGGGTGAAAGCACATTGGAAGCGTGTATTCCTCAACGCCATACTGGCGTATCACCCGGCGTGATGGTATGGGGTGCCATTGGTTACACGTCTCGGTCACCTCCTGTTCGCATTGACGGCACTTTGAATACTGGTCGTTACATTTCAGATGTGTTACTACCCGTGGCTCTACCCCTCATTCGATCCCTGCAAAACACTACATTTCAGCAGGATAATGAACGACCGCACGGTGCAGGTCCTGTACGGGCCTTTCTGGAAACAGAAAATGTTCGACTGCTGCTCTGACCAGCACATACTCCAGATCTCTCACCAACTGAAAACGTCTGGTCAACGGTGGCCGAGCAATTGGCTCATCAGTTACTACTCTTGATGTAATGTGGTATCGTGTTGAAGCTGCATAGGCAGCTGTACCTGGACACGCCATCCAAGCTCTGTTTGACTCAATGCCCAGACGTATGAAGGCCGTTATTACGGCCACAGGTGGTTGTTCTGGGTACTGATTTCTCAGGATCTATGCATCCAAATTGCGTGAAAATGTAATCACATGTCAGTACTAGTATAATATATTTGTCCAATGAATACCAGTTTATCATCTGCATTTCTCCTTGGTGTAGCAATTTTAATGGCCAGTAGTGTACATATACTGCCTATACCTCCTAAGAGTGGTCTCACGCATTTTTTCCAGTGCATGTTCTGGCATTTGCAATTTGCTTTTTGGACATGTACCTAGAGACAGGCCAAACAACTACTGGTGATCATGTCTTTCATGCGACGTCCAGCGTCGACAGAAGGCGTCGGTTTGTTTTCTGTTACAAACGAAATTACTTTTAAAGCAGAATTTCGCGTGTCACTTCGATAGGGTCCAAAATTGGTCCAATGCGGTATTCGGTTGAGCGATAACTGTTAACATGGACGGTGAAACGGGAAGAACAACCAGCACCGAGCAGCAGCCGATCAAGACTGCTGTATGACGGTAGTAGTCAGCGTGAGCTAGCGCAAACTGCATCTGCATGTAAAATTCCGCTTCAGTTTCGTTTTACGTACGTGTGTGTGTGTGTGTAACTAGAAACAAAGTGAGTCATTTCGTCGACATCGGGCGTCGCATGAAAGACGTGATGAGTAGTAGTTTTCCGTCTCACTACAGGTACAGATCGCAAAACTAAATTGCAAATGCCTACGGAAAAATCAGAGAAAATGCGCATGACGATTTTCAGGAGAGGTACAGACTTTTCTCTTGAAGATGTTTCCTCCACAGTTGAAGAGAAGTGCCAAAAGTTTCGTTCCTCAACAGTGCCGAGCACCAACGCAGTAGTAGTGGAATGTATGATGAATCGTTAGCTATGAGTTGCCTCAACGAGGAATCGGGCTTGATCTACATCTACATGGTTACTTTGCAATTCACACTTAAGTGCCTCGCAGAGGGTTCATCGAACCATTTTCATACTACTTCTCTACCGTTGCACTCTCGAATGGCGCGCGGGGAAAAGGAACCTCCTAATTCTTTCCGTTCGAGCTCTGATTTCCCTTATTTTATTATGATGATCATTTCTCCCTACGTAGGCGGGTGTCAACAAAATATTTTCGCATTCGGAAGAAGAAGTTGGTGATTGAAATGTCGTAAATAGATCTCACCGCAAAGGAAACCGCCTTTGTTTCAGTGACTGCCACCCCAACTCGTGTATCATATCAGTGACACTCTCACCCCTATTGCGCGATAACACGAAACGTGCTGCCCTTCTTTGCACTTTTTTGATGTCCTCCGTCTATCCTACCAGGCAAGGTTCCCACACCGCGCAGCAATATTCCATCAGAGGACGGACACGTGTAATGTAGGCTGTTTCTTTATTGGGTTTGTCGCATCTTCTAAGTGTTCTGCCAATAAAGTGAAGTCTTTGTTTTATCTTCCCAACAATATTACCTATGTGGTATTTCCAATTTAAGTTGCCCGTAATTGTAATTCCTAAGTTTTGAGTCGAATTGACAGCCCTTAGATTTGTGCGATTTATCGTGTACCACAAATTTATCGGATTTCTTTTATTACTCATCTGGATGACCTCGCCAATTGCCACTTTTCGCACCGTACAGAAATGCTCTCTAGATCATTTCGTAATTGGAATTGATCGTCTGATGATTTTAATAGAAGGTAAATTACAGCGTCATCTGCAGACAGTCTAAGGGGGCTGTTCAGATTATCAACTAGTTCATTTATGTAAATCAGGAACAGCAGAGGGCCTACGACACAACCTTGCGGAACGCCAGATATTACTTCTGTTCTACTCGATGATATATCGTCTATCACTACGAACTGTGGCCTCTCTGAGAGAAAATCACGAATTCCGTCACACAACTGAGACGATACTCTATATGCACGCAATTTTATTAATAGTCGCTTCTGAGCAACGGTATCAAAAGGCTTCTGGAAATCTAGGAATATGGAATCGACAGCACTCAGCACTTCATAGGAATAAAGAGCTAGCTGTGTTGGACAAGAACGATATTTTTTGAATCTCTGTTGGTTATGTATTAATAAGTCATTTTCTTCAAGATGATTCATAATGTTAGAGTTCAGTATATGCTCCAAAATACTACTGCAAATTGAGGTCAGTTATATGGATCAGTAATTCAATGGGTTACTCCTATTTCCTTTCTTGAATATTGGTGTGACTTGTGATACTTCCCAGTCTTCAGCAACTGATCTTTCGTCAAGTGAGCGGTTGTATATGATTGTTAAGAAAGGCGCTATTGTGACTGCATACTCTGAAAGGAACCTGACTGGTATACCATCTGGACTTTCTTTAGTGGATTCAGTTGTTTCGCATCATCTAAGATATCTACTTTTATGTGACTCATGCTAACAGCTGTTCTGGTTTCGAATTCTGGAATATTTACTTCGTCTCCTTTCGTGAAGGAATTACGGAAAACTGCAATTAGTAACTCCGCTTTAGTAGCACCATCATCGGTAACATTTCCATCGCTATCGCGCAGTGACGGTATTGACTGTGTTTTGGCACTGGTTTACTTTTCAAACGACTAGAATCTCTTTGGATTTTCTACCATATTTTGAGACGTATTTCATTGTGGAACCTATTAAAAGCATTCGCATTGGCATCCGCACTAAATTTCGAGCTTCCGTGAAACTTAGCCAGTCTTGGGGATTTTGCGTTCTTCTGAATTTGGCATGCTTTTTTCGTTGCTTCTGCAACAGTGTTCTGACGTGTTTTGTGTACCATGGTGGATCAGTCCCGTCTCTTATTAACTTATGCGGTATGAATCTATCTATTGTTGTCGATACTGTATCTTTGAATTTGAGCCATATGTGGTCCACACTTACATAATTAGTTTGGAAGGAATGGAGATTCTCTATTAGGAAGACATCAAGCGAAGTTTTATCTGCTCTTTGAAATAGATGTATTTTGCGTTCATTTTTAGTGGTTTTGGTTTATATGGTTTTCAGCCTCGCTACAATGACCTTGTGTTCACTAATCCCTGTATCTGTCAAGACGCTCTCTATTAGATAAGGATTATTTGTGGCTAAGAGGTCAAGTGTGTTTTCACAACCATTTACATTTCGTTTGGGCTCATGAACTAATTGTTCAAAGTAATTCTCAGAGAAAGCATTTAGTACAATTTCGGGAGAAGTTTTCTGTCCACCACCGGCATTGAACATGTAGTTTTGCCAACAAATCCAGGGTAGATTGAAGTCTACACCAATTATAACTGTATGAGTGGGACACTTACTTACACCGAAATTCAAGTTTTCTTTGAACCGTTCAGCTTATTATATTATCTTAGTGGGGGGGGGGGGGGGTCGGTAGAAGGAGCCAATTATTATTTTTGTACGGCTGTTGAGTATAACATCTACCCATAGTAATTCGCAGTAACTATCTATTTCAACTTCACTACAAGATAAACTACTACCAACAGACACCACCTACTTTATTTAATCTATCCTTTCTGAACACGGTTTGCGCCACTGTAAATATTTCAGCAGAACTTATCTCCGGCTT
Source organism: Schistocerca nitens (assembly GCF_023898315.1). Classification (NCBI taxonomy): domain Eukaryota; kingdom Metazoa; phylum Arthropoda; class Insecta; order Orthoptera; family Acrididae; genus Schistocerca; species Schistocerca nitens. The sequence goes on along the minus strand of NC_064614.1, from coordinate 238,253,527 downwards.
GAGGCAGCTTTCTGTTTCTATAACGATTTCAGCTCCAGTGCTTTCTATCAGCGCTTGAAGCTCTGGTAATTTTCCAGCACAGATACGATAATTTACAATTACAATATCGACTGTTGCTTGGTCGAGTCTCGTCCTTTCTTTGCCCTGTACCCTTTGAGACTGGAGCCCTTTTTAATCTTTCCCAAGACTGTCTAACCTAAAAAACCGCCCAGTCCACGCCACACAGTCCCTGATACCCGTGTAGCCGCCTCCTGTGTGTAGTGGACACCTGACCTGTTTATCGGAACCCGAAACCCCACCCCCCTATGACGCAAGTCGAGGAATCTGCAGCCTACACGGTCGCAGAACCGTCCGAGCCTCTGATTCACACCCTCCACTCGGCTCGGTACCAAAGGTCTGCAGTCGGTTCTGTCGACGATGCTGCAGATGGTGACCTTTGTCTACATCTCGCTAGCAAGACTGGCAGTCTTCACCAACTCAGATAGCCGCCGGAAACCAGAGAGAATCTCTTCCGATCCACTCTTCCGGCACACGTCATTAGTGCCGACATGATTGCACCCTGTACGCTTCATGGCATCCGGAAGGACCCTTTCCACATCTTTGATGACTCCTCCCCGGTATGCACACGGTATGCACTTTGGCTTTCTTCCCGTCCTTAGCTGCCATATCCCTAAGGGGTTCCATCACCCGCCTAACATTTGAATTCCCAGTGACAAGCAATCCCACCCTCTGCGCTGTCCGGACCTCTCAGGAAGACGGCCACTGCCGCAACAGGTGAGGCCGCCCTTGCTGGCTCAGAAGTACTTTCAGGAGTGGGCAGTACCTCAGACCTGTTACGGAGGCGTAAGGGTACAGCCTAGCGGCCAGCACCAACTTTCGCCTTCCGCCAAGGGATTCGCGACCCCGCCACGGTTCGCCAGTCACCGTCAGGCAAGTGTCGACCGGCAGGGACGTCCGAATACGAGGGCGCAGTGGCATCAGAGATCCCAGGTGATGCTACAGGTTCCAGAGGCGCCAAAGCGCTCGCCTCTGGTGTCCCAGTGTCACCGCGGCCCAGGGCAACAGTCTGGAGCCTGTCGACCACGGCCAACACAGCTTCCAGCTGTTTATGGTTCAAATGGCTCTGAACACTATGGGACTTAACTTCTAAGGTCATCAGTCCACTAGAACTTAGAACTACTTAAACCTAACTAACCTAAGGACATCACACACATCCATGCCCGAGGCAGGATTCGAACCTGCTACCGTAGCGGTCACGCGGTTCCAGACTGTAGCGCCTAGAACCGCTCGGCCACTTCGGCCGGCCCAGCTGTTTATGGACGGTGGCCAATTCCCCCTGAATCCGTACACAACAGGTGCAGTATCTATCCATCCCTAACAAGCTGTTCAAAACAAACAGATGACTGACGACTACGCGAATTTACGCTAGACGCGTACTAAAACTCGATGCTACAACTCTCAAATATTATAATACACCCGAAATTTGAGAATTAAACTATGCAAGTACCCAAAACCATGCAAAGAAGTTAAGAATTAAATTATGAAACAAATAAGTGAGCTAAGTGTACGACTTGCTGCTGGCTGCTGCTTATCCAACGGCGGCAGGGAGCGGGATGGTAAATATCTCTGATTGCATCACTTTTGCACGATCGCTATATTTTTTTTGTTTTTTTTTTCGGTGGAAGATGAAAGACTCCGTCCATGTTCCTTCATTTGGAACAACTTTGACTGAATGTCGCCGCCCACGTTAAAACGCCTGTGAGGTGCTCCAAAATGCCTAGAACGAATTCGACTGTGGCCTACATATTTGTCGTGCTCTCGGTAGAAGACGTATTGAACATTCGTGAATCTTCCCACGGAAAGTACCGGGGTACGCTTTCCCCGAAAAGCAGAGACGTGTTTTGATTAGCGGAGTGCTAAGAATGTGGGAGGGGAAATGGACACTTGCAACAAATCTTCTGAAATGACAAAGAACTTCATGTGACTGGCTGGCGTATTCATGTCTTACGTAGTACGAGGTGGCGTTTTTGTGAATGCCGCTGCGATTCGTCGCCTGACCGCAGGCGCAGACGCCGCAAGTCCATGAGGGAGAGGGGTATGGTGAGGAAAACACACTTCCCTCTGGGGACTGATCGAGGGCACTTGCCTGGCGGGATCGATCGGATACGATCAACCTAGAAACTCCGTTGGCGAGAGCCGCAGTGGAGAATCTGGCGGTAAAATTTTGCGAAGAGTTGCTTTCAACACAGAGAGCGTGTGAAGTCGTTTCTCTGTGACAGAGTAGTTATTCTACTTACTCGAGTGACGATGTATTAGCTCTCTGTGCAGTCTGACAAACAATGATGTGATTCTTTATGGGAGAATACTTGACTCGAATTTCTGTTTCTGGCTGTTGAGCAAACAGAAATTTTGACTCGTGTTCTGTCTTGTATTGAGGTAAACTCAGCCTTAGGAGTTTGCGGGCGGTATATTGCGTCTACTGTGTAGTAGGCAGAGAATTGCAGGACGCCACGTAAGTCACCTTAACAGCGGCCAAAGCCCCAGCTGGCAGATCATCGGCGCAGTACAACTGTTGTCCGTACTTCAATAGGTGATATGCGCACTCCGATTCGATAGAAAACACTCACAGTAGATAGGGAGAAGAGGCGCACGGCAATCAGTCACAATCCCACTAGATTTTATTACTTTTGCATATCTAAATTTCGGCTATTACAAACTCGCGGCAGTACATCCTACTGGTGTATATTTCGATAAGTGTAGGTTACCTGACTCTTCTTCAGAGCGATTCGTAACACGAAGAGTCGAGATTCTTCATAGGAGTTTCCCGCTGATCGCTCTGGCCATCATGCGACGGTGCACCTCTCTCTTGTGGCCCAGACACACTTGGCGGCGATGGACATCAATGAGTAAGAGGTTAAAGAGCTTGACCCACAACATATACTGAGAGGCACTAAATGCATATTACTCGACGATTACCCAGTACTTTTCAGAATATGACATTGTTAGGAGCCCATTTAAGTGCTTACCCATGACCTATCTGAATGACTTACGACATCTCGCAGATGTTTGCCTTATCTCTGCTGTCCGTGCATAATCGTCTTTGTACGTGGTACTGACATCCAAGAAATATGGTTATTGTAAGGTAATAGTACCTATTTTACACCCAGTGATCTCTTTCCCCATCCTTGACCAATTAGGATATTGCACTGACGCTAATGACTCTGCCGTCGACGAGACGTTATATTATGCACTTCTTTCCCGTATGTTCGATGTAATGTTGACGATTCTGAAATCTGGCTATACGGTTAAGACTGAGAATACTATAGATCTTGCATGAGAGGTATCGGTGTTTACGATAAAGTGATTTCGTCTGGTCAAAGAAAAGTCAGGTTTTCTGGATAACGTTAAGTGCACTGTATCTCGATCTTCGCTGCGTAAGCGAAATTTTTTCCTTTACTGCCTGGCTGCCTTTACCTTCCATGCTTCGTAAGGGAAGTAGCACTCTAAATATCTGGATATTTTTACCTTACTATTGTGGCAGCGAGAAGAATTCAAAGCGTCGAAAAGCTACAGTAGTGGTAATAATGCACATATACGTAATGATATAGATCACGGTTAAAGCTCTGTTAGCTTCCAAATGTAATTTGTTGCATGAGGAGATAAAAAATAGCAGAGTTTGTTTGAGAGTTCCCTCTTTGTTTCATACACAGCGTCCAATATATTATTAAGAACTTTTTCTAATTTTCTCATTTTAGAAGTAGACAAGGAGTCATATACTTTCACAGATACTCAAACATACACAAACACACACACACGTGTGTGTGTTTACAACACTAATGTTGGTAAATATTATGAAATACTGAGAGAAGTACGCGACTGAGTCCTAGCTCGTAGAACGATTCATAAGTAACATCACAAGGGAACTGCGTACGCTTAGAGAAGGACGTAAAGAAATGATACTACTATTAAATTGCCACCGTGGTCCAACACACGGGCAACGTATTAATTCAGGCTGACGAAATCCACAACAGTAAGACTGTTTTAATTATTGCCAATAGTTAATAGAGCACATCAATTTCACTAAAGTTAATGCAGTACACAAGATGGCTCCATTCCGTTCTAATAACGAATTACGCCCGTCTCCCGAAGACAATAGCTAAAAGATCATGTACAATAGTTCATTCTGACCACGAACCTGTACAATAATGAAAGAACGGCAGCGATAATAAAGGATAGGCATGGACTTCTAACTGGCATTTCGTACCAAGTACTTACTTTGACTCCATCACGGTGAATTACTTGCCAGACATATACCAGCTGCCATTAATACTGCATTATAATTTACGTCAATTACCATTTATGACTGGCATCGGTCCGGTAGTATCCTTGCTGAGCATTACGTAGCGATGATTAATGGACACACCCGAGCCATTGTTACATTTTACTTACCGGGATTTTACACATACCGTAAATAAGTACTGACAAAGGGCATTTTAGCGGCTACTGTTTGATACGGTGAAAGTAATTTAAAATATATACTTTGTGTAAGCTGTGTATGCTTTGAGGTACTCGAGATAATTCATTTTATGTTTACACAGAAATAATTTCTCTGCATTATATAACCGATTTCCGTAAATGTAGCATCATCCTCAGATTATCTGTATCACAAAGAAAATGTCGTCATATAAAATACACAGAAACACGAATATTCAATGCAATACTAAACAAACAAAAAGTAAAGATTCTGTGTTCCAATACTTGACACGAGTCAAAAACTGCTACTCGCACTTTTATTTGCCAAGGAAACAGAGAAACCTCTAACATCAACGAAATATTTGTTCATGCACGACAGACTTTCACACCCGATACTTGTATCCAGGGTGATTTTTGTGTCATGGAAATTAGGACGTGGTCCAAGACAGGTTTCTCTGCTGTCTGAATCTTCATTGCCTCTGATGACGTCTCCAACAATGGATACGAAGTGTCAGGGCGAGAAGTATCCCTTGGACCACGGCCTACTACCGTAAAACAAAACTCACCAACCACTAAATATTTATTAAATCGAATGACAGTGGTTCAAACAATTTGTATAGGAACGTCACCCTTAACGTGATATGTTTTAGCAGCCAAACGTAAGAGACGCAGCGGTGTCGTTCAGCCTATGCCATCACACAGTCTGGGAGCTGGCCAAGTCGTTAGCCATGAACCGTCGCAAAGCACGTGTATCGCGGAAGTGGACATTTCTCTTTTCTCCCGGACATTCATAAGAGGCGATAGGCACTAAAGATTCGCGAAGTCTAAACTGTCTGAACCTCAGAATGTGTCACTGAGACTCGACACGTACTTTTGAGAATATGACTTTGCGAAGATACTGTATATGTAATTGTCCATGAGTAACCGATAACTCCCACAGCTGACAAACTGCCTATTGGCTTCTGTCTCGGGTTCTTCGGCCGACGTTCATCTAATGATTTTTCTGACGTTTCGCCAGCACGAGTGGCTGGCATTGTCAAAGCTTCACCCTCCATTGCCGGTGGTGAAGCTTTGACAATGCCAGCCACTCGTGCTGGCGAAACGTCAGAAAAATCATTAGATGAACGTCGGCCGAAGAACCCGAGACAGAAGCCAATAGGCAGTTTGTCAACAAGTGGCCACGAAAGCCTTAACAATTTTGTACTCCCACAGATGTTTTTATCTTTCCGTTTTCTGTGAGAACAAAGACGCTCCGTTTCAGCATGTAGTTGTTACCTGTGGGAAATGAGTATTATGTACGATAATAACCATCAGAACTCTTTTTCACAGCTGTTTGTTGATGACAATTCAAACCACCCATGAAATCTTAATTTGGTGTACACTACCATTATTTCATCTTTTACGTTTATTTTTAAGAAAATTTCTTTTAGAAAAGGTTCTGCATCACTACAACACCTCACATCATCCTCTTTCTAATCGTTTTGCTTTTGTACATTTGCAGTTTTGATTGTGTACTCTGCACAGAAAATTGTTTGTGATGTTTAATAGGTGCGAGTTCTGTACAAGTGGACCACTAGAAAACAAAAAGTAGAAGTTGTTTCTAAACTCTCCATTAACTCTATACAAACCAAATATCGATCATTAATTAAAAGTTGTATGTCGTTATACACTGAAGAGCCAAAGGAGCTGGTATAGGCATGCGTATTCAAATACAGAGATATGTAAACAGGCAGAATACGGCACTGCGGCCGGCAACTCCTATACAGGACGACAAGGGTCTGGAGCAGTTGTTAGATCGATTACTGCTGCTACAATGGCAGGTTATCAAGATTTAAGTGAGTTTGAGTGTGGTGTTATAGTCGGCGCACTAGTGATGGGACACAGCATCTCCGAGTTAGCAATGAAGTGGGGAATTACTCGTACGACCATTTCACGATTATACCGTGAGTATCAGGAGTTCGGTAAAACATCAGATCTCCGACATCGCTGCGGTCGAAACAAGATCCTGCACGAACGGGACCAACGACGATTAAACAGACTCATTGAACATGATAGAAGTGCAACCCTTCCGCAAATTGCTGCAGATTTCAATGCTGGGCCATCAACAAGTGTCAACATGTGAACAATTCAAAGAAACATCATCGATATAGGATTTCGGAGCAGAAGACTCACTCGTGTACCCTCGATGACTGCACGACACAAAGCTTTACGCCTCGCCTGGGCCCTTCAACACGACATTCTACTGTTGATGACTGGAAACATGTTGCCTGGTCGGACGAGTCTCGTTTCAAATTGTATCGAGCGGATGGACGTGAATGGATATGGAGACAACCTCCTGAATCCACGGACCCTGCATGTCAACAGGGGACTGTTCAAGCTGGAGGAGGTTCTGTAATGGCGTGGGGCGTGTGCAGTTGGTGTGATGTTGGACCACTGATATATCTATATAAGACTCTGACAGGTGAAACGTACGTAAGCATCTAATCTGATCATCTGCATCCATTCATGTCCATTGTGCATTCCGATGGACTTGGGCAACTCCAGCAGGACAATGCGACACCTCACACGTCCAGAACTGCTACAGAGTGGTTCCAGGAACACTCTTCCGAGTTTAAACACTTCTGCGGGCCACCAAACTCCCCAAATATTAACATTATTGAGCATATCTGAGATTCCTTGGAACGTGCTTTTCGGAAGAAATCTCAACGCCCTCGTACTCTTACGGATTTACGGACAGCCCTGCAGGACTCATGGTGTCAATACCCTCCAGTTCTACTTCAGACACTAGTCGAGTCCATGCCACGTCGTGTTGGCATTTCTGCGTGCTTACGTCGGCCCTACACGATATTAGGCAGGTGTACCAGTTTCTTTGGCTCTTCAGTGTATGTACTACAGCAAAGACAACAGAATAATGTAGCATCTCACACACCGAAAACATCACGAATAAATGGCGTAACACACGGTGAAACTCAATTGAAAATGGGAATCACTTCCCGAACAGCCTTTAACCAACCATTCCTAATGGATAAAATCGAAAAATTTGAACTTTATTGCTTCAGATAACATAAAACACGCTATGACAAGAAAGTACACAGCTTGTACTATTACTCTTTCTCGTAAGTAACTCAATCATAAAATTCATCCAGAAGTTAGTAGGACGATGTTGATGTAGCATTTACGTAGAGGTCTGTGATTCGAACGGTTGCCTGACGAACGGTGTTAATCTGAGCGTTCTAAGGTGACCGGTGCAGGCAATCACATACTGTGTCACTGTTTCTTTCTGACTTACAACGGACCATTAGTTTTGATCGATGGGAAACTGACAATAGGTATTTACAAAAGCGATATTCTGTTTCTCACAGGTTTGAAATAACGATGCAATATACAAATAAGTAGCTATTGTTTCTCGGTTTGAAGAAAACTACGTGGACCAAGTCACTGATCATGCAGTTCGCCAACAGCAGACCGCTGTGAGTCAGAAATGAGATATATTTCACTTCGGTTCATCATCACTTAATGAAAACACAAAACTTTTGGTACATAGTCTTTTGACTAGGTTTTTTAATCTCAAATTAAACTAGGGAGGCATTTATGCTGATCCATTTGGGAGCTGAATGTAATAATAAACAAGGACAAAACTCGTCGGAAACTTTAATGTAAGTAGTTTTGCAAAAACTAAGAAACAGAACGGTTTACATGTTTTCCTGTAGTATAATACAGTATATAACTTTTATCTGCGGCTCTACTGGCAATAATTATAGAACAATTGCTTAGAAATTCGATGTTGGAATTTTCTTCTGTTACTGCGACTAGTCAGAGCCAAAAGATAATTTTTTTCAAAACAAAAAACAAGAATGGAAAAAAAAGACAGTGAAAAATTATGTAGTGTCAGAGAAATGGTCGTAAAGCAAATTAGCGAAAGATGCAACTTTTTATACCTATGAAACAGAGTTACCTGATTTCTTCGTTTAGACATTCTGTGAGCTTCATCAAACCCTAACAGCTTTATTTACCCAATTACGCGTGAAATTTATTGTGCGCCATTGGAGTGGCGGAGAACAAGTTTTATCACATTTTTTTTTGTTTTGTAATTAAGTGACCAAATGTGTCAGTGTTGTTCTGCGAAGGACCATCAGATAAAACTTTCACTTGCAACCCTTCCAAGGGTAAAGGAGTGCCGAACTTTTCTGGTAACGCCATGTTTCAGATCGTGTTTCCGGAATTGTGCTCACGTAGGACCGTCCGTCAGGCTAAAATGAAATGGTCTCCCAAGTAGAACTTGTATATATTGGTTTTGCCAGAAACACTTCCTCACACGGGTAGAAATAAACATAAAGAACTGGAATCTTTTTCTCAAAATGCTATGGAACATTCTTCACAGAGCAGTTTGCTTTCATCTTGAGTTCCTGCTGTTAACTACGAGGCGATGCGTGTGTTTTAACTGTGAGTGCGTGCGTGTGTGTGTGTGTGTGTGTGTGTGTGTGTGTTTGTGTGTGTGTGTGTGTGTGTGTGAGGAAAATGAAAAAAAAAACGGAGAAGTCAGTTTTTAAACGTGATGATTTACATTTGAGGGAACCATTACTATCATTTACCAAAAACAACAAAACACATCATAAAGAAAGTCAAGGGGGTGTCAATTGTTTGGTGCTCTAAAGGTTTCCAAGCAAAACGAAAGGTTATCAATAAAATCAGGAGAGAGATTCTTGGTCTTGATTTGTAGCAGCTTGTAGCGTTGACTGTATTGATGAGAAGGTGCCGAGCCTCGCAGAGCGATTGCAAAACAGAATGACTTAGCGTATAGCTTCCTTCACAGCGTCGGCACGGCAGTGGAATACTGTAACGGATGCCGGCAAGTCTGCGTCAACAGCTTAGCGCCCTCTGTTGCTACTAAATAATATAGCGGATGACATCGGAAGCTACTTGGGAACGTTCAAAGATGACGCTCTTATATGTTGGGAACTCACACAGCCAGAAAATAGTAGCGAAATTCTGGAAAGCCTAGAGTGGATAGATGCTTGGAGCAGGGAATTGTAGTTGACCATAAACATAAATAAATGTATTGCTTCGCGCATTAATAGGGGGAAACCCTTATTACTGCATGATTACACAACTGCTGAAAAATTACTGGGAGCACCGTCATTTATCAAATATCTGGGATTGTGTGTGCGTAACGAGTTTAACTAGACAAACAAACAAAACTAATCACAAGAATGGTAGCTGGCACACAACGATTTCTTGAAAGAAACTTTAGGGAGTTTAGTCACATTGCGAAGGAGGCAGCACATAAAACCGTCGCTCGACCGTTAGTTGGGTGTTACTCATCAACCTGGGACCACTGCCAGATAGCACTGATAGGGTAGTAGTAAATGCAGAAGATCCCAAGAACATCAAGTAATTTTGAGCATGGCTACTTGGTTCAGTGACAGATTATAAATTAAAGTTGAACTAAATAAGCCCTCGGTCACAATTTTTAGTCTTTTTGACCAGGTTTCAACACTTCTAAGAGGGTCTTCACCAGAACTGAAATATTTAAAGTGGCCCATAACATAATTACAAACTTATGGGAAAAGAAAATTCTTTTTATAAAAAATTGTAAGTACTGACTAACAGTACAAGAAGGAGACAGTACTTACATTACTTACATATCACGTATAAAATAAATAAGAAGCCAGAAGGACTATAGTCACAAAATCTTTTAAAAAAAATACATTAAAGGCGAGCCACTGTGGGTTGTTCGTACCTATAAAGCCACAGGTAGCAACAGACTGTGGCTCCCGCGTTTGCAAGTGCGGGCAGGTGAACATATGTCGAGTTACGCAACATATGCGAGCAGCCCGTAGTGGTTCGCTTTCCACGTATTTTACTTTAAAATTGTGACTAAAGCTTTTTCGCTTAATATTTATTTTATGCGTGGCGTGTAAGTACTGCTTCTTTTTGTACTGTTTATCAGTTTTCAGTTTTCAAACTGTATTTCTATGCACAAGCAAGAAGTTACCATGTCTGCTGTTGTCATATAAAACTTGCTTGTGAGTTCATGTACTAAATATTGTTCATTCTAACATTCAACTGTCTATATTTTAAATATTAAGTAGCCTACCTATGTTTACGGCTACTAGATAGCACTCTTAATGTAACGTTCACCTGCCCGCACTTGCTAACGCGGGCGCTGCGGTCTGTTGCTACCTGTGGCTTTATAGGTACGAGCAGCAAACAGTGGCTCGCCTTTCATGTATTCTTTTTAAAAACTTTTTGTGACTAAAGTCCTTCTGGCTTGTTATTTATTTTATATGTGACATATAAGTACTGTCTCTTTCTTGTACCGTTAGTCAGTACTTACACTTATATACGAGGGCCGTTCAGAAAGTAATCTCCGGTTGATTTAAAAAAATACACCAAGTTAAATAAAAATATTTTAATATATACATCTTACAACTACATCTTTGCACTATTTTTCTACATAGTCTCCATAGCGATTGAGGCACTTATCGTATCTCTTCACAAGCTTTGAAATTCCTTCTGCATAAAAATCACCCGCTTGTGCCTGGAGCCAGCCTGTGACCGCATCTTTGAGCTCTTCGTCGTCATCAAACCGCTGTGACCCGAGCCATTTCTTCAAATGCATGAAGAGGTGATAATCACTTGGTGCCAGGTCTGGGCTGTAAGGTGGATGGTTGATAACGTCCCACTTGAAGGACTCAAGAAGGGCCGTTGTTCTGCGAGCAGAGTGAGGACGGGCGATATCGTGCAAAAAAACGATACCGGAAGTCAGCATACCACGGCGTTTGTTCTGTATAGCCCGTCGTAACTTTTTTATTGTTTCACAGTACACGTCTTGATTAATGGTCGTACCACGTTCCATGAATTCAACCAACAACACCCCTTTGGCATCCCAAAACACCGTTGCCATCAGTTTTCTGGCAGAAAAATCTTGCGAGCCTTTTCTTGGTTTGGTAGGCGAATTTGAATGTGCCCACATCTTTGATTGTTCTTTTGTCTCAGGGTTCACGTACTTAATCCAGGTTTCGTCACCGGTCACGATTCTGTTTAACAATGGTTCTCCTTCGTCCTCATAACGTGACAGAAAGTCTAATGCAGAGGCCATTCTTTGAGTTTTGTGGTGGTCGGTAAGAATTTTGGGCACCCATCGTGCACAGAACTTACGGTAACACAATCTTGCTGTCACTATCTCGTACAAGAGAGTCTTAGAAATCTGTGGAAAACCAGTAGACAACTCCGACATTGAGAAACGTCGATTTTCACGAACTTTTGCATCAACTGTCTGAACGAGTTCGTCAGTCACCAATGATGGTCTACCACTCCTCTCTTCATCATGAACGTTTTCTCGTCCACTTTTAAATAAACGTACCCATTCACAGACAACTCCTTCACTCATAACTCTTGGTCCGTACACGGCACAAAGCTCACGATGTATAGCTGCTGCAGAATATCCTTTGGCTGTAAAAAACCTTATGACAGCACGCACTTCACATTTGGCGGGGTTTTCTATTGCAGCACACATTTCAAACTGCCACAAAAACTAAACTAGCGCAGGTACGACGTTCACTCGACCACGGCTTGATGCCGACTGACCTGTTGAGTGCGTGAACGCACAGATGGCGTCGCTACTCCCCCCACAACCCGCACTGTGACCAATCGGAGGTTACTTTCTGAACCGCCCTCGTACATAAAATAATTTCTTTTGCCATTAGTTTGGTATTATGTTATAGGCCACTTTAAATATTTAAATTCTGACGAAGACACTCTTAAAACCAGGACAAAAAGACTAAAAATTATGACCAAGGGCTTACGTAGTTCAATTTTTCATCACGTAATGTTGCAGTTTAATAAGTGCAGAAGCTTTACGGAGACATTCATCCAACTCCAGTGGCAGACTCTAGAACAGAAGTAATAAGTATCACCGTGTGTTTTACTATTACAATTCCGAGAGCGTACGTTCCTAGAAGAATCACCCAGTATATTCCTTCCTACTACGTATATCCTGCGGAAACGTCACGGAGGTAATTGAGATAGTTTCGACCTCACGCGGACGTCTTCAGCGCATTATTTGCGAGTAAAACAGGTAATCTGGGGCATAGAGGGATTCGGATTGCGGGGAGGGGGGGTGGGAGGGGCAGGAGACAATGGTACCCAAAGTAACTTCCACCACACACTGTAAGGCATCTTTCGATGTATGGATGTAGATGGGACAGGTGTCTCACGTGACTGAAAGAGCGTCAAGTCTTGCTCCTATACGTGGAAAACCGTCACCAACAGAGTTAATTACTAGTAGCAACAACATGTTGAAGGCTCTAGTTGTTTTCAACCAGTGCGGGATTGTTATAGTGTATACATTGGAGGAGCTCTTCCATGACCATCAGTTTGGCTTTCGGAAAGGTAAAGGCACCAGAGAGGTAGTTCTTACGGTGTGCGTGACAATGGAAAACGACGTAGGAAAGCCTAACACTTTTTTATAAAATCAGTCAAACCGCAGAAAACTTTCGTTGTTTTAAAATGATGCAGATTTTCGGAGTTATCATAAAAATAGGGGTAACCAATTGAGAAACACGAGTAATAGCCAATATGTACAAGAACCAACAGGGAGCTATAAGTATGCAAAGCCAAGAACGAACTGATCGTATGGAATAGGGTATAAGACAGAGACTCAACCCATCGCCCCTACTGTTCAGTCTATACATCGAACAAAGAATGGCAGAAATAAAAGAAAGGTTTAGGAGTAGAAATGAAATCTGTGTGACAGGATACCATTGATACGATTCACATGACAACTGAGGAAGAATTGCACGACTTGTTGAATGGAATTAACACCCCCTCTATGGATTGAGAATAAACTGAAGAAAGACGGAATTAATGAGGAGTAGCAGAAGTGAGATTAGCGATAAACCTAACATTTCAATTGCTGGCCACAAAGTACACGGAGTGAAAGAGATCAAGCTTGGGAGCATATTAACACATGGACAAAGCAAGGAGGACGTGTAAAGCAGATTAGTGAAAGCAGAGATGGCAGTCCTGGGCAAATGAAGCCTACTGGTAGTACAGTCTTTAATTTGAGAACAAATTTCTGAGAATGTTCGTCTGGAGTACAGAACTGGATGGATTTCCGGAAAGCATTTGACAGCAAATGGCTCTGAGCACTATGGGACTCAACATCTGTGGTCATAAGTCCCCTAGAACTTAGAACTACTTAAACCTAACTAACCTAAGGACATCACACACATCCATGCCCGAGGCAGGATTCGAACCTACGACCGTAGCAGTCGCGCGGTTCCTGACTGAGCGCCTAGAACCGCTAGACCACCGCGGCCGGCGCATTTGACAGCGTGCCCCATCGCAGGCTGTTGACGATGGCACGAGCGTGCGGAATAAGTTCACAGATATCTGAGTGGCTCGAAGAGTTCTCAAGTAATAGAACCCAGTATGTTGTCCTCGACGGCGAGTGTTCATCGGAGACAGGGGTAACATCGAGTGTGCCCCAGGGAAGTGTGACAGGACCCTTGCTATTTTCTGTATACATAAATAGCCTGGCAGACAGGATGGGCATCACTCTGCGGCTTTTCGCAGATGATGCTGTGCTGTACCGCAATGCATCGAAGCTGAGTGACTATAGAAAGATACAAGATAAATTACATAAAATTTCTAGCTGGTGTGATAAATGGCAGCTAGCTCTAAATGTGGAAAAATGCAAATTAATGCGGTGATTAAAGAAGAAACATGTAATGTACTGATACAGTATTACTAGTGTCCTGCTTGATACAATCAAGTCTTTCCTATATTTGAGCGTAACGCTGCAAAGCGATATGAAGTGGAACGAGCGTCTGATAACTGTGGTAGGGAAGGCGAATGGTCGACTTCTATTTATTGGTAGAATTTTAGAAAGGAGTGGTTCACCTGTAAAGGAGACCATATATAGGACAGTAGTGCGACCTATCCTTGGGTAGTGCTCGAGTGTTTGGGATCCGTACCAAATCGGATTAAAAGAAGACAGCGAAGCAATTTAGAGGCGGCCTGCTAGATTTGTTACCGGTAGGTTCGAACAACACGTAAGTGTGGTGGGGATACTTCGAGAACCCAAATGGGAATCCCTGGAGGGAAGGCGATGTTCTTATCGAGAAACACTACTGAGAACATTTAGAGAATCGCCGTTTGAAGCTAAATGCCGAACGGTTCTACTGCCGCCAACATACACTGCTGGCCACCGTAAATGCAACACCAAGAAAGACAAGAGGTAGCACAACAAGATTTATGTTGTAGATAACATGTTGACCAAGTATCAAATGATTACGTTTACAGACGTCTGTGACATGTGGTTCCTGCCAGAATCAGTAGCCAGAGTAGCCGCCATTGTTGGAGATCACCGCTGCCACACGTCTCGGCATTGAGTCAAAGAGACGTTGGATGTGTTCCTGGGGTACAGCAGCCCAAGCAGCTTCCACACGTTGCCAAAGATCATCTGGTGTGGCAGCTGGGGATGTAATCTGGGTCACTCGTTGAGCAACCATGGACCAAATGTTTTCTATCGGCGAAAGATCCGGAGAGCGAGCCGGCCAGGGAAGCAATTCCATCTGGTTATTGACGAAGAAACTTTGGACAATGCGTGCCACGTGTGGTCGCGCATTATCCTGTTGAAATATGGCTGTGGCCGAGCCCTGAAGGTAAGGAAGGACAACTGGCTCCAGCACCTCGGATATGTAGCGCCGGCTATTTAAAGTACCGGCAATGCGTACTAGAGGCGTGCGAGAGTAATATCCAATGCCGCCCCATACCGTAATACCCGGCGCAAGACCAGTGTGGCGGTGCATAATGCAGCTGTCCAACATCCTCTCTCCACGGTGTCTCCACACTCGAATCCGACCATCGTGGTGCTGCAGACAGAAGCATGCCTCGTAAAGACAACGTCATTCCATTCTGCCGTCCACATTCGTCTGTCATCACACCATTGGCGACGGAGACGTCTGTGGTTCTGCGTCAATGGTAGACGAAGCAATGGACGTCTTGCGGACAGACCACTCTGCTGTAAAAGGCGTCGAATGGTACGCGCAGACACTGGATGATGCGTTACAGACGCAATGTGCTGTGCTATGGTTCGGGATGTCACTGAGCGATCCGTCACTGCCATGCGCACAATTTGCCTATCAGCACGTGCAGTGGTGCACCGAGGTGAATGCGATCGACCACGTCGTTCCGTCGTACCCTCCTGCATCCAACGGTCACATATCCGCATTACAGTTGTTTGGTTTCGTCCAACACGACTAGCGATTTCTCTGTATAATAATCCACAATCTCAGTAAGCCACTATCCTTCCTCTGTCGGATACTTGATCAAAAGATGTTCGCTGTTGTCTACGAGGCATAACTGATCGTCTTGTGAAACAAGCCTTAAATGGCGCTATGAGGTGGAGCCACAGGCGTACGTGATGTGCGTCTGCGCTGAAATTCTAATCAGTTGCATATCTCATCGCTGCAAACCCATGGTGTAAATTTCACTTGATTCAGATGCTTCCTTCAGGGTGTTGCATTTAAGGTGGCCAGCAGTGTACATTCTACATCTACATCTACTTATATACTCCGCAATCCACCATACGGTGCGTGGCGGAGGGTACCTCGTACCAAAACTAGCATCTTCTCTCCCTGTTCCACTCCCAAACAGAACGAGGGAAAAATGACTGCCTATATGCCTCTGTACGAGCCCTAATCTCTCTTATCTTATCTTTGTGGTCTTTCCGCGAAATGTAAGTTGGCGGCAGTAAAATTGTACTGCAGTCAGTCTCAAATACTGGTTGTCTAAATTTCCTCAATAACGATACACGAATAGGACGCATCCTTTCCTCTAGAGACTCCCACCCGAGTTCCTGAAGCATTTCCGTAACACTCGCGTGATGATCAAACCTACCAGTAGCAAATCTAGCAGCCCGCCTCTGAATTGCTTCTATGTCCTCCCTCAATCCGACCTGATAGGGATCCCAAACGCTCGAGCAGTATTCAAGAATAGGTCGTATTAGTGTTTTATAAGCGGTCTCCTTTACAGATGAACCACATCTTCCCAAAATTCTACCAATGAACCGAAGACGACTATCCGCCTTCCCCACAACTGCCATTGCATGCTTGTCCCACTTCATATCGCTTTGCAATGTTACGCCCAAATATTTAATCGACGTGACTGTGTCAAGCGCTACACTACTAATGGAGTATTCAAATATTACAGGATTCTTCTTCCTATTTATCTGCATTAATTTACATTTACCTATATTTACAGTTAGCTGCCATTCTTTACACCAATCACAAATCCTGTCCAAGTCATCTTGTATACTCCTACAGTCACTTAACGACGACACCTTCCCGTACACCACAGCATCATCAGCAAATAGCCGCACATTGCTATCCACCCTATCCAAAAGATCATTTATGTAGATAGAAAACAACAGCGGACCTACCACACTTCCCTGGGGCACTCTAGATGATACCCTCACCTCCGATGAACACTCACCATCGAGGACAACGCACTGGGTTCTATTACTTGAGAAGTCTTCGAGCCACTCACATACTTGGGAACCACTCCCATATGCTCGTACCTTAGTTTGGAGTCAGCAGTGGGGCACCGAGTCAAACGCTTTCCGGAAGTCAAGGAATATGGCATGTGTCTGATACCCTTCATCCATGTTTCGCAAGATATCATGTGAAAAAAGGGCGAGTTGCGTATCGCGGGAGCTATGCTTTCTAAAGCCGTACTGATGCATGGACAGCAACTTCTCTGTCTCAAGGAAATTCATTATATTCGAACTGAGAATATGTTCGAGAATCCTGCAACAAACCGATGTTAAGGATATTGGTCTGTAATTTTGAGGATCCGTCCTTCTACCCTTCTTATATACAGGCGTCACCTGCGCTTTTTTTCAGTCGCTCGGGACTTTACGTTGGGCAAGAGATTCGCGATAAATGCAAGCTAAGTAAGGAGCCAATGCAGTAGAGTACTCTCTGTAAAACCGAATTGGAATCCCATCAGGACCTGGCGATTTATTTATTTTAAACCCATTCAGCTGCTTCACAACCCCATACGGAAATCTGTACGAGACTCAAACGGCGGTATGTTTGTACTATCCTCCTGCGTGAAAGATTTCTCAAATGGTAAATTTAAAATTTCAGCTTTCGTTTTGCTGTCTTGCCTGTAAGCACCACGAAGATAAGATTGGAGAAATTAGGGCGTATAGACAGTCGTTTCTCCCTCACTTTGTGTGTGGAACACGAAAAGATATGACTAGAAGTGTTATAGGGTACCGTCCGCTATGCACCGTACGGTGGGTTGCGGAGTATCTGTGTAGACGTAGAAGTAGATGTACTGGATCACGGATTGTGGAAAACCCGGAAAAGAAAAGAAACGAAGCGTTTGATAATGTTGCTCGGATGTTGAAAATTAGGGGAAGTGATAGATTAAGGAATGATGAGGTACTCCGTATAATCGACGAAGAAAAGAACACAATTATGAAAATTACTCACCAGAAGAAGACATAGGATGACTGATTATGTGTTAAGATATCAGTGAATAACTATACATAGCTGTAAAGGCAGGGGCAGTTTGACAGCGTTTCTCCACACAAGTGACTTGCTATTTGGTGTCAAACTTTTCCTTCTATGCTTTCACTTACGTCAGTTTTGCTACTGATTTTGATACGTATGTAACCTCCCCCTCACTTATCGACCTTAATGACAGTGAAAAATTAAACCGCGTGTACCTAATGGGAATTTTGGAAAAGCAATCGTCACCGAAGTTAATCTGTCGGTAAAGAGGGAGGAAAGGGTTACATCTTAATGAAAGGAAAAATGCAAATGAAACTGGTGGAAATTAATTTTGAAAAGGGGTAAAGATAATAAAGAAAGTAAATGTGCGGCCGTTACGTCAACAATTAACTAGCGGTAATTAGATATTTGAGATTTGGGGGAAATCACGGTCGCCTGTCCTAAGGACAATTACTATAGTAACTGAAAAAGAAAGGTTATTACACATATAATTAGCACTAGAAGCGTGGCAACTGAAGGTTGACACGTGTAGTGTGAAAACTGAAAGTTTGTCAGAAGTAATAAATTTCGCTACACTCTGACTTAATTTAGCAAAAGAATTAATAAAACCGGAAAATCGAAAGTTAATTTAGTGACTGAAGTTAATAGTGAGCTTTCTTTCTGAAGCACATCGAAATCCAGCAGAATACGGTTAGCCTTGGACTACCTCAACAATCATTTCAAAAGCAACTTGACTCTACGCAATTTAGAAACAAGAGATTTAACTTTGAACTTGAATTAAATGATTCTGAATAATTAACAGTAGTAAAATTTAGTACGTACCAAGCTGAGCTGCAGTCACAGGTAAGCTAAAATATGCTAACTAAACTCGCACTCTTAATTTGTGCTTGTGTAATCTAACTATTGTAGCCAGCTATGCTTTAACTGCACTTTGAAACTAAAGTAATGAAATGCAATGATAGTACTTTAATGCTGGCGTCTGAATTTCAACGACACTCGGTTTCACTTCGGAAAAGGAAGGGACCCTGCTTGGTAATGCAATTGGGACAATGAGCAACAAAGGTTCATGCTGAGTTGCTGTAATTTTGCGAGGCAAATGGAACAATTTGAAAAGCTGAGGTCTGCCATACAGTTCTGAAACTTTACGTGCTTTTAGTCTTCCTTGTTAGTTGATTGAAGGTTTGAAGCCGTCGATCGAGGAGGTGGCGACAGTCACTCATTGTCGGCCGTCGCTGTTGCAGAAGCTGGATGTTGGCGCGCCTTCTTCTCAACACGGTCACCAGACGACACGGGCTCTTGATGTGCGCCAGCTAAGGCTTCCCGTCCGCGACACCATGTCAGAAACTATCATCGCAAGTCGAGCGCAATTACATGCTGCTAAACCCCGAAAGCGCGGCAACTCGCGGGAGCGTCACACCACACACCTGCTCCACTCGCTACTCCAGCCAGACCCCAACTGCCCTGCCCGCGCTCCACGCGGCAGAGTTAACACTACCAAAGATCCTACACACTTTGATTCTTCACACGACCTATCGATGTAATCGTTCGATAGCAGTTTTCCCTAGGCAAGACCCAGCGTAAAAATACAAGTAATATTTACGAAACAAACCAATTATACATCGACATAAAAGCATAAATATATATATATACAAATAGTAAAACAGTTACAATATGTAAAGACACAGAAATGTCATATATTCAGGTAACAAATTAAGGAAAAAACTTACAGTACAATAGATGGAAATAGGAGGATATGCATTTCCGGCGTTACACGTACTGTATACAGATCTTGCACTGTGGCGTCCCTCTCAGCTTGGTGCCCCAAGTGGCCGCTACTAATTGTCATACATCCTGTAAAGTTATATTACTCTGGCATCTCTAGCGCCCCTCTCATTTTGGTGCCCAAACTGGAACCTTGTGTTGCGTGGGCCTTAAACCGGCCCTGGGTACAGAGTAGAAGCTGTAGTGGAAGACAGAAATTGGAATGCATCCAAGAAGTAACTGAGGACGTGTAATGCAAGTGCTACACCGAGATCAAGAGATTGGGACAGGGGAGGAATTCATAGCGGGCCGCTTCAAACCACTCAAAAGAGAAAACAAGGCTGTAGTGATACAATAAATGGCCAATTTGGTGCTGGAAACTGTTGAGATTAAGTGTTACGTCTTCTAAGGAAGAGGAACCTGTTGTTTCGTCTTGAGTACTCGTTTGTTTTAATGGATCTCATAGATGAATTGTACCTTCAGCGTCAATGAATCCAGCACCCCTTGAACAAACAGAAAAGTTTGAGGAGCTCGCTACAAATATAAGGGATCACATTTTGTACACCCAAATTTTAGTGGACTGCGATCCCGTTGAACACGTCTGTGACACCAAGGTGTGAGATTCGTGCCCCGTGATCCAGCTGCCGACACTTTCATTTAGTCGTGGGCGACTGGGGAACAGGTCGCGCATCAGTTTGCCGACCCGAAGCTTTCGGCGTACCTTGGGGTCCGCACCACGAAGTGATGACGTCGCTATCAAGGCGGGAGTGTAGTGCAACAAGCTGCATCGAAGGTGTCTAATCCAAATGCTCGTGACTGTATCTGTTGAGCGTAGGAGTTATGTTAAAATTTAACAAACTTGTTATAAAGCCGGCAGGAGTGGCCGAGTGGTTCTAGGCGCTACAGTCTGGAGCCGAGCGACCGCTACGGTCGCAGGTTCGAATCCTGCCTCGGGCATGGATGTGTGTGACGTCCTTAGCTTAGTTAGGTTTAAGTAGTTCTAAGTTCTAGGGGATTGATGACCTCAGAAGTTAAGTCCCATAGTGCTCAGAGCCATTTGAACCATTTGTTATAAACCATGCAAGGGGAAGCGAAGTCCAATAGCTCTATTTACATACAGGAAAGACTCGCAGATACATCTGCTCGTCAGCGAAGAAACAATTCGTAGAAATAACAATCACAATATATATTGGTTCCAGACATAGTGAAGTATGAAGACATAAGATAATTTAGCTTTTTAGTGGATGAAATAGGTCGCTCTCAATTGTGTGCAACATAATGATTTTTTTAAAGTAATTGTTAGTGGTTTGATCTCCCTTAGCAACTTGTAACAAATTAATTCTTGCCTCAAAGCCACTTACAACGTTCGAAGCAGTAACTTGTAGTGACTTCGACGTTATATTCAACGAAACATCAAAAAAGTCTGTTAACTTGTCTTACAAGCAGGAATAGGCATTCATACTGAACTACTCTCCCATATCGATCTACTGAAAGACAGAAAATTTAGAAAATCCACTGCTCGCTGCGAAGACACATTCACTCCATACAGCACCTCACAACGTACCACGACAAGACGATACATAAAGGTAAGACTTGCAAAGACTATAGAGTAGCACGTTACACATAAAGCCCTCTGCATAGGTATTGGTTCAGAACAGTGACACGAGGCACATGTGACTCTAAAACAAGTGCACCTGTCTTACAGTGATTACACAATTAACTGATGGAATTCATACGTGATAAATCACGTAAACAAACTGCGGCGTCTCAGCTCATTGTGTCTCAGACGAAGATCTACGCATTCTGCTAATAGCGATTTACTTTTCTGTTACAACATCGATATACAGGGTGATTCAAAAAGAATACCACAACTTTAAAAATGTGTATTTGATGAAAGAAACATAACATAACCTTCTATTATACATCATTACAAATAGTATTTAAAAAGGTTTTTTTTCACTCAAAAACAAGTTCAGAGATGTTCAATATGGCCCCCTCCAGACACTCGAGCAATATCAACCCGATACTCCAACTCGTTCCACACTCTCTGTAACAGTTTGGATAGCTGCTGTTATTTCTCGTTTCAAATCATCAATGGTGGCTGGGAGAGGTGGCCGAAACACCATATCCTTAACATACCCCCATAAGAAAAAATCGCAGGGGGTAAGATCAGGGCTTCTTGGAGGCCAGTGATGAAGTGCTCTGTCACGGGCTGCCTGGCGGCCGATCCATCGCCTCGGGTAGTTGACGTTCAGGTAGTTATGGACAGATAAGTGCCAATGTGGTGGCGCTCCATCCTGCTGAAATATGAATTGTTGTGCTTCTTGTTCGAGCTGAGGGAGCAGCCAATTCTCTAACATCTCCAGATACTGTAGTCCAGTTACAGTAGCACCTTCGAAGAAAAAGGGACCAAAAACTTTATTGGCTGAAATGGCACAGAAAACGTTCACCTTAGGCGAGTCACGTTCATACTGAGTTGTTTCCCGCGGATTCTCAGTGCCCCATATACAGACATTGTGACGGTTGACTTTCCCGGTAGTGTGGAAAGTTGCTTCATCACTAAACACAATCTTTGAAACGAAAGATTCATCTGTTTCCATTTGAGCAAGGATAAAATCACAGAAATCGATTCTTTTAATCTTATCAGCTGCAGACAGTGCTTGAACCAATTTCAGACGATAAGGTTTCATAACTAACCTTTTTCGTAGGACTCTCCACACAGTTGATTGTGGAATTTGCAGCTGTCTGCTAGCTCTGCGAGTCGATTTTCCTGGGCTGCGAACAAATGCTTGCTGGATGCGTGCTACATTTTCATCACTCGTTCTCGGCCGTCCAGAACTTTTCCCTTTGCACAAACACCCATTCTCTGTAAACTGTTTATACCAACGTTTAATACACCACCTATCAGGAGGTTTAACACCATACTTCATTCGAAATGCACGCTGAACAACTGTCGTCGATTCACTTCTGCCGTACTCAATAACACAAAAAGCTTTCTGTTGAGCGGTCGCCATCTTAGCATCAACTGACGCTGACGCCTAGTCAACAGCGCCTCAAGCGAACAAATGTACAACTAAATGAAACTTTATAGCTCCATTAATTCGCCGACAGATAGTGCTTAGCTCTGCCTTTTGTCGTTGCAGACTTTTAAATTCCTAAAGTTGTGGTATTCTTTCTGAATCACCCTGTATTATGTCTGACTCATAGTGCATCGAAACATGGAATATGATTGATCGATGGCTGTATTTTCTCTGCTATTCTAGTGGCCGACAGGTGACATCTTAACTCAAAACTGTTGTGCGCTGTTGACTAAACAGTCTGTTGGTGTTGTGGCATTTTCTGCGGCCATAAGCCTTGGTGGCATCATACCTCTGTGCTGTCATAGTCGTATTTACTCAGAATAAATAAGGTCCCTAAGACCAGCAGTCTATAAAAAACTAAATTTAACCAGAGAGCTGTCAATTTCAGAATGTAGAATAAACCGGTTCTTTCCACCAAGATGTGGTGCAGAAGTTACCCACGTACTTTGTTACGCGACTTCACCACCCCATGATGTGACGTCGGTGTCACACCACTCTCAGTTCCACTGGTTGCTGGTTCAAGTGCACATGAACACCCTAACTTCCGACACCTTGCGGATTTGTTGGTTATTTTTCTTTGAATGCTGTTAAATGTAACACAGATGCTGCAATCTCAAACATATGGCACTTAAATCTACCGCGATACAGCTTCTCCACACTCTTCTAAACTTGGCATCAGTGTCGGAAGCAAACGATCAGTTGTGCATCTTTTAAGGAGATTTTGCGCATGTGCAAATCGCGTGATGTAATTCCCTTACGGACCTAATGCGTACGGATTTGATAAACAACGAGCTTGGTTCACGATGTACACAGCTAGCCCTTTGCCACTCAACGAGAAGTTTACGTCAGTGCCACCAGCGCCACACACTGCGGCAGACTTTTATCCTCTTTCGCTCGGCATGAATCTTGAACATCTGACATGCACTACTTCACTCACTGTACAGTGAAGTAAAATTAGATCGAACGTCAGTATATGTTAAAGTTGTACTGGCAGTAAACCTGCTGAGATGTAGTATATTAAGTTACGAGTTTTATCATACGATAGTCCATTTGAGGCGCTGAGAATCATAAGGGTTTTAAACATATCACCGCCAATTATGACACCGTGCCGTTTATTCATGCTTCTGAAATCTGCTGATCTTATGGTGACTCAGGTTTATCTGTGCTATAAGCCCACACTCTATATATGAAAATTCATCGGTTTCTCTGATACACACTTAAAAGTGGGATCGATGGTAGTGTGCTTTAGGCCCTTATGGTTCTCAGTGCGCCTCGTGATGACTGGGTGTTGTGTGATGTCCTTAGGTTAGTTAGGTTTAAGTAGTTCTAAGTTCTAGGGGACTGATGACCATAGATGTTAAATCCCATAGTACTCAGAGCCATTTGAACCATTTTTGTTCTCAGTGCCTCATTTGTATTCTAGTTGAGTGACCATGTTGGTAGACATCACTTCTTGAGTTTAATCATTTCCACAAACGGCACTTTGTTCTTAGAGTTGCTTGTTTACAATGCGGTAATCGGCTTTCGTGTCCACTGTAAACATGAACTGTGTTGAATCTGTTTTAAATACTAACAGAAAAGTAAAGCTGTGAAGACGGGTCATGAGTCGTACATAGATATCTCATGCGGTAGAGCACTTTCCCATGAGAGGCAAAGGTCCCGAGTTCGAGTCTCAGTACGGTACGCAGCTTTAATCCGTCAGGAAGTTTCATATCAGCGTGGACTCCACTGAAGAGTGAAAATCTCATTCTGAGAATAGGAAATTAGATTACCAGGAAAAGCTAGCCGCAAAGGAGCTAGCGCCTTCGAGAACAAATCCTTTAATTGAGGGAGTGACGAAATCAAATAAGCGTGACTACAAGCTAACATTTAACAAGGAAGTATACAGTTAGCACAAGTCGTGCTGGTGCAGCGTAAGAATATCTTATTTTCAGCCCAAAAGCAAACTCATGAACTAATACACATTTTAGGTATCTTGTACATTTGTCCGAAAAAAGAGAAAAGCACTTAACACAAAAATGCGAAATGGAGAGTTACAAAACTTTACACATTTTTCGTTTTTGCCCTAAACTGTATTTCATTACCTACAAAACAACATAATTCCAGTAAAACAATTCTTTCTTTTGTCAGATAAGTTATGAACCTTCGTGTTATTGTAATTATTATTAGTAGTGTTGTTATTATTATTGGCAGTGGCTGCAGTTGTATAAACTTGTTGATAAGCATAAATGTTGTTCAGCAGATGCTGTTAATTTCGCACTCTCGAATTTATCTGAATCTAAAAATTTGTGAACACCAAGAGTGTATACTCATGAGCCGCTACTGGAGATTTCCATGCTTGTATTCCATCCCGTATGGCTTCAGTACAAATCAGTCATAAGGACTACAGATTTATCAAATTTTGCGTGCATCACTTGCTACAGCTAGATGAACTGTTTGATCAGAAGCAGCATGAACTATAGGAAGCAGTAAGTGACCTTTCAGGAAAATTAAGGAAAGGAAGTATCGAAGGCGACATCGAAACTTGGAAAATTTTTTTGCTGTAGAATCCGAGATACTGTAAAATCCTCATCGCAAAAAGCGAGGCAGGAAGAAATTAGACAGCTCCACTTCACATAACTGATATTGCTGCAAAGTACACCAGGTTCAGTAGAGATAATAGGCAGTCTAGCTTTGAAGTAAATGAAGATCCAGTTTTAAGAGTAGTCATCAAGTAAGAGAGGGCGTTTAAACTGAAATTGATAACATGACGTTTTAAGAATTTTGAAAAAAAAATAAACCAAATTTTATCTGAAAGATTTTTGAGTGAAGGGAATGAGTTAAATGAGAAAATTATACATTATGATCGTATGGCTGATTCTCCAAGTCAAGTATTACACTTCTAGTGACGTCGTTCGTCACTTGCAAGTATAAACTTGCAAACAAGAGTAAAGGGTGGTTAAATATAAATGTTCAATATAATGCGGAGTTCAAAACAAGAGAAGTAAAGTACTGGGAACTGAGAAGTTTCCTTTATATATCGATAATCATATATTGTTGGTTGATTTTATTCCGTACTCATTTGCTGTTTACCGGAATACTGGATCTAAGACAGGATTTCAGACGTGTTTGCAAAGTAGTGATACTTTTTCCTTCTGTTTTACCCATTATACATCAAATGCTGAAAGATCTCTTAGGTATTCTTCCATTTCACCGCGTTCCGCATCATCAGATTATGTCTTGTTCCATTGATTCATTTGTGTTCGGAAGGGTCTGGTTCTTAAAGTTGGGGTCTTACCTCCATATGTGGCCATTGAGCTCCGATTGCAAACTAACAGCTCTTTCGAGGACTCTCTTACCTATGTTATGTACACTTATTCTTTTGCACTTATGCCTTTAGTCACACTATACAACCCCCTTGTAGACGTACTTTTTTTTGTCTAGCAAACTTCACTTTTATTTTGGTTAACAATAGACGATGAACATTTTTATAACTTATTCTTTTGTTCCATGTAAAGGGGACACAACCATCGTTTAATGCTCATTACTCATTCACTGACTGATGAATCCATTTCATGTTGATATTGCTTTATGCAAGCACTGGCATTCCCTCTTTGATCACACATAATTGTAACAATTTTAACAAAGTTCGATTTTAATTGCTAAAACACAACTGAAACTATGCAGTTTAGTTATTTTAACCTTTTATATGTTTAGTGATAACAAAATTTTTTGTAATAGCGTTTATTTATTGTTCATGATCATGCTGTGTGAGCATATCTACTGTTTTTTTCTATATTGTACACAATTAATTCACAAAAAATTGTTTAATCAATTTATTGCTTTATAGGTCTAACGTCGATGCAGTGTTGTGTAAACATTGGCATCTGTTCTTTCACTGTACATATCTGTTACAAGTTCAGCACAGTTCGATTTTAATTTGTTTGCAACATATGAAAAGAACTACACCACTCAATAACAAAACGTCGTATGTTGTAACTGCTTTTATTCTACAGATATGATGATTTTGGATCATCACAACTACTAGTTCTGTCATATTACATGTGATTACAACATACTCGATTGCGTAATAAGTCAATCACAGGTTCTTTTACTTAAAGTAGATACGTCTTTTTGTAAATAATGGATTTGTTTCTCTTATATTGTAATAGTTGTAGTAAGTTTAACATAGGTCGACTGTAATTTCATTAACAAACAACGAGAACCATCAGTTTGGTTATTTTGACACTTTTATATCTTCAGTAACCGTAAGTCTTTTGTAAATACATTATTCATCAGTTATGGCCATTCTGTGAAATCGTAACTCCCATTTCTGGCACAAAATATTTTAAACTACCGTGTTTTATAATTATTAATTTACTGTCATACCTGTCGAATGACGGTGCAGTTTTGTGTAAGCACTGTCATCTGTTTCCTTGGTATTACGTCTGTTTTTGCAATTGTTATGGATAACTGTGTAGCGGTCTTTTACACTTTAATGTCAGTTCTGTATTTGAAGTTTTGTCTTTGCTTATAACGCTTGTGAGAGCATAATCCATTACTGCTGTCGACAAAGACCAAGTTGTATGTTTACACGTTTACCTCTCCTGTGAAGCGGCCCTGCCTGGACAGTCGAGTGTACGAAGTACCCTGTACCTGCTCGCCTACTTCCGCCACGTGATCGGCAGTATGTATGTGAGCATGGTTTCCGAATCTCGTCTTTAACATTATATACGACCACCAGACCAATTCGGTGAGAATTTATTATAAGGCTGTTGGCAGTGTGAGTTGTTTGTTTTATTCGTTAATGTGCTATAGATGCAAACTAATTTCTTGTTTTGTTTAGCTGCAGGCAACCTGAAGGTGTTCTAAGAACGAAACTAACTGTAACACAATGAATGTGTAATAATACATTTGAGGCGATTTTCATTAATCGTAAATATTAGTTTCTTAACTGGTTTTTTTTCTGTTCAACTTCGTTCTGATTCTGCGTGTAAAGATAATGCTAAGTATGAGCTTCCCAATATTCTTTGTGGACACTGAAATTTGTGAGCACACGTCTTAGAGTAAATCTTTCTAGCCCGCAGTTTGTTACAGGTAGGACACAAACGTATTCATAAGTTCTGAGGATTGTTGGAAAATCCCAGCAGCATAAATGAGATTTCTCAGTGAAGCACTGGCATCGCTTTTCACATTTCTCGAGACATATACATGGCTCTAGCGCCATGTAACCATGGCGTATATTAAAAGGCCAAAGAAGATTTCTGTTGTGTATGAAGAACAAAAATTGAGGGTGTGGCTGTACTGATTTACTTATCTGGTCGATGATAACATCATTAACGTAAGTTGTAGCTGTTTTGAAACCTTGGGGACACATAAGAGGGTTCTTCCCTTTCTTGAAGGAACAGTTCCAAAATATTCTTATGGGTTGCAACGGAAAACTAGCAAAGAAATATTAATTAGGAATAAGGACCCTTGTTCACACGATCTTTGTTCGTCCACTGTGCCACCACTCACACACAAAGAGGCACCCTATCTGCCGTGTGTGTGGGTGGTTCATTAACAGGTGGACGTGACCTACCAACCGTACGTGTCCATTCTACACACGCTGTATCGCAGTAGTAGCGGAGCTGGCTCAGTGGGTGAAACACGAGACAAGATTATGTGATACCCTTTCCACTTACAAAGGTATGTATCTGGAGCTAGTATCATTTTTTTACACTCGTAGCCTTCAGTTAAAACAGTTCGTAGGGTTGTGCATTCTAACTGACCTGCGCTTATCAACATCCCCGTCATTTTAGTCAGTTTGACCTCCACGTAGTGGTAGCGGCATGACATCTTTGTTGAGTGAAGGGATTTCCATTCTTCCTAAAAAACTTAGAAATAAAGGAAAGCTGTGAATATCATAACCATTTGCAAACGTTACAGGCTCATCAAAATGATTTGTAAATAATCTGTGAGTGTAATCTCAAAACCAGTCACTTTGTTCAAGTAGTCAGGAAAACTTTTACGTATTTTCTCCACCGTATTTATGCAAAGTCTGTTACTGTGTGAGACAGTTTGGAAGAGGGATCTAAGAATTACTAAACTCACAACTGCTGATTAAATCAATCTAAAAGAAAAATACATGTCCTTGTACCCATTTTACTTTAATGTTCATTACGAGAAGATTCATGCCAATAGAATCTAATTTATTGTGCGACATGAATTTCCATATCATGACGATCAAGTTCGGCAGCCGCCATGTTAGTATGTCTGTGGAAGCCCCATCATGCGTAATTTTATTATCAGATTATATGTTTCTTGATTCATATAGAAACAACTGGTCTTGGAGTTTTTGATAGTTTCCCCGCCATGCTCAATCTCTTTAATGCATCTAGTTGCCAGATGATCTAATATTCTAATGCACCAGTGTTCTAAAGAAGTCGATGTCGGTAAGAGAACGTGCTCTGATATTCAGCCTGAAATCCAACGAATAAACCTCCCATCTCCATCTTAGTGGCAGTAATCACTGTCGTTCTCTGCTTTATCGTAAGGGAACTCGGACACTTATACCCTGGGAAATTTCCGAACTTGTCAAACGCTGTTATTTCTAATGTAAATGAAACAGTTCACATCAAGAGCAAAGGTGTTAGCACAACACAACACTAATGAAAACAAATGTGGTAATATATATTTAATAATGTGATGGAATATACTACCAATAGAATAAGACGCCTGCCGATAAAATCAACAGCAAATAGAAAAAAGGGAAAATGGGCATCTAAGACCAAGAGGTGACAAAAATTTGGTTGGAAATTATTGCAAACACGGATTACTTTACATAGAGACATAGTAAACTCGGCTACTGACCACCAACAAGACAGAAGCGCAATACTTTAACGGACAGGAAACTTTGAAGGACTGGAGACAGATGTTCTAGTGCTGAGATGAATTTGATAAAGCATACTTCCCGTACACGGCAGCAAGTTGTAATTGAAACTAATAAAGTTAGAAAAGAATATGGAACGAAGGAAAATTAGTGTTTAACGTGCCATCGACTACGAGATCATTTGGAGCGGGCACAAACTGGGAGTGGGAAATGATGGGGAAAAGAATCGATAGTGCCCTTTTCAAAGAAAGCTTTCCAACATTCCAGCATTTGTCTTATCCGTTTTAGGGAGAGCAATGAAGAAGTAGAGCTGCATGGCCGCATAGTGATTTATATCGCCGTTTTCCCGGATGCAACTCCAGCCTCTTAATATTGCACTTCCTAGAAACTAGAGTAACATTCAACACAGTGTCAAAAATTTATGAGAAAGGAAAAACACAATCATACAATAAGAGAGTATCGCCACTACGTTATCGAAGGAGAGATCAGTTAATAAAAGTGATACTTTTAATGCTATTATTTCGAAATTTGATGCTACTAAACCGTTCACTGATACAAACGAGCACAACAAAAGAAAGAAATATTGAAGAAGCAAGTAATTATGATAAGTAAGTTTCATATTTTAAAGAAGAGTTAAGAGATCCTTACTATTTTAATACTGTTTGTAAAGTTAGAACAGAAAACTGAATAAATTTTTCAATCGGACTGCGGATTGCTGAAGACAAATTATAAAAAGAGAGACCAAACGAAATAAATGAAGTAGAAACATTAACTCATTAAAAAAAGTCTACAAACCGATATACCTGTCAGTTTATTTGAAACAGAGCTTTCTGCTGACACAGTTTAACAGTTCCCCCCTTGAGGTCTTATTCTTACACCCAGGATGGTATCAACGTATCTTGATACGTTGAATGCTTCACTGGAAAAACTGGATAAATGATTTGTATTAATTAAATTCAGATGAATGAGGACCAAAATGTGGCTAACGCGCAGTCAAATTATACGTTCTATAACATTTCTGGCTCAATGTCCAAATGTAAATTATGAAGGAAAAAATCTGGAAGAAATGTTATGTCTTTTTTAATATTTTCAAGATCTTCCCTTTCAATAATACTTCAACGGAACCTTAATGTTGTTTATTCTGATCACTTTGGCGTTTCGTGCATTTATCTTCATTCCATACTCTTTTCCCACTTTCACGATCCTTTCCATCATAAATCATGAGTCTCTCGCAGGTTATAGCAACATTACTTGGTCATCTTAATACTTAATTTTCTTTGTCCTTTCTGCTCCAAGTATTCTGCCTCTTACTTTTTCTGTGTTTTATTCTCTACTTTGTGAGCATAAATGATGATAAGACGGGCACACAGTTTTAATCTGATAGGAAGTTTCATATCAGCGCACACTCCGCTGCAGAGTGAAAATCTCATTCAAGAAAGCTGTCATACGAGATCGCAACCCAAACTCCAGGTGTAGGTCTAATTTACCGAGCATGCAAACATGTTGGTTGTAGATCCTCCAACACAAGGCGAACACCGACACCGAGGGTGATCCAGCCCTCGTAAGAAAACACAGCAGGCCTCCACACTGCTCTCCAATGAGCTCTCGCACTGAAGTCACAAATGTCGGTGTTACAGTCTCAGCGGAATGTGCGCTACAGGACTTCAGGCTCATAGCGGTCCTTGAAGTAACCAATCTGTAACAATTCATTGTGTAACTGTGGTGTCATCTACTGATCAGAAGCCGGCCGCTGTAGTCGACCGATTCCAGACGCTTCAGTCCGGAACCGCGACACCGCTACGGTCGCAGGTTCGAATCCTGCGTCGGGCATGGATGTGTGTGATGTCCTTAGGTTAGTTAGGTTTAAGTAGTTCTAAGTCTAGGGGACTGATGACCTCAGATGTTAAGTCCCATAATGCTTAGAGCCATTTTTTTCTGATTACATTCCTGCTGCACCTGCAGTGCAATGCGCCAGAGCCATATCCGAACACGATGGTTTTCCCCCTTAATAGTGTCACGTGGCTGTCCGGATCCCAGTCTTCTTTCGAGCGTGTATTAGCGAGGCCACCGCTGCCAGCAATCATCCACAGTTGCTACATTCCTGCGAAGTCTTTCTGCAGTATCGCAGAAGGAAGATCCAGGTACTCGTAGTCCCATTACAAAACCTCGTTCAAACTCAGTGATTTGTTAATAATGGCATCTTTGTCACCTGAAATCTCAGACCTAACTAACGCTCATGTGTGTTACAGCGTGTGTTTAAAGCAAACCTGATTTGCATCCACATAGTGGAGCTGCTAGCTCCTGTGCAATGCAAGTGTCCCGAAATCTGAATGGTCATCATTTTTCAGAGGTGCAAACACGCTTACCAGCTTTCGTTTGTATCGCACAACTCCTTCTTGGTGTTGCACTTTTTTTCCATCAGTGGATTTTAAAGTGTAAATCAAGTCTGTCTTCTGCCAATCTCCCTTAGAAACGATATAGTCGTGCGAAGATTCCGTTCATTAGATGTTCTTGATTGTAGGAGAATATTTGCTTCAGTTATTTGTATGACAAGTACATTTCATGTAGTTGTACATTTGAATATGTGGATGCGATACAGAATGAGTGAAAGAGCCACTGTAAAGCAGTCGCAACTAAAATTTTAATCCTTCTGTAATCCAAGTCTTCTGAGAAATGTGTTTGCCTAAGTTGTTATTACTGCTTATTGGTTACTTTATGAATACTCCTAATCCTACCAGTTTCGATGCGGAGAGAAGTACAAATGAAAAAAACTGCACAGTGTATTTTGGTAATCAACACAGGTTCTCCTTTTACTAGCCAAATGCGCTGGTCGCACACCAGTGACGTTTTCATTGCACGGTTTTTACCTGATAGGTCTCCAAAAGTGGTAGTCGTATCAGTTTGTTTCCTGAACAGCTAGGAAAATATTCGTTTGCAAACACCGCATACGATGGGGAAAGATGGTCACTTATGAGTTATCTGTCGATTCTATCAACTACACATAATGAATTTTATATGTTGGTCTTCTGAAAAACAGTGGTAGAGAGGTGGATGAGGGGAGGGGGGGGGGAGTTGATGAGCCAAAAGCATCTTTGAGTCTTGCCTTTTGGATAGCGCACAAGCGACTTGAGCCGAATCTGTTGGCCGTGTTTGAGGCCATCCCTCTTTAGTTGCGTATAATGTCCTTGTGCTTCATTAAATCCCTCCACATACTCCTGTATGCCATCTGAAAGATTAGCTTTGATTCCTTTGCGTCAGGGCTCGCAAGCCATGCCTTGGCGCGAGTGCCATGTTTCTCTCACGTGACTGCACATTTCCACCACTGCCGGAGCATGTTTTCTGTGTGTAGGAATAGAAAGAAGGGCAATCTGCGAACGCGCCGCATTTAAATCGCAATGTAGTCGCACTACATACAACTTGGTTTTATATTTCACATTTCTCAACACCATAGATGAAAAACAGCGCAAACTGTCGGCATATGACAGACGCAGACAATTCCATACTCTCGCTGGTTGGTATCATGACTTACTTAGTTTTATAATTGAACAAATGTCTTTCACACACACATATGTTGATCGAAATATTGTTGCACTTTTGTAACGTCATTATGGAGACGTCATTATGGAGACGTAGGCACTTGGACAGTTTATGTAACGTCAGTAAGCTTAGGGAACTGGACTATGTTTGTCGTAATTAGTCCTTTTCACAGTTCGATTTTCTTTTTAATTGGATCCCCATTATACTAGAAAGAATTTGTTTCTGACCTTGCACTGTCTTACTGTGGGCAGCGCGCAGTCAAATCTACTTAAAACGTGAGATCTGCAATCCATCCCGGATGTTTTAATTTTCGTTCCTGCACCTCTTTTTCCTTCATAAAGCTAACAAAAGCGGGTTTTAAATCGAAAAATCATTCCAGGCATGCCCCTTGACTTACCCAACGTACTTTGCCGTTTATAAAGTTTCCGTACTCGCCGTTCAATTGTACCGAAAACTGTTGCAACTGACAGCGTAATAATGCGTGTGGGTACAGAAATTTTACTGTTCGTACCATCAAATTATTTACGAGCTGCACCGCTGCGAATTTAGCACAAAGTGCCAATCCCGTCTGTCGATCGTTGTAACTTTTTGCTCTTTCATTGTTAACTAAATTTTTAAATTCCGTATGCATGGTGTTGTAACGCCTTTTTATACCAAATCTGCAGTACTCGTCGCTTACGCACTGCATGATAGATATTGGGGATTATCATCCCTCGCTTCCATCATTCCTATTGATTTTTAAAGGCTTTTGATGAAAGATCGTTAAGCTACATCTACATCTACATCTACATTTATACTCCGCAAGCCACCCAACGGTGTGTGGCGGAGGGCACTTTACGTGCCACTGTCATTACCTCCCTTTCCTGTTCCAGTCGCGTATGGTTCGCGGGAAGAACGACTGTCTGAAAGCCTCCGTGCGCGCTCTAATCTCTCTAATTTTACATTCGTGATCTCCTCGGGAGGTATAAGTAGCGGGAAGAAATAATTTCGATACCTCATCCAGAAACGCACCCTCTCGAAACCTGGCGCCGGCCGAAGTGGCCGTGCGGTTAAAGGCGCTGCAGTCTGGAACCGCAGGACCTCTACGGTCGCAGGTTCGAATCCTGCCTCGGGCATGGATGTTTGTGATGTCCTTAGGTTAGTTAGGTTTAACTAGTTCTAAGTTCTAGGGGACTAATGACCTCAGAAGTTGAGTCCCATAGTGCTCAGAGCCATTTGAACCATTTTTGAAACCTGGCGAGCAAGCTACACCGCGATGCAGAGCGCCTCTCTTGCAGAGTCTGCCACTTGAGTTTGCTAAACATCTCCGTAACGCTATCACGCTTACCAAATAACCCTGTGACGAAACGCGCCGCTCTTCTTTGGATCTTCTCTATCTCCTCGGTCAAACCGATCTGGTACGGATCCCACACTGATGAGCAATACTCAAGTATAGGTCGAACGAGTGTTTTGTAAGCCACCTCCCTTGTTGATGGACTACATTTTCTAAGGACTCTTCCAATGAATCTCAACCTGGTACCCGCCTTACCAACTATTAATTTTATATGATCATTCCACTTCAAATCGTTCCGTACGCGTACTCCCAGATATTTTACAGAAGTAACTGCTACCAGTGTTTGTTCTGCTATCATATAATCATACAATAAAGGATCCTTCTTTCTATGTATTCGCAATACATTTCATTTGTCTATGTTAAGGGACAGTTGCCACTCCCTGCACCAAGTGCCTATCCGCTGCAGATCTTCCTGCATTTCGCTACAATTTTCTAATGCTGCAACTTCTCTGTATCCTACAGCATCATCCGCGAAAAGCCGCATGGAACTTCCGACAATATCTACTAGGTCATTTATATATATTGTGAAAAGCAATGGTCCCATAACACTCCCCTGTGGCACCCCAGAGGTTACTTTAACGTCTGTAGACGTCTCTCCATTGAGAACAACATGCTGTGTTCTGTTTGCTAAAAACTCTTCAATCCAGCCACACAGCTGGTCTGATATTCCGTAGGCTCTTACTTTGTTTATCAGGCGACAGTGCGGAACTGTATCGAACGCCTTCCGGAAGTCAAGAAAAATAGCATCTACCTGGGAGCCTGTATCTAATATTTTCTGGGTCTCATGAACAAATAAAGCGAGTTGGGTCTCACACGATCGCTGTTTCCGGAATCCATGTTGATTCCTACATAGTAGATTCTGGGTTTCCAAAAACGACATGGTACTCGAGCAAAAAACATGTTCTAAAATTCTACAACAGATCGACGTCAGAGATATAGGTCTATAGTTTTGCGCATCTGCTGTCTCTTGTTCTGCAAACATCCACTGGATCAGTAAACGTCCTTCGTACCACGAAGAAATAGCGAAGCGTAAACTGCGATAATACCAGATTGTGCAGAACTGAAGAGGGTTGTGCCGACCGAAAAGTGCCAAATGCAGTACTAAATGAAATGTCACGCTGTTCCGAGTACTTCCGAGAAGGATCGAACCAAGTGGAGATAGGTTGAGCCATCGCCTACACAACCGGCACACATTGAAGTTTGGCAGGCCGTATAATAGTGAAGTACCTTGTGAAAGGTGGTTACAGTGACGTAGTGGAAAGGCCATCCATCACCAGCTGTGACAGCGCGACTATCTAGCTCGGCAAAAACCTGCCGGCAGAGGACCTGCGGAAGAAAGCGGCCGTCGAGCTATGGGAGGGGGAGTAGGGGCGTTGCTGTGGTGGGAAGCTCGGCCCTCAAACTGCCGTGCGCTGGCCGTGGCCTTGCGGCGCCGGCGCTCTTGACACACAAACTGCGGCCGTTGCGCGTTCCCGGAGCGAGACGCAGCTAACCTCATCTCAGCTTGCCCCGTCGTGTCTTGCGCCGAACCAACAGCCGGCGGCTCGAGCGCAGAGGCAAGTGACGTTCTCTAGGAGAGTCATCATTATGCCTATCATCACACACTAATACAGGGTAGGGTTGTGGTGGAGTCACAGTTTCTTGCTTTCTCCTCCCCCCCCCCTTTTTTTATTTTGAGCTTTTCCTCACTACAGAGGCTTGTTGTTGTTCTGGTGGTCTTCAGTCCTGAGACTGGTTTGATGCAGCTCTCCATGCTACTCTATCCTGTGCAAGCTTCTTCATCTCCCAGTACCTACTGCAACCTACATCCTTCTGAATCTGCTTAGTGTATTCATCTCTTGGTCTCCCTCTACGATTTTTACCCTCCACGCTGCCCTCCAATGCTAAATTTGTGATCCCTTGATGCCTCAAAACATGTCCTACCAACCGATCCCTTCTTCTAGTCAAGTTGTGCCACAAACTTCTCTTCTCCCCAATCCTATTCAATACCTCCTCATTAGTTACGTGGTCTCCCCACCTTATCTTCAGCATTCTTCTGTAGCACCACATTTCGAAAGCTTCTATTCTCTTCTTGTCCAAACTGGTTATCGTCCATGTTTCACTTCCATTCATGGCTACACTCCATACAAATACTTTCAGAAACGACTTCCTGACGCTTAAATCTATACTCGATGTTAACAAATTTCTCTTCTTCAGAAACGATTTCCTTGCCATTGCCAGCCTACATTTTATATCCTCTCTACTTCGACCATCATCAGTTATTTTGCTCCCTAAATAGCAATACTCCTTTACTACTTTAAGTGTCTCATTTCCTAATCTAATCCCCTCAGTATCACCCGATTTAATTTGACTACATTCCATTATCCTCGTTTTGCTTTTGTTGATGTTCATCTTATATCCTCCTTTCAAGACACTGTCCATTCCGTTCAACTGCTCTTCCAAGTCCTTTGCTGTCTCTGACAGAATTACAATGTCATCGGCGAACCTCAAAGTTTTTACTTCTTCTCCATGAATTTTAATACCTACTACGAATTTTTCTTTTGTTTCCTTTACTGCTTGCTCAATATACAGATTGAATAACATCGGGGAGAGGCTACAACCCTGTCTCACTCCTTTCCCAACCACTGCTTCCATTTCATGCCCCTCGACTCTTACAACTGCCATCTGGTTTCTGTACAAATTGTAAATAGCCTTTCGCTCCCTGTATTTTACCCCTGCCACCTTCATAATTTGAAAGAGAGTATTCCAGCTAACGTTGTCAAAAGCTTTCTCTAAGTCTACAAATGCTAGAAACGTAGGTTTGCCTTTTCTTAATCTTTCTTCTAAGATAAGTCGTAGAGGTCAGTATTGCCTCACGTGTTCCAACATTTCTACGGAATCCAAACTGATCTTCCCCGAGGTCCGCTT
The DNA here is from genome assembly GCF_023898315.1 of Schistocerca nitens. Taxonomy (NCBI): domain Eukaryota; kingdom Metazoa; phylum Arthropoda; class Insecta; order Orthoptera; family Acrididae; genus Schistocerca; species Schistocerca nitens. Next base: position 238,216,057 of record NC_064614.1, on the reverse strand, counting down.
CTACCAGTTTTTCCATTCGTCTGTAAAGAATTCGCGTTAGTATTTTGCAGCTGTGACTTATTAAACTGATAGTTCGGTAATTTTCACATCTGTCAACACCTGCTTTCTTTGGGATTGGAATTATTATATTCTTCTTGAAGTCTGTGGGTATTTCGCCTGTCTCATACATCTTGCTCACCAGATGGTAGAGTTTTGTCAGGACTGGCTCTCCCAAGGCCATCAGTAGTTCTAATGGAATGTTGTCTACTCCCGGGGCCTTGTTTCGACTCAGGTGTTTCAGTGCTCTGTCAAACTCTTCACGCAGTATCTTATCTCCCATTTCATCTTCATCTACATCCTCTTCCATTTCCATAATATTGTCCTCAAGTACATCGCCCTTGTATAAACCCTCTATATACTCCTTCCACCTTTCTGCCTTCCCTTGTTTGCTTAGAACTTGGTTGCCATCTGAGCTCTTGATATTCATACAAGTGGTTCTCTTCTCTCCAAAGGTCTCTTTAATTTTCCTGTAGGCAGTATCTATCTTACCCCTAGTGAGACAAGCCTCTACATCCTTACATTTGTCCTCTAGCCATCCCTGCTTAGCCATTTTGCACTTCCTGTCGATCTCATTTTTGAGACGTTTGTATTCCTTTTTGCCTGCTTCATTTACTGCATTTTTATATTTTCTCCTTTCATCAATTAAATTCAATATTTCTTCTGTTACCCAAGGAGTTCTATTAGCCCTCGTCTTTTTACCTAATTGATCCTCTGCTGCCTTCACTACTTCATCCCTCAGAGCTACCCATTCTTCTTCTACTGTATTTCTTTCCCCCATTCCTGTCAATTGTTCCCTTATGGTCTCCCTGAAACTCTCTACAACCTCTGGTTCTTTCAGTTTATCCAGGTCCCCTCTCCTTAAATTCCCACCTTTTTGCAGTTTCTTCAGTTTCAATCTGCAGTTCATGACCAATAGATTGTGGTCAGAATCCACATCTGCCCCTGGAAATGTCTTACAATTGAAAACCTGGTTCCTAAATCTCTGTCTTACCATTATATAATCTATCTGATACCTTTTAGTATCTCCAGGATTCTTCCAGGTATACAACATTCTTTTATGATTCTTGAACCAAGTGTTAGCTATGATTAAGTTATGCTCTGTGCAAAATTCTACAAGGCGGCTTCCTCTTTCATTTCTTCCCCCCAATCCATATCCACCTACTATGTTTCCTTCTCTCCCTTTTCCTACTGACGAATTCCAGTCACCCATGACTATTAAATTGTCGTCTCCCTTCACTACCTGAATAATTTTTTTTATCTCGTCATACATTTCATCAATTTCTTCATCATCTACAGAGCTAGTTGGCATATAAACTTGTACTACTGTAGTAGGCATGGGCTTTGTGTCTATCTTGGCCACAATAATGCGTTCACTATGATGTTTGTAGTAGCTAACCCGCACTCCTATTTTTTTATTCATTATTAAACCCACTCCTGCATTACCCCTATTTGATTTTGTATTTATAACCCTGTAATCACCTGACCAAAAGTCTTGTTCCTCCTGCCACCGAACTTCACTAATTCCCACTATATCTAACTTTAACCTATCCATTTCCCTTTTTAAATTTTCTAACCTACGTGCCCGATTAAGGGATCTTACATTCCACGCTCCGATCCGTAGAATGCCAGTTTTCTTTCTCCTGATAACGACGTCCTCTGCAGTAGTCCCCGCCCGGAGATCCGAATGGGGGACTATTTTACCTCCGGAATATTTTACTCAAGAGGACGCCATCATCATTTAATCATGCAGTAATGCTGCATGCAACATAATAATTTACTCACAAATTACTATGCAAAAAATAAACGTTCTTAAACTATATTTTCAAAATATCTTTCAAGGTGTCTCGATCTTGGGTGCCCTCATCCTCTGCGCCCATTCCCCTCATTGTGTGCTCATTTTGGACACAGGTGTTCATAGGTCGTCCTCTACGTCTTCTCCCCTCCTGTTCCCACTCCAGTATCAACTTTGGTATTCTAGCTTCCTCCATTCGTGGCACATGCCCATACAGCTGTAATTTCTTCCTATCCATTACGTCATATACTGGGTGATCAAAAAGTCAGTATACATTTGAAAACTGAATAAATCACGGAATAATGTAGATAGAGAGGTACGAATTGACACACATGCTTGGAATCACATGAGGTTTTATTAGAACCAAGAAAATACAAAAGTTCAAAAAATGTCCGACAGATGGCGCTTCATTGATCAGAATAGAAATAATTAGCATAACAAAGTAAGACAAAGCAAAGATCATGTTCTTTACAGGAAATGCTCAATATGTCCACCATCATTCCTCAACAATAGCTGTTGTGGAGGAATAATGTTGTGAACAGCACTGTAAAGCATGTCCGGAGTTATGGTGAGGCATTGGCGTCGGATGTTGTCTTTCAGCATCCCTAGAGATGTCGGTCGATCACGATACACTAGCGACTTCAGGTAACCCCAAAGCCAATAATCCCACGGACTGAGGTCTGGGGACCTGGGACCCCATGCATGACGAAAGTGGCGGCTGAGCACACGATCATCACCAAACGACGCGCGCATGAGATCTATCACGCGTCTAGCAATATGGGGTGGAGCGCCATCCTGCATAAGCATCGTACATTCCAGCAGGTGTTTATCAGCCACGCTGGGGATGATGCGATACTGTAACATATCGGTCAGAACCAGAATCACTTATTTTCTCGAATTTTGTGAACTTTTTTGTTCTAATAAAACCCCATGTCATTCCAAGCATGTGTATCAATTTTTACCTCTCTAGCTACATTATTCCGTGGTTTATTAAGTTTTCAAGTTTATACTGCCTTTTTGATCACCCGGTATTCTTTCTTTTATTTCCATTCTTCGTATTATTTCGATGTTCCTTATCTTGTCTTTCCTGGAGATTCTTGCCGACCTTCTCCAGAAGTGCATCTCTAGAGCTTGTAATTTTTTAATGTGCTTCAAGCTAATTGCCCAGGTCTCCGTCCCATACAGACCCACACTCTGTAATATGGATTTATATATTAATTTTTTATTTCTGCTCATTACATTCCTGCTCCATAAGACTGAGTTAAGCATCCCAATGACCTTCCGCCCGCTAGTAATTCTTTTATTGATTTCTGACTCTGGTTTTCCCTCGATTTCTAAAATCGAGGGAAATGTTTTTGATTTTCTTTTCTTCAATGTATAGCTCATCTGAATCATTTGTCAGATATTCTGTTTTTTGGTCATTTAACCCGAAGTTTTGTATGCTACTGCTAGTTCATTGCATATATAGTTATCATCCTCCCCATCTTGTGCCAACTTTCACCTGGCAAATGTTATCTTTATACATCTGGAAGCGTTTATGTTTGCCACATGTAGTGCTCTCCAAAGTAATTTTCTTGGAACAGTATCATACGCTTTTTCTAGATCTATGAAAATTAATCCTATATTTTTTTTATTTTTCCCTATGTTTCTCCAACATCTGTCGTAATATGAAGATATGGTCTACACATGATATCCCAGCCATGAAACCACATTGTTCTTCTTGGGTTCTAAAATTTTTCCAGTTTTTTTTAATTACTTTCGCAAAAATTCTCATTAATGTGTTTGTAAAACAAATTCCTCGATAGTTTGAACAAATTTTGCGATCCCCATTCTTAAATATGGTATTAATGTAACCTAGCTTCATCTCGTTGGGTATAGAATCTTCATGTATCATTTTGTTGAAGAGCTGTTTTATCAGTTTCACAATTTTGTCACCACCATATTTCAGACACTCCAGATTGATATTGCCTGGTCCTGGTGCTTTACCATTATTTCCTGTTCTCAACGTCTGAAGTACTTCACTTTCTAAAATCTGTATCTCATCATCTTCATGTCCATTTTTTTCCACTGTTCCTTCTTCTAGATATTCTTCTCTGTCCTCATTTAATAATTTTTGGAAAGACTCTTCCCATTACTTTTCTGTTATTAGTTGGAGATTGGTTTTGCTTTTTGTATCGTGTCGAAGCCCTTTTAGTACTGACCATGCTTCTTTTGCTCTCCCAAATCCTAATTTACTGTCACTCTTGGCACATGTTGCTTCCCCTTTGCCAAGCATAATTTGCTTCGCTCTCACTTCTAACGAGCCACATTTGTTTAGGATTCAAAAATTGGCCAACTGCGAGTAGGACTTGCCCACTGACGGTTACATGCAAACTTAATTAAGATGTAATTAGCATTTGAAAATTTTGCACTATGGAACCTTGATTCTTGCCTATTTGAATGACTTTTCGTCAACGGGAAGTACCATATATTTGATGAGTAATACACCGACGGACATAAACGGAAGTTGGTATGCATGTATTTACATCAATATGATGCCTCTTCAAATTTAGCGGCAGTCGCGTATGAGTGGCATGAATAACATATCACGTTTGCTTTAAATGCACGCTATTACGTTCGCTAGTGTTACTCGCCTTTGAGATTAATGTGATATTATTACTCAAGACTACCATTAAGGCGACAAAAACGCTATTATCAACATTTGGCAGCATTTTGTGAGAATGTCGCTCACATAAAGTTCGACGGCCTATTAATATAACAATAAATGTAAAACACCCGCGCGAGAGATAAATACTCTGTGGAATTTAAGCATCTCCGTGCGAACTCGATAACAAAGATATACAGACTGTATTAAGCTACGGCAAAGAGATAATTATTTCATGTTGGATATTGGAAGGGAGATGCTCTATGCCATTAAGGCAGCAATCTATGTTTTATGGTATTGCAGAAAATAAATACAAATAAAAGCACAAAAGGAATATCAGGTGTGCAGAGTTCATAACCCTTATCATTTCAAGAGAAATATTCAGTGATAATAAAGACGCAAATCGTTCAGAGGTGTTGTGTGGTTTGATGGTGCGAACCTGCTGTTTTACACGGTTTTGTCCTTTGTCGAGAATATTTCTCCGGAGACCCAAATAATTTCACGAACTACACTACTGGCCATTAAAATTGCTACACAACGAAGATGACGTGCTACAGACCGGAAATTTAACCGACAGGAAGAAGATGCTGTGATATGCAAATGATTAGCTTTTCAGAGCATTCACACAAGGTTGGCGCCGGTGGCGACACCTACAACTTGCTGACATGAGGAAAGTTTCCAACCGATTTCTCATACACAAACAGCGGTTGACCGGCGTTGTCTGGTGAAACGTTGTTGTGATGCCTCGTGTAAGGAGGAGAAATGCGTACCATCACGTTTCAGACTTTGATAAAGGTGGGGTTGTAGCCTATTGTTATTGTGGTTTATCGTATCGCGACATTGCTGCTCGCGTTGGTCGAGACCCTATGACTGTTAGCAGAATATGGAATCGGTGCGTTCAGGAGGGTAATACGGAGCGCCTTGCTGGATCCCAACGGCCTCGTATCACTAGCAGTCGAGATGACAGGCTTCTTATCTGCATGGCTGTAACGGATCGTGCAGCCACGTCTCGTTCCCTGAGTTAACAGATTGGGACGTTTGCAAGACAACAACCATCTGCACGAACAGTTCGACGACGTTTGCAGCAGCATGGACTATCAGCTCGGAGACCATGGCTGCACTTACCCTTGATGCTGCATGACAGACAGGAGCGACTGCGATGATGTACTCAACGAAGAACCAGGGTGCACGAATGGTAAAACATAATTTTTCGGATGAATTCAGGTTTGTTTACAGCATCATGATGGTCGCATCCATGTTTGGCGACATCGCGGTGAACGCACATTGGAAGTGTGTACTCGTCATCGCCATACTGGCGTATCACCGGGCGTGATGGTATGGGGTGCCATTGGTTTTCTGGGTACTGATTTCTCAGGATCTAAGCACCCAAATTGCGTGAAAATATAATCACAGTTCTAGTATAATATATTTGTCCAATCAATACCCGTTTATCATCTGCATTTCTTCTTGGTTTAGCAATTTTATTGGCCAGTAGTGTAGTTGGACGCCACATTCCATACACATGACACGACACAGCATAGCACTAGGCTGTACCGATCTATTTCCGTAGTGCAATAAATTATCTTTAGCGATTTCAGGTGGAGAAGTTTCAGCAAGGAGACTCAATGAGATCTGCTGCTGCGAAACGCATATGGTATTGCCGTATTCTTTAACTTACGCGGAACAGTAAGCAATATAGACTTCATAACCACCGCAAACATAATGAAAAGGATTCAATTTATATAAAAGGAGCAAACAGTAAAAATTAATCGCTAAACCAAACCATAAATAAAAATCGAAATTTTAATTGCAGACCTATATTTCTGCTAGAAACTAGCCATTCTCAATGCACTATCATTTTTGATCAATGCGTGTAACGCCTGTTGGTCGGGCTTCATCTATAGTTCATTGAATAAAATTTCAAAAGAACGACTGATAGCTGAAATATATTATTTACAAGTGAATATAAGAGTCGCTGCGTGCAACAGCCTTCTCAGTGGAAGGTAACCTGACTTATTTAAGTGTTTGGTGCATGAGGAGAAGTATAACAAACCACCACGCAGCCCAACCAAACCTGAAACACTTCGCTACGCTGATCATCCGTCTCGTCTTCCTCTCCATAGTCAGGAAGTAGTGTTTCCATTATCAGGGCAGCTGACTATTGCCAATTTTACTGTAGCCATTCCATTTTTCCTTCTGAATGTGGATCTTATTTTCTCGCAGACATTGTATATGGTATGCCCCAGTGACTGGTTTCTAAGTTAGCCTCCACGAATTGCTTCCATAGTTCCATTTTTGTTGTCCACAACTCTTCCTTAAAACGTTGTTTAACATACTTGTATCTAAGCAACATTTTGACTCGTTCTTCTTGGGTCATCTGCTCTGGCATAGGTTCCTGGCTCTTCTTGATTCGCATCTTAATTTCTGCAGCGCCTCGTCCAGATGCAACGTACTCGTTTAAAATTACCTGTCCTGAGAGGTATCAATGAGTCCGATGATCTATGTATTGCCACTGTCAGTTGTTGCCCTTTAATATCTACATTATCGCCCAGCGATGGACTTCCTGGACACTGAAATATTCTTCTTAGTTCTTCCCAGTTATCGTACTTGACCTCATATTTTGACCTTATGTGCATGTTTTCTATGGTGTCTGGGATTTCCTTTCCAGTGATGGTGTAGTGTGTGATACTGTCGTCACTCAATGTCACTGCACTCGCAACCTTCCAGCTTTTCACACGGAGCGCCGCTAAAGTGACTTAAATATTTGACGTCTACGACCCTTCCTTCTTAGGTTGGAGGATTGTGAGTTGCATTCAATACCTGTAGGATGAGTTCCATAATGGTTCCTTCTAGTTGTCTTCCACGGTCATCAGTTAGGTGGCTATGCCACAATAGTGACTTCGCATTTGCATCAGTGGAGCAAACAATAGGCTTAGTTCATCCTACGTGACTAATATTCTTTAGACTTAGCAGATACTCGTCGATCTCATCACTAAATTGAAAATACATGGAAACCTGGATGAAACTCTTCCTTCTGGTTAACATTTCAACACAGATTACATGCTCCGAACAGTTCAGTGATATTTTCGTCACTATTGTGGCCTTGTTGAATACTATTATAGCAATTATTACCCTTGTGTGGCCAGCTGGGCAGTTATTAGCATACTGTGGATCTTTCCTGCCTTCGAATACGGTTCTTAGAGGCACCATACATCTAACTACAACTCTTCTGCCATTCTTCTAGCCGCATGCAGTACTCTTACACTTCTCGTTACATTAAGGTGTCCTATCTTTATCTCCATTAGAGGTGACCGGTATATTTTCGACAGTTTATGTTGCCCACTCGTCAATAATCGCATGCTATACGACCATGCATCACAAAGTGCTTGTACAAAGTATTCATTTCTTCTGGCAGAAACCTGCTTCAATAACTTCTCCAGTTTCTCCACTTCTGTTGGCAAACTGTTCAATCTTAGATGGAGTCTGTCTACGAAATCATGCACAGGAAAATTAATATACTCCCCTTATCTATGCTTATTCCTTACCAGATGTCTTAATGCCGTAGTAAGCGTCATCAGCTCTTACAGTCTAGTGAGTTGCAAAACATTCTCTATCCTGTCATTTGAGGCTGACTGCAGTGCAATTCTACTGCCGCCAACTTGCATTTCGCGGAAAGACCACAAAGATAAGATAAGAGAGAGTAGGGCTCGTACAGAGGCATATAGGCAGTCAGTTTTCCCTCGTGCTGTTTGGGAGTGTAACAGGGAGAGAAGATGTTAGTTGTGGTACGAGGTACCCTCCGTCACGCACCATATGGTGGATTGCTGAGTATGTATGTAGATGTAGATGTAGATATCATAAATTTGTCGTAGTACTGTTCCGGTCTACGTTTCATTGTTTACTTGTTTGTAGTAGGTATTTGTTTCCTGTACGAACTGGATCTGAGACTCGTGCGGTTTTTGTTGCAGATTTACATCATGCATTGGTGAATCTTCTTTTACTTCTGAAGGCAGCACAGTGTGTTCCTCGGGATGTGTACTGTCGCATTCTACGTACAGCTGTTCAGTCTGTGTCACCAAATCCTGATCGCCTATATAAGTCACTGTCTACATCTACATCTACATTTATACTCCGCAAGCCACCCAACGGTGTGTGGCGGAGGGCACTTTACGTGCCACTGTCATTACCTCCCTTTCCTGTTCCAGTCGCGTATGGTTCGCGGGAAGAACGACTGTCTGAAAGCCTCCGTGCGCGCTCTAATCTCTCTAATTTTACATTCGTGATCTCCTCGGGAGGTATAAGTAGGGGGAAGCAATATATTCGATACCTCATTCAGAAACGCACCCTCTCGAAACCTGGCGAGCAAGCTACACCGCGATGCAGAGCGCCTCTCTTGCAGAGTCTGCCACTTGAGTTTATTAAACATCTCCGTAACGCTATCACGGTTACCAAATAACCTTGTGACGAAACGCGCCGCTCTTCTTTGGATCTTCTCTATCTCCTCGGTCAACCCGATCTGGTACGGATCCCACACTGATGAGCAATACTCAAGTATAGGTCGAACGAGTGTTTTGTAAGCCACCTCCTTTGTTGATGGACTACATTTTCTAAGCACTCTCCCAATGAATCTCAACCTGGTACCCGCCTTACCAACAATTAATTTTATATGATCATTCCACTTCAAATCGTTCCGCACGCATACTCCCAGATATTTTACAGAAGTAACTGCTACCAGTGTTTGTTCCGCTATCATATAATCATACAATAAAGGATCCTTCTTTCTATGTATTCGCAATACATTACATTTGTCTATGTTAAGGGACAGTTGCCACTCCCTGCACCAAGTGCCTATCCGCTGCAGATCTTCCTGCATTTCGCTACAATTTTCTAATGCTGCAACTTCTCTGTATACTACAGCATCATCCGCGAAAAGCCGCATGGAACTTCCGACACTATTTACTAGGTCATTTATATATATTGTGAAAAGCAATGGTCCCATAACACTCCCCTGTGGCACGCCAGAGGTTACTTTAACGTCTGTAGACGTCTGTCCATTGATAACAACATGCTGTGTTCTGTTTGCTAAAAACTCTTCAATCCAGCCACGCAGCTGGTCTGATATTCCGTAGGCTCTTACTTTGTTTATCAGGCGACAGTGCGGAACTGTATCGAACGCCTTCCGGAAGTCAAGAAAAATAGCATCTACCTGGGAGCCTGTATCTAATATTTTCTGGGTCTCATGAACAAATAAAGCGAGTTGCGTCTCACACGATCGCTTTTTCCGGAATCCATGTTGATTCCTACAGAGTAGATTCCGGGTTTCCAAAAACGACATGATATTCGAGGAAAAAACATGTTCTAAAATTCTACAACCGATCGACGTCAGAGATATAGGTCTATAGTTTTGCGCATCTGCTCGACGACCCTTCTTGAAGACTGGGACTACCTGTGCTCTTTTCCAATCATTTGGAACCATCCGTTCCTCTAGAGACTTGCGGTACACGGCTGTTAGAAGGGGGGCAAGTTCTTTCGCGTACTCTGTGTAGAATCGAATTGGTATCCCGTCAGGTCCAGTGGACTTTCCTCTGTTCAGTGATTCCAGTTGCTTTTCTCTGTTCTTGCTTCTGTACTACAGCACATAGTTCTGAATGTTCGCCAAAAACTTGTTTCCTGCTTCTTCGTAGAGACATGGTGCTCTACTTCGGTGTGTGTCGCATGCTCTGTTCTGTGGTACTTGTTGCTCACTTTTTGCCAGAAATTCCTCGCTCTTTCGGCGTCCCTCCTCCTCCTCGATGGTGATTTGTGTTTGTTAAATAGACGGCACTTGATGGTGTCATTAAAATCCTCATTGCTTTGTAGTGTTAGGAGACGCCCACCCATAATCCGTTCTTAAAATCTGCCTTGTTAGGAGGTTTTGATATGTGTGAGATTCGTTTCTGTTCCCTGTGCATTTTTTACTGTTATATTTACATCGCACACATACTGTCGCTTGCTTCACTTTATTGCAGTCTTTCCTGACATGCCATTCTTCCCCACAGTGTCCACAAATTACTACTCGTTTATCTCAATGTCTTGCCAAATGACCAAGATCTTGGCATTAAACGCACCATCCTCATTACTAGACAGTCTTTCACTGAAACCGAACGATACCTGAGATATGCTTTTGTCGCTTCATGAGAGCTGTTCTAATATCAGGGCTCACTTCAGTGACTTGATGGGCCACTTTTCTTCCCATTGTTCCTGTCTTGAATCGTATTGCAAAGCCGCTTTCGAAGCTTCCCTTAGTCAGTTCATCTTCAAGGTTGTGCATGTATATTGTGTCCTGTAGCGTCTTTGCATCTGTGTCCTCTGGGAGGTCGTACAGTATCATTAAAGGTCTCTTTCTCTTAGGCTGTTCACAACTCAGTGTCTCTTGCACCTTTTTGTTGTACATTATCTTTTCCGTTTCACCTTGTGTAGCAGTTTCCGCGATGACTACATTATTAGTTTGCTTGACCTTCCTTATACAAATTTTCTGTTTGGTGAGGTTTATTAAGGTCGTTAGCTTTTGTTGCACTGTTTTTGCCTCTTCATTGTTCTTGACTTTATGAACAATGTATTCTGTTGCGCTGTTTGCTCTGCCGTTATTTCAGTTGCAGCAGCAGATTGGGTTACATCTCTACTAGACCTCGACGATATCACCTCATCTGCATGCGTTATCGCTCGTTTTTGTGAATTTTCTCAATAGCTTTCCATTTCATTTTGTAATTGTTCCAAACTGCCAATTATTAACGCCTACTCTATCGCCCGCAGCAATATTTTCTCGTTTAATTCCACTTCCAATTCGCTTGCTCTTGCATGTGTTATCTGTTGCCCAGAAAATACATTTTCAATGAATGTCATCAAGTCTTAGTATCGCTGTTGTATATTCATTGCTTCTCTAATTGTTGCACTTTTCCCTTCGGCATTATCATTTTAATTACCTGTGCCAGTCACCACCGTTCCTTTCCGGGTAGCCGTCCAGAGTACACCTGTTCGTCCATTTGATGTGGAACACGCTACAGTAACGCCCTCTCCAAATTAAGCAGCTTTCTCGCGCCGGTCGCGGCTACATCTACATCTACATCTACATACATACTCCGCAATCCACCATACGGTGCGTGGCAGAGGGTACCTCGTACCACAACTAGCATCTTCTCTCCCTGTTCCAGTGCCAAACAGAACGAGGGAAAAGTGACTGCCTATATGCCTCTGTACGAGCCCTAATCTCTCTTATCTTATCTTTGTGGTCTTTCCACGAAATATAAGTTGGCGTCAGTAAAACTGTACTGCAGTCAGCCTCAAATGCTGGTTCTCTAAATTTCTTCAGTAGCGATTCACGAAAACAATGCCTTCTTTCCTCCAGAGACTCCCACCCGAGTTCCTGAAGCATTTCCGTAACACTCGCGTGATGATCAAACCTACCAGTAACAAATCTAGCAGCCCGCCTCTGAGTTGCTTCTATGTCCTCCCTCAATCCGACCTGATAGGGATCCCAAACGCTCGAGCAGTACTCAAGAATAGGTCGTATTAGTGTTTTATAAGCGGTCTCCTTTACAGATGAACCACATCTTCCCAAAATTCTACCAATGAACCGAAGATGACTATCCGCCTTCCCCACAACTGCCATTACATGCTTGTCCCACTTCATATCGCTCTGCAATGTTACGCCCAAATATTTAATCGACGTGACTGTGTCAATCGCTACACTACTAATGGAGTATTCAAACATTACGGGATTCTTTTTCCTATTCACCTGCATTAATTTAAATTTATCTATATTTAGAGTTAGCTGCCATTCTTTACACCAATCACAAATCCTGTCCAAGTCATCTTGTATCCTCCTACGGTCACTCAACGACGACACCTTCCCGTACACCACAGCATCATCAGCAAACAGCCGCACATTGCTATCCACCCTATCCATAAGATCATGTATGTAGAGAGATAACAACAGCGGACCTACTTCCCTGGGGCACTGCAGATGATACCCTCACCTCCGTTGAACACTCACCATCGAGGACAACGTACTGGGTTCTATTACTTAAGAAGTCTTCGAGCCACTCACATATTTGGGAACCAATCCCATATGCTCGTACCTTAGTTAGTCTTCAGTGGGGCACCGAGTCAAACGCTTTCCGGAAGTCAAGGAATATGGCATCCGTCTGATACCTTCATCCATGGTTCGCAAGATATCATGTGAAAAAAGGGCGAGTTGCGTTTCGCAGGAGCGATGCTTTCTAAAGTCGTGCTGATGCATGGACAGCAACTTCTATGTCTCAAGGAAATTCATTATATTCGAACTGAGAATATGTTCGAGAATCCTGCAACAAACCGATGTTAGGGATATTGCTCTGAAAATTTGAGGATCCGTCCTTCTACCCTCCTTATATACAAGCGTCGGGACGGCAGAGCAAGCTGTGGTCCGCGTGCCTCTCCTCTGCTGACGCAGCGCAAGCACCGACGTGCCCTCTGCAGCAACGGGAGAGCGACGATCCCTCCACGTTGGCACCGACAGATCCCACTTAGAGCTTTAATCCACTCGCCCTACCCTGTTTACATTTAATGTCTCTTCGAGAAAACGCGCCTTATGTAACTGACAAGAACCGCCACTTGTGAGTGCAGTAACCACTTGCCAAAAGCGGCACTTGCCACATGCAAACACCGTTTAAACATGGAGCCGATGCCAAAACACAATCGATCCAACGGCCATCTTGCCACGTAATGCCTTCTTGAATAAAAATGCTTCAATGCTTTATTATTTCTAAAACGTATTATTTTCAAATACGCTGTATATTAATACTTTAAGCTAAATCTACATACTGTCATTATTAGTTTTCACTTTCCTCTTGACAACTTAGCTCTCAGATCTATGATATTAGCAGCAGTAGCTAGTATAATCTAATTGTAAAAACGTAAATGGATGCTGAAGTCATTATTATTATTACTATGAAAAGAAATTAGACGTCTTGAATGAAGGACTTATCTATTATTCATTGAATAATTAAATTACTTTCGAAATATTTGGAGTCAACAGCGAAATGCACTTCCTTATCCGCTTCCAGATGTATGACTCAAAGCAAGAGAGAAAGATAATGTTTCAACGTCCCGTCGACGACGAGGTGATTAACAAACAGAAAATTGCGGACGATCAGGTTCCTTCGAAAGGCAACATCGCAACATTTGCCTGAAGAGATTTAAGGGAAATCGTGGAAAACTTAAAACTAATATCCTCCAAAAAAAGCGAAAATATGTTGTAACGCCATGTGTGACGGAACGCAGGTGCAGTGTACTGATTTTCCTCCATCTTTAGGTAAAATGACAAGAAAAAAAGTGTGACAACTGGATAGTATATACTGGCCAGATGGTTCTGATGTTCATAGAGAGTGAACGACCTTTATCACAGTTTTAGAATTCGGAGATCCATCCCAACAAGTTCGATATTGGCTTGTACAGGACGATAGGGCCGTTCTAATGACAATCGACAGCAAAACAAGGCCGACAATGATAGTTCAGGTAAAAACATGCCGACGCAGCAAGCAGACGGTGAATATAAAGAGAAACTATATGCGGATAACGAATAGATTATTCAGTACTAAAAGGAGATAAAAATCTAATAACCTTGGGGCACTGGAATGCGGTTGTATGGGAAGGAGTAGAAGACACGGTTACGGGATGATATGGGCCTGGTAGCAGTGAGTGAGAGAGGAAGAAGATTGACTGAGTTCTACAATAAACTTCAGCTAGTAATAGCGTATACTCAGCTCAAGAACCACAAGAGGAGGAGGTATGTTTAAAAAAGAGTAGGATACACTGGAAGATTCCAGTTACATTACATCATGGTAAGAAGGAGATTCCGAAATCAGATATTAAATTATACGACTTACACAGGAGAAATGTAGAATCAGATCACAATTTAGCAATGATAATCAGCAGACTGAAGTTAAGAGACTCGTCCGGAAGCAGGAATACTATAATACGTAGTTCTGTGGAAGAGGAGTGGACATGTCTAAAAAGAGAAATCACGGATCTTGTATAGACAACCATAGGTACTAGGAAGGTAAATGCGAAGAAACGTTGGGTAACAGAAGAAATATATCCGTTAGTCTACGAAAGAAGAAAGCAAAAAAAAATTTCGGAGAAAGACAGGAAAACAGAAATATTAATCGCTTAGAAATTTAATAGATAGCAAATTCGGGATATGCAAGGTGAAAAGGATGCTTGAAAGATGGAAGAAGTCGAAAAACAAATGTTCGTCTCAAGGACTGACTCGACACATAAAAAAAATCAAAATAATTTTTGGTGAAACTAAAAACAAGGGCGATAACGTTAACAGTGCTGTGGGAATTTCACTGTTACATGCAGAGGAGAGAGCGGGTAGGTGGAAAGAGTGTGTTGAAGGCCTCTATGAGGGTATAACACTACAGCATCATTTAGGTAGCTTGTACAAATAAATACCAAGTCTGGCTTATTACGTACTATGCCACAACAGAACGAAGTCCTGTCACGGAAAAGCCACGTATAACACTCCTGTCTGCTACTACTATACCTTAACCTCAAAGCCTAAGGCAGTTCGTATAAAGAAATCATTCTTATTCTAGTAATTATGGTATGAAGAAGCAGAGAAGTGTTACCCCCTGAGAGGAATTTTGTTATATTGACAACGTTGTACCTAACGGAAGTGGCTTATCGCAAGTGAATGTCAGAATTACGTAATTATTCAAACAGTAATTAATAGTGTTTTACCTAGCTACACTGTTTAAAGAATAAGGAAAACGGTCGCCAGCCTAATTAGGCAAAAGAGAGATTAACGTTCTTGTTAAAGAAAGTAGGTATGAGTAACTTTAATGGATAACACAACCTATATTTTACCACACGTGAGTGCAATGAACTCTGACACCTGCATATGTTAAGGTTGGAACTATTTGCATAAATATAACAAATAACGAAACACACTATTACTTTCAGTGCTTATCCAGACTGAATGGTCTTTATAACGTTATTATTACTATTCACTGCAGAATCATTAATTGGACATAGGCTTAGTATTATTGTTCAAATATTTTCCTAGCTGACATAAAATTATTAATGCAGTTCACTGCATTTTTATGAACTGGTCACAGGTTAAATATCTCTCAACTATATACTATTCCATTTAGAATGAATGTTAAATGGAATACACTAATAGGTTACTTCTCACTGTCTTTTGAATAAAGAAATTATGGTTTTCATAAATAGTGGTCTTCCCGTTACTTGTTACCTAGCATTAGCACAATAGACAAACTGTGGATCCTATTATATTATTAATATGCACTTCCAATACGCGAGAGAGACAAACACTTAGCAATCATGAACATATAATTTTCTACTATTGCAGTTTTCCACTTTTACTACAGTGAAACACAATGTTGACAAAATTGCAAGAAACTGACTCACCTTTTAAAATTTACTACAGGCAGCAATGTGATCATTTACTAAGGAAAACTTTATAAGCCTCAGTTTTATGAACTTTTAATCTTTAAAAGAAACAGCAAATTGTCTTTATTCCCACAGTCTTCTACTTGCAAGTAAATGATTAAATAGGTGACTTTGAAACTCCACAAAACTATAAATTAGACTATTTCCATCACTGGGAGGCTTTCACAAGACTACATTTACTACCTCCCACAATTTCATGAAATCCACAGTAAACCTGAATACTCTCTTATTACCAAAGATCAAACAACATTATTTAATGTTTTGAGGCTTTCATTTTTTCCACAAACTAGGACACTCGGTAATCATAGTTCATATGGAGAGGAACCTGAAGGTGTTGTAATAGGGAAAAAATCAAGATAGGTACATGAATTCAGTTATAAGTTACCTTATACTTGTGTACACTAAAACATCCAAAAAGCTGATCCTTCACTGTACATTATTATAGCATTCCGATACAGTGATTGCGCAATGTGGTGGCAACTGCATGTTGGTAGGTGGATTTGCAGGCAGAATTGCTGGACTCTGTCCCTTCTTGGTGGCGATGATGGATACCAGTTCCAGAATCGTTCCAGCTATTTATCCATCCAGCCGAGGCATTGGAAAGTGGCAGAAAAAGCCTCTCTCGGAACCAGCAAAATATACAACTTTTACATGGCAGTGCACAGTTTGGTAGCTCGTCCCCGACTGACTCTCAGTTCCACCTTTTCTACCTAGGCCAACCACAATTTGCGCGCGCTACACAGTTCCGTTCCCTAGGGGAACCACTATACCTTCAACATATACAAAATAACTAAGAATCCTAATTGAAGGTCAGCAGTTTACATAACAGCAAACAATTATATTAATTAAAACAGAACATTTGCACATATCGACATTTCTACAAAAAATTATTTAAATAAAATTATTTAATTTTAAAGATACCCCAAAGAGATTATGTAAGAAAGACAAAACATATCATTACAGAGATTATACTTCATTACAGTATCGAATTAATCGTACACTAATTACAGAAGTTCAACGATGGGATGTTGAACAAAATAGAAAGCTAAATGAATCAACAAAAGGTATGTAGTGTCTAAGCTATGGTGTTACAAGGGGAAAGAATTATCTGATTAGGTGAAAGAAGAAGAAATTGGAGGCGATGTGGAAGAGTTATGGGATCCCTTTTTAGAGTGAGAATTTAAAATAGCTTCCATCGGAACTTCTAAAATCATTGGGAGAAGTGGCAACAAAACGACTATTTAAGCTGATGTGTAGAGTCTGTGAGGTCTGTGAGACCGGCGATGTACTATCAGACTTTCAAAAAAATATCATCCACATAAATCCTTAGGTATCAAGCGCGGGTGTGAGAACTAGCGCACACAATCAGATTAACAGCTGACAAGGTAATATACAGAAGAATGGAAAAGAAAACAGAGGATTAGTTAGAGAACGACCAGTTTGATTTTTCGAAAGGTAAAGGCATCAAGGAGGCAGTTCTGTGGTTCCGTTTGATAATGGAAGCAGGACGGGAAAAATCAAGGCACTTTCATACAGATATGTCGATCTGGAAAAACCATTCGTCAATGTAAAATAGTGTAAGGTCTTCGAAATTCTGAGAAAAAGTATGGGGAAAGATACGGTAGGTAATACACGTTTTGTACAAGCACCAAGACGGAACAACAAGATCGAAGTGCTCAGATTAAAAAGGGATGCAGTCTTTCTCCCCTACTATTCAATCTATATGTGCAGAGGGATGCTCAACGAAGTGTTCGAATTAAAAAGGGACGCAGTCTTTCACCCCTATTCTTCAATCTCTACGTAGAAGAAGCAGAAACGAAAACGGCAGAAAGGTTGAAGAACGGAATTTAAATTCATTGTAAACGAATATCAATGATAAGACTCCCTGATGATATTGAAAGGAATATGTGAAAAACACTGACAACAACAAGAGACAGGTTGACTGAACTTGTCTTAAGGCATCAAGGAATGACCGTCATGGTACTAGAGGGAACTGTAGAGGGCAAAAATTTTAGAGGAAGACAGAAATTGGAATGCGTCCAGCAAATAATTGATGGCGTAGGGTGCAGCTGTTACACTGACATGAAGAGGTCGACACAGGAGAGAAATTCATGAAGGCCCATGTCTAAGCAGTCAGAAGACTGATGACTCAGAAGAAAAGTGCACAACAGACTGGAACATCGACCAAATCCAAGATCTGACCTCAGTACAACGTATTGGTATCGAACAGTTTGTCTACAAGGGTTGAGACATATGGTACCTGCTCAAGGTGACCACTCAAGTGTGTAAGGTGTGTCACGGTAAGAAAGGTACTACGATAATTTATGGGAAACCGTTGTCTTCACAGGTGAAAGATATTTAATCCTGAAAAGTGACAGTAGATGTGATCTGAATTTGGTACAAATATCTTCAACAGCTATCAGCCCAACACTTGAAGTGTACAACTCGATCTGCAGTCCTGGATTGCAGTCGACTTGAGTGATATTCTTCGCGGAACTTCATGCAGTTTGTAGTTCTCCTCCTTACATCTTTAACGCATTGGGAGCATGTTTGCAAGGTGATTGGCATTTATTTCCCATGAATCTTGTAGAAACATCAACTGACACTATCACACGATGCTGTAGTAGTTCTATATCATGTGTTGCTGCTCGATGCAATCGTACTGCGTGCTGACCGAATTGACAACATTATTTTATGTTTCGAATGTGTTGTAAGTTCTAAGGAAATACTTTATTTGGTAGTGTCTTCATAGTTCATCTATATCGTGTCATGTTTTATACAATTTGACTCAGTTTCATTTGCGTTTATCGTAATGAGAAGTAGATCTTGTACCAGTGTAGAACAGACTCTTCGTTTGCAGCGGTGTATTAATTTCTTTTTTTATGTTGTTTTTGTTCTTTAAGCCTTGGTAAACATTCATCAAAGTCAGCACAATACTTTTTTAGTTATTTTTATATTTAAGATAGAAGGTGGATTTACCTAGAGAAAGGAATATATGTTTCCATAGTAATATTAATGAAAGGGGCGCCAACGAATACCAAAAAACGCAGTAGATGCTATCAAGGGCCGCCACAGAAATCGTCAGTTCCTGATGACCTGGTTCCACCTCATTAAGCTGAATCAGACACGAGAGCTCGGTTTGGGTTATATTTGTCCTGTGCGAATGACATATCTGGCTGCAACCGCATGCCACACCTACTGTTACGTCGCACGACGATGCGCCACCGTATTGATGTCTTTTCGTGTGTCATATTAGGCGTACAGAGCGTCTAGGTTAAGCTTCTTAACGTACATTAACATTTTAAACCTCACATACAATATGTTGCATAATATTCACTTTTATTTGATGGTTTCTCATTTCTGATTCGATATCGATGGTTGTTTTCTTTTCTGTATGGAACTAACCCAGAATGCAGCGTGATTTGCCTTAACTAATCGTAGCCGCCACGTTTTTATTTCATTTACAGAGTAGGTATAAGTTACTACTAAAGTGCAGTAAAAGATGCCCAAGAGGATCTGCATTTATCGATTCCTTTCTTTGCTTATAGAACAAAGTAACCTGGCGTTCAGTGTTTAATTTAAACATTTCATAGCTGTCACCAAGCTCTTATCGTATAGCAACTGTGCAGATTCTCAACGATTGTTCCGTACCGCCATATTTGAGCTAACATGGGTGCATTGCATAAAAGTCAAGAGTTGCAGAGCCTTTGCCATATTTCATTTCGAGTTTTCTACACCAGAGCGTTTATTCTGTTCTACTACCTTCTATTCACTAATGCTAATCTGCTTTTTGTTTGTACAATTTGCTTTGTGGAAAGCACGTGGATATCTCCTCCGCAGTGTCTTTTTCACTTTAGAATTTGTTCTGCTGTACAAATATCTGTACTGTATAAGTTATGAAACATTGTACAGCAGAAAACTTGTAGTGTACCAATAACATTTCTGATCCATTTAGCGGATGCTACTCGGATATAAATTATTGTCTAGCTGACTTTACTTCCACATCATTTTAATGTTCAAAGTATGCACAAGAACTTCATTAATTTCTTGAGAATCCTCACAATGTATGCTACAAAATGTATCTTTTCAGATTATTATTTTCACTCAAAAATGGCTACAATGGCTCTAAGTACTATGGGACATAACATCTGAGGCCATCAGTCTCCTAGACTTAGAACTACTTAAAAATAACTAACCTAAAGACATCACACACATCCATGTCGAGGCAGGATTTGAACCTGCGACAGTAGCAGCAGCACGATTCCGGAATGACGCGCCTGGAACCGCTCGGCCACAACGGCGGGCTATTTTCATTATTTTTCTTCCTAATTAACCATAACTGTAACGTGGCCGTCGGAATTTCCTATAAATGATGTTAATTTATGGAAAATGTCACATCGTACCACCCGACATCGAGTTATAACTAAGTTTCAGTATGCTTGCCGGTCCTTGTGGCCAAGCGGTTCTAGGCGCTTCAGTCCTGAACCGCGCTGCTGCTTCGGTCGCAGGTTCGAATCCTGCCTCGGGCATGGATGTGTGAGATGTCGTTAAGTTTAAGTAGTTCCAGTCTAGTAGACTGATGACCTCATATGTTAAGTTCCGTAGTGCTCAGAGCCATTTGAACCATATGAATCAGTACGCTTGGAATAGTACTCCACTTTTATTTTCACCTACTGAAAATTAACAACTTGCAAGAAACAAACGTCTGAGGCCGAGCGGTTCTAGGCGCTTCAGTCCGGAACCGCGCTGCTGCTACGGTCGCAGTTTCGAATCCTGCCTCGACCATGGATGTGTGTGATGTCCTTAGGTTAGTTAGGTTTAAGTAGTTCTAAGTCTAGGAGACTGATGGCCTCAGATGTTAAGTCCAATAATGCTTAGAGTCATTTGAACCATTTGAAAACGTCTGTGACAAATGGTAGGTCGACTTGGAGTAGCTAACGACGTTACTCTGCATATCTGGTTCACATAATAATCTAGTCACGTATAACTACAGTAATCATACGTAACATCACGTACGCACATTAAAATACTGTTCATGGACTAATCAACACAACTACTCATAATGATAATATAGTGCAGTTACAGAATAATTAACTGCAATGTGGGAAACAGTACTCTCGTAATAAAATTTTTGAGTGGCATAAAATTCGTAATGAAGGGTTGTAAAAATAGTTAACAGAGAAATCGGTTGGTTACACTCTATTTAATTATTTTTCTTAAAAATGCGAACATATTAGGAATGGAATGCATTTTACAAGTAAATATCGATTAGCTGGATTGTAGCTGTGATGTCGCTATTCAGTGGCAGATAAATAGTTTTCCAAATCCTTCCTAGTTGCTTTTGCTCCCATAGATAGTGGCAGACCTCTCCTTGCAGTGTCTTCACATAGAACCACATTGTAAATATTCGTTCATACTATTTCATCGATTATTACAAAATGCCCACTGTTGCACACGCAGAGCACACGCGATCGCCACTACGAAACAGACTGCCACAGACCACTTCACTCAAAGGTGTTATGATAAAAGAAAAGCTCGGCCTAACTAGTGCATCTCTCGCAGAAGGGCAATAATATGTTTTACGTAATTTCTCTCTAACACAGATTTTAGTTTTCAGTATAGTTTAACTTTTGAAATAACTGATAACACATATTATACTATCCACAAATGCTAACGTGCTCAGTAAAAAGTGACAGTATTTATGCAAACAGTTTGTTCGTTGCGAACACGTGGCGTTACTGTTTACGGTTACAGAACCTTAGTGAACACTTCGAAATATTCCAAATCGTATTGTGAATTGAAATTAATAAACTCACAAATAAAAATTACGCTGTGTTTCTATATTCTGCAAGTGAGTGACTGAGTGGCTTGACACTTACCTATCTCGGTACAGAACTCTTACTACATTCACTTTCCTTTCAGTGGCCAGATTGTAACGGTATTTCCTGAGGCTGGGCATCTACATAATTTTCTTACATATGATCATCTACTTAGAATTTTCTGCTTTATTTGATTACATTTTCTTTGTTATACAAAATTTAGGTTACATTAGTGGCGGATACAGAAAAACCTCAAGGAGAGGGCGCTAAAGATACCTCGAGCTACCTTTACTTTTACCGTAATAAAGGTTAATCAAGTCACATGCAAAGTTTAAGAAAGTTTTATTTAAACTGATTACCCACTTATACAAGACAATGCCATCTTATGATATAAAAATGTTACGATTGTGGTTCTTTTCCCCGAATGATGAATTCTATGCGCCTATTCTTCCTGGAAAATTGGTTAATTACATCATCAATAGGACAATCAATGTCAGGGTGAGTGTTCAACAGAGCTAAGCCATTAAGTCGATCACTATGTGCCAGACAGAAACGTATAAAATACGATGACGCGGACGCGCGTGCTGCATAGGAAAGTACAACTGCTCGATAACTCGATTCAGAGTCGACTGACGAAATAAACGAACGAATAGCGTGCGGGCTAACTGGCGGGGGCGGTGGCGCGGGTGGCAATGTGGGCGGCCCCGCAAGGGGGGGGAGCACCCCCCCCCCGCCCCCCATATGTGTCCACCACTGGATACGTATGTACCTCATCACTAATCTCGACAGAATACCAAGAGTTTTCGTAACATTCTTCACAGAATCCTTGACCTTTCAGTTACATTGCTTCTCCTTGAATATCGTAGCATCCGTGAAGCCGACTATGATATGGCAGCCACTTTTAACTGTTATCCACCTTGAAAATAGGTTCAGTTCGTAACGGTCCGCCCCCGTAAGTGGCAGTAACGTGGCTACCTCACGTGACTACTACTGCGCTCTTACTCGACAGCTGGATCGCGATATGTCCGCAACATCCTGAGTGGATTTAGAGCGTGGTAAATAGCTGCGGGTGACTAAACAAATCGGTGCAGCTGTTAGTGGCAGAGCTGCACCTTATATCTTCCCGGAATAAGGCTAAACACACGTGTTGGATGCAGCGACAGTTCCGGGCTGTACTGACTTCTGACCTCATCACCATGGGCCACAACTTTCAACTTCGACAGGTCGTTTCCCCAAAGAAGACGTACAGAAACTGTCTGGTATACCCGTCGGGCCAGTTTTGTGGAAGTCTGTCAAAGCACTTCAAAGGAATCGCACCAACATTGTATCACATCACAAGCAGTTTCCGTACGGCTGCTGAAGTTGCTACGCTGCACCGACTTGCTGCCCGATGGGACACCTCCTGAATTTTGCCTCGTCGCGCACTGATCGCTATGACGGGAAGAATCTCATTTTATGTGAAAGCTAAGTAACGAAAAATCCAGTCACGAAACACCTGCTAAACCAGTTGCGGCGGGAAGTCCTGCTAGCAGCGGAGCAGCACAGGGAAGATGTCGCTGTGACCTGGCAACACCTGGAAAAACACCAACGGCATTTCCGAAGCCCACTCCAGTGGATATTCCAATCCGCAGTTGGTCCAAGAGAAGTGGCATCTAGGGAATCGAACATCAAAGCGAACGCATTCTGCTGCGAAACTGCTACTGTTATTAGGTTATTTTCTTTTTGGATGTTCGTACTTTATCATATTGTTGCAATCCAAACAAGTGTCTTCACTTGTCAATTTTTGTGGTAGTTTCCATGGCATTAAACTCTATCCACGTTAACTAAAAATGTTTATGAATTAAGTCCAAAAAGCTGCTTCCATTTTCAGATGTTTATTTAATCACGACAGGCCTGTTTCAGCACTACTGCCATCATCAGGCGATCTGAAAGTAATGATTCTATTATATACTATTTGCTAGGGCAGATGGTAGCCTACTTGTCATATATGAGATCGACAACCATATATTCATGGAATTCTTAACTTACCTATAACATCGCTGGTTAGTCACTCAAGTGTTTTTCTTACGTCTTTTGAAGTTATTTTATGACGTAACTTTCATAGGCTATATTTGTTGGAAGGTATAGCCTGAATTTTATATTACGTCTTGTAAAGCTATTTTGTGACGTAACTTTCATAGGCTATATTTGTTGGAAGTTACAACCTGAATTT
Source organism: Schistocerca nitens (assembly GCF_023898315.1). Classification (NCBI taxonomy): domain Eukaryota; kingdom Metazoa; phylum Arthropoda; class Insecta; order Orthoptera; family Acrididae; genus Schistocerca; species Schistocerca nitens. The sequence continues at coordinate 238,192,055 of NC_064614.1, read as the reverse complement.
TATCTTACGTGATTATATAAAGATCTGAAAAACGCTTGAGCGACTAACCAGTGATGCCATAGGTGAGTTAAGAATTCCATAAATGTATGGTTTTTGATCTCATATATGACAAGTAGGCTACCATCTGCCCTAGAAAATAGTATATAATAAACCCTTACTTTCAGATCGCCTGATGATGGCAACAGTGCTGAAACAGGCCTGTGGTGATTAAATAAACATCTGAAAATAGAAGCAGCTTTTTGAACATAATTCATAATGTCTTTACACGACTTATATCGAGCTGCGGGACAACTGGAAACAAAAAATAAAATAAAAAAAATAAAAAATGTTTACTAACAGTAAAAGCACACACTCGCAAGAACGCCACTAAAATGATGAAAAACAAACGTATAAATAGAAGTCATAGTAATTGAAGTAACAGTTTTATAGAAGAATTATGAAGAACAAACTGAATCGAATCTTCACTTGCAATAAAGAAAACAATAAATAACACGAGCAAGCAATTTGTTACTAAGTAAATAAAGGGATGCCTACTGAAATTATTGCTAAATCACTGAAACATAAGGAAAAATTGTGTTTCGCACAAGATAGAATCACCAAACAACTTTAAAGAATAAGAAACTGAAATGAGATCACACATTCTCCCACACAGTGGTGTCAGCACAAATATTACAGACAGATACACAGCACATGTAATTACAGCTACTGGAGCCGAATGGGCTACAAAAGCAATCTCAGAGAACTTTAATTATTAAGCCCTTTGTGGTCACTGTGTCACTTTAAAATAGCAGTAAAATGTTTAAACCTGCAATGAAAATTGCTCTTTAAACGATCGTTGTTCGCGTTCTACAGAAGTAAAAGTGAATTAATTTTATTTCACTTATAATCTCCAATGAAGTTGCCTGCTCAATTAAAATGAGTCTGGAGACAATTAAACTGGGCTTTAAGTGAGTGGTACTGGCAAATGCTTATGTAACTTTGGCCGATAATAATGACAATAATATCACCTTGCCAGACTTTGAGATGTTCGTAGCTATGGAAATATGAGAACCACTATACGTGTTAAAAAAGGAGGAGCACGTCGCCTACAGCAACCCATTAGTGCTGTCGTTCACCTTCATCAACTGCATTTTCTCAGCCCGGGTCTTCAGACACGTCAGTTCTTCATAATAGTCTAAAGATTGGTCAGGAAAACTACCAACAACTCCCTGCAAAACTTATGAAAAATAGCAAACGTTATCTCAGAGGCATTGAAACTTCTTTGTGTTTACTGAAACTTCTGAGTGCAACTGCTGCTATTGAGTGAAACTACTGGTCTCTACCGCCAGATGAAACTTCTGGCGAAACTTCGGATTGAAACTGAACCTACTGTCTCGTTAATTACTTTTATCATTTCAACACTGGCCTACGGAATTTTTCCTGACAAAGACAACCCAAACTTAACCTATTCATTTATTACCCACAGTATACAAGCCCAACTCAATCTGACTGGTCTACAATTACAATGACAACATGACTTCAAATAACTGACACAAAAGAATGGCCTATGAATTAGAAGAAATCTTAACAGTAACCCATATTTTCATAAGTCACTTACCTCACAGAAAATCTTCATAACATGAACTACAGCAATTACAGCAAGCAGCACCTACAGATAGCTAAATAAAAGGATTCTAGCTACTATGGGTTCTGGCTACTAGGAAGCATATGGTTAGCAAAAGAAAGATTTTGTTGAAGATCAAACAATGTATTTAGCAGATTTTTACCTCATTCGTGTGACATACTGTTCCAAAAATTATATAGACGTCAATAATTCCACTACCCAAACATTACCAACTACATCCATCATCATTTTACAATGCATGTCCTACCAAAAATGAGTTTCCACGAAGGACACATGTCCAAGCCGTCCGCCCACTTACTGCTAACTGCTAACTGCTAGACCGTCCAACCACGGAGTCTCTCATCGAGGGCTCAGAGCGCTGTCGGCGATATTACGCTACTGGCCATTAAAATTGCTACACCAAGAAGAAATGCAGATGATAAACGGGTATTCATTGGACAAATGTATTATACTAGAACTGACATGTGATTACATTTTCACGCAATTTGGGTGCATAGATCCTGAGAAATCAGTACCCAGAACAACCACCTCTGGCCGTAATAAAGGTCTTGATACGCCTGGGCATTGAGTCAAACAGAGTTTGGATGGCGTATACAGGTACAGCTGCCCATGCAGCTTCAACACGATACCACAGTTCATCAAGAGTAGTGACTGGCGTATTGTGATGAGTCAGTTGCTCGGCCACCATCGACCAGATGTTTTCAATTGGTCAGAGATCTGGAGAATGTGCTGGCCAGGCCAGCAGTCGAACAGTTACTGTATCCAGAAATGCCTGTACAGGACCTGCAACATGCGGTCGTGCATTATCCTGCTGAAATGTAGGGTTTCGCAGGGATCGAATGAAGGGTAGAGCCACGGGTCGTATCACATCTGAATTGTAACGTCCACTGTTCAAAGTGCCGTCAATGCGAACAAGAGGTGACCGAGACGTGTAACCAATGGCATCCCATACCATCACGCCGGGTTATACGCCAGTATGCCGATGACGAATACATGCTTCCAATGTGCGTTCACCGCGATGTCGCCAAACACGGATGCGACCACCATGATGCTGTAAAGTGAACCTGGATTCATTCGAAAAAATGACGTTTTGCCATTCGTGCACCCAGGTTCGTCGTTGAGTACACCATCGCAGGCGCTCCTGTCTGTGATTCAGCGTCAAGGGTAACCACAGCTGTGGTCTCCGAGCTGATAGTCCATGCTGCTGCAAACGTCGTCGAACTGTTCCTGCAGATGGTTGTTGTCTTGCAAACGTCCCCATCTGTTGACTCAGGAATCTAGACGTGGCTGCACGATCCATTACAGCCATGCGGATAAGATGCCTGTCATCTCGACTGCTAGTGACACGAGGCCGTTGGGATCAAGCACGGCGTTCCGTATTACACTCCTGAACCCACCGATTCCATATTCTGCTAACAGTCAATGGATTTCGACCAACGCGAGCAGAAATGTCGCGATACGATAAACCGCAATCGCGATAGGCTGTAATCCGACCCTTATCAAAGTCGGAAACGTGATGGTACGCATTTCTTCTCCTTACACGAGGCATCACAACAAAGTTTCACCAGGCAACGCCGGTCAACTGCTGTTTGTGTATGAGAAATCGGTTGGAAACTTTTCTCATGTCAGCACGTTGTATGTGTCGCCACCGGCGCCAGTCTTGCGTGAATGCTCTGAAAATCTGATCATTTGTATATCACAGCATCTTCTTCTTTTCGGTTAAATTTCGCGTCTGTAGCACGTCATCTTCGTGGTGTAGCAGTTTTAATGGCCAGTAGTGTAGTTGTAGTGGACTGACAAGGCAGCCAGTCCACAGAGACGGGTAGCCGAAAGGGCACACGTACACACACGCCGACTGGCGCGAAGTCTGGAACAGGATACGTGATGAATGTGATAAAGAAAAGAACGTAGCTACTAGAACATTTAACTTTTATATCGTCCTTTGGTATACAGCATTCTTGATGATACAAGTGAGACTCTTTAGATTCATGAAGTAACTAATGGCGCCTTGCTAGGTCGTAGCCATGGACTTAGCTGAAGGCTATTCTAACTGTCTCTCGGCAAATGAGAGAAAGGCTTCGTCAGTGTAGTCGCTAGCAAAGTCGTCGTACAACTGGGGCGATTGCTCGCAGACCTGCCGTGTGGTGGCGCTCGGTCTGCGATCACACAGTGGCGACACGCGGGTCCGAGATGTACTAATGGACCGCGGCCGATTTAAGCTACCACCTAGCAAGTGTGGTGTCTGGCGGTGACACCACAGTAATTACAGTCTGTAGCGCTGCCAACGTACAAACTTATAAACGGGCTGCTTACATCATTAACAGTTTCATCAAACAAGTTGAATATGTAATTTCACCATCTGAAATCAAACGCATTACATCAGTGTATGTAGGCTAAAAATATAGCAAATTCATGCGTCGTCTACAGGGGATGTACAGAAAAACCATCAAAGCTTTGTTACTAGTTTCATTATACGGACGAAAACATCTTCAGATACCCATTGCTCTGATGGCAACACTCTGCTTAATCGTCAACACAAAGGGGTGATTTACGTTACTGAAGAGTTACTAAGTAGAACTTTGAACCTTTAAAGTGTTGCAGCAATGAATATATGACGATGCCAACATATGTAGAGTTAAACTCAATAAATCAAATATTATGCGACCCATGGTAGTTCATCTGTACGTTAATTCCTGACTGTTTTTACTGCACATGCTACCACCCACTGTATTCACTAGTTCACATGAAATTAAGATTTACTTATCTGTTTGGTTTCGTATCCATGGTTAGCTGAATACAAGCAAAATCGAACTGTACAACTGCTACAATTTTTAGGTGTTCTGTCCGATAACCAGGTCTTCACATAACATTGGCACTCTGTCTTCCTCTACCATTGTTTTTGTCACTGTGTAACTGTTTGGACTTCCATTTCATCTATAAACTGCCATCTTTTCCTCCCTCTTTTTCTTTATCCTTTCGTCGACTCCTTTAAACCAACTGTTAGGAAGCATTGTCTCCTTACACATTGTCCTAATGAACCTCTTCAAAATCTCCTGCAATATTTCTCTTTTTTTTTCAACAATTCTCCTTAATACTTCTTCATTCTCCACTCTTTCTATCCAGTTTACCTCCTGCATATCCACAGCTCATAGGCCTTCAATCCTTTTAATTTTTTTTATTGTTTCCTTAACGTCCACGTTTCTGGGCTGTATAAGACGACACTCCACACAAAACTTTAAATCGATCTTTTTCTCTGTTATATGTTCAGTTTTATGCATAGTAGGTTCCTCTTTCTGTAGAATACTTCCTTAGGAGTTGCATTTCTAGTTATAATTCCTTGAGTGCATTTCATAAAAAACTTTATTAAAAGGGCTAAGATTTGAAATATTTTCCTCGTTGTTGTACTCTGCCCTAACCTTACGATTGCCCTCTTTTCCTCTGTATTAGTCAAACGAGCATAATCTTGGTTTTCTTATTACGAAGGTAATCCCAAATGTAAGGTCTCCTATTTTTTATAAGTACATAGACCTGTTTATTTCCACAATGGTTTACATCAGTTTACAGCTTGAACATTTAGCTATTTATCGACAGAATCACCATTCCTGTCGATGCATTTTTGTAGACACTGTTTCAGTTTTTGTACGCCGATGTCATAACAGGTCGCCGCCATGCTGTTCAGGAAGTTATGAACTTCTTCTTTCACCTCGTCGTCAGAGCTGAATCGCTTTCCGGCCAAATGTTCTTTTAACCTGGGGAACAGGTGATAGTCACTGGGCGCCAAGTCAGGACTATAGGGTGGGTGGGATTATTTTCCACAGAAACTGTTGCAGGAGAGCAACGGTTTGCCGAGCGATGTGTAGGCGAGCGTTGTCATGGAGAATATGTACGCCCTTGCACAACATTCCTCTTCTCCGATTCTGAATTGCCAGTTAGAGTTTTTTTCAGAGTCTCACAGTACCTGTCAGCGTTAATTGTGGTCCCAGTGGGCATAAAGACGACCAAACATACCCCTTTCCGCCGGCTGCGGTGGCCGAGCGGTTCTAGGTGCTTCAGTCCGGATCCGCGCGACTGCTACGGTCGCAGGTTCGAATCCTGCCTCGGGCATGGATGTACGTGACGTCATTAGTTAGGTTTAAGTAGTTCTAAGTTCTAGGGGACTGATGACCTCACATGTTAAGTCCCAAAGCGCTCAGAGCTATTTGAACCATTTGAATACCCCTTTCCGATCCCAAAAAACGGTTTTCATGACTTTACTAGCAGACTGTGTTTGTTTGAATTTCCACGGCTTTGGAGAAGAAGGATGCCGCCACTGTCGTGATCGTTGCTTGGTCTCAGGTGTAAAGTGGTATGCCCAGGTTTCGTCACCCGTGACAATTGAGTCCAAAAAGTTGTCCCTTCGACTGCAAGACGGTGAACAAATACGGGGGAAGCATCAACTCTTTGCCGCATGTGGTCCTCAGTCAGCATGCGTGGCACCCAACTTGCGTTTATCTTACTTTTGGGATTACCCTCGTACTAATTTCCATCCTTTGCTCTTTGGACGTGTTATGTCTTCCTTGCACGTTGTGTGGCTCTTTAGTGGATACGGGAGTGAGGGACAGACAATTCAGACATTAATTTATTCTACATCTTACATCAAATAGTAAAAATAATACATAACTTTGTTGATGAAGTTGTGGCGACAGTTGCTAACAGTAGATTTCAATGTATAAATGTGTACAGTTTGTTTTAGTCCTCAGATATTTGCTGGGTGTGTTCCAATACCTGTTTTCCTCTACAGATTTTACCTTCTACTTTTTACTTTCTCCCTCCGGTACCTTGGAAGTTACTCTCTGATGTCTCAACATATGTCCTACCATCCCGTCCATTTCTTGGCTGTGTTTTCCACAAAATGGCTCTGAGCACTATGGGACTTAACGTCTGAGGTCATCAGTCCCCTAGAACTTAGAACTACTTAAACCTAACTAACTTAAGGACATCACACACACCCATGTCCGAGGCAGGATTCGAACCTGCGACCGTAGCGGTCGCGCGGTCCCAGCCTGAAGCGCCTAGAACCGCTCAGCCACACCGGCCGGCGCCACATATTCCTTATTCGCCATTTCTCCGGAGAACTTCCTCATTCCTTACCCTATCAGTCCACCTAATTTTCAACATTCTTCTGCAGCACCACATCTCAAATGCTTCGATTGTCTTCCGATTTTCCCACAGTCCATGTTTCACTACCATACAATGCTGTGCTGCTAAGGCACATTCTCAGAAATTGTTTCCTCAAATTAAGGCCTATGTTTGATACTATCAGACTTCTCGTTGACAGGAATGTCCTTGTTGCCAGTGCTAGTCTGCTTTTTATGTCCTCCCTGCTCCGTCTGTCATGGCTTATTTTGCTGCCTAGGTAGCAGAATTCTTTAAGTTCATATGTTTTGCGATCACCAACCCCAATGCTAAGTTTCTCGTTGTTCTCATTTCTGCTACTTCTCATTACTTTCGTCTTCTTCAAGTTCACTGAGGACAGCACTGTGATCAGCGAATTGTATCATTGATGTCCTACCACGTTGAATTTTAATCTGCCTTGAACGTTACTCTTATTCCCGTCATTGCTTCTTTGATGTACGGACTGAACGGTACGGGCCAAAGAGTACATCCCTGCCTTACGCCCTTTTTAACCACTCTTAAAGTTCGCTCTTGGTTCTTGTACATATCGTTTATTACCCCTCTCTTCCTATAGTTTATCCCTCTTTTTTTTCAGAATTTCGGACACTTTGCACCATTTTACAATGTCAAACGCTTTTTCCAGGTCGAGAAATTATATAAACGTGCCTTGATTTTTCTTTAGTTTTGTTTCCATTATCAACCACAACGTCAGAATTGCTGCATGGTGTCTTTCCCTTTCATAAAACCAAACTGATCGTCACCTAATATATCCTCAGTTTTTTTTTTCATTCTTCTATATATTATCCTTGTCAGCAACTTGGGTGCATGATCTGCTAAGCCGACTGTGTGATAATTCTCGTACATGTCGGCTCTTGCAATCATCAGAATTGTGTGTATGATATTTCTCCGAAAGTCAGATGGCACACCGCCAAATTCACTAGTTCTAAACATCAAAGTGAATAGTCGTTTTGTTGCCTCATTCCTCAATGATTTTAGAAATTATGATGGAATGTTATCAATCCATATTGCCTAATTCGAGGTTAAATCTTCCAGAGCTCTTCTAAATTATGATTCTTATACTGGATCTCTTCTATATCGACTCCTGTTTCCTCTTCTATCACGCCATCAGACAAGTATTCGTGATCAAAGAGGTCTTCAATGTACTTTTTCCACCTATTCTTCCTCTTCTCTGCATTTAACGGTGGAATTTCCTTTGCATTCTTTCTGCTACCACTCTTGCTTTTAATTTTACCGAAAGTTGACCTGTATGCTGAGTCAGGCCTTCCGACAATCATTTCCTCTCCGATTTCTTCATTTTTTCATGCAGCAATTTCACCTTACCTTCTCTGACTTTCTATTCATTTCATTCCTAAGTGATATGTATTTCTGTATTCCTGAATTTCCCTGAACATTTTTGTACTTCCTTCTTTCGTCGACTGAAGTGTTTCAAGTGTAACCGACGCTTTCTTCGTAGTTACCTTCTTTTTACCTATGGTTTTCTTTTCAAATTTTGTGATTGCCTCTTTTTAGATACGTCCTTTCCTCTTCAACCGATCTGACCATGAAGCTATTATTATCGCGGTATCTAAAGCCTCAGAATACTTCAAGTGTTTCTCTTTATTCTTTAGTACCTCTGTATCTTACTTTTTATGCTCTGGTTCTTCCTGAGTGGTCTCTTGATCTTTAGCCTACTCTCCGTCACCCCTAAATTGTGATCTGAGTCTATATCTGCCTCACTGTACAATTTACAGCGCAGTACCTGATTTCGTAACCTATCAGCTACCATGACGTAACCTCTAAATCTTCCCGTATCTCCTGGCCTTTACCAAGTGTACCTCCTTCTCTTCTGATTCTTTATAGATTATTCGCTATTACTAACTGAAATTTATTGCAAATCTGAAGTAGTCATTCTCCTCTCATTCCTAGTACCAAGCCCATATTGTCCCTAACCCTTTCTTCTACTCCTTCCCGTACAACCGCTTTTCATTCGCCCTTGACTATTAGATTTTCATCTCCCTTTACGTACTGAATTACCCATGCAATATCCTCATATCCTTTCTCTGTCACTTCAACTCCGGCTTGCGACGTCGGCATTTATACCTGAACTATCGTTGTCGGTGTTGGTTTTCTATCGATTCTGATGAGAATAATCCTGTCACTAAATTGTTTACGGTAACTCACTCTCTGCTCTACATTCGTAACTAACCCTACTACCGTTACACTATTTTCTCTTGCTGTAGATACTACCCTATACTCTTCCAATCAGAAATCCTTGTCTTCTTTCTGTTTCACTTCGCTGATTTCCATTATATCTAGATTCAGCCTTAGCATTTCCCTTTTCGGATTTTATAGCTTCCCTACCATGTTCAAACTTTTGACATTCCACGCCCCGACTAGTAGAACGTTATCCTTTCGTTGGTTATTCAATCTTTTTCTTGTGGTCACGTCCCCATTGGCAGTCCCCTCCCGTAGATCCGAATGGGGGACTATATATGAATCTTTCGCCAATGGAGAGATCATCAAGACATTTTTCAATTACTGGTCACGTGTCTGTGTATACTCATTGTGTATCTTTCATTTTGTGGTCTCCATTGAATTATGCATCCTCACGTCTTTGATTGTTGCTAATTCTTCTGCCTTCTAGTGTCAGTTTCCGTCCCAAGGACAAGAGAGTGCCCCGAAACTCTATCCGCTCCTCTGTCCTCTTTGAAGATGCCGATGGCAGATTGAGGGTGACATCTTACACCGAAAGTATTCGGCCGCCATTGCTGACGATTTTTCTTCAAAATTCCAGCGCTGGTGGGGTTCGAACCCGAGATCGAGGACGTTTACGTTACAAATGTATGACGATACCCTTGACCACGGGTGCAACGATTTACGAATCCAAGAGAGTTATAAATCTCTCACTCTTCAACACAATGTCCACTCAGATTATGTCGAGTCCTGGCCACTATGAAGGTCTGTAAGTGTTATTCAGCCGGCCGTGGTGGTCGAGCGGTTCTAGCCGCTTCAGTCTGGAACCGCGCGACCGCTACGGTTGCAGGTTCGAATCCTGCCTCGGGCATGGATGTGTGTGATGTCCTTAGGTTAGTTAGGTTTAAGTAGTGCTGATGACCTCAGATGTTAAGTCCCATAGTGCTCAGAGCCATTTGAAATGTTATTCAAGCGCGGGCACACAAAAAGGATCCAGTGCTTTAATGTTCGAGTACACTTGCCACTGGAGCTCCGTAGAGGGGATACTTGCATCTCATTCGCAGCGGCGTAATCGTTCGTGGCAGCGCTCTCGCGCCGTGGCAGCAGCTGTAGGAAAAATAGTTCAAATGGCTCTGAGCACTATGGGACTTAACGTCTGAGGTCATCAGTCCCCTAGAACTTAGAACTATTTAAACCTAAGGACATCACTCACATCCATGCCCGAGGCAGGATTCGAACCTGCGACCGTAGCGGCCGCGCGGTTCCAGACTGTAGCGGGTAGAATCGCTCGGTCAGCCCGACCGGCTAGCTGTAGGAAACACGGCGAAGTAACTGGGAGTGCGCCTATTTGAAGGCGCACCCGAGAGGATAGCGGCCTATACTGCACCGAGAAGCAGTCATATCTTCTTTCATACTCTTATCCTCATTTTATCTTCAGCCGAAGCATCAAGATGTCGCTTTCCCGTAATCTCAAGCAACTGCCACATAGAGAATCTATCGTTTATTGATTTCTAACGTAATCACGACGCAGCAGTGTCTTTTTCATTTTCCTTTCTGGTTATTGATGTTTGGCTCAGCAGTTTATTTATCTCTCTCTCTCTCTCTCTCTCTCTCTCTCTCTCTCTCCCTCTCTGGGACGATCCATACAACGTGAGGTAATGACCTCTCAGTGGACAGGACGGGTATATTGCCCACTTCCTTTTATTTTCGGCCTACTGGCAAACATTTAACATTTATTAAAAGAGACTTATTTGCTTTGTCAGCGAGTTTCGTCGCGGTAATTGCACGCTCCTCTGCAGTGAAATATTTAGAGTTTTCTCCGCGTCTCATTTACGGTAATGTTAGTAAAACCTTATATTTTAGCCTTGTTTACGAATTGCCTAGGTTATGTCATTTCGTATTCAGACAATATTTAGCGCAATGACATCCAGTCGGATATAGTGGCCAGCTGCCTGCCGGGTCAAAGCAGCCAAGTCACCACTTTGCTCGAGCATATGCAGTGAGGTAGAGAAAGTCATGAAATAGCTATATGTTCATATACAGATGGCGGTAGCATCGCCAGCAGAAGGTATAAAAAGCGCATTTCATTGGCTCAACTGTCATTTGAACCCAGATGATTCATGTGTAATTATGGCCGCAAGACGGAAATTAACAGACTTTGAACGCGGAATAGGAGCATGGGACATTTCATTTCGGAAATCGTTAGGAAGATCCCAGTGTGGAGAGCGTACCGAGAATACCAGCTTTCAAGCTTTACCTCTCGCCATTGACAACGCAATGGCCGACCGTCTGCACTTAACGACCGAAGACAACGGCATTTGCAAAAAAATGTCAGTGCTAAAAGACTAGCAATACTGCTTGAATTTACGACAGAAATCAATGTGGGAGTACGACGAACGTAATCTGTTAGGAGAGTGCGGCGAAATTTCCCGTTAATGGGCTACGGCAGCACATCGTCTGCAGTGCCTCTCCTTGGCTCGTGATCATTTCGGTTGGACCCTAGACGACTGGGAAAGAGTAGCCTCTTCAGATGAGATCCGATTTCAGTTGTTTTTCCATTGTGGTGCAGACTCCATGAAGCCATGGACTCAAGTTGTCAGTGAGGCATTGTGCCAGCTGGTGGTGGCTCTATAATGGTGTGGACTGTGTTTATATGATACGGACTGGGTAGTCTGATCCAACTGAACCTATTATTAAATGGGAATGGTTATGTCTGGCTACTTGCCCCAAACAACAGTGGAATTTTTATAGATGACAACGAGCCTTGTCATTGGCCCTCAAATGTTCGCGTTTGGTTTGAAGAACATTCTGGACAATTCGAGCGAATGATTTGGCCACCCAGATCGCCCGACACGAATCCCATCGAACATTTATGGAACATAATCGGGAGGTCAGTTCTTCTGCAAAATCCTGCATCGGCAACACTTTTGTAATTATGGATGGGCATAGGCAGCATGGTTCGTTATTTCTGCATGGGGATTCCAACGACTTGCTGAGTCTATGCCATGAGTTGCTGCACTACGCAGAGCAAATGGAGATCCGGCACCATATTAGGAGGTATCCCATGACGTTTGTTTCTTCAGTGCACTTTGTAATGTACTTACCTTGTTTCAAGACAATGTAATTTATAATAAGAAAAGAGTTGTTCATAAAAGGGTTGGACCTGTAAATCGTTGGCAGTTGGAACGTACGGCGAATGATGATACCCCTTAGGGAAATGACAGCAAGGGACAGGAAGGGGCACTAGGTGCACTCAGTTTACATGCCTGGGGGCCTCATTCAACATTTTGGAGAGGCTGTCCCAGCTGGCATCAAGGGAACATGGAGTAACCAACTGCAGATTATGGAGCAAGTTGGAACAAATTATGCCTGTCGTCTGAGCTCCAAGGTCATACTTGGGTCATTCCAGTGACTGGCAGTGAAAGCTGACAAGACCAGCTTTGCGCATAGAGTTTCAACGAAGCTCATAATTTTGTAACATTGTCTCCAGAACTGATCGTGGCCCTGTGGTTCTTAGTGGATTGGAAGAATTGAACCAAAGACTTCCAAGGTTCTGTGACAAGTTAGGCTGGGACTTCCTGGACTTGCACCATATGGCTGAGAACAGTAGGGTCCTCCTAAACGGGTCAGGTGTGTACTGCACATCAGAGGCTCCAACTCATATAGCTGATTATGTGTGGGTTGCACTCAATGTTTTTTTTCGATTAGACGACTCTCCATTCATTCCAGACAACGACAGCTGTAGGAAACCCAGAAGTGTCGAAAGAAATGGCTCCAACAGGTGAAAGTATTAAAATCCTAATGGTAAAATGGAGGGGGGGGGGAGCATAAAATGATAACTGGATCCGTCTGTTGCCTACCGGACTCATCTCTTGATGTATCCGAAAACTTTAGAGAAAACCTCAGTTCACTTGTACGTAAGTTCCCTAATCATAATGTAATCATCGGTGGAGACTTGAATCATCCAACAGTTAACTGGGAAAATTACAGTTTTGTTAGTGGATGGCATGATGAGATATCCTGTGAAACATTACTAAATGCCTTGTCTGAAAACGATCTGTGACGGATAGTTAGAAACCCCGCTCATGATAGAAATATATTGGATGTAATGGCAACAAATAGACATAACCTCTTTGAGGATGTCCACATCAAACTGGTATCAGTGGTTGGTTGGTTGGTTGGTTGGTTTGGGGAAGGAGACCAGACAGCGAGGTCATCGGTCTCATCGGATTAGGGAAGGAAGTCGGCCGCGCCCTTTCAAAGGAACCACCCCGGCATTTGCCTGGAGCGATTTAGGAAAATCACGGAAAACCTAAATCAGGATGGCCGGACGCGGGATTGAACCGTCGTCCTCCCTAATGCGAGTCCAGTGTCTAACCACTGCACCACCCCGCTCGGTCTGGTATCAGTGACAGTGACACAGTTGTAGCATCAATGATTATCAAGTACAAAGCATAACTAAAACAAGCAGGAAGATGTATGTGTCCAGTAATCTAGATGAGAAATCGGTTGTCTGATATCTCAATGAGGAACTTGAAATGTTCAGCACAGGGCAGGAACATGTAGAGAGCTCAAGCTTCGAGGAATAGTTGATCATGCACTGGATTGATATGTATCCATCAGAACAGTTCATATTGGGAGAGAACCTCCATGGTATACAGTCAGTGCAAAAATCTTTTAAAGAAACACAAATTACTGCATAATAGGTTTAAAACAAAGCGTAAGGCTATGGTAGAGAGATGCTGAATGTTTTTGTGTCGCCCTTGACACCGTAGAGTCTTGTACCAGGGGAAGCAAGGAGAGGATGTCGTTTGGAGGGCAGTATCCTCTTTCTGTGGCCGTGCGGTCTAACGCACGGCTTTCCGGGCGGGAAGGAGCGCCTCTATCCCCTGCACGAATCCGCCGGGCGGTTTTGTGTCGAGATCCGGTGAACTGGCCAGTCTGTGGATGCTTTTTAGGCGGTTTTCCATCTGCCTCGGCGAATGCGGGCTGGTTCCCCTTATTCCGCCTCAGTTACACTATGTCGGCGATTGCTGCGCAAACCAGTTCTCCACGTACACGTACACCACCATTACTCTACCACGCAAACATAGGGGTTACACTCGTCTGGTGTGGGTCCACCGGGTGCCGAACTGCACAATAACCCTGGGTTTGGTGTGGGGCGGCAGAGGGGTGAAATGGACTGCCGTAGTCTTCGTGGGGTTATGGACCACTGCAGCTACGGCGGGGACAGAGCCTCTCCGTCGTTTCTAGGTCCCCGGTTAACATACAATACAATACAATACAATACAACTGTGCACATGTATTAATAGGGTTCTTTATTTATCAGAACAGAGAGCTAGTTAACTTTAAGCAAGCTGTTGTGGTAAAAGCACTTCCATAATAGTACACGTTAGCCTCACTGCTGATAAAGTGGAAGTCCCACTATGTACACTAATCTGGTCGCTAAGTACCGACTCACTCTCAGCTTGAGACTGTGACTTTGATGAATTTGACTGGCTGACTGTGACAGCGACTTCGACTGTGAGTAGGCTGACTGTCTGTGATTTACTGGCTCCTCCTGTCCGTGGCAGCCATCTAAATACTGACGGCCGAGAGGGCGTTAGCAGCGCGTTACTTGCGAGTGTGTCTTTGTCCTGATAGGCGCACTTGGTCCAGCGTCAATTATCGATCTTCTCGTAACCTCTTTGCCGACTGGTGTGTTGGCGACAGCTTACGCCAGCACATTCCTCCTCCCCAAAATGCGGCACTGTTGTGATGTAGGGAGGCTGCGAACGACAACGGGGGGAAGGGGGGGGGGGGGGGGCAGGCAGGACGCTGGACCTAGAGATGAGCTGGGAGACATGACTATTTTTTTTTGAGGAAGGCGTACTCCCGGCTGCACCCTGCCATCTGGCTAGCGAGGCAACAGGAGTATCCCCTGGAAAACTGTTGCCAGGGCACACATCCAGGCCTGAGGACGTGTCAAGGCTCGATGAGGGCAACTTCGACGGCGATGGCCGGGTCCATGTCCATGGTGTCCGTGATCTGGGATGGCGGTGACGGGGGCGTATCATCCATCCATTCCTCCAGGGGTTACCTGGTGGCGCCAGTGGATGCTGCAAAGGCTGAGCAGTTCCGTGAAACCGTGAATCTGGGGGAAGAAAAGCAGCAAAATCAGGGACAAATGACATGGTCGAAGTAGGTTCTGGTGGCGGCGCTGCAAACCTTCTGGACCTGCAAACCAATACGTTCCTGGACCACGGCTCTTTCCCCGCGCCCGTGGTTCCCATAAACCCCGAAAAGAACAAGATCGCATGGCGCAAAGCGATACTTGCGGACCATTGGCGGCGCCGGATGCTGCGGTAGGTGTAGCAAGTGTAGAAGAGGCCGATGGCGGCGGCCATGCAGAAGTTCCGCCGATGGTGGTCCGTCTCGTGGGTGGGGGCGATAGGAGGCGAGAAAGAGTTGCAGCGCCTCTTCCCATATTCTACTGTCTGGGACACTGAACGTTATTGCGTCCCTTTTCATTAAACCACTGTAAAAGCTGACACAACTACGCTTAAATTTACAGTACATAGTTATGCCTGTTAATTCTGTGTACCACTGGCGGTACGTCTGTTCCGGCTTTTTCTGCAAGCTAAAAAACTGGTATTTGGTTGCAGCTACTTGGACCTGCTGGTAACAATATTGTGTTAATGCAGAAATTACTTGGTCATAACTGAGTTTATCGGGAAATGCTGTTGGGAATAATTTTTGTATTAACATAAACACTGGGGACCCCGCAATCGAAATACTTTGAACATGAGTAGCTTGACAATGTGCTTGGAACTGTGTGAAGCACTCATGCCATTCCTCCTCCATGTTGTTCAATTGTCGGAACGGTGGTATGCTGGTTGGCAGCACTTGGGTTGCTCGCGTGGCATATGCAGCTTGTGCAACCAGTAGTTGTTGTGCCTTCATCAGCAGGGTAGCAACTTGTTGGTTCTGAAACTGAAAATGTTGTGTTAGATCTATCACATTGACCGTCTGAGGCCTAGGCTTGGGAGCAGGGGGCGGAGGGTTTACACAGATATGTTCTAGAAAAAAGCAAGCAAAGCCTCTGAAAAGAGAAATTTGAATAGTTATGCGGCTCCCCTCCTGGAATAGATGCAGGAACACAACAACAAGTATACAAAAGGACCACCCCTGCAAGGTATAACACAAGAGAAGATTGCAAAATAGTTGGCCAAGTTGTTGAACTTCGATGTGCATTGTTGAATTATCGTCGTCTCCACTTTTGTGTCGTTGTTGACACTGTACAGTCTTCTACCAGGGGAAGCAAGCAGAGGGTATTGTTTGGTGGCCAGTATCCGCTTCCTATAACACAACTGCACACATACATTAACACAGTTCTTTATTTATCAGAACAGAGAGCTAGTTAACTTTAAGCAAGTTGTTGTGGTACAAGCTCTTCTGTAATAGTCCACATTAGCCTCACTGCTGATGAAGTAAAAGTTACGCTATGTACATCACTCTGGTCGCTAGGTACTGACTGATTCTGAGCTACAGACTCTGACTGCGACAGCGGTTCTGACTGCGGCTGAGCTGACTGTCTGTGACTGACTGGACCCTTTGGTCCGCAGCGGAGATCTAAATTCTGGTGGTCGAGAGTACCTTGTCGGCGCTTTACTTGCTAGTCTGTCTTTGGCCTCTCTTCTGATAGGCGCGCTTGCTCCAGTGCCCAATATCGATCTTCTCACAACCTCTTTACTTACCAGTGTGCTGGCGACAGCTTACACCAGCAGAGAATGGAATGTGTTTGTCAAGAGAGCAATGCGTGATGCCTTCAATGACTATCATAGCAGAATATTGTCAAATGTTATTTCCGAAACCCAAAGAAATTTTGGCCTTATGTAAAGAATGTTAGTGGCATCTGTTAGTGTCCAGTCGCTAGTGAATGAGGCAGGAACTGAAACTGGGGGTACCCATGCAAAAGCTGATATGCATAACTCTGTTTTCAAATGATCCTTTTGACATGTGCAGCGCGAGATTAGCCGAGCGGTCTCAGGCGCTGCAGTCATGGACTGCGTGGCTGGTCCCGCAGGAGGTTCGAGTCCTCCCTCGGGCATGGGTGTGTGTGTTTGTCCTTAGGATAATTTAGGTTAAGTAGTGTGTAAGCTTAGGTATTTATGACCTTAGCAGTTAAGTCCCATAAGATTTCACACACATTTGAACATTTTTTTGACATGCGATCGCAGGGCACGTGGCTGTGGGATTAGGAGGACCAGACCTATTTAAGGATACATAATGACAATACTCTTTTTACCGTCTTTATTTACCAAAACATAATTGCACAATAGCACACTGCCGGCCGGTGTGGCCGAGCGGTTCTAGGCGCTTCAGTCTGGAACCGCCCGACCGCTACGGACGCAGGTTCGAATCCTGCCTCGGGCATAGATGTGTGTGATGTCCTTAGGTTAGTTAGGTTTAAGTAGTTCTAAGTTCTAGGGGACTGATCACCTCAGATGTTAAGTCCCATAGTGCTCAGAGCCATCTGAACCAATAACACACTGGTATCAGCATAGACATTCTGACTACAACAACTGGTTCTTAGCTTGTAAACTTGATTTTAAAAATGTAACACTAAAATTAAAAACTAAACTGACAATATATTGAATTTACAGTTTGGACCCATCAGTTATTAGCCTGTGAAATACAACACACACTAATTAAAAGCATTAATTCTTTAAAAAAAATTGAATATTTATATATGAATACCTCGAAGTAAAACAAAATCACTCTTGTAACGTCAACAAACAAGTGCGGCTAGGGAAATTATACCTCAACCGAATTTAATCTGCAGCTTCAATAAATCACAATTCCATACAAAATTATCGTCACAAGGAAGAAACCATTCCCTTGCAAAGGGGACTTAAAGCGTGACACAATTTCACAGCATTGAAACCAATTTCTCTTAGAGAATAATAGAAAAACAAAAGCCTTCAGACAGCAATTTTAGTTTATCTATTCTGCAGCATAAAAGGTCCAGTAAAATCAGTACCACCTACTTCCTCTTACTTAAAGCAATATGATTTACAACGAAAAGTTTTTCTTAAGGAAGGCACTTCCTCATCAACATTGTGTTGTAGCACTACTCATCTTTACAAAGGAAAACCCAGGAGAATACCCCCAATTTAATCCATATAACACTGAAAAGATGAACGAAATAAGTAATAGTGTCAGCGGTTTTGAGAAACAGCTGAAATCTTGAAAGCTAAACAATGCTCCAGGGCCTGATTGAATCACTATCAGATTCTACACTGAATTTCTGGCTGCGTTATACCCTCTTCTAACTGTAATCTATTGTAGACCCATCTAACAAAAACCCGCGCCCAGTTCTTGGAAAAAAGCACAGGTCACACCTGTCTCCTAGAAGGGTAGTCATCCACAAAACTTCCGTCCAATATCCTTAACATCGATTTGTTGTCGAATCATAGAACACACTCCAAGCTCAAACATAAGTGAAGTATGTTAAACAGAATGACATCGTCAATGCCAACCAGCATGGATTCCAGAATCATCTATCATCTGAAACTCGAAACCCATCTCGCACTTTTCTCAGATGACAGCTTTGGATCAAAGCAGTGTGGTAGACACAATATTTCTTGATATCTGGAAAGCATTTGTTTCAGAACACACCTACGCTTATTGTCAAAAATACATTCATATGGGGTATCAAGTGATATTTGTAACTGCATTGAGGACTTTTTGGTAGGGAGGATGCAGCATATTATTCTGGACGGAGAGTCATCATCAGATTTAGAAGTAACTTCAGGTGTGCCCCAGAGAAGTGTGTTGGGACCCTTGCTGTTCGTGTTGTATATTAATGACCTTGCAGACAATATTAATAATAACCTCAAACTTTCTGCAGATGATGGTGTTACCTATAGTGAAGTACTATTTGAAAGAAGCTGCATAAATTTAGGCACACCTTGATAAGATTTCAAAATGGTGGAAAGATTGGCAACTTGCTTTAAATGCTCAGAAACGTAAAACTGTGAACTTAACAAAACGATTAAATGTACCACTCTATGACCATAATTTCAATGAGTCACAGCTCGAATCAGCCAAATCATACAAATATTTGGGTGTAACATTTTGCAGGGATATGAAACGGAATGATCATATCGGCTCCGTCGCTTCTAAAGTGGGTGGTAGACTTCGGTTTATTGGTAAAATAGTATGGAAGTGAGATGTCTACAAAGGAGATTGCTTATAAATCACTTGCGCGACCGTTTGTAGAATATTGCTCAAGTGTGTGAACCCTTATCAGACACAACTAAAAGGTAATACAGAACGTATACAGAGAAGGGCAGCACGAATGGCGACACGTCTGTTTGATCGTTGGAGAGTGTCGCAGGGATACTGAAAGAACTGATCTGGAGTACTCTTGAAGACAGACGCAAGCTATCCCGAGGAAGTCTGTTTACAAAGTTTGAAGAGCTGGCTTTAAATAATGACTCTATGGATACACTACAGTCCCCAATGTATCGCTTACACGGGGATCCTGAGAATAAGATTAGAATAATCACTGCACGCACAGAGGCATTCAAACAATTATTCTTCCGTATGTTTTTGGATAGGACCCGCCTTGAGCAAAATACAACTGTGTTTTAAACCCAAACATGTTTCACTGCAGTTGCAGCATCTTCAGTGGGCTTTTATTTCTCATTTGTTAAAGATAAAGAATGTTCTTAACTGTTTGTATACAAGTAACTATTACTTTTTAAATCGTAATTACAGATATTTGAAAAAACACATTAATTATGAATTCATGCCTTTTTACCATATGGTGTGGTTTTTTTGATGCCTTGTGTTTCTACAGTGGCTGTTTTCTTCCACAGTTTGCCATCTGCAGCCACTTACACCTTAAAGTAGATAAACTGTTGAAGCTAAAATTACGATTTGAAAATTGTTATTTCTATGACTGAAATTAATTAATTCTATGTGTGTGTGTATGTGTGTGTGTGTGTATGTATGTGTGTCTGTTTACACAATTTTTCACTTACGTTTTCTTTCTCCTCATCTTCATCATTGTCAAACACTATTGAGTTGCCACTGGCACTGTCACTGGCACTGTTTCACGGTTTACCAGCTGTAAAAACAAACATGGTGGGCAGTGGAACAGTTGAAGGTGTAAAAACAAGATGGCTGACAGTGGAACAGTTGAAAACGTTCCTGGTGGTTGTTCTGAATCTTTCAGAGGTGTCTGTGAATTTGTGTGTGTGTGTGTGTGTGTGTGTGTGCGTGTGTGCGTGGTGTGTGTGAAAATGGAGAGAGAGAGAGAGAGAGAGAGAGAGAGTGAGTAGGTCTTAGGATTTTGTGTGTTTGGGGCGGGGGGGCGGGGGGGGGGAGCTGGGGTGGTGGGGGGAGAGCTCTATAGTTTGGTCTTGTCTAATAATTCTTCGAGGGCAGAGAACAGAGTTCCATTGCAGAGAGCTGTGTATTCATTTATCACATGTTTTTCTTCCACTATGGCTTTTTGTATTTGATAATTTTCTTCAAGTATTAGTTTTTGTGTGGGGGCTGTTGCTGCATTTGAGAATTTACAAATCAGGGGTTATGTTTATTGTCCATGAGGTGTTCAGCAAATGTGGAATGACAGCTGTCACTTTTTATTGCTCTTCTGTGTTCTGTGTATCTGGTATTAAAGTTTCTGCTTGTCTGTCCTATATAAACTGCTTTGCAGTCCTGGCATGTTACTTGGTAAATACCACATGTGTTGTGTTTGTCTGTGCTTGTGTTGGTTGTCCTTAGTTTCCTCTGTGTTGTCAGTCCTGTAGGCTATTTTTACCCCTTGTTTTTTGAGAATGTTGCCTTTACTGTGGACTGCTTTGTTGTTGTAGGTGAGAGTGAACCACTTGTATGTCATTTTGGATGTTTCTAGTTCATGTGTCCTCATATGTGGGTTCTGTGTGTTTGTAAGTTGATGAGGAGGCTTTTGTTTTTGTGTGTTGGGTGTCTTTTTTAATTTTGTTTTAATTTTGTGGTTCAGTTTATCTATAGTGTTTGTGTCATATCCATTCTCTACTGCTATTTGTCTGATTGTCTGTAATTCATTCTTGTAGTTGTTTTCAGTTAAGTCGTTTAGCTACTTTAATGTGTAAGTAGTTGCAGATGACAATCTGTGGAACAAACCAGTCACTGTAGAAACACAACACATCAGAAAAACCACACCATGTGGTAAAAAGGTATTAATACATAATCTGTATTTTTTCAAATATCTGTAATTACGATTTAAAAAGTAATAGTTACTTGTATACAAACGGTAAAGAACAGATGAAAAATAAAAGCCCACTGAAGACGCTGGAACTGCAGTGAAACATGTTTGGGTTAAAAAACAAAATTGTGTTTTGCTAAAAGCGGACCCTATCCAAAAACATACGTATTGTTAAAGCAAACACGGAAAAAAAAGAGATTCAACCCCAAGATCATTAATTATTCTTCCAGGGCTCCATACGTGAATGCAGCGGGAAGAAACCCTAACAACTGGCATAGTGGGACGTACCCTCTGCCATGTACACACCGTGGTTTGCGGAATATATATATATATATATATATATATATATATATATATATATATATATATATATATATATATATATATACTTATTGAGCTGGACTAAGGAAGAAAAGTGTACAAAAACGACAGATTCATGAGATTAACCACAAGGTTGCATCTTGTACACTAACCCTTTCCTGGTTGCTGGGAAACATATGTCCCACTAATTCTATAGAAGGCTGTGACTGTTGCAGTGCGTTGTCGCGTGAGTTTCCGCGCCAAAACTTCAATTTCTTGTGTCTCGAGACATTTTTCGGCGTATTCTGACGGCTAAAAATGTCCGAAGTAAGTATTTTTGCTATTTTCAATTTCTTAGATATTTACAAATGACAACTACACTTTCTAAAACGTATTTTAGTTCTAAAATATTTTTTTAGCGTAGTTACAATTAGTGGGGCACACGTGTCCCAGTAATCATTGTCTGACCCTGTAGTTCCTTTATGTTAGGATGTTGTAGAACTTATATTTCAGAGATACAGCTTTTTTCTGTAACATTTTGTGCTAGTAAAAGGACAGTATGTCGTTTAGAAGTAAGACATATTATTGTTACTTTATGCAGAAGCTGCGAGACAGCGAGATCCTGGATTTTTTATTTTCACTGCCAGATAATCCTGAAGAATCGGACATTGAAGCAGATGATGATGATCTAGAGGAGGTTTTTTCATCTCATGATCATTTTTCTACTCGAAGCACACCATTATAAACATGGACACGCAATTATTTGGAGCAGATTGTCAACAACGATGTGCAACTAGATTCGTTGATAGATGAAAACATTAGTATTGCGAGTGAAAGTGGAGTGACTTTTGAGCAAGATGATGAAACTGGTGAATTTACAGATTCTCACTGGGATGATGATGTAACTCACAACTAAATTTACCCTCAGTGTTCGACCTAAAACCAACAGTAAACTTTGCTTTGGCAGACAATGAACTTGTGTATTTGGAAAAATTATTTGACGATTCGATGATGCGACAGGTCTGCTTTCAAACAAATTTGTATACCAAACAGAAGAATAGTGCACAGTGGAAGGAACTCAGTTCACGAACTAAAAGCTTTTCTGGGTATGATCGTAGTAATGGGTATTCATCAATTACCTGAAGCAGCCAGTTACTGGAGCTCAGACCCATGTCTAAATGTAAATGCAGTATCGAATGTTATGACACTTGCTCGCTATAAGAAAATAATAGAGAACCTTCACTGCAATGATAATTTGTTTCAGCCAGTAACAAACGATCCTGGTTATGACAAGTTGTACAAAATCAGACCACTTACCTCAGCCCTAAACAAAAACTGAAGGTATATCACCCTTCTGCTTCAGTTGCAGTTGATGAGTCAATGGTTGCATTCAAAGGAAGAACAAGCCTGAAACAGTACATGCCCATGAAACCTGTATAAAGAGGTTACAAAATTTGGTGCCTTGCTGATGCAAACACAGGTTTTATTTCAAATTTTGATGTCTACACAGGGTAAATCTGCTGCCAGTAGAGGGGAATTCAAAGATTACGAAATGTGTGAAAGAGTAGTGCTAGAGCTCTGTAAACCGTTTTTTAATTCCAAGAGAACTGTGGTTTTTGATAATTTCTTTACAACATTTAGACTAATGAAGGAACTGAGAAAACGGGGGCCTTATAGCTGTGGTACCGTCAGAGGAAACAGAAAAGGCCTACCTCCATTTTTGGCGAGTACATTACCAAGTCTAAACCGTGGAGAGTTTACATTTGCTGTCAAATCTGGTGTTGCTGTTTTTAAGTGGCAAGATAGCAAAGCAGTCTGTCTCCTTTCCACTGCACATAATCCTAATGATGTTGTATTCATCAAAAGAAAAATTGAAAGATGGATGCACAATCAGCATGTCATGTCCTGAAGAAGTACATGTTTATAATAGTACTATGGATGGAGTAGATCGTTTTGACCAGCTACGAGAAACGTATATGGTCGGCAGGCGAACAGTAAAATGGTGGCACCGACTATTTTATTTTTTTGTTGACTTATTCATCGTCATCTCTTATGTACTATTTCGACTGTCAAGACGAAACGCAAACCAGCTGTCATTTCGAATGAGACTAGCAAGGCAGTTGATAAATAGATTTTCATCAAGAATGAAGAAGGGCCCATCACCTGCTTTCTGTTCTAGCAAAAGAGGTGTCACTGCAGTGCCATGGGAAGTAAGGCTTATGAATGTCGGCTCTCATATTTCCAAGAAGCAAAAGACCAGGAGGCGGTGTAGGTTTGGCACCACAAAAGACACTGAAAAACGAACAAAATATGTTTGTTCCTACTGTAATGTGCCACTTTCTATTTCACCTTGCTTTCCAAAATTTCACGCAATGTAAGTAATATTCACTAAGTAGCAAAACGTATTTTTTGTTGGAAACAATAGATTATATCACATGTTTGCATATTGGCAAAAATGAAATACATTTAATTTTCAATACATTAATGTTAAATACTCGTGCAAATAAGCCTTGTTCATAAATTTTACACTAATTTGTAGTAACTTCATTGTGAGGAAAATCGGTTCCAGAAATGATCAGTGGGACGTATGCGTCCCACTTTTTTTTTTGAGAAAATGATTCAAATTAAAAATTATTAAAAGGCATGTTTGTAATTCTGACCCAATAACACTCTGTAACAGCTGAGGTACCTTAAAAAATTCTAAAAAAATTAGTAAAAACCACGAAAAGGCTAAATTCATGAGGGAAAGCTGGATGCACTGATGCAGGAAACGGAAACCCTAGGAATATCACGATGCACTAGGTTTTATTCATGGTGAATTTCTGTAAATTTGTGGAAAACCAAAAAAGTGTTACGAAGTGTTGTAATTTTCTAGTAATATGCTAAAAAAAGTATCATGCACTGTTGTTAATTTGTAATCTAAGAGATAAATATAAAATTGAAAATATAAAAATAAATAACTGTAGCATATATCGTTTGTTTCAAATTATTTTTTCTGTCTTAAGTATTGATATTTTATACTCAGTAGTGAAGTTCGACGGGCATGGCATGGTACTGATGCAATTGGTTGTTCTGTTTCATAAACGTTTCTATAAGGCTGTTCTTCATCGTAAGGCTAAAACGCTAGGCATTGTCGCTCAGCATATACGAAGATGGAACTTCATCACTTAAGTGGTTCGTGACTGAGGACTATCTCATATCTGAATTCAAAGGAGATGGACCTGCCTCATCAGTTAAATAGTATGCCCCATGCGAATTCTGACATCACTGTGACGGGTGCCCACTCACAATAATTACTTTTATCATTCTGGAAATAACGGTCTTGAAACTTGGGTAGCATAGAGCAAAATATGTCAAGGAAGAGAGAACCTCACTAAAATTCCTTTTAGGTTACTTTAACAATAAGGATGAGCGAAATCTCGCAAGCAGCACACCATGGCACCTCATTATATCTTAAAACATTGCGCGATTACATATGTACTTCATTTTCTTCATGTGTGATACCACATCCGTGTATTTATTAGAAGATATTTTAAAAGGTTCCACCTCGGCTATTGTTGATAAGTATTCACTTTATTACGTCCTGCGCGATAGGCTAATTTCGATCTTACACGCCATATTCAGGTGCACTCAGTAAGCATTCTGATTTTAATTATGACGCCTGCACATTGTGTGCTCCCTCTCGGATCTGCTACATCTACATCTACATGGTTACTCTGCATTTCACACTTAAGTGCATGGCAGTTGTGAAACTGGCTAATTTTACAACACATCGACATCTTCTGCACTTGAAAATGGCTAAGGCCAAAACCACCCAATCGTGCAAAGTATAATAAATTGAATACTCGTGAAAAACAGCTAAGGTGGAAACTTTTCAGACGTCTTTTAACGTATAATTGTCGAAAAGTATTCCTGTGAGCATTTTCTGTTTTATATAGAGAATGTACAACAAGTGCAGTATATACTTGTATGTATATGGTGTCTGTTCTTTCGGACAGACACCATATCCATGTACGTATATAGTTCTGGCAATACCGACCATGACCTTCCTCTTCCGTGCGGATGCACACATATTACGCGATCTCTTACGGGATTTGGTAAGAATGTCTTCCACGACTAATGAGAATGTTGTGTAGGTACACTACGAATGTAGATTGTGGACATATATGGTGAGAATGTAGGTCTCGCGGGAGGTGTACGTGAGATAATCCCTGCAGTCACCCTATTCTCTGTGCCCTCTGTGGCTCAGGTGTATAGACCGCCTGCCGTATAAACAGGAGATCCTGGGTTCGAGTCCCGGTCGCTGCACACATTTTCACCTGTCCCCGTTGATATATATATTCGAATTTCGAACAAGAGAGATGGTCAAAAAAATAATCTATAAATACAACATGAATTTTCCACCATTAGAGTTACATACGTGAATAAGATGGGATAAAATAAGGCTTGCCGTACCTCATTTCAGTACACGTATTCATGCTGTCAAGTAACATTAATTAAGTCAAGTATTCCTGTAAATCAAAATGTTACAGAGATTTAAATTAGACTTGTTCTCTGCGCTGGTGACTTTATTGCATTCTTTTTTTAATGATGCTCCCGCCATTTGACTGTAATAATTTGCTCCCAGTACTGCAGTATTGTCTCATTATGAAAATATGCCACTGACGTTATCATCAAGATCAATGCAAGTGCTGTACTAGATCCTGTTTACATTTAGTGAAGGAGTTTTATAAGAATCTTACTTAGACAAACAGTGAACTAGTTGAGCATTCTGTTTTGTATCACACGTGCTTATCCACGACAACCAAATGAAAGGTGAACTTACTTTACGTATACCTGATAATACGGACAACCACAACCGCAGTAGCTCATCAATATGGGTGTAATGTCATGGCAACGATAGAAGATCTCACAGTAACTAAAATAAAATAGAAGGACAGGATATTGCAGTGCCTGTGTTGTTAATAAGAACGACACAATGTCTCTTCTCCGTAGACACATTTAATTTTCCGCAGGCCTTGTCAATTTCTCTCCAGTCCCGTGCCTTGCAACATCGGTAGACTTTCTTCTTTTGTTCATTCTGATTTGGTATGTTTGTAGATACAAATTTGTAACGACATAAACACAGAATAAAAAGATAAATTTAGGAAAATATTTGAACTTTAAAGTACAGTAACGTGATAACGAGTGAAAAAGGTAAATTAACGGGATGCATTTAACAGTTAGTGAAATAGGCGGGATGAATGTATGGTCATGCCCAGACATAAAAAATAATTAATAAACGTATAAATGACCGAATGATTCGGAGGAAGGCGAACACAACATAATTTCCATTACTACCAGGGCCAAGATAACTGTGTAGCCATCTTGTTGGCCGGCCGAGGTGGCAGAGCGGTTCTAGGCGCTGCAGACTGGAACCGCGCGACCGCTCCGGTCGCAGGTTCGAATCCTGCCTATGGCATGGATGTGTGTGATGCCCTTAGGTTAGTTAGGTTTAAGTAGTTCTAAAGTTCTAGGGGACTGATAACCTTAGAAGTTAAGTACTGCTCAGAGCCATTTTAACCATCTGGTTGATAATAGCGTTGCCATTTCCACTACACCAGAGCGATAAAAGTGCCTTGGTAAACAGACAGCCAGCACTATACCATATAAAACTAGGCTTTGCTTTGTGATCATATTTCTGTGTTCTATCATCGAAATGAAGGCTAATCCGGGAACCAACAGCATACAGAATGTAAGGATTGTAGTAGGGAAAGACAATGGTCTACTCTAGTTTGCTAGGAGAATGTTTGGAAAGTGTGGTTCATCGGTGAAGGAGACTGCTTATATCACATTAAAACATTCTTGAGAACTGCTCGAGTTTTTGAGGTCCGCACGAGGTTGGATTAAAGGAAGGCAACGAAGCAATTCACAGGCACACTGCTGGATTTGTTAACGGTAGGTTCGAGCAACAAGCATGTATTACGGAGATGCTGCGGGAAGTGAAATCCCTGGAGCGATAGCGACTTCGTTTTCGAGGAACGCTATTGAGAAAATTGAGATAATATGCATTTGAATCTGACTGCAGAAGGATTCTACTTCCGCCCACGAACATTTCACGTAAGGACCATGAAGATAAGTTACGAGAAACTAGGACACGTACGGAAGCTTTTAGACAGTCGTTTTTACCTCACTCTATTTGCGAATGCAAAATAAAAGAAAATTACTATCGGTGGTAAAAGGTACGCTCCGCTACGCACCGTATGGTGACTTTCGGAGTACGTATGTAGATGTAGAAAATACCCGGTGTGTGGAGCGTACGTCATATCGTGAATACGTATGCATCGGCATTGCAGCACGCAACCTTGGAGCAGCGTAATAGCAGTGTAATAACCAGCTTGCTATAAAGTAGCAATCATGGGACGCGTAGCAGCGAGGGCTGAGGTTCAGAAACCGTAGGTATGAGGTGTTACCGCGCTGCAATCTGAGGAATCTGGAGGCAACACTAACGACCGCTGTTTTGACGCTGGTGGTAATACCTCCATGATTCAGCAAGAAATGCGCAAAAACGCCCGTTCCCACAACAAAACAATGTAATGCACGATATCACTGTTTTCTTACCTTGCTTCCTGGTTCTCGGTCTCTCCCATGGAAGTTTCCAGTAACGCTCGACGCACTGCGGAGAGTTGAGAACGGCTACGACGTAGACCCGGGTCACAGTG
This sequence comes from Schistocerca nitens, assembly GCF_023898315.1. Taxonomy (NCBI): domain Eukaryota; kingdom Metazoa; phylum Arthropoda; class Insecta; order Orthoptera; family Acrididae; genus Schistocerca; species Schistocerca nitens. The sequence goes on along the minus strand of NC_064614.1, from coordinate 238,163,842 downwards.
CCCGTTAGAAGTGTACCTATTGCTGCTCGCTCTCCCTTCTATGACTTCGCTCATGTTGTCACGCGTAGCTAAGGTGTTAACTGGATATCGTCAAAAACTAAGCTCGAAATATTTCAGACAATAGCACTGTCACTGGAAACGAAAGAGTAAGCAGCTTTGTCAAATGTTTTGCCGTTTGTTTATCCTCCTTTGCTTAGAAAGTATCTTACGTTTGAAAGCGGGAATGAGAACTTCGTGTGACTATTCCTCGCCACACGCCTTTGGTAGTTAACACAGATTCACGATATGATATTCACTGTCTTTCTTACTGCTACACATGCGGTATCTAAGGTGAATCACCTTTAAACTGTTGACGGCCGACGAGAGTGTATCGAAGATATTGTTGCCCCTGAAAATGGTTATCTCTGTCGTGTCTGAAGTGCTGTGCTGAAGTAGAAGGGAAGAACTAGCAGAGGTTTGCATACGTCAACCAACAGCTACTGACTGTTCTGTGGCGCATGCGAGCAACATGACACAACGGCAAAGAAAGCGCCCAAAATAAGCTGTTTAGCTGCTCAAGAAACAAAACTCGAACAAAGTTAGAACACCAGGAAGAAGAATGTAATGATGGACATTCTCGCAACAACTGAAGGTAAGCATTCAACTGCATACAATAATAACTTATGAAATAATCAATTGGGGTTAAATTTTAGTTTACAACTTCATTATGAACTCTTGTATTTTTACCACCTTTACCACCATCAGTAGCAGTAACTGTAGCGGTACTTTTCATATCCAAGGCCGGTTAAAGACCTCTTCTACACGTTTCCACACACACACTTCCATGACGCTACCGCATGTTTTCTTATTTCATTTTCCATCTTGCATTACATAGTCGCCTGGACTAGTATTCGCCTGAATAGGTGTTTCACCCACTTCTTGTTAATGGTCATTGCTACTAATTAAGTCTTTCACTAAAGTTTGTTACAGTCACCATTTTTTTCAATTTGATATCTATATTGGTAATTCTGTACAATCCTAGTTTTCGAATGGTTTTATACTAATAAACACTGCAAATCAAAACTGGTAACACTCAATGATTGCAAATTCTCTCTTTACTTTATCAAAATCGCCTGTAGCCACTATGGGTCCGTACCTCAATCGGTAAAAAAGGAACTACTACAGGATCACTTGGTTGTCCATCTCTCTGTTTCTCTTTCTATCTTCCTCTCACTAACGAATATAAATATCAAGATGAAATTCTTCACCTATTAATGTATACTGTCCCTTGGCGGTTTAAGTAATTTGAGCTTCTAAGTCAATGCAATCAAAAATATGGCCAGATATGTCACGTATTTCGATACTCGCCGGCCGCGGTGGTCTAGCGGTTCTAGGCGCTCAGTCCGGAACCGCGCGACTGCTACGGTCGCAGGTTCAGATCCTGCCTCGGGCATGGGTGTGTGTGATGTCCTTAGGTTAGTTAGGTTTAAGTAGTTCTAAGTTCTCGGGGACTGATGACCACAGATATTAAGTCCCATAATGCTCAGAGCCATTTGAACCATTTCGATACTCGCCAACTCAGCAATCAAAATCTGTGTCAGGTCTGGTGGTTGAGAAGATATTGGTAATTACCAGAGATAATTTTTTATCTTTTACTTCTCTCTTTCCTTCCTTTTCATTTACTCTGTACGTTTATCTTTGATGGTATATAATATTTTTTCTTTTGTTCTGCAGCTTGAAATGTAACTACGTTTTTCTTTATTTTGATATAATAATCTCTTATTAACTGAGTATGCAAAACTTCGGTGCATGTTTGAACTTGTTTGGAAGGCTTTTGTGGAATGCGCTGTTCGAAAATAATGTAATATGCAGAACTCTTGTATGAATCATGATGCGAGAGTGACATCGATAGTTATAGTCGAACAGTAAGTCTAGTCAGCGTCCAGTGGTGTAGCGTAGGCGCTTGTTGTGTAATCGTGGTAGACGGAAACGCATGAAAATCTATGACCGCGTTTTTATTTTTCGGTCACGCTTCAAACAAGATTTCAACGTGGACGTTTTAAAACAAAAGGTTAGACTGTGTCAACAGTGTAAGCGCGTGGAGTTCTATAAACAGCCGTGAAAATACATACACAAGTAAACAGGGATTGTCGTCGTGACAACTGAACGGTTTTCATATAACAGTTGCATAAAGTAATGTACTTTAAAGTTACGATCCCATTTACAACTCAGTGAGCTGCCGCGCACGTTAAAGCATTAATTGTCGTAATTTAGAAATGTTTGTGATATGTGGTACTGTTTTCACTAGAACTTGCAATCGTGATTGCTGTAAAGTGCACGGATTGTAACTTCAGGGTCGGCGAATAGAAGTGAACTGTATACTGTTTCGGAACTGTGTTCGGAACGTTAAAAACGTGTGTTAGGAATGTTGCAAACGCACACATACAAACTTGATTTATACACCAACAATTACGTCCGACCGCCCTGTGACTAAAAGAATACGATGTAGGATACTATTACCGCTTGGAGAATGCTCACTAAGCTGGAGTAAGTAGCCATGGCAATTTCACGATTAAAGGAGCTATATTAATTACACCGGCAGCACCGACGAGCTGCTACTGATGACACAACGCATCGGCTACAAAAAGGTAACCTGCTATGGAAAGCGCTCTGTCCCTGTAACACTCTTTAAACGTTTCGGTAATTTCCAAGAATGATTGCCTGTCAAAGTCGGGTGATTCAAGCGATACATAACGAACGTGCGATCGTAAATCGATCATGCGACTCAGGTGGCGGGCGTTATGATCAATTATTTGTGATCGTCATTTTTATCTGTTTTCCGTCGTTCCTTAGTTGCTCTAAATTACATACCTCCGCGTAATATTTGTGAGTTGCTAGGGAAACCCAGACGATTTATGTCGGTAGTGAGTGGGATGTCTGGTGTACTTGACGTTTCTTCAGCGGATTCTCTCACATGGAAAAATCTAATTCCATGTTTACCCAGCGTAGAAAATTGTTCTACTTTTTGTCCCGAATATGGAGTACTACCGGACGAGGAGAGGAGGGACTGTGTAGACGCGGTGGTGCGAAGTGTGTAAAACTGCGTAAGAACAGTTTAGATCCTGAAATACCGTTACAATTTCATTGCGAACAGTGCGGAAAATGAACGCGTATCAGGAAGAATACATGGTTCGACTCTTCCAAATTATCCATCCAGACCACCGTAATGGACTTTCACATGATGACAACACCGACGACGAGTAAGGTAAGTCGTCTCCTTTGCAATTACAAGTGTTTTTGTAACGGTCTTCTTTTGTCGTTGCTGTAGTGACCACCGTCAACATACTTATTAACGCCTGCCTCCAGAGTCGCATAATCGATTTACGATCGCACGTTCGATATGTATCGTTTGGACCACGCAACTTCGATAGGCAATCATTCTTGGAAATTACCAACATTTCATACTATTTCAGTTATAATTTCTTCCTCTTTTGCAACAAACTTTGGAAATACAGAAGCGTCCGATCTTACCCGTCGGCTTTGACCCATGACGTCACAAATACCGCGGAAACGACCATAAACAACAATTCCAATATGGCGGATATAAAAACATCGAATACGTATTGTAAACACTGAAATACACAAGTTTCACAAAAAGCCTAATGACTGTAACGGGACAAGCGTGGGAAATTGGGGTTTTTTGGGTGGGGAGAAACTAAATATGTCGTTATGCGGTGGGGGGAGTCTGCAGTGCCCCCCCATCCCCCCACAGGCTTCATTAGTGTCAAATCAATATTTTCGAATCATAGGCGGCCGCTGCCGCGGCCGCATTCCAAAAAAAAAAACTCCCAACCTAACCTCAAGTGGGCTACGCTACAGATCAATATGTTCATCAAATTGCTTCATATTACGTATACATGTTCTTTAAACAAGAGTACATCAAACCATGTATTAGGTTTTCCGCGCCGTAATGACGTCACACACCACAACACGCTTACGTCACGGGTCAAAGCCGACGAGTAAGATCGGACCTTTCTGTTGACCCCAAACTTTTTTAATATTTGCTTTCCTTAAATAAATGTAGTTTCTACAAACAGTATTTCCATGTTTACATTGTTGAACCACCAGTAACAGTAATGACTATTATTTAGCATCTCTGTCATTACTTTTTGTTATATTCTAGTTATTGCGTGCGTTTTAGCGTATCTTTTGGAGGTTTGTGCCGTTACATGTGTAGTCAGTGTTTTTGACAGACGATTTTACGTGTTTTGTTGTGATATGAAATGTTCCACATAAGTTGTGGCGTCCGCCATTAGATTTCGACTGCAGAACAACCATAGCAAAGCTGTTTGCTCGCTATTGGTGCGAAGCACACTACCGCGAGGAACTTTTGACATCTGTCAGCTTAACGTCCAGTAGGACATCATATTACGGCATACTCATGGCAAAGCCTCTCGTTCGCTATTGGTGCAAGGAACACTATCGCGGGGATCTCTTTGACATTTGTCAGCTATGTCAACTGTACTTACATGCAGTAGGACATCATATTACGGCATACTCATGGAAAAGTGGAAGTTTTTTAGCAGTTCGTTTATAATTCAATCAAGTTACTGTCTCTTTCGTCATCGTTTACGAAGTTTTTGCCGGAATTTTCTTTGTGTTCTTTTGTGTTTCATCATCAAACCTTGACATGGTTAAGTTAACGTTGGAACCAAAATGGGTTGTTTTAGGTTTAAATAAACAAAACTCACAGTAAAAATTACACAAAGTAAATCTCTGAGAACCGTTTTCTCCACATAGTTTAGCGGTAAAGCACGTGCATTTAAACTTGATTTATCAGTCTTCGTTTTAACCTAACTCCATAATTCAGCGATGTGATGAGCCGCCTGAAACAACACGTGGTTCGGATTCCACGTTAAACTGTAACGCCCCATTCTCCAGTTGGGTATCTGGAATGTGTAGGGACACGCAAGTCCCCACAGTGACGAGCGTCCAATAGAAAGACTAGCAAAAGCTCATTAAGCCACACAAAATTATAACATGTATACATAATGAAGTTTCTGCAGAAGCCTCAGAGCAAGAATCCTGCTCGTAACTGGTCTGGTTTTTATTCTTGTGTTTACTAGTTTAGTTCCCCATCTAAGCGTTGTCTTCAACGGCAGAATTACATTATGTGATTTGTACAATTTCCGCTCGAAAAAATTCATGTTAGTCTTCCTATAAGTGATTTTCACATCTGCGGCCAAGCTTTCTGTCTTAATTTCGCTCATCTTTTGTTTAAGGTTGTAGGCACCAGAGGTAAACAATACTGTGTCATCAGCACGACGGAGGTTGTTGAGATATGATTTCGTATTCCCAGTTTAAGGATCTGAAAACCTCCTCTAGGGCTGCCGTTTATGGTTTTAACAATATGGAATCTCCTTGCCGTGCTGCCAGTCTGACAATCGTAATCATTACTAGATCCCTTAATTACGGGGCGTGGGAATGGTCTAGCGTGCTCTATCCTTTTTTAAACCAGTCTATTACCTTCCTATTTAAAATCTTTTTTTACCCCGTGTGATTTGTAATAATATTAGCGAATATCTTTACTTAACGAAACTGATAGAGCTGTGGTTTCATGTATTTCATGTCTCCTTTCTTGTGATCTGTAATAATTACAGTATGGCTCAAGCGTAAGCGAAGTGTCCTCCTCCAAAAACATTCTGTGAAAAATATTGCATGTTCATTTTGTATATTTTGCCTCTAGCTTGAGACACCATGTATTGAAACGCCATCACATCCTGGGGCCTTTTCTTTGTTAAAACCTAGAACGACTTTATGCAGTTCATTAGGCATTATTTTAAATACAAGAACATATTAATTTAGTTTCAGAAGAAAGCAGCAACACTTAATGTATGTTGAAAACCTGGACCCACTTGTCTTGATATGTGAAAACTTAAGCAAACGTTAGACCCTCACCCTCCCTGTCACTCACCCTTTAGCGCAGGCCCTAAAATTTCTGATGGATATGAGTACATCATTCATTATTTCATACTCTATACATTCCATTTCAACTACACAAAAATTTAAAGGAATCCTAAAATTCTTGCACAGCTAATGTACTACCTGCCACATTAAGACACGAAATGTTATGTCTACAGAAAATAGCTTTCTGTTTTTCTTTGATTTCTCCACACTGTTTTTGTATTCCATAGCCTCTGCTACCAACTTTTCTTTCTCTTTCTCTCATGGACTCTGATAATCGACAATTACATTTAATACTTCAGTATAACCCAGCGCAGTGTATCCCATTTCTGTCTCAACTCTCACCCTTTCTTTGAATGGTACATGCTTGGTTTCAGCCTACTCCACGCCTGCAACATCTGCTGCTGTTTTTACTAGAATCTTGTCTAAATAATTAATCCTTAGTGGAATTTTTGTTGAAGGACGACACGATTGTCCTGACCACGTTCTTCTACAATAAAACAAATACAAAATGGGGCTAGCAATTCTCTAATGGAACTGAAAGTGTAGTGGGCTACTTTTAATCAAACAATAAATTGATCCTACAAGGTGTGACAGTCTTAAACCACTTTCAAAATGGTCATAGACTCTTAAGAAACAAGTTAAAACCAGTTACAAAGTTAGATATATGAAGGGTGCAGGATGTCTGTAGAAAGAATATGAGAATTTATTTAAGACTAGGGACGAGTTTTAAGTTAAATTAAACAACAAGTTCCGCATTTAAATAATAAAGATCATTTAAATATGGATGAAAAATAATTATATAGCTCTAGCGAACCGGTAACGTACCTCAATTGCTAAATATATATGGGAACTGGATATAAGTCCTAATCTCCCTCCCCCCCCTTTCACTCTCTCTCTTCGTCCATCTGTTTCTCTTCCCCCTGTTCTCTGTCCATACTCTCTACCCCCTCTCTCTCTGACCTTTAGCCATGTTTATTGTTAGAGCATTTTAAGGTTCCACGGTAGTATTCTAATCATTAGACAATAAGCCATAAATACAACTTCCCTATTTTTCTGTGAAAACCGACTGTGAGAAAGAAAACGTAGCAGCACATTGTTGTGTATAGAGTTTTAGTTTGAAAAATGTATAACGAGAAAGACTACACATGAGAGAAATTATTTGTGCAATAGTTCAAATGCTTCGCTGTCGTTGTTAAAACTGACTCCAAGAAACAAAACAAAATCGCACGTTTTCACACGAGAGCACAGAACAGTACTTTCTTTTTCGCAGTCGGTCTTAAAAGAAAACCTGTAAACTGTTTTTAAAAAAATAAACAGCATATATCTGTCTGAATATTCATTAGTGTGACATGTAAAAATCTGCACAAAATCGGTGAGGTGCTTTCAGAGATTTTTAGTAACATCCTCAAACAACGACTTTATACAGTACTTTAGATGACCACATTTGCTAATGGTAAAATACGTTAAAATTATGGCGATGGCGAAAGTAAAAAGAATCTGAGTCGTAAAATGCTGCTCTTAGAAAGAAGACATATTTGCAGCAATAGATAACAGGGGAATGATAAATTTAAAAAAAATATTTGTGACTTTGAGAAGATGTTATAAATATGAAGGTAGATAGAACGCTCAGTTACAAAAAATATGAATTAAAAAATTCTGCCAAAAACGAAACTCAAATTAACATCCTACAGAAACTCTGTGACAGCTACAACATTCCGCACTTCAGGTCTAGGACTGGTTTACCTTATTGTGGAATATCGCTCACCAGCATGGATGAATAGTGCTCAACCACGCCATGCGTCTTATAACTGGTATCATCATACCGACTCCTTTTTTCGGTCTGCCGACACTTAGACACATACCACCTCTATCTCTGCCGCGGGAAAGTGCTCTTGTACAAGAGTCCAAAAAGTACAAAGAAATCCTAAACTCCCTGTTCACGCAGACACGCCAACTAACAGCAAAGGTAGGCTTCGCTCTCGTCACAGACCCCTGGAAACCAAAAGAATGTTAGTTGGAAACGCTTTAATTCTGGTGACTGCTGCAGCAGATTAATGCTACGACGAACGACTTAAGATACTATGCATGTCGACCAAGCCACCTGGCTTTGAATTGCCGCTCAAGATCTGGTCGGTTCTTAACGGTGTAAGAACCCACAATGGGAGGTATGCTATTTTTGCTCCAGTTGTGACTGTGGCGCTGGGAAGCAGACTGTTCGCCGTGTTATTCAAGATTGTCGTCTGAAGCTTTCCCTGGCTACCTAACAGAGTTCCTGGTGATGGCAGATGGATCAGTACACTATATTCGTGGCATGGATATTAGTTTGCAGTTTGAAATGATTGTAGTATTACTTTGTGATGGAGCCATATGCTGAATAAATTAAGAAAAATCCAATGGAAATTCCGCAAGGGAAACAACTGAAAACAAGTAACGACAAAACAAAACAAACTATGCTGGGAAACATAATGTTTCACCTCTTAACGTAACAACAAAGAGAAAATGGTACAATCGTTTTACGAGTTCTTTAAAGATTTACGTAGTTCAAGTGGCGAATCAGAAATAATAATTAAAATATGACATTCCGGAAGTAATGCCAGAAGAAATTTACAGTGACTTGCCAGGTATATAAGTTCCCTGAGAATCCTTAGTAGACTTTCTTATCATCGAAATACACAAGTTACAATCTTAGGTGGGCATGTACGAAATTCCTGCGACGTCTGCTGTGTGGGCTATTTGATTAAGGATCGAAACACGGGCGTGGTGATCTAGACAAGTTCACCCCAGAATCCAACTTCCTTTAGAAATTCTTCACAGTTCCCCAAAATACTGCCAGAAACTTGTATCAATGGCCATCTAGCACAGCCAGCCGAAGTGGCCGTGCGGTTAAAGGCGCTGCTGTCTGGAGCCGCAAGACCGCAACGGTCGCAGGTTCGAATCCTGCCTCGGGCATGGATGTTTGTGATGTCCTTAGGTTAGTTAGGTTTAAGTAGTTCTAAGTTCTAGGGGACTAATAACCTCAGCAGTTGAGTCCCATAGTGCTCAGAGCCATTTGAACCATTTGAACCATCTAGCACTATGTGACGCTCCCTTTACACGTGCAACGCACATTCTCCTAATACGAGAACATATTTTCGCTGATTTTAGTAACTCGAGAACTTTAAATCAGTTTCCAAAATAAATAAATCGCCTAGGCTGGTACCAACTCATTTCGTCGGCGTATGGTTTCTTCCAGGAATTTCCGTCCATGAAGTAGAAGAGTTTCTGCGAAATATATGGTGTAGAAGAGACATAATTACAGAAGTGAAGCTCAGAGGGCCGTTCGCGAGTTATCAGGGTAGCTCAGTTGGTAGTGACGTTCCGCGGGAAGGTCAAGCTTCCGGAGTGGAACACCGGTTGGGCACAGAATTTTAACTGCCAGGAACTGTTCTAAACCTCCTTCATCTACATGAATGTTGCGCTGCTGACACTTGGGTGCTTAGCGAACCGCTTTCATGCGATTTTTTAATCGTTCCACTCTCGAATAACACGTGGGCAAAATGAACACTTAAATCCTTCATTGCGAGCTCTGAGTTTTCTAATTTTATTACGATGATCATTTCTCCCCTTGTATCTGGGAATAAAGAAAATATTTTTGCATTCGGAGGGGAAGTAGGTGACTGAAACCACGTGAAAACGCCCTCCCCGCAACGAAAATCGCCTGTGTGTTAGTGACCACCACCCAAACTTTCGACTCATATCCGTCACATTGTCTTTCCATTTTTGTTGTAATACAAATCGGGCTGCTCTTCTTTGAACTTTTTCGATGTCTTCCGTCAATCCTACCAGGTAAAGAGCCCATGCTGCGCAGCAATACTCGAGAAGAGATTGGACGAGCGTAGTGTAGCCAGTCTCTTTATGTCATCAGCGGATCTTATCATTGATATCGTTTCATCTTGAATTTTAATTCCACTTTTAAACCTTTCTTTTATTTATTTCCGTCATTGCTTCTTCGATGTATAGATTGAACAGGAGGGGAGGAAGACTACACCCCTGTCTTACTCCCTTAAACTGCTAACATCTTCGAGTTATGAACTCTGAACATAATGATGTGGTATAAAATATGTCGACGAATAGAGACTGCTCCTTTACTATGTGACGAAGAATCTGGTGTAATAACCACATCCCAAGACGACAATAAATCACCGAAACGAATAATGTGAACACTTTAGTTATTAGGCGATCTCGACATAATAAATTATTATAAAAACGTTTATAAATGCGCTTGCGCTTGAGACTGTATCGTTCTTTTCTAAACCTATTGATTGCTTGTATCAGTAATATATAAGAATGCGTTTTCGTCTCTGTAACTAGTGGTTTGTTAGAATTATAGAAACAACAGGGCAGATCTAATTGTGTGAAATGTTTTCGCAGTTGCGAATATGGACAACCAACACCTGTCTAATGTAATGACGACAATAAAAATTTGTGCCAAACCGGGACTCGAACTCGGGTTTCCCGCTTATCAAGAGCGGTAGCCTTACCATTAGGCATCTGCCGGCACGGTAGCTCAGCGTGTTCGGTCAGAGGGCTGCTTGCCATCTGTAATAAAAAAACTGAGTAAAGGAATCAACGGTCACCTTGAACGGATGTCTTGTGACTTCCACCCAGACCAAACGCAACGAACAATACCGAAAAAAATGGCATCCGGGCAAAACACACACCAGACCCAAACCATCACATGTCGTCAACCCCTTGTCTACAACCTGCACCCATACATTCATTATGTACATTCGCATACAGAGTAGACATTTTAATTGAAAGTTGCTTGCCCGATGTCGGCAGATACCTACGATAGTGCACGCTTGTCCGAACATTGTATCGTGTGTCTGAGCAACACAGGCTCTGCAGTATCGTACGAATCTGTTTTTTGTTGTCCCACAGATGAATGCCTGGTACTCTGCAGCTACTTCATGGCATGTAATAGGAAAGAAGGCGACGTAAGTGTAGAAGAAACGTACATATAATCTGAAAATTTCACTATGCACTTGATTATGGATCTCTGCCTGAGATGTTGCAGGAATACTGAAGCATGCCAGAGGTCATTCGTCTCACTACCGTCTACATTTATGGGAATCTATGACGAGATGTATAAGTTAACATCGAGCACCCTTCGGAATCATTGAAGCTCGTCTTGATACACGACATCAAAGTGGTTGCTGTTTCAAGGCAATATCTGCGAGCGGAGCAGTACTGTGAAGCTCTTCGGCAAAACAGGATCTCGGAGGGGCCATCGCGTACATAATATTCGTCGAGTCATGCTGAGTTGAAGACTGTTCCCGGTCTAATTTTTAATTTATAATAGCTGTTTAAACGTTATAATAATCACAAAGTACTACAGACTCAGCTCAGTTGTCTGAACAATAGAAAATAATGCATGTAACTTTACAGGTTGTACTAATTATTTAAATTTCTGAACTTCCTTCGAAGTGTTGCGTTGCAGAGCACGTAAAATACAAAATGGTTGGTAGTTCTGTAAATAATGGAAATGATGTTGCTCCCTTACTTGTACGTCTTCAAACATCGAAAAAATTTCATTTAATTTTCTTCATTTTCCGAAGGCACTAGAACTTGTTGCCATCTATGGAACCATACCAGGAGCTTTTCAAGGTTGCATTTGTGAGTGGTGCGGTCGAGCGAGCATGACCAGCAAGAACAGGATACTGGAGGTCTCAATGTACGGATATTTGTCGAGTCATGCTGAGTGGAAGTTTCACTTATCTTTTATATCAAACTTTTGTAATTCTTTTTCCTATGCCTAGCTTCTATATTACATTTTATTAAGGACATTTTGCTGATATGTTTATTACGTGAATTTTGCTGATATGTTTATTATGTGTATTAGGCCTTCCTCCAAGGTATAATTCTCTGTCTAACGTTTCGTCTTCCAGTGCTAGAGGCTTCATCAGAGACTTTAACGACTCAGAAAGCGGTTACGGACTCAAACAAGATCAGCAAGCTAAACTAAGGTTGTGTGAGTGTGTAACTGGTTTCTGAGTCGTTAAAGACGCTGATGAGGTCTCTAGCATTGGAAGACGAAATCATAGGCAGACAATTATGACTTGGAGCACGGTCTAATTCCCATAATACAAATATCAGGAAGATGTCCTTAATAAAATGTAATACAAGAGCAATGTACAAAAAAATTATAAAAATTTGATATAAAACAGAAGTGAACCTTCCACTCAGCATGACTCGACAAATATCAGCAATATCAGATATATCAGCCATCAGAGACGGCATTCTTGATTGAAGGACATCTTGCTCTACATTGACCTTGTCGCAGTGGTAACACCGCTTCCCGTCAGATCACCGAACTTAAGCGCTGTCGGGCTGGGCTAGCACTGGGATGGGTGACCATCCGGTCTGCCGAGTGCTGTTGGCAAGCGGGGTGTACTCAGCCCTTGTGAGGCAAATTGAGGAGCTACTTGATTGAGAAGTAGCTGCTCCGGTCTCGGAAACTGACATACGGCCGGGAGAGCGGTGTGCTGACCGCATGGCCCTCCATATCCGCATCCAGTGACGTCTATGTTCTGAGGATGACACGGCGGCCAGTCAGTACCGTTGGGCCTTCATGGCCTGTTCTGGAGGAGTTTGGTTTAATTTAGCTTTTTAGATACGCTTCAATCTTATTATCCACGACCTACATCAAATGACGCGTCTGCGAAGTGTGAAATCTTTATGATGATTATAAATGATGTGTATCTAGAAAACATGATCACCGGACAATGCACTGCGTCAGTTATGTGAAGTGCAGTTACACCCTGGGGGCGATCAGACAGTACTGTCAGGGTATGAAAAAATGGAACTTCTCGTCAGTGAGTCAGACCCAAAGTTCAGGTCTCTTGCTTCCTCTGAGACCACACTTCATTAGGTCTGTGGCATGCACCCCATATGTAGGCAGGGAAATGGAGAACATGAATCTGAACTAATCTATTTATAGTTAAAATATTGTTATAATTCTTTATACAGGGTATCCCAGGAGGATTCGTCAGTACTCAGAGATATGACAGAAACGATAATTCGAAAAAGAAGGCTTCTACAATGCATACCATAAGAGCTCTGAGCACTTGTCCATTTCCACTAATGCGGAACACATCTCTTCTACTGAACTGTGGCTCACACAGGTATGCATTTTGGACCCAATGTTTACTAGGCAATTTTTTCCCTGCTTTGTTCTATGTTACCTCCTCTCGAAATATGGAAAGCAAAGAGCTTGAAGTAAAATAAATTTCTTTTACAGTATCGAAGATGAAGAAGTGCTCTTGACTCTTAGAGCCAATGTTCTCTAGACTTGTTTGCTTTTGTCTCTATCGCACTTGTAATAGGGTTGGTAGTGGTCGTATATTATATTATATACTCAAAATGTTAGCCTCATAATCAATTACTACTAAAATTCCTGTTTAGAAAGGAATCCCCACAAACCTATTGCAGTTTTCCCGTTTTTTGAAACTTTTTCCTTAAAACATTATGATTTTCAGATCAAAAGCGTATGACAATAAGTAAATAAAATTCGCTTCCATTGGGTAATTCCTGTTTCTGGTGGAGAAAACTATGCACTACAAAAGAGTTATAATTTAATTTCAATATCTTCACTATCGAAAACTCGGCTCGAAAAGAATCAGCCTCTAAATAATTTTTAGTTTTTCGGCACTATAATCACACAGGAATAAAAGAGAAAAAAAATCGAATAAATGCGTAAGAGATAGATATTCCCATATATCTGCGCGCTCTGAAAACTGAATTAACATATCTGAGCGGCTGAGGGATTGTGTATGCGGAAAATGTCGACTTGTGTAACACACAGAAAATGAATCTAAGAGAAGTCAAGAAGAAATGGCCTCTGGGTAGTTATTGAGAGCGTTAAAGAAAATATTATTCAACTATTTGTTATTACAGTTACTCTTGTTAGATCTTCGATCACTGGTAATGATCATTTTCAGACTTAAAAGTAGAATAAAGTAAAGCGTTAATAAGTAACTATTTGTATAGCTGTCATAGCGTACACTAGCAATATTTGAAACTTAATTTTTTTAAAAAATTGTACCTGATCAATCACGAGTTGTGAACTTTTCTTCGAAGATATAAAATAAAACTAACAGCACAATGGTAGGTTTGTGAGAACACCCAGTGCCATCTAAGTATTTTATTAAGCCCCCTAAGTATCAGAAAGACCCTTGTGTCATGAATGATGGGGAGGGCAGGGAGGAAGATGAAACATACGGAAAAAAGAGAATAATGTTGAAAATTAGGTGGACTCCTAATATAAAGAATAGAGTTTCACCACAGAATCAGTGAGGAAAGGAACATGTGGAAAATACTGTCAAGCGGAAGGAACAGGGTGTAGGACGGAAGGACATTAAGAAGACCTCTGGGAATAGCTTTGATGGTAGTGGTAGTGGAGGGAGCTGCAAAGAGTAGAAACTCTGAGGGAAGACAATGATAAGAATAAATCGAACAAATGATCGAGGATGTGCAACTGCTATTCTGGGATGAAGAAATTGGTACAAGAGATGATTTTGTGAAGGGCTGTATCAGATCAGTTGGATAAATGATGGCTCAGAAAAATGGACAATAAATACCATCAGAAAGGCAAAATACCCTCTGACTTCAAGAAGAATGTAATAACTCCTATTGCAAAGATGGTACGTGATGACATGTATTAATATTACCGAAAAGTCAATTGAATAAGTCATCAATACAAATGCCGACATGAAATACTTACAAAAGACTAGAAAAACTATCAGAAGCCGACATCGGGGAAGATTATTTTTGGTTCTGGAGACATGTACGAAGACGGGCGGCAGTGATAACACAACATATCTTAGGATTGCAAACGGGTGCTTGTAGCAACTGTAGATTTAGAAAATGCTTTTCACATTATTGACCGAAACACAGGCTTTAGAATTCTGAATGTATCAGGGATCTGAAAATGTATCTACAAACAGTCGAAGATCATGAAAGAGTGGCAATAATTCGAAACAGACAACGTCATTTCAGACTCTCTCTGATTTCTTTGATCTGTACATTAATGAAGCAGTAAACCAAGAAGAAACTAGGGAAGGTAATTACAGTTCTGGGACAAGATATAAAACTGACGATGACATATAATTCTTACATAGACGGCAAAGGACTTGGAAGAATAGTTGAATGGAATGTCGTCAAGTTAAAGCAAGTTATAGTGCTAGATTAGGAAATCGGACACTAAAACCTGTTGCTGAGTTTTCCTATTTGGATTGCTGAGTTTTCCTATTTGGAAAACAAAGTAACTGACCGCCTCTGAAATGCGGAGGATGTAAAATGCAGGCTGGAAATAACCTGAAAAGCGCTTCTGAAACAGAGCAATCTCTTGACATAGAATATAGATTTAAATGTAAAGTTTTTTCTAGATATTTTTATGGAGGTGAAGTGTGGACGATAAACAGAGTAGAATCCTTTGAAATGTGATGTTACAGAAGAATGCTGAAGATTAGATGGGTAGATCGAATAACTAATGAAGAGGTACTGAATAACATTGGGGAGGGGGATAGAAATTTATAGCACAGCTAGACTGAAAGGAGGGATTAATTGACTGAACGTGTGCTGAGGCATCAAGATCATACTCAGTTTGGTAAGAAATGAGGTGTGTGGGGAGGGGGGGGGGGGAGGGAGCGGGAGGTAAAACACTGTTGCTTCTTTTTTTCAGTATATCCATTGTGGATGACGAACTGTGATTTAAACTGGTTTTAATCTGGTAAGAAATATGCATCCAATTTAGTCAACCATGAACATGTTTTCGTGCTACTGCAGGCTCGTCTTCTGATGGACGTGTTACAGAAATATTATGTGTGGACCAAATGTAGCTAGATGCAGTGCTGGTGCAGCTGGCGGAAATGACGGAAATTTAGTAATCGGTGATGAAACTTTTACGAATCCGAAAGTTTTTTATGTTTTGGGTACTACGGTGCACTGCCTTGTGGTATTCACATCATATTGCTTCTTGTAACTTGCATTATTAAGCTAAGTACACAAATAAACACAATATGTGGCTACACTTGGTTTTACACTGGCTCACATTATGTAAACATTCGATATTCTTACAAAGAATACGGATATTACAGATACTACACTTTACTACAAAATATTCTTTGGCAAGAGATTCATTGTATTATGATACAAATATTACTACTACAGATTTTACATTTCAGTAAATGTTGTTACCGGCATACAAAAGGTAAACAGCTAGAGGTGAATATTTAATAAATTATTCAAAACTTTTTGTGAGTTACAGAATACAATAGTCGTTACACATAAAGAAGAACAAGATTTACGCAGGAAAATGAATAATTATTATTCTTGTTGTTTTTTTGGTGACAAGATATCCTGGAAATTCGGGAAGAAAAGGTTTTGCGTTGACTTAGTCTGCGCATTCAGGATTTTTTGGGGTGATTTTAGTTTGTGGATGAGAATTTCTAATCGTTCAAGGAGGTCCATCTGTAGTCCTTTCTCAGCAATGTGTAGCACAGAAAGACTGTCATAGATATCATCAACAGAGTGTCCATAATGAGCAACATGTGATGCAAAACTGGACTTATTTAAGCTTTTGAGTCGAAGGGCATCCATATGTTCTTTGTAGCGGATTGCGAAATTTCTCCCTGTTTGGCCTATGTAGAAGGAAGAACAGACGCGGTTCGGGCGTAACCCATTGTCGGAATAGCAGCCAAATATAATTTTCAACAAATTATCTGCTGATTTTAGCCACCTAATAAACAGGCGTACTCCTAGTTTACGTAATGGTCGCAGGACTCCTGAATGACTTATGTTGCCAATAAAGCGAATGAAATGATATTTTCTTTTTTTGTGTACCAGTGCAATCAGGCCGATTGTCAATAATGGCCGGTTTTTTTCTTAACTCTAATACCGGCCTGTGATTTTCTTTTCCTCTACTTCTTTATAACTTTCCTGGATGTCAGTTCCAACCGGTTTTCATACCAGTACATTGCAAATCTTCTCTGCCTACTTCTTTTCTGAACATTTACTGCTTATATTTCTCGATACACAAAAATTTATTATGGAAATTCACGAAGAAAGTCATCTCAACATTCTGATGCATGGCATAACTGATATTTTTAGCCTAGCTTTAGTGACTCATAAGGTTTACTGCGAAAAAAGCACAGACTGAGCCTGGAAGGACGCAACGGTCCTACTTCAGAAACTACTTACAAAATTGGTGTAGCAGTGTGTAAAATTTCAGAGATGATGTATTGATTAAGTAAATTCTCTGGACTGTGTAAGAATAATATAAATTCATTTTCCTTTAATACGCAAGCTATTACTTTGCAAGTCTATGATATGAATAACAAGTAGCATCGGTGATGTTGCTAAACACAAAAGAATGTGAAATGGATCGTTTAATCCAGATTAAAATGTATCAATATTTGGTTATACCATTAACAATCAACAACTAAAACCATAAAAATCATGTAAATAATTGTGGATTAAGAGGCATTTGATAAAAGATACAAAACTGATTCTTGATACAAGTCTTTGGCTTTGATTCGTCAGTAGGAAACATTAGGAACGGATTGTGCTGACAGAATAGTTGTGCATGCTGCTCTAGAATAATCCTAGTACAATACCGACAAAAGGCCGTCAGAAAGAGAATATTGAGCATATATAAGGATAATGAGGGAAGATGTACCTACAAAATTTGTAAAAAGCAGTTTTCAACCAAATATACTGGGCTTAGGGGACTGCATCAGTAAATAAAATGTAATCGGTCTTATTTTTCTTAAAATGAAATCGTACTCGGCGTCACCGATCACGAATATTGTTGATGTCGAATGAGAAAAATAAGGATGAAGAAGAAAAAGAAGGTTCCGTTAATAACGTGGATAAAGAGAGATCCGGTAACAACAATCGACCAGATACTTTGTTTCAGTTAAAAAACATTACCATGTCTGCTGTTTGCTTATCTCCCAACGTTATTTCGAGTACGACATGAGAACACTACAGACATCAGCAGAAATTTTCCAATCTACTGTCATTTAAATTTGTACTGGCGTCATCATGAGATCAGTGAGAATAACACAGGGCACTGTTTGGAAATTTGTGGTAAGTTCCTATGGAACCAAACTGCTGAGGTCATCGGTCCCTAGGCTTACAGACTATTAAATCTCACTTAAACTAACGCCAAGGACAACACACGCACCCATGACCGAGGGAAGACTCGAACCTTGGACGGGAGGAGCCGCGCGATCCGTGGCGAGGCGCCTGTCTCAGAAACTGTGATGAAAGTTGTCATTCTGATCATTCATAACCATTTAACCTTGTAATGTCTTGGCTTAGAATTTAATCGCACTCAAATAGAATTAGCCTCCCCTCAACTGTCTGTAGTGGAATTAATGCTCATCGATAAAACTGTGGTATCATCCTCGTTCATTGCAAGTTAAGTTACCTAGTTTCAAGACCTCTGTTTCATATATTCTTTGTCGTAGTGGAAGGGCGAAACATGATGTAAGGAAAAGTCATTTACAGCAAACTGCTGAAGGATTGTACTGCCGTCAACGTACATTTCGCGTAAGGGCCGCGAAGGCGACCGAAATTATGGCTCATAGGAAGGCATATAGATAGTCGTTTTTCCCTCGCCCCATTTTCGAAGGGAACAGGGAAGGAAATGCCTAGTAGTGGTACAAGGTACCGTCCGCCATACAACTTGCGGTGGCTTGCGGAGGATCTAGGTAAGTTGTAGATGTATAGCTAGAGTTGAAGAGTCTTGTTACAGGTATGTTTCGCAGTTTCAGTCCGCAGCTCTGGTCTCGCGGTCGCGTTCTCTCTTTCTGAGCACGGGGTCCCGGGTTCGATTCCCGGCTAGGTCAGCGATTTTCACCTGCCTCGAGATGACTGGGTGTTTGTGTTGTCCTCATAATTTCATCACCATTCATGAATGTGGCGTGTTTGGACTGCGCAAAGGTTGGGAATTTGTACGGGCGCTGATAACAGCGCAGTTGAGCGCCCCACAAACCAAACATCATCATCATCATCGCAATTTCTGTTCATAAAGACTTGATCGATAATTAGGAAGGAATCAGAACAGTTGTCTTCGTACATCCGCGTTAGCAGTACCTACAAGGGCTACATTCAAAGCAGTGTACGTGTAAAAATAAGCTACAAGGAAAAAACTATTTAAATAAAAATAAATGCTTAATATAATGCTTTTTTAAAGCGAACTAAACTGTATAAAATAATTTCCTCTAGCCCCACGAAGAAAAATTCTAAAAATTTGTGATTGTGAATTTTTAAGAGCTTTTAAAATACTTGTAAGATTTGTAACAAAAAGTATTTTCGAAGACCACAAACTAAAGATGCCAGTTGAAATTGAAAAACAAGTTCCATAATGAATGGTGTATGGTTTACTCGTAACTTAACAGAGGTGGAGACGATTCTAATATTTTAGTCTATCTCACTGAAGTGAAAATGATGTTCAAACACTGCAGCACAAGTCTTCGTTCAACTGTCTGTCACAAAAATGAAAGTATGGTCTGTGTTTTTCTGCTGAGATTAGTCATAGTTACGTTTTTTGAACTGATAAAGATATTTATTCTAGAAATTCTTTCTTGATTCCAAAAATCTTTGAAAATTCTCTTTTTGGGCGTACAAATCCGACGAAAATCACTTCGCCAGTGCTAATTGAAAAAGCGAATAACTAAGCAGTTCGAATTTTAGTTCTTTATATGTTAATACTAGTGTTAGAGAAGGCACTTCATTAAAAAAAGATTGTCCGTCTTCGATTAGATTATGTCAGTAAAAAGAAAAAAAGAACTTGCTTTAGACCAAAACCTGTCAAGGCTGTATCATATTTGAGGCTTTTAAATAATTTCTGCTGAACGCTCCAGCTGTTCGACTGCAGAAGATAAGCGAGACCAGTTTGAGTCTCAGCGTCTTGAATACCGGGAGACGGTTTCCACATTTTTACGAGCATTTTATAATTTGGGAGAAGTGTGCGCTGCTGAATTGCCCAACGCCCGTCCGCCACTTCTGCAGGATCTGTGGACGGATGGATGGACGGGCAGACAGGCTGCAGTAACCTGTTGTCCGTGACAGGGCCGCTGCCTGTTACTTGACCCCGGAGCGCCGCTGTCGTTCCCTGAATCGCCGGCTCTGCTCGTACAGGTGTCCGACACACCGACTGCTGTCGTGTCGACGAGGTCAGCTGGGAAATACGCCACATATCTTCTTGTGAGCGGCTTTTCTGTTCACAGAACTATAAATATTACAAAACTTTCCTCTTGCGCGTTTCGTCCCTTGCAGGTGCGTTAACGGACTGAATGACAGTACCTTGGATGGTTCGGAGACGACAACCACGTAGTCATACCTATCTTGCTTAGATACTTCTCCGAACTTCGGCAAGGTCGATTGGCACTAGACGTCACGGAACGACGAAACATTCCACAGTCCATTTCGTATGGCGATATCCACACAGACTGGCAAAGGAACGGAATGCGATGAAGTGAGAAAGAGCTTTAGGGCTTCAGATTTTGACTTTGGTGTTGGTGGGGGCTGTGTTATAGTCTGCTAACATCGGATGTTAACCTTATGTCGCTGCGCTCGTCCATGTTGCAGTTGTGGGTCTCCTTTTTTGTTAACTTCGCCGCCATGGCAACTGCGGAGGTTGCATGAGGACGTCGATATTTTTCCTACCAGTGTTCTTGCAGACATGGCGCCAAATATCTGAAAGCGGAAAGTCTTTTAGCTTTTAAAATGCCTGGACAACAAAAAAGCTAACTCTTTGTATAAATAAGAAGATAAATATATGAAACAATTTTAATTATAAATCTTTCTTCCCCGAGTGAAAAAGTCCACTTCGGTTGAAGGAAAACGTATTGTTGTTTCTTAAGTTATTTGGAAAAAAATGTCTATGCATTACCTTCAAAATATTGTATGATACAGTGTTCAAAGTAAATGTTTCATACTGCCGAAACTTTAATATGGAACGTTGTAATCCAGAAATACGTTATGATGTTGATACAGTGGTTTGTTTGTAATGTAATTGAAACGTGGGACTTAGGAAAATATGGAAAAGGAGTGGACGGGACCTATCAGTTACCGTTGGTTGCACGGTAAACACATACACTTTATTTAAGGAAATAATTGTAAAAAAAATTGACCGTAACACAAGCTACACTGACGGCTGAAGGCCTTATTAAGAAAGAATTCAAAATTATACGTCGGCTGTAGACCACAAGCAATACTTCAGAATAATTAGCCGTTGAAGGCCTGAATTACAAGTGAGATAGAAACGTTGAAAATACCAAAATAATTTTAAAACAATCCTTTTGAAGAAAGAGGAAGACAATTACACGTTGAAAATCACAAAATCATTTTCAAAACAACTATTTTTTAAAAATTCACTGTAACACAAGCTACACTGACGGCTAATGGCATTATTAAGAAGAATTCAGCCGGCCGCTGTGGCCGAGCGGTTCTACGTGCTTCAGTCCGGAACCGCGCTGCTGCTACGGTCGAATGTGCTAATCCTGCCTCGGGCATGAACGTGTGTGATGTCCTTAGGTTAGTTAGGTTTAAGTAGTTCTAAGCCTAGGGGACTGATAACCTCAGATGCTAAGTCCCGTAGTGCTTAGAGCCATTTGAACCATTTCTAAGAAGAATTCAAATTATTTGTCGACTGAAGGCTGGTGTGCTTTATATGCGACCAGAATCTGTTCGGGTTTTCTGCGATTTCTAGACCGAGATTCGTTGTGGAAACTATTAAAAGCATCTCGCACTGAAGTTCGGGCTAAATTTAGAGTTTCTGTAAAACTTCGCTAATTTGGGGATTTTGCGTTCTTTTAAATTGGAAATGCTTTTTCCGTTGCTTTTGCAATAGTGATCTGACCTGTTTTGTATACCATGGGGTATTAGTACAGTCTCTTAGTAATTATTGTGGTATATATCTCCCAATTGTCGTAGACACAATTTTTTTTAAATTTAAACCACATCTGGTCTAAATTTATTTTTGCTCTTAATAAGCAAGTTACAAACGCAAGAACATTTCACTTTACTATCATTTTTGTCGGATTTCATCTCGGAATTCTCTCAGTTCTGTACTTCACATGCGACAGGGAAGAAAAGCCCCCTGCATCGCAAAACCCAATGTACACTGATATGGATGGTTATCGTTTATGGATCCTTTGAAAAGAACGTGCGGTGCAGCCTGTCTTACTTCTTTAGGGGCACACCCAACTGGTGCCTCTGCTGTGTTCAGGATGGTCGTGGTAGGTTCCTCGACGTGTCTGTGGACGCAATATCAGAAGAATATATTGTAAGGCAACTTTATTCAGACAGCAACTTTCGTCCTTTGCTAGTCTTTGGAGCGGTCCCTGTAAAGACATTGCTTTCCCCGAAAGACGATAATATTTTCTTTTTTTATACATTACCTTGTCACAGTACGTATGTATCATTTATTTCAACTATTCTTTATTTGTTACTACGTCACATTGTTTCTTCATTCATTTTGATACTGTTTTATATTTTATATTGTAAGAATATGAATGTTCTGGGTTTATATGCTTTGTAAATCTTTGGTTAGGTCAGGAGTAGTTCTGTGTCAGAGAGAGAGCGAACGACGATCGATATAGAGTGTGCGAATTGTTGTGGTATCGTGGCCGGTTCGCAGGTGGAGAAACGTTTCAAAGTTCTGCGTGAAAGACGGGGGTACGCGGAGGAACAATTAATTACAGTGCGTCCGCTGGGTTAATAGGAGACAGTGCATTATTAAGTGAACAGTAAAACCTGAAAAGTATATCGAGTGTTTGCGGTGACGATTTTACATATTGTGTGAACTTGTGACAATTAGCCGTGAACCAGACACCATTGTCGTGTGGAGACACTAACTGTTAGAATTGCGTGAAAGTGGAACAAACCAAAATGTTAAGTAAAAGAACAGTGCTATGATTTGACCAAGAAACATTTATTATATCATCCAAACTGTCTTAAAGACGACGACGTAAATTGAACTGATGTCTAACGGACTGTTACAGTGATAAACACATGTGAGTGTTTTCCTGTGGCAACACGGTGAGAGAAATGTGCAAAGTATTGGCATTAACCGGCTATATATCGTAAATACTAAAGACATTGTATAGTTCCGACCTACCCGTACCGCGTGATTAATAAACTTTTAATAATAAAACGTCGCGCGCGTAACGACAACGCACACACTGGAACTATTATTATCGCGCCAGTGCTGCCAGCTGATTCGACTGCAACGGAGACGTGGACCACCGCCGTAACTGGAATATTAATGAAACAGGAGGATCCATCATTATATTCACGCCATGAACCAGGATTAACTTCAAACATCGTCCGTGCGGACCACCGCTGACGTCATCGCACTGCCTGCAGCAACAGTTAAGACATTAAAAGAAAATTATTACGCTCTCTCTCATTTCAAAATTAAAGACAACTGCAGTTAAATTATCTATTTTAAAAATACTGTCACAATATCAAGGTTCAATTTAGTTTAGTTCCAATAAATATTCTTTCCATTATTTCGTCTTGTTGACAGTGTTGAAAACCCGCCAAATTAAAGTTGAGTTAATAATTTTCTTTCAAAATTCTTCTCAGACATTTTGCTGCTCATCATAATTTTATTTTAATGTTTGTGTGTATCTTCTTTTGGAGGGAGTACATGTTTTATTTTTTTGTGCAGCAAAATTAGCTACCATAAAATTACGTATATTACCAGCTGATGCTGTCCGTCATTACTGCTTGAAAACTGACCAATAGTATTTTTGCACCTATTTTCTCATTGGCTGTCAGCTGCATAACAAAATTACGCATTTCGTGGGCATCTAGCGGATGTGCGATGTCTATGTAGGCCCCTAAAATAATTTTTTTTCCTTTTGCAGGTTTACTGGAATTATACTGACTTTAATTGTTCATTTTGGCCCCTTTAAAGTGATTTATCGCATCTATATAATAATTGTACTGAATTACCTAATTTATTTTTTTATTATGTAAACATCGGCATACCATATTTAGATTAAAATTGACGTCTTCTTGGCCCCACATAAATTCTGCACGTTCTGACAAAGACCATGCCAAATTTTTTTTGTCCATGACTAACAGGGGTAGTCAGATGCATTGTGTAGGTCATGTTTTATTATTTAAAGGTTTTTTTTCAGATGTAGAGAGCCAGTTTCTTTGCAGATGGCGACCGTTTAGCGTCAGGACAGAATTGTTTCAATGCTGTCTCGTCCAATTTTTGCAGTCTTTGGGTACGAGTTCAGAGTTTGACAGAGTAATTTTGTGTTATGCTTCGGTTAACTGTATTTCATTTTGTCGGCAATATGACGATCAAAGAGGAAGGAAGAGTAGCTGGCTTTCAGATGTGGGAAGATAAAGAAAATGAGGAAAAAGATACGGAATTTGTTATGGGACGGCCATTAAATCAGAGTCGGGTGTCAAAAGAGAAGTAGATGAGAAGGGAGGAGTAGAAAGTATGTTAGCATTGCTGTTAACGAATATGAAGGAAATGGAAAAGGGACTGGGTGGCAAGATAGAAGCTATTAGAAACGAAATGAGTGAAGAAATTAAAAGGCTAGATGAAAAGTCTGAAGAACGTCTGAAGGGATTTAAACAGGAATTGAAAGAGGGATTGGAAAAGAAAATTTTGGATTTTAAGTCAGAGGTTAATAAAGCTTTTGAGAAGTTTAAAGATGATGTTAAAGAGACTTTTAAAGAGACAGAGTTTGAGTCAAATAAGAAGCAGGAAAAATTTGAAAACAGTGTAAAGGAAAGTGTAGAAGGCTTGGATAAAAACATTGAAGCCCAAGCTACCGAATATATGAAAGGGAAGGAGGAAATTAAAGATTATTGCAAGGAAATTTTCCGTGAATATAGGCAAAAGACTCAGACAGAAGTGGAAGATATTAAAGAGACCACTTCTATGATTGAGAATAGAGTAGTGAGTTTAGAAAAGACGGTACAGGATAAGCAGTTTACCGTATCACCGATACTAGTGAAGATAAAGGATGGGAGTAGTTTCAACAATATCAATTTTGATCCTAATGGAGACGTACATCCTGTGTCCTTCGTGAATAGTTTGAGGAGTCAGTTTACTACAGATTGGACAGAAAAAGATAAGCTAAGGAGGGAAAGTGCTTGTTTAAAGGGAGAAGGTTTAGATTGTGGAGCTCATGCACCAGAATAATATGAAATATTTGAGGATATTTTGTCAGCGTTTTTGAAAGAGTACTGGTCGAAAGAAAAACAAAGTGATGTCATATAATCTTTTAAAAAGGCCCCATGGTATGATAAGAAGAGTAGGGAGAATATGAAAGAATATTGTGAGAAGTGGATTAGTAAACTGAAACATTTGGACAGCCCATGGAGTGACAAAGACACTATAGAAGTATTGATAGTGAAGTTGCCTCGTAATAGAAGATGTGGGTTAATAGGAAATGTTAATACTATTGAAGATTTTCTGAACAGAGTGAGGGATATAGATACGTGGCAAGTAGGCTGTTCATTTAATGAAAACAGGCATGTAGATGGTCATATTGACAATCAGGATAGAATAGTAAGAGTTAACCAAGTCAATGTTAGAGGTAGAGGAAGAGGCCAAGGACGAGGAAATTTCAGAGGAAATAGCCAAGGTTATCAGACAGTAGGGGAGTCACGAGAGGGAAACGGAACCCTGCTACAGTGATGGGCCGTGCTGGGGCGGGTCATAGGTTAGGGCCTATTGAATTTTCAAACCACCATGGTGATGTAAGGGATACAGTGATGTGTAATAGTATTAGTAATGATTATGGTGATAGGGTGTTTAGTCATCATGGTTTGGTGATTGAAGAAATTGGACCTGAAGTTAATGGTGAAGGTGGTAAGGAATTAGGGGACCCATGTATGGAAAGATTTTCCCAGATGTATGAGAGAGTTAAGGAATATGAAGAGTAGCTAAAGAGGGTGATAAAGGAACAGAAGATATTGCAAAATGCTAGTGATACTAGTGAAGGGAAGAATATGAGTAATGGTTGCAGTAGGGGAGGAGAGAAAGAACGTAGTGAAAAGGGTGCTTTCCATGAATGTGATCATTTAAGAAAAGATGTTAAGCTAGGAGAAGGGTCCATTTCTGAGGTCAATGGAGAAGTGTTGAATACACATGCTTTGAACCATAAAGAGAGAGTAATTAATGAGGAAGAACTTAATGTTTTTATTATTCATAGAGATGTAGGAATAGCAGCTGATGATAAGGAGGAAGCAGATGTTTGTGCTCTTCAGAAATGTTTAGATGGGAATGAAAGTTCAAAGTTGAATTTTGATTACTGGGTTCATAGTGAAATTGAGCAGGATTTGTTACGTGAAGAAAGTAATGATGAAGATGATAGGATTAAGCAACCTTTTGTGAGGATTGGAATGTATGGTGGGGAAGAAAAAGCTCTTTTGGACAAGGTAGTGAAATTAGTGCTATTGCTGAAAGTTTATTTAATAACATAAAGGAGCATAATGAGGTGAAGAATGTATTAGTGGTAGGTTTGAAGATAGTAGGTGCTGCAGGGAAATTAAGCAAGGTTATTACACATCAAATAATTCTGGAATTTGAGATTGGGAACATAGGTCTAGTACATAATTTTTTGGTAGTAGCTGGGTTAACAGTGAATATAATATTGGGCATGGATTATTTGACAGAGTGCAAAGTGGAGATAAATTGTGGGGAAAGTTTTGTTAATTTTGAGGGTGATGGATCAAGGATCAGTGTGAAGTTTGATGGATTGGTTATAGACAAGGACCACTTATTAGGGCATTTGAAAGTGAAGATGATGCCTGTAGGGACTAGTTGTGGTTATGTTAAGCTGAAATTGAAGAAGTGAGGAGGATACAGATGGACTTATAGACGAACTGGAGAACCAAATATCTAAAGTTGAAGGGTTAGATGAATGCCAGAAAGAAGAAATGAAAGAAGTTTTGTAGGTGAATAGAGAAGTTTTTCCGACAAACCGGGAAGAATAAATAATTTTGAATGTAAGTTAGATATCAAACAGCATGAACCTTTTTCGAAAAAACCATACTCCATACCGTACACGCAGAGGGAAGTGGTGAATAAAGAGATGGAGAGGATGTTGGATTGTGGTGTTATAGAGCGAGGTAAGAGTGGATATAATTCACCTTTGGTCATTGTGGGCAAGAAAGATGGTAGTGTGAGACTAGTTATTGATGCCAGAATGTTAAATGAAGTGGTAAGGAGAGGAACTGATAGACCATAATGTATGGAGGGGATGTTACAGAGGTATCACAAAGTAAACTATCTTAGTAGTCTCGATCTGACTTCCGGATACTGGCAGGTGCCACTTGCCAAGGAATATAGGAAATATACAGCCTTTTTTGGTAAACGGGAAGTGTTATCAGTACACTGTTGTCCCATTAGGGCTGAATATTAGTGTATCTGTTTTTATACGAGCCCTTGATCAAGTATTAGAACCAGAGTTGAGTTCAAAACTAACAATATATGTGGATGACCCGTTAGTTGCCACTGAGAAATGGGAAAAACATTGTTGTTTATTAGATGAGTTGTTTCAAGCGTTAAGGAAAGGGGGCATAACCCTGAGACTGAAAAAGTGTGAGTTTGTTCGCAAGGTGAAGTTTTGGGTAGAATTTTGCCAGCTACTGGTATTAAAGTCGATCCAGACAATATGAAAGCTATTAAAGAGTGTCCATCCCCGAGGAATAGAAAAGAGTTGAAATCATTTTTGGGTATGTGTAATTTTTACCGTAATTTTGTGTCAAGGCAAGTTTTTAACAACCCACGTTTGAATAAGTTATTGAGTCCTAAAGTGAACTATGTTTGGACAGAAGAGTGTCAGAAAGCCTTTAGTGAACTTAAGGAAGCTTTGAAAGAGGAAGAGATTTTACACCATCCTGATCTTAGTAGACCATTTTGTTTGGGGACTGACTCGAGTGGTTGCAATGTTGGAGCGGAAGTTCAAATGGCTCTGAGCACTATGGGACTCAAATGCTGAGGTCATTAGTCCCCTAGAACTTAGAACTAGTTAAACCTAACTAACCTAAGGACATCACAAATATCCATGCCCGAGGCAGAATTCGAACCTGCGACCGTAGCGGTCTTGCGGTTCCAGACTGCAGCGCCTTTAACCGCACGGCCACTTCGGCCAGCGGAGTGGAAGTGTTTCAAAATTTTGGGGATGAGGAGAATGAAGATCATAGGACCATAGCCTTTTCACATAGATCATTGATCAGGTATGAGAGAAATTACACTGTGACTGAGTGTGAAGCATTGGCAATAGTTTCGGGATTTCAAAAGTTTAGAGATTACCTGCAAGAAAATAAAACTATCATTTATACTGAACACAGTGCCCCTGTATTTTTGAAAAAGTTTTGGCTGGTACATATACGGTTAGCAAGATGGACTTTGTACTTACAACAGTTTCCTTTTAAGATAAAGTATGTTAAAGGTACACAGAACAAAATTGTAGATGCTTTATCCAGGTTACCGTTGAGTGAAGGTAATGAAGTAGCACCCGATGTGGATGAGGAGCACGTAAATTTATTTTATATAAAAGATGTTCAAAGGGAAAAGAAAATTGAAGGGATTTGTAAAAACATGAGAAGGTACAAGAATCAGGATGAAATATGGAAGATGGTGAAATGTGAGTTGGAAAGAAAGGAAACACATGATGACAAAGTAAAATGTATTGAATTAAAAATAGGGGATTTAGTTTTAGTTAAAACATATGAGAAGTCTAAAGAAATAAATAGTGAGATTTCTAATTTCTTTGATGTGTAGAAAGGTCCATTTGAGGTGGCTGGTATATCCCACCTGAATGAATTTTATCTGGTTTACCCAAAATCGAAAAAGAAGTTTGCTCTAAAAAATATAGTGGATTTATAGCCTTTTAGTGCAAGGAATCTGAAACCTTAATTGGGTATTTGGTTAGTAAACAATTTTCTGAGAAGCAGAATATGACCTATAACTACTGAACAGGGTCAAATGTTAATGAGATGGTAAGACGATAAACTTTATGTATACATTTGTCAGCCCATTACATTTTGAATAGTGTTCATATTGTGACAAATTAAACCAATCTATGTCAAAGAACACAGCCAATATGATGTGATAATCTGCAATTTTGCAAATTATATTTAATGATAAAGACACACAGTTAGGAAATATTCACTCCAAAAGAATTGATATTTGACATGCAATATATACCACATTTAATTTGTATCTTGACAGTGAGGGTAAATAAAAAATATCACGCTGTGGTTAAAACGGGAAAAGAGAGAGAGAGAGAGAGAAAGCTTTGAAAATAATAATACAATGGCAAAACTTTGTGTGGGGAAAAAACGAACGCTTATGTGTATATATTCAGGTTCATAGTGTATAATTGTAGCTATATATATCTTCTTCGACTGAACACATAATGTTTGTTCTTCTTTTTCATTATGGTCAAATTTCCGTAGTGTAATGAATTAGTTATTTGCTTCAGTGAGAGATATGTTTTGCTTAATATCGGAAAGTTATGTAAAAATTTTTGCTGTTAGAGAAGTTCATCTCTTTTAATATCGATTGACAATTCATAATGCACATTGACAAAGTGCCAAAGTTAAACAAATCACTTGTAGCATATGGTTTATATGTGTAAGGACATTTTATCATAAGATGTACTGTGGAACATCTCATGATAAAAGGGGGGGGGGGGGGAACATTGCTTTTCCTGAGAGTCGATAATATATTTTTTTCTTTTGTGCATTACATTGTCATAGAGTTCGTATGCATAATTTATATCTACTACTCTTTATTTGTTAATACGTCACACTGTTTTTTCATTTATTTTGCTACTGTTTTATATTTTATATTGTAAGAATATGAATGTTCTGGTTTTATATGCTTTGTAAATCTTTGGTTAGGCCAGGACTAGTTCTGTGTCAGAGAGAGAGCGAACGACGATCGATATAGAGTGTGCGGATTGTTGTGGTATCGTGGCCGGTTCGCGGGTGGAGAAACGTTGCAAAGTTCTGCGTGAAAGACGGGGATACGCGGAGGAACAATTAATTACAGTGCGTCCGCTGTGTTAATACGAGATCGTGCACTATTAAGTGAACAGTAAAACCTGAAAAGTATATCGAGTGTTTGAGGTGACGATTTTACATATTGTGTGAACTTGTGACAATTAGCCGTGAACCAGACACCATTGTCGTGTGGAGACACTAACTGTTAGAATTGCGTGAAAGTGGAACAAACCAAAATGTTAAGTAAAAGAACAGTGCTATGATTTGATCAAGAAACATTTATTATATCATCCAAACTGTCTTAAAGATGACGACGTAAAGTGAACTGATGTCTAACGGACTGTTACAGTAATAAACACATGTGAGTGTTTTCCTGTGGCAACACAGTGAAAGAACTGTGCGAAGTATTGGCATTAACCGGCTATATATCGTAAATACTAAAGACATTGTATAGTTCCGACCTACCCGTACCGCGTGATTAATGAACTTTTAATAATAAAACGTCGCGCGCGTAACGACAACGAACACACTGGAACTATTATTATCGCGCCAGTGCTGCCAGCTGATTCGACTACAACGGAGATGTGGACCACCGCCGTAACTGGAATATTAATGAAACAGGAGGATCCGTCATTATATTCACGCCACGAACCAGGATTAACATCACACACCGTCCGGGCGGGTCACCGCTGACGTCATCTCACTGCCTGTAGCGACAGGTAATACATTAAAAGAAAATTATAATGCTCTCTCTCATTTCAAAATTAAAGACAATTGCAGTTAAATTATCTATTTAAAAATACTGTCACAACATCAAGGTTCAATTTTGTTTAGTTCCAATAAATATTCTTTCCATTATTTCGTCTTGTTGACAGTGTTGAAAACCCGCCAAATTAAAGTTGAGTTAATAATGTTCTTTCAAAATTCTTCTCAAACATTTGGCTGCTCATCATAATTTTATTTTAATGTTTGTGTGTAACTTCTTTTGGAGGGGGTACATCTTTTATTTTTTTGTGCAGTAAAATTAGCTACCATAAAATTACGTATATTACCAGCTGCACCTATTTTCTCATTGGCTGTCAGCTTCAAAACAAAATTACGCATTTCATGGGCATCTAGCAGATGCGCGAAGTCTATGTAGGCCCCTACAATATTTTTTTTTCCTTTTGCATGTTTACTGGAATTATATTGAGTTTAATTGTTCATTTTGGCCCCGTTAAAGTGATTTATCGCATCTATATAATAATTGTACTGAATTACCTAATTTTTTTTATTACTTAAACATTGGCATACCATATTTAGATTAAAATTGACGTCTTCTGGGCCCCACATAAGATTCTGGGCGGTCTGTCAAAGACTGTGCCAATTTTTTTTTTTTTGCCCATGACTAACAGGGGTAGTCAGATTCCTTGTATAGGTCATGTTTTATTATTAAAAGGTTTTTTTTTCAGAAGTAGAGATTCAGTTTTTTTACAACCCCCACGTCCGTCTGCTGCTGTGGTCCCCTGACTGGATCTCTGAGAGGAAGCGGGGAGTGCTCGGTCCCTCTCGCCGCTCCTCTCCCATCCCACGCCGCGTTCTGGAGTTCTCGGATGCCATCAGGTGACTGCGCTGTCACGATGTCCTTTTCGCCGAGCCTCACCCACTCTTCAGCAAGCCGGTGGTGAATCTATGGCTGTGACATTAGAGCGTCCTGTACCCCAGTTCGGTATCATGGTGACAGTATCCTAAGTGGCTCATCAGTGGCAGTACTCGTTTCGGTCTCGAAGATGACTCCTGGCTGCTCACAAAGACGCAGTCATCTTCGCCTAACAGCGTGGCGAAGATTTACAAGACAACTGGAACAACCTTGCACAAACTGTTACCAAACAGTAATCAGAGATTCGAGTGCGAACGTAATGAACGTCATCGATGCTCCTGATCGAGTGCATAATGGCCTGCCATCTGGCGTGTGTGTTACGGTTGCGGAAGGGTTTTTGCTGTCAGACGTCATTCGTAATGACCGAATCGTCCTCTTTTATTCCTGGTCGTCAACAGTCTCTCCCACTACCACATTTGCTTAACGGTTAGTTTTGGTACGTTAAGCATCTTGACTACACCACAGTAAGTGAAGTTACGAAGCGCACCGTGCTTGTTTCATAATGTTACGGAGGCAATCCGAGACCGCCAAGCTTGGTGCCTGTCGCACACTTCCTGCTAAGTCGCTCTCAGTCCGACAATACCGTGCTGAACTTGCTGTTCTGCCGACCAGCTCACCAAGCATACGCGCTTGCGACACACGCCACGGCTGTTGACATTCTGGCCCCGCTGGCACGCAACTAAGGGTGGCTTCAGCAATTAGCAACATGGTTTATATGGTTACCGTATTCGTGATGTAGAGACTGCTCCGTCGGCTGTGTAAAACCTTTGATAGTGCTACCTTCAAACTAATTTTTCGGCGCTAGTGAACATCGATCCGTTGTTTAATAGCTAATCGTAAGTGAATAGATATTACGCCACAGGTGAACAAGGATATGTAGTGTCTGCTCTTAGCATTGACAAATTATGAATACAATTGTCCGGCAAAGCAAAATTTTGAGCTTTCAAACTCTCCATGAATTGTTACTTTGTCAGCTGGTTGTGGAGCTAGTATTATTTGACCTGCGATGCTGTGCGCGATCGTTTATGGCAGGGAATAGATACTTCTGATAGCACGATAGGCAGGCGTCTAGCATCAGGAATACTGACGTCATGGGTATGCAGCGAAATGTGTGCAGTGTGGGAGGTTTCGTAAATTCAAGAGCTCCTTCCAAAATACACTAGACTCATCCTTCATTTCCTGTGCAAATTGCAAGCGACATCCTAGACTCAGAAAACCCCCACACAATTACTGGTTGAGACTTTATATTGGGAGAGGTACCTCTTAATTTCAAGAAGGAAGAAGAACTCATCCTGCAGACTTGATCCAATAACAACGACCGGCTACCATTTCTTGCCTTGTGAATTCTCTACGGATATCTCTCCTGCGGCCAAGTTTTCTTCCGAAGCTGAGAACGTACATGTTAATGGACAGTGAATGGTTTAACTCGAGGCACAAGGCAACGCAGAAAGCATGCGACCGTTAAAAGAGCGCCCCAATGATACAATACTTTGTAGAATGTTTCTAATATTCCATATAGTCTTCCGGTAATTTCGTGGTGAGGTAGCTCCTGACTATAAAACTCCTTCTACCTTCGCTGTCCCATACGTCTCACAGTACAATCGAATCCCTTGATGTACCTTGTCCTTCTGCCTCCCGCATTTCGGTTACTGCGGTGAATTCGTGAAAAATTTCGTTAATGGCTTGTTGATTTTCTTCATTAACGACGTCTACTAGCAGTGCAAATAGACCACACGGGTTACGCCTTGTCTCTCTGCAGTAAAGTCGCCAATGTGGAAGTTCTCTTCTAGTACATCTACATCTACATCTACATTTATACTCCGCAAGCCACCCAACGGTGTGTGGCGGAGGGCACTTTACGGGCCACTGTCATTACCTCCCTTTTCTGTTCCAGTCGCGTATGGTTCGCGGGAAGAACGACTGCCGGAAAGCCTCCGTGCGCGCTCGAATCTCTCTAATTTTACATTCGTGATCTCCTCGGGAGGTATAAGTAGGGGGAAGTGTTGTGTCGACAAGTAGTGCCGACACAGTGTTTTGAGGGGGCCGAAATGCACGCTATAAGCGCACGAAGGATGGCGTGAAGTCTGAAACAGGAGACGTAATGAATGCTATAAAGAAAAGTACGTAGCTGTGGAAATACTTAACTTTAATCCATCCTTGTGATACATTGCTCTTGACGATACAAGTGAGACTCTTAAGATACATGCAATGTTACAAATGGCGCCTTGCTAGGTCGTAGCCATTAACTTAGCGGAAGGCTATTCTAACTATCTGCTCTGCAAATGAGCGAGGCTTCGACAGTGTGCATCGCTAGCGACGTCGTCCGTACAACTGGGGCGAGTGCAAGTAAGTCTCTCGAGACCTGCCGTGTGGTGGCGCTCGGTCTGCGATCACTGCCAGTGGCGACACGTGGGTCCAACATGTACTAATGGACCGCGGCCGATTTAAGCTACCACCTAGCAAGTGTGGTGTCTGGCGGTGACACCACAGGAAGCAATATATTCATTACCTCATCCAGAAACGCACCCTCTCGAAACTTGGACAGCAAACTACACCGCGATGCAGAGTGCCTCTCTTGCAGAGTTTGCCACTTGAGTTTGCTAAACATCTCCGTAACGCTATCACGCTTACCAAATAACCCTGTGACGAAACGCGCCGCTCTTCTTTGGATCTTCTCTATCTCCTCCGTCAACCCGATCTGGTACGGATCCCACACTGATGAGCAATACTCAAGTATAGGTCAAACGAGTGTTTTGTAAGCCACCTCTTTGTTGATGGACTACATTTTCTAAGGACTCTCCCAATGAATCTCAACCTCGTACCCGCCTTACCAACAATTAATTTTATATGATCATCCCACTTCAAATCGTTCCGTACGCGTACTCCCAGATATTTTACAGAAGTAACTGCTACCAGTGTTTGTTCCGCTATCATGTAATCATGCAATAAAGGATCCTTCATTCTATGTATTCGCAATACATTACATTTGTCTATGTTAAGGGTCAGTTGCCACTCCCTGCACCGAGTGCCTATCCGCTGCAGATCTTCCTGCATTTCACTACAATTTTCTAATGCCGCAACTTCTCTGTATACTACAGCATCATCCGCGAAAACCCGCATGGAACTTCCGACACTATCTACTAGGTCATTTATATACTGTAGACAATTCCAAGACTAGCGTAGTACCTGCGATGATGGCAGATCGACGCAAAAAGAAATGTGGATGTACTGCAGTTACCGAAAGGAAAAGATTAGGACAATTTCCCAGACATAGATTATTAAAAAAATTAAATGTCGTGTGGCTAGGGCCTCCCGTCGGGTACACCGGTTGCCTAGTGCAAGTCTTTTTAGGTGACGCCACTGCGGCGACTTGCGCGTCGATGGAGATGAGATGATGATGACGATGATGATAACACATCATGCAGTCCCTGAGCGGAGAAAATCTCCTACCTAGCCCGGCATCGAACCCGGGCCCCTTGTCATGGCATTCCATCGCGCTGACCACTTTTTTTTATCTCATTTCTCATTTTGTTCGTTAATGTTCGTTGTATTTGTACGGGGCGGACGTCCCATGACGCTTGTTAAAGTTCATCGTTGATCCATTAACTCAGTTTTTTTTTCAGTGGACCAACGTTTATAGAGTGCCTCCTTCGTGCGAGGATTCTTCGAAGACAATTTGCCGTTCGATATTCCCTTGTCTTCCCGTATTACCTGTGCGGTGGGGCAAGTGGGTGTCTGCAGATATTTTTGGAAAAAGCAACTCAATATTATTCCAGTTAATGTTTTCCAAGGAATTCTCAAGAAATCGTTTTCAATGTATATCTTTCTAAGGAGACAAATAGTTTTTTCATAGTAGTAAATATTCCTGGGAAGGATGGATGCCACATTTCGTGGGACCTGAACAATTCTTCTTCTTTCCAACCACCAGTCACTGTTATTCAGCATTGACCACCATTGGTTTCAAATCCCAGAATGCCTGGTTACAATACTCGGATCTTCAGAAGTCATATCGATGAAGTTAACAGAAAATTGAGATACTAAAAGTGCTGGGTGATTTTCATTGAACGTCCAGCAATATTTCTAAACCAGTAAGGTTAACGAATGAGAGATCCCTATTGGCCAGATGTCATTACCTATTTAACATAACGGAGCTCCCTGTTGGCTTGGTGTCGTTATACATTTAGCAGTAATGGCGAGCTGTAGTCTGAAAACCTATAGGGAAATTATGTTCCTTGCTCGAGTTTAATTTAAGGATATATGTAATTATTTTGAGATCTTAGGGTATAATGCAGACGTTCCAGTAGTACGAAACGTTTGATGTCCCTCTTTACTAACGAGCGTCTCCATCACGTGATACGTAAAACTTTGTGCTGTAAGGCTTTTGTCACTCTCTTGAACGATTAGAAAACTTTTCGAAACTGTGCCTCAACACCTACAGTGTTCCTCTGCTACAACAGACACAAACGTTCAAGTCTAACAGTTAGAAATTGCTGATAACGTCGAAAGATGATAGTAACTGGTGTGTGTTCCAGTCCAGTGGAAGCTAAGTCCGTTGGAAAATCCGCAATAAGTTATGAGTAATGATTTCTACTATTATAGACCCTTAAGTTATTATTATTTTTTCTCCACTTACCAGTACGAGGACCGTTAAATAAGTAATGCAACACTTTTTTCTGAAAGCAGGTAAGTTTTATTCATGATTCCAATACACCATATTATTCCTTACTCTTTTGGCTACAAAACCCTGTTTTTTAACATAATGTCCGTTCACTGCTACGGCCTTATCCCACCTTACTTGGAAGGTCAGAATGCCCACGTGGTACCACTCTACTGGTCGACGTCGGGGTCAACATCTTGCTTATTAGTAACCTCCCTCGTAACGCGCAAGCATTTCCGCATAGATGGTCCTTCGTTACTGTTTATGGTTTTCGGTTAAGAAGCGGCACACACCTTTGAGTACCACGACTGGTGGACGAGTTTGTCACCACTACCGACGGAGACGTCCAGTTTTGGAGCAAGGTGATTGAATGTGATCCTTCGATGACCGCGAATGAGAGTGTCCACACGTTTCACATTGCAGGTGTCACAGCTGTGTGTCGCCAGCCGGCACGCGGGACATCGGAAAAGTTTGCGCAACCTTGTGATGATAATAGACACCTCACCCAATGACTCACCATCATTTTGTTCAGTGCTAGGTCTTCGAGAGCCTATGAATATCTGCGATGCTCTAGTTTTCCGCCAAAGGAAATCCAATAGCAGTTCTCTGTTTGGAACGCACAACCGTTGTACTTACATCAAAAAAACTTTTGCATCACCCCGGTTCCCAGAACCCCTGAAAATAGACGTTGACTGTGGATATTGTATCATAGACAGAGTCCCTTCGACTGTTCAGAGATGTCACTAAACCAGACTAAAGATGGAAACAACCATGCATGAGCAGCGCCAATTAGACGGAGGGGGTCCGACAGCAGAGCAGTTCCAGTCATTCCACCAGGAAGTAAGTACACGGCTCGTGTTGTCTGTCCATGCTTAGGAGGGCAATACAGCGGTTGGATCGCGTCCGCATTGTTACTTAGTCCCAGGAAGGGCTCTCAACAAGGGAAGTGCCCAGGCGTCTCGGAGTGAACCAAAGCGATGTTGTTTGGACATGGAGGAGATACAGACAGGAACTGTCGATGTCATGCCTCGGTCACGCCACCAAAGGTCTGCTACTGCAGTGGGTGACCGCTACATACGGATTACGGCTCGGAAGAACCCTGAC
This sequence comes from Schistocerca nitens, assembly GCF_023898315.1. Classification (NCBI taxonomy): domain Eukaryota; kingdom Metazoa; phylum Arthropoda; class Insecta; order Orthoptera; family Acrididae; genus Schistocerca; species Schistocerca nitens. Next base: position 238,126,451 of record NC_064614.1, on the reverse strand, counting down.
AGTAATACCAAAATGTTGAAAATGCTTTTCGTGCAGTCACAGGATGTCGTGTTACGACTCAAACTGTGCGCAAAAGACTGCATGTTGCATAACTTCACTCCCCACGCTTATGGCGAGGTCCATCTTTGCAACCACGACACCATGCAGCGAGGTGCAGATGGGCCCAAAAACATGCCGAAAGGACCGCTCAGGATTGGCATCACATACTCTCCACCGATGACTGTCGCATATCCTTTCAACCAGACAATCGTCGGAGACGTGTTTGGAGGCAACGCGGTAAGGCTCAACGCCTTAGACACACCGTCCAGCGAGTGTGGTAAGGTGGAGGTTCCCTGCTGTTTTAGGGTGGCATTATGTGGAGCCGACGTACGCCGCTGGTGGTCATAGAAGGCGCCGTAACGGCTGTACGACAGGCGAATGCCAACCTCCGACCTATAGTGCAATCATATCAGCAGCAAATTAGCGACGCATTCGTCTTCATGGACAACAATTCGCGCCCCAATGGTGTAGATCTTGTGAATGATTTCATTCAGGATAACGACATCCTACATCTACATCTACATTTATACTCCGCAAGCCACCCAAAGGTGTGTGGCGGAGGGCACTTTACGGGCCACTGTCATTACCTCCCTTTTCTGTTCCAGTCGCGTATGGTTCGCGGGAAGAACGACTGCCGGAAAGCCTCCGTGCGCGCTCGAATCTCTCTAATTTTACATTCGTGATCTCCTCGGGAGGTATAAGTAGGGGGAAGTGTTGTGTCGACAAGTAGTGCCGACACAGTGTTTTGAGGGGGCCGAAATGCACGCTATAAGCGCACGAAGGATGGCGTGAAGTCTGAAACAGGAGACGTAATGAATGCTATAAAGTAGGGGGAAGCAATATATTCGATACCTCATCCAGAAACGCACCCTCTCGAAACCTGGACAGCAAGCTACACCGCGATGCAGAGCGCCTCACTTGCAGGCTGCCACTTGAGTTTGCTAAACATCTCCGTAACGCTATCATGGTTACCAAATACCCCTGTGACGAAACGCGCCGCTCTTCTTTGGATCTTCTCTTATCTCCTCCGTCAACCCGATCTGGTACGGATCCCACACTGATGAGCAATACTCAAGTATAGGTCGAACGAGTGTTTTGTAAGCCACATCCTTTGTTGATGGGCTACATTTTCTAACTACTCTCCCAATGATCTCAACCTGTTAGCCGCCCTACCAAAAATTAATTGTACATGATCATTCCACTTCAAATCGTTCCATACGCATACTCCCAGATATTTTACAGAAGCAACTGCTACCAGTGTTTGTTCCGCTATCATATAATCATACAATAAAGGATCCTTCTTTCTATGTATTCGAAATACATTACATTTGTCTATGTTAAGGGCCAGTTGTCACTCCCTGCACCAAGTGCCTATCCGCTGCAGATCTTCCTGCATTTCGCTACAATTTTCTAATGCCGCAACTTCTCTGTATACTACAGCACCATCCGCGAAAAGCCGCATGGAACTTCCGACACTATCTACTACGTCATTTATATATATTGTGAAAAGCAATGGTCCCATAAGACTCCCCTGTGGCACGCCAGAAGTTACTTTAACGTCTGTAGACGTCTCTCCATTGAGAACAACATACTGTGTTCTGTTTGCTAAAAACTCTTCAATCCAGCCATACAGCTGGTCTGATATTCCGTAGGCTCTTACTTTGTTTATCAGGCGACAGTGCGGAACTATATCGTACGCCTTCCGGAAGTCAAGGAAAATAGCATCTACCTGGGAGCCTGTATCTAATATTTTCTGGGTCTCATGAACAAATAAATCGAGTTGGGTCTCACACGATCGCTGTTTCCGGAATCCATATTGATTCCTACAGAGTAGATTCTGGGTTTCCAAAAACGACATGATACTCGAGGAAAAAACATGTTCTAAAATTCTGCAACAGATCGACGTCAGAGATATAGGTCTATAGTTTTGCGCATCTGCTCGACGACCCATCTTGAAGACTGGGACTACCTGTGCTCTTTTCCAATCATTTGGAACCTTCCGTTCCTCTAGAGACTTGCGGTACACGGCTGTTAGAAGGGGGGCAAGTTCTTTCGCGTACTCTGTGTAGAATCGAATTGGTATCCCGTCAGGTCCAGAGGACTTTCCTCTGTTGAGTGATTTCAGTTGCTTTTCTATTCCTTGGACACTTATTTCAATGTCAGCCATTTTTTCGTTTGTGCGAGGATTTAGAGAAGGAACTGCAGTGCGGTCTTCCTCTGTGAAACAGCTTTGGAAAAAGGTGTTTAGTATTTCAGCTTTACGCGTGTCATCCTCTGTTTCAATGGCATCATCATCCCGGAGTGTCTGGATATGCTGTTTCGAGCCACTTACTGATTTAACGTAAGACCAGAACTTCCTAGTATTTTCTGTCAAGTCGGTACATAGAATTTTACTTTCGAATTCACTGAACGCTTCACGCATAGCCCTCCTTACGCTAACTTTGACATCGTTTAGCTTCTGTTTGTCTGAGAGGTTTTGGCTGCGTTTAAACTTGGAGTGAAGCTCTCTTTGCTTTCGCATTAGTTTCCTAACTTGTTGTTGAACCACGCTGGGTTTTTCCCGTCCCTCACAGTTTTACTCGGCACATACCTGTCTAAAACGTATTTTACGATTGCCTTGAACTTTTTCCATAAACACTCAACATTGTCAGTGTCGGAACACAAATTTTCGTTTTGATCTGTTAGGTAGTCTGAAATCTGCCTTCTATTACTCTTGCTAAACAGATAAACCTTCCTCCTTTTTTTTTATATTCCTATTAACTTCCATATTCAGGGCTGCTGCAACGGCCTTATGATCACTGATTCCCTGTTCTGCACTTACAGAGTCGAAAAGTTCGGGTCTGTTTGTTATCAGTAGGTCCAAGATGTTATCTCCATGAATCGGTTCTCTGTTTAATTGCTCGAGGTAATTTTCGGATAGTGCACTCAGTATAATGTCACTCGATGCTCTGTCCCTACCACCCGTCCTAAACATCTGAGTGTCCCAGTCTATATCTGGTAAAATGAAATCTCCACCTAAGACTATAACATGCTGAGAAAATTTATGTGAAATGTATTCCAAATTTTCTCTCAGTTGTTCTGCTACTAATGCTGCTGAGTCGGGAGGTCGGTAAAAGGAGCCGACTATTAACCTAGCTCGCTTGTTGAGTGTAACCTCCACCCATAATAATTCAAGGAACTATCCACTTCTACTTCACTACAGGATAAACTACTACTAACAGCGACAAACACGCCACCACCAGTTGCATGCAATCTATCCTTTCTAAACACCGTCTGTGCCTTTGTAAAAATTTCGGCAGAATTTATCTCTGGCTTCAGCCAGCTTTCTGTACCTATAACGATTTCAGCTTCGGTGCTTTCTATCAGCGCTTGAAGTTCCGGTACTTTACCAATGCAGCTTCGACAGTTTACAGTACCGATTGCTGCTTGGTCCCCGCATGTCCTGACTTTGCCCTGCACCCTTTGAGGCTGTTGCCCTTTCTGTACGACTAGAGAGACCAGCATGTTCTCCAGACATGAACCCTATCGAACATGCCTGGGATTGATTGAAATGGCTGTATTGGACGATGTGACCCACCAACCACTCTGAGGTTCAAATGGTTCAGATGGCTCTGAGCACTATGGTACTTAACAGCTGATGTCATCGGTCCCCTAGAACTTAGAACTACTTAAACCTAACTAACCTAAGGACATCACACACATCCATGCCAGAGGCAGGATTCGAACCTGCGACCCTAGCAGAAGCACGGTTCCGGACTGAAGCCCCTAGAACCGCTCGGCCACAACGGCCGGCACAGTCTGAGGGATCTACGCCGAACCTCCATTGAGGAGTGGGACAATCTGGACCAACAGTGCGCAGGTGAACTTGTTGATGGTATTCCACGACGAATACAGGCATGCATCAATGCAAGAGGACGTGCTGCTGGCTATTAGAGGTACCGAGGTGTACAGAAATCTGGACCACCACCTCTGAAGGTGTCGCTGTATGGTGGTACAACATGCAATATGTGGTTTTCATGAGCAATAAAAAGGGCGGAAATGATGTTTATGTTGATCTCTATCCCAATTTTCTGTACAGGTTCCGGAACTCTCGGAACCGAGGTGATGCAAAACTTTTTTTGGTGTGTATAGATGCCATTTTGAAGCCTACGTACAGTGACGTCACCTATCGGAACCTCATGAAAAACGGGAATATTTCACGATATCGCACAACAAATTTACATTTTTCCAACCGAAACTGGCCTAGAAAAAATGTGTTGCATTACTTATTGAACGTCCTGCATATTTATTGGTTTTTGTGTATTTTCTACTGCTTTCTATAAACAATAAACAGCTGAGTAGACACAAAAGACTAACTAGTCTTTATACTACATAATAAAATATTCAACAGCACGCCTCCCTAATTCCTGCAGCACTGTGGAAGCAACAAAATAATTGTTAGTTGGAAGAAGGTGCGATATTAGTCCGAATAATTCTCAAACAGCTGCAGGAAATGGTACGACGTTGGGTAAGTCTTTAACTAGGAGAGTGTAGCCTACAGTATGCGGGTGAGCTGCGTAAGCTTTAAACGATACTGCAGCTGCAAGTAAAAGGACCTTTGAACATCAACATATGAAGTGTGGAGAGTTGTTCCTAATGGCCTTCGGCACCAAAAGAGGTAGTAACACAAAATATTACACCACTGAGGCAAAATTACTCTATAATAAGATCTTTACTGCAATGGTTACTAAAAAGTTTACATACAGAAAAACATTCCACTCCACAGGCAAGGTACACTTTGAGACTCCTTCACACTTCAGTCCTTACTTACATGTCCCCTTTTGTCTTTAATGGTTGCGAAGTGCCCTGGATAAATTCACTGGCGTATAAGAGAGTGAGTCATGTGACGAAGGAAATTTGACGTTCACCCAACGACATTTCCTTACTGTTTTGGAGAACGTCATGTACAGTACAGCTGATATTACTACCGTCCCAGACACGCTGCCTTTCCCTCACTCGTCAGTTCTTCAGCTATACACTTAACGCTTTGCTACGTCTTCAACTGTTTTCCTCTTACTCACGGTCAGGTTGCTGTTGTTTAGTCATCTGGGAGAGATTTGATTGATATCTATTAGTTATATTACAGCATAAAGAGTAACGTTTCTAGTAGCACGGTAACAGTTATTCCACAGGGTCACACGACAATACACTCTTAACGTTCCCCACAAGAATTTCATAAGAACTGTATAGAAGCTGAAGTGCCCAAAAACCAGACGCATTAACTCTAATCGGAAAGAGATTCGTTATATTAAGATCAAGTGAGGACGGAAAATAATTAGGCACTGTGGACTGTCAAAGAACAGCGATAAATGCTTGAATGTTATCGTCATCAATATAGGTAGGATCCTTCGACAACCTCTGATGACTTACAGTACATTTGCACCAAAAACTAACCAAATTTTCAAATTCCTTTGTGATATTGTTCTAGGTGCTTGTATTAGATGAGTGGGTTGCTGCTGAAGTTATAGGTTTTCGCACACCATTCATTCATCCTGAATTCTACAGTTCAGCCTCGAATCCAGTGTTTTCGACGAGTTGCATTATAATGTATTTAGTTAATACAGTATGAATACATTCTGTGAACTACGTATGCACTCAAGACCAATGGAATGATCTGCATCTAGTAGGATGCCGCACTCTTTGTCGACGCGTCGTGTTACGAATTCCATCAGACTGCAATCATTTGCGAGCCTGTCTGATTTATAACCACTCTGCCTCCGTCTACAACTCAAAATTTGATTGATGCTTGCGCTTAACTGAACACATGTTGCTCTTTTCCCAGTACGATTGTACTGAGGTCAGGTGGCCTGTAGGGCTGCACATGTATCTGAAGCTTTCGTAAAACGACTGAGATAAAATTACACAGCAGCTGGATGGGGCCTTTTACTGCTGAATGAGCTCTGTAAGACATCGTATGCAAAGAAACAGATGCAAGATGACCTGACATGACCTTCCAGTGCCGTTCGCCGGCAAGAGATATCAGGGTTTTCATGTGAACATCACCATAGAAAAACACGTTGACCACCTACTTTAACAAATCCCTATCTTCCCAGTCCAAAGCAGGCACCCGATGAGAGACAACAAAGTGACGAATGTCTCCGGGAAAACTAGCACGAGCACTATTGCCCTCCAACTGCTGGTTTCTTTGGTCACAAATATTTATTCCGCTTTTATATATCAAACTAGTTGCTTGTAACTCGAAGTTTCACCATTTTTTGCGAGATCGTTTTGACTGTTATCCTTGGCTGCCGACTTTCTAAGAAACCGTACTCCTCTGGGCTGATCCTCCAGATATACACGTCGATTCTGGTGCTTTTTTTTTCTTGACTCTCAAGACACTGATGTTAATCTAATTCACTACTTCCTACATCGACACCAGAACCATTCATTAACTTTTATGGATGGTGGGTAACATTTCTAGATTGCATTCTTCAAATTCCTGAAACAAGAAAACTTCTTGATGGCCACAGGTGGCCGGCACTGCATATCATTCAGGTGACTACACAGTGAACAACTAACGAGCATTTGTGTGTAATTCAGCTTGTCAAGTGTTGACAAGGCCACTGTTATTCTTGCTAAATGAGGCAACGCTTGCGTGCCGGAGCCTCTGAGGTCGACCGCGAGAGAGTTACACGGCCACTTATGGTATTGGAGACCAGCTGTTTGTTGACCCCGAAAATAAAACTTTTTAAACTCCGAGCTGCAGCACGAGTCTCCACAAATACGCAATCTGCTCCTCAGCCCCGAACAGGCGTACTGTACAGTATAATGGTAGTGCTTCAATGGATATGTCCCCAATCGAATATGGTCTTCTGTAACAGAAGGAACCATGGTCTCAATTTTTCCCAACAACTAGAAACCCAAAGAACCATAGTCTCAGTTTTTCCTACCACCCAGTAATAAATTTCATTCTTTTATATATGTTCTGTCGTTTCTGGACGCCAAATTAATTACTGATGCCTCATTAGTGTAAAGGATTCCGAAGAGGAACGGTCACTATTGAAGGATATGACAGGAACGGTGTCTAGTAAACATGGGCTCATAAATGCGTATGTTAAGACCCCTGAGCACTTCTTCATCTCGATACTGTGAAACAAATCTCTCCCACTTCATGCTCTTTGCTTTCCATGTTTTGAGAGGTGGTAGAATGGACCAAAAAAAGAAAAAAGTAACCGCTAATCATGGATTCCAAAGTTCATACCTTAAGTGCAATGAGCAGTTGCTCGTCTGAGCTACTGTGAAACACAGTTCTTCTTCTGAACAAGTGCTCATAGTTCTCGACGTATACGTATAAGTATAACATGGCCCATGTTTGCTAGACAATTTTTTCATGCTTTGGTTCATATTATGTCACCTCAAAACACGGAAAGAAAAGTGCTTGCAGTAGAACAGATTTATTTCGCAGTATCGAAGATGAAGAAAGTTCTCACAGCTCTTAAGGTGCATTTTAGAGCCCATGGTTACTAGACTTGCTTCAAATGATGGTTCCTGTCACATTCCTGGGTACTGACTATTCCTCCTGAGGCACTCTGTATCGGGTCCGCCCCTGCGACTAAATAGAAGGCTGTGATTCTTGAGTTTCTCCCGGCGTATTTGATAATCAAAATATCCACGGGTGTACTGCCGGTCTACAGTGTCCAACGGGCACAATATTTCGGCGATCATACACGTCGCCATCATCAGGTGAACTGACGGACTGAGCTCCTGTGAACGTGCCGGCACGGAGATCCGTACATTGTGGCTACTCAGGGGGAATTGGGTTCGGTCGCGGCGGCGGCCGATTTAAATACCCTCCGACCGCGGCGTGCTCACTCCGCCGTCCGCGCCCCGCGCCACGGTCACGCGGTGGAACAGATTGCGACGGCGTCTGAGATGACGTCGGTGTGATGGCTCTGTCCGCCGTGGTCGTCACACGCAGACAGCTGCCACCACCCTTCACAGAGGAATGGGGTGCTTAAAACTCTAGTACATAGGGCGCGCACTATCTCTGACGCAGAGAGTCTACCCAGGAATTGGAACATATGAGAAATGTATTTCGAAAAAATGGGTACTCAGAGTGGCAGATTCAACGTGCTCTCCGCCCACCCACTACAGCACAACCTGTGGAGATGGATGAAATCACGAGGGAGGAGGTAGGCACTGCGTTTATCCCATATACAGGCGCACTCTCGGGGAAAATCGCCCGCATTTTGAAGAAACGCCGGGTCGGAACTGTGTTTTGTCCTCTGAATAAAACTCGTGCACTGGTGGGGAGCGCCAAAGATGACCACGGTTTGAGGAAGGCCGGCGTGTAGCAGATTCCGTGTCAATGTGGCAAGTCGTATATTGGTCAGACGATGCGTACCGTCGAGGATCGATGCCGTGAACACCAGAGGCACACTCGACTGATGTATCCGAGCAAGTCGGCGGTCGCTGAACATTGTTTGTCGGAAAATCACGCTATGGAGTATGAACGCACGAGGATTCTGGTACAGACGTCGAGATACTGGGACAGCGTTGTTAGAGAGGCCATCGAAATTCGCACCAATGACGACCTCATAAACCGTGACTGTGGCTATAATCTTAGCAAGGCTTGGGAACCAGCGATTGGGTTAATCAACAGTAAATCGAGCAAATGTATAGCTGTGACGACCACGGCGGACAGAGCCATCTCACTGACGTCATCTCAGACGCCGTCGCAATCTGTTCCACCGCGCGACCGTGGCGCGGGGCGCGGACGGCGGAGTGAGCGCGCCGCGAGCGGAGGGTATTTAAATCGGCCGCCGCCGCGACCGAATCCAGTTCCCCCTGAGTAGCCACAGTGTACGGATCTCCTTGCCGGCACGTTTACAGCAGCTCAGTCTGTCAGTTCACCTGATGATGGCGACAAGTATGATCGCCGAAATATTGTGCCCGTTGGACACTGTAGACCGGCAGTACACCCGTGGATATTTTGAAATAGAAGGCTGTTTGTCCGACGGCCGTACGCGTTTCGTTCCTTTTTCGAATCATTCTGAGTGGAGATATTGGCAGGGGGTCTTTTCGTGTCGTATATATGATCGTATATATGATGGTACTACATTTACTTGTCCTCAAACTTTTTTTTTTAATTTTTGAGTCGTCAGTCTTCTGATTGGTTTGATACAGCCCGCCACCAATTCCTCTCTTGTGCCAACCTCATCTCCTCAGAATAGCACTCACAATCTACGTCCTCAATAATCTGTTGTATGTACTCCAATCTCTGTCTCCCTCTACAGTTCTTACCCTCTACAGCTCTTTCTAACACCATGTGAGCCATTCTCTGATGTCTTAGCAGATGTCCTGGCATCCTGTCCCTTATTTTTGTCAGTGTTTTCCGTATACTCCTTCGTCGTCGATCCTGCAGAGAATCTCTTCATTGCTAATATTAACAGCCCACCTAATTTTCACGTGATTAGAACTGTAAAAGCCTTGCGAACGCCAATCTCAACGAACCCAGACAGGTCTGTATAACCTAAATGTCCTGGTCTTCCATGTCAACCACTGTCCTCCAATACTCCGTTACCACTTTTATCAGCTCCCGCAATGTATGCGTGTTGTTTAGCACATCCTGCACCAAGTTTGACAACTGCATATTCTGCCATTTAGTTCTCGGATATTGTTGTCAGCGGCAGCCCCAAATATCGTTTTCAGTATCTTCCCACCAGCATGTAGCTCTCCCCTTCCTCAGCGTTCCTAGTTTCAGCTATTGCCCTTTCCAGTTGACCCCATAATTGCTTATAGGACTTAAAAAACACTGTATGTCTCCTGTACTTCTCCAAACACTCACTAAAAGCATTTTAAAAGTATCCACATCGCCTGCTATTGCCAAGTATTCACTTTATTACATCTTGCATGGTTGTCCAATTTCGATCGTACAGGCCGTTTTCAAAGACTTAAGATATCAATAGATCGTATAAACCAGCAGACGTAGCCATACAGAAAGCGAGCACTTAACGTGCAAGCGTCAATCTTAAAACTCGAATGTTTACTTGTGAGTGCAATAAAAGTAATCTTCTCAACTGATGTCACGTTTCCTTTGCTGTAATTGTTTCTCGCATACACAGAGACAAGAGTAGGTGCTCAACAACGAAAGTGAGCACATACAGTGACCTATGTCCTATAATGTGGCATTGGCAGTGAAGATGAGTATTACCACAGTAATGTTACAAACCTTTTTAACCAAATTGTCCTACAAATAATGTGAAACCTGTAAGAGAGAATCAAATTATCAGAATAAATTAGTCCCTATAAAATCCATAACAGAGAGTCATATTAAATCGGAAAAAATCAATCCCCACCAGACAGTGAAATATAGATCATTACTAGTGAATATCAACATGTAACTACTTGAGACATTGATTTCCTGTGTTAAAACGCATGCGTAGCTGAATTAGAGCCCAGTGTGGGACTGGGTTGAACGCTGTTGAGGCGAGGGATCTGCCGTGGGCCACAACGTCCCAGGAGTCCACTCACCTCCTTGTGCGAAGCGAAATTTGAGGCATGTAAAATTGGCCAGTGCTTAGTTTCGTTGAGCGGGCGTGACAAAACGAAGCCATACTGCCACCGAGTGTCTGGAGTCAGATGACGTAGAGTACACTCCAGGACGTGCAGGACAACAAAGTTTGCTTTCACAAGCCGAGTTCACGGATAGCATGTTGCATTACATCCAGAGTCACGTACAAAGTGCTACTGCAGAGGGAAACAGTGGGAAGTCAAACGTCACGGAAAAACACAGGCTGTTGAGATATCTTAGATAGTGGAACAGGAACAGAAAGTCGAGACTTCTTTGTAGTGCTTTAGACACAGACACATCAAAGGATAACGTCAAACTGAATGTTTAAAGAAACGTGAAGACTGCTCCAACTGGTTCATACAAATAATCTAGGGATGGTAGTACGGAGTGCAACTATGCTTACAGAGGTCCAACCGTATTGACCAGAGCATAAAGGTAGGCATAGAGAGGGAGTACCCCAAGACTAACAAGTTATTTAGTTGTTTAACCACCTGAAATATATGTAAGGAATGCAGTCCAGCGTCTTCTAAGACAACATTCCGCCAATCAAAATTACACAACACTGAAATATACAGAGCTTAAAAGTTTTTCTTGTAGGAAGTACTTAACTTATGTGTTTCCAGTCCTTCATGTGCAGCTTCATTGAAACTTCTGCTTCTCTGGGATGAGAGACTCTCTTCTGGCTGAGCTGAACATAGACGCAGGCAGAGATGAGCTGTTGGTACGGAACCACTGATTGATTTTTCTGCCACCTCAGCCGCCACTTGCTGATTCGAAGAATCACGAGACCCAGCCGCAATAGAGACGTGAATTGTAGGGAGAGGCAAAGTTTTTATAATGATGTTCGGTAATTCCACTCTTAACTTCGAAGATTTAACTGCAGTTAAAATTTCAACATGCTTTCAAATCTGGCAACAGATGCACAGTCATATCCTTCTGAAGTGTTTTCTGTTTGAACTAACCTATGGCAAAAATGATATGTCCTCCACGAATATATGTGATTTATTCAGATAAACATTACTTCCGAATTTTCATACCAGATCATCCACATTTGTGAAGGCATTAGTTTATTGATTTCAGTTATTGCTAAATTCGTTTCTTGTGAAATTTGATTACTTATGAGTAATAAACTAATTTCATTGAGAGCATTGTTTGATTCAGTAGTCAGGTGCATTCCTTGATCATTGGTCTGATGAATAATGATTTACTTGTATCAAATATTACAGGGCAAAATTAATTTACTTAGTTAAAGTATTCAACTTGATAGGCAAGGGCTACAAACAGCTTACACACACGGTAAGGACTCTAGATTTAATTTTGATATTTACGTCTCATATAGTCGTCCCCGGATCGGCTATGTCCTCCGTTTTATGACTGGATAATTTTACAACATTTTGACAACAATTGTTTTTGAAAACGCCGGGTAATGGCAAAATTGGCCAATCGTACAAGATGTAATAAGCTGAATAGTTGTTGTCAATCAGTGAGGTGGGTACCATTAAAATATCTTTTAACAAACATATTACTTTGATACCTCACATGAAAAAAAGGAAATCTATTCTTTTCCTCCTCTCGGTGTAAATTCGAAAATATCCGTTTTAACCTCTGCATCTCATTTCTCATAGATCATATGTCAGCCTACCGTTGACCGTGGACTTGTAAGAATAATATTGTCTTACCTGATGAATAGCACTCCATCTTTCAGTGCTACTACTCCTCTCTCAGTAGAGTAGTGTAGCACTGCCAGAATTCTGGCACCCCTGACTCCCATCTACTCAGAAGAAAGCTGTGATTATTAACTTTCCCCTTTCAAAAAACCTGACAAACCCCATTCCGCTTCCTTCACTGAAAAGACAAAACTTCCTGAAGGTGATAACATCCCTGACATAAGAAACAAATAAAAATTCCAGCATAAATGGTTATTCCCCATACTCCCTTTCCCAATGAAATCACATAATGATGCGGTTACCAGTTGATGTCTCCGCCAGCACAACAATATGTTAACTAATGTTACAGCCCAAAATAGCCTTACACATTAACTAAGTTGAAACACAAAAAATAATGCTCTATGGTCTCCATTCTTACATTAACGACCTTAACCTATAGGGTATTTCACGTGCAGATGGCACAGATTATTGTGCTTTCCAATCTCCTTATTTTCTACCATTCTTTTCTTAGTGATCAGTGCCAGTACTTGCGGTAGTGAATCCAGAAGGCTCGGCATGGTCGTAGGCATCTAGCACGAACTGTAGATCTTATCAGCAACTATAACTTGACATTTACTACTTACATCATCACAGTCACCTGATACAGATACCACGTGATAAACTTATTCATACTCACCCTTTCAGCTACACAGTCTCGGTAGCATCACCCACTGCCTTGTTCTATACTCTGGCATCTTCCCCGTACATTTCCCTACCATTTCCCGGAATTTGGTGTTCACCCTCTGTATGCGCTGCCATTCTGCTTTTGGAGTCATTCTGAAGTTACATAGGGCTCTCTGTTACTTCAGATTTTTAGTTTGACTACATCAAATGGCGAAGATATCTTCTTTCCAGCCGGCCGCGGTGATCTCGCGGTTCTAGGCGCGCAGTCCGGAACCGTGGGACTGCTACGGTCGCAGGTTCGAATCCTGCCTCGGGCATGGATGTGTGTGATGTCCTTAGGTTAGTTAGGTTTAAGTAGTTCTAAGTTCTAGGGGACTGATAACCACAGCAGTTGAGTCCCATAGTGCTCAGAGCCATTCGAACCATTCATTCTTCTTTCCATCACTGTCTTGTATGGTGACTGTGACTGCTGTGTATGTATGCGAACTGAGTTGCTGACCCTTCTCTCACAGCTCCAGGCAGTGTTGGCTTTCATCACACAGCTTGAGGCTGCTGCCAAGGGGCGTCACTATGGGGGACTGGATGCGGGGCTGCAACCGGCCATCATGGACGTCGCACGTGTCCCCCGATTCGTCCACTGCTGTGGCCGCCCCGCGTACTGCCTGCACTGAAGTTGACCCCTCATCTGTGGTCGAATGGGAGATCATTCCAAAGTCTGGCAGGCAGTGGGAGACGTTCTGAGGGGCCAATTGTAAGGCCTCCACGGTTTGTTTGACAAACAGGTTTCGGGCGTTATCTGTGGCTGACGAAGTCTCTAACCTTGATGCAGTCGTCCACCCTGCTCCAGAAGAAGCTTCTCAGCCTGAAAGGACTGGGCATTCACAGAGGATGAGTTTTCTGGTAGTTGGGAGCTCCAACGGTAGGTGCATAATGGGGCCTCTTAGCAACATGGCTGCCAAGGAGAGGAAGGAAGCCCATGTGCACTCTGCGTGTACACTAGGGGGAATCATTCAGGATGTGGAAAGGGTGCTTCAGATGCCATGAACAGTACAGGGTGCAGCCAACTGCAGGTAGTGGTTAATGTCAGTACCAATGACATGTGTCGCTTTGGATCGGAGGAGATTCTCTCTTCTATTTGCCCTGGATTGTTTATTGCTAAGACGTCAAGTATGCTTTCGCAACCATTTACGCTTCGAATGAGCTCATGAACTAATCGTGCAAAATAATTTTCTGAGAAAACATGCGGTATAATTTCAGATGACGTTTAATGCCTGCCGCCAGCTTTAAACGTATAATTTTTCCAGCATATCGAGGGTTCATGGAAGTCACCACTGACTAAAATTGTATGAGTAAGGTGAGACTCAGGTTTTCTTTGAACTGTTCAGCAACTGTATCTTCTGAATCGGTGGATCGGTAAAATGGTAAAATTAGTAGTTTAGTCCGATTGTCAATTATAACCTCTACCCATACTATTTTGGAGGAACTATCCACTTCAGTTTCAGTACAAGGTAAACTACTTCCGACAGCAATAAATACTCCACCACCAACTCAATTTAACCTATCCTTTCTCAACACCGTTAGAGAGTTTGAAAAAAATTCTTCTGAATTTATTTTAGGCTTTAGCCAGCTTTCTGTACCAATAGCTCTGGTTCTACCCCAACACAGCTACGACAGTTTACAATTACAATACCGATCGTTTCTACTACTATCTTACTCTCTTTTACATTTCGCCTTTTAGACGGACGCCCTTTCTGTGGTTTCGTGAGACCCCCTCACCTAAGAAACACCCAGTCCTTTCCACACAGCCCCCTCTACCCGTGTAGCCGCTTCTTGTGCACAATGGACTCTTGACATGTTAAGCAGAAGCCGGAAACCCGCCACCCGATGGCGCAAGTCAAAGAATATTCAGCCTAAAACGTCACAGAACCGTCTGAGCCTCTGTTTCAGACCCTCCACTCGGCTTTGCACCAAAGGACCACAGTCGGTTCTGTCGACAATGCTGCCAATGTTGAGCTCTACCTTAATCTCGCAAGCAAGACCAGCAGTCTTTACGATTTCTGCTAGCCACATGAAACCAGAGAGAATCTCCTCTGATACAAAGCAACACTTGTTATTGGTACCGACATGGGCGACCACCTGCAGTTGGCTGCACCCTGTACTCTTCATGGCATCTGGAAGCACCCTTTCCACATCTGGAATGACTCCCCCCAGTATGCACACGGATTGCACACTGGCTTCCTTCCCCTCCTTGACAGCCATGTTCCTAAGGGGCCCCATTACATGCCTACTGTTGGAGCTCCCAACTAGCAGTAGACCCACCTTCTGTGAATGCCCAGACCTTACGGGCCGAGAAGCTTCCTTTGGAACAGGGTGGACTACTGCATCCAGCTTAGAGACTTCCTCTACCACAGATAACGCCTGAAACCTGTTCGTTAAATGAACCACAGAGGACCTACGATCGGCCCCTCAGAATGCTGTTTACTGCCTGCCACACTTTGAAATGATCTCCCACTCGACCTCGGGTAAGGGGTCAACCTCACTGCAGGCTGAACCCGGGCAGTGGACCAATCAATGGACACGTGTGATGTGCTCGACGTAGCTCCCATCCCTGTGACCGACCCCCACAGTGATGTCCTTCGGCAGCAGCCTCAATCTGTGTGAAGGAAGCCAATACTGTCTGGAGCTGTGAGTGGCAGGTCAACAACTCAGCTCGCATCTGTACACGTTAATCACTCTTCGTATCCTTTTATGGAGCCGCTCCTGGTGTACTCGCCTTATTAGCTGCAGGAACTCGTGGTGGTCTCTCACTGACGGTCTAACCGACACTGAGCTGTTCTAACCAAACAAACAAAAGCCTGTACGATACGAGGGTTGACACAAGGGTCAATAACAAGGGCGGTACTGTGCATTACACTGTTATTAAAATAAAAGGTTGTGCATAGTACGCACTCAAACACGCAATAAATTACAAATGAACTAGTAGCTACACAGATAACTGAAATAAGTCGATCCTGTTTGAAGCTCTTATTACAAATATGCAATAAATAACGGTGTACTGTCCGTATTAGCAGCAGGAACTCGCGGTGCTCTGTCACTGATGGTGTAGCCGATACTCTTGTCAGTCTCCAACAAACCTGTTAACCTCAATACCCACGTCATGTGTCTGCTTGAAGAACTCTTCAATGACAGCAACTAGTTTTATGCTAAGTGGTGATTATTGCCTTGACCTTATTGCCATACATATAGCGCCTAAAATATGCAACCATTTACATCACGCTCAGCATCTCCATTGTGGAATAATTCTACTCAGATTGGTTTCACTGCCTTGAGATCTAAGCCACAGCGTGTTCCTCACCGTATATTACTTGACTGAAAATGTAACCCAGTATATGGTTGAAAGCGTCACATCATACTAAGTCCTTTTGACAGTCCAGAAAGGTGGACACTGGAGTTGACATCAAAACCTTTATCAGATTTTCAAGTGGTGCTTTAAACTTGACTGTCAACAGGAATTCTATACTTTCCTTCAGTAACCGAGTAAGCAGCCATGCGATACCTGTAAACGTCCTCCACGAATTTTTTTGTAGTAGTCGTCCAACTCCAAGACTGGCTCCAGGTTCTTACCCATCTGGGGAGTCGTAAAAACTCTCAGTACTTGTCTAGGGCCCGTCTATATCTCCTCTTGATTAATAACGTCTCCTGAATAACTCACTTCTTCCCGGGCAAAATGACATGTCTCCATACTTAACGCAAGGTATGAGGAATATAACCTGTTAAAAACTTCCCTTAATCACTATATATATTCTTCCATATCCCTTGGAAACACCTCACTATACATTATTGTAGTTTCAAACACACTATATTCCGTCCAACAAAAATGTGGCTGGTACATTTTTCAAGCCAAACGGCATACATTGTTAGCCCTAAGGGCACCGAAAATGCAATCTTTGAGCGATCATCCGAAACAGCCTCCAATTGAAGGTACCCCTCGTTAAATCTATAATAATGAAGTACTGGTACTGCCCCAAGTTATTAAAGGTTTTCATAATGTTCGGCAATGGGTATGCATCTGTTAATGGTTTACTATTTAAATACTGATAGTGGGAAGAAAATCTATACTTCCTTGTTCCATCCGCTGACTTTTTGGTACAGCAACGACAGCTGCTCCCCAGGGTCTAGTGCTCTCCTCTATTGTGCTGTCGGTCTTTCTTCGTTGGTAAAGTCCTCCATAATTGGCGATAAATGCAGAGATTTGCGATACGGTTTATGTTATACAGGTGTCGGAATTATGTGCTGTGTTATGGGGGGTTGCTTGTAATGGTCCCTGAGGAACAGGTCTTCGAATTCCAGTAATAATTCCTCCACTGCTACCCTCTCCATTGCCATCAAATGATCTACCTTCGCACGCAAACCAGCTGTATTCGCGGTTTATTTATGATTATGGCTCACACATGACTTTTTCCGATAATCTTCGTTTAGAAGCTCCTCCGTATAAAACATTTCATTGCATCCAAAACATCGTTCTCTTCTAGTGGCTCTATCACACTTAACATGTAAATTGGCAGTTCTGCCGGACACTCACCTGAAGTAACATCCCGGTGCCTTGGTGCACCGTGTCAGCAGATTAATCGTTACTGATTTCGTCTACAGTTTAACTGGTTTATCTCTCTTGATAGTAGAATCTTGCGACAGCATTTCATTGGCGACAGATTCTCCGATCAGGACTATTGTCCTCGTGTGTTTGACCATACGTCACCAAAGATTAATTGTGGCGCGATGCTTGAACAGGAAGTCTAGCCCTAGTATCGCGCAGTAACCTTCACCTACAGGAAGTATCACTTCTACATACCCCTGAAATTGTTCCATCCCAACACGGAAACTCAATAACGCTGAATGAAGTGACTCTACATCGCTGTCCCCAAGCCCACAACCTATAGCGTGGTGGGCGTAACTGTTTTCTACTTACAAGGTCCAAACTGGTCACTGAAACATGTGCCCCTGTGTCTAACAAAAACCTGTAGTTCTTACCCCTTACAACTACTCTTACACCACGCTCCGCCTCTGCATAAGTCTTTGTAACACTGAAATGTACTGGGAACGTTGCCCAATAGACTTGAACAGTTTACGTCTGTAGAGAATATCCTTGGCCTATTGCACACTTCTGTCACTATATCTATTTCCTCCGGGACCGTAGCTATTATGATGTCAGAATTTAGGTCTTTCAGGGTATCTGCCCTATCCTTCCTAGACATATCGTGTGACAGGTCCCTCAGGAAGGTGCCTGTTGTTCTATTTTTAACATCCTGGAGGATAATCTTGTTCGCCTCATTACTCTCCGTCAGTTCATAAACAAGGACATTAATTTTCCGTATCATATCAATCAAACTTTCCACAGATCATTCTATTTCTGTGATGTCACAGTCAATTGCTCACAGAAACATTTGCACCATGCCGCATCTTATAGCGTTGCAGTAGATCTTTCATTAATTGCTCAGATGTCAGTGTGATCTTCAGATCTTCATCATATTTACCACACGCTTTCACTTCCCCTGTCAACAATAACTTAGCCATTTTCAGTAGTTGGTCATCGGTCTGGAGCTCAATCCTCGTCGCTACTACTAGATCGTCAAAGAAAGACAACACTTCCTCAGCTGATTTGCCAGAAAAGGGGTAATCAACCGCGAGGCGGCTGAATCCAACAGCGGAATGTCCAAACTTGATGATGCCCTATCCTCCCTCATAAGCACCATTTGCCTATGCATCTTTGCACTGCTACCGACAACTGCGTACTTGATTTAATAGTGACCAAATCGCATCCTGTCAAGAAAATTCTGCATCTCGGACTCTCCCATTGTGCAGCTTCATCCACTAACCCACAATGCACAATCAAGTATAACTAAGAACAGGAACATCATTACAAAATAACGGTCCAAACGTTTTCAACAACAGAACCCTCACTCGAACCTCAAATCGTCTACCCCCTTGACTTTGTGCACTGCCCAACAGTATATACAATATATTCATAACGATGATGTACGTTACACTTCACTGAAACTCATAACGTGATGCATTTTAACCTATCAGGTTTCACTATGTGCACCTTACTGGCTGAAAATTGTGTTCCATACAATTTCCATGAAATTGTGACAAATCAGTCAGTTCTTCCGGCTTTACGAATGTTGTTTTGAGATCTCATTGACAGTCTCGCAGTGTACCCATCTTCCCAGCAAAGGAAAGCAGGAGAACAGAAACAAAGCAGATGGTCACTTCCAAGCTATGGACTGGATATGACCTACGTCATTGAAAGCAGCGGTTTGGTAAAACAGGCACCGACTCAGCCAGTATATATACTTCTTTTCAGTCAATGTTATTCCAGTCTGGCAGCCACAATATATGAGCGGAGGTCTACACTGGTCAGTGAGGCAACATTATCCTATGAGCAGCCACAGTATGTGGGGCTACTGCGAGGTCTAAGTCCAATGCTTTGCACTTAGCACCTTCCAGCCAGTGGGCCAACTCCAGGCTCACTTCAGATACAAGCTACAGCCAGTCCTCTGCCCTGGAGGACAGCTGTTTGAGACCAGGTCAGTGAGTCACTCAACCCTGTACCCCTGTGCAGGCAAAACAATGCTGCACCACTGCGCTACTGCAGTGGGGGAAAGACGCTACAAAGAGGAATATCCTCGACTATAAGGACTTCAGTGGAATTCTGAGCCTCCCGTGTGCAACTTGGCATGTCCTGCGGAGCTGTGCACAGATAGCTGCACATACTCGACACGTCAGTATTCCTGCCAAGCCGATGGCACAGCACAGCTGTGGTTGCGACAAGATGTTGGGTCCAGCTGCAGACGTCCATCTCGGCGGTGCCTAATTCAACCATGCCCACCTCTGTCACCAAAACTGTAGAGACCCATGGTGAATGAGCTCTACAGTGTCAGGGTTGAGAGGATGACGGGAATTGTTGTCAGGCTAATAAACAATGGTTGCTTAGAGAAACATCATTGTTAGTCATGCATTTTATACAAATAGAAACTGTGCCGCTTGTAGCGACACTCTGCAGGGGTAACGCCCTCCTGGACGTGTGCTGTAGGCAGCGAAGGCTTGGTTGATTGGTTGACTCTAGGGAGAGGAACAAACAGCGAGGTCGTAGGTCCCATCGGATAAGTGAAGGATGAGGAAGGAACTATCCTGGCATTTGCGTGAAGCGATTTAGGGAAATCATGAAAAACCTAAATCTGGATGGCTGGAAGCGAGTTTGAACCGTCTTCCTCCCGAACGCAGTTAGCGGAAAGGCGCTGATACAGCTGGTGGTGCAGGGTACAGGGGCCTGCTGTGATGTCAGAAATGCTGACATGTGGAGTATGTGGCAGCACAGGTCTGCAGGTCAGGGCACTACGTTTGAGGCGCAGAATCCACTGAAGTTCTTGTGCATGAGGACAACCCACACTGTAGCGTCTCCCCCTCCCGTCCAGTAACGCAGGCTTGCAGCATTATTATGCCAACAACGGTGAAAGGGGTTGAGTGGCTTCATTGACCTGGTCCCAAACAGTTGTTCTCCAGCGCAGATGACTGATTGTAGCTGAAGTGGAGGTGGCCGACTGATTGGATGGTGCTGTCCAAAACATTGGTCTTAGAGCAAGCAGTGGCCAACAGTTAGTGGACGCCAAATCTTGTGGTGGCTGCTCGTAGGACCATGTTACACCACTGACTAGTGTAGTCCTCGCCTCGTAGATGGTGGCCGCCAGACCGAAATAACTTCGACTGAAAACGACGAGTATCTATACTGGTTACTTGTTTTACCAAAGCACCGCTTTCAGTGCCGTAACAAGCACATGGATTGGATGTGTAGCAAACGGCCTACCAACGCAGCAGTCAGTCTGCTTGTCTGCTGCGTCATTACTCCGGTGCTGGTCCCTTGCCTGTTTCACAATGCGGTAATCGGCCAGTGACGTTGCTGCATCTGCATAATGGCGTTTGGTCGGTTCTGATCTCGCCTGATCGCATGGCATTTTACGAGAACCGGCAGAATTGCTATTTTACTGAGAGGGGCTGGGAAATAGTGGCGGCGCTACAGAGTGTTGATATTGTTAGTCACGACGGTGTGTGCAGAATCTATTTGAAGATTCAATGTCTGTCCAATTATCTTAGCACTGATTTGATGTCATGCTACATTCAAGTTCACCAAATGATGTACACAAGCCAGAGTTTCATCAGTGGTTTGTCAACGGCCAACCAGAGCCGTCAGTCACCTCTTCAACGACTTTTAATGCAAAGATTATAGAGCAAAGTATCTGTATGCTTGCTGGATCACTTGATGGGTATCGGTATAACATTTGCTAATTTTGGGGCAGAACTTGACCGCTCACAGTTATTCGATAATTTACTCCAACGCGCTTTGAGACAAGTTTCACAAACTGGACGTACCGACAAAAAAATGGTTCAAATGGCTCTGAGCACTATGGGACTTAACTTCTAAGGTCATCAGTCCCCTAGAACTTAGAACTACTAAAACCTAACTAACCTAAAGACATCACACACAACTGGTTCTGACCGGATAACTTATTCAAGAATTTATGAAAGCCGGTATTTTTTGTCTGTAAGGAAAGGCACGTACGGTCAGCTTCTAAGTAATGATGTAATTTCCTTCCATAGTACCAACTATACACTCCACGCTGTCTTAATGGTGTAACAGTAATCACAGCAAAAATCTACCGTACTAGTGCGAGCCCCTTGTGTCTCTTAGAGAACGCGGGATCTATTAAAATAAGTGCACGTTCATTAGCGCCCAGATATATATCAAAATTTTTCTTGGCATTTGATATTTCCCATTCGCATAAATATCGCAAAGTATGAAATCATTTAGGGCGGCTTTATCGGTACATTCTTCAAACGACCTTCACTCACACCCACGAATAATTAAAAACGTATTTAAAAATGTACTACGCTTGCAAAAATTGTAAATAGTAATCCATTTCATCATTTTAATGTTTCCTCTCTTCCCTAATTGCGTCGAAGACGGTTATGCAGAAGGTGCATTACGTTTTGGCATTTGACAACATTTAAATACTACTTTTCAGCATCACAAATTCAGGCACTTATCATAAATTTCCGCCACCTGAGACCTCCAAACAGTTAGTTAAGCCCTCCCACGCTTCCGTGTCGTCGTCAAAGCGTCAAAGCGATGCGTTTTGTGCCAGGTTTTCGTCGTTGGAAACATGCTAATCTCTGGGAGCAAGATCCAGACTGTATGGCACATGACGAAGCACCTCCCACGTGAAAGCATCGAGTACTTCTCGAGTGCGATTTTCCATGTTGATTAAGTGTTGTTGTGCAAGAACAAAATTACTTTTGAGCTCAACTTTCCTCTGCGCATAATCTAAATTGCTCTTCTCAAATTTTCCGAAGTTTGACAATATGTCCTCTTCTGGAGTATTGCTGTGCGGTGTGGGATCCACATCAGAGAGGATCGACGGAGGACATCGAAAAGTTCAAAGAACGGCAGGTCGTTATGTTCCAACGCGAAATAGGGGACAGAGCACCACGAACATGAGACGTAAACTGGGGTGTCAATTATTAAAATAACTGCGTTTTTCGTTGCAGTAGGAACTTGTCATGAAGTTTCAGTCACCAACTTTTTCCTCAGAGGGTGAACATATTTTGTTGGCGCCCACCTACAAGCAATTTTTTTGTTGTTTGTTTTTTTTTGGGGGGGGGGGGAATTTGTGAGCTCCCACTCCATAGACTGCATTTTATTTTAGTATTTCATACGTCTAATCTTAGTCTCGTCTCCAGTTACGATTCCATCAAGTAATAAGTCACCATGTTTCTTGTAAGAATCCAGAAATGTCAATGAAGCAGCCATACGCTGGTTTTTGTGGTTTTCTATCAAGATTTTTGGTACCCACCTTGCACAACATTTTTGATAGCTTAGAGTACTTGACTCATGTAATGTATCACAAAATCAATCATCGAACTGTGTGATTGGTATAGGCCAGTCGGTGACATATCACCAACTAAGAGAGTAGTTTATGTAAAACGAAAATAACACACAGTGTAAATGATCTTTACTAGCTGGCGCTGCAATCGACGAAAAGTCCAAGATCTGCTGTTAGAAAAAATGGTTCAAAAGGCTCTGAGCACTATGCGACTTAACTTCTGAGGTCATCAGTCGCCTACAACTTAGAACTAACTAAACCTAACTAACCTAAGGACAGCACACACATCCATGCCCGAGGCAGGATTCGAACCTGCGACCGTATCGGTCGCCCGGTTCCAGACTGTAGCGCCTGGAACCACACGACCACTCCGGCCGGCTCTGCTGTCAGGAAATCACCAAATCCAAGATGGTACTGGAGGAGCATTTAAAAATACAAAATGTAGAAACTAAATCGACATTAACTTTGTGTTGCTGAAGGAGTTTAGGCTGAACCTGTGTTCAGTGTATGCCGCCTTTAGAATCTGAAGATGGTCATTGTATAGCCGAAACCGGTTATGACTTTCTCATAAGAATGTGGTTGCATCTATAAGTAAACAAAAACAATTAGAGAATAATCAATCACTCACTCCATTGACAAAATGTCGTTTTTTTCCAAAGGAGTTTAGTCTGTTTTTGTACACATTTTCGGTACTTGACGAGCATCGTGTGTTTTGTAGAACATTTGAGATGTGGAACTATATAATTTGAGGGTCCGTTGTGTCTTTTATCGACTGTAGGCAGAAAAACTAAATGTCAGCTGCCAATTTGGCAGGTTTTGTTTTAGCCACAAAATCTTTACATGTGGAAATAGCGCTGGGGTACTTAACATTACGAGTCTACAGTCACATTTCAGGTTAAGTTTTCGTGTGTGTATGTGTGTGTGTGTGGAAGCAATATTTTGACACTCGATATAAACACTGCATTTTTGTATTGCTGGCATACTTTTGTAGACATTTTACATGAGGAATTAACTTTCTGATCCTTAACAATCATCATAACACAGTGTAGATGTGGAAGTGTTTAATCTGAGGCTCCGTTTTGCTGTAACCCAAATGCAGGCATAAAAAATAAATGTTGGCTGCCTGTTTACCATGTTTGTTATTAGCCACATGTGTTTTGTAACTATTTAGACATGGAAACAGCATTAGGGCATTTAATTTGAGAGTGCACAGTCATGTTTTCGGCATTCATTTTGTCAGATGTGTGTGTGTGTGAGTATGTGTGTGTGTGTGTTTTCTGAGGTGAAGCTTATTAGTTTAGACGTTTAAATACTGCGCGCTACACCTTTTACAAATATTTTTATAAATTCTTTTAAACATAACGAGTTCAAAAATGGTTCAAATGGCTCTGAGCACTATGGGACTTAACAGCTATGGTCATCAGTCCCCTAGAACTTAGAACTACTTAAACCTAACTAACCTAAGGACATCACACACAACACCCAGCCATCACGAGGCAGAGAAAATCCCTGACCCCGCCGGGAATCGAACCCGGGAACCCGGGCGTGGGACGCGAGAACGCTACCGCACGACCACGGGATGCGGGCAAACATAACGAGTACTTTTGGTCATAGACTAGATAACGGCTCTAGGGCTACACTGCAGTTGGCTGTTTCATTTAATGGCCGCTGACATTCTATGTTGTGATTGGACGTTCTGTTTTAATGGCATGTTAAATAATAGGCTCTGATTGGTGGAAAGGGGTGGGGAGTAATGGGTGGAGGACTGCGGAGGGAAGAGGGTAAAAAACACAAGTGAACTAATTCCGCCATCTTGAATTTTTAAATTTCCTGATACCACCATCTTGCATTTTTTTATTTTTCCGAACGTCGCCGTCTTGTATTTTTAAATTTTCTGCTACGGCCATCTTATACTTTTCGGCGAGTGCAACGCTAAGTTACATAGTCGGTGTAGGTATACTACATAGGAGTAGTCAGTTTTCCTGACTGTGATGCTGTATCTTCCGTCATTTCACAGTCATTGAGTGTAATATAGATTCCTATTCTGATGCGGCTGACATAGCCACATGGTTGCGTCAACTATGTACAACAAGAACCATCCAAATATTCGTTGTGGAAACTTAGCGGCATTCTATGTAGGGCTAATGTATGCCATGTTTTGTCCAGTGTTTTCACTGCCACGCTCGGTCGCGTCTCGGCTGTGTTAGTGTCAGCATAAACGACACGAGACAAGTAGTCCAGACTGACACGCGACACTGCCGATCACTTACTCCTGGATGGATGCGAGCGCAGACACACACCTGGTACGTAAATGGCGGCAATCTCTGCGTCCACCATCGTACGTCTTCTGTGATAGAGTTATAAGCCAATGGAAGGAGAAAATTTCTTGTTGTCAAAACCTCGGTCATAGAAACGTACAGCGGTTTTATGACCTAGCTGCTCCAAAAAACTCCATAGACCATATACTGCTGCCGTTGTTGCTGAAGTTCGTCACTTCCGTACGTTACTACTGGTTATAGACACTGGCAGCGCCTTGGTAAATATAGTTAAGTAAGTTTGTATGATGATTAGAATTACTTTAATCGCTGTAACATTATTTCATTAGTGATGTGAGTTTAAGTACAATCAGTTCTCCAGAGATGTTTATTAACAGTCTTCCAACCGTTTTTGTCTTAATTTTTTCTTAACTTCAAACTCCTTTTTTACTCGCCATGTACAATACAAATCTCGTGAATTAGTTTTATTATATTCTTCATAACTCAACACTCACAGTATATAACAAAACCTTCTACCATTATCAAATGTAATAGTTTAAGCACGGTTAACAGATAGCACAAACTTCGCAGTTCGGCAGATGTACGTAGATCGACTGCTTTACATTCTCAAAACCTTTCATGCCCATAAATCATTTCTGTTTTCTTTAACAATGTGCAGTAATTAAGTATCAGCGACGTAGATGAGTCCAGCAGCGTCTTCTTCTGTGGTCTGGCCGCAGCTGGTACGTTTCAGCGACCGGTGCTGATCGCGAAGGAGGTATACGGCGCTTGCCTCCTCGAGTCTTGCTCGCGACACGCAACAAGAAAAACAAACAGAATTGTTTTGTATCATTTTCTACTTTGACCCTAATACATAAAAGCCATTTCTTAAAAATAACCAAAATCACATCACTCAGCTTAATTAAATTTTTTGTAATATTTTGCTTTAAAATTTTCGTATATTTATATTATATGTTCTGTATGTGAAAAGTAAAGTGTACTATACTGGAGATTGAAGTTCTTTGCATTTCATGTGAGTTATGTCTGTAAAATATTATCTAAATTGTTTATTATGTTAAATAATTTTCTGATGACATTTGTATTTAAAAATAATTGAGCGTATAAACCATTCATGTTGATGTAAATTTCGCAATTGTAAGAAATGGTCACGCTTAGGAACAATGTAAGAAATAGGTGTTATGTAAAAGCCAGTTTGCTTTTGTTTGAAACGAAAGTGGCTCTGAATAGTGGAAACCGAGACAAGGGTGAATTGGCGCGTTACCTTTGAGCAAGCGCGTGAAGTAAGTCAAACAGTCTGTAGGCAGCAGTGATTGAGGCAACACCTTTGTGAAGCACGAGAAGCTTTGCCTGCAAATTTGCACAAAAATGCCTTGGATGAAGACTGCAAACGACTTACGGCATAGCTGCGAGTTGTTAGGTTACTGTACGTAAAATTGAACTACGCCAAGAAGAGAAATTGAGCCCATACAACAAGATATTTGCAGGCCGCACTATGTGAGTGTAGCCGCTATAATTGTTCGCCACACACAAGTCCACAACCACCAGATAACATTTATTTGTATTTTACTTTTGAGCAGCGTGAACCATTAATTTAAACTGTGTTTTAATAATCATTATTGAACTTTGAAGAAACTGGTTCACCCTGTTATTTCATCCTAATCGTACACCTATATAAGGTTCCTTCCTGGTGTTTTATTAATCCGAGTATTCTGTTTTACCGACATATGAAGTGTCAACTTAATATAAAGAGGCACCATTTAAATTATTATTGTGTAAATAACGAGAAAGTTTTCACAACTATTGCAAAGTGTCATAGTAAAAGTTTGCTTACGTAAAATTTAGTCAGAGTGAAGCCAAGTTACTAGAACCTGTTAAATGACTGTACAGAGTTAGCTCAAAGAATAATAGCTTTTGAAAGTAAATTCCAGTAAGAAACAGGTTTACCTGAAGTAAAATGTTCAGTATAGAAAGTGTGTGCTTTAGTATCTAAGTAGTTTAGTAATAGAGTCTTGAT
The DNA here is from genome assembly GCF_023898315.1 of Schistocerca nitens. NCBI lineage: Eukaryota > Metazoa > Arthropoda > Insecta > Orthoptera > Acrididae > Schistocerca > Schistocerca nitens. Next base: position 238,099,305 of record NC_064614.1, on the reverse strand, counting down.
TATGGAAAGTGCTTTTCTAAAGGTCCACCTGGCCCAATTTTTTTAGCTTCCTTGAAGATATCTACTGAGCTTTTTCTCTTTAAAAAAAAGGATTGTATAGAGGTATAGTCCAACATTGTTTACGTGGAGTAATATTTACTTGAAGAAGCAACTTAAATAGTAGCAAGAAAATAGGCAAAATTCATACTTACGCTTTTCCAATACTTCACTGTTTCATGGCCTAGATAGGCTGACGACCGTTATTACATATTTTAAACCACTAAATGAACATGGAACTGAGTTGTCCTAACTTCAGTATAATATTATTCATAGTGCGTTTCTTTCTAACCGCTGGGTAAGTTCATAGGAAAAGAATTGAATAGTCTGATTTACTTATCCATTAGACACAACACTCGGTCAAATCCTGAAAAAAGGGTAACTCTATTGGTTAGCTTTTCCTATTGACACGACTATCCTTCCACAGTGTACTTTATTTGCAAACTAAATTAAATTTAGTAAGGGGGTTGTACGTGGCAACATAGAGACAGGGTTTTCTGTTATGTAGGTAAAAGTATACTGTATTACAGTAGTAGTGGTGAGGTTATACAGGGTGTCCCAAAAGTCTTTCCCTGATTACATAAATTGATAACTCAGGCTATAAGTAAGATACAAATATGAAACTGGTGTCTAATTGTTTACAAACTGTCAAAGTTTATTTTACACATCAGTAAACTTCCACCTGAGCACCCTTGGTAGCACGTAGCACATCTAGGCGATATTCAATTTCCGTCCACAGATTAGCCAACATCACTGAAGGGATCGATTCAACGACTGTGGTTATCCGTTACCGCATGGTTTCAAGATCTGCTACGCGTGTTCGGTAGACCTCGTCCTTGACATAACCCCATAAAAAGAAGTCTACTGGGGTTATGTCAGGAAAGCGTGGAGGCCAAACCGTTGGCTCATCACGACCATTCCATCGCCCAGGAAAGGTCATATCGAGATAGGCACGGACGTCCAAACCCCAATGAGGCGTTGCACCGTCTTGCTGAAACAAGACATCGGGGTGATACTGAAGCAGCTGAGGAACAGCATACAGTTGCCACATGTCCAGATACACTGCAGATGTGATGGTAGCCTCAGCGAAGAAGAATGACCCGATAATTCGATCGTGCAATAGGGCGCACCAAACATTCACCTTTGGACTGCCTCTGGTGCACTCCATGACCTCGCCAGGGGGTTGTGAACCTCAAATGCGCACATTACTCCACTGACAAAAAAGGTCGCTTCGTCGGAAAAGGCAATTCGTCTGAGATAACCATCATCGTCCTCATTACGTGATAGCATTTCGACCGCAAAGTCGTATCGACATGTACTGTCACTGGGCAACAAGGCCTGGACGATTTGCACTTTGTATGCACGAAACAATAAACGTTTGTGTAAAATGTCATGGACAGAGCTTTTTGGCATCTGTAATTCACGTGAGGACCTGCACACCGATTTCTTCGGACTTCGCAGAAAAGACTTCCTTACAGCTTCCACCCTGTCTGCTGAGGTTCTTGGTCGACCAGAACTCGGAAGGTCAGCAACCGATCCCGTGTTCTCGAACTTCTCATACCAGGCTTTAATGCTCTTGACATCAAGTGGATTCCTTCCAAATGCTGTCTGGAAGTGTCTCTGCACTGTGGTTGGTGATCGTGTCTCATGGTACCACATCACACACTGTGCCTTCTCCTGATTGGTTAACATGGCTTCTTGGACACTGAACCTCATCCACTACTTACGTACTGCGAACCTAAAACAGAAAAAAACTGTGATAGTTGCAAACAATTCGACACAATCTTCATATTTGTATCTTACTTCTAGCCTGAGTTATCAATTTATGTAATCAGGGAAAGTCTTTTCGGACACCCTGTACTTTGACTTCTACGCATGTGATTCGCTCTCTCGGCTCTCTGATACAGTTGCGTCATACCTTTAACTTGACAATATTTTTTTTTCCGGTTATCAATCTTCTATGTGATTTGATGCGACCCGCCACGAATTCCTGTGCCAAACTTTTCATACGACAGTAACACGTCCTCAATTATTTTCTGGAAGCTTCTACCCTCAACAGCTCCCTGTAATACCACGGAAGTCTGACCTCGATGTCTTAACAAATATCCTATCATCCTGTCCCTTCTTCTTGTCAGTGTTTTCCATATATTCCTTTCCTCGCCGATTTTGTGGACAACCTACTCATTCCATACCTTACCAGTCAACCTAATTTTCAGCACTCTTTTATCTCAAATGTTTCGATTCTCTTCTGTTCGGCTATCCCACAGTTCTTGTGCCACTATCATACAACGCTGTACTCCAAACGCATATTCTCAGAAATTTCTTCCTCAAATTAAGGGCTATGTTTGACACTAGTAGACTTCTCTTGATCAGGAATGCACTATTTGCCAGAGCTATTTTGTATCCTTCTTGCTCCGTCCATCATGAGGTATTTTCTCCCTCGGTAGCAAGTTTCCTTAACTTCATCTACTTCATGATCACCAATTCTCATGTTAAGTTAAATAAATGTTAGTAGAACAGCCTTCCCTCTGCTCCTTGATAGATACTCGTTCATTTCACAGTCAACAGACGAAGGTTGAATAAGTGAGGCACATTAAAATCTCAATGACACAGGACCACAGCACTCTGTTAGAGGAGTCAAAACAAAATGGCATAGCCCTTGATATAATGAGTACGTACGAAATAGTCATAAGGTTTTGGTTATCATGTCAAAAACTTGAAAGATAAGTAATTAATTTTTTGTTTCTTAAGAGATAGCCCTCAGACATCTTCACTGCGCACTGCCATAACATGCCGCTAGGCTCATTGCCATAACATGCCGCTATAGGAAGCAAAACAAAAGGCCCAAACCAGTTGGAAAGTCGAGAACGGATTCACCATTTTGATGGTTAAAAGTTTATCGCTCCCCTTCGTGCATATTCCATTTTATCAGTAGGTGCACTGTTTTGTTTTTTCTCCACTTGTGAGGTACTACGGCGTTGTGGCATGGGTATTTCAATATGACCAACATTGCAGGCGTGTATCTACAAACAAAGGAAAAGAATCACCTACGATAACTTTTTTTTTTCAAGATGCTAATTAAAACGTTATGAGAACTCTTTGTAACTGTCTCTCTCATCACATATGTGGCATGGTAAGGACTCATAGAAAAGTTGTTTAAGGAACGTAATGGAGCATACTGAGCTTACCGTGCGTGAAACGATGATTAATTATACTCTTATAATCGATTTATCTCTTTAAAAAATAGCTGAAGACTACATTCATAATAAAGGACCTTTTCTTCTCCGTGTATGTCTTACCAAAGTTAGAAATTATGATTATGACCAAACACGGCAGGAAAAGTACCCAGTTGCTGCAAACATCTGACAACAACTGGTGTTCCTATATTTCTCTTTGGAAATAATTCACGTGCACAAATTCTGTTCCAGCGCATCGTTAAGCGCCGGCATGTTGGTCAAGAACGTTAGAGCAGAAAGGGCTGTGAGACGACGCCACCCAATAATACGCTGACCAAACCCTCTCTAGGATGACACCCAGACAGCAGCGGCCTCTACGTGAACACAAGCGCCGCTCCGCTTGGCCGCAGCCAGTTAAAGACTATCCGTGCTACGAGCACTACAACAACGACTTACTAACTGTATAATTTCACTTGTATTAGGCATCGTCTATTATGATGAGATTTCTTATTTTGTCTGTCGCTCACTGCTTGCGACACGTAAGTGTAAATTCTTAAAGTATTGCCATTTATCTCACTGTGATAGCAATTCATTAAAACGACTTGCTAGAATTGTTGTCCAGCGATCCGAGAAAGCAGGTTTCCTAGGCACCCAACGTATAGGCAGAACATAACAACTTCAATCACAGAATCTGCGGACAGTACATGCCTTTTGTCAATAAAAATGGTTCTCCCACATTAAGAGCTTAGACTTTCGCCCCACGCGTCACTTTGCTACGTTGCTTTAGCACAATACCAAAAGACATCGTTGGGGATGCCATCCTTTAGCAACAGTACAGAACGCAACTAGCACCGTCGCAGCGTCCATTGCAAGCTCTGGGGAAATGGTGACACCTAGCATGAACCGACGCATATAGGTATTTATTTAGTCTATTAATGTATTGCTGGTATACGCCTTCGTGTAGGCTGTTTCTTATTTTTCGTAGGCTTATTACAATGACTAATCATTCCAGCTGGTTTATTCATCCACGAATTTTCGTGAGCACTTGACTCAGCTGAACTTCATTGTTAAACATAATGTGCTCTCCGATATTTCCGCCAGTAACAAAGTACATTGAACATGTTTCACAAGTTTACCAAGGTGGACTTCGCTTTAGAGTCTGCGGCAAACTATAAACTTCTTGATCTATACTTTCACCACGAATTTTTAGTCCCGTATGTGGCAAGTTGAAGCCTTCGATATGTCTGTGAGGCTTCTTTGTATATATCAGTTGACAAGGATCCCAAGGCAAGAAACGCAGTCCGTTTAGAGTTCTGGAGCGGAACAAAGTTTTACCTCATCAAATATCTTTGTGATCTGGCGTCATCTGAAGCATTGTGTCAAATAATAGCAATTAGCACACTAGCATTTCGCAGAGGTCTTCAATCTCCGACAGGTATAATTACTCGTAGTTAACACCGAAATGATTTCTTCGTAAAGGGTGCTGCCCGATTCCTGTCCTCCTTTTTTCAGCCAGAGCACGTTCGCTCTCTGCTGACTTCATGTTGTCTGCACAATCAACTCTATTCTTCATTCCACACTGAAGCACTGTATGATAAATTTACGAACGTTGACACACGTTACTAAATGTATTTAACAGGTACGTTCCTTAATGTGGAACAGTCTCTCATATATTTTGATTACTACGACAGTTATTATGTTTATAAACACTCAGTCCACCATTGTTTAATACTAAAACTTTCACAGGAGCCATGTTTGCAGACTAAATTATGGGAACTGAGTTCCAGCTATTAAATAAATAACAAATCTTTATACTGTCCAAACTACTTCCATACATCTGTGCCATCATCAATGAGTGCTTTTATTCAGGACTGTAAACTACGAATATGTTTTAAGTAACAACCATCACTAATGTTTATCATTGTAACACAATCCATAAAGCCCTAAATAACCCGAACATCTATAGTTCTAGAAGACAGAGCCAGGACGCGTTAGGAAAATAATTCAAATGTGTTTCCTGTCTATACTTCGTGAGCAGCTACGAAAATTCCGAATACCATGACAGACATACACCACTTCTCTGACGTCATAGACGTCTTGATTTTTCATTATTGACAATTGGTAGTAATCGTTCCAGGCCTCACAACCCTATTTCGAAATGCGAATATTGCTCCAGCAACGTCGGAATCGAAGGATTGCCTTGTACACAGAGTCTCAAGAGATACTAACTGAAATAAACTGCTGCGATCAATGGCTAGTCTGTTATCAGAGAACGAGCAAAAACCTCTCAGTATATGTGGTTGAACTTCGGGAAACTTTCTGCTTTAATTCTGTTTTTCACCTCTCTCTTGCTTACCCATTTCTTAACTAAAAGTAACGGTGTTTAACCCTTTTCCGGTCGAATTTATACGAGTATGTGCCTTCAGCCGGACTCTGTGGCCGAGCGGTTCTAGGCGCTTCAGTGTGGAACCACGCTGCTGCTACGGCCGCAGGTTGGAATCCTGCCTCGGGCATGGATGTGTGTGACGTCCTTAGGTTAGTTAGGTTTAAGTAGTTTTACGTTCTAGGGGACTGATGACCTCAGATGTTGAGTCCAATAGAGCTCAGAGCCATTTGAACCATTTGAACACCTTTTTAGAGGTTACCAAGTCACTCAAGATTTATTGCTGCAACAGTGCGTATGGAGTACAAGAAACGATTAAATTTATAGATCAATAACAGAAGCGGTTCAGAGTACCTGCTGAACTAACTGAAACTTCGATATTAGTATGTGGTGTAGCCTCCATGCGTAGCGATACAGGCGCTGACTTTGGCATCCAGTCGATCGTACAGTTGGCGAACACTGTCCTGGGAAACGTTATACCACCCCTGCTCGACCTGTTCACGTAGTCCTATAAGAGTTGTTAGCTGACGAGTCGCACGAATCACTTCTCATCCCATCATATCTTACACGAGATCGATTAGAGACAAGTCCGGAGATCTTTCTGGCCACGGAATTTGCTGCACGTCTCGCAGAGCACTTTGAGTTCCACGGGCAGTCTGTGGGCGATCATTATCCTGTTGGAACAACACACACCTTCCGGTTGTAAGAACGACAAAAGAACAGGTCTAACAATATTCTGCACACAATGAGCGCTGGTAACTTTCCGTCTAGAAACACCAAAAGGTGACGAGAGTTGTAACTCATCGCACCCCAGACCGTAAGGCCTGGGATGGGGCTGCTGTGTCTTTGACGAACAGACTACCAGGCAGCGCTCGTCATGTCGGTGTCGTACACAGAAATGACCATCGCTTGCGTGCAGGCAAAATCTGATTTCAATCGCTGAAGACCATGGCGCGTCATTCTATCTTCCTAGTGATCCTCTGACGATACCAGTCGATCCGTGCATGTCGATGCTATGGCGAGAGTGGAAGACGGGCTACAAGCTAATACCCGATTCGCAGCAGTTTGTGTTGACACGTCTGGGCTCTTTGGCTCTATCATCTGTACTATGGTAGCTGTACGATCTGCCACTGCTACCCTTACAATACGACGATCTTGGCGGGCGTTTGTGCTGTGTGGGCTTCCAGAATCTCGTGCACGGGTGTGAGAATGTTCGCGTGACCACTGACACCAGCATCATAGCACAACTGACACAGCACGTCCAACTCGTGAGGCAGTTCTCCGGAAGGGCCATCTCACCACTCGGAAGGCCGCGATTTGCAACCTTTGAAATTCGCTGTAAGAAGCACAAGTGCATCTCCGTGGCATAGTCCCCTGCTCGCTTCACGCGTTTGCACCATGCTGAGCCTTCTGGCTGTGAGCATTTCCTATTAAAGGGTAGACAAAAATGGCTCTCTGGTATCTATGTCTCTACGCTATCTAATGGCAGATAACACTGAAACCATTATCCGTACATCTACTGTCCTCCAGATGACTGACAAGTACACAGACGTTTGAAAAGAAATCGGAATTCAGTAAAGCACATTTTCCATTTGTCGTGTAATTTTAGTCATGCGTTGTGGCTTTCAAGAATACAGCACAGTGGAATCTCGTTTTTCGGACCTTCGTGTCATCGTAGGTCATCCGCATTATCGTAAATCTGGATAATCTATAAATCAGGAAAAAAGTGAAATGACACTGGGTAAATACCCTTATGATTTATTCTCATGTAAACACACAAATTACACGTTATTTTCACACAAATTGTGAATAAATATTATAAGAACGAGTGAATTTTACACACTCAAATAATTAGTAACCGTTTTTTTCGTACCACATTCATCTCCTTCTGTGTTTAGAACGATCAAGGACAACCACATAGACGTGTAGTGGCGACTTCTGCCACCGAATGTATCAAGATGACCAAATGTAGCGGGAAGACACCAAATGTATTGTGTGGGTGCCAGGAGGTACCGTATTAACACTCGGGCGAGAACTTTCAAAATGATTTATTTGTTTCCTCTACAGTGTTCCGTTCAACTCGGTCTGCGTCACAGGGCCCCGTGATGCTGAGGAAGCACCCCAGTGCCATGTGAAACGCAAGGCTGTGACAGGCCGGCCAAGGTCGGCCCTCTGAGTTCCGATGATGTCAGGATGACTGCACGAGCAGCCAATTCAGCACAGCTCGGTGTGAGCCGTGGGCGGCCAGCTGCACCCTTCTGCTCGCCGGCGTGGCTGAGATCGCGGCGATGAACAAGCGCCCGCTATCCAGCGTCCGAATCTGTGACCCTCACCTCGGGAAGTCTCCGGCGCGTGTCAGGAGCCGAGATGACTGCCCGCGGTAGCGAGCCGAAGAGTGGTCCGCTGCTGCAGACCCCGTGTCGGCCTCAGAGGGTCGAACCAATGACCCACCGTGGACTTGGACGCTTGCGCCCCATCTGTTGCTGCGTGTAGCCCGGTGATGTGATACGCCCTGCCATCCAGGAGAGCTGCCACACTTGAATGCATCTGGTTAGAAAACGGCACTTATTTATACTCGGTTGTGCACCTCTGTTTTGCCAAGCGTGTCACTTTGCGTCACGTATGCATAACATTTAAGTTGGCCAGTGGCCCTCTTCTGACTGTGACTTGCGCCATGGAAACTGCTGTGTGCGCCCTCTCCGGCAGTTCTACTCCCCTGTGGCCTCTATTTGCTTCCACAACTGCTGGCATGCGTAATACTGCAATCCAGCCCACACCTGGCTGTAGTTCGTGCTCCGAATATCGCACAAAACTAACTTTCCGTATCCTAAACGGTGGTGCCGCTACAGACGCTTCACCAGAGTATTCTGTTGGCCTAAGTTGTTTCATTCTGACGTTCAAACAAACCACTATTTTATCCAGCTGCGTTATTTCCTCTGTATGTAACATAGCATCTTGGTAATGAGTGCCAAGTTCAGTCAGATAAGGAATCGTCACTATTGTCATTGTCTGGAGATGAATAAACGGCGAAATTTCCGTCCTCAGCAACCATAATTTTGAAACAAAAGTCGTCCATGTCCTGCCGTTTGTTCTTCCGCCTGGATGAAATGGCAACACTCAGTTCAGCAACAATTTTTTAACAGTTTTCCTTTACTGACAGTGTGCAGTGTATCTAGCTTATTGTCTTTGGACACTATCACCTTCTTTCACTTTAATAACCTTGTGCACTAGCATTAAACGATTCAGTACAGTATTGCCCAGTTCACTGTTAACGTGTTGACGGTCGTTATGACAGAGTTCATGTAGAGTGATTGGCTGAGTTTACGTTTAATGACTGTTGTCGAACTTTCGTGTTATTAGATACTGTATAGTTACTGTACCGAAATAAAGAACGATCGAGATGAGCATAAGATCGATTAAGGAGAGCTAGAAAAACAGAATTACACTGTATGTTTAATCACACATTGTTTTGTTTTCAGCAACTTCATTTGAAATTAATAGAAAAAATTGCGCGAAATGTTGTTTGGAAAACGCTTTGCCTTAAACAGCAGAAATGATTTTCAGTTTCTTTTTATTGTGTCATGATCCATTTCGGAACTGTCAGCCCAATCCTCAGTTAGTCATGTTCACATTAAAAATTTTGTTTTAAAAAATTGCACTACGCCAGTGCTTGCACTGTAGAACGGCATTACTCGTTGACAGTGAGTAACAAATTCCTTGATCTCATCTGCCCGCGAGGTCAGTTAATGTCGTCAATTCACAAGTGAAACTGTACAATAAGTACCAATTCTACATAGTCATCGGTACAATGACGTTGTCTAATTCAGGCATGTTTAGTATCGCCTTAACATCTCATGCATCCAAGTTGCCGACAATAATAATATACAGACGAATGGAACCATAAAATTGAGGATGTGCTAGATGACGGTCAGTTTGGCTTTAGGAAAGGTAAAGGCACGAGGGAGGCAATTCTGATTTTTCGGTTGATAATGGAAGTAAGACTAAAGAAAAATCGAGACACGGTCCTACGATTTGTCGTCTGGAAAAAGATCTTCGAAATTATGAGAAAAATAGGGGCAAGCTATAGGAAGAGACAGGTAATATACAATATGTAGAAGAGCTAAGAGGGAATAATAAGAGTGGACGACCAAGAACGAAGTACTCGAATTAATAAGTGTGTTTAAGACAAGATTGTATTATTTCGCCCCTACTGTTCAATCTGTACATCGAAGAAGGAATGTTGGAAATTAAAGGTTCACGGGTGGAATTAAAATTCAAGCTGAAAGGATATCAATGTTACGATTTGCTGACGACATTGCTATCTTGCGTGAAAGTGAAGAAGAATTACACGACCTTCTGACTGGAATGAACAATCTAATGAGTTGAGAATATGGATTGAGAGTAAATCGAAGAAAGACGAAAGTAATGAAATGTAGCAGAAGTGAAAACAACGAGAAACTTAACGTCAGGACTGATGGCCACGAACTAGATGAAGTTAAGGAATGCTGTTGCCTAGGCAGGTTCAAATGGTTCAAATGGCTCTGAGCACTATGGGACTCAACTGCTGAGGTCATTAGTCCCCTAGAACTTAGAACTAGTTAAACCTAACTAACCTAAGGACATCACAAACATCCATGCCCTAGGCAGGATTCGAACCTGCGACCGTAGCGGTCTTGCGGTTCCAGACTGCAGCGCCTTTAACCGCACGGCCACTGCGGCCCGCGCCTAGGCAGGAAACTAACCAATGACGGATGGAGCAAGGAGGACATCATAAGGAAACTAGCACTGGAAAGAAGGGCATTCTCCACCAAGAGAAGTCTACTAGTATCAAACATAGGCCTTAATTTGAGGAAGAAATTCCTGAGAATGTACGTCTGGAGTACAGCATTGTGTGGTAGTGAAACATGGACTGTGGGAAACCGAAACAGAAGAGAATCGAAGCATTTGAGAGGTGGTCCTACAGACGAATGTGGAAAATTAGGTGGACTGATAAGGTGAGGAATGACGAGATTCTGCGCAGAATCGGAGAGGAAAGGAGTATATGGAAAACACTGACAAGGAGAAGGGACATCTGTTAAGACGTCAGGAAATGACTTCCATGGTACTAGATGGAGCTGTAGAGGGCAAAAAATGTAGAAGAAGACAGAGATTGGAATACAACCGCAAATAATTGAAGACGTAGGTTGCAAGTGGTACTCTGAAATGAAGAAATTGGAGCACGAGAGGAATTTGTGGCGGGCCGCATGAAGTCAGTCAGAAGATTGATGAAACAAAAAAAAGTATCGTCTAACAATGTTGGCATCTAGTTTGTACCTTGAGTTAGGAAATATTTACAATAAGAGAGTGCGTGTGTTATACTCCACTGTCATTGTACTGTTTTTGGCGGCTAGTAGAAAGTCAAAACTTGGGATAAAACAGTGTGGCAGTTTATTCTAAGAGATACCGAAACATATTAAAATACTGTTGGATGCTACATCGTCTAGATGGTCATGGGTTATAGTTTGGTACAGTATGTTGTTCACTTGTCAGTACAGAAAAGGAAGAATAACAATTACTGAAATCAGCAACCTTATTTTGTTCTGAGTTTAACATAGTTCGTTGCACGTAGTTACGCACTTATATTATACAACCGTAAGTCAGAAAGATGCTGCCACAAAAAGCAATGAAATGACATTAGAGATTACTCAAGGATTAAAACACTGGTTTCGCAAAAACTGTTGGATAACTTTTAGTAACCATTGTACAGACATACCTCCTACAATTTACACCCCTTCTTCCACCCTAAGATAGTACGACCAAACCTAGCTGTGTGCAAAACACATGTACCACACAACGTAGTGGAGAAATATAATAACATTCCTGAAGACTCGGCTGTAGACGGTGGTAAAATAGAGTCGATTAGAAACAACATTATAGCATGTGACACATGGTAAGAGTTGTGCTTTATTCATATTAATTGATAGTTCCTTGATACACCGGAAAATGGAAGCTCTATCTCTAATTTAAGCGTCTCACTAATGGCAAATTTGTCACGATGTGCCATAACATGGCTACCAGCAGTAGTAACATCGGCGGTGTTCGTGTTCGTAAAATGATTTGTACAAATCCGAGAATGATGTAGATAACAATGACGCACTGTCAGATAAAGATCCTGAACATGTTTCTGAACTCAACTGCCCTACAAATGCTGTTGCTTAAATAAAGTAAATAAACAATGTTAAGATGTGGCCCTCCTATTGCTTACCTAAATTATCGTGACAGTACGATGTCAAAAACGTTAAGGGAAATCCTCACATTATTTACGTGCCGTAACAGCGCGACAATAAAATCAATTTTAAATTGTTCTGAATTTAGATTAATTTTAGTGGTTGTTACAGTTGCGTATTGCAAAAATTGGTACCGTAAATGCAAATCTTAGTATCATAAATTGAAACAACAGGGATTTTTTTAATTTGTGCTTTTGAAACGTTACACAGTGAATTTCCTTTAACTCAACCAGCAATTAAGCAATAGTAGCTTGTGTTAAATGGTTCAAATGGCTCTGAGCACTATGGGACTTAACTGCTGTGGTCATCAGTCCCCTAGACCTTAGAACTACTTAAACCTGACTAACCTAAGGACATCACACACATCCATGCCCGAGGCAGGATTCGAACCGGCGACTGTAGCGGTCGCGCGGTTCCAGACTGTAGCGCCTAGAACCGCTCGGCCACTTCGACCGGCAGCTCGTGTTAAGTGCAATCAGTTTGCAAGTAAACAATAAGTACACTTTGATGCCCTTTTTAAAAATAAAGTTTTGGATGGAATTTACGAGGGCTATTCCGAAAGTAAGGTCCGATCGGTCACGAAATGGAAACGACTATGAAAATCCGATAAAGCTTTGCACAGATGTGTTGGGTAGTGTCTCTAGTATAACCCCAGTTAGCATCACGTCGCTCTTCTCATTTCTGAGCTCGCAGTGAGTGCGTAAAGATGTCTAGAAAATAGTGTCTGCCGCCAAGTACGGGGGCCTGGTGAGAAATTTCCCCTGAAGCTATGCAGCTAACATTACATAAATGTCGTGCTGTTTCGTCTTCAAGACAACTCTCAGCCGCATTCTGCAGGGGCAATGAAGATGCTCCTGCATCGTTTTCAAATGGAAATGTGAGATTACCCACACTACAGCCCGTAATTGTCTCCCTCTGAGTTTCCGCTCAGGTCACATGAACCGCTGGTTATGAAGACAACATTTCGGCACAAGACAACGAGCCGTAGGCCAGCGTAGAGAATTGGCGGAGAGCACTGGCGGCTGCCTTCTATAGCGAGGGTATGGGAAAGTTGGTACAACGCTACGATACACGTCTAAGTCGGGTCGGCGACTATGGAGATAAGTAGCTGCAAGGTGTATCTAACTGTTGCAAATAAAACATTTTTGATTTTTACCGTGGTTTCCATTTCGCGACCTATCGGACCTTACTTTCGGAATAGCCCTCGTACTATTTTAATTATCAGATTCTATTGAAACTTTACAACGCAATTTCCCGAAACTATCAACTTGTCACGTACTGTTCTCTGCAGTCGAGGTCTTCTCTAACGTTGTGCGTTGTTAACGCTACCTCGGCTTCCAATAGAACATCAGAATAACTATAGTGCTCACTACTCAGCTCCACGCTAGCAAAATTCTATAGTGGATGCCCAGTAAAAGCTGAGAGCAACGCTTTGTTTTACTAATTGCTCTCTTCGACGATCCTATCGTTTATCACAGCTCCAGCATGAGGTTCAAGTTGTGATGGACAGTGTGGTACCAAAGGCATTTTGCGACCTTGGGTATGGGTTCTGGTTTCCCCCTTGCAGATGAGACGCGCAGCGGCAGCGCGCCGCCCCACCGCATACGGTCGTGAGAAAGCGGCGACGCGCGGTGGCCGACAGCGCCGCAATGAGGATGTGTCGCCCACGGGCAATTGAGGGCGGCGCTGCCCCCGCGTCAGGCGACGCGCTGACTCAGTCACTCCGCTCCGCTCCGCGCCGCTCTGTCTGCCCAACTGCATGCACTCTGCAAGGACACTCAAAAGCCCGTACCAGTACGTGCCGTACCAGTGCTGAAATATCCGCAACATGGAACTACGGCATCGAGACCCAAAAATCTTGAGGTCAGTTTCCAAAACTGAATATTTCAGCTCACTCATCCGATAATGTACCACTGATGCAAGTCTGACAAACAGTTTTAACCAGACACGACTTATTTCTAGAACCTTGCTTATGATGCGGTCACGTGGTAGGCTCACTGACGATATACGGGGTTTTTCACAGGTATACTATTTGATCAAAAGTATCCGGATACTTGGCTGAAAATGTTTTACAATTTCGTGGTGCCTTCCATCGCCAATGCTGGAATTCAGTAAGGTGTTGGCCCACCCTTAGCCTTGATGACAGCTTTCATTCTCGCAGGCATATGTTCAATCAGGTGCTGGAAGGTTTCTTGGGGAATGGCAGCCCATTCTTCACGGAGTGCTGCACTGAGGAGGGGTACCGACGTCGGTCGGTGAGGCCTGGAACGAAGTCGGTGTTCCAAAACATCCCAAACGTGTTCTATAGTATTCAGGTCAGGACTCTGTGCAGGCCAGTCAGTTACAGTGATGTTGCCGTGTAACCACTCCGCCACAGGCTGTGCATTTTGAACATGTGCTCGATCGTGTTGAATCATGCAGTCACTCTTCAACAGTGGAAAGCAAGAAGATGCTTAAAACATCAATGTAGGCATGTTCTGTGATAGTGCCACGCAAAACAACAAGAGGTCCAAGCCCCCTCCATGAAAAACACAACCAGACCATAACATCACCGCCTCCCAACTTCAGTGTTGGCACTACACACGCTGGCAGATGACGTTTACCGGGCTCTCGTCATACCCACACCCTGCCATCGGATCGCCACACTGCGTATCATGAGTCATCACTCCAAAAAACGTTTTCCCAGTGTTCAGTCGTCCTATGTTTACGCTCCTTACACCAAGCGAGGAGTCGTTTGGCATTTACCGGCGTCGTGGGCGGCTTATGAGTAGCCGATGACCGTGAAATCCAAGTTGTCTCACCTCCCCCCTAACTGTCATAGTACTTGCAGTGGATCTTGATGCAGTTTGGAATTTCTGCGTGATGTAGAATGAAATTTTCATTCTACAGCGGAGTGTGCGCTGATATGAAACTTCCTGGCAGATAAAAACTGTGTGCCGGACCGAGACTCGAGCTCGGGACCGAGTTCGAGTCTCGGTCCGGCACACAGTTTTAAACTGCCAGGAAGTTTCTGTGCGATGGTTTGGATAGATGCCTGCCTATTACACATTACGACCCTCTTCAACTGTCGGCAGTCTCTTGTCAGTCAACAGACAAGGTCAGCCTGAACGCTTGTACGCTGTACGTGTCCCTTGACGTTTCCACTTCACTATCAATCGGAAACAGTGGACCTAGGGATGTTTAGGAGTGTGGAAATCTCGTGTACAGGCGTAATACAGAAGTGACACCCAATCACCTGACCACGTTCGAAGTTCGTGAATTCCGCGGAGCGCCCCATTCTGCTCACTCACGTTGTCTAATGACTACTGAGGTCACTGATGTGGAGTACCTGGCAGTAGATGGCAGCAGAATACACCTAATATGAAAAAGGTATGTTTTGGGGGGTGTCCGGATACTTTGGATGACATAGTGTATCTCCAAGGTTTCAGAAGACTGCAAGAACACTACAGACATACAGAAGACGGACATCATTGGATAATCATCTCCCCAGGTTATCATTTCACACTACAGGTACCCTGTATGTACGGCGTTTGTTACGCGGCATGTGTCAATACGTGCATGCAGATCACTGAAGTCACTGAATAGTATTGTCTGAGAAGGTGCGACAACGACGCGCTTTGAAAATACACTGTGGGAAAAAATCGCAAGATCATTTAGTTAACAACTGAGGTGACAGTTTCATCTTTGTGGATGTACCATATTCAGAGCAAATGAGCCGGCCGCGGTGGTCTAGCGGTTCTAGGCGCTCAGTCCGGAACCGCGCGACTGCTACGGTCGCAGGTTCGAATCCTGCCTCGGGCATGGATGTGTGTGATGTCCTTAGGTTAGTTAGGTTTAAGTAGTTCTAAGTTCTAGGGGACTGATGACCACAGATGTTAAGTCCCATAGTGCTCAGAGCCATTTGAACCATTTGAACCAGAGCAAATGAAACATGCATGTCACAATAATGAGTCGTATCTTTTACACAATGTACCTCTCCCTGATGGTAACGCTGGCGTGCATTCTCACGTGCAAACAATCATAAGCAAGTAAGTGCCTGCGTCATCATGTCCAGTAACCTACATGTTCAACTGGCGACAGATCTGGTGATCTTACTGGCCAGAACAGTTGTGGTACACCACGAAGAGGTGCACGTCGCAGCAGATGTATATAGATTTCCATTGTCATGCTGAAAAAGCACGTCGAGGAAATGCCAGTAGCACGAGTATAGCAACCTGTTTCATTGTACCGGGCACTGGTTATTTTATCGTGCAGAAACATCAAATGTGACAGCGAGTTGTAGCTGATGGCCCCTACACCGTGAAGCCTGGGATGGGACCTCTGTGTCGCGCGTGAATTCTCTGTGGAACAGCAGATCACCAGGTCTACGCCATACGCATGTACGTCCATTACTGGCATACAGAAAGAACAAACTCTCTTATCTGACGACAACAAAGCCTCATGTCACTCTACAGCCAACTCTTTCAAAGCAGCCGTAGTTTGCGGTATCTTGGCGTCGGTGGTAGCCCGGCCAGAAGCACGTGATCCTGCTGCAAGCAGATAGTTCCCAGTGCTTCCTGACAACACAGTAGGAGCAACACGTCCCTGGAAAACGTTCGGTCGGCCACCCAAATTCGCACATTGCATCTATCTTGATCTGTGTCTGTACTACGCGAGCATCCAGCTCCTGGTCTATAGTTGTGGGAACATTCTAACGTCCACTGTTGAAAACAGCAACATGCCAACATTCCACCGGTACACGTGCCCCCCCCCCCCCCCCCCCCTCACGCGCCGCAGTTCCTCGATACGTCCATCCAGATTCCCGCTGGCCCACAATTCAACCTCGTTTAAACAGCAGAAGCTGTTCAACAGGAGTACCTACTCCACAGTTGGCCATGGTAGTACCCTAGATTGAAACCTCAAACCTCTGCAGAGTTACAGTCTACAGAGCCAAAACGCCACCTGATCGCCGATAACCCTAACAAATTAATCGCTAACACGACAATCCCTATGTATGCACATATTACACCCTGGTTCCATTGGACACATTCACTGAGAGTGTTGCACTTTTTTCAACGGTATGTGTTCATTGCGTTTCAAATTAAAGGCTCGAACTAAGTCTCTGAAACATGTTCTGACACTCCTAGCACTTCTCTTACAGCGTCTACGCCAAACACGAATGTTGCAGATCGAAACCTGGAGAGATACTTTATGCACTTATAACGGTACACCCTCCCCCAGGACTCATATGAAATGTGCGATACCACCCTTTTTATATGCATCCGGATAGTTATCGCACAATTCAGTACTTCCTAAGGCCTTGTATGTGTGTCTTTCTATATATCATTCTGTCCTATTTCATAAAAAACTTGATATTCATTGCGAAAGCATATGGAATGTTCTGGAAGGACGTGAGTTGTCATAATTATCGGTGGATTGTTGTCGTTTATAAAATTATGTACACATACTAAATTAAGTAACTAATCAAGAAATTGATGTAATAAGTCCTTAGAAATAAATAACTAGAGACTGCAGAGATGTTAGCATGAAAAATCAGTGCTTCTAATTAACAAAATGGTAATCCAGTAACAGAGGCCCTCACTATCTTGAGAAACAGCTTAAAAGTTATTACCAAGCGATGTATTTTCATTTGTTATTTATTTTTATGTCTTCCTCTGTAATTAATATTCTATGTAATTACATTTCTAATTAACTGTCCAATAGTTTACATCCCACTTTTTCCAATTTCCTGAATTTGAGGCCTTATTTGTGCATTTTATGTATGTAATCGGATAAAGCATAAGCACTACCACTGAATATTAGTAATCAAATCCAAACTGTAATTAATTACGTTACTAAAATAATTGAGAGACATTATTGTAATTAAAGTTCAGAATGATTTTCTTATGGAAAACTAAAGATATTACTATAAAAGATTGCCATTGAATATTGTATTTTATACCTTATTCGGCTGTAACATCAGTTTCTTTACGTTTTGTAAATTTTAGTTGCAACATCAAAATTGTACAAAATTAATAATGCTTTATTTTGTAAGTTATTGCTAAAATTCTACATAAAGCGATGCAGTGATGCTGCGAGGGGTCAGTTTTGAAGTTACTTTTAGATGTCAAAGAGATCAGTGAAGTCTGTCCGTGTTTTTTTTTTTTTCTTTTTTACATGACGAGTATCGAGTTCGGATGTCAATTAATGTGAATACATTTTGTGAAGCAAGAAAATTTCGCATTCATTCACCACTGAACCAGGCAGAAGAAACTTAATTAACATTCAACATGAATAGTTACACACTAATATGTCTCTTAATTTTGTATGTCTGTATTTTTTTTTTTTTTTGCGTTTCTTGTTTTCGCGGAGTTGTCTTACGAAACAGCAGAGTTACTTATAAATAACGCTGTATTCAGAGAGCGCACTGACCACTTGTAGCGCTGTAGAACGTGAAGAATTGGTACCACGCAGTCAAGTGACCTTCCACTGTTGACGTACAGAATGGCACTAAAGTGGCGTGTTGTATAGAAAGAGACCAGTAAGATGGGTCGACGTACAGTCGTGACAGTGGCAGAAAGAAGCTATCGTGTTTGAAAGTCACCATGCCCCACGCTCTGAAGTAAGATGCTCAGTTTGTTGGTGCATCAGACGGACTGTCAAACTGTGTCTGATACGTGTGCACCATTCAAAACCATGTGACACGGCATAGGAACATTGACTGTAATGAGATTCTAAGACAGACAGGATCGGAGACGGGTGTCAAGCTTTATCAAATATATTTGGTTCCGAACGTGACGGGGATTGCTGCTGTCTTTGAGTACAGGTCCATGTCAACAGAGCAAACACTGGGGAGGAAACTCCGTTCATTGGGCGTTTAAAGTCGGGTAGCTCGAATAGCCCATTGCTCGTACCAGTAGATGAAGCTACACGTCTTCGGCAGGTCATACAACGCAGAAACTAGACAGAAGCTGGCAACGGAGGTGTGTAATGTGATCCGGTGAATCACGATTCAGCCTCCTTTCATATGCAGAACGACGTGAGAGCACTGACTATCCACTGAGGACTTTAACCCGCAATGTGTTGAGACTGCAGTTCACACCATAGGTGTTCATGTGGCGTTGTGGGAGTGTTTGTAATACCATGACTTGGGCCCACTCACTCAGATTACAGTGAACATGATCCAGAATACTTATTTCAACAATCAGTGTAACTCTTACCTTTTTCTTCAACATCTTCACGATAAGTATGCTGTGGACTCTCCCCTCTTCTAAGAAGACAACAGACGTGTCAGTAGAACTTAAAGCATACGTTCCAGATCGATGAATATTCAGGCATATTATGGCCCATTAAAACACCTGATCTTAATCCCTTAGAAAATGTATGGGTCTATCTGGAACAGTTGGTGAAGTGTACCAATCACGATTCCCACAATTTGGTAGTTCTGCGTCATGTAATCATCAATAATCGTCTTCATCTGGATGTGACATACCTGAAGCAACTAGTGGATCTGTTTCTCGACGAATTGGTCACATTGTCAAGACGAGTGGCAGTGTTGGACGATATTTGCGCGACGTCTCCTGGAGGGCGGGTGTGTGTGGGCGGGGGGGGGGGGGGGGCAAGGGCCTAAGGGCTAACATTCTCCATGGTTCCATGGTATGCTTACATTATGGTCGTACATCAATTCAATACCTGTAAAACTGAGCATTTTCACTCGCTATAATAGCGGTAGCCAACCGTAGGTGAAACATATAGTACCAGAAACCGCTCGGCAACTGGAATAGTCTAAGTTGAGCTTTAAATTGGCATTAACAGACTGGTTTATGTATTAATGAAACAATGGAAAGTCCAGGATGAAATATAATAATATTATGAAAAGGAAAGTTGCTACTCACAATATAGCGGAGATTCTGAGTCGCAGATGGACGTGTTGTGCCTATCTGCTACTCCGAATCTGGCTATATGGTGAGTAGCATCTTTTCATAATATTGTTGTTCTATGTATTAGTAATTATTCTTCCCCAATATGTTGGCCAACAGTTTGTTCTCAACTGTATTGAAAGGTAGATTAAACCTATGGCAATTAATTTTGTATGATTACCTACACACAATCCAAAACGAAAAATGCACCCCCATATTAATCTACCGTATGATGTGATACGTCTCTTTCTGTAAGTTTTCTATACCATTCGGCGTCTCTCGCATCCAGGTTTCCATTTCCTTATATTTTGCCAATCCTCTTCTTACATGGCTCTGCCCTGCATCGCACAAGTCACTCCGTCGTTCAAATGTAGGCACGATCTTCTTATTCGCAGCCCTACATTTCCTTGTTTGTCTCTCCCTGTTAACTCACAACTTCCTCTCCATTACCTTTCATTTCTTTTCTTTCACCCTGGAGACTTTCCACAGTTCAGCGTCATGGAGAACAACGCTTTCAACTATAATTTCGTTTATTCTGCTTTTCGAATTTCTTGCGTATTTTATTCAAAATATGTAGGGCAGCTGCTTAATTGCCACCTTTCCCTTTCCCGTTACGTGCTTTGCTTCCTTGTTGCTTCCATCCTTGTCCGAAATGAATGTACATATATATATATTTACATGATCGACTATACTGTAGATCCATCACCCATAAGAAAATCCCTTCCTGTGCCTCCAGGAACCAAGTATTCAGACTTCGTGAAGTTTACTTTCATATCCCACTGCTCATATTCTGTTTAAAGCCTTCTGAACATATAATACACATCCTCTTCCTCCTTGGCTAAGATGACGTAATCGTTGGAAAAATTAAGAGAGAACAGGGTGTCATCACCAACCCATAATTTTCATGTTTTTCTACTTCTTTTGTGAATTTTTCAGTGTTTCGTTCTAATATAGACAGTAGATGCTAAGCAGCTTCCTCGTCTCAGTTGTACTTTGATAGACTTAAATATGTGTATGTATGTGTGCGTTCGTGTGTGTGCGTGTGCGTGTGTGTGTGTGTGTGTGTGTGTGTGTGTGTGTGTGTGTGTGTGTGTGTGTCTTTTAATCTCTGACGTATTCCAACCCTGTTTATAACGTCGATGAGATGCGGGAACTAATTGTTGATGGTTTTCAGTGCATTCTAAACACGCCTGGAATTTGTAAATCGATGAGGAAAAGTGCTGGAGCTTACTTTCACATCAACAACGGCCATGTGGAAAACTTGTAACATGTCATTAGTCTTCAGGAGCATATTTCCAGTTTGGGTCCTCGGAGACTTGGTTACATGGAAGTCGAGCCGCCTCTCTTTCATCATAAATGTCACCCAAATTATAAAATTGAATTATGCGTGGATTGGGCAGAAATGAAAGTTACAGAGGAGGTAGATCAATATGGACAAATGTTTAAAAAGAAAAAGAGCACTTTTGGCACGTGGCGGGCGAGGCATGGGACGTTAATGTAGCGTAGTTTTCAGACAGCGAATGGCGCAGCGGACACAATTCAGAGCGGTAATCAGAGGATCGCTAGGCGGTGTCCATATGTGAAAACCTATTTATTTTTAGTTTCTACGTTACTTTTATTGCGAATAAAACTAAATAATGCTCAGTCTACTGTATTTATTAAAATTTTCATAAAAGTCGTCCAAAACAGTCCAGAGCTAGCAAACGATTAAGTTTCGTAATCGTAGCAATCGTTGTCAATCGTAGCGGTCGTTGTTCCCGCCCGAACCGTGAACCTTTGGTTCGCGTGCAGCAGCTTAGGGCTACTCGAAGGTCAGAATGAAACTAAAGGAGTACGAAGTCTTTTACTCTTTAAGTACAATTCCTTCTTGGAACGTTATTTTCAGAGTCCTCGTGGACGCTGAAAGTACAATCCTTTCTTCGAAACTTTTCTTTTGCATTTCCTTTTCATGCCGTTTATGAAAAAAATTAGTAAATGCAGTATACTAATCATTCTTTCTGTTTGTTTTAAGTGACTTAAGAATTGGAAATAAAAAAGTTTCCGTATAGGCTACGGCCCTCGGATTACTGTTATGTCGTTCTTTCTCAACAGAAAACAAACTGGCGGTGCGATGTTAATGACGTTAACGGAATGTGGCTAATAAGAAAAAGGTTAAAGTTACTTAGCTATAGACAGAAAAGGACGCTGATGAAACAAAACCGACTCTGCAAGTATTTCTTATGTAAAGTGTTCATTGCGCCTATTTGTGATGTTTCTAGCTTTATTTCTCTCCGATAATTAGGACGAGTGTTGGTACTTAACATTAAGAGCGGCTGCCTTGGTCTCACAGGAACACCCTGGTGCTCTGTCAGGCAACTAGCTGAGGCGACTCCACAGCCAGTTATGAAACACAAGGGCACAGGAGAAAACTTTGCTGCTTCTTAGTAATACTACGAGTATCTGGAATATTATTATTGCCGCTCCAAAAATAGAATTTCTGAACATTGGTTTTTATGTTTGATTTGATCCATTATAAAAGGAAAATTTTCAAGTGCGTTTTTTGTATACAAAAATCGCACTTGAAGATGGGACTCATACCCCGAAACGCGTCGTGTGAAAAGTGTGGTGTCACCGCCAGACACCACACTTGCTAGATGGTAGCCTTTAAATCGGCCGCGGTCCGTTAGTATACGTCGGACCCGCGTGTCGCCACTATCAGTGATTACAGACCGAGCGCCGTCACACGGCAGGTCTAGAGAGACTTCCTAGCACTCGCCCCAGTTGTACAACCGACTTTGTTAGCGATGGTTCACTGACAAAATACGCTCTCATTTGCCGAGGCGATAGTTAGCATAGCCTTCAGCTACGTCATTTGCTACGACCTAGTAAGGCGCCATTACCAGTTACTATTGATACTGAATCATGTACAGTCAAGAGCGACGTTCACCATTAATGGATTAAAGTTAAGTATTCCACCAGCTACATCCGTTTTTCTAAAATTCTAATTTCCTTGTCCTGTTCCAGACCTCACGCCAGCCTGCGTGAGCTAAAACGCGTCCCTTTCGGCTTCCTCTACTAGCCCGGTGTTAGCTCTCCTGCCAACCCACAACAAAAAGTAAATCAAGAAAATCGTGACGGGTATCAGAAGAATTGTTTATAAACAAACGTATGGTCTTTTGATTGAACTAAACGATACATAGTGTGTGTGTAAAAAGAGAATTACCCGCGAGTTATTACGATTAGTATTATACTTTTAGTGTCAGAATCTTTACTATCTAAGTCAAATGCTGATGCGAATGAAATGAACACTGTTTACGCTACTTGCAGGACCATGTTCACGGCAAGTACTCGTATTACTCGAAACACTACTGTGTTAAGTGCTCTTTGACAATGTCCATAATTCAGATTTACAGTGCGTTGTCGTCAATACTCAACTACTGAAAAAACTCCGACGCATCTCAGTTGACTCACTGGCCCCGTACCTCAAACACCTGCCCCCCCCCCCTCTTCTCCTACGATCTCTCTCTGTCTCTGCCCCTCCTCCTGTTTCGCTCAAACACGCACACACTCACCCTTAATCAACACTTAATGGTTTATGTACACAAGAAGTCACAGCTTGGTTCAATGGAGATTCATACCACACAGTGTGGTTCCGTGTCTTAGACTTCATTAATGTTTCCAGGAACGTATATGACGACGCATGACGTCAAACGCTTACTCTTCTCGTTAGCGTCATCTGTATAACTACTCTTAAGGCTATTGCACGAATGATGTGATGTAAAGAATATTACGTTCGAAAACAACTACTCGCAATAATTCTTCAATGGAAATACTGTGGAATGGTAGGTGAGTTTAATGTTTCTAGCCGTATGAGTGTTATGCACGACCTTAGAAATGGAAACGTTTCGTATATGCTCCTGAAGAGGGCAGTTTATAATTAAATTGGTGTGTGACACATCCGAAAATTTCTGACTTGAACTGAATGGACTATATCGAAATGCTAATGGGAGAGATAAAGAACAAATTATTTAAAGAGATACCTGATTTAGTACAAATGCAGGAATCGAAACGATGAGGAACTACATTTGAAGACAAACACCAAATGGAAGATGGAGATGACAGTCACACCTTAGTTCCATAGTCCTGTCATAAAATTCTTGAGAAAGCAAACTGCGTTCCATTGCAGATTTAACTGAACGTAAATTTTGATAATAAATTTCAGAAAATCGATAAAAGCCGAAATAAACGTAAAGAGAGCAATTCGAGGAATGTTCAATGAATTCGGAGGTAAAATCTATCCATCGCTCTGATGGGATATCTGAAGATAGTTCGGTGTTATGAAAAGTTTCTAAATGAAGACATAGAAGAGGGCCGAAACATTGAATTCTATTTCACAAAATTGTTTCTCCTTTCTGTTTCCTAGATGTCATTCACTAATGTAAATTATTGTCGAACAGATGATCACATAATCGTTCACGAGGGCAATGAAAATGGTCATGGGGAATACCTGCACGATTCTGCGTAAATTATGGCCGGGTACGCCCCTTCTAGCAACACTCTATCCACCGTAAGGTTTCTTGCGGATAACTAATGCAGATGTAGATGCAGATCGAGAGACCATAAGCAAAAAAAAAAAAAAAAAATGGCCTTAGGATGGGCCAGACACGAGACATCATTGTGTAGAGGACTGCATGATTTAGTTATAAAGCCGAGCACACGCTGACTTTGGTAAGAGCTTTGAGTATATAACGCTTATATGTGTGTCTGGAATCGGATGTTAACTCCGATTTCAATCACTCTCTAATTCGGACTGTAACAACGGAAAGGGAATGAAACAACGGAAACGCAGGACACAGTGTAGCGTGTGAACCACCAATAAGTTAGGGACAAGTTAAAAGCCTTGAAAATCTCATTATTATGTAACGCAGAAATCATTGCCAACAGCTTTACTTGTGCTGGTAGCACATAAGAGGCTGCTTATTGTCACAGTCTCACTGCCATTTCACGGTCGAAGCACGGAAAATGATAGTATCATCTGATGAGGTATGATGCACGTTGGTGCACATCGATGGCAGAATGTGGTTGCAGGAAAAATCCACCTTCATTCTACGTAAATGGGAAGGATAAGCAGCGGGCTCCTGATTTACGGGTAGGTACCTCATTAGAATATTGGTTGTTTGTGAGAAAATCGTGTTATATAAGGGACATTCAAATGAAAACCGAACACCAGTCACAACGGGACTGTGGAATGGTTCCATTGAAAAGTAATAACCATGATCTTGAAGACATTTATCCCAGTGGGAGATTAGACGATCAGTTCCTGTTTCGCAGAACGAGGTTGCCGTTGACGAATTCACAACCTCATCCACTATTGCACTTCCTCGTCCAACTGAAACGAATGTCCACGCACGTCTTTCTTCAGGTCGCCAAAGATGTGAAAATCACACGTTGAAAGATCCTGGTTGCACGGGAGATGTTACAGTGTTTCCCATACAAATCGCTGAAGCGTAATTTACGTCCGATTGTCAATATGGGGGCGGGCGTTATCGTGCAACAGGCTGATCCCGTCCGACAGCATTCCTGGGCGTTTCGACCTCCTGGCGCGTCGCAGTTTCTGCAAAGTGTCTTCATAGCGCTGCACAAAAATAATGATTCCACGTTCGAGGAACTCGACGAGCAGAGGATCTCTACAGTCGACCGAGCGAGGTGGCGCAGTGGTTAGCACACTGGGCTCGCATTCGGGAGGACGACGGTTCAATCCCGTCTCCGGCCATCCTGATTTAGGTTTTCCGTGATTTCGCTAAATCGTTTCAGGCCAATGCCGGGATGGTTCCTTTGAAAGGGCACGGCCGATTTCCTTCCCAATCCTTCCCTAACCCGAGCTTGCGCTCCGTCTCTAATGACCTCGTTGTCGACGGGACGTTAAACACTAACCACCACCACCACCACCACCACCATCTACAGTCGAAAAAAAAGGTTGTCATGACCTCACCGGAACTTTCGTGAACAGCTTTGGATTATTTTTTCGACGGAAATGTGGGATGTTACCACTGATCGCTTTGGTGTTTCTCCTCGAACTGATGTCGGACGGATTCATCCTGTTGCACGATAACGCGCGCCTCTACACTGCCAGTCGGTCGAAACTTATGCTTCATGGCTCTGAGCAATATGGGACTTAACATCTGAGGTCATCAGTCACGTAGAACTTAGAACTACTTAAACCTAACTAACCTAAGGAGATCAGACACATTCATGCCCGAGGCAGGATTCGAACCTGCGACCGTAGTGATCGGGCGGTTCCAGACGGAAGAGCATAGAACCGCTCGGCCACACCGGCCGGCTCATGCTTCATCGATTTCGTTGAAAACACTGCATCATCATCTGTACAGTCTGATTCTTTCACGCGCGACCCTACACAGCGAAACGGGCGAAAGTTGTGCTTCATCGATTTCGCTGGGAAGCACTGCAACTTTGTACAGCCTGAATCTTTCATTGACTGATTTTCACATCTTTGGGGACCTGCAAAAAGACATACGTGGAAGTTGGTTTCAGTCGGATCAGGAAATGCAAGAGTGGGTACGGTCAATGAAGGCCCCAGCGGCGGACCGCTTCTGCGAAACAGGAATTGATCGTCTCGTCTGCCAGTGGGGTAAATGTCTTCTCACGTGTAGTGATTACTTTTGAATGGAACCAGTCCATGGTCCCGTTACGGCGGGCGTTCGGTGTTCATTTGACTGTCCTTTATACCTTGTGTAAGAAAAAAAAATATCTAGCAGCATCTCTGTGAGTTTGACAGCTGCAGACTCTTGCTCCATCTAGACAGCAGTGTATCAGTCTACGATACGTTTTCACGTTTTTGGTCGGGTTCCTACGATTGTCAAGCGAATATGGAGCGTGTGTTCAAGAGGTCCTCACTCAATACCATGCTATGTGTCAGCGACCCCACGGGACTAGCCCCCGAGGGCACACGAGGCACTGTAAGCTCGGCCTTGCAGGACCGTACAGCCACGTCACTTTACTTAAGTTATGAAACGGACTTGTTTCCATGAAGGCAAATATCCACACCGACAGTGTGATGACGTCTTAGAGTACCACGGAATGTCAGAAGGACGACCACGGTTGCAGCTTACCTTCACTGTACAGACGCCCACAAACAGTGATGGTCCCATTGTCTGCACTGAGTCCAGGAGTGGCACCACTCCGTCGTTTCAGACGATACCCAGTATAAAAGACATCATAGTCGCCGTTGAATGTAGAAAATATTTATTATTATGATTGCAATTTCGGCTTGATGGCCATTTTCAAGTAACACTGCAAAAGTTACATTCTGTCAGACTATAAGACTATCTGACATGAGTACATGTCGTCGTCGAAATGCAGCCTTTTGACTATCAGAGTCCCAGAAGTCACATGAGCCCAGCACATGGTGTGTAGGTGCGGTGTGCCACTGGGTACACGACTCGATCGCCTCTAGTTCACAAAGCCGATAATTTGGACTGTAGGAGCTACTTTTATGACATGTTAGGGCCGATGGCTGTGCACTTTCTTCGAAGTCTCCATGACGTTATCTCAACAACGTAACATCAGTCCGCACGTTGCCAGTGCTTTTCTTACTTACCTCAATGAAGAGGGTATTCGAATCTTGCCATGCCAATATATTCCCAAAATCTATGAGACGTCATGGGCTGCCGAGAGACGGGCACGCCAGCACACATCAGCTAGTATGACTGATAAAGCCTGGCACCGAGTTAAACAGTGTGAAATAACGTGCTCATATCTCTCATCCAAGTCCACCTGGCTGAGAAGTGTCTTCTGCTTTCAGAAAGCTAAACCTTGTTTCTGGAACCCGAGCTTCCACTTTTCAGCAGTCCTCTTCGCCTCCATGTATTAAGTGCATTCCATCTCAATGATCATATTTTTATATCTACATCTATATGATTGTTCTGCATATCACAAATAAGTTCCTGGCAGAGGTTTACCTTCGAGCCATTTCTCTTCAGTTACATTCTTCAACAGCCCGAGGGTAAAAATAAAACTTCAGTCCTTCTGTGCAAGCTCTGATTTGTCTTTATTACGATAATCGTTCCTCCCTAAGTAGGTGGGCGCCAAAGAAACATTTTCACACTCTGAGGAGATAGTTGATGACTGAGATTTCGTGAGAAGATCCTGCTGCAAAGGAAAACGCCATATCGTGGCACTCTCTCCCAGATAGTACAAAACGAGCTGCGCTTCTTTGAAGTTTTTCGATGTACTCCGTAAGTTCTATCTGATCTCACACCACACAAAGTGCTGCAGAAGAGAACTTACAAGCTTAGTACAAGCAGTCTCTCTAGTAGACCTGTTGAACTTTGTACGTTTTCTGACAATAAAACGCAGTCCTTGGTTTGCTTTACCCACAACATTAACTGTGTGATCGTTCCAGCTTAAGTTATACGTAATTTCAATCCCTAAGTATTTTTTTGAATTTGTAGACTTTAGATTTGTGTTATTTATCGTGTAACCTAAATTTAGCGGATTCCTTTCCGTACTCGTGTGGATGACTTGCCACTTTCCCTTATTTAGTCAATTGCCACTTATAATACCATACAGATATCTTGTCTAAATCGTTTTGCAATTTGTTTTGATCATTTGATGATCTTATAAGGCGGTAAATGACAGCACACACACACACACATATTCACATGTGTGTGAAATCTTATGGGACTTAACTGCTAAGGTCATCAGTCCCTAAGCTTACACACTACTTAACCTAAATTATCCTAAGGACAAACACACACACTCATGCCCGAGGGAGGACTCGAACCTCCGCCGGGACCAGCCGCACAGTTCATGACTGCAGCGGCCTAGACCGCTCGGCTAATCCCGCGCGGTGGTAAATGACAGCGTCGTCAGCAAACAATCTAAGAGGGCTACTCAGATTTTTTTCCTTAAATAGTTATTGTAGGTCAGGAACTATAGAGGGGCCTATAACACTTCCTTGGAGAACACAAAGTATTGCTTCTGTTTCACTCGATGACTTTCCGTCAGTTACTACGAACTATGACATCCCTAATAGAAAATCACGAAACCAGTAGCACAACTGAGACGACAGTCCATAGGTATGTAGTTTGATTAGAAGTCGCTTGCGAGGTACAGTTTCAAAAGTCTTCTGCAAATCTAAAAATTTAGAATTCATTTGACATCCCTTGTCAATGACATTCATTACTTCGTGAGAATAAAGATCTAGTTGTGTTTCAGAGGAACAATATTTTCTTTACCTGTGTTGGCTGACAATAAATTGTATTCTTCGAGATAACTCCTAATGTTCGAACGCAGTGTATGCCAAAAAACCTACCGCAAATCGACGTTAGCGATAAGGGGCTGAAATTCAGCGGATTACTCCAATTCCTGTCTTGGTAATGCTCCTATCGTAGCACATGTACTCGGGGCAGAGTTAGGGTTTTAAAAGAAGGGAACTAGCGATCGGACGTACCTAGCTGCTTATAGACATTTAAATGACGACGTCTTGATATATCCACGCAAAAAGCAATGTTGCTGCCCCTGGATCTTGAAGTTTATGTGCTAAAGTCCCTGATCCTGTGCCAAAAAACCAGAAGCATTATATTATCGGACGTGGGTACTAAAACGAACAAGTGAAAAAGCAAAGAATATGTCACGACGTTTTGTTTAAAATGTCTTTGAAGTTGCCAGGTGAGTCGGAAAGCTAGTTCCCTCTTTTCACATCCCAGACTCTCACCATGACATCCGCATTTTTTGTGCTATGATAGGAGCCTTTTCCATTTTGGTATTTTTATGAAGAAAAATCGGGGTATTATTTTAATTGCAGTAACTGGATGCGGTGTGATTTACAAAAAAGAGGACGATTTCATTACTCTGGATATAAAGTTTTTCATTGGGTCTGCGACCATGTTTGCGATTACTACCAACGTCTACAGCCGGAACACGTCGTTACAGCTGAGCTCACTGTGGACTGTGACGATGAGCACCATCTGCCGGCCGGTTGTAGCAGTCATCACTTTCAAACCAGAACTTAAGTAAAGTAGTTCATCCAAAACTGGTTATTGCAGATGAGTGCGAGAAACAGTGCTTCAGAATCAAAGAACGCAGTAGCCATCACTTTCCCTGCTGAAGGCGCAGTTTTGAATCTCTCCTTCTTCCGGGAGTCTGCATGATGGCAGTCCATCAATTGTCGTACCGTCTTCATTTCAAAGCGATGCAACCAAGTTTCATCTTTCGTCATAGTTATTGTAAGTCACCTCCAGAATTCTCGTTGTGTTCTAAAAGTTCGCTGCACACTGCCATCAGCATTTCTATGAGGGCATCCGTCAACATTCTCAGAACCTGTCTCGTACACAACATTTTCAAATTCAGCTAGCTTAATATTCTGGTCACACTCGCTTCTCATACTCTCAGACAGATTGAAAGTTCTTTCACTGTTGTGCGCTTGTCAGTCAAAATTATATTTTGTACACGCTCGCTGCACATTGACTTGAGTCTGTGCAGCGCTCGTTCTGCCGCTGCTTTCAAGACCTCGAATACTTGCGTGTCCACTTCTACCAATTAATCTTATTACCCAACGACTAATTGTATTGGCATCAACAACGCCATCTCCTTGTACCTGTTTCAATCTTTTGTAAGTATTTGTCAGTATTTAGTTCTCACAATACAGGAACTCTTAACAGAACGTTGTTTCAGATGAACTTCAAGTGCAGTAGCCTATCTAAAAGAGGGCTACGTGAAGCACCCCCGTTATATCGTTTATTGGGTTTTGTGTGATTTGCCGAAGCCGCCAAACAGTTAATTATTATGAATGAACCGTGTGCTTAATGGATGAAGATCATCGTTTTTTCTGCTGCGGTTTCGGGGGTATTTCAACAGAGTGCGGCTGTTCGGAGACTGAATAGTTAATGATTGAAAGTTTTTCTATTAATAAAGACCACAAAGGTTGTGATATAAAAAGTGATATGTATTTTCTATTAACACACAAATCGTGAGGCAGTTGTTACCTTCGCCTTACACGTTTAATTACGGTTGTATTTTTTATTGGTTGCTGATTTTAAGTAATTCGTCACAATCAATGATGATGGTTAACATTCACAACGATCCTCACTGCAATCCATGTCTGTTGCTGGCCGACTCGGTTGACGCAAAACACATAATTCTGCAGTTCTCACTTTTGGTTTCATATCACTCGCGAACCGGTACTGATGAGGGTACACCCCACGGCGATAAGGGGACGCGCTCATTTGCCACACTGCGGTGAATTTACAATTTACTCCTCACTCGGCACATCCGCCATTGACACCGAACTCAGCTCGACCGCCATTTCTTATTTTTGGCCGTCTTTCCATTACTGCTTTCACCCGACACTAGTCTCACTGCCTCCTGCAGCGCTCGACAATCGACTCCTGTTTGCTATCGACCTGGGTGTCGGATACTAATATCTATGTTCGTGGGATCTTACATACGACAACGCGACTTGTGGAAGCAGGTCGAATTAAATTTGTATACAAACGGGAAGAACGTCTCTATAACCTCCGCGAATAGCAAAGCTCTAGTACAAATTTTGAATTCTTCAATAAAATTTTATAAATTTATTTTGGTGTGATGCACGTATTTTTAAAACACTGGACATCTTCGTGAAGGGAAGATGAAGAGACGGCTTAGAGTATATGAACCGATGCTGAAAGTATAAGAGGGTGTTCCGCATGTAGCACTGATGAATCGTTTCAGAAACGAGCCATGAATTTACAATACCTTCAGCAAAATCTACAGATTATTGTTTGTTTGGAAAGTTCGGGAACAAAATCTTGATACTTAAAGAAGACTATGTCTCTCGTGTGTCGTCTTCAGTGAGGGATAAACATCTTATCTCCACGA
This sequence comes from Schistocerca nitens, assembly GCF_023898315.1. Classification (NCBI taxonomy): domain Eukaryota; kingdom Metazoa; phylum Arthropoda; class Insecta; order Orthoptera; family Acrididae; genus Schistocerca; species Schistocerca nitens. The sequence goes on along the minus strand of NC_064614.1, from coordinate 238,067,687 downwards.
AACGGTAATATCTCATGGCAAGGGAATTTGGGTAAAAAAATCCTCAAGAGACTGCAGAGTAAATGACATCCCGACATCTTACGTGCTCGTGTGCCGGACCCCAAATATGTTTTATAAGCCGGTCTTCTTTGCTGAAGAATACATGACTACTACGAACCTGTTCTCAATTCTCAGATGAACTGTAAAACTTTGATTATGCAAGTATCCTAGGTAGCACAGTGAAGGCCCTAGTCTCGCATTTGGGGTGGGCGTGGAAGGATTTCCCCTAAATCGTTTAAAGTAAATGCCACGAAGGTTCCATTGGAGAGCATGCTGCCTATTTACTTTCGTATTCTTATCCAAACCGAACTCGTGTTTCCTCTCTAATTACCTCCTCGTCGTCGAGCGTTAAATCCTGATCTTCCTCCTTTTCATTCCTTCGCAATAGCTACGCATGTGATGCTATTGCCATAACAAAAAGTAAGGGGAACCACTTATTTTCTAGAGCATTCCGCAAGAGCCTATCTTGTTATGTAAATGGCTGCTCTGGAAGCTATCGGAAGCTTGTGGAAGCTAGCACATGTTGCCACAGTCATGTAACACGGCGTATAATCAGCGGTGTTAAAGGACCTAACCGACAGGGACTTACGCCGATTAGCATGCCTAGTGAACGAAAATGCATTTCAAATCCGACAAGAACTGCTTGTGTCAGTGCATGCTGGCCTATGAAAACCTGTTTCCGAGTGAATACTGCGAAGGGAAATACATGCAAAGAACGTCTGAAGACTGGTACTTTGCGAAATACCATTGTTGACAGCGGCACCTAAAGATGCAGGTGTCCATGCGCCAGAAACGACAGAAGCTGGAGCATGGAGCGTTATTCGACGACTCACAATGTTGGCTCTTTCCTAATAATTTGAGGCGTCTAGTGTAATGACCACACAATGAGGCGTTCCACTAGCGGTGCATAGAGGGTGGAGATCAGAGCGCTAAGAGTTCTGCGATGTTTTATTGGCGTATGTTGTCTAGACATTCAGGCTATTCAGAACAATTTCGATAACAAAATGTTGGCCGTTCTTTTGCAAGTCCATTATGAAGAACTGCGTCAGTCCAGAAAGTTTAGAGACTGGATTAACAAAAAACAGAGAAAAGTTAAGATGGTGTTTTTAAAGTTTCGGATGCTTTATATAGTACCAACCACTACAGAACAACGCGCAAAACGTTCATGCAACCACATAGTCCACTCAGATTAAGAAAATCGAGTAGTCATAAACTTGGGCAAATCGATTCACAATCAATTGAAGTGGTATTGTTTTTCAACATATAGAGAGAAAATCAGACAAAACTGGACCATGAAAAGTACCGAAAAACCAAATTAAAAACTTCGTCTGTCTTTCGACCTATTGATTACTTAGTTTGAAGATTTTGTAATATTTAGGGTAATAAAAGCAAATTAGGCATCTGAAACACTACAATTTTTTTTTTAATTACAACATTTTTGTCACATCCACTGGTTTTGCATTTCCCAAAGAGACTGAACAAGACAGTGATAAACACTGCTGTTAACAGTAATGCGTCATTGCCTGTCACATCTTCCCGAAAACTGCTGCTTGATATTGCAGCAATCCTTTCTGATTTCGTGACTTCTGTGTAGGAAGAACAGAAATCCCGATGATGCAGAACGTCAGTAATATACCGTGACCTGAATTTGTCACGCATCTGAACAACTGCACCTATCTGCAGTGGGCATATTAAAACTCTTGGGCGTATTGCCTGCAAACTATACCGTCCAATTGCACCAACTTTAGTTGAAAAATCTTCCCCCTCACATATTTTGGAACAGAACAAGCGCAAGCACATCAGCGATGACATCCTTTGTCCTTACCTTACTGAGATCATCTGTTCTATGCAACGTTCTCTGCTATTTCATAACTTTTCACATCGCTCTTCATTCGTAATTCAGAATCACAGTCCTTTTATTGTACATGGTAAGATCTAAGAATTTCATTAACTACCTTTTTTAACGTTACGATGTCAGCTTTTCCACTTTCACCCGGTATTGCAACATTTTCACCATAATGTTCTTCAAGCTCTTTTTTCATGTGCCTCCAATCCGTTGCTTTGCAAGCACTTTCTTTCAGCTACTCTGCTATTTTTTAAATAAGATCTACGACAAGTACTTGTTCCTCGTTATTAGATTCAGCATCGTCTTTAGAAAATTTACTTCTTGTTCTTCATTGGTCTCTCTTGTTTCTGCTTCTCGGAGAACTGTTCGATACGTGCATGTTTTTGAGTAATATTTTTCCCACTACGAATGTTTTCACAACCTGTGCGGGGTAAACGCAGTCGGCAGCACGCAGATCTGAAATAAACTATACCACATTAGACCATTTATAGCAGCGTTTCTCACAGCGTTTTTGATGATTTCAATAAAGACGGACGTTCGTACTTTTTGATCTGATTTCGGTTAGTATTTTGAAGAAGAATCCATAATAGTTTCACAAAACACGCAGTCTACTGGGTTGGAAAATGGTCCTTCACAAAACTGACACTTCTCTGTCGAATGCATATATTATCTGTAGATTTTTGTTTATTGCATTTTTCAATGATTTTCTTATCGATACGCGTTTTTGGCATGACACATGCACTCTGTTTCCAGCATTCACGAAGACGTTACTTACAAGGAGTTCACTGGCAGAGTTTATGCCATCGGCACCCTTCCGCGTTAGAGTGACTTCCTCTTGACCGTCTTCGAGTTCTTTTTTATTATTTTAATGCTACAGTATTGTCCAGCAGCAGCCACTTTTAGTAAGTTTTACATGAAACAGGAAAATATTCCTTAAATATTACAGCCATTCATCCATTAAAATAACACATTCAAAACATTTAACTTTTTACTATCAAATAAAATAATTTTGAAAAAATGCCTTCACTTTGAATCTGATTCTTAGGTGTTTTCGCATGGTCCGATTTTGTCTGGTTCTGGATATGTTAAACGATCATTTTTGTTGAGCTGAATACCACTTGAGTCGCTTGTGAAGCAATTTTGTCCACGTCAGATCGTAATTTGACTACACTAATGTGAAAGTGTCAGAAAAGTCCTACTTTGGGATGTTGATCAATTGGCACATCACGTTGGCTTGAATGTCGGTTATATCGTCAAAGCGTTGACCCTTCATGTTAATATCTTGTGGTGGCTTTATGTTGATACTATCAAGTTTCGTCACCGGAGATGTTTTATTTCCAGAAAGGAACAGTCCGCGTGATGCATTTCAAACCAGTCGTGGCAGGGGTCCGCGTGTCTTTGTCTTTGTGCGGGATTCAAGGTGTGCGGGACAAAATTTCTTCACTCTTTCCTGTTCTACGAAACATTCAGGGCGTTTTAGAGATAAGAACATTTTTAAGATAAAGATGTTGCTCCAATGTGATTCGCGACACAGCAAAGTTGCCACACTACGGCCGCACGCCTACTACTCAACGCTGCCTGCTCACAACTGACTGCTCGATGCTTATCTGTTCGTTTGCTGTTGTTCAAGCTGCCACCGTTGTTACTGACATGGCTTACAAGCCAGGAATAAAAACCTCCCGGAACTCTTCGGCAAAATGGTGTCTGCTGTGGATTCTTTTATTTTCCAGGATAACAACTACCATGATCACGGAGCTGTTTACATAACGTGACCAGCACTAAGGACCGTATCGCACGTCGACTGGCCCCAGAAATCCTCCTGCCTTTATCCCACGAAAAATTCTGGGGCTATGTAGAATACCGCGTGAAACATAGAAGATTGGTAGGTCTACGAGTTTTAATTATTACTGACGGGTTTGGACTGGACATTGCACACCTCAACAAACTTCTGGCCTCTCTTCCTTGCCAAAACGACGCCTTTACTAAGAGCAGAATCGTTAATAACATGATCCCTCCTGGGTCTGACCGATTTACGGTCGATGTGCTCAGTACCTGACGTATATTATCACTATGTCATTGTCATCCGCGTAAACCTTTATGCAACGGTTTACAAGAAAATAATACAATAACACTGAAACTGTAGCGAGATACCGGTGCAGCACATGAACTTTTTCTACCGAGCGTCACTTCACGGGACTCCAGATCCCGCCGCCCACTAAACAGCGCCTGACTCACCGGAGACCTCTCGCACGAAAGATTGTCAGCAATTGGATAATAGGTGCAATAGGCCAGCGCAGAGCCCCTAAGGCGCTAGTTTACTTTGTTAAGGTCCATGACTCACCTTGGGCTGACACAAGCTAGAAACGTCTAGATTATTGCACGTATAAGATAATATCCTGAGTCTTTCTAAAGGCCTTTTGTAACTTCTGGTAGAAGAAAGATTAGTATTAAACACCCACAAATTCGATGAGATGAAGCATTAGCATAGATTGCGAAAGTATGGGGAAGGAACCGGCCGTGTCGTTTCAAAGGAATCATCCCGGCAATTGCCCTGAGAGACTACCTAAATCAGTATGGGGTACTGGTCTATTACAGAAACAGGTACATAAATCAAAGAGTTCCGCTCTTACTCTTTTGTTCGGTGATTGACAAAAAGACATCTACTGAAACTGTGATAATTACTATGGTCGTAACCAACAAACCAAGGACCTTGTTAAATGCTGTTGTAATAGTGAAACAGCAAGAGGACTGTCATGGAAAAAGAGATACAGAGTGAAACATGCAAATGCAGTGAATCATTTGCATATTTCAGCAAAAGACATTAGAATAGCAGTGGATAAGTTATTCACCAATTTTCTAATTACGTATGTAGTAACAGCGAGAGATGACATACAGTGTTATCATTCTTTCCCGACATGGGAGACGGCAGTGCATTGTAGAAATGCAGAAATTCCTATACGTGACTGAGCATGGTGTACTGAACAATATAACATCAGTATTTTGTCATTTTAGACATTATAGCTATTAGAAGTCGTATGCTTTTAGGTTGGGTACCTGTGGCAGGAGCAAGCCTTTAATGTTTATTTTCCCCTAACAGCAGATCAAGTGCTGGGACATGGGCGCATACATGCAAAAAGGGTTATCTGTGCTGACAGGCGTATTCTACTTGGAGGCGCAGCTACGACTGTGCAGACGATCGTTGTCAATACGTCATACCTGTAAAACTTTATAGGTCCTAGCGTATAATAGGCTCGTTATAGCGAAAGGGATATGACAGGAAATACGATATTCGTAGGCTAGCCGGTTTCTCAGGGATTGGTGACAGCAAATCTGCGCTCGGCTTCTGGTGAGCACGTTTTCAGTGTTGCTGTTGTTGTTGTGGTCTTCAGTCCAGAGACTGGTTTGATGCAGCTTTCCATGCTACTCTATCCTGTGCAAGCTTCTTCATCTCCATGTAACTACTGCACAGTACATCTTTCTGAATCTGCTTAGTGTATTCATCTCTTGGTCTCCCTCTACGATTTTTACCCTCCACGCTGCCCTCCAATACTAACTTGGCGGTTCCTTGATGCCTCAGAACGTGTACTACCAGCCGATCCCTTCTTCTAGTGAAGTTGTTCCACAAATTCCTCTTCTCCCTAATTCTGTTCATTACCTCCTCATTCGTTACGTGACATACACGTCTAATCTTCAGCATACTTCTGTAGCATCACATTTCGAAAGCTTCTATTCTCTTTTCGTCTAAACTATTTATCGTCCACGTTTCACATCCATACATGGCTACACTCCATATAAATACATTTAGAAAAGAATTCCTGACACTTAAATCTATACTCGATGTTAACGAATTTCTCTTCTTCGGAAACGCTTTTCTTGCCATTGCCAGTCTACACTTTATATGCTGTCTACTTCGACCATCATCAGTTATTTTGCTCCCTAAATAGCAAAGCTCATCTACTACTTTAAGTGTCTCACTTCCTAATCTAATCCCCTCAGCATCACTTGATTTAATTATACTACATTCCATTATCCTCGTTTTCCTTTTGTTGATGTTCATCTTATATCCATTCCTTTCAACTGTTCTTCCAGGTCCTATGCTGTCGCTGGGTTTTCAGTGTGGCGCCTAAATGGTAGGACCACGTGCTCCAGGAAGTAACCGTACCAGCCACGGGAACGTGTCTTGACGACAAAAGAACACTGCTTAGGAAAAGGAAAGGGTATGGCAGAGCTCTTGCTGTGGAGGTTACATAAAACCCTGTGTTTTGAATTAAACGGCCGACTGCGCAGAGGCCTCTGCGTTTAGTAGCCAACCTAACCACGCTCATCTGCACAGTTTAGGGTAGGCTGCTTAGTTACGTTAAGTTGCCCGACATTTGCTTATTTCAAGTGCAGAAACGCTTCGCTGGCGCCTGTGGTGTATCCATTCGCAAACAACTGCTGAAACGTAGGACAACGTAAAGCGCCATCTTGGCGAAAATTACTAACTTCTGAATTAACAGCAATCACGCCCACGAAACATTATGCGCAATACGTCTGTATAGGGACATAGCTACCGCATATTTGATAGCTTTCCTCCACTCTCGCAACCCGCATAAGATCATGAATTAATTTATATTGAGAATTAATTACGTCATGTAGGAATACCACCCCACCAACTTTTTGGTTGGTGGGGTGGCTTGTGTGCCACACCAATACAGACAGCCGTCCATTGCTAACCCAGTGCACAATGTGTGTTGGTTGTACCATATGGCTTGCGTATGTGTGATGGCTGCCAATGTTGTGTTGGCAATGGAGTGGTCGCACCTAAAAAGTCAATTAAATTAGCCCTGCCATTGACAGCCTGCAACCGGGAATAATATGTGAATTAATTCCCCAAACTGTAATAATACTTTAACTAACTAAGCTAATCTAAGGCAGGGCTTCAAAACATACGTGCTCGCGGAGCAAGCTGTGAGCAGCAAGGCGCGAGCACTGAGCAGCGCGAGCACGCTACCCCCACTACCGGACCTGTGAGCGGAGAGTGGGGAGAGTCACGTGTGGCACACAACAGCTGCCGCCAGTCAATGTAAATCCGCGGCCACCTGCAAGGATATCACTCACGAATTATTACTGCGACAAATGATACAAATAAAGGAGAATGTACACCTGCCACATAATTTTATTAGTGTATGCCTCTACATTCGTATTAATTTGTGAACTGTTACACAATAAAAGGTGCCACTGAAGTGTGGGATTCTCGGTTATCTTGTACTTTTTGCCCTTTACAATTGCGTCTATGTTCGGAATAATTGTTCTTGTGCATTGTAGGCGCAGCGTACAGTTTAAATTTCGATCATACAATGCGTTTCTCAGGCGCGTCTTGTTACATTTCATTGCAGAGAATAGTTGTTCACAAACATGCGTGGAACCGGACAGTTACGTTACTGGAGCCCTCAGTTTGTGCAAATGAGGAAATCTATTCTGAGGGAAGTGTCTGTAGAATTCCAAAACGTTTTTCTTGTTCTGAAATTTGTCTCTGTATTCTCTGTCACACCGCAGGTCAATAATTTCTTGTTGCAGCTCAGGACGAATCTCTTCAATATTCGCTGAATATGGCGAAGAGAACAGATCAAAATCACTGTCTAGTGCTGTCAGATCTTGAAAGCGTTGATCTGATTCTTCCTTAAGGGCAACTAAACTATGTTAATAACTTTCACAGTCTTTGTGAACATCTTGCATGGATTTAAGAAAATGAGCTAGATTTCCTGTTTCCAGCTGACTCATCCCAAAGTGTCAATTTCATTTAAAAGCTCGTATTCGATCTATGAAATGAGTAATTAGCAGATTTTTTACCTTGTAGTGAAATGTTCAAAGCATGTTCAAAGCATTTTCTCCTTCAACAGCGCAGCGAAACCTGATTTTTTCCCTGTCATCGCTGGTGAACCGTCTGTAGACAATGAAACTAAAGAATTCCACGACGATCCTATATTTTCAACACTTTCTTCAACACTACTTAAAATATCACCTCCGGTTGTAGTGTTCTTCATGGCTACTACATCGAGGAGCTCCTCCCTCACCTCTAATAAATATGATAAGCTGCGCTGTTCCAGTGATATCAACACTTTCGTCCAGAGCTAGAGAATACGCCATAAAATCTTTACAGATATTTGCAAGCTGGCTCTGGACGTCGTCTGCCATGTCCTGTATGCGACGCATAATGGTCATGTTAGATAACGGCACAATCCGAAACTGTTCAACTTGAGATGGACACAAATGTTCCGCTGCAACTACCAAACATTCTTTTATTAAATCGCCATCAGTGAAGTGGCGCAGGGATTTTGCTAAAAGCAAAGCAATTTTGTAACTCACTCTGAGAGCTGCCTCAGTTGATTTTTCTTCGTCGTCAAGATCTTCTTCGGATAGCTTCCTTTTAAGTTTAATAACTTCCTGTGCACGAACTGGTCCATCACATTTACCACTTCCGTAGTCTTTCGCGTGGTACGACATATAATGTCGCTGCAAATTAAATTTCGTAAAAGAATTCAGCGTTTTGTGACATACTAAACATTTTGCAACACCATCTTTTTCTGTAAACCCCAATGGGGGTTGAACTGCGAAAGCATGGTTGGGGTTACACAACGGCGACTTGACATGATTCTTAACCAGCGAAGTGACTGTTAGAGCTGATCGTAGTACTTTAAACATTACACAGTCGGCGCGACTTCAATAGGCACGCTGCGGCCCTATTCAAACGTGCCGCGCGCATTTCACCTCCCTCCCCAAACTCCCTACTCGAAGACCTTGCACCTGCTCGCGAGCACGCGCCTGAGCAGACGCGAGTACTCGCACTCAAAACCGGCCAGTTGTTAAGCCCTGATCTAAGGGAAAGTAGAACAAGCTACTTTTGTAAAAACAACACTCTAGGAAAAATATGAAAATTGAACAAATATTTAGCTAGTAAGTTAACACCTATTCATTAATCTAATTTTGAGATCGGGAAACATCAATGACTTGAATCGAAATCGCGCCCCCATTCATTCAACATTAAAACTAAATGGTTGATTAAATTAGCATCGAAATTAAGAAAGCTTCCACCTTCACTGGCACTGATAGTGATTACCTCTGTGAGCAGACCAATGAAACTTAACGCATTTACAGTTAAAGATTCCCCATATGCTAGCCGTGGTGCGTACATCACCAGATTCAGTGCTGGGAAAGGCAGTTCTGCAGCACCGATCTGCACAGTGCTGCCGGCCGTCGTCCACACGAAGTGCGTTCCGTAGCTGCAAATTCTGACTGCACAGGGGACACAAAATGGAATCTGAAAACTCCTAGGGTCGAAACTAGTTCAGTACTTTTGTATCCCACCTGGAAGGAGGTGAGTGGATAGGAGCAGGAAAAGGTACTGCGAGTGAGTAAAAGTGGTTTACTGGTGCATAAATATTTACAGAGGCATACATAACTTTGTACGTAACTGCGAAGCTGAAGCGAAGTGTCCCGGCCGGCTGTTCTTCATCATATGGGCAGAATCTACAGTGGTGCTCGTAGAGCTGAACTGCGCCTGCTAGAGGGCGCTGTCGTCGTTGTCTCTCGTAGTGCCAACTTAACTGGCAGCTACGCCTTGACATCCTAGCTATCGATAGGAGGAGGAGGAGATTAGTGTTTAACGTCCCGTCGACAACGAGGTCATTAGAGACGGAGCGCAAGCTCGGTTGAGGGAAGGATGGGGAAGGAAATCGGCCGTGCCCTTTCAAAGGAACCATTCCGGCATTTGCCTGAAGCGATTTAGGGAAATCACGGAAAACCTAAATCAGGATGGCCGGAGACGGGATTGAGCCGTCGGCCTCCCGAATGCGAGTCCAGTAGCTATCGATACCACAAGTACAATGTCGGACACGAATCAGAAGTTCTGATTGTCGTAAGCCAGGAGCTGAACTTAACTCAAGTGCGCGGTCGTAAAGACGCATTTTTTAATGCCTTAGTCTCCACAAAGAAACACAGATTCGTTTCCTTGTTGACAGGAAAACGGATAATACCATTCCTAGGGGCGAAATCAGCACTTTATCAAACCTAATTGTTAGACTGTTCTCTGGCGCCTTGGCAGCAGTGTCCCACAACGCTATCCAGCGGTGTGTGTCCTCTTCGCACCCACCAGAGAGCCCCCTAACATCGCAGTGCCCCATTTAGAGCAAAACTCGCCTCATTGACTTTCGCTCTCTGAGCAGCCAATCACCATACCCTTTACAAAAGGAATATTAAGCTTTCAGCAACGCCTCACTCACGTCTTTTTTTAGTAATGGCACGGCTGACACGATGAGCTCATTTCGCTGGCTTCTCGACAGGGCAGGGCTCTTAGGCAGTAAACGTACTAGTCCTCCTATTCTTTACAGAGCCATAAAACTGCTCTAGACCCAGCCCTTGGCTCATGTCACTGTCAAAGACCGTGGAGGCCCTTATTCTCCCTACTGTCAGAGCCAGCGCGTAATTATCTTCTAAGCATGCAACTCTATAGAAATGTAAGTATGAGGCTACCCAGTATCAAACAATAAATGATTGATGGTTCGATAGCCCCAACTAAAAACTGCGATTCCGTACAAAATAAACAGTAAATATGAACTACCAAAATTATTCATGTATGATGGCGAAATCCTGCTACCTTGCTTACAATCGTACTACAAGTGCAACTAAATCGGAGAGCTGTATGTTGAGATGCCAGACAAATCTGTGATTCCTGAAGAGTGTCAGTATCATGTTCAATAGTTGCAGGGGCAAAAGTCATGATGACTGACTGACCTGGCCTTATAACATCAGCCAAAACGCCGTTGCTGTGCTGGTACTGCAAGGACTTGTAAGCAGGGAAAGATTACAGCTGTGATTTTTACCAAGGGCGTGCAGCTCTACTGTATAATTAAATGATGATAGTATTCTCTTGGGTAAAATATTCCAGAGGTAAAATGGTCTCCCATTCTCAGGAGGTCATCATCAAGATCGGAGTGTGAAATTTCAGATCCGTTAGTCACGCACTTAGGTTAGCAATTTTAAAAATGGAAATGGATAGGTAGATATAATGGGAACTAATGAAACTCGGCGCTAGGAAGACGAGGACTATTGATCAGGTGAATGCACGGTCCTAATCACAAAATTAAATGGGGTAATACAGGAGTAGGTTTGATAATGAATAAGAACATAGCAATGACGGAAAGCTACTATGAACAGTATAGTGAACGCATTATCATAGCCAAGACAGACATAAAGCTCACACCCAACACAGTAGTACGAGTTTATAGCCAACTAGCTCTGCAGATGATGAAGAGATAGTGGAAATCTATGATGAGGTAAACGAAGTTATTCAGATAGCTAAGGAAAACAAAAATTGTTTTTGATGGGGGAATGGAATTCGACAGTAGGAAAAGTGGAGGAAAAGAATAGAAGAGAAAGCTGTCCAGTAGAATTCTGCCCAGGGCATAATTTAACCACCGCTAACACTTGGTTCAAGAATCATGAAAGAAACTTGTGTACATGGAAGGAACCTTGAGACACCAGAAGGTTTCAGATTGCTTATATAACGGTAAGATAGAGATTTGGGACGCAGATTTTCAAATGTAAGACATTTCCGGAAGCATATGTCAACAATGACTGCAGTTTATTAGTTACGAACTGTAGATTTAAACTGAAGAAACTGCAAAAAGACAGGAAATTAAGGAGATGGAACCTGGATAGGTTGAAGACACCAGAGGTTGCTGAGAGTTTCAGAGGGACCATTAGGTTACGATTGATTAGAACAAGGGAAAGGAATACAGTAAGAGAATAATTATTAACTTTGAGAGCTGAAATAGTGAAGGCAGCAGAAAATCAAATAGGTAAAGAGACAAGGCCCAGTACAAATCCTTGGATAACTCGGAGGGTAATGAATTCTATTGATCAAAACGATAAAATATAAAAATGTATCAATTGAAGCAGGCGAAAGGGAATAGAAAGGTCTAAAAAATAAGATTGACAGTAACTGCAAAATAGCTAAGAAGAAATGACAAGAGAACAAGGGTGGAAGGAGTATATAGAGGGTTCACACAAGGGAGATGAACTTGAAACCAGCATTTTAGAAATGAAAGAAGACATAGATGAAGACAAGATAGGAAATACGATACTGCGTAAAGAATTTGACAGAGCAATGAAAGACCTAAGTCAAAAAAAGGCCCTACGAATGGAAGAAATTCCGCTAGAACTACTGACAGCGTTAGTATTGCCTGCCGAGACAAAATTCTTCCATCTGGTGAGCAAGATGTATGAGACAGGCGAAATACTGTCAGACTTAAAGCAGAATATAATAATTCTAATTCTGAAGAAAGCATGTGCTGAAAGTTGTGAATATGACAGGACTATCAGTTTAATAAGCTATGATTCAAAATACTAAAGCGAATTCCTTAGAGAAGAATGGAAAAACTAGTAGAAGCTGACCTCCTGGAAAATCAGTTTATTCCGGATAAATATAGAAACACGAGAGGCAATACTGACCCTGCGACTCTTTGAAATTTGGAAGGTAGCAGAGTTAAAATACAGGGAACGGAAGTTTATTTACAGCTTGGACCGTAACCAGACGGCAGTAGTAAGAGTCGAGGGGCATGAAGGGGCAGAGGTGGTTAAGGAGGGAGTGAGACAGAGTTGCAGCCTATGCCAGATTTTGTTCCATTTGTACATTGAGCAAGCAGTAAAGGAAACATAAGAAAAAATTATAGTAGGAATTAAATGTCATGGAGAAGAAATGAAAACTGTGACGTTTGCCGATGTCATTGTGATTCCGTCAGAGACTACAAAGGGCTTGGAAGTACAGTTAAACAGAAATGGACAGTGTGTCGAAAGTGGAATATAAGATGATATCAACAAGAGCAAAACGAGGATAAAGGAACGTAGTCGAATTAAATCAGGCAATGTAGAGGGATTTAGAGTAGGAAACGAGACGCTTAAAGTAGCAGATGGGTTTTGTTACTTGAGCAGCAAAGTAACGTGATGGCCAAAGTAGACAGGATATAAAATGTAGACTGGCATAGCAAAAAATGGGTTTCTGCAGAAAAGAAATTTGTTAAAATCAATAGTAGGTTTAAGAGTTAGGAAGTCTTCTCTGAACGTATTTTTATGGAGTGTAGCCATATATGGAAGTGAAATATGGAGGAGAAACAGTTTATACAACAAGAGAAAAGAACTTTTTGAAATGTGGCGCTACAGTAGAGTGCTGACGATTAGAGAGAAGATCGCTTAACTGATGAGGAGGTACTGAATAAGATTAGGGAGGAAAGGAAGAGAGCTGCATCAAACCCATCTTCTTATTGGAGACCACAACAATAACGAAGGAATACCACTGCTAGCCTAAAAGGATTGCTGATCTCTAATTAACCTAATTCTGATGTGGTGACATTCTTTTTTCATCGGTGGGCAGGGTGGCATTAACATCTTGTGTGCCTACGTGTTATTTGCTGACTCGACAGTGTTCTGTATTTGATTCATATTCACAAGCAAATGTCAGCCGTTATGTAAGGAGAGGTGTAGTATGGGTTTAGGTAACGGAGCTCCTAGTTAGGTACTTAAAACTTCCTGGCCCTTGTCCGGAACTCCTGCATGAGCAATATTTTAACTTACGAGGAAGTTTTATTACATCGGACGCTCCGCCATAATATTATTTATGCTGACAGTGAGCCATAAGCTGTGACGCTATTCCCCGCCATATGTTTTCCCCCCTTGGTGCTAGCCGGACAAGGAGAGGAGAACCTTTGCATCGTTAGGAAAAATGGGAGAGGGGAACTAAAGTCGAGCCGGACTGTAAATTTTGCTCGAATGGATACTAACGGATTTCAGTTTAAAAATTTGACTGTTACTAAATGCAACTTTTTCGAAAGCGTCTACCACAAGAACCTCTGTAACGAAAAATATCGCTTATAAATCAAGCAGAGCCTTCCATTCATCAGTGAAAAAGAACAAAACACACAGAAATTCATAGTGTACAAGAAGATTACAAGATTCAACTTGAGCAATGTCAGTGACCTCTACTGTCAAGAGACATTTTGCTGGTGGATCTGAGTTGCCTTCATCTTACGCAGGCCGACGCGCTCGATGTCTCAGGAGCTACACTGGCTGAAAGGTAATCCTTGATTTATGTTCACCTCAGCGATGAATTAATTGATAACCAGATCATAGCTTAAGAGATTCTCGAAATATAAATGGAGGTCATACTAGGAGTGAACAAAGATGACAAAAAAAAATTGGGCGAGTTCGTTTCAAAGGTAAATCATAATACGTAATTGTCTAATCGACATTTGCCAACGCTATACCGAACGCGATTCCTGCACCCATCGTTCTGGAAGGCACGGAAAGGTCGTAGTCTGGCAGTGGCATATAATTAACTCATTTTTAAGATACAGTTTATCGGTATCTAGCCGATCGTCATTCAAACTGCTGCCTAAAACGTAACTTTTTTTAACACAGTATGTAGAAGTCTATGATATAGTCTTGTACATTCGACCCGTAATGTGAAGTAAAAGTACTGTTCGCTACATGTTACTGTCGCATTGTTTTTCATATTTATATGATAGTGAACCGCCTGAAATTTGCAGCCCGTTTACTTTGCGGACTGTGTCAGATATAAAAATTAAGTTTTCGGCAAGTATGTTAGGTAGAATGCTGCGTAATTCAGTTGCTTGATTAATCCCAGTTCCATTGAAACAACTGTGTTACTTTACTAATGGCTTTGAAAGCTCTTAAAAAATCGATTATATAACGCTTGTTGTTGAAGTTGAAACTTTTCGTTAGACTATCGAATGCCGTTAAGAAGTATCTACTTCCACTCAAAAAAAAAAAAATTGTAATTGCTTCAGTATTACAGTTAATACAAGAATTTAGTAGGTTAACCAATTCAGAAATTCAGTCCTGAGCTCAGCTTACTTGAATGAAAAGTTTACATTTGTTCGGGGACAAAATAAGACGAAAATACTAATTTCTGAGGGTATCTTTGTTCCTTCGTTACAGCTACGAGAAAATTCTTGTTTCGCTTTATTTAAGTAATGCATCTTCAGTGGTGTGTAATTAAAGATATTAACAATTTTATTTATTTACGTGATCAAAAAACAGTTCGTTAAGAAATGGTTGGTTTTTACTTACAGCAATTTTTGCCTGGTTTTTCGCGTACATCAGAAAATGCCGTCTGCTAGCACGTTTTTGGTTCCTTTGGTTTTCTGGCGTAGGCAAAAAAGCAAGCAGAAATTACGGGAAGTAAAAACAAATAATTTGTTAACGAACTGTTTTTCGATCTAGGAGCCGGCCGGGGTGGCCGAGCGCTTCTAGGCGCTACAGTCTGGAACCGCGCGACCACTACGGTCGCAGGTTCGAATCGTGCCTCGGGCATGGATGTCTGTGATGTCCTTAGGTTAGTTAGGTTTAAGTAGTTCTAAGTTCTAAGGGACTGATGACATTAGAATTTAAGTCCCATAGTGCTCAGAGCCATTTTTCGATCTAGGAAATGCATCAAATTGTAAATATCTTTAATTACAGATCACTGATGATAATTTACTTCAATAAAGAGAACCGCTCCTGGGACGGAAAATGCGTGTTTTCTTGTAGTTGTAACGACAGAACAAAATTACCCGAAGAAATTGTAAAGCAACTATGGACAACATGGCCACACAAATGAAGAATTCGAAAAGTACTTAATTTAAAAATTTGTGTGATTCACTAAAATTTTATACAAAGACAGTAACTTGTTCTCGAAAGAACAGTTATTGTTGATGACCGTGCAGCTTTTCCCTGAAATAAATGATGACTAACTGACAACCTCAGCTGCTGATAGGTGTTGTTGTTATACCTCGATGTGGACAGCTGAAAATGTGTGCCCCGACCGGGACTCGAACCCGGGATCTCCTGCTTACATGGCAGACGCTCTATCCATCTGAGCCACCGAGGACACAGAGGACACAATACATATGTAGGATTGTGGACAGTTGGGAATGTGAGTCTCACGGGAGGCGTGCAAGGGATAAGTCCCTGCAGTCGCGCTATTCATCTTTGTCCTCGGTGGCTCAGATGGATAGAGCGTCTGCCATGTAAGCAGGAGATCCCGGGTTCGAGTCCCGGTCGGGGCACACATTTTCAGCTGTCCACATCGAGGTATAACAACAACACCTATCAGCAGCTGAGGTTGTCAGTTAGTCATCATTTACTAAAATTTTAAGTGTGTTGCATATATGCTACATCTGGTCTCAAATACGTTCGTTATTTTAATAATAAAACGTTTTAGGGTTTGCTTTGATAGCTTTCATTGTTGAATTGACAATTAAAATTCGTCAGTATATTTCTGTAATTAGCGCAAAATGTTTTTTCATTATTATACGAGAAAATACAATCATAAAATTTTTCATAATTCTGCTAATTTTAATGGAACAGAAAAAAACAGTTGAATGAAGTGTGCACAGAATGTGCGCTGACATGAAACTTCCTAGCATGCTAGGTAGAAGATCAGATACAGGTGGAAATGTAGCTGTGAGGACTGAGACGTGATTGGAGCTCGGGTAACTAAGTACTTAGTGCACTCCAAAAATGTGGGACCCTTACATCCGGACAACCTACATCCGAAACGACTGTAACGGGTATTATTCAACAGTTCAGGTATGTACACGAAATGGATCACCTTTGCTGAGAAAGGTTTGGTATTATGGGTGCGCTTCATTTTTACAAGTGCATCATCTTTGATATCACATTCCCCCCATTGTCTTCGCTCACCTCTCCCTCTTGTGAATGGGAAAATGTTGTTGAATACAGACCCAGTGTTCACTCTCCAGCTGAGTGTGTGTTTATTTGAAACTTCCTAGCAGATAAAATCTATGTACACTGACCAGAAATGGAATCTGGATCTTTCCTTTTTCCACGCCAGTGCTCTGCCAACTTAGCAACTCGAGGACTTCTCGTGATCTGCCCTCACAGCTGTACTTCGAACAGTACATCTCCTGCTTTCTATACTTCACATAAGCTCTACTGCGTAACTTAGCCAGAACCTGGGGGATAATTTCCAGAATGAAGTGTGCACGGAATGTGCGCTGACATGAAACTTCCTAGGGTGTTAGGTAGAAGATGAGGTACAGGTGGAAGTGCAGCTGTGAGGACTGGACGTGGGAGGTGCTCGGGTAGATAAGTTGGTAGGCCACTTCACCGCAAAAGGCAAAGGTGTCGAGTTCGAGTCCCACTCCGGCACACAGTTATAATATATCTGTATTGCTCTGATGAAATAAAGGACCTCTTATTCGATAGTGTAGGTTCTGTTATCGTGATACAGCATATTCTACTTCAAAATTACTAAAAACAATGAAGTGTTACTTGTAAAGTCAATTAAAATTTGGTCATTCTACGAAAGAGCCCGTAGTTTGATTGTATGCTTTTTCAAGTTTTCAGGAGATAAGAAAATGTAATAATTTATGAAGTTTGTGTGAACCTTCTGAAGAAAATACGTTGTAATTATGTGACATCGCAGAAAAAATAAGAA
This sequence comes from Schistocerca nitens, assembly GCF_023898315.1. Lineage (NCBI taxonomy): Eukaryota > Metazoa > Arthropoda > Insecta > Orthoptera > Acrididae > Schistocerca > Schistocerca nitens. The sequence continues at coordinate 238,050,306 of NC_064614.1, read as the reverse complement.
GAACCGATCTTCTGCTGACTTGAGCTCGCTTGCTGTTTGTCTCCCTCCTCCGGCATTCTCATACGCTCCATGAAGATTCACTCTGTACGCTAAATTAGTTAAATGATTACTGTCGATGTCTATTATATTGCCGTGTGAGGTATTTCAGTTCAATCACCTATTCGAATCCATCTCATGCAAATATTATTCACTGCGTTTTGAGAATCTTATTAGAAGATTCAAATAAGAGAGGTTGGTGACGAATTGTTGGACGGCGAACGACCGAAGGACAGTCGCATTTTATCAATGCTTATTTCTTTAAATGAATCTGAGGTGTCCCTGAGACAGTTATAACGATTAGTCTTCGATAACTTACGCAATATTTTTCGTAAAAATTGTAGTAAGTCGACCAGTCACCCGTCGTCACACAAGAGCGTCAACCAGCTTGCTCGAAGCAGAGGGAGCCTTTGAGGTAAAAGAAAAATATATTAAATGCTTCTCTGTAAGGCGTACTAAATAACGTACCGGCCCCCATCTTCAGTGAGCCTATCTTTAGTGCTGCTACGACAAAAAATGAAATATAACTCCTCAACAACTAGAATTACGTTTATTTCTCGAAGCCATAGTGAGACTGCAACAAAAAGCTTCCTTCGAGGAGTTACTGAAACATACTGGAAGCATGCAGTAAGGAAAACTAGCGATATACAGGAAGTGCACGATGTAAAGTACAGGGTGTTTCAAAAATGACCGGTATATTTGAAACGGCAATAAAAACTAAACGAGCAGCGATAGAAATACACCGTTTGTTGCAATATGCTTGGGACAACAGTACATTTTCAGGCAGACAAACTTTCGAAATTACAGTAGTTACAATTTTCAACAACAGATGGCCCTGCAAGTGATGTGAAAGATATAGAAGACAACGCAGTCTGTGGGTGCGCCATTCTGTACGTCGTCTTTCTGCTGTAAGCGTGTGCTGTTCACAACGTGCAAGTGTGCTGTAGACAACATGGTTTATTCCTTAGAACAGAGGATTTTTCTGGTGTTGGAATTCCACCGCCTAGAACACAGTGTTGTTGCAACAAGACGAAGTTTTCAACGGAAGTTTAATGTAACCAAAGGACCGAAAAGCGATACCATAAAGGATCTGTTTGAAAAATTTCAACGGACTGGGAACGTGACGGATGAACGTGCTGGAAAGGTAGGGCGACCGCGTACGGCAACCACAGAGGGCAACGCGCAGCTAGTGCAGCAGGTGATCCAACAGCGGCCTCGGGTTTCCGTTCGCCGTGTTGCAGCTGCGGTCCAAATGACGCCAACGTCCACGTATCGTCTCATGCGCCAGAGTTTACACCTCTATCCATACAAAATTCAAACGCGGCAACCCCTCAGCGCCGCTGCCATTGCTGCACGAGAGACATTCGCTAACGATATAGTGCACAGGATTGATGACGGCGATATGCATGTGGGCAGCATTTGGTTTACTGACGAAGCTTATTTTTACCTGGACGGCTTCGTCAATAAACGGAACTGGCGCATATGGGGAACCGAAAAGCCCCATGTTGCAGTCCCATCGTCCCTGCATCCTCAATAAGTACTGGTCTGGGCCGCCATTTCTTCCAAAGGAATCATTGGCCCATTTTTCAGATTCGAAACGATTACTGCATCACGCTATCTGGACATTCTTCGTGAATTTGTGGCGGTACAAACTGCCTTAGACGACACTGCGAACACCTCGTGGTTTATGCAAGATGGTGCCCGGCCACATCGCACGGCCGACGTCTTTAATTTCCTGAATGAATATTTCGATGATCGTGTGATTGCTTTGGGATATCCGAAACATACCGGAGGCGGCGTGGATTGGCCTCCCTATTCGCCAGACAGGAACCCCTGTGACTTCTTTCTGTGGGGACACTTGAAAGACCGCCAGAATCCAGAAACAATTGAACAGCTGAAGCAGTACATCTCATCTGCATGTGAAGCCATTCCACCAGACACGTTGTCAAAGGTTTCGGGTAATTTCATTCAGAGACTACGCCATATTATTGCTACGCATGGCGGATATGTGGAATCGTACTATAGAGTTTCCCAGACCACAGCGCCATCTGTTGTTGAAAATTGTAACTACTGTAATTTCGAAAGTTTGTCTGCCTGAAAATGTACCGTTGTCCCAAGCATATTGCAACAAACGGTGTATTTCTATCGCTGCTCGTTTAGTTTTTATTGTCGTTTCAAATATACCGGTCATTTTTGAAACACCCTGTATCTGCTACAGTCGGACGCAGCAGGTTTAGTTTATTCCCTGAGCTAGAAAGGAAGAGAACTGAGGAGCAGCATGTATGCTGCGTAAGAACTGAGGATATTAAGCACTGAACAAAGCTAGGTGTCTCTCTACGTACTATTAGATACCGATACTCTTGTTTCCATGTCTGGAACAGTTCACGAAATAAAAGACGACGCAAGTTGTGGATGATGCGCCCTGTGTAGACAAATGGTATTTTTAAGAAAGGGATAAGGTTATCTTTGGACAAATTGTCATTAAAAGAAAGGAATCTGGTTCAGAGCTAAGGCACAGACACAGTTGGTGTCGCTAAATGCTTACCTTCTCCGTATTGGGAAAGGGAGACAATAGTGTGAAATAAGGCCGTTTACTAGGATGATGCAATGTAACGTTAGAACACTCTAGGTCACTTAGCTTAGTGACGCGTGCTATCTGACGATCAAAACGATAAGGCAGACAATGACAGTCTAATGGCCTGCTTAATGTTGTGGAGGGATGTGGCTGCCATACAGCAGTCGGCGGCGAAAGCGAAGACATCGGGCATGTCCTGAAGTGCCAGGCAGCCTCGACATGGAGCGTTTAACAGCGCTTTATCTTCGGCGGTGTAGCGTATATAACAAAACCTGGGTGGCACTGTGTTTCATAATGCGACGAGGGCTAAGACGAATCTGTCCATCTGAGACTTCAGTGATGCCCCATTGCCCACAATATTTTTAGTGGTGCAGCGTGCTGTACAATGACAATATATGTAATTTTGAATGGGGAAACGAAAAGTATCGTAGTTGGTGATAATGTCTCAATCTATTGTCCGCGAGTTGTTTTGCAATTGCAGTCATTGCTGGGTTGGGAGATTATAGGTGCCACGTTGAATCATCATAACTAAATTGTCGCTACAGTGTCACCTGTGACGCCATGATCACAATTACAGTTATCGTTATTACTTGTTTTGACATTTAGACCCTACAAGTGTATCGATCTTAGCTTTTCCTGGGAAACGCTGTTACTGACAGCATCCAAAATCAACAAGAGAGATACTGGTGTATGAGTAGCTGAACGGTCAGTGAGGCATGTGGGATAATTTAACAGATGAGAATAATGCATGCGAAGTGCAAGGATCCGAAATTGAGTGCCGTACCTCCTTGAAAATTTCGTAATTGGATAGACACTCCTTCAAAGCGATCGATCCAGGGACCAACCGAAGTCCGTGGGTAAGACACTCCCCACGATCTTCTTATTAGCAAACGAGTTATTCCAGGTAGGTAAGAAAAAGATATTCCCAGATGAAACCTCTCATTATGGCTGTGAGAGCGTGGAAGGCTCACTAGAAGTCGAACAACGGGTGGAAAACTGTCGATAATTTAACCGAGAGTCAACCACATACAAATTGAGTAATTTTAGAAGCTTACTTTCAACACAAGCAGACTCATTTTAAACACAAGTATGAAAAACTATTTAATAATTTAAAAGGAAATAATACAAAAATTAATTGGAAATTATTATTTACATTACAGTGTTGCAGTACGATCTTTAATACACTACTGGCCATTAAAATTGCTACACCAAGAAGAAATGCAGATGATAAACGGGTATTCAATTTGTTAACATCGAGTATAGATTTAAGTGTCAGGAAGTCGTTTCTGAAAGTATTTGTATGGAGTGTAGCCATGTATGGAAGTGAAACATGGACAATAACCAGTTTGGACAAGAAGAGAATAGAAGCTTTTGAAATGTGGTGCTACAGAAGAATGCTGAAGATAAGGTGGGTAGATCACGTAACTAATGAGGAGGTATTGAATAGGATTGGGGAGAAGAGAAGTTTGTGGCACAACTTGACTAGAAGAAGGGATCGGTTGGTAGGACATGTTTTGAGGCATCAAAGGATCACAAATTTAGCATTGGAGGGCAGCGTGGAGGGTAAAAATCGTAGAGGGAGACCAAGCGATCAATACACTAAGCAGATTCGGAAGGATGTAGGTTGCAGTAGGTACTGGGAGATGAAGAAGCTTGCACAGGATAGAGTAGCATGGAGAGCTGCATCAAACCAGTCTCAGGACTGAGGACCAAAACAACAACAACATTCGACAAATATACACTCCTGGAAATTGAAATAAGAACACCGTGAATTCATTGTCCCAGGAAGGGGAAACTTTATTGACACATTCCTGGGGTCAGATACATCACATGATCACACTGACAGAACCACAGGCACATAGACACAGGCAACAGAGCATGCACAATGTCGGCACTAGTACAGTGTATATCCACCTTTCGCAGCAATGCAGGCTGCTATTCTCCCATGGAGACGATCGTAGAGATGCTGGATGTAGTCCTGTGGAACGGCTTGCCATGCCATTTCCACCTGGCGCCTCAGTTGGACCAGCGTTCGTGCTGGACGTGCAGACCGCGTGAGACGACGCTTCATCCAGTCCCAAACATGCTCAATGGGGGACAGATCCGGAGATCTTGCTGGCCAGGGTAGTTGACTTACACCTTCTACAGCACGTTGGGTGGCACGGGATACATGCGGACGTGCATTGTCCTGTTGGAACTGCAAGTTCCCTTGCCGGTCTAGGAATGGTAGAACGATGGGTTCGATGACGGTTTGGATGTACCGTGCACTATTCAGTGTCCCCTCGACGATCACCAGTGGTGTACGGCCAGTGTAGGAGATCGCTCCCCACACCATGATGCCGGGTGTTGGCCCTGTGTCTCGGTCGTATGCAGTCCTGATTGTGGCGCTCACCTGCACGGCGCCAAACACGCATACGACCATCATTGGCACCAAGGCAGAAGCCACTCTCATCGCTGAAGACGACACGTCTCCATTCGTCCCTCCATTCACGCCTGTCGCGACACCACTGGAGGCGGGCTGCACGATGTTGGGGCGTGAGCGGAAGACGGCCTAACGGTGTGCGGGACCGTAGCCCAGCTTCATGGAGACGGTTGCGAATGGTCCTCGCCGATACCCCAGGAGCAACAGTGTCCCTAATTTGCTGGGTAGTGGCGGTGCGGTCCCCTACGGCACTGCGTAGGATCCTACGGTCTTGGCGTGTATCCGCGCGTCGCTGCGGTCCGGTCCCAGGTCGACGGCACGTGCACCTTCCGCCGACCACTGGCGACAACATCGATGTACTGTGGAGACCTCACGCCCCACGTGTTGAGCAATTCGGCGGTACGTCCTCCCGGCCTCCCGCATGCCCACTACACGCCCTCGCTCAAAGTCCGTCAACTGCACATACGGTTCACGTCCACGCTGTCGCGGCATGCTACCAGTGTTAAAGACTGCGATGGAGCTCCGTATGCCACGGCAAACTGGCTGACACTGACGGCGGCGGTGCACAAATGCTGCGCAGTTAGCGCCATTCGACGGCCAACACCGCGGTTCCTGGTGTGTCCGCTGTGCCGTGCGTGTGATCATTGCTTGTACAGCCCTCTCGCAGTGTCCGGAGCAAGTATGGTGGGTCTGACACACCGGTGTCAATGTGTTCTTTTTTCCATTTCCAGGAGTGTATTATACTGGAACTGACAAGTGATTACATTTACGCGCAATTTGGGTGCATAGATCCTGAGAAATCAGTACCCAGAACAACCACCTCTGGCCGTAATAACGGCCGTGATACGCCTGGACATTGAGTCAAACATAGCTTGGATGGCGTGTACAGGTACAGCTGCCCATGCAGCTTCAGCATGATACCACAGTTCATCAAGAGTAGTGACTGGCGTATTGCGACGAGACAGTTGCTCAGCCACCATTGACCAGACGTTTTCAATTGGGGAGAGATCTGAAGAATGTGCTGGCCAGGGCAGCAGTCGTACATTTTCTGTATCCAGAAAGGCCCGTACAGGACCTGCAACATGCGGTCGTGCATTATCCTGCTGAAATGTAGGGTTTCGCAGGGATCGAATGAAGGGTAGAACCACGGGCTGTAACACATCTGAAACGTAACGTCGAAAGTGTCGTCAGTGCGAACAAGAGGTGACCGAGACGCATAACAAATGGCACCCCATACCATCACGCTGGGTGATACGCCAGTATGGCGATGACGAATACACGCTTCCAATGTGCGTTCACCGCGATGACACCAAACACGGATGCGACCATCATGATTCTGTAAACAGAACCGGGATTCATCCAAAAAAATGACGTTTTGCCATTCGTGCACCCAGGTTCGTCGTTGAGCACACCATCGCAGGCGCTCCTACCTGTGATGCAGCGTCAAGGGTAACCGCAGCCATGGTCTCCGAGCTGATAGTCCATGCTGCTGCAAACGTTGTCGAACTGTTCGTGCAGATGGTTGTTGTCTTGCAAACGCCCCATCTTTTGACTCAGGGATCGAGTCGTGGCTGCACGATCCGTTGCAGCCATGCGGATAAGATGCCTGTCATCTCGACTGCTCGTGATACGAGGCCGTTGGAACCCAGCACGGCGTCCCGTATTACCCTCCTGAATCCACCGATTCCATATTCCGCTAACAGTCATTGTATCTCGACCAACGCGAGCAGCAACGTCGCGATACGATAAACTGCAATTGCGATAGGCTACAATCCGACCTTTATCAAAGTCGGTAACGTGATGGTTCGCATTTCTCCTCCTTACACGAGGCATCACAACAACGTTTCACCAGGAAACGCCGGTCAACTGCTGTTTGTGTATGAGAAATCGGTTGGAAACTTGCCTCATGTCAGCACGTTGTAGGTGTCGCCACCGACGCCAAGCTTGTGTGAATGTTCTGAAAAGCTAATCATTTGCATATCACAGCGTCTTCTTCCTGTCGGTTAAATTTCGCGTCTGTAACACGTCATCTTCGTGGTGTAGCAATTTTAATGGCCAGTGGTGTATATCATTTCGAAAACAATAGCTTCAATGTAGAAGTTGGATTTTGCAGTCGGTTCGTAACGGAACAAGCAGGTGTGTGTGTAGCACTACACTTCCTTTCAGAAATCGAGTTCTTTGTAAAAATTTACACGTAATTTCCTAGCAGAGTGAGTTTTTATTTTTCTATTAAATTTCAAGATAAGTGTTATGGAAGCTTCAAAGGAAGCGCATTGATAAGTCTGACAAGCTTCAAATGTTATCTACCAAATTCGCAGAAAAAATAAAAAACGTTAACAGCCGTGATGATACGTTTACACCGTTATTTCTTAAGTCATAGCAATATCCAGGGATGGCATTAGAGATCGATGTTCTGTCGAAATGGTACACAAATGCGAATAAACATTATTGCATTTTATTCCGTAATATGCCAGAACATTGCATTGTTGAATTCAGTGACGGGTATTTCAGCAATCGTTTGTCTTTACAAGGACTCTGACCAGGACAGTTCTCATGTGTACACTTCTGGTTTTTTGTGTTATTTCACGTGTTTTTATTAGCTGTTAAACGTCTTTTAAAGAAGACAACGTGTAAAATTATTGCTAGGGTTCTGAAATCGAAACGTAGCATGACAGTGAGGATCACGATGTAAGCTTTGACTTCATATAACAGCTGTTCCTTCGAAAGCAGACGTAGACACAGAATATATTTAATGTTGTTCGTAAGAGCTCTAACAGGCCAGTATATTTTGAAGGTATTTCGAATGTCATTTAAAGCTTATACATTTAAATTTCACCAGTCATCTGATATGCACTATTGCAGAAAGACATATTTTGTAATACATTACGTGCATTGGCTATGTGAATCTACGATGCTCCTCCTTTTCTAATGTTATCTGCCGATCTCCATTAGGCCGAATTTTCGGTCTTTTCGTATCTACTGGAATTCAGAAAAGAACTATCTTGTCCCATCCATCTTTGATTCTCCGAGCTACATGTATCACTCAGCTCGCTACCCGCGCAAGTATGTCTCTCATTCAAGACTGTTTCCTGATTCACTTTTTTCCTTTGCCGTCTGTAGTAGTAATTTCCTATATGCATCCCTCCATTGCCCTGATCAAACCTAGGCTTTTGAATCAATTCTTTTTCAGATAAATTGGTCGCTTAGATCTGAAAATCGAACTTAATTTACCAAAGGCTGTCTGGATCACATTCACTTTTCCCGTTTCTTTCTTTTTTTTCTGTCCATTCAGCCAATCCAAATACAAAATCTCATGAACTGGCGCCAGCGCTTCTTTTCGGTATGTTTGTTATACGTCATTTGAGTCATGTTTCATTTGACTTTTTACCCTAGGTTTCAGTTCCTTTAATCGTTGCAGTTTATCTGCATTTGCGGCTAACAGTACATTGGCGTCAGCAAAACGCTGGTTCAAACTGGTTCATCTACATGCATTCACCCTTCGTCTTCTCGGTTTAAGGAATGGCTAAAAATAGGTTTGCCGATATGGGATTTCCTAGGCGCATTCCTTTTTCAATTTTGAATTTCTCACTGCCCAGCTGATGACTAATGAAAAAGTGTCGTATTTACTTATATGTGCTTCAGTCACCAACATATTCTGAATCAGTGTCTTATTTCTCAAGACAGTCGTAGTCGAGTGATTGTAGGAGAATAGAGGATGACTTACACACCATTTCTATTTGTGTGATGAATGGGATGTTGCTCTAGATATTTATACGCAATAATGCAGACGAGTAGAAAAAACGATCCTGTAGTGTACGAATATAGCATTATCAGTGTGCTGCTTAATACAGTCACGTCGATTAAGTATCTTAAGTGTAATGTTTAAGACCAATAGAAAATGGAACGAGCGCGTAATGAGGGTAGTAGAGAAGGAGAATGATTGACTTCGATTTTTTGGGAGATTTGTAGGAAAGTGTAGTTCATCTATAAAAGAGATCGCATGTAGATTACCAGTATGACGCATTTTTGAGTACTTTTCGAGAGTTTGGGATACCCACCAGATCAAAGGATACCCACCATGTCAGATTAAAGGAAGAGATCGAAGCAATTCTGAGGCGAGCTGCTAGATTTGTTACCAGGAGATGCGCATGCCAATACTACTCCGAAAATTCAAATGGGAACCACTGGGGGGGAAGAAGGCATTCTTATAACGAAAAACTATTGAAAATTTTTAGAGAACGGGCATCTGAGGCTGACTGAAGAACAATTCTACTATTGTCATCGTTCATTTCGCGTGTGGTCTTTGAAGACAAGCTATAAGAAATTAGGGCTCGTACGAAGGCATACTGCCTCGTTTGTCTCTAATTTCATTTGAGTGTGAAACTGGAAAGGAAATTATTAGGAGCGCCATATGTTGGCTAGCGGAACATGTTTGTACGTGCATCTGCAGATTAACTGTCAGGCTTTTGTTCATTCTGAGTCCAAAAACAAAGTGGCAGGACTTGCAAATGTTCGTCTGAGCTATTTTGAAAGCTAAAGTCAGATTGTTCCTAAGTGTGACTAAAATTTAAAATTCTTTTCTATACGTTTGGTAAACAATTTAAAATGTGTCTTGTACATAACGGAAGGGGTCTGTTAGGCCTGAGGACATTCATTCTACCAAATATCTGAGGACGTACTCGCGTTTGATGAGGGAAACTGCTCAAATAAATATAAAAATATGTGAACTGCAACTGTTTCTCTGTGCATTATTTACAAGGTCGCTGTTGTCCAGTGTAGAATACCAATATTTGCAAAATTTATTTTCGTGTGTTTTATAATACAAAATTTGCTAATACCCACTTGGTTATCCAGTACGTAGTTAGGAATAGACCTACAGTTATCTTGACGGAATGTGAGGTGTAACTGATTCATTTCCGAGAGATCTGTCGAGCGGAGGAGACGCCTGTGAGCAGTGGATGCGCAGATTTAGGGAACGGTCTTGTCCCACCTCCGATAAGTGTTTCGTCGAACTATACATGTATGTGCAAACACTACTCTGTCACCGCCAATTCAAAGAACCAATAGCCCACTCCTTTTCCCTGTACAGCGTAAAGTGTGTCCACACCTCCTTTTCTCTGTCCACTTGCACTACCTTCACTCTTGGAAATGATAATCCTTTCGTACCCAGAGGATACCGAGAATATTAAGGAAGCAGAGAGGGGAGTGAGGGGGGGGGGAAGGGGAAGAAGGAAGGAGGAAGAATGGAGGACACGCAACACAATTTCTTACGAAATAGTACATTAAAAAAACTGTGTTAACCACCGAACATACTGATGCCACCACTTTTAAAAGTTATGTAAGTAGGCTGTTTAGGTTTTTTTATTGGTAACGCCACCTCAGTATGAAAATCACTGGCTGTGCTGTGTGCAGTCTGTGGCTGCTTTGCATTGTTGTAATACTCGCCATTGTAGTGTTAGGCAGCTGGCTGTGAACAGCGCGTAGCGTTGGGCAGTTGGAGGTGAGCCGCCAGCAGTGGTGGATGTGGGGAGAGAGATGGCGGAGTTTTGTAATTTGTCATGATATCAAGGTAAATACATTGTTTGTTCTCTATTAATATCTTTCATTTGCTAACTATCCCTATCAGTAGTTAGTGCCTTGAGTAGTTTGAATCTTTTATTTAGCTGGCAGTAGTGGCGCTTGCTGTATTGCAGTAGTGGGAGTAACCAAGATTTTTGTGAGGTAAGTGATTTCTGAAAAGTACAGGTTAATGTTAGTCAGGGCCATTCTCTTGTAGAGAATTTTGAAAGTCAGATTGCGTTGCGTTAACAAAATATTGTGTGTGGAAAGTCAGATTGCGTTGCGCTAAAAAAATATTGTGTGTCAGGTTAAGCACAGTAGTGTAAAAATTGTTCTAAGGGGAAGTTTCATATGTCGACCCTTAGCCGAGGATACCTCACTGGAATCTTCTGATTTTTTCTTGTAGTTTGTGTAATTAGTGTAGATTTTGTTTATTGCTAGCGCGTAATTATAGAGAGAATTTCCTTTGTAGTTGCAGTTTTTCATTGTTGTACAGTAAAACAGGTGTGGCATGCATGTAGATTTGCACCAAGTATTTCGCAGCTGCAATTAACTAGATATTATTTTCAGTGTTATGTTAATGTGTTCTCTTATTTTTGATTTTGAAATTGTGTTTTTCTGTGTTGTCGTGTGAAACACTGTGACAAAAATGGCGTGTGAAAAACGTAACACTAGGCTCCAAAGTAAATTGAGAAATGACAGCGAAGACGAAAGCAGTGTGTTAGCGCCACTGAGTGATGAATTAACTGATGTTCAAAGTAATAATTTGGTAATTGTGCATACGGAAATGGAGCGGGCGGCAAACAATGGTGTAGACAGCGAAACAATTAGAGAACAGGGAAGCATTATCGATCGATCGGTCGGCAATAGCTCGGCTCAGGAATCCGAAATGACACGAGACGATCTCACAAATACTGTAGATTCAGGTTTTGGGTCCTCACCGTTTTCTCAAATGAGTCAAGACACATTTTCTGCTTGTCAAAATGTGAATGTTGCCGGTGCAAATGCACTGCCGAAAAGTGTAGAGGAACAGATTCCAGACACTAACACATTATTATTGCAATTAATGCAGCAAATGAAACAAAATCAGAGTCAAACACAGCAACAGTTAGACGCAATGGGACAAAATCTTCAAAAATTAGACACAATTGAGCAAAATCAGAAACAAATGGAACAAAATCTTCAAAAGTTAGACTCCACAGTTGAACAAACACGTGAAGATTTAACTACTGAGTTACATCACATTGAATCGAAATGTCAAAAAGTCTGTAATGACGTAAAAACACAAATTTGTGAGCATTTCCAACCTATTTTTTCGCGTCATGAAAATGCACTACAGAATCACGAAGCAGCCATAAAAGAACTGCAAACTACTGTTCATGAAAATCATGAGACCTTGCAAGCTAAATTTGACTCAGTTGCATCTACCGATACGGTTATGCAACTTGCAAAAACTCAGGAAAACTTGAAGGACACAGTAGATTCGATTTCAACACAAATGGACACTCTGAAACTTGGTTCAGAAAAACACACTGAGGAAATGTGTTCACTATCGGAGAAAGTAGGCGAACTTTCGGATCAGGTCACTAACTTATCTACAAAGGTAGATGATGATCTGAATGACACAAGACCTGTAGCCTTCACTGACACAGAAGAGTATGAACAAATTAGAAAATTCAAACAAAACCAAAATCAAATTAATACGCAACACCAAAGAGAAATCCGCGAAGTACAAGATCATTTGGCACAAGTAATACAAGAATTACATATTTCAGTGGACACTCGCGCTCCAATACAGGAAGAGGGACATAGAAATACGGAACAACCACAAAATAATAACACAGGACACTTCGGAAATTATAAAAGAAATTGGCAAGGCACACCGAATTTTGAGATGGAACCGCCGACACGACGTAACAATGACCGATATGCGACTCGCCGACACGATGACTTTGACTATAAGCTGTTCATTACTACACGTAAATTCAAAACGTTTAAGAATTCTGCCAACGACATTCATCCACAAGCGTGGCTCCATCAATTCTTTCATTGTTTTCCTCCCAACTGGTCACTGGAGCACAGGTTAGAATTTATGTGTGGCTACTTGGAGAATGAACCAGCTGTAAGAATGCGATCGGTCATTCACGATTGTCACAGTGAAGGAGATTTTTATCATGCCTTCCTCTCAGCATATTGGTCTCAAGCTACACAAGACCGAGTAAAACATAGCATCATAATGATGAAACATTTCGGACAATCTGAATTTTCCAGTCTTGTGAAATATTTTGAAGACATGTTGCACAAGAATCAGTACCTGTCAAACCCATACAGCCCCTCAGAACTCATCCGCATTTGCTTAATCAAACTGCCTGAACATTTACGACATATTATTTTAGCAGGACGTTGCAAAGACGACATTGAAGCATTTCAAGGACTCTTACAAGAACTGGAAATTGACACTGACAATCGCGGAACGCACGAGCACAACAATTACAGATCACATCCGTCGCAATTCCGCGATGAAAGAAATAATAACTGGACGCGACAAGGCTATTCTCACAACACAAATCGTGACCGAAACAGACACCACCCGTATAACAACCGTTGGCAGAGTAGTAATAATTACAGGGAAAGATCACCTCTCCGCGGTAATGACTATCACAGAGACAATCAGAGAAACAGACAATATGGGAACCAAAACAATTATTATTACGAGGGACAGAATAACTTTAGACGCAACGGTCCAGCGCGCAGTTACGATTCAGGGAGAAATTCTCCACCACTTAACCGACAAGAAAGAAACCACAGAAACTACCGACATGACGACAGACGATGTGATCGTAACGACAGACCTGAATTGCATCAGAACTGGCGGGATTTAAGCAGGGCAGGGCCGTCTCGTCACGGTGAATTTGTAGAAGTTCGGTCTCCTAATCCGAATAACGACGCTCGCCAGCAAAGAAACAGACAATGACTCGCACAGCAGGCAGCCGCGTGCGCCCGCTGGCTCCGAGAAAAATAACACAGACGCTAACCTTGAGAAAAATTCCAGTATTCTTTACCGACGTATACCACTTGATAATTGCGTTAAAGTTGAAACTCTGCGTACTAGGAAGAGCAAAGGTTTACACCACATTTCACATGTAACACCGTTTATTGAGAGATAATGTGCTTTTTTAACTTGAGATTTTAATGCAACATTTTGGTTTATTTGAAAATACATTCTGGATTTAAAGTGCTTTCTGAGAGATACTAGATGACACAGTGGTTAGTTTATGTGACAGCTACAGGATTTTATCTCGACGTTACTAATGAGTGACAATTTACAATGTTGCTTTTGCGGTGTATCTGTTTTATATCTGCACAGTTTTTCGGCATTATTCAAGAAATTAAAACATGTTTTAGTAGCAACTTTTGTGGTATAGCTACAATGAGACAGCCTTTTCCGTAGCACAACAATACGTTACAGCACAGTACTTTCTTCATCACAACAATAAGCGTAATAACTATGATATCTATGCGCAAAGCATTTCACTTTTGTTTAGCATGAGGTAAGTACATTGACTTCTGCAGAACTTAGCTTTCGGAGGACGATAACTACGACACTTCCACAGAGATTATGTTGCGACAAGACGCACAGTTTAGCGCTACAGTACACGCATTTGAGTGATTAATCTTATACTTAAAACACTTACTTTTAAAGATTTTTTAATTACAAAGAAGGTTTTCCGTGATACATTTCATTCCATTGCTGTAATCTGTAACACCTGAGGGTATAATTACATTTATCCTCAGGGGGGTACACGCTTACTTTGTGTACCATGTGTGTGGCAACCACAAGGAACCCTAGCTAATATGGTATTTGCTTATACAACTTTACACATCGGTACCATATTTCTCTAACACAGAATTACACAGCTATCTGATTATTTACCTGAGAGAGACAAACATTTATTTTACTACGTCAGTGACAGATGTTTACGCAATTACGCAGTTGAATAACTTCACACGTATGAAATTGCATTTTGTCTGTACTTTGTGAAATGTTCATATTTTTTTGGAACCATTGTGATACTATGAGAGCTTTGAATGATGTATTTGGTAAGGGAGCATGATTTTAAAGTACGTTTGAGGCAGATGACACTTTTGACATGAGCAGAGAATTTTTTTAGGTTTTGAAATTAGAAAGCTACGACGATTTTGAGAGTTGACTGAGGTGTTATGATGTTATTATTACGATGACTATGTGTATTATGCTGTTGCAGTATATTTATGATCAATAAGCTGATGCTATATGAGGAATTTGATTATGTGTCGACGATATGTATATGTATAATAAGGTAAGGAGTAATGAATAGTGATTAGGGCACTCTGATTTGTGGAAAACGTTGTTGGAAACCAAGATCGTACTTTAAAAGTTATGAAATGTGTGTAAATGCGTGAATGTATCACAATGCCGACGAAAATTTTCTTGGACACTGTTATATCAATAAGATTTTGTTTCTACAGATTTGCAACGCTAATTCTTGACCTGTGAAACATTTTTATATAAGACTGCCATTGTAGCAAACTGCTGTCGTAAATATTTCCGTACGAAAGTTAAGTGACCACCTGCACGTAATACGTCGTGGGCACACAGCTGTGTCAGACACCTGGGCGACGGCCGCCCGGAAAAAAAAAAAAAAAAAAAAAAAGCCATTAGCCTTCCAGCAGCACAGAACGACACGGACGAACTTGAAAACGATGAGAAACATTTCACGGCTATTGTCGTGCTAATTGAGAGAAATGCCATATGGCTAGTGAATGACGTTTCACGCCTTGCTTTGCCCATTTTGTTTAATATCTAGTTTCTAGATGCACTGCAGCACTGGTTAAAATAAAATTTTATAGATGTACTAATATAAATATTTTCTGTCTGCAGATCTATTAAATAATAATTTTGTAATCCACATTCTTCGAAAAAGGAGCTCTTGGAATGGAAAGAACAATAAGAAGGGACTAATACCAGGAACTGCATACATAATTTTCTTTTCAACTACTAATTTTTTGTAGAATTAGCTTTTGTGGTGCACCACTTTAATTACTTAGACATTAAGATGTGATTATACATTTCCCTTATCTGCATTGTTATCTTTAGTCTACAATTTTTTCTGATTGAGCTATGTCATGTTTAGGTATAAGTTGCTGCTGTTTGCCAGGCATAGTGTTATTGAATTTGACTTTGTATTATTCTGTTAAGCCAGTTTTATTAATGATTTCTTGTTATTATTTGTTGCACATTGCCTTATATTAGTTGTAATATTGCAATTGCTTTGCTAATTTCTAAAATGCTGCTTCCTTTGCAAATCTGCACCTTTTTGTCATTGCTGTTTGCGTTTATTGTTTTATGTTCTGCTGCATTGCCTCGTCCCTTAGCTTAGCATCTGAGCTCAGTAGATTTAAGTTAGCCTAAGAGGGGGTAGACTATATAAGAAACTGACTATGAAGAATAGGGAAAGAATGCATTGAGAGGTTATATGAAACAGAGTTGGCAAAAATGAGTATTGTGCACTGAGAAATAATTATTTTGAAAGAAATATGGTTAGAATACAGAAAACAGGTATAGATAGGACTTTTTGGAAATAGTGAGGAACGAAGGGAGATCTCCGAGAAGTAAAGAAAGTTTTGTTTGCAAAATACTGCAGTAAAAGAAACCCTGTCCTTTCCTTGTGTTATCCCACTATGTGTTTGTGTTCCCTTGTGTATTTATGTTTTTCCTGTATTTATATGTATATCTGATAATACTTATGTTGTAGAACTTTTCTAATACTAAGCTACATTCACTATGATGAGGAATACTGTGATCCTCAAATATAATTTGCATTAATAATATGTTATTTTCTTTGTAAAGATGTTAGACTTTAGTAATTCTGCTCTGTTTTAATGCTCATGTGTAAAGTTGATGTTTCAAAAGTTATTCTGATCTTTTATGTATTTACTTATGTCATAATTCCTGTAACACTGTTGTATATGTTATTTTGATTCGTTTGTAAAGCCTGTACTACAAATGTTATCTGTATTGTTCTTTAATGATGTATTTTGTACCTTTGTAATTGTATTCTTATGTTATAAAATTGTAATTGACACCAGGTCATCAAATTAAGTAACTTGTAAGTTCCATTTCACTGCACACGTTTCTGTTGGTCATAGTATATGGACAATATGTGAGAAGTAGGGACTGTTAGTGTTTGCACATGTGTTAATAATTCAGCAAAGGACTGGATAACAGCATTGCTGGTTCTAAGGACAATTCCAAAAACTTTGTGAGTGCACAAGTGGTGGTTATGGACTTGCTATATTATCCGCAAGACTCTTCAATGGTGATTGTGCACCTGCACAGTCACAACAGATGGCTGCTGGCCATCTCTACAAGGACTACAGTGGGTCTGCATCTTTGATGACTCACCAGTACCATTATTTCTGCAAGGACTGCAGTGGGTCTACACCTCTGGTGGCCCACCAATACCATAATCTCTACCAGGACTACAGTGGGTCTGCTCTGTGATGACCTACCCACCAATACTCTTCAAAACTTCGACTGACTCCGCTGTGGGTTTGCTCTGTTGTGGCCCATTACCTGTCAGCATGTCAAGAGTCAGCACTGTCTTTCCGTTGGAAGGGCAACACTACTTCTTCAAGACTGCATGGAAATCCACTACTTCCGTGTGCATTTTCTTTTACTGCTCAGACTTTGAGAAAAACACTGCAATGTGATGAATGATCAGGACTGTCTTTATGGACTGTGAGAAAAAATTTTAGCTTTTGACCAACATTGTATCAATAAGTGTGTGCATTTGATTTCTTTGTTATTGTAATTATGAAAAATTTTTTCAAATCTGTATTGGGCACTGCCCAAACCAATTTGTAAAATTTTTTGTGGGGAGCATGGGGGCTATGTAAGTAGGCTGTTTAGGTTTTTTTATTGGTAACGCCACCTCAGTATGAAAATCACTGGCTGTGCTGTGTGCAGTCTGTGGCTGCTTTGCATTGTTGTAATACTCGCCATTGTAGTGTTAGGCAGCTGGCTGTGAACAGCGCGTAGCGTTGGGCAGTTGGAGGTGAGCCGCCAGCAGTGGTGGATGTGGGGAGAGAGATGGCGGAGTTTTGTAATTTGTCATGATATCAAGGTAAATACATTGTTTGTTCTCTATTAATATCTTTCATTTGCTAACTATCCCTATCAGTAGTTAGTGCCTTGAGTAGTTTGAATCTTTTATTTAGCTGGCAGTAGTGGCGCTTGCTGTATTGCAGTAGTGGGAGTAACCAAGATTTTTGTGAGGTAAGTGATTTCTGAAAAGTACAGGTTAATGTTAGTCAGGGCCATTCTCTTGTAGAGAATTTTGAAAGTCAGATTGCGTTGCGTTAACAAAATATTGTGTGTGGAAAGTCAGATTGCGTTGCGCTAAAAAAATATTGTGTGTCAGGTTAAGCACAGTAGTGTAAAAATTGTTCAAAAGGGGACGTTTCAGTTATTTACAACGTAGTTCGCTGAAAAAGTATGAGATTCTTAAATGTCATTTGCTGTCAAACAGTTAGCGTCCAGACAGGCGCTAATACTTGTAACACTGGCTGGTGACGCGAGAAAAAAATTGCTTATTGAAGGAACAACATTGCGGCAAGCTTGTAGATGCCAGAGCCATCGGGAATTTCAGTTGCACATGGCATACCTTCCAGCGACGAAATAGTTTTGAGATCTCACGACAACTGGCTCTGGATACATTTACTACTAGTCAGTATCGATTATATGTTGTAGCTTTCCTTAAACTCGTACTGAACTGACGTTTGTGTGTGTAGCGTAGCATAATTTGAATTCGATTCACTGGAGACACCCTAGCTTCTACCGTGACCGACAGCTTATCTTTGTTATTGTTTCTTTTATATTTATCTACGGTACAGACTCCTTAACTGTTTTAGCGGAATATACAAAAGTATCAGTGTTTCTAATGTCTTGATCTTAGCCAGCAAAGCGAACTGAAGACCTGGTTTGGATGAAGGCGTGATCGTGTTCACACCTGAGAAACAGTCAGTGGGGGCAGTAACAGCCTACAGTCAATTATTATTAAATTTGGAGTACTGATAAACGCTACACTTCTATACGAAAATCACCTACATAGCAGAGTAATTGAGCAATGAATTAGTCAAGTTGTCATTTTTGGCCGGCCGAAGTGGCCGTGCGGTTAAAGGCGCTGCAGTCTGGAACCGCAAGACCGCTACGGTCGCAGGTTCGAATCCTGCCTCGGGCATGGATGTTTGTAATGTCCTTAGGTTAGTTAGGTTTAACTAGTTCTAAGTTCTAGGGGACTAATGACCTCAGAAGTTGAGTCCCATAGTGCTCAGAGCCATTTGAACCATTTTGTCATTTTTGTGAAGCCGCATCTGGTCCGAATAAACCATTGGTTGATTTAATTCTGATGCAAGATTTTCGTAATAATTTAATGTTATCTGCCTAGGTCACCTCGATATAGAGTTAGCATGCTTGACTACTACTCAAAACGTCGTGGCTCCCAGGTTCGATACCAGACACTAGTGAAGTTTCGAATAAAAGTCATCAGAAATTGCTGCCGTAAACACCTAATTCAAGGAGTCACCCTCGTTCTGCCAAAGAGCTTATCACAGAAGGCACAGGAGAGGATAGTTCACAAAAAGAAAGGAATAGAATAATATCAGTCAATGAGGATGAAAATAAAGTGTTAGGCAGTCAAGGCGAAATGACTATAGAAAAAATGTGAAGAAATCGAAAAAGAAATGGTCAGCGAAAGAACTGATTCAAGATGTAGAAAAGTCAGAACAGTATTCGATGAATTTGAAAGCTAGGGCTGCTACAGTAAAAGTGCAAGAGGAATTCTGCTGTTAAATGGAGAGAAAAGTGTGGATATCTTGAAAGAGAACGTTAAAGGCCTCTACGAGAAGGAGGGCTTCTCTGATAACGTGATAGAGCAACAGTACCCTCTATGAAAGACATAGAGGATGCAGCATTATAGTCAGTATCCAAAAGAAGTATGGACACTTGCTATCAAATAAGACAGGAGGGATAGATAACATTCGTTCGGAATTTCTAAAATAACTGGGAAAAACTTTAACCAGACAACTACTCCAACTGGTGAGTAGAATCTATGAGAATGCAGATATACCATGAGACTTGACACTATCGCTGAGCTATCAAAGGTAAATCTAGGAGAACTATCGTACAATCAGCTCAGGCATCCAAGTCGCTTACAAAAATAATTTATAGATGAATGTAAAAGAAAATTTATGGTCTCTGAGACACAGATTATTAAAGCTTCCAGACTGGTAAAGGCCCCAGTGAGGAAGTTACGACGCTCCGCATGGAAGAAAAGACTAGAAAAAGCTTTATAAATACTCAAAACAATAAGTTAAATAATAGAGAAAGACGGGTAATACATCATATAAGAATCAAGAAGCAACAATAAGAATAGAATGCCAAGAATGAAGTGCTCGCATTAAAAATGGTGTAAGATAGGGGTGCAGTAATTCTTGCCTCCGCTTCAGTCTGTACATTGAAGAAGCATTGACACAAATTAAACCGAAGTTCAGGAGTGGGTTTAAAATTCAGGGTGAAAGAGTATTAATGATAAGATACACTAACGACATTGCTACTACAGTGAATTTAAGAAAGTACTGCAGAAACTGTTGAATGGAATAGACAATCTGATCTATTGATTGAAACCAAAGAAATACGAAAGTAATCAAGAACAGAAGAAATGAAAGTCGATGTAGAACTTAACATCAAATTGGTGACCACAAAGTAGACGAAGGAATGCTGCGACCTAGGAAGCAAGATAACACATGACGAACAAAGCAAGAAGGATTTGAAAAGTGGTATAGTAAAAATTCCTGAACAAGGGAAATCTACTGATATCAAACATAGATCTTAATCTGAGCAAGAAATTACTGAGAGCTGCGTTTGGAGCAAAGCACTGTATACATATGGTTCATGGACTGAGAGAGAAGCTGAAAAAGAAGAGAATCAAAGCGTTTGAGATGTGGTGCTACAGAAGAATGTTAAAAATTAGGTGGACTGATAAGGTAAGGAATAAAGAAGTTCTTCGCATAATCGGCGAAGAAAGAAACATACGGAAAACACTGACGAGAAGAAGAGACAGGATGACAGCCCTTGTTTTAAGACTTCAGGAAATACCACCATGGTACTCGAAGGAGCTGAAGAACAGGGTAAAAAATTCAGGGGACGTCAGAGATTGGAATACACCGAAGACGTAGAGTGCAAGTGCTGCTCGAGATGAAGAGGCTGGCACAAGATAGGGATTAGTGAGTGGCTGCAAAGCTGGCCGCGGTGGCCGAGCGGCTCTAGGCGCTTCAGTCCGGACCCGCGCGACTGCTACGGTCGCAGGTTCGAACCCTGCCTCGGGCATGGATGTGTGTCATGTCCTTAGGTTCGTTAGGTTTAAGTAGTTCTGAGTTTTAGGGGACTGATGACCTCAGATGTTAAGTCCCATAGTGCTCAGAGCCATTTCAACCATTTTGAGTGGCTACAGTCACCCACTCAGACGTCTGATGAAAAAAAAAATGAAATTCTTATTTAACACCTTTGTAATACAGTTAGACATAAGAAATATTCAGGCTTTGACAACGCGACTGTTTGTACTAAAAAGATGACTCTTCTAAGCACTACTGTATATTTTCTATAAGAATTCTATAAATGCAAAAACGCCTTCTTTTCTGCATTGCATTTTATTTCTCCCACACGCCTTTCGCCTTTTTACATTTTAAGGCACCATCATTGGGGTAGTTCGCGTTTTTAGTTGGCATCTGCATTTCCTCTCATCTGGTCATATGCTGGAGGTTGCACTACACCTCTATTGGCAAAACATAACCATGTTTTTATGTTGCCTACTTTTTTATTCACACTTTTCGTCTTGTTTGTCCATATTGTTGTGATGCACTATCAGTCTATTGTCACTAACTATAGATATTGGATCGAAAACTGTGATTTCAAGATGTAGCTACTTTGCAATCACCATGTTTCTCATCCTTTTTTAGGAAAAAGGCGAAACGCGTCTGGGAGAAATAAAATATAATGCAGCAAGAGAAGACGTTTTCTATTTACAAAACAAATATTTCTATGTTTGCTGCGGTGGATGGCCACGCCAACAAACCCGTTTCTCTAAGAGGTCGGCAAGTGGAAACGAGTCAGGTGGGAAAAAAGTAATCGGCATAACTGTTAAACATTTCTCGCATTGTGAGACCACACGTGAGTGGCTTCATGGAAAATTTTTTGCGGTTGCCTACGGAGCCATGATTGTGCCTAGCTGTGCACCTCTTTGTCGAAGCAAACCGCCGGCAACGAATGTCTTCCTTCAGGACTCCACAAATATGGAAATCACACTGGGAGAAATCGGGACGTTATGGAGGACGTGTAAGGGCACCCCAGCGAAACTTGTGTATCGTAGTCGAAATAGGTGGGCTCGTCTAGAAAGACATTCATGACCGTTGATTTGCTTCGGATGATGAGGTGCTACGCCTGGGTACAGTCATGATTCCATGGACAACACGAAACATTTACCCATGAAAGCATTGACCGTCTTGTCTCATAGTAGGATAAATGTCTTAACTTATGGCAATTACATTTGATGTAATAAATGTGTACTTACTTTTTTCCATCCGTCTCGTTTTCATTTGATTGTCATTTGTAAATCTGTCTACTCAGCTTCCATCTTCAATCTTTTCTTATCCCTTGTAAACTAGCTAAGTACTCCCTTTATTCATCTCCTATGCACTCATTTGGTTACGTGTACTCACCCCTACCCCCGTCTCAGTTTCATTTTCATTGCTTTCATAGTTGCGGTTTTCACAACCAAATGTTCCATAATAAATTAGTTTGTTTTCGTACTTCTGCTGAAAGCTGTATTTGGTGCATCGCAGGGGAGCACAAGTTCAGTGCTCGTTATAAATAAAATCTTTTCTATCAATTGTTAATATAACTGATCGCTGAGTTTGGTCGCTATACATAACAAAAACACCAACACAGTGATAATAACGAATTTGGTGTACAACAGCTTATTTTGTTATTCCTGTCACTTCATCATGGAAAAGTTGTTGGACAATGAGGAAGTGTAAGTCAGAACTGAGGTTAATAGTTATTTGTTTTGCCTGATGACTGACTAGAATGACAGTAAAATTAGCCATAAAGCAAAGTTTTCTAATACTTAGATCAAAGTACAAAATGACTTCAAGACTGTTGGGAGGAACCAAAAAGTGTCGAAAACTGTGTGAAGAAAGTGCAACAAGATCTGTCCATCTTCGCAGTTAGCGAAATTAATGTAAGCTTTTTAGAAGGTAGATCGCGTCTCTCAAATTCACGACACTTACATTTCTCCAAATCAGCAACGTGCACCAATCGGCACCAGATGGTGGCCAGACAACACCTTCTCTACGACATCCTGGAGCAAATGACCTAAATCTAAGTTCACAACCCCCCCTCTCTACTTTCAAAAAAATTCGTTGTGGGGACTACTTGGTGCAGTTGCCAATGTGACAGGTGAGAAAATCGCTTATTTCAAGTAAAAACACGGGAACGCAGCAGGAACATCCCACTCATGGTGTACGAAACACAAATTAACAAACATGGGGTTGCTACCAGCCTGGAGCAGTGTTTCCTCGACTGGTCGAGCCCTTCACACCAAGGACAGTGGCGGGGCAAATCAATTCGACTAGGTAACCAAAATTTTGGAGAAAGCAACCATCGCTCTCACACTGGTTGAGCAGTGACTTGGCATCTCGTCCTTTGATATTCATGTAGAAAAGGCAAAATGTCTAACACCATTATTTTCTATGGACGGCTGCGGCAGCACAGCGTCCCTGCCCACGGCTAGACCTTAAAATTGTCAATATTGTATTCTTTCTCTTTCACATACGCGTAGCAGAAAAGGCAAAAATGTCAAATTCATGGCTGGTCAACACTGCGCCCCATGCCGACAGCTAGGCAATGTTGTCAGTCCTGCCCATGACACCACGAAACAGGTAGCTGTCTTACTTTTAAATGACGACTGTCCATCTCCCTATGGAAGCACACCTCTCCTAATGAGTTTCACTGACTACCTCTGTCAACTACAGGACTCTTGAGACGGCACCAGTAGTGCTCCGTCTCAGCGTGATAAACTCAAAGCATTTTTCCCAAACCGAGTGAGCACGCATTCGGGAGGACGACTGTTTAAATCCTCGTCTGGCTATCCTCATTTAGGTTTTCCGTGATTTCCCTAAATCGTTTCAGGCAAATGCCAGTACGGTTCCTTTGAAAGGGCATGGCCGATTTCCTTCCCCATCCTTTCCTAATCCCAGCTTCTGCTCCGTCTCAAATGAGCATGTTGTCAATGGGATGTTACACACTAATTTCCTCTTCCTCCTCCTCCTCCTTCTCTTCCTCCTCCTCCTTCTCTCCCAAGGAGACAGGTACACCAAGCGCGGAATAGTAACCATAAAAAATAATTTCAGAGAGTGAAACAGTATCGCATAGAGATATGTGACAGTAATACCACACTGGTAGTAATTCCCAAGAGGCATATTGTCGTTGCTGGTTGCACAACACTAGCTACTGGAATGATTCTAGTGTTAGCAGTCCCTATATCAATGCCGTTGGCAACGGCCTTGCCGCAGTGGATACACCGGTTCCCGTGAGATCAACAAACTTTAGCGCTGTCGGGCGTGGTCGGCACTTGGATGGGTGACCATCCAGGCAGCTATGTGCTGTTGCCATTTTTCTGGGTGCACTCAGCCTCGTGACGCCAATTGAGGAGCTACTCGACCGAATAGTAGCGGCTTTGGTCAAGAATACCATCATAACGACCGGGAGAGCAGTGTGCTGACCCCACGCCTCTCCTATCCACATCCTCCACTGAGGATGACGCGGCGGTCGGATGGTCCCGATAGGCTACTCGTGACCTGACGACGGAGTGTTTTTTTTATATCAATGCCGTTGCTTATAGCTGGTGATACTGTAATCTTTCTTTTTCAGACGCGCATGTAGCAGTGAGGGCACAAACCGTGGCCCGATGCAGAAATCTAAGACACCTGCAAACGCAACACTTATGCCTTGCTAGCAGCTCCACAGCCATGACCCAGGCATTCGGGCAATACCTGACGTTTCGAGACATTTCGACAGTGCTTGGCGAGCCGTGTACTTTACCTCAACCGCAACGAAACCTATCGTGTATTGTATAAAAGCTGGTCACCTGGCCAGGCTGAGCAAGTTGCGACAGGTGGGCTTCGAACCGGCGTCCGTTGAATGTTGTCTGCCGCCAACACTCTTCCTGCTGGCTACTAGCGCCAGATTTGGCGGAGGTTGAATCGATGCCGTCCTGGTCACCGAGATGCGGGGCATCTACCAGCTCTCGACACTCGTCTCAGCTGTGCGGGACAGAGACGTCCTGCCATCACCATGAGGCGCCGCATCTGACACGGCAATGCCGAGGTATGCCGTCCAAGCAAGGCCTTTTCGGTACTCCGGTAGTAGCTACTGCCATCCTTGTGGTATTCCCTCTCGCCACCGAGGGCCGCGAGATCGAGGTCTCACCACGCCCGTGGAACATGGACGCCGTGGGTCAATGTCCGGCAGCTCCTGTAATTGCTGTACCTTGTTGGAGTAATGGTTTACATGTACACCGCCTGTCTTACTACAGCCACCTGCTCCTCGCGCCGGCCTCCCGTAGCTCTTGTCAAACCACGAAAACCACAAAGCCCAAGGTGGAAGAGCAATCGCCAGCCTAACCACTGGAAAATCGGCTTTTGGGCATCTCCATGGTAGTCATTGCACCCCGATCAGCTACATATGTAAAAATAGCTTTTTAAACCCTAATTTACTAAAGGCACACCAGAACATACTCACTCCTCAATTTATTTCTTTTACTGTCCGTACAGTCATAGTGTTTAACTGCTCTAAATTCGCAATTGAAAAGTCGTTTTATGGCTTCATTGCTACACTGACACTTCTTAAATTTATAGGTGTGGAAAGGGTAGCAAGTAATGATTTTTTTTACTTATTGTCAGAATAAAGTATAGTGGGAGGAATACAAGATAAAATACTAGATTCCAGGTGATTTGAGGGTATAAAGATATCGAAATTTAATACACAGTCCTGCCACCTGTGCTAGCAACAATGGCACGCTATAGGATCTGTATCGAGTCCAACAGAGTTTTGATAAAATACGCGGGTTCAGTATGCCATGTAGCTTCAACTCTCTGCTAGAGTTCGTCGATTGTAGTGCCTGATGAGTGGTGATATGCCTCTGTCGAAGCAACCTAGGGCCGGATGTTTCAAGGGAATGAGAGGTCTGGAGAACTCGATGCCTATGGCAACAGTCAAACACCATCTGTAATGATGTAGGTCAGAACAGTTATGGTCACTTCCGGTCGTATCCTTGGAAAATTGGCGTCATGGACGTTTCGAAGATAGGGCACCGGTGTTGGTCGTAACACATTACTCAAATGTAATGCGTGCAGCCCCAGTTACTGGCTGTGCAAATCACAGGCGATCCTGTTGTTTACCAGACAGAATTGCATATTTGCAGCAAACAAGCCCATTTCTCCGCTCTAGGTTCGTGAAGTGTCTGCACGATTCTGGATGATTGGGAGAACAATATGCCTGTCCTCTCAGGCGCTAGTTACATGGATCCGTTGCGATGCAGCGTGATGTTGAGTACTGCACTCCTGAACCCGCGATTCCTTATTGGGTTGACAGTTGTGGGCTCCCAGTGGAAGAGAGAAGCAATGTCGTGGACCCTAAACCACTGTACTGCTGTCGAATTCCGCACGTGTTGGTAGACGCTTCTCATTCTTGCAAGTGTCAGTACACGATCTTCTCACAAACAATAAAGATTCAAATTCGATTTCTCAATTACAAGCCTCCTGAATAGTGTTTCCCCAAACACGAATGCAGATGACGTAATATCTACCATGTGCATTTGTGCTGAAATGTTAATCATTTGCACAGCGAAACACTGTTTGCCAATTTAATGCTTTTCCTTGCCATTTTAATGGACAGTATGGATGTAGTAGGGTTGCCCTAGAAATTGCTACTGGAACTTTGTAAAACGCGACAAAGCCCTCCCTCAATGGTAAGGGACCAGATATAGTGAAGTACTTGGACGCATCAGGTCACAAGAGCTGAGGCAATCTTCGACAAATGGTTAAGCTGCTGTTAACAGTGAGCGCTTTCCTTCAATATGTTTTGAGGTTGAAGTTCACTATTGTTTCCCTGTTTGCTTAGAACTAATTTATTTTTGGATCGGTTATGCCTTGAGCAAACTCTTTTTTTTTTTTTTCACCCAGACATGTTTACATGTTTCAATAACTTCGTAGCATCTTCAATTGGCTTCTTATTGGCTTTTCACCAAAGAACAGGAAAAATTGCTTATTATTAGCTGTACTTATAGAGTTTCACTGTTTAAGTAGAGTATTCACAAATTTGAAAACAGAAACATTCTTATGCCTCGTTATTTACATGCTGTTTGCTGTAAGCTTTCTGTCCATTGCAGCGGGATTTCTTTCACACTTTGCATTTGCAACGATGGAGAATATAGAAAAGTTTTTTCAATCAAAAACCATGTCTTGGAGAGTTAGACAACAGTGACTTCTATTATTTTACTGTATGTGAAGGACTGTGTGAGCGCATATGTGTGCTTGGCAGGGGGAGGGGGGGGGGGGAGTGGGGCGGGGGGTGCGTGTGCGTGCCCACAATGTGTTTAAACTTACTTTTACTGGTTTCCGCATTGTGTTTACAAGATACGAAAGTTGGTGAACAGCTTAAATTGTTCTTGGCGGGAGGTCTGGAGCTTGTTTTGGACTCATATGTGTGTGCTGGTTAAGAGAGTGTGAGGGTGTGTATGGAGGGGGGAGTGAGAGAGAGAAAGAAAGAGAGATGGGGCGGAGGGGGGTTCAAAAGGCTCTGAGCACTATGGGCCTCAACTTCTGAGGTCATTAGTCCCATAGAACTAGTTAAACCTAACTAATCTAAGGACACCAAACGTTTCCATGCCCGAGGCAGCATTCGAACCTGCGACCGTAGCGGTCTCGCGGTTCCAGACAGCAGCACCTAGAACCGCACGGCCACTTCGGCCGGCGCGGAGGGGGGCGCCTGTGTTTGTGTGTGTGCGTGTTTTTATGGGTTTAGATTGTCTGACAGATCTGTGGAGGCAGAAAACGGATTTGTACTGAAGAGAGCTGCGTATTCATTCATTATTTCATTTTCTTCTACTATGAATTTCATAGTTTTCTTCAGTTGCAAATTTCTGCCTGACACTTCGTCCCATGTGAAAATTTTGAGGGAGTATTGCTGTCTATTGGTCTTTGATCCACATCCATAAAATATTCTGCGAATATTGGATTACAGTTCTTACTTTTTAATGCTCTGCTGTGTTCTGTGTACGTAATATTGAAATTTCTATCTGTCGATTATAAACTACATTCCACTCTTAAGAAGATGTGATCGGATACAAGAATAAGGAACGCACGGATGATGTGCCGGCCGCTGTGGCCGAGCGGTTCTAGGCGCTTCAGTCCGGAACCGCGCTGCTGCTACGGTCGCAGGTTCGAATCCTGCCTCGGGCATGGATGTGTGTGATGCCCTTAGGTTAGTTAGGTTTAAGTAGTTCTAAGTCTGGGCGACTGATGACCTCAGATGTTAAGTCCCGTGGTGCTTAGAGCCATTTGAATCATTTTGAACTGATAATGTGTGACGTCAGCGAAACATGTCAGGGTGAAAATGAAAAGAGAGACAGGGAAAATTGTGTTTGTTCAAGGCAGAAACTGTCCAAAAACAAATTTATTTCCTCCGATCTTTTTCCATGCTCGCACTGTGAGTTAACAGGGACCGCTGCTTTAGAATTGAACGTGGCTATACTTTATCGCGTGAGTAAGGTAATTCCCTCTACGATAGCGACTCTACGGTTCGCTTTGTTGAGTAATACCAATAACGTGCACTTCCTGAACGGCCGGTTGGTTTAAGTGTCAACATGCACCGATGCCCTGTCGGCTCATCAGTCAATATTCGACAAAGATATTACATACATGAACAATGCGATAAAGGTACTTGATCGCATTTTTGTGAACCGAAACGTCAGCCCAGTACGTGGCTAAAGCCGTCGGCACACGGACCGTGCTGTCGAACGTTAACGTTGAGCATGCCAAGTTCAACGTGCTGCCGAACGCTCAGGAACGATGCGACTTGTGCATACGGTACGTGCACCCCAACGTGGTATACGCGATCGCAGCGCACTCCAGCGGCAGTTGAGGGATATTTCTAGTTCGTAAATCACACTGTTTACTCAACGGGCGCGCGTAAAATTCCCACGTTAGCTCCGTTAAAACGCACATTTCCACCATCGTCCACGAAAACGCACATTTCCACCATCGTCCACGAAAACTATTAAACTAATAATAAAGTATCAGGACCTAATAAAAACTCGAAAGTTAGGAAAAAAACTTGTAAGTATCAAGGCGGGAACCACCGCCCAACCACTAACACATTACTAAGCAGTGCCGGCCGCGGTGGCCGTGCGGTTCTGGCGCTGCAGTCCGGAACCGCCGGACTGCTACGGTCGCAGGTTCGAATCCTGCCTCGGGCATGGGTGTGTGTGATGTCCTTAGGTTAGTTAGGTTTAAGTAGTTCTAAGTTCTAGGGGACTTATGACCTAAAATGTTGAGTCCCATAGTGCTCAGAGCCATTTGAACTAAGCAGTGCAGCTACTCATTACGCTAAATCAACATCACATCGTTTGTGTACAATCATATTACGTTGCTGAAAACCGTAATCGTAGATATGTTACTAACTGAAATTTAATTATAATAAATTGTACCGAGAACAATAGGTTTTGGGTGGATCTTCAGTGTGTCGCTGGCTTCAAATAGCCTACTCTCATAATACGCAAGTTACAATAATTCTTTTGCCACGAATATGATGTTTCTCATTATTTTATTGGAACGAATCACACAACTAACAACGGGTTTTACAGTGATTCTCAATTTGCTGGTGCTCAGAAACGGCACATATACATATAGGCTTGAAATGAATGCCAATATGGCGCCTTACAACTCTGCTCTGAAGAGAGACGGCGTGCGTGTGACGTAGGTGGCGTTGTGCCATCTCATTGGTCAACGCTCAGACGCACACTTATAATATCTGTCATGCCAGATATTGCTCTGCACGTTCGGAAAGACTCCCGAGCGTGCTGTTCCACGCTATGACGCCAGAAACTCGGCACGCTCGACGTTTGGATGCACGGTCCGTGTGCGGACGCGCGTAACACTTAGTGTTGCCCTGCCGGCAGTGGCAGCAGAGAAGGACGTGCGGGGATCCCGGCGTGTGGCTCACGTTTCGCGGAGCCTCGTGATCGTATGCGTGGAGGCCGGCGACCACAGCAGTCCACACACCACGCCCCCCCCCCCCCCACCCCCCACACCCCTCCAGCCGACTTCAGACAGACGGTTGGCTGGGCCGCCGTTTCCAGGTCAAGGCGCTGCACTGCGCGGCGCTGGCGCTCACTGACAGCGATATGCTTCCTCTCGTCTCGCTCTCTCCCTCCTTCTCTCTCTCTCTCTCTCTGAATGTAGCATGCCACTCAGCGTCCTCCAAACCGTAGGGAGAGACCATTAGCAGGCGCTGTGGCTCCTTCGGCATGGTCGTTCCGAGACGTTAAAGGAAGTAAGTTCCTTGTCAGCATTTGCTGCAAATCCCAATTATTATTTCGGCCGGGCAATAAGCGCATGTTTAATTAGCTCCCTGAAGCGTAAGAGAAAGGCACTCATGACAAGTGAAGGAGAGTGACTGTTTCGACTGGCCTCATATGGAAACGAAAGGACAAACAGAACTGACCTCTTTGAGGATGTTTGTAGAGTGAGATTATAATCTGATGAATTGGCAACGGACGTTTTAAGTCCAAAGCTGCGACGTTGTTGAGTCAAGTGCTGTCTGCAGACAGCCATCAGGGCAGTCCATTCTCTGCGGTGATTGGTTCAAATGGCTCTAAGCACTATAGGACTTAACATCTGAGATCATCAGTCCCCTAGACTTAGAACTACTTAAACCTAACTAACCTAAGGACTTCACACACATTCACGCCCGAGGCAGGATTCAAACCTGCGACCGTAGCAGCAGCGCGGTTCCAGACTGAAGCGCCTCGAACCGCTCGGCCACATCTGCCAGCTCTCTGCGGTGACTAGAGTTATAAAACTAGTGTAGGCTGCTGTCGACCAACACAAGTAAGCTTTCCTAGTAGCTTTGGTCAGCTACGATTGTAACCGCATTACCTGTATGTTAGGTGTGTTGCATACCTATTGGGCGTCACCTCATTTTGATCACTTTGTTTCTGTACGCGCTCAGTGTCTTACTAGATCCCTCTAGAAACCAAAAACGATGAACCGTCTAAAAACTGCCTGAGGATATATAAAGGGCCACGTAACCTTCAGAGCATTTTTGTTCTGCATAGTACCCTTCCACCTATTATTTGAAGGATATTTATAGCAAGCTGAAATTCTTGATATACACTCCTGGAAATGGAAAAAAGAACACATTGACACCGGTGTGTCAGACCCACCATACTTGCTCCGGACACTGCGAGAGGGCTGTACAAGCAATGATCACACGCACGGCACAGCGGACACACCAGGAACCGCGGTGTTGGCCGTCGAATGGCGCTAGCTGCGCAGCATTTGTGCACCGCCGCCGTCAGTGTCAGCCAGTTTGCCGTGGCATACGGAGCTCCATCGCAGTCTTTAACACTGGTAGCATGCCGCGACAGCGTGGACGTGAACCGTATGTGCAGTTGACGGACTTTGAGCGAGGGCGTATAGTGGGCATGCGGGAGGCCGGGTGGACGTACCGCCGAATTGCTCAACACGTGGGGCGTGAGGTCTCCACAGTACATCGATGTTGTCGCCAGTGGTCGGCGGAAGGTGCACGTGCCCGTCGACCTGGGACCGGACCGCAGCGACGCACGGATGCACGCCAAGACCGTAGGATCCTACGCAGTGCCGTAGGGGACCGCACCGCCACTTCCCAGCAAATTAGGGACACTGTTGCTCCTGGGGTATCGGCGAGGACCATTCGCAACCGTCTCCATGAAGCTGGGCTACGGTCCCGCACACCGTTAGGCCGTCTTCCGCTCACGCCCCAACATCGTGCAGCCCGCCTCCAGTGGTGTCGCGACAGGCGTGAATGGAGGGACGAATGGAGACGTGTCGTCTTCAGCGATGAGAGTCGCTTCTGCCTTGGTGCCAATGATGGTCGTATGCGTGTTTGGCGCCGTGCAGGTGAGCGCCACAATCAGGACTGCATACGACCGAGGCACACAGGGCCAACACCCGGCATCATGGTGTGGGGAGCGATCTCCTACACTGGCCGTACACCACTGGTGATCGTCGAGGGGACACTGAATAGTGCACGGTACATCCAAACCGTCATCGAACCCATCGTTCTACCATTCCTAGACCGGCAAGGGAACTTGCTGTTCCAACAGGACAATGCACGTCCGCATGTATCCCGTGCCACCCAACGTGCTCTAGGAGGTGTAAGTCAACTACCCTGGCCAGCAAGATCTCCGGATCTGTCCCCCATTGAGCATGTTTGGGACTGGATGAAGCGTCGTCTCACGCGGTCTGCACGTCCAGCACGAACGCTGGCCCAACTGAGGCGCCAGGTGGAAATGGCATGGCAAGCCGTTCCACAGGACTACATCCAGCATCTCTACGATCGTCTCCATGGGAGAATAGCAGCCTGCATTGCTGCGAAAGGTGGATATACACTGTACTAGTGCCGACATTGTGCATGCTCTGTTGCCTGTGTCTATGTGCCTGTGTCTATGTGATCATGTGATGTATCTGACCCCAGGAATGTGTCAATAAAGTTTCCCCTTCCTGGGACAATGAATTCACGGTGTTCTTATTTCAATTTCCGGGAGTGTATAATTCATGTTTTATTCTAAAATTGTGGATTCTTAACGTGAAACACAGCGATGTTGTGGTAAATACAAAAGCAATACACGTATATTATATAGCTCTGGAAAACACAGTTTCCTCAAAACAATGTACAATTAAAAAAAAACGCGAAACATCAAACATCACTTCAGTGCTTCGTCGAGCTTATATAAAATTATCAGTAATAGCAGGATACCGTGGCTTTTGATCATGTTGAAGAACGCTCTTTCAGTACAAAAAACAACAAGAATGATACAGATTTTTTTCTTTCTGCATCTAAGCACTACCTGCATCAAAAGTAAGTGCTTTGGTTAGATAATAGCACCGTAGTTACGAGATCAACTAATTTTTTTTGCCTATCAAATGCAATTTATGTTTTGTAGGGAATACACAATGGGTTTACACTGAATGATGAATGGTTGTAATTATGTGCAAGGAAAACAAACAAAAACCAAGAGAAGTCGTAGGCTTGCAGTTTCTCTCTCACACTTTTATATTTCTTCTCCTACCAATGCTACCAATACTACCATGCAATACGTCACTAATGTGTTGTACCAAAGCGACCGAACCGTCGTTTTGGTAGAGCGCAACTCTGCTCCTACCACAAACATGCTTATGATGGATATAACTACACTGTTCCTGATGGAGTTTGAAAAGCTTAGTTACCCAGAAACGTAGTTTTCGACACAAAGAGAAAAAAGGTACTTCAGGGTGTCGTGTAGTTTTTGGCATTTGGCATGTAATGTGATATTTGTAGCTGGTTCCTGGTGTATATATATATACACTCCTGGAAATTGAAATAAGAACACCGTGAATTCATTGTCCCAGGAAGGAGAAACTTTATTGACACATTCCTGGAGTCAGATACATCACATGATCACACTGACAGAACCACAGGCACATAGACACAGGCAACAGAGCATGCACAATGTCGGCACTAGTACAGTGTATATCCACCTTTCGCAGCAATGCAGGCTGCTATTCTCCCATGGAGACGATCGTAGAGATGCTGGATGTAGCCCTGTGGAACGGCTTGCCATGCCATTTCCACCTGGCGCCTCAGTTGGACCAGCGTTCGTGCTGGACGTGCAGCCGCGTGAGACGACGCTTCATCCAGTCCCAAACATGCTCAATGGGGGACAGATCCGGAGATCTTGCTGGCCAGGGTAGTTGACTTACACCTTCTAGAGCACGTTGGGTGGCACGGGATACATGCGGACGTGCATTGTCCTGTTGGAACAGCAAGTTCCCCTGCCGGTCTAGGAATGGTAGAACGATGGGTTCGATGACGGTTTGGATGTACCGTGCACTATTCAGTGTCCCCTCGACGATCACCAGTGGTGTACGGCCAGTGTAGGAGATCGCTCCCCACACCATGATGCCGGGTGTTGGCCCTGTGTGCCTCGGTCGTATGCAGTCCTGATTGTGGCGCTCACCTGCACGGCGCCAAACACGCATACGACCATCATTGGCACCAAGGCAGAAGCGACTCTCATCGCTGAAGACGACACGTCTCCATTCGTCCCTCCATTCACGCCTGTCGCGACACCACTGGAGGCGGGCTGCACGATGTTGGGGCGTGAGCGGAAGACGGCCTAACGGTGTGCGGGACCGTAGCCCAGCTTCATGGAGACGGTTGCGAATGGTCCTCGCCGATACCCCAGGAGCAACAGTGTCCCTAATTTGCTGGGAAGTGGCGGTGCGGTCCCCTACGGCACTGCGTAGGATCCTACGGTCTTGGCGTGCATCCGTGCGTCGCTGCGGTCCGGTCCCAGGTCGACGGGCACGTGCACCTTCCGCCGACCACTGGCGACAACATCGATGTACTGTGGAGACCTCACGCCCCACGTGTTGAGCAATTCGGCGGTACGTCCACCCGGCCTCCCGCATGCCCACTATACGCCCTCGCTCAAAGTCCGTCAACTGCACATACGGTTTACGTCTACGCTGTCGCGGCATGCTACCAGTGTTAAAGACTGCGATGGAGCTCCGTATGCCACGGCAAACTGGCTGACACTGACGGCGGCGGTGCACAAATGCTGCGCAGCTAGCGCCATTCGACGGCCAACACCGCGGGTCCTGGTGTGTCCGCTGTGCCGTGCGTGTGATCATTGCTTGTACAGCCCTCTCGCAGTGTCCGGAGCAAGTATGGTGGGTCTGACACACCGGTGTCAATGTGTTCTTTTTTCCATTTCCAGGAGTGTATATTAAAACTGTCTTCACCGCAATAAAATACTTATTTGCATTTGTTTTAGATTTTCAGACCATTTACACTACTGGCCATTAAAATTGATACACCACGAAGATGACGTGCTACAGACGCGAAATTTAACCGACAGGAAGAAGATGCTGTGATATGCAAATGATTAGCTTTTTAGAGCATTCACACAAGGTTGGAGCCGGTGGCGACACCTACAACCTGCTGACATGAGGAAAGTGTCCAACCGATTTCTCATACATAAGCAGCAGTTGACCGGCGCTGCCTGGTGAAACGTTGTGATGCCTCGTGTAAGGAGGAGAAATGCGTACCATTACGTTTCCGACTTTGATGAAAGTCGGATTGTAACCTATCGCGATTGCGGTTCATCGTAACGCGACATTGCTGCTCGTGTTGGTCGAGATCCAATGACTGTTAGCAGAATATGGAATCGGTGGGTTCAGGAGGGTAATACGGAACGCTGTGAGGGATCCCAACGGCCTCGTATCACTAGCAGTCGAGATGACAGGCATCTTATCCGCATGGCTGTAATGGATCGTGCAGCCACGTCTCGATCCCTGAGTCAACAGATGGGGACGTTTGCAAGACAACAACCATCTGCCCGAACAGTTCAACGACATTTGCAGCAACTTGGACTATCAGCTCGGAGACCATGGCTGCGGTTACCCTTGACGCTGCATCACAGACAGGAGCGCCTGCGATGGTATACTCACCGGCGAACCTGGGTGCACGAGTGGAAAAACGTCATTTTTTCGGATGAATCCAGGTTCTGTTTACAGCATCAAGATGGTCGCACCCGTGTTTGGCGACATTGCGGTGAACGCACGTTGCAAACTTGTATTCGTCATCGCCAAACAGGCCTATCACTCAGCGTGATTGTATGGGGTGCCATTGGTTACACGTTTCGGTCACTTTAAACAGTGGACGTTATATTTCAGATGTGTTACGAACCGTGGCTCTAGCCTTCATTCGATCCCGGCGAAACCCTACATTTCAGCAGGATAATGCACGACCGCATGTTGCAGATCCTGTATGGGCCTTTCTGGATACAGAAAATGTTCGACTGCTGCCCTGGCCAGCACATTCTCCAGATCTCTCACCAATTGAAAACGTCTGGTCAATGGTGGCCGAGCAACTGGCTCGTCACAATACGCCAGTCACTACTCTTGATGAACTGTGGTATCGTGTTGAAGCTGCATGGGCAGCTGTACCTGTACACGTCATCCAAGCTCTGTTTGACTCAATGCCCAGGCGTATCAAGGCCGTTATTACGGCCAAAGGTGGCTGTTCTGGGTACTGATTTCTCAGGATCTATGTATCCAAATTGCGTGAAAATGTAATCACATGTCAGTTCTAGTATAATATATTTGTCCAACGAATACCCGTTTATCATCTGCATTTCTTCTTGGTGTAGCAATTTTAATGGCCAGTAGTGTACACCATGATGGTAGGCGGTGGAGATGAACGGAGTAGGTGGTACGACTCCACGGACGTAAGGTGCTCCATTCACTACTACCGCCTACTATTACGCTATAAACGGCCAGAAGATGGCCACATTCTGACCGAAGCCGGTAACCATTGCAAAAATATTTTACTGCGGTCAAGACTGTTTTCGATACACGTCTAAAGTGTTTTAGCCAGATCGCTGGTTTTCACCTGGAGAAATGTTCTCAGAAGTTAATGAAAATCAATAGTCTGTACTTTTAATTACAGTTTAGCACAGATCTCTTGAGCAGTGAAATATTCCCAACTACCGGAACAGAGCGAGATACACTAACATTTATAAAGAAGGCAGCAAAACTGATCTGCAAAACTAGCAGCATATATACCAGTGTTCTGGCCTTAACAGGGCGTTCAGAACCGAACGACCGCCGTGTCTTCTGCCAGTAACGTCATTCGGATGCGATATGGAAGAAGATAGGCAACGGCAGAGAAGCACGAGAATTTTTGCACAATCAGCTTAACAGCTGATACCTCTCAGCTGCTGACAATAATAATACACAGAAGAATGGAAAAGAAAATTGAACAGTTAGATAACTATCAGTTTGGTTTTACGAAAGTTAAAGGCACCAGAGAGGAAGTTCTAACGTTGTCATCGGTAATGGAAGCAAGGTTAAAGAATATACGTTCGTAGCATTCGTCGACCTAGAAAAAGCGTTCGACTGTATAAAACGGCGCAAGTTGGTAGAAATTCTGAGAGAAATAGGAGTAAGCTATGGGAAAAGACCGGTGAGGTGCAGTGTGAACAAGAACTAAGAGGAAACAATAAGACTGGAAGACAAAGAAGGAAGTGCTCTAATTAAAAATGATATAAAACAGGGATGTAATCTTCCGAGGCTATTGTTCAGTCTATATATCCAAGAAACTATGAGAAAAATAAAATAAGTTTCAATAGTGCGATTAAAGTTCATCAATGAGAGGATTAGCTAATGTCATTGCTGTTCTTAGTGAATGTGAAGAAGAACTGCAAGATCTGTTGGGTAGAATGAACAGGACAGAATATGAATTAAGGGTAAACCGGAAAGAGATAAAGGTAATGAGATGTACCAGAAATGAGAATGGCTATAAATTAACATCATTATTGCGGATCACGAAATTGACGAAGTTATGGACTTCCGCTATCTTGGACCCAAAAATACCCATGACGGATGATGCAAGGAGGACATAAAAAGCAGACAAGTACAGGCAGAAGGAGCATTCCTGACGAAGAGAAGTCAACTCGTAAAAAACATAAGCCTTAATTTGTGGAAGAAATTTCTGAGGCTGTACGTCTGGAGCATAAAATTGTATGGTTTTGAATCGGGGACAATGGGAAAACTGGGGAAGAAGACAATCGAAGGCTTTGAAATGTTGCGCTATAGAAGAAATTTGAAAACAAGGTGGACTGATAAGATAAGGAATGAGAGGCTCTCTGCAGAATCGGCGAAGCAAGGAACGTATGGAAGACACTGACAAGAAGAAGGGACAGCACGATGGGATATGCAGTATGGTCCATTGATAGTGACCGGGCCAAATATCTCACGAAATAAGCATTAAACGAAAAAACTACAAAGAACGAAACTCGTCTAGCTTGAAGGGGGAAACCAGATGCCGCTATGGTTGGCCCGCTAGATGGCACTGCCATAGGTCAAACGGATATCAACTGCGTTTTTTAAAAATAGGAAACCCCATTTTTATTTCATATTCGTGTAGTACGTTAAGAAATATGAATGTTTTAGTTGGACCATTTTTTTCGCTTTGTGATAGATGGCGCTGTAATAGTCACAAACGTATAAGTACGTGGTATCACGTAACATCCCGCCGGTGCGGGCGATATTTGCTTCGTGATACATTACCCGTGTTAAAATGGGCCGTTTACCAATTGCGGAAAAGGTCGATACCGTGTTGATGTATGGCTATTGTGATCAAAATGCCCAACGGGCGTGCGCTATGTGTGGTGCTCGGTATCCTGGACGATATCATCCAAGTGTCCGGACCGCTCACCTGGTAGTTACGTTATTTAAGGAAACAGGAAGTGTTCAGCCACATGTGAAACGTCAAGCACGACCTGCAACAAATGATGCTGCCCAAATAAGTGTTCTAGCCGCTGTCGCGGCTGATCCGCACATCAGTAGCAGACAAATTGCGCGAGAATCGGGAATCTCAAAAACGTCGGTGTTGAGAATGCTACATCAACATCGATTGCACCCGTACCATATTTCTATGCACCAGGTATTGCATGGCGACGACTTTGAACGTCGTATACAGTTCTGCCACTGGGCACAAGAGAAATTACGGGACTATGACAGATTTTTTGCACGCGTTCTATTTAGCGACGGAGCATCATTCACCAACAGCGGTACCGTAAACCGGAATAATATGCACCATTGTCCAACGGAAAATCAACGATGGCTGCGACAAGTGGAACATCAGCGACCTTAGCGGGTTAATACATGGTGCGTCATTATGGGAGGAAGGATAATTGGCCCCCATTTTATCGATTACAATCTAAATGGTGCAATGTATGCTGATTTCCTGCGTAATGTTCTACCGATGTTACTACAAGATGTTTCACTGCATGACAGAAAGGCGATGTACTTCCAACATGATGGATGTCCGGCACATAGCTCGAGTGCGGTTGAAGCGCTACTGAATAACATATTTCATGACACGTGAACATTTCTTTCTGTGGGGAAAGTTGAAGGTTATTTGCTATCGTGATCGACCGCCAACAGCTGACAACTTGCGTGAACGCATTGTCAATGCATGTGCGAATATTACGGAAGGCGAACTACTCGCTGTTGAGAGGAATGTCGTTACACGTATTGCCAAATGCATTGAGGTTGACGGACATTATTTTGAGCATTTATTGCATTAATGTGGTATTTACAGGTAATCACGCTGTATCAACATGCGTTCTCAGAAATGGTAATTTCACAAAGGTACATGTATCACATTGGAACAATCGAAATAAAATGTTCGAACGTACCTACGTTCTGTATTTTAATTTAAAAAACCTTCCTGTTACCAAATGTTCGTCTAAAATTGTGAGCCATATATTTGTGACTATTACAGCGCCATCTATCACAAAGCGAAAAAAGTGGTCCAACTAAAACATTCATATATATTTATGTACTAGACGAATATTTAATAAAAATGGGGATTTCCTATTTTAAAAAAAACGCAGTTGATATCCGTTTGACCTATGGCAGCGCCATCTGGTGGGGCAACCATAGCGCGATCTGGTTTCCCCCTTTAAGCAAGACAAGTTTTTGCGTTTGACGCTTATTTCATGAGATGTTTGTCCCAGTCACGATCAAGGGACCACCCTGTATATTAAGACATCAGGGCACTACGTCCTTGGTACTGGAGGAACTGTTGAGGGTAAAAGCTGTAGGGAAAGGCAGAGGGCGGCCGCGGTGGTCCAGCGGTTCTGGCGCTGCAGTCCGGAACCGCAGGACTGCTACGGTGGCAGGTTCGAATCCTGCCTCGGGCATGGGTGTGTGTGATGTCCTTAGGTTGGATAGGTTTAAGTAGTTCTAAGTTCTAGGGGACTTATGACCTAAGATGTTGAGTCCCATAATAAGGAAAAAAAAGGCAGAGATCTAGGAAGTAATTAAGAACGTAAGTTGCAAGTAATATTCTGAAATGAAGAGGTTGGCCCAGGAGAGGAA
This sequence comes from Schistocerca nitens, assembly GCF_023898315.1. Classification (NCBI taxonomy): domain Eukaryota; kingdom Metazoa; phylum Arthropoda; class Insecta; order Orthoptera; family Acrididae; genus Schistocerca; species Schistocerca nitens. Next base: position 238,010,362 of record NC_064614.1, on the reverse strand, counting down.
TTCGTGGCTGGCTACATCAGACCAGACAGAAGACTGATGACTGGTAAGCTGACAAAGGCAGGAACAGCGGTGTGATGCAGTCACCTCACCACTCTCCCGGCCGCTGTCAGCTTACCAGTCATTGGCGACGTTCCTTCACACTCTAATTACTTCTCAGTGGTCATGACGAGGCTGGGTGCATACCGTGTCAGTCCTTCCACCGGGTATTGAACCCGGGTCATCTGTGTAGTAGTCAGACAAAAAAATGGTTCAAATAGCTCTGAGCACTATGGCACTTAACATCTGAGGTCATCAGTCCCCTAGAACTGAGAACTACTTAAACCTAACTAACCTAAGGACATCACACACATCCATTCCCGAGGAAGGATTCGAACCTACGATAGTTGCGGTCGCGCAGTTCCAGACTGAAGCGCCTAGAACCGCTTGGCCACACCGGCCGGCGTAGTCAGACACTTCGGCCACTTACAGGGAGACAATTATTGAACTATGTGAAAAGAAAAACTTAAATTAGTTACAAAATACGGCCTGCATACACTTTTTTCAACATGTAAACATCACTGCAGTTATTCATATCTAGGTTGTTACATGTTTGATATGCCTGCCATCATTGTCGATCACGTGGTACAGACGAATAGCGAAATTCTGCATGACCGGATGAAGTGCTGACACATCGAGCTGTATGAGCTCCTGGATAGCAGTTTTCTGCTCAGCAATGGTTTTGTGGTTATTACTCTAGACCTTGTCTTTAATATAGCCCCACAAAAAGGAGTCACATGTGTTCAGATCCGGAGAATATGGTGTAACCTCTCCACACGAATTTTATTGAAAAAAATGCAAAATGTAGCCAAGTGTAATCTCCTACAGAAATTTATGGAATGATTATTGAGCAGAAACCCAAACAATAATATTAATTAAATAATGAACCATGAACGAAATGGAACCTCTCAACAGAAATAATAATGTCTGGAAAATTTTATAAGGACAGCAGCGCTGACCTTCGGCCCTGCGAAATAATTAAACCTGATAAATTTTATAAGGGCAGCAGCGCTGACCTTCGGCCCTGTATTCTGAATAAAAAAGCAAAAACTCTTACCTCAATAAAAACTGCATCCATATCTGCTCTTATTTATTGACACAGCTTCGTGCAATGCGGCGTATATTTAATTTTGATTCTTGAAGGAAATGCACAGGAAATATTCTTTACATTGAAATGATTGTTTTTCTTTCAATGAGTTACTTTATGAAATAAATTATTATTGGGGCATTTTTTGAACAAATTAATTACAATTAACGTACATTATTAAATATACGCAATGCTGCTTCATTACCTTCTATAACAATACTCATCGTCCAGCACAATCCTGACCAGAGTCACAAGAAGAGCACGCCGTCGACGCATGCCGACTCCCGCAGACTAGCACGGACTGACGACTACTACTGAGAGAGTACAACTCACTACTGCAGACAGAGTGCAACAGTTCCTGCCGACTCGCTACACGCAACTGCCGACCTAGTACAACTGACTACTCGCGCGGTCAAGCGCAGACTAGCAACAGCTAACGATAAACTACTCTCTGGTCAGAGATTCTGTCATGCTTCGCCCATCGCCGGCGAAGCATACGCCTTACAATGGCGGCCGATCGATGTCCTTGCCAGTGGCCTCTGGGTACCCAGGAGCCAGAATGCGATCCCCAAAGTGCTCCTCCAGCACATCACACACTCTCCTGTTTCGATGGGGTCGTGCTCAGTCTTGCATGAACCATATCTTGTTGAAATCAGGGTCACTTTGGATAATGAGGATAAAATCATCTTCCACAACCTTCACGTAACGTTTAGTAGTCACTGTGCTATTAGGGAACGTCGCATCGACTATTCCATGATTGGACAACACACATACAGCCGTTGAGGTGAAGAGATTTCTCGATCGCGAAATGCGAATTCTCAGTCCCCCAGATGCGGCAGTTTTGCTTATTGACGAATCTATCCAGATGAAAGTGGGTTTCGTCGCTAAACCAAACGCGCATGTGCATACTAATTCCCATCATGCCAACATTTCAGTTTGAACGTCCTAACGAAATTCGTTCAGCAGTTATGACGGTTTGTCACCCTGTAGCTACGATGGTTGACAACAGCGTATAACCGTCGCATGTATCTGTTGTAGGATTCTGGGATACTAAAGTGCAGTGAATCAATGCATTCGTATATACAGCTTAATAGAAATCGGCTTCGTTTGACAACACTGCGAATACCAGGCGTTCGATTAAGCAATGTGTTCCCGAATCCTCACTTTACAGTTATAGGACTCATAGCTGGAACAGAGCACGTTTTGGAAATCAGGGAATTTCAAACGAGTCAGGTAAATCAGGGAAATTTCAAAAAGTCACTGCAAAAATCTCGTATTTGTCTCAGTAGATGAAATGATTTGTTCACTGAGATGTCATGCATTGTCGCTGGCTGGGCGCAGCTGAGTAAGTGAGCCTCTTCCCTACTCCCTCATTCTTACTGCTTCTTCCCTTTCTATCACTCATCTCAGCTTCTTACTGCTAGTCTAGCAGCTGCCAACGCGAGGCAAGGAGGCGTCAGGAGTGGTTGGTTTGGATCTGATTCTCAGAGACTGTTGACGCAGCAGCCAGAGACTGCTGTCATGTGTACATGAGCTGTGTCTGAATGATTGTGTGAATGTGTGTGTCCTCTCGTTTTCTGACAAAGCCTATAGCCAAAAATTTAGTTCTGAGAGTGTGATTGTCTTTTCTATGTGACTGTCTGTCATCTTTACTGTGAGTTGCTACCTATACTCATTAGTATTGATTTTCGTAGTATTCACGCAAGTTATCTCTTTCATGGATTGATCATCGCGGTTTCATTTTGACAACATGGTGTCTGTGACATGTAAATAGCTAGCCACACTGGTGGACTTCGATATGGGCCAAAACCGCAGGCCATTTCTGTGGGTATCTCTAACGGATTGGGCCAGCCAATCTGAAGCCCATTATTTCTCACTAATGTACAGCCCTACCTGTCGGATCTAATCTCACCGATCTGCCTGCTGTCCAGGCCTGTTTGGGTGTGGCGTAATGTGGCAGATTTTCGTGGTTCATCCATGAACTCAAGACCGCGGTACTCCTTGGCAGGCCAGAGGCCACTGGCATTGGATTTCAGGAATTGCAACTATCTCATAGCAAGAACATTGTACAGTGTGGTATTTTATAGACATTTTATTTATTCTGGTATATTTTGGCACTTTGAAAGTAGTTTATATATTATAAAGTATGGATAATAAGAGGTAGAAAAGTGTGGCAGTCACTGGCGGTTTGAACGCTATGTACTCAAGTATTTCGTTAAAGAAAAACCACACAATACCTATATAATAATAGACATAACACAGTGGGCAATAACCGACAATAACATAGTAGAACCAGCATTTTACTGGCGGTCACCTGTGGTGTTGGTTTACACAACCATTCCCTGCCTTATAGACTTCTTTGAAGAGGCCTACTTTTTTCTGAGGTTATTTCTGAAATCATTGAAGATATTTGAAACCTGTCTTGCGACTTCAATGAAATATGTATTTTTGTCACCAAATGTGTTTCGTTTTATTGAAATAAAATAACATCAGCGGCATTAATGAAACTCATATATACAATTTGGCTTGCTTTCTCCATCTAAAAATAGTTCATTGCAAAAGATGTTGACGTTAGCACTTACGATTTTTGCTCTTTTGTTTAGAAATACAAAAATCCTTACATTTTTGCGTCAACTTATTTCTTTAATTGCCCTTGAGATTTCAAAATTTGTCCCTCCAGGGGGCCAAAAGCTCTTTTGTGGGTACGTGTATGGCGCGGACGGGTCCCTTAGCTACTGCAGCCTTTACTCTTTTCCAGTCTGCTTTCCCTTTCCCCTTCCTTCTCCTTCCCTGTCCTTCTTCCTTTCTCTTTGCCCCTTCCTTTCCTTCCCTTGGTGTTCTTCTTTAACTCGGCCTGGATATCCTGATGAGCTTGCTTCGTCTTGCGATTTTTGTTGGTTGTTTTTCCTCCTCCTTTTTCGCTTTTCTTTTTGAGTCCCCCTCAGTGGCTTCACCTCGATCTCCAAATCTGAAATCTTTAGTGTGAGCCAGATGGGGAAGAACACCCTCCCTAGCGTCTTTGGCATGGATTCCACTCCCCCTCCTCCTCCTCTCCCACTCCTTTTCCCACTTCCCCTCCCTCCCTTCCAAAGCCCTTTCGCCTCCTTGCCAGGTCACCTGCTCGGTAGCCAGTCCGTGTGTTAGGGTTGTTATGTTCCCATCTGGCTGAGCCCCCTGATACCACAGGGATCACGCTGCTGGTACCTGTGCTGTGAACGCCTTGTGCAAGCCAAGGAGTGGTTGCCATCTTTTTGGGGCAACAGAACTCTTAGCAATGACTGTCCTGCCAGGCAGCCCTTGCTGTGGCTGTGTGGGGCGCACAAGGTGAGCCCCTGTTCGGAGTAGATGGTACCAGGGCGGACGTTTGGATCATGAAATGTGCTAAACTCTGTGGCCGCTCCACTGCAGCCGCGTCTCTTCCTTAACATAGTTCTGTCTCAGTTCCTGTTTCTGCCTTTCCAGCCTTACCCTCCTGGAATACATCCTGGGAGGAGGGCCAGACATGCCAGCTTGGGGCGAAACCCTTTCCAAGTGTCCTGGTCTGTACCAGGACCGACAGGGAGACTTTTGCCACCACCAAACCCATTTTCTTTGTGGAACATAATGAGGAAGTTTATTGAAGTTGAGTCATTAAGCAAAATGAGATCTGGCTCTCTCGTTATAAAGTCAACTTCTGCAAGTCAGCCAGTCTCCCTCTGACCCTGCGACCGTTCAGGAGACAACCCCGTGTCATCGCTCAAGTGTGATGCCGGTTGTAATTTTCCATAGGGACTTTCTCCTCGAGTTTGATGATGAACCTACGGCTAGTCTGGAAAGATGTGGCGTTCATTTCGTCCGGCGTGTCCAGAAATGGCCTAGGTACCATCATGTACGCAATGGCGCTTTCGCTGGCCGAAGTGGCCATGTGGTTCTAGGCACTGCAGTCTGGAACCGCGAGGCTGCTACGGTCGCAGGTTCGAATCCTGCCTCGGCTATGGATGTGTGTGATGTCCTTAGGTTAGTTAGGTTTAACTAGTTCTAAGTTCTAGGGGACTAATGACCTCAGCAGTTGAGTCCCATAGTGCTCAGAGCCATTTGAACCATTTGAACCATGGCGCTTTCATCATGGCATTTGAGGGGGATACCCTATCTGAGAACGTCAAGCATCCGGATGGGATAGCATCTGGAGAGGTTTGCACATTGGTTCACACCAATTTCATTAGTGACTGGATCCCCCTTTATACCAGCCAGGAAGCAATAGTGCTTAGAGTGCAGGTGACTCTGGCAATCACTGTTTGCTATGTCTACCTCCCTCCAGGTAGGCCACCTCCTTATGTTAACTGTCTGCCTTAATACAGCAGCTCCAATCCCCATATATCCTCCTTGGGGAGTTCAGTGCACCCCACCCCCTATGGGCGAGTGCTACTTCGTTGGGTAGGGATCTTCTACTTGACCAACTTACTACAGACTTTGATTTGTGTCTCCTCAATGACAGTTTCCCTAACTACTTCAGTGCCACTCATGGCGCCAATACTGCTATCGATCTCACAATCTCCTCGCCTGCTCTTGTGGCTTGCCTACATTGGTCATCCCATGATGATAATTGCATTGATGCAGTCGTGCAGGGCATCTCTGCCACTATTCTTCATGTTGCTGACATTGCTGTCCCCCTATCCACAGGTCTCCCTCATCATCGACCAGTACTGTGGTGGACCATGGACGTAGCAGTCACCGTCCAGGACCGCCAACAGGCGCTGCAGCGATTTAAACAACTTCCTCACTTTTAAGCGTCTCCTTGCTAAGGCCCGTTATCTAGCCTTCTGTGCCACCAGCGACGGTCAACTATCCAGGAGTTATCCTCCACTGTCCTCTGCCTACTGATCCATTGGTCCTTGAAGAACACCTCGCAACACACTTTGCGACAGCATTGGCCTCGTCTTCCTATCCTGCCATCGTTCTCTGGCAGAAACACAGTTGAATAGAGCCCCCTTTTGTATCAACCCTTATCATGCTGAACCCCATAATGAACCTTTCACTGAATGGGATTTCTTGCAGGCTCTTACCTCTTCACATAACATGGCCCTAGCCCAGATTCCATCCACAACCAGATGATCCAACACTTGGTCATTACAGAGAGGCAATATCTACTCAGGGTTTTCAACCACATTTGGCTCACGGGTGTCTTCCACTCACAATGGTGAGACAGTATAGTTATCCCTGTCCGTAAGACCAGAAAGAACTCAATGTCTCTTGACAGCTACCACCCAATTAGCCTGACGAATGTACTTTGTAAACTGCTTGAGAGGATGGTTAGCTTCCGATTATGTTGGGTACTCGAATCTCTAGGCCTTTTGTCCCCCTATCAGTATGGCTTCTGGGAAGGATGATCTCTAATTTAGTATTTACACAGATTGGAAACCGCAATCCGAGAGGCTTTTAGAAACTGTCGGCACCTTGTCACAGTCTTCTTTGACCTACATATGGCATATGACACGCCTTTGTGTCACCACATTTCAGTTACTCTCCATGACGGGGGCTTTTGCGGCCTCCTTCCAACTTTTTTTGCGACTTTTTATCCCACTGGCTCTTCCAGATTCAGCTGGCACTTCACTTAGCACCCCTCGGACTCAGGAGAATGGTATCCCACAGGGTTCTGTATTAAGTGTCACACTCTTCCTCATAGCCATCAATGGGCTTGTTACCTCTGTTGACCCTCAAGTTATGTCTTCCACATTCCATCATTCCAGGGTGCTACCAGCTTCTACGCTGATGGTTCTAAGATGCTATATAAAGAGGTATACGCTTTCATGTCTCCTACTGGCTTAGAACACCATTTATTGCCGGGGTCTTATAGTGTGTTCACAGCAGAACTGCTAGCCGTTACCAGGGCCCTCCATTTTGTTACTCAGGCCCCCCTCCACAGTGTTTTAATATGTACCGACTCACTGAGCAGCCTGCTATTCTCGTCATCCTTTGGTCTCTGCTATCCATGACATTCTCTCCTCCCTTGGCCGACCTTCCTGCTCAGTTGTCTTTCTCTGGGTCCCAAGTCATGTGAGTGTCAGGAAATGTACTGGCTGACCGTTTGGCTAGATAATATACTCACCCTCAGTTCCCTTTGATGACTCCATCTGTGCCGACCGCGGGGCCGTGCAGTTCTAGGCGCTCCAGTCCGGAGCCGCGCTGCTGCTACGGTCGCAGGTTCGAATCCTGCCTCGGGCATGGGTGTGTGTGATGTTCTTAGGTTAGTTAGGTTTAAGTAGTTCTAAGTTCTAAGGAACTGATGACCACAGCAGTTGAGTTCCATAGTGCTCAGAGCCATTTGAACCATTTGACTCCATCTGTGGGTATGCAGATTTATGTCAAATCTCTCACTGGCCAAAAATGGAATGACATCTGGTGCACTACTGCTCTCAGTAATAAACTTCGCAAAATCAAGGAGATTACTACGCTTTGATGCCCTTCCTTGTGATCCTCTTGGAAGGAGTCCACTACTTTATGCCGTCTACACATTGGTCATACCAGGCTCATCCATTGTTTCCTCCTGTGTATCGAACCAGCCACACAGTATGGTTGTGGGGCCAGACTGACAGTACCCCACATATTGGTGGAATGTTCCCTTCTGTTGACCCTATGTGCTACGTATAGTCTTCCTTAATTTTAATGTTAGCAGACAATCCACGGATGGTTGAACTGGTCCTCAGTTTCCTCCATGAAGATGGTTATTTCCAGATATAAGGTTTTGCTTTACTTCTGGAGCAAAGGCGGTGTGGTGGTGCTTGGGGCCTCTCTTTACATTTTCTCGATCTGGGACCCTGTGACCCCTCCCCCGTGGAACGACCACTCTCTTTTTCCATGTTTTAGATTTGGTCCAACCTTTTATGCCTTTTACTGAGTGTGTTTTAACTTCGTTGTTTTATAGTTTTACTCCCCTGACTGGATCTAGCCACTTTTAGTGGACCATCTTTCTTCTGTGAGTAACTCTGGAATTGCGGGTCTGATGATCTCTCGGTTTGGTCCCATAAACCCTCCTAATTAATCAATCAATCAGTCTCAAAATTTGTCAGGGAAAAATGCTAAAACTTGTCTGGAAATTAGGGAACTACCAGGGAATTTCACTTGGGGAAACTTGTGGCAACCCTGTTTACGTAGGAGCTCACATTAACATATTTCCGTTGCTCTTAATAATGGATTATTTACCACATGTGTGGAATACATTAATTTACTTGTTGATTTCTAACTTATGAAAATGGTACCTATCCATACATGCAATTGTAATCCAGGTTCTACAGAGCGAGGTGGCTCACATTCGGGAAGACGACGGTTCAAACCCGCGTCTGGCCATCCTGATTTAGGTTTTCCGTGTGTTCCCCAAATAGCTTCAGGCAAATGCCAGATGGTTCCTTTGAAATGGCACAGCCAACTTTCTTCCCCATCCTTCGCTAATCCTAAGGCACCGATGACCTCGCTCTTTAGTCCCATCACATAAATCAGTGAACCAACCAAACAGGAGACTGGGTCACTGGCGTAACAGGAGACTGAGGTCACGTTTAAGAAATTTCATCGAAGTTCATGTCTACAGCGCATTCATTATACACTCATGTTGTGAAGTCATGCGATACCTTCCAATATCGTGTCGGACTAGCTTTTGCCTGGAGTAGTGCAATAAAGAGGCATTCTGGCCAAGATAAGTCAATGAGTATCAAACATACACTCCTGGAAATTGAAATAAGAACACCGTGAATTCATTGTCCCAGGAAGGGGAAACTTTATTGACACATTCCTGGGGTCAGATACATCACATGATTCTCACTGACAGAACCACAGGCACATAGACACAGGCAACAGAGCATGCACAATGTCGGCACTAGTACAGTGTATATCCACCTTTCGCAGCAATGCAGGCTGCTATTCTCCCATGGAGACGATCGTAGAGATGCTGGATGTAGTCCTGTGGAACGGCTTGCCATGCCATTTCCACCTGGCGCCTCAGTTGGACCAGCGTTCGTGCTGGACGTGCAGACCGCGTGAGACGACGCCTCATCCAGTCCCAAACATGCTCAATGGGGGACAGATCCGGAGATCTTGCTGGCCAGGGTAGTTGACTTACACCTTCTAGAGCACGTTGGGTGGCACGGGATACATGCGGACATGCATTGTCCTGTTGGAACAGCAAGTTCCCTTGCCGGTCTAGGAATGGTAGAACGATGGGTTCGATGACGGTTTGGATGTACCGTGCACTATTCAGTGTCCCCTCGACGATCACCAGTGGTGTACGGCCAGTGTAAGAGATCGCTCCCCACACCATGATGCCGGGTGTTGGCCCTGTGTGCCTCGGTCGTATGCAGTCCTGATTGTGGCGCTCACCTGCACGGCGCCAAACACGCATACGACCATCATTGGCACCAAGGCAGAAGCGACTCTCATCGCTGAAGACGACACGTCTCCATTCGTCCCTCCATTCACGCCTGTCGCGACACCACTGGAGGCGGGCTGCACGATGTTGGGGCGTGAGCAGAAGACGGCCTAACGGTGTGCGGGACCGTAGCCCAGCTTCATGGACACGGTTGCGAATGGTCCTCGCCGATACCCCAGGAGCAACAGTGTCCCTAATTTGCTGGGAAGTGGCGGTGCGGTCCCCTACGGCACTGCGTAGGATCCTACGGTCTTGGCGTGCATCCGTGCGTCGTTGCGGTCCGGTCCCAGGTCGACGGGCAAGTGCACCTTCCGCCGACCACTGGCGACAACATCGATGTACTGTGGAGACATCACGCCCCACGTGTTGAGCAATTCGGCGGTACGTCCACCCGGCCTCCCGCATGCCCACTATACGCCCTCGCTCAAAGTCCGTCAACTGCACATACGGTTCACGTCCACGCTGTCGCGGCATGCTACCAGTGTTAAAGACTGCGATGGAGCTCCGTATGCCACGGCAAACTGGCTGACACTGACGGCGGCGGTGCACAAATGCTGCGCAGCTAGCGCCATTCGACGGCCAACACCGCGGTTCCTGGTGTGTCCGCTGTGCCGTGCGTGTGATCATTGCTTGTACAGCCCTCTCGCAGTGTCCGGAGCAAGTATGGTGGGTCTGACACACCGGTGTCAATGTGTTCTTTTTTCCATTTCCAGGAGTGTAGAACTTAATTTGAGGAAGAAATTTCTGAGAATGTACGCTTGGAGCACTGCATTGTATGGTAGTGAGACGTGAAGTGTGAGCAACCAGAATAGAAGAGAATAGAATCATTTGAGATATGGTACTAAAGAAGAATGTTGAAAATTAGGTGGAGTGATAAGATAAGGAATGAGGACTTTCGCAGAATCGATGAGGAAAGGAAAACCTTGACAAGAGGAAGGGATAGGATTACAGGATATGTGTTAAGACATCAAGGAATAACTTTCATGCTACTGGAGGGAGCTGTAAATGGTAAAAGCTGTAGAGGAAGATAGAAACTATAACAAATAACTGAGAAAGTAGGTTGCAATTTGAGCCACGCTGCCTCCGTAGCTGTCCATAGTTGCGAAAATGTTGCCGGTGCAGGATTTTGTGCACCGATTGACCTCTCTATTATGTGCCACAAATTTCCACGGGATTCAAGTCGGGCGATCTGGGCGGCCAAAACATTCGCCAGAATTGTCCAGAACATACTTCAAATCAATAGCGAACATTTATGACTCGGTGACATGGTACGAACATAACCATTTCCAGTCAATAATCTGTTCAATTGGACCACAGGACCCAGTCCATTCCTTGTAAACACGGCCACCAGCTTGCACAGTGCCTTGTTGATAACCTGGATCTATGGACACTCGACCCTACCATCAGCTTTTACCAACATAAATCAGGACTCATCTGGCCAGGCCACGGGTTTCCGGTCGTATGGGGTCCAGCAGATACGGTCACAAGCTCAGCAGAGCCGCTATAGGTGATGTCGTATTGCTAGCAAAGGCACTCGCATCGGTCGTCTGCTTCCGTAGTCCAATAACGCCAAGTTTCGGCGCACTGTGCTGACCGATACGTTCGTCATAGTTCCACATCGATTTCTGCGGTTGTTTCGTGAAGCGTTGCGTGACTGTTAGCCGCTGCTCTCAATCGCAAAGTGAAGGCTGTCAGCCAATGTGTTGCCCGTATTGAGAGGTAATGCCTAAAATGTGGTATTCTCGACACACTCTTGACAATGTGGCTCTCTAAATATTGAATTCCCTAACGATTTCCGAATGGAATGTCCCGTGCTGCTAGTTCCAACTACCATGCCGCCTTCAAAGTCTTAATTCCCGCATTGCGGACATAATCACGTAAGAAACCCTTCAACGAGAATCGCATGGGTACCAATGACAGCTCCGCCTATGCACTTCGATTTTATACCCTGTGTATGCGGTACTAGCGTCATCTGCATACGTGGATACCACTATCCGGTGACTTTTGTCACCTCATCGAACAATCTTCACGGTAAATGATAACAGCCAAACAGCTGCAGGATAAAGATTTATTGAAACCCTTGACCACGGTTTCGGTACATGTAAATATACCTTCATCAGAAGCAAATAGATATCTGAACAGGAAGACTCCTTCATTAGCAAAAGACTTAACACCATAACTGAGATAGAAGAAAGAAACACTTACAGCTTTAAGTAACCATGAAGATGCACAAAAAGTTTTGGTCATTTACTAAAATCACATACTGCAGTAGAGATACATAAAACAATCGTGCCAAAGGCGTCGTCAGTAGTTAAAATTAAATTTCATCACCTTAACTACTGACGGCGCCTTCTGCTAATGAAGGTGTCTTTCTGTTCAGGTGCATTGTTGCTTCTAATGAAGGTATATATAGATATACTGAAACAGTGGTCAAGAATTTCAACAAATCTTTATCCTGCAACTGTCTGGCTGTTATCATTTACTGTGAAGATTTTCAACAGTTTCTGCTTTAGCCTTCTTTAAAATTTTGTCATTGAACCACGCTTAGTATAAGAATAATTTCAATGTATATCATCTCCATGGAGTCGCATCAATCATGTAGATACATATGTGTGCTCGTATAAAAATTCCATTATTTTAAGAAATGATGCCTAGAATCCAATTTAAATAGTACCTTCCTCCTTATCTCCTCTTTTCCCTTTTACCTTACACACTGCACCACCATCCTCCCCCCTCTTCCATCACCTATTCCTGTACGCGTTTATTCTCTTTTCTCCTAACTCTTTTTTGCTTTTTTAATTCTTCTCTAATTTGAAGTCGTAAATAATGATACTTCTGTTCAAGAACTTAACTATGTACGATGCAACAATAAAATTTCTTCATGGTGATCGTTATGTACAATTGTAAGTAATAAATTACATTAGAAAATTGCGTTCTTGCAAGCAAGAACCTTATATTAGAAGACTTCATGAAGGATATGTATCAAAAAGTTAAACGTGATGTGTAGTAGCTTCAAGGATGCAGGTCGCATGTGACACAGGAACAAATAAATTAAATTACGGAAGTGCAGTGTTACACGCAGAAAAACTGTATTAAGAAATTTCATAAAGGACACCTCAGTTAAATATCTGCCCCTTTAAGCGACTAATATTTTAGCCTTTAAAAAACTGCTGAAGGAAAGCAGAAGGTTAACGTTTAATATCCAGTGAACAACGAGGTCACTGTAAGAAAGAAAGAAAGGAAGCGAGGTTAAACTTCAGTGTCATGTAGACATCCGGGAGACGGAGTACTAATTCAATTGAAGTGGTGAAACAATGAATCTGGTACAGGCTTGTGTACCAAATGTTCCTTTTGCTGAAGTGATTTAAGGAAACTACATAAATCCTACATGAAGATAGCTTCTCCTTCAGAATAAGAGCCCAGTCACGGGCTCATCTCTCTCGGCAGAGCTGACTAAAGAGAATGTGCTGCTTATCTTGATATAGTACTCTTGATCGAATTTACACATTTTGTCAAAAATTATATTGTACCAGTCAAAATGCTACGTAAGTATTCAACGTTGTTGCGAGTTTCCAGTGTTATTAATCCATATCAGGCACAATAAATATTTCATTTACAGTACCTGTGAGAATACTTACATGTTATTCCATCTCACTTTACGTTACGTCAAGGACACTAGCTGGTTAAAAAAATTCAATTCTGTGTTACCACCACTTTATTATTCATTTAAGGCGAGTTTTAAATAAGTATGCTGTTGTTGCAGGATACAAGTGCATAAAAGCTGCGAGTCATCTGGCACATTTACGGTATAACGTTTTAACATCGAGGTCGTTACAGACAGATCATTAGCCCAGTCAGATCTATAAACGAAGAAAGAAACGGGCCATGGTACTGTTGCAGAGAGCATCTCAGCAAATTACTCAGATAACTTAAACAAACAATGGGAAGATGAAATAATGAGGGAGGACGGAAATTTCGAACGCACTCTTTCTCAATAAAACAAACTGTCGTAACCAAAACACCACATGCTAGCTTTTAAACCGAATCTGCCTCCGTTCCTCTACATCTTTATTTACGTCTTCATCTACAATTACATGTACTCCACGAAAAATCATCTGTGTGGTGGATGTTACTTCTTGAGCCATCATCTTGTACCTCTCCTTCCCTATCCATTCGTGAATGGCGCATAGGAGGAATGATTGTCTTAAAGCCTTTATAAATTAGTAAAAGAGTATTGTATAACCCAATAGTAGTTTTTTGTTACCTTAAAAATGTCTATCACAGAAGTTGTTTTTATCTTCCTTATATCGTCAGGTTTATGACGTATTACTGATGGTTACTAGTGGTAGGCTAAATAATAAATTCAGCTTCTAAAATATAACCATTAGCACTGTTACTGCCGTACATCAATAATACACTGCTCGTTCATATAGACTTCAAATGATTTGCCACCAGAGCTGGGTGTGGCCAATTTATACAAATGTGTCACCCCTCTACTATTCATTTCATCATTCAAGAAGATTACAAGGTGGAAATTCGTCAAACACGATTAGCAGATACAATTCCTGGCGCCCATGTAGGAGCGTAACACATATCACTTAGCAGGCAACTGTCTGCAAGAGGTGAGATTCGTGTCGACAAGGCTTTGCCAGTCACTGACGTGTTCACAGCCCGCTACTAAGGAACACATCGTTCGCCAGCCAGCGATTAGTAACTCGGTACTAATGGCGAGGGAAGCCCTTCCATTGGCTGACTGGAGGGCGCGGCGAAGGTGTGCGAAGGCACGGCGAATCGTCACTGTTAGCGCGGGTTACAGCTCATTAACTCAACGGCACATTGGTAGGAGAAAACGAGTCGTAGGAGGGAAAAAGGGGGTAGTCGAAGTGCGTGACCTGAACTGCCACAGAATGAAAACGGGCATTCTGAACGGCAGAGCTCAACATTCGAATGCAGTGACACACAGTTGGCATGTATGAGGACGTAGATCTCGGCTCAGTTTAGAACTAATGTGTGAGAAGGAGGCATACGACAGTACCGTGGTGCGTAAGCTTTTGAGATCATTTACCCCTGAGTGCAGTGAGATGTCAGCTAGTATCTCCCCTCTCCAAATCATCATCGACATCAGCTTCTATCTAGAAGTTACAATGAAAAAGATTTTTCTTTGAAAACTTTAAATTTTCATCATCATCATCTACATCTACATGATTACTCTGCGGTCTGGAGCTGCGCGTCCGCTACGGTCGCAGGTTAGAATCCTGCCTCGGGCATGGATGTGTGTGCTGTCCTTGGTTAGTTAGGTTTAAGTAGTTCTAACTTATAGGGGGCTGATGATCTCAGAAGTTAAGTCCCATAGTGCTCAGAGCCATTTGAACAATTACTCTGCTATTCACAATACAGTGCCTGGCAGACGGTTCAATGAACCACTGAACCAGCTTCAAGCAGTCTCTCTACCGTTCCCCTCTCGAACGGCGCGCGGGAAAAACGAGCACTTAAATTCTTCTGTTCGAGCCCTGATTTCTGTTATTTTATCGTGATGATCATTTCTCCCTATGTAGGTGGGTGCCAATAGAATATTTGAGCAATCGGAGGAGAAAACCGGTAATTGAAATTTCATGAGAAGATCCCGTCGCAACGAAAAACGCTTTTGTTTTAATGATCGCCACTCCAATTCACGTATCATATCTGTGGCACTATCTCCCCTACTTCGCGATAATGCAAAACGAGCTGCCCTTCTTTGTACTTTTTCGATGTCATCAGTCAGTACCATATGGTGCGGATCCCACACCGTACAGCAAAACTCCAGAACAGGACGGACAAGCATGGTGTAAGCAGTCTCTTTAGTAGACATGTTGCACCTTCTGAGTGTTCAGCCAATGAATCGAAGTCTTTGGTTGGCTCTACCCACAACATTATCTATGTGATGGTTCCAATTTAGGGTATTTGTAATTGTAACGCCTAAGTATTTGGTTGAATTTACAGCCTTTGGATTTGTGTGACTTATCGCGTAATCGAAATTTAGCGGATTTCCTTCAGTACTTATGTGAATAACTTCACACATTTCTTTATTCAGGATCAATTGCCACTTTTCGCACCATACAGATATCTCATCTAAATTATTTTGCAAATCGTTTTGATCATCTGATGACTTTACAAGACGGTAAATCACAACATCGTCTTCAAACAATCTACGACGGCTACTCAGATTGTCTCCTATGTCGTTAATATAGATCAGGAGGGCCTATAACACTTCCTTGGGGAACACCGGATATTTTTCCTGTTTTACTCGATGAGTTTCTGTCTATTACTACGAACTGTGAACTTTCTGACAGGAAATCACGAATCCAGTCGCACGGAAATCACGAATCCAGTCGCACAACTGAGGCGACATTCCATAGGCACGCAGTTTGGTTAGAAGACGCTTGTGAGGAACTGTGTCGAAAGCCTTCTGGAAATCTAAAAATATGGAATCAATTTGACATTCCCTGTCGATAGCACTCATTACTTAACGAGTATAAAGAGCTAGTTGTACGCGATTGCAGGCTTTCTTGGCGTATTTCAGCTATGAAATCTTCACAGGTTATCAGTCGAGTGGCGTCGTCTTCTAGTCGCAACGATTCAAAGGATTGCGTATCCATAATCTTCGCCTGAAGATGATGGATACGCAATCCACTGAAACGTTCCTACTAGAAGACGACGCCACTCGGATGATAAAACGTCAAGATTTCAAGTTGTGTTTCGCAAGAACGATATTACCTGAATCCGTGCTGACTACGTGTCAATAAATCATTTTCTTCTAGGTACTTCATAATGTTCGAATACAGTATACGCTCTAAAACCCTACTGCAAATCGACGTTAGTGATATGAGCCTGTAATTGAACGGATTACTCCTACTTCCTTTTTGAGTATTGGTGTGACTTCAGCAATTTTCCAGCCTATAGGTACGGAACTTTCCGTGAGCAAGCAGTTGTATGTAATTGCTAAATATGGAGCTATTTTATCAGCATACTCTGAGAGGAACCTGACTAATATACCATCTGGACCGGAGGTCTTGCCTTTACTAAGTGATTTAAGCTGCTCTGCGACACCGAGGTTATCTATTTCTATGTTTCACATCTTGGCCGTTGTTCTTGATTGGAATTCAGGAATATTTACTTCTTTGGTGAAGGAGTTTCGAAAAATCGTGTTTAATATCTCTGCTTTAGTGGCGCTGTCATCAGTGACTCCACCGTTGTTATCGCGCAGTGAAGGTATTGATTGCGTCTTACCACTGTTGTGCTTTATGTCTGACCAGAAGCTCCTTGGGTTTTCTGCCAGATTTTGGGGCAGAGTTTCGTTGTGGAAATTATTGAAATCATCTCGCATTGAAGTACGCGCTATATTTCGAACTACTGCAAAACTTTGCCAGTCTTGGGGATTTTGCGTTGTTTTAAATTTGACGTGCTTTTTCCGCTGCTTCTGCAACAGCGATCTGACCCGTTTTGTGTTCCGTGGAGGACGAGTACTATTACTTATTAATTTATGTTGTGTATATCTCTCAATTGCTGTCGATACTATTTCTTTGAAATAATTCCACAACTTTTCTACGCTTACATGATCAGATCGGAAGGAGTGAAGACTGTCTCTTAAAAAGCCGTTAAGAGAATTTTTATCAGCTTTTTTAAATAGACATACTTTGCGTTTCTTTCTGATGGTTGTAGGAGTTACGGTATTCAGCCTAGCAGCTACTGCCTCGTGGTCGCTAATCCCAGTACTCGTCACGATACTCACTATTTGTCCAGGCATTAGATTTTTTGTCATTTTGTTTTCGATACGGTACCCATCGTTTCCTCGGTCTTCCTTGACTTCTACTCCCAACTGATTTAAATCATCTTGTCTGGAGAGGTAATCTTTCTTCACTCAGTCCAGTTTCTCTTATTTTTTGTGTTTTATTAAGAATGTTTTAAGTATATTCATCTGTTCTCTAATTTCCAAATTTCGAATCTGTCGACTCTTGTGCATCCCATTACTGCTCTTAGAAACCTCATCTCTGTTGCTTGTACGAGGTGTGATCAAGGGGTATCGGGAATTTTCTAATTTCGCGGATTCATATACCCGATCTTCAAATTTTTTTAATCTTGCTGGTACACATGTTCCGAAGTATGTTTGCATTTTCAGCTGTTGCCAATATTTAGATTGCTGTTGATAGTCGAAAAGGTTTTACGTGTTTCCGAGTGTTCCGAGAAATTTTACTAAAGGAAAAGATGGCTCAAAAAATTTGCATTAAATTTTTCTTGGAAAATGCAATAAAGTGCAGCACCGCATTTGGAAAGTTGACTGTGGCTTTTGGCGAATCGCCGGCCGGAGTGGCCGAGCGGTTCTAGGCGCTACAGTCTGGAACCGCGCGACCGCTACGGTCGCAGGTTCGAATCCTGCCTCGGGCATGGATGTGTGTGATGTCCTTAGGTTAGTTAGGTTTAAGTAGTTCTAAGTTCTAGGGGACTGATGACCTCAGAATTTAAGTCCCATGGTGCTCAGAGCCATTTGAACCATTTTTTTGGCGAATCTACTATGAGTAAGACAAGAGTCTACGAGAGGTATAAACGTTTCAAAGAGGGTCGAGAAGACGCTGAAGACGATGACCGTCCTGGACGTCCTAGCACCTCAATTACTGTCGACAGTGTGGAAGAAGAGATGAAAATGGATCTGGAAACTCTCCGAATCACTATTAGAGAAGTTTCTGATGATGTCGGCTTATCGTTTGGCTCACGCCAATCTTTTTTTCAGATGTTTTGGTCATGAATTCTGTAGCAACAAAGCCTTTTTTCCGAAATTGTTGAATTTCGACCAAAAACGACGCCGCATAGACATCGCTCAGAAATTCTGAGTGAAGTGGGCAACGACACATAAAATCTAAAGAAGGTTATAACAGGTCACGAAACATGAGTACGATGATATAACGTCGAAACCCAGGCCCAATCGTTCCACTTTAAACTGCCTCAAGAGCCAATACGGAAAAAAAATTGATAATTTCGTTCAAGTGTGAAGGTTCTTCTCATTGGTTTCTTCGATTTCAATGGGATAGTGCAACATGAGTTCCTGCCTTACGATCGTGAGATCTATAAGGAATCCGACCTAGAAGTTATGCGCCGTTTGCGTGAAACAATCCGCAGAAAACGATCAGAATTGTGGGAAAACAAATGGTGAAACTAGCATCACGATAACGCTCCCGCTCACACCTCAATTCTTGTTCGTGATCTTTTGGCAAAAAACATGTCTGTTATGTTTCCTCAGCCACCTATGCACCGGATATGCCTCCCTGTGACCTCTCTACTCCCGCGGCTGAAGAGAACCATGAATGGACGGCGTTTTGGCACATTTGATGAGAGGAAAAAAGAATCGCTGAAGGAACTGAACACCATAACGAAAAGTGAGTTCCAGAAGTGCTGCCAAGATTGGAAACAGTGCTGGCACAAGTGATTATATCTCAGGGGGATGTTAATGAATAAGTAAAGGTTCTTTAAGAAAAACAAAAATTCCCGTTACTTTCTGATCACCCCTCGGATGCGACATTTTCGACGTTTACTTATAGCCCACAATTCACTTTCGTAAACATGCACCGAAACTTCCTTGTTTTATTTTCAGACTTCTGTTTATTGTTCCACATAAATTTCCAGCCTGCGTTAATTTCTTCTCGATGTCTTCGTCATACTCATGTCAAAACACCACCACCTATATAGTTAAAATTTATGACATGTTCTACTGTTGTGTAGTTGATCACAACTTAAGCCCGTACAGGTTATTTCCCTAAGCCATTAATTTAGTCTTCTCTTCTGAAAGCGTCAAATGGTAATTTTTAAAAACAGTATGTAATAAATGTATTCCCCTTTATAGGTCATCTTCATTACTGTCCAGCAGTGTGGCTTCTCCCACATATAAATGACAAGTCAAGCGGGAATTGCTGTTAATCGTAATCCCCCCGTTAAAAATGTCCTTCCATTTCCGAATTACGTCATCTAAATAAATGTTATAATGTGTGGGTGAAATGCTGCACCCTTGTCTTGCTCTTTTGTTTGTGGCTATAGGCTATGTCAAAGTGGCATTTATATCTAAAATTACAGGTGTCTGGTTGTCCAGACTTTTTAAAACATTTTTTAGTTGTTGTGGATACCCCCTTTCCCTCATTATACTACACAGTTTCCTTTTATCAACATTACCGAATTCCTTAAGAAAATCAATGAACGCTAAGTGCGTTTCCCTATTAAAATGCCATTTTTCGGTTATTTGTTTTATTTCAAATAGTGCATCTGCTGTCGATCTGCCCCTTCGAAATCCCATTTGCTTTTCGCCTAATAAACTCTCATTTTTAAAATAACGAAAGATAAATATTAAGTTCTTGTGGGTGGTCTATTAGGTCACGAAGTAATTAGACAATGAGACAGTTGGTATGGGTTATTTCAAACATTTTTTATAGAGTGATGAAGCAGTTATCAGACAACTTACGACATTGAGGGTAGAAACTTGTTACAAAACATACCTCCTCTGCACCACTCCTCTCCCTAG
Source organism: Schistocerca nitens (assembly GCF_023898315.1). Lineage (NCBI taxonomy): Eukaryota > Metazoa > Arthropoda > Insecta > Orthoptera > Acrididae > Schistocerca > Schistocerca nitens. The sequence goes on along the minus strand of NC_064614.1, from coordinate 237,990,304 downwards.
CGACACTTGCTGCAATCACTCGCTGCACCCCCATTTATGATCACCAATTTAAAATTTGAGCACTATACACGTAGGCCCATCGATGGTAAATCGCTAACTGGACCCCTACGTTCCAATCTGGCCGAAATTGGAAGATTTCAGACTGCCAGTGCGTTGTATCTGACCACTTCCTCATACAATAATAATAATAATAATAATAATAATAATAATAATATATTGTAAGCTCTACACCCTTATAGTATCCATTACATTTTTACCGCTGTGTTGTGCTGTTATTAGTTCATTTGCTCTGCCTCGTGATGACTGGGTGTTGTGTGATGTCCTTAGGTTAGTTAGGTTTAAGTAGTTCTAAGTTCTAGGGGACTGATGACCATAGATGTTAAGTCCCTTAGTGCTCAGAGTCATTTGAACCAGTTCATTTGTTGAGAAATGAATAATGAAGCAGAATCAGATTTTCACTCTGCAGCGGAGTGTGCGCTGATATGAAACTTCCTGACAGATTAAAACTGTGTGCCGGACCGAGACTCGAACTCGAGATCTTTGCCTTTCGCGGGCAAGTGCTCTACCAACTGAGCTACCCAAGCACGAATCACGCCCCGTCCTCACAGATGTACTTCTACCAGTACCTCGTCTCCTACCTTCCCAACTTTAAGGAAGCTCTCCTGCGAACCTTGCAGAACTGGAAGAAGTAAAGCTGTAAGGACGGGGCGTGAGTCGTGCTTGGGTAGCTCAGTTGGTAGAGCACTTGCCCGCGAAAGGCAAAGGTCCCGAGTTCGAGTCTCGGTCCGGCACACAGTTTTAATCTGCCAGGAAGTTTCAATAATGAAGCAATTTATAGTCAGTTGCGGGAACTACCTACAACTCGGAGGAGGTATTTTCATGAGATATTTAAGTATGTTTGATGTAAAAAGTTCACTTTTATTGTCATAGATGCATAATACAAAGTATGTGTATAGTGGGTGGACTATGTATGGAAGAGATGTCCACACCGACGTTTTACAACATGAAACCTCCAAAATATTGTCATACTATAATGTTAGTATTTAAAAAAATGTGACTCTTAGCAAATTGTGTAATCAGTGTTCCATTCTTACCAAATAGTCGTAAGAGTACCGGTATTAATATTTTAAAAATAATTTAGTTTCGCTACCAAAACACAACAGAACCTTCCGTTTTCACCCCTCAGAAAACTTCATTTTAACTCTTAGGGAGTAGTTACACCCTGATTGGAAACCAATGCGGTAACAGAAGCAAAAACGTACCAGGTAACTTCGGCCTGATATCGAGCCCTTTGCGAGATAACAGCGAATATTTGGTTACGTGAAATCACTAACTTCAAAACAAGTGTATTTGAAATATTTACCTGAAAATTACGCCCCCATCTAATTGGGTTCAAATTTTATCCATGGCCTACCTTAATAATAAATACAGCACAGCTTCAGCTCTTTACACGTTGCAGACAACTGTAAAGTCGTACCTGTGTGAGGTGTTCCACGTGTCGTTCCCGCATTTTGATGCAATATTTCTCACATCTCTACAGTTAGTTTAGAATTATTTCGAACGCCCCCAAATCATCTCATAAATCTCGAGTATACAATTCTCTGATTTAGTTCTTCAAGGTGTCCCCACAAAGAAAAATACAGAGAATTGAGATCACCTAATGTTGGAGGGTAAGATGTAGGCCATGTTAGATCACTCTATCTTAGGCCGTATTGACACCTTAGACGTCGTCTTACATGAGTAGCAAAATGTACCTCATCGTATATATATCGCAGAAGTATGGCAGATCGGTGAAATATGAGTTCAGTTGAATGCAGACGTAACTGTAAAATTTACATTTCAAATACATGTGTCCTAACTAGGTCAGTATTTCGTACTGAATCAATTTTCTTGCAAAGGTTCGATTGTGGACCCTTGTTCACTGAACCTGTGTCATATTTCGCTATTAATTACAGGGTGTCCGTAAAGGGATGTCCAATTTTAATGATGTTCTACAACAATTTAGTTTAGATTATTTACAACAAATCACACATTAAATTGAAGGTTCCTAGTTTATCTTGCAGATGTTCAGTGTGTGCACCAGACATCCAACCTAAAATCCAATTCTTACCACACTTTTGGTTAACAAGTGTGGAGCAATGGAAGCAACGGCCCATTCATTTCTGCTCGTCATCTGTGGCAAATCAGTAGGTAGTGGCGGGACGTAAAAGACCCAAAGGAAAAAATCGTATGGTGCAATTTTGTTCTGAAGAGTTTAGTAGAAGGCAGAATTACCTGCCATGAATCTAAGAGGTATTTTCTGACTGTCGGCTAAATAGTTTCTACGTATTAGAAATAGCAGAAGGTCTTGAACACTTTACTTGTGGAAATAACAGAAGGTCTTCATCACGTTACTTGTGGAATCACACTCATTAATCCGTTTCAGTAGGTGACATCCAGTCAGTTACTGCGAACTTGACCTTTCAGACAGAAAACCACGAATCCAGTTGCACAGCTGAGGCGATAGCCCATATGAAAGCAATGTGGTTGGAAGCTGTTTATGAGAAATGTTGTCAAGAGCCTCTGAGCACAATACGTAATGCGAATGAAATGCCATCTGCGGCTCCCAGGAGTGATGCTTTCCAAATTCGTGCTGATTTGATATCAATAGGTAATATATTTCGGGGAAATTCATAACGTTGGAACAAAGCATTTGTTCACACGTTCTACTACATGTCGATGTCAATGAAATGGAACTCTAACTCAATGGATTAAGTTTGTACTGATCTGTGCAGTTTTCCATTCTTCTCCCTCACCGTAAATACTACTCATGACGTCGTAGTAAAGGAATTAAACCTCTGCATCGTTGAGCAGAAGATGCATTCTTACATTACTAGCCCACTCAAGAAAACATTGCCTGTAGAAACATAATCCTCCTACTACAACTACGATAGGGTCATGACAACGTAGTGGATGATGTCTGGTTACTCTGTGATAGTTTTGGTACTTCCTGTAATTACAAAATTAAACCTCTGCATCGTTGAGCAGAAGATGCATTCTTACATTACTAGCCCACTCAAGAAAACATTGCCTGTAGAAACATAATCGTCCTACTACAACTACGATAGGGTCATGACAACGTAGTGGATGATGTCTGGTTACTCTGTGATAGTTTTGGTACTTCCTGTAATTACAAAATTATCTTGCAAGATTCACTTGATATATTCGTAGTATACCAATCAAAGATTCTGAGTGATTTTCACTTTGGTATGTCATTGAATTATCAAACATATGTTTATGGACAGGGGAGGTACCTTTCACGCAGCAACAACTAATCTCGTTGTCTACATCTGTATCAGCCACCACAAGGACAATGAGGAGGCAAAGAACGCTGCAAGTGGTCGCTTGCTCCATGCACTGTATACATCTTTAGAAATTTTGTTATCATAAGGTGACTCGCTAAGTTCAGGAACCAGCATATCTAGAGGTAAGGAGCGTAAAACATTGCGGAACTGCTGCTGATAATACGCAAATATGTTAATGAAATCGTATCACTGAATACTCTGTTAACAGTGTTTCATTCAGCAACTACTCTCACAGCCACATTGTCGTATTTACCTTGTGGGCTGATACTTGGGTATGACAAAAGACTTCATGTTTAAATAAGATAGCCATTCGTTGTATAGTATCATGATGAGATACCAGTCGCACTAGTGTAGTGCGTGTGGATATCGTTTTCCGTTAGGTTATTGAGCAAAATAGACACAAATATCAGAGAAATTGTCAATAGTATATTCCACCTCGTTATAGAAAACCGTTTGATGATATGCTGATCTGCTGATTCTGCGTTAAGCCATGTTTAAAGTGCATTCGGGGAAAAAAACTAACTTTCTTGATGGTTTCCCCTTATTCCGTGGGTGCGGTGTGGGACGGCGGTGGGGTGAGTGGACTGCTGTAGCCTGTTGTGGGGTTGTGAACCACTGACGGGCTACGGCGGAGACGAAGCCTCTCCGTCGTTTCTATGTCCCCGGTTCAATACACAATACACAACACGCCATACAAAATCGCCGCGGAGCATGCTAAATCAATGTATTAAATAATACACAAAGTTACATGATGTTACGCTTGTTAATTTGAGCGCAGAAAAGTCCGCTGGAGGTCATGGGCTCTATGTACGGTGCCTCGCGATCACTTGGGTGGACGCCAGTCTCTAACTAGAGGCTGCTGGCTGATGGCGCTGAAATTGGTCTACCCATGACAAAAATCCATTTCCCTTTCACAAACATGTTTCCGCAAGCTTTTTCTTGTACTGGATGCTTCTAATATGAACGAAACTGTCTCCTTGCGTTCGCACTGCATGACGTTGACCACAAGTAGGTTATTCACAATAACAACTCAAGTGGAAGACTTCTCATATCGAGTGTTGCGTACACCATTATCTCAAAAACATGACGCTAACACATGTGAAAGTCGGTAGTTGGTTGAACTCAGACTAGCTTGTAATGGGTAAGGTGTGGATTCGATTCCCAGTGGGGGTAACAGCCACAAACATACCCTCCTCACCTCCAGTAGCGTCACGAAAAGAACGCTGGACTGTGCCGTGGTTCCAAATAAACACTGAACATATCCATTTACTACTGACGGGAAAAGAGTTGTATTACTTTTTGCTATCAGACACGGAAGTCGCTGCTTTCACTAGTAATGCTATTTTAGTTCGCAAACCAATCGTCATGTAAGGTCACAGGACCTTCATTTCTTATTTTAAGTGAACTTGAGATTTTGAAAATATTGGCACTCGACTGGGATACAAGATCCAAGTCCAATTTTTCTTTGGATTTGAACTCATTTCCTTTTTTAATCACGATGCCAAATTCCTTCAGGTTTCTATGAACGGCGTGATCCTAACTACCAATTAAAGAGAATTTGATAGCTGACATCTCTTCGTGGTGGGTCAACAACGATGATACGCCCGGAGTGCCGGCACGGTAGCTCAGCGCGTTCGGTCAGAGGGCTAGCTGCCCTCTGTAATAAAAAAACTGAGTTAATGGATCAACAACGAACTGAAACGGGTGTCTTTCAACGTCCGCCCACAGCAGATTCAACGAACAAAAACGAACAAAATGAATTAAAAAAAAAAAAGGGGGGTAGCGTGTTTGATTCATAATCGAAACGTCTTCGGTCCCGTGTTCGATCCCCGCCACTGCCTATATTTTGATAAATAATCAGCATTGGCGGCCGAAGACTTCAGGAATAAGAAGCCAGCCTCATTCTGCCAACGGCCTTGTCAAAGAGGGCGGAGGAGCGGATAGAGGTTCAGGGCACTCTCTTGTCCTAGGGGTGGGAAATTGCCCCTAAAGGCGGAAGAATCAGCAATGATCAACGACATGAGGATGCAGAAGGCAATGGAAACCACTGCATTAAAGACACGTAACGTGTATCCACAGGACATGTGGCCTGCAATTGAAGAAGTGTCATGATGATCTCTCCATTGGCAAAACATTCCGGAATAGTCCCCCATTCGGATCTCCGGGAGGGGACTGCCAAGGGGGAGGTTACCATGAGAAAAAGATTGAATAATCAACGAAAGGATAGCGTTCTACGAGTCGGGGCGTGGAATGTCAGAAGCTTGAACGTGGTAGGGAAACGAGAAAATCTGAAAAGGGAAATGCAAAGGCTCAATCTAGATATAGTAGCGGTCAGTGAAGTGAAGTGGAAGGAAGACAAGGATTTCTGGTCAGATGAGTATCGGGTAATATCAACAGCAGCAGAAAATGGTATAACAGGTGTAGGATTCGTTATGAATAGGAAGGTAGGGCAGCGGGTGTGTTACTGTGAACAGTTCAGTGACCGGGTTGTTCTAATCAGAATCGACAGCAGACGAACACCGACAACGATAGTTCAGGTATACATGCCGATGTCGCAAGCTGAAGATGAACAGATAGAGAAAGTGTATGAGGATATTGAAAGGGTAATGCAGTATGTAAAGGGGGACGAGAATCTAATAGTCATGGGCGACTGGAATGCAGTTGTAGGGGAAGGAGTAGAAGAAAAGGTTACAGGAGAATATGGGCTTGGGACAAGGAATGAAAGAGGAGAAAGACTAATTGAGTTCTGTAACAAGTTTCAGCTAGTAATAGCGAATACCCTGTTCAATAATCACAAGAGGAGGAGGTATACTTGGAAAAGGCTGGGAGATACGGGAAGATTTCAATTAGATTACATCATGGTCAGACAGAGATTCCGAAATCAGATACTGGATTGTAAGGCGTACCCAGGAGCAGATATAGACTCAGATCACAATATAGTAGTGATGAAGAGTAGGCTGAAGTTCAAGACATTAGTCAGGAAGAATCAATACGCAAAGAAGTGGGATACGGAAGTACTAAGGAATGACGAGATACGTTTGAAGTTCTCTAACGCTATAGATACAGCAATAAGGAATAGCGCAGTAGGCAGTACAGTTGAAGAGGAATGGACGTCTCTAAAAAGGGCCATCACAGAAGTTGGGAAGGAAAACATAGGTACAAAGAAGGTAGCTGCGAAGAAACCATGGGTAACAGAAGAAATACTTCAGTTGATTGATGAAAGCAGGAAGTACAAACATGTTCCGGGAAAATCAGGAATACAGAAATACAAGTCGCTGAGGAATGAAATAAATAGGAAGTGCAGGGAAGCTAAGACGACATGGCTGCAGGAAAAATGTGAAGACATCGAAAAAGATATGAATGTCGGAAGGACAGACTCAGCATACAGGAAAGTCAAAACAACCTTTGGTGATATTAAAAGCATCGGTGGTAACATTAAGAGTGCAACGGGAATTCCACTGTTAAATGCTGAGGAGAGAGCAGATAGGTGGAAAGAATACATTGAAAGCCTCTATGAGGGTGAAGATTTGTCTGATGTGATAGAAGAAGAAACAGGAGTCGATTTAGAAGAGATAGGGGATCCAGTATTAGAATCGGAATTTTAAAAGAGCTTTGGAGGACTTACGTTCAAATAAGGCAGAAGGGATAGAAAACATTCAATCAGAATTTCTAAAATCATTGGGGGAAGTGGCAACAAAACGACTATTCACGTTGGTGTGTAGAATATATGAGTCTGGCGATATACCATCTGACTTTCGGAAAAGCATCATCCACACAATTCCGAAGACGGCAAGAGCTGACAAGTGCGAGAATTATCGCACAATCAGCTTAACAGCTCATGCATCGAAGCTGCTTACAAGAATGATATACAGAAGAATGGAAAAGAAAATTGAGAATGTGCTAGGTGACGATCAGTTTGGCTTTAGGTAAAGTAAAGGGACGAGAGAGGCAATTCTAACGTTACGGCTAATAATGGAAGCAAGGCTAAAGAAAAATCAAGACACTTTCATAGGATTTGTCGACCTGGAAAAAGCGTTCGACAATATAAAATGGTGCAAGCTGTTCGAGATTCTGAAAAAAGTAGGGGTAAGCTATAGGGAGAGACGAGTAGTATACAATATGTACAACAACCAAGAGGGAATAGTAAGAGTGGACGATCAAGAACGAAGTGCTCGTATTAAGAAGGGTGTAAGACAACGCTGTAGCCTTTCGCCCCTACTCTTCAATCTGTACATCGAGGAAGCAATGATGGAAATAAAAGAAAGGTTCAGGAGTGGAATTAAAATACAAGGTGAAAGGATATCAATGATACGATTCGCTGATGACATTGCTATCCTGAGTGAAAGTGAAGAAGAATTAAATGATCTGCTGCACGGAATGAACAGTCTAATGAGTACACAGTATGGTTTGAGAGTAAATCGGAGAAAGACGAAGGTAATGAGAAGTAGTAGAAATGAGAACAGCGAGAAACTTAACATCAGGATTGATGGTCACGAAGTCAATGAAGTTAAGGAATTCTGCTACCCAGGCAGTAAAATAACCAATGACGGACGGAGCAAGGAGGACATCAAAAGCAGACTCGCTATGGCAAAAAAGGCATTTCTGGCCAAGAGAAGTCTAGTAATATAAAATACCGGCCTTAATTTGAGGAAGAAATTTCTGAGGATGTGCGTCTGGAGTACAGCATTGTATGGTAGTGAAACATGGACTGTGGGAAAACCGGAACAGAAGAGAATCGAAGCATTTGAGATGTGGTGCTATAGACGAATGTTGAAAATTAGGTGGACTGATAAGGTAAGGAATGAGGAGGTTCTACGCAGAATCGGAGAGGAAAGGAATATGTGGAAAACACTGATAAGGAGAAGGGACAGGATGATAGGACATCTGCTAAGACATGAGGGAATGACTTCCATGGTACTAGAGGGAGCTGTAGAGGGCAAAAACTGTAGAGGAAGACAGAGATTGTAATACGTCAAGCAAATAATTGAGGACATAGGTTGCAAGTGCTACTCGTGGCGGGCCGCATCAAACCAGTCAGTAGACTGATGACAAAAAAAAAAAAAAAAAAAAAAAAAAAAAAAAAAAAAAAAAAACGCTGAACACGGCCACATCTCGCTACTTGTGAAGAAAGAAGAAATATTTCATGTCTATTCGTTGCTATAAGACAATAGCAGAAAGTGCCGAGTTCAGATCCCTGTCGGGCAAGAATCATTTGTATCGTCATTGGTGAGGATATTTAATATCTAACATCTGACTATGTTTAGTTAACAATTCATATAGGTACTGGTTCTTCTTCCCATCCATCACCACAACTTTACTTCACGGCGTCTAACACTTGTGCAATGCATTTTAATGCATAGCATTCGTGGTTACATCTCAAGGGCCGACATAAGCTTCGTGGGTTTCCCAGTGCTGTATTAAAAATATCTTCATTTATTTCCAGCTTCACGTATTCAGCCTTGTAAACTGATACTGGTTAACACTTCGATATTTTACATCTCTTTATGCCTAGTGGAGTCTCGATCAGACATGCAAGCTTTGTTTGGTTAACAGTGGGTTCAACTTCGGATCACAAACAGCAACTCATCATGTCATTTAGTGAAGATGGTAAGAGTTCTGAAGTGCCACTTATCGTAATGAAGTTAGGGGCTGTCTCATCACTAATTTCGTGTTCTCTAATATTTGTTGTATTGTGGTATTGGTTTATGTCTGAATTGATTGCCATTAAGAGCAGTGTCCTCTAGCAGTCTCTTGTGGTACCCTTTGTGTATAGACGAATGACTGTACTGCCGAGGGTTAAGAGGACCTGCGACACAGTAGTGCCATGTTGGTTGCATACAATCAGGTGTGGCGTACACATTGGAATTCAGGAGTGACCCGCTTTTTATGCTGTCGAGTGTACATTTCTGCGTCATGACTACACCCTCGATTAGATGTGAAACCTGAAGACAAAAAACTTCAATGTGATAAATATGTCGAATACATCAATGCTCCAACCAGACACACCAGTGTTGATTTAAGAACACACTGTAAGTTCTTTCATTCTTCTCTGTCTATCCTTTTTCACTCATGCATGCATAAAATTCAACTTTCCTTGCTTAAAACTGTATATACACTACCATATATAATAGCAATCTTATAATTCTGTGTTGACACCAGTGAGTTCAGATACAATGCTGACCATTGAGGCCGAATGAAACAAACGTCCATTGATATGCTCGGATACGCAAATAATTGGCATTTCAGAGCAACCACACAAGTAGGAGTCAAATGTAAAGGGCAGTCAAATGAAGACGAGACACATGGGGTAAAGTAAATAAACTGTTTATTTTTTTTTAAGTAATCTTCATAATTGTTAATACATTTGTCTGGCAAAACGGTCAGTGCCATCATGAAAAAATGTTGGCGGTTGCCTAAGAACTGTGATTGTACCCAGGTGTCCATTTCTTCATCCGGATGAAATAGACAACCACAATTGTCTTTCTTCAGGGCTCCAGAAACATGGAAATCCTATGGGGAGTAATGGGGTATGTATGGAGGTCGTGTGAGGGCCTCCTATCGAAGCTTCTGCGGCATGCTGGAAACAGTACCTCAGCAACATGTGGGCGGGTATTATCCTGCAACAGAATGATGTCATCTGTCAATATTCCTGGACGTTAGGACTTGATGGCGTGTTAGAATGTTTGTAAAGTGTCCATAATGCCCGCCAACATGTTGCCAAGGTGGTTTCTACTACGCCACAGAAGTTTCCTCTGAGGTCGCCATGACGTTATTTTTTAACAAGATAACGCAATAACACCTTTTGCCTGTGCTTACCTGACGCACATTGATTCACAGATTGTTCGAGTGTTGCCATGTTTAGCACGTTTCAACCACTAAATAAATCTGATAATAGGTTGCCAAGAGACAGGCATGCTACCAGTCGGCGGCATCTAAACCTGAATTGAAGGTCGGAAGTTGAGTTCGACTGAACCAGATTAAAACCATTGTTGCTGACAAAGAGCGCAGCTCTGTGTATTGATTACTGCACATTGTATAATCAAAAAGAACCATGACAGAATCATCCGAATGCGAAGGAGATTGGTAGGTATGAGGTACATGTGCAGAAAAATAAATAATTCAGAAGAATAGAATGATTTATTCAAGAGAAAAAACTTCACAAACTGAGCAAGTCAACAATGCGTTGGTCCACCTCCGGCCATTATGCGAGCAGTTATTCGGCTTGCCACTGGTTGACAGAGCTGTTGGATGTCCTCCTGAGTGATATAATGCCAAGTTCTGTTCGACAGGCGCGTTAGGTCGTCAAAATCCCGACCTGGTTGGAGGCCCAGCCCTTAATGCTCAAAACGTTCTCAGTTGTAGAGAGATTCAGTAACCTTGCTGGTCAATGTAGGGTTTGGCAAGCGTGAAGACAAGTTCCTGCTGTATGTGGATGGACAAGAAAACTGGGCGTAGAATATCGTCGACGTAGCGACTAGCTGTAACGGTGCTTCTTATGACAACCAAAGGCTATCTGCTATGAAATGGCACTCCATAGCATCATTCCTGGCTATGGGGCCACATGCCACGCACTAGTCATATTGGTATCCCACCGCTGTCAGGGATGTCTCCAGACATGTCTTCGGTCTGGAATCTGATTGTCTGGACTAGAAATGTCTTCGGGTTGAGGCCCGATGACCAGGAATGACGTGTCTGCGGACGCCCCAGTAGTGGTACACGAACTTGACTGTCACCAGTCAAACACCCCGACAGCCATTATTGATGGTCTGGAGTGCCCTTTCTTTTCTTAGCTTGACCCCTTTGGTTGTCATTCGCAGCACCGTTACAGTACAGCGGTATGTCAACGACATTCTATGATCCGTTTTGTTGCCCTTTCTGGGATTACATTTGAGCATTAGAGTTTCTGGGCAACGGCCTTGCCGCAGTGGATACACCGGTTCCCGTGAGATCAATGTAGTTAAGCGCTGTTGGGCGTGGCCGGCACTTGGATGGGTGACCATCCAGCCGTCACGCGCTGTTGCCATTTTCCGGGGTGCACTCAGCCTCGTGATGCCAATTGAGGAGCTACTCGACCGAATAGCAGCGGTTCCGGTCAGAGAAAACCACCATAACGACCGGGAGAGCGGTGTGTTGACCACATGCCCCTCCTATCCGCATCCTCAACTGAGGATGACACGGCGGTCGGATGGTCCCGATGGGCCACTTCTGGCCTGAAGACGGAGTGCTTTATGAGAGTTTCTACCACTTGGCTTCGTGCTTGTCAAACTCTTCCTCGGCCTGTAGGGTCATTGTGTCTCTCCCCAATTAAGAACGTTTGAAGCATTATGGGCACGGCCACACAACTAGCTTAGGATTTTTTACGATCTAACATGCCAATTGGACAGAATTTGGCACGATATCCCTCGAAAGGACATACAGTAACTCCGTCAACCAATTCCAAGCCGAATAACTGCTTGTATAAGGGTCAAACGTGGACAAACTTGTTATTGACTCGCTCGATTTGTGTAGCTCTTTCTCTTGAATAATTATCCAATTTTACTGAAATTATTATCATTTGTTTATCTGTACAAGTACGTCATTTGTACCAGTTTCCGTTCCATTCGGATAATTTCTTCGTGGTGCGTCGTTCATTTTGTCCTAGGGTGTACATCCCCAAATCAGCTACAACTTAAATCTTCTTCTTACTCTGCTTCATAGGCACAATAAGTAACATTTCCATTTACAACGAGTAACTTCCTGGAGTTGCAGTTTTAATGGGCAAAGGTATACTTATATTTTTCTTGGTACACGGTAAAGTTGTTTGTATCTAATAATGTCGTTGAGCATGTATACAGCATACAGCCTACTTCCACGAGTAATCTATAGTGTTTGTCTGTGCATATGCTCTGCTATTTGCTACCAAACACCGCACGATCCATGTATTTCGGTCCATAAGTGTATTTTCTGGAGCATTTAAGATACAAACACACTTATGATGTCGTAAATCCAGATCAGTAGAACTGTAATATTTGCCTTTGCAGACTGATCTCTCTAGCCGTACGATCATATTCCCTTTCTTCCTCTGACGTAACTTTCATCATAATGTGGACGAGGTGTTGTACACCCTTTAAGTACAAGATTCCAACATAACAAATCTATCGTTATTGGACACAACTTCAAGCAAATATACAGCATCTGCAAATGAAGACACTAGTAAATAGTTGATTTTTTTGGTTCAATTGTTGTTGCTAGAGCTCACTCTAAGATGTCCAAACATGCAAACTCCACCGAAAGCTCTACAGCTGAGATATCTTCGAGTCCTAACTAGAGTGATAAAGTGAGACAGTAGCGAACAATATATTCAGCGTCCCACCTCTATAGCCAGAATTCGTTACGGCAAATAAATCTCACACTCTACAAAGGTTTCGCGGATATAATTAGGAGATTTGAAGAGACGACAAGTGTTATATGTGACACAAAGAAAGAAAGAAAACATGCCTCTTGACTGAACTTGTAAAAATAATATCCCAAGCTGTGGAAAATGAAAGTGAAGGAATATAGGGAAAGCGATTGAAATGAATTCGTAAGTCCGAAACCTGAAACAGAGGAAATGTGGCGATGACTATGACAAATCTATACAACACATGGATGGTGATTATTCTGTGCTATGGTTGTAATGACGGGGATTTCTGAACGTATGAAGAAGCGATGTCGCTGTTAGCAGTAGTTACAGCAGTTTACCATGTAAACGTTTTGTTTAACAATGCGTTTTTAACGCTTTACGGTAGCAACTACATTTTAAAACAAAAACACTATAAATTACTATACTGAATTACACCCTAATGCTACTGAGTAATTTTACATTCCCTCCCTCTTCTTCTGTTTTAGTGATTCGTCTTTTCACCTATGGCCTGTTTCTTCCTTTTGAATTGTATTTAAGCAGCAACGAGTTTTAGTTGTTACGACATGCCGACTGTATAGTGAGGCAAGTCCTACTTGAAGCCGGCCGGTACGGCTTAGCGGTTCTAGGCGCTACAGTCTGGAACCGCGCACCGCTACGGTCGCAGGTTCGAATCCTGCCTCGGGCATGGATGTGTGTGATGTCCTTATGTTAGTTAGGTTTAAGTAGTTCTAAGTTCTAGGGGACTGATGACCTCAGAAGTTAAGTCCCATAGTGCTCAGAGCCATTTGGAACCTACTTGAATTTATGGTAACGTAACTGTCCTTTATCAAATGTTCGCGGGTCGTAGAGTCGTCTTGCTATGTACTTCTTGTACCACTGAACTACTCACGGAAAATTGCAGTATATTGTCCTAACTACACGGTGATTCGATATCTTTGGGTGGCAGATAACCAGAAATTTAGAGTCCGAGATGTCAGAGGAAGGAAATACGCAGAGGCAATGTCACCAACATGGCGGCCGTTTTGCAGCCGCCTTCTGGAATGAAATTCGTAATTGTCAGATGAAAAGGGGGAGAAGAAAAAACAACGGTGAATTTCATTTAAGCATAGCTTTATTCAATGTTGAGTTATGAATCTTCCTTTCTGATGCCATTAACACAAACCGAATGCATTCGGATCGTCCTGATATCAGGAGAGAGGTCACCTGTGTTATAGCACAGGATTTCAACCAATGTAACTCGCAGTCCAACCATCACCTACAGTACGGAGGTGAAACTCCTGACGAAATTACGTGAAATTAGCTCCGTCGCAGACAAACCAAAAGTAGAACCGACGGAAACGGCAACAGATGAAACAACACCAACCGCTGATCTGGCATCGTTTACTCAGTTCAGAGTGTAATACATACCCCATGTAGAAGGAAACTGAAGTGATCTGTGCACCAACATTTCAGGGACAGGATTACTGATCGTTGTGCTCGCATTCCAGTACATGCTTTGGTTCAGATCCATGTGGAATGTGCGATGCGGGTAACAACGATCCTTGTAACTTGCTCAGCAACACGTCCTTCTGTTCATCATAAGCATTTTTATTGTTCTGTACAAAACATGAAGTAACCCGTAAGCGGATAAAGTTGTGCTCAAATGAAATACACTACTGTTATTTCCCGTATAACTCTTCATTTTTAACATTTCGTATCTCAGTCGGCAAAAATGGAGTTCTTACAGGACCACTTTCTTGCCCGTTCGTCTATCCGACTGTTAAGGCCTCTTTTTCTCAAGGAGAGAGAGAGGTATCAAGTTGAAATTTATGATCCTAAGGCCTACGGATACTTCACGGTGCGGATAATTTAAGATTCCAACTCAGTGCAATCAAATGATACGACCATTTATGTCACACATTTCGATAACTCTCAAACTCATCAAAACCTCTAGGGCACTTTCCCTTGGCCTAGATTTTTGTATAGATTTGACGAGAAGCAAGGTTTCACAGTGCAAGAAAATTGAAACAATCCGAAAATAGTTAATTTGTAATAATATCACAGATTTTTTTTCCATTTATTGTCCGTGTGTCTGCTCGTCTGTTACGACACCTTTTTCTCAGTTAAAGGTATAGTTATCAAGCTGAAATTTAGTCATATACTAGCAAGAGTAGACACAGAGCACTGAAAGACCGAAGTCGAAACAAGGCACCGGAAGTACACGACATTCCGTCAGAAGTACTGATAGCCTTAGGAGAACCAACCATGACAAATCACACCCATCTGGTGTTGAAGACGTACGAGGCAGGTGAAATAGCCTCAGACGTCAAAAAGAATGTAACACTTCCAATTCCAAAGGAAGCAGGTGCTGACACGTGGGAGTAATAGCGAACTATCAGTTTAATAAGTCATGGTTGCAAAATACTAACGCGGATTCTTTAAAGAAGAGTGGAAAAACTGGTGGAATCCGACATCGGGGAAGACCAGTTAGGATTCTGGAGAAATGTAGGAAAACCAGAAGCAGTACTTACCCTACGAGTTATCTTAGAAAAGAGGTTAAGGAAATGCAAGACTATACTTATAACATTTGAAGACCTGGGAAACTTTTGACAGTGTTGACTGGAATAGACACACTCACTTTGAAATCCAGTAGGTAGCAACGGTAAAATACAGGAGGCGAAAAGCTATTCACAACCAGACGACAGTTACAGGAGTTGCGGGGCATGAAAGGGAAGCAGTGGTTGAAAGAGGATGAGACAGGGTTGTAGCCTATCCACGATGTTATTCAGTCTGTGCACTGAGCAAGCATTGAGGGAAACTAAAGACAAATTTGCAATAGAGATTGAAGTCCAAAGAGAAGAAATAATAACTTTGAGGTTTGCTGATGAGATTGTAATTCTGTCAAGGACAGCAAAGGACTTGGAAGAGCAGTTGACCGGAGTGAACAGTTTCTGGAAAGGAAGATTAACATCAACAACAGCAAAACAAGGATAATGGAATATAGTCAGTTTAAATCAGGCGATGCTAAGGGAACTAGATTAGGAAATAAGACACACAAATAGTAGATGAGTTTTGTTATTTGTGCAGAAAAATAACTCATAATGATCCACGTAGAGTAACTTCGAATACAGAGTTAAGTGCTGGAAAGTCTTTTCTGATGGTATTTGTCTGGAGTGTAGCCATGTATGGAAGTGAAATATGGATGATAAACAGTTAAGATGAAACAGATTCGAAGATTTAGAAATATGGTACTACAGAAGAATACTGAAGATTAGATGGGACGATCACGTAACTAATGAGGAAGCACTGAATGGGTTTGGGAGAAAAGAAATTTGTGGCACAACCTGAGTAGACGAAGGAATCGGTTGACAGAAAACTTTCTGAGA
Source organism: Schistocerca nitens (assembly GCF_023898315.1). Taxonomy (NCBI): domain Eukaryota; kingdom Metazoa; phylum Arthropoda; class Insecta; order Orthoptera; family Acrididae; genus Schistocerca; species Schistocerca nitens. The sequence continues at coordinate 237,974,213 of NC_064614.1, read as the reverse complement.
CGTCAAGGGATGAACAATTAAGTGTTGGAGGGGAGTGTGAGGGGTAAATATTGTAGAGGGAGACTAAGAGATGAATACATAAGGCAATTCAAAAGGATGTTAGTTGCCGTAGTTATTTGGAGATGAAGAGGCTTGCACAGGATAGAGTAGCTTGGGGAGCTGCATCAGACCAGTCTTCGGACTGAAGACCACAACAACAGCAGCAGCATCAGCAACGGCAGCAGCTAAGGTCTACGGTCCCATGTCGGTGTAAAGAATTTAAGCTTCTACGTCAATGTAATTAAAAGATACGGCCATATGCGTCACATATTTTGACACTAGCAAACCCATTCATAAAGTCTACAGATGAACCACCTACCCACATGTTGGGCCTGGTGCTCACGTAGGGAGAAGTAGCGAGGTCGGATCTCGTTCGGACCATTGATGTTTCTGTCTTCGTTTTATCCTATTCGTCTCCTCTCAAAGATGCAAGAAGTCACCAGAAACAGCACGTGGTTCGGATTCTACGTTAAAATGTTGGTCACCTTTATCCGGTGGGACAACTTGTGTGGGTTAGGAAAACGCAAGTTACCGTAAGTGGCGTCGAATAGAAAGACTTGCACCAGGACACTGAATCACATTAAATTTATTATTTTTGTTATTATTATTATTATTATTATCTGTATACATAATTATCTTTTTAGGGAATTCTTAGAGTACGGGTCCTACTCGAACTTGTCGATCTTTTTTATATGTGACATGACAACTGTCAGTATGTCAGTATGAAAAGTACGAGTTTCCGCTAAGATGGTAGGTACCAAAATGGTTGTACCTAGATTTTTCTCTACGGTGTATAGGAGCCTAAGGCTGTCAACAAGCGTTTGGAACGGGGAAAAATTGGAAATGACGTCACGATATCGAGACGTGATCTCTAAGCCAAGAGAGCTTGCCAATCACAGAGTGCTGCTCGCAGTGCGCATGAGTTTGGGAGAGTAGCGTGCGACGGCTGTGGTAGCGTGCGACGATTGTATTGGACCGTAACAGAGAGATACCTTCCAAAATTCCGTCAGAAGTGTGTCGTGTAACATTACTCGCTGTAACTGAAACTGTAACTGTAACGTGAATGGTGGCCCAATTTTTCTACTTCTCATTACTGATCACATAAATATCCGATATACACTCCTGGAAATGGAAAAAAGAACACATTGACACCGGTGTGTCAGACCTACCATACTTGCTCCGGACACTGCGAGAGGGCTGTACAAGCAATGATCACACGCACGGCACAGCGGACACACCAGGAACCGCGGTGTTGGCCGTCGAATGGCGCTAGCTGCGCAGCATTTGTGCACCGCCGCCGTCAGTGTCAGCCAGTTTGCCGTGGCATACGGAGCTCCATCGCAGTCTTTAACACTGGTAGCATGCCGCGACAGCGTGGACGTGAACCGTATGTGCAGTTGACGGACTTTGAGCGAGGGCGTATAGTGGGCATGCGGGAGGCCGGGTGGACGTACCGCCGAATTGCTCAACACGTGGGGCGTGAGGTCTCCACAGTACATCGATGTTGTCGCCAGTGGTCGGCGGAAGGTGCACGTGCCCGTCGACCTGGGACCGGACCGCAGCGACGCACGGATGCACGCCAAGACCGTAGGATCCTACGCAGTGCCGTAGGGGACCGCACCGCCACTTCCCAGCAAATTAGGGACACTGTTGCTCCTGGGGTATCGGCGAGGACCATTCGCAACCGTCTCCATGAAGCTGGGCTACGGTCCCGCACACCGTTAGGCCGTCTTCCGCTCACGCCCAACATCGTGCAGCCCGCCTCCAGTGGTGTCGCGACAGGCGTGAATGGAGGGACGAATGGAGACGTGTCGTCTTCAGCGATGAGAGTCGCTTCTGCCTTGGTGCCAATGATGGTCGTATGCGTGTTTGGCGCCTTGCAGGTGAGCGCCACAATCAGGACTGCATACGACCGAGGCACACAGGGCCAACACCCGGCATCATGGTGTGGGGAGCGATCTCCTACACTGGCCGTACACCACTGGTGATCGTCCAGGGGACACTGAATAGTGCACGGTACATCCAAACCGTCATCGAACCCATCGTTCTACCATTCCTAGACCGGCAAGGGAACTTGCTGTTCCAACAGGACAATGCACGTCCGCATGTATCCCGTGCCACCCAACGTGCTCTAGAAGGTGTAAGTCAACTACCCTGGCCAGCAAGATCTCCGGATCTGTCCCCCATTGAGCATGTTTGGGACTGGATGAAGCGTCGTCTCACGCGGTCTGAACGTCCAGCACGAACGCTGGTCCAACTGAGGCGCCAGGAGGAAATGGCATGGCAAGCCGTTCCACAGGACTACATCCAGCATCTCTACGATCGTCTCCATGGGAGAATAGCAGCCTGCATTGCTACGAAAGGTGGATATACACTGTACTAGTGCCGACATTGTGCATGCTCTGTTGCCTGTGTCTATGTGCCTGTGGTTCTGTCAGTGTGATCATGTGATGTATCTGACCCCAGGAATGTGTCAATAAAGTTTCCCCTTCCTGGGACAATGAATTCACGGTGTTCTTATTTCAATTTCCAGGAGTGTAGTAAAACTGTCAGTGTCTGTTGTATCTTGATATGCAGAACGCCAGATGCATTTTACGTAACTACAGTCGAAAATCGTTGCATCCACTCGTTATTCGACAACCAGGACATTAAAGCTGCCAATATCTTCTATAACTTTAGCCTGTGAATTCATACCATATTATGTCTCTGGTTTTAATGGTCTGAACGTAGTTCCCTACGTGATAATGAAATGAAATGTCGTGTGACGAGAGCCTCCCGTCGGGTAGACCGCTCGCCTGGTGCAAGTCTTTCGATGTGACGCCACTTCGGCGACTTGCGCGTCGACCTATGTTATTAATTTGACCCATTAATGAAAAGCAACGCTATTACTTTCAGTGAAACATGAGGTAGTGAATCAACTTACAATTAAAATCAATTGCAACTAAGATCTAGCTGTTGTACTCAGGCATCTGTAAAAAGGATATCACTCTCTATAGCATACATACACTATTTGATCAAAAGTATCCGGACAACCCCAGAAACATACTTTTTTCGTATTAGGTGCACTGTACTGCCATCTACTGCCATGTACTCCATATCAGCGACCTCAGTAATCATTATACGACTACATAGTGAGAGAGCAGAATGGGGTGCTCCGCGGAAATCACGGACTTCGAACATGGTCATGTGATTGAGTGTCACTTGCGTCATACGTCTGTAGGCGAGATTTCCACACTCCTAAACACCCCTAGGTCCACTGTTTCCGCTGTAATAGCGAAGTGGAAACTTAAAGGGACACGTACAGCACAAAAGCGTACAGGCCGACCTCGTCTGTTGACTGTTACAGACCGCCGACATTTGAAGAGGGTCGTAATGTGTAATAGGTGGGCTTCTATCCAGACCGGCGGGAGGTGAGAAAACTTGGATTCATGGTCGATCGGCTGTTCATAACCCACACAACACGCCGGTAAATGCCAAACGACGCCTCGCTTGGTGTAAGGAGCGTAAACATTGGACGATTGAACAGTGGGAAAACGTTTTGTGGAGTGACGAATCACTGTACGCAGTGTGGCGATCCGATGGCGGGGTGTGGGTATGGCGAATGCCCGGTGATCGTCATCTGCCATCGTTTGTAGTGCCATCAGTGAAATTCGGAGGCGGTGGTGTTATGGTCTGGTTGTGTTTTTCATGGAGGGGCTTGCACCTCTTGTTGTTTAGCGGGGCACTGTCACAGTACAGGCCTACATTGATGTTTTAAGCACCTTCTTGCTTCCCACTGTTGAATAGCAATTCGGGGATGGCGATTGCATCTTCCAACACGATCGAGCTCCTAATGCAGGGCCCATCGCGAAGTGGTTACACGACAATAACATCCCTGTAATGGACTGACCTGTACAGAGTCCTGACCTGAATCCTATAGAACACCTTTAGGATGTTTCGGAACACCGACTTCGTGCCAGGCCTCATCGACGGAGAACGATACCTTTCCTCAGTGCAGCACTCCGTGCAGAATGGGCTGCCATTCTCCAATAACCTTCCAGCACCTGAATGAACGTATGCCTGTGAGAATGGAAGTTATCATCAAGGGTAAGGGTGGGTCAACACCATATTGAATTCCAGCTTTACCGTTTGAGGGCGCCACGAACTTCTATGTCATTTTCAGCCCGGTGTCCGGATACTTTTGATCACATAGTGTGTGTGCGATGCAGATGTAACTATACACGATACGGTCTAATAAATAACACATTGAAAAAATGGTTCAAATGGCTCTGAGAACTATGGGACTTAACATCTGTGGTCATAAGTCCCCTAGAACTTACAACTACTTAAACCTAACTAACCAAAGAACAGCACACATATCCTTTCCCGAGGCAGGACTCGAACCTGCGACCGTAGAGGTCACGCGGTTCCAGACTGAAGCGCCTAGAACCGCACGGCCACACCGGCCGGCTTAACACATGGAAAGTAATTCATTTGAGTGTATGTAACTGCACGTGATATGCCCTGATACATAACAAATTGATATAATTCATTTAGGATGTAAAGTTTGAAAGCATTTTTCGTTTCAACAGGTGTCCTGAAAATCACTGAGCGACTCACACTTACCGCAGTTAGCTGAAAAGTGCGTACAAATCGGAGAAGAATGTAACTGCTGAAAGCAGTTTCTAGAAATTTTGTCTTTATCGAAGGCAGCTCACTTCCAATATTTTTCAAAGAGCGTTGCATTTGAATGTCTTTTATTCATGAACGAAGCTGAAATGAGCACACTTACTAATAAGCATTAAAGATTGAAGGACTGAAAAATGATTTAGTGAAGAAAACTCGTATGTTATTCAGAAAATAAACATAAAAGTTCATAAATAAAGCATACAAATGCCCCTTTTCGGTTCACGTGACTGTACAAAACCACACATTTAGAAAAGAACGTAAAAGAAACTTCATGATAACCCCCTATTATTTTTGAAATAATAGGTTCAAATGGTTCGAACACTCTGAGCACTATGCGACTCAACTTCTGAGGTCATCAGTCGACTAGAACTTAGAACTAATTAATATCTAACTAACCTAAGGACATCACACACACCCATGCCCAAGGCAGGATTCGAACCTGCGACCGTAGCGGTCGCTCGGCTCCAGACTGCAGCGCCTAGAACCGCATGGCCACTCCGGCCGGCTTAAATAATAGGGAAGTAATGTGCAAAACGATCGATACGCTTGGATACTCTGTGATAAATAGAGACTTATCGTCAAGTGTTTTAAAACAGATACAAATCTAACAGCTACATCATTGCTCACAGGAATATACAGCTGTAAAGTACGTCATATAACGGAAAAATACGCCAGTGCAGCGTGAGGAACCAACAGTTTCACTAATAATACTGGACGAGTTAGTTTCAAAATGTCCATCTCAGTATAACAAGACAATTTTCTATACATTTCAAGCAGACAACAGGCAGAAGAATCACAGCTTCAGGTGGAGATTAAGAGTACTTTCACTACCCGTCCACGCTGCCCTACTGCACTCGATACTCGGCACCAAGCAATATGAGTGACAAGACAGTCTCGACATTCAAAATAGTGGCTAAAGGTATGCCTTGGACTACTCAACCAAAGCTAAGGTTACTTTAACAGATGAAAACATAGACTAAAGGGTCTTCGAGTCGTATGAATGCTTCGCAACTCACGTACTGATACATGACATGAGAGTCGTTCATGGAATATGGCTTATTAACTTTTAAATTTATAACGTCGATTTTGGTACAGTTTTCCTGTAACTGATTACTGAACGCATAAGCTTGGCGTGGAGTAAACGTCTTAGTCTGAGTTCTACCTTATACCCAACACACACTACACATAAAGACTTCTATGGACCGTGTAGTTTGGGTTAACGCAGAAAAAGGACTGTTTATGCTAAGGAGTAAGAAAACTACAGACAGGAATTGGATTCACGAAGTACAGTAATCCAGCCATTTACTAATAATATTAGTTGTGCTTTCCCTGTTGGATAAAATGTATGGTAATGAACGGAAAGACTCATCTGAAACTCGAAAACTGAAACGGGGGAAACAGACCATATTATTTCATTGTTAAACTAAATCTTAAAAATGTATCTTACTCTTACTCATAAAAAGGTAAAACAAACAATTACTTTTCTACTGAAATGTATACTGTGCAACTTAATTAACGTTTTCAAATTCCGATTAGCGTAGTAATTATTAAATAAATGACCTGTCTGAAGTAGGGAAGAACTATTTGTGTGTCATGGAAACGAACCTGGACAGAGTTCCAAAAAAAATTCGGCAGGGATTTCAGTTATTCGTTTGCATAAGTGTTGTTGTTGTGGTCTTCAGTCCTGAGACCGGTTTGATGCAGCTCTCCACGCTACTCCATCCTGTGCAAGCCTCTTCATCTCCCGGTACCTACTGCAACCTACATCCTTCTGAATCTGCTTAGTGTATTCATCTCTTGGTCTCCCTCTACGATTTTTACCCTCCACGCTGCCCTCCAATGCTAAATTTGTAATCCCTTGATGCCTCGCGACATGTCCTACCAACCGCTCCCTTCTTCTAGTCAAGTTGTACTACAAACTTCTCTTCTCCCAATCCTATTCAATACCTCCTCATTAGTTATGTGATCTACCCATCTAATCTTCTGCATTCTTCTGTAGCACCACATTTCAAAAGCTTCTATTCTCTTCTTGTCCAAACTATTTATCGTCCATGTTTCACTTCCATACATGGCTACACTCCATACAAATACTTTAAAAAATGACTTCCTGACACTTAAATCTATACTCGATGTTAACAAATTTCTGTTCTTCAGAAACGCTTTCCTTGCCATTGCCAGTCTACATTTTATATCCTCTCTACTTCGACCATCATCAGTTATTTTGCTCCCCAAATAGCAGAACTCCTTTACTACTTTAAGTGTCTCATTTCCTAATCTAATTCCCTCAGCATCACCTGTCTTAATTCGACTATATTCCATTATCCTCGTTTTGCTTTTGTTGATGTTCATCTTACATCCTCCTTTCAAGACGCTATCCATTCCGTTCAACTGCTCTTCCAAGTCCTTTGCTGTCTCTGACAGAATTACAATGTCATCGGCGAACCTCAAAGTTTTTACTTCTTCTCCATGAATTTTAATACCTACTCCGAATTTTTCTTTTGTTTCCTTTACTGCTTGCTCAATATACAGATTGAATAACATCGGGGAGAGGCTACAACCCTGTCTCACTCCTTTCCCAACCACTGCTTCCCTTTCATGTCCCTCGATTCTTAGAACTGCCATCTGGTTTCTGTACAAATTGTAAACAGTCTTTCTCCCCCTGTATTTTACCCCTGCCACCTTCAGAATTTGAAAAAGAGTATTCCAGTTAACATTTTCAAAAGCTTTCTCTAAGTCTACTAATGCTAGAAACGTAGGTTTGCCTTTCCTTAATCTAGCTTCTAAGATGAGTCGTAGGGTCAGTATTTCCTCACGTGTTCCAAGATTTCTACGGAATCCAAACTGATCTTCCCCGAGGTCGGCTTCTACTAGTTTTTCCATTCTCCTGTAAAGAATTCGCGTTAGTATTTTGCAGCTGTGACTTATTAAACCGATAGTTCGGTAATTTTCACATCTGTCAACACCTGCTTTCTTTTGGATTGGAATTATTATATTCTTCTTGAAGTCTGAGGGTATTTCGCCTGTTTCATACGTCTTGCTCACCATATGGTAGAGTTTTGTCAGGACTGGCTCTCCCAAGGCCGTCAGTAGTTCCAATGGAATGTTGTCTACTCGCCCCTGTATAGACCCTCTATATACTCCTTCCACCTTTCTGCTTTCCCTTCTTTGCTTAGAACTGGGTTTCCATCTGAGCTCTTGATATTCATGCAAGTGCTTCTCTTTTCTCCGAAGGTCTCTTTAATTTTCCTGTAGGCAGTATCTATCTTACCCCTCATGAGATAAGCCTCTACATCCTTACATTTGTCCTCTAGCCATCCCTGCTTAGCCATTTTGCACTTGCTGTCGATCTCATTTTTGAGACGTTTGTATTCCTTTTTGCGTGCTTCACTTACTGCATTTTAGTATTTTCTCCTTTCATCAATTAAAGTCAGTATCTCTTCCGTTACCCAAGGATTTCTACTAGCCCTCGTCTTTTTACCTACTTGGTCCTCTGCTGCCTTCACTATTTCATTCCTGAAAGCTACCCATTCTTCTTCTACTGCTTTCCCTTGTTACCTTATGCTCTCCCTGAAACTGTGTACAACATCTGGTTCTTTCAGTTTATCCAGGTCCCATCTCCTTAAATTCCCACCTTTTTGAAGTTTCTTCAGTTTTAATCTACAGGTCATAACCAATAGATTGTGGTCAGAGTCCACATCTGCCCCTGGAAATGTCTTACAGTTTAAAACCTGGTTCCTAAATCTCTCTCTGTCTTACCATTAGATAATCTATCTGAAACCTGTCAGTATCTCCAGGCTTCTTCCATGTATACAGCCTTCTTTTTGTTTCTTGAACCAAGTGTTAGTTTGCTTAGGTAAGTCATCTAAAACTGGCATCAATTGAATTCGGATATTTATCTGTAGACTGGATCATGCGATTCATGATAGTAAGAAATATGTGTAGAAGTCAAAGTATGGAGTAAAATAACATGAGACGTTATGGCTGTGAACTCACTGACGTTAGATTGTCAAATACACATGAAAGATCTTCCACCAACGTTCGTCGACGTTTTGTCATTCAAAGTTCTTTCATAAGCCAGAACGCGTTATTATAACGAAGAAGACCTTTTAGTAAAGACTACTATTGAATACTCTTTACGTCGGTGGACTACTAGAGGCAACAAGACGGGAATATATCAAATATTTACATCGATTTGCTACCATAAGGTACACACAGTGTGTTGATATTTTACACTGCGTCATCACATGATAAAGGCCAACAGGCTTCCACCAGCGCTTTATGTGTGATCTGCTGCCTCAAAAGGGCCAAGGTCACATATTATTGACAAATCGCTCGGAACTCATTTTCACATCATACCGAACCAATAGCCGTCGCCTACCTGAGCTATGTAGATAGTCTTTCAAATTGCAAGGTGTAGCCCTCAAACCTGGTATTAGGAGGGTGAATACCGTTGGGTGGAGTCGACCGGTGCGCTGTTTACTATCAGAGAGTACGCTGGTCAGCGATGAGTGCAACATGTGGTCTGACCTCAAAACGAACCTGAACGGCGACTAATGATACATTCCGCGCCGCCTGCGGTCAAGGACAGTATTCCGTTGAGACCGCATAATAACTTGTGTGCGACGCAGCCGCAACTTCCTTAACAGACAGGCAGGTTTCTTTGTGAATTTGGCATGACTGTTCACTAAGTGGAACACGTATTCCTTCTGAAAGACACCCTGTTCCTACAAACAACGTTGAGCGTTAGATCACTGTGCCCTACTTAAATACTAGATCAAAATATTTAGAAGAATTTAAACTGACCAGACAAAATATTGCCAACGGCCTTGCCGCAATGGTTACACCGTTTCCAGCCGGATCACCTACGTTAAGCGCTAAGGGGCTTGGCTAGCGCTTGTATGGGTGACCATCCGTGTATGCCAAGCGCTGTTCGCAAGCGGGGTGCACTCAGCCCTTGTGAGGTCAGTTGAGGAGCTACTTGATGGCGAAGCAGTGGCTCCGATGACGAAAACTGACGACGGCCGGGAGAGCAGTGTGATGAACTCTTGCCCCTCCATATCTGCATCTAGTGATGCCTGTTGGCTGAGGAAGGCAGTGCGGTCGCGTTGGGCCTTCCGATACCTGTTCAGACTGACTTTATTTATAGTTTAGACAAATTATTAGTGACTCCGTTCAAAGACGACACTGATGTAGAACGGGTACCAATTTGTCATGTGACACACAGTGTTGTTGAAACTCATGGCAGTGCGGTGGTGTGTGTGTGTCAGGAGCCCAGTAAAGTGGATCGACGTAGAGACATGATAGATGGCTGAAAGGACCTATCGTGTTCGGAAGTTCCCAAAACCAGAACGCGATTGGTGTTACCTGATTTGTTGGTGTATCAACGGGACTGTCCAACGTTTCTACAACGCCTGGCATATCACTCGAAACTACATAATATCACGTGAGAACAGTGCACGTAAAAATATCCTAACCGACAGTTACCGAGTGATCATTGTGAAAGGAATAGTACGCAGTGGACATTTGGAGTTGGGTGCCGCATAAGAACTAGAATGGCACATAAAACTGGACTTTTTCAGAGGGCAATATATAGAACCTAACTGATAGCAGGCGTAAAGTGTGAATCAAGAAGTTGCTATTTTGCCTGCTTTTAAATTATTCAAGGCGTCCACTGCACCGACGGCCAAGTGACGCGCGTAATCCATGGTTTGTTTAGGCCATACTTTCGTTCCTCGACCTCGTGGGTGGGCGAGTGTTGACTTCCTTTGTTCTTCTTTGTGGAAATATGCTGTAGGCACTCCCAACTTCCAGGATAACAGCAGCTCTGTTCATTTAGCTTGTATGATGGCCGGGGATAAACTCTGTCTAAATAACTGGTCCTTCTCACTTCGCCTGCTGCACAAAGTCATGTAAACGGGGGGATGAGGGTTAGATATTTATAGACCGCTTGCCTAAACCCTATGTACCTAGTTTCCCCGCAGCGGTTGTCCTCTTACTTTTCCCACTGCCAGTAAAAGTAGAATCCTGTGATGCTTATGATTAAATAGATTGGAGAGATACACAGTGAGATCCAAGTTCGTCAGATGAGATCAAAATTTATTCTGATATTCAAACACTTTAGATTTAGGACTGAACTGTTCACAACATATATTTCAAAAGATCGAGGTAATCATTCATTGGCACTCAATCCAGGTAGCTGAAGTACACCGAAGGTTAGTCACTTGAAATCCATTGCTCAAACAAGCTGTAATAACTGTAGATGAGTGATACGTTTCTTGCAATTGGCGTTGATCAGTTCTACTGGAGTAACAGGTTATTTTTGTGAGCGTACTCGTGACCGCCCCGCGCCTGGCTGTCTGATAATCTGGTGGTACGATATACGAACTAAAAGTGTATACGCTACAGATGTATGGTCAGACCGATTACATGCCACTCTCTCTCTTACTTTTAATGTTCAGTACACGTTACTTGTCCCGTAACAATCCCGACGCAGTTGATTGTTGTTCTTGCGGCATGACGCACGATTTAGGAATTATGATTTTTCAATAAATCACCAATACCGGACCGTTTTAGAAAATATCGCTCTTGTGATATTCGGCTGGTCTTTTTCTGGCATGATTTACTGCGAACTATGGATGGTAGGCAACAGGCAGATTCCATAGTTCTAGATTTCCGGAAAACATTTGACATGGTACCCCACTGCATGCTATTACACTGTGCTACAATGAAAATGTAAATCGAATGAAGATAGCTAGTTCCTATCAGTTCTAATGTGGTGATCGCGAATATCACAAAGACAATTCAAAATTAGCTCTAGTTTTCATTTTACATAGTTTTCTTATGGTTAGATAATTATATACGGATTTTTATGTTAAGTTTAAAATCAAATATTATAATGGTTTGTCAGAGTCGTAATAACTAGTAACAATGGATTATATTATTGTCCCTGGTCTTACTTGTGTGCAATATTTTGGATATAAACATTTTGATACCAATTTTAATGATCTTTTTTCTCCCTCCGCTTCAACTTCAATGACTTTATTAATGCATGTAATAAATTTGTGGTGACTTGAAAGTGGTTGCACTGCTATTAGGTATACAGTTAGGGTATACTAAATATTGCTGCTTTCTCTGTGAATGGGATAGCCGAGCTCGTGCATCTCATTACAGTAAACATGAATGGCCCACCAGAAAATCTCTTCAACCAGGTACAGAGAACATTAAGAGTGACCCTTTAGTAGACCCGCCCTTGCACATCAAGTTGGGTCTCATCAAAAACTTTGTTAAGGTAACGAACAAAGATGGTGACACTTAAGTGATGCCAAAGTAAAGGAGGGCATCTTTGTAGGCCCACAGATTCGAGAGCTTTTTGGAGACCATACTTTTGATGGAACCATACAAGGCGGTGAGAAGCATGCATGGGAATGTTTTAAGACAGTCTGTTTACAGTTCTTAGGGAACAAACGAGCAATAAATTACAAGGAGATTGTAGATAACATGTCATCATATGAAAAACTTGGTTGCAACATGTCATTGAAAATGCATTTCTCACGTAGTCAGCTTGACTTCTTCCCCAAAGATGGTGGTGCAGTAAGTGATGAACATGGGGAGCAATTTAATCAAGATATTGCCACATTTGGGAAGAGGTATGCCAGAAAGTGGAGCCCTACTATTTTAGTAGATTACTGCTGGACTGTCATAAGGGATGTTCCCGGGTATGTGTATACATGTCAAGCCACGCAAAACGGTCATTTTCTGAATTTATCTCTGAACAAAATACGTAATTGTATATATTGTATATATGGACATTTAACATTTGCAATCCTTTATATACATTTGTTACCAGTTAATTTATATACACTACTGGCCATTAAAGTTGCTACACCATGAAGATGACGTGCTACAGAAGCGAAATTTAACCCACAGGAAGAAGATGCTGTGATATGCAAATGATTAGCTTTTCAGAGCATTCACACAAGGTTGGCGCCGGTGGCGACACCTACAACGTGCCGACATGAGGAAAGTTTCCAACCGATTTCTCATACGCAAACAGCAGTTGACCGGCGTTGCCTGGTGAAACGTTGTTGTGATGCCTCGTGTAAGGAGGAGAAATACGTACCATCACGTTTACGACTTTGATAAAGGTCGAATTGTAGCCTATCGCGATTGCGGTTTATCGTATGGCGACATTGCTGCTAGCGTTGGTCGAGATCCAATGACTGTTAGCAGAATATGGAATCGGTGGGTTCAGGAGGGTAACAACGAACGCCGTGCTGGATCCCAACGGCCTCGTATCACTAGCCATCGAGATGACACGCACCTTATCCGCATGGCTGTAACGAATCGTGCAGCCACGTCTCGATGCCTGAGTCAACAGTTGGGGGCGTTTGCAAGACAACAACCATCTGCACGAACATTTCGACGACGTTTGCAGCAGCATGGACTATCAGCTCGGCGACCATGGCTGCGGTTACCCTTGACGCTGCATCACAGGCAGGAGCACCTGCGATGGTGTACTCAACGACAAACCTGGGTGCACGAATGGCAAAACGTCATTTTTTCGGATGTATCCGGGTTCTGTTTACAGCATCATGATGGCCGTATCCGTGTTTGGCGACATCGCGGTGAACGCACCTTGGAAGCGTTTATTCGTCATCACCATACTGGCGTATCACCCAGCGTGATGGTATGGGGTGCCACTTGTTACACGTCTCGGTCACCTCTTGTTCGCATTGACGGCTCTTTGAACAGTGGACGTTACATGTCAGATGTGTTACGACCCGTGGCTCTACCCTTCATTCGATCCCTGCGAAACCCTACATTTGAGCAGGATAATGCACTACCGCATGTTGCAGGTCCTGTACGGGCCTTCCTGGATACAGAAAATGTTCGACTGCTGTCCTGGCCAGCACATTCTCCAGATCTCTCACCAATTGAAAACGTCTGGTCAATGGTGGCCGAGCAACTGGCTCGTCACAATACACCAGTCACTTTTCTTGATGAACTGTGGTATATTGTTGAAGCTCCATGGGCAGCTGTACCTGTACACGCCATCCAAGCTCTATTTGACTCAATGCCCAGGCGTATCAAGACCGTTATTACGGCCAGAGGTGGTTGTTCTGGGTACTGATTTCTCGGGATACATGCACCGAAACTGCGTGAAAATGTAATGACATGTTAGTTCTAGTATAATATATATGTCCAATGAATACCCGTTTATCATCTGAATTTCTTCTTGGTGTAGCAATTTTAATGGTTCAAATGGCTCTGAGCACTATGGGACTTAACATCCGTGGTCATCAGTCCCCTAGAACTTAGAACTACTTAAACCTAACTAACCTAAGGACATCACACACATCCATGCCCGAGGCAGGATTCGAACCTGCGACCGTAGCAGTCGCGCGGTTCCGGACTGCGCGCCTAGAACCGCTAGACCACCGCGGCCGGCGCAATTTTAATGGCCAGTAGTGTATTTTCTTTTGTACTTTACATAGTTAATGTACAAAGTAGACTTACAAAGTATTTTCATTCGTGTAATATTATCTTCTTTTTTTGTTAATATTTTACTTTTGTGTTTCCAGAATGGCACTGAAATTTATCAATGCATAACACATAACATAATTCAAGTGTTTATTCACTTAAAATTCGTTAAGCTGAATCTTGGAACGTGAATGGATATTTAGTTAGTAAGTTATTTATACAAAAATGTAGATTACTTTTTTATAAAAACTAATGCTAAATATTTATGTATATGATGATTTTGTATCATTTTATACTTAAATAATCATAAATAACTCAAAATCATGCAATTTAGACACTTACACTTCGAATTTGTTGTTCAGTGTTATCGAAGGTACGATCATGAGGAATGGGGTCTTAGAAATGCGAGTGGCTCGAGGACTTCTTAAATAATAGAACCCAGTAAGCTGCCCTCGACGGCGGATGCTCATCGGAGGCAAGGATATAATTAGGAGTGCCCCAGGGGATTGTGATGAGACCGATACTATTTTGTTGTTTTCTGTTTGTACTGTTGTGTACAGGAAAGTGTTGAAAATGAGTGACTGTAGGATATGCAGCGTAATTTAGACAAAATTTCTAGGTTGTGTGACGAATGCGAGCTAGCTCTAAATTCAGAGTAATTTAAGATAATGCGGACGAGTAACGAAAACGAACACGAAATGTTCGAGTTCACCACAGGTAATATCTTGCTTGACACAGTCACGTCGTTTAAATACCAGGGCGTAAAGTTACAAAACGATCTGAAATGGAATGAGCATGTGAAGGTTCTGGTAGGCAAGTTCAATGAGCGACATCAGTCTACTGAAAAACGTCTAGGAAAGTGTACTTCACCTGTAAAGGAGACCGCAGATTCTCCGATCTGTCCTGGATACTGCTCCAATATTTGCGATTCTCATCAGGTCGTACTAAAGGAAGACATCGAAGAATTGAGATGTGGGCTGCTAGATTTCCCACCATTATGTTCCAACAAGAAGAAGGCACATGATGATAAGACATGTGTTAAGACAGCAGGGAATTACTTCCATGTAAAAAAACCATGAGGGTAAAAACTGCAGAGGAAGACAGAGATTGGAATATGTCCAGCAAATAATTGAGGGCATAGATTGCAACTACTTCTCTGAGATGAAGGTTGACACAGGAGAGGAATTCGTGGGTGATAGCATCAAACCAGTCATAAAACAGATGACCAAAAAGAAGATATTGGAACAACACGCGAGTGTCACGGAGATACTTGGAACTGAAGTGGGAATCCTTGGAGGGAAGGCGACGTTATTTTCGAGGAACAGTATTGAGAAAATTTAGAGAATCAGCATTTGGAGCTGACTGCAGAACGAACCTACTGACGCCAACATATATTTCGCGTAAGGACCATGAAAGTAAGATACGAGAAATTAGGGCTGTTTAAGGACATGAAATGCCAATGGTTTTCCTCACTCTGTCTGCGAGTGGAACACGAATGGAAATGACTAGTAGTGATACAGAGTACCACACTGTGAGTTATGGAGTATGTATGGAGACGTAGATGCAGGTATTAAATATACAAGTTCGTGGCAAAAATTTCAGTTACTTCGACTAGCTTACCTAAATGACTTTCTGCAGCCACGGCATCGATACTGCATGGTACACGCACCACGGAAGCTAAATCACGACTCCGCAATTGTGCTCTGCGCTTGCCAAAGGGGCGACTATCGATGTAGCCATGCAGGACAGGCAGCGGTACTACAACATGCTTACAGCCCGCACGAATAATTTTATGGTTTGACGAACACAGCTGCACCCAATCGCATCTCGACTAGATCTCTATATCACCCGATCTAATCTGAATGGTAATGTTTGTAACAGCGGGCGAAACGTAGCTATCAGCATACCCGCCACTCTACGGGAGAGAGTTGCTTGAAAAAGCGGCCTCTACTTGATGTGGCGTGCCTCGCCGAATTGAGGTCATTGTCAATGCTACAGGCACTGTTACATGGTATCAGCGTGACTTCTCCTGGGGATTAATAACTTTTTACCCCGGGAGCTTACTTAATCACAAGTGTAAGCCCCAAAGTGCCCCGATAAAAACGAAAAGCATTTAAATTTTGATTACTAACAACTTGCAATTTCCTGTTCAATGTAATCATTAATGAAACTGTCCTTACCTACATTTTCTTCGACAGCTTGAGTTATTTGATAGGCATGCTCCCATGGTCCTAATAGTTAATATTAACCACTGCCTAACGCTTCAACTGATAACATACCAAATGTTCTTTTCTGAGCTTTTACACTCAGCCACTGCACATTGTCTCTTACTTGAGTTAAGATGCACTATGAGAAAACCCAAGATGAGGAGATCCCACTCCGATATTGAGTTAATGTTTGATTAAAAATTTGTGTTCCTCAGCATAACAGCACCATAGTGTCAGATAAACTCACAGTTCTGAAATTGAAACTGCCTGATTGCACGGTTGCCACATATTATAACATCGCAAATACCTTCAGAATTCCCTTATTTTGAAAATATTTAATGTCACAAGTGACGAAACAGAACTAATTTTGTTTTTATGGGGTAATGTGTTCTCGACAGCTATATAGTAAACACTAGGAATACATGATAGTGTTTTATTATTCGGTAACCTAAAGAGGGCTACAGCCACTGCTAATTTCTCGAGGAAAATCATTTTCGAACGTAGGCTGCTTTTATTTTTTAAATAGTGTCTTTATTATATGCTTAGTTGTTAGCTGCCGGTCGGTGTGGCCGAGCGGTTCTAGACGCTACAGTCTTCTGGAACCGCGCGACCGCTACGGTCGCAGGTTCGAATCCTGCCTTGGGCATGGATGTGTGTGATGTCCTTAGGTTAGTTAGGTTTAAGTAGGTCTTAGTTCTACGGGACTGATGACCTCAGAAGTTAAGTCCCATAGTGCTCAGATCCATTGAACCATTGTTAGCTAATCTGCCTCCTTGGACAATTTCAAGGTATCTGCAACGTGCATCACTTTGAAAACCTGTAACCAAACAACATCTTATATGTGACAAATCAGTGTGGAGAAATCACAAATGTGAAAAAATATAAGATGCTGTAAGGTAACAGTTTTTCACTGTGCTGCAAATAACAGATGCCTGGAAAATTCCCAACGGCGCTAAATAAGTTAGCTAAGTATCAAATAAAATATTTCAAAAATAAAAACAGCCTAGACAGAAAAAATTGTCTGAAGGCAATTATTTTTGATAACTTACGAGGTGCATTCAAGTTCTAAGGCCTCCGATTTTTTTTCTCCGGACTGGAATGAGATAGAAACATGCGCATTGTTTTAAAATGAGGCCACGTTCATTGTCAATACGTCCCAGAGATGGCAGCACCCTACGGCAGATGGAATTTTACCGCTAGCGGCGAGAATGAGAACTGTTTTAAATACTTAAAATGACGACGTTTTCCTTACTTGAACAGCGTGCAATCATTCGTTTTCTGAATTTGCGTGGTGTGAAACCAATTGAAATTCATCGACAGTTGAAGGAGACATGTGGTGATGGAGTTATGGATGTGTCGAAAGTGCGTTCGTGGGTGCGACAGTTTAATGAAGGCAGAACATCGTGTGACAACAAACTGAAACAACCTCGGGCTCGCACAAGCCGGTCTGACGACATGATCGAGAAAGTGGAGAGAATGGTTTTGGGGGATCGCCGAATGACTGTTGAACACATCGCCTCCAGAGTTGGCATTTCTGTGAGTTCTGTGCACACAGTCCCGCATGACGACCTGAAAATGCGAAAAGTGTCATCCAGGTGGGTGCCACGAATGCTGACAGACGACCACATGGCTGCCCGTGTGGCATGTTGCCAAGCAATGTTGACTCGCAATGACAGCATGAATGGGACTTTCTTTTCGTCGGTTGTGACAATGGATGAGACGTGGATGCCATTTTTCAATCCAGAAATAAAGCGCCAGTCAGCTCAATGGAAGCACACAGATTCGCCGCCACCAAAAAAATTTCAGGTAACCGCCAGTGCTGAAAAAATGATGGTGTCCATGTTCTGGGACAGCGAGGGAGTAACCCTTACCCATTGCATTCCAAAGGGCACTACGGTAACAGGTGCATCCTACGAAAATGTTTTGAAGAACAAATTCCTTCCTGCACTGCAACAAAAACGTCCGGGAAGGGCTGCGCGTGTGCTGTTTCACCAAGACAACGCACCGGCACATCGAGCTAACGTTACGCAACAGTTTCTTCGTGATAACAACTTTGAAGTGATTCCTCATGCTCCCTACTCACCTGACCTGGCTCCTAGTGACTTTTGGCTTTTTCCAACAATGAAAGACACTCTCCGTGGCCGCACATTCACCAGCCGTGCTGCTATTGCCTCAGCGATTTTCCAGTGGTCAAAACAGACTCCTAAAGAAGCCTTCGCCGCTGCCATGGAATCATGGCGTCAGCGTTGTGAAAAATGTGTACGTCTGCAGGGCGATTACGTCGAGAAGTAACGCCAGTTTCATCGATTTCGGGTGAGTAGTTAATTAGAAAAAAAAATCGGAGGCCTTAGAACTTGAATGCACCTCGTACTTATAACGTTTATTTTTCCTTGCCACATGTTTCGATAACTATTAATTTATTCCTTTTCTTTTTCATCAGAGACTCAGAAGGGATCTACGATAGATGCTATGAAGGAATCGAATTGTGACAGTAGTTGGACTAATAAATCTACCTGGTATATAGTAAAAAGTATGCCAGCAAAGATTCTCTGGATCTAGATTGGCTGATTTACTATAAAAAAAGATTTAACTTGTTAAGTCCAAAAGAAAATGTGACTAGGGAAAAATTTGAATTTAGACCCAAACTGGTACACAAAGTTTCAACAGGCAAGAGGTACATTACATTATATTTATAGGTTGCATAATGGCATATACTGAAATTCCATGCTGTTGTCTTGATGCTCTATAAATCATATAATAAACATTATGGTGTGAAAATTATCAACTGGACAAAACACTGCAGAGATTATACAAACAGGGTGTTAGAGATATAGGTGCAGACAGTGGTACCTTAATGTGTACCCAATTCGTCACATACTTTACTATCTGATTTTTTCTGCAAGGTTGTAATTGAACCTCTAAGTAAACTACGCCTGTCAGTATAGACTAATCATTCTGCCTTCATGTGTTGACACTTCGACACCTGACCTGCTGCAGAGGAAAACATAAGCATTAATAGCTTGTTCTTGCCACAAGTAATGGGAGGTGCTAACCAGCCTAAAAACATACTATTCCTAATGGTTATAATTACTAGTCAGCAAATGAAGTTAATACTGGTGTTACGTTGTACACCACACTGCCCTCAGTAATCAATAAAAATACCTGTACTTATCCACCCAACTTACATATATAGTAAATCCTCGCTAATATGAAATATTTTTGAAGACGTTCGAATAGCTGAAACTTCGATTTACCGAAAGTTCGACTGATCGAGATGGAATCAAGGAAACGTCGGAAGATGAGTATCAAAAAATTGTTCAAATGGCTCTGAGCACTATGGGACTTAACATCTGAGGTCATCAGTCCCCTAGAACTTAGAACTACTTAAACCTAACTAACCTAAGGACATCACACACATCCATGCCAGAGGCAGGATTCGAACCTGCGACCGTAGCAGTCGCGCGGTTCCGGACTGAAGCGCCCAGAACCGCGTGGCCACCGCGGTCGGCAAGAAGAGTATCACATACAAAAATAAAGCTTCACAATAGCACCATGATTGCAATAACACTTGTATATCTTTACAAACAGCTGTGGAAAATAACTAGAATTAAAGAACATTTGTTTTTTTACCTTTTTAAAATAGCATCTGTTATTGTAACATTTCAGACGAAAGACACATAGGTCTCAAATTTCCAGAAACATATAACACTTAATTTGCAATGAAATCTGACCTTTGTCTGCTTTAGTGACGTCCCAGAGTGCTGGTCAGTCGCTTTATAGTGTGAGTAGGTACGAAAATACCGCTTACGAGTGGCGAACGCTTCATACTCAATGATTGACTTGGCCTTTTTATAACATTGGAGCTTAAATTACTGTACCAGTGTAACACTTTCTGTTGTTGTTTGATATACGCAAAATAAATATCTCCTCTTTCGCATGCCAAAATTTTTGAGAAAAAAGGTGCTGAGGAAGGTAGAAGTGTAACCTACTTTTGAGACAGAATCTTTTAAACAGGAACATTCACCAATTTTTGTGCTCCGATAGGAGTATTTTTCCGCTGGTACCCTTCTTTTCCCCAATACAGCAGGCCATGTCACTCATGTGAAAAAAACTTATGGGTCAATAAAACTTTGATACTTTAGTTATGTGCAATTGAAACACTGCAAAACTAATTTTACGTCTCAGATCGGGTTTTACGTGCAAAAACATTTTGCATGGCCTTCAGTACTACATCACGGGATTTGCAGAACACTTCTGGTGACAATGGAGACACTTTACAGTATATTTCTCCCTGCTACGTCACCTTATAAACTACGTTACGCCCCATACCGAACTGTAAATGCTTATTTTACGTGTAGCGTAATTTTGAACCTCCGTATTTCTTTGAATAATGATATAAAGAAAGTTTTCAATGTTGTTCAAGATCGAACTCTTTTACTACCAATTGGTTTCTTGTTTCGATAAATTTTTGAGTCTCTACTGAACTAGACTGGAAATCAGTCAGCTGCATTTCAATTTCTTCAGTTTCCAACCAATCAAATTTAGAAAAGCACAGTTTATCCGGTGAAGCGACATCTGGATGCAGAACAATTTCAGTGTTTCCTACGACTCTTTGAAAGGGGGAATCTCGATAAAAAATTCCCCTATTGATGACTATATTATCAAACGCAGAAATTTCCTCATTGACTGTTGATGTATTCCTTTCGACACATCGAAATTAAACACATAACTAGTTCGTAGTTGCCATACACTTCTTTTTTACAAATACGTGCTCTTAATGAAATTAAGAGTAACAACGATTATAATAAAAGGCACCTGCCCTACAGAACCACCGGCAGGACTCAGATTAAAACATTAATCCATTTAAGTCCGATAGACACAGATCTTTCAAAATTTACTCAAAGCAATTTTCTCTAATTAAGACAATGTTCATCAAACCACCATTAATCAAATGTAACTGACATAACTGAATCACACAAATCTTTTTAAAAATTCTTCGTGACTTACATAGAAACTGGCTTTCACATAACTCATATCAAATTCTAAAACTGCTTACAACAACCAAGACATCTTCCATGGACTGATCTTAAGCAATTCTAACAAATTAAAAGTATTATGAGATTAATACAGTCAACTAGGCTTCTATTTAGTATTACTTACAGGTACGAGGTTGGTTGGTTGGTTTGTTTGGGGAAGGAGACCAGACAGCGAGGTCATCGGTCTCATCGGATTAGGGAAGGACGGGGAAGGAAGTCGGCCGTGCCCTTTGAAAGGAACCATCCCGGCATTTGCCTGGAGCGATTTAGGGAAATCACGGAAAACCTAAATCGGGATGGCTGGACGCGGGATTGAACCGTCGTCCTCCCGAATGCGAGTCCAGCGTCTAACCACTGCGCCACCTCGCTCGGTACAGGTACGAGGTTCACATACATTTCATCCCCAAAATATAATAAAAGCATATTAAACAGTCTTAAAATAAGGCCGTTTCAATTTTACGTTGGAAATTAGTGACGGCCGCGAGCCGACCGAAAGGTTCTAACAGATACAGGAGATTCACGGACCAGAAGGTGAAGTAGAAGTATACTCAACTTTGAGCTACAATTAAGCCTCCTGAAAACCACAACGCTCCACCGGAAAGTTGGAATTGCAGGGCACTAACAACGTAACCATAGACACGGATCCAGGTCCTTAAATTTCCCTCTTCCACCATGATACCCCGATCGGAGTTTGGTCTCGTCGACCACTGCCAATTATATGAAACATAAATACTTCAGCGGCAGACAACATTCTGGCGCATCAGGTACACAAAACATATCTGCCCAACTGATTATAAATAAACTTTTAATTATGCACGGCACAAAATGAACCCAAGCAGGACTAACCTAACAGCGTCAGTTAGATCGTCAGAGAGAGTGCATCGCTAGTTCCTGATTTTTCTAAGGCGAGTACACCGTTCGCTTTTCACATATTTTTACGAGCTTCGAACAAGAGCGAATTATTTTCACTTATCTGTGTAGTTACTAGTTTATTTTTGTAATTACTTGCGTGTTCGAGTGCTTACTAAGCACAACCTTTTATTTCAATAACAGTGTAGTGTACAGTACCGCCGTTGCTATCGACCGTTGTATCGACTCTCGTATTGTGCAGGCTTTTGTTTGTTTGCTCAGAACAGCTCAGTGTCAGTTAGATCGTCAGCGAGAGCGCATCGCTACTTCCTCCTACTACTAAGGCGAATACAACGTTCGCTTTTTACATATTTTTACGAGCTTCAAACAAGAGGAGTGCAGTAACGGATAGGAACTGTAACTGTTGTGTACAGATGCGAGCTGAGCTGGCGAGCCTTCGCTCACAGCATCAGGCTGCGTTGGCATCCGTCGCAGAGCTTGAGGCTGCTGCCAAGGGGCGTCACTGTGGGGGATCGGACGCGGGGATGCGAGGGACGTCGAGCACGTCCCACGTGTCCTCCGATCGGTCCACTGCTGTGACCTCCTCGGGTACTGCCTGCACAAAGGTTGACCCCTCACCCGTGGTCGAGTGGGAGATCATTCCATAGTCTGGCAGGCAGCGAAAAACTTTCCGTGGGACCGATCGTAGGGCCTCCCCGGTTCGTTTGACGAACAGGTTTCGGGCGTTATCTGTGGCTGACGATGTCTCTGAGTCGGGTACAGTCGTCCACCCCGTTCCAAAGGAAACTTCTCGACCCGCAAGCTCTGGGCATTCACAGAGGGTGGGTTTGCTGGTAGTTGGGAGCTCCAACGATAGGCGCGTGATGGGGCTCCTTAGGAACATGGCTGCCAATGAGGGGAAGGAAGCACTCTGTGTGCGTTCTGAGGGGAATCATTCCGGACATGGAAAGAGTGCTTCCGGATGCCATGAAAAGTACAGGGTGCAGCCAACTGCAGGTGGTCGGTCATGTCGGTACCAATGACATGTGTCGCTTTGGATCGGAGCAGATTCTGTCTGGTTTCGGGCGGCTAGCGGAAATGGTAAGGACTGCCAGTCTTGCTTCCGAGATTAAGGCGGAGCTCACCATCTGCAGCATCGTCGATAGAACCGACTGTGATCCTTTGGTGCAGAGCCGAGTGGAGGTCTGAATTAGAGGCTCAGGCGGTTCCGTGACCGTGTAGGCTGCAGATTCCTTGACTTGCGCCATCGGGTGGTGGGTTTCCGGGTTCCGCTTAATAGGGCAGGAGTCCACTACACACAGGAAGCGTCTACACCGGTAGGGGGGGCTGTGGAGATGGGACTGGGCGGTTTTTTAGGTTAGAGGGTCTCAGGGAACCACAGAAGGGTCGTCCGTCAGAAAGTGGGCAGGTAAAACACAGTAAGGTTGTTGTAGAAACGATTGGTATTGTAGTTGTAAACTGTCGTAGCTGTGTTGCGAAAGAACCAGAGCTCCAAGCCATAATAGAAAGCACTGAAGCTCAAATAGTTGTAGGTCCAGAGAGCTGGCTAAAGCCGGAAATAAGTTCAGCCGAATTTTTTTCAAACGATCTAACAGGATAGATTAAATACAGTTGGTGGTGGAGTATTTATTGCTGTCAGGGGTAGTTTACCTTGTAGCGAGATTGAAGTAGATAGCTCACGCTTCGCGCCGTATGATATTGTCCATTACAGGGTTTTTAGCGGCTGCAGACTGTGGACGCGAAGTGAGATCGCCCGTCGACTTGGCGCTTCCATGCATCTTCTTTCAGGTCCCATGGCTTGCAGCGCCGCGCTCAAATCAACTTCGCCTCTGTCATGTACACGACGGTCTTCCAGTCTCCCTTGCCCCAGATTCACGGGTCCAGAGGACAACGCGGCCACAGCAGCAGCCAGAGGGTGTCCTCACTACACCACAGGACGACCCCATGGAGCCTTCGCCTCCTCCACCTTCTCTCGTCCTCCCAATGGAGCTGGACCCCCCCCACACCTCAGCAGTCGCCGCCTTCTTCATGGAGGGGATGGACGCGAACCCTTCTGTTCGTTTCTTCTGGCGTAACCACAAGCGCCGGAACGAAGAAGAAGAACGCAACACCAGAGAAGGCGGTGAGATGACGTCATCCAGTAGCGCGCTGACCAGGACGTCACCACGATAGGAGCAGCATCTAGCCGAGGTGAATATAAGCACCGCTCCTGCCAGCCTCGGCCGGACATTAGTGGACAGTATTCGCAGAGTATTAGCATGATCTAGCAAAAAGTGCTGCGAGAACATTTACTACTGATCCATATTCATTGCTTGTATAGACATTGTCTACAGCGAAGGGCATTTATGTTTCATGTCGCCCATCGCTTGCGACACCATTTTTAATTCAAGTTAAGTATTGTCAATCTGCTTTATTGAAATGAAACTATTAATGTTACTTGCTTGAACTGTTGTATAGTATTCCGACAGCGCAGCATCCTTTAAGCACCCTATACGAGATGATTGGGCAGGACCCCACATTTGGCGACGAGGACTCACCACCACCCCTAAATCCTCAACTTAAACGCATTGCTGTTCCCGCGTCTTGTTCTTTTCCACTTAATTCTGTTTCTTAACTCCTGCTTCAGTTCCTAGCAATCATGTCTATTCTGATCAGGTTTGGTAGATAGCCATTTTTTCCGAAACAAAATTCTTAAGGTAACTCGACATTCATGAAGGATCCTGTTTGCCTACACTCTCTCAAATTCCAGTACATCTAGAGCAGCTTTCTTATTTGCTTGTTCATATTTTCTGTCAACGTTGTCATCTTCTGGCATCAGTTCATTAATTTTCCTAGAAATACCCTCAGACTTCAAGAAGAATATAATAATTCCAATCTCAAAGAAAGCAGGTGTTGACAGATGTGAAAATTACCTATAAGTCACGGCTGCAAAATACTAACGCGAATTCTTTACAGACGAGTGGAAAAACTAGTAGAAGCCGACCTCGGGGAATGTAATCGAATTAAGTCGGGTGATGCTGAGAGAATTAGATTAGGAAATGAGATACTTAAAGTAGTAAAGGAGTTTTGCTATTTGGGGAGCAAAATAACTGATGATGGTCGAAGTAGAGAGGATATAAAATGTAGACTCGCAATGGCAAAGAAAGCATTTCTGAAGAAGAGAAATTTGTTAACATCGAGTATAGATTTAAGTGTCAGGAAGTCGTTTCTGAAAGTATTTGTATGGAGTGTAGCCATGTATGGAGGTGAAACATGGACGATAAATATTTTGGACAATAAGAAAAATGGTTCAAATGGCTCTGAGCACTATGGGACTTAACAGCTGTGGTCATCAGTCCCCTAGAACTTAGAACTACTTAAACCTAACTAACCTAAGGACATCACACACATCCATGGAGAAGAAGAGAATAGAATCTTTCGAAATGTGGTGCTACAGAAGAATGCTGAAGATTACATGGGTAGATCACATAACTAATGAGGAAGTGTTGAATAGGATTGCGGAAAAGAGAAATTTGTGGCACAACTTGACCAGAAGAAGGCATCGGTTGGTAGGACATGTTCTGAGGCATCAAGGGATCACCAGTTTAGTATTGGAGGGCAGTGTGGAGGGTAAAAATCGTAGAGGGAGACCAAGAGACGAATACACTAAGCAGATTCAGAAGGATGTAGGTTGCATTAGGTACTGGGAGATGAAGAAGCTTGCACAGGACAGTGTAGCATGGAGAGCTGCATCAAATCAGTCTCAGGACTGAAGACCACAACAACAACAACAACAGAAATAAATCTTGAATACAGTCAAAAATCTCGTCCCATACTAGTTAAGCTTATATTTTGTCCACCAATAAGACAGTGTGGCAGTGCGGAATGTGTCGAAAGCCTTCCACAAGTCAAGGAACAGGAGTTAACCTGGGCGCACTGGATCTCATGAACAAACCGAGAAATTTTTTTTTTCTATACCTCTTCTGTGTGATTTTCATTGAAGATACGTCATAACGCGTGAGTATTAAACACGTTCCACACTTCTACAGCAGTCTGTCAACAGCAATATCGGCCTATAATTATTATCGATCCAATGATATTTCTTGGAAATTGAAATGACCGCGACCTTTTTCACCAGTCGCTAGATTTATTTAAATCGCTACAGTCAAATGCTAGAAGGGCAATGAGAAATCAGATTTCGCTGATTCGAAGTCGCACGTTGGGAAACTGGAGCTGTTGGCGGGGCTACGGGCGCCAGGAAATCCCTGCTATCCTCTCGCACTGGCGGATTTCCCCGGCTCCAGCGCCGGCCTTATGTAACGGGTGCGTGGGACAGGACTAACATGCTACCGCTGCTGCTGCTGTTGCTGTACTTGCAACTGCGGTCAGGGAACCGCCGCGCGGAATGTTCCGCGAGGTGAGCTGGGATGCGCGGGCACTCCCTGGAAGGCGCTCAGTGCGATGGTAAACAAGGCTGTGCCAACTCCTGGAAGACCCCGGCAACTGTGTGGCCAAGCAGTTACCACTGATTCACGGAAGTGTCGCCGAGGACGGCAGGTCCTTCTAGAATTTTTACTCTCCTCAAGAACGCCAAGCTGTACGTGATAAAGCATAGACTCTTAGAAATCAATTAAATCGTTGTCTTATAGAATACGTAAAGTCATGTAAATCGTAGTGCTGGGAAACTAGAGCAGTTTCTCGGCTCAGCAGTACCTAGTACTTGCCACTTTGCAAATCGACAATGACATAGATGTTTTTATAATGTTTCTTAGAATATTACGAATAAAGTAAAAATCTGCAGTTTAATGAGATTGCTTCTTCAAACAATAGTTGTAAAATAAACCGCAGGTAACTTCTTGCAAACCAGGAAACCCGTGTGAAACTTTCGCACTTCTATAGTTTGAAATAGTGGGTAGTACTGGGAATAAGTCTAGTCGTGATAAGGGTAGTTGTGAAAATGAAGATAAGCATCTTGAAAAATGAAGCGAATGACGTGAAATAATAATCATGAAATTATGATACATCCTTGCATATACACTATCTGATCAAAAGTATCCGCACACCTTGCTGAAAACGACTAACAAGTTCGTGGCGCCCTCCGTCGGTAATGCTGGAATTCAGTATGGTGTTGGCCCAGCCTTAGCCTTAAAGACAGCTTCCGCTCTCGCAGGCATACGTTCTATCAGGTGCTGTAAGGTTTCTTGGGGAATCGCAGCCCATTCTTCACAGAGTGCTGTACTAAGGAGAGGTATCGATGTCGGTCGGTGAGGTCTGGCACCAAGGCGACGTTCTAAGACATTCCAAAGGTGTTCTATAGGATTCAGGTCAGAACTCTGTGCAGGCCAAACTCTTGAACGAACTGTGACAGAAGCTCGAAAATCAGGGGACTGGCGTACTAGAACATGCACTGATACTATGAAATGGTGCGTTGATAATGGCCAGGCACTAGCGGAAATCTAGATTTGCCGAATAAAACCTGCAAGAAAAGGACGACTGATTGCGGCACTCTTATCATTTCAAAGTCATATCACAGTCATTGAGTGCGCCCACGTTCGTAATGGAAGGCAACTCGTCACTGTTTATTGACTATTTATTGACAACAAATAGCGCTACTGCCAGTTTGGAACCAACATGTTCTTCCTCAGAGGGCTGTACAAGTTCGAAATAATATTTGACTTGACCTGTACATGCTCTGTTTGCGAAAGTTTCTTGGCGTGGTGCCGCCCTAGAGCAAAAAAATTATGTAAGAAAAAGAACTATATTGCCATATTTGGATCTAACATTGAACTACAACAATGTAAAAAAATTCTTAAGACAAAAACTAAGTGCTACTTACACAGAAAATCTTGTGAAATTTTATGGCATCGTAGACTGCTTTTGAAGAAGTTCATATTTCACATAGCAGTGGCCATGATTCAAGACTTTTCTTAAATAGCCGTTTTACGATGAACCTATCAGTCTGAAACAGGTAAAGGCGCTCTTTATTCCTAATAAATAACATTATTAACCGTAGTTGATCACTGTTTTTTTTTACTACGAGGATTTGAGTTTGGAGTACATGCTAAAGTAAATGTACACTTGGCTTGTTTTAAAAACTATGCCCTATCATATACAACGTTTTAACCCAAGAACTAATTTTAGGAATGCTATCTCACAGAAAAATTGGTTAAAAATCAATTTAAAACTTTAAAAAGATGTCAACACTTACTTTAAGAGCACAACAATTCACATCTGGTTAACAAAAAATAACTGAATTTTGAATTTAAATCAATACGACCAGTTGTATCCAGTATCTCATTCAATGTCAGAATAAAAGCGTTTAAGCAACATTTGCTGTGCTGTGGTAACGTTTTGCCAGTTTGTTGTAATGATACAAAAATGTGAAACACTGAATCAACAAACTTTTGTAACACCAGTGTGTTCCATCTACCAGTGTCTGCACACGAATCTGCCCTGTTTCCTGAAACTAAATACTGAGGTTTACCGTCCTTGGAGGAGTAAGAAATTTAAACTTCCAAGTCAATGCAGTCATAAGATGCAGCCATTTAAGTTACATATTTTAATACTCGCGAAACTCACTAACCGAAAACTATAGACGACCTGTTCGGCATTGCACACAGATGGTAAAATATATCGCCTTTGTTCTTACACAGCCCAATAGAGGGAACCATTGTCCTTTATGCAATATTCGTAGAGCACTAGTTGACTTTGAATTCTTGACTGAGCTATACAAGAAGCGACATGAGTGCAGATCATTGTCAAAGTCATCCATGTTTTTAACCAATCTGAAAGTGACTTTCACTATCCATACGGTTAGACCCCGCCGCATGACTCATTTTTGGGGTGGCTACGGAGAAAACCAGTCTCAAAACGCGACGCGTAACCTGCACTCATGTCTCTCCTTGTGTATACCAGTCAAGAATTCAACGTAAACTAATGATTTACGGACATTGCATGATGGACAAAGGTTCCCTCTATTGGGCTGTGAAAGAACTAAGGCGATATCTTATACCATCAGTGTGTAAATACCGACCATGCTCTTACTTAACAGTCGGTACATAATTAAGTTTGTATGGAACTCTCAGTGCGCGAGCCCTGTTGGCACTCGCTCGGTTTAATTTTTCCTTGGAAGAAATAATTTTTTACACACTTGGTTGGGTTATCCCCTAGAGAATTTAAGGCGCCAGCAAATTCACTCAGAATAGAGTTATTCATAAATCGGGTTTTGAGTAGATTTAAAAACGAGAGTCTGAACGTCTTGGGAAACATTAGAATTATGCCCAACGTGAAAGTATTTATTGATACACAAAAATCTCTCTGCATAAACTGTGATATTCCAGATTTTAAGAAGCAGCACTATCATTATTTCCGGCTGAGCGACGTCGGGTCAGTAAAAAGCATTAATTTTGTTCATTTACATATATTGTATGTAACGTGCATACTGAAAACGTCCTTTTGTTGATGTCGGTTTCATGTCGAGCAAACAAGGTCTTGGCAAGGTACTTCAGTGGTGTTCTACCGCCGCAGCTATCGGCAGTGCAGGTCACTGAACGAAGACCTTCGGAGGTTCGCGACGGAGGGAATACATGGGGATAACTGTCAAGAACTACTAAGCTGTCTATTAACAAACAAAATATAGGAAAAGGAATTTCTTTATTTAAGAACTTAGTCTGAAAAGGCAACTAAAACTGAAAAGTCTTTAGTGTGAAAATATTAATTTGCAAATCATTACGATCTTGAAGTACACTACTGACCATTAAAATTGCTGCACCACGAAGATGACGTGCTACAGACGTGAAATTTAACCGACTGGAAGAAGATGCTGTGATATGCAAATGATTAGCTTTTCATTGCATTCACACAAGGTTGGCGCCGGTGGCGATACAGACAACGTGCTGACATGAGGAAAGTTACCAACCAATTTCTCATACACAGACAACAGTTGACCGGCGTTGCCTGGTGAAAAGTTGTTATGATGCCTCGTGTAAGGAAGAGAAATGCGTACCATCACGTTTCCGACTTTGATCAAGGTCGGATTGTAGCCTATCGCGATTGCGGTTTATCGTATCGCGACAATGCTGCTCGCGTTGGTCGAGATCCAATGACTGTTACCAGAATATGGAATCGGAGGTTTCAGGAGGGTAATGCGGAACGACGTGCTGGATCCCAACGGCCTTGTATCACTGGCAGTCGAGATGACAGGCATCTTATCTGCATGGCTGTAACGCATCGTGCAGCCACGTCTCGATCCATGAGTCAACAGATTGGGACGTTTGCAAGACAACAACCGTCTGCACGAACAGTTCGACGACGTTTGCAGCAGCATTGACAATCACCGCGGAGACCATGGCTGCGGTTACCCTTGACGCTGCATCACAGACAGGAGCGCCTGCGATGTTGTACTCAACGACGAACCTGGGTGAACGAATGGCAAAACTTCATTTTTCGGATGAATCCAGGTTCTGTTTACAGCATCATGATGGTCTCATCCGTGTTTGGTGACATTGGAAGCGTGTATTCGTCATCGCCATACTGGCGTGTCACCCGGCGTGATGGTATGGGGTGCCATTGGTTACACGTCTCGGTCACCTCTTGTTCGCGTTGACGGCACTTTGAACAGTGGTCGTCACATTTCAGATGTGTTACGACCCGTGGCTCTACCTTTCATTCGGTCCCTGCGAAACCCTACATTTCAGCAGGATAATGTACGACCGAATTTTGCAGGTCCTGTACGGGCCTTTCTGGATACAGAAAATGTTCGACTACTGCCCTGGCCAGCACATTCTCCAGATCTCTCACCAACTGAAAACGTCTGGTCGATGGTTGCCGAGCAACTGGCTCGTCACAATACGCCAGTCACTACTCTTGATGAACTGTGGTATCGTGTTGCAGCTGCGTGGGCAGCTGTACCTGTACACGCCATCCTAGCTCTGTTTGACTCAATGCCCAGGCGTATCAAGGCCGTTATTACGGCCAGAGGTGGTTGTTCTGGGTATTGATTTCTCAGGATCTATGCACCCAAATTGCGTGAAAATGTAATCACATGTCAGTTCTAGTATAATATATTTGTCCAATGAATACCCGTTTATCATCTGCATTTCTTCTTGGTGTAGCAATTTTAATGGCCAATAGTGTAATATTGTTGGGTGTATTGGTCTTTGAAAAGTGGCTCGTAACTTACTACACTGAAAGAAATGCTTTAGTCACAATAGTAACGTGATAATTAATTTCTTAATCAGTGATAGCCAGGAATCAGGTCCGTTAAAATAGTTCAATTAATGATTCAAATTAAAATGTGAGACTGATCGTACTCCA
The DNA here is from genome assembly GCF_023898315.1 of Schistocerca nitens. Lineage (NCBI taxonomy): Eukaryota > Metazoa > Arthropoda > Insecta > Orthoptera > Acrididae > Schistocerca > Schistocerca nitens. Next base: position 237,942,619 of record NC_064614.1, on the reverse strand, counting down.
ACCAACAGATCTCAGAACTGTAGGCACACGTTAAGTCTGCAACGAATTTTAACATCTACGGGTGGCTACTGATAACGGATTTAGGCTAATGTTCAAAGGTGTACTGAAGCCTGTTAACTAGGAAGAACTGCGAAGAAATCAAATATTACATTCTACAGTTCTAGCAGTGAAACTTTATGAATCAATATATGGAAATATTATGAAGCAGTTCACTTAAACAGAATCTGTGAATTATTATCGACTGCTGACGCGGCACACAATTGTTATGAAGGAAAAAGTGTTTTACTTTTTAACGGCGACTTGCATTAACTTTCTAACACAGTCCATTTGTCTTCTATGCTCATTAATGGCCTTGCTTGATATGTGAAGAATTATTTAACTCATTCGCAGTTAGTAGGGGCACAGGGATGTAACAGAAAATCATAGCATGCACTGAACGGCCGATATTTAGCATGGTCCAACTACCAAATTACGAGAGTCTTTCTGCGTGTTATTAGCAGGAAGCTGAAACCGAATAAGAAGATGTACACAGTAGTAATCCTCATAACGTACCAGCAATGAAGAGATATAGACTGGGTTGACAAAGCATCACGATATGAAGATGGTATCTGTTCTTTCGGACATGTCCGAAAGAACAGATACCATCGGTGACCATGCAGCTCCCTTAGAATGAAATGATAATTAAATCAAGACCCTAAGCTGTCGACAGGCGTTGATATACATCAACGGGGACAGTTGAAAATGTGTGCCCCGACCGGGAGTCGAACCCCGGATCTCCTGTTTACAATGCAGACGCTCTATCCATCTGACATGGCGGAAAGAACAGACACCACGTTCATGTAGTTAAGGCTAACCGGCCATTGACCTTCTTCTGTGATGGATGTACATGCATTGCCCGAACTCTAAGGGGAGTCTGTAAGATTATCTGGCACGAGTAGTGAGTGTAATGGGCATGGGTACTACGAATGTAGTGTGTGCACATTAAGTTGGGAATGTGGGTCTCACGGGGAGCGTGCAAGGGATAAACCCCTGCAGTGGCTCTATCCTCTGTGCCCTCGATGGCTTAGGGTCTTGATTTAATTATCATCTCAGGCATCACGGTAGACAAAAGCGCACGCTTTATTGAAGACCTTATCGGCGAGTACCGCATGTGGCGTGGTCTGTTACATGCAACGGAAGGCCTTTAGATATAAAAAATGTACAGGGTCACCGCAACACTCGCCTAATATATTCTTGACACCACATTTTTCCTGCAAAAGATTTTCATCAGAGAGAATCAGCAAACTTAAGAAAGGCTTAACTCTTCTGCAGAAGCATTCGTATTACATTCATTCTTTAGCTTATGGCATATTTCTTAATATATGACACACACATCAGTTACTAAAGAAGATATATGAAAATCTCAAATTCCACGTATTTTTCAGAACAGTTCTTAGGAGAAAACGCGTCTTTTCTCACAGTATTAAACAAATCTTTACCGATCCACTGCCGACACCATTGGAGTTGACTATCCAGAGAACAATACTCACCAATCAACTGAAACGTAAATAACCCATAAACGCTCTAGACTCTTAATTCCAACTCTCTTCGTCAGTGAGTTAGTTTCGTGGTGGAACGATGAAAATGTCTCATACGTACCTATAATTTCATTCTCATACAGCGTTCTCTGACTATCCTCGTCAAGTTAGTCGATTATTTTCACTAGAAGTAGATCTTCAGATAGTTGGAGACAATCAGTTAAATATCGGTTTACAACGCTGAAACGAAGAAAACATGAAAACCAGAATATCAAATATTATACTCTACAGTGAAACTTACAAGTTGTAGCAGTGAAACTGTCTGAAACAACACGTGGAAATATTATAAAGCAGTTCACTTAAACAGAACCTGTGCATTATTATCAATTGCTGATGCGACGCTTCATTGTTTTGAAGGAAACACGATTTTACTCTTCAACGGCGACTTGCATTAACTTTCTGACACATCCCATTTCTCTTCTATGCGGATTTCTAATTATGATGAATGTGATACTTACGTCACACGTGTTTTTAACGTCAACGCAGCCTCGTGATAACACTATAAAACTTTAAATTACAGTAATTATGTTTAGAACTCTTTTCAAGTTTAGATACCACTCAAATAAATTAAACTGGATAAAAATATAGAAGTGCTTTCATTTTACCAGTAATCAGAGTCCAATGGAAATATTATGCGCTTTTAGAACCCCACATAGAATTGTAAACAGAATTTTCACGGTATCAGATGTGTAGATTGTGGTGTCACCGCCAGACACCACACTTGCTAGGTGGTAGCTTTAAATCGGCCGCGGTCCATTAGTACATGTCGGACCCGCGTGTCGCCACTGTCAGTGATCGCAGACCGAGCGCCACCACACGGCAGGTCTCGAGAGACGGACTAGCACTCGCCCCAGTTGTACGGACGACTTAGCTAGCGATGCACACTGACGAAGCCTCGCTCATTTGCAGAGCAGATAGTTAGAATAGCCTTCAGCTAAGTCAATGGCTACGACCTAGCAAGGCGCCATAGCAATTGATAGTTATCGTATGAAGCATGTCTCATCAAGAACGATGTATACAAATGATGGATTAAAGTTAAGTATTCCAGAAGCTACGTACTTTTCTTTATAGCATTCATTACGTATCCTGTTTCAGACCTCACGCCATCCTGCGTGAGCTTATAGCGTGCATTCGGCCTCCTCAACCAAGTAGTGTGCGTAGTGTTGGCTAACTGCCAAACCACACTGTGTCGGCACTTCTGTCGACACATCATAGATGAAGTCGAATGGTTTGGAATAGAGCTAGAAATAATAGCGTACGGTTAGGAGATGACCAAGAAAAAGAAAAAAAAACCTTAATAGGGATGAGGAAAGAAGAACGCAAATGGAATTAGCTGAGACGGAAGCTGCGCCGATATAAGTTAAAGCTATAATCTCCTGTTGAGTGCAGAATGGTCTTGGATGAGATGTAGCTTATTGGCTATTTCATCCTGGAGTGTCATGATTAAAATGGAGAAGGAGATGGAAAAAGAATTAGTATTATGGTTAGAGACAGCCAAGTTGCTGGAAGCATCTGATGCTGTAATTCGGTCAAGCAGGAGGTGATGATAACAACAGAGAACAAGAAACGCATAAAGAAAACACAGCGTGTGAGCAACCTAGTCGCTTGTCCGATCGCATTGACCACACTCGGCGTAGGAAGGACTGCCGTGACCAAAGAGCCGAATGTCAGACACATGTCATACGCAGGCATTCATGGCTACCTCATCTAATGAAAACGAACTATCTGCATTTCATTGAAGACGTATGCTTTCGTGTCACCCTTGCAATTTCCTGCCCACTCAACAAATGTTAAATTGCCAAAACTCAGCCGGCCGGGGTGGCCGAGCGGTTCTAGGCGCTACAGTCTGGAACCGCGCGACCGCTACGGTCGCAGGTTCGAATCCTGCCTCGGGCATGTGTGTGTGTGATGTACTTAGGTTAGTTAGGTTTAAGTAGTTCTAAGTTCTAGGGGACTGTTGACCTCAGAAGTTAAGTCCCATAGTGCTCAGAGCAATTTGAGCCATTTTGAGCCGAAATTCTTAACGGTTTTGAATGAATGCTATGTTATCTGCAGGGTATCCTGTTGCTCACGTAGATACTACTCACAATGACCACTGCCATCAACGAAGTTTCGAATAACTGGACAGCAACATTTATCACAGTGGTCCATCTGGTAGCCCCTCTTAGAAAACACAAACGTGACAATATTTTCGATATCCGCATTGTTTTACTTTTAAAGTGTACAGCATCACACCAACTTACTGCAGCGACAATACTTAACAAAACTGAGGCTGAGAAAAATTAAGACACATTTCAGACACAGTGACATTTTGTTAGGTAAGAGAATGACGCTGATCGATATCGCACAGTTGCGTCATGGGACAGCGATCAGCGGCGACGTAAACAGACAGCCTGGCAGCATTCCGGCGCTTTCCCAGAAGGTGCCCGCGGTAATGAGGCCTTCAGCCAGGCCGTCGACAATGACCCGCGGCGCGTCATGGCTGCTCTGACGTCACAACGCACCTGCAGCCCCGCGACGTTGTTGGACGTTGGACCCGCGGGCGAGGGCCGCCCGGTAACTTGTGTTTTTTTCTGAGGCAGATCCGGGTACACACGATTGTTTACCCGCAGTTTTTTCACGTCGTCTTGGTGGCGGAACCCAGACGCGTTCTCGTACTGAACGGAGTGCTACAGATAGCGTTTTCCTGTACGTCAATGTTATTCGATTGCTGTCGTGAGAAACAAAAAGGCACTCTCTAAGTGTAAATCTTATATACGCATTTGTAAATTGATATTCGCATTGTCTTCATCGTCCCTGAGACTTTGTGTACATGCATGTCGCCGCTCTTCGTAATACGACCTACTCATACTTTATGTAACGCAACTAAAGGTCACAATAAAACTTTCCTTTCCACGCGTTACGACTCTCGTCGGTCATGTTAGATATCAGATCTGCACGCATTTTTTCGCCTTTGAAATTATTAATTTACTAATGTTAGCTCTGTATCGAACAGAAGAAAGAGACAAAATCAAATCTAATAATGCAAGTTAAGTTGAGAAACCCAGCTGAGGGCGTCAGGATCTCCAAAAATTTCTTCAGGAATGTCACCGCGGAAAATTACGTTGTCAGTGTCGATAAAAATCTGTGACTCACCTCTCGATCTTCTTGTAATACGATGTTCCTACTACAGTAGAACACAATGCGGAAAACTGACGATTACAAGTACTGCTTAAACGTGATCATAGCGATTCTACTCAAAAATTGCGATCAGCAGAGTATTCAAAAGGTTCCCAGAATCCGAAGCATTGAAGTTGGAGAAATTCGTCAACCGCCCTAATGCGTAAGTTAATTAGAAACTGATATACTTTATAGAAGAAAACGAAACTTCTGCCATTAACAAAACGCAGTAGTTTAAGATATTAGAAAAATCGCATTGCATAAGAAAATATTTATCTTCTGAATATTATTCGAAATTGATAACCCATAAGTACGTGGTATCAACAAATGAAATCTAAGCTAACTACAATTAAATTTTGATCCACTTTGAATCGATTTACCAAAAAGGATACAGTGTTCTCTCTGTGGCTCTATTAGTTTAAATCAGAGTGGAATACCTATTATTCATCTCCCATTCTCATTATAGTTCTAATGTTAATTTGGGAATCGCAAATTTAATCAAAGCTAAGGGAAATTATTTAGCTGGAGGTTAACAAGTTACATACAGGTGAACAAGGAACGGTTGATTGATGTGATCGTGTGCCTGCTACCAATCCCACGGTCTTACGTCGATCTTTTGATAGAATTGGCGACATTTTTATGCTGAAATTTTGTAGATAATGTAATGCTATTTGGTTCTGTTTAATAAGCATTAAACCCACGATTCCTTAAAGAATAAAACCTCCCATTTATGAAACATTTTCAGAAGTCTTACAACAAATGCATCAGTGTGCCAAATAAGAACGTAAATGAACAAAAAATGTTACATAAGATTTGAAATTATGTTTAAAGTTTGGTGGATGTCTGTATGTGTTCTTATTACCAAACACTGGTTGAATACAGTCTGGGTAATTTGCGCTAGGATTTAAGAAAAAGTCAGTTTGTCAAGAATCTCAATATTTATGACGTCATACCTCTTAAGCTATTTGTCGCGGAATGATTTTGCAGGTACATTCACTGGTGTCCGACGGTGGTTTGACAAGTCTGGTAAATTTCTACGAAATAATAGAACTTTTTGTCGCACCATCATGTTTGGTAAGCTTGACTGTTCCAAGGATCTTAAAAAGAACTACTACAATGTACAGCATACAGTTCACTGTTGACAGCCATCTGAATTGGTCAGTGTGTCGATTGCGATTGAAAATGGAGAAAGCAGAGTTTCGTGCTGTTACTAAACATTTTCATTTGAACTACTGGACTGTGTTTTAATTCTTGAAACTTGGACTTGTTGGTAAATCTGGACGATCGCTGGACCAAGTGTATAACCCTCAAAGGAAATTATGTCGAGAGGTAAGGTGTGTTGCTTACAAAACAAACATTCTTTGTTGCTGGTACCCTTACACACCGTACTCCATAGTTCGTATGTGGCCCTGGTTCATTACTTGACTGGTAATCAAAGTGCACAGGGTATCGGGTTCGTTCGAGGCCACTGGTAAAACTTTTAAAATAAAAAAGTATCTGCAATGGCTGCTGCGAATTTCTGTTACAGGGATTCACCCTCGTCCTGCCAACGAATTTGTCGAAGGCAGCAAAAGAGGACACGGAGTTTTAGGGCGACCTTTGGTACTTCGGGGTGAAAACTACCTCTGAAATTCGGAAGAATGAGAGCAGAAGATGCAGAAAGCAATGGAAATCACAGCATGAAACAAACATAATGTGTATCCACAACACATTAATCCTCTAATTGAAAAGTGTTATGATAATCTCTCCATTGGCGTAAAAAATCCAGATTAGTCCCTCACTCGAAATCTCCAAAAGAGGACTCAAAAGGAGGAGATAACCAGGAGAAAAAGATTAAATAACCAACGAAAGGATAACATACTACGAGTCGAAAAGTGTAATGTCAAAGATTTGAAGGTGGAAGCGAAGCTAAAAAATCTGAGAAGGTAATGGAGAGCCTCAATCTACATATAGTGGGCGTTAGTGAAGTACAATGGAAAGCTAAGGTATTCCGGTCGGAGGAATATAGGTTAACATCAACAACAGCAGAAAGTTTTATAGCTGCAAAATAATTTTTTACCAATAGGAAAGCAGAACAAAATAGTGAATTAGTATGAATAGCTGGGTATGTTGTCATAACAAACAAACAGCTAGCCAAAAATAACAACAGTATTTCAGGGATACATGTCGACGTCACAAGCGGAAAATGAGAAGACGGAGAAAGTATATGAGGACATTAAACGGGCAATGCAACAAGTAGAAGCAGCTGATAGTCTACTAATCGTGGAGCACTGTATAATGCGAGCCGCAGTTTCCTTGTAACTGAACCTTAAGTTCTGATACGTAAAAACCACGTATAGCACTATATAGCAAGCTAGTGTTACCCTCTGGAAGGAATTTAGAAATGCTTGATCGTGTGTTTACCTAATGGGTAGAGGGTGTCGAACAATAATTTCGCATCTATGGCAATTAATAGAAAACTGAAAGGCTTTATTTTGGAAGTAATGAAAGTAGTGAAGTTCACGTGAATGAAACAACAAACGGTCGCCAGCATAATTAGGCATACTATTTTGAAACATTAAGTTTAAAGCAAAATGAAACTGAGTTTTCTAAAATGACTTTCATTAATACTCCTTTTAAATGGTGCAATGAATAAACACGACTACCAGACGAACTGAGAAGTGGGTAGCAGTAGCTACTATTTCCACAAATCAGCAATCATAGGAAGGTAACTGATATTTCACTCATAGCAATAATAGTTACTATCTCAATCACTAACCAGTTCAGCACTAAGATGTTACCCAAGACATCACGAGACTAAAATTGGGCATGTCAAGAGACCTGGTTTAACTAACTAACAAACACCACAAATGAAGTTAAATAATACTACATAAACACTTTTTATACTCTCACTACTATGGAAATGTCTCATATTTCTTTAGTAAAAGCAGTATTTAGTTTATCTTTCTTACAATAGAAAAGAATATAGTGGGGACCCATAAAGTGAAACTGTCTTTACAGATAAATTCTGTGATTATTTCAGAAACAAATTGCAATTTGCCAATATTGATTTCTAACCCCACTTGAAACAATTTATATGTTCATACTTTAAAGCAAGTAATTCAAATATTAATTTCAATCAGCTTCAGAAAATAGTTCACAGTAATAATCAAAGCAAAATTATTTTCGTATAAGTTCTTTTTGTGTATCTTTCTCACTACCTGTGAAGCAGGTAATTTAACTAGCAACATCTATACACTTTGGCACTGAACGTTGGCACATTTAATGCAGACACAAATCAATAGTTATTCAGAAACAGGATACTCGGTCTCCTGCACGTTTAGGATGGGTCCCTACATTGCTTTCATGGTCAGGACAATTTTAAGGGTGTCACACATGTTTATATCACTGGAATTATTATTGGAAACCACTCACACAAACAAACTGGTCGATACTATGATACATATCTGAGTTCCTGAAGCAGGCGGAGCAGTGACGTAATAGTAGTGGCAAGCACGTGGCGGCCATCTTGTCTCACACTCTTGATGATGAATGCTCTTTATAAATTCTTCTTGGCGACGTACTATCCTCATTTTAGAGCCATTCCATAATAACAAGAGCACCATACGACAGCCGATACCACATCCGACGCAATTTCAATATAAATTGGCTTTCAAATGCCTCACTTGGCATCCTTGATGTTAACCATACAACGGCTAGCCACTGACTGCGTAGTGTGCTTCCCCAGTGGCCGCCCATATCGACCGCCAAATTCACCTTTTAGCGCGCGCCAGGCCACTCCGTAGTGGAGGGTGTTCCCTGCACCTTTTTTACTATGCAATACAAGATCCATAAGAATGAACCTGCTTTTCACATACACATTTCTCTTTCTTAACATTCATATTTTATAAAGTTTCATTACTTTGAAATATTATTAAGTTTTTTACAATAAGTACATTACAAACTTCAACTTCCCTCTGACAATTCAAAGATCTTGACTAGTAAAGAAGAATAACTTCATAGTCACATACACATAATTACACTGTATAAACTCCTTACAATCGATATTGGTGTTACAACTGGAACGTGGTAGTAGGAAGAACAACAGAAGACAAAGGTACGGGACAACGTGAAATTGATAGTAGGAATGAAAGAAGAGAAAAATTTACTGAAACCTGAAATAAATTTCAGAAGTTACAAGAGGCAGTTACAAGTGGATTACTAAATGATCAGACGGAGATTCTAAAATCAAATTTACACTGTAAAACGAATCCAAGAGCACAACAATGACAAACAGCAGGCAGAAGGTTAAGAGAATCATCCTGAAGGCTTAGGGTGGAAGGAAGTGAGATACTGAATTGTTGAGGACTGATGAGATAAATTTAAGGTTTCTTTTAAGTTGGAGATACATAACTAACACTACAGTGGGCAGTTCAGTTGGAGGTGACTGGAAATCTTTGAACAGGGTAGTCACAGGAGTTAGAGAGATAATTACAGATATAAGGAAAGCAACCGCGAAGAAAATTTGGTAAACAAAAGAAATATCTCCGTTGATCGGTTAAGTACGGAAATACAAATATTTTCTATAAAATGCCGGAATTTTTATAAGTCACTTAGGAATGAAATAAATAGGATGTTCAGGGAACAAAAAGCGAAGTAGCGATGCGAATATTGTGAATGATTCGAAAAAGAAATGATCGTCAGAATGGCAGATTCTGCATGCAGAGTTAAAAGAGCTTTCGGTGAAGTGAAAAGTAACTGCCTCAACATTTAGAGTGCAATGGTAACTACACTGTTGAACGCAGAGCAGAGAGACGTGATACGTGTACAGAGTAGGTTTCTATGAGGCTGAAGAAATGTCCAGTGACGTGATAGAAGGACACTATTAAGTCGATACCGAAGACATAAGGGATTTATTTAACAGAACTTTGTAAGAACTGCGATGAAACGAAGCAGAAGAGACAGACAATAGCCTATCGGAATTTCTATATCCCTTTTGCGAACTATTCAAGTTGATTGTATAAAGACTTTCAGTCCACACAATAGTGATAGAGTAAGACCAGATAAATGCAAGAACTATCATACAGAACATGCATCAGAGTTGCTACCAATAATAATGTACAAATTACTGGAAAAGAGGATGTTATGGGACAATCAGCTTGACTCTGTCAAGTATTATGCAAATCATTCCATGATGTCGTGGCACATACCCTACCATTCTGCCCTTTCATGTTCTCGAAGTTTTCCACAAGTCAGTCTCCTTGCAGAATCTGAGGATAACTTCATCATTTTTTCTCTTACCAAACCACCTAACTTTAAAAAACCTTCTGTAGTGTCTCATTGTAAACTCTTAGATTCTTTTCTTTTCCGGTTTTCACACAGTGTATTAGTCATTTCTATACAATGTTCTGCTCCAGACGTACATTCTCTGAAATTTTTTCTTCAGATTAAGGCCAATGCTCGATACTAGTACATATCTCCTACAAAGGAATACCCTTATTGCCTGACCTAGTCTGTATTTATGTCCTTCTGCTTTCGTCCAGCAACGCTATTTTGCTTCCTGGGCAGCAGAATAAATTCACTTCGTCTACATCGTGGCTCCCAGTTTTTATGTTAAATTTGTCACTATCCTCATTTCTCCAACTCGTCATTACTGTTATTCCTTCGGTTTACTCTCAGATAATATTCTGTGCCCACTATACTAATCATTTCATTTAGTATGACCAGCAGTTCTTCCTCCTTTTCACTGAGGACAGCAGTGTCATCATAGATTGCCATTGATGTTCACTCACCTTCTGTTACAATCCCACTCCTGAACAGGTAATTTACCTTCTTCGTCGCTTCTTCGACGTACAGATTGAACAGTGTAGGAGGAAGACCACATCTCTGTCCGACTGTCTTTTTAATCTGAGCGGTTTGCTCATGGTCTTTCATTCTTCTTGATTGTTGTACAGTACAATGGGTGGTCAAAACTTTGTGTTCGAAGGACTTACAGCCCAGAATCGGTATGCCAATCAGGCAAAATGGCCGTGAGCATTGAGGCAATCATGCACCAGGCTGAAGATACTTGTTCAGTAAAACAGCGTGTCCTGTTGCATGAAGAATTTCGTAACTACCTCGGGCACACCCTCGTCCGACAGGAACCATCGACTCTTCAAGGCCTTTTCAATGGACCGAAGGCGTGATAATCGCATGGGGAGAGATCCTGACTATATGGCGCGTGCTCGAGTATCTCCCACTTGAGGTGGCGTAACGTTTGTGTTTACGACACTACGGGAACGTGCGTTATCATGAACTAGCAGCACGGAACTTGGGGTACCAATGCACAACGGTGATTTTCGAAGATATTCTTCTTCTAGGTCCTATCCGTTCCGGATGTTGGCAACCATCTTGGTGGTGCTTTTCCTGGCACTTGCAGCTCTAAATAGCTCTGTAGATGTTTTAGAGGTCCACGTTCCGCTGTTCTTGAGCCAGCATATTCTGCTCCGGCCAACGCTTCTCTTCCCTGGTATTTTTCGTTGCAGGGTGGTCTGGAGGAGTTGGTATCTGTTGTTGTTGCGCTTGATGTGTCCCAGGTACTGGATCTGTTTTGCTTTCACAGAGGCCAGTACTTCTTTCTCTTTCTTCATTCTTCGCAGAACCTCGGCATTTGTGACATGTGCTGTCCACGGTATTCTTAGTATTCTCCTGTATAGCCACATTTCAAAAGCCTCCAGCCGCTTACCCAATGATTCTGTCAGAGTCCATGTTTCAACACCTTAGAAGAGGGTGGAAATACGTAGCAGCATAAAAGTCTAATCTTCGTCGTCATTGCTAAGCCATGATTCTTGAAAAGGTTATTCATCTTATTGAACACAGCCCTGGTTTTCCCAATTCGAGTTCTCATCTCATCAGGAAGATCACACTGGTCATTTATTGTAATGCCAAGGTACGCACATTGATGTCCTTACTCTATGTGATTTTGGCTTAATGTGACACGCAGGGGCTCTGTTTTTACTGATTATCGTTGTTTTCGTTTTTTGAGGGTTGACATCTAGACCATATTCAGAGTTTTTTGTGTACGTCTATCGACAAGGTACTGTAAACTATCCTATCAGAAAATATTACTGTGTCGTCAGCATATCGGATGTTGTTGATATATTTTCCGTTTAAGAGCACTCCCATCTCTACTTCATCAAGAGCTTCCTTAAAGATGTGTTCTGGCTAGATGCTGAAAATCAGTGTGGATAATCTACAACCCTGCCTTACACCTCGTAGAATGTCTATGTCTTCTGTATTTTCTCTGTCCAGCCTCACAGAAGCCGACTTGTTCCAACATAGGTTCACAATTATACGTAAGTCTTTACCGTCCAAACCAATGCTTCTTAAAATGTCAACAATGACCATCAATAAAGCAGGCATAAATGTCGCAACTAACGTCTTTGCACCTTTGTAGTAGTACCTGAGTACTACGAAATGCTTCGCGTAATCCAAATACATTTCTGAAACTAAACTGTATAGAAGAAATCTGTTCTTCACAGATCTTGTAAATTCTTTGGTGAATGACCCTCAGAAAGATCTTTAGTAGGTGACTCATTAGGCTGATGGTCCTGTAGGCACAACAAGTCTTAGCTCCGGGCTTTTTGGGCAATGTAATAAATTCGGATTTAACCCTTTCAGTCATGGCGTCCTCATATAAGGACATACTAAATAAACGTTTAGTTTATTATAATTCGTTAAATTTTACCATTAGTGATTGTTGTCCTCATATTGTAACGAGCAGCGAGTTTATGTGAGAACGGTGTAGACATCTCCTGTCTATCTGTGGTACCACAAAACAAAACTGAATGGGCACAGTCACATGGACGTTTCCCAGTAATCTTTGTACCTTCCGTCAGCCGGTTAATATCTTCTGAGTTTAGTTTAAAAAATTTATTTGTGCGTAGAAAGTGCATCCTTGAAGGTGAAAACTAAAGGTGTCTTTCAGAACTAAAGGTAAGTGACATATTTATAACTTTATATATGTCTCCGTATGAGGACACTGTGATTGAAAGGTTGTAACAGCTTAGAAATTTAGGACTTCATTTCGCTGTCTTTTTAGTCATCTTACAGTGATTCATCTGAAATTGACGATCTATCTGATGATCCTGGCGATAATTTTGAGCAAGAGCACAATGATGGAAGTAATGTTCGACGTTTTATACCATACGCTATAGTGTAAGCTGAGTAGTCTAGACGCAAAGCCCGCTAACTGCATGATAAGTGACACTGAGATAATCACGAAACACTCTTCCCATCGAAATGACAATGCATTGGCAGCGAGAATGTTATTGGTGCGTACGAATTTGTTACAGCGCAGCCAGTCTAAAGCTGAATATAGAAATATATCCATTCTAATCGTAACAGACTGAAAGGTAGCTAGGAATGTCTAGATAGGTAACTCTGATGTCTGATCACGTGCTTTGCCCCCATACATGGCAGGGCGACAGCCACGCCTATTGGGCATTTAGAGGACTGCATCCGAAGACAACATACAGTTTTGAAACTGAACACCATTTGCGACGGACATGTTTGTTCATGTAATTGATATTGCATGTGTAAATGCATGAACGGAGTACAAGAAAAACGCATCAGAATTAGATGTTCCCAAAAATAAGACACTTGATTTGCTTCACTTTAGGGCAAGTGTAGTCAAAGTACTGACAAAAATGGGTAAGTCAGCTGCCAGGTAAAGGGGGTGTCCCACTAGCGAGAGTCCGATGCCATCTCCAAGTACTTCCAAACGAGTCAATGTGGAAGTTCGTCCAAAAGCTGATGTTTGTTTGGACAACGTTGGGTATCTTCCAGTGGTCAGTGACAAAAAATCATTTGACAGGTGCAAGAAACTTGGTTGCAAAGACAAAAACAAATTTTACTGTGTAAAATGTAACATTCACTTATGTCTGGAGAGAAGAAAATTGTTTCTTTGATTATCATTCTCCACAAGGGTAAAACCGTGATTTATGTATATAATCATTAAGTAAGCTTTGTGTAATTTATGTATTTGATGAAATAAAATCAAATAAAATAGTTTGAGTTTTCGACTTATACTGCACCCACTTTAACCCAATGTCCTCATTTGGGGACGCTTTGTATCCCCCCTTGGGGGGCACCTTGGAATATTTTATTCATCTCAAAAATCATAATTTAATTCGAAGAACTGGATGGCAAAGCTATGAATTTTTTCTCAGGAAAAAAATGATTCGTGACTGAAAGGGTTAAACCTTTTCCGTGGAATGTTACCAGAGTCATAGATGTCATTTAATATTGCAATCAACCATTTCAAATTATCCTCACAGATTAGCTTGAGAATTTCGGCATTCGCATTGTCGGGACCAGGTGATTTACCATCTTTAATTGCATTTATGGAAGCTTGTATTTCTTCCAGCAGATTTCTAGGTCCTGTTTCACAATATATTTGAGGAAGTTCTGGTCGGTTGTCATAAAAGAGTTGCTCTATGTATGTTTTCCATGTTTCATTAAGCTCATCTTGTCCAACTATTATTTTTCCTTCATTATTCAGCAATTTGTTTCCTGTCCTGTTTCTGTAATTTTCTGTTACTTCCCTGACTTTTTTATGAATATTGAAACTATTATGCTTCAATTGTAATTTTTCTATTTGTTTTCACTGTTAGTGTATTTCTCTTTCCTTAGCTTCTCGTATCCGTTTCCTGATCTCCTTGCTGATGTTCTTGTATTCATCAGGATTGCTTTCCCTTTCCTCCTTCTGTCCATCATTTTAAGTATCTCTTCAGTCATTCATGACTTCTTTTTGGTGATATTGCATTTCAGATGTTTTGTTTAACTGATTCCACTATAGAGTTTATCTTTTTCATTTTCTCTTAAGTGCACAAGTTACCTGGCAGAGACTTTTGTTCAGTATTAAGATGGGCTCCTGTATTTTCTCTTATGAAAGATTCTTTGTTTGCGGATATCATACATTTTGACATTTTTCTTTTGAACTCTCTTCATTCTGATTTTGAAGACACCAACTAGGTGAACTTGGTCTGAGTTAATGTCGGCACCTGGATAGGTTTTCATTGAGAGACAGCTATTTCTGTATCTTTGATTTATCAAACCATAATCAATCTGATTCCGGGTTATATTTTCGTCCGAATCTCTTGGGGACTTCCAGGTGTAGAGACGTCTGGGTGTTAGTGTGAAGAATGTGTTAGTTATTACGAATCTCCACTGTCCTTCAAATGCACTGACCAGTTCGCCGCTCTCATTCCTTTCACCGAGTCCATAGTGACCTATAACGTCGCCTTCGGATCCCGTTCGACAGATATGCTGCCCCATAAACATTCTTCATTTTCCGATGTATATCTACCGGAGTTTGTCCTTCGGCAGCCAAGAAAAGAATAACTGGACATGGGTCCTGTGAAGACACATTTGGTAAAACGTCGCCATAGTTCACATTTTCGCATTTACCGCATGCACTTCGCAAAGACACGAATGCCAAACTGATCCCTTTCCTAGATGTCAATCCTTCTGCGGAGTGCCTCTCCTAAACGTCGTCAGGTCCTTTTTCCCTAATGTTTCACCAGATATCTACCATTTCATTTTTGGATTGTGTAGCTTGCCTGAATCCAAAGAAAATATGCTCATAATGTTTTTCGTGTGACGCCCAGTGTTGGAGATCGTCGGTTTGTTACCAGTTACAGAGAAAATTATTCTTAAAGTGGAATTTTACGTGACCAGTCCACACAGCGGTTCCAGATTAGTCTATTTCGATGTTTGTTTTATCGATGTGTGTTAACAGGGACATTAAAACACGAAGAATACACAACAAACCAACAGCGACTCAGTAGCGCTTCGTGCTTGGCGGTGGCAATCAGCGCGGGTCAGGGTAGTGCCGTTGCTGGTGAAGTGCTGGTTATCCTTCATGTTTTACTGTCCTCCTAAATATTTACTGACAAGAAAATATCGAATAGACTAATCTGGTATCGCTATATAAAGGTAAACAAACCGAAGCGTTTCGTCGCATGAAATACGTGATGAGCACTATTTCATTTTTTGTTTCAGATGACTCCAGCTATACCACACAACAACTAAATTGCAGATATCTATCGAAATGCCAGAGAAAATGCTCCGGACGACTCGTAAGAGAGACACCTTGTGTACCAGCGTCGGAAACGTGCTACCTTGCATTTATGCTGCAGCAACAGCCTCAGTGGGAAAATTTCTCATCGTCCCTTCTGCATATTGTATATTACTTCTGTTTCCCTACAGTTTAAACCTATTTTTCTACCACTGTCTTGATTTTTCTTAAGTCTAGCTTCAATTATCACGTGCACCGTCGTAAATGTCTCTCTCATGCCTTTACCTATTCTAAAACCAAACTGTTCTTCACGTAACAGTCGAATCTTCCCCTCCGGAGAACATTTGTGTTTCTGTTTCTTCATATTCATCATGCATCCATTTCCTTTTAGCATCGCTGCACTTCCTATTACACTCCTGGAAATTGAAATAAGAACACCGTGGATTCATTGTCCCAGGAAGAGGAAACTTTATTGACACATTCCTGGGGTCAGATACATCACATGATCACACTGACAGAACCACAGGCACATAGACACAGGCAACAGAGCATGCACAATGTCGGCACTAGTACAGTGTATATCCACCTTTCGCAGCAATGCAGGCTGCTATTCTCCCATGGAGACGATCGTAGAGATGCTGGATGTAGTCCTGTGGAACGGCTTGCCATGCCATTTCCACCTGGCGCCTCAGTTGGACCAGCGTTCGTGCTGGACGTGCAGACCGCGTGAGACGACGCTTCATCCAGTCCCAAACATGCTCAATGGGGGACAGATCCGGAGATCTTGCTGGCCAGGGTAGTTGACTTACACCTTCTAGAGCACGTTGGGTGGCACGGGATACATGCGGACGTGCATTGTCCTGTTGGAACAGCAAGTTCCCTAGCCGATCTAGGAATGGTAGAACGATGGGTTCGATGACGGTTTGGATGTACCGTCCACTCTTCAGTGTCCCCTCGACGATCACCAGTGGTGTACGGCCAGTGTAGGAGATCGCTCCCCACACCATGATGCCGGGTGTTGGCCCTGTGTGCCTCGGTCGTATGCAGTCCTGATTGTGGCGCTCACCTGCACGGCGCAAAACACGCATACGACCATCATTGGCACCAAGGCAGAAGCGACTCTCATCGCTGAAGACGACACGTCTCCATTCGTCCCTCCATTCACGCCTGTCGCGACACCACTGGAGGCGGGCTGCACGATGTTGGGGCGTGAGCGGAAGACGGCCTAACGGTGTGCGGGACCGTAGCCCAGCTTCATGGAGACGGTTGCGAATGGTCCTCGCCGATACCCCAGGAGCAACAGTGTCCCTAATTTGCTGGGAAGTGGCGGTGCGGTCCCCTACGGCACTGCGTAGGATCCTACGGTCTTGGCGTGCATCCGTGCGTCGCTGCGGTCCGGTCCCAGGTCGACGGGCAAGTGCACCTTCCGCCGACCACTGGCGACAACATCGATGTACTGTGGAGACCTCACGCCCCACGTGTTGAGCAATTCGGCGGTACGTCCACCCGGCCTCCCGCATGCCCACTATACGCCCTCGCTCAAAGTCCGTCAACTGCACATACGGTTCACGTCCACGCTGTCGCGGCATGCTACCAGTGTTAAAGACTGCGATGGAGCTCCGTATGCCACGGCAAACTGGCTGACACTGACGGCGGCGGTGCACAAATGCTGCGCAGCTAGCGCCATTCGACGGCCAACACCGCGGTTCCTGGTGTGTCCGCTGTGCCGTGCGTGTGATCATTGCTTGTACAGCCCTCTCGCAGTGTCCGGAGCAAGTATGGTTGGTCTGACACACCGGTGTCAATGTGTTCTTTTTTCCATTTCCAGGAGTGTATTTTCTTTCATAAATGACATTTACAGCTTTATTCTTGTCTTTTCCTGAGAATTTTTGTGTTGCCATCTTCCGTCGAACAGTTGAAGTAGTTTTTCTGACTCCAAAGTTTTTTCACAGTTGCTATCGCTGTACCTGCAATTGTATGTCGAACCTTTGAGAGTGCCCTTTTTAGAGATGTCACTCCTCTTCATCTGAACTACCTACTTTGTTACTGATTACCACGTTACCTACAGCCTCAGGGAACTTTAAATACATGACCTCATTTCTCATATGAGGTGACAGTTGAGGTGTTTAGCATAGCCCTAATATTCTACAAATGTGATCCTCAGTGACCTACAAGGAAGGGAAGTTCCCCATAGGACCATCTATATTTAAGAGAAAGAATTTCGTGCAACAGATTATGTCTTCTGAAACGAAATTTACTAGGAGCGGCCCATCTAAGTATTAAAGTACAGGTACCGCATCTCACACGGATACATTAATGAAGGGACTCATCTAACTCAAAAAGGAAACTCATAGTCACTATAACAGTTTATTACCATAAGACAACAAATAAAACGATTTAACAAAGATGTGCCATAAAATCAAAATATCCACGGGTGTACTGCCGGTCTACACTGCCCAACGGGCACAATATTTCGGCGATCATACATGTCGCCATCATCAGGTGAACTGACGGACTGAGCTCCTGTGAACGTGCCGGCATGGAGATCCGTACGCTATGGCTGCTCAGAGGAAACTGGGTTCGGTCGCGGCGGCGGCCGATTCAAATACCCTCCGCCCGCGGCGCGCTCCCTCCGCTGTCCGCGCCCCGCGCCACTGTCGCGCGGTGGAACAGATTGCGACGGCGTCTGAAATGACGTCGGAGCGATGGCTCTGTCCGCCGTGGTCGTCACAACTATACGTTTCCTCGATTTACTCTTGATTAACCCAATCGCTGGTTCCCAAGCCTTGCTAAGATTATAGCCACAGACACTGTTTATGAGGTCGTCATTGGTGCGAATTTCGATGGCCGATTCTGATACAAGATAAATGAAGTTACCCATGTAAAATTATTAAAAGAAAATATATGAAGAGTATAGGTCCGACCCTTTTTTTATGGAGAATTTACGGTCATCAATTAATATAGCGTAATACATTGCCTGTGGTAACCTACAAATTACTTATGAAAGATAAAACGTCTATATGACAGCTGAAAAAGAGACAGATCAATGAAGAGCGCCCTCTGTTGGATAGGCCTCTAGGATCTTATGTAGGTGCGCACCGATCGTAAGAACTTAACCAATTGAGGGCTTTACATACATCGAGATATGTCTCCCACATGTCTACGTCATCCTGTATCCTCTTACAGTCACTCAATAACGACAGCTTCCCGTACACCACAGGATCGGGTAACAACCGGAGACTGCTTTCCACCCTAACGCTAACGCCAAAATGCTTAAAAATGGATAATAAATGAAGGAATACTGGACCCTAATTTCTCTGCATTATAATTCCTCCATCTGCGATAAATTCAGCAAATTTCAACTATAAAAATGTAAATGATTTGCCCATTGAATGAAGCATATAAACATTTAATAATTAACGGCCAGTTACTGAGAACGTGATTCGTGGCTACAAGAAACGCCTCAGAAAAGCAAGGTTGAACGCCAAAATTTCCTCCAAACCACATAATGGGCGCAATTAAATGTGTGTGAATGGTAAACCCGCACAATTAAACCCTAAAGCAAATTAACTATCCTCATGTCTCCCTTGTCTCTGTAGTTGCATAGACAGGTTATGCTTACCTCTCTTGAACTATGCGAGTGTGGAAGACGACTGTGATAGCTCTCTCGCTCCTGCAAGCATATTCTTCAGAGTCCCTGTACCAAGCGTATTCTTCGACCTCTTTGCAGCAAGTGTGTTTTATCTTTACTCTCTGAAACTTAGCTTATTTTTCCATCATAGAAATCGCGCCGGCCGTTTGCAGGAGACCTTGTGAGATCCGACAAGTAATAATTTTTCCAGCTTTACTGTATGATTAAATAATGATGGCGTCCTCTTGGGTAAAACATTCCGGAGGTAAAATAGTCCCCCATTCGGATCTCCGGGCGGGGACTACTCAAGAGGACGTCGTTATCAGGAGAAAGAAAACTGGCGTTCTACGGATCGGAGCGTGGAATGTCAGATCCCTTAATCGGGCAGGTAGGTTAGAAAATTTAAAAAGGGAAATGGATAGGTTAAAGTTAGATATAGTGGGAATTACTGAAGTTCGGTGGCAGGAGGAACAAGACTTTTGGTCAGGTGAATACAGGGTTATAAATACAAAATCAAATAGGGGTAATGCAGGAGTAGGCTTAATAGTGAATAAAAAAATAGGAGTGCGGGTAAGCTACTACAAACAGCATAGTGAACGCATTATTGTGGCCGAGATAGACATGAAGTCCACGCCTACTACAGTAGTACAAGTTTATATGCCAACTAGCTCTGCAGATGATGAACAAATTGATGAAATGTTTGATGAGATAAAAGAAATTGTTCAGGTAGTGAAGGGAGACGAAAATTTAATAGTCATGGGTGACTGAAATTCGACAGTAGGAATAGGAAGAGAAGCAAACGTAGTAGGTGAATATGGATTGTCCTAAGAAATGAAAGAGGAAGCCACCTGGTAGAATCTTGCACAGAGCATAACTTAATCGTAGCTAACACTTGGTTCAAGAATCATGAAAGAAGATTGTGTACATGGAAGAACCCTGGAAATACTAGAAGGTTTCACATAGATTATATAATGCTAAGACAGAGATTTAGGAACCAGATTTTAAATTGTAAGACTGACCACAATCTAGTGGTTGTGAACTGCAGATTAAAACTAAAGAAACGGCAAAAAAGTGGGAATTTAAGGAGATTGGACCTGGATAAACTGACTAAACCAAAAGGTTGTACAGAGTTTCAGGGAGAGCGTAACGGAACAAATGGAAGGAATGGGGGAACGAAATACAGTAGAAGAAGAATGGGTAGCTTTGAGGGATGAAATAGTGAAGGCAGCAGAGGACCAAGTAGGTAAAAAGACGAGGGCTAGTAGAAATCCTTGGGTAACAGAAGAGATACTGAATTTAATTGATGAAAGGAGAAAATACAAAAATTCAGTAAGTCAAGCAGGGAAAAAGGAATACAAACGTCTCAAAAATGAGATCGACAGGAAGTCAAAAATGACTAAGCAGGGATGGCTAGAGGACAAATGAAAGGATGTAGAGGCTTATCTCATGAGGGGTAAGATAGATACTGCCTACAGGAAAATTAAAGAGAGCTTTGGAGAAAAGAGAACCACTTGCATGAATATCAAGAGCTCAGATGGAAACCCAGTTCTAAGCAAAGATGGGAAAGCAGGAAGGTGGAAGGAGTATATAGAGGGTCTATACAGGGGCAATGTTCTTGAGGACAATATCATGGAAATGGAAGAGGAGGTAGATTAAGATGAAATGGGAGATATGATACTGCGTGAAGAGTTTGACAGAGCACTGAACGACCTAAGTCGAAACAAGGCCCCGGGAGTAGACAACATTCCATTAGAACTACTGATAGCCTTGGGAGACAAAACACTACCATCTGGTGAGGAAGGTGTATGAGACAGGCGAAATACCCTCACACTTCGAGAAGAATATAATAATTCCAATCCCAAAGAAAGCAGGTGTTGACAGATGTGAAAATTTCCGAACTATCAGTTTAATAAGTCACAGCTGCAAAATACTAACGCGAATTCTTTGCAGACGAATGGAAAAACTGGTAGAAGCCGACCTCGGGGAAGATCAGTTTGGATTCCGTAGAAATATTGGAACATGTGAGGCAATACTGACCTTACGACTTATCTTAGAAGAAAAATTAAGGAAAGGCAAACCTACGTTTCTAGCAATTGTAGACTTAGAGAAAGCTTTTGACAATGTTGACTGGAATACTCTCTTTCAAATTCTAAAGGTGGCAGGGGTAAAATACAGGGAGAGAAAGGCTATTTACAATTTGTACAGAAACTAGATGGCAGTTATAAGAGTCGAGGGGCATGAAAGGGAAGCAGTGGTTGGGAAGGGAGTGAGACAGGGTTGTAGCCTCTCCCCGATGTTATTCAATCTGTATATTGAGCAAGCAGTAAAGGTAACGAAAGAAAAATACGGAGTAGGTATTAAAATCCATGGAGAAGAAATAAAAACTTTGAGGTACGCCGATGACATTGTAATTCTGTCAGAGACAGCAAAGGACTAGGAAGAGCAGTTGAACGGAATGGACAGTGTCTTGAAAGGAGGATATAATATGGACATAAACAAAAGCAAAACGAGGATAATTGAATGTGGTCGAATTAAGTCGGGTGATGCTGAGGCATTTAGATTAGGAAACGAGACACTTAAAGTAGTAAAGGAGTTTTGCTATTTGGGAAGCAAAATAACTGATGATGGTCGAAATAGAGAGGTGTAAGGTGTTAGGCAAATCTAACACCTTCCATGAAAACCCTGACATGATAAGCAAATCCAGTAGTATGTCACATAGCTCCGAATAAATCGTGACATTAAATTAACCAAAGTAATACGAGTAACGAGTGAGCAAATGGAATACCACACACTAACACAAGAATGCCTAAATGCATGTCATACCTTCCCACCATGAGACAGGCGCAGTTCCGAGGGGAGAAACGAGAACAGAAGCCGAGAGCAGAACCGTGTTAAGCTGGAAGGCCCTACGATAAGGGACGGACACCCACGTCGCCAGCTAACTGCTAGGACCACCCCCCAGCCCATGTTAAAAGCTAGAGCCCTCCGGAAGAACAGTATAGAGCTTACGATAACACAAAAAGGGCCACATCAGTCTCAAGTTTTAGCGTGAGACTTTTTCGCGTCTCTGTTACGTTGCAAACTTTAAAAACATTGCCCCACCACGAAAAGTATAACGTTTCTCATTCGGTAGACAGAATTTTGTAGGCGGAGGTTAACATTGAGACCCTGATTGGTCAGTTGAAAACACAGCCAGATAGCTTTTTTCAAACGAATTTCGGTAAATTGTAGTAAGGAGAAGTTAGGAGAGAGTTGCTTCTGAGACGGCGAGGTGCGTGGAGCTGCGCTGCCCGCCGCCCCCTGACGCTGTCTAACCAACGACAAGGTAATGAACACACGCGATGCCGCATAACAGCGCATAAAGCTTCACTCAGAACTGCAGAAGTCTCACCTGTTACACCCCCTTTTTGCGTAATACTAGTGTCGATCGTCAATTAAAGCTCATGGTGTTCACATTTGCCACTTGAAGTAAAAATCTGAAACGCGATGATTTTTCTGTTATATAGTTATTGAGAAGCCACATCAGGCACTGTAATTTACGACAAGTTAGATAAGTAATTAAAGATAATTGAGGGTCACTGTAGACCATTTTGATAGTTTTCTCTCTTGTGAAACTTAATTTAAACCTAGATTATAGATGTGATATGGCATAGGTCATCCTTCGATAGATTGTAGAACTTGGAAAAACATTCAGGGAATATTCGTTCACATTTTTGTTGATCGCAGTTGGTTATTACCATTCTGCATTAAAACATTTCCTTTTATCAATAGTGCAATTTATAAACAATGTTTCGTGGGTAGAATAAAATTTACAATGGTAAACTTAACTGCTTTTTCGACGTTATTTTACCAGCTAACTAAAAACAGAAAAGCCTTGAACCCCTTCCACTAAATTTAGTTAGTATTAAGATTCTTTTACAGGGAGTGCAGTGGAGCTGACGCTGAAATCATTAAGTATTTGGTTATATCATCGCTAGTCTCACTGAACTCTACATGTCATGTGTGGTCTGACGTCTCCTTACCAGCAACAGGTCCCAGGTTCAAACTAGTCAATACCCTAAAAAACACGATCAGAGCGTCGTTACGCGAAAGTGGTAGGGAGACACGACTTAGAACAAACAGACACCACCCAGAATGTTAGAGAGGATATAAAATGTAGACTGGCAATGGCAAGGAAAGCGTTTCTGAAGAAGAGAAATTTGTTAACATCGAGTATTGATTTAAGTCCGAGGAAGTCGTTTCTGATAGTATTTGTATGGAGTGTAGCCATGTATGGAAGTGAAACATGGACGATAAATAGTTTAGACAAGAAGAGAATAGAAGCTTTCGAAATGTGGTGCTACAGAAGAATGCTGAAGATTAGATGGGTAGATCACATAACTAATGAGGAGGTATTGAATAGAATTGGGGAGTAGAGGAGTTTGAGGCACAATTTGATTAGAAGAAGGGATCGGTTGGTAGGAAATGTTCTGAGGCATCAAGGGCAGCGTGGAGGGTAAAAATCGTAGAGGGAGACCAAGAGATGAATACACTAAGCAGATTAAGAAGGATGTAGGCTGCAGTAGGTACTGGGAGATGAAGATGCTTGCACGGGATAGAGTAGCATGGAGAGCTGCATCAAACCAGTCTCAGGACTGAAAACCACAACAAACAACAACAAACATACATAAGTTTAACAAATTCCCTCTCTCACTGGTTTTGTCATGGTTAACCAAAAACCACACGGTTTGGGAAGGAAGGCCGAGAATCTCTCTCACCACATGACAGATTTCCAGTCCCGGTCAACCAAAAGCCTTGCACATGGACACGCGCCTTCTACCCAAATAATTACTATGAGGTTATCACAGACCTCCTTACTTGGTGCTAAACGGACATTTCTGTGGCCGACAACCAACGGCCAGCCCCTCGTTCTCAAGCACTGGGTTTTTCACATGGCCTTCAGATCTTTATCTCATCAAAAGTATTCCTTCTACTGTCTCACACAATGCACACATTAGCCATTCTCCAACACAGCTGCTCTGATTACACCTGCTCAGAGTGGGCTTTCAATGACAGAAAGTTTATGACACTGTCGACCTAAGTAAATTTCTCTGTCATGAGCCAGCTAAAGAAGGCCTCTAAGGCTGCAGAAAATAACAGGTCTGTCTCACTGTAATAAAACGAATGCAGAAGAAGAAATTAGCAGAGTAATAATTGGCGTTAGGGAATATTGTCTGCAGTTTTCGTGCATCGTTAAAGAATTGACTATACTGATTATTGGAATTTGCAGATTACATTATATAATTTTGGTATAAATTGCGATGAAACTCTTAGTACCTGTGTTGATTCATTCTGATGAAAGGCAAACTTCAACCTCCCCTTCACCGTTTCTAGATTGTGGTCTCAGTCTATGTCTGCTGGGTATGCCTTAAATCCAGTATATTATTCTAGCATGTTTGACTGACCAAGATTAAATCCAGCTGGTGTCTTCGTTAAATCTCAAGACTTTTTGGAAGTATACCTTTCTTTCCAGTGATTTTTGAACAGTTTATTCGCAGTTTCCAACTGAATTTCACTGCATAACTCAATTAATTTTTCTACTCTTCCATTCTTATCCATAACTCCTTCCTCTATCACAACATTTCAGTCATCCAAGATTATTAACAGTCATGCCTAAACACTGACTTCAACTACCTAATATACGAGCGTGATTTGAAAAGTTCTCGGAACGGAATAGAGAAAAACGTACTTACATCACTGATTTGTTCTTAATTTTCAATGTAGTCTCCTTGTAGATTAATGCACTTGGTCCAATGGTGTTCCAGTGCCTTGATCCCATCTCGAAAATGAGTTTACTCCAGGCCTGCAAAATAGTTGTCAACTCTGGCTATCAATTTTTCGTTTGAAGTGAATCTTGGTCCAGCGAGAAAAATGTTCAGTTTAGGGAAGAGAGACAAGTCTGACAGAGCCATATCATGTGAATAACGTGCGAGTGGAAACAATTCATACCTTAGTTCATGTAATTTTGCCATGGCGACGGCACATGTTTTTCATCCAGCGTCGAGAGTCGCGGCACCCATCTTGCAGATAATTTCTAATTCTTCAGTTAAAATTTGATATACCCTTTCAGATGACATCTGGAAAGGGTGAGCAATGTCTTTCACTTTCAATCGGCGATCGTCCATGACTATTTTGTACACTTTTGCAATGATTTCACGAGTAGTGACACATCTTGGCCCACCACTGCGTGGATCATAATCTAAGCTCTCCCGACCAAATTTAAATTGATGTGTCCACTTGGCAACAGTTGAATATGAAGTAGCAAAGTCCCCCAGTGTATTCTGGATATCGGTATGAATTTCCTTTGCTTTCAGAACTTTATTAACGAAGTAGAGAAGACATAAAATGTAGACTGGCAGTGGCAAGGAAAGCATTTCTGAAGAAGAGAAATTTGTTAACATCGAGTACAGATATAAGTGTCAGGAATTCGTTTCTGAAAGTATTTGTGTGGAGTGTAGCCATGTATGGAAGTGAAACATGGACGATAAATAGTTTGGACAAGAAGAGAATAGAAGCTTTCGAAATGTGGTGCTACAGAAGAATGCTGAAGATTAGATGGGTAGATCACATAACTAATGATGAAGTATTGAATAGAATTGGGGAGAAGAGTATTATGTGGCACAACTTGACAAAAAGAAGGGACCGGTTAGTAGGACATGTTTTGAGGCATCAAGGGATCACAAATTTAGCATTGGAGGGCAGCGTGGAGGGTAAAAATCGTACAGGGAGACCAAGAGATGAATACACTAAGCAGATTCAGAAGGATGTGGGTTGCAGTAAGTACTGGGAGATGAAGAAGCTTGCGCAGGAGAGGGTAGCACGGAGAGCTGCATCAAACTAGTCTCAGGACTGAAGACCACAACAACAACATAAAATTATAAATTGGACATTGATTTAGTATCACTTTTCAAACACTTCTCTATCTGACATGAAATGTGAACAAAGTTCACAGCAAAATTATAAATTGGGCATATGTTTAATCTCTCTTTTACCAAATACTTTTCAATCTGACATGGTAATAAATAAAAGAAGTTACTATTTTCACAGATAGTGGTTTTTCTGTTAATTGTTATCTATAATGATCACAAAGGGCAAACAGTGGATCCTGTTACACTATTCGTATGCACTTTCAATACACAAGAGGAACAAGCACTTAGCGTGCATGAGCATATAACATTCCACAATTGCAGTTCTCAACTTTACTGCAGGGAGACAAAAAAATTAACCTATTTGTAAGATACTGACTCACCTTTTGCAATTTACAACAGGCAGCACTATGATTATTAAATTATCAAAACTTTATAAACCTAAGTTCTAATTTTTAAAAGTAACAGCAAATTGTTCACTAAGAAGAACATTTCAAGCCAAACTTTAGTAATATTTACTTTTGGAACTAACCTCAAGATGGTTTGTTGCCTGTCTTTATTACCACAGTCTTCTACTTTCAAGTCAAAGATTAAATAGGTAACTTTGAAAGTCCACAAAACTTTAAATTGGACTGTTTCAATCACTGGGAGGCTTTCACTAAGCTACATTTACTACCTCCCACAATACCACCAAATAGACAGTAAATCTGAATACTCCCTTATTGCCAACATCAAACAACATCACTTAATTAAATGTTTGACTTTGAGGCTTTCATTTTTCCACAACAATGACACTTGGTAATCAGAGTTCAAACGGAGAGGAACCTGAGATATGTGGTGATAAGGACAAAATCAAGGTAGGTACTTAAATTCAGTTATAAATTCCCTTATATTTGAGCACACAAAAACATCCAAGGAGCTGATCCTTTACTTTACATTTATACCATTCTTCTAGTTAGTTATAGTGATTGCGCAGTGTGGTGGCGAGTACGTCCTGGCAGATGGACCAGCAGTTGATAATGACAAAGCTCTGTCATTTCTTGGTGGCGATGATAGATACCATTTTCAAAACAGAGATAGCTTACAAATACATCTATCCAAGGCTTTGGCACATTGGGATACGGCACAAAAACCCTCTCACGGCACCAGCACAGTCCACTGTTGTTATATGAGCTGTTGGCGGCTCAGTAGCTCATCCCCGACTGACTCTTTGTTCCACCTTTCTATCCATGCCAACCACATTTTGCGGGCGCTGCAAGCTTCCTTTCACGAAGGGAACCACAACACCTTTTACATACAAATTAACTAAAACCCTAAGTGAAGGTCAGCAGTTTACATAACAGCAACCAAACATATTAAATAAAACAGAACTTTAGCACATATTGACATTTCTACAAAAAATTATTCACACAGAAATTACAATTATATACAGTAAGTTTTGTTCCCTCCAAATGAGACAAAGAATTTAAATGATAGTTACACTACATTGCATAGAATCAAACAATGACATCAAAGTTTTTACAAAGAAAAGAATATACAATTTTGTGTTATCGAGTCAACCAAACAACATTTACAGAAGCTCAACAATGGAATGTTGAACAAAACTGAAAACAAAACGAATCAACAAAACGTATGTAATGTCTAAGCTATGATGTTACAAGATGATACAATTGCTGAAAGGTTCAAAGAAAACTAGAGTTTGATTTCAAACACATACCCGACTCGTACCATTTTAGATGGTGGTGACTTTAATTTACCCTCGATATGTTGGCGAAAATACATGTTTCATTCCGTAGGTACGCATAAAACATCATTCGAAACTATGTTAAACGTGTTCTCTGAAAATTATTTCGAACAATTAGTTCGCGAGCCTACGCGACGAGTAAACGGTTGTGAAAACACACTTGACCTCTTAGCAACAAATAATCCTGAGTTAATAACGAGCATCAAAACGGATACAAGGATTAGTGAACACAGGGTTGTCGTAGCGATATTGAATATTGTAACCCCCAAATCCTCCAAAAATAAACAAGAAAGGTACCTAGTCAAAAAAGCAGATAAAAATTAACTTGACGCCTTCCTGAGAGACAATCTCCATTCCTTCCAAATTAACAACATACAGTAAGTGTAGACCAGATGAGGCTTGAATTCAGAGACATAGTATCGCAGCAATTCAGAGATTATTGCCAAATAAATAAACAAACGACGGATCTGATCCTCCTTGGTACACAAAACGTGTTAGAACATTGTTGCAGAAACAACGAAACAACCATGCCAAATTTAAACAGACACAAGATCCCCAAGATTGGTGATCTTTTACGGAAGCTCGAAATTTAGCGCGGACTTCAATTCGAGATGCTTATAACAGTTCTTGTGAAACAACTAGCTCTTTACTCGCATGAAGTGTTGAGTGCTATTGACAAGGGATTTCGAATTGATTTAGTATTTCTAGATTTCCTGGAAGGCTTTTGACATTGTACCACACAAGCGGCTTGTAGTGAAATTTCATGCTTATGGGATGTCTCATTTATGTGAACGGATTCGTGATTTCCTGCCAGAGAGGTCAAAGTACGTAATACTTGACGGAAAGTCATCGAGTAAAACAGAGCTGATTTCTGGCGTTCCTCAAGGTAGTGTTATAAGTCCTTTGCGGTTCCTTATCTATACAAACGATTTGGGAGACAATCTGAAGAGCCGTCTTAGGTCGTTTTGCAGGTTACGCTGTAGTTTATCGGCTAGTGAAGTCATCAGAAGATCAAAACAAATTGCAAGACGATTTAGAAAAGTTATCTGTATGGTGCGAAAACTGTTAATTGACCCTAAATAACGAAAAGTGTGAGGTCATCTATGATCAGCGTGTTCGGTCAGATGGTTTAGGTACTCCCCGTAAAAAAAAAAAAAAGGAAGAAGAAGAAGAGTGAGTGAACGGATCAACGAACAACCTGAACGGGTGTCATCGGACGTCCGCCACGAACAAATTGAACGAAAAATATAGAACAAACTGAGATCTACGAAAAAAAAGAACAGCAATCACTTTGGCATGCCACGCACGGGGGCCCGGGATCGATTCCGGGCTGGGGTGGGAGATTCTTTCTCCCCTAAGGGACTGGGTGTTGTGCTGTTTTCATCATCATTTCATCCCCATTGTCGACGCGCAAGTCGCCCAATGTGGCGTCGTACTCGGTAAGACTGGCACTTGGATGCCGAAATGCGCGCCTGGGAACTCCCGGCCACTGCCGCCATACGATCATTTCCATTTATCCATACGAGTGCCAAAAGGAATCTTTAAACTTCGGTTACACGATAAATCATTCAAATATAAAGGCCGTAAATTCAACTAAATACCAGGAATTACCATTACGAACAACTTCAATTCGAACACACAGAAAATGTCGTGGGGAAGACTAACCAAAGAGTGCGTTTTATTGGCAGGACACTTAGAAAATGTAAGAGATCTACTGAAGAGACTGCCTGCACTACGCTTGATCATCCTCTTTTAGAATACTGCTGCGCGGTGTGGGATCCTTACCAGATAAGATTGACGAAGTGCATCGAAAAAGTTCCAAGAAGGGCAGCACGTTTTGTATTATCGCGAAAAAGGGGAGAGAGTGTCACTGAAATTATACAGGATTTGGGATGGACGTAATTAAAGCAAAGGCGTTTTTCGTGGCGGAGAAATTTTCTTACGAAATTCCAATCACCAACTATCTCCTCTGAATGCGAAAATATTTTGTTGACGCCGACTTGCAAATGGAAAAACGATCACCATGATAAAATAAGGGAAATCAGAGCTCATACGGAAAGATATAGGTATTCGTTCTTTCCGCGCGCCATAGAAGATTGGAATAATAGCAAATTGTGAAGGTGGTTCGATGAACCTCTGCCAGACAATTAAATGTGATACGCAGAGTATCCATGTAGAAGCAGATGTAGAAGAAGCTAGTAGATGCGTGGCTAAGTCACTCAGTAGTGTCTGCTGTTGCTAAATAGTAAATCTTCATATGCCCTGCGCTGAAATGTTGAGTACACGAAAACGTAGTGTTCTGTGACTAGTCTCTACTTCGTTTATGGTGATTTACACTCTTTGATAGGTGTTAAACAGCGAGTTTTAAATATAAAGTTACAAGTATAACCATCACAGTTATAAGCTGTGATGTCCTGGAGAGCATACTTTCATTAAATACATATTCTGTAGACTTAACAAAAACTCGAAAGACTTGAACGACGATAGGAATAGTAATAAGTGAGAGCCACTTTTGTAAAGAGACAGAATGACGATAGTGTTGTATGCAGAAGTACACAGTAATCCGTGTCAAGAAGAACTATAAGTACAATACAGAGTTTTATTTCAGTTGACAATAGAGTTTATCACTCATAAAAATGTAAAAGAGGAGACTAAAGATTTTCTTGTTATCATTGACGTGAAAATGCTCTCAGTGTATCTCAGTCGTTTTCTTATTCTACTGCCCTTTGTCAAAATTCTCTCAGCTTTTTGTTTTCTACAGCTAGCTCTTTATTAAGCTCTATTGTGTCAGTTCATCTCCTGCTTTAACCTTCTGCTTCTTTTTTTCCACCTTGCCCTCGCCGACTAAAGCCTGTAGTGCTATCTGTTAATCATCTTAGGCATCGACTGAGGGCGTGTATTGCATCAGCGAGACCTCGGCTGCAAGTGAATGCACGATGATTACAGAAGTCAACCTGATTGCCCCTTCAGTACCACATGCACAAGTGCCTCATTATGCGAGTCGTGGTACACGATGCATTGCCGAACGTCAGTTCATACGACAGCGAAATATATTATACCTTCTACGAGAAAAAGTAATACCTATTGTACAGTTTTTATTAGTATCAAAGCAATTAATCACTGAAGTTTTCTTTGGTAATAGAAGCTGTGCAACACAGTGCTGCTGACTACATTCCAAACTACTACTTTCAGTCTTCTTACTGCAACATATAAACAGCTACATCGTTACAAACTGCGCAGTCTTCTTATTGCAACATATAGGACTTACGTTACTTATTAAGGCACGCTGTGCCTAGCCTCATCATAAATACGAATATTTTACTCGCTGTGGATGTAGGTCACCGTTTCAAACAAAACCGAGGCCCTTCAAGTCTCTGTTGAGCTGTATTGACAAAAAGGTCCGAGATTCTTTGAAGTATTTCCTTAATAACTGTAATAGTTTTCAGTTCCTGATTAAGTTAGACGTTTCTGAGATGAAGTACACATGAGAAAGGGAATTATAGGATTCTTCCATCCCTTACCGCGATCGCTGACGAATTAGAGGCGATCATCTTGATGATGGAATAATTTATATTTCCTGTGCCAACCTAGTCATTTGAGAGTAGCACTTGCAACTTACGCCAATTATTTGCTGAATGTGTTCCAAACTCCCCCTAGTACCTTGGAAGTTATTCCGTGTTATCTCAACAGATGTCCTACCATACTGTCCCTTCTTTTTGTCAGTGTTTTCCATACATTCCTCTCCTCATCGATTCTTCGAAGGACCTCCTCATTCCTTACCTCATCAGTTCACCTAATTTTCAACATTCTTCTGTAACACCACATCTCAAATTAGATTCTCCTCTTTTCTGGTTTTTCCACAGTCCTTGTTTCAATATCCCACAATGCTGTGCTCCAAACATAGCTTCTTAGAAGTTTCTTCCTTAAATTAAGGTCTGTGTTTGATACTAGTCGACTTCTCTTGACCAGGAATGCCCTTTTTTGCCAGTTCTAGTCTGCTTCGTATGTCCTTGTTCTGACGGTCATGGGTTATTTTGCTATCTAGGTAGCAGAATTTCGCATCTTCATATACTTCGTGATAACCAACCCTGATAAGTTTCTCGAAGTTCTCATTTCTGCTACTTCTCGTTACTTAGTAATGTCATCAGCGAAACTTACCAATAATATCCTTTCAGGTTCAGCTTTTATTCCTTCTTGAACCTTCTTTTATTACCGTTATTGCTTCTACGATGTACAAATTGTAGGGGTGAAAGACTACATCCCTGTCTTATACTTTATTTAATCCGAGCACTTCGTTCTTCGTCTCCCACTCTTATTCTTCTCTCTTCGTTGTTGTACATATTCTACATTACCCGTCTTTCCCTACTGCTTACCCCTAGATGGAAACATATATGTCATAAACAATTATTAGAATTACATATTTTCTTTCGTAACACGAGTAACAAAGTAAGGTGTTTATGTTTCCTGGGTGAATATTTGTATAAGGGCATGCACTGTCCTGTTATGTTAATACATTGTTAGTACTTTGTCCAGCCTCCATTCTTCCTGATTACCTCAATATTTCTCTTCGGCATTGATTTTGTTTGTGTTTGTAATTCATGCACTGTAATTGTCTCCCACTCTCCTCGTATCGCTCTTTTCAGTTCACATACGGTCTCAGATTGCCTTCCATTGCAATAAACACTCCTTGCAAGTATTCCCCAAAGGTTTTCCACGGGGTTCAAATCCTGGCTATGTGCAGGCCAGGGCAACACTTCGATATTTTTATTCTCAAACCACTTTTTTGCTGTATTAGAAACATACCCATATGCATTATCTTGTGGAAACATTGGACTTTCGTGCCCTAGGTCCTCATACATACTAATCCATTCTGTTCAAAAATGGTTCAAATGGTTCTGAGCACTATGGGACTTAACATCTGTGGTCATCAGTCCCCTAGAACTTAGAGCTACTTAAACCTAACTAACCTAAGGACATCACACACATCCATGCCCGAGGCAGGATTCGAACCTGCGACCGTAGCAGTCCCGCGGTTCCGGACTGCGCGCCTAGAACCGCTAGACCACCGCGGCCAGCAATCCATTCTGTCTCTAGCATCTCAGTGTCATAATAGACTTCATTCTAGCACCCAAGCAATGCGTGGTTTACCATGTGTGGAAGACTACCCAAATCGTTACACTTCCACCGCAAAAAAATTCAGCCAATTCTTACTTGCTTCCCTGTTCTCGGTCATGCGGACCGTCCTAAATTAAGCTTTTTCTCATCACTGAAGATCACTTTATCCCATTCTCAAGTCAATGACATATGTTTTTTAGCGAACTCCAGTCTAGTCTGTTTATGTTTGAGTGTTACAGCAGGTTTCTGCAGTCGTTTCTTGAATGTAAGGTGTTTTCATTTAGTAAAATTTGTCGTACACGCGTGACAGTTACTGGAAACTGTACATCAGCACAAGTTGAGAAGAATAACGGTTGATGGACCTTGCTTTATGCAGAACTAACCGTTTCTGTGCCTCAGATAATTTTCTACTTTTCCCATATTTTCTTTTCTGTCCATATCGTGCTAGCATTCTAACCAATTTATAAATCACTGTAATTGAACGGTTCAATTTCTTGACGATTTGACGATTAGGCAGTCCCATTTCCTTCTACGCACTGATTTTTGCTTTGTCATCGTATGATATCACTAATGGTTGTTTCCTATCTACAACAAATGGGCATACGCACACCGTAACACCACACAGAGTCTTTATACCGAGTTCGACTCTTTACCACCTGAATCGTTGATGTCTTGTTATATACTGTACTTGTGGCATCAAATGCGATACTTCACTTCGTTTGTCACTATACTGGATCTCACACTATTGCATATACACTGTACTCAACTATACTTTACTATACATGTGGCAAGGGCCTTATCGACCATACGCCTGCTCTATGAGCCTCTTCCACTTCTGCCTGTCTAGTGCGCTGTTTGTCCAGTTGCTATTGCTGTTCATCCTAGCTGTGTCCTCCCGAATGTTATCCCGCCATTTGATTCTGAGTCTCCCTCTTCCTCTCGTTCCATCTATTGTTCTGCTGAATGCCATTCTAGGTAGTCTATTCTCTGTCATTCTTCCTATATGGCCTGCCCAATGCAACCTTCTCCTCTTTAACACTTCGACGATGTTACGGTGTTTGTGCAGCGCTCTTAATTCTTCATTTCTTCTTCTTCTCCATTCCATATTATTTTCGTCGTATACAGGTCCAAAAACTTTCCTTAGTACTTTTCCTTCGAATATTAACAGATTTTCTTCATCTTTCTTTCTAAATATTAACGTTTCACATCCATATAACATCACAGGTATAATGGTCGATTGATATAAGCGGACTTTGTAGTTACTGCTAAGTGATCTTTTTCTTAGAATTTTGATGGAACTAAATAGTTTCTTGTTTGCTGTTGATAAACGGACATTTATTTCTATATCTGTTCTGTTATTACTAGAAAGACTTCCTAGGTACTTGAAGTGGTCAACAGTCTTGAAATTGAATCCATCTCCAGTCAGAGGTGCATCTTTCCTGGTTTTCTTACTTATGGGCAGGTATTCTGTCTTTTCTTCATTAACATGTAATCCTGTTTTCTCAGCAATTTTGTAGTAATTTTGCATCCATTCCAACCAAAAATGCTAATTTTCCTAGACGTGTCCATACCTTTATACTGTTTTCCCACCGAGCGAGGTGGCGCAGTGGTTAGCACACTGGTCTCGCATTCGGAAGGACGACGGTTCAATCCCGCGTCCGGCCATCCTGATTTAGGTTTTCCGTGATTTCCCTAAACCGCTCCAGGCAAATGCCGGGATGGTTCCTTTGAAAGGGCACGGCCGACTTCCTTCCCCATCCTTCCCTAATCCTATGAGACCGATGACCTCGCTGTTTGGTCTCTTTCCCCCAAACAACCAACCAACCAACTGATTGCCGCTACTGTATATATAAGGGTCAGCAAACGATCGTTATGAGATAACTGCGAATGTGGCGCTACGAACCACCACACGCTTTATTATGGACTGTTGTACTCCGCTGTACATTAAAAGTGCAGAACCAGGAAGGATAACAAATAACGAAATTTTATTTGTTGTACGTACAAACACGTATCAACAAAAGTTTTGCATCGACCCTTTACTTCAAAGTCCATATCACAGATAACAAAACTGGCTTTAGGAGTGTGTATATATGCATTTGAAACGTTCCAGATCAGGAAAACTAATCGTCCGCTTCCGACAAGAGTTTTTCACAGACATCCTGTGCAACATCAGTACTTGGTGGAACGTCCCATTGCTCGAATGGAGGTTTCAGTGCGTCGTGACACACAGTCGATGAGATCACGGAGCCAGCCTGGTGCAAACTACTCCACTCTTCAATGGCGTATCCGCGAAATTCGCACAACAGAGCGTGATCGTTGTCAACGTCCAAAAACATCTAGTTTCAATCGATCCCACACATTTTCAGTTGGCTTCATGTCCCGGAAACACGCAGGTCACTCGATTTTGATTAGTCTAGAACGCTGAAGGAACGTGTTCACGCGAACAGCATGATGATCAAGCTAGATATCTTCCATCAAGCTGAAATTATCATATGTTGAGTGGTACTTAAGTAAATAAATTAGTGAAATCAAAGTGAACTAGAAATTAGGATATAAATGAAAAACTTGGTTTAGTTTAGAGAGTTACATACTCGCAAACAGCGGGCCGAACAGCAGAACAGAAGAAACAATGACCATGAAGTCAGCAACTTCCACATAAGCGGGCGCTGTCGATTCAGCCGTCAGGGCATCGCCCGACCGGCTCACGTGTTTCTCAGTTGTCGTATGTGAGCAAAGGCCCTCGCCTACATCCCAAGAGCCAATGACCGACGTTAAGAAGATTCTTCG
This sequence comes from Schistocerca nitens, assembly GCF_023898315.1. Classification (NCBI taxonomy): domain Eukaryota; kingdom Metazoa; phylum Arthropoda; class Insecta; order Orthoptera; family Acrididae; genus Schistocerca; species Schistocerca nitens. The sequence goes on along the minus strand of NC_064614.1, from coordinate 237,906,663 downwards.
AGAAGCTTTTCAACGTGACAGAAGAGGCAATGACCGGCTCACGTGTTTCTCAGCCGTCACGTGTGATCAAAGGCCCTCGCCTACATTCCAAGAGCCAATAACCGACGTTAAGAAGATTCTTCGAGAAGCTTTTCAACGTGACAGACGAGGCAATGACCGTGAAGTCGTTCACCTCCAGTAAACTGAAGTGAATAAATACGCAAGACGCAGTGGGCCAGACAGATGAAGACAGACGGGGACGGAGTCGAAGACGGAGACGGAGACGGAGAGGAGAGACGAAGAAGACGAAGAAGTTTTCAGTCAGTTTCGGTGCTGAAGACCGTCATGCAAGAAGAGTCTGCATCATGCACAGATGAACCAAGTCCGCCGCTGTAATGGAATAGCAAGTAGCAGCCGCAGCGCCAGAAGACAGAAGTTAAAAGGTATTTGAAGTCTGATTTTTACGTACCCGGGTGACTCGTGAGGACGGGAAGGAGACGGCCTCACCTCAGCAGTCACCTGTGAGCTGGGATGAAGACCTGACAGCCGAAGACTGGCAAGCGGGAGTCCGTGGTTCGAGTCCGGGACACTGGCCTTCCCCCGCCGCGCCGCTCCGCTGGCCGACGCAGAACACACGCGGCCGCTTAGAGAAGAGAAACACTGGGACGCGACACCCAAGGTATCATCCGATGCACGATTTCGCTCGCAATAATTAAACGGGCCACCTCGCGCTGCGCTTCGCCAGTCAGCTGGGCGAGACAGCGACACGAGATACACACCGCTACGCGTAATCAGACGCCGCCACCGCCGCCGCCGCCGCCGCTGCCGCAGCAGAAGACTTCACAAACGACACAGCTGCCGCTCTCCGAACCAGAACATCCCGTAAGATAAAGTTGTAAAAATCTTCAATAAAAGTTATCTTATGTAAAAATGATGTTTCATTCGACCTCATACCCGAGCCAAGGAAGAACCCACCCTGCCCACATGTTGTTAAGAGAGAAAAGTTAATTTATTTAATATTTTCACCCTGACAGAATGCTTTAGAATGCTCATCCTGACAATTGACAGCATCCAAAGAGAAAACCCAGTTACATTTAGTAGCAGAAGTGTCACATTTAGTAACACAATTGTTACATTTGGTATCAGAAGCCGTTATAGTTGTTACATTTGGTGTCAGAGAAAAAACCCTTGGCTCAATATGAGGTGTGAATGACAGTCACTAAAGGTCCACAGTTAGTATTGTTTAATGTGTGAAAGGATAGAGGTTTGCATAGCAGTCGTAATATTTTCTTTATTTAGAAGTGTATTTTCTCTCGTGATTTTAAGAGTTTTGTCGAAAATATTTAAACATCTTTTGAATTCAGTGTGGTAATATTGTGTAACTAATAGTTTGTAAAATGATGACACGAAATCGTACAAAGTCAGAGTCAGCACCACAAGCGGTTTCTACTGAGGAAGCTATTCAGAGCTTAGTTAAGCAGATAGCACAGCTTAAAAATGATAATAATGCATTATTTAAACAGTTGAGTGAGGTTAGGCAAACCAGTTCAATCCCTCCCACCCTAGATTCCTCAGCAGCAGCCTTAGTAACTCCTTTTTCAGGTAAACCTGGCGAGGACATAACAGCCTTTTTTGATGATTTAGTAGCAGCTGCAAAGTTAGGATCATGGTCAGATGAACAGCTCTTACAAATGACAAAGTTAAGATTGCTAGGAGAGGCTAAAGCACACGTCTTATACCATGAAGAATTACGGAATGCTCCAACATTTGAGGAATTGAAGAAAGGATTGCTTAAACGTTTTCAAAAACAGAACAGCTGTAGATTTTATAGGGAACAGTTAAACACTATCACTCAGAGGCAAAACGAGTCGTTAGAAAGCTTTGTAGATAGGATTAGAAAAGTTAATATTAACACCTATCAGTTGACAACTAGTGATGAAGCAAATAAAGTTATTTTACAAGAGGCAGAAAATAGAGCTTTGGATACATTTTTACGTGGGTTACCTCCTGAAACGTCCCGTCGTGTCAGGGCAGAGTTTCCTAAAAATTTAGCAGAAGCTGTATCTGTGGCGACGGCTTTCGAAGAAATAGACATTGCCACCAGATACAAGGAGAAGCGAAATGTATTTTCAGCAGGAGTACGATGTTTTAGGTGCGATCGACAGGGACATATAGCAAAAAACTGCAGACAACCTCAATGCACTAATTGTCAAAGAATAGGTCACACATTCAAGGAATGCAGGTCTAAGAAAGTTTTTGGAAATGGAAATCAGTTAAACTCAAACGGGAATGTCGGAACCGCCGCCAGGCGTTCCCAATAAAATTTCATGCCATTAAGGCTAATGTGAAGGCGGAATGCTGGTTATCTGCTACCATACAGGATAAAGAGGCAAGGATACTAGTGGATACAGGTGCAAACGTATCAATAGTAAGTAATGAATGTATTGGAGAAAAGAAATATGACCCTCCAAGGTATAGATTGAGTGGAGTAGGAGGAGGTACAGTGAAGTCATTAGGATGTACATCACTGATTTTCTATATTCACGGTGTACAATTTCAGGAAGATGTAGAAGTGGTAACAAAAGTAACTGACGGGTACGACGCGATCCTAGGACTGGATTTCCTGAATAAACATCACGCTAAAATCGACCTCAGACAGCAAACTGTAGAACTTAGCGGAATAGTGTTTCAGCTAGGTGACACCGCTGCAAAGGGCCCTCTGCCGCAAGATTTCCCTAACCGGAAGGCGAAATCAACTATACTGCGTGCAACGTCCTTGAAGGTTGATTCGCGGGATCAGATACCATCTGGCTCAGGAAAACTTTTCTGGATGACCGTTGACCCCGAAGTACCTACAGATACAGTGTGTCTAATAGAGCCTTTAGAGGAAAATGAGGAATTAGATGTATCACATTGTTTTGTACGTAGAAGTGTTGTACGGGTTCAAGACGTTGAGGGCGAAAGAAAAGTACCGGTACATATTGACAATTTCGGAGTGGAGGACAAAGAGTTACATAAGGGAATATTAGTAGCTACAGTCAGTACTTTTGAAGAAGAAGATTTCATTTGGTCAGATATTAACGATGGTCAGAAACAAGACGCCTATAAAACCGCATTACGCCAGAAGATTGAGCATTTGAAAGGAAATGATAGAGACACGATAGAAGCAGTTTTAGTTGAGTTTCAATATTTATTTAATGCAGAAGGTCCACTGCCAGCAACAAATATCACACAGCATAGGATCCCAACAGGAAATAGCCCCCCAGTTTATAGGAAGCCTTATAGAGTTGCGCATCACCTACAGCCAGTACTGGATGAATTTATAGAACAGCATCTAAAAGATGGAATTATAGAATATTCTGATTCGCCTTATAATTCAAATATCGTAATTATTCCAAAGAAGTCTCCCGACGGTACGAAACGATATAGGTTTTGTTGTGACTACAGACACCTTAACAAACAAACTATCTCAGATGTTTATCCTCTTCCAAACATTACAGACATCATTGACAGTTTGGGTATCAGTAAATACTTTTCAACAATCGATCTACGTAGCGGATATCATCAATTGGAAGTTGCACCTGAAGATAGGCATAAAACAGCATTTTCTACCCCTGGAGGCCACTGGCAATTTAAAAGAATGCCTTTCGGTTTGAAAAATGCACCAGCAACTTTTCAAAGACTACTCGATGGAGTATTGCGAGGACTCAAAACTCAGCAATGTTGTGTATATCTAGACGATATTATTGTATTCTCCAAAGACATTAATGAACATGCTGTGCGTCTGCGTAATGTTTTTCAGAGACTTAGAAAAGCTAAATTAACATTAAATATGGAAAAATGTACTTTTGCATTGACAGAGGTTACATACCTAGGGCATGTCATTAGTGAAAAAGGAATTAAAACAGATCCTCGATTAATTTCGGCAGTTAAGGACTTCCCAACACCACAACGCGTTAAGGAAGTACAAAGTTTCATTGGTCTCGCATCGTACTACCGGAAATATGTTCAAAATTTTGCTGAAATTGCCCGACCCTTAACCCAATTATTGAAAAAGGGTGCAAAATTTCATTGGTCTGAAGATTGTGAATTAGCATTTCAAACCCTTAAAGATAAGTTAACACACAGTCCAGTATTAGCCTACCCGGATTATAATAAAGAATTTATTTTATCCTGTGACGCAAGTGGTCATTCAGTAGGAGTTGTTTTGAGTCAGAATATTAACGGCGCGGAACACCCCATAGCCTACGCTTCGAGACAACTAACAACAGCAGAAAGAAATTATTCCACAACGGAGAAAGAATTGTTAAGTGTTATTTATGGTATCAAATACTTTAAATGCTACTTGTATGGTAGGAAATTCAAGGTCATTACAGACCACGCAGCTTTAAAATGGTTGCTTGGATTAAAGGATCCATCTAGTCGTCTCACGCGTTGGGCCCTATGTCTTTCCGAAATGGATTTCGAAGTTATCCATAAACCAGGCAAAAAACACACAAATGCAGATTGTCTAAGTCGGAAAATAGCACTTTTGGAAGCAACAGGCCAAGATACTGAGGACTGGAGAAAGGCACAAGATGAGGATACAGAATGCAAAAAATACGCAACTCAAAAACAATTTTGCTTTGAAGATGGTGTATTATGCCGTAAAACAAAACTTGGACCGCGAATTGTTGTTCCCCAACACCTTAGACAAGAAATAATGGCAGAGGCCCACGATCATATCCTTGCAGGACACGGTGGACAGCGGACAACCGAAAGACGTGTAGCAGAGCGATTTTGGTGGCAAACCAGAAAGCAGGATGTTGCGCAGTACGTTCGTAATTGCATTGCGTGCGCACAACGAGCTGAACTTTCTCGTTCAAAAATACCCTTACAGAGGCTCCCCGAGGCTTCATGTCCGTTTCAAATCTGTGGATTGGATCTCTACGGGCCATATCATAAAACACCTGCTGGTAATAAGTATGTTCTTACAATTATAGATCACTTTTCACGCTATCTAGCTATGGTGAGTCTCCCAGATCAGCAAGCAAATACAGTTGCCCAAGCTTTAGTTAACAACTGGATACTTAAATTTGGCGTACCTGAAGCTATTATCACAGATCAGGGATCTAATTTTATGTCTGAACTAATGAAACAGCTATGCCACTTACTAAAAATACGTAAATTACGCACAACTCCGTTACACCCTCAGTGCAACGGGCGCACAGAAAGAGTTCATCGGACAATTGGCAAGATGCTTAGTTATTATATTAACGAACAACATTCTAATTGGGATACGTATTTACCAATAATCGTGTCGGTATACAACGCCAAAACGCATGAAGCAACTGGCATGTCACCTTATGAAGTGGTCTATGGCAGAAAAATGCCGTCCCCTTTTGATGTAATCAGGCAGAAAAACAGAAAAGTCGGAGAAACAGTAAGAGATTTCAGTCGAATGATGAGGGATGTATGGAAAAAGGTTCAAAAATCTAATACAAAGGCTTTGGAACGACAGGAAAGATTAGGTAATACCCAAGGTAAATATCCAAATTACAAAATCGGTCAGTGGGTTATGCTTTCAACTCCTTATATTGCGAGAGGAAAAACGAAGAAATTTGTAACAAACTACAGAGGTCCTTATCAAATTATTGAGATCACGTCACCAGTCAACGTTAAATTGCAACTGCCCACCCGAACTACCATTGTGCATGCAAGTCGTTTAAAACCTTTCAAGGGCGCTCCAGATGTAATTCCTTCAACAATAGTGTCTGCTTTTCCAAAGGGTGGAGGAAGTCCCCGTAAAGGAAAAAGAGTGGCCACGCCAGCACAACATACAGACATGGCACCATACAATCTTCGACCAAGAGTACGAATGTCCTAGTGGAATCTTAGTAGACTGTGGATAATATACAAATGTAAATAATTAATACATGATAATGGTTTATTTTCTAAGAAAGAAAATTTGAACGTAGAAACATGTAGATCTTGTAGTTAACAATGTATTCCTTCTTTTCTTTGTTTTTGTTTTTACTAGGTTGGTAGGTTCATAACCATGTTGTTTGCTCTTTTCAGAAAACGCCATGCAAAGCATTTCCTACACAAAATCTATCCTACGTCAATGACTCCCTTGACAGTTCCCTTCTGAAGTCATTAGATATGTTCATAAACTCACAGCAAGGCAAAATTGATGCCAATGTTATGATGCAACATGTTTTAAAATTAAAAGGTGAACACAAAACTAAAATTATAATGCTAGGAACGGGTATATCTGGAACCTTTGTGTTGGTGTTTCTACTTTGTACAGTTTTCTTTTATTTAAGACGAAAAAAATAAGCCAAATAAGAATATACCACTTCATCAAATCCCTGTTAACTGGATACCACTCTTAACTGATGTACTTCAGTAGTTACTTTTGAGCATTAGTGTATTAATTTTGTTTATTGTACTTCATTCTTTACTAAACAGTCTTATGTTAGAGTAAACAATACTGTAGAATAGATATTCTTGCATTCATATAGGGTTGATTAAACAGGTGTTGCTATGTAACTTTCTAAGTGAATAATCTATTCTTGTTTATTCATTGTCATCAAGATTTGTTACACTTATTACAACGATTTATGTAAGAACTATGTGATTCATGACCGTACAGCGCTTTTGTAAAGTGATAAAGTATTTTCAACATACTTAATATGAAGCGTGTGTAATCTTCTAAGTCGAGAGTTTTCATTGCTTATGTTAGTGCTTTTGCCGTGTGAAGAGTGGAGGAATGTTGAGTGATAAATTCGAGGGCGAATTTCTCCGAAGGGTGGAGGAATGTTGAGTGGTACTTAAGTAAATAAATTAGTGAAATCAAAGTGAACTAGAAATTAGGATATAAATGAAAAACTTGGTTTAGTTTAGAGAGTTACATACTCGCAAACAGCGGGCCGAACAGCAGAACAGAAGAAACAATGACCATGAAGTCAGCAACTTCCACATAAGCGGGCGCTGTCGATTCAGCCGTCAGGGCATCGCCCGACCGGCTCACGTGTTTCTCAGTTGTCGTATGTGAGCAAAGGCCCTCGCCTACATCCCAAGAGCCAATGACCGACGTTAAGAAGATTCTTCGAGAAGCTTTTCAACGTGACAGAAGAGGCAATGACCGGCTCACGTGTTTCTCAGCCGTCACGTGTGATCAAAGGCCCTCGCCTACATTCCAAGAGCCAATAACCGACGTTAAGAAGATTCTTCGAGAAGCTTTTCAACGTGACAGACGAGGCAATGACCGTGAAGTCGTTCACCTCCAGTAAACTGAAGTGAATAAATACGCAAGACGCAGTGGGCCAGACAGATGAAGACAGACGGGGACGGAGTCGAAGACGGAGACGGAGACGGAGAGGAGAGACGAAGAAGACGAAGAAGTTTTCAGTCAGTTTCGGTGCTGAAGACCGTCATGCAAGAAGAGTCTGCATCATGCACAGACGAACCAAGTCCGCCGCTGTAATGGAATAGCAAGTAGCAGCCGCAGCGCCAGAAGACAGAAGTTAAAAGGTATTTGAAGTCTGATTTTTACGTACCCGGGTGACTCGTGAGGACGGGAAGGAGACGGCCTCACCTCAGCAGTCACCTGTGAGCTGGGATGAAGACCTGACAGCCGAAGACTGGCAAGCGGGAGTCCGTGGTTCGAGTCCGGGACACTGGCCTTCCCCCGCCGCGCCGCTCCGCTGGCCGACGCAGAACACACGCGGCCGCTTAGAGAAGAGAAACACTGGGACGCGACACCCAAGGTATCATCCGATGCACGATTTCGCTCGCAATAATTAAACGGGCCACCTCGCGCTGCGCTTCGCCAGTCAGCTGGGCGAGACAGCGACACGAGATACACACCGCTACGCGTAATCAGACGCCGCCACCGCCGCCGCCGCCGCCGCTGCCGCAGCAGAAGACTTCACAAACGACACAGCTGCCGCTCTCCGAACCAGAACATCCCGTAAGATAAAGTTGTAAAAATCTTCAATAAAAGTTATCTTATGTAAAAATGATGTTTCATTCGACCTCATACCCGAGCCAAGGAAGAACCCACCCTGCCCACATGTTGTTAAGAGAGAAAAGTTAATTTATTTAATATTTTCACCCTGACAGAATGCTTTAGAATGCTCATCCTGACAATTGACAGCATCCAAAGAGAAAACCCAGTTACATTTAGTAGCAGAAGTGTCACATTTAGTAACACAATTGTTACATTTGGTATCAGAAGCCGTTATAGTTGTTACACATAATACTGGTAGCAGAACCTCGTCCCTGTACCATAATGCAGTGAGATTGCTCTCTATAACCATGAGAGATATACGTTGGCCACCCCAGAACATCACTTCACCGTTGCCACCTTGTTGCACATGTAAGGCACAGTACTGGAGGAGCTCGATATTACCGGGTGTTCTCCAGATACGTTGTCTGCGATTATCAGGGTGCAAATAGAGCCCAGTTTCGTCCATAAACAACACGCACCACTAATTATGGAGCGCCTATCCTACAAGATTTCTTGCCCATCTGTAACTGTCTTTTATGGTCGTCGGGAATGGAAATTCGCACCATGCAATCGTCTCCCAGCAATCTGATACGACACACAACGTCCTGTAGCGTCTCCGAATGATGGATTTAAATCTAGAGCACTCAACCTACAATTCCTATGGTTTGGTTCAAATGGCTCTGAGCACTATGAGACTTAACATCTGAGGCCATCAGTCCCCTAGAACTTAGAACAACTTAAACCTAACTAACCTAAGAACATCACACATCCATGCCCGAGGCAGGATTCGAACCAGCGATCGTAGCGGTCGCGCGGTTCCAGACTGAAGCGCCTAGAACCGCTCGGATACGACGGCCGGCATTCCTGTCATTTAAAAGTCGTAATACAGATTATCCTGTAAACCTGCCGAGTGTGTTAGCGGCCTGCACGACGCATGTCTTCAACACTGCCTGAGAACTGGAACTGATTCGATATCCACACCACATCACTTTGACTCCGGTACACAGGTAGAACAACTTCCATGGTTGAAAAGCGTTCTCCATGTAACGTGATGAAGCAGACCCAGTCATTAGTCGCGACTGTGCGTCGTGGCATGGTGGGTGTTTACAGTTCCACAGGCGTCTCTAATACGTCCCTACAGATATGCTGCTGTTGATCTTAGTGCGGCATTTGTAACCTCCCCCTCACTTTTCGACCTTAATACTTATATATATATAGTAAAACAATTACAATATATAAAGACACAGAAATGACATATCTTCGGGTAACAAAATAAGGTAAAAATTTATAGTACAATAGATGGAAATAGGAGGATATGCATTTCCGGCGTTACACATTCTACTGTAGTTAGATCTCGTGGTATCTGGGTGTACGTTTACAAACAACGTGAGGTGTGACTTTTCCATTGGTACAGGAACAGTCACAATAGCAACACACTTGCACGACATATCGGGGTGATAATAAACTTTTGACGATGTGTGTAGTGCTATTAGCAAGAATAGCTGATTGAATTAGTAGGTTTATACTTTTACTACAGACCTCTGGTTGCTACAATAGCGCTAACACGGCTGGGAGAGGTAACGATACGTTACTCAATACTGCATCAAAACTATGTCATACCTCTTCAGTATACTTAGCTGGCGAATTGTTAAGTACTAGTCTATCGGTAACCAATGACCAGGCATTTTCAGTGGGTGAGAGATCTGGTGAACGAACTAGTCAGGGCAACAGTCGAACATCCTCCATATCGACGTGGATCAGGACAGCACGGATAACATGCGGGCTTGCGTCATCTTTCTGAATCAGAACATCTCCAACACTTCTAGCTGAGGGCACAGCCACATGAATTAATACATCAGAAACATAAGTCTGCTATCCAAAAAAACTGGCTATGTACAACAGAAGTTACCGTTTAAAATATTTCTCATCATCATCTACATCAAGGATTTTGGTGCTTTCCGTCTCCTCCAAAGTTGGTTAAGCCATCTCTTAGTTGGTCCTCCGAAACATCATTTGCCATTGGTTTATATTGTTTTACAGCTTTGGTGATCCTTGCATCTGGCTTACGGTCTATACGTTCTTTCTATCTTAATTGGTTCAAATGGCTCTGAGCACTATGGGACTCAACTTCTGAGGTCATTAGTCCCCTATAACTTAGAACTAGTTAAACCTAACTAACCTAAGGACATCACACACATCCATACCCGAGGCAGGATTCGAACCTGCGACCGTAGTGGTCTCGCAGTTCCAGACTGCAGCGCCTAGAACCGCACTGCTATTTCGGCCGGCGTTGTTAATTGATATTGTTTTAATACATAAGTTTAGTTTTGCATATTCAGTTCAATTCGGACGTCATCATTTCTCTTTTTATCCCCCAAAGTATATTCAGCCACGTATTTAAGGAAATTCATTTCATATGCTTCTACTTTGTTTTCATCTCTCTTCCTAAGAGTCTAGTTTTCACATCGACAGAGCAGTGCTGGTATAGTTATAACCTTAAAGAACTTTAATAGAGTATCTCTGTGGACTTTCTTTCCCAATATTCTGCGTAATGTCCCACAGAAATAGTTACACAGTTCTAACTTATTTTGTATTTGACTGGTTGACCTACATGTAATACGGCACCCTAAATATTCAAATGTATTAACTGATTCTATGATCCCCCGCTTGTCAATTTCAATCTTAACTCACTTGGGCTAGTGTCCTTAAAACGCCATTGATTTTGTCTTTGTGATGGAGACATTCATATTATATCCTGTGGCTATTTTACCTAAACTAAACATAGCTTCCTACAAGTTATTTTCTTTCTGACGAACACTTATTTGGTCGTCAGCAAAAAGTAATGTACGCAAGCTTTGGTTACCTCGTCGCTATACATATTAAAAAGAGCGGATGAGAGGGGACACCGTTGTCTAACTCATTGGTTTATTCCAGCCGCATTATGTCTGCTGCCAGCTATCTTTATTTATATTTTGTTATTCATATATAAACCCTGTATGGCTCTTATAAGATAAGATGGAATCCCTCTTTTCCTTAAAATTTCCCCTAATTAGTTTCAATGTAGTTTAACAAACGCTTTTTCATGATCAGTGAACGCAAGAAAAGATGTTAAATAGAATTCACGGTGTTATCCTATTAATCGTGTCGTGGTGAAGATACAGTCCGAGCGTGATATGGCTTTTCGAAAACCATATTGGGCGTCAGATAATGCAGTTTCAGCACTTGACGATATTGTTATAATTTTAGCATGTCATTTATAATATGAATTCAGAAGTCTAATACCTCTCTAGTTGTAACATTAAGAGCTGAGCTCATCTGGGCTATACTCCAGGTACATAACCGCTTTCGTAGCACAGAGTCATACAATCAAACATTCTTATTTTTGTAATATTTGGTGCCCCCCCCCCCTCCATGAACCATGGACCTTGCCGTTGGTGGGGAGGCTTGCGTGCCTCAGCGATACAGATGGCCGTACCGTAGGTGCAACCATAACGGAGGGGTATCTGTTGAGAGGCCAGACAAACATGTGGTTCCTGAAGAGGGGCAGTAGCCTTTTCAGTAGTTGCAGGGGCAACAGTCTGGATGATTGACTGATCTGGCCTTGTAACATTAACCAAAACGGCCTTGCTGTGCTGGTACTGCGAACGGCTGAAAGCAAGGGGAAACTACAGCCGTAATTTTTCCCGAGGACATGCAGCTTTACTGTATGATTAAATGATTATGGCGTCCTCTTGGGTAGAATATTCCGGAGGTAAAACAGACCCCCATTCGGATCTCCGGGCGGGGACTACTCAAGAGGACGTCGTTATCAGGAGAAAGAAAACTGGCGTTCTACGGATCGGAGCGTGGAATGTCAGATCCCTTAATCGGGCAGGTAGGTTAGAAAATTTAAAAAGGGAAATGGATAGGTTAAAGTTAGATATAGTGGGAATTAGTGAAGTTCGGTGGCAGGAGGAACAAGACTTTTGGTCAGGTGAATACAGGGTTATAAATACAAAATCAAATAGGGGTAATGCAGGGGTAGGTTTAATAATGAATAAAAAAATAGGAGTGCGGGTTAGCTACTACAAAAAGCATAGTGAACGCATTATTGTGGCCAAGACAGACACAAAGCCCATGCCTACTACAGTAGTACAAGTTTATATGCCAACTAGCTCTGCAGATTATGAAGAAATTGATGAAATGTATGACGAGATAAAAGAAATTATTCAGGTAGTGAAGGGAGACGAAAATTTTATAGTCATGGGTGACTGGAATCCGTAAGTAGGAAAAGGGAGAGAAGGAATAGTAGGTGAATATGGATTGGGGGGAAGAAATCAAAGAGGAAGACGCCTTGTACAATTTTGCACAGAGCATGACTTAATCATAGCTAACACTTGTTCAAGAATCATAAAAGAAGGTTGTATACCTGGAAGAATCCTGGAGATACTAAAAGGTATCAGATAGATTATATAATGGTAAGACAGAGATTTAGGAACCAGGTTTTAAATTGTAAGACATTTCCAGGGGCAGATGTGGACTCTGACCACAATCTATTGGTTATGAACTGTAGATTAAAACTGAAGAAACTGCAAAAAGGAGGGAATTTAAGGAGATGGGACCTGAATAAACTGAAAGAACCAGAGGTTGTAGAGAGTTTCAGGGAGAGTACAAGGGAAGAATTGACAGGAATGGGGGAAAGAAATACAGTAGAAGAAGAATGGGTAGCTCTGAGGGATGAAGTAGTGAAGGCAGCAGACGATCAAGTAGGTAAAAAGAGTATGGCTAATAGAAGTCCTTGGGTAACAGAAGAAATATTGAATTGAGTTGATGAAAGGAGAAAATATAAAAATGCATTAAATGAAGCAGGCAGAAAGGAATACAAACGTCTCAAAAATGAGATTGACAGGGAGTGCAAAATGGCTAAGCAGGGATGGCTAGAGGACAAATGTAAGGATGTAGAGGCTTGTCTCACTAGGGGTAAGATAGATACTGCCTACAGGAAAATTAAAGAGACCTTAGGAAGAGGAGAACCACTTATATGAATATCAAGAGCTCAGATGGCAACCCAGTTACAAGCAAAGAAGGGAAGGCAGAAAGGTGGAAGGAGTATATAGAGGGTTTATACAAGGGCGATGTACTTGAGGACAATATTATGGAAATGGAAGAGGATGTAGATGAAGATGAAATGGGAGATAAGATACTGCGTGAAGAGTTTGACAGAGCACTGAAAGACCTGAGTCGAAACAAGGCCCCGGGAGTAGACAACATTCCATTAGAACTACTGATGGCCTTGGGATAGCCAGTCCTGACAAAACTCTACCATCTGGTGAGCAAGATGTATGAGACAGGTGAAATGCCCTCAGACTTCAAGAAGAATATAATAATTCCAATCCCAAAGAAAGCAGGTGTTGACAGATGTGAAAATTACCGAACTATCAGTTTAATAAGTCATGGCTGCAAAATACTAACGCGAATTCTTTACAGACGAATGGAAAAACTGGTAGAAGCGGACCTCGGGGAAGATCAGTTTGGATTCCGTAGAAATGTTGGAACACGTGAGGCAATACTAACCTTACGACTTATCTTAGAAGAAAGATTAAGAAAAGGCAAACCTACGTTTCTAGCATTTGTAGACTTAGAGAAAGCTTTTGACAATGTTAACTGGAATACTCTCTTTCAAATTCTGAAGGTGGCAGGGGTAAAATACAGGGAGCGAAAGACTATTTACAATTTGTACAGAAACCAGATGGCAGTTGTAAGAGTCGAGGGACATGAAAGGGAAGCAGTGGTTGGGAAAGGAGTGAGACAGGGTTGTATCCTCTCCCCGATGTTATTCAATCTGTATATTGAGCAAGCAGTAAAGGAAACAAAAGAAAAATTTGGAGTAGGTATTAAAATTCATGGAGAAGAAGTAAAAACTTTGAGGTTCGCCGATGACATTGTAATTCTGTCAGAGACAGCAAAGGACTTGGAAGAGCAGTTGAACGGAATGGACAGTTTCTTGAAAGGAGGATATAAGATGAATATCAAAAAAAGCAAAACGAGGATAATGGAATGTAGTCAAAAATTAAATCGGGTGATGCTGAGGGAATTAGATTAGGAAATGAGACACTTAAAGTAGTAAAGGAGTTTTGCTATTTAGGGAGTAAAATAACTGATGATGGTCGAAGTAGAGAGGATATAAAATGTAGACTGGCAATGGCAAGGAAATCGTTTCTGAAGAAGAGAAATTTGTTAACGTCGAGTATAGATTTAAGTGTCAGGAAGTCGTTTCTGAAAGTATTTGTGTGGAGTGTAGCCATGTATGGAAGTGAAACATGGACGATAACTAATTTGGACAAGAAGAGAATAGAAGCTTTCGAAATGTGGTGCTACAGAAGAATGGTGAAGATAAGGTGGGTAGATCACGTAACTAATGAGGAGGTATTGAATAGGATTGGGGAGAAGAGAAGTTTGTGGCACAACTTGACTAGAAGAAGGGACCGGTTGGTAGGACATGTTTTGAGGCATCAAGGGATCACAAATTTAGCATTGGAGGGCAGCGTGGAGGGTAAAAATCGTAGAGGGAGACCAAGAAATGAATACACTAAGCAGATTCAGAAGGATGTAGGTTGCAGTAGGTACTGGGAGATGAAGAAGCTTGCACAGGATAGAGTAGCATGGAGAGCTGCATCAAACCAGTCTCAGGACTGAAGACCACAACAACAACAACATATATGGTGCACAAAAATTAAAAAAGCAAATCTTTATATCGTTTATTTTAAAACACGAACACAGTTGTTTGATTGTCTGACGATGTGTCTGTAATAGTGGAGAGGTGGCAATATCGAATACTCAATGGTACACCATACCACAACGCCACATGCTGGGCCAATTATGAGAATGATGGATGGAATCTGGCAACTTTCGTTCTCTTCGTGGCCTCCAGACACAAATACGTCCGTATCTGATGTGGTACATAGAACCGGAACAAGACACTCCATCATTAGGATTTGCTGCTCCTTACGTTTACCGTGTTTGCAGTTAAAATTGTTGGATGTAAGGTCCGCCAGCTATCCAAAACACCATTTTTTCCAAGTCCCCAAACATGTTTCGGCACCTATGTGCCATCAACAGTGGGTTCCTGTTTTGTTTAATCTGTAATATGAACATTTTTACTAAATGATTACAAGATTACAGGAATATTTAGTTCAAACAACAATTTGTTCTTCTTAGTTAATACCTTTACACTCGGTTTGTATGGTTTTTTCAGGACCACTTGTGTATTAAAATTACAGGTACCTTGTCATCTGCAACCAAACGATGTTGACGAGAAATTTCAGATGACAAGCTACCTGTAATAAATAACACACAAGTGGTCCTAAAAACCATGCAATCCGAGTGAAAGGTATTAACTAAAAGAAACAAATTGTTGTTTGAACTAAATATTCCTGTAATCTTGTAATCATTTAGTAAAAATGTTCACATTACAGATTAAACAAAACGGAATATCCCTTATGATGGCACAGAGGTGCTGAAACAAGTTTGGAAACATGGAAACAAACGGTGTTTTGCGTAACTGGCGGGCCTTACATCCAACAATTTCAAGACACTCCTGTCTACGCGCCTCTCAATGCAACCGCGTCAAGGGAAGCTGCAACAATAGTTACTATGCTGATAGTACGTGGTGCTCTAGATGTCACCGCACTTACCCTTTTACAGCAGACGAGACCATGTAGCATGCCTGTGCAATCCGGTAAGGTCGATCTCTCAATATTTATTTCCCCTCGGGCTCTTGTGGCTTGGAGTCGCTGAGATCCATTCCCGCGCTGCAATCGTTGGGTCCCCACCAACACGAGCACCAATATCGTGCAATGGTAAACCACAGTCTCGATAGGCTCTAATCTTACTTGCTGTCGAGTTTCGACATCCTGCTAGTAGACAATCCTGCTCCTTACATCAGGCCTTACACGATCTTTTCACAACCAACCTACATTCAAATGCCCTTTCTGCATGGGCAATCCAATGCGTAATCTTTTTTTATGTATAGAATGTAGATGGTACTATTCCTACGCACTACGCACATTTGCGTTGAAATACTGACCTTTTGTTTATACAATCATATAGTACACTTTATCAATCCTCTGTAGTGGTATTGAAACGTCCCCTTAGAAAAATTATATACGTGACTGGGCTTAAACTGACACACAATATTTTTAGCGCAATGCAATCTGACTTTCAAAAATCCCTACAAAAGAGTGGCCCTGACTATAACATTAACCTATACCTTTCACAAATCACTTACCTCACAAAAATCTTCGTTACTCGAACTACTGCAATACAGCGAGCGCCACTACTGCCAGCTAAATAAAAGATTCAAACTACGGAAGGCACTAACTACTGATAGGCATAGTTAGCAAATGAAAGATTTTGATAGAGAACAAACAATGTATTTACCTTAATAGTCATCAAAAGTCATAATATATATAGGAGTTCATAACATCCATTCTTACAAATATCAAAACTCCGCCATCTCTCTCCCCACATCCACCACTGCTGGCGGCTCACCTCCAACTGTGCAACGCTACGCGCTGTTCACATCCAGCTGCCCAACACTACAATGGCAAACAACAATGCAAACTAGCCACAGACTGCACACAGCACAGCCAGTGATTTTCATACAGAGCGCTACGTAACGTTGCCAATAAGAAAACAACCAGCCTACTTACAGTATTACGGCACTATACATCTTCTTGCTTCCACAGTTTCATCTTTGGTCATGGCAGTGGTCAATATTTCAACATAATAGTATCGTAACTTCACAGCAGTTCATCTCCATAAGTACTTGACTTCATTCTAAACCTCCATACGTTATTCTGCTTATGCCTCATTATGTTTTATAAATCTTTATCATCTACACATATATAACATTTACTACCTGTTTGAATACTGTTTTGGCTTAAAATGAACCAAAAATGTCAAATACCATCACTTACTGCACGTATGAGGTACACTTCCTCATTCATAAACTAGTACTTGTTTTTGTGATATCTGATTAAAATACCACACTATTCATTCCTCCAAGAGAATGCCACTTACCACCCTTTGTTGGAGAATTATTCAGTCTTTAAACACAGGCACGTTTTATCAGTGATTATACTATCAACAGTCCGCCACTTGCTTGTCTTTTCATGTGCTTCTAAATAGACTTTTTCTGCCATACATCACTTGAAGACGTGCTGTTACTTTAAGTAACACAGCAACATGATCAGGTGGCCCGCTGAGATACGAGGTAAAAGAAATTAAGATGAGAAACCATGAACTGCAGAAAGACTGGGAGTTGCTGGACCAGCTTACTTGATACATCCCCGCTTGCCAAACATGTTTTTTTCACAATGTACAAAAGATCTTCGTACATTATCAAGACGCTGATTTTTGTGTAGATCTGTTCCCTCTCACATTATCTTGATTTCCTGAGTCTGTCTGCAGAAATATTGCACAATACTGTACAACTCTTTCATAGTGCAACACTTTTCATTTCGTCCTTGAATTTACACGTTTTGATATCATAACGGAAGATATACTTTTCGATCGAAATGCCATGCAAAAGACGCTACAACTCAAATCAACGTGCATTCAGATGTGCACACACACGCACATATATATATATATATATATATATATATATATATATATATATATATATAGAGAGAGAGAGAGAGAGAGAGAGAGAGAGAGAATAGAGAGAGAGAGAGAGAGAGAGAGAGAAGGGAGAAAGGGAGGAAGAAAATGAAACGAGGGGAAGAGCTGTAAGAATGCAGGAGCATAATCGCTACTGTTCTCCATGCAAAATGCCACTTTTAGTTGAAGCTCCATTACCATGCTATTCTCAGGTATAACGTTTTACACGGTTATCTCATTATACTACGTTATACTGTTCCTCAGATAAAAGTCAAAAAAATGCTACATATGCTAAATTTTTTTGCGGGTGCGCTGCATCTAAACGCGTCAGAACTGGTTTTAATGTGCAGTGAAAATTATTCTCAGAAATATGACATGCGTTCTGAGTTACAAAAATTTACTGTCCTCCCTCTTCCCCTTAGTGAATGCTTTCAAATTTGTTGGTTGTCTAGTGAGGCGTCCGAAGCGAGTACTCGAAGACTAACCACCCCGTAAAATACGTAAACCGTGCCACTACGCCAATAAATGAGTGTTGCAGACGTCTGGAACGAATCCGTATGAGCAAAGTCACTGTGACACAGCAATGCTTAGCGGTGTGCTGTGGTTACAGACAAATAAGTTCGTCTGACTAAAGCAAGCTTTTGCGATGAGCTTTGGTGCCATCCCACTGGAGACGTTGTTAAATGTGAATGCTTGCAGTTCCTTTGTTCTATAACGTTTTGCATCCTATGCTTAACAATAACTGGTGCCACACGCAGGATATAACGGACGGGTATGTAAATGCGTATTAATTACGACAGAACCGTCTTACCAGCTATAATCTTCTGCACGGTACATTTCAGTTGGTTTCACAACTTCTCGAGATGACATTTTCTGTCTTTCAATTGGTTTGGTGCTGTTCTCAATATTGTCCTAATCTCGCCCTCTCTACGTAGCAACTGTGTAAATTCTCCACTGTAATCTGTTTCAAGTGTCTTTGGACTCCTCCGCTGATCCTTCCAGTTATAGTTCACTGTCCCTGGATGCCGCAGTACATATCCCATTAATCTGTCGCTTCCTTCTACAGACCTTTCCTCAGCTGGAAAAAGATACAGCTTGAAAATATCTACCTTTCTGCGAAATCTTACTGCAAATTATTAGTACAGGTTATTTTGTATATTCAGACTATTGAGAAAATAATGCTACTTATTTTGATTAACTTAGCAATAATGAAAGAATAACTGACGGTTGATTCTTCGACTCTCAGTGTGAAGCCAGACTAGAATGAACCATTGTGTGATGTCAAAAATTTAAAGAGATTAAATGGGCATGATGTGGTGGTAGTAAAACAGACTGTCGTCGTAGATTTGCCTCTGGACGGTTTTGTCAGTTCGTGTCATGACCGAGATTATTTAACTACAGTGGTGTGGCAGTACTAGTTGGGCGTCGCACTAGGTACTGACAGTGGAAATAAATTTCATTTTCAGCTCTTCTCTTATATTTTAAAAACGATTACAAATCGGGTATCATATTAGCATGCGTGGGAAGCAAAAGCATTTAAGCTGATAATCTTCTCTCTCCATATTAAAAAGAAAACAAGGCACTTCTTCCCCCTACAAAGCTGATGGTTGACCTAATATAGGTTATGTCATCCACATTCGTTATCACAGACACGCCTGCCGTTGTTACACAACTGAAGAAGGTAATCCTCGTCATAATCATACAGTATGAAAGCATACCCGCGAAAATTGTTTTACGGTCCTTCAGGCTTGAAAAAACTACTGGTCTGTTCACTTGGTTTAGCTCACTCTCCTGACACGGAAGGAATCTATGAAATTGCTTGAATCGCACATACAGTAGTAGATCAAGAGATTCTCCTGTATACTGGGGGGAAAATAATATTATTCACTGCAGTAAGACCACAAGAAACTTCACTTTTCACAGCTTGATAGACAGTTATATCGTCAAACTATATGATAATGGACATAGTTCTATGACCTGACGAAGTGGCTAAGTGCGTAAGACACTAGACTATATTGATATTGAATAGTTCATGGCTCCGTCTGACCATTCACATTTACACTGGGTGGATAATATTCACTTTATTTCGTGAATTGTTCAGGATATAGAAACGTGGTTTCCAGCAGATGATAGTACGCTTAGGGGTACGTAATTTTGTTGTATGGGTAATGTTTCCCTGAAAACAGAAGAAATTTTTTTTAAATAAAACAACATACTTTGTTATGGTATTCTAAACCGTTTAAGGAGATGAGTACAGTGATGTTACGCTTGTTAATGTCTGATATGAAACTTCTCGCAAAATTATTCGAGAAACGTGCGAAAACTGAAAGGCAAGGCTACGTGGATATATTACTGCAGTATAAACATTTCCAAGTGGAGCTTCCAGCAGTCTTTCTGTGCTGAAAGAAGATAGACTTCCGCTCTTGAAATGAAAATTACTTCTTTATCAAATTAAGCATTATAGCTGATTGATACCAGTGTTAATTACTAAACAGATCCACCACAGTTTCATTAAGACACATATAATGAGTCACGACAGGTCTCCTTCTTACCACATTTTCTATAAGGACCTGATACAACAACAGTTCCTCGAAGTAATTTCTTTAATTTTGGGTGATAATTCACCCTCAGGAAAGACTGTTCACAACTGAGGCGGTTAAAGGATAGGAATGTAAAGGACAAAATCACGATTGTGAGAAAATGAACTTCAAATTTGTATCAGATATAAAATTCTATGTACGTTTGTTACATTGTCTACAATAACCATCAGATGCAGTAGTTACTAATGAAGCTATACGTACAATATCAGATAATTAAATTCAGAATGCTGAGCTCAGTAACGTTTATACCCATAATGTAGTTAGCACTTATACCCCTCTGCCTCCAAGACTGTCACTTACACACTTTTGACTCTCATTCATATCAGGTTAGAAATGTACCATAACAGTAGAATGCAATATTTTGTCCTTTTTGATTGCACATTTAATGTAGCGGATAAGCAATTAAAAATAAACAGTGTTACATACGGAAATATAAATTTATTTCCAAGAAAACTCAGCTCATACACATACAGACACTCCCATTTACTTGTGCTACAGGAAATGTCTATTTTGAGTCTCACATAGCGTCATGGGAAGGCACCAAGTCTTAGCAGGCCGTGTGCTTGGCCTTCCACTTGCTGGTATTCTCCAATATGGTTTGTAAACATATGTTTTTGATTTGTGATGTTGAGTTTTATAGAACGGATGATAAACCGTAGGCACAAGTGGAAGCAACTGCTGCAGATTCTGATATTTTTCTGTTATTATTGAAGGTGATGGCAGTACTTTCTAACGCATTATCGCTGAGCTGGGTTTCATCGTCTTAAAACAATGGAGTTAAAATTCATGAGGATAGTCTTACAAAACATTTCATACAGGAGTACCTGATATCAGAGTGGTTAGTGGTCTTCAGTGAGGTGATTTGTGATATGCATCCAAAACTATATGATACTTCTGTTCTTATTCTGACCAGCTGCGTCCTCATTAAAAGCAACGGGGATCGTTACAAACTTAGGAAGTTCTACATATTTCAGTAAACCATCAATATTAACATTTTTATAATCTGTGTATTTCTTATCTCCGTTCTTCTTAATATCTTCACTTTCTTCCATCCTTCTATTTTAATTTTTTGAACTCAAAAACAGCTTCTAACTTGCCAGATTCTAATGCATCGAATGTTCCGATCACCAACCAAAGAGATGTATGTGTCCTTGGAACTCTTTGCATCTAAAGAGAAAACATTTCTTGTTAAGTAGGTCTTCATATAACCACTAGCATGCATTTCAAATCGCTCGATACACAGGTATGCCTTTGCCATCAAACAGTTTGGTTCTTCCACTACAATACGGTGCACTTATCTCCTAATATTCGGTTTTCTCACTTATACCCCTCAACTGGTTTGCACAATTTCATCATCACCGTTCTTTCACCAGAGAGAATTGCATGAAGATCGACCAAAATTTATCGTTGAAATCTCCTGGCAGATTAAACCTGTTAGCCCAGTCGGGGTATAGCCCAGAAACTTGCCTTTCACAGACAGTGCTCTTATCAACCGAGCTTTCAAGACAGGACATATGAGCCGCCCTCAAAACTTTATTCCCAGCAGTATCTCATCTCCTACATTCGTACTAAAGCAGAAATTATTGGGATGGTATGGGGGAGGGGGAAGAAGGGGTCGTTAGTCGTGCCTGGATAACTGAGCTGGTAGGAGAATTGCCTATGATAGGTAGAGCCTCTGGGTTGTAGTCTCGGTCTGGGTTTTACTCTATCAGGAGAATTGAAAAACAGTCCATACGCCACTGCAGGGCGAAAGATTCATTCTATAAAAAATCATTTGTTCTTCCAAAAAACGTCAGTTCTCTGTGCGATGTAACTAAAGGGATCTTCATGTGTCTTACCATGAGATAGAAACGTTCTTGCTTAGTGTAACATTAAAATTTACCAGTGAAAGAGACAGCTCGTGATGAATATCTCATCATATGACCGACACTGAAAACCAGACCCTCATTTGACCGGGATTATGTAAAATCAGTATAGAACATCGGAAATAGTTTGATGGAATGCAGCAAATACCTAAGAGACAGCGAATATAATGTCAGGTGCTGTGGGAACTTTGAAAATTGATGTGAGGGTGGATGCTGGCAGGAAGTGCCCCCCGTCCCCCTAGACATAGCGACGGATTGGAGAGACACTACAGACCATTATAGGAAAGCGGGATAAATACGAGACTACGAATTCCGTCGAGAGAATGACGCGAGCTGAAACTCTTGACTGACTCCTGCGGTGACAACAGCAATGGTCTGTTGTGCCTCGCTAGCCCTGAATTCAGGAATCCGTGGGAAAAAGGAGTCAACGAACCACACCCCTGCATTACATTCTGTCTGTCCTGTCTATTATAAAGTATAATTAATACAGTGAAGACATATTGACAAAGAGGGTCTCTGTCGTAGCAAGTCATCTGGAAAGATTAATTACTTTTTTTACAAAAATGGTATTAAAAGCTACACTAGCGTGGAGAGAGGTACCAGGACCCTACTGGCTGATAGAAATACTCGTTGCGCAAGTCAGCCTCGAGACTCTTCTTTTTGGGACTTAGTAAAGTTTTAACAAGAAGTGAAAATACTAACACGAATTCTTTACAGACGAAAGGAAAAACTGGTAGAAGCCGACCTCGGGGAAGATTAGTTTGCTTTCCGTAGAAATATTGGAATGCGTGGGGCAATACAGACCCTACGACTTATCTTAGAAGATAAATTAAGGAAATGCAAACCTACGTTTCTAGCGTTTGTAGACTTAGAGAAAGCTTTCGACAGTGTTGACTGGAATACTCTCTTTCAAATTCTAAAGGTGGCAGGGGTAAAATACAGGTAGCGAAAGGCTCTTTACAATTTTTACAGAAAACAGTTGACAGTTATAAGAGCCGAGGGACATGAAAGGGAAGCAGTGGTTGGGAAGGGATTGAGACATGGTTGTAGCCTCTCCCCGATGTTATTCAATCTGTATATTGAGCAAGGAATAAACGAAACAAAAGAAAAATTCGGAGTAGATATTAAAATCCATGGAGAAGAAATAAAAACTTTGAGGTTCGCCGATGACATTGTAATTCTGTCAGAGACAGCAAAGGACTTGGAAGAGCAGTTGAACGGAATGGACAGTGTCTTGAAAGGAGGATATAATATGAACATCAACAAAAGCAAAACGAGGATAATGGAATGTAGTCGAATTAAGTCCGGTGACGCTGAGGGAATTAGATTAGGAAATGAGACACTTAAAGTAGTAAAGGAGTTTTGCTATTTGGGGAGCAAAATAACTGATGATGGTCGAAGTAGAGAGGATATAAAATGTAGACTGGGAATGGCAAGAAAACGTTTCTGAAGAAGAGAAATTTGTTAACATCTAGTATAGATTTAAGTGTCAGGAAGTCGTTTCTGAAAGTATTTGTATGGAGTGTAGCCATGTACGGAAGTGAAACATGGATGATAAATAGTTTGGACAAGAAGGGAATAGAAGCTTTCGAAATATGATCTACAGAAGAATGCGGAAGATTAGATGGGTAGATCACATAACTAGTGAGGAGGTATTGAATAGAATTGGGGAGAAGAGGAGCTTGTGGCACAACTTGACTAGAAGAAGGGATCAGTTGGTAGGACATGTTCTGAGACATCGAGGGATCACCGATTTAGTACTGGAGGGCAGCATGGAGGGTAAAAATTGTAGAGGGAGACCAAGAGATGAATACACTAAGCAGATTCAGAAGGATGTAGGCTGCAGTAGGTACTGGGAGATGAAGAAGCTTGCACAGGATAGAGTAGCATGGAGAGCTGCATCAAACCAGTCTCAGGACTGAAGACCACAACTACAACAACGATGTAAAGTCAGTATCAACCATCGGAAAAAATGTGATGGAATGCAGCAAATACTTAAGACACAGCGAATATAATGTCAGGTGCTGTGGGAAATTCGAAAATTGGTGTGAGGGTGGATGCCGGTAGAAAGTGCCCCCCCCCCCCCCCCCCCCCGACGCCTTAGACATAGCAACAGATTGGAGAGACACCTTAGACCACTGCAGAAAGGCGGAATAAATACGGGGCTACGAATTCCGTCGAGACAATGGTGCGAGCTGAAACTCCTGACTGACTCCTGCTGTGACAACGGCAACGGTCTATTGTGCTTCGCTAACCCTGAATTCTGGAATCCTTGGGAAAAAGGAGTCAACGAACCTCACCCCTGCATTACATTCTGCCTCTCCCGTCTACTATAAAGTGTAATTAATACAGTGAAGACATATTGACGACGAATGTCTCTGTCCTAGCAAGTCATCAGGGAAGATTAATTACTTTTTTACTAAAAATGGTATTAAAATCTTCAGTAGCGAGGAGAGAGGTACCAGGCCACTACTGGTTGATAGAAATACTCCTTGTGCAAGCCAGTCTCGAGACTCTTCTTTTTGGGACTTAGTAAAGTTGTAACAAGAATTGAAGTATTGCTATTAAGGGACAAATATCTGAGGATTAGAGGCGTGTTTAATTCCCACATAATGGTAGCAGGCCTCCTGTGCTGCTTCGTGTCGCAGCTCAAACCAATTTTCATAAAGCAGCATATGGCCTAGACATTGACCTTTACGATGTAATCTGATGCAAACGCTGCAGCTTTCTGCAGGTCCAAACAGCCTCATTTCGTTAAGCTGAAACGTCTGTACCAAGATAAAAGTCTTTCTTTCGTTGTTTTTGTAAAACCATGTAGACGACCCTCGTAGGTAAACATACACTGATCACCCAGAACATTGTCACCACTGACCTACTATCGATATAAACCCGTCCAGGCGATACCAGCGTCATCTGGCGAGGAATGACTGCTAGTCGGACACACTCACGGTGCATGTAGTATCAGTGAGCGTGCTGTCCGTGCGTAGAATGGGGAAGGCGCGCACTCTATCTGAGTTTGACTGAGGGCAGATTGTGATGGCCCGGAGGCTCGGCACGAGCATTTCGGAACCTGCACGACTTGTCGGTTGTTCAAGGAGTGCTGTAATGAGTGTCTTCAACACGTGGCGAAACCAATGTGATACCTCGTCCAGACGTCGTGGAGCTAGGTGGCACCCATTATTACATATGTCGGGCGTCGTAAGCTGGGCAGACTGCTAAAACCTGACAGACTACAACTACGGCTGAAATGGGCACGGGACCATCGGCACTGGACATTGGCGCAGTAGCAGAGCGTTGCATGGTCTGATGAATCCGAATACATTTTTCATTATGCCTATGGGAGGGTGCGTCTTCCAGAGAAACAGCTCCTAGGCCCCTGTAATGTGGGGTGGAGACAAGCTGGCAGCGGATCCATTATGCTCTGGCGAACATTCACGTGGGCATCCATAGGTCCACTGGAGTTTGTGCAAGGCACCATGACGACCAAGGAGTATCGGTACACCCCTTCATGACGACCATGTTTCCCGATGACAGTGGCGTTTCTCAACAAGATAATGCGCCAAGCCACAGGGCCACGAGGGTGATTGAGCGGTTCGACGAACACAGTGGCGAGTTCCAGTTGACGTGGTGGCCCCTCACCTCGCCAGATCTGAACTCGATAGGGCACATCTTCTGAAAAGTGATTGAACGTGCCGTCAGTGCTCATCGCCCCCCCCCCCCCCTCCGCGGAATTTATGGAAATTAGGTGGCTTCTGTGTGCAGATGTGGTGCGAACTCGCTCCAGCGACCTACCAACGCTTCATTGCTACCATGCCATGAAGTGTCGCCGCTGTTACCCGCGCCGAAGATGGACGTACTGGCTATTAGGTATGTGGTCATTATGTTCTGGCTGACCAGTGTACAGTCTCGTTCCACTTGACACTTCTGAATTACGTGAGACAGGTGCCGGACCACAATGTGAGGGTCGGCTCTGGCGACACGCCGGTTCTGAGAGAGCTCCGGCGGCCGTGGCCTCGCTATGACACACACTGCGCCGTGAGCAAGGTGAGGGACGGCGCGCGGTAGAGAAAGTGCCGATTCGGCAGCGTCCAGGCAACTGTGCGCCGTAGACGAGTGTACCGATACGAAGGAAGGAAGATTCGGGTTTAACGTACCGTCGACACCGTGGTCATTATAGACGACCCGATAGGAAACGTGGGTGCCTGTGGTACTCCAAAATGTTGTGCACTTGGTGGCAATCAGACACACACGTTTTAAATTTCTGCATACTTCTAGCGAGAACAAGTGATTACATTTATGGATGACTACCTATGCCCCATGCAATGCAATGCCTCTTCTTCTTTCTAAGTAGGTACACATATACGAAGCAGACATGTTTACAAGTACGAAATAAATGGATGACACAAATGAAGAATGACAGTGATTTTTTGTGCATTAAATTAAACTTGAAAAACTTTATTCGAGTGCTTCGGAATATTTAATGTCTTTAGTCTTTGCGATGCATGTAATGACAAACTGACGCTATGAACAACACGAATAAGAGATAGAGTTACGCTTCATACTTTGTAACTTCCCCACAAAAAATTTATTACCACAACCTCTCAACAGAAAATGTTAACATAAATAATATTCACGTTAATGATTCCAATTTTTGTGTAACCTCCCCACAAAAAATTTATTTAAAAAAATATAATTATTATTTGGTTAATGATTCTAATTTTTGTGTAACCTCAGAACAAAACTGGTTCCCATTTATAATCTCCGCGCAGAAATGCATTCACATTTAATGTACCCACAAAATTCTTTCCTCATTTAATGTAAGCTCGAAACGGAAAAATTCCTAAACCTCGCAATAAAAAATAAATTCAGTAACCTGGTAAAATTTGGACGACAGCAGTGCTGCGTCATGGCCCTGTAAGATCATTCTGAATAAAAAGCAAAATTTCTCACCTCGATAAAGTCGGCAACTATCTGCTCTTACAATAGCTCTTTTCCGGCACAGCTCTGTGCAATGCTGGCCTATACATTTGTTATTTATGAAAGGAAGCAAATGATTTTTCTTTTGCAACAATCGTAATGATCATGCATTGAAAAAAATATTAAATTCTTTAAATTGAAATGAATGCTTGTTATTATTAGGACATTTTTTAAAAGATATACATGGGAGTTTACATAATATTACTAGATATGCGCGAGGCTGCTTTTTTTTTACCTTATACAATAATACTCAGGCTCCGGCATCGCTGCACCGCGACCGGCCCAGCCAACATGATACACCAGACGGGACTGACAAGCGCAGACAACTTCAGACTAGCGACTAGCAACAACTAACTGCTACAGCTACACAGTTCGTACTCAGTCAACACTACTCTCTGGTCAACGATTCTCTTATACCTTGCATATCGCAGGAGCAATACACCTCTTACAACTTGTTCGAAGTCAGTTAAGTTCAGGAAAACAAGTGGTTTTCGATTTCCACATGTCACCTGTTCTCATCCTCATCCCACCACCAGAGCTAGTAGGGGTACATTATTTCCACAGTATTTTATGCAGATAATGAGTGCTATATATATACCACATGTGGTTCAAGTTGCTCCAGCCGTTACTGAGTTATGCTGTCAAGTCACCCCCTGTCACGCTCACCCTCAGCTATAGGGGTGGTACGGGTGTTTTACGTTCATAGTATTGTTTTTCGTTGATACGTGTACCAAATATGTTAGAAAGGGCTTCAGTCGTTACAGACATATGCCGATACGCCACTGTCTCCAAGCCAAACAACAACACTCGCCGCGTGAAAAGTTTTCAGGACCGTCACTAAAGAGTCTCGCGAGCCAGAAAACTATGGATTGGTCACTAATGACGGTCATTATCGAACTTTATTACATGTCAAGACTTTTTACCACCATAGCCGCCTCTAGGGTACGGGTATACACTAATAATTATACAAATAGCTAGTCACGTATATGCAGAGTTTGGTTGACATTTCAGCAGACATTCCTGAGGTATGCTGCTAAGTTATCCCCTTTTCAGCCCCATCCCTGAGGGAGGTAGGTGGTACAAACCCGCTTGGAAACCTCCGCGAGCTTGGGCACAACAATTCGCGAGGTTTCATGGCCATCGGGTGAAAGAGAGAGGAACGCATAGAAGACGAACAGACAAACATTCATTTCTATGTACATAAGGACTGAGTAGCTACAATAGCGCAAAATTTAATGTAAAGTGCTACCACCTCTGGCTTCAGCATCGGTCCAACCCGGCTGGACACCCAGTCCAACTAAGTCCGAATGACAAGTCAGACTACGTCATTCGATGCCGCTTCAGCTGTATGCCTCAGTCCGTCAGTCGTAGTAGCAGGTGCATGACTGCGTGCCCGACTTTCAGGAACTCATGACTTGAAGTTTTCGATATGTGAGCGATCTGAAGAGTGAAGAGTGAACTGGCTGGAACAACAGTTGATCACCCTCTGTATAGAGGTGGGTGAAGTCAGCGTGATCTTGCATTATTTTGTTAAAAGGTAACATAACGCACACCGGCGTTAACACGTCAAAAAAGTAGCGCCTGCTGTCCAAAGTCTCTAAGCGGACCAGATGCGATCGTGTTGTATATCAAATGGAGCTCCGTACCATCAGTCAAGGTGACTAGTCCGTAAGAAGATCATTAGTATGGCCACCCTGTACCCACCGATTCCATATTCGGATAACAGTCGATGCAGCCCGACCAACGGGAGCTGCAATGTCGGGAAACAAAAATCCGAAGCCTTGATACGCCACGATCCTGCCTCTGTCGAATTCCGACTCATGCCGGTTGACGTTTCTCTCTGTCACACGAGAGATAATGCAGTCTTCACACAAACAAACATGTAAATATATATCTGAATGAGAAACATGCTGCGTAATCTTTGCTAATACCCAGAAAGTAAATGGCGTCCATTCTACCTGCCTTGTATGGTTGCGCTAAAACGCTAATCATCTGCATACCAAAGTACCTAATACATTTCTTGTGAATTTGATGCTTTTTGTAAGCCTTATTCATGATGTTGCAATTTTAATTACGAGAAACGTACATTATTTGCACCACAGTATCAGATAAATGGACTTTTATAACTACATAGGGTTCCGTGGCCAGAGTCACCTGACTTGAAAGTGTTCTGGCTATTGAGCACCATCATATTGTACTCATAAAATAAACCGTTTCAGCCGGGGTTGCAGATGCGTACTTAGGTGAAGGCCACTGCATGCTTGGCCATAGCGTGTGTTTTATTCTGCGACGGCTATTTTACAGTAAGATGCGGCAAAATACGCAGGAAACTTTTACGTCATAGGGTCCGTAATTCAGCCTACGTACGCAAAATAAAAAGATTTCCCCATGAACGATGTACATGTGATGACGTCGGTATATCAGAGCGCTGTTTCACTACGAAAGTAAGTGCAGGCAGCTATAAAGGCTCACAAGAGGCCACTTTCTGTGCCAAATTGAACCGCTGAATGTGGTACACGACATAACAAATGAATATTCTACTGAATAGCTCCAGTATAGGGATTGGAATAATAGAGAATTGTGAAGGTGGTTCGATGAACACTATGCATGGCATTTAAAGGTGAATTGTAGAGTATACATCTACATCTACACCTACATGGTTACTCTGCAAATCACATTTACCTGCCTGGCAGAGGGTTCATGTCTATTGTTCCAGTCTCGTGTAGCGCGGAAAGAATGAACACCTATATCTTTCCGTACGAGCTCTGATTTCCCTTATTTTATCGTAGTGATCGTTCCTCCCTATGTAGGTCGGTGCCAACAAAATATTTTTGCATTAGGAGGAGAAAGCTGGTGATTGGAATTTCGTGAGAAGATTCCGTCGCAACCGAAAACATCTTTCTTTTAATGATGTCCAGCCCAAAGCCTGTGTCATTTCTGTGACACTCTCTCCCATACTTCGCGATAATATAAAACGTGCTGCCTTTCTTTGAACTTTTTCGATGCACTCCGTCAGTCATATCTAGTTAGGATCCCACACCGCGCAGCAGTATTCTATAAGAGGACGGACAAGCGTAATGTAGGCAGTCTCCTTAGTAGGTCTGTTACATTTTCTAAGTGTCCTGCCAATAAAACGCAGTGTCTGGTTAGCCTTCCCCACGGCATAGTGTATGTGTTCCTTCCAATGTAAGTTGTTCGTAATAGTAATACCGAGGTATTTAGTTGAATTTATGGCTTTTAGATTGGACTGACTTATCGGGTAACCGAAGATTGAGTTACTTTTAGAACTCGCGTGGATGATCTCACAATTTTCGTTATTTAGGGTCAACTGCCACTTTTTGCACCATTTAGATATATTTCCTAAATCATTTTGTAATTTGTTTTTATCTTCTGATGACTTTATTAGTCGATAGACGGCAGCATCATTTGTAAACATCCGAAGACGGCTACTCAGATTGTCTCCCAAATCATTTATATAGATAAGGAACAGCAAAGGGCCTATAACACTACCTTGGGGAACGCCAGAAATGACTTCTATTTTACTCGATGATTTTCCGTCAATTACTACGAACTGTGACCTCTCTGACAGGAAATCACAAATCCAGTCACATAATGATGTTCCATAACCACGCAATTTCATTGCGAGCCGCTTTGTGTTACAGTGTCAAAAGCCTTCCGGAAATCCATAAATACGGAATCGATCTGAAATCCCTTGTCAATAGCACTCAACACTTCATGTCAGTAAAGAGCTAGTTGTGTTTCGCAGGAACGATCTTTTCTAAACCCATGTTGACTGTATGTCAATAGACCGTTTTCTTCGAGGTAATTCATAATGTTCGAACACAATATACGTTCCAAAATCCTGCTGCATATCGACGTTAACGATATGGGCCTGTAATTTAGTGGATTACTCCGGCCGGCCGAAGTGGCCGTGCGGTTAAAGGCGCTGCAGTCTGGAACCGCAAGACCGCTACGGTCGCAGGTTCGAATCCTGCCTCGGGCATGGATGTTTGTGATGTCCTTAGGTTAGTTAGGTTTAACTAGTTCTAAGTTCTAGGGGACTAATGACCTCAGCAGTTGAGTCCCATAGTGCTCAGAGCCATTTGAACCATTTTTTTTGGATTACTCCTACTACCTTTCTTGAATACTGGTGTGACCTGTGCAACTTTCCAGTCTTTGGGTACGGATCTTTAGTCGAGTGAACGGTTGTATATGATTGTTAGGTATGGAGCTAATGCATCAGCATACTCTGAAAGAAACGTAATTGGTATACACTCTCGACCAGAAGAGTATCTTTTATTAAGTGATTTAAGTTGCTTCACTACTCCGAGGATATTTACTTCTACGTAACTCTTGTTGGCAGCTGTTCTCGATTCGAATTCTGGAACATTTACTTCGTCTTCTTTTGTGAAGGCTTTTCGAAAGGCTGTGTTTAGTAACTCTGCTTTGGCAGCACGGTTTTCGATAGTATCTCCATAGTTTAATGATATTCCTTTAAAATTGCGTCGAGCTTCACGCTGGGTGCCATTTTAACGATATTCCTGGAATGAATGATTTGAAATTTCGTAAAAATAAAAAAAGGAAATAATAATTTTATTTCTTGCTTAAGAGTTAATTTGCCTTAGTGCGAACTTTGTTGTAGAACCACTCTCTTCATTACGTGTGGTAATAAAAAAAACAAATTTTACTTTCTTAAGGATTACGTACATTTAAAGGAAATTATTACATGCACTCATATTAATTGGATAGTACTATCTGGATAAGAACTGAGTCTCTTAAATCATTCGGCCTTGGCATACACTTTCCAGAATGCAGTGGGTTTTTCTTTTTGTGAAATATTTTTACTGACTTTTATCCCGGCACTAGCCATAGAACACAAGAATATTTTAATTAACAGAAAATGTCTTAATTATTGCCAAGCCGACATTTATCACTGATCAAACCTACTACATTACGCATGTGATTTATAGATGACGTGGGCATGCTCATTTACATAAATAATTCACACTTTTAATGAATACTAATATATTTAGCCCAAACAACAAGTCAACTCACATTAATTCGTACGCTTTGATTAAAGGCGGCAAAGTCCCGACAGATACAAAAGAAGTACATCTTAACTTTGCTGGATAACCACGATGCATACACAACCTTTAGTGCCCACAATGCGGGTTAATGAATCAGGCGCGTCTAATGGGCGCGAGCGTAGCTGCACATCGCGTCTGCTAGAGCGATCAAGGATTAACACTTCCTCACTTCTTCCTCACTTCAGCTGCTCTGTCCACAACTGACCCTTCCTCACTCTAGCGGCTCTGTCCACACACTGACTCTTCCACACACTAGCTGCTCTGTCCACAACTGACCCTTCCTCACTCTAGCGGCTCTGTCCACACAACTAGCTGCTCTGTCCACAACTGACCCTTCCTCACTCTAGCGGCTCTGTCCACACAACTGACTCTTCCTCACTCTAGCTGCTCTGTCCATACAACGACAGAGAGTCTCCACATGCCAAAGATAAACAACGGCACGACTATTACGATTATTAACATTTCTTTGTAAATCGATTTCTAGCAAATATCGCTGATACCGCAAATACTGACACTTTTACATTCACATAATAAATATAGAAATTTCCTATCCTAATACAGAGAAATGTTACAAAAAATATAATAAAAATAACAAACATATTTCATACCACATTCAGTAATATTAAGATATATATATATATATATATATATATATAACTTGCCCAGATCGGCGTATATGTTACAAATAAATTGTGAAAATGCCAGGGAACGTTACATTGCCCCCTGGCAGCATTTGGCAAAGAGGTTTTACACTTTGACACAATGGTGCCAGTAACGTTCTTTACACCTCTGTATGTTTTATGGAATGGCTCTTGTAATTAGCCCCAGGATTATATAAGTACATGGCTCCCCCATTTGGGCGTAGGCAATCAGGAAACCTGGGCAAAACTGTGCCGGAGCCCAGCCATCCCAGTTGGTTTATAGTCCATATTAACAGTTTTTCATTTGAAGTATTTTTGCAGTTTGTCACAAACGGGTTTACACAATTACACAATATCACTATTTTTCTTGTGATACACTACAAGGTCACTTGTCCTAGGATATATCAATTACGGACGTACATAGTACATGTTCAATGTTTATCAAAATGAAGTCATTAATATGTTATTCAGTTTATGTAAACATTTCAAAAGCCAATAATGTATTTGATGAGCGGTGGGGTGCGGCGCTCGGCGCGGCGCGCTGACTTCGTGTAGGTCACCGCCCCATCGTTGACAGCTACGGCGCGTACGGGCGTGGCTGTCTGGTCTGCTACGGGCTGCTGTGGCCGCTGCATAGCTGCTATAGCCGAACGCGTTGGATACCAGCTCGCCCGTGCGACGTCTTCTTGCGGTGCTCCAGGAAACATGCAACAAGTTCACAAACAGTATACTATCCGTATTTCCTGCTGTGGGAAAGAACGCACACAATTAGTGGTAGTTATTACTCAGTAGGCCTTCACTAGTCTGGTTCGCACAAGGTTTCATTGTCACAGTACACTTTTATGGGCACACAATATTTTCCACCGTCATGACTTGTCATTAGTCACACGCTCTTTCCTAGCGTCCCTTTACATACAAAAGGTTAAAATTTGACACTAGGTTTATCCACTGTCCGTTATCGGTTCACTGTTCGTGTTGTGCTAGTTCTTTATCAGTGACTGTCACTGTCTGTTTCTGCCGCACAATACTACACTTTTGTTAAAGTTTATTTATTTCTATTTACAATGTCCGCTGCTGAATTTGTTTGCAACAGCACATTCGTAACCTTTTACCAGAGTGTAAGATTTACGTACATACAATCAACGTCCTACGTAACCACAGTGAAGTCTCTGTAGGCGAAAATTTACTTGGACCGTATCTGGCTAGCTCTTTCTTATTGATTGAATCTGCACATGCTTCAATTGAAGCTTCTTTGTGAGTTTCTTTACGCTACATAAATTTACAACAAGGTTGCCTCCCGTGGTGCTCTCGGGTCACTACTGGGTGCATTATTTTGTGATAACACTAGTGAGATAATAAAGTTCTCAGGGCCTTATATTACTAATATTGTTCCGGGTTCAGATCTGTCAATCTGACAGCTACACATAGATACACATAATATAAAGGATTGTGCCAAGAAATATCTCAAATTAAACACAAATTAAAAGAGTACATAACACAAATATCCACACACATGAAAAAAGTCAATCATATTCTTATAACTATACACTCCTACACTAGTACACCTTATTAATGTTCATTGTTTACAAAGGAACGGTGTCCGCATAGGACTATTAGTCTTTTACTGTAGGAATGCTTTTACATCCTTACGCGGATACAGTCCCCGTACTCTCCCTGAGTGGGGATCTGCTAAGAGATAGCTACACTCATGTGGCACACTTACTACTCTAAAAGGTCCATTATACACCAATTGCCACTTGCTATTCTGTTTCAAAGATGCCGAGGACTTAGGATGATTGCGTAAGAGCACCAAGTCCCCAACATTAAATGTTTGGTTATTCGTTACATGTCGATTATATTTTTCCGTCCTTTTCTGGGCGCACCTGGTAAGGTTGCATCCCGCTTTTCTTATCTTCTCTTCCTTAGGCTCAGGAATGACTGGGACCTTAGGCAAGGGTGCCAGCCACTCGTTCAGAGCTCGATTATTATTCATTAATATCTCATTTGGTGGATACCCCGTAGAAGCATGCGGGGTTGCGTTGTGAATTTCGACAAACTTATGTATCATATCTGGCCACCTTGTGTGCTTATATGCAATGTATAACCTGCAAAATTTATTTAACTCTCCAAATACTCTCTCTACTAAACTTGCTTGTGGGTGAAAGCGGGAAATTAGTATACGCTTTATATCTTGTTCATATAAATAGTTTTTCCAGGTATGGCCTGTAAAATATGAAGCATTATCCGATATTATCGCTTCAGGCTTACCTACTTGTATAAAATATTCTTTGCCTAACCATTTCACTATTCCACGAGCAGTGGCTGATTTAAGGCAGTATATTTTTAAATATTTTGAAAAGAGGTCATACACCGCTAAAATGTACTTCATGGAATTTTCGAAGTTGCTCATCAAGGTTTTCGGATGAGTCCTGACAGGTACAATGATTTCATTTATGTCTCTTGCATCCAGTACTAACCGTACCTGTCCGTCAGCTTTTGCTACCGCCACCAATGGACTACTATAAGGGGACAAAGACGGTTCTATTATTCCCCACTCGATCAGTTTTCTTATTTCCTTAGCTACTATTTCCTTCTTGGACCAAGGAATGGAGTATGAGGCTCGACAGTAAGTTTTGTGAGGCTTTACCTCGATCTTGTATTGATATCCCTTAACAACTCCTGGTCGTTCAGAAAATACATCTGCATAATTAGATAATAACTGTACTATTTCCTTCTGTTGAATAGAATTTAAATTTTCGGACTGTGATACTTTGTTCACTAATATATCCATATTCGCCTTTGATTGATCACCTTGTACGTCAGGATAATAGAGATTCTGCCCTGGACAATAATTATCTAATTGTAGTATCGATTGATTCCTACATTTTATATTTATGGCGTTACAATTAGGTACAGGTACCTCTTCAGATCTAAGCATGGAAAATTCTATTCTCCTACCAGCATTCATCAAACTTAATTTTCCCCGAGAAAGGTCTATTATTGCGTCCCTCTCTCTCAAAAAATCTACCCCCAAAATGCAGGCTACCTTTAAACCCTTTACTACCAGGAATGAGCTCGTTATGGCTTCTTCCCCTATATACATCTCTACCCGCACTTGGAGCTTAATTATTTGTCGCTGTGCACTTATGGCTCCAGTGACTCTACAATTATTCACGGGAAAAGTCAGCATACGCCTTTCCTTCCCCAGTACCTTGAATAAGTCCATACTCATAACACTAACAGTAGCACCTGTATCTATGACCACTTGCACATCAATATTGTTAATTTTAACTTCTATTATCACTTGTACATTGTCCTTGTGTTCCTTTATGCACGTGGATGGTTCGGTTATTAATTCATCTCCCATCTGTACCCCGTCATTATACCTAAGGATACAGATTGTTTTCGGTGTTTTGTTTTGTGTCGGGCTGCTCTCACTCCAAACCGTAGCCGACGATGGAGAGCGTATCTCGGCCGCATCTAGTTTGTTGAATTATTGCTAGTGGATGGGCGTGGCTGCTCTGTGTCATTGACCTCCACTATGTGCACGTTGTGTTGCGTCGGCCGCCACGGCTGCGCAATTGGCGCATTTTGTGGTGGCGGTCGGTTATTGTCATATCTATCACTGTTTTGCCGGTCCGGACTGGGCCTCTGGTTCTGTGGCCAAGTTCGGTTTGCATCATTATAAGTATTAGTGTTGTACGGCCCCCTGGCATTTTTCCATCTATGACTGCTTGGTGGGCCTGTTTCATACCGGTCATCGAACCTCCTTTTCCTATCATTATTCCCCGGTGGTCTATTTCCGTTCCGGTCTCTATCTCTATTTCCGTTTTGTGTATACCCTTGTCTCCTATTATTACCTCCGCCGTTTCTATTACTGGTTAGAGGCGTGTTATTTCTACCATTTCTATAACTATTTCCGTTACTTCTAATCTGTTCAGAGGCCGCCTTAACGTCCTCCTGAATCAGGTCAATTGCGTCCAGAATAGACAAGAAATGTTCCATATCATTTTCGGGCACGTGTATAAGCTTTTCCTTTACATCTATCGGCAAGTGTGATTTCAAAAGTCTGATCAAATCCCGAGATGAAATCTGTTCGTCCCAGTAACGGGTCTTATTAATGTACTTCTCAAAATATTTTCGCAAATTGCCTAATCGTGGAGAATACGGCTCTGGATTATATACTTCCTTCCGTAATCTCTCCTGAATACATGTTGACCAATATTTGGCCAAGAATGCCTTTTCGAATTGCTCATATGTATCGCAACTGTCAGCTGCTTCGGTTGCCCATAACGCAGCATCTCCCTGTATGTAAGACATAACAAACTGTATTTTCTGGGTATGACTCCAAACGCTAGGCAAAATGTTTCTAAATCCCTTGATAAACACTACAGGGTGAACAGATTTCTTCTCCGTTGTAAAGATCTGAAACTGTCGGTTCCTAATCAGACTTTCTTCAATCACTACTTTGGAATGACATTTATTTGTTCCGCTTACATCGGTTGCCTGTCCTGTCTTGCAGTCACAATTGTGTACTGCTGTATTTATATGCCTATCATTGTTGGACTTGGCTGGCGTGACATACGCCAGCGCATCGTCTTGCCGCAAGACGGCGGTCCACACTCCGCTGCCACAGCGGAATGTCCTTTTGCACTATCTTTTTAAGATCTTGCACATCCGCAGTAGAATCCATCTCTCTGGCCTCAATTGCGGCGTGCACTTTCTCATCTAATTCCTTTATGAAGTTACGTTCTACTTTGTGCACATGTTCGATCACTTTGTTCTCAATTACGTGGGTTGTGTTAAGTTCTAGTTGTTCGACCCTATTAGTCAGGACACTGACTTCCTCTACGATATTGGCATTAGCCATTTGAATACTATTTAGTCCTTCGCTTAATGCTTGCACCGTTTTGGGCATGGTTTCATATTTTTGTTTCAAGTTAACAATGTCACTTTGCATAACTTCTAAAGCTTGCATCAACTGCAAGTCCCTCTCATGCATGCGTCGGTCACGCTCTGCTTGTTTGGCATCACGTTCTTTATCACGCTCTGCTTGTTTACATGCAAATTCAGTTACCAATCTCTGGTCACGCTTTGCTTGTTCGGCATCACGTTCTTTATCACGCTCTGCTTGCATTTGTACAAATTCAGCTTGGAAAGTGATCATGCGCTCAAACATATCTTTTAATGATTGCACTTCTGACATCACACCACTCTCTGGTCCGTGCCCAGTGCTTGCGGATGGCTCACTATTTACGCTATCAACTGAATCACTGGGTGGCAGTGGCAACATTTCTTGCCCTTCTGCCCCCAGATTCTCACATTGTACTTCCTGAGCTACGTCACTAACATTACTTTGTGTCCCATTTTCTAACTCGGTATCACTATTAACTAACTGTTGCTCATTATCCATGTTGATATCTTTCTGACTACGCAATCTAACCATAGTAAACAAAAGAAATAAAATCTGAACTAAGTATCCTAACACTTCAGGTTTCACTCACATAAGCACACAAGAAATGGACATTACCCAATACATACGTACTATATACTACAATGACTAACTACTTAAATGTCCTGTTATTTTAAAACAAAGTACTAACAACAAGCACACCACTAATGATCCGAGGACACTGCACGGAGGCTACTTTACTACCTACAGGACAACTACACTGTAGCTTTACCTTTTGGTGATCTATCTTGGGTGCTGCTGCCCCCTGATATTGTGGAAGGTTATTAATTTTTCAAAATAATGAGCTCTCTGCTTCAGCTCCGGATACATAGTGTTCTCATGCAAAAAATCATACACAGGTATTACCACACAATATTGGTTAAGCAATACATACAGTACATGACAAAATTATTAAATGTCCTGCAACAAAGTTCGACTATATTAATTCCCTAGGTATCTCAAGGGTATTTCGTGGCCACTGCATATTCGTGCCCCACGCTGGGCGCCATTTTAATGATATTCCTTTAAAATTGCGTCGAGCTTCACGCTGGGTGCCATTTTAACGATATTCCTGGAATGAATGATTTGAAATTTCGTAAAAATAAAAAAAGGAAATAATAATTTTATTTCTTGCTTAAGAGTTAATTTGCCTTAGTGCGAACTTTGTTGTAGAACCACTCTCTTCATTACGTGTGGTAATAAAAAAAACAAATTTTACTTTCTTAAGGATTACGTACATTTAAAGGAAATTATTACATGCACTCATATTAATTGGATAGTACTATCTGGATAAGAACTGAGTCTCTTAAATCATTCGGCCTTGGCATACACTTTCCAGAATGCAGTGGGTTTTTCTTTTTGTGAAATATTTTTACTGACTTTTATCCCGGCACTAGCCATAGAACACAAGAATATTTTAATTAACAGAAAATGTCTTAATTATTGCCAAGCCGACATTTATCACTGATCAAACCTACTACATTACGCATGTGATTTATAGATGACGTGGGCATGCTCATTTACATAAATAATTCACACTTTTAATGAATACTAATATATTTAGCCCAAACAACAAGTCAACTCACATTAATTCGTACGCTTTGATTAAAGGCGGCAAAGTCCCGACAGATACAAAAGAAGTACATCTTAACTTTGCTGGATAACCACGATGCATACACAACCTTTAGTGCCCACAATGCGGGTTAATGAATCAGGCGCGTCTAATGGGCGCGAGCGTAGCTGCACATCGCGTCTGCTAGAGCGATCAAGGATTAACACTTCCTCACTTCTTCCTCACTTCAGCTGCTCTGTCCACAACTGACCCTTCCTCACTCTAGCGGCTCTGTCCACACACTGACTCTTCCACACACTAGCTGCTCTGTCCACAACTGACCCTTCCTCACTCTAGCGGCTCTGTCCACACAACTAGCTGCTCTGTCCACAACTGACCCTTCCTCACTCTAGCGGCTCTGTCCACACAACTGACTCTTCCTCACTCTAGCTGCTCTGTCCATACAACGACAGAGAGTCTCCACATGCCAAAGATAAACAACGGCACGACTATTACGATTATTAACATTTCTTTGTAAATCGATTTCTAGCAAATATCGCTGATACCGCAAATACTGACACTTTTACATTCACATAATAAATATAGAAATTTCCTATCCTAATACAGAGAAATGTTACAAAAAATATAATAAAAATAACAAACATATTTCATACCACATTCAGTAATATTAAGATATATATATATATATATATATATATATATATATATATATATATATATATATAACTTGCCCAGATCGGCGTATATGTTACAAATAAATTGTGAAAATGCCAGGGAACGTTACAATAGCTATCGAGCAGAGATGGCATTGATGGTTTCTTGCCGCTAACATACTTCACATACGAGCATGATCTCTTTGGATTTTCTACCAGGTTTCGAGACAAAGTTTCGTTGTGAAACTGTTATAAGCATCTTGCATTGCAGTCCGCGGGAAATTTCGTGCTTCTGTAAAAGATCGCCAATCTTGGATATTTTGCGCCCGTTTAAATTTGGCATGTTGCTTCGTTGTTTCTGCAACAGTGTTCTAACCCGTTTTGTGTACCAAGGAGAACCAGCTCCGTCGTTTGTTAATTTATTTGGTATAAATCTCTCAATTGCTGCCAATACTATTTCTTTGAATTCAAGCCACATCTGGTCTACACTTATATTATTAATTTGGAATAAGTGGAGATTGTCTCTCAGGAAGGCGTCAAGTGAATATTTATCTGCTTTTTTGAATAGGCACCTTTTTTGTTTATTTTTGGAGGATTTGGGGGTTACAGTATTCAATATCACTACGACAACCCTGTGTTCACCAATCCCTGTATCCGTTTTGATGCTCATTATTAACTCAGGATTATTTGTTGTTAAGAGATCAAGTGTGTTTTCACAACCGTTTACTATTCACGTGAGCTCATGAACTAACTGCTCGAAATAATTTTCAGAGAATGCGTTTAGCACAATTTCGGATGATATTTTATGCTTAACTCCGGAATTAAACATGTATTTTCGACAACATATCGAGGGTAAATTAAAGTCACCACCAACTATTACCGTATGAGTCGGGTACTTGTTTGAAATCAAACTCAAGTTTTCTTTGAACCTTTTAGCAACTGTATCATCTTGTATTAGGAGGTCGGTAAAAGGATCCTGTTATAATTTTATTCCGGTTGCCGACAATATACTCACAGGAAGTACCTACTTCTATTTCGCGACAAGTTAAACTACTTTTAATAGCAACAAACTCTCCACCGCCAACCGTGTTTAGCCTATCCTTTCGGAACACCGTTAGGTTCTTCACCAAAATTTCAGCTGAGCTTATATCCGGCTTTAGCCTGCCTTCAGTGTCTATAACGATTTGAGCATCAGTGCTTTCTATTAGCGCTTGGAGCTCTGGTACTTTCCCAACATGGCTACGACAGTTTACAACTGTTATACCAATGGTTCCTGTATCTACGTTCTTCCTGTGTTCAGCCTGCACCCTTTGTGACTGAAGCCCTTCTAAAAAACTGCCCAGTCTACGCCAGACAGCCCCTGCTACCCGTGTAGCCGCCTCCTGCGTATAGTGGAGATCTGACCTATTCACTGGAACCCGAAACCCAACCACCCTTTGGCGCAAGTCGAGGAATCTGCAGCCTACACGGTCGCATATCCATCTGAGCCTCTGATTCAGACCCTCCATTCGGCTAGCACCCGATTGCGTCCAAGATGAGTTTCATCGAGTTCAGGTCAGGCGAATTTGGTGACCAAGACATCAATCTGCTCCTCAGACCACTGCAGTAACCTCAGACCACTGCAGAAAAATTCTACCCTTGTAACACTCCGACAGCTTTCCTGCTGAAAGATCCCACTGCCGTCACGAAAGACACTAAGCATGAAGGGATGCAGGTCATCTGCAATAATATTCATGTAATCTACAGCTGTCATATGCCTTTGGTTATTACCACAGATCCCATGGAAGTCCACGTGAATGTTCTTCTTATAGGCTATTTCGGCCCCCGACCCAGCCGGCTTCCGCATTATGGTCCACATTTCGAGAAACTGATCGCCATTGCATAACGGAGCATTTGGATACGACCACCGACCTGATGTAACAAGAAACGTTAATTATCCAACCAGACGACATATTTCCATTGACCCGCTGTCCCGAGTCTGTGACCCCGTGGTCATTGCAACTGCATTCGTCAACGTCGTTGTGTCAACATGAGAACAGGAACACTTAGTATATGTACTCCGTAGTTAGATTTGCCACCAAAGGCATCCACACAGTAGTTTGTTGGGAAGGTGAGGGGGAAGGGGCTGACGCCTAAGTAGCCATAGAAAGTTCGAGTTCCGACCCTGTTAAAAACCTTCTAAATATTTTTCATGAAAGAAAAACACCTGACTAATCTACTGCAATAACACCGATCGACAAATGTTCACTTTTTACTTTATAATAGCAACGAAAGTAGTAGTGCTTTATAAATTTAGATGCCCTGCGCACGAATATCAAGATTAAAATTGTCTCCTAGCTCAGGGTTACACGTAAATATTGTGTTTAGGGTTTCACAGGGCCACATGCAAAGACATTATGACAAGGGTTTCTCTGCCATAAGGTGCCATATGGTAACACTGCCTTGCACCATGACTAATGTGCGCACCATCAATTCACGTGACCATTGTCGGATGTAGAAACCAGACGTGATTTTAACAATCGTCTGTTACGGCTGCGTCCTCTTATGGTGTTACTGGGAGAATTGTCGTGGCGGTTGGCAGTGAATGTATTTGAGGTGTGTTGCAATTGAAGAATTGTGCTTCTGTGCACGTGCACGCTCTCTCGAAATTCTGTTCACCTGCAATAATAAACCTGATAACGTTTTTGTTACGTTCGAGCGGTTTACGAAGGGGATCAATGAATGAAACAGTAAAACGAGTATACGCCTCGTAATTCGGTGTCGAGATGAAGACCAAGATAAATCG
This sequence comes from Schistocerca nitens, assembly GCF_023898315.1. Taxonomy (NCBI): domain Eukaryota; kingdom Metazoa; phylum Arthropoda; class Insecta; order Orthoptera; family Acrididae; genus Schistocerca; species Schistocerca nitens. The sequence continues at coordinate 237,863,917 of NC_064614.1, read as the reverse complement.
TGGGCTCCACTTGTGTATTGCACCTCGTGTTCGCCTACTTACATTCAGTGCTTGGATGTACGGTAAAAACATGTCTATGATGTTTGCTGAGCCTGCTATTTGGCGTAAACCCACAAACCATACATTGCATTGTTGTTTTTATGTGACACCTCCCTTGAGAAAAGGAATTAATACCAAGAGGAAAAGGAATATTCCTTACCGGGACATCCCGTATGTCTTTCGCCCTGTAGATTGTCAGTCCTACATTGACCACTATCAAGCAGTGATAGCAAAGCTATTGAACCGACACACCCGCCAGTGACACTGACCCTACATTCACACCAACATCGTCATCTGGAGAACCACACAAAATCACACAGTGTGAACTCAGTGATCTGATTAAGGATTTAGATCTTCCAAAGCGTAAAGCCGAACTCTTGACCTCACGACCGCAGCCGGGGAATCTCCTCGATGACACAGTGCACGCGTCCTTGTTTCCGAGTGTCATTTCAGTACTGAAGACATTATCACGCTCTGCAGTGACACTGAAGCTTTGTTGGAAGATCTGGACATTACATAAAAACCAGACAAGTGGGAACTTTATATCTGGCTCAAAAATAAGTCTGAAAGCATTATTCCTAGTCAGTAGTAAATAAAAGCCCTTTCATCCCTGTCGCATATGCTGCCTTAGCTAAAGAATCTTATACCATGATGAAATTCGTTGTAAACTATGTGATTACAATACGCATGAACGTCTGGTATGTGGATATTTGAAAGTCAATGTAATGCAGTTGGGTTTGCAATGGGATTACATTAAGTAATGCTGCTACCTGTATGAGTGAATGGGTCAGTTCTGCAAGAGGACAACAGAATACACAGAAGGAATGGCCTCCACGAACAGCTCTGAGTCAAAAGAAACTGCCAAGGAACCTCTGGTGAATCCGAACAAAATTGTTGTCCCACCGTTACACATTAATTTGGGACTCGGCATTTATTAAGGGTGTGCACAGGAACAAAGCCGCATTTCACTATGTGCGTCAGAAGTTTCCGCGACTCAGCACAGAAAGGATCACAAAGGAGGTATTCGTTGGTTGCCAGCTGTTGGAAAACACTCATTTTAAGTGCGCTCTAACCCCTGATCAGCTACATGCGTGATATTGTTTTCGTAACGTGACGACATTGTTCTTGGGATACAGGAGAGGTGAAAATTACAGGGATCTAGTGGACGCTCTCATTCATGCTTATAAGGTCACTGACCTTTACTCCCACCTCAATGTGTTCACCACGATGAGTTCACAGAGAACTGCGATGCCTTCAGTGATGAACCTGGCGAGCAGTTCCACGAGGATATATCTTTCACGGAACAGTGGTACACTCGATGACAGGCTACTGTTATGTTGGTTTATTTCACCCACAAGGGGAAGGCAAAGAAACGGGGCGAAAAAGCTACATAAGTTCAATTAATGTACACATCCTGTTGATTACGGTAGTAATATCGGTGAAACGTGAAGTCCCAACTTACTCACAACCCGGAGCAGCGAGACAATTTTAATCGTAATATTCGTGATCAGAGCATCGAAATGTAAAAGGAACGTCTGCTTAAGTTTCTGCAAAAAGCTGGCCGCTGGGGCCTAGCGGTTCTAGGCGCTTAAGTTCGGAACCGCGCGACTGCTACGGTCGCAGGTTAGAATCCTGCCTCGAGCATGTATGTGTGTGATGTCCTTAGGTTAGTTAGGTTTAGATAGTTGTAAGTTCTAGGGGACTGATGACCTCAGATGTTAAGTCCCATAGTGCTCAGAGCCATTTTTTCTGCAAAAAATCTACTGTGTACTGTGTAAACAGCAACCAGCTGCACAAAAGAAATTTTATTTTCTTAATCGGTTTCAGGCACTTAGGACTCTTCTTCAGTAGGTTGTAACTATCGCACTATTTATATTGTTTTCCTTTCCCTCACAGTTGGGGGAGGGGGAAGGGGGGGGGGAGACAAGGGGCACCGCGTACGGGCGCCATTGTCTATCACAGTCGCCGCTATACTGCGTTACAGAGCGAGCAGCGAGCAATCTCCACGTTCTGTGACGAGACGTTGAAAGTTTCGTGGCCAACTCGGGGATTCACCGTCCTTAAATCACTCTCTATAGACGCTCGCGACAGGGGCACGCGAATAGCGATAAACTTTGCCGTGACCTTCGTTCCCTGGTGCAGTGCCATAACAATTTGGCAAAGTCCCTTATGTCAGTGGATTCCCCCATTCGCGGCAAGAATCGTCGCTACGTTTATTTCCCATTCGTATCTGTTTCGTTTGCATACCTTCTTTACCACGTCTCGCCCCACAATGCCAAAATGGGACATTCAGCCCCGCAATGACGTAATTTTGAGCCACTGATTTCCCCTTTCAACATACATAATGTCAGAGTTTAAAATCCAGCTTTCCTATAGCTACGTTATTCCGTTGCTTCACTGATCAAGAAAACTACAATAACTTCATTACTTGTTTATATTACTTGAACTAGACTTGTTACAGTACCAAATTTACCAGTACTCTGTAAACGTAGAATGAAGCAAAGTTCGTATCCAGAAGCTTGTATTTACGACTGACATTAGATACACTGGAAATGAAAATTCAGTTTGTTTCAGTTTTAGTGTGTTGTGACTGGCAAGACAAAATCAGCTGTCCTATAAAAACAGTAACTTCTATTGCCTAACCAAACGAACTAATATACAAATAGTGTCTGAAGTAGTTTCGGGAAGAACAGTTATTGAGTCTGTCCGCTGACTGCAAACTGTCTGTTCAAAAACGACATTAGAAGTTCAGGGTATAGTTCTTACTAACAAGGGAACCTCCCCATCGCACCCCCCTCAGATTTAGTTATAAGTTGGCCCAGTGCATAGGCCTTGAAAAACTGTACACAGATCTATCGAGAAAACAGGAAGAAGTTGTGTGGAACTATAAAAATAATAAGCAAAATATACAAACTGAGTAGTCCACTCGCAAAATTTGCAACGTCAAGGACAATGTGACCTCACGAGCGCCGTGGTCCTGTGGTTAGCGTGAGGAGCTGGGGAACGAGAGGTCATGGGTTCAAGTCTTCCCTCGAGTGAAAAATTTACTCTTTTTATTTTCGCAAAGTTATGATCTGTCCGTTCGTTCATTGACGTCTCTGTTCACTGCAATAAGTTTAGTGTCTGTGTTTTGCGACCGCACCGCAAAACCGTGCGACTAGTACAAGAAAGGACATGCCTTTCCAATTGGAACCGAAAACATCTGATCGCAAGGTCATAGGTCAACTGATTCCTCCACAGGAAAACGTCTGATATATTCTATACGACACTGGTGATGGCATGTGCGTCACATGACAGGAATATGTTGTTGACTCACCTAACTTGTACACTTGGCGAATGGGTAAAACAATTCTTCTACCTTGCCCGATTTAGATTTTCTTGTGGGTGTAATAATCACTCCCAAAAAAGTGATGAAAACACAAGAGTTTGTCATATAAACTGCAACAAATGAATGCAACAGTTTCACAGTCGCACAATTTTCCCTGTGCTCTGTCAAAACATATGTTTTTCATACAACGTCCCCATACTACGGCGCAGTTACCTCGCATCGGACGAACAGATAATAATTGTCTGAAAATAAAAAATTAAACTTTTCACTCGAGGGGAGACTTGAACCAATGACTTCTCGTTCACCAGCTTCTCACGCTAACCACGGGACCACGACGCTCTGCGCTTCGGATTCCCCTAGATGTTGCCTATGTTGCGCATGCACTACTCAGTTTGTATATTTTGCTTACTTTTTTTCATAGTTCCACGCAATTTCTTCCTGTTGTCTCGATTGATCTGTGTTCAGTTTTTCAAGGCCTATCCACTGTGCCAACTTATAACTAAATCTGAGGGTGGTGCGATGGGGAGGTTCCCTTGTAAGCTGTCGGCGCTCACGGAGAGACGGCAAAAAAGAAATTGCTGGAAAACTTCCACCAGACAGTGGAAATAATTGATGCATTAGTCTGGAGAGTATAGGCGCCAGTAGACATAAACAAGAGGGAGAATAGTGGGAGACGCAAAAAACAGTGTGAAGGTCACAAGGCGTGGAAACGGGTTAAGAGGTGACTTAAGATAAATAGGAAATGCAGTGGCAAGTGACTGGAGATTGTACTTTCTGTTAGGCAAATCTTTCACACATGGTGGTCAGTCGCAGATGACATTTCATCCAGCTTCAAGAAAAAAAATTATGCCACTGACATGAAAAATTACTTTTTTTCGTCTCTCTATCTCCCTCTCTCTTTATTTGCAATCCTATGTTTTTCCACAACGTTTCATGACAGTGACTATACTTAAGGCTTTTAAAGGTATTATAGGTGATGATTTCACATGATACGAAAGCGACGTATGGAACGTTTTTTCCCGTTGCATAATGTTATCAGTCTACTGCACAATTGCGCTTTACTGTTTCCTAACTGTTCATCAGTACACTGGCTCACAGATGCTTAAAAATTCGATCACATTGAAAGATGATCGATTGTAGCTAAATACCCATTTATCATTTTATCTCTCAACAGTGATATCGACACACTACGAACTTTTCTTCCGGGCAAAACTCGCGCCATTTTCTATTTTTAATAAAGAATGTTACTGCTGTCGGCTCTTCCTGCATTGGAACGATCTTCAGTGAGCTACTCTGATAATTGTTACGATATCGCTTAACTTCAGAAGTAGCGTCTTTCGCTAGAGACAGATGAGCATCTCCTTGACAATGTCGAGATTACTAAACGAAACCGTGACAAAACGTACTGGAGTTCTTTGAGTCTCGTCTATTTACTTTACCAGTCGTACTTCGTACGATTTCGAGACTGAAGAGCAGTATACAAAAAACTGATTGAATGCGGATTCAGTGTGTTACATCTTTCATTTGTAAAAAAAAAAAAAAAAAAATCCATTGACTCTTACTACACGTTTTCCTGCAGCTAGTTTTACGTTATCACTCCACTTTAAAGTACTGTAGACGCATAACTCTGTACATTTGAGTGCTTTGGTCCTTTTGTCTGATAGATTACGAATCATTTAATGAGACTTAAGGATTTTTCACAATATCACTATTTTGAGGTTCAAATATGTTCCTGCTATAATTTTCTGGTGTTGTGACTTCCCTACGACAGTAGAAACTCATTAAGTTTCCAATATCGCTCACCTGGCCACTCATATTTATAGTGAACACTGACTGCCCTGTAGTACGCTCTTTGCGTACACTAAGTTGCTTCCACATCTGATGAATTCGTGAGTTCTTCTTGTTAAGACTGACTTGCTGAGTTTTACTGGCTAAGAAGTTCTCATACAATCAGAGCGCTAATCCGATTTCGCGTTAGTCACAGACTTGTTAGTGACTTAGATTAATTTGTTACAAACCTTGGCACTTAGATAAATGGTCGACTCAGTCTGAAAACTATATTTCAAGATTATGAGCTAGGTTTCGGGTGTATCCTCTTCAGTAACAGATATTAAAAATTGAATGTGTTAATTAGAGCAGGAAGTTAATTTCCAGAAACTAGAAAAATCTAGTCGCCTATAAAAATACTAGAGATCATTGTTTGTTTATAGCAGCATTTGCACTCTAATATCATTAGAGAAAATTTATTCGTACAGCATCTTTAGGCAGAGGATTCCGACGCCAAGGTCCATCACCCTAACTTGGAGGCTTTTGCATAGTCTTTGTATATTGTTAGATCACGTTGTGCTATTTGTTGGAAGTGAAAATCGTGAGGAAAAGGGATTCCAGACTGGTTTTGAACCTTACCGCTCTTAATCACTGTAGTCAGTGGGGTAGGTATCAGCGTAATTATTAAATCTAGGTTACTGCCGTGCCATGTCGTCGATGACGATGATAAACCAAAGGGCGGTTGCTACGATTTTCTCCTCTCCAATGGTGTGAAGTTAACTGATAGGCAATTAATGACCTGCACCACACTGCAAGTATTTTTCATTCGAACTAGGACGTCGGTACAATCACTTACGATCGATAATTCTATTTCACCTTCTTCCCTCCACTTGCTGACTAAGTTGTTTTCCACCATTTGCTACGGAAGCATCTTTTTTCGGGCCCGGGTGGCAGCACAATGACGTGCTTAGCAAACCGAGGTGTGGAAATGCCTTACGCCAACGTACTGCTTGTCACGAATAATCAATCTTAATTTCTTACGCTTCGTAACATCTTAGACAAACTTGTCGGAGCGTAGCTCCCATTAGTAACTTACACGAACACAACATTGATGCATCATTTGACGGTGAACTTACAGCCCTATCTACGTAAAGGGTGAACCGTATCATTATTGACGTAGCTCGAATACGTCATACTTTTTTCATGTTTCTAATCGTAATTTCCAGAGTTCATTCATGCAATTACTCACCTAGGCCCGTAATCTTCCGTCGTTACAAAACCATGCTGAGAAGTGTGACAGATTTAACGAAACATTGGCAATTTATCAAAACCAGTACTTTTCGTACATACGTTGCTAGATGAAAGAGCAGTGCGTCAGAGGTACTTAATGCTCATGAATTAAGAAATTTGCTGGCGTGAGAGAAAGGGAGCTCAAGGTGCAATGGCAACCAGCAGCTGTTAAAATCTCTTACGCACTGAGTTACCGAACAGAGTCCTTGAAGCAGCAACGTAAAAGGTGAATATCATCGCACGTCATGTACCGCTTCTCTGTCATACAGACTAGATGCAAAAAAAGCGTTGATGAAGGTCTTCCCGTGTCTGGTGGTAGCACCCAATATGAAAATGTGAAAGAAGCAACCTGTGATGCAGGTTAAAAGTGTTGTACAAACTCTGTATAGATAGAATGAATAAATATGCGGAACAGTGTTAGGTATTTATGATAGTTATTGACTGAAAATAAAAACAATACACTCCATGTGTAGAGTGCGACTTGTAAAATATTTTTTAACGAAAAGCAACATTGCTGCTGTTTGTTACTCTGGATTTTCTCACATTCCTCGTTATTATTAGTTTCAGACTACTATCAAACGAATTCTATAGCGTCATTTCACTGGCAAGAGCTTAATCACTCACTACCTGTGGACTTGGCTTGGGTCGGAGCACTATGGGACTTAACTGCTGTGGTCATCAGTCCCCTAGAAATTAGAACTACTTAAACCTAACTAACCTAAGGACATCACACACATCCATGCCCGAGGAAGGATTCGAACCTGCGACCGTAGCGGTCGTGCGGTTCGAGACTGTAGCGCCTTTAACCGCTCGGCCACTCCGGCCGGCCTACTCACTGTGGAAAATACAACAATACACCTTATACAGTCAATATTGTGAAGCGGCCTGCTGAAGCTACGAAACAGTAAGTCGTCATTTCGGAAATTCATTTCTCTATAATAATAAAGAAATTGGCCCTTGGTGAATGGTCTCAGAATTATAACAGGTGTTAACATTTCGTTTTTTGTATCTGTAATTCCCATACTTCTTTTCTATCTTCTTCTCTTTCACGTCTTATTACTCTCGGAACTGCAGTCTGGTTTCCGTACAATCTTTAGACAGGCTTTCGCTCGCTGTATTTTGTCCCCGCTACCTTCAAACCTATAAAGAGTTACTCCAGTCAAAATGGCGAAAAGTTTACCCTAAATCTACAAATACTATAAACATAAGTTCTCCTTTTTGCAACCTGTCGTCAAATATAAAATTTGTGGTCAACGTTGCCTCACGTGTTCCTACATTTCTCTGTAACCCAACCGGATCTTACCCGAGATTGCCTTCTAACAGGCTTCCCATTCTTCCATAGATATTTCGTGTCACTATTTTGGCACCCAGCGACTTATTAAACTGTCAACGGCTGGCTCCTTTGTAACCAGAATTATTTAATTCTTCTTCGAGTTTGAGGTTAAGTCTCCTGTCTGTTATACGAGGGTTGACTGAGAAGTAATGCCTCCACCTTCGTAACTTTTCAACAGTTGGCAGCATTGATGTGCGGCAGGTACTGGCTGCTTCGGTAACCTCTTCTCTACACCTCCAGTTGGCGGGAAGCCTTAGCATCGAACGGTTGTGTTGTTACAGCGTAAAGTATGGAACGCTGGGCAAACAGTCGGTCAATGATATTTAAGTAATTCTTGACAGCAGAAGGTGTCATCCCAAAGGAGATGCATCAGAGAATGAAAGCAGTTTATGGTGATTGTGTTGATGTGAGTACTGTGCGTCGTTGGGCGAGTAAGTTTAAAGATGTTGAGGCGGGAACAGTCCGATAGCCAAGCAAAGGAATAATGTGACCCACACGTTCTTGTGAAATGCCGATTGTGCTTGCAATTTCTCTCTGAGTGATACGACGATCGTCCTAAATCAATCTGTCAACATTTCGCTTGTGGAACTCGGTGGTTGCTGTCGCAGGACGTCCAACTCTTCGTTTGCCACGCAGCTCAGATGTTCCCTCCTCAACATCTTTAAACTTACTCACCCAACGACGCACGGTACTCACATCAACACAATCACCATAAACTGCTTTCATTCTCTGAAGAATCTCCTTTGGGTTGACACCTTCTGCTATTAAGAATTCACTGACTGCGCGTTGCTTAAATCGCACTTACCGACCGTCTGCACAGGGTTCCATACTTAACACTGTAACAACACAACAGTTCACTGCCAAGGCTATCCGCCAACTGGAGCTGTAGAGAAGAGGCTACGGAACAAGCCAGTACCTGCCGCATACCAATGCTGCCAATTGTTGAAGAATTACGAAGGTGGAGGCATTGCTTTTCAGTGAACCCTCGTATCTTGCTTACAATGTGTTTATAAAATAGTTATACTATAATAACCTTAATTGAGTAAAAAGTAAATAACTTACAGAAATGTTTGATACAGCACTGAATGCAGTATATCTTCAAGTTATATTTTCAAATCTTCAAAGTGGCTACCTTTTGTAATACGATAAATGCCCCATCTTTATCAGTTTCCTGCCAAACCCTATGAAGGAAGTCTTGATGTATGCAGGCAACAGCTTGTTTTATAAGTTGTCACAACTCGTCGGCGTTTCTCGGAAGTAGGGGAACAAAAACTCTGTCTCCAATGTAAGCACATACATAGAAGTCCGTTGGAAGTTTTGAACATTGCTGTCTTTTAGCAACCGTATATGAATTTCAGAGGAGAAATAACACAACCAACCAGTTGCAAATAATTGTTTAATACATTTTCCTAGGTTTCGACACCTCGAAGGATGTCTTCATGAGAATGAAAATTTAAAAGCCTTAAAGTTACAACGCGGGAAGACAACAGTTGAAGTTTAAAGCAGATACGCCCAAGTCAAAAATTAAAAACGTTTCAGCCTTTCGTACGTACACCTTGCAAGGAACATCAGACAAGCAGTCATTATTGTAGCTTCGACGTGACAAGTTTCGACTTAGGCCTTTCAGTATTCTGTCAAATTCTTTTCACTATATTGTATAAAACGTATAATCTTAATCTCACTTCGCTTTCTATAACATTTTCTAGGTTTCCTTCCTTTGTAGCCCTTCTCCGTATACAAGGTGTAATGGGTATAACTGCACATTATTTCTACTGGTAACTGAGGACGGTATGCTGAACAATATTATATCAGTATTTAAGTCATTTGCGGACTAATAGTTATAGCCAGTACGAGTCGTTTGTTATTAGGTTGATTAGTACCATGTGGCAAGAGCAAGCCATTAATGTTTATTTATCCCTGGGCAGCAGACCAGGTGTTGAAGTGTGAACGCATGGGCGCAAAACGGTCAGTCTATACTGACAGGTGTAGACTACTTTATGGTGCAGTGCGACCATACAGAAAAAATAAGGTAGGAAGTTTGTGACGTGCTTGTGGGAACACTGCTCAACCCATAAAAAAGCAGCCTTTTTGATGCAGAGAGAGAACAATCAACACAGTGATATTTCTATATATTAAGAAACCACATATAAAAGTGTCTGGACTTATATATGTTACAACCTTCACCTCACAAATGCGAGCTATCTCTTCATTGATTAGTAATGGCTGTCTTTGCATTTAAGACGCGTATGCATAACAGAAATATTGAATTTATAACTACAACTTACTACTGTAACCTCCCCACAAAATAAAATAATATGAATAATATTCACATTTAGTGTAACCTCTCAACAGTAAAAGTTCCGAAACCACCCAACAGTAAAAAATATAACCATAACATTGACATTTAGCGTAACCTACCAACAGATAAATTCCGTAACCTAGCAATAATACAATGTGACTAACCTCTCAATAAAATTGTCGCTCACTTACAACCTTTCAAAATGAAATTGAAAAATCTTACCTCAATTAGGTCGCCGGATAACGCATATATATCTGCTCTTACAATAAATTTTTGTGGCACAGCCCAGTGCAATGCTGGCCGATAGATTTGTCATGTATAAAAAGAACAAATGATTTTTCTTAGCAATAATCGGGATGACCATGGCTTGGAAAATCAGTGAACTCTTTAAATTGAGATGAATGTCAAAAGTTACTTTTTATGAGAAAGATTATTATTAAGAAATTTTTTAGAAACATTTACATGGAACGTGATTTAACAATACTACATATGCGCGAGGCTGCTTTTACCTTGTTACAACGCTCAGGCTCCGCCATCGCTCCACCACGACCGGCCCAGCCAACACGATACACCAGACTGCTCGCTAGCAACAACTTACTGCTACAGCTACACAGTTCCTACTGCAGTCAACACTGCTCTTTGGTCTCAGATTCTCTTATAGCTTACATATCGCAGGCAGCGCGTGAGCAATCCATCGAATTTATATCTGCTCGAGTGCGCTAACAACAAATTCCTTAATCATGGACCTCTTACACTACATTTCATACAAAACGTCCCATTACAGTGACACACCTAATGCTCCGCACAGAAGCCTATATCATGTCGTCTACACTACTGGCCATTAAAATTGCTACACCACGAAGATGATGTGCTACAGACGCGAAATTTAACCGACAGGAAGAAGATGCTATGATATGCAAATGATTAGCGTTTCAGAGCCTTCACACAAGGTTGGCGCCGCTGGCGACACCTACAACATGCTGACATGAGGAAAGTTTCCAACCGATTTCTCATACACAAACAGCAGTTGACCGAAGTTGCCTGGTGAAACGTTGTTGTGGTGCTTCGTGTAAGGAGGATAAATGCGTACCATCACGTTTTCGGATGAATCCAGGTTCTATTCACAGCATCATGATGGTCGCATCCGTGTTTGCCGACATCGCGGTGAACGCACGTTGGAAGCGTGTATTCGTCATCGCTATACTGGCGTGTCACCGGCGTGATGGTATGGGGTGCCATTGGTTACACGTCTCGATCACCTCTTGTTCGCATTGACGGCACTTTGAACAGTGGACGTTACATTTCAGATGTGTTACGACCCGGGGCACTACCCTTCATTCGATCCCTGCGAAACCCTACATTTCAGCAGGACCGCATGTTGCAGGTCCTGTACGGGCCTTTCTGGATAGAGAAAGTGTTCGACTGCTGCCCTGGCCAGCACATTCTCCAGATCTCTCACCAATTCAAAACGTCTGGTCAATGGTGGCCAAGCAACTGGCTCTTGACGAACTGTGGTATCGTGTTGAAGCTGCATGGGCACCTGTACCTGTACACGCTCTGTTTGACTCAATGCCCAGCCGTATCAAGGCCATTATTACGGCCAGAGGTGGTTGTTCCAGGTACCGATTTCTCAGGATCTATCCACCCAAACTGCGTGAAAATGTAATCACATGTCAGTTCTAGTAGAATATATTTGTCCAATGAATACCCGTTTATCATCTACATTTCTTCTTGGTGTAGCCATTTTAATGGCCAGTAGTGTAGATTTGAGCCTTGCCCAGACGAATCATTCTGGTTGCCTGTAGGGAGTCTAGCCGTTTCTTACGAATATTTTTATCACTGTAAGATCTTTTAGGTCAAACCAGCCAAAAACGTACGCCTGTTCAGGAGGCCCGCAAGGTTGAGGAGGAGCTGCTAGCATTGCAGTTGCGTTTGATCTGTTGAGTAAGCCTCTTCTTGTTTGTCACGTACGCTTAATCCCCGTGTAATGAGAAGCAATCGTCGACGCATCAATTCGGGGAGTGCAGAAGGCGTGTGTCTTCCGCAGCCTCTGGGACCTGCTGGGCATCCCGCCGGAGGGCACCAGTCTGGAGGAGCGCTTTCGTGCTGTGTTTTCTCCAGCAGCGTGCGTCAGAGGAAACGTGAGACAATTAACGCGACGTCAAAGTTGCGCGGATAACGGAGTTTGCGCCGGGCGTCTGCGGCAGAGGCGCCGTTGGCCGTGTAAACACTCGCCTAGGGCGCGGCGGCGGCGGCGGCGGCGCTCCAGCGAGCAGTGGGCACACACGGAGCGCTCGCCGCCTCCAGGCGGGCAAGCGGCAAACACGCCGTCCGTCGACCTCTCCTGGTATTCGCTGCACTCCGAGTCGCCTTCATTTATCTTCTACGCGACATCAGTTACAGGCGTGAAACACCACGAACAAACGGAACGCTCTGATTTATATATCTGTACAAACGTATTTACATCTTAGAGCGTCCTGACCGGCCGCTGTGGACGAGCGGTTATGGCGCTTTAGTCTGAAACCGCGTGACCGCTACGGTCGCAGGTTCGAATCCCGTCTCCGGCATGGATGTGTGTGATATCCTTAGGTTAGTTGGGTTTAAGTAGTTCTAAGTTCTAGGGGACTGATGACTTAAGATATTAAATCCCATAGTGCTCAGAGCCATTTGGAGCGTCCTGTAATGTCTACGACGAAACATTGAGTAAAGTACAGGATGTGAACAAAAATATGGAAACGCCGCGAGAAATATATGCTGGAACATTAACGCAGATGTTAGCCACGCCTGCAGGTTGCTCTGTTGTACACCAGTGGCCATTAAAATTGCTGCACTGCAAAGATGGCGTGCTACAGACGCGAAATTTAACTGACAGGAAGAAGATGCTGTCATATGCAAATGATTAGCTTTTCAGAGCATTCACACAAGGTCGGCGCTGTGGCGACACCTACAACTTGCTGACACGAGGAAATTTTCCAACCGATTTCTCATACACAAACAGCAGTTCACCGGCGTTGCCTGGTGAAACGTTGTTGTGATGCCTCGTGTGAGGTTGAGAAATGCGTACCATCACGTTCCGACTTTGATAAAGGTCGGATTGTAGCCTATCGCGATTTCGGTTCATCGTATCGCGACATTGCTGCTCGCGTTGGTCGAGATCCAATGACTGTTAGCAGAAATTTGGAATCGGTGGGTACAGGAGGGTAATACGGAACGCCGTGCTGGATCCCAACGGCCTCGTATCACTAGCCATCGAGGTGACAGGCATCTTATCCGCATGGCTGTAACGGATCGTGCAGCCACGTCTCGACCCGTGAGTCAACAGATCGGGACGTTTGCAAGGCAACAACCATCTGCACAAACATTTCGACGACGTTTGCAGTAGCATGGACTGTCATCTCGGAGACCATGGCTGCGGTTACCCTTCACGATGCATCACAGACAGGAGCGCCTGCGATGGTGTACTCAACGACGAACCTGGGTGCACGAATGGAAAAACGTCATTTTTTCGGATGAATCCAGGTTCTGTTTACAGCATCATGATGGTCGCATCCGTGTTTCCCGACATCGCGGTGAACGCACATTGGAAGCGTGTATTCGTTATCGCCATACTGGCGTATCACCCAGCGTGATGGTATGGGGTGCCATTGGTTACACGTCTCGGTCACTTCTTGTTCGCATTGATGGCACTTTGAACAGTGGAAGTTACATTTTAGATGTGTTACGACCCGTGGTTCTACCCTTCATTCGATCCCTGTGAAACCCTACATTTCAGCAGGATAATGCACGATCGCATGTTGCAGGTCCTGTACGGGCCTTTGTGGATACAGAAAATGTTCGACTGCTGCGCTGGGCAGCACATTGTCTCCCATACAAGCTCTGTTTGACTCAATGCCCAGGCGTATCAAGGCCGTTATTACGGCCAGAGCTGGTTGTTCTTGGTGCTGATTTCTCAGAATCTGTGCACCCAAAATGCGTAAAAATCACATGTGAGTTCTAGTATAATATATTTGTCCAATAAATACCCGTTCATCATCTGCATTTCTTCTTGGTGTAGCAATTTTAATGGCCAGTAGTGTATTTGAGCACGAACGGCACCTGCGCAGTGTCCTCGATAGGTTGCACGCGTCAGTTGCCATTAGAACAGAGTTCTGTGTAGTTGTGAACGCATTATGTCGTAGCAAACTGAATTCCAACGTGACAAGTTGTTGGTGCTCGTATGTTGGTTGCTCCCGTAACCAAGGTAGCCGAAGTATTTGATGCTTCAGGAAGCATCATATTGAATATTTATGCACGATACAGGGAAAACGTGAAAACATCACAACGTGGATGTAATCGCCTGTAGAAGATAATTAAAGAAGACTCTGACAAATATTAGAGGAAATCAGCTGCAAAATTAGCTGCGCGACTGAATGTCGCACTTGCCAACACTCTCAGTACCAAAAGAACACGAAGAGAGCTCCATAAGTAGGGGATTCCAGGGCTAGCTGGAAGAAATCGAATCCACACATCAGTGGTGCAACTACCCATAGTAAAAACCCGTGATACCGCAGCCATAAATCCTGGACTACGGAGCAATGGAAGAAAGGCATTTTCTGGAATGAGCTGTGTTACACACTGTTTCCAAATTCTAGCCGTGTTTGCGTTCCAACAGTTAGGGGTTTCTGTGATGGTTTGGGCCATATCGCGGTATTCGATCGCCCCCGTGGTTGCTCTGCAAGGTCGTAGTACTGCCAAAGATTATGTGACCGTTTTGGCTGATCCACACCATGGTACAAAGTTTTGTCCCCGATGGTGAAGCTGTGTTCCAAGAAGACAAGTCCCCAGTCCACATAGCTCGCATTGTCCAGAACTGGTTTTGTGAGCTCGAGGATGAATTGTCACATCTCCTCTGGCCACCAGTCACCAAATTTCAACGTTACCGAGCCTTTGTGGCCTACTTTGGAGAGAAGGGTGTGTGATCGCTATCCACCTACACCATCGTCACCCGAACTTTCCACCATTTTACCGGAGGAGTCATCTAAGACTCTCTTGACAACGATATAGGACCTGCGTTTGTCCATTCAGAGACGTCTTCAAGACATTTTGAATCCCAACCGTTTTCGTAAATTGTACTAGGCATGGTAATGTGTTTTACTTTTGCTGTTTCCGTATTTTTGTCCACCTCTGCAGTGAGGATAATGTGTCCTAAGAATGATACAGCCAACACTTTCCAAAAAAGTATGTGGCCGAGCGGTTCTAGGCGCTTCAGTCTGGAACCGCGCGACCGCTACGGTCGCAGGTTCGAATCCTGCCTCGGGCATGGATGTGTGTGATGTCCTTAGGTTAGTTAGGTTTAAGTAGTTCTAAGTTCTAGGGGACTGATGACCTCCGATATTAAGTCCCATAGTGCTCAGAACCATTTTTGAACCAAAATATTATACAGTCAGTGTGTTCACAAGAAAGCCACATATTCAGAAATATTTCTACTATTAGTTACACTACATTGTGTATGAACAGTTAGTCATGTAAGTAGGCTGTTTAGGTTTTTATGTTGGTAATTCCATGCAGTGCTGTGCATGAAAATCGTTGACTGCGCTGTGTGCAATATGTGGCTGGTTGGACCCATTGTTGGAATATTCGCTAGTGTAGTGTTGGGCAGTTGGATGTGAACAGTAAGTAGCATTGGGCAGTTAGAGGTGAGCTGCCAGCAGTGGTGGATGTGGGGAGAGAGATGCCAGAGTTTTGACGGGTTACTATGAGAGTACGATCTGGACGCGTGTCCGTCAGAAAAAGAAAATTTGTTTAATTGGATGTCACAAAATTGAACGCTATTAAGGTAAATACATTGTTTGTTCTCTATCAAAATCTTTCATTTCCTAACTATGCCTATCAGTAGTTACAATCTTTTATTTAGCTGGCAGTATTGGCGCTAGATGTATTGCAGAAGTTCGAAGATTCACGAAGTTCACGAAGATTTTGAGAGGTAAGTGATTCATCAAAGGTATAAGTTATTGTTAGTCAGAGTCATTCTTTTGTAGGGATTATTGACAGTCAGATTGCGTTGCGCTAAAAAATATTGTGTGTCAGTTTAGCGATGATCAGAATAAGTAAAGAGAGAACTGTCTGAGTACGTTCGGTTTTGCTCAGCTGTTTGAAAATCAAATAACGTAAGATTTTTGCAGCACTATCATTCTTTACATTCGAAGGAGAAGTTTCAGTCATAACATTAGAAACTTCACTTTGTAGGTAAAAAAAGTAATTCTGACAAACAAAACTTTTAGACTGAAAATAAATGTGTCCACAATTGTATAAGGAGCAGTCAGGTACAAACTAGACAAATGGAAAAAAAGTAACTAACAAGTTTGCTATTTCGCAGGTAATCAACTCAACTGTTAACAGACTTCTCTCATTGTGTGACATGAAGGCCAATGCGGATGCCTTCGGAACCATGATTGTAACCAGGTGTGCACCATTTCTTCCCAAGCAAATCGACGTCCACGAACGTCCAGGTGTGCGCCTCTTCATCCGCAGGAAACTGAAAGCCGTAAATGTCTTTCTTCAGCGTTGCAAACATTTGGAAATCGCATGGGGAGAGACCGCGGCAGTATGGAGGATGTTTGAGGTCTTCGCAGCGAAACTTTTGCAGGATAGTTGAAACAACCTTGACAGCATGTGAGGAGGCATTATCCTGCAAGAGAAACACGCTGTCCGTCAACATTTCTGGGCGTTTGGACTCGATGACGCGCTTCGCTTCTTGCAAAATGCCAAGTAACACTCTACATTAATTGGCGCCGTATTCCAGTAAATCAGTGAGCAGCGGGCTCTTGCAGTCAAAGATAAAAAGGATATGGTGTGACACTGTTGCTTCGACTGCGTTGCAGAAATTTCGCTGCGAAGCCCTTAAAGAATCCCGATCTATCCCCACGCTTTTTTTTGTTTTTTTGTTTTAGCTGGCACACTGCGGTTGTCGCCCTTCCCATACGCCAGGAACACAGTGGCGGGAGTCCACGCCTCCAGCAGTTACCTCATTGATGGAAAAGAAGCAGCCTCCAGACAAAAATGAAGTAGACCAACACCAGATGAGCCAGAATACTACGCACGTGCCCAAAGCCGTGGTGAATTCACAAAAAAGAAGGGAACTGAGGAAGCTGATTCTGACATCTGAAGAGTGATGACAGCATAGATGACTTCGACCCCCTTTGGAGAAGCCACGTCAGATCTTATTGTACTGACTGATCCAGCACGTGTAGGTGGAGGAGATTATATCACGCCTAAATCTCAGGGAGGACAGAGGAATTCATACAGCTACAGATGCGTCTGCACGATACAAAATATACGGGAAAATAACCTAGAAATTACGGCACCAGAGTCTGTGGACACGGAAAAATAATTTTTGAATTAAATGAAAAAGACATTTCTTTTATGAATGAATAGTGATGTGATATGGAAACCGTCAATTCATTATGTTGCTACTGGGGTGGGAAATATCAAACGAGGTCACTGCTTTGTGCCGGCCGCGGTGGTCTCGCGGTTCTAGGCGCGCAGTCCGGAACCGTGCGACTGCTGCGGTCGCAGGTTCGAATCCTGCCTCGGGCATGGATGTGTGTGATGTCCTTAGGTTAGTTAGGTTTAAGTAGTTCTAAGTTCTAGGGGACTGATGACCACAGCAGTTGAGTCCCATAGTGCTCAGAGCCATTTGAACCATCACTGCTTTGTGTTTAAGGGTACTGCGGATGTTCATGAAAAAATTAGACAGTGTTTTATTTTGTGTATCCTTCGTTGTTGTATTAGTGTCATTATAGTAAGTTTAATTGTAAACAGTTCCTACTCATTGCTGGTTGATTTTATAGTATCAAAAATAGGAAAAACATACAAAGAAGTTTCTGTAGCTCATTTTGGTGTATGTTTCATGCCATAAATATCCTAGAAATATCCTACTTATACATATGCATCGTTTTGTGTGTTCTCTGTCTCATTTTCAAGACTTCAACTTTCGATCTTCAGTGTAGATAACAATATCACTTGTGTATCATGTTTTGGACCAGTAATATCAAGTTTAAGAATTTCACTTCAGAAAATGATATACTGTCTTTATTTTTTTCTGGTCTACATTTGTGACTTTAAAGAATTAAATACGGTGTCATTTTAAAGCAGATAATATTCTCTAAAACACATTTTTTTTCGTCACAGTCACTCTTTTTCTTTCAAATAAACAGACACATTTTGTAACTTTGTTCCATATCTAGGTCACCTCAGCCGATATGTAAGGTCATAACTTAGAGACTTACACCCTTTTACTTACTTTCCTGATCATGAGGTCTTCCCATATTTGTAAAAATGTGATGTACATGTCTCCATTATAATAGCAGCACCAAGAAAAATATTAATTTGTTTTTATACAGTAGAGTATACAGATACATGATTAAAATGGCCGGTGATTCAAGAGTATACAAGGTACGAAGGTCAGAACACAGACCTACCATCTCTGGCAGCAACCAATGCTTTAACCCGACTAGCATCAAATCAAGCTGAGGTTGGATGACAGATACAGATGCGTCATTCCTTGCTGGTCCAAGACTGCTTTAATCGTAGAGGCTAGCGAGTTGTAGTGTAGCAACCATGAGCAGATGTTTTCAGTTGATGAGAGATCTGAAGAGAATGCTGAGCAAGCCAATGCTCGAACAGCATCTGTAACGACAAGAACGGTAATATGCTGTCTTGCGCCGTCTTGTTGAAGTATTACATCATGGAGACCTCGAACAGAGAGGAGACATGCCTACATTAACACGCCACAAAAGTAACGGCTGTTGTCCAAATTTCCCGCTACGTGAACCAGAGGTGCTAATTTTGTGTACCCAACAGCACACCATACCATCATGAAACGTGCTCCGTTGATATAACTGTGACGAATGCAGTCTGTCAACGTTCTCCTCCTGGCAGCTTGCGCACATGAATTTTGGTCGTGATACTGTCTGCAGATTAGATGAGATTAATTATTCATTCCATAAACCCACAAAAGAGGGGATCCTCCAGGGGTGTGGAACATGTCAGATAAACACATTACAAAAATGTAATTAGAAAAACCTAAGTTTAATTATTTTAATGATCCTCAGTCAATAAACGATAAAATTATGTACATGAATTGAAATTAAACTTCTAATATTTACAGGTTTAATACTAACATCTGCTTTCATAAAATCCATCATTCACACAGTAGCTAGTTACTTCGCTAATACAACCAAGTATTGTCAAAAATTAAAGTAAATTATTCATTTCAATTCAGTTAAGAACAGTCAAATTATGTACAAGATTTAAAATTAAACTTCCACTATTTACAGACTTAAGACTTGCACCTGCTTTCCATAGATCCATCATTCACACAGTAGGTAGTTACTTGGCTGTTACAACCAAGTATTGTCAAAAATTAAAGTTTAATAAATTTTCATTAAAATGGTCTACCGCACTTGTTGAGAAATTCATGGATGGAACAGAAGGAGTTGGCCACCAAAAATTCTTTTAAATTATGTTTAAATTGTGCTTTGTCTGAAACTAAACTCTTAATGGTTGCTGGTAACTTATTGAAAATGTGCTCTGCTGAATACTGGACTCCTTTCTGGGCCAGAGCAAGTGATTCTGCCAGAGCAAGTGATTTTAAATCTTTATGTATATTGTTCGTATTCCTGGTATTGATACTGTGTACTAAGCAGTTAATTAGAAAAAGAGACGTATTATTTACAACAAACTTCATTAAGGAATAAATATACTGAGAAGCTGTGGTTAGTATGCCCAGTTTATTGAATAGGTTTCGACATGATATTCTTGGAATTACACTACACATTACTCTTAGTATACGCTTCTCTACTCTAAAATTTTTTCTCGGTTTGTGGAATTACCCCAAAATATGATACCATATGACATAATGGAGTGAAAATAAGCAAAATATGCCAGTTTTTTTATATTTATATCTCCTATGTCTGACATCATTCGCATTGCAAACACAGTTTCAGCGCCTTAGCAGTTCGTTAGTATGTCGCTCCCAACTGAATTTATTATCAAGTTGTAATCCCAAGAATTTCACACTCTTAACTTCTCCTATTTCCATGTCATCTTATTTTATACACACACTAGAAGGAAATCTCTTGGAAGTTATGAACTGCCTATAGTAGGTCTTTTCAAAGTTTAATCACAGTAAATTGCCTGTAGTTGTTGTTGTGGTCTTCAGTCCTGAGACTGGTTTGATGCAGCTCTCCATGCTACTCTATCCTGTGCAAGCTGCTTCATCTCCCACTACCTACTGCAGCCTACATCCTTCTGAATCTGCTTAGTGTATTCATCTCTAGGCCTCCCTCTACGATCTTTACACTCCACGCTGCCCTCCAACACTAAATTGGTGATCCCTTGATGCCTCAGAACATGTCCTACCAACCGATCCCTTCTTCTAGTCAAGTTGTGTCACAAACTCCTCTTCTCCTCAATTCAATTCAATACCTTATTTATGTGATCTACCCATCTAATCTTCAGCATTTCTATTCTCTTCTTGTTCAAACTATTTACCGTCCCTGTTTCACTTCCATACACGACAACATTCCATACAAATACTTTCAGAAACGACTTCCTGACACTTAAATCTATACTCGATGTTAACAAATTTCTCTTCTTCAGAAACGCTTTCCTTGCCATTGCCAGTCTACATTTTATATCCTCTCTACTTCGACCATCATCAGTTATTTTGCTCCCCAAATAGCAAAACTCATTTACTACTTTAAGTGTCTCGTTTCCTAATCTAATTCCCTCAGAATCACCCGACTTAATTCGACTACATTCCATGATCCTCGTTTTGCTTTTGTTGATGTTCATCTTATATCCTCCCTTCAAGACACTATCCATTCCGTTCAACTGCTCTTATTAATCCTTTGATGTCTCTGACAGAATTACAATGTCATCGGCGAACCTCAAAGTTGTTATTTCTTCTCTATGGATTTTAATACCTACTCCGAATTTTTCTTTTGTTTCCTTCACTGCTTGCTCAATATGCGGATTGAATAACCTCCGGGAGAGGCTACAACCCTGTCTCACTCCCTTCCCAACCACTGCTTCCCCTTCATGTCCCTCGACTCTTGTAACTGCCATCTGGTTTCTGTACAAATTGTAAATAGTCTTTCGCTCCCTGTATTTTACCCCTGCCACCTTCAGAATTTGAAAGAGTGTATTCCAGTCAATATTGTCAAAGGCTTTCTCTAAGTCTACAAATGCTAGAAACGTAGGTTTGCCTTTCCTTAATCTAGATTCTAAGATAATTCGTAGGGTCAGCATTGCCTCACGTGTTCCAATATTTCTACGGAATCCAAAGTGATCTTCCCCGAGGTCGGCTTCTACCAGTTTTTCCATTCGTCTGTAAAGAATTCGTGTTAGTAGTAAACTGATAGTTCGGTAATTTTCACATCTGTCAACACCTGCTTTCTTTCGGATTGGAAGTATTATATTCTTCTTGAAGTCTGAGGGTATTTCGCCTGTCTCATACATTTTGCTCACCAGATGGTAGAGTTTTGTCAGGACTGGCTCTCCGAAGGCTGTCAGTAGTTCTATTGGAATGTTGTCTACTCCCGGGGCCTCATTTCGATTCAGGTCTTTCAGTGCTGTGTCAGAGTCTTCACGCAGTATCCTATCTCCCATTTCATCTTCATCTAAATCGTCTTCCATTTCCATAATATTGTCCTCAAGTACATCTCCCTTCTATAGACCCTCTATATACTCCTTCCACCTTCCTGCTTTCCCTTCTTTGCTTAGAACTGGGTTTCCATCTGAGCTCTTGATATTCATACAAGTCGTTCTCTTTTCTCCAAAGGTCTCTTTACCTTTCCTGTAGGCAGTATCTATCTTACCCCTAGTGAGATAAGCCTCTACATCCATTTGTCCTCTAGCCATCCCTGCTTAGCCATTTTGCACTTTCTGTCGATCTAATTTTTGAGACGTTTGTATTTATTTTTTCCTGCGTCATTTACTTCATTTTTATATTTTCTCCTTTCATCAATTAAATTCAATATTTCTTCTGTTACCCAAGGATTTCTACTTTTTTCTTTCTCCTGGTAACGACAACCTCTTGAGTAGTCCCCGCCCGGAGATCCGAATGGGGGACTATTTTACCTTCGGAACATTTTACCCAAGAGGACGCCATCATCATTTAACCATACAGTAAAGCTGCATGCCCTCGGGAAAAATTACGGCTGTAGTTTCCCCTTGCTTTCAGCCGTTCGCAGTACCAGCACAGCAAGGCCGTTTTGGTTAGTGTTACAAGGCCAGATCAGTCAATCATCCAGACTGTTGCCCCTGCAACTACTGAAAAGGCTGCTACCACTCTTCAGGAACCACACGTTTGTCTGGCCTCTCAACAGATACCCCTCTGTTGTGGTTGCACCTACGGTACGGCTATCGGTATCGCTGCGGCACGCAAGCCTCCCTACCATCGGCAAGGTCTATGGTTCAATGGTTCATGGGTGGGGGGAGTAAGTTGGCTATGAACCACTTATTAATGTGAACCGGATCTCGTGTGGAAACACGACATGGTGCAACTCATACGTCAATTGGTGTCGTAGGGCAAGGCAGTGTAGATGCGCCTCTCTCTTCCGCACTGTCAACATTGATTCATTTATTTATTTATATAATTGGGCTTGTTTCGAACAAGACAGCTGTAGAGCCGACAGCTGAACAATCAGCATGTCCATCTTCTGAGGCGCTACGCGCACGTGGCCATTGAGAACCTGCATGACAGTGACTATGGCCCCCATGAATCCACTGATTTCATTTTTACGTGACAGTAATATCGCAGGACGATGAACCACAGTCTCGGTTGGCTCCGATCCTGCCGTTGTCGATTTCCGACGCATCTAGGTGGACGTGTCACCTTACACGAGACACAGCGTACTGCGCGATCTTCTCACAAACAAACAACATTCAAATGCACTGTGTAATTTTTTCTTGTCCATGGAATTTAAATGGCATTACTTCTTCCTACGTGGGTAGTTGAACTAACATTCTAATCATGCCTGCATGCCAGTTTCGTGAAGCAGCAATTTTGATTTTAGATGGACTGTTTTGAGGAATGCGACTGTATTGCAAATTTATGAAATAAATTTATACTGCTTTAGTCACTTTAGTTACTAATATTTAATTAGCAAGACTCTTTCGGCAGCATGCTGCTATATTCAGATGCATTCCAGTTACATTTCCATTACATTAACCTGAAGTTTGGTTATGTTCATTTGCCTTGTGTACCAGTGATGTTAATAATGTATAGCTATATAGTGTAAATATAGCTGGAATGTATCTGGTGATGGCAGCATCCTGATGAAACACGTCGTGCTAATTACACGTAATTAAAAAAGTGACAACATCTGTATAAATAATTTAATGAAAGCAGTTTCAATCACCAGCAGTGTCAAAACCAAGCGCAATTTCTTTCTGTATACTGGGTGACCGCACGGCAGGAATCGCCTTCACTTTTTTGCAAGTATTCCAGTATTTGTACACTCGACATGAATTAGAAATTCTCAACTAACAATTAAACTAATAATAAAGCCTGTGATAGTGCCAAATGACGAGTATAAATTCTTCTCAGGTATGAACAAAGAAAAATTGTCTACAATTATGGTGTTTAATTGACAAGATTAAAGCTAGAAGCAAAGCAAAAGGAAAGAAATTGGCACTGCTGTTTACAGAATATCTGTAGTGGAAGAGATTTCCTCAAATCGAAAATGCTGTGGTTATATTACTCCACATGAAAGGAGACAAACGAGACATAAAAAGCTTTAAACAAATCAGCGACCTCTTAATAACGTGTAAAATGTCCACTAGAATATTCACAAAGAGCATAAAAAATGAAAAAAAAGGATTTCAGTCAAGTGAGGAAACAAGCATGCTGTAGTAATTTATATGTGGCAATGAGCATCTGCAGTTCGAGAACGAAATTTTCGATCGAGCTAATCAGTGTGAATTGCCACTGACTTAGATTCATATATTTCTCGGAAGATTTTAAATAAGTTCCAATAAAATCCTAGCTGACAGCCGGTGAGAAACTAATTATTAATTCAACCAGTATTAGTGCAGTGAAGAAGCATATTTCAGTGTAACTGAAACCATCACACTTCACCAGGTTACTAAGAAATTAAAAATTGGGATGGGAGTCGGGCAAGAGAACTCAATATCATCAAAAGTATTCTCAGCCATCGTATTAGTTTCCAGATCAGGGAAGTGCTAAAACGAAATACAGTAAGTTTGAAACTGAGTCTATAAATCTATTAAAATTACGCAGTAATAATGTACAACCAACGTTCAGAAAATAAAAAAAGTACAATTTACAGTGAAGTTATAGAACCATTTGATATTATTGTGTAATTTGTGGGAATTCAGACAATGAGAGTATGGATAGCAAAATAAATAAACGCTAGAGCTGAAGTGACCTGCATCGCTTCTGACAGATATAAGTATTGTTTTCAAAACAGAGACAGAAAACACACAGACAGTAGCAAACTGAATTACAAAGTTGAAACTAAAACACATAACAGAAGCTACACAAAAAATAGGATCTGTGATCTGTGGATTTCTGTCTTCTGTCGCCTGTTTTAGTTTTAATTTTGTAATGACACACACACAGTATACGTATACAGAAAGAGAGTAGACAAATAGAATTACAAAATTAAAATTAAAACACTTAACAGAAACTACACATACACAATACAGGATAGAAAGTCAACAGACCACATATAAAGGAAACACATACACACCCTGACCGCACTTCACGAAAGGAAATGACTTGGTACACAATGGCGTATACACATAAACTAAGATACAAAGTTGCAAACATTCTAAAGAAGCAAGGTATCTATATAGCATATAAAACAATAACAACCCCTCGAACATATTTAAACACCTGAACCCCAAGAGAGAGAAATTCCAAACCTCAGGGATATACCAATTAAAATGCCAAAGCTGCAATTAAATGTGTGTTGGAATGATAAGCAGGAATTATGGGACAAAGCATAAACAACATATTAGATATTGGAAGTATGCTAATAATGACTCCACATTTGCAGAACATTTGGATTAATATAACCATAACCCCTCCCTCCATACATAGAGCAAGTCATGAAAAATTATCAGAATAGGTAACCACAATAAATATTTCATCCCCACACAAGCAAAAATTCACATTCAAAAAGACGTATCAGAGAGCAACCAAATGATAAGTGAAAAGACACACATAAATGACAATCCACTACTAAATCTGGCTAATCAGTGGACAACACGGATATAACCTTTCACCACAGACATTACGAAATACATCCCTCAGTTGACAAAACTACTAACATTAAACAAGTTAATATGGTGAAAGAGCGTGTTTGCAATTTTTGTTGTGTGGGGGAAATTGTTTTATTGCTACAGACAGAACTACAACCTCATCAGCAGCACCGCAGGAGTACATGTAGAGCAATATCAGCACACAACAAATAAGAAGACATCCTCGTGTATGAAGGAAAAGGTGCGTAGGTCAGAAATGTTTGCAACTTACATGTAAAATTGTAAAATAATTAAGTTGAAATTGATGCATACAAATGTAAATGTGTATACATGTATGTCAGGCCGCTAATGATGCTTTTATAAACTGAGTCGAAACTCGTCAGGCCGCTAATGATGCTTTTATAAACTGAGACGAAACTCGTCTGGAAAAGGAAATATTGCCTTTATCCGTTTACATACAGACGTTCCTATCCTAAAAATCATAAATATGAGGAAAATTTAAAATTAGTATGCGTTACTAATTTTGATTTATGGCAGTGAGACATGCAAAAACTTTCAGGAATTGATCGTAGCTCAACGAGCGTGTAAAACTGCATAATGGACATAACTGCTAAGGACTGCAAGTGGATCAGGGAACAGGACGAAATGAAAGATATAATTACCACAGGAATATTAACGAACTGGAGGAAGGCAGAAAATATAGCCGTACGAATATAGTGGAGCTGATTGCTCTAAAGACCGTAAATGCATTGATAAGTGTAAATGAAATAGTACATGGCTAGTGCCTTTTGCTGTTAATGCTAGTCTTCCTGCTGTATCTACAGGAACATCCAATCGAGGTATCAGGATAGAAATATACACATGTTACAGAATGTCGATCGCAGCTTGCTACGTTTATTTATTGCCTAAAAACGTAAGTTAGCTACCGACAAAAGTTGCCGTGAATAAACCGAGAGGAGAGAAGTGAAAGAAATAACTCAAAACACCAACATTTCTCATGCCGAGACAAGTAGCATCGCAAATACACTTTGCTACGGCTCTGAACCTGAGTATACTTCGGCGCACAACAGGTTAATGAGAACAGCACGATTGTAAAACCAAAAAAATAACGGGAAAGAACTCTCGTCGCTAGTGACAGAGGGTGACGCATTTCGAAAATTGAGAGAAAATGAGCAGTCGAGACAGAGCGCTTGGTGCAATCTGGAGTATAAAAGCAGATAAATAAACACTGAAATTTCGTAACGAGCAAACATCAGAAATCAACCTGCATATTGTACAGCTTGTATTTATTCTCAGAAACCCGTACAGGCAGTCACTTCAAACCGCGATATACATTTACCTCGCTTAAAGCTGCTAAAACGCGAACTGCAGAGAACTACAGGACTGTAGATGACATATCCATTTTGTACTAGCTCAAAACAAAGATAATAAATTCAAACTAAGGTAAAAATAAATAACTGCGGTACATAGTATCGAAAAGATTTTAATCTAGGAAAATGATATTCCGTAATGGAACGCAAGCTAAATTTAATTAATGTGGTTTCATGGGACTATGTAAGCCGAGGCTACTTGGCCACGGAAAGAATCATTACATCATTAGCAGCAAACAACCAAAATTAAAACCAAAAACGAAAAGTATGAAATAAACATTCATAAAAACTGTTATTAGGTAGAATATACAATAAATAATATGTTAAAGTGATATTTTCGGTTGTACTGTGAGGTACTCCTGTACAAAATAAAATGAGAGTAAAACAAAGGAAGCCTTGCAATTTGATTTGAAAATCTGGATACACTCCTCAGATCTCTCGGTTCTGGTTGAAGCCTGTTGGATATGAACCTGTCTGTCTAGACAATGGTTAAATTAGTGTTAACCAGGTGTAAATACTTTTTTCATCAGATGTTGACTGAGTAAATGTGGCAATTCATTTTGAGTGACTTATCAAACACAAATCCTAGGAGAAAACATAAGAGCATGAATGGCAGATTTAGTATTCTGAGATGCTTGACTTAGTATCCAATAAATGAAATTAGTTTCAAGAACCGAAATGGATTAAGTTATTCATCGCTATCGGAAATATGGTTGAAGTCGCCGAAAATAATATTCGCTGTATTTGTAGTTACGAAGAAATACAGTCCAAATGAGAGAGATGAAGTGGATATTATTATCCAGGCAAATATCATATACTCCGTATTACCTTCTGAATCACTTTGCTTTAGAGATCTTCATGTTACAACAGAGTTCATAGACAGATAAATAGATTTTCGCTACTTACCGGTTAGTCTATTGTCCAACAAGAACTACAATTCAGGAGGAAACTTGGACTGTCTTCCCCGATACCCGGTCACTGTAATTGGTGAATAACTCCGTCCGAACAGACCTTGGAAGGCCCAACGGTACCGACCGGCCGCTGTGTCATCCTCAGTCCACAGGCGTTACTGGATGGATATGGAGGGGCATGTGGTCAGCACACCGCTTTCTCGGCCGTATGTCAGTCTACGAGTCCGGAGCCGCTACTTCTCAATCGCGTAGCTCCTCAGAGTACTTCACAAGGGCTTAGTGCACCCTGCTTGCCAACAGCGCTCGGCAGACCAGATGGTCAGCCATCCAAGTGCTAGCCCAGACCGACAGGGCTTATCTTCGGTGATCTGACGTGAACTGGTGTTACCACTGCGGCAAGGCTGCTGGCGTATGTGGTGTGGGGCGCTATTAAAAATAATAGCAAATATCTCTCACCTTGTTTGGCAGCAAGCATGCTCTAATATATAGAAATCCCGTGTCTTCCTCGCTCTCGATTTTTCAGTGTTAGTGAAGGTGAAGCAAATTCCGATGAAGACAAGAACGCAGATCCGTAATCATATTAGCTATTAACAGTTGTTAGTCATTTCACCTAATTAAACACGCAGCTGTTGTATAATACACCAACTAACTAATGGTTATAAAAAGATGAATGAACTACAAGCTCAGACAATGACCACAGAATTCACTATACACAAATATGGCAATGCTAAGAGCTGTTTCTTTCACGTGGAGATGTCCAACGGTATTAGAACTATGACTAGCGGAAATTATGTGGTGACAATAACAGTGACCATAAGACGTTGTATTCACAAGCAGTTTAATTTTAATGAAAGGAATGTGCCTTAATTCTAACACCGTCACTGTTTTACGAATGCAGCTTTGAAGGGGTCGTTGTCATGTCTGTCATTCATCTCGAATGAATATTCTGACAAGTAGCATTGTACAAGATGAAAGAGCTTTCTACAGAAATAAACAGCTCCTAACGTTCGATAATACTTTGGGTAGTCGAAAAGTTTAGCTATAACCTTGAAGACAGAGAGTTACGTAACTAGACCGTAATTTGTTTGCAGCTGCAAGGTATTCTTTATCATAAAATAAGATATTCTGTTGCTAGTCACGATTTTCTTTTATTTGTTGCACTATGCGTTTCTGGAAATAATTTCCTGTAAAAACTACATTTTTTGCGTATTATGCCTTTTTAGGTGTGATGTTTGTCATATTCGAGTTTGTGCAATACTGTGGTTACCTTTGTTGTAGAACCTCATACAAATTATGCGTCACTTATACGGCTGGTAGTTCACAGTACACCTTCAAGATAGAAACATGTAATGCAGGCTTGTTATTTTATGTTCTTGTTTTTAATCATCGGGCAAGATGATGACGAATGTTTTTGGAACTGCTAACGTATTATGCTCATAAGGGAAAACCGTCACAGGAGCATAGTACTTTAATCTGCCGACGAGGTTACGCAAAACTGTAAACACGAACCGTCCCCGGAAGCTGTCCATGGGGCAGATTTTGCAACGCCCCAAATCAATCTCCACATGGCACCATTACACATGTTGCTTGTTGGGCGCCAAATTTTTCCTCAACCCCTTACTTACGAGGTGCATTCAAGTTCTAAGGCCTCCGATTTTTTTTCTAATCAACTACTCGCCCGAAATCGATGAAACTGGCGTGACTTCTCGACGTAATCGCCCTGCAGACGTACACATTTTTCACAACGCTGACGCCACGATTCCATGGCAGCGCGAAGGCTTCTTTAGAAGTCTGTTTTGACCACTGGAAAATCGCTGAGGCAATAGCAGCACGGCTGGTGAATGTGCGACCACGGAGAGTGTCTTTCATTGTTGGAAAAAGCCAAAAGTCACTAGGAGCCAGGTCAGGTGAATAGGGAGCATGAGGAATCACTTCAAAGTTGTTATCACGAAGAAACTGTTGCGTAACGTTAGCTCGATGTGCGGGTGCGTTGTCTTGGTGAAACAGCACACGCGCAGCCCTTCCCGGACGTTTTTGTTGCAGTGCAGGAAGGAATTTGTACTTCAAAACATTTTCGTAGGATGCACCTGTTACCGTAGTGCCCTTTGGAACGCAATGGGTAGGGATTACGCCCTCGCTGTCCCAGAACATGGACACCATCATTTTTTCAGCACTGGCGGTTACCCGAAATTTTTTTGGTGGTGGTGAATCTGTGTGCTTCCATTGAGCTGACTGGCGCTTTATTTCTGGATTGAAAATGGCATCCACGTCTCATCCATTGTCACAACCGACGAAAAGAAAGTTCCATTCATGCTGTCGTTGCGTGTCAACATTGCTTGGCAACATGCCACACGGGCAGCCATGTGGTCGTCCGTCAGCATTCGTGGCACCCACCTAGATGACACTTTTCGCATTTTCAGGTCGTCATGCAGGATTGTGTGCACAGAACCCACAGAAATGCCAACTCTGAAGGCGATCTGTTCAACAGTCATTCGGCGATCCCCCAAAACAATTCTCTCCACTTCCTCGATCATGTCGTCAGACCGGCTTGTGCGAGCCCGAGGTTGTTTCGGTTTGTTGTTACACGATGTTCTGCCTTCATTAAACTGTCGCACCCACGAACGCACTTTCGACACATCCATAACTCCATCACCACATGTCTCCTTCAACTGTCGATGAATTTCAATTGGTTTCACACCACGGAAATTGAGAAAACGAATGATTGCACGCTGCTCAAGTAAGGAAAACGTCGCCATTTTAAGTATTTTTAAAAAAAATTCTCACTCTCGCCGCTGGCGGTAAAATTCCATCTGCGGTACGGTGCTGCCATCTCTGGGACGTATTGACAATGAACGCGGCCTCATTTGAAAACAATGCGCATGTTTCTATCTCTTTCCAGTCCGGAGAAAAAAAATCGGAGGCCTTAGAACTTGAATGCACCTCGTATATCTCCTGCTCTTCCTCCGCATAAAGAACCCACTGTATGGGAGGCATTTCCAGAATGCCGACGAGCTGATTTTCGGGGAGAAACTCTACCTCAACAGCCGAAATGCACACTGCCACGATCAAGGTGACTTACCGTTGGTAAAACTGTAATACTTAAGTGCGGATGTATAGAGATGGATGAACACCACAAGCAAGCTTTATGGTCGCAGCCTTGAAAAGGCTACTGAAAAGCAACATTTGGTGCACAACTCTGTGTTTGTTAGAAACTGGGGTAAAAGGAATGATAAAAAATGTCTACTAAGAAACGTAATGATTCGAAAATGCTGAACCGATATTACTTTAGTCATGGCTGAAAATTGTAGTTTAAGAGATGGTGGAAGGAAGAAATAACAAGGATAGGTCGAGATATGAGTATACAAAGTAGATCGTAGATAATGTAGGAACAGATTATTTAAGGTTATCCTACTCTCCTTCATTCGTGGGTAGACAAAGACGCTCGACCCACATCCACCTTACCGGGATTAGTTCCAATAGTCTGCTTGCTGGTTACTCTTTTCGTAAGCCTAACAATTCCGAGTCAAGTATTTACGTATGGAATACAGACTCACATATCAAAACTCTTCCTACACCTGACTCTTTTCCTATAAATTTCACAAATAGTTCATTTACAAAGGTAACACATTTCACCTGTGGTGAAGTTATTACATCCTGTCATAAAGTAATTAGTTCAAGAACCTTTGACGTGATGTCCTACCCGTATACAGTGTTGTAACGTTGCGTGTGCTAGATGCCAAGTTGCTCTACAAATTCCTTTCCTCCCGTTTCCCTTCTGTGTTGGCTTTATTGCGTAGGTGTCTGTAAAGTGAATCAGGGAACAAAACACTCTCATCTTGTATTGTGCCAACGGATCACAGAAATGAAAACTCACTGTGTTGTCACTTAATGAAGAAAGGGGAATAAAAACTGTACAGACGAATGAAAATATCGTATTTGATATAGCCCAATCAGATCATTGTGGCTTTCATACGGCTATTACAAATAATGCCACGCCGACATTAAATACTAAATATTTTTTTGGCAAATCTTCATAAAGTAAGGTTGGTAACAGAGCTAATCATTTCTCGGTGTAATATTGATTTCGCGTTTTGTAGGCGAGATCGCCCATCAGTTCGCAACTCTGTTAATTAAACTTTACGGTCATTTGGCTCTTGAAATAAAACAGTATTTTTGAGTACATTCATTTATAATTATCCTCGAAGAAAAGTAGTTTGAATGACAGTTCGAATGTAGCTTTCATTTCGTCAGTTCCTGCTGTTCAGGTCTGAGAAAAGTCTGCTCATGCAAAACCATTTCACACTTTTATACTTGCTACAGATATTATAATCAAAGAATAAAGAAACTCATCTCCGCAATGAATTTACGATTGAATTAGTGCCCGCACCGTCATCAAGATGACCGACCACGAAAATGAAAGATAAAAGAAGGAATATTGGAGTTGAACGTCCCGTCGACAGTCCTGTCATTAAAGACGGAGCACAAACTCGGATTACGGAAAGGATGTGGAATAAAATCGGCTGTGCACTTTTCAAAGGACCCGTTCCGGAAAATGTCCCCTCTTGTGCACCCTTGTAGTCACCAATGATTTTTCTTCGTATTTTTATAATCTTTGGTTTTGTCCAGCAGTATATCCTGAAGTAAAACAGTGCATATCAAAGTATAGAGGACACAAACATCTAATAGGTTGTGATTTATTGAGGCATTGTGTGAAGTACAAGTTTGACTTATTCTACATTTATATTCTGCAAGTAACCTTGCTAAGCGTGGCGGAGAATATTACGTGTATCTCCGAATGATACGCACGAAGAAAGATTCTTGACGTTCCTCCATGTAAGGTAGAATATTTACAGGTTTCCTTTGGTCTTTTTGCAAGGCATGGAGGGTGGTCACAGAAACTGCCAGGCAAGCTTTTAAGGGTGTTGCAGGGCATGTTGTGCTGAGAAATAACTGTTAGGATAAAAAATCCGATACTTGAGCCAATTCCGAGTTATTTAGCATTAAAGTTAGCTAGACAGGCCGTTGCACGCGCAAATTCAAGCAGTGTTCCAGAGACGGTGACCCCCCAAATGTGTCCGTTGGGTTTCCTAAAACCGAGCAAGAGAGCCTTGCAGAAAATAGACATGAGACGGTAATAAGGATCGAATGCAAGCCAAAGGTTCGGCAGTCTAGATCACTATCATCTTTGCTATGAGAAAAACTGACTAATTCCATCTGGTGAACCACTTGCGTTTGCACGTCCAAAGGTATGATTGACTAACTGCAATGCTAATTACGTCGCAACGTATCGAATTTTTCTCTTGACGATTATTTTTCAGGACAACCCACCCTGCAGCACCTTTACAAGCTTTTCAGATTGTTTTTGACGTCCCTGTGTGTAGGAGGAAGCAACAGGCTGCCTGACTGTTCTTGTAACGTACGCCCTTTGAATCGTAGCACTTAACAATTCTGTTATACACACCGCATCTCCTGTGGTGACTGGAGTTAATGAAAGTCTCCGGGACGCTTTCTCTTTCACTAAAGCAATCTTTGACAAAACGAGTCGCTCTTTTTTGGATCTTCCCCATTTCGCCCATGAGTCTGATACTGGAGGTGGCTAAATATGTCCGCATTTAGCAAACGAGTCCATGACGAAACACGCTACTCTTCTTTGATTTCCTCTACTTCCCCTATTAGACCCACATGATCAGTTGCCTACATTCAGCAGCAATAGTTAAGCATCAATCGAAAGAGGGTTTTTTAAGTTACCCCCTTCGGTGTGGACTGCAATTTCTGCACACTTATCCCTTGAATCTCAGGCCTACTATTAATTTCATATGCCTTTTCCACTTTAAATCACTTTATACTTATACTCCCACAAATTTAATGGATGTAGCTGTTTGCAGTGACTGTTCGGCACTCTTGTAATCAAACAATAATGGACAATTTGTATAAATATGCAGTCAGGTACTATCCAGCTAGTTCGTTGGTGTATAACAAGTCAAATTCCAAATAAGTTTAAGTTTTGGGTATGCGTAATTAGTTTGCACTCTGTTTATTAGTATTCGTTCCCACACGAATACCGAGGAAGTTGGTTCAAATGGCTCTGAGCACTATGAGACTTAACATCTATGGTCATCAGTCCCCTAGAACTTAGAAGTACTTAAACCTAACTAACCTAAGGACATCACACAACACCCAGTCATCACGAGGCAGAGAAAATCCCTGACCCCGCCGGGAATCGAACCCGGGACCGAGGAAGTTGGGTCCTTAGAATTTGTGCCTGTGGTTGCCTTAACAAACTGCTTGTTTCACACTGCAAATGAAATTGAACTCAAGCGTGAGGGCACACATGCACCTTACGCCGAGTACATTGAACGTGTGTGGTGTACAGTTAATAGTGGAGAATAGAGTCAGAACGCAGTACCACCCACTTGGCTATCGTTCCTGTAACGCTTGAAAGACGTATTCTTTCACCAGCACCATAATGATCGTGCATACATTTCTTATCAGCTAGGTGTTATAAAACTCAGACGGTCGTCAGTGGCACCTCCAGACCTGCCACTGAGCATGCCTCAGACATGCAGGATCTGATAGAGTTTACTGAAAGGTCAGTGGACGCTCGACGATAAGGAAACAACTACACGGGCATGGGAGAGGTGCAGGCCATATATCACAAGTCAATTGTTACTCCACGGAAGTCCAACAATCTTTTATTGGTTCAAATGGTTCAAATGGCTCTGAGCACTATGGGACTTAACATCTGAGGTAATCAGTCCCCTGGAGTTAGAACTACTTAAACTTAACCAACCTAAAATCATCACACAGATCCATGCCCGAGGCAGGATTCGAACCTGCGATCGTAGTGGTCGCGCGGTTCCCGACTGAAGCGCCTAGAACCGCTCGGCCGCACCGGCCGGCGAAGCAAAAATTGTCTGCATATGTACTTAAAATACAAGCTGTAGAACTTTCTCGCGTTTATCGTGAATATGGTTAAATGTGACATGGGAATTTCATTTTTTACTCGTGAAGTTCCGCTAGACAGTAAAAGATCCATAAAACGGCTGCATATAAACTAGCACAATAGAAAAGAAACACAGGAATTATCTGAAATTTCTCCCAGGAACTACTAGAAACAATAAAAGGAATGTGACATTAGGATATTTCTCAATTTAGATTGAAAAGCACGAGGACTCCCGCTAAGATCCTTGTCATCTCGTAGCAGCTTACCGAGAGGGGTCGCAGGTTCGAATCCTGCCTCGGGCATGGATGTGTGTGATATCCTTAGGTTAGTTAGGTTTAAGTAGTTCTAAGTTTTAGGGGACTGATGACCTCAGATGTTAAATCCCATATTGCTCAGAGTCATTTTAACCAATAAATACTTTGAGGTTCGCCGATGACATGGTATTTCTGTCAGAGACAGCAGAAGACCTGGAAGAGCAGCTGAACGGAATGGACAGTGTCTTGAAAGGAGGATATAAGATGAACATCAACAAAACCAAAACGAGGATAATGGAATGTAGTCGAATTAAATCGGGTGATGCTGAGGGTATTAGATTAGGAAATGAGACGCTTAAAGTAGTAAATGAGTTTGGCCGAAGTAGAGAGGATATAAAATGTAGACTGCCAATGGCAAGGAAAGCGTTTCTGAAGAAGAGAAATTTGTTATCATCGAGTATAGATCTAAATGTCAGGAAGTCTTTTCTGAAAGTATTTGTAGGAGTGTAGCCATGTATGGAAGCGAAACGTGGACGATAAATAGTTTGGACAAAAAGAGAATAGAAGCGTTCGAAATGTGGTGCCACCTTCAGAATTTGAAAGAGAGTATTCCAGTTAACGTTGTCAAAAGCTTTTTCTAAGTCTACAAATGCTAGAAACGTAGGTTTGCCTTTTCTTAATCTTTCTTCTAAGATAAGTCGTTAGTATTGCCTCACGTGTTCCAACATTTCACTACCAAACAAATTTTAAGCCGACCAATTTTGAAAATCGATGAAGTGAACCTAGGATTTTCACAGTCAAATTTTTAAATATAGGATAATGTTATCAATATGGCAATTATGGAAAAACTATAACAAATCAGAACCAAAATATATTTACTCTCCTGAGAGTGAAAAACATGAACTATTGCACCAAGTTTTCAACGTAACGTTCGAAGATCTCGTTGACATACTACCACCAATGTTTTCTGCGTTCTATGGGGTTTTCTGGGTCATACAAATTATGTACAAACCAGCAGAATTATTGATGTTTGTAGTAATACTTGAAAACAATGTCTATGATAATAAGAAAATACATTTAGTTAACTTAGAGATTCTTGAAATGGAGAAAATGGCGATTTTAGCTGGTTTACGTGAAACAGACGCATTGTGCCACCCATAAAAACACACCGCCCTCTTTGATCGCTCACAGCCTTCTATATATCCATCCCGTAGTCCATACCAAGCGAGGTGGCGCAGGTGTTAGCTCACTGGACTCGCATTCAGGAGGACGACTGTTCAAGCCCAAGTCCGGCCATCCAGATTTAAGTTTCCCTCGATTTCCCTAAATCTCTCCAGGCAATTGCTAGAATGGTTCCTTTGAAAGGACATTCCTTTGAAAGGACAAGACCGATTTCCTTCCCCATCCATGATACAATCCGTGCTCGCGCTCCCTCTCAACGACCTTGATGTCGACGGGATGTTGAACCCCATCTTCCTTCCTTCATTCCCGTAGTCTGGAATATTGTTCTCTAAGATCCGAAAGCACCTCGCTGTATGCTAACGTTAGACAGATGTGAGAGGTTGATGTCCAATTACTCAAAACTACGTATCACCTCAGTGAGGCATATGCATCTCATCAGCCACGACAGGATTAAGCAATTATTCATACGGCACTATTCTTTCACCGTATTCATTTCTCATTTTCTACCAGTATATTTTGTTTAATTTGAGACATTTCTCATAGTCGGCGATGTTTGTGGAGCTTCCTTCATTCTTCACACGGCAGTAAGGGAAAGAAGGTTTATTGGAGTGACAGCTGTCCTCCACGCGCCTACACAGAATGAGTTACGAGGAAGGGTGACAGTTTTGGTGATTTTGAACAAATAACTTCAAATGAGCACATGTTCGTTTCTTAACCGTATCCGACATACAGCTGTTTTAAAACCACGGGATTAAGTCGCATGTTACTTAGTTCTATAGATCATGTGAACCATTCTTTTATCGAAATGATGTGGAATGAGTCAGTTTACAGGGTATGTCTACATGATTACGCGTAACGTTAATGAACAAATTATCATTTTATTATTGCTTCTTTTATGGGTATCAGTTTTTAAGTAGAAACTCGTCAATGGAATAGGAGTTGTCCAGAAAAAATTATTTTGAATTACATTTAAAACGTGATGCTCTAACTGTCAGATATTTATGTTATTGGGCAAATGATCAAAAAATTTTACTGCTGCATACTGAACTCCTCTTTGAACCACTGTTAGCTTTAACTACAGCTAATAAAGGTCATCTCTCCCTCTACTGTTGTAAGTATGGGCACCACTGCTCTTGTCAAATTGTGATGGATTATTTATGACGAATTTCATTAGCGAAAATACATATTGTGCCGACACAGCTGAAACGCCTAGCTCCTTCAAGAAGTACTTCCATGACATCCGTGAGTGAGCTCCACACATTATTCTTACTGCTCGCTTTTGTGAAATCAATATTTTCTCTCTAAGTGATGAGTTACCCCAGAAAATTATTCCATGCACGTAACTGACTGGACATATGCAAATATGTCAAGAGGTTGATATGTCTGTTTCAAACATTATCAATTATAGGAAGACCAAAAGTAGCTCAGTAATATACTTCTTCCAGTTTAACTTTTCGTCAATATATACACCCAAACATTTTTAACATTCGTCCCCTGCTCATGTGCAACATCAGTTGTTGGTACGACGCTACTTGCTGTTAGAACTCAATGTCGTGCTTTTTTTCAATATTTATGGAGAGTCAATTTTTGGAGAATAACTTATAATTCTTTGGAAGCATCATTTACTAACTCTTCGTTTTCTTTCTCTCTGACAGGGTTGATTATAACATTAGTATCGTCTGCAAAAAATACTAGTTTTGCTTGTTGAATGTTAAGTGGAATATCACTCACATACATAAGTAATAGGAGTGGACCAAGAGTTGAGCCGTGTGGGATTCCCTTTGTAATTTTACCCCAAATCACTAAAATTTTCTACCTTTTCCACATTGTCTTCATTTTTCAGCACAACCTTTTACATTCTGATTGTCAAGTATGATTCAAACAAGCTGTGTGTTAAGCCATGAAATACATAGAACTTGAGTTTTTCCAAGAGAGAATCATGATTTACACAATCGAAGGCCTTGGAGAGATCACAAAAAATACCAGTTGGCGATATACTCTTCTTAAAAGCTTGTTGTACATGGTGAGTCCTTCTTCAACAGCTCTCATTCGATTGCATAGAGTTCTCGAAGTAGAAGTTGTCAGTGCCTACTTGTCAATCCACAGCACAAAACACGCATAATGGTTGCGCTTTGTTTCCATTTCACATATGGACTTCACATCTGTAATAGTTGTGCCAATGGTAAGCTTGGATCAGCAACACAGCAGCTCGCTCAAGAGTTGCAAAACGCAGTGCTGTTGATGGTAGACTTTCTGAACATCTTTGTGAGGAAATGTATACAACTAAACAAAACATTTGATCACAGTATTTCAGTTACTATCACCTGAATTTGTCCTGTTATCTCTTGTTTTCATTAGTTTCTTTGGAAACTGTTAAGAACAGGACATATGTTCATATGACGTTTTCTGTTCCGAATAACTACTAACCATCAAAGCACGTACCTTTCCTCCTGACTCACCCTGTATGAAAATAAACGTTTGCCATGTAGTTTTAATTTCTGTACGTCTTTCTGTGACCTCGTGTAACAATAGAATGACCTCCGGTGCAATAACATGCGGCACTCTAATGCGTTATAAAATGTTGCTGGAGGATAGGCCGATATCCTGCATATTCTTTACAATTTCATTATGTCCTCTCGCACCTTTGTTTTATTACTCCACAAAAATTGAAAACATCTCCAATTTTTCGATAAGTGTCATATACAGCGAGAATATGACGCTCTTCCTTTGTCTAACACTTAAAAGAAGCAGAGTTTAGAATTTAACTACGTTTTTGAGTAGTATATGATGGACAAGATTGAGTGTACATAATTCTAGTCCGCGAAAGAAACTATGTGAAAATCAAGTAATCATTTCGTGTTGCTCTCGGCTGACCCATATTTTATCCTTTCCATTCCTTCACGGAGTTCTCATTTTATTTCTTGATTTGGCAGTATTTAGTGATAAAGGGTAGCCGGTTGTCCTCATAGTCGCCACTCCTATCAACCCTTCCCTAGCGGCACCTTTCCCTGGGATACAATTTGTGTACCTCATCTGTTTGCGAATAGTGTTATCCATGTGAAAGTATGACAACGTTTTCAGAATGTAAATGTGGCAGGACATGGATACCAGCATGGTGTTCACCTAGTCGAATGTCGGGAACTTGGTTGTTCTAGATAACACATTATTTCAAATCTGTATGAGAGATGACTGTTTTATTGCCGTCTTCTTAACTGTCACTTCCTCGTTTGGCTTAGTTTTGCTTGGCGTCTGGACCACCATATATTAAATTAGAGCGATGACATGACGTCTGTTCTACAACATATTACAATGAGAGAAATGACATCCGATCTATACAGTACCGTGCTGGGAAAATCTGATTTTTGTTGTAAACTGTGGTACACGCAGAATTTGTCTGAGGGATCAACTCTTTTGCTGC
The DNA here is from genome assembly GCF_023898315.1 of Schistocerca nitens. Classification (NCBI taxonomy): domain Eukaryota; kingdom Metazoa; phylum Arthropoda; class Insecta; order Orthoptera; family Acrididae; genus Schistocerca; species Schistocerca nitens. Next base: position 237,824,510 of record NC_064614.1, on the reverse strand, counting down.
ATGCCTATTTGCTAAAGTAAAATCATATTTTAGTCGTCATCTGTGTGAATTATTGTTTACTAAAATGTATTTCTGATGCTGTGGAGCACAGTTTAACAACGTATTCGGTGACACTACAGACTGGCTAAGTCGCTACGGAACCACCTCTGCCATCTACTGGCAACTGAGGAAAGCTACTGTCACAATCGGCCGCTAGGCTGCAGCACTGAACAGGGAGACGACAGTGCACAAGAGGACGTTTGAAACACATTTTTCCCGCTTCTCGTATCAAGCCTAAATAGAGAAGTATGTACATACTTCCTTTCTTGTAGAAGAGTAATGAAAAATGTTAGATATTAAGGACATACTCTCTTGTCATTACTGGCAGTATTTTGTGTATGTTACTGTCTGGTTAGTACTGCATCGCGCGCTGACCGTACAGTCATGTATCGAAATGATTTTGCTATGGGTTTCGTAAAGACATGTGCCAGAAGTATATTGTTAGTATTTGTTAAATGTGAATATCAAATACACACATGTTAACAGAGGACTGGCCCACGATGATTATATCGAGTTGTGATTTATAGTTGAACGTAAACAGAAAATTGACCGTATTAGCTCTTAAAACTACGTTACTAAAAATAACAGTTAGTTTGCATTTACTACATACAGTTTTTTGTTTTTATGTAAAACAACTCTTATGCACTTCAGATTCTGTTGCTTACCACAAACATAAGGCACATGGAAACAATCTCCGTTTATTTTGTGAATGTAACTGCCTTGAAGTGCTCCAGTTGAGTTACAACCATACAGTTTAAGCTGTTGGCACGTGAAAACTGCGTTAAAAATGGGCGAGTTTTAAAAAAATAGAGAAAGTGCAGAAAGGAAAGAGGAAGCAGAAGGAATGATTAGTTTTCTGTCAAATTCGATGAACAGTTGGCATATGGCTTCTATGCAACAAGGCTTGGGTTACTGTTGGGAGAGTTTTAGACCACATGAAATTCCGCTATGTTCCAACAAACGAGTACTGTAAAATGAATTTTTGGAAAAAAACTCATCTTGGACAGTTTGCTATCAACTCGGTTGCTCAGATCAAATTTTATAGTGTAATCAAATAGGTGATTTTACGAATAAATTATGGTACAATGGCTGACCCACGTGCACTTCCATTCGCTGAATGTGTTGTAATTCATATTTCGCTTTGTGTGATAAAAACTGACATTAATTAATTCACTTCAGTTTATAGACTAGGAAACTCGGAAATGATTCATACTGGTACAGTATCAGAAACTAATATGAGCTTACCACAGGGAACACCCGAGAGCTTTTTAGCTTGGGTATCATTTTCCTTACGCTTGTAATTAATTAAGTAATTGAAATTAATTTCGTTGATGGACTACAGACGCATCTGTAACCGAAACGTCAGTTATGCTGATGGGCAAAAAATTGAGTTAAGTTACTTCTAATAGATCTCATCAAAAAATAAATTCGGTCGGAAGTCTATACCTCAATGACTTTACTTCTAAGAAACTTCGAATATGAATCACAGAAGTGGAAATGCTTTGCTTAAATAACCGCAGCTGGTATTATCATGTATGTATTCTAAAAATTTATGAGAATGTCTTGTACCGATTGTCAGATATGGCGGTACACGCCTTGATCTTTAATGCTACAAGAGTAACTTTACACTTCCGCTGAAAGTCGAAAGTCCATGCAGCTCGGAGGAAGGAAGGAAGATTGGATTTAGGTGTCCCGTCGACACTAAGTTCACTAAAGACGGAGCACACGCTGGGGTTTTGTCAAGGATGGGGAAGGAAATCGAACTTGCCCGTTGAAAGGAACCATCCCGGCATTTGCCTGGAGCGATTTAGGGAAGTCACCGAAAGCCTAAATCTGGATGGCTGGGCGCGGATTTGAACCGTCGTCCTTCCGAATGTGAGTCCAGTGTGCTAACCATCGTATGCAGCGCGAACGGCGAATTACATTTCTGAGGTCCTCAAGACTTGGTTGTATTACGTGATAATTGACACTGTCTAGCTGTTCACGCTATAAACATCGTAGCGACAGAAAATTGGTGTTCTCAGTGCTTTTTCTGCAAGTTGTGAATATGCATTAGGACGTCAAACGGGCCGACTTCGAGAAGGAGAGGCACCACAGGACATTTTAATTTGCAATTTAATTTGCATCTTCTGGCGCAGATGGGTAGTATGACACTTCGCGAAATGTCGCGAGATATCAACGCTACCACCCGGCTGGAGACCCGAGGAACCTTCATCATAAAACTTTGTCAGCATGACTAGGAAGGATTCAGGATTCACACTCATAGCAGTGGAAGTTCGAAAAATACGAAAAAATAATATTTTTTAAATGTTAAATTTCATGATTTTTTTCACTTACTGTTGACTACTCAAGAGGATGTCGTTATCAGGAGAAAGAAAACTGGCGTTCTACGGGTCGGAGCGTGGAATGTCAGATCCCTTAATCGGGCAGGTAGGTTAGAAAATTTAAAAAGGGAAATGGATAGGTTAAAGTTAGATATAGTGGGAATTAGTGAAGTTCGCTGGCAGGAGGAACAAGACTTCTGGTCAGGTGACTACAGGGTTATAAACACAAAATCAAATAGCGGTAATGCAGGAGTAGGTCTAATAATGAATAGGAAAATAGGAATGCGGGTAAGCTACTACAAACAGCATAGTGAACACATTATTATGGCCGAGATAGATACGAAGCCCACACCTACTACAGTAGTACAAGTTTATATGCCAACTAGCTCTGCAGATGACGAAGAAATTGAAGAAATGTATGATGAAATAAAAGAAATTATTCAGATAGTGAAGGGAGACGAAAATTTAATAGTCATGGGTGACTGGAATTCGAGTGTAGGAAAAGGGAGAGAAGGAAACTTAGTAGGTGGATATGGATTGGGGCTAAGAAATGAATGAGGAAGCCGCCTGGTAGAATTTTGCACAGAGCATAACTTAATCATAGCTAACACTTGGTTTAAGAATCATGAAAGATGGTTGTATACATGGAAGAACCCTGGAGATACTAAAAGGTATCAGATAGATTATATAATGGTAAGACAGAGATTTAAGAACCAGGTTTTAAATTGTAAGACATTTCCAGGGGCAGATGTGGACTCTGACCACAATCTATTGGTTATGACCTGTAGATTAAAACTGAAGAAACTGCAAAAAGGTGGGAATTTAATGAGATGGGACCTGGATAAACTGAAAGAACCAGAGGTTGTACAGAGTTTCAGGGAGAGCATAAGGGAACAATTGACAGGAATGGGAGAAAGAAATACAGTATAAGAAGAATGGGTAGCTTTGAGGGATGAAGTAGTGAAGGCAGCAGAGGATCAAGTAGGTAAAAAGACGAGGTCTAGTAGAAATCCTTGGGTAACAGAAGAAATATTGAATTTAATTGATGAAAGGAGAAAATATAAAAATGCAGTAAATGAAGCAGGCAAAAAGGAATACAAACGTCTCAAAAATGAGATCGACAGGATGTGCAAAATGGCTAAGCAGGGATGGCTAGAGGACAAATGTAAGGATGTAGAGGCTTATCTCACTGGGGGTAAGATAGATACTGCCTACAGGAAAATTAAAGAGACCTTTGGAGATAAGAGAACGACTTGTATGAATATCAAGAGCTCAGATGGAAACCCAGTTCTAAGCAAGGAAGGGAAAGCAGAAAGGTGGAAGGAGTATATAGAGGGTCTATACAAGGGCGATGTACTTGAGGACAATATTATGGAAATGGAAGAGGATGTAGATGAAGATGAAATGGGAGATACGATACTGCGTGAAGAGTTTGACAGAGCACTGAAAGACCTGAGTCGAAACAAGGCCCCCGGAGTAGACAACATTCCATTGGAACTACTGACGGCCTTGGGAGAGCCAGTCCTGACAAAACTCTACCATCTCGTGAGCAAGATGTATGAGACAGGCGAAATACCCTCAGACTTCAAGAAGAATATAATAACTCCAATCCCAAAGAAAGCAGGTGTTGACAGATGTGAAAATTACCGAACCATCAGTTTAATAAGTCACAGCTGCAAAATACTAACACGAATTCTTTACAGACGAATGGAAAAACTAATAGAAGCCAACCTCGGGGAAGATCAGTTTGGATTCCGTAGAAACACTGGAACACGTGAGGCAATACTGACCTTACGACTTATCTTAGAAGAAAGATTAAGGAAAGGCAAACCTACGTTCCTAGCATTTGTAGACTTAGAGAAAGCTTTTGGCAATGTTGACTGGAATACTCTCTTTCAAATTCTAAAGGTGGCAGGGGTAAAATACAGGGAGCGAAAGGCTATTTACAATTTGTACAGAAACCAGATGGCAGTTATAAGAGTCGAGGGACATGAAAGGGAAGCAGTGGTTGGGAAGGGAGTAAGACAGGGTTGTAGCCTCTCCCCGATGTTATTCAATCTGTATATTGAGCAAGCAGTAAAGGAAACAAAAGAAAAATTCGGAGTAGGTATTAAAATCCATGGAGAAGAAATAAAAACTTTGAGGTTCGCCGATGACATTGTAATTCTGTCAGAGACAGTTCAAATGGCTCTGAGCACTATGGGACTTAACATCTATGGTCATCAGTCCCCTGGAACTTAGAACTACTTAAACCTAACTAACCTAAGGACAGCACACAACACCCAGCCATCACGAGGCAGAGAAAATCCCTGACCCCGCCGGGAATCGAACCCGGGAACCCGGGCGTGGGAAGCGAGAACGCTACCGCACGACCACGAGATGCGGGCTTGTCAGAGACAGCAAAGGACTTGGAAGAGCAGTTGAATGGAATGGACAGTGTCTTGAAAGGGGGATATAAGATGAACATCAACAAAAGCAAAACGAGGATAATGGAATGTAGTCGAATTAAGTCGGGTGATGCTGAGGGAATTAGATTAGGAAATGAGACACTTAAAGTAGTAAAGGAGTTTTGCTATTTGGGGAGCAAAATAACTGATGATGGTCGAAGTAGAGAGGATATAAAATGTAGACTGGCAATGGCAAGGAAATCGTTTCTGAAGAAGAGAAATTTGTTAACATCGAGTATAGATTTAAGTGTCAGGAAGTCGTTTCTGAAAGTATTTGTATGGAGTGTAGCCATGTATGGAAGTGAAACATGGACGATAAATAGTTTGGACAAGAAGAGAATAGAAGCTTTCGAAATGTGGTGCTACAGAAGAATGCTGAAGATTAGATTGGTAGATCACATAACTAATGAGGAAGTACTGAATAGGATTGGGGAGAAGAGAAGTTTGTGGCACAACTTGACCAGAAGACGGGATCGGTTGGTAGGACATGTTCTGAGGCATCAAGGGATCACCAATTTAGTATTGGAGGGCAGCGTGGAGGGTAAAAATCGTAGAGGGAGACCAAGAGATGAATACACTAAGCAGATTCAGAAGGATGTAGGTTGCAGTAGGTACTGGGAGATGAAGAAGCTTGCACAGGATAGAGTAGCATGGAGAGCTGCATCAAACCAGTCTCAGGACTGAAGACCACAACAACAACAACAACTGTTGGCTGCATTTGTTGCTGTAGGTACACTTTTCTTCATAAGAAGGGAGATTCTTTGATGAATTATGCACAGATTACAGGTGAATGAAACTCTCGAATTTATTCAAAGTATGGAAAAATGAATGGGCTGTTACGTTTTAAACTTCGTGTTTAGAGAAAACTCGAATTTTATAGTTAATTATCTACATTTTTACCACAGTTTTTAACAGATTTGGAAAATTCTAGAGTTTCATACACCTGTAAGTATGGCTTGTATGCTGTGCAAAATTCATCGAAGAATCTATCTTACTTATGAAGAAAAGTGTACCTACAGCAACAAATGCAGCCATTACCAAGTGAAAAAATGATGAAATTTCACATGTAAAAAAAATTTGTTTTGTTACGTTTTTGAACTGCCTCTGCTATGAGTGTGAATCCTGAATCCCTCCTGGTCATGCTAACAAAGTTTTATGACTTTATTTGTAAAAGTATAGACAGCGTAAATTAAAATGTCCTGTGGGGCCTCTCCTGCTCCAAGTCCGCCCGTTTCACGTCCTACCCCCCTTAAACGGAACAATGTGCTGTTATTCGAACTATATCGTCCGCTCTACGTAGTGTGTAGGTCAGATGACTTGGAGAAGGTGATACTGCTCTTGAATTTAAGAATGAGAAAAATGTTCTTATGAACAACATACTGGGTTGCCGTCCGTTATTGTACGTCTACATCTGCATCTATACTCCCCAAGCGACCAAACGGTGTGTGGGGGAGGATATATTGTGAACCAGTGTCACTTTCCCCATTTTCCTGCTCCAGTATTAGGCTCAAATTGGCTCTGTGCACTATAGGACTTAACTTCTGAGGTCATCAGTCCCATAGAACTTAGAACTACTTAAACCTAACTAACCTAAGGTCATCACACATATCCATGCCCCTGGCACGATTCGAACCTGCGACCGTAGCGGTCGCGCGGTTCCAGACTGAAGCTCCAGTATTGGGCTCGAATGTCTCTAATTTTATCTGTATGGCATTTGCCAAGATATATGTAAGAGGAAGCAATGTATTGGCTGACCCTTCTAGAAATATCGTCCTCGGGACTTGAACAGTAGCCGGCCATTGTGACCGAGCGGTTCTAGGCGCTTCAGTCCGGAACCGCGCTGCTGCTGCGGTCGCAGGTTCGAATCCTGCCTCGGGCATGGATGTGTGTGATGTCCTTAGCTTAGTTAGGCTTAAGTAGTTCTAAGTCTAGGGGACTGATGACCTCAGATGTTAAGTCGCACAGTGCTTAGAGCCATATATCTTGAACAGTAGACCATAAGGTGATGCAGAACGCCTCTCTTGCAACGCCTGCCACTGGAATTGGCTGGGCATCTCCGAGACGTTTTCGTTCTTACTAAATGAACCTCTAACGAAACGCGCTACTCTTCTTTAGATCTTCTCTATTTTTTCTATTAGTCCTATCTGCTACGGATCCCATACGAGGAACAATATTCAAGTACTGGTCGAATGAGTATTTTGTAATCTAGATATTTTGTTGATGGACTGCATTTCCTTAGAATTCTTTCACTGAATCTCACTCTCGCATCCGCATTACCTGCGATTAATTTTATGTGTCCATTCCACGTCAGACAGCTCTGTACGCGCAGTGCTAGACATTTTATGGAAGTAACTGCTTCCAGTGATTGTTCTGCAATTTTGTAGTAAACATACAACGAAACGTCATTGTGTAAATGAACCCAAAGCAACCAACCAGTTGCAAAAAAAAAAAAAAAAAAAAAAAAAAAAATAAAGGTGGTGTTATTAAACCGAGCGTGATTCCGACGGATGTAAACCCGTCTTCTTCTGAAATAGATGTAACCTGAATTTCAGAATGGAAAAACATCTATGTGAAATTTTAGTTACATGGATTTCAGAAGATGACGGGTTTACATCCGTCGAAGCCATGGTCAAAGGTTGATTAAAACCACCTTCGTCTGCAACTGGTTTTCTGCTTTGGATTCATTTTCTGAATTCTAACCGTTACTGAAGTGCAGCCATGTTCAAATTATCATGTCTTTCTGACAACGAATTCGCAGTACGTTACACCTGTTTATGTTGAGAATCAATTGCCACTCACTCCATCAAGGGCCGGTCCTGCATTTCGCTACATTTCTGTAGCTTCGCCACTTTTCTGTATGCAACAGCATCATCTACGAAATGCCTCATGGAACTTCCGACGTTATCTGCTGGGACATTTACATATATATTGTGAAAAGCAGTGGTCCTATAACACTCCCCGGAGGCACGTGCGCAGATATTTTTGCGTCTGAAAACTTCTCTCCTTTTACATTGGCATGCCGTGTTCTGTTCGCTAGAAACTCTTCACTCTAGACACTCACTTGGTCTGATATTGTACAACCTTGTAATTTCTTTCACTAGGCGGCATTGCGGAACTGCATCGGAAGTCAAGGAACACGGCATCTACCCGGGGGTCTCGTGGACAAACAGAGCGAACTGGGTTTCACACGATCCTTGTTTTCGGAGCCCGTGCTGGTTCCTACACAGGAGATTTTAGGTCATAACACACATAAAAAATGTTGCAAAATTCTTCAACAGACCGACGTCATGGATGAAGGCTTACAGTTTTGTGCGTCTATTCGACAATTTTTCTTGAAAACGGAAATGATCTTGGCTTTCTTGCAATCATAAGTACGACAAGTGGAAGAGGGGGAGAGAGAGAGATAGTGAGAGGGATTTACGAGCGTATGATAAATCCCTTCCCTCGAAAATTTCCCTCCTCCATCTCTCCTCTGTGTTACCACAGCTGACATGCCACTCATCTTGTATATACTAAGACTGCCGTACGTGCGAGGTGCCTACTTGCTTCCATCGGCCTGAGTGGAATGCATAAGTTCTTAATGACGTTCACCAACCTGCAGTCTCCATAGCTGTTCGTCCCCTGGGCAGAAAGCAGCACGTAGGTAGTGAATCTGTTATCTTGATGCTGTAACAAACTCTTAGTGATGAACTGAATGTGTATAAATAATTAAATTTTCGATTAATTTGCTTATGCGGGATGCCTTTCGCCTTTTATTAGCAGAATACGAAAAAGTGCACAATTATATTCCGCTTTATGAATCACATATAATTTCCACTCTCTTCCATTCTTCACGATTTCATAGAAAAAGAACAATGAACTGCGTATTTGCGTAATTACTATCAAATTGTTCTCAGTTGCTTGTCCAAATAACCACAGATCGCTAGTTAAGTTCTTAACCGATACCGACCAAGTGGGACAACATGACTGTCTTCCGAGACTGCCGAACTAACTCTGGTCTTACAGCAACTTCGCCCACCATCCAAGTGAGGAGCGATCCGAATATCTCCGAAGTGCTTCGTCTGCATTTTCGTTCAGCAATTCTTTACTATACTGCCGGTAATTAACACTTTTTAAGTAATGGAATGACACCCTGCTATTGAAAGATACTTTCATTTGGAAGGCAAGTAGATTCACTGTCCAGTGTTTCTAATACTAATAGCAGTAATTCATGATGTTGGCACGCTAATTCCGAACACAGCAGCCAGTCGTGAAGAAGGACCACAATTTAGGCGGTCTATCTTACCACACACGTGCCGGATAAAACATCTGTCACCAGTACCGCACACAACATCACGTCATCTTCCAACTCCTGCCTCCTTAGCTCCTCTAAGAACAGCTTCCTGTAGCCTAACATGGTGGCTGTAAGGTCAGAAATATTACATTACGAACTCTTCGCTCCTCGATAGACCTGCGGTACACTACTGCTAGAAGAGGGGCAAGGTCTTTCACATACTATATGCAGAATTGAACTTGTATCCTCTCAGGTCCAGTGGCCTTTCCTCTGTTGAGCGTTTTCAGTTATATTTCTATAGAAGGGAACCCAAAAATCACGACAAGTGAAGGTTGGTAAAGAGTCGTGCGTCTGTGAAAATATGTTTGCGCGAACCATACAGCTACCGCCCTCATATCTTGGCAAAAGATCCGGCAGAGAACCTGAGAAAATTCTGGTCGTATGTATAATCCCTAAACGGGTCTAAGGCTCCCATTCAGTCCTTTGTTGACCAGTCTGGTGCGGCAGCAGAAGTTTTAAATGTCACGTTGAAGAAATCGTTCACACAGGAAAATCGTACAAACATACCGTCATTTGACCAACGGAAAGGCTCCCGTATGGACAACATAGTAATAAGTATACCTGGCGTAGAGAAACAGCTGAAAGATTTGAGGGCCGTCCGGTGTGGCAGAGCGATTCTAGGCGCTACAGTCTGGAACCGCGTGACCGCTACGGTCGCAGGTTCGAATCCTGCACCGGGCATGGATGTGTGTTATGTCCTTAGGTTAGTTAGGTTTAAGTAGTTCTAAGTTCTAGGGGACTCATGACCTCAGATGTTAAGTCCCATAGTCTTCAGAGCCATTTGAACCATTTGAAAGATTTGAAAGCAAATAAATTGTCAGATGTGTCACGTTGAAGAAATCGCTCACACAGCAAAATCGTGCAAACATACCGTCATTAGATCATCGGAAAGGCTCCCGTATGGACGACATAGTAACAAGTACACATCGCTTAGAGAAACAGCTGAAAGATTTGAAAGCAAATAAATCATCCGATCCAGATGGACTTTCAGTTCGATTCTACAAAGAGAACTCTACGGCATTGGCCTCTTACCGAGCTTGCATTTATTGTGAATCTCACGCCCAGCACAATGTCTCAAGCGACTGGAAAAAAAGAGCAGGTGACTCCAGTACATACACTCCTGGAAATGGAAAAAAGAACACATTGACACCGGTGTGTCAGACCCACCATACTTGCTCCGGACACTGCGAGAGGGCTGTACAAGCAATGATCACACGCACGGCACAGCGGACACACCAGGAACCGCGGTGTTGGCCGTCGAATGGCGCTAGCTGCGCAGCATTTGTGCACCGCCGCCGTCAGTGTCAGCCAGTTTGCCGTGGCATACGGAGCTCCATCGCAGTCTTTAACACTGGTAGCATGCCGCGACAGCGTGGACGTGAACCGTATGTGCAGTTGACGGACTTTGAGCGAGGACGTACAGTGCGCATGCGGGAGGCCGGGTGGACGTACCGCCGAATTGCTCAACACGTGGGGCGTGAGGTCTCCACAGTACATCGATGTTGTCGCCAGTGGTCGGCGGAAGGTGCACGTGCCCGTCGACCTGGGACCGGACCGCAACGACGCACGGATGCACGCCAAGACCATAGGATCCTACGCAGTGCCGTAGGGGACCGCACCGCCACTTCCCAGCAAATTAGGGACACTGTTGCTCCTGGGGTATCGGCGAGGAGCATTCGCAACCGTCTCCATGAAGCTGGGCTACGGTCCCGCACACCGTTAGGCCGTCTTCCGCTCACGCCCCAACATCGTGCAGCCCGCCTCCAGTGGTGTCGCGACAGGCGTGAATGGAGGGACGAATAGAGACGTGTCGTCTTCAGCGATGAGAGTCGCTTCTGCCTTGGTGCCAATGATGGTCGTATGCGTGTTTGGCGCCGTGCAGGTGAGCGCCACAATCAGGACTGCATACGACCGAGGCACACAGGGCCAACACCCGGCATCATGGTGTGGGGAGCGATCTCCTACACTGGCCGTACACCACTGGTGATCGTCGAGGGGACACTGAATAGTGCACGGTACATCCAAACCGTCATCGAACCCATCGTTCTACCATTCCTAGACCGGCAAGGGAACTTGCTGTTCCAACAGGACAATGCACGTCCGCATGTATCCCGTGCCACCCAACGTGCTCTAGAAGGTGTAAGTCAACTACCCTGGCCAGCAAGATCTCCGGATCTGTCCCCCATTGAGCATGTTTGGGACTGGATGAAGCGTCGTCTCACGCGGTCTGCACGTCCAGCACGAACGCTGGTCCAACTGAGGTGCCAGGTGGAAATGGCATGGCAAGCCGTTCCACAGGACTACATCCAGCATCTCTACGATCGTCTCCATGGGAGAATAGCAGCCTGCATTGCTGCGAAAGGTGGATATACACTGTACTAGTGCCGACATTGTGCATGCTCTGTTGCCTGTGTCTATGTGCCTGTGGTTCTGTCAGTGTGATCATGTGATGTATCTGACCCCAGGAATGTGTGAATAAAGTTTCCCCTTCCTGGGACAATGAATTCACGGTGTTCTTATTTCAATTTCCAGGAGTATATATATATATATATATATATATATATATATATATATATATATATATATATATATATATATATATGGTGAAGCGAAATTCGCGCGCTCGGGCTTCGCAGCGCAACTCCTCACATGCTAGCGATAAAAAAATGTCTGGCCCAAAATTTCATCTGGCTAGTATATCTGGCAGAAAAAGGAAGTAAAAAATTGGCAGTCTGGCAACACCGTAACAACACGTACGTCAACTACATGTAACAGGACAATTTAGACCCTGGTGCACAATTGGCGCAGTGGATAGATTTTTTGGGTTACCATGCAGGAGGTCGAAGGTTCTATCCTGGGTTGGGGCGAATTTTTTTTATTTGCTTATTTCATTCTGACATTTCGTACTGTAATACACACCGTTTCTTATGTCACTTGTTCCCTACATTTTCAAAATTTTGTAACGCTGAACACAACAAATACGCGGTTAGACAAATATGAAACAGACAGTTGAAAAAATTAATGGGACCATGGCAATAACACATAAAAATAACAACCAAGTTTGGACATTATTTGCAAAGCACGTTGCTAGCCCTACTGCTAAAGTAAGGCCCTAACGAAATGTAATGGACCTGAACGAGGCAAGAATAATAGTTGGTACTAATCTATGTGACCATTAGAGCAGGGTATAAAGAAAACAGGTTTTGCTTCTAGTAAAGGAAATTGTGCAAATAAATTCGAGCCCATGACGTGGAAAGGGCATCTCTCAAAGCTGACTATTGTTCCATTTCTACGATTTTCGTATGTAAGTGCAAATGTTTTCCAGAGGACCCGCTGCAATCGCTGTTGACGATTAATATATCAGATACTGTACCACTTTGACTACATTTACCAAATAAAAAACATATGCTGAAGATTAGAATGCTGAAGATTTGATGGGTAGATCATATAACTAATGAGGAGGTACTGAATAGAATTGGAGAGAAGAGAAATTTGTAGCACAACTTGATTAGAAGAAGGGATCGGTAGGAGGGGCATGTTCTGAGGCTTTAAGGGATCACTAATTTAGTATTGGAGGGCAGCGTGGACGGTAAAAACCGTATAGGGAGACGAAGAGATGAATACACTAAACAGATTCAGAAGGATGTGGGTTGCAGTAGGTACTGGGAGATGAAGAAGCTTGCACAGGAGAGTGTAGCATGGAGAGCTGCATCAAACCTGTTTCTGGAGTGAAGACCAGAACAACAACAACATGCTTGAACCCAGGATCGAACCCTCGACTTCCTGCATGCTAACCCGAAACACTATCCACTACATTCACCAAATAAAAAACATATGCGTGAACCCAGAATCGAACCCCCAGCACCCTGCATGTTTACCCTACACACTATCCATTTCACCAACTCTAGAGCACAAATACAACATTTCGACAGAGCTAGTTATTGTATATGTGGTTACACTGTTGCCAGGTTGCCACTCTTTAACGCACATTTTCTGCCGGATGTACTCGTCGGACGAAGTTTTGTGAGAGACATTTTTTTTATCCCTGGCATGTGAGGAGTCACGCCGCGAAGCCCGAGTGCGCGCCTTTCGCTTCACCCTGTTTATTTGTGATAATGGATTATGTAGTACTTACAATTATGTTACAATGTCACGTTCTCTCAAGTTATTCTTTTTTTTTCAGGTAACACCAAATGATAATTATTTAACTTCGAGAAACTTGTGCCGTAAAAGTTACTTCTAACCTGGAAAACAAAGAATAACATGAGGAAACGTAACGTAGTAACACAGTCGTAACAACTACATACTGCATTATATGTATAAAAGTAAATATGTATTGCAGGCCACTGAAGATGCTTCATAAGCAAAAAGAAGCGAAATGTGTATGGCAAAAAAAGGAACTGCCTTTCATTCACTCGCAAAGACGGAACATACTTCCGTGAACTGCAGTATGATCTTTCTCAGTGAAATTCTTTTGGAAAAGGATGTTTAATATTCGGCCATTCCTGTATCACTCTCTGTTTCACTGACAGTATCGTCAAAAAGTGTCTGGAGTGATTGCTTCGATCCGTTTGCTGATTTCACAGAATACGCTGATTGTGCTTTCGTTTCGTTTTTGTTTAGTTCTGAGGGTTTTTCTACATTTAAATTTGAAGTTAAGTTCTCTTTCGTTTCGTAGTAGCTTCCAAACACTATTTCAACCGTCACCGTTTTGTAGTTGAAGAGTTCACACGAATGTGCATATACAAATGTTCGTTAAAAAATGTTAGTGCAAATTTTGGCTCTCACGTAAATCTCAGGGGATGATTTTTACATTTGGTGCATTCGTACACTGTTCCACACCCTCGCATTAGTTATAGTTTTTGAATTAATATTCATGAGTACAGTTTAAGTCAGGGAACAAAAATTAAGCGATTATTATAGCAAAATCAGTTTGTTCACGACACAGTTCAATCACTATTTATTGGCGTTGTCCTTTTCTTTCACACAATGAAATTACCACTGGTGAGACGGTTTACAATTTTACTTTAATAATAATTTGACTCCGAGCCCCCAATAGCAGTAATGTAGGCTGCTATAAACGGAAATTACTCACTCAGTTCGAACAGAACCACAAGTCCCACTTTGTTCTAGCAGTTTTGGCGCGAAATCACAGATCGCCACATGTTCACTTACACCGATGTATACCTCGTAATTCGTACTCACACAAATAATCGTAGCACTTCCAGTTCACCAAATGTACGTATACACACTTGCACTATTGCACAAGATTGTTTTTCGAAATAAATAGGCGCGAAAAAAAATTCTTACTCAAACGGCCACATGGGCCACCCTCAAGTGGGTCTCGCTCGCGACCCACCCTCCAAAACGACTGACCAACGACTGACCACTGACCAAGATGGCCGCTCGCTTATATAGGCTCGGATGTCTACCCCCTGGTTATGCAAGTACTAATCTCACCAGTTAAGGGGGGTAGGACGACAAACGGGCTGACTTGACGCAGGAGAGGCACCACAGGACATTTTAATTTCCACTGTCTATACTTTTACAAGTAAATTCATAAAACTTTGTCAGCATGACCAGAAAGGATTCAAGATTCACACTCGTAGCAGCGGAAGTTCAAAAACATAACAAAATAATTTTTTTTACATGTGAAATTTCATCATTTTTTCATTTACTATTGGCTGCATTTGTTGCTACAGGTACACTTTTCTTCATAAGTAAGAGAGACTGTGTGATGAATTTTGCACAGCATACAAACCATACTTACAGTTGTCAGAAACCCTAGAATCTATTTAATTTATTAAAAAATGAATGAGCTGTTACATTTTAAACTTTATGTTTAGAAAAAAATCAAATTTTGTAGTTAATTATCTCAATTCTTACCACAGTTTTTAATAGATTTGGAAACTTGTAGATCCGGCCGCTGGTGCCCGAGCGGTTCTAGGCACTTCAGTCTGGAACCGCGCGACCGCTACGGTCGCAGGTTCGAATCCTGCCTCGGGCGTGGATGTGTGTGATGTCCTCAGGTTAGTTAGGTTTAAGTAGTTCTAAGTTCTAGGGGACTGATGACCTGAGATGTTTAGCCCCACAGTGCTCAGAGCCATTATTGAAAATTCTAGAGTTTCATACACCTGTAAGTAAGGTTTGTATGCTGTGCAAAATTCATCAAATAATCTCTCTTACTCGTGAAGAAAAATGTACCTATAGCAACAAATGCAGCCAATAGTAAGTGGAAAATGATGAAATTTTGTATCTAAAAAAATGTATTTTGTTATGTTTTTGCACTTCCACTGCTATGAGTGTGAATCCTGAATCCTTCCTGGTCATGCGGACAAAGTTTTATGAATTTATTTGTAAAAGTATAGCCAGTAGAAAATAAAATGTCCTGTGGTGCCTCTCCTGTTCCAAGTCAGCCCATTTGACTACCTACCCCCCTTAAGGTTTCAAATTTTGATACATATACCCCTCGACAGAAATAAGTACACCATCGGAACCGCGCTAAAACGAACATCTCATTTACTATTTTACATTAATTTCTAGGGTTATTCTATCGCTCGTAAATCAAGTTTTAGTTTTTGCAAAATTCCGCCACTTAGCGCAGATTTGTATGTTTGTATTTGTGCTCCATGTTTTAACTTAAAACTGCATATAGCACCGATTTTAGACGTACTCTATAGCGATCTACACATTGCGCTGCTCAAAATCTTCATATCTATAATAATTAATTAATTATAGGCGATAAATTGGCTCTTAGCACTATGGGACTTAACTTCTTATGTCATCAGTCCCCTAGAACTTAGAACCACTTAAACCTAACTAACCTAAAGACACCACACACATCCATGCACGAGGCAGGATTCGAACCTGCGACGTAGCGGCCGCGCGGTTCCAGACTGTAGCGCCTAGAACCGCCCGGCCACCCCGGCCGGCAGGCGATAAATGTTAATAATAATTTGCAAACAACGAAAACTATTGAGTAAAAATCTCTCGGTGTACATGCCGCGTCAAATCAGGATAAAACTCCAAGCTTTCGACCGCTACCTCCATGGTCGTCGTCAGGGCTAAAACTGACTGTCGTGAACTATTTTTTTTTTTCCTTTATTGTATTTCAATTCCCCATCGGGGCGGGCTGGCAGCAGCATAGGCGCTGCTCTTCAGCCGAAAGACATAGAACAAAACAACAGAAGACATTTAAAAACAGCAAAGGAGAGAATAAGGTGAACATAGATATCAAAAAGGGGAACATCATGGAAGGCAATAGACAAAAAAAAAACGGGGTGACTGTAAAATGGAGAGAAAAAACTGTTTAAAAGTAGCACACATAAAAAGCCACACACTGCGACGGTTAAAAGAACACAAGGCACAGTAAGACTGGAGCATAAAGGTAGCGACGGACGGCATAGCACATAACGTAACACTGGCGACGAACCTCAAGGCAGGACACAATTAAAACACACCTCTTGACGCACACGAGAAACAGCACTAAACAACACTGATGTGGCACACTGATGAAGAGCAACACAGAGGATCTGCCAGGCGCTAGGAGATGAGGGAGACCTGGAGAAGGGAGGGAGGGGAAGAGATGGGGGAGGTGAGTGGGGGGCGCGCGGAAGAGGGCCAGGTAGGGAGGGATGTGGGAAGGAGAGAGGCAAGTATGGGGTGCAGGGTCTCAGGGGAGGGGGGGATGGAGGAAAATCCGCTCTGGGAGAAGGAGGAAAGAGGAAAAGAGGGCCCTGGGGGGGGGGGGGGGGGAACAAGGCCAGGCTATAGTTGGAAGGAAGGGTAGATGTCACGGCGAAGTTCGTCATCTGGGAGGGGGAGGCGCTGGAAATTGCCCTGATGAAGGAGATGGACGGTGTGGAGGTGGAGAGAGGGAGGGATACAGCGATAGAGGTGCGGCAACGGGCGGGGGGTGGAGAGGAAGGAGGAAACCAGAGGGTGGGGGGGGATCAAGCCTGCGAACAATGCAAAGGATGCGGAGATGTTGGAGGAACAGGAGGAGGTGGGGGAAGGGGATCAGTTCATACAGGAGCCGTGTGGGGGAAGGAAGGCGGATATGGAAGGCAAGGCGGAGCGCATGGCGTTCAAGGATTTGGAGGGCCTTGTAAAAGCGGGTGGGGGCGGAGATCCAGGCAACGCTGGCATAACAGAGGATAGGACGGATGAGGGATTTGTAGGTGTGGAGGATGGTAGAAGGATGCAAGCCCCATGTCTGGCCAGACAGGAGTTTCAGAAGGCGGAGGCGGGAATGGGCTTTCTGCTGGATGGTCAGGAGATGAGGGGTCCAGGTGAGGTGGCGGTCAAGGGTGAGGCCAAGGTATTTCAGGGTGGGGGTGAGTTGGATAGGACGACCATAAAGGGTGAGGTAGAAATCATGGAGGCGGAAGGAGCGAGTGGTGCGGCCTATGATGATTGCCTGGGTTTTGGAGGGGTTGAGACGGAGGAACCACTGGTTACACCAAGTGGTGAACTGGTTAAGGTGGGTTTGGAGGGTACGTTGAGACCATTGAAGGGTAGGATAGAGAGCCAGGAAGGCGGTGTCATCAGCATACTGGAGAAGGTGGACTGGTGGGGGTGGCTTGTGTCGTGAACTAGCGAGGTTCCCACTTTTATATGCAAAGGACGGCTTCTGATTGGCTGGAATACGTCAGCGATATGGCGCGTAGTGAAGTGGTGCCCTCTACTTCCATAGATGTAGTTGCTATCCCGCGTTGCTTGCAGCGCCATCCCTTGAATCAGGAGGTAAAGTGCGAGAAGCTTTTCTCTGCGATTTTTCTTTATCCAGTGCACTCTTCCACGTGTTGCTAAATGCATAGCCGTTGTCTCTATTAAAGTTACTATCGCTAAGTCTAATTTCGACTGCTTCCCGGATCACAGAGTCCCAGTAATTCGATGTGTGGGCTATTATTCTGGTTTCTTCAGATAAAATCTTATGCTTGTTAAGCAGGCTGTGTTCAGCCACCGCTGATTTTTCCAAATACCTGTATTTCAGGTGGCGTTGGTGCTCGATGCAGCGGTCGGCAACGGTTCTTACAGACTGGCCCACGTAATTCTTGCCGCATTCGCAAGGAATAGTATAAATTCCCGGCACTCTTAAGCCGAGACTATCTTTGACTGGTCTCAACATTTCCTTAATTTTCCTAGGTGGTCGGAAAGAAATACGTCGCGAAAGACTTCGTAGCCAACGAAAACTATTGTAAGTTAAGTGTATAGTAAAACTTAACTAGTTTAAAATACGTGTGATGCCCCCCAAAATATTATATAGCGCCTTTTTTTTTTGTCAAGAAATTTCTATTGAATTTTATAACCAATTTTCCATCAAACTTTGTTTATTGCTCTTTACGGGCTTAATTATTTATGAATCTTAACATATGGCTACGGCGGTCCCGTCGGAGGTTCGAGTCCTCCTTCGGGCATGGGTGTGTGTGTGTGTGTGTGTTTGTCCTTAGGATAATTTAGGTAAAGTAGTGTGTAAGCTTAGGGACTGATGACCTTAAAGTTAAGTCCCATAAGATTTCACACACATTTGAACATATCCACATGCTTTTCTCGCGTTTGTATTTTTATCAACTCATATCTGCGTTCAGGGTAGTGCTAACACACTTTGTGGAAAGTAAAATCCCTGTGTCCGTTTGTAACTGTGTTGCCAGTGCCAAGCTGCGGGAGGGTTGGTATAACTTTGTGAAATACCCTGCAGCTGTTTTTCATGACGTAGTGCGGTAGAGCGAAAGGGGAATTGCCTGCTCGCTCTTCGTTTTGCTGATACATGAAGGAGGAAAGTGCATGACCGCAATCCGGTGAGCTACCTTCGCTCACGCTTCTACCCTCCACTCCTGCGTTTCCACCCTGTTACACCCCAGAATACAATTTGTCGCGTAACACGGCTCTACAGCACTTTAGGTGTGATGCAAACATGTAATATTTGATGTAGACCCACTGCCTTTAACAATATACTATTCGTCCACGAGACTCAGAGGGCCATAGACACGGGGTCACAGGTAGATGCCGTGTTTCTTGACTTCCGCAAGGCGTTGCACACAGTTCCCCACAGTCGTTTAATGAACAAAGTAAGAGCATATGGACTATCAGACCAATTGTGTGATTGGATTGAAGAGTTCTTAGATAACAGAACGCAGCATGTCATTCTCAATGGAGAGAAGTCTTCCGAAGTAAGAGTGATTTCAGGTGTGCCGCAGAGGAGTGTCGTTGGACCGTTGCTATTCACAATATACGTAAAGGACCTTGTGGATGACATCGGAAGTTCACTGAGGCTTTTTGCGGATGATGCTGTGGTATATCGAGAGGTTATAACAATGGAAAATTGTACTGAAATGCAGGAGGATCTGCAGCGAATTGACGCATGGTGCAGGGAATGGCAATTGAATCTCAATACAGACAAGTGTAATGTGCTGCGAATACATAGAAAGATAGATCCCTTATCATTTAGCTAGAATATAGCTGGCCAGCAATTGGAAGATAAGATTTCACACACTTTTTTATGATTACGGCACTCGATCCGCTATGAAGAAACATTTTTAACAAGTGCTCGCTCATTCCTGTAAGTTGTTATTTACTGTTTTTATTAATCTTTCAGTATTCGTGATATTAACCGATTTTGAGGTTACTATAACTTTTGTGTCTCGTGATTTGAAATAAAGATCGATCTTTCAGAAGGTGCATATCGTTCACCACAATCCACTGCCGCGTCGCTCTTCACTGTAAGTTACGTAGTTTTCTCGTAATGGGCGAAAAACCAAACTATGCCCCAAGCTGCAGGCCACGTGGTCGCCCGGCCGCGGAGACTGACCGTTGCAAATCTAGCGCGGGGGCGCCACACTTTCCAGCGAATCGCGCACCATGTAGCGCGCTCGCTCTCCACAAAGCATTCCTTGCATACTAGAAATATTCACCTAGTAACGGGGGTTTGTACCGTCACAGCGTATTGCACAATGTACTGTTCAAGTGCCCATTGATGGTCTACACCATCTGAAGATGAAATTTTCGTGATGACCTGTCAGGTAACCTGAGATCTATTATCTTGTCGTTGTTGCTGAACAGAAATTTCTTATGACCTTTCTTTGTATTCCTATATTCAGGCGTATTCTACAATAACTGAGTCGAAAAGTTCGGATCTGTTTGTCACCAGGAGGTCTAACATGTTATCTTCATGAGTCTGCTCTCTGACTAATTGCGCAAGGTATTTTTCCGGTAAGGCACTTATAACAATTTCACATGATTCTCTGTCCCTACACCATGCCTATTCACTTGAGTCTCCCATTCTACTGTATAGCTGGTAAGTTAAAAACTCCACCTAAAACCATAACATTACCAGGAAATTTGTGCGAAATATTCCTGAAGTTTCCTCTCCGCTGTTCCGCGAGTATTGTTGGTGAGGCAGGGGGTCTATAAAATCATCTGACCACCGTGTTTGATCGACCTTAACTTTTGTTCACCCAAATTATTTCGCATTCTGAGTGTGTATTAATCTCGCTAGATATTACTGCATTTTTTTATTACTATAAACACGCCTCCATCAGCAGACTCTACTTATCTTTGCGGTAAACATTTCAGCCGCAGTTTACATTTTCATTGCTATTAACCACTGGTTCCAGCGAACTTTCTGTCCATAGACGCTCCTGCTAATTAACATTATCTATCCCCGATCTGCCATGACGAATGGTACTCTGTTTGGAATCAGGAGGCCTGTGGAGGGATTTCTATAACCTAATACACCCCCATGTCCACGCTACATGTACTCTGATACTCTACTAGTCGCTTCCTGTGTGTAGTGTACGCCTGACCTATTAACGGGTACCACACACCGAGCAGGATGCCTGCAGGACTCGCATGCGAGAGGACGACGGTCGGAACCCACGCCCAGCCATCCACATTTAGATTTTCCGTGATTTCCCTAAATCGCTAAAAACAGTCGCTGGGGTGGTTAATTCAAAATGGCATGGCCGCTTTTCTTCTGCTTCCCTCTCTAATTCGAGCTTGTGCTCTGTCGAATTAGTTCCCTATGTTTTCACTAAATCGTTTAAAAGGAAGAAGCCGGAATGGTTATTTCGAAAATCAAACTGCCAATTTCTCAAATTCGAGATTTTACGTCTACTTTTTCTCTGTATACAAGAGGTTAAATCACTGTGGAATTTACCACCGACTTAGAGTAACCAGCGATGTCATAACTCTCTTTACTGGAGATACTCAAACTGTGGACCACATATTACTGGGCCATGCCATATTATAACAACGCATGTCGTGTACACTCTGTTCGCCAGATAGCACCCTTGACTCATTTGATCTGGGAAAAGGCCAATATATGGCCGAGATAGTTTGTATCTAAAATAAGTAGTACGTAAATTTTTCGCTGTAGGCACCACATATCTGTACACTGACACAGAGAGGCTCATACACATACTTCATATAACAACACGAAAACACCAACAGGACAAGTCCGAGAGAGTTGGTACTACTGGGTGAGACGGACCAGCTGCGTACTTCACAAATGCATGGCTGGAGAGCAGCTTTCGCTACTTGCGACGAAGCTCTTTCGTGAAGAAACATGGTGCAGAAGTGATGCTGTCATTTTCGTCTGAATTCTGGAGAAAAATCACATTCTCTGCTCCGGTAAGCAGAAAAGTTTTGTCGTGTGGTTACATAACTTTGGTATTAAGGCTTAGTTTGCACAATATTGATGCAGTTTTTACTGCGAGCTTGACAAATGTGCAAACTTAACTAAAATGGTCATAGAGTTAGTTCGCTGCCTACAGGAAGAAGTCGGGAGTGGTCCATCTTTCCCAGACAACGGGAGATATGGACCAGTGTTATTTTGGAGAGATGGACCACCTGTTTTAACATGAGAGAGATGGGGTACAATTAAATATAGCTTCAAGGCACGTGTAATAACACAACTAAAGATGGCCGCAGTCCCAGACTTTGCTTATTTGTAGGAAGGTCTGTGCTAATCAATGGAAGAGCAGAATCCCACACACAGACCAGCTAACCGCTTCAAAGCTCCTCAAAACACCTACTGATCCCTAGCACATCAAACGAGTAGAGTTATAAGCACAATTCAAATTCCTTCACTGACACAACTTCAGTCTCCACTCCTACTAAACCTAAGACATTCAAGATTACTAACTCGAAACTGTCTACTCAAAATCTAATACAAAAAAACTTTTCGAAGAAATATCACCTGTTCGCTCTATTGACAAAACCGTGAATTTTAAGAGGAAGGAGTAACTGTATCCAAAGGGCTAAACTCTACTGAAAATACTGAAATTGTAAAGAAAAATATTATAAGAAAAGAAAGGAAAGCCACAAAAATATCACAAAATAGGAATTCTAATGGAGAGAGAAACAGTCTGAAGAAACTCAATAAGAAAAATACTGAAAATAGCTAGCCGTTTCCATCAGGTGCAGACACTTTAGAAGATAACGAAAATAACTTCGATGAATGAGATGAGGATGAACGCGTTGCTGTGCTCAAATCTATTACGAAACTGATAAAAATAACGATTGGATTCAGTGTGTTGCCTGTTCACGATAGTCAGCATTTGGTAATAAGTGTAAATGCTGTGGTGAGAGGAAGACAGGCTAATGATTGAACAAAACCAGCAACTCATTTCAAAGGCCAGTGTTCAATTGTAATAAACTGATTAAAATTGTTTTGGATTACAATTTTAATGGTGTAACTCCTTATTCATTAAATATATTCCAAACGAAAGTATGAAATTTTAATTGACTCTTTTCTTCATGTTTAACTATTTTTATATTGTCCATCTCTCCCAGTACATTGGTGCAACACACCTATGGGTGAGATGAATCACTCATGTATATTTTCGTTTTGTCATACCTTGTGTATTTTAAGTGGCAGTACCTCAACAATACGTACTTAAGTTTATATGGCACTCTATACGAAAATTCATCCAGAAGCCAAAAAACGTTTAAAAAGACACTTATTTTATGCTGAAGAAAAAAAAAGTGATCCAACTCTCCTGGACTTACCCCATAGATGAATGAAGGTTTTGTGGCATTTGATTTTAGAAGGTTGTCTACAAAAACAGTTTAGTATGTTACAATGTGGTACTCTATGCAACGATTTTAAAGACTTTTGTAAGGGATCTTACAACAACGAAAACGCCGTAATTGAAAAAAAATTGCGGTATAAAATAAAATAATCATAATTAGTAAGTGAAATTATGTAGCCCTTTATCAATTGCTTTAGATAAGCTGTAAAACTTGGTTCCAAATGAGTAGTCGCCCTAAATTGGACATCGAAGTGCAGTTGTCTTAGCATGTCGGCTTAAGCTACTGACATTATACTGTATTTTGCAACGACACCGAGGATTCCAGTTGGAAGATACATATCGTGAGCTCAGTCGTCAATTTAAATCACTTTGGTGCTTTCTATCCATCAGAGGATGAGCACATAACACAATATCTGTTTGTGGCTCGCCTGAATGCAGAGGGTTCGGATGTGTACAGCTGCCCTGTGCCGCCGGCCGGAGTGGCCGTGAGGTTCTAGGCGCTACAGTATGGAGCCGCGGTCGCAGGTTGAATCCTGCCTCGGGCATGGATGTGTGTGATGTCCTTAGGTTAGATAGGTTTAAGTAGTTCTAAGTTCTAGGCGAATGATGACCTCAGAAGTTGAGTCCCATAGTGCTCAGAGCCATTTGAACGATTTTTTGCCCTGTGCCCTTACGGAAGCGTTTAATAATCTTATGGCCTGCATAATGGAGAATCATACAGTAATATACAAAGGAAAGAAATTAATGAAAATTCTTAAGCAAAGGACATAAAGAAATGATCCCTCAGTATACTGAAGTAAACAAAAGGATTAGAGTTCACTGTCAATAAATTCAGATCAAACACAAGATGCATTGAATGGTGACCTTACACAGGCTAATGTTGTATACAGTGGAACAAATCAGACATGAAATAACTGATCTAGCAAAGCAATCGGAGCGTTCAGTTGATGATTAATGTAAGCCAAAGGCACTGTGCACCAAAATCAACTGAAATTAATTAATTCCCAATGCTCAACTTCACCCAAGTCTATAGGCAACAAGTAACTCAGTATAACAAATTTCTGTCTCTGTTGGGTGTACTAGCACTCACTGTTGAAACGTTTTTTAAATTGCAAGACTAACGCACTAAAAAAATGACTAAGTCCCGAATAGGTGGAAATTGAAATGTTCTTATCACCGAACACAGCAGAACATGTGCGGCTTTCTGGCTTCTCAGCTTTACCAAAAATCCCATCCAACCAACTACTAACGTCAAATGACCTATAAACATGTTCTGCTTGCCTCTTTACTACTTCTGTCACATGACCGACTACTATAGTGAAGGAAGTTGAAACGCGTACGTATTCATTGCCAGCGATGGCGAGGCATGACAGAATCTCTGACCAGAGAGTTATTTATCGTGGCTAGTCCGCGCTTGACCGCGCGAGAGTGCAGTAGCGTGTGTGGAGTCGGCAGAACGAGTTGTCAGTTGCGAGTTGCACTCTGTCGGCAGTAGTTGTAGCGAGTGGACGGTTGTACTGAGCGGGCGTCGGCATGCGTCGGCGGCGTGCTCTCCTTCCATCTCTGGTCACGATTCAGGACGAGGTATATTGTTTTAGAAGGTAATGAAGCAGCATTGCGCTCAGCTAATGATATATGTTAATTGTAATTAATTTGTTCAAGAATTGCCCCAATAATCATTTTCTTAAAAAGTAACTGTTTTTAAACAAAAAGATACATTTCAAGTCAAGTAATACTTCCTATGCACTCCCTCCAAGAATTAAAATTAAACGTGGGCCAGCATTGCACGGAGCTGTGCCATAGAATAAGAGCAGATATTGATGCAGTTTTACTGAGGTAAGAATTTTGGTTTTTGTGTTCAGGTATAATTATTGCACAGGGCCGAAGGTCAGCGCAGCTGCACTTATAAAATTTATCAGGTTCATCTTAACGTTAATTTAGTGGGGACTTAACATTTTTGCACATTTTTATTATCATTGAGTTTTATTACTGTGGGAAGCTAACATTTGGCTCTATTTGCATTTTCATTCAATTCTTTTCATTTAATATTTTTGCGGGGAGGTTACAAAGTATCTGGAAGGTAGATCACCACTTCACTAGATACAAGTTTTGCAGTTTTAAATATTTCAGATACACACCATATACAGGTTCAAACAGTTTGCATATAGTTATTACTTCATTACACGTTAAACATTGTAGGATAATTAACTTTAAGTTGTACTCTACATTTCACACAAAATACAATAACGAGCGCGAGTTAGATATACTACTTTATCCAGCTCACCACTTCCAAACTACGCTACTGAAACGGCTATCTTATACACACTGACTCCCAAATTTTGTTATTGGGCTAACACAAACAAACTGAAACAGAATTGTGAATCTTCCATGCTAAAGCTACTATAACGTGCATCTGTGGAGAACTCTTTGTTCTGGCACTCAGTTAGTAACCATCAAGTAATTTATTTGTACCTATTAGTTTGTCCTGTATTAACATAAATATGCTCATTTTATACCTTACTTCATGACCTATCAGATGGTGTGCCGTACCACGTGCTTGTTATTTCTGTTATAAAGAATTTTACAAATACTTGTTAATACCTTTCGTAATATTTTTTTTCTATACTTTGGTAATAATTTAACTAAACTCGTCTGTTTACTGTGATTTCAACGATGTCTTCAGATTTTCTGTAACTTGTCTACATGTGGTTTTAGTGTGTTTCATGATAATCTGAGACTTTAGTTTTAACACAGAATCTCGCCACATTCCTTACCGTCCATAACGACGTGATGGCATAGCTTAACATTGACACTGCAAGAATTCCTGGTCGCTTCTCCCCAGCGATCCGCTGTTGTCACCCCACCTCTTCTCCTGCTTTCTGCAGCGACGCTGAAGAGCGTTTGCGTATCTGCTTCATCTAGCCGCCTCATAGCAACTAAACGTCCGGTTCTTTCACTAATTTATGCATAACTTCCCCACTTCTCGTAAAGTTACACTTTCTCGCCTAACTTCATGAGGTGACTCTAGACAAAAAAGCAATTGCCTTCCCATTCAGGTTCCATGCGAACTTATTACGTCGGATATTCCAGACCTGAAGAACAGAACGAAATGTGCTATCTTAAAACTAATGCAAAGTCGTTAACAGTTTTAGTGTTGCATTTCAAAACTCTTGTCAGATCAGGACATGGACATGCTGACCAAGAAAACTGTTTCCATTTTATATACTTACGCATTCCGTTGTACAAAACAACAGCCTGAGATGAAGAAGCAGTCTATAACTTACGTAATACTGTATATTGGCTGAATTTCGAAGTATGAGTGGTTTGTAAAATCAAGTGTCGAAAACAATGCACACGTACCGAACGAAGTTGACACCATATCACTACTGATCATAAAAATTACAAACGAGTTAAGCAAGTGCTTATTAAGTGTGAAGTGGTATTAAAGTTTGCAAGAGCACCTACTTCGTAATAAAAAGGGAAATAAACTTTTACATACTTCGGATCTGAAGTGATGCATTGCATACCGGCTTTTGTTTTACCACTCATCGCCCTGGAGAAACCTATTGCAAATACAACAACGTATTTTTCTAAACAGGACCTTAAATATCGACGAAATGATTCATAATTACTCAGTTCTAGTTATAGCAACACATGTACGAAGTGACAGATAATAGATTTTATGCCTAGTGTTCCAAATGCTTGTCAGTCGCCTGCACGATACACATAATAAAGTATACAAAGCACACGATATATTTCTGGGGCACTACGTTACCTTGTGCAGGAAGAAAACAAGAGAGAGTATAAGGTTTGTAGCTTATACGAAGGGAAGAAGTATGCTGGTTAAGTGGGCTACTTCAAAGAAGGTACTGCGGCCTTGAGCTCGGAAAAGTGTTCCCTGCTTCAGACAAAGGTCCAGTTAGTAGGATGTAAGTTTCGTAACTAGAGATATGTAAACAAACATTTACGTATGTGAATACAATCAAACACAACTATAACACCTTTTTTACCTAACCACAACATTTCGAATGATGCAGATAGTAGAAATCTATAGGCATGGATAATTTCCATGCTCCAAGGCCACAATTCCTCTTCTACGTAATATACAGACCAGTGGTAGTCGGATATTTTTAATTTCATTAACTTCAAAGCTTCTATAAGTGTAAGAGTAGTAGAATGTACCGCGAATAATCGATGTGCTATCGACTGTGTAGCTGGTATAGAGGGGCTGGTATGAAGATTAGTATTTTTATTGAGTCTGTGCGGTACACATATATCTCACACAACCTCGCACGTCACAGCAAGAGTGGCACCAAATTTTCCCCAGAACTGGTACCTGCACATAGTCTATTATCGAGTGGACACAGCTAACTGAGGACTTCTGTTGTTCAGTTGCAACAGCTTGAAAATCGCCTAAAAGCCGAGACTGGTCCTGGAGAAACTGTGGTGCCATTCGTGCAGTGAGTCGATGATAATTTTACTGGCAGTTGAGGATTCAGTGGTTGGACAAAGTAACAAACACGTTTAAGCTAAATAAAATAAATGTAATAAATTTCCTGACTGAGTCTGCGATTATTGTGAACACTCTGTGAATAAAATCTTTTAGAGCGTTCAATATACGTCTTTGTAACGTCATTTCTGCTACTGCGATCATCAGGTCAAAACTTTATAACAAGACACTGTGTCAGTATCTCCCTGAATCTTGTTTTACAAGTTCTAAATTCTGGTCTAGTGATAGCAGCAACAGAAATGACATTACGGATAAAGATATATTTTAAGCCAGTTAGTTCTTACGATGATGACAGTGTTCAATGAGCGCAGGCTTGATGGACGAAGCTACAGAAATGATAGAGCAAGAGATGAAGAAATTGACAACAATATAGACAGACAACATTCTCTTCACTTAACATCGACACCGTTGTTCAAATTGTTTGTTAAAAGCGTTAATCAATGTTTTTAAAATATTAGAAGAGAATAATGAAAGTTAGACACTCAACATGCGAAAAAATGTCAACTGGGATAAAAATTCGAATAGTTGCAAATTTTTGTACATTGGTAGGGAGTAATGCCACGAATAACATACTAAAAACACTGCTATTAACTTTTTCTCTGGTACTAATAGTTTCCGCGTTGCAGGAGATGGGCCCTGTCAACTGCAGTTAGCAAAGTAGCTGCGCTCCCACCATCAGATCCTCCGGTAACGCAGCCAGCTGCGCCCGGCACAGAAGATATCCGAAACGCTCCACAACTCGCACCAGGGGCACCTCAGGCGACGGCAAGCACTAGCGGCGATCTCTTTAGTTTTCTGAAAGAATTCAGGGAAATAAAGGCGCTGTTTGCGGGACTCAACATGAGCACACTTGATGAAAAAAGCTAAAGAAACGCTGTCAAAGGCCCGAGCGGAAACAGATAGATTTGCCAAGTTGATGATAATAGTAGAAGCAGCTGTGACATTATTTGCCAATGAACCTTAATAGAAGAAGATCCTTTCTAATATTAAACTGGAATGCCAATGGCATGATAAAACCCTGCAGCTACATTCCTTTCTTGACTGGCACGCCATAGACGTTGCCTGCATCACGGTGATGCATCTGTTTCCGACCGACCGATTTAAGGTGCGCAATTACTCGGTCCACAGAGTCGATCGACCTAACCACCACGCGGAGTCGCGGTCCTTGTGAGGCGGAGGATTTGCCACCGAACAAGTAACATACCAAACTTGGTCACGATCGAGGCGCCAGGACAGAATTAATATTAGACAACCAAGTATTTAAAATAATATCGGTCTATAAACCCCCACGATCAACCATAAACGTCAGGGACCTTCAGGCCTTGTTTGAGAACGACGAGCGAGTCATAGTAGCGGGGGACATGAACTTCAAGCAAGGAGGCCGGGGTTGCGCCGCCGAAAACGGCAGTGGGCGGAGATTGAGACGATTTATCGAGAGCGATCCCTCGCTGGGGGTAATCGCTCCACAGGCCATATATACTGGATATCTTCTGTGTAATGGCCTACCATGGAGGGCTGCAGCAACAGTTCACTACGAGCTGGACAGACCACAGCCCAGTTGTCCTGGAGTGTGCCAGTCTCGAAGACGAAATCCGGACGATGGCAAAAACATAGTTACTAACTGGGAACAATATAGCGCCCTGGTGGAAGAACATCATCCGGAGGATATACAGCAAATGCGGAATTGCGGAATGTAGCATAGGTGGACACAGCGATAGAGTATTTTACGATTGTCCTCCAGACCTGTGTTCGGGAGTCGAGCACCAGGCTGACCACCGAACCTGGTGCCAGGGACCTGCCCCCTGATGCCTGGGACTTGATAATCGAAAAGCGGCGCGTGTGGAGTTATTGGTAGACTTTTCGCGATCCCGTCGATCGTCGCCTGCGTAGACGACTAGAAACCCAGATAAAGCGGAGGTTACAGGAGCACAGAGACCCCAGCTGGGAAGAACGGCTCAGAGAAGTAGAAGTGGACACGAGAGAAGTATGGAAGATTATGAAAGCGCTGAAGGCTACACTCAGGGTAGAAAGGCCACTCCGAGGAGAACATGGACTACTTTGTGATAACGAGGAGAAGGCAGAAGTGTTAGAAGCATCGCTGCAGTCACAATTCCGAACTCACGTCATCCCCGGTCCTGACCAGGTCCGTGTCCCTTACCTAAAACACCTTCCTCCTACAGCAATCACTCACCTCACGGCCAAATATAACCAGTGCCTTTCCCTAACCAACTTCCCATCCGCTTGGAAAACGGCTCAGGTCGTAAACCTACCCAAGCCCGATAAAAACCCCATTCTTCCCGAGAGCTACAGACCCATTTCACTCCTGTGCTTTCTAGGGAAAGTACTGGAGTGCATCATCAACAGAGCTCTTACCCAATTCCTGAGAGACAATAACATAATCATCTCTGAGCAGGTTGGCTTCCGTCCTGAACTTGGCACTGTCCATCAATCCCTATATCTGGTTGAACATATATGCCAGGCGAGAGGTATAACACATAGCAGAGTAGCGGTATTTATCGACATCGAGAAAGCGTTCGACAAAGTCTGACATGATGGCTTAATATACAAGTTACTCCAGTTAGACATTTCAGGACACATAATACACATAATTAACTCGTTCCTGGCAGAGGTGCGGCAATCATGTTAATACGCTCAGGGATGCTGTGGCCGTGGTCCCGCAGGTGTCAGTTCTGGGGCCCATACTATACTCGTTATATACAAATGACATACCAAAACTGGAAGGCAATGAACTGGAGCTTTACGCTGATGGTACAGCGGTATATAAAAGCAGTAGCAACCTCAACTTTATAGTGAGGAAACTACAGAATCATCTGTACGAAATAGTAAGCTGGTGCAACACATGGAAGATTAAACTAAATCCAGGAAAAACAGTAGTTATAATGTTCACCACCAAGCTAACTCCCTCAAGGAGGCATATTTCGGTTGGAGGCAGAGACATCGACTGGAGCGACTGGGCAACCTACCTAGGACTAGAGATAGATAAAAAACTGACATTTGGGAAACAAATAAATAGGGCTCGGAACTAAGGCAGTACAGCATTTAATCGCCTGTGCCCGCTCCTCAAGGGTGGGGGCTGACAGTAGAAACGAATCTGCGACTGTGCAGAGCTGTTATCCTCCCTACCATATTATATGGATCAGTAGTTTGCTCAATGGCGGCAGACAACCTCTGCAAAACCGTATCCCCCGTAGCATAGCAGATGCCAACACACATATCAATGAATTATTAGGCGAACCATCCATACTCACACACGTTAAAAGAAAGTCAGTAACTTTACACGAAAAGACTTCAACTTCACCCAATCAACTAATTCACCAGTTAGGCACAAATACCTCAACGCTTCAAATAATAGACCACTTGCCACAATAACCAGACAATTTAGGGAATAACAAATACAGACATACAGGCATGCATACAAACAATCATCTTGACGAATAAATAAAATCTATCCTCAAACACTCATTTAGCCATGCTAGAAGTCAGACTGGCAAAGCCCTGTGGTGCTTCAAATGGAAATACATATAGGATTGTGGTCATGCAGTTTCCTCCTTCATGTATCAGCAAAACGAAGAGCGAGCAGGCAATTAATTCCCCTTTGTCTCTACCGCACTGCGTCATGAAAAGCAGTTGCATGGTATTTCACAAAGTTATACCAATCCTTCCGCAGCTTGGCACTGGCAACACAGTTGCAACCGACACAGGGATGTTTTCTTTCCACAAAGTGTGTTAGCACTATCCTGAACTCAGATATGAGTTGATAATAATAAAACGCAAGAAATGCATACGGATAGATTCTGCGTAAGTCTCTGCACACAGCTACAGGGAAAATTCGTTCCTTGTTACCCTTTACAGTAGTTGCAGCGTTCTTCAGGTAAAGGTGACTTCCTCCGCCAAGAGCATTGCCCGCTTTTGAATTTACAGTCACACTATATCTCCCCAGCGTTTCCTGTCAAAAAAAGTCAAATGTGCGTGAATTCCTAAGGGACCAAACTGCTGAGGTCATCGGTCCCTAGACCTACACACTACTTAAACTAGCTTATGCTAAGAACAACACACACACACAGACACACATGCCCGAGGGAGGACTCGAACCTCCGGCGGGAGGGACCGTGCAGTCCGTGACATGACGCCTCTAACCGCACGGCCACTCCGGTTTCCTGTCCAGTTCTCTTTTGCAAGTATAAAAAATAACTTCACTGAGCTTGTGTTTACTGGAGTTATTTTCAGTTTGTTAAGTGAGTACTTACTTGCATTTGTTTTAAACGAGGTTTCCTGTAAAATACGTTCCTATAGACAATAGCTGCAAAGTGCTTAATTTCTAACTGTGATGGTGTCAGTGACCTGTGCAGTGTCGGTGGGAACGAGACTGAACTGGTGAACGTGAATTCTTGCTGCTGCCTGTCATTGACAGCTTATTGTAAAGCCTCGTAACCGTGTTTTAGCCACTTGCTAGTGAATTAATGAATGACCAGAAAGTTGCTGCTCTTCCTCACAATTAATTGTGTTACTGTCAGACTCCACAAATCTCTCCATTTCATGAACTGCTGGCACTTGTGGACTGGTTAGTACTGAGTAGAGCCAATGACCACACATCTTCAATATATCTTGCAAGATGGGTCTCGTTACGTATAGTGGAATGGGACTAATCATGCTTAACTCTGGAATGGTTACCTGCTGAAATGAATTGCTTGATTTGTGTTGAACTATCTGAAGTTTCCTTACGCCTAGATTGCCTACTTCTATTTCTGAGGAGGCAATTAAAGCCTCTGGGCCTCGTCAACTGTTGCGAGAGCTGAGACTGGGGTGACGTGCCTGATGACTTCAAGCTGCGAAAAGCATTCGAGCCATTGGTAGAGGAAACCATGAAACTGACATCGTCGAATGCGTATTAACAGCGTGTTGCATTTGGGGTAGGCACATCACTGTCGTAGACAGATGACAGATCCAGCTGTTAATTCTTTTTACATAATAGCTTATTTCACAATTGCAGATAAATGATTAATAAACTAAAAATAACTGAGTGAAATTATTTTGTCTTGTAGCTCGACTGTATTGCTGTGGAGATATAATCGGTCTGTAAAATGAAAAGCGAGCAGAACTCGGGGTGGAGGGTTGCATTTCCCTTAAGAACGCTACAGCTGCCGTGTAGGATGACTAGAAATTAATTTCCCTCTAGCATTCATTGTACAACTGTGTGTAGAGGTTCACGTAGATCCTGTACATATGCGTTAATTGCGTTAGTATAATTAGTAATGTCTTTCTGTATTCCACGTAGTGTTAAAGCACTTCGGCACTTTGCGGAAAATAACACCATTTCCCATTCCCCACCAGCATGTCTGCACACTGCGACGCCAATTATTGATACGACGTGCTGCAGAAGGGTCTGGACAACTTTGTGGAAAGCTCTGTAATTGCTTCTTGCGATGTAGTGCAGTAGAGAGAAACGAGAAGTGCCTGCTCGCTCTTCATTCTGCAGACGTATGAAGGATAACTACAATCCGGCGACATACCTTCACTCACGTTTCGAATCTTCGTCCCTACCTTTCCACTCTGTTACAGGTCCAGAACAAAATATATCCCTAAATATGGTTTTACTGCACTTAGATTTGGCACAAACATTTATTATTTGTTCAAATGGCTCAAATGGCTCTGAGCACTATGGGACTACACTGCTGTGGTCATTAGTCCCCTAGAACTTAGAACTACTTAAACCTAACTAACCTAAGGACATCACACACATCCATGCCCGAGGCAGGATTCGAACCGGCGACCGTAGCAGTCGCACGGTTCCGGACTGCGCGCCTAGAACCGCTATTAATTTGTTCGTTCGTATTCCACGTTATTTAACAATATACGTTAATTTCATACCATTAAAACATTATTTTGATATTCTGCGGTTTTTCGGTTCCCTTCGAAAACGGAAACTATTAGTCAGAGGGAAAAAAATGAGTATATATATACTAAGATGGTATCTGTTCTTTTAGACATGTCCGAAAGAACAGATACCATCGGTGACAATGCAGCTCGTTAGAATGAAATTACAATGAAATGAACACCCTTAGCTGCTTACAGGCGTTGACATACGTCAACGAGGACAGGTGAAAACGTGTGCCCCGATCGGGACTCGAACCCAGGATCTCCTGCTTACATGGCAGACGCTCTATCAATTTTTTTTATCTCATTTTGTTCGCTTTTGTTCGTTGTATCTCCTCGGGGTGGACGTCGTAATACATCCGTTTAAGTTCTCCTTTGATCCATTCACTCAGATTGTTTATTGCAGAGGGCAGCTAACCCTCTGACCGAGCACGCTGAGCTACCGTGCCGGCGAACATGACCAAAAGAACAGATACCATCTTAGAATATATATAATCAAGGCTCACCGGCCACTTGACCATCTTCTTCTTCTGTGCGAATGCACAAACAGTGCCCGAACTCTTACGGGAATCGGTAACGCGCCGCGAGTAATGAGTATAATGGGCGGGGGCACTACGAATGTAGTTATGGACAATATGTTGAGAATCTGGGTTTCGCGGGAGGCGTGCCAGATGGATAGAGCGTCTGCCATGTAAGCAGGAGATCCCGGGTTCGAGTCCCGGTCGGGGCACACATTTTCATCTGTCCCCGTTGACGTATGTCAACGCCTGTAAGCAGCTAAGGGTGTTCATTTCATTGTAAAAAAATGAGTAGTCTTATTTTTTGCAGGGAATTTAATGTAGTTTAGTTTAGACCTGGGAAACATTTTCACCAGATGCCATGGCTTACGAGATATTCAAGAAAAACGAAAAAGCGACCTTTAACGCCGTGCTCCTCACTCCCCCCCCCCCCCCCCCCCAAATCTTCGCATGCCGCCCCCCCCCCCCCCCTGGTCATGCTCACACACTGAACATTCGATCTTAAGCCTCATTATTTATTTATATACATTAATTTTATACCATTAGAAAACTAGTTATAATAATCTTTAACGAGGAAACTATTAATCGCAGGGATAAGAACGAATATAATTTTTAGCAGGGAATGTAATTTAGTCCCTTGAAACATTTTCGGCAAATGCCGCAGCTACCGAGATATTCAAGAAAAACGTTAAAAATGCTCCCTCCCAATCCCATTCCCGCCCCCGCCCCCAGCCACGCCCTCTGCCCCCGCCCCGCAAGAGCACACCCCAACAGTCAGGAATTTCAGTATGTAGTCATCACCCCCTCCCCTCTCCCTAGCGCTGTACAAAATTTTGAGACTACATAAATTTTCCTTTGTTACTGTACTAAAGACACACCGCCTGCGCTATCATTGTCCACCAATTAATCAGATACTCAATTTTGGATTATATTTGGCTAAGGACAGTGTTTATATTCGCACACAATAATTTTGGAAATTAAGTGTGTCTTTTACGCTACAATTGCCATTACCTGCAACCTTTACTACATACGATATGTGTGGCTTGATAAAGTAACGCGGCCGGACAGTGTGGCGTTGATGTTGAGTGTTATGTACTTTATCTCATCTAAAGTATCCAGGCACCTATTTGTTGACATTAACTCTGGTGTGTGTCCACCCTTCGCCTTTATGAAAGCGTAAAGCCTGCTGAGGACGCTTTCAGCGAGGTGTTTGAAGGCCTATG
Organism: Schistocerca nitens; assembly: GCF_023898315.1. Classification (NCBI taxonomy): domain Eukaryota; kingdom Metazoa; phylum Arthropoda; class Insecta; order Orthoptera; family Acrididae; genus Schistocerca; species Schistocerca nitens. Next base: position 237,789,188 of record NC_064614.1, on the reverse strand, counting down.
GAGGAACACCAGCCCATTCTTCCTCAAAAGCCGAAACCAGAGGATGAAGTGACTGTGGACGCTGGAGCCTAGAACAAAGTCTACCTTCTACCTTGTCCCAAAGGTGTACCACAGGGTTCAGGTTGAGATTATGGGCAGCCCAGTCCATTTCGAATATGTTATTGTCGACAGACCATTGCACAGGCAGATGCTGTTTTGTGACAGGATGCGTTGAAATTCTGATAGATCCATCATTTCCGAACTTTTCTTCTACTGTGCGCAGTAACGGAAACACTCCCTACCCACTGGAAGCATTCCCATGCCACACTTCTGTTTCTACTTCACAGTCACACAACCAAAAGCTTTAGAAGTGTTGAAACGTGTCTGATGGATTTCTTACCAAGTTGAATCCAATGACTGGTTAACATTCGAAGTCAATCAGCTCTCTTGACCGACCCGGTCTGCTGTTACTGTTGATCTACTGACAACACTGTATTCCAGGCATCCTTTTATACTGGTGCATCCGCCTCTCGTGACATCTAGTGGCCATTCCGCGTTCTAAAAGCGTGACCGGATGATTTTGATCAGATAGTGTATACATAGATTTGTGCCTTTCCCTCTCTGCATGTCATTTCTGGAAAACCAGAATCTACTCTGTAGGAATCAACATGGATTCCGGAAACAGCGATCGTCTGAGACCCAACTCGCTTTACTTGTTCATGAGACCCAGAAAATATTAGATACAGGCTCCCAGGTAGATGCCATTTTCCTTGACTTCCGGAAGGCGTTCCACTGGACTCGCATTCGGGAGGACGACGGTTCAATCCCGTCTCCACCCTCCTGATTTAGGTTTTCCGTGATTTCCCTAAATCGTTTCAGGCAAATGCCGCGATGGTTCCTTTGAAAGGGCACGGCCGATTTCCTTCCCAATCCTTCCCTAACCCGAGCTTGCGCTCCGTCTCTAATGACCTCGTTGTCGACGGGACGTTAAACACTAACCACCACCACCACCACGGAAGGCGTTCGATACAGTTCCGCACTGTCGCCTGATAAACAAAGTAAGAGCCTACGGAATATCAGACCAGCTGTGTGGCTGGATTGAAGAGTTTTTAGCAAACAGAACACAGCATGTTGTTCTCAATGGAGAGACGTCTACAGACGTTAAAAGTAACCTCTGGCGTGCCACAGGGGAGTGTTATGGGACCATTGCTTTTCACAATATATACAAATTACCTAGTAGATAGTGTCGGAAGTTCCATGCGGCTTTTTGCGGATGATGCTGTAGTATACAGAGAAGTAGCCGCATTAGAAAATTGCAGCGAAATGCAGGAAGATATGCAGCGATTAGGCACTTGGTGCAGGAAGTGGCAACTGACACTTAACATGGACAAATGTAATTTATTGCGAATACATAGAAAGAAGGATCATTTATTGTATGATTATATGATAGCGGAACAAACAGTGGTAGCAGTTACTTCTGTAAAATATCTGGGAGTATGTTTACGGTACAATTTGTAGTGGAATGATCATATAAAATTAATTGTTAGTAAGGCGGGTGCCAGGTTGAGATTCATTGGGAGAGTCCTTAGAAAATGTAGTCCATCAACAAACGAGGTGGCTTACCAAACACTCGTTTGTCCTATACTTGAGTATTGCTCGTCAGTGTGGGACCCGTACCAGATCGGGTTGACGGAGGAGATAGAGAAGATCCAAAGAAGAGCGGCACGTTTCGTCACAGGGGTATTTGGTAACCATGATAGCGTTACGGAGATGTTTAGCAAACTCAAGTGGCAGACTCTGCAAGAGAGGCGCTCTGCATCGCGGTGTAGCTTGCTCGCCAGGTTTCGAGAGAGTGCGTTTCTGGATGAGGTATCGAATATATTGCTTCCCCCTACTTATATCTCCCGAGGAGATCACGAATGTAAAATTAGAGAGATTCGAGCGCGTACGGAGGCTTTCCGACAGTCGTTCTTCCCGCGAACCATACGCGACTGGAACAGAAAAGGGTGGTAATGACAGAGGCACGTAAAGTGCCCTCCGCCACAGTGGCTTGCGGAGTATAAATGTAGATCTAGATGTATCGAATAAATATTATAACACTGAGTATTGAAAATTAACAATTTTTTCAGCCTTCAGTTGCAAGGTAATTTTTACTCGTTTACCTAGGTTTCGATTCCAGTAATGGAATCTTCTTCAGAGCTTATAAATTAAACCACATACGGACATATATTACTCTCTGAAATGCATCATCAGTCTAATGATTGAATAATAAAGAAATCGTGATACTTACAAAAATTAAATTATTTTGAGGGCCAAACACTGGCCATGTCACAGATTAAAAATTAAAACAATAAAGACGCATAATCATAAGATTATGTCAGTCAAAATTAAAACCATTAAGGCGAACGTAGACGAAGCTACGCCGGCCATAAATAAGGACAACTGCGAGCGGCACGGAAACTAGGCGTCGCGAGCAGTTCCGCGGCGAGGCTCGGCCGCGGCCAAGCGCATGCGCGAGCGCAAGCGCAAGCGCAGGCGCGAGAGACAAACTGTCTCAAAATTATTTAGAGCAAATATACATATAAATAAAATGTGACTGAAAGCCGTCTTACAAATGGCCAAACCTATCTATTGGTATGGCAACATTAAACAATTTACCTGAGAACAAACTACAAAGCCAAGGTATAAAAAATGTTTTACATTTAAATATTATAGTAAGAGGGCGAACCCCCGCTACAGTAACTAAAAAATTAGTTGCAGATGACAAGTTGTATATTGTGTAGCAGAACAGCTACCAAAACAAGTGGACAATAACATCATGTAAGGTATGTTACTTATTATTACACCCACTGTTCGCCAATTAAGTTATAAATTCAACTTTTACATAATGTTGTAAACGACACAAATGTTAATATGTTAACAACAAATTTACAGTTAAAAATAAAAATAGAACCCACTGACGCTAGCACAAAAGTGCTGAAACATGTATGGGTGAAACAAAAAGAAAAAAGGTGTCTTGCATAAGGCGGAACTTCTCATCCCATTTTCTTAGCAAGACTTTCTCTCTCATCCATAATATGGGTGGAGAGAGTGGTTACATATTTGTTTTTGTTTAAGTTGGTTTCGTCGCACAGTGTTCTGTTGGCATTTGTTCCTGCTTAGGAATCCGTGTGTGAACTGTACAACTTAAATGTTTTTCAAAGCTACTGCTCGCATTCCACGAAGGCCAGTTTATTTTCATTTTTTTATTATATTTTTATTTTTATTTTTTTGTGAAGTCAAATCTGTCGCAAATAAAAACCGCAGGGAAAACCGAATGAAGCTTTAAGTAGATACACTGCGCAGGGTCTCAAGTATACCTAGATGATCACGCTCTTTAGTGCTGAACGCATAGCGAGCACGTAAAGATACCTACAATAAAAGTCTCTCCTGCCAGGTGTAAAGTGCGTGCTGTCATTCGATTTCTTCGTACTGCTGTCATGCAGCCCACATAATGTAATTCTCACGACTGACAGTGAAGTGCAACAATGATACAGGAACATTGAAGCAGCAGTCAGGGAGGGAAGAGGGTATCAATCGACGGCCTTGCTCAGCGAGTGGATCAGAAAATCTTTTACGAAGCGCAATTCAGAGCAAGCGAAGCGTAATGTTGTCATCAGGAATTTTTCGTGACAATGGCTGTCGCATACTGCAGTGCAACAAAAACGCTCCTGCAACGTTTTCGCGCAGCATTTTGGCACAGGCAACAAGCTGCAAACCAGAACAGACAATTGGTGGAAAGCAGAGGAGGCAGCCTTCTAACACGGGGAATTGGAAAATTAGTACAGCGCTACGACAAACGTCTACATCGTAGCGGTGAATACGTAGAGATGTAGTTGGAGGGAGTAGCTAAATGTTGCAATTAAAACATGTTTGATTTTCACTGTGATTTCGATTTTGCCGGACTTTGATGAAACAACTGTCTTCGTATTTCATTTTTGTTCCCATCCGTTTTTTTCTGCTTTCTCACATTTAGTGTGGAACTGCAAGACAGCAGCTTCTTATATTTGACTTTATGCCGTCTTGTTATGAGTATGATACGTAATTCTGAATGGCATTGCTTCTTCAATAAATTATGATTTGTATTCCTTTGCCTAGACGTTTCTTCCTTGCAAATGCTAAAAATGCAGAAGTAATTACGAAAGTGTTCTCAGCTGTTATTAACAGCCACAACATATCACACCTTTAAGCAGAAATCACACCAATGAAAAATTGGAAGACAATAATACGCTCTCGCTTCCTTTCTTTAGTGAATTATGTGTAACAAGAGTTAACTAAATGAAGTAGCGTTCAATACGGTGAAAGTACGTTTATAATATAACGCAAAATTTCATCGAAATATTTTTTCTGCATAACAGTAACTGGCACAATAACTTCGCATTCTGTCACCAAAACTACAAAGCATACTCAATGGCAATAAGCAATACCATTCAAAGCAAAATTACGTACTAATTCTATGACAAGATGTAATAAAGTCGATTGCCACATCTGTCCAAACATGCTAACGTGGGGACTTTTCCATTCAATGATGCAAACAAAAATAAAATGGAATACGTTAAACATACTTACAACACAATCAAATCAAGCAATGGTTCAAATGACTCTGAGCACTATGCGACTTATCTTCTGAGGTTCAAAATGGTTCAAATGGCTCTGAGCACTATGGGACTCAACATCTTAGGTCATCAGTCGCCTAGAACTTAGAACTAATTAAACCTAACTAACCTAAGGACATCACACATATCCATGCCCGAGGCAGGATTCGAACCTGCGACCCGCTCGGCTACAGACTGTAGCGCCTAGAACCGCACGGCCAAATCGAGCATATCACACACAGATTTAAATGCAGAAAAAAAACATACACGAGTCAAAAGAACACCGTGTTTCACGACAGCTTGTCTTATATGAAACAAAAACACATACGGACCATTTACTCCACACACCACCATGGCTATGAGCAAAAATCAAGCAGAATTGCTTACAACGCAATACAAAGAGTGCAATACACACAAGAAGTGCGATGAAACCAACATTCGTGTCACGTCTTGTCAGATAATTTTAGGTTTTGACAAGCTATAGTGCAATTATTTTCATTTGAATATGGCCATAGTGTCGAAATTGCAATATTGGGTTTTATAAAATAAACAACCTTACAGCCGAAAGGCGATCGTGGTGTCATTCACAAAATTTTAAATGAGTGTGAATCCCAGCTAAGAGAAGCTACTTTTTGATAGAGATTACTCGAATATATTACAAGGTGATAAGCACGTTTCAGGTCACGCGCTTTACCACTAGACTATGACACCCGCCTCTAAAGTATAAATGAAAAATAATGTCACACCTGGCCGGCCGGTGTGACCGAGCAGTTCTAGGCGCTTCAGTCTGGAACCGCAAGACCGCTGCGGTCGCAGGTTCGAATCCTGCCTCGGGCAAGGATGTGTGTGATGTCCTTAGGTTAGTTAGGTTTAAGTAGTTCTTAGTTCTAGGGGACTGATGACATCAGATGTTAAGTCCCATAGTGCTCAGAACCATTTGAATTTTTTGAAATGTCACATCTACTCGTTTTCTCAAAGGAAGAATACGTATTTTCGCACCATATTCTCCCGCATTCGACGTTCACTGTCAGACCATTATGAGCACTGCTGTCTTCTCTACTTCCATATCGCAACATGGGCAATGTATCTCTTACTACACTCCTGGAAATGGAGAAAAGAACACATTGACACCGGTGTGTCAGACCCACCATACTTGCTCCGGACACTGCGAGAGGGCTGTACAAGCAATGATCACACGCACGGCACAGCGGACACACCAGGAACCGCGGTGTTGGCCGTCGAATGGCGCTAGCTGCGCAGCATTTGTGCACCGCCGCCGTCAGTGTCAGCCAGTTTGCTGTGGCATACGGAGCTCCATCGCAGTCTTTAACACTGGTAGCATGCCGCGACAGCGTGGACGTGAACCGTATGTGCAGTTGACGGACTTTGAGCGAGGGCGTATAGTGGGCATGCGGGAGGCCGGGTGGACGTACCGCCGAATTGCTCAACACGTGGGGCGTGAGGTCTCCACAGTACATCGATGTTGTCGCCAGTGGTCGGCGGAAGGTGCACGTGCCCGTCGACCTGGGACCGGACCGCAGCGACGCACGGATGCACGCCAAGACCGTAGGAACCTATGCAGTGCCGTAGGGGACCGCACCGCCACTTCCCAGCAAATTAGGGACACTGTTGCTCCTGGGGTATCGGCGAGGACCATTCGCAACCGTCTCCATGAAGCTGGGCTACGGTCCCGCACACCGTTAGGCCGTCTTCCGCTCACGCCCCAACATCGTGCAGCCCGCCTCCAGTGGTGTCGCGACAGGCGTGAATGGAGGGACGAATGGAGACGTGTCGTCTTCAGCGATGAGAGTCGCTTCTGCCTTGGTGCCAATGATGGTCGTATGCGTGTTTGGCGCCGTGCAGGTGAGCGCCACAATCAGGACTGCATACGACCGAGGCACACAGGGCCAACACCCGGCATCTTGGTGTGGGGAGCGATCTCCTACACTGGCCGTACACCACTGGTGATCGTCGAGGGGACACTGAATAGTGCACGGTACATCCAAACCGTCGTCGAACCCATCGTTCTACCATTCCTAGACCGGCAAGGGAACTTGCTGTTCCAACAGGACAATGCACGTCCGCATGTATCCCGTGCCACCCAACGTGCTCTAGAAGGTGTAAGTCAACTACCCTGGCCAGCAAGATCTCCGGATCTGTCCCCCATTGAGCATGTTTGGGACTGGATGAAGCGTCGTCTCACGCGGTCTGCACGTCCAGCACGAACGCTGGTGCCACTGAGGCGCCAGGTGGAAATGGCATGGCAAGCCGTTCCACAGGACTACATCCAGCATCTCTACGATCGTCTCCATGGGAGAATAGCAGCCTGCATTGCTGCGAAAGGTGGATATACACTGTACTAGTGCCGACATTGTGCATGCTCTGTTGCCTGTGTCTATGTGCCTGTGGTTCTGTCAGTGTGATCATGTGATGTATCTGACCCCAGGAATGTGTCAATAAAGTTTCCCCTTCCTGGGATAATGAATTCACGGTGTTTTTATTTCAATTTCCAGGAGTGTATATGGTGTTCTGTGGTTGCGTCTTTCTACTAGAACGCGTTACCAGTTTCGGCCAATGAAAACTCTGGCCGACAGAATTTATTTCTGCTCTGTCACGCTTTGTGAGACAAAACTACTTTTTATTTCTTGTTCGTCTTTCGGGAAAACATTCTGTACTGTCGAAGTAGCTTTGCAGACTTTTATCTAGTGCGAATATAATGGCGTTTGACCATCAAACATGGTTATTATGATAAGATTGCAGCCAGCTGCAACCATTGCAATCTCTTACATATAATAGGGTATTTGGCTGATCCCTGAAAATTGTGTGAAATGAATAATTAGGTAGTCATTTTATGCTCGTAACATACTTTCTTCCTCTTGAATTTCAGTATGCTTTTATAAAAACGGAAAGGAAATTAAAATAATTTGAAAGCCCGCTAAAACTCTCCATTCGAGTCATGTGATGCCTGTGACATCATTAGCTAGCCCGCTGCTCGTACTCTCAAAACGCTAATTCACAATGATGTCTTGCTTTGGAATTTACTTTTCGGAAAATGGGTTACAAATGGTGTGCAGTAGCACGTGTACAAAGACATATACAAAAACTCCCGAAAAGTTTTTTTGAATGTTTCAGAGAATGAGAAGAAGCGTAAAATGTGGTTACACTGTACCGGCAAACTGCCACCACGTCGACGCACAAGTTCACTAACTCCATTAAAAATGTATTTCACTGTGAAGCTAACATTAATTGACCTCCGAGATATGCTTTTCCACTTTCAAAAGGAACGATAGCGTCATTCAACGAAATTAAACTCTTAGTGAAAATTGTTGTTTTACCCAACTTCATGTAAATTAGTGGGTAACTCTGTTGTTAGAGTGATAGACCGTCGAATTTTATAAGATGATGTCCATACATCGCTGTTTCGGGTCCAACCCAAACAATATTTTAAATTATTTGTAAAACGACTAGATAGTCCTCCCCTATGAAAACCAAATCACAAGTCCAACATGTAGTGTTATCATCGTATGAAAGGGCAAACTCTTACTGCAGAACTGCTTCAAGGGGTGGAAGATCATGGATTCATATCAGAAAGGAACACAGTTCAAATCAAGACATGACCTCAGTACAGCAAGTGAAGACAAACACTTTGAAATATCATGTATTGGATTAACAGAGCTTGATATCACCAAGAAACTAATCATTTTATCTGTTTATAGATCTCCCAGTGGTGGTGTGGACACTTTTTTCAATAAATTAACAGAAGTTGTAGACAAAGCTTCGAGTACAGAAGTTAACATAATTTTATTTGGGGACATTAACATCAACACAAATATCATTAATGAATCGAGCAGCACCCTCATAAATATCCTTTAAAGTTTTGGCATGTCCCTATTGGTCAATAGTGCAACAAGGCTTATCACAATGACTGCATCAGTAAGTGACCATATGGCCACAGATATGGACAGGGAAAAATGTGATGTTGCTGTAGAAGATGTCGGACTGTCATCCCATTTCTGTCAAATAACAGCAGGAAATCAGGCATCGAATCATTCCCTAAACTACAAGCCTACAAACAACATCTATGAGAAATCAAAATAAAAGATTTTTCAAGGGAACTAGCAAAACAAATCTGGGATGAAGTGTATAGGGAAAACAATCATCATCATCATCATCATCATCTTTTAAGACTGATTACGCCTTTCAGAGTTCAGTCTGGAGCATAGTTCCCCTTATAAAATTCCTCCATGATCCCCTATTCAGTGCTAACATTGGTGCCTCTTCTGATGTTAAGCCTATTACTTCAAAATCATTCTTAACCGAATCCACGTACCTTCTCCTTGGTCTGCCCCGACTCCTCCTACCCTCTACTGCTGAATCCATGAGTCTCTTCAGTAACCTTGCTTCTCCCATGCGTGTAACATGACCCCACCACCTAAGCCTATTCGCCCTGACTGCTGCATCTATAGAGTTCATTCCCAATTTTTCTTTGATTTCTTCATTGTGGACACCCTCCTGCCATTGTTCCCATCTACTAGTACCTGCAACCATCCTAGCTACTTTCATATCCGTAACCTCAACCTTGTTGATAAGGTAACCTGAATCCACCCAGCTTTCGCTCCCATACAACAAAGCTGGTCGAAAGATTGAACGGTACACAGATATCTTAGTCTTGGTACTGATTTCTTTCTTGCAGAAGAGAGTAGATCGTAGCTGAGCGCTCACTGCATTAGCTTTGCTACACCTCGCTTCCAGTTCTTTCACTATGTTGCCAACCTGTGAGAATATGCATCCTAAGTACTTGAAACCATTCACCTGTTCTAGCTTTGTTCCTCCTACTTGGCACTCAATCCGTTTATATCTCTTCCCCACTGACATTACTTTCGTTTTGGAGATGCTAATCTTCATACCATAGTCCTTACATTTCTGATCTAGCTCTGAAATATTACTTTGCAAACTTTCAATCGAATCTGCCATCACAACTAAGTAATCGGCATATGCAAGACTGCTTATTTTGTGTTCAGATATCTTAATCTCAACCAGCCAGTCTATTGTTTTCAACATATGATCCATAAATAATATGAACAACAGTGGAGACAGGTTGCAGCCTTGTCTTACCCCTGAAACTACTCAGAACCATGAACTCAATTTACCGTCAACTCTAACTTTCTATTTTGTAATTCATTATGGGACTTAATATCCGTGGTCATCAGTCCCCCAGAACTTAGAACTACTTAAACCTAACTAACCTAAGGACATCACACACATCCATGCCCGAAGCAGGATTCGAACCTGCCACCATAGCGGTCACGCAGTTCCAGACTGAAGCGCCTAGAACCGCACGACCACACCGGCCGGCTAACTCTAACTGCTGCCTGACTATCCACGTAAAGACCTTTAATTGCTTGCAGAAGTTTGCCTCCTATTCCATAATCTCGTAGAACAGACAATAACTTCCTCCAAGGAACCCGGTCATATGCCTTTTCTAGATCTATAAAGTATAGATACAGTTCCCTGTTCCACTCATAGCACTTCTCCATTATTTGCCGTAAGCTAAAGATCTGATCCTGACAACCTCTAAGAGGCCTAAACCCGCACTGATTTTCATCCAATTGGTCCTCAACTAATACTCGCACTTTCCTTTCAACAATACCTGAGAAGATTTTACCCACAACGCTGATTAAAGAAATACCTCTGTAGTTGTTACAATATTTTCTGTTTCCATGTTTAAAGATTGGTGTGATTACTGCTTTTGTCCAGTCTGATGGAACCTGTCCCGACTCCCAGGCCATTTCAATTATCCTGTGTAGCCATTTAAGACCTGACATTCCACTGTATTTGATGAGTTCCGACTTACTTTCATCCACCCCAGCTGCTTTATTGCACTGCAATCTATTGACCATTTTCTCCACTTCCTCAAATGTTATCCTATTTCCATCATCAGTCCTATCCCATTGTACCTCGAAATCTGAAACATTACTGATCGTATTTTCACCTACATTGAGCAACTCTTCAAAATATTCCCTCCATCTGACCAAGCAATCCACAGGATTCACCAGCAGTTTTCCTGACCTGTCCAAAATACTTGTCACTTCCTTCTTACCTCCCTTTCGAAGACTGCTAATTACACACCAGAATGGTTTTCCAGCAGCTTGACCCAAAGTCTCCAACCTGTTTCCAAAGTCTTCCCACGATTTCTTCTTGGATGCTGCAATTATCTGTTTGGCTTTGTTTATTTCTTCAACATAACTTTCTCTGTCTACCTGAGTTCTATTATGTAGCCATTTTTGATACGCCTTCTTTTTCCTTTTACAGGCTGCCTTGACTGTGTCATTCCACCAAGCTGTTTGCTTCATCCTACCTTTACACACTACTGTTCCAAGACATTCTGTAGCCACTTCTAGTACTGTGTCCCTGTACCTTGTCCATTCCTTTTCCAATGACTGTAATTGACTACATTCAACTAACTGGTACCTTTCTGCGATCATTGTTATGTACTTGTGCCTGATTTCCTTATCCTGAAGTTTCTCCACTCTTATCCTCCTACATATGGACCTGACCTCCTGCACTTTCGGCCTCACAATCCCTATTTCACTGCAGATTAAATAATGATCAGTGTCATCAAAGAATCCCCTGAATACACATGTGTCCCTCACAGCCTTCCTGAATCCCTGATCTGTTATTATATAGTCAACGACAGATCTGGTTCCCCTGCCTTCCCAAGTATATCGGTGAATGTTCTTATGTTTAAAAAAGGAGTTTGTGATTACTAAGCCCATACTGGCACAGAAGTCCAAGAGTTGTTTCCCGTTCCTGTTGGTCTCCATATCCTCTCCAAATTTACCCATAACCTTTTCATAGCCTTCTGTTCGGTTTCCAATCCTGGCATTAAAATCACCCATGAGCAGAACACTGTCCTTCTCCTTTACTCTAACAACTACATCACTGAGTGCCTCATAAAAACTATCCATCTTATCTTGATCTGTCCCTTCACAGTGCGAATATGCTGACACAATCCTAATTTCCTTGCTAGACACTGTCAAATCTATCCACATCAATCGTTCGTTTACATACCTTATTGCAACTACGCTGGGTTCCATTTCTTTCCTGATGTAAAGCCCTACACCCCGTTGTGCTATTCCTGTTTTGACTCCTGACAGGTAGACCTTGTATTCTCCCACTTCCTCTTCTTTCTCACCCCTTACCCGAATGTCACTAACAGCTAAAACGTCCAGCCCCATCTTACTTGCAGCCTCTGCCAGCTCTACCTTCTTCCCAGAGTAGCCCCCATTGATATTAATAGCTCCTCATCTCATTAACATTTGTTTGCCAAGTCGTATCTTAGGAGTCCCTGGTTTGTCAGTTAGAGGTGGGACTCCGTCACCTCCAAAGGTCCGAGGCATTTTCCTCTGAGTGTTGCCAGCATCATATTTAAAGTACCACGGAAGCAGGTTGCTAGCCTTACTTGCCCCGAGTCCCATTGAGTTTTATCCCTAATGGTTGAGGGACTATCCGGTGGATTTGGTAGTCTTTGCCGTATGAGCACAAAGGTGACCACGCCTCAGAATATGTCCGAGATGCCCAGCCTTATTCCAAAGTAACTGGTATCCCGACTGTCGGGACCACTTACTTGGCCATTCATACTTTGCATAGATATGCAACGTAGGAAAACAATGTGAATATGAAATTCTCTAAATTCTCCACATTATTTAAACTGAACTTAGAAAAGGCATTTACAAATGTATGCATGTATGTATCAACAACTCACAAAAACATATGGATAACAGCATGTATTAAGAAGTCCTACCAGCCACTTAAATACCTCAGTTCCAGGAAAAAGAGTCGCAGTGATTCAGAATTCTTAAATTTCTATCATAGATACAAAAAGGTCTGTAGAAAGATGCTGACTGCTGCAAAAAAAGTCATTTAATTACAAAACAATATATAATGCAGGGAATAAAAGCAAAGCAGTCTGGGATGTTATAGAAGAGAAAATGGATAGAAGTAAAGAAACACAGAATAACATACTACAAAGGGACAGGTATATGGTAATAAATGATCCACGACACTTAGCAAACTAAGTAAATGAGCATTTTTTCAAGTATTGCGGAGAAGTTACAGCAACAACTCCCCAAAAGAAACATAACACCTGTAAATAATTTTGCACTAAATACAATGATTTTACTTCCAACAATAGAGAATGAAGTCAATAAAACTGTTCAAAAATTAAAAAATAAAAAGTCAGTAGGCTTAGATGAAGTACCAGTTTGTGCACTGAAACAATGCATAGAGATTATACAAGGCCCCTTAAAAAATATAATAAACGAATGCTTCACATCTGGGGCATTTCCAGAGCAGTTAAAACAAGCAAGAATTGTACCTTTGCTTAAGAAAGGTAATGCAGAAGACATAGAAAATTACTGGGCTGTTTCCCTGCTGTCACCATTCTCAAAAATAATAGAAGCAATTATGAAAGCCAGATTAATGAATTACCTGAATAAATACAATCTTTGAAGCGAATCACAATTTTTTCGAAGTGGCAAAAATACGAAGTCAGCCATAGTAGATTTCATGAAGGTTGTACTTGAAAATCTTGACAAAGATGAGTGTGTCACAGGCAGAGTTTTGTATCTTTCTAAGCCTTTGATACAGTTGATCACAAGATTCTATTACATAAATTAGAAGCATTAGGAACAAGAGGGGTAGCTAATGACTGGTTACGATCATACTTAGCAGATAGAGTACAAAGAGCAGAGATAACGCATACTTTGAATAGATCTAAACATTTAGTAAAACACTTATCAGAACCAAACTACATTAATATAGGGGTTCCACAAGGTAGCATACTAAGACCAATACTATTCCTGACATACATCAATGGCTTTCCCAGTAGTGTTACTCATGGCGAAAAAATTCTCTTTGCTGATGACAGCAATATTAAGAGAACTCATTGCAGAGAAAGCAAATGATGTTCTCAAGGAAGTTTACGATTGGTCAATAAGCAATAAGTTGACATTGAACATAAAGAAAGGTAATGCCATGACTTTCAGATTGAAGAGGGAAAATGACAGTGTTAAATTATTGTAGATGGCACTCTATAGACTGTGTAACAAACGCAAATTTTCTAGGAATGAATATTAATTCTCAGTTGAAGTGGTGTGAACACACAAAGGTACTTGCAAACAGAATGTCATCAGCGTGTTATGCCGTTAGCATCCTGTCATCAGTGTGTAACATGCTGTGTCTTTTAGTCACATACTATTCATATGTACACTCAATTCTTAGCTATGGCATTCTTTTTTGGGGAACAAATGCACAAAAAATGAACACAGTTTTCAAATTCCAGAAAAGAGCCATAAGAATCATAACCAAAAATGGCAGTTGAGCTCATTGTAAAGATCTATTCAAAAAAATAGGGGATTTTAACTGCACCATGTGAATACATTTACCAGTCAGTTGTACACATCAAAAATAACATTGATAATTACTGCACAGACATTTCTGTCCATGGCCATGGAACAAGAACTAGACTCAACTTCCATTTCCCAAGAAACAATAAACATAAAGCTCAAAACAGCATTTTCTACGAAGGAATAAAATTGTACAATAAATTACTAAAAGAGATTAAAGAAATTGCAAAAATACACTTGTTTAAAAAGGCAGCTAAAAAGTGCCTGTTATGCAATACATTTTATACATTGAAGGATTACTTAGATAAAACAGAGTAAAGGTTTGGTAAAACAATGTTATACAAATAAATAATAATAATGATTATAAAACATCCAACATTCCACATAACACCTTCACATTACATTTTTTTCCTTCTTTTTTCCTTTTCTAGAAATCTTACCCTCAAGCTACGCATTGCACAATAGTAACTCCTCTTTCTCTTTCTGAGCTCAAAATCTCACTCATTATAGAGGGATGCTGACTCAGTTTTTTTTTTTTTTTTTTTTTTTTTTTTGAGGATAGCAAATGGGAAGTTGTGGTACAGAAGATGGCCCAGAGATCACCAACGCGCGCGCGCGCGTGCGTATGTGTGTGTGTGTGTGTGTGTGTGTGTGTGTTTGTTCAAAAATGGTTCAAATGGCTCTGAGCACAATGGGATTTAACATCTATGGTCATCAGTCCCCAAGAACTTAGAACTACTTAAACCTAACTAACCTAAGAACATCACACCAACACCCAGTTGTGTGTTTGTGTGTGTAGTGAGTGAAGTGTTATGAAACGATGTGTGTATAGTGTGTGCAGTGACTGATAGTGAGATATGAGTGAACAGTACGGCATTATTTAATAAGTTATTTGTAAAAAAAAGTATTGTATATCAGGAGTAAATCTAATGATTGTCTCTAACTAGAAGTCTGTAAGTGTATGTGTATACGAATTGGCTTATTTTAAATTGGTCTAAACTTGTAAATACTTTGACATATCCTATATCCTTGTAAAAAGAGATCCATGGACGAATAAAGCTACTACTACTAAAATTACAGAACTTTACCACACCGATCAGAAACAGAACATTATTGTGTTTTATTTGCTGTTTACATGCGTTTACATTTGCAATCCTTGGTCACGCAGCGATGTTGCTTTCCAAAAAAGTGAATCGTTTGTTCACAAAATAAATGCATTTGTCCTCTGTTGTCCATTTCTCAGACTAAGATTAATGTGAAGTTGTATATAAGACTTCCCACCATTTAATGTGAAGTTATATACAAGACATCCCACCATCGAAGCGATTGCTACAATCTGTTCTTGCTAACTCTATTTTTGTACTTCGTGTAAAACTTTTAGAAATGTACGTCTCTTCCCGTATTCGAATATGTGCCCTCATTATTCGCACTCTGCTGCGCTATCCATTGCGCCACTGAGCGCCTCGTCAGAAGTATCTCTGCTGAGTGTCTTCTACACAAGAAATTAGCACTATGATTTGCTAAAAATAATTTTACTGTGCTTTGGGTTGTAGCCAACGGTCTTCCACATATTAGTAACACCGTTCCCGTTACATCACCGAAGTTAAGCGTTGTACGGCTTTGCTAACACTTGGATGGGTGACCGTCCGGTCCGAGAAGCGTTGTTGGTAAGCGGGCTGCACTCAGCCCTTGTGAGGCAAATTGAGGAGCTACTTGACTGAGAAGTAAACTGAAAACGGCCGGGAGAGCGACCTGCTGACCAAATGCCCCTCCATGTCCGCATCCAGTGTCGCCTATATGCTGAGGATGACACGGCGGTCGGTCAAAGCCGTTGGGTTTCCAAGACCTGTTAGGACGGAGTTTATAGTTTATTTGCAAAAGTTCTATCATTCCTTAGTTTCGAGCTATTTTAAGGCTGTTGCAGGGAACTGGGAAAAGAATGTTCGTCGTTGCACATATCGTTACTCTAAAAGGGTGAAGAATTAACGAATCACCTTTCGCGAGGTTTCCGCTATCAGCGTTCACAAAATTCCTTTCTATTGTTGCTGCGTTTTCCGTCACTAAAGATCCAAACTGTCTACAGAAAAAGTACATAAAAACCTGGTAACTTCGGCTACCATTCCTCTACCTCATTTCTTACTCCTAATTTGTGGTAACAGAGCGCTTGCCATCATATGATCAAAGCTCGATATTTTCTCCTCTCAGAGAGGTCACAGTTCGTAGTGATGGACGGTAAATCATCGAGTAGAACAGAAGTGATATCTGGCGTTCTGCAAAGTAGTGTCTTAGGATCTCTGCTGTTCCTGATTTTCATAAATGATCTAAGGTGATAATCTGAGCAGCCCCGTTAGATTGTTTACAGATGATGTTGTAATTTACCATCTAGTAAAATCATCAGTTGATCAATTCCAATTACAAAATGATCTAGAGAGAATTTCTGTACGGTGCGGAAAGTGGCAATTGGCTCTAAACCGAGAAAAGTGCGAGGTCATCCACATGGGTACTAAAAGAAATCCGATAAATTTTGGGTATAGGATAAATCGCACAAATCTAAGGGCTGTCAATTCGACCAAATACCTAGGAATTAACGATTACGAGCAACTTAAATTGGAAATACCACATAGATAATATTCTGGAGAAGGCGAAACAAAGACTGCGTTTTGTTGGCAGAACACTTAGAAGATGCGACAGATCCACCAAAGAGACAGCCTACGTTACAATTGTCCGTCCTCTGCTGGAATATTGCTGGGCGGTATGGGGTCCTTACCACGTGGGATTGACGAAGGACATCGAAAAAGTACAAAGAGGGATAGCTCGTTTCGTGTTATTGCGCAATAGGGGTGAGAGTGTCACTGATATGATACGCAACTTGGAGTGGCAGTCACTGAAACAAAGGCGGTTTTCTTTGCGGCGAGATCTATTTACGAAATTTCAATCAACAACTTTCTCTTCAGAATGCGAAAATATTTTGTTGACACCAACCTACTTAGGGACAACCGATCATCATAATAAAATAAGAGAAATCAGAGCTCGAACGGAAAGATTTAGGTGTTCCTTTTTCCCAGGCGTCATTCGAGAGTGGAACGGTACAGAAGTAGTATGAAAATGGTTGGATGAACCCTTTGCCAGGCACTTAAGTGTGAGTTGCAAAGTAACCATGTAGGTAGATGTAGATGTTAATAATTTTTAAGCTGTAATTACATAAAAATAACATATTTTGTGAGAATATTGCCAGTAAATGCTATTTGCATATTACAATCAACCACAGCAACGACAGTCCGAAGCATATTTTTTACGCAGCAAAATAGCCTATTGGAAACCGTGATAGAAGTCAGTTTAGGTAAAGTGATACTGTTTTCTCATGTATTTGTGCGCAGATTTCACATACAATATCGTGTCTCTGTTCACATTTTACGTAACTAAGAACAATTGCTGATCTGAATCCATCTTCGTATTAGGCATCTGTAAACTCAAGTAAGTTACAGTCACTTACACTCATTTTCAGGTTTTCTCAGAATCTTTAATATTTCTTTTGCGGACCTTAAATGTGGTTCGAAAGGAATGTTACTTATTCTGGTGAAACTGTAAATCTGATCCATGTGCAAATTATATTGCTTGTATTTAGATTTCGTAGAATCATTAATTCACACCTTTTCGTGGTATTACGAATTTCAACCACTCGTATTTGCGTCCATGTTCTTACATACTTTCATGGGGTGGTGTGTTTCTTGGTTTTGTTTGGACTTGAAATCAAGATTACACTGTGTATACGTTCCCTGTTGATTTTTTACTTCTTTTATAAATGAGGAGGTATTGAATAGAATTGGAGAAAACAGAAATTTGTGGCAAAACTTGACTAGAAGAAGGGATCGGTTGGTAGGGCATATTCTGAGGCATCAAGGGATCAATTTAGTATTGGAGGGCAGCGTGGAGGGTAAAAATCGTAGAGGGAGACCAAGAGATGAGTACACTAAACAGATTCAGAAGGATGTAGGTTACAGTAGGTAATGGGAGATGAAGAAGCTTGCACAGGATAGAGTAGCATGGAGAGCTGCATCAAACCAGTCTCTGGACTGAAGACCACAACAACAACAATTATAAATGATTTTCAGCAAATAAGGTAAGTTGAAGCTCATGCAATTACTCAAGAGATTTTCAGCTGCTGAGACTTCGGACTGCGGGCCACTGCATTCACCAGACATGTCAAAGGTGTATAGGTTATTAGGCAAAGTAACAGTGAGGTACCTCAGTAACGATTGTTATCATTGTGGATGATTCTTCGTGGTCCATTACGGCCTCCTAGGGGTCCGTAATTTCGTGATTGTTGACCACTCGTTTTCGAATAAACTCAGTGGCTGATTTTATCCCAACGAGCATACGTTGCGATTCCTCCGGAAAATGTGACAATATAGTGTTACAGCACTATTCTTTCGACATTTGACAGTCTAAATGACTTGCAAGAATGGATAAGTGAGAGGGATACGGTTTTCTGGGCAGAAATATTCCGATATATAGCCAAGAAGTTCTCTGTGCGTCGTCTGTTCAGTAAATGTCACTGCGTTTCACGCACCTTCCACGTGGTCTAACGCTTGCTGGATGACAAACGTCTCATGTTCCTCATTTATTTCTTTAACATTAAAATACGCTCCGAGATATCTGAGAAACGTTTCCAGTTTCAGATTTCTGCATTTCTGTTACGCCAGTATCTAACTGAAAGAATTTCAGTTGATGTCACAGTTAGAAGTGTGCGTCTGTTTTCAGGGCTATGATTATTTTCGTTCGCAACACTTACTTTCGTGACAGAGATCTGCAGGTGGAGCTCTATGATAGTAGCATGCCGTGTAACATAAAGCTGTGCACAGGCCTCTTTAAGCAGAGTTGCACTGGCGGCGATTTATCTGTGTCGTCTCTTACGCTTCTGTCGTTATTTTCTACTCTCTTTTCAACCGCCGAGAAGCATTCATTTTCTTGTTGCTGAATCTTCTTTACTCCTGCCATTTCTTCCGAAAAATTACGACGCGTATAATCTCTCTCGAGTTGCCTCTTCTCTCGCTCAATCTTCCTGCCAGATTCTTCCTGGAAATCTTTTTTACCTGTAGCAAGTCCCTACAGCATCTCTCTCTACATATTGTTAATTCATGTGTTGTATGAATCGTTCCTCCACACGGTCCGCATCGTTCTTCTACTTCCAAACCACTGTATTAACGTTTGCTCTACATCTACATCTGCATGGATACTCTGCAAATCACACTTAAGTGCCTGGCAGAGGGTCTATCGAACCATCTTCACTATAATTCTCACAAGGGAACCTCCCCATCGCACCCCCCTCGGATTTAGTTATAAGTTGGCACAGTGGATAGGCCTTGAAAAACTGAACACAAATCAATCGAGAAAAGAGGAAGAAGTTGTGTGGAACTATGAAAAAATAAGCAAAATGTACAAACTGAGTAGTCCATGGGCAAGATAGGCAACATCAAGGACAACGTAAGCTTAGGAGCGCCGTGGTCCCGTGGTTAGCGTGAGCAACTGCAGAAGAAGAGGTACTTGGTTCAAATCTTTACTCGAGTGAAAAGTTTACTTTCTTTATTTTCGCAAAGTTATAATCTGTCCGTTCGTTCATTGACGTCTCTGTTCACTGTAATAAGTTTAGTGCCTGTATTTTGCGACCGCACCGCAAAACCATGCGATTAGTAGACGAGAGGACGTGCCTCTCCAATGGGAACCGTAAACATTTGATCGCAAGGTCATAAGTCAACCAATTTCTCCACAGGAAAACACGTCTGATATATTCTATACGACATTGGTGACGGCATGTGCGTCACATGACAGGAATATGTTGTCGACCCACCCAAATTGTACACTTGGCGAACGGGTAAAAAGATTCTTCTACCTTGCCCAATTTAGGTTTTCTTGTGAATGTGATAATCACTCCCAAAAAAGTGTGAAAACATAAGAGTGTGTCACATAAACTGCAACAAATGAATGCAACAGTTTCACAGTCGCACAGTTTTCCCTGTGCTCTGTCAAAACATATGTTTTTAACGTTTTCAAGTTTTTCCGTGTGTAGACCATCAAATCTTGCATATGTCCAAGCAAATCTGAACATGTCCTGGAATTTTGGAGAGAGAAGTTTATTATGTGTGAGTGCCTGAACTTTGATAATTGTCTGAAAATTAAAAATTAAACTTTTCACTATAGGAAAGACTTGAACTAAAGACCTTTCATTCCGCAGCTGCTCACGCTAACCACAAGACCACGGCGCTCCTACGCTGACACCCTCCTTGATGTTGCATATGTTGTTACCCATGGAATATTCAGTTTGTATATTTTGCTTATTTTTTTCATAGTTCCACACAACTTCTTCCTGTTTCCTCGATTGATCTTTGTTCAGTTTTTCAAGGACTATCCACTGTGCCAACTTATAACTAAATCTGAGGGGGGTGCGATGGGGAGGTTCCCTTGTCAGTTATACCATTCTTGAACAGCGCGAGTAAAAAGCGAATACCTACATCTTTCCATGTGAGCTCTGATTTCCCCTATTTTATTATGATGATCGTTTCTCCCTTCAAAGGTGGGCTCAACACAATATTTTCGCATTCGGAAGAGAAACTTGTTGACTGAAATTTTTTGAGAAGATTCCGCCGCAACGAGAAACGCATCTGTTTTAATGATGTCCTGTAGCATGTCAGTGACACTCTCTCCCCTATTTCT
Organism: Schistocerca nitens; assembly: GCF_023898315.1. Classification (NCBI taxonomy): domain Eukaryota; kingdom Metazoa; phylum Arthropoda; class Insecta; order Orthoptera; family Acrididae; genus Schistocerca; species Schistocerca nitens. Next base: position 237,768,457 of record NC_064614.1, on the reverse strand, counting down.
CGATAATACAAAACGTGCTGCTTTTCTTTGAACTTTCTCGATGTACTCCGTTACTCCTATCTGGTAAGGACCCCAGACCATGCACCAGTACTCCAAAAGCGGATGGAAAAGCGTAGTGGAGGCAGTCTCTTTAGTACATATGTTATATTTTCTAGGTGCTCTGCCAATGAAACGCAATCTTTGGTTTGCCAACCTCACAACATTTTCTACATGTTCTTCCCAATTTAAGCTGTTCGTAATTGCAATTTATAGGCATCTAGTTGAATTTACGGCCTTTATAATGGACTGATTTATTGTGCAATCGAAGTTTAACGGATTCCTTTTAGCCATTGGTGTGGATGACCTCACACTTCTGGTTATTTAGGGTCAACTGTCAATTTTTGCACCATACAGATATCTTTTCTGAATCGTTTTGCAATTTCTGTTGATCTTCTGATGACTTTACTAGACGATAAACGACAGCATCATCTGAAAATAACCTAGGATGGCTGCTCAGATTGTCTCCTAAACCGTTTATATAGATAACGAACAGCAGAGGGCCTGAAACACTATGTCGGGGAACGCCAAAAACCATTTCTGCTTTACTCGATGACTTTCCGTCAAATACAACAAACTGTGACCTTTCCGACAAGAAACCATGAATACAGTCGCATAACAGACGATATTCCATTAGCAAGCAGTTTCTCTACAAGGTGTTTGTGTGGTAGAGTAAAAAAAAAAATTTGTGTGAATTCCTAAGGGACCAAACTGCTGAGGTCATCGGTCCCTAGACTTACACACTACTTAAACTAGCTTAAGCTAAGAACAACATTCACACCCATGCTCGAGGGAGCACTCGAACCTCCGGTGGGAAGAGCTGCGCAATCCGTGACATAGCGCCTCTAACCACACGGGCACTCCGCGCGGCTGTGGTATAGTGTCAAAAACCTTCTGGAAATCTTGTACTCAACACTTCGTGTGAGTAAAGAGGTAGCAGGCATTCGCAAAAACAATGTTTTCTAAATCCGTGTTGACTGTGTGTTGTTGTTGTTGTTGTTGTGGTGGTCTTCAGTCCAGAGACTGGTTTGATGCAGCTCTCCATGCTACTCTATCCTGTATAGTGTCAAAAACCTTCTGGAAATCTTGTACTCAACACTTCGTGTGAGTAAAGAGGTAGCAGGCATTCGCAAAAACAATGTTTTCTAAATCCGTGTTGACTGTGTGTTGTTGTTGTTGTTCTGGTGGTGGTCTTCAGTCCAGAGACTGGTTTGATGCAGCTCTCCATGCTACTCTATCCTGTGCAAGCTTCTTCATCTCCCAGTACCTACTGCAGCCTACATCCTTCTGAATCTGCTTAGTGTATTCATCTCTTGGTCTCTCTCTACGGTTTTTACCATCCACGCTGCCCTCCACTACTAAATTGGTGATCCCTCGATGTCTCAGAACATGTCCTACCAACCGATCCCTTCTTCTAGTCAAGTTGTGCCACAAGCTCCTCTTCTCCCCAGTTCTATTCAATACCTCCTCATTAGTTATGTGATTTACCCATCTTCTTTTCGAAGTAATTCATAATGTTCGAACACAGTATAAGTTGCAGGATCCTGTTGCATATCGACGTTAATGATATGGGAATGTAATTTAATGGATTACTCCTAATACCTTTTTTGAATAATGGTGTGATCAGTGCAACATTCCAGTCTTCGGGTGCGGATCTTTCGTCGAGCGAATGATTGTATATGATTGCTAAGTATGGAGCTATTGCATCAGCATACTCTGAAAGGAACCTAACTGGTATACAATCTGCCCACCGGAAGACATGTTGTTATTAAGTGATTTAAGTTGCTTCACTAGTCCGAGGACATCTACTTCTACGTTATTCATGTTGGCAGTTGTTCTTGATTCGAATTATTGAATATTAACTTCGTCTTGTTTGGTGAAGGAATTTCGAAAGACCGAGTTTAGTAACTCTGTTTTGGCAATACTGTCGTCGATAGTATTTCCATTGCTATCGCTCAGAGATGGCATTGATTGTGTCTTGCCACCAGCATACTTTACATAAGACCAGAATCTCTCTGGGTTTTCTGCCAGATTTCGAGGCAAAGTCTCGATGTGGGACACTATTATAAGCATCTACACTGAAGTCCGCGGTAAATTTCGAGGTTCTGTGAAAGAATGCCAGTCTTGGAAATTTTGCGTTCATTTAAATTTCGCATGCTTTTTCTGTTGTTTCTGCGACAGTGTTCTGACCCGTTTTGGGTATCAGGAGGGATCAGCTCCATCGTTTGTTACTTTATTTGGTATAAATATCTCAACTGCTGTCGATACTATTTCTATCAATTCAAGCCACATTTGATCTACAATTACACTGTTATTTTGGAAGGAGTGAAGACTTTCTCTCAGGAAGACGTGAAGAGAATTTTTATCTGCTTTTTTGAATAGGAATATTTTTCGTTTCTTTTTGGATGATTTATGAATTACAACATTCAGCCCCACTACGACAACCTTGTTTTACTAATCTCTAATTAAAATATGGCGCTTCAGTCTTACCGAAACCGGTAATTGAAAATAAAGAATAGCGATCGAAGACTGAAACGCCATATTTTATTTATTGAACGATGGCGGAATTCCCATTGAGACAATCATATCTAGTTTTGATTTACTAATCTCTGTATCCGTTTTGATGCTCGTTATTAGCTCAGGATTATTTATTGCTAAGAGGTCAAGTATGTTTTCACAACCGTTTGATATTCGCGTGGGCTCATGAGCCAAACTGCTCGAAATAATTTTCAGAGAAAGCTTCTAGCACAATTTCGTATGATGTTTTTTGCCAATCTCCGGATTTAAACATGTATTTTCGCCAACATGTAGAGGTAAATATAAGTTACCACCAACTATAATTGTACGAGTTGGATATGTGTTTGAAATTAAACTCAAGTTTTTTAATCTTTCAGCAACTGTGTCATCCGAGTTGGGAGTTTCCATTTCTTATTGTATTTCGGTTGCCAAGAATGACCTCTGCCCGTATTAACTCATAAGAACTACCTACTTCAATTTCGCAGCAAGGTAAACTACTTCTAACAGCAACAAACACCGCAACTGTATTAAGCCTATCCTTTCGGGACACCGTTAGGTTCTTCGCAAAAATTTCGGCTGAGCTTATGTCCGGCTTTAGCCAGCTTTCAGTGCCTATAACGATTTGATTATCAGTGCTTTCTATTAGCGCTTGGAGCTCTAGGACTTCTCCAACACAGCTACGACAATTTATAAGTATTAAACCAATGGTTCCTGTATCTGCATTCTTCCTATGTTAGATCTGCGCTCTTTGAGACTGAAGCGCTTCTTGTGTTACCCCGAGACCCTCTGACCTAAGAAACCGCCCAGTCTACGCCACACAGTCCCTGCTACCCTGTAGCCGCCTCCTGCATGTAGTGGACTTCAGACGTATTCAGTGGAACCCGCTTCGTTCCCCATCAGAATTTTTGATTGGTTTGTGCCCCTGTCTCTTAAATTTCTATTGTCGCTGCTTTTCCCTGCACTATCTGCGTCTATATCTATATGTATATTCTGCAACCCACAGTTCGATGCATGGCGCAGACCACCTTGTACCACAACTACATACACTCCTGGAAATGGAAAAAAGAACACATTGACACCGGTGTGTCAGACCCACCATACTTGCTCCGGACACTGCGAGAGGGCTGTACAAGCAATGATCACACGCACGGCACAGCGGACACACCAGGAACCGCGGTGTTGGCCGTCGAATGGCGCTAGCTGCGCAGCATTTGTGCACCGCCGCCGTCAGTGTCAGCCAGTTTGCCGTGGCATACGGAGCTCCATCGCAGTCTTTAACACTGGTAGCATGCCACGACAGCGTGGACGTGAACCGTATGTGCAGTTGACGGACTTTGAGCGAGGGCGTATAGTGGGCATGCGGGAGGCCGGGTGCTCAACACGTGGGGCGTGAGGTCTCCACAGTACATCGATGTTGTCGCCAGTGGTCGGCGGAAGGTGCGCGTGCCCGTCGACCTGGGACCGGACCGCAGCGACGCACGGATGCACGCCAAGACCGTAGGATCCTACGCAGTGCCGTAGGGGACCGCACCGCCACTTCCCAGCAAATTAGGGACACTGTTGCTCCTGGGGTATCGGCGAGGACCATTCGCAACCGTCTCCATGAAGCTGGGCTACGGTCCCGCACACCGTTAGGCCGTCTTCCGCTCACGCCCCAACATCGTGCAGCCCGCCTCCAGTGGTGTCGCGACAGGCGTGAATGGAGGGACGAATGGAGACGTGTCGTCTTCAGCGATGAGAGTCGCTTCTGCCTTGGTGCCAATGATGGTCGTATGCGTGTTTGGCGCCGTGCAGGTGAGCGCCACAATCAGGACTGCATACGACCGAGGCACACAGGGCCAACACCCGGCATCATGGTGTGGGGAGCGATCTCCTACACTGGCCGTACACCACTGGTGATCGTCGAGGGGACACTGAATAGTGCACGGTACATCCAAACCGTCATCGAACCCATCGTTCTACCATTCCTAGACCGGCAAGGGAACTTGCTGTTCCAACAGGACAATGCACGTCCGCATGTATCCCGTGCCACCCAACGTGCTCTAGAAGGTGTAAGTCAACTACCCTGGCCAGCAAGATCTCCGGATCTGTCCCCCATTGAGCATGTTTGGGACTGGATGAAGCGTCGTCTCACGCGGTCTGCACGTCCAGCACGAACGCTGGTCCCACTGAGGCGCCAGGTGGAAATGGCATGGCAAGCCGTTCCACAGGACTACATCCAGCATCTCTACGATCGTCTCCATGGGAGAATAGCAGCCTGCATTGCTGCGAAAGGTGGATATACACTGTACTAGTGCCGACATTGTGCATGCTCTGTTGCCTGTGTCTATGTGCCTGTGGTTCTGTCAGTGTGATCATGTGATGTATCTGACCCCAGGAATGTGTCAATAAAGTTTCCCCTTCCTGGGACAATGAATTCACGGTGTTCTTATTTCAATTTCCAGGAGTGTATTTCCTCTCCTATTCTACTCGCAAATAGACCAATGAAGAACGACTATCTCAAAGTCTACGTACGAGGTTTGGTTTCTCGCATCGTTCTTACGCGAAATGTACGTTGGTGGCATTGGAATCTCTCTGCTGTTGACCTCAACTGCCGGTTCTATAAATTTGCGCAATGGTGACTTGCGGAAAGGACATCGTCTTCCCAGCAGGGAGTCCCATTTGAGTTCACAAAGCATCTCCGTAATGTCTGCGAGCTGGTCGAACCTACCGATAACAAATTTAGTAGCCCATCTCCGAATTTCTTCTAAGTCTTCCTTTAGTCCAGAATGGTGGTAATCCCAAACACCCAAAGAGTACTCATGAATAGATCGCACTGGCATTCTACACGCCGTCTCCCTTATGGATGAGCTGTACTTTCCTAAAATTCTCCCAAGACAACGAAGTCGAGCATTCGCTTTCCCTACTACCAAGCTGACGTGCTCCTTCCATTTCATATCTTAACGTTATACCTAGATATTTAATCGAAGTAGCTGTGTCATGCTACACCCTACTAATGTTGTATTCGAACGATGTGCGACTGTTTCCCCTACTCATTCGTTAATTTACATTTTTTCTAGGCGTACAGGATTCTGCCACTCATCATGCCTTCTTGAAATTCCTGAAGTCACTCAACGACAGGAAACAGCCGTAAATAGCCGCCCCCGCCCCCCTGACCTTCCCTGGAGCGCTCCTGTCGATACCCTTGTCTTCGAACCACTCATAAATTATCTGGGAACCTAAACCATATGCTTGGACGTTCGTCAACAGTGTGCAGTGGGGCACCGTGTCAAACGCGTTCCGGAATTGTAGGAATATGAAAACCGCATGTTGCCCTCCATCCACGGTTTGTAGGACATCACATGAGAAAAGAGCAAGTTAAGTTTCGCACTAACGATGCTTTCTAAATTCGTGCTTATTTGTGGACAGAAGCTTTTCTGTCTGAAGGAACTTTATTACATCCGAACTCAGAATGCGTTTAAGAATTCTGCAGCAAACCGATATTAAAGATATTGGTCTGGAATTATGCGGGTCAATTCTTTTACCGTTCTTGTACAAAGGAGTTATCTGCGCTTCTTTCCAGTCGCTTGTGACCTTGCCTTGGGCAAGATTCACGATAAATACAAGCTAAGTGAGGGGCCAATGCCGAGAGTACTCTCTGTAAAAACGAATTGGGATTCTATCTGGATTTGGTGACTTACTTGTTTCCAACATTTTCAGTTGCTTCTGTACGCTACGGATACCCATTTCTAAGTCCAGCATGCGGGAATCTGTACGACAGTCAAACGACGGTATGTTTGTACGATCGTCTTGCGTGAATGATTTCTTAAAAGTAACGGTTTTCTTTTGTTGTCTTCCATTGTCACCCCAGGCTGGTCGACGAGTGACTCGATAGAAACCTTCGACCCGCTTAGTGATTTCACATGTGACTAGAATTTTCTCGTGTTCTCGGCAAGATCTTTCGCTAAGGTATGACGGTCGAAGTCGTGTGTTTCCCGCATCGCTTTTCTTACAGACACACGAATTTCTACTAACTTTTACCTGTCAACATTTGGGCGCTCTTTTTTTGAATCGTGAGTGCAACAGTCTCTGTTTCCTTATCATTTCCCGAATTTGGTTATTAAACCACGGAGGGGCGTTTCCATCCTCAATCCACTTACTTGGCACACACATCTCCAGAGCGCGATATACAATCAGTTTATACTTTGCCCATAATATCTCTACGTCTGTCGTACTGAAGCTAAATGTTGTCCATTCTTTGTCTAAGTGGAATGCTAACATCTGCTTGTCTGCATTTTCTAATATACTGTCCTGGCCTTCTTGACGTGTTTACTGACGTCGGTAACCATCGTCGCTATAATGACATCATGGTCACGAATCCCTGTTTATGTACTGACACTGTAGATAAGGTCAGGCCTGTTTGTTTCTACAAGGTGTAAAATATTTCCAATACGTGTGGACAGTTTTCAGTAAAAGTGTTCGTAAGTACTCCACAAGACTATCTGTCCGTATCACCTGCAGTGAATCCAAAGACGTCCCAGTTTATACTCGGTAGGTTAAAGTAAGCTCCAGCTACTACTGCATGATCTTGGTATTTCCGCGATACTGAGCGTAGACTTTCTTTAATTTTAAAACTGTCATAGCGGAATCAGTTGGCCGGTAAAAACATCCAAGAATTAACTTGATTATTGTACGCGCCCAGATAACTTCACTGTTGGATTTAAATTCTACCTCAATGGGGACAACATTTTTGTCAGCTTCAATTAACACATCCCCTCCTGTGGCGTCTAATCTGTCTTTCCGATATATGGTCCATGAATCGCCAGATACCTCAGAGCTTTCTAATTCTGGTTTCAGCCAGCACTCGGCCACGAGAATAATCCGAGATTGAGGAATTTCCGGGAGGGCAGTAAATTTGGAAAATTTGTTCCGATTACTGTTAAAATTTACTGTTAACATTTTGACAATCGAAGTTTCTCTACATCGTACATCATCTGATTTCGCTCTCTGCATATCGACTGGTGATTATTCATCAGAGGACATCAAACTTCCGCCTAGCCTAAAAAAACCCCATATGCACTCCACATGCATTCTGCCACCCCAATAGCTGCTTTATGTAGTGCACCTCTGGCCTGTCAGGGGAGTCCTACAGCTCTGCACCCTGAAATACAGGTCCAGAAATAACTATTTGCTAATGTTCCTGCTTGCTGACTGTCTACCGTCATGCTCGTATCAACAGTTGCCTCGTCTGAACTTATGTTGGGTTTTCGTTCCGCATCTCAGAAACATATGTCCTGCTGCACGGCTCCAAATATTCGACACAAGCCTCGCCCCCGCGTCTGACAGCGTCCTCTTTTCCAGCCAGACAACGTGTGTTTGAGTCGGAAACTCCTCCCACGCTCCTGACAACAGAAAAACATGCACGCAGGGCGTCAAGAATTTCTACTCATATGATCTGTACTAAGTAGCGGCTGGGTGAAACGCCGACGGTGTCCCTCGGCTCTGGGAGAGTGCATGTGAAAGGTGTAGCCAGCCCTTTTCTTAGCCAGGTATTGCTCCGAGTGTCGCGTAGTTTGGTCTAGGCATCACAAATTGGTAGCTCTTGTCAAGCCGATACTACAACTGTGAATGCAGCTATGCTTTGAAAACTTGACAGAAATAAAAACCTGTGACTTCCGAATATTTGCAGATTCGGGAAGGTTCCTCCAAATTTAAAGTGCTCTTTCACAAAGACGGATATAACGGCAAATGCATTTGGCAACGGCCCTAGTCAAAGCGCTAACAGCTTCTCTACGAAAAAAATAAACCCTAATTTTTAAAATATTGTACAGAATAATTGTTCCTGGGTAATTTTACTTATCTAGATCTGTTAATATATGTTCAATTTCCTCTTGAGTGAGCCAGGAATAACAGCTTGAAGAGGGTCTTATACTGTTAATAGTGCCAATATCCTTTATTGTGAGCGCCGAGTAGAGAAATCAAGGGTGGAGTGGAATCTATTACTGGATTATCCAGTTTCATGTGTCATTAATGTTACATTCCATGTCTACTAACAGTGCCCATTCCGATCTTGGTTGCCTGGCGAGTGTACTCTATTAAAATCACTGTGTGGTACTGGTACGTCAGTCGGAAGTACATGGTGCACCATGTTCGCCAGTTGGTCTGCACATTAATTACTCCTAATACCAGCATGCCCACATTGTGTTCTTGAAAGTGCACATTTCTCGGGCAAGTGACTCGTTCTTGCTGATAAAATATCATTCCACACCAACCAAAATAATTTTCTCAAGTTCTACTGTCGGCGCCTGGTGCAGAACTTTCCTCTGAACATTAGTTTGGTTTTCCGTGTACTGAATCATACTGCACCACACCTTAACTGAATGTCCATCAGTTCTCCTAGTGGATAATGCTACATTTACGATAACTAGAGTAAACAGTGGTAACTTTCTTGGCAGAAGATTGTGTATTGCTATTTAAGGTATTGCCATCAATGTCGATACGGCATGCAGTTGTTTGTTATGAAAGATGGTTCAAATGCTTCAAATGGCTCTGAGCACTATGGGACTTAACTGCTGAGGTCATCAGTCCCCTATAACTTAGAACTACTTAAACCTAACTAACCTAAGGACATAACACACGTCCATGCCCCAGGCAGGAGTCGAAGCTGCGACCGTAGCGGTTGCGCGGTGCCAGACTGTAGCGCCTAGAACCGCTCGGCCACTCGGGCCGGCTATGAAAGATGGGCAATCTACAAAACGTGCCTCACACGTATTGATCATTCAGTACGTCGAACACCCTAGGTTACTAATTTCTGTCAGTATACTTTTGAGCCTTAAGGGACACCGTTCATCCCCCGAAGCCCTTCATCCCTCGCAGCATTATTTAAAATTAAAGCAATAACAGCCCTCGGTCGCAAAAAAGAAGTCCTTTGGCCTAGGTTTCGGCACTACTACGAGTGCCTTCATCAGAAGTAAAACACTCAAACTGGCATGTCACCTATAAAGTAAATATCAAGTGATAAAGCTCAGCCACAAAATTTTTGAAATAGAATACATGAAAGGCAAACCACTATGGGCTACTCATACATGTCGAGGTACAGGTAGCATCAGACTGGTCTGATATTTACTATATACGTGACATGTTAGTTTGAGTATTTTACTTCTGATGAAGGCACTCATAGTAGTTCCGAAATCTAGGCCAAACGCCTTTTTTTTCGACCGAAGACTGTTATTGCTTTAATTTTGCTTTGTAAACGGTCGCTGACCACGCAGCCATGTTCAAAACCTGCTGTCCATGGTTTTTTTTCTGGTCAGCCGTCTTATGACCGGTTTGATGCGGCCCGCTTCTAGTTCCTCTCATTTGCATCCCACATCCTCTATTATCTGCTGTATGTATCCCAGTCTCTATCTTCCTCTACAGTTTCTATCCTCTATAGTTCCCTCTAATACCATGGAAGGTACTACTAACAGATGACTTATCATCCTTTCCCTTCTTCTTGTCAATGTTTTCCGTATCTTCCTTTCCTCGCCGATTCTGTGGATAGCCCCTTCATTCCCTGTCTTATCAGTCCACCTAATTTTCATCATTCTGCGGCACCACATCTTAGATGCTTCGATTCTCTTCTGTTCCGATTTTCTCACAGTCTGTGTTTCAGTACCATCAAATTCTGTGCCTCAGACCTGCATTCTCAGAAATTTCTTCCTCGAAGGAAGAAAGCTATGTTTGATACTAGTAGACTTCTCTTGGTCACCAATGTGCTTTTGGCCAGCACTAACCTGCTTCTTATGTCCTCCTTACACCGTCCATCATGGGTTACTTTGCTGCCTAGGTAGAATTCCTTAACATCGTCTGCTTTGTGGTCACCAATTCTGGTGTTAAGTTTCTCGCTGTTCTCATTTCTGCTACTTCTCATTACTTTGACCGATTTACTCTAAATACATACTCTGTACTCATTACACTGTTAATTCAATTCAGCAAATACCGTAATTCTTCTTCACTTTCACTTCTGATAGCAATGTCATCCTCGAATAATTGATATCTTTTCAACGTGAATCTTAATTCCACTCTTGAAACATTTTTTTATTCCCGTCATAGCTTCTTCGATGTTTGGACTGAACAGCAGGGGCGAAAGGTTACATCCCTAGCTTACACCATTTTTAATCCGAGCACTTGATCCTTGGTCATCCAGTCCTATTGTTCCCTCTTGATTTTTGCACGTATTGTATATCACCCGTCTTTCCCTACCGCTTATCCGTATTATTCTCAGAATTGCGAACACCTTGCACCGTTCTACATTGTTGAACGCCTTTTCTAGGTCGACAAATGCAAGGAATGCGTCTTGATTTTCCTTCGGTCTTGTATCCATTATTGACCGCAATGTCAGACCTACCTTCTTGGTGCCAATACCTTTCCTAAAGCCAAACTGATTGTCATCTAACAGATCCTCAATTTTCTTTTCCATTCTTCTATATATTATTCTTGTAAGCAACTTGTATGGCCGGCCAGAGTGGCCGAGCGGTTCTAAGCGCTACAGTCTGGAGCCGCGCGACCGCTACGGTCGCAAGTTCGAATCCTGCCTCGGGCATGGATGTGCGTGATGTCCTTAGGTTAGTTAGGTTTAAGTAGTTTTAAGTTCTAGGGGACTGATGACCTCAGCAGTTGAGTCCCATAGTGCTCAGAGACAGCCAACTTGGATGCATCTGCTCTTAATCTGATTGTGCTATAATTCTCGCACTTGTCTGCTCTTGCAACCTTCGGAATTGTGTGGAGTTTGTTCTTCCGAAAGTATGATGCTATATTCCCAGTCTCACCAACGTGAGTAGTCGTTTTGTTGCCACTTCCACCAACTGTTTTAATAATATCGATGGAATGTTATCTATCCCTTCTACCTTACTCTATTCTCATTCGCCCAAAGCTCTTATAAATTCGGATTCTGATATAGAGGCCCTCTCTCTTACCTGCTGACTCCCGTTTCTTTTTCTATCACGTTATCAGACGAGTGTTTCTCCATAAAGGCCTTCAATTCACTCGTTCCACCTATCATTCACTCCGCTGCATTTAACAGTGGAATCCCCATTTCACTCTTAATATTACCGCCCTTGCTTTTAATTTCAGCTAAGGTTTTTTTGGATTGCCTATATGCTGAGTCAATCCTTCCAACAGACGATTCTTTTTCGATATCGTCACGTGTTTCGTGCAGCCCTTTCGCCTTATCTTCCCAATACTTTCTGTTTATATCGTTCCGAAGTGACTTGTGGTTCTGTATTGCTGAATTTCCTTTAACATTTTTGCACTTCCTCCTTTCGCCTATCAACAGAAATATTTCTTCTGTTGTCCATGGTTTGTTTGCAGTTATCATCCTTCGCTTTAACTAAAAAGTCTATTGAGCTATTTGTTATCGCAGCCTCAGCCCGCCCAGTTAGCCGTATGGTCTAACGCAGAGCTTTCCGGATTGGGATGGAGCGCCTTGTCCCCGGCACGAATCGACCCGGCTGACTTGTGTCGAGGTCCGGTGAGGTGGCCAGTCTATGGATGGTTTTTAGGCGGTCTTCCATCTGCCTCGCCGAATGCGGGCTGGCTCCTCTTATTCCTCCTCAGCTACATTACTCTACCACGAAAACGTAGGGTTTACACCCGTCTGGTGTGAGGCGTTCCCCGGGGTGGGGGGATAGGGGGGTGTGGGGGTGGTCACCGGGGGCCGTAGGGTTGTGGACACTGCGGCTGCGGCGAGGACGGAACCTCTCCTTGGTTTCTAGGCCCCCGCACAATACAACACATACAATACAATCTATGGCCTCAGAAAACTTCTAGCGTATCTCCTTATTCCTTAGTACTTTCGTATCCCAATTTGCTCGTTGGTTCTTCGTTACTAGTCTCGTAAACCTCAGCCTATTCTTCGTCATTACAACGTTGTCATCTGAGTCTGGAACTGCTGCTGCGTACGGCTTACAATCCAATATCCTGTATCGGAATCTCTGCCTGACCATTGTGACACGAAGAATGGAGGTAAAATATCTTCTCCATCGTCCTAAATTTTTTTTCGCCGTTTAATACCTGTAAGCTTTATCACAGAAACTAGATTTAATAGTTAATGGAGGTAACAGTGTATTTATTTGTGAATGTAAATGATTGACTATAATTATGTAAGTATTGTAAAATGCTGCGTAATCGCCAAGGGAACTTCGTTTAAATGTATCGATAGCAACGACGAAATGGCAGTAGTTGCACCGTCGTCATCTTTTGTGTATGGAGAGTCTCTGGTGCGCTGTGTGCAGAGACAAGACACAGCAGCTTGAGTCTTGAGAGAGTGCGTTAAGTGTAGATTACGTGATCACGCCGATGCGTTGTGTAGTTATGATCGCGCCAATGTAGACACACCTATTTTATTAACCAGCAAGTATTTAGAGCACAGTCGGAGTGAACAGGCGAAGGAAGCCACCATTCTAACTTTTGCCTGCCCCATAATTATCTGTGGCTCTGGAGACGACTCGTGGTTCTCAACCGGCAGCAGTAGCATCAGCAGCAGCTCAGGATTGTCGTCGGCTACATTATCCGTCGTCCGCACAGCTACATGCGTTACCCAGTGGCATTTCTTTAATAAACTTTAATGACTAACTTCCTTGATTAATAACCTGCAATAATTAAAACTTGTAGGGCACCTGTGTTGTCATTGTCCTCAGAAATTATCACGCAGGGTCCCTTTCTCTTCCACGTAATCACCGAGTGACGTAAAAATAAAAACATAGACTAACTATTTACTGCCACTTTTGTTTGTTTGCTAATGACCAGTTTCAGTCTAAAACTGCCTCATAACTGTCCTTTCTTGTATTGCACAACAGAGGATTGCCTAATTTGCAATTTTGAGTCTTAATTTCACTCACTTGAAATAATGTAAAATTTCACTGGCAAAGCTAATAGCTAAAGATACATCACAAATTGAGAGTGTGCAGTTTCATTTATTCTGTTTTCAGATTAGCGAGTGACTTCTGGTAGCTTGGTATGTATTTTACTGTTCTCATGTTAAAAACAAATCAATTGCTCATTTGCTTACAGTAAATTCAATTCGGTCTTTCAATAATTAAAGGTACATTGCTTGCCTTTTTCCAAATTTTGCAATACGTTACGCTGACGTTACTGAAAGTCATTCTCTTACGTAACAATGTTTCAGTTACAGCCAATCATTTATTTAATTAGGAACTTCATTGAACCTTGCTTTCAAAATTTAGTATTTCAGAATAAGTATCTGCAATCTCAGTGCTTTCTGATTCATTTATTTTCTCGTGAACTGTTGTGTTTTGGAAAGGCATGACAGCCTTTTGTTGCCGCGCTAGTGATGTGCTTAATTTTCTTTCCAATTGCCTTTCTTATTATTTTGGATTTCACTGCCCTAGTGGGCTGGCGTCTGTTTAATTACCCCGTTTTTTGCTAATCATTTTTTTTGTATTACATATTACGTGGTACCCTATTCTCTCCTTTGTGGTTCGTGAACAATTGTACTAAATTGCAGTCATTTCAAAATTATTATCAGTATTTAGATTAGGTTTAGAATAGATTTCTCCTTCAGATGGGTCTGTTACTGTCTTTCCTCCTGCTAACCGCTATATTTACCTTCGAGAACGATAGCGTTAATCACAGAAAAATTCACTTTGGCATAGGCGAACACGGTCATTTATATCACAATCCAATAGGCAGATTGGGAAGGGGGAAGTTAAAGGGGGAGGTTGCACGTGGTGATGCTTGTGAAAGGACAATATCAGTTTGTTATTGTTCTTGGCACGAAATTTTCGTTATGCAGATTCGTTGCAAATTAAACCATTTCGCTGTGAATCAAGTCGCTCATGCACAGCAATGGTAAATGGTGGAAATGAACCACAAAATTTCAAAATCTGCATTAATCAGTAAAACAGGCAATATCGTTGAGGAACCAGCGGCTATCATCACAGACACTGCCGCTAAAACACAGGAACTGACAAAATGAAATCCCTGGCATTTCCAGATGCTACGGAATTCGGAATAAACATCAAAACCAAATCCATTCACGATAGATACGAGGAAACCATTAAGAAAGAACCAGAGTTAAAGTGGAAACCAGTAATATCTTACAATATATACGATTTGTTAAGCATGTTGGTCAGTAAAATTAATGCTCAGTTCGAAACAAAGAAAGCTCAATCCTAATCAATTAATGCTAAGATCAACGCTCAGTCCGAGTGAACAAAAGCAGAGACTGATTCAACAGTAAAACTGATGCACAATCACGTAAAATGGATGATCAGTACAAAGCAATCAAGGTTGTTTACAATAATAATGGAGTTGTTAACACGAAAGTAGTTGAACTAAAGATATCAATAATTGTAGTGAATACCGAAATCGGTAATCTTAAGGAGGAAACGACAGAGGTACAGCCAAAAATAGGAAGCATTTTGAGACGGTAGTATAGAGGATCCAGCAGGAACTGAAACAGACTGCTGATCCCATTATTGAAAGTAGAGTAAGAGGCAAAAATCAGCCAACCAGTTGCAAACCAAATCTTTATTTAGCCTGTCACCTAAGTTTCGATATTTATAAAAATATCTTCTTCAGAAGGAGTGTGCCTTCATACATGTGATGCTAGAGGTTCCACTCCTTCTGAAGAAGCTATTTTTACTGATATCGAAACCTATGTCTAGGGCTAAATAAACCTTTGGTTTGCAACTGGTTGGCTGATTTTTTCAACCTATTCAAATATACATAGTTGCTGAATCGCAGCCATATTTAAGATTTTGAAAATGTTGTTGTTGTTGTGGTCTTCAGTCCTGAGACTGGTTTGATGCAGCTCTCCATGCTACTCTATCCTGTGCAAGCTTCTTCATCTCCCAGTACCTACTGCAACCTACATCCTTCTGAATCTGCTTAGTGTATTGATCTCTTGGTCTCCCTCTACGATTTTTACCCTCCACGCTGCCCTCCAATGCTAAATTTGTGATCCCTTGATGCCTCAAAACATGTCCTACCAACCGATCCCTTCTTCTAGTCAAGTTGTGCCACAAACTTCTCTTCTCCCCAATCCTATTCAACACCTCCTCATTAGTTACGTGATCTACCCACCTTATCTTCAGCATTCTTCTGTAGCACCACATTTCGAAAGCTTCTATTCTCTTCTTGTCCAAACTGGTTATCGTCCATGTTTCACTTCCATACATGGCTACACTCCATACAAATACTTTCAGAAACGACTTCCTGACACTTAAATCTATATTTGATGTTAACAAATTTCTCTTCTTCAGAAACGATTTCCTTGCCATTGCCAGTCTACATTTTATATCCTCTCTACTTCGACCATCATCAGTTATTTTACTCCCTAAATAGCAAAACTCCTTTACTACTTTAAGTGTCTCATTTCCTAATCTAATTCCCTCAGCATCACCTGATTTAATTTGACTACATTCCATTATCCTCGTTTTGCTTTTGTTGATGTTCATCTTATATCCTCCTTTCAAGACACTGTCCATTCCGTTCAACTGCTCTACCAAGTCCTTTGCTGTCTCTGACAGAATTACAATGTCATCGGCGAACCTCAAAGTTTTTACTTCTTCTCCATGAATTTTAATACCTACTCCGAATTTTTCTTTTGTTTCCTTCACTGCTTGCTCAATATACAGATTGAATAACATCGGGGAGAGGCTACAACCCTGTCTCACTCCTTTCCCAACCACTGCTTCCCTTTCATGCCCCTCGACTCTTATAACTGCCATCTGGTTTCTGTACAAATTGTAAATAGCCTTTCGCTCCCTGTATTTTACCCCTGCCACCTTCAGAATTTGAAAGAGAGTATTCCACTTAACGTTGTCAAAAGCTTTCTCTAAGTCTACAAATGCTAGAAACGTAGGTTTGCCTTTTCTTAATCTTTCTTCTAAGATAAGTCGTAAGGTTAGTATTGCCTCACGTGTTCCAACATTTCTACGGAATCCAAACTGATCTTCCCCGAGGTCCGCTTCTACCAGTTTTTCCATTCGTCTGTAAAGAATTCGTGTTAGTATTTTGCAGCTGTGGCTTATTAAACTGATAGTTCGGTAATTTTCACATCTGTCAACACCTGCTTTCTTTGGTATTGGAATTATTATATTCTTCTTGAAGTCTGTGGGTATTTCGCCTGTCTCGTACATCTTGCTCACCAGATGGTAGAGTTTTGTCATGACTGGCTCTCCCAAGGCCATCAGTAGTTCTAATGGAATGTTGTCTACTCCCGGGGCCTTGTTTCGACTCAGGTCTTTAAGTGCTCTGTCAAACTCTTCACGCAGTATCTTATCTCCCATTTCATCTTCATCTACATCCTCTTCCATTTCCATAATACTATCCTCAAGTACATCGTCCTTGTATAAACCCTCTATATACTCCTTCCACCTTTCCGCCTTCCCTTCTTTGCTTAGAACTGGGTTGCCATCTGAGCTCTTGATATTCATACAAGTGGTTCTCTTCTCTCCAAAGGTCTCTTTAATTTTCCTGTAGGCAGTATCTATCTTACCCCTAGTGAGACAAGCCTCTACATCCTTACATTTGTCCTCTAGCCATCGCTGCTTAGCCATTTTGCACTTTCTGTCGATCTCATTTTTGAGACGTTTGTATTCCCTTTTGCCTGCTTCATTTACTGCATTTTTATATTTTCTCCTTTCATCAATTAAATTCAATATTTCTTCTGTTACCCAAGGATTTCTATTAGCCCTCGTCTTTTTACCTACTTGATCCTCTGCTGCCTTCACTACTTCATCCCTCAGAGCTACCCATTCTTCTTCTACTGTATTTCTTTCCCCCATTCCTGTCAATTGTTCCCTTATGCTCTCCCTGAAACTCTCTACAACCTCTGGTTCTTTCAGTTTATCCAGGTCCCATCTCCTTAAATTCCCACCTTTTTGCAGTTTCTTCAGTTTCAATCTGCAGTTCATAACCAATAGATTGTGGTCAGAATCCACATCTGCCCCTGGAAATGTCTTACAATTTAAAACCTGGTTCCTAAATCTCTGTCTTACCATTATATAATCTATCTGATACCTATTAGTATCTCCAGGATTCTTCCAGGTATACAACCTTCTTTTATGATTCTTGAACCAAGTGTTAGCTATGATTAAGTTATGCTCTGTGCAAAATTCTACAAGGCGGCTTCCTCTTTCATTTCTTCCCCCCAATCCATATTCACCTACTATGTTTCCTTCTCTCCCTTTTCCTACTGACGAATTCCAGTCACCCATGACTATTAAATTTTCGTCTCCCTTCACTACCTGAATAATTTCTTTTATCTCGTCATACATTTCATCAATTTCTTCATCATCTGCAGAGCTAGTTGGCATATAAACTTGTACTACTGTAGTAGGCATGGGCTTTGTGTCTATCTTGGCCACAATAATGCGTTCACTATGCTGTTTGTAGTAGCTAACCCGCACTCCTATTTTTTTATTCATTATTAAACCTACTCCTGCATTACCCCTATTTGATTTTGTATTTATAACCCTGTAATCACCTGACCAAAAATCTTGTTCCTCCTGCCACCGAACTTCACTAATTCCCACTATATCTAACTTTAACCTATCCATTTCCCTTTTTAAATTTTCTAACCTACCTGCCCGATTAAGGGATCTGACATTCCACGCTCCGATCCGTAGAATGCCAGTTTTCTTTCTCCTGATAACGACGTCCTCTTGAGTAGTCCCCGCCCGGAGATCCGAATGGGGGACTATTTTACCTCCGGAATATTTTACCCAAGAGGATGCCATCATCATTTAATCATACAGTAAAGCTGCATGTCCTCGGGAAAAATTACGGCTGTAGTTTCCCCTTGCTTTCAGCCGTTCGCAGTACCAGCACAGCAAGGCCGTTTTGGTTAATGTTACAAGGCCAGATCAGTCAATCATCCAGACTGTTGCCCCTGCAACTACTGAAAAGGCTGCTGCCCCTCTTCAGGAACCACATGTTTGTCTGGCCTCTCAACAGATACCCCTACGTTGTGGTTGCACCTACGGTACGGCCATCTGTATCGCTGAGGCACGCAAGCCTCCCCACCAACGGCAAGGTCCATGGTTCATGGGGGAAGATTTTGAAAATAAAGTAATTTAAAAGGTACAATGAGTGCGAAAAGAAGGAAGGGAATAGATTACGAGTTTGCGAACTTTAGTATCAGACGTAGATACTGGAATGAAGATACAGTTGACTACTTGCGATGAGAAAAAGGGGAAAGTGGAAAGGTGAGCGACGACCACTTGTCAAGCAGTTGCAAAAGTACATCTACATCCTCATCTACGTGATTACTCTGCTATTCACAATAAAGTGCCTGACAGAGGGTTCAAGCTGTCTGTCTACCGTTCCTCTCTCGAATTGTGCTCGGGAAATACGAGCACTTTAATTTTTCTGTGCGAGCCCTGATTTCTCTTATTTTATCGCGAAGATCATTTCTCCCTATCTATGTGGGTGCTAACAGAATGTTTTCGCATTCGGAGGAGAAAACTAGTGATTGAAATTTCATGAGAAGATCCTGTCGCAACGAAAAACGCCATTGTTTTAATGATTGTCACTCCAATTTACGTATCATGTCTGTGGCACTATCTCCCCTATTTCGTGATAATACAAAACTAGCTGCACTTATTTGAACTTTTTCGATGTCATCCGTCAGTCCCACCTGATGCGGATCCCACATCGCACAGCAGTACTCCAGAATAAGGCGGACAAGCGTAGTGTAAGCAGTCTCATTAGTAGACATGTTGCACCTTTTAAGTGTTCTGCCAATGAATCACAGTCTTTGGTTTGCTCTGCCCACAACACTATCTATGTAATCGTTCCAATTTACGTTATTTGTAATTGTAATCCCTAAGTGTTTAGTTGAATTTACACCCTTCAGGTATGTGTGGCTTATCGCGTAACAGAAATTTAACGGATTTCTTTTAGTACTCATGAGAATTACTTCACACTTTTCTTTGTTGAGGGTTGATTGCCACTTTTCGCACAATACAGATGTCGTATGTAAATCATTTTGCAGTTCGTTTTGGTCATCTGCAAACATTGTAAGGGGGAGGGCTACTCAGATTGTCTCCTATGTCGATAGTACAGATCAGGAACAATAGAGAGCTTATAACACTTCCTTAGGGAACGCCGATATTACTTCTGTTTTAGTTGATGACTTTCCGTCTACTACTACTAACTGTGACCTTTCTGATAGAAAATCACGAAAGCAGTCGCACAACTCAGGCGATATTTCATAAGGACGCAGTTTGGTTAGAAGACGCTTGTGAGGAACGGTGTCGAAAACCTTCTGGAAATCTAAAAATATGGAATTAGTTTGGCATCCCCTGTCGATAGCACTCATTACTTCATCAGTATACAGAGCTAGTTATGTTTCACAAGAACGATATTTTCAGAATCCGTGCTGACTACGTGTCAATAAATCGTTTTCTTCGAGGTGATTCATAATGTTCGAACACAGTATATGTTCCAGAACCCAACTGCAAATCGACGTTAGTGATATGGGCCTGTAATTCAGCGGATTACTCCTACTTCCCTTTTTAGGTATTGGTGTGACTTGAGCAATTTTACGATCTTTAGGTGTGGATCTTTCTGTGAGTGAGAGGTTGAATATAATTGCTAAATATGGAGTTATTGTATCAACATATTCTGAGAGGAACCTGACTGGTATACAATCTGGACCGGAGGCCTTGCCTTTAACCGAACTAGAAAAGAGATTAAACGAAAAGCGGCACTATGTGCCGTGCCACGCACATAATACTGAAATCATAGCGAAGAAGAAGCGTTTCGATCCCCTCAAAAACCAGGGTGGCTTGCCCGCTACCGACTTCATTAAAAATTGTTGAAGGGTATTGCCTGAATCGTGGACGGATAATACAAAAATGAACGCTGTAATCGATGTGCTAGGGCGAAGCTAAGCGATGGGGCTTAAACCTCGATATTGTGAACTAGAGATTTCAAGAATTTAAGGATGCGTTCTCGAAAGACTATTGGTCAGAACAGAAGAGGGAGAGTGTAAGGCGCGATTCCGTAGTGTCAAATTCCTACGACGCAGACTCGCGCGGCTAAATAAAAGAACTTCGCGAAAATTAGATTCGCAAATTTCAATATTTACATTATCGATGAACTGAATCACAGATTCTCTAGGAGTTGTGGAAGAAGCTTCCAGATGATTCCAAAAGGCACATAGGCAGTCGTTACAGAATAATTACTGCAATCTTAGAAGAGTTCGAAGAGGAAGATAAATGGCCGAATAACAGCGAAAGTTTAAGAGACGTTGTACTAGTAACAATTACCACAACACCAACAGCCTTAATAACAATAACCACGGCAGTAATGGTAAGTACCACACTGGAAATAATAACTCACGCCATCATAACAATAAGAGTCATAGTGGAAACAATAATAGAAGAAATGACAAAGAACAGTATCAAGTGAATATGGTACGTAGTTCTCAGCAAAATGATAGTAGGCAGGAGCAAAATCAGCAATTACGACAGCCTGAAAGCAACGGTCCTGTTGTACTTAACCTGGGAAACGATTAGCCATGCCGGTTTGGGACCCAGCAGGGGTGGGAAGACCTTGGCGGTCCATAAGAAAGGCTAGGCAGCGTAACTGTGATAGATCCGGTTGGATAAATCAGCGATGGGAGAGTGTGCAAGAAGACGAAGTGAGTAACGCATCCGCGGTAACCGTAATTGAAGTTGAACAGGTGATCGACAAAGCGGTCGCTATGCGTGATAAAGATGAAAATAGAATACCGGTCGTTACGGAAGAGGTAGCCGCTGTTACAGCAACAACGATATCGCACGCTCCAATACAGCGCCATTCGCCGGCTCAATTAAGGAAGCCAATATCGGATACAACTTCCGCTATCGCTCAGAGCAACGCGGAAAGCGAGGTGGTGTGGCTAGGTCAGTTCGGTAGGATGTACGGCAAACTGAAGAATTATAGACGATTGTATGAGAGGTGCGCTAATGGGGAGAGCGAAAAATACCTGACGCTTCTCAAACCGCATTTATGAAGAAACAGAAAGCTCTGTACCGAAGAGGCACGTCTGTCCAAATGATGGTAGTAATGGAAGTAGTCAACCACACCGACGCTGGTCCTAAAGAAAACCGAGGCGATATTTCTGAAGAGGAGCAAGAAAAGTTTACCGACAATGACTGGGTACGATTAATTGTAAGCCACGTAGACTACAACATCAACGAAGTTAAGGCTGACGTCATACAGTCAGATGACAGCGATGTGGGTTACGTGAGCTCGGGAGAAGAATTAGAAGAAGAAACACAGAACATTTTTCCAAGCAATTTGGAAGATAATAGCCATTTTTCTGAAGAAAATTTACCTGACTTGACAGTTAGTCCTTTGCTCGTAAAACGAGATTCGTTAATCGAAGAAATTCATAAAAAGGTTACAATGTTGGAGTAATGACGGCTTCAACAACCGCAGAACAGCCAGATAGAAATTAAGGATGTTCAAGAACAGAAAGCTAAAAAACCACCAGATAAACCTCTATTGGTATCAGAGCCGGACAGGTTCTTCTGTAATGACCTTGGTGTGGATGAGGCAGTTGTGGGGAAGGCGGATAGTCGTCTTCGGTTCATTGGTAGAATTTTGTGAAGATGTGGTACATTTGTAAAGGAGACCGCTTATCATACACTAATAAGACCTATTCTTGAGTACTGCTCGAGCGTTTGGGATCCCTCTCAGGTCGGATTGAGGGAGGACATAGAAGCAATTCAGAGGCGGGCTGCTAGATTTGTTACTGGTAGGTTTGATCATCACGCGAGTGTTACGGAAATGCTTCAGGAACTCGGGTGGGAGTCTCTAGAGGAAAGGAGGCGTTCTTTTCGTGAATCGCTACTGAGGAAATTTAGAGAACCAGCATTTGAGGCTGACTGCAGTACAATTTTACTGCCGCCAACTTACATTTCGCGGAAAGACCACAAAGATAAGAGAGATTAGGGATCATACAGAGGCATATAAGCAGTCATTTTTCCCTCGTTCTGTTTGGGAGTGGAACAGGGAGAGAAGATGCTAGTTGTGGTACGAGGTACCCTCAGCGACGCACCGTATGGTGGATTGCGGAGTATGTATGTAGATGTAGGACTTTTCACGGAAAAACCATGAACTAGACACAGTAAGAGTAGACAAGTAATAGAGCCTGTCCACATACACGGCCTACAAATGCACGTTTTAATTGATAACGGAACAGAGCTAAGTGTTATGTCCGCAAAAATTTTCGATTTGTTAAAACGAAGGCCGGGAGTAGTAGTAATGCCCGTAATTGGAGTCAAAATTATCGGTACTCCCGGAAAGTGTAGCAAACCTATAACCTACAAAATATTTGTCTGTTTCGAAATTCAAGGGTAACAATTTGAACATGAATTTATCGTCGTGCCAGATTTGAGCACCGAGATAAGTATTGGCTTAGAGTGATTATTGGATACCACAGAGTCATTGAATGATGCGCGTTTCAAAAGATCAGACAGAAATTGTGAGTTTTAATGAAACAGGTGATGATGCGAGTAGTCAATAGCAACGTGTTCACATTGTTACTTGGTCTAATGACATTGGTTTAGGCAGAAATATGGAATACTATTAAACGCACAAACGAAGTTGATGCGGCTGATAGGAGCGACGATAAAGGCATTTCCCATTTACAGTTGCTCCCATCAGCCACCGCGCTAAGTGTCAACTTTGTTTGTGCAAATAACACATTAAGTGGAATCTGAATGTTGACAATAGTTTAAAAGACGAGTTCGAGGATATTGTGGAAAAGGTACTAAATGCTACTTCTGTGCAGAAACGCGATTTATATAACGAAATTGTGAGAAATGAAAACGTATTTTCGAATAAACCAGGTCTTGTCACTGGGTATCAGTGAAAATTAAATGTAATGCTCCACAAACCGTTCTTTGTATCACCGTATAAGGCGCCGCTGTCCAAGAAGGATGTTGTACAACTAGAAATAGATCGAATGCTGGAATGGAATGTTATAGAGAAGAGTAGGAAACAGTTATCATAGGGTCAGAATCGTGATAGATGCACGTACGCTAAACAAAGTTGTTCAATGTCAAACTGATAAACCAGAAATTGTGAAGGAGATTCTGCAAAGATTTCATAATGTACAATTTAGACCGGCCTCGACCTGACAGCAGCCTACTGGCAGATCGCTCTTGAGGAAAAATCGACGAAATAAACTGCTTTTTTTGTATGCAGGCAGCTGTCACCAGTATAAGTTAGTGACATTTGGACTGAACATATCAGTGCCTGACCCTCGATAAAGAACTAGGCGCAGCCCTAAGTTCCAGATGGACAGTGTATGTGGACGACTTTCTGTTGGCGAATGCGACCTCTCACGAATTTTACTGCAAGTTCATTCATGGGAAAGGATTCAATGATCTAAACTTAAATAACTTGCTACGCAAGACCCGGGAAGCAAGAACGCTACCGCAAAACCACGAGCTGCGGACATCGCTGAAATAGTAGACTATTGTCACTCAGCCTAGGGTCATTTCAGACCAAAGAAATGTACGAGAAAATAGCTGAAGCTGTGAATTTTAACATCATGTTAAAGAGAATAACAGATACGATAAAGATTTGCGATAAGTGTCAGAGTGTGAAAGTCACCAATTTGTAACTGGTGACTTCGTTCTCGTTAAAGCGAACGAGAAATCGAGCTAGAATGATTGTGAGGTGTCAAAATTTAAAGTCATCTATAATGGACCATTTAAAATTATCAGTATACTTCACACTAACGCTTACTGTTTAGCTTCTCCTAATTCCGGCACGCATCAGAGAAAGAATTTCCAGTAAAAGCTTAATTATTATTGTAATTTTCGAAATTTATTCCAGATTTGTTCCTTAGACCTGAAGGCGGAAGATGCAAGATGTGGGAGGTAGGGTGGATGAGGATGAATAGTCCAATGAATTTTTGTGAGGCCTTACTTGGTCATGGAGAAGGAGAAGTTCGTTTGCATTTTTGTTTCGACGAACTCGATTGTGGTATCTTCAGGTTACTCAGCATAACACAATAGTCGGGCGTTGTGGCCGAGCGTTTCTAGGCGCTTCTGTGCGGAACCGCGCTGCTGCTACGGTCGCAGGTTCAAATCCTGCCTCGGGCATGGATGTGTGTCATGTCCTTACGTTAGTTAGGTTTAAGTACTTCTAAGTCTAGGGGCTGATGACCTCAGATGTTAAGTACCATAGTGCTCAGAGCCATTTGAAGCTTTTTTTTTATAACACAATACGCTTCAAAGTTGACCTTTGCACTGTGAGAGAGAACAGAGTAACCCTTTCACAGTCCTATAAGACCGTCGACATGACTTTACCCGCTGAGAGTGCGGCTTTTAACTTTTTCTTCGGAGGAGAGATGGCGTACCGTCACTCCATGGGTTGCCATTTCGTTTCCTGTTCGAAGTGATGAACTCTTATTTTATCGCCCGTGATGATGTTCGACAGAAAATTGTCAGGATCAGCCTCGTAACGCGCAAGCAATTCCGCACAGATGGTACTTCTTTGCTCTTATGATCTTCTGTTAGGCGGCGAGGAACTCTGCAAGCGCACAACTTTACAGATCTCACTTTGAAGGCTACCTGTAGCGCCGCCACCCATCATAGCTTCATGAAACTGTAGCGGCTGAAATGGGAATATTCCACGACGTTCCACAACAGAATTCTGCATTTTTTGCAAACGAAATTGATTGAGAAAAGAAATACCGCATTATTTATTGAATGCCCCTTGTATTACAGTTAGAAACTGTGCGTACTTCTTGAGGCTGTTTAGCTCAATTACAAACATTAATAAAAACGACAAACTGCAGGGATGTATTCCTGACTGGAAATGGAGGAAAAAAAGTCCTATGAACATGTGTCTAGAAATATACCGTCGCCACGGTAGATGACGCTGACAAATGAACGTTCCTCTGACCACCTGCCGTGTATTCCTTCTATGTTGAAGGCTGTGTGACTGACGCAGCGCGCTGAAAGCAGCGCAATGGTCTGGTATTCACATCGGGAACAAGTCGAAATGGTATTTGTGTACGGACAAGCTCACTGAAACTGTCGAGAGCCAGAACCCGGTCCTCCAAATCTGGTGTACGCACAGTCCCCCGCCTCCCGGCATGTTCGCCTGTCTGAAAAGAACTATGACCACACAAACGCAAAAAAAGGGCTGAAAAATCTTATGTGATCTGGTTGGTGTCTGTGAGGGGTACTTGTTTTGGTATGTTCATTGGACCTCTTTTCCTCCATTTGCAGTCAGGAATCCGTCCCTCCAGTTTATCGGTTTTATTAGTGTTCACCGTTTATAAGGACAATTTCGGAGTCATATTCTACAGTACTAAGAAAGGAATATTCCTAAAGTCCCAATAAACGATCTTGATGAAGCCTGGTGTGTGTGTAGACGGGGTAAAATAGTGCAGTACGTATTTTTTTCTGTAGCCAGTTTCGCTTTTAAGGGGTGAAACCCACTCCGTAACGTAATATGGCATTTTAGGCTTAGAAGGAATAGCGTGAGATGATAATATATAAAAATGTTTTTATATAAAATTTTGAATGTAATTAATGTCCTTGAAAAACATGTAATAATGTAATAATTTTAAGTTTAACAAAATTCCCCACCACCGTTAAATGATGTTGAAAAATGATAATTTTTGTTACAATGTAGATTAAAGAAGCTTCCAAGCCACATAAATCCCTGTGTAATAAAGCTGGTTTCTGATATACTATTTTGGGAAAATAAAATATGCTGTCGGATTATTTTCAACATTGCTAATTAAAATATCTAGACATTCATTAGTATTCTACTTATTTATTTTACTTGTATTTGATTTATATTTCAAATTGTTATTTTAAGTTCTACGTTCTTTTTTTTTTAGTTTACTACTTCACGTAAATATTAACTGAAAGTAATAAGTAATTCAATAATAGGACAAAAACGTTATTATAAATCATCGCTTCGAAGATATTACCTCTAAACCAAAAACGCCAAAATACCTTTAGGGATGGGCACAAACAAACAAGACACATTGTACTATTTTGCTCCCTCTAAACACCCGCAAAATTTCATCAAGGTCGTTTATTGACACATGGGAATGGTGCTTTGTAAGATAAGTTGTTGTTCGTCCTCACTACTATACGCGCTGGCACAACTTGTCTTTGTGTTCACGGAATTGACTCATTACTGAGTTTGTTAATTTTTCACAACGATGTTTACCAAAACTGCCGTCAGGCGAACATGCAGCACGAGCGAATAAATTTACGTAATTATTCTGCCGTGCTTCACGTACCTGAGATATTCAATCAATTTCTGAGCTGCGGCAGATGACGTCAGTGCTAAAGCCGATGATATGCATGAGAGAACACTTTTGCCACCTCAACCTCAAGTACAGCGTAAAACCATGTCACGTCTCAGGAGGATCATCATTGGCCTACGATGCACTTTGGAGATCCAATTAATGTACTCGTATTTATTTGTCAGTAATTAACTTTGCAAATCATTAAATCAAAACAAGTTAGTGGAGTTTTGTAGGTCGTTTCACACGGTACTCAGGAGTTGTTATGCAGATATGTAAACAGCATGAAAAAACCTTCGACGCTTTAAAGAAAATATTGGCAACTAGCTCTCCAGGTAGAGGAATGCAATTGCAGACCTCAAGGAACGCCAAAAGCAAGTCGCGTTTGACTAAATGGCTGCGTCACAACTGGGGGAATTCATGTCATCGGGGTCGCCCAGAGAATATTTCCCTTCACAAGCGACGTGTCATTCGGCGCATCTTCCTACCGTTGTAGCCATTCTTCACACGTTAGTTGCCTTTCGTTTTGTTCTTAGTATGACAGTTATAAGACAAATATTGTAGTGTCTCATTTAATTACACAAAAAGTTAAATCATGCACTGTACAGAAACAAACCGGCAGCTTCCTTATTGCAACAAAGGTTTGTGCACGGTACTTGTGGTGAAGGTGATCGACGCAAATGCCCACCTTCGTTCTCTTCGCTAAACTGTGATTTTTGTGAAGGTTGTGTAGTAGCAGTTCTCAAACTTTTTTCCTCTCGTCCCTTTTTCATTAGGATAAATACTATAAGCCCTCTTCACACTCTATTTTATGAACAAAACTACTCAATTTTCATATTTTCTTGGCCTTATTCTCTGTTTTAGCAATTCCGGTTTAGAAGGATTTTAAGCAATAGAAACCAAAACTACATGAATTATTACAATGAAATCACGGAAGAAATTGTTTATCACATTTTCTTTTATTCATTTCATGAAATCAACAATATTTAGAATTCAGCAATCAATGATTACAAGAACATTACAATTTTAAATTACGAATTTGATTGTGATAGCTGAGTTTGCTTTTGAGAAGAAAGTTTTCTAATAGCAGGAACAGCTGTTCCTCATTCTTTGCTGGCATCTAGCTTTGAACGGTAGTAATATTTCATAGCTGCCAAAGTTGAAAAATTATTCTCGCACAAATATGTTGCTGCAATAGAAATGAGGATTTCTCGCTCCATTTTGGCTCAATAATGGGAATTGCTTGGAAAATATGTATCCAAAACTCAAACAAAAACACTTCATTACATTTTCTCCTCAGTGAAGTATCACAACTTGTAAAATAAGTTGATTTTGCTCTTTTATATTTAGACATGACGGTCCAAGAGCGTTGTGATTGGATTTTTAATACAATTAAATTTCTCAAAACCGTCGCTGAAATACATTTTGAATTGAAGCTTTAGTGTAGCAAGATGATGAAGGCAGGCTTTAGTAGTAAGGAGATGGGTTCGTCACTCCACATTTGATATCAAATTAATTAAATTGATCAATTAATCACCCCCGACCCCAACCACCCTCGCCCTCCTCTACCCCACACCACGCCCTGTCCCTCCCCCACAACCGGAAACCCCCTCCCACTTATGATGTCACGTGTTTTTCTCAGCCTACAAGTATGCACTAGCCCCCTCCTCCCCCTATCCCTCCCTTTCCCCACCCCTCCCCCTCCTACAACCTACCCTATTTGCGGGAATTTCGAATTTTGGTAGGAATTTCGAAATTTGGCAGAAATTTCATTGTTCCAGGGCTGTGCTGACATCCCACCCCTCCCGCCACCCGCGAGTTGACTGGAAATTAAAATTGGCAGTACACTTTGCAGGACTCCAGCCATGACCCTCCTGGGTGGAAAGCATAAGTGTACCCCCCTAACACAATTAAACCACCAGAACGCTTGAAATTGACGGGAAATTAAAAATGGCTGTGTCCTTTCTGGGACTGGAACCCTGATTCTACTGGGTCGAAAGCCCAAGTGCACCCCCCAACATATGGAAACTGTCCAGATGCGCAAGAGGAAGGTATGCTTAGTGTACTTTATTTATTTTGCTTGGGAAACTGACGCAAAGATCGATTCTAACTACGTAATTAATCAGAAAGATCAGGCCTAATTACACAACTATATGCATGGTACTACACAAGGACGGCATAAAAGCGTAATACATCTCAATAACTGCTGATGCCGTACAACTGGTGTTATCACACTGCCAAAAAATTTCGCAATACCACTCGAAAACCAGTGACACACACTCAAATTCTACCCTTCACCTATAAGATGGCGGGGTTAAGGGTGGGGTGTAAGATAGCACCTTTTTTCTTTTTGGTGGGAAATATGTTCAACTGATGAGGTGCTGGTGTTGGACAGACAGGAATTTAAAAGGTGTATTATCTGTAAGCATACAATATCTATCACTGTTTGATGTTAGAGTTTGCTACAGATGGTTGCTCAAAAATCACCTTACAACCCAGGTAACCGATGCCAATACATGCTACCACAAGTGATGGGAAAAAAATGTCACAGTTCTAATAACACTTCGAAATTGTCATGAAAAAACCAGCACTTGAAATGAATGGGTCACAATGCAACACATGTATTGGGGAAAATTGTCGTCCTAAAAGACTACAGAGGAGGCCGTAGTTGAACGTGCGTTCTCTTCAATGTACAAGACGCATCTGCAGAGATGACCTGACACAGACTATGCACGCTTCAAATGGCTCTGAGCACTATGCGACTTAACTTCTGAGGTCATCAGTCGCCTAGAACTTAGAACTACTTAAACCTAACTAACCTAAGGACATCACACACATCCATGCCCGAGGCAGGATTCGAACCTGCGACCGTAGCGGTCGCTCGGCTCCAGACTGTAGCGCCTAGAACCGCACGGCCACTCCGGCCGGCTATGCACGCTTCCAACGCCTCCAATAGGCTTCTCGTTCCACAATGGAAATCACTTTTACTTAATGTCAACAACTCTTTCTTGCAATCTGTTGAAAGTATTTCTAGGAAAGACCAGAGCCCTTTGGAACAACAAAATTCCAGAGAATGATCCAGATGGTTCGCATCACTTCGCTTTCCACCATCTGGCTGCTGCTTTAAGGCGACGCTCCTACGCCAACACAATTAAGTGCAAATTGTTCGTCTAAAATATAGCAACAGAGAAGCCAGGCACCACCCCCTGAGCAGAGAGCAGCTGTGTCCGGCGACTGCTCACAGCACCGCTGCTGCCACCCCATTTACACCACTCACGATACGCGGCATGCCTTCAGGCAACAGTTGTAGACAACACAAAACGGAAATTAGGTAACATAACCCCGCCCATCCAGAGAATGCTCCAGAAGGCTATTTCAAAAGTCGGATGCTTGCGAAACAGGAAGCCTATGCCACCTAAGGAGAGTCCAGCCATATGGCGGCATCGTCAGAACCATGATAAACGACTATTATGCCAACCTAGGGAGAGCCACAGCCTTGTAGGGAACTCGCCCGCCGTTCTGTGCTGGGCTATTTAACACCAAATCGACTCCTATAATAAATCATCTATTAACAGAGAAAAATACAACCATTTTACGTTTGACAAGAACAAGCTATAATTCAAGAGAACAGCTGTTTTGTTCACTGTGACAGATCCCCTTTCACCAATGCGATGCTGTGTCATACTAGTGATTACGAAACAAATTATGAGAGCCTGTCTCGCTCTACATAGATGGGAGACTGAAATTTCGTTAAAAGATATCGCCACAATGAAAAAAAAAAGAAAAAATAAGAAAGAAACGCCTGTGAAGAATTATTCCGTGGCGACCTAGCCATGCCTTCCATCTGCCAGGTGTCACGTCATTGATTTCAGTTTGATTCATTAATTGATTACATTTATCATGAGAGTCACTTTGCATGGCGAATAATTTTTTTTTCAGCAGTCTGATTACACTCGCCAAGTAGGTCAAATGGGAATCCATGGAAGGAACACAATGTTCTTTTCGAGGTACACTATTGAGAAATGACATCTGAAGCTGACCACAGAGGGATTCTACAGCTCATAACATATATTTTGTGTAGGGAACGCACTATTAAAAACACGATCATAACTTCTATGATACCATCACCATGCATAAAAAGCGGTTTTGAGCCTACAGCGGCACACACAGGTCACTGGTAGTGTTACGCTTTGAAGAAGAAATACTGTGCAAAATACACTCCTGGAAATGGAAAAAAGAACACATTGACACCGGTGTGTCAGACCCACCATACTTGCTCCGGACACTGCTAGAGGGCTGTACAAGCAATGATCACACGCACGGCACAGCGGACACACCAGGACCTGCGGTGTTGGCCGTCGAATGGCGCTAGCTGCGCAGCATTTGTGCACCGCCGCCGCCAGTGTCAGCCAGTTTGCCGCGACAGCGTGGACGTGAACCGTATGTGCAGTTGACGGACTTTGAGCGAGGGCGTATAGTAGGCATGCGGGAGGCCGGGTGGACGTACCGCCGAATTGCTCAACACGTGGGGCGTGAGGTCTCCACAGTACATCGATGTTGTCGCCAGTGGTCGGCGGAAGGTGCACGTGCCCGTCGACCTGGGACCGGACCGCAGCGACGCACGGATGCACGCCAAGACCGTAGGATCCTACGCAGTGCCGTAGGGGACCGCACCGCCACTTCCCAGCAAATTAGGGACACTGTTGCTCCTGGGGTATCGGCGAGGACCATTCGCAACCGTCTCCATGAAGCTGGGCTACGGTCCCGCACACCGTTAGGCCGTCTTCCGCTCACGCCCCAACATCGTGCAGCCCGCCTCCAGTGGTGTCGCGACAGGCGTGAATGGAGGGACGAATGGAGACGTGTCGTCTTCAGCGATGAGAGTCGCTTCTGCCTTGGTGCCAATGATGGTCGTATGCGTGTTTGGCGCCGTGCAGGTGAGCGCCACAATCAGGACTGCATACGACCGAGGCACACAGGGCCAACACCCGGCATCATGGTATGGGGAGCGATCTCCTACACTGGCCGTACACCACTGGTGATCGTCGAGGGGACACTGAATAGTGCACGGTACATCCAAACCGTCATCGAACCCATCGTTCTACCATTCCTAGACCGGCAAGGGAACTTGCTGTTCCAACAGGACAATGCACGTCCGCATGTATCCCGTGCCACCCAACGTGCTCTAGAAGGTGTAAGTCAACTACCCTGGCCAGCAAGATCTCCGGATCTGTCCCCCATTGAGCATGTTTGGGACTGGATGAAGCGTCGTCTCACGCGGTCTGCACGTCCAGCACGAACGCTGGTCCAACTGAGGCGCCAGGTGGAAATGGCATGGCAAGCCGTTCCACAGGACTACATCCAGCATCTCTACGATCGTCTCCATGGGAGAATAGCAGCCTGCATTGCTGCGAAAGGTGGATATACACTGTACTAGTGCCGACATTGTGCATGCTCTGTTGCCTGTGTCTATGTGCCTGTGGTTCTGTTAGTGTGATCATGTGATGTATCTGACCCCAGGAATGTGTCAATAAAGTTTCCCCTTCCTGGGACAATGAATTCACGGTGTTCTTATTTCAATTTCCAGGAGTGTAATTTCCGCAATTTGGTATCAACCACATATTTGCGTTGGATCCAGTAGAGACGTCTTTTAATGATTACAGCCACTGGTGAATCATATTGGTGCCATTCTTGTACCTCGAAACGAGCCATCATCTTCTTTTTTTTTCGAACCTATCTGCTAAGACTTCCATACATCAAGATCACCATCGCTGTTTTTCAGACAGTCCCTCTGCATTTGTAACTGCTCCTAAGTCTCTGCCCTGCCCTCCCTGCAGCTTAGTCCATGTGATCGTCCCAATTTAAGTCTGACTACGGAAGTCGGAGTGCGCTATATCTAAGACCTTCTAAATCCTGTGGGGAAACAAGATGAGCTGAGTTAATGTGACAGGAGTGTGTTTTGACCAATCGGTGGAGATGGGAACATGGTGTCATAGCAACGCCAACTGTGTACAGTGTGTAAGGTGAGCGCCAAACCGAGCGAGGTGGCGCAGTGGTTAGCACACTGGACTCGCATTCGGGAGGACGACGGTTCAATCCCGTCTCCGGCCATCCTGATTTAGGTTTTCCGTGATTTCCCTAAATCATTTCAGGTAAATGCCGGGATGGTTCCTTTGACAGGGCACGGCCGATTTCCTTCCCAATCATTCCCTAACCCGAGCTTGCGCTCCGTCTCTAATGACCTCGTTGTCGACGGGACGTTAAACACTACCCACCACCACCGCCAGCGCCAAACGAAGCTTTCCCCTGGCACTCGAGCGAGTAGAAGAGATAGTATGAGCAGTTATGGTGGTGTTTCTTGTTGCGGAAATTGGGAAGACTACACATCATACATGGCATGGACGGAGGACAAAGCTTTTGCTACTACATTGCGACACATCTCCTAACTACACATAGGTAGTCTACATCTACATCTACATGATTACTCTGCAATTCACATTTAAGTGCCTGGCAGAGGGTTCATCGAACCACAATCATACTATCTCTCTACCATTCCACTCCCGAACAGCGCGCGGGAAAAACGAACACCTAAACCTTTCTGTTCGAGCTCTGATTTCTCTTATTTTATTTTGATGATCATTCCTACCTATGTAGGTTGGGCTCAACAAAATATTTTCGGATTCGGAGGAGAAAGTTGGTGACTGAAATTTCGTAAATAGATCTCACCGCGACGAAAAACGTCTTTGCTTTAATGACTTCCATCCCAACTCGCGTATCATGTCTGCCACACTCTCTCCCCTATTACGTGATAATACAAAACGAGCTGCGCTTTTTTGCACCCTTTCGATGTCCTCCGTCAATCCCACCTGGTAAGGATCCCACACCGCGCAGGAATATTCTAACAGAGGACGAGCGAGTGTAGTGTAAGCTGTCTCTTTAGTGGACTTGTTGCATCTTCTAAGTGTCCTGCCAATGAAACGCAACCTTTGGTTCGCCTTCCCCACAATATTATCTATGTAGTCTTTCCAACTGAAGTTGTTCGTAATTTTAACGCCCAGGTACTTAGTTGAATTGACAGCCTTGAGAACCGTACTATTTATAGAGTAATCGAATTCCAACGGATTTCTTTTGGAACTCATGTGGATCACCTTACACTTTTTGTTATTTAGCGTTAACTGCCACGTGCCACACCATACAGCAATCTTTTCTAAATCGCTTTGCAACTGATACTGTCTTCGGATGACCTTACTAGACGGTAAATTACAGCATCATCTGCGAACAACCTAAGAGAACTGCTCAGATTGTCACCCAGGTCATTTATACAGATCAGGAACAGCAGAGGTCCCAGGACGCTTCCCTGGGGAACACCTGATATCACTTCAGTTTTACTCGATGATTTGCCGTCTATTACTACGAACTGCGACCTTCCTGACAGGAAATCACGAATCCAGTCGCACAACTGAGACGATACCCCATAGGCCCGCAGCTTGATTAGAAGTCGCTTTTGAGGAACGGTGTCAAAAGCTTTCCGGAAATCTAGAAATACGGAATCAACTTGAGATCCCCTGTCGATAGCGGCCATTATTTCGTGCGAATAAAGAGCTAGCTGCGTTGCACAAGAACGATGTTTTCTGAAACCAAGCTGATTACGTATCAGTAGATCGTTCCCTTCGAGGTGATTCATAACATCTACATCTACATCCATACTCCGCAAGCCACCTGACGGTGGGTGGCGGAGGGTACCCTGAGTACCTCTATGGGTTCTCCCTTCTATTCCAGTCTCGTATTTTTCGTGGAAAGAAGGATTGTCGGTATGCTTCTGTGTGGGCTCTAATCTCTCTGATTTTATCCTCATGGTCTCTTCGCGAGATATACGTAGGAAGGAGCAATATACTGCTTGACTCTTCGGTGAAGGTATGTTCTCGAAACTTTAACAAATGCCCGTACCGAGCTACTGAGCGTCTCTCCTGCAGAATCTTCCACTGGAGTTTATCTATCATCTCCGTAACGCTTTCGCGATTACTAAATGATCCTGTAACGAAGCGCGCTGCTCTCCGTTGGATCTTCTCTATCTCTTCTATCAACCCTATCTGGTACGGATCCCACACTGCTGAGCAGTATTCAAGCAGTGGGTGAACAAGCGTACTGTAACCTACTTCCTTTGTGTTCGGATTGCATTTCCTTAGGATTCTTCCAATGAATCTCAGTCTGGCATCTGCTTTACCGACGATCAACTTTATATGATCATTCCATTTTAAATCACTCCTAATGCGTACTCCCAGATAATTTATGGAATTAACTGCTTCCAGTTGCTGACCTGCTATTTTGTAGCTAAATGATAAGGGATCTATCTTTCTATGTATTCGCAGCACATTACACTTGTCTACATTGAGATTCAATTGCCATTCCCTGCACCATGCGTCAATTCGCTGCAGATCCTCCTGCATTTCAGTACAATTTTCCATTGATAGAACCTCTCGATACACCACAGCATCATCTGCAAAAAGCCTCAGTGAACTTCCGATGTCATCCACAAGGTCATTTATGTATATTGTGAATAGCAACGGTCCTATGACACTCCCCTGCGGCACACCTGAAATCACTCTTACTTCGGAAGACTTCTCTCCATTGAGAATGACATGCTGCGTTCTGTTATCTAGTAACTCTTCAATCCAATCACACCATTGGTCTGATAGTCCATATGCTCTTACTTTGTTCATTAAACTACTGTGGGGAACTGTATCGAACGCCTTGCAGAAGTCAAGAAACACGGCATCTACCTGTGAACCCGTGTCTATGGCCCTCTGTCTCGTGGACGAATAGCGCGAGCTGGGTTTCACTCGACCGTCTTTTTCGAAACCCATGCTGATTCCTACAGAGTAGATTTCTAGTCTCCAGAAAAGTCATTATACTCGAACATAATACGTGTTCCAAAACTCTACAACTGATCGACGTTAGAGATATAGGTCTATAGTTCTGCACATCTGTTCGACGTCCCTTCTTGAATACGGGGATGACCTGTGCCCTTTTCCAATCCTTTGGAACGCTACGCTCTTCTAGAGACCTACGGTACACCGCTGCAAGAAGGGGGGCAAGTTCCTTCGCGTAATCTGTGTAAAATCGAACTGGTATCCCATCAGGTCCAGCAGCCTTTCCTCTTTTGAGCGATTTTAATTGATTCTCTATCCTTCTGTCGTCTATTTCGATATCTACCATTTTGTCATCTGTGCGACAATCTAGAGAAGGAACTACAGTGCAGTCTTCCTCTGCGAAACAGCTTTGGAAAAAGACATTTAGTATTTCGGCCTTTAGTCTGTCATCCTCTGTTTCAGTACCATTTTGGTCACAGAGTGTCTGGACATTTTGTTTTGATCCACCTACCGCTTTGACATGAGACGAAAATTTCTTAGGATTTTCTGCCAAGTCAGTACATAGAACTTTACTTTCGAATTCATTGAACGCCTCTCGCATAGCCCTCCTCACACTACATTTCGCTTCGCGTAATTTTTGTTTGTCTGCAAGGCTTTGGCTATGTTTATGTTTGCTGTGAAGTTCCCTTTGCTTCCGCAGCAGTTTTCTAACTCGGTTGTTGTACCACGGTGGCTCTTTTCCATCTCTTACGAACTTGCTTGGCACATACTCATCTAACGCATATTGTACGATGGTTTTGAACTTCGTCCACTGATCCTCAACACTATCTGTACTTGAGACAAAACTTTTGTGTTGAGCCGTCAGGTACTCTGTAATCTGCTTTTTGTCACTTTTGCTAAACAGAAAAATCTTCCTATCTTTTTTAATATTTCTACTTACGACTGAAATCATCGATGCCGTAACCGCTTTATGATCGCTGATTCCCTGATCTGCGTTAACTGTTTCAAATAGCTCGGGTCTGTTTGTCACCAGAAGGTCTAATATGTTATCGCCACGAGTCGGTTCTCTGTTTAACTGCTCAAGGTAGTTTTCAGATAAAGCACTTAAAAAATTTCACTGGATTCTTTCTCCCTGCCACCCGTTATGAACGTTTGAGTCTCCCAGTCTATATCCGGCAAATTAAAATCTCCACCCAGAACTATAACATGGTGGGGAAATCTACGCGAAATATTTTCCAAATTATCCTTCAGGTGCTCAGCCACAACAGCTGCTGAGCCCGGGGCCTATAGAGACATCCAATTACCATGTCTGAGCCTGCTTTAACCGTGACCTTCACCCAAATCATGTTTGAATACAATATATGCTCCAAAAGGAGAAGGATATCTGTGTCTCTCAGGGTGCATTCATGTCTATCACCCAAACATACGTGGCGATCCTATTAAATATGCAGGTATTGGTTCAATGGAGCAGGTGGTTCATGATCGAAGTTACTTCCACAGACTGATGTAAAGGTTCATCTGTGGGATGATCAAATCCAACACACTATCGATCACGCAAGAGGCTTCCTGTATTGCTCCCTCATAAGCAGTTTAATACATTGGTTTTGTTTTTTCGCTTGTAACACACGCAACCAGTGTACACTGCCATACACTTTTTTTCTACCATGACTTAGAGCTGCTGGTAAGCCGACATTAACACATTTCGATCCTCTGTCTCTCACAGAAAAATGAACATAGCATGGCATAAACTATGCAGCTACCACAGCACCGGCTGGTACAAATAAAACACAGACGCGATGTTTCTCATTGTCAAAATTGTGAAAAGGCATCGCAACATATGGAAACTGGAAGTGATTGCGCTATTGTAGTACGCTTCCAACAGCTATTCGTAGGTAATTAAACTCATCTTCCAATCGAAAGGGTATTCGTTTCCAAAAGCATTGTTCCCCCATTTTGCAGTCATGTACATGATTACTGTTCTCGTGTTGACCATCGCTTTTCGCAACATGCCTGAGGTAGCACAAATAAAAAGAGGTACTGTTATCTTAATGGTGAAAAAACTAAAAAAATAAAAATAAAAAAGGGCATCGCAGCATGTGGAAATAGGATGAGTCGGTAGCAGTTAGGAACGCTTCCAAACAACGGTATTACGTTGATGACTTCTACAATTAATTCCACGTTCCACAGCGACAAGTAGCAGATATCCAGTGTTCCGCTAAGATTCCCTCCATCTCAAGAGTGGTGTCAGTCTGTCACTATGTGGTAATCAACAGCACACCCAGTGGATGGTCGGGATGGGAAAGATATCATTGATATGGGGTGATGTCCTTTAATACACATGATAGCGAAATTAATTTTACCCAGAAGTCGGAGAGGTAAATGTCTACCACATTTTGAAACGTGCGTAGAAACATAGTGCCCTGAGTTACTGCTGTAGGACCGTGTTTTGACTTAAATATCTATAGCACTTCGATCATGGTGCTTAACTTACAATCTTTCTTTGTGTGGATGGGAGTCACAGGGCATTCTCGCATTCTTAGGATAAAGTTAGAGACAGAAAGATCTCCTCGCATTGTCTTTGACCAACGCTCCATTCCACGTCTCGTGTAGGAACAGTGCGAACAGAGTCTGTAACTGTTGTCCTGCACTCATCTAGGAGCACAAGATTTCTCCAGATGCTCGAATGTCGAGGGGGTTAGCACCCCTTACCGGTGTACAGTAGATATGAAACTTATATAACAGACAGTTAAGAATAAGAAACGGGGGGTTTTTATGCATGATGGAGCTCCAAATGGAAGGAGTTTGCTGCGTTTTACGTAATCAACTGCGCCAGTAATTCTGATGTATTGTCCTAGTGTCTGGAGTCATTACCAAGAAGGTAACGGTAAGAGAGAACATAAACACATGCATTCCTAAGGCTGCTATGTTCTGCACTTAAAACACGCTATAATGTTAGATCTTGCCGTTTCCGACCTTGTAGTCGTATGGAATGCAACGCTGTTACTATCCCAATGTAAGGAATATATTTCTAGCGCATGACATACAATCTCCTTGCAGGTTTCTCTGCCATAAACTATAGTGGTAAACAGTAAAATGAAAAGCTACTTCCTTAAAACATCGATTCCATGTGACACTCGTACAATATAGCTTGCCAGAGGTGTGTAGCCCCCATTATTCACATCTGATCACGGTTCAGAAATTATACTATGGTCGCATCAGTCCTATACAAAATGATCTTTAGTAAAGGAGAATGCCTCTTACAAGGAAAGAGACAAACGCATACCAGCGGTGTTTGACATGTGAAATTACACGTCATTTCGCCACTAACTCCGTAAACAGGACATCTTTTAAGCAGATTTATACACAGGGACTGTAATACCTCACAAACACCCGTCGCTATCTTAGAATCACCGTAGTTATGAAACTGAAGAAACTGAAGACTCAATTTTATGCCCAACAGGCGGCAGGGGAATGGAGTACGTCATATAAATCCTCGTTCGTCTAGATTAATGTGTCGAAACAGGATGGAAATCTTCTGATGATCGAATGGTTTGCTGTTAACGATCGCAAGTAGACAGTGCGCTACGTCACACACAGAACACGCAGTTATATGCGAGTCGAACGCAGGTTATGTCACACAAATGATGCATCCCGACAGAGCAACGGAAAAAAAATGTCGCTACAGCTCCATCTCACCCTATCACTCAATCCACTCTCTGTCATCCTTTAAAGCATATGCAAGTAAGTTTAGAGGCAGATGGTTCTCTTTTTTCGAGGAAAGCATGAAATACATCAGTCAACTCGCGCGTGTCACCTCAATAGACGTACAGTAGAATGCTGCTTAGACGAAAAATAAAAGATTGTTTCCCCAGTTCCCGGTGCTTCCATCTCAACGTTTTCGTAATTTTTCTCTGCTGGATAGTGCAGAATAACGATGATAGATGGTTGGGTGATAGACTTGAATGCATCCTGAGGGTCGCAGATCTGTCTCTATGTTGAGTCTTCCTATTATTCCCACCAAGAAACACCATCGTAACTATTCGTACTGTCGTCATGTTGCAGGAGCAGGCTTCATTTGACGCTGACCTTACACATAAAACACGGGTGGTAGAGTAAATACAACATGTTACCATTTCCAACAAGTAGTCAAAACTTAGCTCACTCTGTTTCTACACAGGTTGGAAAATGCGGTAGATATTTCTATCTCCGACTTCTGGGTAAAATTGATTTCGATATCAACTGTGGTGTGTATTACAGCACATCGAGTGATTGATGGTCTGTTGTATATGGCTACCCTACAGTGCAGGAGATGAAAAATTTACACTGGTCTGTGGAAGCGACTTCGATCACGAATCACCTGCTCCATTGAACCAATACCTGTACGTTTAAGACACAGATCTCCATCCGACTACCTGTACGTAGTTAGGAGATGTGTCGCAATGTAGAAGCAAAACTTCGTCCTCCCTCCATGCCATGTACCACGTGATGATATGTAGTCTTCCTAGATTTTCCAAGAAGAAACACCACCGTAACTGCTCGTACTATCTCTTCTACTACCTTGTGTTGCACAGGAGCAAGCTTCGTTTGGCGCTGGCCTTATACACTGTACATGGTTGATATATATATATATATATATATATATATATATATATATATATATATATATATTCCTGGAAATGGAAAAAAGAACACATTGACACCGGTGTGTCAGACCCACCATACTTGCTCCGGACACTGCGAGAGGGCTGTACAAGCAATGATCACACGCACGGCACAGCGGACACACCAGGAACCGCGGTGTTGGCCGTCGAATGGCGCTAGCTGCGCAGCATTTGTGCACCGCCGCCGTCAGTGTCAGCCAGTTTGCCGTGGCATACGGAGCTCCATCGCAGTCTTTAACACTGGTAGCATGCCGCGACAGCGTGGACGTGAACCGTATGTGCAGTTGACGGACTTTGAGCGAGGGCGTATAGTGGGCATGCGGGAGGCCGGGTGGACGTACCGCCGAATTGCTCAACACGTGGGGCGTGAGGTCTCCACAGTACATCGATGTTGTCGCCAGTGGTCGGCGGAAGGTGCACGTGCCCGTCGACCTGGGACCGGACCGCAGCGACGCACGGATGCACGCCAAGACCGTAGGATCCTACGCAGTGCCGTAGGGGACCGCACCGCCACTTCCCAGCAAATTAGGGACACTGTTGCTCCTGGGGTATCGGCGAGGACCATTCGCAACCGTCTCCATGAAGCTGGGCTACGGTCCCGCACACCGTTAGGCCGTC
The DNA here is from genome assembly GCF_023898315.1 of Schistocerca nitens. Lineage (NCBI taxonomy): Eukaryota > Metazoa > Arthropoda > Insecta > Orthoptera > Acrididae > Schistocerca > Schistocerca nitens. The sequence goes on along the minus strand of NC_064614.1, from coordinate 237,727,490 downwards.
TTCCGCTCACGCCCCAACATCGTGCAGCCCGCCTCCAGTGGTGTCGCGACAGGCGTGAATGGAGGGACGAATGGGGACGTGTCGTCTTCAGCGATGAGAGTCGCTTCTGCCTTGGTGCCAATGATGGTCGTATGCGTGTTTGGCGCCGTGCAGGTGAGCGCCACAATCAGGACTGCATACGACCGAGGCACACAGGGCCAACACCCGGCATCATGGTGTGGGGAGCGATCTCCTACACTGGCCGTACACCACTGGTGATCGTCGAGGGGACACTGAATAGTGCACGGTACATCCAAACCGTCATCGAACCCATCGTTCTACCATTCCTAGACCGGCAAGGGAACTTGCTGTTCCAACAGGACAATGCACGTCCGCATGTATCCCGTGCCACCCAACGTGCTCTAGAAGGTGTAAGTCAACTACCCTGGCCAGCAAGATCTCCGGATCTGTCCCCCATTGAGCATGTTTGGGACTGGATGAAGCGTCGTCTCACGCGGTCTGCACGTCCAGCACGAACGCTGGTCCAACTGAGGCGCCAGGTGGAAATGGCATGGCAAGCCGTTCCACAGGACTACATCCAGCATCTCTACGATCGTCTCCATGGGAGAATAGCAGCCTGCATTGCTGCGAAAGGTGGATATACACTGTACTAGTGCCGACATTGTGCATGCTCTGTTGCCTGTGTCTATGTGCCTGTGGTTCTGTCAGTGTGATCATGTGATGTATCTGACCCCAGGAATGTGTCAATAAAGTTTCCCCTTCCTGGGATAATGAATTCACGGTGTTCTTATTTCAATTTCCAGGAGTGTAATTTCCGCAATTTGGTATCAACCACATATTTGCGTTGGATCCAGTAGAGACGTCTTTTAATGATTACAGCCACTGGTGAATCATATTGGTGCCATTCTTGTACCTCGAAACGAGCCATCATCTTCTTTTTTTATATATATATATATAATAAGAAGATTCGCTCCCTCACGCTGTACATGGATAGGAACGGAAAGTTGACACACTGTTTGCTGTACATTTTCGTAGGTTAAGTATAACTCAAGTGTAGAAAAAAATCCTTTTGTAAGATTCAGTCCCATTTGCTCGTTTTTAAAGATACTCTGGATTGCAGAATTTCCCTCAAACTGCAAAAAACTGGCGATTTATTTTCATCTGAGTTGTTAAGCTTTTTTTTTAAGAGAGGTGTTATACGTGACGAGTTTTCAGTAATGCATACATTTATCTAAATGCCACATTAAAGTTTGCTTTTTTGACAAAACACATTATTAATTGCACAGACGCACCTTGCAATAGCTATTGTGACAAATCTTGAAACAGATTGTCCTATTAAACAAGCAATAAGTGACCAGAGAAGTCAACACCTTGCTGTAACATAAGAGAAGAAATTTCACGGTTATTTTCATACTAGCAAATTCTTTTTCCACTAGCCATCCGTGACTTTTTAAAAATTATAGTACTGGACTGAAAAAAATTAAATATAAACTGTAGCTTCAGCTGTATCGATGGAGATATGGAAGTTCCATATGTTAGCCATATGGCAAAACACTCTCGTAGTGTTGTGCTATCATTTACCAAAATCTTGTTTCGAATCTCTAAAAGTTTAGGATGTATGAAAATGATGGGTCACTGTGATTTTGCATCTTGTGCATATTACAACATACATTGATGCAAACGAATTTTAGCTAAAATATTGATGTTTTCGAATTTTGCATAGTGTCTTACCTAAATGTGAATATCACAAAAACTATGAACATCAGCAAAAAGATGGGCACTTCACCATGAAGCTGACGTATACAGGTATACGTAACGTAAAAATGAAATTTTTTTATGAATAATTTCTGTAAAATCGTGTGAGAAAGGATACAGAACTAACAGACCGTTTATGACGTTCTACCCATAATGGCACTGCAGCACCTAGACTAGCGCGTTTACCATAACTCTCTGTGTGTAGCCTTAGGCACATACAGCTACGTTCGACAGGACAGCGAGTTGGCACACAGACTACCAGCTTTCTTTCTGTTCTGACACTAAGGTTGGTAATGGGGAAGGGGATGATCGACTTCGGTTAATGGCAGAATTTTAGGAAAGTGTAGCTCATTCGTAAAGGAACTATTTATAGAATAATAGTGGGACCCATTCTTGAGCACTGTTCAAGTGTTTGGGATTACCAACAGATGAGATTAAAGGAAGACATCGAATCATTTCAGAGGCATGTTGCTCGATTTGTTACCGTTAGGATCAATCAACAAGAAAGTGTTATGGAGATGCTTCAGGAACTCAAGAGGAATCTCTAGCGAGAAGATGACATTCTTTTCACAAAACACTCTTAAGAAAACAGGCATTTCAAGCTGGTTAAAGAAAGGCTCTACTGCTGTCAACTTATACTTTGCATCAGCGTAATGAAGATAAGAGGAATTAGGGCTCATATGGAGACGTACACAGTATACTTATAAAGCCGTTTTTTCCTCGCTCTATTTGCGACTGGAAAGGGAAAGCATATGACCAATAGTGGTACAAGGTACCAGCCACCATGCACCATATGGTGGCTTGTAACAATGTATGTAGATGTATTCATCGCATAAAAACAAAAATCCCTTTCTGTAGCTGTGTGTAGTGTTCAAGCTTTTCACGCGGTGGACAGCAAAAATTTAAATGTACACGCCACTCCTTCACGCCCCTCCCTGAAATGGCGGGAGATGAAAGTATTTACACCAACTTCTGAGCCACACAAAATTAATTATGTATCAAGAAACATAACACAAATTTTGTTTTTATATGAGGAGGGTGAATCAGAATTAATAGTGAAGAATAATGGTTGTATGAAAACTATGCCCAATGAAATTTTCCCCCAACCAGAAATCAGTTTGCGTCCAGTGTTTCCGGAAACCACCTGTTCAGTGCATCACGTCCTATCTGTACCCTGAGTCCTCGTGCAATGGACGCACTCGAGCTTTTTTTCCTCCTTTCATGACGCATACTCGTCCTTATATGAAAAATCGTTATATATTTTGAACTTATTTTTGTTTGTTTTTTATTATACGATGGTAGGAACTTAAATAGTGGCAACTATTTACTCACAACCGATACAAAAGAGTTACATGTTTCACCTGTTACTGTCCTAGAGCCTGTTTTGTTGATGGTGCGAATGGAGCGGTCTACTGCCTGTAGAATCTCTGGGATAGTTCTGAAGCGAATGCCACAAAGCCAAAACTGAAACGCCAGTCCAATGAATGGCGTCATTATGGGTCGCCGCGAAAGTCGAAAGTGCGTCAGAACCCCAGCATGGTGCAAGTTATGGTGATTCTCGTGTACGACTGTGATGGTGTTATCCTAACGCATTACGTTCCTCCACGGCAGACCGTCACTGCACAGTATTACTGTTCGTTTTTGGAGCATCACCTGCGACCAGCTTTACGAAAGGAGCGGCGACACTTTCTGCGCAACCCATCGGTCATTTTGCACTACAATGCGCGGGAGCACACTGTTGTGACTTGGCAAGACAGCCAAGCCACTAGGAGAGGAAGCCGAAAGGCACGCGTTTAAGCTCACGCCGGCTGGCGTGAGGTCTGGAACAGTTAAAGGAATTGAGTCTAGTAAAAAAAGTACGTAGCTTCTGGAATACTTTAATCCATAATTGGTGAACATCGGTCTGACGGTACATGCATCACAAGATAAATAGCAAATGATAATGGCGCCTTGCTAGGTCGTAGCAAATGACGTAGCTGAAGGCTATGGTAACTAACTATCGTCTCGGCAAATGAGAGCGTAATTTGTCAGTGAATCATCGCTAGCAAAGTCGGCTGTACAACTGGGCGAGTGCTACGAAGTCTCTGTAGACCTGCCGTGTGGCGGCGCTCGGTCTGCAATCACTGACAGTGGCGACACGCGGGTCCGACGTATACTAACGGACCGCGGCCGATTTAAAGGCTACCACCTAGCAAGTGTGGTGTCTGGCGGTGACACCACACACACAACACAAGCTGTGGCTGCTCTGCTCGGTCGATGGGACTGGGAAATACTGCACCATCCACTATACTCCCGGACTTAAGTCCTTGTGAATTTGATTTTATTCCAGAGATGAAGGAAGCACTTCATGGCATTCGCTTCAGAACTTATTTTCTCTTAGCACAACGTGCAAGACCCTGCTTTAAACAAAGGCCTGTCGTTCGTCTCTAACACCCAACAAGTGAGTTTAAGAGTTCGGTGAACTTGAAGAAACTCGACTGTGGCTTCTAGTGAATTCCTTGAATTGACCAGACGGCGGGGACGAGAGCAAACCTTCTGCTTTCAGCCTATTGTGACTTGCACAAACCGCGCCAAGGCCGGTTGGGCCATTGACATCACGCTGCTCTCTCTGTCTCTGTCTTGTACAGCTTTCGGACAGTGGCGAAACTCACGGCCTGCTGGTTAAAGGCCACAGGCGTGGACACCAAGATGTGACCACGAGCGCCGCCTTCCTTCTCCTGTCCAGCGTATGCTCCGCTCACTACTCAGGCGACACCCCATGTTACTCTTGTGCGCCAGTCAGAGCTCTCCAAACCGCGGCACACGCCCTCTCGCCACGTGGCGACAGGCAACTCCTAGCGACAGTGAAATAGACCTGGGGAGAAATCGATACAAATACACTCCTGGAAATTGAAATAAGAACACCGTGAATTCATTGTCCCAGGAAGGGGAAACTTTATTGACACATTCCTGGGGTCAGATACATCACATGATCACACTGACAGAACCACAGGCACATAGACACAGGCAACAGAGCATGCACAATGTCGGCACTAGTACAGTGTATATCCACCTTTCGCAGCAATGCAGGCTGCTATTCTCCCATGGAGACGATCGTAGAGATGCTGGATGTAGTCCTGTGGAACGGCTTGCCATGCCATTTCCACCTGGCGCCTCAGTTGGACCAGCGCTCGTACTGGACGTGCAGACCGCGTGAGACGACGCTTCATCCAGTCCCAAACATGCTCAATGGGGGACAGATCCGGAGATCTTGCTGGCCAGGGTAGTTGACTTACACCTTCTAGAGCACGTTGGGTGGCACGGGATACATGCGGACGTGCATTGTCCTGTTGGAACAGCAAGTTCCCTTGCCGGTCTAGGAATGGTAGAACGATGGGTTCGATGACGGTTTGGATGTACCGTGCACTATTCAGTGTCCCCTCGACGATCACCAGTGGTGTACGGCCAGTGTAGGAGATCGCTCCCCACACCATGATGCCGGGTGTTGGCCCTGTGTGCCTCGGTCGTATGCAGTCCTGATTGTGGCGCTCACCTGCACGGCGCCAAACACGCATACGACCATCATTGGCACCAAGGCAGAAGCGACTCTCATCGCTGAAGACGACACGTCTCCATTCGTCCCTCCATTCACGCCTGTCGCGACACCACTGGAGGCGGGCTGCACGATGTTGGGGCGTGAGCGGAAGACGGCCTAACGGTGTGCGGGACCGTAGCCCAGCTTCACGGAGACGGTTGCGAATGGTCCTCGCCGATACCCCGGGAGCAACAGTGTCCCTAATTTGCTGGGAAGTGGCGGTGCGGTCCCCTACGGCACTGCGTAGGATCCTACGGTCTTGGCGTGCATCCGTGCGTCGCTGCGGTCCGGTCCCGGGTCGACGGGCACGTGCACCTTCCGCCGACCACTGGCGACAACATCGATGTACTGTGGAGACCTCACGCCCCACGTGTTGAGCAATTCGGCGGTACGTCCACCCGGCCTCCCGCATGCCCACTATACGCCCTCGATCAAAGTCCGTCAGCTGCACATACGGTTCACGTCCACGCTGTCGCGGCATGCTACCAGTGTTAAAGACTGCGATGGAGCTCCGTATGCCACGGCAAACTGGCTGACACTGACGGCGGCGGTGCACAAATGCTGCGCAGCTAGCGCCATTCGACGGCCAACACCGCGGTTCCTGGTGTGTCCGCTGTGCCGTGCGTGTGATCATTGCTTGTACAGCCCTCTCGCAGTGTCCGGAGCAAGTATGGTGGGTCTGACACACCGGTGTCAATGTGTTCTTTTTTCCATTTCCAGGAGTGTATTTTTGAAAAGAGTAAACCACCATTTGACTGTGTATTATGATATTTATCTTTTTTTACTATCCAGGTTTCGTCTTTTATGGCTTTATCAGTTACAATGGTAAGGGTTGTTAAAGGATTATTAAGTCATATTTTTTAAGGCAGATTTGGACTGCCTTAACAAATATGACTTAATAATGGTCTGACAACCTACAGCACTGCACTTTATTAAGTATAATAATACACAGACAAATGGCGGTTTACTCTTTTCAAAATTATTGTGTGACTGTGACTCATATAATATGTGTGTGTGTGTATCGTCCTGTTAAAAAATGTTACTTAATATACAGTTTAACATTACTTATGTTTCTTCACTTGGAAATGACGGCAATGATATGCACAGTTATCCAGGTATGTTGCGCCTTCTCGCTCCAGTAGAAAGGTGGGTGATAGAGATGTTAATGCCAGTGGAGTTGAGAAACAGTTGAAATCGCTAAAACTAAACAAACTCTCAGGCCCGATGGTTTCCCTTAGAGATGCTGTACCAAGCCTGTGACTGAGTTAGCATCTTACTTTCAATTAATCTACTGTATGCCCTTGAAAAAAAAACCTGTGTCCAATGTACGACGTTACCTAAAGGATACTCAGCTGAGTAATAGCTCCCTAACCAGTGTCCCAAACGAGCAAACTGCCAGCGGTTACTTGTATCCTGCCGTCAATCAGTCTGTGCATTGGCTAGAATTCCGGATTAATAAAATAAACAGAAATATTGATTAAAAGACACATGATGCATTAATAAAAAGGGTACTGCTCAGTAATTATTGAGGACATCAGAGAATTCTGTTGAATAATGTTTATTCTACAGTTACCAGTATAACACAGACAGAAATAATTTCATTAAATGCAGTTAAGCTGCGTAGAGAGTGTTACGAGAATGGTAGCAAAATCCCGAAACTAGATTGCCATCAAAGACACACGAAAAAGTAAGTCCATTTCGTGATGACAATACGCGAATTATTCGCCAAAGAAAAATAATTCAGAGTTCAGTATGACGAATTACAAATTACGACACATGAGATAACGAATAGGAGGTCATACTCTGTCTATTCTCACTTCCATAATGCAAATGGAAAAAATCTAAAGTTCTGCTTTGGAGCACATTCAGAGCTCGCGATAATTAAACTGCTATCGAAAGTTAAAATATTTTAGCGACCGTTCACCACCCAGAACCTGTCTCTCACGTGATCGAATAGCACATGTTACCACAGGTAGGTGTGCCTTCTCCAACAATTCGCCCGAAAATGTCTGCCATCAGGACCTAACATAAAAATGCCATCTTCAAGATGTGATGTAAAAAGTGTCTCCTTCAAAAATTCAAGTACAAGTGTCCCCATTGCTCTCTTGAATGCATAGCTCTGAATGTGTCTGTCCACTTGACTCCAGCGGTATTCTGCCGCTGTCGGCTTCTCCATTGGCTGAAGGGCATCCCCGCCAAAATTCATCGTTCTCATGTTCCGCAGGTATGATTTAACTCAACTTGGCCGCTTTCTGCACTAAACTAGTCTATTACACCAATATGTTAATAAAGCCGTATTATAAGCACTTGGTCTCACTCAGACCGTTTACAATATATTTATATATATATATATATATATATATATATATATATATATATATATATATATATGAATAACAGTTCGGGAAACATTGTTCGTAAATATCAGGAAACTTCTCCCAAAGATGTATAACACGACCAAAGATTATAGCTTTAAGATCACTGCGGAACTGCTCAGCAACAGAAGATAGTAATGATCTTTCCCAAGATAGCATTGTATACCAACGACCAACCACGTAACAGGGTTGCACCTCATTTATTTATGTCGACGATCTGACCCTCTCTACCCAGCATAAGACATTTCAAAGCGTTGAAAGACTACTTTCGTCTGCTCTTGACGACATGGGAAAGTATGATGATGCCAACAGCCTGAGGCCAGATCCAAACAAAACTAGTCAGCACATTTCATCTCCATAACAAATATGCTAACTACAGGTTAAAAATGTCATGGTTGGGAACTCATCAATCACAGCTCTACCAGTAAATACCTCAAGGTTGTTGTTGATAGGAGTCTGACGTTCAAGGAACATTGTGACAGTGTCAGAATGAAGATCACAGCATGAAACAGTATCTTAAAAACACTCAAATGCCCAAGCTCACATGTAGTTTGGACGTCGGCTCTAACCTCGTGCTACTTGACAGGAGAACATGCCCCTTGTGTGGTACCAGCGCTGCCACTCGAAACAGGTTAATATTGCTCTTCACCAAACTTCCCTCCAGATTACAGGATGCTTGACATCACCCCCAAACGAGAAGATCCAGCTTCTGGCCTGAACAGCTCCATGCTATATCAGGCGGATACTAACATTGAAATCCGAAAAGGGCAAAGTCAACACCGGGCATGAAGCTGTTGCTCAATATCTTTGCAGCACGAAAAGCTTCATCTTAAATACCTCCCCCTTAGTGAAGTCAAATATGGATGAGAGGCTCCAACGGCGGCAGGAAAGAGCTAAAAGTGACTCGATACCACCAAAAGAGGAGCTTGTGATCAAACAAGTGCTGCATCATTTGAGAGATACAGAGGTGAGCGAGTCTGCTGGGACTTACCCCAGTTCACTGCTACTAGTGCCACGTCACCATAACGCATCTGTGCGTAGCATACAAGTATTGCACCACAATTTAAAAATGAACTTAAAAATTAAAGTAGCTTTTCCAAATTTTGTCAACATATGCTTCGGTATATATTAAATTGTCAAATCTCAGAGTGATCAGATGAATATCTTTCCCTAAATACATCGTTTAAAATAAAAAACAAGTTGCGCTACATAATAAAGAAAGAAATCCAAAAATTGACAATAATGTGCAAATGCATGTAAAAATCAACTGTTACAAATTTCATCTTGATCGAAGCAATATTTTTCGCAAAATCCACAATTTTACGAAAAATAAGTGACGCTAAATAATCAAGAAAGCCAAAAATTTGTATGAAGCTTCAGTTCAACATAAAAATAGTAACTACGTGACTCCATTGAGCTACCTCTACTAGTTTTCACGTAATTTACTGAAAACTAAATTTGGAACAAAATCGTTCTTATTTTTAGTGGATTAAGTATCAGTTATGTTAATGCTAGACAGTTCTGGTTACACCCATTAAATAATAGAGCTATAACAAGTTTCGAGACTTTGATGTAAATAATAACCAATACAAGGTCTCTTAAAGTTGTAGCTCAGAGATCATTTTCTGCTGTTAGTTCCGTTCTAAAAATTCTAGACGGCAAAGTTTAAATGCAGGTGAGGTATATCTTTTTCTCGGATTATAGAAAACTTGATTCCATTCATACAAAAATTACGAAACTTCTAAATTAATACACAACAGTGCTATAAAATATTATGTGCCCGAGGGGCATAGAGCGGATGACAGCAGGTGTTCCCTTGGCCGTCCGCTGCGCCCGTATATAAATACTGCCTGAGAGGCAGTGACATTACTTCACTTCACACCCAGCTACCGTATGGTCTGTATCAGTCAAACGCCGGAGTACGCGCTGCCTCGGATGACGTCACAAACAGGCTGTTACTAAACACATTTTTTCAGTAATAATAGAAAGCGAACTCGCGAGGACTGTACACCGTCCTGGATCGTTTAGATTTGTAAAAAGACTTAACGTCGCACCCAGCTACCATACAGTCCGCGTCAGTCAAACAACGGCTTAAGCGCTGCTTTGGGTCGTGTCACAGCCAGACTGCAAATAAACTCCCGTTTTCGGTACAAATAGGAAGTGAACTCGGGAGGACTGTACACCGTCCTCGATCGCTTATATTTCGCAGAAGTCACTGTTTGTGTGCCGCCCGTAACGTCAACAAATCCGCGTGGCAAGTGGTGATAATTATTTTCTATTTATGTGGGTAGCAATTATTTTGACTATCAGAAATCAAGGCGAAAGATCATTTAATTGAAACTTATCGAAGAGGTCGCCTCTGAACTGGTCATAGTGCTATTTAGGATGCAGACATTTATTATTAGTACTATCATCAGGAATATTCCTACGTTGTGCATGTCAAATATATCTATCAATCAGAACCCAAAATCTTCATTAATGATCATAGTTCCTGATCCCGCTGAGTAGATAGAGAGTAGAAATATTTCCTTCAGTGGGCTGGACAAATTTGGAAATTTGGAAATTTGTGATAAGGTCTTATGGGACCAAACTGTTGAGGTCATCGGACCCTAAGCCTACACACTACTTAACCTAACTTAAACTAACTTACGCTATGAACAACACACAAACCCACGCTCAAGGGAGAGCTCGAACATCCGCCGGGCGAGCCGCACGGACCGTAACAAGGAGCCCTAGACAAGAATGGAGACTGGAAAGAAATAGTTTTCAGGCTCCTCGTAGAAGACGGCGTTCGCCGCCCCACGAGCTGTCACTCAGGAAACAGCACCTCATGGCCAACATGGAGATCACTTAATCTTTGCATGGGCATTCACTGAACTAAAACAGCCATTTTAAAATGGAAACTCAAAAAAAAAAAAAAAAATGTGTACCATGTACATGGTGTCGAGCAGATAATGATCCATTTCCTTCACTGCATTGCTTACAACATCTCCTCAGGCATCGTGACGCAAGAAGATCTGGCATAAGGAAGGCAAAAGCAGTGCACTTTGTTGAAGCACCACACTTCATTTAAATTGAATTATCTCAGTTTGAGAAGACAGAGGGAGGAATCTGTTTTATTTACCAAAAACATTCCGAAAACAAGATCGCATAAATATCTCTTTATTTAAGACAACTGGTGTCATCTTCAAGATTAAATTTTTTTTGTTATGAAATGTACTCATTTTAAGTTCTACTTGACAACTTTGTTTGAGGTGCAACGTCAAATGAACACATTTCATAACAGAAAGCTTTTTGAAGATGTAAAGATGACAGCAAAGCCTGTCGAAACCAGTTGTTTCAAATAAAGAGATATGTTTGCCAGTGGATTGTTTTTAGATTCATTTAAATGGTTGTTATTGGTACGCTAAGAAGAAGAACAGTTTGTTCATACATAAACAAGCAAGTATTCTTGTGCAAATGCACTCACATTAATTGAAAACAGATTGAGGTCAAATATTGTTTAAATAATTATTTATGTACACTCGATAGAAGCGTCTTTTGCCATTCTTTTCAGTAGTGGTGTCAGCTAATCAGTTGTAATCACATTTAAATAAAGTTACTGGTAAAATAGTAAAATATACATTAAATAACTACACAAGTATTACGACACCACATCAGCTATTTACGCTGCATTCAGTTTCTGCGTTACTGAGGAGGATACAATATTCTGACAAACATTTTCACAATGAAACACTATAAAAAACTTAAGAAATAATTTAAAAAAGGATAGAGATACATAGCTTTGAGGGATGATAGCTGTATTGTAGTGCAATCATCTAACAAGGCGAGGCCGCCAATTGTGGAATTCAGATTCGATTCATACTGCGCATAATAAAAGCTCATGGCCAGAGGTGTAATGTGGCAAAGCACCAAGATGCACTTCCCAGCCGTTGTCGAGAAAATCTACAGTTAAAAGAAACCGTTGCGGTGAAATACTCTCTACGATTAATAATTTTCTACAGCGTTGTGGCGCAGCGGTAAGCGCTCGGGTTCGTAATCCGAAGGTCGCCGGATCGAATCTCGCGCCATGCAACCTTTCTTTTTTAGTATTTGTTTTTTTGTAATATATATATATAATTCCCGGCAATCAGTTGCAACAATTATGCATATAATAAGTTGTTGAAAGTCGTTTGTCGTGGAAAAACTGGCGACTTCGAACATCATTATGTTTTCCGCAAACAAAGTTGTATTTCACAATTGTTATTAACTGTCTTCATAATGTTAACCACGTATAGTTAACCGAAAACGTAGAAACTATATTCCGAAACGAATACGTATAGCGTAACTCAAACGTTCGAATTAGAATAGAGACCCCACGAACACAAATTTGCTGTGGCAGGTATGAAATATAAACTCCGTTATTCGCTCGTTACAGTTGAAGGACAGATGTTGAATGGGTCGAAAAGAGCCGCCGCATAACAGCGCAGTTGCCTGCTAACTTCGAAAGAAGGTAGATGCGGTACCTTGCGCAACTTATAACATCGTCGAAAATCAGTGCGGACGGGAGAGCTTTGGTACACCCTGTTAAAAAAACGGAAAAATGGAGGCGGTACAATTGGAGAGCGATCCGCCTTCACCAACATGCATAAGCAATTCATTAATAGTATATGAATTACAAGAAACTAATAATAAAAAAAAATTGCATAGCGCGAGATTCGATCCGGCGACCTTCGGATTACGAACCCGAGCGCTTACCGCTGCGGCACGACGCTGTAGAAAATTATTAATCGTAGAGATTATTTCACCGCAACGGTTTCTTTTAACTGTCGATTTTCTCGACAACGGCTGAGAAGTGCATCTTGGAGCTTTGCCACATTACACCTCTGGCCATGAGCTTTTATTATGCGCAGTATGAATCTAATCTGAATTTCACAATTGGCGGCCTCCCCTTGTAAGATATCGTTTGTTGACATCTTCAAGAAGCGTTTAAAAGTTGTAACTCTTCAGGCTTCCCCGGCGATATCTTGACATGTGGAATAATCGGGTCTACTGCCGGATGTTTGTGTCGCTCTGGCACAATATTTCGGCCACGTAACTCGTTGCCTACTTCAGATGCTACCTGAGACTGCCATGTTGGAGGATCTTGTCCAGTATTTATGCCCAGAGGGCGCTGGGTGCTCTCTTAGCTCTCTTAGCCTGGCGCTGCTTGTAACGTGTTGTCTCTTCCCCGGTGCTCCCTCGGACGTCCGGGCCCGACTCGGTCGCCATCTGTGGCAGCTCTCTGAGGCCCGTCCTGTGTCGGGCGTTCCGTTCGCGGTCCGCGCCCGCTTGGCGCTGCTCCTGAGGTGTTGACACTTCCCTGGTGCTCCGACGGACGTCCGCGCCCGCCTCGTCCACCATCTGCAGTTGTGGCAGCTGTCTGCAGCGAGACGGGCCTCAGGCTGGCAAAACTCGTACCTACCATTCAGTGATATGAAGGATGCCATAAGGCTCCCGTGTACACAGTTGTGCATTACAACTGGTTACAGTAAGTCACATTAAGACCATGACCAACACAGTAGCATTAACAGTCAAGCTCATAGCAGGACCGTTCACAAGCATAGATACACAAAATAATTCTCTGGTTTCATTTGCCTAAATTTAAGAAGCGGTCTCATTTTGATACGGCTTCGCCTGATATATATGGACTCCAAACTGCATCTTTTCTTTGGTATCCTCACCACTAAGGTAACCGGGATGATGAACCTTACAATTTGAAATGATCCCCCGAAACGGGGAAAAACTTGCCCTTGACTGTATCGTTGCTTCTTACCCACCACACCAAAATTCTTAACGAATGAATAATCCCTGGCTTCAGTGACCTGTTCCGTCTTCCCAATGTATAGCGAAGAACAATTATTTCGTGATCCATTCATAATTTTTCCTTACACGTTACAAAGTGTTTCAGATTTGCACAGCATCAACCTTCTCTCGCAGGCTTGAATGCATACGGCAGATGAATCCTTGTGCGCGTCATGGACTGCTGTATCAAACGCGTAGCTCAACCAGCACAACGACATATCCCAATTAGCGTGGTCATAAAGACGGAAGTTAATTAGCGCTGCACGTTGATTTCGATTAACGTGCTTCGCAAATGAGGGTTTCTGGCAGTAGATGTTGCGATAGTATGGTCTAATGGTGGCGTCTTTGACTAGAAATCAAAACGTTCTCGGTCCTGGGTTTGAACCTCGCTATCATTTAAATTTTGAATAACCATCACCAGCAATGACAGCCGATAACGTCCGGCATAAGAAGTCACCCACATTCTGCCAAAGGCCTTATCAAAGGGGCGGAGAGAGAAAAATTCATTGAGTTCTACAGTAAATATCAGTTAGTAAAAGCGAATACTCTACTGAAGAATGAGAAGTGGAGGAGGTATACATAGAAAAAGCCGGATGATATGCGAAGATTTCAGTTAGATTACATCAGACAGAGATTCCGAAATCTGCTATTGGATTGCAAGCCCAATCCAGGAGCAAAATAGACTCAGACCACAATTTAGTAACGTAGAATAGTAGGCTGTAATTTGAGAGACTAGTCAGGAAGAATCAATGAGCAAAAAGAGGGAAACGAAAGTACTAAGAAATGAAGAGACACGTTTGAAGTTTCCTGAGGCTGTAGATACTGCGATAATGAGTAGCTCAGTAGGCAGTTCGATAGTGGAATGGACATCTCTAAGAAAAGGCAATCATAGAACATGGAAAGAAAATAATAGGTACAAGGAAATTAACTGCGAAGAAACTATTGACGATAGAAATACTTCAGCTGGTCGACAAAAGAAGGTAGTAAATAATGTTCAAGGAACTTCAGCAGTAGAGAACTAAAAGTCGCTTAGGAACGAAACAGATAGTAAGTGCAGGGAAGCTAAGACAAAATGGACAGAATTTGGTACGATATCCCTCAGCAGGACATCCGAAAAATCTGTCAATCAGTGTCAAGTCGGATAACTGCTAGCATAAGGGCGAGATGTGAAACATTTTGTCACTGACTCTCTCGATCTGTGAAGCTCATTCCCTTGAATAAATCGTCCATTTGTTCTGAATCTGTAGTCATCTTTTCGTCTGTACATGTACGTCACATCTAGAGATTTCAGTCTAATTCTTTCGTGGTGCGTCTTTTTTTCTTTTCTTCCTTTTTTTTTTTTTTTTTTTTTTTTTTTTTTGAGGATGTGTATGTTAGTTTAAGGACAGTCTGGTAGAGACCACATAGTAGTTTCCACTGTATACGTCTACTCTGCAGCGTAAGAAAGAGACACTTGTGTACCTCCAGGACTGTTACGCTACAGGTCAGGACAACTTGAGTGGCTTTAATTGATTGACTGATGGACCGCCCCGCACGTCGAGCCTGTTGCTTTCGTCGTGGTGTGTGTCACAGCTTCTGCGAAGCACCCTCCTCCAGTTTCAAGTCGCGAGATGCTGTGTCCGAAATGGGCGAAGCGGCAGCTCTCTGACGGGTCGTCAGTCAACATCCATTAAGTCCTCGCCAACCCAGTGAGGCTGGAGAAGGGCCGGCCCTAGTGCTGCCTGCAGTAGTAGGCCGAGCGAGCTGCCTTGTCTGAGCGCGCCCCAAGGGCTGCCAACCTGATCGGCACGTGTATGTCACTGCGATCCATCTGCCGAGGGGGTAATTGCGCATCACGACGACAACCCCTGAGAGTAGAGGCAAGCTCCGTCACGAGTACACCAGCGTCCTCGTTGTGGTGCAGACGTGACGAGCCCTTGGTCGCAGGGACGAATTTTTGGTGGGAAGGTAAATTCAGTATTAGAAGTTATTACTATGATATGTTGGCGACAGATGTTTCCAAAAAATAAAGGAACTTTTGTAATCTAGCGTGTTGCATTATCCCAATTTACGCGATTTTTTCAGTGTTTTGTTGGTACACAGGTCTGAAAAATGTTAGATATTTCGAAAATTTAGTCAGCTTTAAACCTGACCGATCTCTTAAGCTACTACCTCTGAGTGCATAGGAAGTTATGACTCTGGTATCAGTATGCTCCAAATATTCCCCTTAGTATGCAATTTGACCCGTGAATGTACAACAGCGCGACCTGCCTACTTTTACTGAAATGTGAGGTAGCGCATCGGAACAAAAAAGGAACATTTAAAATAAAGCAAATGAAAATAATCTGCAATTAACATCTTCAACTGCTCTAATATAACCTATTGTCGTAACTGTATCCCTCCTTATAGGAGAGGTACGTGCCATGCAGATGTATAGTAACTGAGCACTGTATGTTCTAAGCCTTACCGTGAAGAAAATGCTAGATTAGAAAGCAAAATCTCGACGTATGTATTGCTGCAGCACGTGTCTCGAAGTTCACTGCGACCTGTATTTGCCTTATTTGGCTGAGTATCATACGTTGACAGGAAAATAACGTGACTGCTGAAGACATTTTAAGAAATATTAGTTCCATTGCAGGCACATCATTTTAAATAGGTTGCACCTGTACAGAGAGCATTATAGATCGTTCGACTGAAAAATGACGTCGCGAGGAAAATAATTCATGGGAGATTTGAGTTTATATTGAGTTGACCATGAGAGAAGCAGGTGTCCTTGAGGCTGATGCCGCAGTATTTTAAAGTTTGTCTTTTCGCTTTTTTAATTGTAAAACCGTAGGCTTATTTGATTGGAAGTTGCAGTCTTTCACATTGGAATGACAGTTCAGTAGAGATCCGTGGTATTCTGGTTGATAAACAGTGGATAATAGTTCGTTGATGTTGAAGATTTTCTCCTTTGTAATTTCGAAGTTCAGCACACTGATAGCATCTTTCCGTGGTGCTTGTATCCCAAGTCGTACTGATGTCTGGTTGTTTATTGGTTAACATATATCTTATAGGCGAATGAGTGCTTCATTGAAGATGCCGTCGTTGAATTCGATGGGCAGTTCAGGCTGAGCCTGTCGGATTTGGTACAGTATGATTCGAAGGAGTCCGATAAGTGTTTTGAATTCGATGGGTTGCATGTTGTTAAAATTGTGGAGAGTAAGTGTCTCATTTGTTCAGCTGAGGTTGTGGGTGAGGCTTCTTGTAGTGTTAATTACCAGTGGTTGTCGTTTACCAGTACTCCTAAGGGTTGCCATGTTCTCTCTACGTCTGGCATAGGTAATCGTCCACAGACTTGAGATATGTGAAACTTATTGGTGCCCATATTTCTTGTAGATACATTTGGAGGCAGAAAAATTCGGTGTCGTTCGTATCTACGGTGTATACTCGGCGTAGTGCGCCATTTTTCGTTATTCCTGGATGATCTCCTACTGGAATTCCTTTTTTTCGTCGTTGAAAGATTTTCCTTGCCGTGCTCCATGTATAATCGGTTGGAACGTCGGCACATAGTAATGTTTCGCGAATGGATCCGTTTGGCATAGTTGGTAAAAAGCTGTTAATAGTGTGTTCGGAGGTGGTTTGTAAGGTGTCAGGCAAATCCAACACCTTCCATGAAAACCCTGACATGAGAAGCAAATCCAGTAGTATGTCACATAGCTCCGAATAAATCGTGACATTAAATTAACCAAAGTAATACGAGTAACGAGTGAGCAAATGGAATACCACAGACTAACACAAGAATGCCTAAATGCATGTCATACCTTCCCACCGTGAGACAGACGCAGTTCCGAGGGGAGAAACGAGAACAGAAGCCGAGAGCAGAAACGTGTTAAGTTGAAGGCCCTACGATAAGGGACGGACACACACGTCGCCAGCTAACCGCTAGGACCACCCCCCCCCCCAGCCCATGTTAAAAGCTAGAGCCCTCCAGAAGAACAGTATAGATCTTACGATAACACTAAAAGGACCACACCAGCTGCAAGTTTTAGCGTGAGACTTTTCGCGTCTCTGTTACGTTGCAAACTTTAAAAACATTGCCCCACCACGAAAAGTATAACGTTTCTCATTGGATAGACAGAATTTTTGTAGGTGGAGCTTAAGGTTAACATTGAGACCCTGATTGGTCAGATGAAAACACAGCCAGATTGTTTTTTTAAACCACCTTCGGTAAATTGTAGTAAGGAGAAGTTAGGCGAGGAGTTCCTTCCGAGACGGCGAGGTGAGCGGAGCTGTGCTGCCCGCCGCCCCCTGACGAACACCGACAAGGTAATGAACGCACGCGATGCCGCATAACAGCGCATAAAGCTTCACTCAGAGCTGCAGAAGTCTCATCTGTTACACCCCCTTTTTGCGTAATACTAGTGTCGATCGTCAATTAAAGCTCATGGTGTTCACATTTGCCACTTGAAGTAAAAATCTCAAACGCGATGATTCTTCTGTTATATAGTTATTGAGAAGCCACATCAGCCACTGTAATTTACGACAAGTTAGATAAGTAATTAAAGATAATTGAGGGTCACTGTAGACCATTTTGATAGTTTTCTCTCTTGTAAAACTTAATTTAAACCTTGATTATAGATGTGATATGGCATAGGTCATCCTTCGATCCATTGTAGGACTTGGAAACCCACCCAGGTAATATTCGTTCACATTTTTGTTGAACGCAGTTGGTTTTTATCGTCCTGTATTGAAACATTTCCTTTTATCAATAGTGCAATTTATAAACAATGTTTTGTGAGTGGAATAAAATTTCCAATGGTAAACTTAACTGCTTTTTCGACGTTATCTTACCGGCTAACTAAAAATAGGAAAGCCTTGAACCCCTTCCACTAAATTTAGTTAGTATTAAGATTCTTTTACAGGGAGTGCAGTGGAGCTGACGCTGAAATCATTAAGTATTTGGTTATATCGTCGCTAGTCTCACTGAACTCTTCTGAACTCTACATGTCATGTGTGGTCTGGCGTCTCCTTACCAGCAACAGGTCCCAGGTTCAAACTAGTCAATTCCCTAAAAAACACGCTCAGAGCGTCGTTCGGCGAAAGTGGTAGGGAGACACGATATAGAACAACAGACACCACGCAGAATGTTAGATTCACTTGCAATTTTTCTGGCGGTGTCTTTTGTGAAGTAAACTCGCTGTCCATTCTCCAAATGCACTGCTAGATATTGAGCAGTTGATTCGCGTTCGTGTATGGGAAATCCAAAATTCCACCACCCTTCTTCGTTACTGTTGATGTATTTGGTACATGAGAGGATCCCGTCGTTTCTCTTTTGTTGTTCGCTGTCTTTGGCTATTTGAAACACTGCCACGTCACTGCTTTTGTTCACTTACAGACATATTTGATGGATTTCTCTGAATTGCTCGTAACATTTTGGAAAGTTGTGTTTTATATGGTACTACCTATTATCTGGTTATCTAATTCCAGTTCGTCGCTGCCTCGTATTCGTATTTTTGCTGTGAAGCAATCGTTTTCGGGCGATCGTGTTCTTTACTTGGGATAGCCGTCAACTCCGGTTTGTGTGTTGTCCAAGTACGGTTTTGGGTATTTTTATGTATATTGTACGTGGCAACTTAGAGTTTAATGATCCACATGGTCCCTGAATCATGTTTTTCATTACTATGTCGTACAGCTCCGGATCTTGTGGAGGACTGGGTAATTCAGCTTGGATGATTTTTTCGACATGCTTGGGATGAATTCTATAGTGTAGCCGTATGATATCGTGAGAGTGAGGCAGTGCTCGTTTTTGCCATTCGATTTTGTACATCCAGCATCTTACGGTTACGAAGATGTGATATTTTGTGATGACTTTAATAAATCTCTCTTTCTTGTCGGAAAACTCGGGCTGTTGTGTCGATGCATGGGGGCTTGTCCATATCTCAGCTGTTCTTTGATTTCTGTCCATGACTTGTTCCATGTGAAAGTCATGAAGTGGTCAGGTCGTCCATATTTTCTTATGTAGGTCATGTCATATTGAATGTATTCGTGCATGTATCTCGTACTTCCTATGTATAATGAGGGTAAGATTACCATTGTTCGAATGACGTCAATATTTTCGTCATTTATGGTTGCGTCTCGAAGGTGGATGTAATCTACGATGTGTAGTTTCTTCTGATTCAGTTTTACGTAAAGCTTCTGTTCCACTTCTATTTTATCATACGTACCAGTAATTATTGGAATAAAGAACAGTGTTGAGAATATGATTCTATGTTCCATCGTCTCTGATCATTGAGCGGTAAGCATGGAGATCCTTGGAAGTAACTTTTTTGTTTGTTTCTACGCCTTTTTCAGGTTGTATTTGTTTCACATTAAAGTGGTATCCGTTCTCTCCGTGCAGAAATATTAATGGATATTGGAGAGCATCATATAAACGGCGTGTCTCTGCAATGCATTGTAGTCCGTCCCTTCTTCATTCTATAATTATGTCACGTCTAGCGTTTCATTGTCCAGAATTACGATGGCGACATCGACTGTCTGAGGTGCATTAAATCGATGTTCGTGTTCTTGTAGTCTTTTGTCGGCTCGAATAATAACTTTGTAAACATCAGAAATCATTCGGTCTAGCGCTGCTCTGAATATGTGAATCAGTTGGTTGTATTCGTGTAAGATCCTCTGTACATTTCGGACTACTTCTCGTCTCAATCCAATGATACTTGTGCATCTTTGACCAATTACTGTTTCTTCATTTCCGATGTAATATACTTACAGAAATTTATGGTCTTCATTGCATAACGATAATAATGACCCTACGTTGTATTACATTTGTCCTTGGATGGAAAAAAACATAATCGATTTCATCTGTGTTAGTGTTGGTCAAAGTGACACCGAAAGAAGTCTTTTGGAAGTAGGCGTTATACACTTTTGTACGAGGCCTGTTCAGAAAGTAAGCTCCGATTGATTGCCAAATTGAAACCACAGTGAACATCAGAAATGTTTTACTTGTAACAATTAGCTACACCTTTCAGCTACTTCTCTACGTAGTCGCCGTTCTGACTTAGACTTTTGTCATAGCGTTGTACCAACTTTTCAATAGCCTCATCATAGAAGGCAGCCGCCAGTGCTTTCTGCCAATTCTCCACGCTGGCCTACACCTCGTTGTCTGTGTCAAAATGTTGTCTTCAAAGACAGCGGTTCATGTGACCAGAGATGAAACTCAGGGGGAGACAATTGCTGACTGTATTGTGGGTAATCTCACATTTCGATTTGAAAACGATGCAGGAGCATTTTCATTGCCCCTGCAGAATGCGGCTGAGAATTGTCTTGAAGAAGAAACAGCACGACAGTTATGTAATGTTAGCTGCATAGCTTCAGGCGAAATTTCTCACCAGGCCCTCGTACTTGGCGGCAGACACTATTTTCTAGACATCTTTACGCACTCACTGCGAGCTCAGAAATGAGAAGAGCGACGTGATGCTAACTGGGGTTATACTAGAGACACTACCCAACACATCTGTGCAAAGCTTTATCGGATTTTCATAGTCGTTTCCATTTCGCGACCGATCGGAGCTTACTTTCTGAACGCCCCTCGTATTTTGAAGAAAGTGTTTTAATTCTGGAGTTTCCCCGGTCATGTGATGTAAAAAAATCCTGCGGGGATGCTTTCAGTGATGGAATAGAATTTTTCCATTCATGCAACAGAATCCTGGTGTTTCTCTACTAAATTTGTTCGCTTTGCAAAATTGATATATGTTACCCGATTTTCCCGTTTACGACGTGTTTATTCTGTTATATCCTTTCATCGTGCAGTAGTGGAATGCTTCATTTGTTTGGTTTTACTGTTTCCTTGTCCAGTCCTCGCTTCTCGTAGGGTGATATTTTCATGGCTGACTTGAATTCGCAGTCTTTTATTATAAGATTGTGTCGCATTTCTTGAGTCTTCAATCAGTTCATTTTGTTATTCTTCAGCTTCTCTGCTGCTCAAGTTTCTCATTCTCGTTCGTTAGAAACTTAAACGTGCTAAGCGCTCTTCATCTGTTTCGTTTCTTCGCTGTTATTTTTGTTTTCGCCATTTTACTTCAGATGTGGCCAGATCTGCTCCTCTTTTACGTTTGGACATTGTCTAAAATACACTGAAGTCCAAAATTAAAGCAACAAACCGCTATTTCCCCGTCCTATGCCTAATTCACAATATAATCATACAAACTGTTAACAGATGTCCGTATGATCAACGGAAAACCACGTCAGCGATGACGTTAGCGTCAGGGCACTTATCGAAAGGACTAGCGTTGCCGGATAGTCCCACATCCACAACTGCTGTGTGTAGTCACAGACGGTGCTCTATGGTACAGAGAAGACACCTACCAGACTCTCTACATGGATGAAGAATGGAAGCAAGACAATCGCGAACTCATGTGGCCCGATAGCTTAATGTGCATCGTTCTGATGTTTCTCGGATGTTGCGACAGTTTATAGAGACCGAAACTGTATCACGAATACCATGGCACAGCCTACCACATGTAACATCAGAAAGAGAGGACCGTTATTTGGCTGTAAGGACACGACGGTACCGCCTTGGTACTGCGCAGAAACTGGCATCTATCTTCACAGCATCCGCTGGACGTGTTGTATCGACGCAAACGGACTAGAAAGGCTCTGACAGAGTGGCCTTTATTGCTGGAGACATGCTGCATGTATGCCTCTGACGCGTTTTCACGGGAACGTCTAGAGTGGAGTCGTCAACATGCCACTTGGACAGTTGAACAGTGGGCCAATGCTCCTTTCAGAGATGAGTCAGATTTGGTCTGGAGATTAGTTCTCGACGGATTCGCATCTGAAGGGGATGTGGAACACGATTTCGAGACCCAAATATTGTGCAAAGAGAACGATGTCGAGGAGGATCGCTAATGATGAGGGCACGGATTATGTTTATCACTCCAACATCTCTTCACGTAACTGTACAGGTGAATCGCGAAGGTCTAGCTGCTGACAGGTATCGAGACGAGGTCTTGGGGCCTCATGCACGATTGTTGCGAGGTGTTGTGCGCCCAGGCGTCCTATGGAATGGTGGTTGATGCTTTCTTGGAAACAGAAGATACTGCGTACATGACTTGGCCTGCTCGCTCTCGCGATTTGAATCCCATAGGGCACGTCTGGAATGCACTAGGGAGACGGGTTGCGTCACGTCAGCACCACTAATCGCTCTCCAAGACTTGCGAGCAGCTCCGCAGGAAGAATGAGTCTTATTGCCTCAATATGACATTGGTGACGTTATTCACAGCACGCTCCGTCGTTGTCGGGTCTGTATTGTTGCCATAGGTGGTCACACCCGGTAGTGTGCACATTGCTTTCATTTTGGACACCAGTGTACAAATCAAGTCAACTTTTTATTACCCAATACACTAAGTACTGTTTACACACTTACCACACTTTACTTTTACCTTGTATTCTGTCATTTTATCACTTTGATACTCACATTTTACTTTTTGTTTTTATTCACTCACTGAAATACTTTTTCTGTTCCTCCCTTCGTCACTGATAAGAAACTGACGTCCGAACCCACTTCAAGTCTTGCTTTACATACGCCTTCCAATGGGTAAGCCCATCAGTGGCGAATTCCAGAACATACCAAAAAGGCTTCGAATGGTCCACAATGTACCAGAACATTCCACATTGCTGTGTTCTACAATGTTCCACAATGATCTGGTATGTTCCGGGATGTTCCTAAACATTCTGGAATCTTTCCGAATGTTCCAGACTATTGCCGAACATTCCAGAACCTCTCAGATCATTGTGTAGCATGCCGGAACATTCTCGAAAGTTGTGAAATGCGCTCGAATACTCTTGAATGTTCTAGAAATTTCTAGAGGGCGAAACTTCCCAGCCGTTGTATCTACAACGGCACGCCCCTCAGTTAAAAAGGGAACATTCGTCATGGATGGGGGACACAGAGCTACCACAACATAATAACTCCCTTGATCGTACCGGGACTCGTTTCTGAGTTTGAGCGGCATGCACTTTGTACACTTACATTTATAATGTTGTTTGTTGTTGTGGTCTTCAGTCCAGCGACTGGTTTGATGCAGCTCTCCATGCTACTCTATCCTGTGCAAGCTGCTTCATCTCCCAGTACATACGGCAGCCTACATCCTTCACAATCTGCTTAGTCTATTCATCTCCTGGTCTCCCTCTACGATTTTTACCCTCCACGCTGTCCTCCAATACTAAATTGGTGATCCCTTGATGCCTCATAATATGCCCTACCAACAGACCCTTCTCCTAGTCAAGTTGTGCCACAATTTCTCTTCTCTCCAGTTCTATTCAATACCTCATTACTTATGTGATCTACCCATCTAATCTTCAGCATTATTCTGTAGTACCACATTTCCACAGCTTCTATTCTCTTCTTGTCCCTTCCATACATGGCTACTACACTTCATACAAATACGTTCATAAACGACTTCCTGACACTTAAATCAATACTCGATGTTAACAAATTTCTCTTCTTCAGAAACGATTTCCTTGCCATTGCCAGTCTATATTTTATATCCTCTCTACTTCGACCATCATCAGTTATTTCGCTCCCCAAATAGCAAAACACATTTACTACTTAAAGCGTCTCACTTCCTAATCTAATTCCCTCAGCATCACCGCATTTCATTCGACTACATTCCATTATCCTCGTTTTGCTTTTGTTGATGTTCATCTTATACCCTCCTTTCGCGATACTGTCCACTCCGTTCAGCTGCTCTTCCAGGTCCTTTGCTGCCTCTGACAGAATTACAATGTCATCGGCGAACCTCAAAGTTTTTATTTCTTCTCCATGGATTTTAATTCCTACTCCGAATTTTTCTTTTGTTTCCTTAACATCTTGCTCAATATACAGATTCAATAACATCGGGGATAGGCTACAACCCTGTCTCACTCCCTTCCCAACCACTGTTTCCCTCGACTCTTATAACTGCCATCTGCTTCCAGTACAAATTGTAAATAGCATCCCGCCCCCTGTATTTTACCCCTGCCACCTTCAGAATTTGAAAGAGAGTATTCCAGTCAACACTGTCAAAATCTTTTTCTAAGTTTGAAAAAGCTAATATCGTTGGTTTGCCTTTTCTTAATCAATTTTCTAAGATAAGTCGTAGGGTCAGTATTGCCTCAAGTGTTCCAACATTTCTACAGAATCCAAACTGATCTTCCCCGAGGTCGGCTTCTACCAGTTTTTCCATCCGTCTGTAAAGAATTCGCGTTAGTATTTTGCAGCCGTGGCTTATTAAACTGATAGTTCGGTAATTTTCACATCTGTCAACACCTGCTTTCTTTGGGATTGGAATTATAATATTCTTCTTGAAGTCTGTGAGTATTTTGCCTGTCTCATACATTTTGCTCACAAGACGGTAGAGTTTTGTCAGGACTGGCTCTCCCGAGGCTGTCAGTAGTTCTAATGGAATGTTGTCTACTCCCGGGGCCTTGTTTCGACTCAGCTCTTTCAGTGCTCTGTCAAACTCTTCATGCAGTATCATATCTCCTATTTCATCCTCATCTACATCCATCTCCATAATATTGTCCTCAAGAACATCGCACTTGTATAGACCCTCTATATACTCCTTCCACCTTTCTGCTTTCCCCTCTTTGCTTAGAACTGGGTTCCGATCTGAGCTCTCTGAGCTCTCTGAGCTCTCTGAAGGTCTCTTTAATTTTCCTGTAGGCAGTATCTATCTTACCCCTAGTGAGACAAGCCTCTACAGCCTTACATTTGTCCTCTAACCATCCCTGCTTAGCCATTTTGCACTTCCTGTCGATCTCATTTTTGAGACGTTTGTATTCCTTTTTGCCCGCTTCACTTACTGCATTTTTGCATTTTCTCCTTTCATCAATTAAATTCAGTATCTCTTCTGTTACCTAAGGATTTCTATTAGTCCTCGTCTTTTTTCCTACTTGATCCTCTGCTCCCTTCACTATTTCATCCCTCAAAGCTACCCATTCTTCTTCTACTGTATTTCTTTCCCTCATTCTTGTCACTCGTTCCCTAATGCTCTCCCTGAAACTCTGTACAACCTCTGGTTCTTTCAGTTCATCCGAGTCCCATCTCCTCAAATTCCCACCTTTTTGCAGTTTCTTCAGTTTTAGTGTACAGTTCATAACCAATAGATTGTGGGCAGAATCCACATCTGCCCCTGCAAATGTCTTACAATTTAAAACCTGGTTCCTGAATCTCTGTCTTACCATTATATAATCCGTCTGAGACCTTCCAGTATATCCAGGCTTCTTCCAGGTATACAACCTTCTTTCATGATTCCTGAACCAAGTGTTAGCTATGATTAAGTTATGCTCTGTGCGAAATTCTACCAGTCAGCTTCCTCTTTCATTCCTTACTCCCATTCCATATTCACCTACTACGTTTCCTTCTCTTACTTTTCCTACTATAGAATTACAGTCACCCATGACTATTAAATTTTCGTCTCCCGTCACTATCTGAATAATTTCTTTTATCTCATCATACATTTCATCAATCTCTTCGTCATCTGCGGAGTTAGTTGCCACATAAACTTCTACTACTTTGGTAGGCGTGGGCTTCGTATCTATCTTGGCCACAATAATGCATTCACTATGCTGTTTGTAGTAGCTTACCCGCATTCCTGATTTTTATAATATGTACTGATTATTCATAAAGTAGACAAAAGCTCAATAACAACACATACAAATGTTCTCTAGTGGACAACTAGCCATATAGTACCACCCATTTATAAAACCTGAACAATGATACCATACGCTTTCTAATCCCCACAATACCAGTTAGAGAGTGGGAAAGTAATGTGACAGACGACCGATATTCTCGGACGACTCAGTGAAAAATATTCATACAAATGTATAAATAAAGACCCAATCTTCAGCACATGGACACACAGTTGAAACATCATTGGAAATTTGTGGTAAGGACTATGGGACGAAACTGCTGAGGTCATTGGTCCCTAGGCTTACACACTACTTAACCTAACTTAAACTAACTTCCGCTAAGGACAACACACACACCCATGCCCGAGGGAGGACTCGTACCTCCGACGGGGGCAGCCGCGCGAACCGTGACAAGACGTCTCAGAACGCACGGCTACCCCGCGCGGCAAAACTTCATGTTATATAGAATGAAGCCAGCGCAACGTACGCAAGCCACGATCTCACCAATGATACTTGATTCCGCAGCTTCGGGAGTGCACAAGACGAACGTCTGAGCCTTACAAATCCTCAGCAGACAGAAACCAGGAGCCTGTCCGCATGGACGTGTCAGACTCAAACTCGGTACCAGGCAACCTAATTAGGTGCCTAGACTCTGCGCTCAAAGTCTTCTTAGACATGTTTCTCACTACTCAAACAAAAATAAGGCTAGTTTAGCAGACGGAAACTTGGACTACAGAGCTACATTAACGCTTCACAAATCGTATACAGACACACAACATGTAAGTCGTTTGTAACAGGCGGTTTTCTGCTGTCAAAAATATTACATCGGTTTTGATAATAAAGCGATTACTTCTTTTTTATAAAAATTACAAATATAGTTAGGAGCATCAGACATGAGAGAATAGAGAAATTTAACATCAAAGTTGGTGATCACAAAGTAGACGAAGTAAAGGAATTCGGCTATCTTGGATGCAAAATAAACCATGACGGACGATGCAGGGAGGACTAGCACGGGCAAAGAGGGCACTCCTGGTCAAAGAAAGTCTGCTGGTATCAAACATAGGCCTCCAAGCGAGAAATAAATTTCTGAGAATGTACATTTGGAGTCCAGTATGATAGTGAAACATGGACAGCGGAAAAAGTAGAACAAAAGAGAATTGAAGTATTTGAAAAGCGGTACTACAGAACAATGGTGAAAATTGGATGAAAAATTCGGTGAACTGATAAGATAAGGAATGAGGATGTTCTCCGCGGGATCGGTGAAGAAATCGTGATATGGGAAACAATTATATGGAGAAGGGGCAAAATGACAGAACCTGTGTTAAGACGTCAGGGAATAGCCTCCATGGTACTAGAGAGAGCTGTAGAGGGCAAAAACCTGTAGAGGAAAACAGAGATGGGAATACATCCAGCAAATAATTGAGAATGTAGGTTGCAAGTGCTACTCTGTGAGGTGTTGGCGCAAGAGAGGAATTCATGGCGGGCCGCATCAAACCAGACAGAAGACTCAAAACAAAGGGTAAGACAATTTATATTCAATATTTCTATAAGAACTAAATAAAGTGCACTAAAGTTTTGTTAAAAATGGTAAATATTGCTTTTGACGAGTGTGGCATGTGTCTGGCCCCCAGTTTATCATCAATCGATGAGATCTAGGAAAACGAGATAGAAATGATTATGATCGATTACCGAATCACAGTCAAAGATGTTTCTGATGATGTTAGCATATCAATTGCCTCATGGCATGATTTTTTCCAATTTCTTTACTATCAAACATGTGGCAACGTAATTTATTCCAAAATTCTTGAAACAAGAATAGTGACTTCATATAGTTCAGAAGACTGCTTGCCCGCTACTTGCTTAACAATGGTCATGCCTGGAAGAAGGATTGCGTAGGTACTCAACTTTATTGATTGTATTTCCTTTGTTATTTCATATTAGCGTCTTATGTTACCCCTTATCCATATTACTAACAACGGATAGCTCTGTGATGCATGAACGTGTGATGCTTGGAAGTGCAATCATACAATTAGAATAACTTTTTGGATCATTGTAGAGGTGTGAATTGCCACTGAATTTAGTTTTCGAAGCTGGCTTGTGGCACGACTGGGCAGGGAACAACAGCTGGTCCCGCTAACATGTACGTCATGTGATCAGGTAGACCAATCCTTAAGCTGTGGAAGTTTCCAACCAACTCTTGTTCAAATTTTTTTTCAGTAAACTGGTGGGAGGCTTGAGCAAGAGGCAATGGCATTTTTACTATCAAGCCAACTGGCAACGTTGTGTCATTCCTTGACAACTGGCTGCCTTCAGCCCCTACCACAGCGTCTGGGAAGTTCAGAAATTATCTGTTAGCTGATCGGGCTCTCACGGTGTGGTAAGTTGTTTTGTTTCGAGCACTCTTAGGGTAAATTATTTCGGTTGGGATTTGGGTTACTCGTCTCATTTCTTAATGCAGATAATAACTGTAGTTATTTAGTTCATATACGCAGTGAGTTACGTAAATAAATTATATGCATGTCAGTTTTATCGATTTCAGCTTGATTTTTGGAGAATAGGGCTTGATTTCATTACCCAGTTACCCATTTATCCATCCACATTAGAATTTTTCCGTTGTGCTCTACAGAATTTCTTGAGCAGAATGAATGGTCACTAGCCAGGTGACGGCATCACTTGCAATTTGTAGTCCCCCTTGTAGCGAGTGTTCTGAGTTTTCGTGAGTTCACAAGTACACATGTGTTCCATCTTTCTGATGACCTGATCCTCTGCTGAGAAAGTTATGTCAAGAGAGTTTGTTAATAGCTGACCCACTGTAAGGAACCATACTGTTAAGATGACTCTGCTCTGCTGACAGATCGCTAAAATCGAGGAGAGAACATCTAGCCAATAATAAATGTCCTCCTTCATGGAATATAGTTCGTTAGTCTTTTCCCTAAAAGAGCATTCCAACACTCCCTTCAGCCTCCTATGATCATTGACAATAGCTGTCCTGCTTGAGAAATATCCATTTAAATTATTTCTGAAAATCATGCCTTGATCACTCGTCCCGTACTCGCTTATTTAGATTCCATTGTGCGTTACAGGTAAGTTACTGGGCCAAATTCCATTAAATTCTTTTAATGACTTCAGGTAACGTTGTACTCAGTGGAATTTGCAAGTAGAGAGGCATTGCCTGATCGTCATGAGAAAGACTAGTTTCATAAGTCAATGAGGCATGGTGAAAGATGTATGCCGTATTTTAATGAAATTAAAATTCAGAGTCAGAGACTAATCGCACGGTAGATAGTGTCAATGCTTAAAGTAAATATTATAGAATCAACGATGGGCATCTTTTAAAGTCAAGATCCATGCTCCTACTAAAATGTGTCAGAAGAGGTGATGAGAGATGGGTTTAAGGATATTTCGGGCTAACTCTGTCGTCCCAGTGGAAGCTTTCTTGATAGTCAAGAACTAGAGAAGATCACCAAGTACGGTCAGATGCGAAAGTTATCTCCACTGTATTCTTCGTTTCTAACCGCTTAGTGCATCGTGACTTCTTGCCACAAAGTCGAACGATGAAAAAGGAGTACTATTTACAAGTTCAACGACGTTTGCGTCAGTAGTACGAAACAACGGTTGGATTTGTGGAGAAATTGTAATTGATGTCCTTTTCGCCACAATAATGGACATGCACACACTTAGTTGCCTGCTCCTGAATGTCCAGTCAAAAACAAACCTTTAATGACGCCCCAGCTTCCATATTCGCCACACGTGTCAAAAATGGCTCTGAGCACTATGGGACTTAACACCTGAGGTCATCAGTCCCCTACAACTTAGAACTACTTATACCTAACCTACCTAAGGACATCACACACATCCATGGCTGAGGCCGGATTCGAACCTGCGACCGTAGCGGTCGCGCAGTTCCAGACTGTAGCGCCCAGAACCGCTCGGCCACTACTGCCGGCCCACACGTGTCCCCATGGAACTTTCGTGTTCCCCAAAACAAAGAAAAACTTAAGGGTCCGTCGTTATAAAAGCATAGATGAGATTAATATCCCCTAATACAGAGAGATAAAAGCTATCCCAAAGCTCAAGCTACGCAAATGTTTTGTGAATTGAATAAAGCGCCGGTATAAGTGTGTAACAAAGTAATGAGGACTGTTTCCGACGAGTTAACATTATTTCCAAAAGCAGTAATTGCCTTTTATACTGAACATGCGTTTTGTGCATAGGAAATATAACAGTTGATATTGTGTGCTGGTCAAAAATTGAAGAACAGTTCCATTAGTGATATAACAGGAAAGCAATCTGTTAAAATATGTGTCAATCTGTCATTTCATTCACATCTGCCTATTACGTAAAAGTGGACACTATACGTGGTGCTGCATGTTGCAACCACGCATCCTGATCACTACCTTCAGCCGTTCTTCGTAGTGAATCATGCGCTCTTTCAGACTCCTGGTTCTCTTCAGATTGCGTCAGACGCATTGCTAGCACGCACCTGTAATGACTGCACTTTATCGACGTGTTGGATATGCTTTTAAACTTCCTCATAGCCGGAAATGTGACGGATTCAGGTCTGATAAACGGGAGCCCATTCTACCAGATCACTTCGACAAATCTACACCCATAAAAGTTACGGGGAAATACTGTCGCACGATGTGTGGAAAATGGGGCTGTGCCCTGTAATACACTGCTGTGCAAATCTTGGTAATTTTCTTGTGATTCGCCACTGCCAAGTAACACAGTTGGTTGAAACTTAGATCATACATAGATACAACTGCTATAGAATAGTACAGAAGGTAAATGAAAAATACGCTGTGAGAAGAACAGAAATGATACCTTTGTTTAAAGACCGTACTTGTACTGAAGTGATTCGTGATGGTCACCTGGAAATTACAAACGACGGGACATGGCTTAAAATAGGGTGCTGGTTTATAGATCAATCCGCGGCTTACGATACGATCAACCATCGACTGCTTCTGAATAAGGTTTATGATATTGCCGTAAGTTTGACACCAGTGCTTACTAATTTAAGTTATATAATACAGCACTGAAGATGGTCACTCAGTGACAGAAAATCGATTTTGCAATAATAAAAATATACAACCAATGCTGTCTCTCTTTTCAAGTATACCCATTATCTGGTCGTAGTGCACAGGACACTATGGAGTCGCCAATCAATGGATGTAAACAGTTTCTGAAACATAAGCATATCAGATTTGGGTACAAAGCATGGTGTTTAAACACAACTATCAAATATACCAACGAGCTGAGCCTCAGAGGAATGAAAAATATGAGAAAACATTTGGAAAATGTGCTGCTCCTTTGATTCAAATGATCGATTCTTTTTCTGAAAAGAACAAACATCTTCCCTACAGGTTTTATTTTGACAACCCGTTAACATCACAAGCATTGTTGATTTACCTGAAGCAACGAGGTTTTGGTGCAACTGGGACTATTCGTGAAAACTGTCTGCCTAAAGAGTGTCATCTCACACCTTCTAACACTATGTCCAAAAGGAATAAGAGAGGAGATTTTGATTACAAGAGCAGCAAGGAAAGTGGAATGATCGTTGCCAGATGGCTAGATATTTCTACAGTAACAGTTGCTTCCACAAGCCATGATATCAGTCCAGTCAACACCGTTGCCCGATACTCTAGACAAGAGAAGAAAAGAATACTTGTACCTCGACCTAATGTAATTGGAGAATACAACAAAAATATGGGAGGAATTGACCGATTGGATGAAAATATAGCGTTATATAGAGTGAGTGTCAGAGGAAAGAAATAGTGGTGGCCAATTTTTACATGGCTTCTAGATACCTATATACATAATGGGTGGTTTCTTCATAGAAAGACTGGTATAAGTATGCCTCAGCTGCATTTCCGGCGCTAGATTGTGAAATGTTACCTGACTTCCAATGCTGCAGTACCAAGAGGTCCTGGACGCCCTGCAGGTAATTCAAACCAAGGCAGAGAGCTGCATGATATTAGATATGATGAAACAAATCATCTTGTAGCCACTGGTAAAAGCACCCTCTGCCACGCAACATTGGTATGGAGCACTTTCTTCAAAGGTACATTGGTAAGAAGCTCTCTCCACATCGCAACTTTGCGTAACATTGGTGTAGAGCACTGAGTGAGCAACTGCGACTCCTAGCAGTTCTACCATTCCCCACTAGATAGCAATGAGGTCGTCTTCTCGGCGACAGAAGCTTTTTAAGTCATCACAGTTCATCCAATTTGAAAGAAACATTTATAAACGATATACACAAAACTACCTCGTAAATCAGTCTATTAGTGAGAAGACAGAACGAGATAGGTAGAAGAAGAAAGTAGGAAAGGCTGTACAATGGCTTTGTACACTTGTATCCAGTATTTCTATTCAATATTATTTAATTACTTTATTTTATTTAATTTCACGTGTCTATCGATGTTAGGTACGCGATACTATTCAGATTAGTAAAATTTTGAAACACATATCTATTTTGTACGAGTTGTAAATAACATTATTAACCCATTTCTACCGGAATTATTTTTTTCTTCTGATTTCTACAAATTAGATATTTATGTGTTTATTGTCATCAAAGAAAAGCAATACAGCAATCAAAACAAAAAAATAATCAATAATTGAAACAAAAAAGGGCGTGACATACAGGGTGTTACAAAAAGGTACGGCCAAACTTTCAGGAAACATTCCTGAATAGTATCGCGTACCTAACATCGATAGACACGTGAAATTAAATAAAATAATAAAATAAAGTAATTTAAATAATATTGAATAGAAATACTGGATACAAGTGTACAAAGCCATTGTACAGCCTTTCCTACTTTCTTCTTCTACCTATCTCATTCTGTCTTCTCACTAATAGACTGATTTACGAGGTAGTTTTGTGTATATCATTTATAAATGTTTCTTTCAAATTGGATGAACTGTGATGACTTAAAAAGCTTCCGTCGCCGAGAAGACGACCTCATTGCTATCTAGTGGGGAATGGTAGAACTGCTAGGAGTCGCAGTTGCTCACTCAGTGCTCTACACCAATGTTACGTAATGTTGCGATGTGGAGGGAGCTTCTTACCAATGTACCTTTGAAGAAAGTGCTCCATACCAATGTTGCGTTGCAGAGGGTGCTTTTACCAGTCACTCGCGACTGAGTTTGCTCCAGAACAATGCTGCATGGCTGAAAGTGTTTCATAGCAATGTTGCATGACAGAAAGTATCCGGTACCGCTTTTACATGGCAGAGGGCGCTTCATACCCAAGCCACCTATTCAGGTACCTCGTTCCTGGGAGCCACGCTCCTATTGGGTAAGGCGTATGATGTCACTGGGATCACTGTTCTGCCTCGCGAGTTTAACACCAGTCTATTAAGTGCGTATTAAGTGCTGACACACATTATTAAGCATAGCTTAAATCTGAATTTATAAGAAATAAAAATGTGTACATTTTACAATTACGTCCGCCTTCGGAGACTTCATATTAAGTACTAGAACATCTTACTACATTCATAAATTCTCACTGTAACTCAGAAAGATGACGACGCAACCCACTGAAGATTTTGCATCGCAGTAAGTTCTCTAACGTTTTCTGTTTTAGCTTTGGTTTTCAGATGGCTTACTCTAATGAAGGCTGTTGTCCTCACGTAGAGAGAAACCACTTTATGATGCATTTCGGAGAAGTTTGAGATTATTATAGAATTCAACTTTCCCATCACTCCGTCACACTTAGCTACATGTCGCCCATGGAAACTGTGAAACAGTACTTCAAACATCTTTATTTTAGTGAACCAGATAGTTTACGGAGGAGTGAGAACACCTATGGAGATTATGGACATCCAGTCATTAACGCTGATTTAATCTGAATCCTGGACAATTTCTCTGGGACTGTACCCAAGGAAACGTCAATGCATTTGCATGTAAACGATTCGTAACCCACAAGCTATTTCAGTGCACTACGGGACTCGTAGTCATAATTTATTGCTGGCTCATCACTAGGAAAATAAAAAAGTCTAGTTATTGTTCGCTGGTTTTAGTGCAATCCAAACCAACTGTGATATTTCTAGTTATGTTAACACACACCCGCTTGTGATGAATTTTATGAAGTCCTGTTCATTTTCTTCTGTTGGAGAAACATGTGACGGTACCTCAGTAGTACTCTCCACAACGGATGTATTTACGGACAAGAGGATGTGTACAGTGTTTTCAGTCAATATTAGAAGCCGCATTTTACTATTCACTTCTACAGGCGTTGGTTTGTTGTAAAATGCGCCCAGTTCACGAATTTTAGCCTTGGTTCAGCACGCATTCAGGATGTACAAAGCTCCCACATTCTTTGTGTCAGGGGTAAAGTGCGAAGAGAGAATTTTTTGAAATGGAGAGGCAGCAGGCATTGCCTCTTTTCACAAAGCATGTTGGAACAAAAATCCGCGACGAAGCGTTTTACTATGTTCTCCTTCCTTATAAAATTAAGGTCAGAGCCACTTCGAAGAGGTGCCTTGCTTTCCTTAGGAACACTTGAGCTTAAAACATCAAAGGTTTATTGATCAGTTCAATTAAATTTCGTTCTTGATGCTTATTTAGCTTGTATTAAACGCCTGAGGCACAACGATGTGATACGAACTGCGCTGCCATTCTTACATTCTGCCGAACTCGTCCTCTTACTTCTTCTGAACCTCCGTAATAATTATGATGTATGATGCTTAAATCCCTGTTCTTTCTTACTAAAAAATTTTAAAAGACTTCTTGTTGAAGACTGTGATGTTGGGCAGAGTTACTCCATCATCTAAACTGTGGTTCCTAAGCAATTTCTAGCAAATACGGGACATCAAAACCAACCCTGGAGCCATAGGATTTGGAAACTAGTTTTTTGTTTTGGAAACTCCAAGCTTCTTCCATATCACAAATTTTTGGTGTATTTTGTTACCAATTGCTACCAACTACTTTATAATATTCAGGATTAACTCACAAGCCATGGTACTAGTCAATATACAAGCTGTTCCCATGATGTCAACAAACCATGAACCATGACCACCAAATACTTTTGTTTGGTCCTAAAATTACATCGTCTGATGTGTCAAGGCAATGCAACCACCTATATACATCTCGTCAAAATAGAGGTCACCTCTCTCTAGAGGTTTGAATGTTTCTGTCGTAGCTTTCGTAAGTTGTAGCACTTCTTTCAGAATTCCGGGTCTTCACTTGAATTGCTTGGCCATTTCTGAATTGGTGGGCAGCAAGTGTGTCATCTCCTGGAAAGCCCTATAAAAATTAAGTTAAACCTACACCAGACGTGAAAATGTGAAGTGTCAAAAAAAGTACAACACTGAGTGTATTTCTGTCGATAAAAGCCGTAGCTAATGCGACAAATAACTATAAATTTTGCAACTCGTTGATATGATTTTTTGTGATGAAAATGTTAATAAAACATGTATTTTAGTATCAAAGAGTAATTATGCAATGCAAAGACATTCTTTGTAACCATGGACATCTTATCTCATAAGATTAAAAAAGGCTTGGATCGAAGATGAATATTGCTTTTGTCTCTGCTGTTGGAGAATGAAGTCGCTACCTGTTCTGACGCACTATGTATTTGATGTACGTATTTTCTTTTATAATACATGGTAAAAGTCAATTTCTCCTGTTATTATGCAAAACCTCTCCCTTCCTATGCTAATATGTAAGTGAGAAATAATTATTTAAAGTAAGTTGTGTGGAAGATTGCCCATCTGGCTTTCTTTTGTTGTAACGACGCACAGACGGCCATGACGCAATATTTAATTAAATATTAAATATTAGGCTTCACCCTCAATTTAAATTAATAAATACTTTGATAACTGATAATAATTTTCAAACATTAATATTTACAAAGTTTATTTCATCAGAATTTTTACGGAATTGCGTGGATAGATTTAACTGCAATTAGGTTTAGGTTTGCTTCACGATATTTTTGTGTTTGCTATTAAATTTATTTCTGTCAAGAAAATGTTGAACCTAACATGAAGTTAGCTTGCTATCAATGAAATTATTTATCGTGAGTACAAATCCTTAGGCTGCGTAGGTGGTTATATCGCATCTCTCTTCGTAACAATTAATTTAACGGGAAATAACAGTAAAAGTTTTATGCTACTTCTGATTACTTTGAGCTAGCCACGATTTTAGGCAATGTAATTAAACCATTACAAGCAAAATTGCACTCATTTTTACTAATACACTCCTGGAAATTGAAATAAGAACACCGTGAATTCATTGTCCCAGGAAGGGGAAACTTTATTGACACATTCCTGGGGTCAGATACATCACATGATCACACTGACAGAACCACAGGCACATAGACACAGGCAACAGAGCATGCACAATGTCGGCACTAGTACAGTGTATATCCACCTTTCGCAGCAATGCAGGCTGCTATTCTCCCATGGAGACGATCGTAGAGATGCTGGATGTAGTCCTGTGGAACGGCTTGCCATGCCATTTCCACCTGGCGCCTCAGTTGGACCAGCGTTCGTGCTGGACGTGCAGACCGCGTGAGACGACGCTTCATCCAGTCCCAAACATGCTCAATGGGGGACAGATCCGGAGATCTTGCTGGCCAGGGTAGTTGACTTACACCTTCTAGAGCACGTTGGGTGGCACGGGATACATGCGGACGTGCATTGTCCTGTTGGAACAGCAAGTTCCCTTGCCGGTCTAGGAATGGTAGAACGATGGGTTCGATGACGGTTTGGATGTACCGTGCACTATTCAGTGTCCCCTCGACGATCACCAGTGGTGTACGGCCAGTGTAGGAGATCGCTCCCCACACCATGATGCCGGGTGTTGGCCCTGTGTGCCTCGGTCGTATGCAGTCCTGATTGTGGCGCTCACCTGCACGGCGCCAAACACGCATACGACCATCATTGGCACCAAGGCAGAAGCGACTCTCATCGCTGAAGACGACACGTCTCCATTCGTCCCTCCATTCACGCCTGTCGCGACACCACTGGAGGCGGGCTGCACGATGTTGGGGCGTGAGCGGAAGACGGCCTAACGGTGTGCGGGACCGTAGCACAGCTTCATGGAGACGGTTGCGAATGGTCCTCGCCGATACCCCAGGAGCAACAGTGTCCCTAATTTGCTGGGAAGTGGCGGTGCGGTCCCCTACGGCACTGCGTAGGATCCTACGATCTTGGCGTGCATCCGTGCGTCGCTGCGGTCCGGTCCCAGGTCGACGGGCACGTGCACCTTCCGCCGACCACCGGCGACAACATCGATGTACTGTGGAGACCTCACGCCCCACGTGTTGAGCAATTCGGCGGTACGTCCACCCGGCCTCCCGCATGCCCACTATACGCCCTCGCTCAAAGTCCGTCAACTGCACATACGGTTCACGTCCACGCTGTCGCGGCATGCTACCAGTGTTAAAGACTGCGATGGAGCTCCGTATGCCACGGCAAACTGGCTGACACTGACGGCGGCGGTGCACAAATGCTGCGCAGCTAGCGCCATTCGACGGCCAACACCGCGGTTCCTGGTGTGTCCGCTGTGCCGTGCGTGTGATCATTGCTTGTACAGCCCTCTCGCAGTGTCCGGAGCAAGTATGGTGGGTCTGACACGCCGGTGTCAATGTGTTCTTTTTTCCATTTCCAGGAGTGTAATTGCGCCTGCGTAGAAACTTAGATTATCGTCGGCGTATATGTAAGCCGCATTTAAGATCGTGCAGAATATACGCGACGCCAACAGTGTACTGAGTATCCTTTACCTTTTTCTCAACAATGTCAACCACATCTTCCATTAAAATCAAAACTTTTAATATCAAAGAAAAGAGAGGAACGATATACAAGGAAAAGAGTTGTCCTTTTTCCGCAATTAAGGGTAAGCTTTGGGTGAGAAAGCTCTTAAGGCGAGAGCACTTGCAGAATCTTTCGGGAGCCACTGAACAAAGCGATCTATTTACTTCGACTACACAATCAGAACACTTTAGGACTTTTTTTACTTCTTCTATTCAAAGCGTAGGTTTCTTTCGTCAGCAGTTGTATTTGGTATTTTAGTTTTCCTTTTTCCTCTTCAGTGGTAACGTCTAGGTCAGGACCTATGTTTGTGCTGGTCGTCTGATCAAATTTAATTTTCTTTGGAGATAAAGCTCCTGAAGCAGACAGCGCTCTGTTTTGTACGCTTCTCCCCTTCACATCGGCGATCTTTTGCTGATGTTAACTATTACTAAAACAAATGTATTTTAGTGTAGTATCGTTATTATTGCTATTGTTTTTGTTGTTGTTCTACAAATCAAACGTTTGTAGTCTCTATAAAAAAACAATGTGCAAATAATGCCAAAACTGAAAATACTTACAAACAAGTTTCTGAAGTACATTTATGGTGCTCGTGACAACCTTGATACATTTTGTAACATCCCCTCTTACTAAGCAGGTAAAACGAAATTTTGACAGTGATCTCGTACACCAACGGAAAATAGTTTTGGACCAAGCACTCGTTTCCGAAGAAAAAAATTACCAGTTTGTGGGGAGAAGTGTACAACAACTTATCCTAATGAATAAGTTATTCCACTTCCTCTATTCTCCGTTTATTTGATTTTTGATTAATAAACTTGAAACAGTGCCCTATCACATATAAAGTACGAAACGAGAAGGTGTACCACGTGGCTCAAATAATCCACAGTGAACTCAACTGACATAATGCAGAATATATTTAGCACGGTCGCCAGCCCTATTGGGCACTGTGTGTTCACTGCCCAAACCACTATGCGAGCAGTAATGAGTACATATCTGTTTGACTGTAGCGTGGAGCAACAGAAGGTTTTCAACAACACAACACATTACGATATAACAACAAGAAATGGGGACGATTGTATTGTATCGTTAATAACTTAAAAAATACTAATTTGGAATAAGTGTCTAAACCCCTATTGTTACGGCAATAATCCATGTAACCTCAGAGCAACGTTTACA
Source organism: Schistocerca nitens (assembly GCF_023898315.1). Classification (NCBI taxonomy): domain Eukaryota; kingdom Metazoa; phylum Arthropoda; class Insecta; order Orthoptera; family Acrididae; genus Schistocerca; species Schistocerca nitens. The sequence continues at coordinate 237,688,407 of NC_064614.1, read as the reverse complement.
TCCATTTACAGGGTTTCTGGAATCTGCCAACTATGTACGAGAAAGTACTGTGATTTACTTAATAATTCATGAATTCAATAAACAGCTATTAACTTACACCACATCTAGAACGCCGAAATTCGAGCCAAGACAACTCACAGTAGCGCTACGAAAATTAACATAGACTTGAAATACACTAATTTAATATATTGTTTTACTCGGATTTTGAATAGCCAGGACCACTTTAATTGAAGTTATTCTAGTTTAATTTTCATTTAAATAATAGGAACGATTTTGTCTCTGTATATTGTTATTGAGCAGAGCAGTAAACATACTGAGACCTCATTACTAATTATCTGCACTTATTTTTCAATAAGCAAACAATGCTGCCAATATTTCTCTTTCATTACAGAGTGGTGTACTTTCAGAGCTCTCGTAAAAGTGTTTAATTCAGTAATAACAATTAATTAAGGCAATATTACATCATAAATAAGTAAATTAATACCTATTGTAAGATATCAATTGAAAGTTTCACATTTTTTGCGTATTTTCCGGAAAAATAAAACATTTCATAGGCGCAAATTTTGGAGTAGGATCTGTTTACGTTATCGTACACTGTAAGTTAAGTGATTAGTTCAATAAACTCAGGTTAGTATTGTTAGCGTATTCTTACAAGCTATCCATTTGATTCTCTAGTAAGTAGTCAAAATGAAAAGTAAGTGAAAAGCGTCACGTAAACAATATATGTTAAAATCGTTTTTGCTTCTCTGGAAGTTTTGAATTAATATCCGAACCTTAGCCCTAAACTTTCTAAGAAACGAAATATATTAATTGAGTAGTCTAGGAAGTTATTCTTGTTTATCTTAGACTAAAGTTAAAATTTGTTTGCCATGAGTGAGAAGTGTATGACTTACCGTAAGATCGCTAGTTCTGGGTGTGGTGTGAGGGTTGTTGCGGTTTCTTTAATATGATTGACTATAGCGGCGTGGGAAATGGGAAAATAAACAAGGCATATTGGTTGTGTACCATTTTCTGTAGAGATAGGAAGATAATGGAACAGGAGGAGAAGATTGCTGCCCTTCAGGTGGAACTAGTTAAAGCGAAACAAAATCTGGAAAGATTAAGGGGAAGAAGAGAAAAGAGAGGTGGAAAGTGACAATGGGTTGTAGAACAAATAGGGATAGGACTTTATCAGACAGTGTTGCTGTGAATGTGGAGATCAGGATTGATTTGTTGTTACAGGTGGTAATTGTTGAGCCACAAGCAGATGTGTGAGTAGACAGGACACAACAAACTTTCAAAACGTGTTTGAAAAGTAAGAAGTCAGAAAAAGTTGTGAAGAAGTTTTACTGTTAGGTAGTTCACATGACAGAGGTGTTGGTTAGCTGATGCAGGATGAACTAGGGTCAGGTTACGAGGACACAAGTTTTTTTAAACCTACTGCAAGTCAGGGTCAGCTGATAGAGGATGTAGGTTCACTCTGCAAAGACTTCACAAAGGAAGACACCGTGGTAATAGTGGATGGGGCGAGCAATAGCATAGACAAGAACTCTAATTATTCAATTGAGAGGGACTTGGCAAAGATAGCTTCAGCAACGAGATATACTGGTGTTGGGCTTGTGTCTTTTCTGAGGCGCCATGATTAGCCTCATTTAAACTCTTCTGTTAGGAGAGTTAATTTAGTGGTGAAACAGCTACTTGGACCAGGTATGGGTCTCATATCAGTGCGGTTCCTGTTGACTCTATCACCAGGTGGGACTATACTAGGAAACTGAAGGAAAATTGTCTGGGCTAATAGCAAATAACTTAAGACAGGGCACTATCACAAGTGGTAAAGTATCAGTGATCCAAAATGACAGAACAGCCATTTTTTAGGGTACAGAAGGCTGAACCAAGTTCTGGGACAGGTTAAAAATGACATTCAAATTGACAAAACAGCCAGTCAGAAAGCAAATTTTAATGTACACAGCTTATGCAGATAGCCTCTGATTGAAACTAGAGATACTCAAAAATTGACAGGAAAATTAGGTTCATCCAATTGTAATTCAACCAGTGCTAAAAATCGTTTACCCTTATTGCATCAGAATATCTGAGGACTAAAGGGTAAGCTTAATGAGTTGCTTATTTGTGTTGAAGAATTAGAATTGAACAAACCAGTTCATATAATCGGCCTCTCTGAACATCATGTGAAAATTGGTATAGATATGTTAAATTTACAGGATTCAAGTTAGCTTCTTACTTCTCTAGAGAAAATATGGAGAAAGGAGGAGTTGCCACTTTTGTCAGAAACTGTTTTCATTTCAAGAATATTGATATTAATAAATTTTGCTCTGAGCATCACAGAAGCTTCTGCAACAGAAGTAGTATTTCATAGTAAGTCCTTTACAATAGTAAGTATGTACAGGTCACCTTCAGGAAATTTTAACCTCTTCATAAAAAAATCTGGTATCTCTGTTGTTCCATCTCACAATAAATAACAAGAAAATAGTGGTTGCTGTGATTTTAATGTGGATTTATTGAAAAGCTTTGTCAGTGAATAATTATTGCAATCAGTAAATCTATCATTCAGTTTAGTTCCTCCTATGAACTTTGCAAATAGGATATGCTGAGAGGTCACTACTTGGACCCTCTCATAGAAATAAACTCAGTTTGAGTAGAAAATGTAATGACAATCATAAAAGTAAACTCAGTTAGAACAGAAAATGTATAACAAACTCAAGGAAGGCAAAACCAATGGTCATTTATTTATGTTACACCTTGTAAAGCCAACATTTGCTGTGTAATACCCTTAATCAATATCCCATGTTGTGTGTGTGAGAGAGAGAGAGAGAGAAAGATATTTGCACAATTTCAGTATTGCAGCAATCGATTGCGTCTGCTGGACAGAGATGTAAGGGTGCCCCAAAGAGAGCAACAGCTAGTCGAAACTTCAGGCCTTGGTCAAGCAGAGATGAGTAACGTTGGCAGTAAGAGGGGAGCTTCTTTTAAGATACTTTAGAGGACTTCCGGGGGGAGAACAAAGAATGCTGGGTGATGCGCTGTTCTAAAGCACTCTGGCAGCGGACTTCATGACGGGTGGACGCGTTAAATACCTCCGCTAAGAAAGCGTGGCATGGTTGGTGAGTTCACCTTAAGTGAGCCACAACTATATTAAATCTTTTATTTCAGGGTTATGGAATCAGGACAGGTTTTAAATTAAGATGCGTGTGTGAAATATTTAAGAATCTTTTAAATATTTTAAGATATTGTGTTAAGCTTTGTAATGGTATATCTCTGAGTCGTGTTGCACAAGAGCACGATGAAATGGCAAGACACAGCTGGTAAAGCAGGATATAACCTAAATTAAGATGCGTGTGTGAGATACTATTCGTGTTTTGAGACTGAATAGAATAACACATGTGACTTAGAGATTCATTGTGCACAAGCGCCCCAGTGGCGAGAACAAGGTGTGTGTAATGTGTTGCCATGTTTTATTAAATTGCTGTAAGTTCTGGGAATTCGTGTATCGTGAAAGAAGGGAATAGTAATCACGATCTCGAGATTTAATTGGAATAGTAGGCCAACACGTGGACTTGGTGGCCACGTGGTAGGCAATGTGTAGATCCTCCGTTTGCTTAATACAGTGAATCGGTTAGGATGTTATAGAGTTCCTTCTTGTTATCTAAGTTGTGTTTCAATATATTGCAGTGCGATTTTAATAATCATCATGTGAATAATTTTTATGAAGGTTCTAAGTAACACGTGGGAATGTCACGTGCCTTACGTGAATTAGCCTACCTTATTAGCGTTGTGAGTAGCGAGAGCAATATTCGTTCTTGGACAATTTCTCTTAGTTAAGCTATACGTGCGGCTTCACCGAAGGAACAGATCCTAGTCGGCAGTTTGCTTAAGGAACCCTCTTAGCGTTCGAGTCTGAAAGGAGTCGGACTGCGAGGTAAGGTAGCGCATTGTGCAGAAGGGACAGAGGCTACAGTGGACCGAATTCTGGTCGCTGTTGGGAAATCCGCCGTCTTGGAGGCGAGCAGAAAAGGGGCCCTCAAACCAATGTGTAGCGGCCTCGTTAGTGTGCCGAGCTTTCGGCCAGACCTCTGCTAATTTAGAATCGCGAAACTCACCTTAGCTCGGATTTCGTAACCAAGTCCAGGTAGCGTTCGACTGTGCTGAATTACTTGTAAATTGTTGCACCATACTAATCGTGATGCATGAAATAAAATCCGGTGTGCAGTAAATGTATGACTCTAGCACACAAGTACTAGCATTAATATGAATATATTCAGTCCTCATCCATTACCCGAGTAAATTATCTGTTGGCTTATAATTGTAAAGTCACCCATGAGATTGACACTATTATCGGGATATTAAATGTTGCAATCAGTAAAATAAATTAATGTATATCTCATTGGTTTGCTATTATTCCAAACAATTAAAACAGAATCCCGTATTTATAATGAGAATGAAAATCAAAGAAGTAATTATCATAGAAAGAGAGAATGATAAATAAGCTAGAAGCGTTAGAAGGGATACTGTAAAATATTGAAGAAATTAATTCAGAAATAGAAGCAGCTTTATTATCAGAAAAAGATAATTACATTGAGCTACGAAATAAAAACTGTATGGGATATAGTGAAGACAGAGACAGGTAGGGTCAAAAAGGAAGAGGAACAGATAGCTCTAAAAATAAATGAGACTTTGATAACAAATACATGTAGCGTCGTAAACCTCTTAAACAAGTACTTCATTTGCGTTACTGACTACTCGTTATCAGGTTATGTGAACAGAGCAATGGAGTATCTGAGACCAGTCTTTAAAAATAACTTCAGTAAAATGGAAATGACACTAACGTCTCCCAAAGAAGTAGCATCCCTCAAAAAATCCTTAAAATCTGAGTATTCTAGTGAGTATGATAACATATCAACGAAGTTAATCAAAGAGTGCATGTGAGTTAAATTCTCTCTTAAGTTATCTGTGTAAACAATCTCTTATCAACGGAACATTTCCAGACTGGCTAAAATATGTCGAAGTTAAGCCTCTTAACAAAAAAGGGGATAAAGAGGTACCATCAAACTATCGACCAATTTCACTTTTGTCGGCTTTCTCAAAAATATTTGAAAAGGTTTTGTTCAAGCATCTCCTAAAGCATGTGGCTGCAAATAATGTACTGTCCAAGTCACAGTTTGGGTTCTTTAAGGGTTCTGATATGGGGAAAACTATTTACATGTACAGTGATAATCTACTTCATTCATTAGATAACAAATTAGAGGCTACTGAAATTCCCTGTGACCTGTCAGAAGCAGTTGACTGTGTGAACCATAGTAGTCTCTTAAGTAAATTAGACTATTATGGCGCCACCGGTAATGCTGCAAAATGGTTTGAGTCTCATCTAACTTAGAGGAAACAAAGAGTGTCGTTGCGAAATGCCTGTGCAGTAAGCAGTAAGTCTTCATTTGATTGGGAACTAATTACATGTAGTGTTTCTTAAGGTTCCATCTTGGATCCATTGCTTTTTCTTGTGTATATCAATGAAATCTCGTCTGTTACATTGCCAGATGTGCAGTTGATGCAAACATTGCAATAAGTAACAAGTCAAGCACAGATGTAGAAAAAACTGCCAGTAAAATTTTCACTGGCATTAATAAATGGTGTGAAGCTAATTCACTGTCATTAAACTTTGAAAAGACTCACTATATCATTCAGGACCTGTAAGAGATTTGCTTCCAGCATGTGTATAACATATGAAGACATGCAAATCAAAGGGTTTGACAGTGCTAAATTCTGGGATTACAGCTCGATAGTAAATTCAGTTTGGAAGGACATACCACCGAATTGCTGAAGCGCGTAAACAAGTCTGTATTTTCAGTGATAATGATGTCAGATGCATACTTTTCTTACTTTCCAGTTTAAGTAAAAATGCCTATTAGATTTCAGTTTCGACATCACTTGGTCACAACAGACAAGATTTGGTATTTTGTGTACGATAACTTTATTGAAAGTGCATGGCAATGTTTGATTCTGACAGAGCATTAATTCTGTAAATATTAGCAGTTTTAGTTTGTTGTAATGTATTCACCTATTTTGACAGTATCCTGACAGGATAGTAAGTATTATATTCAAATTTATTATGTTTTTTTATGTTATACTTTTTGGCATGTTCCACACACACGAGAATCATCTCATATTTAGGTCTATGGAACGAAAACTGAATCTAATCTAATCTAATCTCATTACAATTCTTTAGCCTTAAGCAACGACACTCGGATATTCAACAACAGGAAAGGACTAGGAAAATACGTAGTTGGCTGCTTGGTTGTTTTGGGGGAGGGGAACTAATAGCGAGGTCATCTGTCCCATCGGATTAGGGAAGCATAGGAGAGGAAGTCGGCCGCGCCCTTTCAGAGGAACCATCCCGGCATTGGCGGAAGGATTTAAGGAAACCAACGGAAACCTGAATCAGTATGGCTGGATACAGGATTGAACCGTCGTCCTCCCGGATGCGAGTTCAGTGTGCTAACCACTGCGCCACCTCGCTCGGTGAACCGAAGTACTTGACAATGCCGTGTACAACTTAATATTGACACGAGGTTCACTAGAAATGTCGAAGTATTTCAGAACGTGAAGGAAAATAAAACGATGTTATAGTCAATTGCAGATGTTAAGACGACGTCTTCGCTGTCGTCGCCAGTGCCTCTGTCGCTCCATAAATGTAGCGGACACACCTTGATTTTTTTTTTTTTTTTTTTGTCATCAGTCTACTGACTGGTTTGATGCGGCCCGCCACGAATTCCTTTCCTGTGCTAACCTCTTCATCTCAGAGTAGCACTTGCAACCTACGTCCTCAATTATCTACTTGACGTATTCCAATCTCTGTCTTCCTCTACAGTTTTTGCCCTCTACAGCTCCCTCTAATACCATGGAAGTCACTCCCTCATGTCTTAGCAGATGTCCTATCATCCTGTCCCTTCTCCTTATCAGTGTTTTCCACATATTCCTTTCCTCTCCGATTCTGCATAGAACCTCCTCATTCCTTACCTTATCAGTCCACCTAATTTTCAACATTCGTCTATAACACATCTCAAATGCTTCGATTCTCTTCTGTTCCGGTTTTCCCACAGTCCATGTTTCACTACCATACAATTCTGTACTCCAGACGTACTTCCTCAGAAATTTCTTCCTCAAATTAAGGCCGGTATTTGATATTAGTAGACTTCTCTTGGCCAGAAATGCCTTTTTTGCCATAGCGAGTCTGCTTTTGATGTCCTCCTTGCTCCGTCCGTCATTGGTTATTTTACTGCCTAGGAAGCAGAATTCCTTAACTTCATTGACTTCGTGACCATCAATCCTGATGTTAAGTTTCTCGCTGTTCTCATTTCTGCTACTTCTCATTACCTTCGTCTTTCTCCGATTTACTCTCAAACCATACTGTGTACTCATTAGACTGTTCATTCCGTTCAGCAGATCATTTAATTCTTCTTCACTTTCACTCAGGATAGCAATGTCATCAGCGAATCGTATCATTGATATCCTTTCACCTTGTATTTAAATTCCACTCCTGAACCTTTCTTTTATTTCCATCATTGCTTCCTCGATGTACAGATTGAAGAGTAGGGGCGAAAGGCTACAGCCTTGTCTTACATCCTCCTTGATACGAGCACTTCGTTCTTGATCGTCCACTCTTATTATTCCCTCTTGGTTGTTGTACATATTGTATGTGACCCGTCTCTCCCTATAGCTTACCCCTACTTTTTTCAGAATCTCGAACAGCTTGCACCATTTTATAGCGTCGAACGCTTTTTCCAGGTCGTCAAATCCTATGAAAGTGTCTTGATTTTTCTTTAGCCTTGCTTCCATTATTAGCCGTAACGTCAGAATTGCCTCTCTCGTCCCTTTACTTTTCCTAAAGCCAAACTGATCGTCACCTAGCGCATTCTCAATTTTCTTTTCCATTCTTCTGTATATTATTCTTGTAAGCAGCTTCGATGCATGAGCTGTTAAGCTGATTGTGCGATAATTCTCGCACTTGTCAGCTCTTGCCGTCTTCGAAATTGTGTGGATGGTGCTTTTCCGAAAGTCAGATGGTATATCGCCAGACTCATATATTCTACACACCAACGAGAATAGTCGTTTTGTTGCCACTTCCCCCAATGATTTTAGAAATTCTGATGGAATGTTATATATCCCTTCTGCCTTATTTGACCGTAAGTCCTCCAAAGCTCTTTTAAATTACGATTCTAATACTGGATCCCCTATCTCTTCTAAATCGACTCCTGTTTCTTCTTCTATCACATCAGACAAATCTTCACCCTCATAGAGGCTTTCAATGTATTCTTTCCACCTATCTGCTCTCTCCTCTGCATTTAACAGTGCAATTCCCGTTGCACTCTTAATGTTACCACCGTTGCTTTTAATGTCACCAAAGGTTGTTTTGACTTTCCTGTATGCTGAGTCTGTCCTTCCGACAATCATATCTTTTTTGATGTCTTCACATTTTTCCTGCAGCCATTTCGTCTTAGCTTCCCTGCACTTCCTATTTATTTCATTCCTCAGCGACTTGTATTTCTGTATTCCTGATTTTCCCGGAACATGTTTGTACTTCCTCCTTTCATCAATCAACTGAAGTATTTCTTCTGTTACCCATGGTTTCTTCTCAGCTACCTTCTTTGTACCTATGTTTTCCTTCCCAACTTCTGTGATGGCCCTTTTTAGAGATGTCCATTCATCTTCAACTGTACTGCCTACTGCGCTATTCCTTATTGTTGTATCTATAGCGTTAGAGAACTTCAAACGTATCACGTCATTCCTTAGTACTTCCATATCCCACTTCTTTGCGTATTGATTCTTCCTGACTAATGTCTTGAACTTCAGCCTACTCTTCATCACTACTATATTGTGATCTGAGTCTATATCTGCTCCTGGGCACGCCTTACAATCCAGTATCTGATTTCGGAATCTCTGTCTGACCATGATGTAATCTAATTGAAGTCTTCCCGTATCTCCCGGCCTTTTCCAAGTATACCTCCTCCTCTTGTGATTCTTGAACAGGGTATTCGCTATTACTAGCTGAAACTTGTTACAGAACTCAATTAGTCTTTCTCCTCTTTCATTCCTTGTCCCAAGCCCATATTCTCCTGTAACCTTTTCTTCTACTCTTTCCCCTACAACTGCATTCCAGTCGCCCATGACTATTAGATTTTCGTCCCCCTTTACATACTGCATTACCCTTTCAATATCCTCATACACTCTCTCTATCTGTTCATCTTCAACTTGCGACGTCGGCATGTATACCTGAACTATCGTTGTCGGTGTTGGTCTGCTGTCGATTCTGATTAGAACAACCCGGTCACTGAACTGTTCACAGTAACACACCCTCTGCCCAACCTTCCTATTCATAACGAATCCTACACCTGTTATACCATTTTCTGCTGCTGTTGATATTACCCGATACTCATCTGACCAGAAATCCTTGTCTTCCTTCCACTTCACTTCACTGACCCCTACTATATCTAGATTGAGCCTTTGCATTTCCCTTTTCAGATTTTCTAGTTTCCCTACCACGTCCAAGCTTCTGACATTCCACGCCCCGACTCGTAGAACGTTATCCTTTCGTTGATTATTCAATCTTTTTCTCATGGTAACCTCCTCCTTGGCAGTCCCCTCCCGGAGATCCGAATGGGGGACTATTCCGGAATCTTTTGCCAATGGAGAGATCATCATGACACTTCTTCAATTACAGGCCATATGTCCTGTGGATACACGTTACGTGTCTTTAATGCAGTGGTTTCCATTGCCTTCTGCATCCTCGTGTCGTTGATCATTGCTGATTCTTCCGCCTTTAGGGGCAATTTCGCACCCCTAGGACACGAGAGTGCCCCGGACCTCTATCCGCTCTTTGACAAGGCCGTTGGCCGAATGAGGCTGACTTCTTATGCCGGAAGTCTTCGGCCTCCAATGCTGATTATTTATCGAAATTTAGGCAGCGGCGGGGATCGAACCCGGGACCGAAGACGTTTTGATTATGAATCAAAGACGCTACCTTGATTAGCAATGACCAATCATGGGGCAGGATCCTGATCCGTGGAGCTCGTGCGTATGCCCACACTCGTCATGCTCTTCGTACCACGTAGTTAACAACTCCCCCTCATATAACCTCTCCTTACCACTACACACGCTACTCCCGTTTGCGCACGGACTCGTTTCACCATCAAGTACTTCTCCCGAGCGTTCGCACTATCGTCACCCTCGCTTCACAAGTTTGCTCTCTGCCAAACGATAATGGATTTCCCCAATTTTCCCTAACGGCGTCACCCCAGTAATATGAAACCATATTACAGAAATAATTGATATAGGTTAAAAAACATACTCCATTTCCTATTTACAAACAGCGTCTTGCGGTTTACGAATAAAGACGTATCATATTTTCAGTTAACAAAATTGGCGAAATTTTTAGGTAGCATAGCTCCATTATAGTGTCAGAAAATCCTCATGGAATTTTTTATGACGGCAAAAAGTCATCCTTAAATTTTTTGTAGGCGACACCAGAAGCTAATTTTTTAAGTCCCATTATTCTCATAATCTTCAAGGAGGAAATGATCTGAACAAAACTTATTCACATTAACAGGATTAGCTGTTTTACAGCGACACCCTTTTTCGGAACTCCATGTTAAACGACATCCGCAGTTTTATATAAAGCATTTTTGCAATTCACAGGTAGCACAGTGATATCTGTTTTTGCTCACAATACTACATAACACCCAACGACAAGAATAGCTAGCAAGTAACTGTATTCTATTCATTTCAACGGAGGCATCTGAGAACCACCTTGCAATAACAATGCACGTATAGTGTTCCTTTCTCGCTTGCCGTATTCCTAACGACATCACGCCGTTTCGCCAGCAATCTGCAAGGGCTGGCTCACCTTGATAACCATACCAATGTTGCGTGGCAGAGGGTGCTCTGTACCAATGTTACGTGGCCAAGAATGCTTCATACTAATTGTGCGTGGCAGAAGTTGCTCCGCAAAGATGTTGTGCAGCAGAAAATGCTTCATGCGATGTTGCATAGCGGAGGGTGCACTGAGCAGACTGTGACTGCCACAGGATGCTTCATGTCTATGTTGCTTGCTAGAGGGCGCTTCACACTTTTGCGTGGCACAGATTGCAACCTATGGATGCTGTATAGCAGAGGGTGTTGCGTGGCAAGGGTTCTCTATACAGCCGACCGCTGTGGCCGAGCGGGTCTAGGCGCCTCGGTCCGGAACCACGCTACTGCTACGGTCGTAGGTTCGAATCCTGCCTCGGGCATGGATGTGTGTGATGTCCTTAGGTTAGTTAGGTTTGTTGTTGTTGTTGTGGTCTTCAGTCCTGAGACTGGTTTGATGCAGCTCTCCATGCTACTCTATCCTGTGCAAGCTGCTTCATCTCCCAGTACCTACTGCAACCTACATCCTTCTGAATCTGCTTAGTGTATTCATCTCTTGGTCTCCCTCTACGATTTTTACCCTCCACGCTGCCCTCCAATGGTAAATTTGTGATCCCTTGATGCCTCAAAACATGTCCTACCAACAGATCCCTTCTTCTAGTCAAGTTGCGCCACAAACTTCTCTCCTCCCCAATCCTGTTCAATACCTCCTCATTAGTTACGTGATCTACCCACCTTATCTTCAGCATTCTTCTGTAGCACCACATTTCGAAAGCTTCGATTCTCTTCTTGTCCAAACTGGTTATCGACCATGTTTGACTTCCATACATGGCTACACTCCATACAAATACTTTCAGAAACGACTTCCTGACACTTAAATCTATACTTGAGGTTAACAAATTTCTCTTCTTCAGAAACGATTTCCTTGCCATTGCCAGTCTACATTTTATATCCTCTCTACTTCGACCATCATCAGTTATTTTACTCCCTAGATAGCAAAACCCCTTTACTACTTTAAGTGTCTCATTTCCTAATCTAATCCCCTCAGCATCACCCGATTTAATTTGACTACATTCCATTATCCTCGTTTTGCTTTTGTTGATGTTCATCTTATATCCTCCTTTCAAGACACTGTCCATTCCGTTCAACTGCTCTTCCAAGTCCTTTGCTGTCTCTGACAGAATTACAATGTCATCGGCGAACCTCAAATTTTGTACTTCTTCTCCATGAATTTTAATACCTACTCCGAAATTTTCTTTTGTTTCTTTTACTGCTTGCTCAATATACAGATTGAATAACATCGGGGAGAGGCTACAACACTGTCTCACTCCTTTCCCAACCACTGCTTCCCTTTCATGCCCCTCGACTCTTATAACTGCCATCTGGTTTCTGTACAAATTGTAAATAGCCTTTCGCTCCCTGTATTTTACCCCTGCCACCTTCAGAGTGTAGTTCAAAGTCTAGGGGACTGATGACCTCAGATGTTAAGTCCCATCGTGCCCCGAGCCATTTGAACCATTTTTTTGCTCTATAGAGAACAGACGTAGACAAGAGAGCTTCGTACTGAACTGGAAGGTGACAAAAGTCATAGGATACCTGCTAGTATAGTTAGGGCCTCCTTTTGTCTGGGATAGTGCAGCGTCTCGACGTAGCATGGACTCAATAAGTCGTTGGAAGTACCTGCAGAAATACTGAGCCTTCTTGCCTCTACAGCCGTCCATACTTGCAAAAATTTGCAGGATTTTGTGCACGAACTGACCTCTTGATTATATGCCAGCAATATTCGAAGATATTCATTTCGGACGATCTGTGTGGCTAAGATATTCGCTCATATTCTCCAGAATGTTCTTCAAACCAGTCGTGATCAGTTATGGTTCGGTGACAATTCCATCGCAGTTTGGGAACATGAAGTTCATGAATGGGTACAAATGGTTTTTCAAGTAGCCGAACATAACCATTTCTAGTCCATGACAGATTCCATTTGACCAGAGGACCCAGTCCATCCCATGCAAATACAGCCCACACTATTATGGAGCCACCACCAGCTTGCGTATCGCCTTGTTGACAACTTTGGTTCATGCTTCTTGGGGGTCTGAGTCACACGCTAACTCTACCATCAGCTCTTACCAACTGAAACCGGAGCTCATCTGAGCAGGCCACGATTTTCCAGTCGTCTAGGCTCCAACAAATGCAGTCAGGCTCCCAGGCGAGCCGCTGGAGGCAATGTCGTGCTGTTAGCACAGTCACTAGCGTCGGTCGTCTGCTGACATAGCCCGTTAACGCCAGATTTCGCAGCATTGTCCCTAACGCAAACGTTCGTCGTACGTCCCATATTGATTTCTGCGGTTATTTCATGTAGTTTTGCTTGTCTGTTAGCACTGACAGTTCTACACATAGACCCAGCTCTAGGTCATTAAACGAAGGTCATCGGCCACTGCGTTGTCCGTGGTGAGAGTTAATGCCTGAAATTTAACATTCTCGCCACACTCTTGACGGTGTGGATCTCGGAGTATTGGATTTCCTAAACATATCCGAAATGAAACTTCCTGGCAGATTAAAACTGTGTCCCGAGTTCGAGTCTCGGTCCGGCACACAGTTTTAATCTGCCAGGAAGTTTCATATCTGCGTACACTCCGCTGCAGAGTGAAAATCTCATTCTGGATATCCGAAATGCAATGTCCCAAGCGTCTGGTTTCAACTACCATTCCGCGTTCAAAGACTATTAATTCCCCTCGTGCGGTCATAACCACGTCGGACACCTTTTCACATGAACCACCTGACTACAAATGACAGCAACGCCAATGCACTGCCCTTCTATACCTTGTGTACGCGTTACTACCTCCATATGCACATGTGCATATCGCTGTCCCATGACCTTTGTCACCTCACTGTGATGGTGCGTGGCAGAAAGTGCTTCTACACCTACATCTACATTTATACTCTGCAAACTGCCGAGAGGTGGGTGGCAGAGGGCACGTCCTATTGTACCAGTTAAGATCTCTTCCCGTTCCAGTTACGTATGGATCGCGGGATAAATGACCGTTTGAATGCCTCTGTGCGTGCAGCAAATATTCTAATCTTCTTCTCATGTTACCTGTGTGAGCAATACGTAGGGGACTGTAGAATTTTACTGTATTCATCATTTAAAACTGGTTATTGAAACTTTGTTAATAGATTTTCTAGGGGTAGTTTACATTTTCAGGAGTCTTCCAGTTCAGGTCCTTCAGTTTCTCTGTGACACTTTTCCATGGATCAACAAACCTGTGATCTTTCGTGCTGCCGTTCTCTGTACACGTTCAATTATTCCCTATTAGTTCCCATTTGGTAGGGGTGCCACACGCTTGAACGATGTGCTAGAATGGGTCGCACGAGTGACTTGTAAGCAATTCCTTTGTAGACTGATTGCACTTCCCCAGAATTATAACAATAAACCAAAGTCTACTACCTGCTTTAGCCACGACTGAGCCTATATGGTCGTTCCGTTTCATGTCAAAATGGCTCTGAGCACTATGGGACTTAACTGCTAAGGTCATCAGTCCCCTAGAACTTAGAACTACTTAAACCAAACTAACCTAAGGACATCACACACATCCATGCCCGAGGCATGATTCGAACCTGCGACCGTAGCGGTCGCGCGGCTCCAGACTGTAGCGCCTAGAACTGCTCGGCCGGCCATTTCATGTCCCTATAAAGTATTATATCCATGTATTTGTATGAGTTGGCCGATTCTAACAATGACTCATGGATATGATAGTCACAGGATACTACGTTTTTTTTCGATTTGTGGACTGCACAGGTTTGCATTTATGTTCATTTAAAGCAAGTTACCAACCTTTCCATCACTTTGCTTTTTACTGATGTTGCGTGAGAGAGAGTGCTTCACACTAAGTTACAAGGCTGAGTGTGCTCCGTACTAATGTTGCGCGGCTGACAGTGATTTGTACCAAAGTTGCTTAGTGATCATGTTTTGCACTAATGTTGCGCAGCAGAGGTTGGTTCATACCATGTTGCTTAGCGAAGGGCACTCAATACCGATTATCCATAGCAGTATAAGCCTCGTAATAACTTTTTTCATTTCTTGGCAGAAGGCGCTTCATAAAAATTTTACGTGGTAGAGTATGAGTGTTGCATGTTGGTGTTTGCTTCGTTCGAGGGTTGCATGGCAGAGGGTGCTACATAGCGATTTTGAGTATCAGTGAGAGCTTCGTACCAATGTAGTGTGGCAAATGACGCTTCATGGCACAATTACGTGACAGATGATAATTTCTAGCAATGTTACGTGCCAAAAAGTGCTTCGTGCCAATGATGCATGGAGGACAGTGCTTCATACCAATGTTACGTGACATTGGGTGCTCTGTACTGAAAATTCATGGCAGATGGTGCTTTGCATCGGTGATGCTAGCAGCAGGTGCTTCAAAACAATTTCTTCGTGCCAGTGTTACAGTTCTGAACGAGCCTAGTTGACGGTGCTCTGTTGCGGTTTTGGGTGGTAGACAGTGCTTCCTAACGATATTGAATTGCAGACGGGCTACGTACCAATGTTACATGACAGAGTATGCCACATAGTGATGCTAAGTGGCAAGGGACGCTTTAACCAAATGTTGTGTGGCAGAAGGTGCATCCTGCCAGAGTCACATGGCAGAAAAGGAGTCCTACCCACAATACGTAACAGAGGGTAAATTGTACGAAGCGTGCATGGAAGAGGGTGCTTCCAAGCGAAGATAAATTGTAGGAAGTGCTTCATACCAATGCTGCATGCCAGAGACTGCTTCTTACCAATTTTTATGACAAAGGGAGCTTTGTAATTTGTTTGGTGACAGAGGGCGCTTTATACTAATTGAGCTGTGGCGGCCTCCTCCTTTCAAATCTTCCACCCTGCGCACCAGAAAACTAGGGATTCCTCGCCACAGAGAGCGCTTTCCAACCTAGGGCCACGGCCATGTCACCGTGAGCGACCGGGCGGCTGCTGTCATTTGTGGCATCAAGTCTGACTAGGCTGAGAGTGATGCACTGTGTACGGCCCGAGTTTGGTTAGGTTGACCGTTGGTAGAGCATGTTTGTAGAGCGGTTCTCCGCAGCTATTCCCGTGTGTGTATTACCTTGAGTGATCTCGGCCCTGTGTATTCCTCGAGTGCCAAAGTTTATTTTATTTGTACTTTCACGTCATTTTCCTCTCGTTTATACAGAGAATCGGGTGTTTTGGAGACTCTGATTCATTAGCTACTTCACCTTTGGATTATACGATTATTGTGCTCTTTCCTGTCGCGGTATGTTGCCTCCTGGTGCTGTACAGAATCAAGAGGCTGCAATGCCTGAGATGTGGTTCTAGTAATCGTACTTTTGGTTCTTATGTTCAGCAGTTAATCTGACAGGACAAAAATATTTAAAATTGTATAAATAATTGGTGACTCCTTGTGCAGAGAACTGTCGATTGTGCTTGCTGAGGGAATATTTGCCACGTGTTCAGCCAGAGACTGTGAAAGGTGCTAGTGGTGCCGCAACTTAGACGCTTCTGCTTATTGTGACACACACAGAGGACACTGAACCTGTTGGCAACATAGTTGTCTTGTGGAACGCCCATCTGTGTATATCGGCTGCCGAAATCCTCTTGCGTAATCCGGTTACGGGTTTCTGCCGCAATAATTTCAATAGTTTTGTTTTACACTCCTGGAAATGGAAAAAAGAACACATTGACACCGGTGTGTCAGACCCACCATACTTGCTCCGGACACTGCGAGAGGGCTGTACAAGCAATGATCACACGCACGGCACAGCGGACACACCAGGAACCGCGGTGTTGGCCGTCGAATGGCGCTAGCTGCGCAGCATTTGTGCACCGCCGCCGTCAGTGTCAGCCAGTTTGCCGTGGCATACGGAGCTCCATCGCAGTCTTTAACACTGGTAGCATGCCGCGACAGCGTGGACGTGAACCGTATGTGCAGTTGACGGACTTTGAGCGAGGGCGTATAGTGGGCATGCGGGAGGCCGGGTGGACGTACCGCCGAATTGCTCAACACGTGGGGCGTGAGGTCTCCACAGTACATCGATGTTGTCGCCAGTGGTCGGCGGAAGGTGCACGTGCCCGTCGACCTGGGACCGGACCGCAGCGACGCACGGATGCACGCCAAGACCGTAGGATCCTACGCAGTGCCGTAGGGGACCGCACCGCCACTTCCCAGCAAATTAGGGACACTGTTGCTCCTGGGGTATCGGCGAGGACCATTCGCAACCGTCTCCATGAAGCTGGGCTACGGTCCCGCACACCGTTAGGCCGTCTTCCGCTCACGCCCCAACATCGTGCAGCCCGCCTCCAGTGGTGTCGCGACAGGCGTGAATGGAGGGACGAATGGAGACGTGTCGTCTTCAGCGATGAGAGTCGCTTCTGCCTTGGTGCCAATGATGGTCGTATGCGTGTTTGGCGCCGTACAGGTGAGCGCCACAATCAGGACTGCATACGACCGAGGCACACAGGGCCAACACCCGGCATCATGGTGTGGGGAGCGATCTCCTACACTGGCCGTACACCACTGGTGATCGTCGAGGGGACACTGAATAGTGCACGGTACATCCAAACCGTCATCGAACCCATCGTTCTACCATTCCTAGACCGGCAAGGGAACTTGCTGTTCCAACAGGACAATGCACGTCCGCATGTACCCCGTGCCACCCAACGTGCTCTAGAAGGTGTAAGTCAACTACCCTGGCCAGCAAGATCTCCGGATCTGTCCCCCATTGAGCATGTTTGGGACTGGATGAAGCGTCGTCTCACGCGGTCTGCACGTCCAGCACGAACGCTGGTCCAACTGAGGCGCCAGGTGGAAATGGCATGGCAAGCCGTTCCACAGGACTACATCCAGCATCTCTACGATCGTCTCCATGGGAGAATAGCAGCCTGCATTGCTGCGAAAGGTAGATATACACTGTACTAGTGCCGACATTGTGCATGCTCTGTTGCCTGTGTCTATGTGCCTGTGGTTCTGTCAGTGTGATCATGTGATGTATCTGACCCCAGGAATGTGTCAATAAAGTTTCCCTTTCCTAGGACAATGAATTCACGGTGTTCTTATTTCAATTTCCAGGAGTGTATTTTCCTTTTTTAAAAGAGATATGATCATATTTCGTGTTTTAACTAATGTGAGTTTAAGAGTTTTGCTCTGTGAGTTCAGCGTTTAGTAAGGCCATCGGCAGACTTTCGCAGGTTGTTAATTAAATTTTATTATCTGGTGCTGGCCAGGGTATAATTTTTGAAGAGGCATGATTTCTCGTGTCTAATTTCTTAAAGTTTTATTATCTGTCACTGGCCAAGTTTTCTTGATTTAAGTTAAGGGACGTCTAGATGTGGACGTAATATCTTAATCGGATGGATTTGTAAGCAAGTGCCCTTATTGCCCATCACGTTTTTGGCCTAACATTACTTGGGATCCCGTCTGTAGATCAGAATTGTGATATAATATTCTAGAAGACCAGCGGGTTCTCTTTACTGAAATAATTATGCCACATGTTGGCATGATAACTCCTCCTGTTTTTCTTAAATGTTTAAATTCAAAATTAGAGTAAATTCAGTTATCTCGTCATCAAGTTTTATTCAAGTGCCCTTCGGGATAGTTATTAAATTGTTAACGAACTTTTTTGGATTCATTCTGCTTTAAATTTGTTCTGCGGCAGTAGACGTTGAGTGTATTCAGAGAGTTTGCCTACTATAAAATTGGATGTCTGCACTTTATAATCTTTGTTAGACAAATTCATTCCACTGCCAGAAAACGAATTCCAAGGGGCAATGGCTCTTGACTCGGCTAGGTAAAAGAAATGGAGGGATTTAACCAAAAACATGTCTTTCCAGCACTCGAGCAAGAAAGCATGGAACCTGCTAAGAAAACTAGATAGTGCCACAGAAACTGGTAACACTTTGACAAAATAAATCGTAACATAATAGCAGCTAAGGCTGTCAGTCTAACATGAGCGCCAAGAAACAACAGCAAACAGAAAGTCAAAGGAATGAAACATGGCTAAAGTCTAAAGCGTCTCTTGCTCAGTCTTCCGAAATTGCACGAAAAACCTATACAGCTGAAGTTGTTTCAGCCTTAGACACCTTGTAACCTGGTAATGCGGCTGGCTTTGGCGGCATATACACTTAAAATAAATGTAAAAACAGACTCAATTACCCACCTCATAAACATGTACCACAGTCTTGGAACTAACGTCTTGTACGCTCCTCTCACACAAACAACATTAAACGTTACCAACTTAGAAACTACTGAACGCAGGACAAAATTCCTGACGTATCATGAGTGACATCATGGCATGATTCAGCTCACCCCTTGTACGTGCGGCCACCTAGTACTAAAAAACTAAAACTAGCAAGGGCCGATAGTATAAGACGGTTGGTACTGTGGGACTCTTCCCTACAGATTCACTTTCTTCCTGTTCAGGTTGCACATCTGAATAATTGACCTCAATTGAATATGTATAGTCTCCGAACGGCTGGAGTATTATGTCTCCCGTCTTTTTCTTCCTCCAGAACAAAACTTTCGGTTCTCTCTCCTTTGGAATTGTTTCACACTTAGGTGGCGACGTTGACTATTTAACAGATTTTTGCACCAATAAAGTGTTATGCAACCTAGGACTGTCTTTTAATATTAATAGATTTAGAACGGGAAGTAGTGGCTTTTGATGCGGCTTGCCGATTTTGACGCTGGCAGGATATCGTTTGGACTCACATTTCTCCGTTGTTTGTATCTTGTTGTCCAGTTCCTGGTTTCCTGCCAGGTCATCGTCACTGAGTATATGCCTGTTACAGGAAGAGCCCCGATATCTAGAGGCTATTTATAGTATATTCCATTGTTAGTACTGTCAAGTAGGCCGCTCCAGATAGCCTCGTAATCCACTTTATTTGCTCTCCAAGTTTCTGTTTCTTGGGAAAATGCGTGTTAAACGTTTCTGTGAATTCCACTCAAGAGTCGGCATTATATGCGTGAAAAAGGGTAATAAATAGAAGATGTGGACACGCTTTTCTCTTGTTTTGTCTATCACACAAATGTGATATGATGGCCATCAATAATTACCATCACCGGATAGCTTTACAAAGTTCAAAAAATGGTCAAATCTCTTAGTAAAAGTATGAGTCGGAATCCAGTTCCTTGAGTGGCAAGCTGAAGTTATCCTAACATGTGATACTATCGCGTGTTAGTACCCATGGTATCACATATTAGGAATATGTGTTCTTCAGCTATAAAAACTAACCTAATAGTTACGCTGTTCGCTTTGAAGGATAGTTCCTTATAGCAAATGAATGAGTACTTTATAAAGAATATAATAGTATGAATATTCTTGCAACAACCATTCAACTTCAGATATTAAATCCCTACAAGCACATACACCTAAAACACTTGCAATTTAGTGCTTTTAAAATAAGGACTGTTGTTCAGCTCCGTAACGGCCTAACTGTCACTGCTCTACGCCTCAGGCGCTGTGAGAACTGATACTTCCCAACAGAACTGAACACTTACTTTAATTAATCTAGCTGTGCAAGAATTGCGAACTGTCCCATAGCACATCCCTTTCCCTGAATTCAAAATCATTTTCAGATTAATAAATTTTAATTGCAATCAGACGAAGCCTAATGAATTTCCTCATCTGATATCTGTAGTTTCATATCTGCAGACAAACGAAATTATTGAATTCTATTTACTTTGAAAATTAAGGAGAAACAAACGACAGTTTTTCTCGGAGAACCACATTCTACGTTTTCCCTGTCAGCTGGAAGGTCGTGCAGTTTCTTTCGTGCTTATCTCTTTCGGAACATTATGCATGTCCAACTGGGTCTTAGTAAATATTGTCTCATAAAATTGAAACGTTTCGTTCAAACCCTTTACACCAAATAGTTGAACTTATTTTTCTCAGCGTATTTGTAAGCTTACTTCGAGACCAAACTTTATGAGCTCATCGTTCTCTCTTAATCAATTCAATCTTAATGATTTTTTTTCTGCTGCATCTGCTTTCCTGTTCTTTAAGTAGTTATCCTACAGACAAAACGTCCTCTTTTGCATCTTAATTTTGACCTTAATGTGTTCTAAATTGAGAGTGATGGTGAATTTTAGTTTTTCACAATAAAAGAACAGAATTGTTGCTGTTAAGCTCTGCGCTTACATTTGAGAGTGTAATTTAAAAAAAATAAAAATAAAAAGCCATTAACTGTTTCTTTCAAGCAAGAGCAATAATTATTCTAATTAACTTCTCTTGGCCGGGGTGCACAGTCACGTAGAATCTTTTAAAGGACATCATATTCGCCGTTGACGGTAAAAATTATTTATTTCTTTTGGCCATTTTCAAGTTGTACTGCAACTTGCTTCAGTCGATGTCAAACCTTAAAATCCATGTATACATGTCGGAGAATTTCAGTGTCTGATACAAGCTGAAGCAAAATCTTTTGCAGCACCTCTTGTAAATGGCCCAAAGACCGTAAGTACAATTGTGAAATAACTAATTTCTACGGTCAACGGCACATATAAAGTTCTTTAAAGAATGATAAATATTCGATTAGTTACTCTCTCCTACATTTCAAGTACGAGCTTCGTAAAAGAATTTTGCTAGAAGTCTGACTGATCCAAAATCAGTTCTTGCTGAAAATAATAATATTCATTCACTCCTACAAAACGAATGCCCCTAGAACAACTTGGACGAACTTTCCTTAAAATTTTGTGAGTTTTGTGACATAGGTTTTGTTATATCGTACTACAATAGCCACGTAAAGTGCACAAGGCCGTGTTGTAATCATCATAAAGGCCATTGGTACTTATCACGATGGAAACATAAGAAGTATTGACCAAACAGCGTAACCGGACTTCAGTTCAACCAGTGACGACCACGTACTTTTCCTGTGAACTATGTCCACACCGACAACATCTCTTCAGACGACATCTGGCGCTACCCGCAATTTATTACGTATCTCGCGATCGCTGTTGGCTTCCTGTATTTCTTCAGGTGGTACTGCTTTCAGACGACGTGTATAGTACGTCTCGCTGGTATGATAACAGGTTAGCGCTATAACCTAATATTAGCAGTCATGGGGCGCAAGTGTTGTCATAATATGTGCTCGATTTGGAACTTAGCCATTTTCCTTAAGAACAGTTTTGTTTCATCGACTGTGCCTATTATACTTACCGTACGGCGTAACTATGCACTGAAATTAAATCGAGGCAGTCAGAAACAATAAGGAACTATCTGTTTTGGCAAATTAATGGGGCACAGTATTCAGACTTTAAGTTGTGAAAATTCTATCAAAACTGATCAGCACATTATCAATGAATGAGTGGATTAGTGTCAACCGCAAAGCACAGCACCTCGGTAAATGTTTGATAATTTCTGAATGAATGAAGAGGTACGTGAACGCATATCAACCCTGTTACGAACCAGATCGCCCCTAAAGTAAATATCTAGTAAGTGAACAAGTCTGTAACGTGATTAACATCCATAAAGACAAGGGAAATGAGGTTTCGGATAGAACCATATAGACCGTCGTTTATTCCTCGCTGCATTTTGGAGTGGAATAGGAAAGGGAATGATTAATAATGGTACAGCGAGTCTGCCATGCGCCATATGGTGACTTGCAGAATGTACTACATGTAGATTTATCTAGAGATTTTATTGAGTCTTATCCTGTACATGATATGTAGTAATGTAGATTGCAACACGTCTGTTGTAAACTACTTGCACACAGCGACTGAGTTGGTCAACATATATACACTCCTGGAAATTGAAATAAGAACACCGTGAATTCATTGTCCCAGGAAGGGGAAACTTTATTGACACATTCCTGGGGTCAGATACATCACATGATCACACTGACAGAACCACAGGCACATAGACACAGGCAACAGAGCATGCACAATGTCGGCACTAGTACAGTATATATCCACCTTTCGCAGCAATGCAGGCTGCTATTCTCCCATGGAGACGATCGTAGAGATGCTGGATGTAGTCCTGTGGAACGGCTTGCCATGCCATTTCCACCTGGCGCCTCAGTTGGACCAGCGTTCGTGCTGGACGTGCAGACCGCGTGAGACGACGCTTCATCCAGTCCCAAACATGCTCAATGGGAGACAGATCCGGAGATCGTGCTGGCCAGGGTAGTTGACTTACACCTTCTAGAGCACGTTGGGTGGCACGGGATACATGCGGACGTGCATTGTCCTGTTGGAACAGCAAGTTCCCTTGCCGGTCTAGGAATGGTAGAACGATGGGTTCGATGACGGTTTGGATGTACCGTGCACTATTCAGTGTCCCCTCGACGATCACCAGTGGTGTACGGCCAGTGTAGGAGATCGCTCCCCACACCATGATGCCGGGTGTTGGCCCTGTGTGCCTCGGTCGTATGCAGTCCTGATTGTGGCGCTCACCTGCACGGCGCCAAACACGCATACGACCATCATTGGCACCAAGGCAGAAGCGACTCTCATCGCTGAAGACGACACGTCTCCATTCGTCCCTCCATTCACGCCTGTCGCGACACCACTGGAGGCGGGCTGCACGATGTTGGGGCGTGAGCGGAAGACGGCGTAACGGTGTGCGGGACCGTAGCCCAGCTTCATGGAGACGGTTGCGAATGGTCCTCGCCGATACCCCAGGAGCAACAGTGTCCCTAATTTGCTGGGAAGTGGCGGTGCGGTCCCCTACGGCACTGCGTAGGATCCTACGGTCTTGGCGTGCATCCGTGCGTCGCTGCGGTCCGGTCCCAGGTCGACGGGCACGTGCACCTTCCGCCGACCACTGGCGACAACATCGATGTACTGTGGAGACCTCACGCCCCACGTGTTGAGCAATTCGGCGGTACGTCCACCCGGCCTCCCGCCTGCCCACTATACGCCCTCGCTCAAAGTCCGTCAACTGCACATACGGGTCACATCCACGCTGTCGCGGCATGCTACCAGTGTTAAAGACTGCGATGGAGCTCCGTATGCCACGGCAAACTGGCTGACACTGACGGCGGCGGTGCACAAATGCTGCGCAGCTAGCGCCATTCGACGGCCAACACCGCGGTTCCTGGTGTGTCCGCTGTGCCGTGCGTGTGATCATTGCTTGTACAGCCCTCTCGCAGTGTCCGGAGCAAGTATGGTGGGTCTGACACACCGGTGTCAATGTGTTCTTTTTTCCATTTCCAGGAGTGTATATATATCTTCAGGGTCGAAAAGAAATTCCAGGAAGAGCACGAAATCTTTCAAGAGTTAGCAGTGTTTTCAACTGCAAAGTATTGTCATTTTACCGTTGAGGCACTGTCTTAAAGTATGGAATGTTAACTGTATATCGTTAATCATAAAATTATGTGACCTTCAGAACGTATAATTATGAAGAATTACGAATATTATAATTGCGTTGATTACTCAAAAACATTCTGCGCCATGCTCGAACAGTACACTGCAATCTCTTGTTAATCAATGGGACATGGAATATTTAAGTGAAGCACATTTTCGACCAACTGTAATATTTACCATCCAAGTGACACACATAACAAAAGAGCTTCTCTTTGGGCATAACCACTGATTCTCTCACATTTTGTGAAAGGGGAACGCAAAACTGATTAGACGTTCCGTATTTTGAGGAGATGAATGCGTATGAGGAAAATATGGGTCGCCAGAGCACACACTCTTCCATTGTCACGTCCTAAGCCACTCGCGGCAACTACTACTGGCACACAAAGAGATAGCACAGTAACTACGATACACAAGAAAGCGGACGGAATTAAATATTGATACAGATGACACATTCAGGAAACTGTAAAAAGCACACAAAAACGATCATACATTTAACACAGAGTAGCTCCGGTAGAATTTAGTGAAGACAATGCGAGTGAGAATACCACCTACACAGACGAGGGAAAGAGTAATTTCTAGAACAAATTATCGGCAACGAGCAAACCCGATGACACAACCATTCTAATACAAAAGCCTATCACGACTACTTTAATGCACATAGAGATACAACAAAAACAAGAGGACCACACACTTGGAGCATACCCAAATGAAACATATTACCAAAATTCGCGACCAACTATTTTACTAATAAAGGCCACATATAAAAGCATAGTTACGATATCATACTATCCGGATAACGTATAACAAAATGACACAAAAAAAGTGTACAGACTCAGAATCTGGCATCACCTGCATGGAGTAGAGGCTGCAGTATTTTTAAGACTCTGTACCTCCGTAGCATATAGTTTAAGAGTAGTCTAGTTTAGTCCATATACAACAAATGCCATGCAGAGACAAAGTACTCGAGGGTTTTCCTAGTAGCAGAAGGTATAACACTAACTTTAAGTCCTATCATGGGGCCTCTTTCTTAACTTGCATCTAAAAACCACAAATAAAGATAAATGATACCGCAACTACACTTTTCATATCCCTCTGCTTATATCTGTTTGCCTTAGCAGCAATAATATTCCAATTATCTTTCTAATATGAGAAGAATATGGTGGGGACCCACAAACTGGCGCAGTACAAGGCGTGTTTTTTTAAGTAAGTGCCGTTTTGAAATTTAAAAAAAGACATGTTAAGATATCTCAATAATTTTATTTTTACATGAAAGCCTGTACCTTAATCTACTTTTCTATATAATTTCTGTCAATATTGAGGCACTTGTCATAACGTTGTACCAGTTTTTGAATACCCTCCTCATACAAGTCTGCCGCATGACTTGTTAACCACTGCATCACCCCTGTTTTGACTTCGTCATCGTCTAGAAGACGCTGACCGCCCACGTGTTGCTTCAATTGCAGGAACAGATGGTAGTCACTGGGCGCAAGATCGGGGCTGTACGGAGGGTGATCTAGAATTTCACATCGAAAAGATGTGATGAGATCTTTAGTCTGATTCGCCACATGAGGACGGGCATTGTCTTGTAGCAAAACGATGCCCTTGGTCAACTTCCATGGACTATTGCTTTGATTATGGTGTGACGTAGGCCACCCATGTTTCATCGCCCGTAACAATTTGGCTTAAGAAATCATCACCGTCCTTGTGGTACTGTGGGGCGGCGGGTGGATATATGTTGTTGTATAAATACTCTGTAGAATGTAGAAACACAGCATTTCCCGGCCGATGCACCATATGTGGGGTGGCGGTTGGAAAATTTTACTGTTGTATTTTTGTTTGAATGGAGAAACACTTCCCTGCCGATTATCCATATGTGGGGCGGCAGGTGGAAATATTTTATTTGCTGTTGCATAAATGTTTGAATGTTGAATTTGTTTGGTTTGTAGAATGTTAAAACAGTTCCTATTATTTAGAATGTTATTTATGCTGTCTTTTGCCGTTCTCAACACTGGCTCTCTAACTACAATATTGGCAACCAGAAAGTGATTAGCACAACGTGAAGCCTGTAATTAAAATTCCTAGTGCCCACTTCATCTGAGAATACACTTATAGTTACAGCTTATAGCTCTGAGGAATTAGGAGATTGTCCGGGATTTATAATCAAAAACGGTCTTGAAAAAACGTTCTGTATTCTGAAAGTCACAGATGAAAACAAAAGAATCCACACCATCTAACTAACAGATCAGTTCAGAGTCTAATGCGCTGATGCAACTATAAATGTCCAAATTAAATGTTTAAATGAATGCTCGCCATAATTTGATGATTAGGTTGATCAAACACCACGCTAAATAATGGTAGAATGTTTGTCCCGCGGCGGCACGTGAAAATACGACATACGCAAACTGAAGATCGATAATTAAAGTCATCCCAGAATTAACACTTATTTCGAGTAACTTAATACGGCATCCGAGGCTGTTTGTAGCAATGATACCGACGCGACGCGACTTCCGACACAGATGGCGTGCTATTCAGCGTCTGGAGAGAACTGGGGCCTTGCCTCCTCGCGCAGCGTTCTTATATATAAAGCCGCGGTGCGGACGGCTAAGGGAACGCCTGATCAAATCGGCTCTCCCGACTAGCCGCTGGGCTAGTAATGCACCACATTAAGTTACCGAATAAATCATAGCTTCTCTTGCTGATGGCCGATGAAGCTCTCAATTTGACGTGGCTAAGTTAAATATTTTGGGCGAGAGAATTAATTTAATTACCCTGCACGCAGTAGACGAGCTCTGAACTGGCCCTTTGGAGATACGCTATCGCTATAGTTTTATAGGTATTCAAATGAAACTTCTCACATCCTTATGGTGATAGCGGATCTCCATTCTACTTAAATATAAACATCCTAGCCTTATTTATTAGCCTACTTAATCTGTCTTGCTTCCTTAAGTTTTGAGACGAAAACCAGAAAATCATGAATTTCCACTAAAATCTTAATTTGTGAGATCCAGAAGACTGTTTTTATTAAATAATTATGAAAAATGAATCTAATTATCAATTTTTAATTCTCTAGCTCTTTTCTGTTGCGCCAATGATTTTTACAGAAAAGTTATCGAACTGATATTCAACACATGTTGTTTTACTATTACTCCTGACATGCTAGAAATGTTTTAGGTTATTTGCTTGATTTTTAATGTATTGCGCAACATTTATGACGTCAGAGCTAGTTACAGCGTACTGGCTGGCACACAATGGAAAGACTGATGTGAATTTACTACAGCGTGAGTAGGCTGCTTCCCTACATCACCCTCTACTTACATTTTTTGTTTTTGAATGTTAATGAACGAAAAAAAATTTAATTACAAAAAGGGAAGCAAGAGTACAGTTTAACTCCCTATGAAAAATTAAAATTGAATTGTAAACATATATAAATATTAAAAGAGAACTGATTACCTACTTTAATTATTTAAATTGCGGGCATGTTCACTGCCTCTTAAGCAACATTATTACTCAAATTTTTAAGCAAAGTCCATGAAACACTTTGGCATACATATTGCCTTAGATAAACAAACACATAAAAATATGTAAAATTATGAAAATCTTAAATCCATTAAATACATTTTTACATACACAAATTCAAAGAAAATAACATGATACATAAACAGATAATTATCTCTTAGCAGTCTTTTCTAAACCTGAAAGAAAATTTCACAAATCATTTTTACACACGTGGTTGTAGCCGCTTTGGCTGGCGTCCTACACTTCCATTCACAAGGGTAGAGGAGGGGAAGTTGCTATGGTGTGCGTCCTTCACGTTCACTCTAAATGACATGGGGAAAGGGGAGGGGTCACTGTGAGTGGTGTCCAAGTCACTCCACGCTTTCACGTAGCTACCAGGCTGCCATTATCTGGTTTGTCCTGTAGAACAAACAAAAAGAGTGCCTCAGACTCTGTTCACTTAATATCTAAGGGTGGGTCACAATGAAATGGGGATATATACATTTTATCCTTCAATATGTTGCTGGAACAAAGTTAACAGAACCTTTTTAATTTTACTCTCACGGTTACTTGACTGTCATAAAATTGGTAAACAAATGGCTCAAAACGCCGTTAGTCACTCACTAGAGAAATTTTATGCTCAAGGCATACAATCATGAATCCTATTTAACATCAATTTATTATTTCTGGGCCGGAACACTGAACCAATGCTCGGTAAATTCCAGATACATTTGTATTTTATTCACTTAGCTGACTCATCTTTGATTACCTTATTTTCAGAGATAGTATGAGTATATTTGATTAGTAGTTTTCTCAGCTTCTTTGTACATGTGAGTAACTTTTGGTGATAGTACGGTTGTGAGTGTTCAAAACATACTACGTTTAGTTGACTAAATCCACTTATTGGTCCTCTGCTGTTGTGTCAGTTCCACATCTGTAATTAGGTACTTACTTACTTTGAAGTGTATTTATGCTGAGCTATCAATAATGTTTCACGTCTGTCATTATGTTACTTATTTACTTTGCTAGTGTGTGAACTTAAGTAATACTCACCCTATTAACATTTAAAGCATAGGATAGCACATTTATTGTATACCTATAGTGTATTGCAGCTGATCAGTTTGCTCACGTGGCAATCCATTTCCAATCGATCGGACGCTGAAACCACAGGTAGTCTCTCTCGACCTACCACTAAAGTGCATCAAGTAATTATGGACGAGCGTAATGCTAAATTCCTTAAACCTATAGGACACCATGAGCTGCTCTGTCTCATCTAACATAGGGGTACCTATGGTCGCATTCACGCCTCCAACTCATAACCTCAATACAAGTAGGTGTGTCCTGTCACACACTACATTAAATAACGGCCAGCTCCAATCTTATAAATACTTCAGGGACGTGTCCTTCACGTCTCAACCACAAACACTGCTCAATTCTATTACACTGCCATTCCTTGCTTCACAAGGTGAGTTTATTCTTACAACTTATCTGCATATTTTTCATAACACTAAGCACTCTCTTTTACTATTTATTAGTTAGCTCTAATGCGTACACTAGGTCTCATTGCCACTTTAGATCCGGCTTGTACACGAATTTGTACATCTTTTTTAAATATTGTTGGTGGACCATTTCCAATAACACAACACTTTGTACTTACTATATTACCTGGGTTCTATACATAATCGTTACTCAAATACATTTATATCTTAATTACGTCATACTTCTCTATTGTTTGTCACTATTAGGTTTGTCACATTAGGTATTTTTCTTCACTAATCGGTGGATAGAATGGTTCCAGAACTCATGGCTTGATAGCCATGGCGGAAAATTTTTGTATTGGAAAGAAGGGGTCAAAATTTTTGTAGATAGGAAAGATGAAGAATGTGTGAGACCTGAAAGGGAAAGAAGATCTCACACAGCTGGGACTGCACAGCTGTCACACTGTGTAGAGGTTACAGAACAACCTCCTCCCTACAGCATTCATTCAAATCCTTTGACCACGCCACGTCGATCTGAAAATACTATATGATGCGTTTTCAAAACCTGTCTCAGTTTTTCCTTCTGATTAGCTGAAATTTTATCGATTTCCTGCAATTTAGTTTCTATTTTGTCCAAAATAATTGCTTCTTCTTCATCTGTGTTTAGCTTACTTGTACTAAGATGAACACCCTCGTACCAATATCTCCTATTTTTCAGAACTCGTATAGGCAGCTCCCAAGTGTCATCATTAGCTACTACATGTTTATCACTAAAAGGTACTGTAATTACTCCGGTTATTGGCAAGACCATATTTAACTGGCTTTTTTCAAAGTCAACAACACTCTGATATTTTGACAGGAAATCTATGCCAATTAAAACCTCAATACTGAGATTGTTTACAATTAAACATGGATGATCATTTAAATTACCATTAATGTTAAAGGGCAGCAAAGCTTCTTGCTTTACTGTTTTTGACACCTTGCCAGTAGCACCAATTATTCTTAGTCCTGATACCCTCATTACTGTAAGCTTGTCTTTACCAGGTAATGCATCAAAGAAGGACTGAGATATCGCACTCACCTCACGTCCACTGTCTAAGAGACAACGTACATTGATACCCAACATATTCACTATTATTATAGGGTGGCTTATTCTAGTTTGTACAGGTAGTTCCTCAAATTCATCCAACAGTTCCTTTTGGATTTGTCTCCAACTAAAGTGATCGACATCTGTCTTCATTACATTTAGGTCACAGTGTGTAGAGGTTTCCTGAATTACATTTTCAGCTGGCTTTTCCAGTCGGTCTATTAATTTTAAATCGAAACACCGCACGACTTCATTACATTTAGTTTGCTGAACATGACCCAAATTACTGTAGTCTGAGCGATTCTGCGCCTCCAGACCGGGCATAACACTAGTTACAGCTAAACCACTATCACCATTATCGTCGGGTTCCTTCTCAAGTGACAACTGGTCACAGCTACTGGGTTCATCGACCCCCAACAGGCTACCCTCTACATTCTCACTTATCTCCTGTCCTAAATCTATTAGTACATTATCAACATCCTGCACAGGCACTTTAGATAAGAGCACATCATCCTCATCGTAAATATAAGCATGAATTTCTTCTGCTTCTTCACCTGACAATTCAATATTTTGTAGCTCTTCCCTATCGTTGCACAGCTGCGCCTTCTCGTTCTCTTCCCACTTAGAAAGCGTCTCTAAAACGGTATCTATCAAATACTGTGAGTGATCTAATATTTCTGCTGTATTCTTAGATGCTACCGACTCTTCATCCACATGTTCAGTCTGAGTATTCTGATCTGTCTTACCAATTCCCGTAACTACTGGCTTAGGAAAAGTAACCGCCTGGTGAGCGCCAGTGTCCTCATAGACGGGAACTAGTTTTCCTGCCTCGGCCTACTACTGTTTCCTTTATTTTCATTATAGTTAACTGGCACAGCATTACTTTCCGTACTGTTGTTTACATGCATAATTCTGTTTGGAACAAAATTATTATTACTTGGATGCCATTGTTGGTTCTGATAATCATTTCTCCAATTCCTACCTCTCTTAGGATGGCGAACACCTACTGTTCTGATGTTTACATTGCCATTTTGCTCGTTCCTAAAATTACTACTATTGTTATTAGCATTTCTGTTATTACGTGCTTGCTCCTCATTGGCAGCAACACGTTCGACACGTTCCAAATATTCAATGAAACGATCCAGATTGTCTCTAGGGGCAGATATAATTCTAGTTTGCCAATACCATGGCAGTTTGGCTAGTATTATCATTTCAGGTTTCAGCTTTTCTGCCAAATGTGACAAACGTGAAACCCATGACCTAGCAAACTCTTTAATAGATTCCTTGCCTGCATTGAAGCGTTTTCCACTCCAAAATTCTCTCAACACTTCATTTTGCTTATTGCTAGACCAATACTCATTAATGAAAGCTGTTTTAAACTCCGCTAATGTTTTACACTTCAACATAACATCAGCTGACCAACGCATGGCGTCACCTGCTAAATGGCTTCTAATAAATGAGATTTTCTCTCGTTCAGACCAAGTTGGTGGAATCACATCTTCAAAATCGTTCCAGAAACCTAGCGGGTGGATATTTTTATCTGGATCGAACCGCAAGAACTGCCGACACCCGATAAAAGCGGCGTTTGCAGCTACAACTTGTTGTATACTACCATTACCAGAAGTTACTGAAGCTACTTTACTCTCAATGTTAGCAATGTTAGTACTAATATTTTCTACTTTCATTTCAACATTATCTACTCTTTGCACAATATGAGTAGTATCAGTTTTGATTGCGTCTACTTCTGCTTGAAATATGTTTACTTTTATATTAACATCTTTAAATCTATCTGAGCACAGTTCAGATTCCGCCTCGATCTTTTCTGTTAACTTGTGCTCCAGCTTCGCATCTTCCATTTGGAAGTCTTTGCGAACCTCAGCAACTTCGGATTTTACTGTTTTATACATTTCAGAAAATTGTTGAGCAACCTTTTTCTTAATATCCTCATGATTGTAATCAATTTTATAATTCAAACTGTCTAGATCCTCTTTCAACTTATTGCAACCAGCCTTGAAGGTATCGTCCATTACCTCCAATCGTTTATTAAAATTAGTTTGGCTGGCCACAATCTCATACTTTAATTCAGCATTATTGGATTCTAATTTATTGTCCATTGCCTCAAACCGTTTATTAAAATTTGTTTGGCTGGCCACAATTTCAGACTTTAATTCAGCTGTCATTTTTGCATTACTGGCAGCTATTGCTTGTAATATAACATTTAAATCAACAGCCCCAGTATCTTTGGGTTGCTCACTAGCTGGTTTCTTTTCACACTCAGGTGACGAAAAACTAGCTCCAACACCAGAATCATCAAAACTAAATGAAAATTCTGATTGATCAGTCATATCTAACTTCTCCTGTTTAAACTCTGCCATCTCTGATGACTGTTTCGTTTTTAACTCATCAGATAAGCTATCATCCAATAAATTAATAATTTCTGATTTCTGCTGGGTCTCTATTATTGAATCATTGCCCCTTTTTACACTACTGTCAGGAGACAATACTTCATATTTCACTTTAACATTACTACTTTCATGCATATTTACACTTGAACCGTTGTCTGGATTTACAGTTCCCTCAACAGTCATAGGTTCTGATATAAGTTTAACCTCAGTTTCTTTTGGCGGTTCCATCGCCAACAGTCTTTTAGTGCAGGTTAGTAAAATTTTTAACAGCTTTTCACTTAACTTGGTTCCTTCTGCACAACATATGGCGTTGCCGGCGTGGCGTACCATGATTACTGATGCGACCCAGTGCTGAATTGCAGACGGCACTCCGACGGCTGCTGTGTGTTTGCGTGCCCCGCAACTGCAGGCACGGCTCCGGCTGTTCCGGCAGACGACTGCGGTGAGGCGAAACTGGCTTCTCGCGATGCCAGCAGCGCCGCTAGACTCAGTGCCAGCTCCGTCAATCCAGATACGTCGTTAATCCAATTGCGTCGTCCACATACGCACATAACACTTTCACTGTTCTATTACTCAATTGCGTGTCGCATTTCACTCGCGAATCCCAATATTTAAAAATCACTTTCACTTTTACTCAGTTTATTTCCCGGCCGATGCACCAATTGTGGGGGGCGGGTGGAAATATGTTGTTGTATAAATACTCTGTAGAATGTAGAAACACAGCATTTCCCGGCCGATGCACCATATGTGGGGTGGCGGTTGGAAAATTTTACTGTTGTATTTTTGTTTGAATGGAGAAACACTTCCCGGCCGATTATCCATATGTGGGGTGGCAGGTGGAAATATTTTATTTGCTGTTGCATAAATGTTTGAAAGTTTAATTTGTTTGGTTTGTAGAATGTTAAAACAGTTCCTATTATTTAGAATGTTATTTATGTTGTCTTTCGCCGTTCTCAACACTGGCTCTCTAACTACAATATTGGCAACCAGAAAGTGATTAGCAAAACGTGAAGCCTGTAATTAGAATTCCTAGTGCCCACTTCATCTGAGAATACACTTATAGTTACAGCTTATAGCTCTGAGGAATTAGGAGATTGTCCGGGATTTATAATCAAAAACGGTCTTGAAAAAACGTTCTGTATTCTGAAAGTCACAGATGAAAACAAAAGAATCCACACCATCTAACTAACAGATCAGTTCAGAGTCTAATGCGCTGATGCAACTATAAATGTCCAAATTAAATGTTTAAATGAATGCTCGCCATAATTTGATGATTAGGTTGATCAAACACCACGCTAAATAATGGTAGAATGTTTGTCCCGCGGCGGCACGTGAAAATACGACATACGCAAACTGAAGATCGATAATTAAAGTCATCCCAGAATTAACACTTATTTCGAGTAACTTAATACGGCATCCGAGGCTGTTTGTAGCAATGATACCGACGCGACGCGACTTCCGACACAGATGGCGTGCTATTCAGCGTCTGGAGAGAACTGGGGCCTTGCCTCCTCGCGCAGCGTTCTTATATATAAAGCCGCGGTGCGGACGGCTAAGGGAACGCCTGATCAAATCGGCTCTCCCGACTAGCCGCTGGGCTAGTAATGCACCACATTAAGTTACCGAATAAATCATAGCTTCTCTTGCTGATGGCCGATGAAGCTCTCAATTTGACGTGGCTAAGTTAAATATTTTGGGCGAGAGAATTAATTTAATTACCCTGCACGCAGTAGACGAGCTCTGAACTGGCCCTTTGGAGATACGCTATCGCTATAGTTTTATAGGTATTCAAATGAAACTTCTCACATCCTTATGGTGATAGCGGATCTCCATTCTACTTAAATATAAACATCCTAGCCTTATTTATTAGCCTACTTAATCTGTCTTGCTTCCTTAAGTTTTGAGACGAAAACCAGAAAATCATGAATTTCCACTAAAATCTTAATTTGTGAGATCCAGAAGACTGTTTTTATTAAATAATTATGAAAAATGAATCTAATTATCAATTTTTAATTCTCTAGCTCTTTTCTGTTGCGCCAATGATTTTTGCAGAAAAGTTATCGAACTGATATTCAACACATGTTGTTTTAGTATTACTTCTGACATGCTAGAAATGTTTTAGGTTATTTGCTTATCGAACTGATATTCAACACATGTTGTTTTAGTATTACTCCTGACATGCTACAAATGTTTTAGGTTATTTGCTTGATTTTTAATGTATTGCGCAACATTTATGACGTCAGAGCTAGTTACAGCGGACTGGCTGGCACACAATGGAAAGACTGATGTGAATTTACTACAGCGTGAGTAGGCTGCTTCCCTACAGTACCGCTCAAGGAAAATCACTGCACTGTCTAAACGTCAACATTTTCGGTACCCAACGTGCGCACAATTTTCGGTATTTCAAGTGCTTGGTCACTACGCCATACAAAACGCTACGAGAAACATTAGGAACGTCATCCCGCAAGGAGGAAATCGTAAAGCGTCTGTTTTCTCTCACCTTATTGTCTACTTCCTGAACCAAACTTTCATTAATGTCCGAAGGACGCCCACTCCGTTGTTCATCATGCACATCTTTAAATGCTCTCACCCAATTTCTTACCATTCCATCACTCATAATGTTTTCTCCGTAAACTGCACAGATCTCACGATGAATATCGATCGTTTTTAGGCCTTTAGCACTAAGAAATCTTATAACAGCCCTTACTTCACAGTCTGCGGGACTCACGATTATCGGAGGCATCTTAAACACTCAGTACACAACGTAAACAAGGAAGAATCAGACTGTAATGGCGTCAGTGCGTAGATTAAGGTACAGGCTTTCCTGTAAAATTAAAATTATTGAGATATCTTAGCAGTTTTTTATTTCAAAACGGTACTAACTTAAAAAACACGCCTCGTATCACTCGTCAAACTATGATTATTTCAGTAGCAAAATTTAACTTAAACAAAGTCACTTCTTAACTTAACTTGGGATAGTTTATATTTTACTTTTCAAGGCAAATTATTCAACACTCAGCTCGATTAACTTAAAAAATCATTCATGATAGTTATCAAGGCTAAATTGTATTTCAAACGAGTTTAACTTATTGCCTTTTTCATCGCCTGTGAAGCAGGTATTTTTAGACAGTATCATATGCACAATATGGCACAATACTTTTGCAAAATGATACTTTGCAATAAGCTGAGAGTACTTTATCAAAATTCTAACTAACTTCAATTTTGTTCGTCCTTGCACATTTGGCCAACACACATAAATCACTAGTTCATTTGAAACAGGATACTCGGTTTATAAACAATTAGGAGAGGACCCTACATATGTTCATGATCAGGGTAAAAGATATGGTTCCAAACACAGATTTGTAGCATTTGGATTATTATGAAAATCACTCACACAAATTAACTGGTCCATGCTCTGATACATATCTACACTCCTAGAAATTGAAATAAGAACACCGTGAATTCATTGTCCCAGGAAGGGGAAACTTTATTGACACATTCCTGGGGTCAGATACATCACATGATCACACTGACAGAACCACAGGCACATAGACACAGGCAACAGAGCATGCACAATGTCGGCACTAGTACAGTGTATATCCACCTTTCGCAGCAATGCAGGCTGCTATTCTCCCATGGAGACGATCGTAGAGATGCTGGATGTAGTCCTGTGGAACGGCTTGCCATGCCATTTCCACCTGGCGCCTCAGTTGGACCAGCGTTCGTGCTGGACGTGCAGACCGCGTGAGACGACGCTTCATCCAGTCCCAAACATGCTCAATGGGGGACAGATCCGGAGATCTTGCTGGCCAGGGTAGTTGACTTACACCTTCTAGAGCACGTTGGGTGGCACGGGATACATGCGGACGTGCATTGTCCTGTTGGAACAGCAAGTTCCCTTGCCGGTCTAGGAATGGTAGAACGATGGGTTCGATGACGGTTTGGATGTACCGTGCACTATTCAGTGTCCCCTCGACGATCACCAGTGGTGTACGGCCAGTGTAGGAGATCGCTCCCCACACCATGATGCCGGGTGTTGGCCCTGTGTGCCTCGGTCGTATGCAGTCCTGATTGTGGCGCTCACCTGCACGGCGCCAAACACGCATACGACCATCATTGGCACCAAGGCAGAAGCGACTCTCATCGCTGAAGACGACACGTCTCCATTCGTCCCTCCATTCACGCCTGTCGCGACACCACTGGAGGCGGGCTGCACGATGTTGGGGCGTGAGCGGAAGACGGCCTAACGGTGTGCGGGACCGTAGCCCAGCTTCATGGAGACGGTTGCGAATGGTCCTCGCCGATACCCCAGGAGCAACAGTGTCCCTAATTTGCTGGGAAGTGGCGGTGCGGTCCCCTACGGCACTGCGTAGGATCCTACGGTCTTGGCGTGCATCCGTGCGTCGCTGCGGTCCGGTCCCAGGTCGACGGGCACGTGCACCTTCCGCCGACCACTGGCGACAACATCGATGTACTGTGGAGACCTCACGCCCCACGTGTTGAGCAATTCGGCGGTACGTCCACCCGGCCTCCCGCATGCCCACTATACGCCCTCGCTCAAAGTCCGTCAACTGCACATACGGTTCACGTCCACGCTGTCGCGGCATGCTACCAGTGTTAAAGACTGCGATGGAGCTCCGTATGCCACGGCAAACTGGCTGACACTGACGGCGGCGGTGCACAAATGCTGCGCAGCTAGCGCCATTCGACGGCCAACACCGCGGTTCCTGGTGTGTCCGCTGTGCCGTGCGTGTGATCATTGCTTGTACAGCCCTCTCGCAGTGTCCGGAGCAAGTATGGTGGGTCTGACACACCGGTGTCAGTGTGTTCTTTTTTCCATTTCCAGGAGTGTATATGCACGAAGTTAGTGGAGCAGTGGCGAAGTTGTGGTGGCAAGCGACATGACGTCTAACTGTACTCACGGCTCTTGATGTTTGAATGCTCTATAAAATTTCTTCTTGGCGACGGATTGTTAACGTGTTAAAGCCATTCCTTATTGCCGAGAGTACCAAGCAACAGCCAAATCCGCATCCGAGGCAAACAAAACTCCTTGCAAAGCGGCTTTCAGTTGCCTACCTTGACACCGTCGCTGTGTACCGTGCAACGGCTAGCCACTGACTGCGTACCGTTCACACCAAGGAGCCGCCCAGTTCGACCGCCAAACCCACCTTTTACATTGTGCGCCATGCCACTTCCGTGGTGGAGGGACTTCACTAGATCTTTTACATTTTACAATACAAGCATGAATCAGCTTCCAATACACATTGTTTATCTTATTAACTTACACATATAAAATTTCATTATTTTAAACAATCATTTATCTTTTTCCGTATATACATTACAAACTTAAAATTTTCTGTTACAGATCAATGATTTTAACTAACAAAGAATAAACACTTCATAATTACAGATACAAAGTTACATAATATAAAACTACTTCTAATCGATATAAGTGTTACAAGGGCTCAATAATTTCCACCTTTCCCGTATTCTTTTTTTCTCTTTTTAAAATGGATCGCCGGGAATGAAACATCCACTTCTCAGCTCTTTAATGTGACAACAAAAGTTTAATACTCACACCGTAACTATGTCATAAGACGAAAACTAAATTCTCATAAAACTGTTATAAGCAGAACGTACATTTCAGCAACGAAATCTATGACAAGAAATCTAAAGTCTCTGATGTCCGTACCTTGAAAATACGAACGCACTGAGATAGTATCATTTCATGAAATGAGACCGTTGAGACCTGCAGAAATGACCTGTGATTTTGTAGCGGATTATATAATTCAATGTCTTTGTCACACGTTACTTTATTACAATTGAACACCGATTTCAGCTTTGAAGACGTCGTCAACCCAAAAAAAGCAAGTGGATACTGAAAGGGATAGAGAAGATGTGGAGCCGAACAAGCACAGCAGTACAGAACATTACCTGTAAATAACTTTAAAATAATATCTAACTCGATTAACCTCCTGTTCAGCGTCCCGTCCCTCATCCGGTAAAAACGTTTGGCTGTCCGTCTCTGTGCCCGACAGCTAAGTTTTTTTTTCTTAGGAAAGGATAGACTTACCACGTTGAAATTTATATCGCATACAGAGGCCTATGGTCCCTTTGCAGCACGAACATTTTAAGCTTCTAAGTCAGTGCAATCACAAGGTGCGGCCATTTATGTCAGATATTTTGATAATCGTAAAATCACTCATCAAAACGTTTAGGCTGATTTCCGTTGGCCTAGAATCATGGGATTTGACAAATAGGAGGGTTCACACTACAATGAAAGGAAAACATACGAAAATTGTAAATCTGTAATTCTATCACAGGAACAATATTGTCATTTCCTATTTGTCTGTCTGTTCGTCCATCTGTTAAAGACCCCTTTTTCTTAGCAACGTGTAGGTGTATCAAGTTGAAATTACATCACATAGTAAGGCCCACGGTCCCTCGGCGGGTATAAAAAAATTGAAGCTTCTACGTCAATACAGTCAAAATATAAGGCCTTCATTTATTTTCATACTTGCAAAGTCACTCATCAAAAGCTGTAGGGTACATCCTGTTGGCCTAGTATCACGGAATTTTGCTGTGAATTTGAAATTATATCAACGAAAAAAATATCCGACTTCAGTCTAAATTACAATAGTCAGTAGTACTGCATTCAGCTGCCTAGGTAACTATGGTAAAAATCAAACATGTGATAAGGAAGAACATACATGATTTAAATAATGAAAACTGCACCCGTTACTTATTCTTTGCTGCTTAACATAACGAATTTCTAGAATTTACAGTTAATTTCAAGTGCATCTGAAGATGAGAGTTAGTTCTCGAAACACGTTTTGCTAAGCAGTAAAAGATAAGTAACTGATGCAGTTTCTTTTTTTAAATCAGAAGAACACAGTTGCAGGCTTTCCCCAGACATATAATATGATGAACAAAATTTAGGAATCACTATATTGCTCATATGACGCCTCTCGGAATTTATCTATAATCAGATATCCACGAGCGATTACTGCATGTAGGTATGGTGTTTCAAGTCGTACGTCAAACAAACATTCGCGGACTAGCCTGTCAATATATATTTCACTTACAACTTGAAATGCCATGTCTACGTGAAGTAATAGCTCCTGGATATCTGATGATGGATAAATTCCGTAACTCGTCACATGAGCAGTAAAGTAATTCCTTGCCTGAAGTTTGACTTCTATCATGGCGACCAAGTCAACCTGAGTGGAGACCTTGTGATTATTATAATAACGGTTGCCTGCCTCCTGCATGGCTGACGTCACATTTATATTACTGAAATTAAAACATTCCTGAAAATCTGGTAATCTCTGGGATCGATATCTTGCCAGTATCAGTGTCGATAACAGGCAAAAGTGGTCAAGCTTCTCGATTGGCGGAATGGATGAAATATCTATAGACATAATTAGGGTTGTACTGAAACCTCAGTACGCGAGTCCTACTCGCTCCTGCCCAATTTTTTACCATTGTCTCATACTATTGTATTCAACGTTATTTTCCTCAATACCATTGTGGATACAGAACAGTTAATAAGCTTATTAAGTACTCTCACTGGCGGTGATGAAACTCGACCATGAAATCCAAGTTTTCTCACCTCCCGCCTAACTGTCACAGTGCAGTGCAGTGGATCATGATGCACTTTGGAATTCCTGTGTGATGGTCTGGATATTACACGTTACCTGTCCATTAAACATTACAACCCTCTTCAACTGTCGGCGGTCTCTGTCAGTCAACAGACGAGGTCGGCCTGCACAC
Source organism: Schistocerca nitens (assembly GCF_023898315.1). Taxonomy (NCBI): domain Eukaryota; kingdom Metazoa; phylum Arthropoda; class Insecta; order Orthoptera; family Acrididae; genus Schistocerca; species Schistocerca nitens. Next base: position 237,647,972 of record NC_064614.1, on the reverse strand, counting down.
TTTTGTGCTGTACGTGTCCCTTCACGTCTCCACTTCACTGTCACATCAGATATAGTGGACCTAGGGATGTTTAGGAGTGTGGAAATCTCGCGTACAGCCGTATGACACAAGTGACACCCAATCATCTGACCAGGTTCGAAGTCCGCGAGTTCCGCGGAGCGTCCCGTTCTGCTCTCTCACGATGTCTAATCACTGCTGAGGTCGCTGATATGGAGTACCTGGCAGTAGGTGGCAGCACAATGCACCTAATATGAAAAAAGTATGTTTTTGGGGGTGTCCGGATTCTTTTGATCACATAGTGACATAAGGTGAGAACGAGAGCATTTTATGCTTTCCGTCTGGTCACCTAAGAAGAGCGCGGTAGTGCTGGAGTTTCGCTGAATACTATTTCATTCTTTTTAAAAATTAAATGATATTTGAAGCTATATTGTTTCTTTGTTCATCGGTTTTTGCGTCTGAACTGCAACTGCTCACACCATGCAGGTTAGTTGGACCGCTGGCTGGACAGTGCTGTCAAAGTTTAATGCTCCGGTAAAGCTGTTGTCCCGCGTTATCACTAAGTCTATGAGCGTGAAACACAGCATGTAACGTATCCTTATGATCGTACTTGACTGTAGTGATCATAGCTTCGCTTCCGCTCCACGTGAAACGAAATCCAGTGAGATTCAAGCAAACGCGGAAGAATAAATATCGTCATGTTTACATCAGGTACATTCTTTTTGATGAACAGAGTATACCAACAAGGGCGTCCAGCTGAGCAGCGAAAAGTTTGATTGTGATCCTTCGATCACTTTGAATGAGTGTCAACACGTTGCAACATTGCAGAAGTAACGTCTGTATGCGGGCTGCCGGCACATAGGAGTTCGGACAGGTTTGCCCCACCTTGTTGCGATGATGACATGCGCCTTGCCCAACGATTCGCCGTGCTTTTGTTTACTGCCAGATCTCCGCAGACATTCCGAAAGCGCCTTTGAATACTTCCGATGCTCTCTTGTTTTCCGCCAAATGAAACTCAATGGCAGCTCTAGGCTTGGAATGTGCTGCTGTTACAGACACCATTTTGCAGGCTACGTATAGCGCCGCGACCTAGCGGATCTTCATGAAACTACGGGTGTTAAAGCGAGAATATTCTACGAGATCTCACAACAAATTACCCATTTTTTCAACCGAAGTTGGCCGCGAAAAGAAAATGTGTGCTTTACTTACTGAACGCGCCTCGTATATATATAACAGTTTTTAAATAGAAATTCGTTAACGGAACAGAAAGAGTTCCACAGGAGAAACTATTTTAAGTCAGATTTAAAACTTGCTTTTCTACCTGTCAGACACTTATGGTATTGGGCAAATGATCAAAAATATTTGTTGCTTTATATTGAACTCCTTCTGAGCCACTGACAGCTTTAGTGATGGTTAGTAAAAGTCATTTTTCTCTCTAGTGTTGTAGGTATGGACATCACTGTTCTTCTCAAACTGTGATGGATTATTTACAACGAACTTCATTAGGAAATGTATGTGTTGTGACGGCGCAATTAAAGTACATGTCTCCTTAAAATGGCACCTACGTGACGCAGTGGCTGAATACCACTTATTATTCAAACTACTCGCTTTTGTGAAATCAATGATTTCTTTCTAAGTGTGAGCTACCCTGAAATCATTCCTTAAGACATTTCTGAGTGGAAATACGCAAACTAGATCATGGATTGGATTATGTATTAGGGATTTTCCTGTAGATAGATATACGTAAATAAATATCGGCACTGGAGGTAAAGAGATGGATCTACGCAACAACAACAACAACAAAAGATGTCTGCACAAAAAGAAAGTAAGTCTTTATTCAAACAGCTGAAATTCTGAAAGTTACAGACTTATTTTGAATTCCTTACAACACATAACGAATGAAAAAAACCTTCCGAACTTAAAAATTATCGATGAGAAAGATCGTCACTGTACAAATGAAAATCATAATGGATAACACTTCTGTATCCACACTTTACACATGTCTTGTCAGGTGCTTCGATACCTCTTCCGTTTGAATTAATATAGGGACTCCTCCTGGATCCGTCCTTTGACCAGCCGGAGGAGACAGAGGTTCGTATTAGAAAGCAATTCCGCAGTAAATTAGTAGAGTCGCCTTTGAAGTGTCGCTAGCAGATTGCCTGGAGGTACGTCCTTTTAAACTGATTTCGCTTCCTCCATTTCTCATTCTCTCTGCCTCCCCGTTCAGCGCAGCCGCCACAGGGAAACCAAAACTAGGACCGCGTGAACTGCTGGTGGAATAGGTCAGCGTGGCATTGCAGATCAGACGAGCATACGACCGAGTGAGGTCACGCTGTGGTAAAGAGACTAGTCTTACATACGGGAGGATCACCATTCGTATCGTCTGGTGGCCTTCATGATTCAAATTTTCCGTGGCGTCCCTAAACTACTTTAGAGAAAAGCCAGGAGGTTTCCTTTGGTAGAGGACATGAGCAGTTTCCTTTCCCAAACCGACCTGTTGCTCTGTCCTCAACGACCTCGTTGCCGACAGAATTTTTAACCTTTATCTTCCTTCTCGTTACTGAAAACGAATTTGTCCACGTTTAATTCGTGAAATATGTGTCAAAGACAACGCTACCCAACTGGTTATTCAGTAAATAAAAGCGGTCACAGGATTTTCTCGCACATTGTCTCGTGAATATCCATATCCTAACAGATAAGAAAGTGCTATAAGTTCTCGCTTTACAGTTTTACAGTACATACCAACAAAAATGCTGTTCTACACAAAGTAGAAAATTGCATTGCTGCCGATAACTATGTACGTATCAGTAAAATGAAACAAGGGCTAATTATAACATTCTATTAGTTTTACAGTCGGATACTACGGCCACTTTGTCCTATAATGTTTTCCGGTTGTCCATCCTACTGCTGCATGCAAGACTACGGCTCTGATCTGTCTTTATTGAGTACCGCAGCTTACGAAACCTGTGTGTTAGGCAACCCACCACACATATCTCCCTTGCAGTTTTGCCTGAGGACGGCGTTCACTTCCAACTAATTAGCGTTAACCGCCAAGCAATTTAAACTTGAAACTGAGCTGGTAATTAAACAAGGTTTCAAGTTATTTCTTCGCTGCTCCTCCATCAAACTTTATATTCCTGTAGTTATTAACGACTTTTCGTTATCATCTGGCAGATATAGGCATATAAGAAGAGCATTTTCCTGAAAGAAAGTAAATATATAACATTAAAAACGCATTCTCGTACATTATTTTAAAATCCCATTGTTCTTGATTTGGAGTCCTATTTCCTAAAATGTTTCTTCCAAATGGTGATGTATCACATATATGCCATTATTAAGTATTCGTTTTCTTTTTCTCAGTTAAAGGATCTGGCAGGTCTCTGTAGAACTGTTGTATTAGTGATATACACTCCTGGAAATGGAAAAAAGAACACACTGACACCGGTGTGTCAGACCCACCATACTTGCTCCGGACACTGCGAGAGGGCTGTACAAGCAATGATCACACGCACGGCACAGCGGACACACCAGGAACCGCGGTGTTGGTCGTCGAATGGCGCTAGCTGCGCAGCATTTGTGCACCGCCGCCGTCAGTGTCAGCCAGTTTGCCGTGGCATACGGAGCTCCATCGCAGTCTTTAAAACTGGTAGCATGCCGCGACAGCGTGGACGTGAACCGAATGTGCAGTTGACGGACTTTGAGCGAGGGCGTATAGTGGGCATGCGGGAGGCCGGGTGGACGTACCGCCGAATTGCTCAATACGTGGGGCGTGAGGTCTCCACAGTACATCGATGTTGTCGCCAGTGGTCGGCGGAAGGTGCACGTGCCCGTCGACCTGGGACCGGACCGCAGCGACGCACGGATGCACGCCATACCGTAGGATCCTACGCAGTGCCGTAGGGGACCGCACCGCCACTTCCCAGCAAATTAGGGACACTGTTGCTCCTGGGGTATCGGCGAGGACCATTCGCAACCGTCTCCATGAAGCTGGGCTACGGTCCCGCACACCGTTACGCCGTCTTCCGCTCACGCCCCAACATCGTGCAGCCCGCCTCCAGTGGTGTCGCGACAGGCGTGAATGGAGGGACGAATGGAGACGTGTCGTCTTCAGCGATGAGAGTCGCTTCTGCCTTGGTGCCAATGATGGTAGTATGCGTGTTTGGCGCCGTGCAGGTGAGCGCCACAATCAGGACTGCATACGACCGAGGCACACAGGGCCAACACCCGGCATCATTGTGTGGGGAGCGATCTCCTACACTGGCCGTACACCACTGGTGATCGTCGAGGGGACACTGAATAGTGCACGGTACATCCAAACCGTCATCGAACCCATCGTTCTACCATTCCTAGACCGGCAAGGGAACTTGCTGTTCCAACAGGACAATGCACGTCCGCATGTATCTCGTGCCACCCAACGTGCTCTAGAAGGTGTAAGTCAACTACCCTGGCCAGCAAGATCTCCGGATCTGTCCCCCATTGAGCATGTTTGGGACTGGATGAAGCGTCGTCTCACGCGGTCTGCACGTCCAGCACGAACGCTGGTCCAACTGAGGCGCCAGGTGGAAATGGCATGGCAAGCCGTTCCACAGGACTACATCCAGCATCTCTACGATCGTCTCCATGGGAGAATAGCAGCCTGCATTGCTGCGAAAGGTGGATATACACTGTACTAGTGCCGACATTGTGCATGCTCTGTTGCCTGTGTCTATGTGCCTGTGGTTCTGTCAGTGTGATCATGTGATGTATCTGACCCCAGGAATGTGTCAATAAAGTTTCCCCTTCCTGGGACAATGAATTCACGGTGTTCTTATTTCAATTTCCAGGAGTGTACAATCTCATTGTCTGACTAGACTTTCTGTTTAGGATTTCTCAGCCGCACAGAAACTGAAACAGAAGCTTTCTCAAAATTTATGATTCCCCAATAGAGTGGTATATTTGAGTAAAAAGATCCCTCTGTCTCACTCATTACGGTGAATTGGGAAGCAAATGAGCACATGTAATTTTATTTGTGCTTCCTTGTTATTTTACGTAACTGTGGAAGCGGGTGCATTGCATTTTCCGAATAGGAATAGAATACCAACTTTTTAGTATCATCATTACGCATACTTACGTATTACAGTTATGACGTAAAACATTTCTCTATTTTTCACAGATAGTTACCGTCGTACACACATACTGTATGCACCAACTACACTTAAGCGCAGCGAAGACAAGCTACCATATTTACGCGGTTATAATGCACCATCGAATGTAATTCGCATTTCACTTTTAAAAATTAAAATCATAAAAGACGCTTTGTTGGCCCCTGACTGATAGGCTACATTTATTTTACACAACGGTGGATGTATACATGAACAATCAAAACGATAGTATTTTTAAGTGGCCCATTTTTAAGTGACCCGCTCATTATCAAAAAAGAATGCTTAACTTGATTTCCGATATGACATGCAAGCAAACATACCAAAAATTACGGGTGCTCCTTATCACTATTAACTAATGGCAGCATTACTGGTATTCTCGTAAGAGTCTACATGATAAAAAGATTAATTTCCTCTTTCACCATCATAATAGGTGTCCAGAATGGGATTTTAACTCTGCAGCGGAGTGTGCGCTGATATGAAACTTCCTGGCAGATTAAAACTGTGTGCCGGACCGAGACTCGAACTCAGGACCTTTTCCTTTCGCGGGCAGGTGGTCTACCAACTGAGCTACCCAAGGTAGGAGACGAGGTACTGGCGGAACTAAAGATGTGAGGATGCGGCGTGAGTCGTGCTTGGGTAGCTCAGTTGGTAGAGCACTTACCCGCGAAAGGCAAAGGTCCCGAGTTCGAGTCCTGGTCCCGCACACAGTTTTAATCTGCCAGGAAGTTTCATACTAGGTGTCGTTCTGGAGCACATCTTCACTGCCGTCCAGTGTATTTGAAGTACTCCATTTCTCGAATGATTTTACGATCATTGGTGCTTCGATGCTTTTCCAGGCAGCCGAAACCCACGGTGCAATAACGTGAGTTGATGTTAACTGTCGGAGTCACTTCACGGTTTGGTTCGCAAAACCATTTTTCGAACTGTTCATCAATGTAACTTTTGAAAGGTTTCTTTATGCTGAAGTCCAGAGGGTTGTAACACAGAAATCATTCCTCCAGGAATAGTATCAAGGTCATTGGACAGACAGTGGATCTTCTATTTTTTACATCAGTGAGGTGACCACGAAATGCATCAAGACAAAGCATTGACGGTAGTTTGGAAATCACACCAGGACGGAGTTTCCACTACGTTTGGGAGCCAGTCAAGCATAAAAGTTTCGGTCATGCCGCTCTTCTTCAGTCGTCCCTCCCTTCTGTTGATTTCGAACAATGACGTAATTTTTAGGGTTTTTGGGGCTTCTTTTCCGCTTGAAGGTTAAGAAAGGGGAAAGTTTGGGCCCATTTGCTGGGATTGCCAGCATTACAGTTGTGTGCTGTTTTTCACACCCTGATGTTTTGGTGGTAACTTCTTTGCTCCCCTCCTTATCAGACGCATAATTACTTGGCATAATAAACCAAAGTGGCGTCTCATTAGCGTCGCTATTTGGTGTATTGAAAAATTCTCCTCTTTCCGAAGTTTGGAGACATACCACTGAAATTCTTGAAGTTTTTTCTCAAAATCCTCTGGAAGCTTTTAGCATATGTTGTACGGCGTCGTAAAGCTAAGCCCGTTCGTTTCTTAAAGCAATCAATTCATCCACAGCCAGCCTTAAATCTTGTGTCGATATATTAACAACCTCTTTTGCTTTGTTTCCTATGGTGTCACTCGTCACCGTTTGCGCATTCGTCTTCTCATTTTTCCCTCCTTTCAGGGACTAACTCCAAAACTTTCACTTCAACATTAGCAAGTCTTCCTTTGCATGGGCCAGTATATTTCTGTCCGGGGGGTAGTTGCAAATAACGCCAATTTTTGTTTCTTCCATGAGTGAACGTTACTCTCAGCTACACTGAACTTTCGTCCTCCCTCCTGTTACAATATTTATCAGAATAAAGAATTGCTTTGCGAATGAAAGTAGCATCATTACGATGTGCTTCTCTGCTTGCCTCCCATTTCGAGACTACCTAATGCTAACACACTACTCAGTAACAGGCCAACAATTATGTAACGCAGTTGAGAATTACAACAGGCGTATTGTAACGCAAGGAACAATATCCTAATTTCAATGATGTTGTCGCTGAACGAGGGGTTTAAGTTTGTACTCGAATGTAATGTGTCATCTAATGTTACGCGCACCCCAATTTTCAGTACTGCACATGATAAAAAAAGAGCGCATTAAATATGTTTTTAAGAACAAATCCAGAAAGAGTTCATATGCTGTAACAAAATGAATCGATTGATGGACTGACAGGCGAATGGCCCCATTTTGGACGCCAAAATGTAGTACGTCACCTTTTAAAATGATGAGTACATGGAAAAATCATGTTTATTATAATTATAATTTACAGATGAACAAGCAACTATAAACTCGGGGGGGGGGGGGGGCGGACGAGGAGAGATGAGGAAGAATGGTGACTCTTCATCACCACAGAAGTCGGTGTATGGGTTGCTGCTACGATGATGAGGTGATGAGTCGACCTCCTTTGGTGCCATGTGGGACAGTCGGCACAGTTTTCATCTGCCCACTCCAGAGACTCTGCTGTGACACTGTCTGCAGCTTAACTCCTTGCTTCTTAAGCACTTTAGTCAGAGATCTGCCCGGCGGCCGAAACGCTGTTATTAACACGCAGTCTGTTGTCTGCAGTGTTCAGCTCAAGGGGCAGCTCTACGTAATCCTTGCATGCTGAAGTCAGAAAAGAGATACAATAATGCTTAAAGATTCAAGCATCAGACATGAGAAACTAACCTAAGGACATCACACACATCCATGCCCGAGGCAGGATTCGGATCTGCGACCGTAGCGGCCGCTCGGCTCCAGACTGTAGCGCCTAGAACCGCACGGCCACTCCGGCCGGCGATGTGGTTGTCACAAAGTAAAGATAGCCATCAGAATGAATGCAGGAGTCGACTCAAACTGTAAACTCAGTCGACAATAGGCTTCCAAAGTTAAAACGTCTTACGTGAAACAGCATGCAAATCACTTCTTTCCAAGCGTCTCTGGGTCTTCCTGTCACTGCTTGATCCCTCAGCTGCCCCTGATCGGCAGTTTTGTTTATGTTCCTCCCACTGTGTCCTCCAGGGCGCTAAATTTCCCATCGTATTATCTTTATCATTAACGGGGTTAATTTGCAATCTCTCCCAGTGAACAACAAACACTGGGCAGCCACACATATCAATCTGCCTGCAAGTTCCCAAAATTTCTACTCTTGCGAGTCGAAAAGGCACTGGATAATGGCTGCCGCGTAGCATGGAAACTCCTGCACTGTTCTGACTCTGTTTCGCTTTGCAACACTTCGTACTGTGGGCTGCATGATCCCTAGTGGTTTCCTTGTAGGATTTTTTAAACCGTTATTTATTTTATTTATTTGTGTCAAAAGCGTTACATAAAAAATAGACAAAAGAGACAAAAGGAGGAAGGCACACTAAATGTATAAAATTACTACATATAGTGCAAAGGAAACATATATACAATGTGAGGCAAATACAGCCATATAATAATAGTTATCTGTAAACAGATTCCTAACACTAAATATAATTAGACCATAAATTAGCGACCTCGACGGCATTGTCCCTGGCCCACAACAGGTCCTCCAGGGAGCAGGCAATTAAGCACTAAATACAGTTGTACAGGTGCTTAGTGGTTTGTTCGGCTCACATTCGCATACAGTTGATGGGTCCCCAAGGTAGTTCCGTTTGTCCCTGTTATCCTCTATTCTACCCATACCACTATTTAGTCTGTTGAGGGACTTGCATTGCCGGTTTTCGCCTGGGAGGGGGCGTGGGGAGGCAGGGCCTGCGAGTTTGTAGGTAGGCTTTGCTCTCAGGCATCCTGCTGTTATTCTACAATTCTCGTTGAAGGCAACGTCTACGCGCCTGGCATGAACAGAACTGTACCAAACAGGGCAAGCTATTAAGCGGCAGAGTAACATAAAGCAAGTGCCGGTGTTCTGAGTACGGTCGTTTGGGCGCCCCATCCGGCACTTGCGACCTTTCTGATGATGTTACTGCTGGCGGATACTTTTTGTTTTTTTATTTAGGCAGTGCTTCCTAAATGTCAGCGCACGGTCCAGCGTGACTCCAGACATTTTGGATTGTGACAGTCCTCCACCTCCATGCCGCCCCATACAACTTTTAGTTTTCTATTATCATCTTTATTTTCTAGATTAAATCGCATACATGAGTTTTATCTGGATTCGGTTTCAGGTAGTTATTTTGGTAGGGTGCTGAGAGAGTGTGAAGTCCATTTGTTAGATGTCTCTCTAATGTTTCTGGGTTGCCGCGCGGATTGGCCGTGCGGTTTGAGGAACCATGTCACGGATTGCGCTGCCCCTCCCGCCGGAGGTTCGAGCCCTCCCTCGGGCATGGGTGTGTGTATGTTGTTCTTAGAATAAGTTAGTTTAAGTATTGTGTATGTGTACGGACCGATGACCTCAGCAGTTTGGTTCCTTAGGAATTCACTCACATTTGAACAATTTTGTTTCGGGGTCTGGTTTCCGATATTAGCGCCACATAGTCAGCGTAGATGAAGCTTTTCGAGTTAAGAGGTTGTGGCTGATCGTTAGGATATATGTTAAACAACGTTGGTGCTAGGACGCTACCTTGACGCTGAACGCTTTTTTGTATTCTCCATCTACTTTTCTTGCCGTCTATTTCGACGTAGAATCTACGGTTCTGGAGGAGAGTTCCTACGAAGCTGGTAAATTCATAATCTCTCGTTAGTTGATATAGTTTGTGGAAAATGATAGTGTGCTGCACAATATCGTAAGCTGCGGAGAGGTCCACGATACTGCTCCTGTGACCAGAACCCGCTCAAAACCGTGAAGAATTCCTTTCAGGATTTATCTGCATTCTTGAATTGTCAATTAGGCTACAACCCAACAACATACCAGCTTGTTTATAACGGGAATGCCTGTAAGTCTTCATTCAAATCCCCCATGCGTTTCGGTATCGACGGTGTCGATCAGCTGGTAGTCATTCTTTCAGAGTGAAGCAAATGCTTCGCCGTACTTTCTGGTTCTCGGGCTCTCAAACAAACGAAAGATTTCATTGGTCCTTGACATGAGTCATAAGCTTTTCGTGCTGAAGGTTGAATGTCATGGTAAGTCGCTCATCTATACTCAGACACGATCTGCTCTTAAAAAGTGTTCAGATCCTCAAAGAAAAACTGCGCTTCACTCAAACAAAGTAAAGTATTATGTGTATTTAAGAAATACATATTACATCAAAATGGTCCAGGACGGATAGGTTGGGATGGGGAAAACACAATATCAAAAATAACTTTGTTCAACGTTCCTCCTCAATGGGTTTGATTCCTACAGTAGTAATGAATCGAAAACAAGGAGTGCTTTCTATTGCGCTTCAGTACCTGCAACAGACGCATGGAGCCTTCCCATGCTTTCAATATGTAGGTTGCTCAGGAAACGGTCGTTGACTGGAAGCAAGCCGACTTTATTATTCCAATATTATGCGTTTCAGATATTGTCATCTTCAGATATCCTGGAACGTAGTGTTGGATATGGACATAAAGTTAATTGTGGCACTGGTAACGATCTGAGTCTGCTTATGAGCAACACGACAATCCAAGATATCTGAAGATGGCAATGTCCGTGGACAATCTATTCAGCATAATATTGTCTCCAAGTCCTGAAGGGGGGCTTATCCTTCATTTCCGTGGCGCACCTCAAAGGGTCTTTCTACCAAATTGCTATCTCTGTCGCATTCTTCATTCCACACGAGCGTCTCTGCTTCGGAGGGGGGAGACGGATATCTAACTTTTGTATCGCCTGGCTCCCTTATCGCTGGTTTCGTCAGCTCGTGGTTCGAGTGCGGCCTCACTTCCGTTTTCGTCTTGATGCGTGACTTTCATATTCACATGGGTATCGTGCTGTGTCAAGGGACCCTACTCATTAACAGGGTCAGGCTCTCTAAACCCTAAACCGTATAAGAACATGTGTGAGGCTCTCTCACACACGAATCGTCGCAACAGCCTGATTCCCCTTCGTCGATCAGGTGCGTGGAACGCTAATCGCGACCAGCGGTCAGTAAACTGACCTCGTCTGGAAACCTTTTTCCATCTAATATTTACCTTCTAGCTCCCATGACTCATGTACAAAAATTTGCTCGCCCTTCTTATAAGTTACTGAATCAAATGCGATCTTAGTGCCCTTTACACTCCATGCAATAGGATCAGAACAGATTAGTCACAACTTTCGTAGTGACTATGGCTCCGCCCAAAGTAAATCACTGTCAGTTATAAAATCAATGGACAGCACACCGATAACAATCGCATTCACCTGACAGAAACTGCTTCTCTCAAGACCTATTTTTGTACTCGCTTCTTTTTCGGCTCAAACGCGGAAGTCACTGAGATTCCTTTAACGGGTGTCTCGGGTTATTTACTGTCACTCTCCAACAATTTTGAATAAAAAGACGTCGAAAGCGCTGTCACTGCCGAACAAGAATCTAGGCATTCCCTGATCTTGATGCCTTACACGGTTACGTTAAGGAGAGGACATAGGTTGTCTGTCTTTTCCGACAAATTCGGTCATACTGGCCAGTGTCGTCTTGCGCTTGCGATCGCCAGTTACGCACTTTGTATGTGTGATATCCCTTTTGTAATGAGGTGTCCCGTGAGGAACCTCATACTCTTTTGTCATGTATTTCAATTATCTTCCGAAACTCTAAATTAGGCGAGGCCAATGGTGGCGTACATACATTATCTTTGGGATGTCTCTGGTTGCGCGATGCCTGAACACAATCGACACGGCGTCCGTGTTTCAGTGCTCCGTTTTTACCTTGCTCTGTCTAGCGTGTATCACATCGTCGGTTCGTACCTCACCTATTCAAATGTTCAAATGTGTGTGAATTCCTAAGAGATCAAGCTGCTTAGGTCATCAGTGTCTAGACTTACACACTACTTAAGAACAACGCACACACCTATGCCCGAGGGAGGACTCGAACCTCCGGCGAGAGGGACCAAGTCTCGCCTATTCCCTTCCTCTCTTCTTCACCCAGTATTGTGTCAATTTGACCTGTCATTGCGCCGCACGAATGTTAGCAGCGCCCCATTTTTCATCCTCTATGTACAACTGTGTTCTGTTCTTCGTTTTCCTGCTCATCGATGTCAATCGGACTTAAAATGTTGAGGAGCTTCTCTCTCGACAGTGAACCAAAGAGCAACCAGAGCACACTGTACCTCAGCAGGGTGACGTGCATCACATTACACCGTTTCTCAACTGCCATTTCCTTGTTCAAGTATCCCACTAGAACGGCAAAATTAGCAGCGTAAGTCCCCATTAACTGCCGTGAGTGTAGCTTGTACTATCCGCTGCATATGTTTCTTTTCGCACTTGCTTGTGTGTGGCTAGGTTCCATTGTGCCACCAGAAACTTACAGAAGAAATCTTTGTAGTACTGCTGCCGCAGATGGTTACAAAGAGCTAAGCAGCCTCCTTCTGCTCAGTGCAGCTACTGCTTGAATTATGACTAAAAACCTTTAGAAAAGGTGACTGAAGACTTCCGGCATGAGGAGACACCCTCCTTCCAACAACGGCCATGTCAAAGAGGGGGAGGAGCGGACAGAGTTTCAGGGTTCATCTTGTCCTTGTAGTGGTTATTTGTCCCTGAATGACGGAAGAATCAACAGTGATCAATGGCACGTGGATGCAGAAGGCAATGAGGATACGTACTGTATATCCATAGGCCATGCAACTTGAAACTGGAGAAATGTCATGATGAAAAAAATGAAATGTCGTGTGACGAGGGCCTCCCTTCGGGTAGACCGTTCGCCTGGTGCAAGTCTTTCGATTTGACGCCACTTCGGCGACTTGCGCGTCGATGGGTATGAAATGATGATGATTAGGACAACACAACACCCAGTCCCTGAGCGGAGAAAATCTCCGACCCAGCCGGGAATCGAACCCGGGCCCTTTGGATTGACAGTCTGTCTTGCTGACCACTCAACTACCGGGGGCGGACAATGTCATGATGATTTGGACATTGCCAAACATTCCGGTTTAGTAAGCCATGTGGATCCCCGGAAAGAGACTGAAAGGAGGAGGTAACTACGAGAAGCAAGTTGAATATCTAACGAGAGGGTAATATTATTCGAGTAGGAGCGTGGAATGTTAGAATTTCGCACGTTGTAGAGAAGCTAGAAAATTTAAAAAAGAAACTGCACAGGCTCAATCTTGCAATGGTAGAGGTCAGAGAAGTGAACTGGACAGGACATAGGGATATCTGGTCAGATGATTTTAGATTAACATCGACAGCGGCAGAAAAAGATGTAAAGGGAGCAAGATTTGTCATGAACAGGAACGTAGGTCAGAGAATGAGTTACTTTGAACAATTCAGTGATAGGATCATTTTCATCAGAATCGACAGTAAACCAATTCCGACAACAATAATTCAGGTATACTGTCCGAGGTCGTAAGCAGAAGATGAAGAGATAGCTCAGTATGCAAAGGGTGATGTTAATTTGATAATCATGGGGATTGGAACGCTATGATAGGGGAGATAATTCGCGACGGTATTACGGGAGAATATGGGCTCTGAAGTAGGAACGAGGCAGGACACTGACAAGAAGAACTCTGCAGTACACTTCAACTGCTGATAGACAACTCACTGTTCAGAAATCATAACAGGAGGAGGTATACTCTGAATACACGGGAAGATTCCAGCTGGATTACATCATGGTCTGACAGAGATTCCGAAACATACACACTCACACCGCAATTTACAAACCATGGAAAGTAGGTTGTAGGTCACGAGAGTCGTCAGGATGTATCAACGTGGTATGAAGTTGGATATGAAAGTACTTAGGAGCGCATATATGAGTCTAAAGTTTTCTGAATTTATCGATACTACAACAATGAATACAGCAGTAGGCAGTTCAGTTGAACCGGACTAACGTCTCTAGAATCACAGAATTAGGACAGAAAAATACAAAGAAGATAATACAAGCAAGGTAAATGTAAAAAAAAACCTGGACGATGAAAGAAGGAAGTATAAACGCTCATGGAAGACTGGTGTACAACGATATAAGTCACTAAAAATTAAATAAACTGGAAGTGCGGGCAAGCTAAGAGAATGTTTGCAGGAAAAATCTAAAGAAATCTAAAAGGAAATGACAACCGGAACGAGAGTTTCAGCATATAGAAAATACTAACCAAATTAAAAGCACAGTTGTCAACATCAATAATACAGAAGGAATACCGCTGTTAAACGTAAAGGAGAGCGCAAATAGGTAGAGGAGTATATGAAGACAGTAACTGTTCTCGGAAGAACAGAATACTGTTGATGACCGTGCAGCATTTCCCTGGAATAAATGATGACTAACTGAAACCCTCAGCTGCCGACAGGTGTTGTTGATATACCTCGATGTGGACAGCTGTAAATGTGTGCCCCGACCGGGACTCGAACCCGGGATCTCCTGCTTACATGGCAGACGCTCTATCCATCTGAGCCACCGAGGACACAGATGAATAGCGCGACTGCAGGGACTTATCCCTTGCACGCCTCCCGTCACACTCATATTCCCAACTGTCCACAATTCTACATATGTAATGTACCTTATAGACATTTGCCCATTCACTCATTACTCGCGCACGCTTTGGCGATTCCCGTAAGAGTTTGGGCAACCTGTGCGCATTCGCACAGACGAAGGTCAATGGCTGGGTAGCCTTTAACTATATATATGAAGACAGTAACTGTTCTCGGAAGAACAGAATACTGTTGATGACCGTGCAGCATTCCCCTGGAGGAAATATACATCGAGGTATATCTACAACACCTGTCGGCAGCTGAGGGTTTCAGTTAGTCATCATTTATTCCAGGTAGAGGAGTGTTGAACCTCTACGAGAGGGAGGTACTGCGAAAAAGCCTTTGATAGCAGAAGAAATACTTAAACTGAACGACGAAAGAAGGTAGTATTAATGCTCAGGAAAGACAAATAAACAACGATATTTCACTCAGGAATGAAATAGACAAGAAATGAGAGGAGGCTAAGGTGAAATTGGTGCAGAACAAATGTAAAGAAGCCTGAAACGAAATGATCATTGGAAGGACAGGTTCAGTATATAGAAAACACAAATAAAATTAAAAGAAAGGTGTCAACATTAGTAATGCAGAAGGAATACCGCTGTTAAAGGAGAGTACGGGTAGGCAGATGTGTGTAATTAAGGCTTCAACGAGAGGGAAGAACTGATGATGTGGTGGAAAAACAGCGGGTGTGGTTTGGAAGACCTGTGACAGAAGAAGAAATTGGAGACGATATGGAAGATTTAGGAGATCCAGTATTAGAGTCAGAATTTAAAAGAGCTCTGGGGGACTTGAGTTCAATGAGACATAAGGTTTCTATATCATTCCTTCTGAATTTCTAAAATCATTGAGAGAAATTGCAAACAGCCGAATATTCAAGTTGGTTTACAGATTCTGTGAGGAGATCTACCTTCAATACTTCGGAAAAATATAATCACACTTCCAAACGTATAACGACAGGTAATTGCGAGAATTACCGTAAAATCTGATTAACAGGTCATGCGTGTAAATCACTTACAAGAGCAGATGAACGGAAAATAAACCTGAGGGTTTCTTAGGTGACGATCGGTTTGGCTTTACGAATAGGTACAGGTACTAGGGAGGCATTTTTGACGTTGCTCTTGGTAATGAAAGCAAGACAAGATAAATCAAGACACTTTCGTAAGATTTTTCGATGTAGAAACAGCGTTCGGTAGTGTAAAATGGTGCAAGATGTTCGAAATTTTCTTGAAAGTAGGTTTAAGCTACAACGAAGGACTGGTAATATACAATATGTGTTACCGCCAAGAAGGAACAATAAGAATGGATGACCAAACACGAGGATATAAGACAGGGATGCAGTCTTTCTGCCATACAGTTCAGTCAATACTTCGAAGGTTCTAGAGTGCGATTAAAATTGAGGGTGAAAGAATATCACAACTAAGATTCTCTGATGAGAGGACTGAAATCATAAGAAATGAGGAAATTCACCAAAGCATCAGCCAAGAGGACAACAACATGTGTAAAAGACCTACAGAGAAACAGAACAGTATGATAAGACATGTGTTAAGATATCAGGGAATAACTTACATGGTACTTGAGGGAGCTGTAGACGGTGGAAACAGTGGGGGAAGAGAGAGACTGTAATACACCCAACAACTAATTGAGGACATTGGGTTCTGGTACCACTCTGAGACGAAGAGTTTGGCACAGGGCAGGAATTCGTGGCGGGCAGCAACAAACAGGTCAGAAAACTATTGACTCAAAGAAAAGTTAAATGCCCACGAAATAGTGCTACCAGTACCTCCAGCTGAAAGTAAGCCTGCTTTAAAAATGATGGAAATAACACAATTGGCCCTGTTACTAAGTGTAGTGTATTGGAAAGAGAAAGTAAAGGATATCGTTAAGGCTCTCACCGCTTTGAAAATTAAAAATATGCTAATACAATGTGACATCTAAATATCAATATAAATTCTTGGCTTCAGAGAGTTTTGTAACTTCCTTTTGCTCCTTTGAATCTTTAGTGAGCTTTCGTTGTTATTGTAATGCCGTCAAGGAGTTAGCAACAATTTCACTGAGAGTTCCTAATGTCTGAGGAAAGCAGAACAGAAAGCGTACTTTTGTGTTTGTCAAGCAGATAATAGCTTATGCTTACAAAGTGATATAGGCAAAGAATACTACTAAGAGACTGAAAACGCACAAAATGATTGAATATGATGTTTTTTTACAGACGAAAATAGCAATGATACATGACGTGAATATATTACAAAGCTCTAGCGAAAGATGTCTGGCGGGACGCCAAGGTTTTTACCCTCCTATGATCAAACAAAGTGAGAAGTAATTCAGTTCATTTCACAGACTCATTCAGAGTACATGTGTGTGTTGCGACTGTATAGTATCAGCCGATTTACAAAGTCGTTTCTGGTGGCTTATCACTCTAAACACATTCAGTAGTTGCTTTTGGAAACACAGTGCGGAGCCCCTAGGAAGTCGGCAACAGCTTTAACACCGGAGGGATGCAGGTGCTTGGCAACGTTGCACCTCAGGGAAACTGATAGGCCGAGATCCCATGTCTGACGTACATGGATTGTTTATACAGTTTCAAATAATCATGAAATATTAGTATTTCTCAAACAAAGTTAACTAACAAAATTTAATACTTTACTGATTTTAAATAATTTAGCTAACTAACTACCAGTAAAATATTGTATCATGAGTAAGGGGTAGACCTCTTGTTGAAACCGTCTGCTGCGAAAAATAATGATAGTAACTCAAAGAAGTAACAACACAAGAGCAAGAAAATCAATTTCGTAATTATAACTAGTTGCAGACCAAACTAACATATTTCACACCACCATTACCTCTGACGTTATGCGGACGAGAGGTAGTAATAAAGTTTTGATTGCCACGTCAAAAAATTGGTTTTAATTACTTTTTTGTTTGTTTGCAGGGACATGTCTGAAACCGCAATCCCCTCACAATAGTACCACAGAGCGATGCCAGAGGAGCCAAACAAAGTGAGAGTATTTGTTTTCTGTTTGAAGGACAACAACGCTCTAACGATTTATAGAGAGTAAGTAAAAGAGTTCGGCAACAATTCGCGATCATATGACACAGTGGTTAGGTGTCGCACAGCCTTCCATAATGGTCAAATAAATCTTAATGATCTAGAACGAAGTGGTAAACCAAGAGGAGTGGGCGCCTTGGTGGTCTGATACCGGAGTACCACTATCGAGGCGATAGTCATAAAAGTAAAAATCAGTAACGAATCAGTTTTCAGTGTCTCGAACTATATTTTCAACACGACAAAGGGCTATGATCGCTGCATTTCGTGACTGGTAGAAGCTATTCAAAAGCCCGCCGAACAGAGGCAGCAACGGAAATGTTGCCGCTGTGTCAGGCCAATCCGGATGACTTCCTTAGCCATCCAGTGATCATGGACGAGACTGTGTGTGTTGCTGTGATCCTGAGACAAAGGATCAAAGAAAACGTTGGAAATATGTACGAGAGCTATACGGAAAGTAAAGTCCGATCGGTCGCGAAATGGGAACCATGGTGAAAATCAAAAACGTTTTATTGAAAACAATTAACTACACCTTCCAGCTACTTCTCTACATAGTTGCTGCTCCGACTTCAACATCTGTCGTAGCGTTGTACCAACTTCCTAATACCCTCGTCATTGAAGGCAGACTCCTGTTGATTCTACCAATTCTCTACGCTGATCTGCAGCCTGTTGTCTGAGCC
Source organism: Schistocerca nitens (assembly GCF_023898315.1). Lineage (NCBI taxonomy): Eukaryota > Metazoa > Arthropoda > Insecta > Orthoptera > Acrididae > Schistocerca > Schistocerca nitens. Next base: position 237,629,596 of record NC_064614.1, on the reverse strand, counting down.
AAAATGTTGTCTTCATAGCCAGCCGTTCATGTGAGCAGAGAGGAATCTCAGAGGGAGCCAACTAAGGGCCGTTTTGTGGGTAAACAAACGCTTCCCGTCGAAAACGCAGCTGAATCATCTCCATTTCCCCTTGCAGAGTGCAGCCGAGAATTGTCATGAAGAAGGAAAAGCATGACAGTTACGACATGCGGGCTGCATGACATAATGCGAACTCTCTTATCAGGCCTTTATATTTGGTGGGAGACACTATTTTCTACGCATCTTTAAGTGCTCACGGTGCACCCAGAACTGAAAAGAACGACGTGACGCGATAGACCGGCATGCTGTCCAACAAATCCGTACAAAGCTTCATCGGATTTTTACTGTGGTTTCCCTTTCGTGCTCGATCCGACCTTACATCGGAATAGCCCTCATATATTAATCACTGCCGAGAAAGGCGAAGACCCATCCAATTTCGTTCAAGGTGATGCTGAATGTTTTTAGAGACTGTCACGATATGATGCTAACATTAGATTCGTGAGGGCAAGATGTCACGGAAGCATACTATCGAACTCTCCAGAAAAGGTTGCGGGAGCCTGTCCAGGAGGGTGATTTTGCTTCACGACAAAATCCCAGCTCTATTTCCACTTATGCTGCATCTATCGAATTTTGTCTCTCCAGTATTCCCCTGACACGGCATCCAGTGACTTCTTCCCTTTTCCTCGAATGAAGAAACCATTACGTAGCATATTCCCGACCTGTTGTCTGTGGAACAGCGACCGATACGATACTGAAAAAGTATGTGATTTAGTTTAAGCTTGTAATTTATTTTTTCTACTAACTACCGGTTTCGATACACAGTACCACGCAGTCGTCATACTCGCTCCCCAAGTAGATGTGTCAGACACTTCAAACATTTGTTACACTCACTTGGGGTGACGACTGCGTACCAGGAAGTGGCATGAGGATGGTACTGCGTACCGAAACCGATAGCAGTATGTTAAAACTATAACTGTAGACTGAAACGTATGCTTTTTCATTACGTAGCGGGTACTTCAAGAATGCCAATCAGTTGTCTTTCAAGGTGGAACGTTCCCTGAAAAGCCAAATGCGGATTGCTGCAGTCGAGGTCTCCACCTCGTCATCCATCGTTGGGAAACACGTTGCACGTTGAAGGGTGAGTATGCACAGAAGGACTAACTGCATCATCACGTTTCGTTGTCGAAGATCAAATGACTCCGAGCACTATGGGACTCAACATCTGTGGTCATCAGTCCCCTAGACTTAGAACTACTTAAACCTAGGGACATCACACACATCCATGCCCGAGGCAGGATTCGAACCTGCGACCGTAGCAGCAGCGCGGTTCCGGACTGGAGCGCCTAGAACCGCTCGGCCACCATGGCGGCTGTCGAAGATCATTTTTGAGGAATAGTAATTAAAACATTATGTTTACCCTCATACGCTTTCCTGCTACGCCGAAGCAGACATTGTTGGCGGTACTGATTCAATATGAGCACCGTGACTACAGTATTATTTCTCAATTAAATTGAATAATGACACGACACTACTTATAACAATAACATGAGGTTATTGTGGACATAAATATATGTTATAGGCTTTTGCAAAATGTTCTTCAGAGCAACATAATAGTAGGTGTCTTGGTTCTGTCGTCAACACTATGGAACGAGGGAGTGACTGCGAGCTGAGTCAGGCAATGGTGGCAGAACGCCGAAATGGAAAATAACTTTATTCCTTACTTTTATTTAACGCAGTGTATACTACGCTTTAAGCTTCTTCAGCCGTTCATATATAGCTAATTTAAGCTGTGTTGTTCGGAAAAAAAGAAAACATACTCACCAATAATTTATCAGTCCCATAATGAACTTCCACTGTAGCGGAGTGTTCGCTGGTTTGAAACTTCCTGGCAGATTAAAACTGTTCCCTGCAGGGGTCTCAAATCTAGGACATTACCATTTCGCGGGCAAGTGCTCAATCGACTGAACTGTCCAAGCACGACTCACGACCCGCTTTCTCAACTTTACTTTCGGCAGTAACTCATTTCCATGGAGTGAATCGCACTTGCATAGCTCTGAGCACTTGCCTTCCAAAGGGAAAGCTCCCAACTTCGAGTCCCATTCCGGCAGACAGTTTCAGTCTGCCGCAAAGTTTCAATATACCAATGGAGGTATTTGAAATTATGGTTAGAAACTCGTTAGTATCGACGAAGAACTTTAACATCTGTCGTATGCGACCACGGGTATACACATTGGTAATGAAGGTGATAGTTATGGCGCTTTTGGAATTTGTTAAGGTGCTAATAGTTATGGAAGTGATATTTAGGGCGCTCAGTTTGTAACACCATAACTCTAATGCTGTACTGATTTATTCTGCTTTTGTTTCATTTCATGTTACATCGTTGAGCTTCTGTGAATGTTGTTTGATTGAATCAATAACACAAAACTGTATACTCCTTTCTTTGTAAGAACTTTGATGTCTTGGAAGGTTCTATGCAATGTAGTGTATCTGTCATTTAAATTCTTTCTCCCATTTGGAGGGAACAAAACTTACTCTATATAATTGTAATTTCTGTGGGAATAATTTTTTGTAGAAATGTCAATACGTGCAAATGTTCTGTTTTATTTAATGTGTTTGTATGCTATGTAAATTGCTGATCCTCACTTAGGGTTCTTAGTTATTCTGTATGAAAAAGGTGTTGTGGTTCCCCTCGGGGACGGAACTATGTAGAGCGCGCAAATTGTGGTTGGCGTAGGTAGAAAAGGTGGAAACAAGAGTCAGTCGGGCACTGAGGCTTATAAAGTTTTGCTTAGTAAATGATCACATTGCTGCCTGTTGTAAATCGCAGAAGGTGAGTCAGTATCTTGCAAATATGTTAATTTTGTGTCTCACGGTAGTAAAAGTGGAAAACTGCAATTGTGAAACGTTATATACTCATGTTTGCTAAGTGTTTGCCTCTCTTGTGTATTGGAAGTGCATAATAATAATATAACAGGATCCACAGTTTGTCTATTGTGTTAATGCTAGGTAACAAGTAATGGGAAGACCACTAATATGAAAAACATAATTTCTATATTCAAAAGACAGTGAGAATTAACCTGTTGATAAATTCCATATAATCTTCATTCTTAATAGAAAAGTATTTAGTTGAGAGAGACTCAACCTATTACCATCTCATAATTTTGCAGTGAACAACATTTATAATTCTATGTCAACTAGGAAAGTGTTTGAAAATTAGTACTTAACCTGCGTCCAATTAATGATTCTGCAGTGAATATTAATAGTAATGTGATAAAGACCATTCAGTTTGAATAAGCCCTGAAAGTAATAGTGTGTTTCGTTACCTGTTATATTTTCTGAAAATAGTTTATGCTGCTCTAGCTGTTTGTTCCAACCTTAACGTTAACATATGCAGGTGTCAGAGTTCATTGCACTCGCGTGTGGCCAAGTCTAGGTTGTGTTTGTCAAAGTTACTCGTACCTACTTAATCTCTCTCTTGCCTAATTAGGCTGGCGACCGTTTTCCTTTTTCTTTAAAGAGTATAGCTAGACAAAAATATTGGTTGTTACTGTTCAAATATTTACGTAATTCTGACTTTCATTTCCGACAAGCCACCTCCGTTAGGTACAACACGGTCAACATAACAAAATTCCTCTCAGAGGGTAACACTGCTCTGTTGCTGTATACCATAATCGCTTTAACAAGATAGTTTTATTTCACGACCTGCTTCCAACATTAAGGTTATGGTATAGTAGTAGCAGACAGGAGTGTTATCAGTTCCATGGTCGCCAGTCTCTTCATTAAATTATAACTAGGTGAATTTGTTTAAAGCGATACGTTTGAAAAGTTTCGCCAAAATTCGTAAAAGAAACGCTTACTTTCACTTAGCCGGCAGCTTCTGTACGTGTAGCATCACAGCAGAGCACACGGTTGCGTTTCATCTACATCTACATTTATACTCCGCAAGCCACCCAACGGTGTGTGGCGGAGGGCACTTTACGTGCCACTGTCATTACCTCCCTCTCCTGTTCCAGTCGCGTATGATTCGCGGGAAGAACGACTGTCTGAAAGCCTCCGTGCGCGCTCTAATCTCTCTAATTTTACATTCGTGATCTCCTCGGGAGGTATAAGTAGGGGGAAGCAATATATTCGATACCTCATCCAGAAACGCACCCTCTCGAAACCTGGCGAGCAAGCTACACCGCCATGCAGAGCGCCTCTCTTGCAGAGTCTGCCATTTGAGCTTATTAAACACCTCCGTAACGTTATCACGGTTACCAAATAACCCTGCGACGAAACGCGCCGCTCTTCTTTGGATCTTCTCTATCTCCTCCGTCAACCCGATCTGGTACGGATCCCACACTGATGAGCAATACTCAACTATAGGTCGAACGAGTGTTTTGTAAGCCACCTCCTTTGTTGATGGACTACATTTTCTAAGCACTCTCCCAATGAATCTCAACCTGGTACCCGCCTTACCAACAATTAATTTTATATGATCATTCCACTTCAAATCGTTCCGCACGCATACTCCCAGATATTTTACAGAAGTAGCTGCTACCAGTGTTTGTTCCGCTATCATATAATCATACAATAAAGGATCCTCCCTTCTATGTATTCGCAATACATTACATTTGTCTATGTTAAGGGACAGTTGCCACTCCCTGCACCAAGTGCCTATCCACTGCAGATCTTCCTGCATTTCGCTACAATTTTCTAATGCTGCAACTTCTCTGTATACTACAGCATCATCCGCGAAAAGCCGCATGGAACGTCCGACACTATCTACTAGGTCATTTATATATATTGTGAAAAGCAATGGTCCCATAACACTCCCCTGTGGCACGCCAGAGGTTACTTTAACGTCTGTAGACGTCTCTCCATTGATAACAACATGCTGTGTTCTGTTTGCTAAAAACTCTTCAATCCAGCCACACAGCTGGTCTGATATTCCGTAGGCTCTTACTTTGTTTATCAGGCGACAGTGCGGAACTTTATCGAACGCCTTCCGGAAGTCAAGAAAAATAGCATCTACCTGGGAGCCAGTATCCAATATTTTCTGGGTCTCATGAACAAATAAAGCGAGTTTGGTCTCACACGATCGCTGTTTCCGGAATCCATGTTGATTCCTACATAGTAGATTCTGGGTTTCCAAAAACGACATGATACTCGAGCAAAAAACATGTTCTAAAATTCTACAACAGATCGACGTCAGAGATATAGGTCTATAGTTTTGCGCATCTGCTCGACGACCCTTCTTGAAGACTGGGACTACCTGTGCTCTTTTTCCAATCATTTGGAACCTTCCGTTCCTCTAGAGACTTGCGGTACACGGCTGTTAGAAGGCGGGCAAGTTCTTTCGCGTACTCTGTGTAGAATCGAATTGGTATCCCGTCAGGTCCAGTGTACTTTCCTCTGTTGAATGATTCCAGTTGCTTTTCTATTCCTTGGACACTTATTTCGATGTCAGCCATTTTTTCGTTTGTGCGAGGATTTAGAGAAGGAACTGCAGTGCGGTCTTCCTCTGTGAAACAGCTTTGGAAAAAGGTGTTTAGTATTTCAGCTTTACGCGTGTCATCCTCTGTTTCAATGCCATCATCATCCCGGAGTGTCTGGATATGCTGTTTCGAGCCACTTACTGATTTAACGTAAGACCATAACTTCCTAGGATTTTCTGTCAAGTCGGTACATAGAATTTTACTTTCGAATTCACTGACCGCTTCACGCATAGCCCTCCTTACGCTAACTTTGACATCGTTTAGCTTCTGTTTGTCTGAGAGGTTTTGGCTGCGTTTAAACTTGGAGTGAAGCTCTCTTTGCTTTCGCAGTAGTTTCCTAACTTTGTTGTTGTACCACGGTTGGATTCTCCCGTCCCTCACAGTTTTACTCGGCACGTACTTGTCTAAAACGCATTTTACGATTGCCTTGAACTTTTTCCAGGAACATTCAACATTGTCAGTGTCGGGCCGGCCGGTGTGGCCGTGCGGTTAAAGGCGCTTCAGTCTGAAACCTCGTGACCGCTACGGTCGCAGGTTCGAATCCTGCCTCGGGCATGGATGTGTGTGATGTCCTTAGGTTAGTTAGGTTTAAGTAGTTCTAAGTTCTAGGGGACTGATGACCACAGATGTTAAGTCCCACAGTGCTCAGAGCCATTTGACCCAATTTTTGTCAGTGTCGGAACAGAAATTTTCGTTTTGATCTGTTAGGTAGTCTGAAATCTGACTTCTATTACTCTTGCTAAACAGATAAACTTTCCTTTTTTTTATATTCCTATTAACTTCCATATTCAGGGATGCTGCAACGGCCTTATGATCACTGATTCCCTGTTCTGCACATACAGAGTCGAAAAGTTCGGGTCTGTTTGTTATCAGTAGGTCCAAGATGTTATCTCCACGAGTCGGTTCTCTGTTTAATTGCTCGAGGTAATTTTCGGATAGTGCACTCAGTATAATGTCACTCGATGCTCTGTCCCTACCACCCGTCCTAAACGTCTGAGTGTCCCAGTCTATATCTGGTAAATTTAAATCTCCACCTAAGACTATAACAAGCTGAGAAAATTTATGTGAAATGTATTCCAAATTTTCTCTCAGTTGTTCTGCCACTAATGCTGCTGAGTCGGGAGGTCGGTAAAAGGAGCTCCTAACTAGAATTATTGTGTGTTTGCTAAACACAGTCCAGCACTTAACTGTCAATAGTTTCGCAGTGTTTAGTATGACTAGGGGCTGTTATTGTTATGTTCCGATGCAAGCTGGTGACCCTCTGCTCACAACTCCAGGCGGAGCTGGCTTTGCTCATGCAGATTGTGGCTGTTGCCAATTGACATCACTGCCAATTTTGGGACATGGGGATCTAAGAGATGTCCTGCACGTCGCACGTTCCATCGCTGTGAACAGACTGGATAATGCCTGCACTGCCGTTGCCCCCTCATCCGAGGTTGCTCCAAGATGTGACAGGCAGCAAAAGAATTTCTAGACGTACGGTCGAAAGGCCTCCCCATTTTGTCTGATAAAAAGTGATCAGGCACTATGTGTAGCTGATAAACAAAGTGAGCCAGATGCAGTTGCTTGTCCAGCATCAGAGGAAGCCTCTCGGTAAGCAATATTTGGGCATTCGAGAGGATGGGATTACTGGTATTTGGGAACTCCAATTTTAGGCACCCATGGTCCATGAGCAGCGTTTTTGATCGGTAATCAAAAGTCCTCTGTGCCGGGTTCAAACCCCACCACCGCTTAAATTCAGAATAAAAATCATCAGCAGTGGCGGCCGAAGACTTCCGGCGTTCTGCCAACGGCCTTGTCGAAGAGGTTGTAGGAGCGGTCAGCTACAGGGCACTCTCTTGCCCTTGAGGTGGAAAACTGCCCCTAAACGCAGAAGATTAAGCAATGCTCAACGGCATGAGGATGCAGAAGGAAATAGAAACCATTGAGACACATAATGTGTGTTTTGCAATAAATTTCAGCTAGTAGCATCGAATACTCTTTTCAATAATCACAAGAGGAGGAGATATGCTTACAAAAGGCCTGGAGATAAAGATAGATTACATCATGGTCAGCAGAGATTCCGAAATCAGAAACTGGATTGTAAGGCCTACCCAGAAGCAAATATAGACTCAGATCACAATTTAGTAGTGATGAAGAGTAGGCTGAAGTTTAAGAGACTAGTCAAGAAGAAGCAATGCGCAAAGCAGTCGGATACGGAAATACTAAAGAATGAAGTAATATGCTTGAAGTTCTCTGAGGCTATAGGTACTTCGATAAGGAAGTAGGCAGTAGGCAGTAGGCAGTTCAGTTGAAGAGGAATCGCCATCTCTAAAAATAGCAGACATAGAAGCTGAAAAGAAAAACATAGGTACAAAGAAGGCGACTACAAAGAAACCATAGGTAACAGAAGAAACACTTCAGTTGATAGGTGAAAGAAGAAAGTTCAAAAATGTTCACGTAAATTCAGTAATCCGGAAATATAGGTCACTTAGCAATATAATAAACGGGAAGTGCATGGAAGCTAAGGTGAAACGTCTGCATGAAAAATGTGAAGTAATCGAAAAAGAAATGGTGGTCAAAAGGGCTGACTCAGCATATAGAAAAGTCAAAACAACCTTCATTGAAATTAAAAACAAGGGTGGTAACATTAAGAGTGTAATGGGAATTGTACTGTTAAATGAAGAGGAGAGAGCTGATAGGTGGAGAGTGTCCATTGAAAGAGGAAGAATTGTCTGATAACGCGATAGAAGAAGAAAAAGAAGTCGCTATTGTTCAATCTCTACATCGGAAAAGCAATGACCGAAAGAAAAGAACGATACAACAGGGAATTACAATTCAGTGTGAAAGAATGTCAATGATAAGATTCGTTGATGACATTGTTATCATCAGTGAAAGTGAATAAGAAGTACAGGATTTGTTGAATGAGATGAACAGTCCAATGAGTACAGAAGAAACGTTGAGAATATATCGAAAAAGATGAAAGGAATGAGAAGACCAAGAAACTTATCAGAATTGGTGATCGCGAAGTAGATGAAGTTAAGGAAATTCTGCTACCTAGGCAGCAAAATAACCCATTACGGTCGGAGCAAGGATGACATCAAAAGCAGACTAGTACTGGCAAAAAGAGCATTTTTGGCCAAGATATATATACTAGTATCAAACATAGGGCATGAGGAAGGGAGAAATGTACATTTGAAGCACAGTATTGTATGGTAATGAAACATAGACGATGGGCAAACCAGAACAGAAGAGAATCGAAGTATTTGAGATTTGGTGCTACAGAAGAATGTTGAAAACTAAGTGGACTGATTAAGGTAAGAAATGAAGAGATTCTCCGCAGAATCGGCGAGGGAAGAAATATATGAAAAAAGCTGAGAAGAAGAAGGGACAGGATGGTAGGCCATCTGTCAATACGTGACGGAATAACGTCCATGGTATTAGAGGGAGCTATAGCACTCCGTGTTCAGGCCACGAGTGGCTTAGCGGGACCATCCAACCGCCGTGTCATCGTCAGTGAAGGATGCGGATAGTAGGGGTGTGGGGTCAGCACATCGCTCTCGCGGCCGTTATGATGGTATTCTTGACAGAAGCCGCTACTATTCGGTCGAGTAGTTCCTCAATTGGCATCACGAGGCTGAGTGCACCCCGAAAAATGGCAACAGCTCATGGTGGCCTGGATGGTCACCCATCCAAGTGCCGACCACGCCCGACAGCGCGTAACTTCGGTAATCTCACGGGAACCGGTGTATCCCCTGCGGCAAGGCCGTTGCCCAGAGGGAGCTATAGAGGGCAAAAACTGTAGAGGAAGACAGTGATTGGAATGCAGACAGCAACTAATTGAGGACGTAGGTTGCAAGTGCTACTCTGAGATGAAGACGTTGGTACAGGAAAGGAATTCGTGGCTGGCCGCGCCGTATCAAATCAATCAGAAGACTCATGTCATAAGAGATTTTCTCTGGTTTCTTGCGGTTATCTGCAGTAATAAAAACTACCAGTCTTGCTTGCAACATGAAACCACAGCTTACTACCTGTAACGTAGTCGACAGAACTGACGTTGGGCCTGTGGTACGGAGCAGAGTGGAGAGTCTGAATCAGAATTTCAGACGGTTCCGCGACCGTGTAGTGCGAAGAATCCTCGACTTGCGCCATAGGCTCGTGGGGTTTCGGGTTTCACTTAATACGTCAGTGGTCTATTACACACGGGAGGCAGCGACGTGGAGTGATCTGGGCGGCTTTTTGCGTCAGAGTGTTTCGGGAAACTACAGAAAAGGCTCCCGTCTCAAAGGGGCCATGGCAAACACAGGACGAGGGTAGACAGAGTAAGAATCGGTTTTGCAATTGAAAACTGTCGTAGCTGTGTTGGGAAAGAACCAGAGCTCCAAGTGCTAACAGAAGGCACGAAGCTTCATTTATTATGGGTACTGAAAAATATGGCGATAAGTTCCGCCGAAATATTTTCAAGGGAGCTAACGGTGTTCAGAAAGGATATATTAAATGCAGTGGGTAGTGTATGGCTTATTGTTGCTAGAAGTAGTTTACTTTGCAGTGAAACTGAAGTCGATACATTCTGTGAGTTAGTGTAGGCAGGGACTATACTCGACAACCGAAAAAAAGTATAATTTATTTGCTTTTGTTCTACAATATTACTTTTATTGCTAACCGGTTTTCGGCTTACAAGGCCATCTTCAGACATTTAGCCAATGGCTACAATCCAGTTCTTATTGACCACATCTTGCACAGGAAACAAAAACAGAAAATTATACCCCTCCTCTATGCCCCACCTGCTTCCCCATCCACTGTCTGCAAAAAACGGTGTACTCTACCATTTCTAGGTCAGGTATCACAGACTGTAGCCAAAGCACTGAAATCCTGCAAGTATAGGGTTTCCTACTATGTCAGGAACACTACAGCCCAGTGTGTTTTTAATAGCAAAGACAAGATCCAGTTATTAGCCAACAGTGGGGTATACAAAATCACCTGTTCTGATTGTGACAAATTTTACATTGGTCAGTCAGGCAGAGACATATCAACTAGGCTGGCGGAACATGAACGCAGCTGGAGGTTGCAGAATTCAGACTCTGCATTTCCTGAGCATGTACTGAGTGAGGGTCACAACTACCAGCCAGTGTCCCATGTACTTCACTTAGCAAACAAAGGCCATAAACTCAACCTGCTGGAAGCCCTGGAAATTAACAAAGATCTTGCTCACAGTCCAGATCTCATCCTAAATGACCAGACACAACTCAACACTTACCCTCTCCTAAACTTCATATAATCATCTTTGTTGTTCATTAGTTCACACACTCTCTCTTCCTACATATTCCCATTTTCCTGTAGTCATTAAGTTGTTTTATTTGTTGCAGTTGTCTTTGTATTCCACATAGGCTGTAGTTTCAATAGTTAAGGGTTTCCTTTTATCTTGTATTACTGTCCATGTTTAACTCCCCTTATAGTTGTCTCATCAAATACTGTTCATATTTACTTTGCTCATTTATTTAATGAAAACTGGTACACAGCCACTGCTTTGATAATAATGTTAATGTTAAAATGCACTACCACCACACTCTCAAACTGTAGATTCCCTCAAACACCTCAATTTTCCTGCATTTATTAATTTCTGTTTATCTTATTGATATTGCTTAAGTTCTTTATGTATTCTGTATTTACATTGACAACTGTCTCTTCTTTTTTAATTGGTTGTGTATCACTCTCCATGTTTCATACCTCTTGATACAGCCTTGTCTAGTACTAATTTTATCTTATTTTATTAGTTTTGTTTATTAACAGAAACTGTTATGTAGGCATGCTATTCCTATTTTGTGCTAAAGGCTTTCCTGTCAACTCCATTGGTATTTATGTACTGTTCAGTTTTTACTATTTCATTGCAAAGATGTTACTTATTGTACATTTCTACTTCACTCTAGGCGTGTTACTTCTCTTCCAATGTTGTCTGCTAACATTTAACTTCTTTGGTGATAATACTCAGTAAATGTCTGAAGATGGCCTTGTAAGCCGAAAACCGGTTAGCAATAAAAGTAATATTGTAGAACAAAAGCAAACTGGTGCTTTTCATTTATTATTATAATGTTGTTCTACCAAGAACCGACGGAAGATTCTGTTAATATATAATTTATTTCTTTTACCGTTCACTCGACTCGGCTGAAACAATTCCTCTCAACACTTCAAAGGAAACCTGAAGCAGCTTCGAAATAGGTACCCAACACTTACAAATGTAGCTAGCGTTTACTTAAGCCTACCCTCGATATGTTGGAGAGAACACCTCTTTAAAGCCGGCATTAGGCATAAAATAACGTCCGATATCATACTGAATGCTTTCTCCGAAAATTATTTTGAGCAGGTAGTTCAGGAGACCAGGAAACATATTTGGCCTGTTGGCTACAAATAATGCCGAGCAAATGGGCAGCATCACGACAGACACACGGATTATCGATCAGAAGGGCGTTGGGGAATTTGATAATGTTGGTCCAGGTTAATGCGTTTTGTTTCGTCTTTCGAATATGCACGCCAGTAGAAAGCACAAATTAATAGCATTCAGGAATACAAAACAAGAAATGGAAATACGAGTAGCGAACTTAGAGATAATCTAACTCAATCTTGTATCTATTAAACAGGCCTACAAGAAATCGATAAGTTAAGAGAGACATTCATCTCAACAAGTATTTCTCGCAAATGCATAATTCCTCCTGTGTGTATAACAACTGCTGCGATCATACCAGGAGACAAGGTATTGATTTTAGATCCCAGTATCTAATCCCTCCCAGTCATGGATGAGCCCAGTAGTGTAAGACATACTGTCGAGTTATCTAACGATATTTAGAAGAAACGAAAACCTAGTCATTCTCCTCCTGTGATAGCACTCGTTGCAAATTATTCCCACAAGGTAGAGACTGCAAGGCCTGCATCCTCTACGGCCTGCTGCCTGTAGCAGCTCACCAGTCAGGAAGTGAAGAACTGACTCTCGAAATGCCGGTCTGACCCTCTCTGCCAAGTCTTCTTCTGTTTCTCCTCGAACTCCGGCCGCAGAATAATGCCATGTGTGATCCAACTCTACTCCGAGTTTGCCGCAAAAGTCCGAGCAAACTTGCCGCCACCAATTGGAATCTCAGAACAGTGATTCATCTACGTCTATATCTACGTGGGTACGTTTCAGGTCACACTTAAGTGCCTGGGAAAGGGTTCATCGAACCAGCTTCACTTCACAATAATTCTTTATTGTTCCAATCTCAAACAGTGCAAAAAAAAAGAACGAACACTCATATCTTTCCGTGTGATTTATGATTTTTCTTATCTTATTGTGGTGATCATTTCTTCCTATGTAGGTCGGCGTCAACAAAATATTTTCGTATTCGGAAGAGAAAAATTATTGACATTTCGTGAGAAAATCCTGCCGCAACGAGAAACGTCCTTGTTTTAATGATGTCCACCCAAAATCCACTATTACGTCCGTGATATTCTCTCCCCTACAGTACAAAATGTGCTGCTCTTCTTTGAACTTTCTCGATCCCTCACAGCGCAGCGGTACTAAAGAGGACGGACAAGCGTAGTGCAGGCAGTCTCTTTAATATATATGTTGCTTCTTGTAAGTGTTCTGTCAATATATAACAGTCTTTGGTTCGCCTTCCCCACAATATTTTCTGTGTGTTCTTTCCCATTTACGTGGTTTCTAATTTAATTCCTAAGTATTTAGTTGAATTTGCTGCCTTTAAGAGATTCCAGCACTCATGTGAATAACCTCTCACTTTTCATTATTTAGGGTCAGTTGCCAATTTTCCCACTGTACAGATATCTTTTATAAATAATTTTAAGTTATTTTGTCTTCTGATGACTTTAGTAGAGGATAAGCGACTGCATCATTTGCAAACAACACAAGACGGGTGCTCAGATTACCTCCTAAATCGTTTACATAGATAACGAACAGCAGAGGGCCTGTAACACTACCTTGGGGAACGCCAGATATCGCTTCCATTTTACTCGTTTGCTTTCCGTCAGTTACTGTGAACTATGACCTCTTTGACAGGATATCACGAATCCAGTCGCATAAATGAGACGATATTCCGCAAGCACGTAGTCTGATTACAAGCCGCTTGTGAGGTACAGTGTCAAAAGCCTTCTAGAAACCTAGGAATAGTGAATCAGTTTTACTCTCGTTTTCAATAGCACTCGACACTTTGTGTGATTAAAGAGCTAGTTGTGTTTCACAAGAACAATGTTATGTTGACTGTGTGTCAATAGCCAGTGAAATGTTACGAAACGGAACCTGAACATCCCACCTAATTCAATTCTTTTAGGCAATGAGGTGCTCTCCCGCTCCATAAGATAAACAATTTTGCTGTTCACGTAGTTTTGCGTCTGGGCGACGCTATTCCTTCCCCATAAAGAAGAGAAAAACATTGACACGTGATTACCATAGTGTGAAAAACGTCAGTTCTTTGTCATTGGCGCAACACGATTCTCGGCGGCGTCCTTGGAAGGCCGTGAGGTGAAAAACGCACCCACCTCGTTCTTTTAACAGCCACAGTAGCTCATAAAAAGGTTTATTTTGGATTCGACGGATGCACTCAATTATTCCCAGAACGAGTTCATTAGAAGTGACCCCGAACCGCGCACAGCGCTGTTTACCGTAATTCTAAACACTTGCAGACGCATGCGGCACTCTGCGCCCCCGTGCTTAAAGCGGTTTGGCCATGGACTCTACCTGGCAGCCAATGCTCAGGTCGCTGCCCTCTGCTTTTAATGGCCTCCCTTTTGAAGTTTGGCCGTCCAACAGAACACATTCGGCGTTCACAAATGGCTTCCAAATGGCTCTGAGCACTATGGGACTCAACTGCTGAGGTCATTAGTCCCCTAGAACTTAGAACTAGTTAAACCTAACTAACCTAAGGACATCACAAACATCCATGCCCGAGGCAGGATTCAAACCTGCGACCGTAGCGGTCTCGCGGTTCCAGACTGCAGCGCCTTTAACCGCACGGCCACTTCGGCCGGCAAATGGCTTCCAATACCCCTGGTACAGGGCTTAATGACTTCATATACGGAGGCGAGTAACTCATTAAATCAAGAGCATGCCACTTAATAGTAGTTAATAATACTAGTTAGGTGAGAAAATTGGAATGGTATTAGTGCATCTATTTTCCCTGTTGTTATCATTAGCTATGAGAGCATCATACGGACAACTAAAAATGTTTCACGGTTACCTGCATTATGTGCTAGCACAAGAGAAACGTTCAATTTTGTACTATTTTTTTAATAACGTCACGTTTTGTGAACCGTACGTTTTTGAACAGGTGTTTAGGAGAAAAAGTGGTTTATGGAATAAAACAAATTCCGATAATTGCGAGTAGGACTCGCTACAGACTCGTTTATGTCTGTAGACTCATTTATGTCTGTAGATAGTTCATCTATCCCAGGAATCGAGAACTTCGACAATTTTTGGCTGTTATCGATATTGGTGCCGGTAGGATATACGTATCCCTATCCCTGAGAAAAGGTGTTTTAACAGGAGGGCAGACAGACAGTGGGATAAAATATAACAAATTATTTGTGTCATTGATTAATTAACAATTTCAGAATTTTTCTCTTTCCTTTTACTTTGAAACCCGCTTCTTGCCAAATATCGTGATAATATGTCAACCGTAAGTACGTTGTAAGCTTTAATGAGTGAGTTTGCGACCGTAAAATATATGAATTAGCTGCCGTTGCTGTTTATTAAATTGTTTTAGAAAAAAAAGTTCAAATGTGTGTGAAATCGTATCGGACTTAACTGCTAAAGTCATCAGTCCCTAAGCTTACACACTACTTAACCTAAATTATCCTAGGGACAAACACACACACCCATGCCCGCCGGGACCAGCCGCACAGTTTATTTAGAAGCTTAAAGTTCTTACAATGGCTGGTGCCTTAGACGTTAATATGTAACGTAAGTTACAACATGATGCATAAACCGGTTCGTGAGAAGGTATATTAACAGATGGACAAACAGATAGTCAGAGAGCAAATGACGAAAAAAATGTTTATTTGTGTGACATAATTACAAACTAACAGTTCTTGAACTTTTTTCTTATTTGTATTGTAAAACCTTGCTACTTGCCAAATTTCTTGATTCTAGGTCAATGAAAAGTACCCTATATTTTGAAGAGTGTTTTTGAGAATAGCGAAATATGTGACACAAACACCCGTATCTTTTGAATGCATTGACCTAGAACGTTAAATGTCTTAGAGCGCCAAAGGATCGTATACCTTAGTGACATAAATTTAAACTAGACATATCCATCTGTTCCTGAGAAAAATTGTTTGGGACAGACAGGTATCCGTTTTCATCGTTTAAGGTTGTTGTTCTTGTGATATTCAGTCCTGAGACTGGTTTGATGCAGCTCACCATGCTACTCTATCCTGTGCAAGCTGCTTCATCTCCCAGTACGTACTGCAGCCTACGTCCTTCTGAATCTGCTTAGTGTATTCATATCTTGGTCTCCCTCTACGATTTTTACCCTCCACACTGCCCTCCAATACTAAATTGGTGATCCCTTGATGCCTCAGAACATGTCCTACCAACTGATCCCCTCTTCTAGTCAAGTTGTGCCACAAACTCCTTGAAAGGGTACAGTACCGCCCGACATTGAAAATAGGTACAAAATACTTCATTATTCTTGTCAGAACAACACATTTTTTGTGTAAAAATAACTCAATTTCAATTAATGCAGCGAAGCCGGATACCAGTGTGGGAAAGAATGACAATTTATTTATTTAATTGATCGCATGTGCACTCCCTCAAAGTAAATCCCTACATCCAGTTTGGTGAGATCTGTTAAATGAATGAATGTATGGTCGTCTGCTAACCACAGATAGTGAATGTGAATATATGATCATCTTTGAGTCGATCCTTTGGCCACCTTTGGTGGGACCAAAGACATGAAATTTACCAGAGCTTTGAGCGCCTGAAATGTGGCTGACCAATACGATAGCAAGGTGCTTCCTCCACCTCGACAGAGATGGGAGATGACCTAGAGAACGGCCATATTTCAGCACTCTGCCGCTGGATCTTGTGCTGTTAAGACCTGTTTTAGTTGTGCTCCGTAGTGACGAAAGAGTGGAGACATGGTATGCATGTGGAATATTTAAGAGTAGTTTGAACTAATAATTTCTCTATCTCAGGAACTTTTGTGGGGAGAATTAAATGTCAGGCAGGTAACATTAATGGGATTGTAGTAATCTTCGGAAGTGACCAACGGTCACAATGAAACCACGTGTAGCAATAAGTTGAAATACTTCCGTGTGCTTAAGTTAAGCTGAATTACTAGCGTGTGTACAATAAGTTGAAATATTTAAGAAATAGCGTGTGTACCATAAGCTGAAATATTTAAGAAACGGCGTGTGCAGGACTTGAAATTAGAGACGAGTACTTCCACGTGGTGAGTACTGTGTGAGTCTCAATCTGTGTATGAGACAAAGGATAAAGAGAAGTACTCGTCCATGGTATCAGTTGAGGACTCGCGTGTGTGATGAATATGTTCTTAATGTTATTCCGTGTGACGCTAGATTTAAACTCTGAGAGAGAATCAAGGTGAGTCGGCCGTCTATCCAGCAACGCAACTTGGCTTGCATTGCACAGGAAGACGTGCATATGTCTCCAGAGTTCATAGTAGGAAAGTAGAATTACAAAGTGGGGCAGTGTCGTGTGAAACTGGGATAAATATTAATTGAAGTGGGAAAGTTGAAAGTGATAATGTTGTGACTATTACCTGTGTAGTATTTCATGTTGTAGTGTGATGTATGTCATGTAATTTGAGTATGTGTGGTTTGCATGGGAGAGTAGCAAGGTAGTTTCAAAAGATTAGTGGGTTGTGCTTGTTCCTTCTGTGTCGCTCGATCTGGAGGAAAGTTTCGTGATGATGATTGTGAGAGTCGTAGTGTGAGGTATAATGAAAGATCCACCATCCTATCCAGAAAGTGCACTGTAGTGTTAAATAAATTACGAGACCATAATATAGAGATTCACTAATGTAAAGCCATGCCCACTGGGCGGAATTTCTCATATTTTATTGTTGTAGGTTATAGAATTTGTGTGTTTAGGTTAGAGAATTTATCGGAATAAATAAGATAGTGAAAAGAAAAAGATTGGTGGCCTTTTCCATTGAATTGTATGTTGTCATAATGTCCCGAATTTATAATGTGTGCGCCATTCATATTCAGTGGGATGGCCACGTGTTAATAATAACCGTTAAATAAAAGACAAAAAGAAAATGTGGCATTGCCAGTGCATAGTGTACAGTCAGAGTTCTGTAAATCACTGATAGTCAGATATGCGTTTCCGTTGCGTAGTAATCATATAGGAGGATAACTTGTAACTAAGTGTGAGTACTAGAGTTCATGTTACTCGTCAAATAAGAAAGAATCCACTCGCTTGGCAGACCACTCATCTTGGAGGCCTGACTGCTTGATGCCACAGTATGAGCAAGGCATGTGGGTGCCTCTCATCCTCTTCTCCCAATTCTATTCAATACCTCCTCATTAGTTATGTGATCTACCCATCTAATTTTCAGCATTCTTATGTAGCACCACATTTCGAAAGCTTCTATTCTCTTCTTGTCCAAACTATTTATCATCCATGTTTCACTTCCATACATGGCTGCACTCCATGCAAAGACTTTCAGTAACGACTTCCTGACACTTAAATCTATACTCGATGTTAACAAATTCCTCTTCTTCAGAAACGCTTTCCTTGCCATTGCCAGTCCACATTTCATATCCTCTCTACTTCGACTATCATCAGTTATTTTGCTCCCCAAATAGCGAAACTTCTTTACTACTTTAAGTGTCTCATTTCCTAATCTAATTCCCTCATCATCACCCGAATTAACTCGACTACATTCCATTACCCTGGTTTTGCTTTTGTTGATGTTCATCTTATATTCTCCTTTCAAGACACCGTCCATTCCGTTTGCTGCCTCTGACAGGATTACAATGTCATCGGCGAACCCTAAAGTTTTTATTTCTTCTCCATGGATTTTAATACCTACTCCGAATTTTTCTTTTGTTTCCTTTACTGCTTGCTCAATATACAGACTGAATAACATCGTGGAGAGGCTACACGCCGGCCGCGGTGGTCTAGCGGTTCTGGCGCTGCAGTCCGGAACCGCAGGACTGCTACGGTCGCAGGTTCGAATCCTGCCTCGGGCATGGGTGTGTGTGATGTCCTTAGGTTAGTTAGGTTTAAGTAGTTCTAAGTTCTAGGGGACTTATGACCTAAGATGTTGAGTCCCATAGTGCTCAGAGCCATTTGAACCATTTTTTTAGAGGCTACACCCCTGTCTCACTCCCTTCCCAGCCACTGCTTTCCTTTCATGTCCCTCGACTAGTAGAACTGCCGTCTGGTTTCTGTACAAATTGTAAATAGCCTTTCGCTCCCTGTATTTTACCCCTGCCACCTACAGAATTTGAAAGAGAGTATTCCAGTCAACATTGTCAAAAGCTTTCTCTAAGTCTACAAATGCTAGAAACGTAGGTTTGCATTTTATTAATCTAGCTTCTAAGATAAGTCGTAGGGTCAGTATTGCCTCACGTATTCCAACATATCTACGGAATCCAAACTGATCTTCCCCGAGGTCGGCTTCTACCAGTTTTTCCATTCATCTGTAAAGAATTCGCGTTAATATTTTGCAGCCGTGACTTATTAAACTGATAGTTCGGTAATTTTCACATCTGTCAACACCTGCTTTCTTCGGGATTGGAATTATTTTCTTCTTGAAGTCTGAGGGCATTTCACCTGTCTCATACATTTTGCTCCCTATATGGAAGAGTTTAGTCAGTACTGGCTTTCCCAAGACTGTCAGTACTTCTAATGGATTGTTCTCTACTGCCAGGGCCTACGGAACCATAAAAATATACGGTTCTTTTCAAAAGATATATTGCTGTTCATACCATCGTAACAAACGAAGTTACAAGAAGCACCACACCCGTGCTGGTCGTTGTCATCATGGTAACTAAACGGCATTTACTTCGTCCAGTTCTTATTTTGCTTCGGGACTACTTCTTAAGATATTCTGTGTATTGCGCGATAATTAAAGAAATTAGTGTTACCAAAAATCATGTAGGTAGGTGCTGTGAAGTTTGTCGCTGACAAAGGTCGGATGGCAACTGAAGAAACACCTTCAGGAGCAGAAAGTAATCCACCACAGAGGGGAATGCCGCAGGCAGCAGGGTAAGCCTGCCTGCTCGCAAAATGCGCGCTGCCCTCGTGTGGAGTCCTGTCACGTCTCGGCCGCTCTCGGTCGGTCGGCCGCCTGAGCCGCGGGTAATCCGCCAAACTGCGCAGGTCGCCACTGTGTGTGTAAATGAACACATTTAGAGACGCCAGGTCAGGCCGCGGAGAAAAACAACTCTCGCGAGCGAAAGAGCAGAAGCCCATCACTCCACACGAAGCAACGTGTGCCGAGTGCGCCGGAATCGTGCCCGCTACAATTGTTACCAGAGTCCAAGCACTCGCTTTTTAGTTCTGTTCGGCGAAGAAATGAAAATATTCATCTGTTCCTAGCAAAAGTGCATATTCCGAAGCCGAGCAAATTTTCAGCGGATGGAAGGATACAAAATCCAATATGTATACGAAGCAATCTCTTAAATTGCTGTGGCAGCCACTGGACTATTCTTCGCGTCCATTCCAGGCTTTGAAGTTGCCCGAGTGTTGCAGCAACCGAATAACAACGTACGGCCTACTCTCTAGTTAATAGGTAGCGCAAATTCGCAGAAGCTAAAAAGAGTAGCAGGTAGGCCTTTTGGTAAAAATGTTTTAACGTAATTATTTCATGTCGTAATTCCAAGTGTACGTTTGGAACCATTACTGAAATCGATTTACTTTTCAGTGTTTCTGTTGCAGATATGAAATTCGGCACTTACGGTATTCCCTCGATGTTTACGTAGTGATTAACTCAGGTACTTATCTTCTTCTTTCAGTATTGTTATAGAGCGGTTTTAGCAGTGTTAGTGGCGCTTTGGTGGCCGGCTGCCTTTCCTGACGAAACCCCCCCCCCCCCATCCCTCCCGCCTTTCGGGAAAAAATCTGTGTACCCAATGTTTCAGCGTCTCCACCTTCTGTTGATCCATATGTTCAAGCGCGTGAACATTGCTTCGCTTCAGTAACGATTAGAGATCAGTAAATGAATCCAAGGCAGCTAACCAGCTGCAAAAAAAGGTGGTTTTCTTCAACTTTCGACCATTTTTTCTTTGGATCAAACCCGTCTTCTTCAGAAATAATATCTAAAATTTTGTCTTGGAGAAACGCCCACTCACGTCATTATTTGGTGTATTTCCAATGTGAAATGTTAGTTACACGTATTTCTGAAGAAGACGTGTTTATATCCAACGAAACAGTGGCCAAAAGCTGAATAAAATCACTTTTTGTTGCAACTGGTTGGTTAATTTTGATTCATGCATTATACTAATTGTTTGCTTAGCTCGTATTTGAAGCAGAACATGGATATTGGGCTGATATTTCCATAGCTGGATCTAGGGAATCGTCCAAAAACGACATTCAGGCTCACGAATTTGTACTATGTGAGCAAAAGTGTCCGTACACCTGGCTGGAAATGACTTACAAGTTCGTGGCGCCCTCCATCGGTAATGCTTCAGTATGGTGTTGGACCACCCTTAACCTTGATGACAGCTTCCACTCTCACATGCATACGTTCAATCAGGTGCTGGAAGGTTTCCTGGAGCATGGCAGCCCATTTCCTTGAGGAGAGGTATCGATGTCGGTCGGTGAGGCCTGGCACGAAGTCGGCGTTCCAAAACATCCCAAAGGTGTTCTATAGGATACAGGTCAGGACTCTGTGCAGGCCAGTCCATTAGAGGGATGTTATTCTCGTGCAACCACTCCGCCACAGGCCGTGCATTATGAACAGGTGCTCGATCGTATTGAAAGATGCAATCGCCATTCCCGAATTGCTCTTCAACAGTGGGAAGCAAGAAAGTACTTAAAACATCAATGCAGGCCTTTGCTGTGATAGCGCCAAGCAAAACACAACGGGCTGTAAGCCCCCTCCGTGAAAAACACGACTACACCATAACACCACAGCCTCCGAATATTACTGTTGGCACTACACCCGGTGGCAGATGACGTTCACCGGGTACTTGCGATACCCACACCCTGCCATCGGTTTGCCACTTTGTGTACCGTGATTCGTCACTCCACACAACGTTTTTCCACTATTCAATCGTCCAATGTTTACGCTCCTCACACAAAGCGAGGTGTCGTTTGGCATTTAACAGCGTGATATGTGGGTTATGAGCACACTGTCGCCGGCCGTAGTGGCCGTGCGGTTCTAGGCGCTACAGTCTGGAACCGAGCGACCGCTACAGTCACAGGTTCGAATCCTGCCTCGGGCATGGATGTGTGTGATGTCCTTAGGTTAGGCGACTGATGACCTCAGAAGTTAAGTCGCATAGTGCTCAGAGCCATTTGAGCCGGCCGCGGTGGTCTCGCGGTTCTAGGCGCGCAGTCCGGAACCGTGCGACTGCTACGGCCGCAGGTTCGAATCCTGCCTCGGGCATGGATGTTTGTGATGTCCTTAGGTTAGTTAGGTTTAAGTAGTTCTAAGTTCTAGGGGACTAATGACCACAGCAGTTGAGTCCCATAGTGCTCAGAGCCATTTGAACCATTTCAGAGCCATTTGAACCAAGCACACTGTCATAGTACTTGCAGTGGATCCTCAAGCAGTTTGGAATTCCTGTGTGATGATCTGGATAGATGTCTGCCTATTACACATTACGACCCTCTTCAACTGTCTGGGTCCTCTGTCAGTCAACAGACGAGGTCGGGCTGTACGCTTCAGTGCTGTACGTGTCCCTTCACGTTTCCACTTCACCATCACATCGGAAGCAGTGGACCTATGGATGTTTAGGAGTGTGGAAATCTCGCGTACAGACGTATGACACAAGTGACACCCAGTCATCTGACCACATTCGAAGTCCGTGAGTTCGCGCGAAGCGCCTAATTCTGATCTCTCACGATGTCTAATGACTACTGACGTCGTTGATATGGAGTACCTGGCAGTAGGTGGCAGCGCAATGCAGCTTATATGAAAAACGTATGTTTTTGGGAATGTCCGGATACTTATGATGATATAGTGTACCAGCTCTCGTCGGTAATCTGTGAGGTGCCTTCAATCCGTGACTGCTTCTCCTCACCGTACCCAAACCGGCCATGTTTTACCTCGTATGGTCATTCTGCATCGAAAATTTCGTACTCTGCAAGCGACCGTATGGTGTGTGGAAGAGGGCACCATCTACAACTACAAGTAATTTACATGACCGGTACCACGCGTCCATGTCACCATCCATTGCTGACGTAAGTTACGGCTGCAAGGTGGTATACATTCCGAAGTTCGTTGTATGGGATTAGCACAGTAAGTAGGATGGACGTAGAGATTTGATGAGATGGCAGAAGGGGCTATCATGTTTCGTAAGGCTCATTAGCACACCATGAGTGAAGCAGCCAGCTTTCTTTGTGTATCAACTCGGACTGTCTACTGTCTACAAGGAATAGTGTACGACTCGCAGACACGTTACACGATTCCAGCACAGTGGCCGTAAAGATTCTAAGCAGCGGGAACCGGTGACGAGTGTCACACCTCATCAGACCCGACAGGGATTCCTGCTGTGAGTGAATGCAGGTCCTTCCAACAAGTTTCCAAGTGAACCTTGCACGCAACGCAAAAGCAAATAAAGATGCGCATCATCAGTGGGCAAAACTGCACAAAAGCTGAACTGACGGGAGCGTGTGGTGTGGTCGGACGCGTCGCAATTTTCTCTCTTTTCTAGTGATGCTAGACGTGAAGTGCATTGACAGCCTAGCGAAGCCCTTTAACCTGCAGTTTCATGTCGAAGATCGCTCTGTGTTGATTTGAGGCTGTTTTAAGTAGCATGACACTGGCTGACTCATGTTACCGTGAACATGAACCAAGATACATACATCCTTTTCTGGTGGATAATCGGACAGTAGCTGTTGATGTACCTTACATGTAGTAAGGATAAAACCGTCACCTGTATTAACTGATTTTATTCATAAGAAACTGGTATGGGTGTTGCAGTACACCATTTTGAGGCCCTTCTAAAATTCTGGATGATCAAACTGAGTCGTAGAGGAGCCTAACGATGGTGTGTTGTAGCACTGAAACCGGCTTTGCGATCATCCTGAGTCACAGAGGGCCTGAAAATGGTGTTGCGTGTAAATTCTGTACTATGTACAGTCTTAGACATAAGAACTGACCGCCGGTCGGCCCCCACAGAGACTAAGTCCGAGTCGTTCACTTAAGGTGGCCAATAAAACTGACCGCCCCTGACAACTCTAAGTCGGGCCATCTGCACAATCTGGCAACACTGTAAGATGCGGAAGTGTTAGGAGGAAGTATTGTCTACTTCCCAGATCATATGGATGAAATGAGCCCGTGGTCTTGCGGTAATCGTCGTGCATTCTACACTTAGAGTCGCATGTTCGCGTCTAACAACTTTTTTTTACCTCATTTCGGTCTAAAGTTATGAGTCTGATTGAACATCGAAGACAATTCGCTTAACATTCTACCCACCCGCAACAATAAGTATTCCAGAAACAATTCCGCAGGACAGCTCGTGGCCGCGTCGCGATCATAACAGCTTACGCTCGGGCGTTTCCTCGCGCTGCAGCGGCTACCGGCCACCGGCCAGACGCCACCCGCCGCCTGAAATCCGACGCCGCCCATGTGAAGGCGGCGCCACGCTGTCAGTGTATTTATCAATGCCATTTTCGAATTTGAAGTTCTAGTTATCATCTTGCAGTTAAGCATTGGATTTTGCATACTTGAAAATCATGAACTACAGCTAAGCATTGTAAAATTGAGTCGCAAGTGGAAAAAGGTGTAACATCTGCAACACAACGTTTACTTTTGGTATGACACAGGGGTGAATGTAGAGGAAGCAGCAAGAAAGATTTGAACTGTGTTTGGAGCGAGTGCTTTTGGGGAAAATACGCCAGAAAAAGATATTCTTGTTTCAAAAAAAAAAAAAATGGCTCTGAGCACTATGGGACTTAACATCTATGGTCATCAGCCCCCTAGAACTTAGAACTACTTAAACCTAACTAACCTAAGGACGGCACACAACACCCAGTCATCACGAGGCAGAGAAAATTTCTTCTTTCAACAAAGATCGTACTGGCATGAATGATTTTCCACATTAAGGAAGTCTCGACTGCTGATATATGTGACAGATTACCATTTTTCCATCATGCGACATTTGCATTCAACAGGCAAAATTCAGAAGTCTGGTGTAGGAGTACTGCATGCTCTAATTCTAAACAACAAAAATCAACGGAGTGACTATTATTGAACGTCATCAGGTCGCTCATTGAGCAGTCCTATGCAGTACTGTTACTGGCGACGTGTTATGATGCATTTATCGTTAACTTCCTAAGAAGAAATGAAAGGCTGAGCCCCACCAAAAGACGTAGACTAGAGCAAAGAGTAGTGTGAACATAATATTTTACATCTGATAGCTCCAAAAGTGTGTTTTGGACTACGAATTCTGCCCCAAGGGGTGTGTGCAACACAGCTGGAATTTGTTGTCAACAACTGAGACACCTTTCGGTCGCAGTGTAAAAAAGTCGAGCAACAAAACTACATCACCTGTGCAACTGCATGATAACTGACTCTGTTGATTTGAGAGAGAAAACTATCCAGGAGATTGATAGGAAAGTCGTCTCTCAGACACTTGTATTGATAGGGAAGTCCTCTCTAAAGCACTTGTCCCTCTCGTCATATATTCGTAAAATATTACCTTTCCCGCTCTTGATCGATCAACCGTCAAGGCAATTCATTTCTAGACGAAAATACTCTTAAGACTACCATGGTTTAATGACATCGTTAAAACAAGTAGGTTTCTACGGGCGTAGAATTTGTAAACAACTGTAGCATTGTCAGATTATTTTAGATACCGTGAAAGAAAATTCAGCTGCTGATTAATTTCTCTTTGATGATTGCTGTTGCGTTTAGTAAACTAATGGAAAATTCAAATAAAATATTCACTGTACTAATACAAATTAAATTCAGCTTACTACAGAAACATCACGACGATTGAGCCTATTTTAACACGAATTAGTAGGATATTACCGACTTTTGACTTCGAAAAGACACTAAGGGTTACTGTAAGTAGCAAGATGAATTTTGCTCCAGCGTTGTCTTACGACTCCCTTATTTAGTTTGCATGTGCCTGCTTGTAGTTCAGCTACAAAAGAATTTAAAAACTGGCTTTCAGCGAGTCTCGAAAGGCGAACGAAAGCAGCTTGCACCTGGTAGCCAAGAATATTACCTGGGAACTGGTTTTTTCCTAAAGTGGGAAGCCGTCCTTTTGTGGTTGAATTGTTGGCAAAAGTCATTCAGACGTGTGCCGTTGGTCCAAGCGTTTCGGTATGCTGAATTTGTAACTATGGTTTTTCTACAGGTTTTTTCTGTTCCAAATAGAGAGTTGAAGTCTCCCATTAGTATTTTCACGTCATCTTGGTGAATTTTGCGCATAGTATTTTCGAGTGTGTTCCAGAATTTTTCGACATTTGTGGTGTTTATCTTGTTTTCGATGTTGGTGGGAGCATGTGCATTGATGAGTGTATATTTTTTACTGGGGCTCTGAATGAGCGTAGTCATAAGTCGATTGTTGATGGGTGTGATTTCTTTGACAGGGTTGATGATAGATCTGTGTTCCCATTAGTATTTTCACGTCATCTTGGTGAATTTTGCGCATAGTATTTTCGAGTGTGTTCCAGAATTTTTCGACATTTGTGGTGTTTATCTTGTTTTCGATGTTGGTGGGAGCATGTGCATTGATGAGTGTATATTTTTTACTGGGGCTCTGAATGAGCGTAGTCATAAGTCGATTGTTGATGGGTGTGATTTCTTTGACAGGGTTGATGATAGATCTGTGTTCGAGAAAAGCAATGCCCAAGATTGGTACGACTTTCGCTACCTTTTGTTGTATTTTGCTCTTGAAGATGCAATGGTTTCCGTAATGCAAGGTTTCACTGTCAGTTAGTCGTGGTTCGTGAAGAGCAAGGATGAGAATTTTTTGTTGGTCGATTTCTTTTGAGAAATTATTTAGTTTTCGTGCTTGGATCAATGTATCGACGTTTAGTTATAAAAAAAAGATCTTATGTGTGTGAAATCTTATGGGACTTAACTGCGAAGGTCATCAGTCCCTAAGCTTACACACTACTTAACCTAAATTATATTAAGGACAAACACACACACACCCATGCCCGAGGGAGGACACGAACCTCCGCCGGGACCAGCCGAACAGTCCATGACTGCTGCGCCCCAGACCGCTCGGCTAATCCCGCGCGGCATGTAGTTTTCAAGTGCATGTTTTCTGCTTGTAGGTAAATTTACAAGAGATCTTCAATATTCTCTGCCGTGCTAACCTGGACTCCCCAGAATCCGAAATTCCAACTGCCGCCTGTCGACAGCCGGGTTGTGTACCACCTGGGGTAAAGCTGACTTTGCTTGCACAGTTTATGTTTGATTGTGTTTCATTGGTTTGGCTGCTGATTCCAGGACCGGACGGGACCAGAGGGTGTTGAAGCTTTTGGAAGCAAATATTTTCAGCCGAGCTCATTGAGCTAACAGACGGTGACCAGAGTAGCGGTAGTTTTCTCTCAGACGCGTCTGGATTTTGATTTCAACGGATTGAGTAGCCGTTCAGGATTGTGTTAGTATTTGGTTCACCCCAAGTATTTGATTTCCTAGGTAACACCCATATGGGGGAGGGTTTCCCCTATCCTCCCCACGGGATTATTATTATTATTATTATTGTCATTATGTCATCAGCAAAACCGATATGGTGCATCTTCCCACCACTGAAGTAGATGTGCATTGTTCGATTCAGTATTTCCATCACATAAATATGGGTTATAATTACGTTACATTGCTGCCAGTAGACACATTTCTTACTTTTTCTTAGGCAGTTGCTACCTGTTACTCCATCATAGGAATTTATGTGCGCAGCATTGTTGCAATACAGACGTTCAAATTATCCGATTTCTGTAATTTCATTTCGATACCAGATCGTTCTAATCGGATTGAGCAAGTCAGGCTTGATGTGGATATACGAATACGAATCTCATCATTTGATAGACTGGGTAAACCACATTCTTAATCGGACGGTAAATCTAGATCACTTATTTATGACAGGGCCTGAATTCTTAAACACTGTGGAAAATAATAATACAATGTGCTTATTACTAATATGTTATTTAAATATAAATATATGAACGAACGAGATAACAGTTTATTTACAGGAGCAGAGCCCCATCCATCATAGCAGAGCAGTGCGAGATTGGTGCAGGACCAAGAGAGAATAAAGCTGGTGCCGTTTGTTCCACGGTCACCGAACATCAACCAGATAGAGAATATGTGGGCAGAGGTAACAAGGTCATTGCCATGTGGACCTACAAATGCAAGCGACCTTTGGACGAATATAGAAAATGGATGGTGGGAAGTAAACCATCACGCTACACTGTCGACGACTTAATGAAATCAATGCCTCTACGCCTTCGAGAAATCTTACGTAATGATCGTGGGTGGGTTGGTTACTAAAAGTATACTCGTTCACAAAACCCATGTGGACAATTATCTGATAGTCGGTCAAGCTTTGCTTTGTCACAGCTTTTTAGATACAAGTCCATTTACTGTCAGTCTTCTCCTTACAATTCTTGCAATGCAAGGTAATTGAAAAATCTCATCCACTCTACGCCAACTGAGGAATTGACTGGTGCATGTGTTGTTCAACACACAGTAGTTGTCACCCTCACTGGAATCAATGACTGTTTGTGTGTGTGTGTTTTCGTGTCCACGCACAATCTGAATCAATACTATTAACATTAGAGAGACAACCGACAATAAATATTGCATCAAATATGACTGTAAAGTGTTTTAATGCGATGGGTAGTTACAAACTGAATTTTTACCCAACCCACGTCCTGCATATTACGTTAAGTAAGATGTATTAACTCCATAGTATCGTTAGCAGAGACAGTGCGCTCTTGTTGTCGAGGCTCGCGACAAGTGCAGCGATTAGCAGTGCCCAATGCCGCCGCGATTTGTTTATGTTGGCTGAGCGTGGACACTGCAGCAGACGCTTCGCCATAAACAGAAAGAAATCACCTTGGCTCTGACTGCAGTGAGCGAATATCACTGCCTGCGTGTTCTTACAGTAACCAACGTGAGACTCTACTCACAGGTGCCATGGAGCAATTGCAACGGGTATCGTGTCATTAGTCATCAGAATATTAACCAGTGATGAAATGTTCACTCTATGTAAATCCCAAGAAAACAGGAACCTTCTCACAAAGGAATGTGAGGTGATATCAAAATTTATCCAACATACAAATATTAACTGCAGGGCTTTCATGTATGCAGTAGTAGCACACTAGGAAATATTACGTCTTGGAAGCGTATATTTCATTTCCTATTCTCATATTAACGCCCTTGTTTTAGTATGAAGTGAGAAAATAAACACGAAAAACTAAAGTTCCTGAGAAGCATATCAGTCATTTCCTCTTCTCATATCATAACTTTTGTTTTAGTATGAAGTAAAAAAATAAACAGTTTAAGCTTGTGAAGCATAATATGACACGAGATTCTTATCGTAGGCGCTATCGCAAACGCAAAAAGCAGGGTTGGATGCCGTTGAAGTCCCGTTACACTGATGGCAAGACAAATGTTCGCAAATCATCTCTATTGCCTCAAAAAACAATTCCATCTTAAATATCGAAGAATCGACGTCCACACTGTCACAGCGCTTTGAAATATAGTTAATACCGCAGATGAATATTTGTGACCGACTGGGCTTCGAACCTGGACCTCCTGCTTACTAGTCAGACATGCTGATCACTGCACTATTATTTTTTTAAAAAAGTTTGAGAAGACTTTCAACACCAGGTAGGCGGAGGCAAAGAGGGCAGGTGTCGAAGATACGAGGCCTGGCCTCAATGCCTCCCCCATACCTGTCACTGAGCAGCTGCATTATTCCCATGTATTCCATGTTTGCATCCATATATGCCTTTAAATTGTGGAACAAAACTGAAGTAGTAATTAAGGTAATTAGTAATTAAGGTAGAATAAGTAACAGACTGCCACCTCCAACGGCGTGCGTTCCTTGTAGAACATAACGTATAACAGTGAAAAGGGTGACGGAAAAATACATAACATTCATTTGGGAAATATATTCATAATTTAAGTTATTTTGCACTGGATGCATATGAGGTCTGTAAGGAAGCCATATATTTTTCAACAAATGAAAAAAAATTCGGAGCCGGAGGGGTTTTGCCAAATTAGAACAGTTCTGATTTTAGAACCAACGTAAAAGAATATTCTAGGAAAAGTGAAATAATGGTATTCTGCTTCTAATCAAGAAAACTGTCCACCTCTTCATAGCCCACATAAAGCAACAGATAAAAAAAATTGAAACCATTCCTTATATTTGTTATTCTTTTTCAAAGTGAAATGTTCTTCTGCAACGTAAAACATGTACTCTTCTATGTTCTGTTTGTTACGACGTAAAACACAAACTGTCCCAGAAGCCACGAACAACTGTTATTCTTTGCGGACGGGTAACATTTGCAGTCGGGTTGTAAAGCTTCAGTTATCGGTATACGACTTTCTGCGGTTCTGTTGATAGTGCTAATTTCTTCCTAGTCCATTTCCAAATTCTGATTCTGTTTTCACATAAGAAGATGAGCTTTACAGTATCTACAAGCCGACATTTGTCGCAGTATGGAGATGGTCTCAATTTAATTTTCCATAGTCATTCCGCTGAGGATATGGTTTCATTTACAACGTTGCACCATACGGCACTGACGATAGAATTTTACTGTTGATATTTTTCCAGACGTTCCTCCTGTTTTTTGTAGGTTAATTTACCGGAATTGGTTTGTGAAGAGGATGTCTGGTAATATAATCATAGACGGTTCTAGTATTGGTTTGTGCTGGTGGAAGTCTTATACAGCTCCAGTCGCCATAGTACTTTCGGACGTAATCTAGGCCGGCATGCTACATTAACAGGAGCGTTCCTATCCCCAGGATCTAACGAGAGGAACAGAAGTTTCGTGATGCCTGTCTTAGAGGCATGTATTAGTTTAAAACCACGTCTTTAATTCCAAGTCCTCCGTTTTCCCTCTGCAAAGTCGCCGTGTGCAGGGATACTTTGAAGATATTTTGTTTCCACACAAACCAAGAGGCTACAGCTAATATTTTATGTGCAGTGACCTGCAGTATCGGTAAGACTGCTGCGACATGATATATTTCCTAAGTATGTTTGTATTTATAAAGTGAACTTTCTGCAGTCGGTCTAATAATCGCATGTCATGGTCCTTCAACAAGGTTCCGATGACTTTAATTTTCCGCTCCCAATTGTTCGTGGCCATACGCTTGGGATTCGCCCTTAACCTCAAGCCGACTTGGAGTCTCTCTTCAGTTACATCTAACCAGTGCGCACCTGTTGCACTATTGTAAGAACCGAGATGCAGGTTCATTTGGCTACATGAATGCGTATGTTCCTCCAGCATGATGGGGCTCCTGCACATTCTAGTCGTCAGGTGACACATTATCCAAACCTAACATTTCCCGGAAGGTGGATCATTAGATATGGGCACTTTTTTTGGCCTTCAAGGTCCTCGGACCTTATCTCTTTGGATTCTTGGCTGCGGGGATGGTTAAAGGCGAAGTCTACAAATAAAAAGTAAACCCTAGAGCCGATTTGATCGTTCGGGTTATGAATAGTGCAGCCCTCATAAAAGAACGCAAAGACGACCTCAGTAGAGCTAGACGTGGTGTTATCAAGAGAAGTCAAATGTTCATTGAAGTTGGTTGGTGAATTTTTGAAAATCAACTTTGAATGTCCTCATTTGCCTTTGCTTTGAGTTTGTTAGCGTTACGTACTAACAGTTGTACCTCTGTACTCAATAAAAAGTGGACACATTTATATGGAATTTTTTTCGTCTGTACTACCACCTGCTAAAATATCTACTATTCCTCCTGAAAAACCCTGTATATGGATATATGGGTGGTGTCTGTTCTTTCGTACATGTCCGAAAGAAAATGCTTCATAGCATTCTGCAACGACTTTCGATCTAGTTGCAGGGGCTGATACAGATTTCAGAGCTGCTTGGCTGTCTGAATAAAAATAGATGCTACGATTTTTGTAGGGTCTACTCTAATTTTCCTCCGTGCACAGGCTGACAGAAGAAAAAAACGTGTAATACTGTGGCCATTTTCCCTAAAGAGATTCTAGGCAGTACACCAGACTTGGTACTTTCATCTGTTTTCGACCTGTCAGTAAACCACTATATTATGTCTCCTGCACGGTGTTGTGGTTCGTTTTTCCACTGTCCCCTGCTTCCAACTGTTACATGGCAAAGTTTATTGAAACAGCTATAAGTTATTGTGTAGTTAGTCAGCATTTCCCCAGCTATCGCCTTACTGATTTGGGATTCCGTATATTACAACTATATCCAGTTATTTCTAATTTTTAGTCTTTATGTTCCTGCCGCTGCCTCCATTTTAAGCCACAGGTGTAAGGCGGGCATGTCTAGCATAATATCCATTCCAAGAGTGGATGTCCTGCTAATTCCATCTGTTTGTGGAAGCAGGCCAGTCTCTGCACTTTGCCAGACTCCCTAGCAGCCACCTTCTGTTCGGCTTTGTTCATATTATAGGCCAATAAATTATCATTGGTCTATTTGCAGGGATGTATATCCAGTACATACTGGGTTTACACCCCAGTTTACCCTACAGCAGCTTCTAGTGCTTGTAAAATTATCTTTCGCAGTGGAAAATATTCTTTATGTGAGGTATTCATAATAGTTTTCCATCCAGGGCTACCTCTAGATACACTACAACCCTCTCTACAGTTTCATCGAGAAACATAATTTTTCAGTATGTATGCTGGACATGCTTTCCCATAAATAATACTACACCAATTTTCGTGGGGCTCGTCTTTAAATACTTTTTCACAATGTTCAGTGCACATAGGTTTAACAGTACTAGCAAATTTTCTAAGTCTTACTGTGAATAGATCGTCTACTTATTCTTTTCAAGAGTAGTCTCCCGCATTCAGCTCATCTATGAGTTCATTCACCACTAGGTTCTTCATCTCTAACCATTTACTCGAAGGTCGTATTACTCGACATCCAGGAAGATACAGAGAGCATCCAGAAAGGGTAGTGCTTTTTCCACCTTCCCAACAAGTTGGTGAAGTGTTACTTAACATGATTTGCTTCGCAAGTATTATGAAAATGTGGTATTTCATAGATAAAATTATGTATTCACAACAACAACAAATATGTCGGCAGAAAACAAAAACGTGGCATTATGAATTTGGCAGCACCTCAAGGTTTTCGCTTTGAAACTAAGGGTTACTAAAAGAAGCAAGACGAATTTTGCTAGAGCGTTGTCTTACGATTTCCTCATTGAATTTTTATCTGCTTGCTTGTAGCTCTGCTACAAAAGAATTAAAAACCTGGCTTTCGACGAGGCTCGAAAGGCGAACAGACGCAACATGCATCTGTCAGGCAAGCACGTTACCGCGGAGCTAGGGATATGCGCGGTGTCATCTACTTACTTATTGACCCAGTAAGCGCTATGGCAGATAAACCGCAACACAAGAGGCGACAGTAGTTGTATTTCCCATGTGGATCGACTTTCGTGGACTCAAAATGATTAACTGATATCCTTATGTCACATTTCAAGCGAAAATCACTCAGTATTAAATTGAAATGACACGATAATATCAAGTGAATTTAGCAGGATAGTTCTGTGCCATCAAGGAAGTAACTCGTCGGTCACAGAGTTGCCAAACATATTCTGCGCTGTTGCCAAGTTTCAGTTATACTGCCAGGAAGGATACCAGCTGATGTGTTCTGTGAGTGACCTCTGAAGTGACTATAGCTTCGTTTCAAAGTAGCGGGTGGAAAGGGCCGCAAGATCCTCATTATATGTCAATGAGTCTTATTCGCATTTGTGTAACTAGGTTTAGGGGCTAGAGTGCAATTACTTGTAATACATCGATGCACTGAATGCAAACTAAATGTCATAAATTAATAACTGCGGCAATTATTTGTGTTTTACTGACTTAATCGGACCGAAACCTTGAAAGCGTATTCACCAGACGCGATTCACAGTTTTGGAGCTTCTCCAGTGGCAGAGTTGGCAATGTATATATGCTGTACAATATTGTTATTGAGATCACTGTCATTGGCACATCCACCAGAAGACAGGCATGGCCTGGATTATTGTTGTCAGCTTTCCTGACGGATATTCTACCTTTGTTCGAAATGTGATGACTTAGGGTGAATTCGAACATTCCATATGGCGAAAATTTGATGTTTCTATTCTTCCAGCTCTAACATTCAAATAACTGTTACAATAAGCGGCAGAAAAGCTCCTGTGAGTGAACAGTTAATAATGCAATCATAATTAGTGGAATCTGACAAATTCCATCTGTCATCTGATAATTGTGAAAAACTACTTTTTTCATCTTCACAGCACCACAGTATGAACTCAAGGGTTTCATAGAATACCTATACTTAATTTCGTTGTGATCGTTTTCAATGACAGCACGGGAGGAGCAAAACCATCTGACTTGAAACATCCTTTTCCAGCGGGATTTGAATTTTTGGTTACAGTTGCAGTAGCACGTCCAGTGAGGTATTATCCAGTGAGGTATCAAGAATGTGAGCAATCACTCATTGCTGTAGTATAGGCAAGGGCAGAGAGAAGCACGTTTCCGACATAGTAAACGATGAGAGACTCTGTCGCTGTCACTTATTAAACAGGAATTGTTCAGAAAATTACAACTATATCTAGTGAAATGAGTAGGTTGATGCAGCTGCAGTCCGGCACTATCACTCAGTTGCCAAACATTTTCCGAATAGCACTTAAGATAAAAATGTGTATGTGTGTGTATGTATGTGTGTGTGTGTGTGTGTGTGTGTCTGTGTGTGTGTGTGTGTGTCTGTGTGTGTGTCTGTTCTTTCGGACATTTCCGAAAGAACAGACACTACGAATCGAAATAGACAGCCTTGTTAATCAATTAAAGAATGAAGGACAGATGTCCAGGCTGTCATGCGCATTAAAATAGAACAACGGCGTCAGATGAAAATTTGTGCCTGATCAGGTTCGAACCCAGATTCGTAGTGTCTTTCCTTTCGGACATTCCCGAAAGAGCCGCGCATGTGGTATGCGGCAAAGATTGGAATTCGCGTCTGACGAGGAGCGTGTGTAGATAGGAGCTGAAAAGAGGTTGGCTGCTGCGTCCCGACGGTGCCCACCGTCGGAAGTTCGAGTCCTCCCTCCGGCATGGGTGTGTGTGTTGTCCATAGCGTAAGTTAGTTTAAGTTAGATTAAGTAGTGTGTAAACTTAGGGACCGATGATCTAAGCAGCTTGGTCCCGTTCTTACAACGAATTTACAAAATTTTAAATCCAAAATACTGCATCACGGTTCTTACAGTAGTGCAATAGGTGCGCACTGGTTGGCTGTAACTGAAGAGAGACTCCAACTCGGATTGTGGTTAAGGGCATAATAACTTAAATTGTGAATACATTTCTGGACGAATGTTTGTTATGTATTTTTCCGTCACCCTTTTCACTGTTATAAGTTATGTTCTACAAGGAACGCACGCCATTGGAGGCGGCAATCTGTAATTTATTTTACCTTAATTACTACTTCAGTTTTGTTCCACAATTTAAAGGCATATATGGGTGCAAACATGGAATACATGGGAATAATGCAGCTGCTCAGTGACAGGTATGGGGGAGGCATTGAGGCCAGGCCTCGTATCTTCGACCCCTGCCCTCTTTGCCTCCGCCTACATGGTGCTGAAAGTCTTCTCAAACTTTTAAAAAAAAATAATAGTGCAGTGATCAGCATGTCTGTCTAGTAAGCAGGAGGTCCAGGTTCGAAGCCCAGTCGGTCACAAATATTCATCTGCCGTATTAACTGTATTTCAACGCGCTGTGACAGTGTGGACGTCGGTCCTTCGATATTTAAAATGCAATTGTTTTTGAGGCAATAGAGGTGATTTGCGAACATTTGTCTAGCCATCAGTGTAACGGGACTTCAACGACATCCAACCCTTAGTCATTGCTTTGTGCCGGCGCTAACCAATGTCATATACATGCGAATCACATTGTAGTTCATATTTAGTCAAATAACGAATGGTCAGTATACAAGTATGCCGGCCGGGGTGGCCGAGCGGTTCTAGGCACTACAGTCTGGAACCGCGCGACCGCTACGGTCGCAGGTTCGAATCCTGTCTCGGACATGGATGTGTCTGATGTCATTAGGTTAGTTAGGTTTAAGTAGTTCTAAGTTGTAGTGGACTGATAACCTCAGAAGTTAAGTCCCATAGTGCTCAGAGCCATTTGAACCATTTATGAAGTGTACAAGTATTTACGAACAGTAGAAGCAGGATTGCAGCGAACTGATCCCTTAACCAAGTGCAACATAGAGTACCTGTGTAATGAGTCATTCCAACTGCATAGCTGAGGGTAATATTTGTAAAGCAATTCACTGCAGGATTAATGTAATACCCGCACGATGAATTCTGTAGTCATACTGTATCTTCAGCAGCCCGCGAATGGAGTACTATGTTCGTTAAATCGGATTACTCAAGTTGAGGCCAAATAAAGAGAGGCGACGACGCCACAACACTATCTTTACTTAAGCAGGTAGTCAGCGCTAAATTGTATGTGCCACCATTAACGTTACTGTAAGCAGTTCGACAGCATAACACCACCACAACTACTGACAACCTGAGCCATATCATCACGCAGTTGTAACTCGCAGTGATTACAAGTTGCTGATGTTTGTCAAGAATAGCGGAAAGCGCCTCTGAAGTTCCATTTGCATTACGTCTAGGACGGAGAGAATCCTAAATAACAGTAATAGGTCACCCAGCGAAACGAAGAGTCCACGTTTTGTCTCAAGTTCTTGCAGTTTGATATTAATGCAGTTCCAGATAGTTTCACACTAACGGGTTCTTTTGGCTATCGGAATACTCATATGTGAATTACAAAGGTGTAATTGCTAGAACGCTCTACTACCTTAATAACACCTCATTCTGGATTGAATACGACTCGGAAAGCGACGTCAATTTGACGTTTCCAACCATCTCCTAACGTCTTACTGAATGAAGTCTGAAGTGCACCCACACTTGTGTTGCCTGTCGCATGGATTCTGTGATGTATTGTGGCAGCTGGCAGTCATTGCTGAATACAGACATTTGCAAATATCCCCACTGCTTTATGGGAAATCGTCTTTGTTGCATTTTTTCCATACCGTAATTAGCACAATAACACAAGGCTTGTTCTGCTGAAGAACATGATGCCCACAAGTCCTTAAATAAGAATCTCCTAGCGGGAGTAATGCATGAAAGGAGACAGACTGTTGGACAAAAGAATCGACAGCTCCCTGGTTTTTGCGTTTCCGATAGCGCCTACGATAAGAATCTCGTGTCATATTATGCTTCACAACCTTAAACTGTTTATTTTTTTACTTCATACTAAAACAAAAGATATGATATCAGAAGAGGAAATGACTGATATGCTTCTCAGGAACTTTAGTTTTTCGTGTTTATTTTCTCACTTCATACTAAAACAAGGGCGTTAATATGAGAAGAGGAAATGAAATATACACTTCCAAGACATAATATTTCCTTGTGTGCTACTACTGCATACATGAAAGCCCTGCAGTTAATTTTTGTATGTTGGATAAATTTTGATATCACCTCACATTCCTTTGTGAGAAGGTTCCTATTTTCTTGGGATTTAAATAGAGTGAACATTTCATCACTGGTTAATATTCTGATGACTAATGACACGATACCCGTTGCAATTGCTCCATGGCACCTGTGAGTAGAGTCTCACGTTGGTTACTGTAAGAACACGCAGGCAGTGATATTCGCTCACTGCAGTCAGAGCCAAGGTGATTTCTTTCTGTTTATGGCGAAGCGTCTGCTGCAGTGTCCACGCTCAGCCAACATAAACAAATCGCGGCGGCATTGGGCACTGCTAATCGCCGCACTTGTCGCGAGCCTCGACAACAAGAGCGCACTGTCTCTGCTAACGATACTATGGAGTTAATACATCTTACTTAACGTAATATGCAGGACGTGGGTTGGGTAAAAATTCAGTTTGTAACTTCCCATCGCATTAAAACACTTTACAGTCATATTTGATGCAATATTTATTGTCGGTTGTCTCTCTAATGTTAATAGTATTGATTCAGATTGTGCGTGGACACGAAAACACACACACACAAACAGTCATTGATTCCAGTGAGGGTGACAACTACTGTGTGTTGAACAACACATGCACCAGTCAATTCCTCAGTTGGCGTAGAGTGGATGAGATTTTTCAATTACCTTGCATTGCAAGAATTGTAAGGAGAAGACTGACAGTAAATGGACTTGTATCTAAAAAGCTGTGACAAAGCAAAGCTTGACCGACTATCAGATAATTGTCCACATGGGTTTTGTGAACGAGTATACTTTTAGTAACCAACCCACCCACGATCATTACGTAAGATTTCTCGAAGGCGTAGAGGCATTGATTTCATTAAGTCGTCGACAGTGTAGCGTGATGGTTTACTTCCCACCATCCATTTTCTATATTCGTCCAAAGGTCGCTTGCATTTGTAGGTCCACATGGCAATGACCTTGTTACCTCTGCCCACATATTCTCTATCTGGTGGATGTTCGGTGACCGTGGAACAAACGGCACCAGCTTTATTCTCTCTTGGTCCTGCACCAATCTCGCACTGCTCTGCTATGATGGATGGGGCTCTGCTCCTGTAATAAAATGTTATCTCGTTCGTTCATATATTTATATTTAAATAACATATTAGTAATAAGCACATTGTATTATTATTTTCCACAGTGTTTAAGAATTCAGGCCCTGTCATAAATAAGTGATCTAGATTTACCGTCCGATTAAGAATGTGGTTTGCCGGCCGAAGTGGCCGTGCGGTTAAAGGCGCTGCAGTCTGGAACCGCAAGACCGCTACGGTCGCAGGTTCGAATCCTGCCTCGGGCATGGATGTTTGTGATGTCCTTAGGTTAGGTCGGTTTAACTAGTTCTAAGTTCTAGGGGACTAATGACCTCAGCAGTTGAGTCCCATAGTGCTCAGAGCCATTTTTGAAGAATGTGGTTTACCCAGTCTATCAAATGATGAGATTCGTATTCGTATATCCACATCAAGCCTGACTTGCTCAATCCGATTAGAACGATCTGGTATCGAAATGAAATTACAGAAATTGGATAATTTGAACGTCTGTATTGCAACAATGCTGCGCACATAAATTCCTATGATGGAGTAACAGGTAGCAACTGCCTAAGAAAAAGTAAGAAATGTGTCTACTGGCAGCAATGTAACGTAATTATAACCCATATTTATGTGATGGAAATACTGAATCGAACAATGCACATCTACTTCAGTGGTGGGAAGATGCACATATCGGTTTTGCTGATGACATAATGACAATAATAATAATAATAATAATCCCGTGGGGAGAACAGGTGAAACCCTCCCCCATATGGGTGTTACCGAGGAAATCAAATACTTGGGGTGGACCAAATACTAACACAATCCTGAACGGCTACTCAATCCGTTGAATTCAAAATCCAGACGCGTCTGAGAGAAAACTACCGCTACTCTGGTCACCGTCTGTTAGCTCAATGAGCTCGGCTGAAAATATTTGCTTCCAAAAGCTTCAACACCCTCTGGTCCCGTCCGGTCCTGGAATCACGCAGCCAAACCAATGAAACACAATCAAACATAAACTGTGCAAGCAAAGTCAGCTTTACCCCAGGTGGTACACAACCCGGCTGTCGACAGGCGGCAGTTGGAATTTCGGATTCTGGGGAGTCCAGGTTAGCACGGCAGAGAATATTGAAGATCTCTTGTAAATTTACCTACAAGCAGAAAACATGCACTTGAAAACTACATGCCGCGCGGGATTAGCCGAGCGGTCTGGGGCGCAGCAGTCATGGACTGTTCGGCTGGTCCCGGCGGAGGTTCGTGTCCTCCCTCGGGCATGGGTTTGTGTGTGTTTGTCCTTAGGATAATTTAGGTTAAGTAGTGTGTAAGCTTAGGGACTGATGATATTAGCAGTTAAGTCTCATAAGATTTCACACACATAAGATCTTTTTTTTATAACTAAACGTCGATACATTGATCCAAGCACGAAAACTAAATAATTTCTCAAAGGAAATCTACCAACAAAAAATTCTCATCCTTGCTCTTCACGAACCACGACTAACTGACAGTGAAACCTTGCATTACGGAAACCATTGCATCTTCAAGAGCAAAATACAACAAAAGGTAGCGAAAGTCGTACCAATCTTGGGCATTGCTTTTCTCGAACACAGATCTATCATCAACCCTGTCAAAGAAATCACACCCATCAACAATCGACTTATGACTACGCTCATTCAGAGCCCCAGTAAAAAATATACACTCATCAATGCACATGCTCCCACCAACATCGAAAACAAGATAAACACCACAAATGTCGAAAAATTCTGGAACACACTCGAAAATACTATGCGCAAAATTCACCAAGATGACGTGAAAATACTGTTGAGTGGTACTTAAGTAAATAAATTAGTGAAATCAAAGTGAACTAGAAATTAGGATATAGATGAAAAACTTGGTTTAGTTTAGAGAGTTACATACTGGCATTCAGCGGGCAAAACAGCAGAACAGAAGAGACAATGACCACGAAGTCAGCAACTTCCACATAAGCGGGCGCTGTCGATTCAGCCGTCAGGGCATCGCCCGACCGGCTCACGTGTTTCTCAGTTGTCGTATGTGAGCAAAGGCCCTCGCCTACATCCCAAGAGCCAATGACCGACGTTAAGAAGATTCTTCGAGAAGCTTTTCAACGTGACAGACGAGGCAATGACCGTGAAGTCGTTCACCTCCAGTAAACTGAAGTGAATAAATACGCAAGACGCAGTGGGCCAGACAGATGAAGCCGGAGACGGAGTCGAAGACGGAGACAGACGAAGACGGAGACGGGGGCGGAGACGAAGACGAAGACGAGAGACGAAGGAAGAAAAGAAGAGTAGCAGTAGTTTTCAGTCAGTTTCGGTGCTGAAGACCGTCATGCAAGAAGAGTCTGCATCATGCACAGACGAACCAAGTCCGCCGCTGTAATGGAATAGCAAGCAGCCGCCGTAGCGCCAGAAGACAGAAGTTAAAAGGTATTTGAAGTCTGGTTTTTACATACCCGGGTGACTCGTGAGGACGGGAAGGAGACGGCCTCACATCAGTAGTCACCTGTGAGCTGGGATGAAGACCTGACAGCCGAAGATTGGCAAGCGGGAGTCCGTGGTTCGAGTCCGGGACACTGGCCTTCCCCCGCCGCGCCGCTCCGCTGGTCGACGCACAACACACGCGGCCGCATAGAGAAGAGAAACACTGGGACGCCACTCCCAAGGTATCATCCGACGCACGACTTCGCTCGCAATAATTAAACCGGCCACCTCGCGCTGCGCGTCTCCCGACAACTGGGCGAGACAGCGACACGAGATACACACCGCTACGCGTAATCAGACGCCGCCGCCGCCGCCGCCGCCGCTGCCGCAGCAGAAGACATCACAAACGACACAGCTGCCGCTCTCCGAACCAGAATATTCCGTAAGATACAGTTGTACAAATCTTCAATAAAAGTTATTCTTATGTAAAAATGATGTTTCATTCGACCTCATACCCGAGCCAAGGAAGAACCCACCCTGCCCACACGTTGTTAAGAGAGAAAAGTTAATTTATTTAATATTTTCACCCTGACAGAATGCTTTAGAATGCTCATCCTGACAATTGACAGCATCCAAAGAGAAAACCCAGTTACATTTAGTAGCAGAAGTGTCACATTTAGTAACACAACTGTTACATTTGGTATCAGAAGCCGTTATAGTTGTTACAATACTAATGGGAGACTTCAACTCTCTATTTGGAACAGAAAAAACCTGTAGAAAAGCCATTGGTACAAATTCAACATACCGAAACGCTTAGACCAACGGCACACGTCTGACTGACTTTTGCCAACAATTCAACCACAAAAGGACGGCTTCCCACTTTAGGAAAAAACCAGTTCCCAGGTAATATTCTTGGCTACCAGGTGCAAGCTGCTTTCGTTCGCCTTTCGAGACTCGCTGAAAGCCAGATTTTTAATTCTTTTGTAGCTGAGCTACAAGCAGGCACATGCAAACAAAATAAGGGAGTCGTAAGACAACGCTCGAGCAAAATTCATCTTGCTACTTACAGTAACCCTTAGTGTCAGAGCGAAAACCTTACGGTACTGCCAATTTCATAATGCCGCTTTTGTTTTCTGCCGACATATTTTTTGTTGTTGTGAATACATAATTTTATCTATAAAATGCCACATTTTTATAATACTTGTGAATGATCAGGAGATGAAGTAAATACAGATCTTTTCGAAGACAAAAGTCGGTAATATCCTACTAATTCGTGTTAAAATAGGCTCAATCGTCGTGATGTTTCTGTAGTAAGCTGAATTTAATTTGTATTAGTACAGTGAATATTTTATTTGAATTTTCCATTAGTTTACTAAACGCAACAGCAATCATCAAAGAGAAATTAATCAGCAGCTGAATTTTCTTTCACGGTATCTAATATAATCTGACAATGCTACAGTTGTTTACAAATTCTACGCCCGTAGAAACCTACTTGTTTTAACGATGTCATTAAACCATGGTAGTCTTAAGAGTATTTTCGTCTAGAAATGAATTGCCTTGACGGTTGATCGATCAAGAGCGGGAAAGGTAATATTTTACGAATATATGACGAGAGGGACAAGTGCTTTAGAGAGGACTTCCCTATCAATACAAGTGTCTGAGAGACGACTTTCCTATCAATCTCCTGGATAGTTTTCTCTCTCAAATCAACAGAGTCAGTTATCATGCAGTTGCACAGGTGATGTAGTTTTGTTGCTCGACTTTTTTACACTGCGACCGAAAGGTGTCTCAGTTGTTGACAACAAATTCCAGCTGTGTTGCACACACCCCTTGGGGCAGAATTCGTAGTCCAAAACACACTTTTGGAGCTATCAGATGTAAAATATTATGTTCACACTACTCTTTGCTCTAGTCTACGTCTTTTGGTGGGGCTCAGCCTTTCATTTCTTCTTAGGAAGTTAACGATAAATGCATCATAACACGTCGCCAGTAACAGTACTGCATAGGACTGCTCAATGAGCGACCTGATGACGTTCAATAATAGTCACTCCGTTGATTTTTGTTGTTTAGAATTAGAGCATGCAGTACTCCTACACCAGACTTCTGAATTTTGCCTGTTGAATGCAAATGTCGCATGATGGAAAAATGGTAATCTGTCACATATATCAGCAGTCGAGACTTCCTTAATGTGGAAAATCATCCATGCCAGTACGATCTTTGTTGAAACAAGAATATCTTTTTCTGGCGTATTTTCCCCAAAAGCACTCGCTCCAAACACAGTTCAAATCTTTCTTGCTGCTTCCTCTACATTCACCCCTGTGTCATACCAAAAGTAAACGTTGTGTTGCAGATGTTACACCTTTTTCCACTTGCGACTCAATTTTACAATGCTTAGCTGTAGTTCATGATTTTCAAGTATGCAAAATCCAATGCTTAACTGCAATATGATAACTATAACTTCAAATTCGAAAATGGCTTTGATACATACACTGACAGCGTGGCGCCGCCTTCACATGGGCGGCGTCGGATTTCAGGCGGCGGGTGGCGTCTGGCCGGTGGCCGGTAGCCGCTGCAGCGCGAGGAAACGCCCGAGCGTAAGCTGTTATGATCGCGACGCGGCCACGAGCTGTCCTGCGGAATTGTTTCTGGAATACTTATTGTTGCGGGTGGGTAGAATGTTAAGCGAATTGTCTTCGATGTTCAATCAGACTCATAGCTTTAGACCGAAATGAGGTAAAAAAAAAAAAAAGTTGTTAGACGCGAACATGCGACTCTAAGTGTAGAATGCACGACGATTACCGCAAGACCACGGGCTCATTTCATCCATATGATCTGGGAAGTAGACAATACTTCCTCCTAACACTTCCGCATCTTACAGTGTTGCCAGATTGTGCAGATGGCCTGACTTAGAGTTGTCAGGGGCGGTCAGTTTTATTGGCCACCTTAAGTGAACGACTCGGACTTAGTCTCTGTGGCGGCCGGCCGGCGGTCAGTTTTTGTGTCTAAGTCTGTACATCTAAAATCAACCGCCGGCCGGTGTGGCCGCGCGGTTCTAGGCGCTACAGTCTGGAACCGCGCGACCTCTAAGGGTCGCAGGTTCAAATCCTGCTTTGGGCATGGATGTGTGTGATGTCCTTAGGTTAGTTAGGTTTAAGCTGTTCTAAGTTCTCGGGGACTGATGACCTCAGAAGTTAAGTCCCATAGTGCTCAGAGTCATTTGAACCATTTTTTTAAAATGAACCAAGATGCTTATTTCAACATTGTCGGTGACTTTTCCTCCTACATCTACATGATGTTGTGGACATCACCATTGACCTATATGGCAACAGCCGTGATCATAGTATGGGGAGGCGGGTAAATGATCAAAATTATCAGTACTTCGTTATTAAGCTTGTGAAAAAACACTTAAATAATCTGTTCGCGCTTTACACCTATCTACGCAGTCTACACGAACCTGAAAACTGTTGTTGCGGTTGGCCAGAAAGCGAAGGAGAACATACTGACCATAATTTCCAGTCTGCAAGTTCACATTACTCTGCGAGCTCACTGAAAGAAAGTGTTCCTACTTGCTATTTAACTCATCGGGATCAGGAACTATGAATATAAATAAAAGTTTTGAGTTTTAACTGATTGGCATATACGATAGAAGTTCACACACACACAATGTCTAATGCTATCCCTATTAATAATAGTACCCGTATCGGGAACGGCACTATTAACAGTTCAGAGGCGACAGGAAGTTCCAAGAAAATTGTCAATCGCATAGACTTCTAATTGTTCGTTTTAAACGTGGAAAACCTGCCACGCGGTTTTGTTAACATTATGGGCGGCACACAAACAGCTACTTCTGTGAAATCTAAGCGATCCAGGACGGTGTACAGCCTTCGCAAGTTCACTTCCTACTTTTATCGAAAACGTATTGAGGTCTGCCCACCCCTGACGTCATCCAAGGCACAATGCAAACAGATTAATATCTCTGTGTGACGTGTCTGTTCTCACTGTCTGCC
Source organism: Schistocerca nitens (assembly GCF_023898315.1). NCBI lineage: Eukaryota > Metazoa > Arthropoda > Insecta > Orthoptera > Acrididae > Schistocerca > Schistocerca nitens. The sequence goes on along the minus strand of NC_064614.1, from coordinate 237,584,823 downwards.
TGGCAGAGTGTATACATGAGCGCAGCAGACCGCCAAACTGAACGTCTGCTATCAACCGCCCTAGACCTGTTTCACACGTACGCATTTCCATTCTGTTCCGTTCGTTTCCGGTTTCTGATGAGTGTGAAATGGTACTTCGGTTTTTATTCGTTACCTAAAAGAAACAATATAGCACCAAATACTCCCTGGAGCCGAATAGGTTTCATCAGGTTTCTGTGAGGTTAGAACTCATGTCCAAGGAACAGAAAGCAATCAAGGCGTTTACACAAGCACGGTTCAGTTTGTGTTTTAACCTGATAGCGAGTGGATGTCTTTAAAAATTATCTCCTATCATTTTTTTACAGTAGTTTTCTCAGATTTTCTGATAAAACGAGTGATCTACCAGAAGCAGATCTGGATCGGCTTATTTCTAAAGTGCAATCTAAACCAGAGCTGTGTGGCAGGAAGCATGAAAAGATGTTTTGTTGAAATTTTTATCGACTTTGATAAATCTGACGTCGCTAAAAAAATGGAATTGGGTAAGTAATGAAGAATTCATTTTGTCGAATAAGAGACGTAGCACATTAGTTGGTAAACTCACGGCGAGTTTGAGGACATTTAAAAGGAATTGATTTGAAAATTAAGAAAATAAGCCATTACATTTATTTAAAATACGTATCAGATTATAACACACTACATAATTTTTGTCATAAGTATTAAGGTAAATCAGATTTTAGAAAACTGCAAACTCACTGAACCCACTTCAGTCATGAATTAATCTTACGACATATCTCTACATTTTTTGCCAACATACTTGCCTGATTTCTCCTCATTTCACCCGAGGAGGCATCTTTAAACCCGAGATGGACAACGTGTTTTCCATTTCAAAACCATCTCTGTCTCGTACGAAATTGTGAGGAACTACACAAGCTTTCACTATACTCGTAGCATAGTCAGGATCCAAGTTAATTGCGCGATGGAATATCGTCCATTTGTTGCTATTCCAAAAGTGCGTTCCACAGACCTGCGAACTCTGCACGCGCGATAGTTGTAGATGCTTTTCGCTACCGTCAAACTATTTCCACTGTACGGTTTGAGGAGATGCTTATGTAAGCAAAAAGCACCATCTCCAATGTGGTAGTAAGGTATTTTGTGGTTCTGTGTGCCGGAACACACTTGTCTCTGGTAGGCCTATGGTGTCATTAATGATAGATCGCCACAGTTGACAGTTTTGAAAAATGTTAGAGTCACAGTTCTTTCCAACATTAGCGTAAACAAACCGGCGTTCTGCATCAGCTACTTCCACCAGAACTATAGACGAATATCCATTACAGTTGATATGCATCGAGTTGAGAGGGTGGACGATCCTTATATGTTTCCCATCAACGGAGCCTAAGCAGTTCGTGAAATTAGCGACAATTTCAAATTTCTGGGCAAGTGATTCCCATTTCTTATACTGTCCAGATGGCACAACAGACTCCTGTGACGATCTCGAAATCCCGAGGAGATAAGCGTAATCCAAATCTGAGGAAGTGCAACCACTTGCCAAATATCTAAAACAGTAAAGCAAGCGCACTAGATTAAAATTAATTAAAATATTGTAACGCAAATTGTTACAAAAAAACACGAACGAGAGATTGACAGGTCTTACGATTAATAAAATAATCTTTTTTTTCGGTAAAGACGTTCTGAAAAAGTGGAGGCAAGTGAGAGACCTGTACCGAAGATCACTGAATCGTCTTTCAAACAACCTGTATAAAAAAGAAAAAAACGGGTAATGGATTATATTGAATTAGAAATGATCGCAGCCCTGAAGGAAACACCAAATCGGCACCTTTAATTTTTTAAAGAATTACTCCCTTCTCTTGATGATTTCGATGAATTTGACACACTTGATTTTCAAATGAAGATGCTGAAAGTAGTAAAGGAAATTAGCATCCTCTTCCGTCTACATCCGATACACCATACGTCTCTCCATCCAGTACTCCACCGATGGCCTCTTCATCTGCTACCCCACTGATGATCCCTAATCAGTACGTACAGAGCCAGCCAAGTACCCAGCGCTTTGCGTCAGCCGAACTAAAGCCAATTAATTCACAAGTGTCCCCTGTTCAGTTATACGAGGGCTCACACAACCTTGGCCTGAACTGTCGTTACAGTTCTTTTTCCGATGACAACTGAGGATATGCGTTTCACAATTTGTAAAACATCACTTAACTTCCTTTTCCTTGTATTTACTCCAACCTATTATTTGCAAACTTACGTTATTTCAGTTTTATATTAAAAACTGAATAAAAAAGACTCTTTCAAAAAATTGTGTTAATTGTACTGTCATACCTCAAAGTTACGGTCAGCATCTGAATCAGTCGAATACATTCCCTCATAAATGTGTCTTGGCGTTGAAAATGGTCCTTCAGTTTCACATGTAATTCATTAAATGATTTCATTGACATCCCGAAGTAATTAAAAAATTCGTGGTCTAGCAGCTTCTGGAGATTGGTGTAAAATGATCCAAATTCCTGCCATAAAATGATGAGAGGGTGCTCCCATTGAATTCTAGCATTCCTCCTTTGTTTTCATACTCTTCTATAGAGAAACAATAAGGCATTGCTTCTCGGTTGCAACTGAAAACGAATCGAACCGAACCGAACCGAATGGAACAGCATACGTGTGAAACAGGCCTTAGGCACACAGAGAATGCGCTGCAGTTCTACCTGTTTACCGATGAAGCGGGTTTCACAAACCACGGGGCAGTGAATCTACGGAACATGCATTACTGGTCCGTGGACAATCCTCGCTGGCTCAGACAGGTAGAGCGACAGCGACCGTGGACTGTAAATGTATGGTGCGGAATCATTGGTGACCACCTCATTGGTCCTCACTTCATTGCAGGGGCCCAAACAGCTGCAACATACATCGCGTTTCTACAGAATGATCTGCCAACGTTGCTCGAAAATGTCCCACTGGAAACGCGTCGACGTATGTGGTATCAGCATGATGGTGCACCTGCACATTCCGCAATTAACACTAGGCTGACCCTTGACAGGATGTTCGACGGGCGTTTCATAGGACGTGGAGGACGCATAAATTGGCCAGCCCATTCTCCTGATCTTACACCTCTGGACTTCTTTCTGTGGGATACGTTAAAGGAGAATGTGTACCGTGATGTGCCTACAACCCCAGAGGATATGAAATAACGTATTGTGGCAGCCTGCGGCGACATTACACCAGATGTACTGCGGCGTGTACGACATTCATTAGGCCAGAGATTGCAATTGTGTGCAGCAAATGATGGCCACCACATTGAACATCTATTGGCCTGACATGTCGGGACACACTCTATTCCACTCCGTAATTGAAAACGGAAACCACGTGTGTACATGTACCTCACCCCTCATGGTAATGTACATGTGCGTCAGTGAAAAAGACCAATAAAAAGGTGTTAGCATGTGGACGTAATGTGCTGTTCCAGTCTCTTCTGTACCTAAGGTCCATCACCGTTCCCTTTGGATCCCTACGTAATTCGGTGCTCTCCGATTCACACGATCGAACAGCGGAGGAGTGGTACTCAAGCGTCAACTTTAGGTTACAATATCTCCGGATGTAATTAACATTTTACAATGCAACAAACGGCACTGATTACGTATTTGTTTAAATGTTCAGATGTGCTAACAAAACTAACGGGGTTCCATTTAAAAAAACGTAGGTTTGTGTAAAAAAACATACTTCCGTGCATTTTTTTATTGTTTTTTATTAACCAGTTACACTAACCCCTCTCCTCACGTTCGGTCTGTGGAATCGATTCGTCAGTATTTGATGTGGTTTACGAAATATATCCAGCGGTAATGTTAGGTGACTCACCCTGTATATGAGTTCACTAAAGGAAAAATGAAACTTGATAATAAAACATAGGAAATACATGTAATGTTGTAAAAATGAAAATAGCCAGGTGCATATAAAACATCTATAAAACATATTTAAAACAAATGTACATAAAACAATTAATGAAAACAAGGCATCCTACAGCTCCCTTCTCAAACGTCTTTAGGGTGTCCGATTTTTGAAATTTACAATTGTCACATGAAAACACCGCACTACACATGTCATGTAACAGGTTGGATGTGGCAGCTATGTGGAATGGTGTTAGCCAAGGTGGGTTATCACTTTTTCTCGGCATGTACAGTACAGGCAGCACCCTCAGTGGGGCAGGACCTTGTCTGCGGCAGCAACCAGTGGCGTCTCGTCTCCTGACCATCTTGGATGACGCGGTGGTCGGCAGTGCGTTGCCTCTGTTGAAGACGAGCATGGGAAGACCAGTGCAGTATATGGACAAAGGTTTGATGTGAATCACCTGCTGCTGTTGCTGTCGACCATGTCTCCAGACACGTAATACCTCCAGTCAGCGTTCCCCAAGTGCGCCGCGCTGGCTTGGGCCTCAGACTCCCATTCACTGGTAGGTCCCTGTGGACATTGTAGTGGCAGCGGCGGCGAAAGTGCTCTGGTGTCTGCCGCACCAGCCCCTTGTTGACAGCTGGAGGCGCGAGGGAGCTCGTCCGCTCCCAACTCTATTCACGCAGCCGATGATGTCATGTCGACCAGCTGCCCTGCGCTTGCTAACTCAGTTACCACCTGCTGCGACACCCCCTGCTCACAGGACTGGCGTACAGCCTTGACCGTCTTGTGTGCGTGGCGCTCCGTCTGCCCAGCTGCTACAGCCGCTCCGGTGTCTGCAACCTCTCCAAATGCGTGATACGTCGCCATCAACTCAGCCGCTCATAGTCTGCACAATCCTTAAAAGGAAACTCAGTGCCGTGCTTTTTTTTTTTACAACTATGATTACAGCATAAATACAGTGAATGATTACTCAAAGATTGAAAATTATAGTGATAACTAGACAAAATTTATGCTACTGTGCATATGTTCGGCTGTCACCGACTATTGAACTATGTGTGGTTGTTCCGAAGGTCAGTGGCGTGGGTTGTCATTTCCTCGCGCCGCTCGACCTGGGTTTGGTCCCTGAATCTCAGTTTCCTCGATCTCAGCTCCATTTCCGTTTCCTCAGTCCTTCAGTTGCGCCCATCTTCTATTGTCGTTGAAACCGGAGCCATGTATTCGCCATCCGTTGTTTCGTGGTCCGTAGCCTTCATTCCTCCTTCCATTCCAGCCTCTGTTGCGTAGTGCATAATTATTGCGATTCCAATTCCAGTCTCTTCGTTGTTCAACTTCATTACCCCCGAAATTTCCCGAACGTGAATGGTTTCCGTAAGGTGCTCCATTCCGCACATTTCCGTTCCTATTATTGTAATGGTTATATTGTGGACGCGACATTGGGCCTGCGACGTATCTGTCAGACTATCCTCTGTGTTCTCTGATATTTGCTGCTCGGAATGCGTACTCTAATTCGTAAAGTGTGTTACAGAAAGTACTGAGCTCACATTGCACCTGTCAGATAATACTTGTTGATGTGCTGACGGACGTTTGGTGTAACAATGACGAATGATTTCACCGGTAGAGCATGGTACGTCGAGATACTGGTTCTTGTCAATCATTGCATCAAGGAACTTGACTGGACTTTTGTAGCCTGAACTCTCGAAATCTTTGCCAACAATCATCCCATATTTTATGCGCTCTTGCGTCTCCTTGGACCAGTTAGGAAGCTGTCCTTGAACTGCTTGTAACTTCAACACGTTGCTGATATTCCGCGCATTTTCTACGCAACTGACCTTTGCAAGTGTCCGCAAATAAAGTCCAGCTTGTATTTCAAAGGCCAATTTGCAGTTAAAGAGCGGTCAAATTGTGCGTGGGTGAGTAAAATTACCCAAATCTCGGAAAATTTCGAATTTTCGTACTTGTAAGAAGTGTTGAAAGTCAAATGGTGTTTCATCGACAACTTCCGTCCTAAGGAAAATATCAAACCTTTGGATGTCCTCGTTCGACATCCCCACATTTGTGCTCCCTCCCCGGCTTCGAGGAAATGTGACGTTCATCTCACCATGTCCTCTGCTCGCTGCTAACGGTATGCAGTTATCCGTCCCGTTTGAATTTGTTTCCGTCCCGTCTGAATTTGTTTCTGGTTCTGTTGCATTCGCGCTTGGCCGCATTTGAATTTGCTTCCTTAGCGCCTCCTCCAATTTCTTCTCCACACGCGTGTTGATCGCTTCCTGTTGCGATTTGAACGAAAGGAGAGTCCAGATCTCTTTAGTCTCGCTCACTGGAGTTGCAGTTGTTACCTCCGAACCAGTCCCTAATTTGCGCAGCTCAGATTCTAATTTGTCCATGGCCACTGTCGCATGAAAATCCGTGGCTTCACGTATTTTTGCGTCGATGCGCTGCTCCGCGTCATTTTGCCGCTTTTCCGAGCTTTCGACCTTGTTCAAAATGATCACCGCCTCACGTCGTTGCAATCCTATCGTTTACTCGCTTTCGATGCTTCAGCTGCTACTCGTCTTGCAAAACTTGCAACTGTCTTGGCGCTCTCTGCCGTCTTCTTAGCATCATGTGCAATCTTTAAACCTTTCATTGCTTTGGTGTTTACTTTCCGTAGGTTTTCCTGGAGTTTATTTGCCCATGACTTGTGTTCCTCTCGCATCTGATTTACCTGAGCACCAATATTTTTTATATCCGTCCTCGTCTCACTAATTTTCCCCTTCATTCCTTTTAGTCCATTAATCTTTACCTCCATTCCTTTTAATCCAGCGTCCATTCCCTTCAGTCTATGAAGTTTCTTCTCCATTCCCATTAAAAATGCCACCAGACTGAAGTCCTCTTCGTTTTCCTCAATATCGTGATCGTCCGAACACACACATGATTTCTGCGGTGTTGTATCCGCAGTATTGCTTTCTGATAGCGCCCTGTCTTCTCTCTCCGGATTTCTAGTAAGCACCTCTGCTTCAATATGTTGTGGTACGCTCACATCTTCTATCACACGCGATCTCACACTGCCTGTCACCTCAAGAACAGCCATATCGCTTTCGTCTCCCTGATTTCCTTGTTGTACGACCTCATTGTTGCTGACACCATTCAACAGCAACGCCTCCCTACGTTCAAACTCTGCCTCAACCGTCTCATTGCGCTCTTCCTCCATGACATATGCTTTATTTTCCCGCGCCCAGTCTACTTGTCTATCCCTACTTCTCGTTATCATTCAAATTCTCTATCAACAACTACTAATTATCCGTGCAATACGTGGACAACCTATTATATAGCTCACAAGATATACGCAGTGTAATACAATGACAGTAGTACACGAGATACAGAATCAAAAACAACCAAATACAAAGCAAATACAACAGTAAACACCACAAGAAAACGACAACGCCGTTAGCAACGACGGGAAATCGGTCGACAAATGACGCAGAATTCGCCGACACAAATGCACTATAAATAAAACAAATAAACACATAAACAACACAATCAGAGCATTAAGTATCTACAGCATACTAATGAGCCATATTTTTCTTTTAATTTTGTTTTTTATATCCTCCTAATGTGGACCTGTTCGGCAAGTACACAAACTGACAGCATCACAGAAGTGCCAAGGACTTGGATCCTGGCAGCGGTTTGCCAATTGCAAGCTTGCTACTCGCTTTTACGATCTGGACGTTAATAAAAAAAGACAAGGTACTTTTAATCAAAACACAGATATAAGTTGTTATCCAAATGACAATAGATTTATTCAATCTTAACATAACAAGACCAAAAAATGACTAAAGAAACGTCACACAAACATCTTTATTCGACAAACGCTTTCACTAACATGGAGTCTATGGTGGACAAAGTGATCAGCTGGGGATCGACACACGACACTAACCAGAACACTAATCGCTCTATCTGACTGCACGTGAATCCGGGGTATGGCACAACAACTACCCCACAATCAAGCATCTATACTCTACCATTCCAAAAAGAAAAATATGGTTCGAAAGAACAGGGTGCTGAGAAGCATATACTGGAGCACTACGCCATAGCAGCGAATATTTTAACCTCCTGCTGGTCAGAGCGGCACAGCACGATGCGTTCGGCGACTGAAGTCATGGACGGCCGCAGTCTCTTATTAATGGCGCGCTCCCGAAAAATGCGAGTACGCGGTTAATTCGGAACGCAGATACTTTCCAATGAGCCTCTGAAACCCCGGTGGATTTCAGTGTGCAGGTGGACCCGTTTGCTGGTCTGCCAAACCAATTTGACTCAGTGCCATGACCATGCGTGACGGAATATGTCAAATGCGTAGACGGGCAATTCAAGACAAATAAGTACACCCACGCATCACTTGTTGTGTGTGTCATGCTAGAAGCAGTACCTCTGACGGTTCAGAAGATGACTGGCACAGGCTCTGAGTGGCACACTAGCAAATGACACAAGTTTCACCGTTTAGGTAGAGACCTGCAGTTCTTTACCAGCGAAGCGCCAGTACAAGAGTGACCTCTTCTCTTTCTATCTGCTTCCTCCTCAGCTCGGTACCAAAGTACATTTACATCTTACACTTCCCCCACTTAAGCACAAGCGAATCACGAGGTGGAGTGTGGCATTCGAAGCTCGGAGAGAACGGCTTGCTCTGTAAACACCAATTTGACCAATTGGAGACTTTAAAGTTAGTTGGGAGAAAAGGAAAAGAGATTCAGCTTCGCGGCCTCTTTCCCCACGCTTACGCCATGTCTTTTGCTAACAACATAATCAGGATGGGACCACACCCCTCCATAAAAAGCTTGTTATCTCCTCTGTTGCATTCACTTCGAATTTTCCAAAGAACGGCCATGAGCTCTATAAAAGCCTCGTGCTTTCACAAATATGTTTTGTAGCAGAGTCTGGACGTCTGGGCCCAGTCGCCCTGTCCCACAGGAATTCGCAGAACGGTCACAGTTGTCTCGTCGGCTTCCAGCCTAACAAGGGCCCATCCTCTGCTTTATCGCCGGTCTTCAATGCGCTGGCTGTTGCAGCGGCGATTTCTCGGCGCTAGTGAGTCTACCTGGACGCGGCTGCCTACCGACCGGCGCCAACCAACGTGTCTGCACAATGCAACTGCGGAACTCAGCCATCTGGAAATGTTTCCACCCAGGTTCCGCAGAAAAAACGCGCTTCTCTCGGCCCACCACCGATGTGCTTTTACTGCAGTCGTTTAAATCGGCATCCTATTCCTTTGAATGCAGGTAAAGCTCACCGTTATTCCTTCCCTAGAGCACGCCAGCAAGAGTATTAACTGCTGCCCACCATTTCATCATGATGTATGAAGTCAAATTGCAATAAAGATGATATTTCCTGAGAACATGAAGTGGCGTAAGACTGAATCAGGACTGAGAGTACCCTGCCATCTCTCAATATACTGAGAGTACTGAAATCTAAGTTACCAATGAATATTAGAGAGAAGCCGATACATGTACCTGAAACAATTTTAGAACACTTTATGATTATATTAGACTGAATAGATTTTACACATGAGGATTTGAAAGATAGTGGTGGTAACTGTGTGGGACAATCCACTTCGTTTAGTCAAACAACAAGGGCAGGAATGGCGATTGTTGCAGCCATGGCGTAGCCCTGCCGTTCTGACCTGGAACACAAAATGGGCCCCTCAATAGACAAAATTCATCGCCTTTTAATAGGATGGCAGCTGTTTTAATACGAGCTATAATGTAAACCACATTGGTGACCATGGAAACCTGTGGCTAAATCAGTACGCAAAAAAAAAAAAAAAAAAAATAGAATCCCATTGTGGGGAATCATATGTCAGTAAATACCAGTAATGCTGATCCAGGGGATGTACATGTACATAAACCAAATGAAATTGGCAGCCGAAAAAACACGCGGTAGGAGTAACTGAAGTAGTAGAAGAACGTTCCCCAGTTACTAATGGTCCATCAGACTAACTACTACCACATCCGCCTCTTTATGCTGGTCACAGGATGGAAAGGTGGCAGCAAAAGCCATAAATCTTTACACGTGTTAAGATACAATCTGGGTAGCGTTATAACAGATAAGCTCTGCAATGATCATGACATATGCTATGATCAGAGTGAAAAATTAATTCAGGCAGTTATCAAAGCTACAATAGAAGGCAATCAACCATTATCATACTTGGCACTGGAGCCATGGGGAACATTATGTCGAATAACGTTTTTAAAAGAATAAATGAAATATGCCCGCCAGTATAGCCGAGAGCGATAATGCGCTGCTTCCTGGACTTGTGTAAGCGCGCCGGCCTTGGACCGTATTAACGATGGGTGCCGATATGCCGGCCAGCCTGGATGTGGTTTTTAGGCGGTTTTCCACACCAGCGTGGTCCCCACCTTCCGCATCAGTTAACGACTCGCAGACATTTGAACATGTTCGCGTTATTCCGTGGCTTATGCTAGAAGCAGACAGCTCGGGTACACTAATTCTGTTCGGGGTGGCGACAGGAAGAGTATTCAGCCACCCTCTGCACCTAACACTGCCACACTCCATAGTAATACCCACACCCAGCGGTAGCTGGAGCGGGATCCAGATACAACAAGAAAATGAAATACATAAAATACACAGGTTCCTGGGTCAAAATTGCAGAATCTCCGTTGATATTGGCGCCAAATCCCATAGTGTCAAAGTGCAGGTACAGATTAGGGTAAATTTAGGAAATGGAGCCATAAGTTGCACATTCATAACTGTGAAAGTGTTATTTGTAAGTTGCATAATTGTCACGGATTTTTCACTTCAACACCTAGATTGACTTTTCATGTGGGAAATGATGTTTGAGAGTTGCTGATGAAATTGTTCTATGGAGTTGCCCGACATGGCAAATTTGGCAAGGAACTGGGCTGCTGTATACATACAGTCATCCATCTCATTCTACGTGTGCATGGCATCCATTCAGTTCGGATGATCATGTGCACTGCAATTCTGCTCTCATTAAAAAAAATTATCTAATTCAGGATGTCTCACCACACAAGTGTATTCTTAGATAAGCCAGTAATCATGTGAGGCTGCGAATACCACATGGAAGTTACATCCCGTAACACTTACCAACGGCCTTGCCGCAGTGGTAACACCAGTTCTCATCAGACCACTGAAGTTAAGCGCTGTCAGTCTGGGCTAGCACTTGGTTGTGTGACCATTAGGTCTACAGAGCGGCGTTGGCAAGTGGGATGCACTCAGCCCTTGTGAGGTAAACTGAGGAGCTCCTTGATTGAGAAGTAGTGGCTCCGGTCTCGTAAGCTGGCATACAGCCGAGTGAGCGGTGTGCTGACCACATGCCCTCCCTGATCCGCGTCCAGTGACGCCTGTGGGCTCACGATGACATGGCGTCCGGTCGGTATCGTTGGGTTCAAGATGGCTCTGAGCACTATGGGACATAACTTCTGAGGTCATCTGTCCCCTAAAACCTAGAACTACTTAAACCTAACTAACCTAAGGAAATCACACACATCCATGCCCGAGGCAGGATTCGAACCTGCGACCGTAGTGGCCACGCGGTTCCAGACTGTAGCGCCCAGAACCGCTCGGCCACCCCGGTATCGTTGGGCCTTCATGGCCTGTGCCGGCGGAGTTTAGTTTTAGCTTTTTTAGAACTTACTGTTACACTACCTATTCCGTGATCGAAGAAGAATGCAATTAAGAAGGAGTTAGAGAAAATGTTATAGTGGAAGATGATAGTGACATCTGTGTCGCCATACAGCAGTCTCTCGGTAGCAGTGTCTAAACCACACAGTAATGTCTGTGTAGTTTTAGATGCTAGGGTGCTTAATAAGATCCTAGTCTCAGATTAAAATAAAATTAAGCGTTTATACACACACCATGACACATTCAGTAAAAAAATCTCAGGACGTATTTTCATTTGTTTTCTCAGTTCAGTGTGTAAATATTTTAGACGTAGTTGTAAGACATATTTTGTTTCCGTATCTCTTTTATTGCCTCTATGATCGATTAATTTTCTTGGTATCATTTTTTTTGTCTATTCTCAGTTCTGTGGAGTAATACCGTTGTCCAGTGGAGGTGTGCACATAACCTGCATTTTAATTTTTAAGTGTCCTTTGTAGTGTCGGCAGACTTGCCAACACTACGCACACTAATTGAAAGAGGCGGCCAAGATGCACGCGCTAACTCACGAAGGATGGAGTGAGGTCTGAAACAGGAGACTTAATGAATGCTATAAAGAAAAGTACGTAGCTTCTGGACTACTTAACTTTTAATCCGTCCTTGTATACATCGTTCTTGATGAGACATCTGGAGATTGTGGCGATACAAGTGAGACTCTTTTGATACAAGCTATCTAAGGCTAATGGCGCCTTGCTAAGTCGTAGCCATTAACTTAGCTGAAGGCTATTCTAACTGTCTCTCGGCAAATGAGAGCAAAGGCTTCGTCAGTATAGTCGCTAGCAACGTCGTCGTACAACTGGGGCTGAGTTCTCGTACGCCTCTCGAGACCTGCCGTGTGGTGGCGCTCGGTCTGCGATCACACAGTGGCGACACGCGGGTCCGACATGTACTAATGGACCGCGGCCGATTTAAGCTACCACCTAGCAAGTGTGGTGTCTGCCTGTGACACCACATCCTTTCTGATCAGCAAATCCCTGCTCCGTGACGGCTCACTATTGTGCATGGGAATGTAAGTTTAGCTGCGTTTTTGGACGGATTTCTGCTCTTTCTTGGCCAGGAAACACAGGGAGGTTCCATTAGCTTTCGTGACACAATAGTGGAGGCCACGCTAAAAAGACTGCAGGGGCGCCTAACGGCACATTCCTGTGAGGTCTACGTGAATCAGACGCTGTATGCCGATATCGAAACGTCATTCCCGCCAAATTTACAGGCGAGGCGTTTCCTTGGCCCGTCTGACTCTTAGGGCGTAACTTCTAGAAGCTTCTGGTGTCTTTCTCTCAGCAGAAGAGCACAAAATAAGATGTATTCATATGTGCTCATCTCCGAATGTGATTGGTTTGTACCGTCGCGCAGGAGAGTGTGACACAGGACGGGTGGGTGTGACTTGCGGGACAACGTGGGCAAAGTGCCGTCTAGGTCGCTGTACTGAAGGCAGACAGCTTTGGGGATGCAAATAGTGGAGTCGAGATAGCTTTACGGATATGGGGACAACGATCATGTTAGTTTTGGGGACGCTGAAAGTGCTGTCAGGTATCTGACAAATTATAAAGTTCAATCAAGCTGCGTCGGAAATTATAGGTATTATGAAGAATAAAGTCACTGCCATGTGTAGTCCTAGAAAAGCTGAAAGTAAATGAGAGTTAATTCAGTGCTGAGGTTCTCAGAAAAACTTCTGGGTGCTGCACAAAATTGATTCATGTTAGATGCAGTAGATGAGTGGTAGAAGACCACAAGGTTTGCTGCTGCCCGAAAGTGTTCCAGCCGCATGTTGAATGGTAAGGAACTAATGATTGTAAGCGTGGGTAGCGATGAGTTGTGGACTCTGGAGTGACTGATATCTTCACCAGCATTTTCATTTTTCCTCCTCTGGGCAGCAGTTTAATTATGAGACGATTCAGAAACATTGCTTTAGCTCGTGTGAGTGTCCGATTTGTTGTTCCAAAATTGCTTTTTTATGAATAGTCCATCCTGTTATTAATTACTGAACCTTTAACTACGGAGTTTTAACTTGCCTTACTAACGACGGAGTTTTAACTTGCCTTACTCAGTTTGTTTCTCACATGCTCTGTAACATTCATTGCTAAAGAATCAGTGTTCACTTTCGTTTCTCATAGCTTACTTTAACGGAGCAAGTCTCTTATTCGCATGATTAACATCCCGTCAAAGATAGTTTCTGCTTCCTCAGTGCACAGAGTAAACCTCACTCAGATCATTGTCCCATTTAGTTCACTGAGTTGCCAATGTGTATAGGACAATTGGACGAATTACGTTCCCATTCGTTTATTGTCAAATTTTATGTCAACTGCACAAGAGAACGTTAATAACTGTTGTATTTTGCTGTGTTTCTCTAAAATTATCAGTTTCTCAGGCCCACATAGTTGTAGTCGGTAGTAAAAATCAGAGCGGTACCAGCTGCACGCAAATATCTCATAGTCGTCATTACCGAGTCCGCATTACCTTGCGCCGGATTAGATTAAGATCCCACCATTATAAATCAGGGCTTAAATATTTCATTGTGGACAGAACTCGACAAGGCCATTGTACTTAGGGTTGACCAACAATTTAAAATTATAACGAAAGGTTTGAGAGTCTTATGATGGAAAACACTAATATATTTATACAGCCCAGGAACATCATCTGTTAACTCTTCTCAGGAGTTGTCAATGATAAACCCCCAGACGTCTACGAAGATTTTTTCTAACGTTAACGGTAATAAAACAACAAGTGCCTTTCATGCTTAGCGGAGTCATTTACTAGTCTATACAATGAGTTGAAAAAAGTCATTCATAGCGATACGCACATGTACAGGTGGCGGTAGTATAGCGTACACAAGGCATAAAGGGACAGTGCATTGGCGGAGGTGTCGTTTGCACTACGGTGATTCATGTGGAAAGGTTTCCGACCGGTACGCAATACCGGTGTCAGGCTGTCTGTGTTAGAAAGGACAGGGCCAAGGGCAGACTGAACATCATTGGTGTTGTGAACTTTCTTTCTATTTTAACACAACACACTAAGTTAGATTTTGTTGCGAGAACATGAATGCAATGGGTGTGGGTGATGCTGGATTGAGAGGAGAATACATGCTCAAACCACTCCCATTTATTTTCTTTTGATAACCCTACCTTCCAGGAAGCTGTGAGGCACAGAATACGTTACTACTGGCATCAAATTTGAATTAGTTGCGATACTTTTAAAAATAAGAAATAAAATACATAATGTCAATGAAAATCCAGGATAGGAATTATATATCAGTCATTTGTTTTCCTCCTTAGAACAAAAAACTTTGAAAGTTGCAATAATTTAAAAGTAAGAAACAAAATACATAATATAAAGGAATATCCAGAATACCAATGAAATATTAGTCAATTGTGCTCCTTCTTAGAAAACAACAGGCACTAGAATTTAGCAACATCAGGCATCAATTGCAAAAATATTACATGTCACACAGTCAGAGTTCAACGCCTGTACCATACTACACTTGTGTCCAAAATTAAGCGACAAACCGAAATTTGGCAAGGTTGCCTATATTTTGTCATAAAACAGTATAAACAGGTGGTAGTAAAGTAGAAACAACATAAAGAATACAGAACGTAGATAACTGCAACATGAATAACGGCAGAGAAAAATGTTATTCTTTTTTCCAACTTAACGGATTTACACACTGGGTGCGACCACCTCTAGCTCCAATATAGGCCTGACAAACAATGGGGCGCGCTGTGAATGATGTCATCAGTCTCATGTTGTTCACCTTTAATGTGTAATGTTAGACATGTGAAGTATTAGACATGTAACTCCAGCCAATGAGTAAAATTTCCCTCCGACATAACTTACCGCTAAATACGTGCTTCTCTGCTCAAATGGTTCCAATGATTGAAATGGCTCTGAGCACTATGGGACTTAACATCTGAGGTCATCAGTCGCCTAGATTTAGAACTACGTAAACTAACTAACCTAAGGACGTCACCTACATCCATGCCCGAGGCAGGATTCGAACCTGCGACCGTAGCAGCAGCGCGGTTCCGGACTGAAGAGCCTACATTTGGTCGGCCACAACGGCCGGCTCTGCTCCAATCCAATCGTACAAATATATCCTCTTCTACTACCAAACCTACTCGCACTTAAGACATTAATGTCACTAGCTCAGCGCCAATGACTTCCATTCATTTGATATACTTTTAGCCTCTCATCGAGGCCTTGGCTTACAGAGGTTAACGATCTCGGCATGAGGCTTCCATACGTGACTTCCATTCATTTGATATACTTTTAGCCTCTCATCGAGGCCTTGGCTTACAGAGGTTAACGATCTCGGCATGAGGCTTCCATCCGTTTGCAGATTCCTCAGCACTTTCTTCGCCCAGCGATTTTATCTGTCCTGCTTTCTATAAATCGACTGCGTGTCCCACTTACTCTGTGCACAATAGGGTAGGACGGTGCATTTCCGGGCACCTGCAGGGTGTCTGTCCACCTCCCCAACACGGCTCTTCGCTATCTCCTCCGCTCGCATGCAGCTCCCAGCAAGTTCTTCCGTTTCTTTTCCAGTCAGGTAACCTGGGCAACTTCAGCTGCCCTCCGTTCATACAACTCACACCAACGAAATTCATATTCTACCACCACCAGTTGGTATAAAAAATACAGAAAGCTATTGTATGGTTGCTGATCCAATGTGTTCGTTGATATTAGTGCCGCCCGATAGCTTAAGGAACACAAAAATTCTCAGTGATACAGAAAGAGAAAACGTTCAAGTACAAAATTAAATACGTACGAAAGTTGGCTCGCAAAAGTCTGTCGCCTTTCTAGCTTACAAAGGACAGTTGTAGATATATAGCGTGGTCCATTGATCGTGACCGGGTCAAAATATTTCACGAAATAAGCATCAAACGAAAAAACTACAAAGAACGAAACTTGTCTAGCTTGAAGGGGGAAACCCGACGGCGCTATGGTTGGCCCGCTAGATGGCGCTGCCATAGGTCAAACAGATATCAACTGCGTTTTTTTAAATAGGAACCCCCATTTTTTATTAAATATTCTTGTAGTACGTAAAGAAATATGAATTTTTTAGTTGGAACACTTTTTTCGCTTTGTGATGGATGGCGCAGTAATAGTCGGTCGCAAACACATGGCTCACAATTTTAGACGAACAGTTGGTAACAGGTAGGTTTTTTAAATTAAAATACAGAACGTAGGTACGTTTCAACACTTTATTTCAGTTGTTCCAATATGATACATGTACCTTTGTGAAGTTATCATTTCTGAGAACGCATGCTGTTACAGCGTGATTACCTGTAAATACCACATTAATGCAATAAATGCTCAAAATGATGTCTGTCAACCTCAATGCACTTGGCAATACGTGCAACGACATTCCTCTCAACAGCGAGCAGTTCGCCTTCCGTAATGTTCGCACATGCATTGACAATGCGCTGACGCATGTTGTCAGGCGTTGTCGGTGGATCACGATAGCGAATATCCTTCAACTTTCCCCACAGAAAGAAATCCGGGAACGTCAGATCTGGTGAACGTGCGGGCCATGGTATGGTGCTTCGACGACCAATCCACCTGTCATGAAATATGCTATTCAATACCGCTTCAACCGCACGCGAGCTATGTGCCGGACATCCATCATGTTGGAAGTACATCGCCATTCTGGCATGCAGTGAAACATCTTGTAGCAACATCGGTAGAACATTACGTAGGAAATCAGCATACATTGCACCATTTAGATTGCCATCGATAAAATGGGGGCCAATTATCCTTCCTCTCTTAATGCCGCACCATACATTAACGCGCCAAAGTCGCTGATGTTCCACTTGTCGCAGCCATCGTGGATTTTCCGTTGCCCAGTAGTGCATATTATGCCGGTTTACGTTACCGCTGTTGGTGAATGACGCTTCGTCGCTAAATAGAACGCGTGCAAAAAATCTGTCATCGTCCCGTAACTTCTCTTGCGCCCAGTGGCAGAACTGTACACGACGTTCAAAGTCGTCGCCATACAATTCCTGGTGCATAGAAATATGGTAAGGGTGCAATCGATGTTGATGTAGCATTCTCAACACCGACGTTTTTGAGATTCCAGATTGTCGCGCAATTTGTCTGCTATTGATGTGCTGATTAGCCGCGACAGCAGGTAAAACACCTACTTGGGCATCATCATTTGTGGCAGGTCGTGGTTGACGTTTCACATGTGGCTGAACACTTCCTGTTTTTTTTTAAATAAAGTAACTATCCGGCGAACGGTCCGGACACTTGAATGATGTGGTACAGGATACCGAGCAGCATACATAGCACTCGCCCGTTGGGCATTTTGATCACAATAGCCATACATCAACACGATATCGACCTTTTCCGCAATTGGTAAACGGTCCATTTTAACACGGGTAATGTATCACGAAGCAAATACCGTCCGCACTGGCGGAATGTTACGTGATACCACGTACTTATACGTTTGTGACTATTACAGCGCCATCTATCACAAAGCGAAAAAAGTAGTCCATCTAAAACATTCATATTTCTTTACGTGCTACACGAATATGTAATAAAAATGGGGATTCCTATTTTAAAAAAACGTAGTTGATATCCATTTGACGTATGGCAGCGCCATCTAACGGGCCAACCATAGTGCCATCTGGTTTCCCTCTTCAAGCTAGACGAGTTTCGTTCTTTGTAGTTTTTTCGTTTGATGCTTATTTCGTGAGATATTTGGCCCGGCCACTATCAATGGACCACCCTGTATATGTGAGATGTGGGCAGCTGTGTTACAGATCCAGCGGTAGTGAGAATATTTAGTGCAAATCTCTCGAAAGGTGTCCAAACAAACACAGTAAAGCGTAGTTGGTCATTGTAATGCTAATGGTCCGTGCAGTCTCTGTTGTGGTCAGTGAACTTAGATGTTTTGGGAACAATATGATCAAACACAGTTCTTAAGAAGTGTTTTCACAAACACTTATCTCTTCCATATTTCCATTCGGCACACTTCACCATAAAGAGTGATTTTTCGATGTATACATATTGAACGCCATACAGGTAATTGTCAAGGTACTCGAAAAATTACGTACTATTTTTCACGAAAATCAATATTTATGAATCTGTCACAGCTTTTCGTAGCCTACAGACTTTAAATTGGAAGGTCAGATACAAATTAATTCATACATAAAAGATCACATAAATATTTCATGGAGCTGCTACATGTAAATGGAGCACGGTGATCGCAAGCGTTTCAGTTATGAACCAACCGAAAGCGTGTCGTAACTTTGTAAACGGTGTACTTTCTCTGAACTTGGTCGGCACAGCTGTTTGACGTACGCCATCGACCGAATATGGCATATTTTACCTTTCTATGTATCTGCAGCGTATTGTCAACAACAGCTAGTTGTCTGTTCCAATATCCGCGCGTAGATGCCTGTTCCAAACACGAGCGCTTTTCGAAGGTCGTTCCTGGAAACGGAAAAAAAATTGACGTTATTTACTGACCAAACTGTTAGCTAAATAAAATGGAAAAGTAATTTTCGTTCGCAAATTGTCTGTTCTCCCTGCAGGCGACTTTTCTGTAGACATCGAAAAGCCATCGTGTGTGTTCGCTCAGGTAACTCAATAACTTTTGATTCGTTGAACATATCTGAAATCTCTTTTCTCCTATCTGAAAGTATCAACCAGAACGCCGCTGTGGATCTTATGGAGAAACAGAGCGAGCTGAGTTTCGCAAGGTCTCTGTTTGTGGAATCCATGCTGATTTCTTAGAGCAGAATTTCGTCCTCCAAAAGCATCATAATAAATGAGCATAAAATACGCTCCATAATTCTACAATAGATTCACGTAAACGATTCTACAATTACATGCATCTGTCCTAGGATCCTTCTTGAAAACGGGAATATTCCGCGTTTTTTTTTTTTTTTTTTTTTTTTTTTTTCTGTCGCTGTTCCGGCGACCTACTATAAACTTCTCATAACGCCAGAAGGGGAGGAAGTTCTTTCGCGTAATCTCTATGGGATCTTAGAAATATCTCATCTGGGTAGTTGCCTTTCCATCACTAGCGATTTCAGTTGATTTACTATCCGGCGATCATTTATCTCAGTATCTCAGTTTCGAAATACCGAATTCATTCTTTCGACTTTCTCTGTCGTCTTCCGTTTTGTTACCAGTTTGATCACTGAGTGACTGAATACATGACCTCAAACCGCCTTCTGATTATACGTCAGACCAAAACCTCTTAGGATTTTAATTAGATCGGTTGACATAAATTTACTTTCAAAATCATTGAACACGTGTGTCATTGTTGTCCTTAACGCTTATTTTCTCTTCGTTGATCTGTTGTCAGCCAGCTAGATTTTGACTTCTCTTAAATCTGTGATGAAGTTCACTTTGTTTACGAATCAGCTTTTTAACATGTCTATTATACCACAGTGAGCCTTTTCTACTCTTAAAATCTCGCGCGGAACACAGTTGTCTATGGCGTATCGAACAACGCTCTTGAATTTTATACTTTTTCGCTCCAAATCTTCGTCCTCAGCGCTGAATATTTGATGCTGTCTAAACTGAAGTCACTGCACATATGCTCTTAAGTTTGGCTCTTGCCAGTTCTTGAAATAGCCACACTCGGCTGCTGCTTTGAGGAACTCATTTCCGAATCTAATTCCAACAGTACTGTGCGACCGGCAACAAAAACGTTTTTTAAGAAGAGAAATTACTTAACGTTTAACATTAATTTAGGTATTGCGATGTCTTTTGTGATTTTTTTAGTGCATTCTTATTTCTGCAGACAAAAATAGGATAAAAGCTTTGGAACTATGGTCCTATGGAGAAATTCTGACAGTTAAATGGATGGTTCAAGTAACTAATGAATGGCACTGTATCTCATCAGGGAGAAAGAAAAACTTGTTTGTCTAACTGGACCAAACTAAGGGAGAGTTTGGTGGGACACATCCAGAGAAATAGTAAATGGACGGAAATGTTGGAGGCAAAAATTGTAGAGTTAAGCTAATGCTTTAATACAGCAAGTGGGTTCAAAAAGTGGTCTTTTGCAGTAATTATGCAGGTATGAAAGGACTTTTACAATATAGCACGTTGGGCTGACTCATACGAGGTGTGGCTAGAAAAAAACCGGACTAGTGCTGGTGAAACAATAAAACGAATGCAATAAGGCTGAAAGTCGCGTGGCCTGTCACGTAACTCTCGCTCCGCCTACTGCTCGAGTATCATCTGCCTCCTGCACTCAGTCTGCCCGTGGCGTCTGTTTTAAGTAGTTGACGTTTTGTCTGTGCGTCGGAAAATGTTGAGTGTACAGAAAGAACAGGGTGTTAACATCAAATTTTGTTTCAGACTAGTAAAATCTGCAAGTGAAACGTTTGTAATGTTACAACAAGTGTACGGCGATGATTGTTTATCGCGAACACAAGTGTTTGAGTGGTTTAAACGATTTAAAGATGGCCGCGAAGACACCAGTGATGACACTCGCACTGGCAGACCATTGTAAGCAAAAACTGATGCAAACATTGAAAAAATCGGTAAATTTGTTCGACAAGATCGCCGTTTAACAATCAGAGCAGTGTCTGAGTTAACAGGAGTTGACAAGGAAAGTGTTAGGCAGATTCTTCATGAAAGTTTCAACATGAACAAAGTGTGTTCAAAAATGGTTCCAAAGTGTCTCACAATTGAACAGAAGGAACGCCGAAGAATGATTTGTTCTGACATCCTGGAAAACATTGAAAGTGATCCCACCTTCTTACAAAATGTTATTACTTGCGATGAATCGTGGTTTTTTACTTACGATCCCGAAACTAAACGCCAATCGATGCATTGGAAAATTCCTGGTTCTCCACGACAAAAAAAGCACGATGTCAAAATCGAAATTCAAGGCAATGATGATTGTTTTTTTTTTTTTTTTTGACATCAAAGGGATTGTGCACATTGATTGGGTACCAGAGGGACAAACAGTGAATCAGCATTACTACATTAGCGTCCTGGCTACCCTACGTGAGCGAGTACGGAGAAAACGGAACGATTTGTGGAGAAAAAAGTCATGGATCCTTCACCAAGACAATGCCCCAGCTCACAGTGCGTTGTCAGTGAAGACGTTTTTGGCAAAACACAACATTCCCATCTTAGATCATCCACCCTACTCACCTGATTTGGCCCCCTGTGACTTTTTTCTTTTCCCTAAAGTCAAGTCAGCTTTGAAAGGAACTAGATTTGAGACTGTTGAAGCAGTAAAAGAAAAAGCGACGGAAGTAATGTATGGACTTTCCGAAAATGATCTGCAGCATTGCTATGAACAGTGGAAAATTCGTATGGAGCGGTGTAGAGACCGAGGAGGAGAGTACATTGAAGGAGATAACATGAAATTGTAAATAATTGTAAATAAATGTTTTTTCCAGCATCAGTCCGGTTTTTTCCTAGCCGCACCTCGTATTAGTCATTGGCCTAGAGACTGTAACGACATGTGTGTGGGTACCGCAATCGAGTATTAATTAATTGTCATATAGAAGAAAAATAATAGTAATACAGTATGATTGTTTTTGTTTATTCATAAGTGTGTAAGGAACTTTACAAAAACTGTTGCGCCATGGGATAGCCAAATATCAAGGCGAGGCAGTGCAGATGTTGCAGGGAAGGTACTTTCTTGCCTACGCTTCATTTTGGTTCTGTGACTCGTTGCCTGAGGTATACAGCTAGAGACTGCGCGGGGTAGCCCCCGCGGCCTAAGGCGTCCTGTCACGGTTCGCGCGGCTCACCCCGTTGGAGGTTCGAGTCCTTCCTCGGGCATGGGTGTGTGTGTTGTCCTTAGCATAAGTTAGTTTAAGTTAGATTAAGTAGTGTGTAAGCTTAGGGACCGATGATCTAAGCAGTTTGGTCCCATAAGAACTTACCACAAATTTCCAAAATTTATACAGCTAGAGTCGCAAGCCACATATCTGCGCCTGACAGTTAGTCCACTCTTCTCTCGCAGCGGTTTGCCAACGTGCCTACATTCAGTCAAGGCCAAAAGCGGCGAAAACTTGGGGGTTTCCCTAAGATGCTGTCAGCGGCGAACTCACTACTTTTGCCACATCTTTTCACTTGCACCAATCGCGCACAATGATGAATTCACCCTGCTTGCGGAGCCAACGAGCGGGGCACCCAACACTGCCTGCAGCGTCAGCCACTAGCGCGGATTTAGTTTAGTAATGCGCGCTGCTTTGTAACTCACGGGTCAGCGAGTAAGAATTCAGTTCATCGGGAGTTCAGCAGAGTTCATCATCGACAGAGACAAGAGTTCAGAATTCCTCGACATCCAGCAGTTTACCATCAGCAGCAAGGAGACTCTCTGCATGAATTCTCGGTCATAGTGCATCATCTCGCATGCCAGAACTCGCGTTAGCTGCAGTCGGAAGAGATCGGTCAGCAGTCTGGAATCTGCTGCCAACGAATAAACAGTGCACGAGGTTATGGACCACTACAGCCTTGCTCCGGCGAGGTAACTTTTTCTCTGGGTGGGTGTTTACTTCTGGGTGTGACCATCAATGGGACTTAGATCAGAGCCTGGACCAATTCATACGTGTTTAATTCTAGCTAGATTCAAGTTTGTGTTAGTGCTGCAATAAATAAATGTTCGTTTATTTGTACGAGTTCTAATTATTTGTGTGTAGCCCTGTGACACAAAACTATACAATATTTCAGTAACGAACCAGGTACCACACTTTTTTCTGTTACTAAAGTCGTGATGCATAACGAGATATGTACAGCAATGGGTAGGGAATCGATCTGTCATGTTAAAAAATTACGGAATGAACACCCGGGTTTTGAGTTGACTGAACCGCTAATTACAGTGTGGAGAACGAAGGTGTGAATAGCTTGGACAGGACGTCTCTGCATAAACGGGACCGAAGTATTCCAGTTCGATTAACTGAAAGGGGTGCAATTGTACCAGACGCGTTCTGCTAAGCCATTGGGAGTTGTCATTAAGCTTAACGCCTGGAACAGGTACCGGGCAGGCAAGCTGCGCCGTTCCACACGCTTAGCCATCAGTCCTCGGGGCATCTCAACATGGAACTCAAGCGGAAAGTGACTGAGATAGGACTGTCACAAATTCATACCTATAAACAAAAATGGCTCTGAGCACTACGCGACTTAACTTCTGAGGTCATGAGTCGCCTAGAACTTAGAACTAATTAAACCTAACTAACCTAAGGATATCACACACATCCATGCCCGAGGCAGGATTCGAACCTGCGACCGTGGTGGTCGCTCGGTTCCAGATTGTAGCGCCTAGAACCGCACGGCCATTCCGGCCGGCCATACCTATAAACATTTAACATACACACACACACACACTATAACAACCAAATGTAGAGCACATTATTTTCCAAAATTCAGTATAATTTCTTAATTTTAAAAATGTGCGTACTTATTTATGTCTTCGGTTAGAAAGAAAACACTAATGTTAATGCAATAGTTGATGAACAGATATTACCTGCATGTTGGTGCATAAGTTCGTTGCGGTTTTTTTTTTTCGCTGTAGGTTTATTTCACTCTTTCTATTTGTGTTTGTATGTTGTTATTCTATCATTTGGAGATAGTGAGTAAGCTGTGAACGCTAGAAAATCTAGTGCCAAGTAGACAAATCGGAAAGTTTCCGACATATTCTTCTGTTTGAGTTCAGTAGATGGGTAACAGCAGAGGAGGTAGCCAGAAAAATTTGCGCCGCACGTGGAGATAATGACATTTGACAGAACACGATAATAAAATCGCTTTCTCGTTTCAAGGAGCATCGTTTTGACGTTAGTAACGCTCCACGTTCAGGTAGACCTTCGGCGTTTGGTGAAGACCGTTTAAACACATTAATCCACAACAATCCACGTGAATGTGCACGAGAACTGGCAGGTGAGATGAACTGCGACCATTCCACCATCGTGTGAAATTTGTATGCAGTGGGGAAAGTTCAAAAGTCGGGTGTAATAGTACCGCATGCTATAAGCCAAAATCACAAAAGTAACTGGGTGGCGTTATGTGGATCTGTGCTTTCTTGTCGTCAATCGAATCGCGAACGGCACCGACCATTCCTATCGTTACTGGCGGTGAGAAGCTGTGTCCTCATGATGAGGTAAGGAAAAGAAAGGAGTGGTTGAGCCCAAAGAAAGCAGCATCTCCCAGTAAAAAGACCTACTCGCATCCATAGAAGATAATATAATGTGTCTGGTGGAACATCGATGGTGTAGGGTAGTACTACTAATTGCTTCCCCCAATTGTAACCATCATTTCTGACATTTATTGTCATCAACTGAGTCAACTTGCAGAGTAGTCCGAGGACAAAGATCAGAAATACTGTGTGAAGTGATGCTACTCCACGATAACGCCCGCCCATATTCTGATAAATGACATTATTGATGACTAAAGTATCTGCTAAGTGCATCTGTTGTGTTTATGAAACTTACGGAAAAACGCTGCGAACTTATGCACCAACCAAGGTGTACAACTTTGCTTCCGCCGTTTGCCGATAGGTGGCGACAACGGTAAGTAGCTATCGAAAGAAACAGATCACAGACATCAGGCAGTTAGCTTGGACCTCGGTCAACATAACCTCATTCAACCATTAGTCGATTTGTGTCTGCATCGTAAAGTTGTTCTTGATTGAAAAGGTCAGTTTACGAGCCTAATTCTCGTCATTACCGGGAGGTGTTACTGCTTTGTTTCAATATGAAGAAAATGGCGGCTGAGTCTCATCGAATGCTCTCAAGAACATATGGTATGATCGCTATTAGTGAAAGAACGTGTCGTGAGTGGTTTCAACGCTTCAAGAACGGTGATTTTAACGTCGTAGACCGGCATAATGGTGGAAGAGAGAATGTTTTCGAAGATGCAGAATTGGAGGCATTGCTGAGTGAAGACGCGCGTCAAACTCAAGAAGAATTGGCACGATTAGTGGGAGTGACACAGCAAGCCATTTCAAAACGTCTCAAGGCTATGGGCGTGATTCAGAAACAAGGAACTTGGGTCCCCTGTGAGCTGAAACCAAGAATCGTTGAACGGTGTTTGTGTGTTTGTGAACAGTTGCTTCAGAGGCAAAAACAGAAGGAATTTCTGCATCGCATTGTGACCGGGGACGAAAAATGGGTTCATTACGATAAGCTTAAACGCAAAATATCATGGGGATATCCCGGTCATGCTTACACGGCTCCAAGATCATGCTCTGCATTTGGTGGGACCAGCTCGGCGTCGTGTACTATGAGGTGTTAAAACCAAGTGAAACAATCGCAGGTGCTCGTTATCGAACGCAGTTCATGCGTTGGAGCAGGGCGTTAAAAGACAAACGACCGCAATACAGCGAGAGGCTCGATAAAGTGATTTTGCAGCACAACGCTCGACCCCACGTTGCAAAAAAGGTCAAAACGTACTTGGAAACTTTAAAATGGGAAATCCTACCCCACCCGCCGTATTCTCCAGACATTGCTCCCTCTGACTATTACCTGTTTAGATCAATGGTGCATGGCCTGGCTGACCAACACTTCCGATCTCATGAAGAAGTCACAAATTGGATAGATTCGTGGATCGCTTCAAAAGATGAACATTTTTTTGACGCGGGATTCTTACACTGGCGAAAAGATGGGAGAAAGTAGTGGCCAGCGATGGAAAATACTTTGAATGATACATGTGTAACCAATTTGTTTCATTAAAGCCTCAAATGTTGGGGAAAAAACGGCAGAAGAAAAGTTGTACACCTTGTAATAATTTTAAATACACAAGATTCGATGTCATTTTAATTATTTTTTAAGCACTACTTATTATGAAACTCTCTTAATTAAAGTTGACCAATTTTTTCAAAAAGCTGTACAAGAGTGTAAAATTGTGCATATCGCTAGGAAGGAGTGGAATGGTAGGGAAGTGGGAGCAACTTAAAAGAAGTAGTGAGGCAGAGGATAGTAAGCTATGCTTAGGTGTCTAGGTTTGATTTCAAGACCACTCCCGCTCTAGCATGATAACTGAGTTCTATCGTCACACGTACCAAAGGGTTAGTCTGTCGAGCAGTCAGTCACAGGAAGCGGGACCGTAATTTTCTTCTTATGTCTTGTAACCCACTAATGCAATCCCAGCTGGGAGATAGTGGAAAGAAACCGGTTCAAGAGTAACGGCTTCAGGGCAAAGGGATAGAAGTGCCTCGGCAAGCGCCGATGAAAAAAATCTCTGTGACAGTCTGGATGCATAGTAGGACTACTGGCGATTTATAATGCCAGTAGCGACAGTTCAGACTGGGGTTTTAGGACATGTCAGTAGTAGCTAGGTTACCCGTTGTAGATGGGCACAATGTCTCCCGGCCCAGCTTCACCGTCAGCGTACCTATAACATGCCGAAGTCGTCATCTGAAACGTCAGTTTGATCAGAAAATCGGTCGTTAGTGGTACACAGTCGTGTGGGGTTTGTTTGCATTTCATGTGTGTTCCGTTTATCTGTAGTTGCCGGCTTGTAGGCTGTATGAGCTCGGTTGCTGGTGCCAGTCAGATTTTCTGTGATTCAGGAGATCGCCAATATTATGTTGCCTGTGTGCTTAGTTTAAACCTGCCATAGGTCGCTAATTGTCCCTAAGAATCGTTGGGGTCATAATTCCCCAGAAATAGGACTAAGGGTTTGTTAGTGTCTAGAGTTCGTGAACAGTCACGTGGCGTGTTTCTTCAACTCCTCCGCGAGAGTCTCTAGGCCGAATTGTCCACAGTACTTGTGTACCATGGAGAATTTCTTATGACTGTACTGAATAGCCTGCAGACAGTTTTGACAACGTTTTTGTGACATTTTTGGTTGTTGATCTTTTTGCGAGGCAGTTCACATCATAACTTACATTTTTATCCGTGAGAGAGAACGTAGAGAAACTTTAAAGTTTTCATAGAGAAGTAGTAACCTCCCCCTTACTAACATGTTAAAGCGATAATATGACCGTGACCGAGCATGCCTAACGACTTTGGTTTTGGACAAGACTATCGTCTCTGGTTAGTGGAGAGAAGTGTACAACACGTTATCTTAATAAGCAACATATTCTGCTCCTGCACATTCTACTTATTTGGATTTGATTTAATACTTAAACAGTGCAATGATTCACGTAAAATACGAAACGAAAATGGGTACCAAATGACTGTGTCACAACAAATGTAGTTCATACTTGAAGTAATCCAGAAATTAATTAATACGATTGTCAGCCCTATTGGGCACTGTCTTTCCATTAACTGATCAATAATGGGAAGAGCAATGAATCCGCAACAGTTTGGCTGAACATGTGGCAACAGAAGGTTGGCACACGTTTCTTACTGTACAATATATTACGAAATAGTGATGAATAAAGAAACCGATTGCCTTATATCGTTAATACTCAGGTATGTTACTTTGGGAAATGGTATTTAAACTCGTTATTGAAACGCAAATGACTGACTGGAGGTAGCCCTTTCGTTACGACAGTAATTTACGTAACCACAGATAACGTTTATTCACATGTAGTAGGTTCCTAGACATGGCAAGCTAAGTACTTTTGATAGGTTGTAATTACTGTAAAATTTTTCTGTATCAAATAAGCAACTGTCGGCTTTTAATATATAGACAGTGCCGAAACACGTACCAAGCCCGTAGACGATAGCATTATATCAACAGAAACACAGATGAAATATGTGAACTTAATGTATTTTTTTTATTTGCAACTGTCAGAATTACTTTAAATTACTTTACGTTACTTTGTGTTCACTCAATTGGCTCTTAATATTATTTAATAACTCAATTAATTTATTTAGGCTTCATTATTAATTCCTTTCAAGTTATTATCTTTTAGTAAAAAATAAAACTAGCAATGATTTTAATACTTTTAACTATTTAGACAACTACACTCGGGTATTCAATAACTGGAAAGGAGTAGAACCATAAGTAGGTGACGATGGCTGAGGATAATTACAGGATCATGTACCTAACGTTATAAGTACAAAACTTATTATTGAAATAAATTTCACTGAGAATGTTCACCGGGTAATGCCTCCCTAAGTTTCCGACGTGAACAAAAATAGAACAACCTTACAGTTCATTGCAGATGTTAAGCTGTCGTCTTCGTTGTTGTCTCCCACTGCTTCATGTAATATTGCGGGCACACCTTGATTCGCAATGACCAGTAATGGGGCAGGATCTTGATGTTGTTGGAGCCTCTTATATCTGCCCGAACTCGTGAACCTCTTGGTGCCTCGTTAACGACAACCCCGCCTTACATAGGTCCAACAGTGTACGCTACTTACGTGTGTTCACTGTTAACGTCTCACAACCAGCACTCCAACATAAGTTTTTACTCTCTGTCAACGATGTTACTGTTCCTAGCTTTCCCTAACGGCATCAACTCAGAATAAACACATCATAATTGAGCCGTGTCAGCTTGTTTTCTGAGCTGTTATATCTTTGCTTACTGGGGCAATCGGATTTCCTCTCCCACCACCTGGTAGCTTTTCGGTCTTTTGTAGTTGGCTCTTTGGTTGGAAGGAGTTAGAGGCAGCTTGTTGACGAACGGTACGTCAGTGAGAGAGAGGAACGTCCGACGAACGGTGAGCGTGCCATTACGGGTCCTGATCGGCGGTTGCTCTTCCAAGTGGGCGGCTACTTGTACAGGGCAGTGTTGTTGTGAATTGTAGGACTCTACTCTGTTGCACCCGACCAACTACGCTGTGGATCTGGGAGTGATTGTTTCCTGATATGGGCGTCGTGATAACGTTGATTTTCTCTGGTAACCGCCTGCCCTACATTGTTTTTGGGGAAAGTACTTCCGTTTATGGACTATGGCACAGGCGGTGCTCGACTTGCTCCCGTTTGGCTGGTGAGCCCACTGTTCTCCATCACTCCTTACTCAAACTACTAAATTCGACCCCCTTCCTCTTTGTATGAAATCCCTTTATGGGTGATATATTTGAGTGTATTGAAACAGTGTTTTCCTTTTTATTATAATTTGTTCAGCATTTCGGTGATCTTTGTCATTACTGCTTGTGTGTGAAATTAATTAGTTTGGAATTTGTTCTAGGGCATCAAATGTATTAGTTATCACTGAGATCGATTAACGAGGCTGACCTTTAAGGTGGCAAGGTCTCTTTTGCCAGACCTGTGCACGAATTGTAACATCGGGCATGGTCGTGGTAAGCAAACGCCAGCGGCCAGATGAATTTGGCTCGTTTTCTGCACTCACATTGGAAGGCCTTAGTGAGATCAAGAACTTTTCTTAACAGAAGGAATTTATTGTTACCGTTGTATATTTTATTGTACTGTGATGTGCTTAGGTATTAGCGCTCACGCATTTCATGCCACTTCTTAAGTAAGTTTGTTTTTTGCTAGTCTTGTTGCCAAGTGGCTGCTTCATCAAATTCATTGTTATATTTGGTCATTACTGTTGAACGATTAACCGGTTAATCAACTTTGTTTTAATTCTGAGTCGCTATACCTCTTAGTTTTTGGTCGTTGTCAGGGGCGCGGTTTGCATTTTATATTCTCGTGGCGGGCCTTATTTTTGATGCCTGGCCTGGCATGAATTATAGAGGGTGCCCGAAAAGTCTTTCCCTGATTTCATAAATTGATAACTCATGCTAGAAGTAAGATACGAATATGAAACTGGTGTTTAATTGTTTACAAACTATCAACGTTTTTTTCACACATCAGTAAACTTCCACATGAGCACCCTTGGTAGCACGTAGCACATCTAGGCAATATTCAATTTCCGTCGACACATTAGCCAACAGCACTGGAGTGATCGATTCAACGACTGTGGTTATCCGTTGCCGCAGGATTTCAAGATCTGGTACACGTGTTCGTTAGACCTCGTCCTTGACATAAACCCATAAAAAGAAGTCTAATGGGGTTATGTCAGAAGAGCGTGGCGGCCAAACCGTTGGCCCATCACGACCAATCCATCGCCCAGGAAAGGTCATATCGAGATAGGCACGGACGTCCAAACCATAATGAGGTGGTGCACCGTCTTGCTGAAACAAGGCATCGGGGTGACACTGAAGCAGCTGAGGAACAACATACAGTTGCAACATGTCCAGATACACTGCAGATGTGATGGTAGCCTCAGCGAAGAAGAATGGCCCGATAATTCGATCGTGCAATAGCGCGTACCAAACATTCACCTTTGGACTGCCTCTGGTGCACTCCATGACCTCGCCAGGGGGTTGTGAACCGCAAATGCGCACATTATGGCGATTCACTACTCCACTGACAAAAAAGGTCGCTTCGTCGGAAAAGACAATTCGTCTGAGATAATCATCATCGTCCTCAATACGTGATAGCATTTCGACCGCAAAGTGATATCGACGTGAACTGTCATTGGGAAACAAGGCCTGACCAATCTGCAATTTGCTTGCACGAAACAATAAACGTTTGTGTAAAATGTCATGTACAGAGCTTTTTGGCATCTGTAATTCACGTGAGGACCTGCACACCGATTTCTTCGGACTTCGCAGAAAAGACTGCCTTTCAGCTTCCACCCTGTCTGCTGAGGTTCTTGGTCGACCAGACCTCGGAAGGTCAGCAACCGATCCTGTGTTCTCGAACTTCTCATACCAGGCTTTAATGCTCTTGACATCAAGTGGATTCCTTCCAAATGTTTCCTGGAAGTGTCTCTGCACTGTGGTTGGTGATCGTGTCTCATGGTACCACATCACACACTGTGCCTTCTCCTGATTGGTTATAATGGCTTCTTGGACACTGAACCTCATCCACTACTTACGTACTGTGAACCTAAAACAGAACAAAAACTTTGATAGTTGTAAACAGTTCGACACAAGTTTCATATTTGTATCTTACTTCTAGCCTGAGTTATCAATTTATGTAATCAGGGAAAGTCTTTTCGGACACCCTGTATGTCTGTCTGTCTGCCCTCGGCTTCCCGAGTTGGTAGTTGCGTTGGAGCCGTTGGCCCCTGCATGTTATCCACTACCAGCCGATCCACTGGCCGTGGCTGGTCCACGTCGGCTGTGTACGTGTGTGCGGCGTGGTGTTCCACCCCCACCCCCCCCCGCCCCCGTGCTGCGGTAGCCACTGAGGGTGCGTGGCCTCCTCGCTTGCTACTGCGTCTCTCTATAAGTTCATAATCCTTATGGCATTTGGACTTAAATTCAAATCAAAGTGTTCCCTATCCTGAGCCATCCTAGCCAAGCCTTGCCTCCGCCAGCCCGACCTTGTCTTGTTATTGCTGCCTTAAAATTTGCTACATTTGAACTCCTTTCAATCCTTTCATAGTGGGTTGCTGAACATGTAAATTTCAAAATCGTTGTTATCTTTCTGTTCCAAAATCGTTAGTGCCCAAAGGGCGCTCTAAATCCTTTATCATAATCCTGGACCTGTAAATTTTAAGATACTGTTGCCTTCCTTCTTTGAAAAACTGCTTGTTGCACAGAGACCCCCCATATTGGAGGAATATTGAACATGTACATCTGAAACATCTGTTACTGTTCCTGTTCGAGAAACTGCTGAAACCTAAGGGACTGTCAAGACCTGAACTTGTAAAATTTTGAATATTGTTACCTTCGTGTATTAAAAGCAGATAATGCCAAAGAGCTCCTCCAGTTTTGTGAAGTGCTGAAACTGCAACTTTTTTTTTTAAAGGGATTATCATTCGGTTTATAAATTCCTTGCACCAAAAGTGCCCCAAAGTTACACTACTGGCCATTAAAATTGCTACACCAAGAAGAAATGCAGATGATAAACGGGTATTCATTGGACAAATATATAATATTAGAATTGACATGTGATTACATTTTCACGCAATTTGGGTGCATAGATACTGAGAAATCAGTACCCAGAACAACCACCTCTGGCCGTAATAACGGCCTTGATACGCCTGGGCATTGAGTCAAACAGAGCTTGGATGGCGTGTACAGGTACAGCTGCCCATGCAGCTTCAACACGATACCACAGTTCATCAAGAGTAGTGACTGGCGTATTGCGACGAGTCAGTTGCTCGCCCACCATTGACCAGACGTTTTCAATTGGTGAGAGATCTGGAGAATGTGCTGGCCAGGACATCAGTCGAACATATTCTGTGTCCAGAAAGGCCCGTACAGGACCTGCAACATGCGGTCGTGCATTATCCTGCTGAAATGTAGGGTTTCGCAGGGATCGAATGAAGGGTAGAGCCATGGGTCGTAGCACATCTCAAATGTAACGTCCACTGTTCAAAGTCCCGTCAATGCGAACAAGAGGTAACCGAGACGTGTAACCAATGGCACCCCATACCATCACGCCGGGTGATACGCCAGTATGGCGATGACGAATACGCGCTTCCAATGTGCGTTCACCGCGATATCCCCAAACGCGAATGCGACCATCGGGTTGCTGTAAACAGAAACTGGATTCATCCGAAAAAATGACGTTTTGCCATTTGTGCACCCAGGTTCGTCGTTGAGTACACCATCGCAGGCGCTCCTGTCTGTGATGCAGCGTCAAGGGTAACCGCAGCCATAGTCTCCAAGCTGGTAGTCCATGCTGCTGCAAACGTCGTCCAACTGTTCGTGCAGATGGTTGTTGTCTTGCAAACGTCCCCATCAGTTGACCCAGGGATCGAGACGTAGCTGCACGATCCGTTACGGCCATGCGGATAAAATGCCTGTCATCTTGACTGCTAGTGATACGAGGCAGTTGGGATCCAGCATGACGTTCCGTATTACCCTCCTGAACCCACCGATTCCATATTCTGCTAACAGTCATTGGATCTCGACCAACGCGAGCAGCAATGTCGCGATACGATAAACCCCAATCGCGATAGGCTACAATCCGACCTTTCTCAACGTCGGAAACGTGAGGGTACGCATTTCTCCTCCTTATACGATGCATCACAACAATGTTTCACCAATCAACGCCGGTCAATTGCTGTTTGTGTAAGTGAAATCGTTTGGAAACTTTCCTCGTGTCAGCACGTTATAGGTGTCGCCACTGTCTCCAACCTTGTGTGATTGCTATGAATAGCTAATCATTTGTTTATCATTTGCATATCACAGCATCTTCTTCCTGTCGGTTAAATTTTCGCGTCTGTAGCACATCTTCGTGGTGTAGCAATTTTAATGGCCAGTACTGTATTTTAATCGTAATCCTGAACTTGTAATTTTTTCTAAATAGGGGCCCCTTTACTTGTTTGAAATTTACCATCTAATAGGTGGTTCTCAAATTGTTATGGTCATGCTCTTTCTGAACTGTAGAGATGTCACATTTGTCTGGTTGAAATTTTTTATGAGTACCTGAGGGGCTCTCGAGTCGACTCGTATTTCTACGGTTCAGATGGTTCTGAGCACTATGCGACTTAACTTCTGAGGTCATCAGTCGCCTAGAACTTAGAACTAATTAAAGCTAACTAACCTAAGGACATCACACACATCCATGCGCGAGGCAGGATTCGAACCTGCGACCGTAGCGGTTGCTCGGTTGCAGACTGTAGCGCCCAGAACCGCTCGGCCACTTCGGCCGGCGTATTTCTACGAATTTTGAACTTGTTATGTTAACGCGGCGTTACTTGCCCTGAAAGAAACTGATAAAAGGGGTATTTAAACCGCCTTGTGTAACTTGAGATAACTTGCCTTAAACTTCCTGTGCTATCAGGGCTTCCTTATTGTAAGTTCGGTCTTTCTGGTTAGCTGCCCTGAAACCAGTCTCCAACAGTTGCTATTGATTTGTATGATCTTGATGTTTTTATATACATCGTGTTAAATAAAGGATTACAAACTATTGTGAACCAAGAAATGGCTTTCCGTAAACTCGGCTTGCACCTTCCTCCCGCTCGTGAAGTTGCTGTCCTATCCTGGAGCGTCCACTGAGGTCTCAATGATATATGCAATTTATGCAGATTACAGCACATATCACATTTCTAATCAACACACAGTATCTGAAGATTTACGGAACAAAACACGTACATCATATTTACAATAAACATAACGGCCAGATATTTTAGGTTGAGTATCTGTAGCACAGTGACACAAAGTGTATTAATACACATTATGGAATGAACAGTTTGTTCAATTATTCATCAAACAGGGGGACACTATGAGTCAACTTTTTGTGAATCTGGCTGCCAGCTGGAGTTTACTGAGATACCCAGTGCCACTACTACAGAGAGGTTATGTTGTGTACGTTATTGAAATTTAAAGGTATTCTTTGTCACTTTAGTCATTTGAGCTACAGCTACATTCATTTATTCGTACTGCAGTTAACAAGTCTGCAAATAACTTATAAACTTGTAATTTTACTAACAGAAAAAGTTCTGCACGTATGTTCAGTGGGTCAACAGACTACAACAGGTCAAATATGTCCGATTGTGAATTTACGTTCCCATTCCAAGACACAGTTATCAAAACAGGGTGGTAGCTAGCAACGTACATTGAGATGAAGTACATTAGCACCTGTAGAATTATTTTTGTAGGTACAGGGTGGGGCAAATAAAAATGGCTCGGAGAATAGAGTTCCAGGGTACAAAGAAACAGCAGAGGAAAGGAAATACAGTACTAACTTGAGTAGAGCAGATGTTGAAAGTGACCACCATTCATCTCTTGGCACGTTTAGGATTTTTTTTTCTTGTTAAAAAACAGATCTTGTCTGACACCATTTTCGCATGGCACCCTTTGCTGGCACTTTGACACCATTAAACTTCTCAGCGAACAACTGACCGCACCGTTTCCACGACTTTGTTGCCACGTAACTTTCCGCAACGAACACCCGCTGCTCCGCTGTGAGTACCATCGTCCCTTTTTCATTGCTCCGCTCACACTCACTCAGCCCGCACTACGCTGTGAACCGGTGTGGATCATATGCGGGCGTACATGTGGTGTGCACGTCAGCGGGTTTAGTTATATGCATATATTCACGTCCAATCGTATCCGCTCGTCCAGGCCACTACTATTTGCTCCACCCTGCACCTCCATCCTTTCTCTACTATCCATTACGGCTAGCGCTCCAGGTGGACCTACCTGCTTGTAATTTGTTTATTACTGTGCTTATTACGAATAAATATAAATTGTTCTTCTACACGATTTACGAAGGTATAGATGTTGGAGGGCATACTAATGTACGAGGCGTGTTTTTTAAGTAAGTACCGTTTTGAAATTAAACAGAGACGTGTTAACATATCACAATAATTTCATTTTTACATGAAAGCCTGTACCTTAATCTACGCACTGACGCTATTACAGTCTGATTCTTCCTTGTTTACGTTGCAATGCTAAAGGCCTAAAAACGATCGATATTCATCGTGAGATCTGTGCAGTTTACGGAGAAAACATTATGAGTGATGGAATGGTAAGAAAGTGGGTGAGAGCATTTAAAGATGGCCGCACAAATGTGCATGATGAACAACGGAGTGGGCGTCCTTCGGACGTTAATGAAAGTTTGGTGCAGGAAGTGGACAATAAGGCGAGAGAAAACAGACGCTTTACGATTTCCTCCTTGCGGGATGACTTTCCTAATGTTTCTCGTAGTGTTTTGTATGGCATAGTGACCGAGCACTTGAATTACCGAAAACTGTGCGCACGTTGGGTACCGAAAATGTAGACGGATTGTGCACAAAACGAAACGTTTAGACAGTGCATTGACTTTCCTTGAGCGGTACCACAACGCCGGTGATGATTTCTTAAGCCAAACTGTTACGGGCGATGAAACATGGGTGGCCTAAGTCACACCAGAATCAAAGCAACAGTCCATGGAAGTTGAGCAAGGGCATCGTTTTGCTGCAAGACAATGCCCGTCCGCATGTGGCGAATCAGACTAAAGATCTCATCACATCTTTTCGATGGGAAACTCTAGATCATCCTCCGTACAGCCTCGATCTTGCGCCCGGTGACTACCATCTGTTCCTGCACTTGAAGAAACACCTAGGCGGTCAGCGTCTTCAAGACGATGACGAAGTCAAAACAGTGCTGATGCAATGGTTAACAAGTCAGGCGGCAGTCTTGAGGGTATTCAAAAACTGGTACAACGTTATGACAAGTGCCTCAATATTGACGGAAATTATGTAGAAAAGTAGATTGAGGTACAGGCTTTCATGTAAAAATTATTGAGATATCTTAGCACGTCTTTTTTTAATTTCAAAACGGTGCTTACTTAAAAAACACGCCTCGTGGCTTATAACGTGAGTATCGTAAAATGTAATGGAAAATCAGTAGAATTGCCTAGGCAGGAAGGTGGTTTGAGAAGTGTGGTAGAAAGCCAATAAAAACGTTTGTTTCGTAAGAACTCACCGTACTTCATCTTACTTCCCTTGGTCCAGCCATCCTCCAGCATTTACCCCATCGGAAAAGCAGGTTCTGTCAAACTGTGCAAAATACCCGTTAACATCAACTATGACTCGCTCATTTGATGAAAATTTCTTCCTAGCAAGCCCTGGTTTGAAGTTAGGGAACAGGAAGAAGTCACTTGAGGCTAAGTCCGTGAATATGGTGGATGAGGAACCAATTCAGAGACCAATTTCTGCACTTTCACCGTTGTTATCGCTGGTGTATGGGAAGGTGCATTATCTTGGTGGAAGAGCAACCTCAGTTTCTTTCAGCCAGCCGAAGTTTCAAACGTTCCACCAATGAAGCATAATACATTCCAGTAGTGATTCTGCATTTTCCGAGTGAACGTTATTCCTTGGGAAAGAAACAATGACCAGCAGCTTGCCAAATGACAAAATGGTCTTTGTCTTTGCCTTCTTCTGTACACTTTCACCAGCCTTTGTCCATTGTTTTGACTGCCGTTTTGACTCTGGTGTGTAATGACAGATACAGGTTTTATCAGTAGCCATAAACCGGCGCAAAAAGTCTTGCGCATTAGAATTAAACATCACCAGACATTGTGCTGAAATTTTGTGCTGGATGGATTTTTGTTTGACTAAGCTTTAGCCGCTTCTTCAAAGCGAATTCTTCCTCTCTTAGTTGAGATGCCAACAGTAGCAGCAATGTCACGAAGTTTTATTCGGCGGTCTTTTATAATCGTATCATGGGTTTTGTCAATGGTTTCCTTTACGGTGACTAGACGGCTGGAGTGCGCCTCGTCTTCGGTGATTGCCGGACCACATTTAAGTTCATTAATCCAAAAGTAAATGTCTTCAACGATGGTGCAGAATTCGCGAGGACTTCTTCCAATTCCATTTTGATTTTTGCGGTAGTCCAATCCATCAAATTAAAATGATTAATTACAGCACGAAAGACAATGGAGAACCATTTTCAGCCGCAGTCCACATACTGACAAATTCAGACGGTTGTCAACAGTGATCTGTAAGCTATACACTATTGAAATTCTTTATACGATTCATGGAATTATCAAGCTTACCAACCATGAAGGTGCAATCAAAGTTATCCATTCTGCATAGAAAGTTAGCAAGCACTATTTAAAGGTATAAAAGTTGGATTGTATGCTAGAAGTAACTTATAACATGCATGTCGTAATGAATGTAATGTAAAAAAGTAACCACCTGACTTGATGTACGGTATGACATAATAACTCCAATATTGCCAGGTTAAATGAAGGAAGAGATCTCTGAAAGAATAAGAAAAGTAAACGAAACTCTGATGTCATATTGTACAATTGTTTTGCCAACGAAATGTTTTTTATATCAGATTTCTTTAATTTTGTTCCAGTTTTCTTTTCCATCCCTTTGGTCCCAGGTGCACAGTCTGTACATTCACTGACCTACTGCGACGTTTTATAACACCAGTAGTTGAAAGTAAGGGTACTTCGATTGATGAACGTTATTTTACCAGGACTTACCTTCTTCACATGAGAAGTTCTCTCTCTCTGTCTGTCTCTGTCTCTGTCTCTCTCTCTCACACACACACACACTCTCTCTCTCTCTCTCTCTCTCTCTCTGTCTCTCGCTCCCTCTATCTTTCGCGCGGTTGTCTCACCATGCCAATTACGCCCACTTTCACTGTGAGTGAATTACCGGTGAATCGCTGTAGTACGAGGCAGAGATGGAATTCCCGTGAGCTGGTGGATATGCAGGCGATGCGCTGCGGTTGTGTGGCCCCCGGCGGTGGCTAATGGGTGCTCCAGTGAGGGCGACAGCCGGCTAGCAGACGGACACGCTCTCGCGCCGTCCGCTCAGTAATGAGCAGCTGCCGGCATTGCCTCGGCCGAAATTGTCTGTCCGTAGTTACGGCTCGTAAACACCACCCGGACCCTTGGGCCAGCCGTCACGTCCTCGTTATGAGCGCAGGTTCTGTCCCCAGCAGCACGGTTTCCGTCTCCTCATGGGTGAACAAAGTGGCCCGTAAATGTCATTTGCGAACGGTTAAAATTGTGTGTCGAACTCAGAAGCGCTTTTGTCAGGCACTGCTCTTTTGAGTTAGCCATTCATGCACGAGCCGTGGACCTAATCAAAGGCTCTCTTTTCCGCTGACTCCTCATCACTGATTCCTAAATCGATAATGCCATGTGCTTGGCAGGCAATACTAATGTCAACTTATTGACGGAAAGTCATCGAGTAAAACAGAGGTGATTTCTGGCGTTCTGGCTGTTCCTTATCTACACTAGTGGCCATTAAAAATGCTACACCACGAAGATGACGTGCTACAGACCCGAAATTTAACCGACAGGAAGAAGATGCTGTGATATGCAAATGATTAGCTTTTCAGAGCATTCACACAGGGTGGCGCCGGTGGCGACACCTACAACGTGCTGACATGAGGAAAGTTCTCATACACAAACAGCAGTTGACCGGCGTTGCCTGGTGAAACGTTGTTGTGATGCCTCATGTAAGGAGGAGAAATGCGTCCCATCACGTTTCCGACTTTGATAAAGGTCGGATTGTAGTCTATCGCGATTGCGGTTTATCGTTTCGCGACATTGCTGCTCTCGTTGGTCGAGATCCAATGACTGTCAGCAGAATATGGAATCGGTGGGTTCAGGAGGGTAATACGGAACGCCGTGCTGGATCCCAACGGCCTCGTATCATGAGCAGTCGAGATGACAGGCATCTTATCTGCATGGCTGTAACGGATCGTGCAGCCACGTCTCGATCCCTGACACAATAGATGGGGACGTTAGCAAGACAACAACCATCTGCACGAACAGTTCGACGACGTTTGCAGCAGCATGGACTTTCAGCTCGGAGACCTTGGCTGCGGTTACCCTTGACGCTGCATCACAGACAGGAGCGCCTGCGATGGAGTACTCAACGACGAACCTGGGTGCACGAATGGCAAAACGTCATTTTTTCGGATGAATCCAGGTTCTGTTTAGAGTATCATGATGGTGGCATCCGTGTTTGGCGACATCGCGGTGAACGCACATTGGAAGCGTGTATTCGTCATCGCCATACTGGCGTATCACCCGGCGTCATGGTGTTGGGTTCCATTTGTTACACGTCTCGGTCACCTCTTGTTCGCATTGACGGCACTTTGAACAGTGGATGTTGGATTTCAGATGTGTTACGACCCGTGGCTCTACCCTTCATTTGATCCCTGCGAAACACTAAATTTCAGCAGGATAATGCACTACCGCATGTTGCAGGTACTGTAGGGCCTTTCTGGATACAGAAAGTTGGACTGCTGCCCTGGCCATCACATTCTCTACATCTCTCACCAATTAAAAACGTCTGGTCAATGGTGGCCGAGCAACTGGCTCTTCACAATACGCCAGTCACTACTCTTGATGAACTGTGGTATGGTGTTGAAGCTGAATGGGCAGCTGTACTTGTACACGCCATTCAAGCTCTGTTTGACTCAATGCCCAGGCGTATCAAGGCCATTATTATAGCCAGAGGTGGTTGTTCTGCGTACTGATTTCTCAGGATCTATGAACCCAAATTGCGTAATCACATATCTGTTTTAGTATAATATATTTATTCAATGAATACCCGTTTATCATCTACATTTCTTCTTGGTGTAGCAATTTTAATGGCCAGTATTGTATATAAACGATTTGGGAGTGTATCTGAGCTGCCGTCTTCGGTTGTTTGCAGATGACGCTGTCGTTTATCGACTAATAAAGCCATCAGAAGATCAAATCAAACTGCAAAACGATTTAGAAAAGATATCTGAATGGTGCAAAAAGTGGCAGTTGACCCTAAATAAAAGAAAGGCGTTTTTCGTTGCGACGGAATCGTCTCACGAAATTCCAATCACCAACTTTCTGCTCCGAATGAGAAAGTATTTTGTTGACACCGACCTATATAGGGAGGAACGGTCACCAAGATAAAATAAGGGAAATCAGGGCTCGTACGGTAAGATATAGGTGTTCGTTCTTTCCGCGCGCTATACGAGATTGGAATAATATAAGAATTGTGAAGGTGGTTCGATGAACCCTCTGCCAGGCACTTAAATGTGATTTGCAGAGTATCCATGTAGATGTAGAACTTCAGACTTTTCGCAGATGATGCAGGTATCTATGAACTAAAGTCTCTAAATTTTCAAATCTTGGTATGTTTTCGAAGAGTGGCAAAGATAGGCAGCTTGCCATAAATGTACAGAAAAGTAAAGCTATGCGTAAGACAAAAAGAGAAAAAGTCTTTTCGTGTGACTACAATGGCAATGATTCATAATTGAGGTCTATGTGTCCTTTTTGGGGAAATTGTTTAAAATTAATCAGCGGGTTCTGTGGAACCTTCTACCGAAATTTTCTTTTATTATCTAAATGTTAGAAGGCAGGGAAGCATTTTCCTTACGCTTATGCGCGCAGCTCTCCTCATTCACTTTAATGCAGCGAGTGTCTCATGTACGGGTTAGCTTACTTGGAGTATCGGCAGTTGGTTCAGTACTTGGCTCATTATCACACGAAGGTCCACAAACATCATTCATATTTGGCAAACAGAAATACTGTAATGGAGTACTGAAGGACTTGAGATTCTTAACAGTAGCGTTTAATCCAGTGAAGCCAGATACAGAAAAGGCTCTCAGAGATTTTTTTAAGTGCATGGATGATGAAAGTAGTTCGTGATTAGACTATGTGCTTGGAGCCAGTATAACCACTCTTTTAATCAAGAACAATATTATCAGGCTTATTTTCATATAAGCGAGAGGAAATCCATAATATCGGTAATAGTTAATAGCACTGAAAAGGTTTAATTAAAATCCCCGGTATATAACCTCTCATCCGAATAATGCCCGCAGCAAAGTAGCGCTTCAGGGAGATCAAAGATGGTTTAACGCGGCTACTTTTGTTTCTAAATTCTACAGTATAAGCTATGCGCGGGTATTGTTAGTTCCCTTGTTTTCTGCGCTCTGAATAAGTCTACGTATCTGTGGCGTGCGATATAGCGGCCATTATGCTACGGAAGGGATGAGGGCACTTTTGTTAAATTGCAAGAAAATTCACTATAGTTAATTTATACGGGTCAGACTTTTGCCGTAAGGTCACGGACTAAGAATATCTGAGGAATTGTGTGCGCGGGAAAAAAGTAGCGCACATTATTAAATTCTAGTACATGTCGAATAACTGATAACTGGA
The DNA here is from genome assembly GCF_023898315.1 of Schistocerca nitens. Taxonomy (NCBI): domain Eukaryota; kingdom Metazoa; phylum Arthropoda; class Insecta; order Orthoptera; family Acrididae; genus Schistocerca; species Schistocerca nitens. The sequence goes on along the minus strand of NC_064614.1, from coordinate 237,542,907 downwards.
TCCGTGGACTATACGAAGGGACGGTAAAGCGAATATGAGAACGGAACTCGACACTTAGCTTTGTGAAAATAAAAGCGTACGCAGTTTGAATGACTGTGTGGAAGTATAGTAATGGACCATCGTCCTTGCTATAATATCTTTGAGTGCCGAACTATAAAAATCAGGGACATTTTAGCAGCCGTAAATGCTGAGAGTAATTGTAGGATCAACCCTACTTTTCCCTCTATACAAAAAGCAATCATTCATGGTCATTTAAATATCATTGAATGTTGTTAAGGGGAGATGGAAAGCAAGTGGGCTTCAAAAATTCGAATTTTAGATTTTAGAATGTTTGAAATACCTGGTCTTTCCTGCCTGAAACAGTTTTTGTTTTATATAAATACGGCAATTTTTGCGTGAGATATGATGGTTTTCCTGACACGCTGTGTAATCTGGGGACCGTTACAGCAATGCTTTTGGACGGGTATGTGCAGAACAACCCTATGGTCCTAATGTCACAATTTCTAAATTAGAGTGCATTGGGCATGTCCAGAAGAGAATGGGGTCTAAGTTGCGAAGATTATTGAAAGAAAAGTCAAAAATAGTATTGGAAGATGGTAAGAAGAGAGTGCATTGGGCATGTCCAGAAGAGAATGGTGTCTAAGTTGCGAAGATTATTGAAAGAAAAGTCAAAAATAGTATTGGAAGATGGTAAGAAGAGAGGTGGTAAAGGTCGCCTGACAAATGTTGAAATAGATTGATTACAGAATTATTATGGCTTGGCCATAAGAAGAAATGTAGGGAATTTAGAAAACATGAAAAATGCTGTATGGGCTATCTTTTTCCATAAGCTTTCCACAAATGAAAATCCAGTGCGCGATCTTTGCCCGAATGATCCTGACACTTGGTGCAAGTACAGGAGAAGTGCCAGATATGACCACAAACATTCTTTACCTGCATCTGTAATGAATGAAATTAAACCCATATTTTGAGAGCTTTGTAAAGATACCTTGTTGCAGAAATGTCTTCACGGGAAAACCCAAAATTTAAGTGAATGTGTGAATTCTGTCATTTGGAACCGGTTACCAAAAACTGTATTTTTTCAACTTACAAGCCTCAAATGTGGTGTTTATGATGCTATTTTATGCTTCATTGATGGTGTAATTAGAAAACTGGATGTTTTGGAATTATATTGGGCAAAAAATCTAGTGGAAGTACTGCAAAATCCTTCGTGCAAATAGATAAAGAGAGAATCCGCAAAGCAGATATTGCTAATTTAAAATACACAAAAGAAGGCAGACAGAAAAGAAGAGGGACCAAGAGAAGAAAAGAAGATCAGTATGATTCAGATAATGCTTAGTATGGAGCAGGAAAATGTTAGTGGTAAATAAATCTCATCAATAACTATACTAGAATTGCAATACTAAACATAAATGGATTTTTCTCAAAACTACATTTTCCTTACTTTCAAGTACCATTATTTGATAAACTAATGTGGTTAGAAACATGAAATTTGGTCATGTTGTACTGCAGATGGTAATACGTTATTACAAGTAAATTGAGAACCACCAAAGAATCAGAAACTGTTTTATAATAATTAATGAACAAAAAAGTTAAATTTTACTACTGAAAGAATATTTTTTTTAATTCAAAACAATGAGATATTATACCGATTTTACCCGTAAATTGAGGCATGTATGTGACATATATGCAGTAAAGATTTCATTGTTTTATCACTTGTAGTTCTTTTGAAAAGTACCTATTCAAAGGGTACAATAGCATTCGCAGAATAGGGATAAAAATTGCCTTCCGTCTCCGCTTAATAAAAAACTAAAGTGATTGCCGTAACATCATGTATATTGGTGAATAATAACTAACATACAAAGACGTTACTAACTATATTGTCTTCGGTAACGCAGCAACAAATGAAGGCTGATCGACTGAGCCAAAAATTAAAAATTATTATAAAAACCCGAAGGTTAGTTGCTGTTACAGTGAAGATGTTTGTGGCTGCTCCATATTATGTACAGATCTAACTAAAAACCGGGCATATAAAGAAAATAATAACATTATATCTTCCGTCAGAGAAGTCGACGACTGCAGATCGACGGAGCGCTGCTACACCAGTCACCAGTGTCCTGACGTTATTTAGAAAACAAACATGCATGCAGGACAGGAAGAAGAAGAAGAAGACGAGAAACGCAAAGTCCTTCACTAATCAGAAACTGTACCAGAGAATCTGTCGTTCGTAATGTATGGACCACATTACAAAACAGTGGTATCTTATTTCTATAATTGTACGAGTATTTTGTTAGCTATTTACTTCCTGTTATTTTATTTTCGTACTTTTCTGAGGGTTTCATGATCGTAGATATTAGTGCGAGTAATAGTACTGTTAAGTTTTAATGTGCTGTGAACGTTAAAATAACATTTAATGAAAGGAAAGTTTGCTAATTATAACCTGTTGGCATTGATTTATGGGAAAAGAACGTATAAATGTAAGTTAAAATCTGTAATGTCGTGGATAGATTTATTTAATAATGTACACATCATATTAAAATATACTTGAATATCAGTGTCAGGATGTTATTCGAATATATTAAAAGTGAGCATTTTAACTGCAGTATCCCGCATAACCATCTGGTCTACGGTTCACTGTCGACTTTCGGCGAGCACGCTCTCGGGATGCAACGGTAGAGCTTAACCGAGATGAGCAGCACGTGACTGACCTTACGGAACTAGCCAAGTATCTCTAGCAGCTGATCGAGCAAGTTTCTCCTCCGGGCAGCCACGGACACGCAGCCTGAGCCCGCTCTGTGGTGCTGCCGACACAGCGTCACCCGGAAGACATCTCTTCAACCGCTTCCCACCTGCCAGCTCGTGGACAGGACGTTGTGTGGCGAGCAGCCCGTGGAACAGGGGACTGTTTGCCGCGGGACATCGCCCACTATACCCATGTGAATCTATCACCGGCAGACGAGAAAGGAGTATACCGGTTGCGCTGTGGCGGTGTGTCAGCTGCATTGAAGTCATCACATCCCAGCACCTAGTTGGGGGGATATGTATGCGATTAACGCCTGTTGATGTTCTGTTTTGTGTATCATTGTCCTAACCACCTTCAAAGTATAGTTTGCAGCGTCCTTTGGCCAAGTCTATTAATTTGAAAGGTGCAACAGCAAAAGCTTCTTCTCTGTGATACAGCTCAGTCCCTATCTCAGACTATTTATCGAAATACTTTATTGTCGTTGCTGTGTTTGATATTGAATTTTGGAGGGTTATATAAAGTGTGTCATTGATAGCCAATTTTCAGTTGGTTCAGGATTTGTTGTGCCAATAGTGTCGTGCTTGGTAGCGAGCAAAATTCGTTGCACTAAAAGTTGACTGTGTTTGCAACTGTTACTGACCTTCTAGTTGGTTATTGCCTATTCACAGATTTTGGAGGGGTTAGTTACTTAAAATTCGTTGTATTGTGTTATTTTGAAGGAAGAATTTGTAATCATGAAATTTACCTTCTTCTTAAATTGCTTGGTTGGGCGAAATGTGTTCTTACGTTCTTGAATTTATTTTCAAGATAACTTGTAAATGTGTTTTAGAAGTGCTCGGTGTTTGTGTAACCCGACGCGTGTGTACTGTGGCGTATCCAGACTAGCGGGCAACATCGCTCCTCCGAGTCCTTTCTTCCAGAGGCTGGCTTTATGTTTAGAAGGCGTGAATTTGCACTTTGCTGTTATGTGGATAAAACTGTTATCTTGTTGGAATTTTATGCTACACCGGAGATAAAATATATTGCGTCACTATTACGAATGATATTCAATTAGCCGGCCGTTGTGGCCGAGCGGTTCTAGGCGCTTCAGTCCGGAACCCCGCTGCTGCTGCGGTCGCAGGTTCGAATCCTGCCTCGGGCATGGAGGTGTGTGATGTCCTTAGGTTAGTTAGGTTTAAGTAGTTCTAAGTCTAGGGGACTGATGACCTCAGATGTTAAGTCCCATAGTGCTAAGAGCCATTTGAACCATTTAATATTCAATTTCCAACCCCCAATGAAGCAATTATGGCTGGGTGCGTATTATTAACAATTTTGCAAGGATACGAAATGGAACGATCCCATAGGCTTCGTCGTAGTTTAGGTAAATGTCGGATATCGGTTCACTGTCAGCATACTGACAAAACGCAGTCTACAAGAGAGACTGCTTACATTTCACTTGGCGTCCTATCTAGTAATAACGTCACGTCGAAGCCACAATCAAGCCTATATTTTATTGCAGGTTCGTTAATGAAGTACAATACTTAGAACCGAAAGTACTTTTATTAGTGACACCACCGCACAGCCAGAGCAGAAATGAACTCCTGGACGGAGAGTGCAGCTATTTACACAAACATTGAATCCATCAGAATGCTAGTACTTATACAAAAATCAAGTACTCCAAAACATACAAACATTACAAACGTAAGATATTTCAAGAACATTATCGTAACGATAAATACTATATAACAAATAATTGTTGCTGGTCAGCTATGAACTGGCAACCCGTAGCATTGCAACCACTGTGGTCCATTTTCTTTTACTTCGAAAACCTGTTCTTTATTGAACATTATACTAATACACAGTAGCTGCCATAAACAATAAGACAGAGATTCAGCTTTACTTTCATTTTTAGGAAGTTTATTTACAATAATGGAACATCTCGTTTGTTGTGTCCAACACTTTTCATTTATATACCTCATTTAAGCAATATTTTTCTATAACGCTTAATTATTATTAAATCTACCGTTCAGATCACATAATTTCCTAAATATACTTAAAGTATCCCTATTTAACACGTTATAACACGCAAACTAATCAATGTACATATACCCAACTTGTTAGCATTAATGTCCAGAGTATGGGGTGCATGATTTCCATGGGTCAAATCACCACCGTCCAGTTCCAACTATGGCCACCAGCTGCAGTGTTCAGTCATCGTGACTCATAGTCTCACGCTCCTGACCAGCTGCAGTGCACTTGTTGACGTGTCAGAGACCTTGGACATAAGGAGCAGGGCATTATTGGTGAAGCTCTATTATCAAAACAACAGTAATGCTGCAGCCGCACTTCGAGAATATTGCAGGCTGAAAGGATTACGGAAGGGTCATCTTTCTTCACTATCGTGCGGAGCGTGATGAATAAGTTCGATTCAACTGGAGAACTGAGCGTCGCTCCGGGAAGAGGCTGATGACCGGTTGTACCACAGGTGGTTGATGAAATCGCTGTTGCTATAGCAGACAACGCTGCCCGCAATTCCCGATCGTCAGGCAGTGAGCGTGCTGTGTGACGACAGTTGACCATCGCGTGATCCACTGTACGCGAGGTGCTTCGAACCATTCTCAAATGGTATCCGTACAAGATCCATACCGTACAGCAGCTTGCACCACAGGACGCTCAACGACGTGTTGACTTCGCTCCTTACTTTCTCGCAAGGATTGAAGTTGACGAGGGCTGGCCCTGGACTATACTATGGACAGACGAAGCTCAGTTTTCTCTGACAGGTGAGCTGAACGCACAGAATTGCCGAGTGTGAGGATCTTGACCTCCAGTCACCCTCAAGCCACTGTGCATGAAGTTCCTCTGTGTGGTGAACGTGTCACCATACGGTGTGGCTTCATGGCTACGTTCATAATTGGCCCATTCTTTTTTGAACAGGTTGGCGCTCAAGGACCGAAGGCGTGCAGTGTGACTGGCCAGAGCTACTACGATATGCTTCGCCAGCATGTCATACCCGCCCTACAGGAGAGAGACGCATTGAACTCGACAGTTTGATGCGGCCCACCGCACATCCTTCGTGAAGTTTACATGCCTCTCCGAAACACATTTCAAAATGGTTCAAATGGCTCTGAGCACTATGGGACTCAACTGCTGAGGTCATTAGTCCCCTAGAACTTAGAACTAGTTAAACCTAACTAACCTAAGGACATCACAAACATCCATGCCCGAGGCAGGATTCGAACCTGCGACCGTAGCGGTCTCGCGGTTCCAGACTGCAGCGCCTTTAACCGCACGGCCACTTCGGCCGGCGAAACACATTTCGAAACGATCGAATTACTACCCAATTGTTTCCAAATGCTTGGCCGACACGGACACCAGATCTGGCTCGTTGTGATTTCTGGTTTGTGGGGCTACTGAAAAGACAGGGTTTACATATGTGCTGATCTGAAGCGCTACATATCAAGAGAGGTAGCCAGTATACCTACGGACATGCTTCGTTCTGCTGTGCAGAATGCAATCCTGCTCTTTCAGAGTCTGACACTGATGGGCGCCATATTGAGCGTCTTTTGTAGCAGTAATGGTACTGTATGTAATGGTACGATGTACCATAGCAGCACATTAAAAATGTTTAATAATGTATGGTAAGTCTATGGGACCAAACTGCTGAGGTCATCGGTCCCTAAGCTTACCCACTACTTAATCTAACTGAAACTAACTTACGCTAAGGACAACACACACACCCGTGCCCGAGGGAGGACTCGAACCTCCGGCGGGGGGCGCCACGCGAACCGGGAAAAGACGCCTCAGATCGCGCGGCTACCCCGAGAGGCTAACTGTGTTTCAATTGAACTGATTCTGCTTTATTTCTCTTCCCCATGTCCTTGACATTAATGCTACCAAGTTTGGTCCATATACGGTTATTACTTTCCGTGTTATAACGTGTTAAATAGGGAAAGTTTAATATGTGAACGAAACAATTTTCAGAATGGTAGACTTTCTGGGGATGAGGGAAGTGGAAGAGTGTTACAGGGACGGTAGTTCATCTTGATATGATTCTGACAGTAGTGGCACTGTCTGCCTGCAGCAGATCGTTGTCTTCGCAGGCGCTGGCTTCCAGCTCCTACCAGCCGCTATTCGATACGTCTACATACACTCCTGGAAATTGAAATAAGAACACCGTGAATTCATTGTCCCAGGAAGGGGAAACTTTATTGACACATTCCTGGGGTCAGATACATCACATGATCACACTGACAGAACCACAGGCACATAGACACAGGCAACAGAGCATGCACAATGTCGGCACTAGTACAGTGTATATCCACCTTTCGCAGCAATGCAGGCTGCTATTCTCCCATGGAGACGATCGTAGAGATGCTGGATGTAGTCCTGTGGAACGGCTTGCCATGCCATTTCCACCTGGCGCCTCAGTTGGACCAGCGTTCGTGCTGGACGTGCAGACCGCGTGAGACGACGCTTCATCCAGTCCCAAACATGCTCAATGGGGGACAGATCCGGAGATCTTGCTGGCCAGGGTAGTTGACTTACACCTTCTAGAGCACGTTGGGTGGCACGGGATACATGCGGACGTGCAGTGTCCTGTTGGAACAGCAAGTTCCCTTGCCGGTCTAGTAATGGTAGAACGATGGGTTCGATGACGGTTTGGATGTACCGTGCACTATTCAGTGTCCCCTCGACGATCACCAGTGGTGTACGGCCAGTGTAGGAGATCGCTCCCCACACCATGATGCCGGGTGTTGGCCCTGTGTGCCTCGGTCGTATGCAGTCCTGATTGTGGCGCTCACCTGCACGGCGCCAAACACGCATACGACCATCATTGGCACCAAGGCAGAAGCGACTCTCATCGCTGAAGACGACACGTCTCCATTCGTCCCTCCATTCACGCCTGTCGCGACACCACTGGAGGCGGGCTGCACGATGTTGGGGCGTGAGCGGAAGACGGCCTAACGGTGTGCGGGACCGTAGCCCAGCTTCATGGAGACGGTTGCGAATGGTCCTCGCCGATACCCCAGGAGCAACAGTGTCCCTAATTTACTGGGAAGTGGCGGTGCGGTCCCCTACGGCACTGCGTAGGATCCTACGGTCTTGGCGTGCATCCGTGCGTCGCTGCGGTCCGGTCCCAGGTCGACGGGCACGTGCACCTTCCGCCGACCACTGGCGACAACATCGATGTACTGTGGAGACCTCACGCCCCACGTGTTGAGCAATTCGGCGGTACGTCCACCCGGCCTCCCGCATGCCCACTATACGCCCTCGCTCAAAGTCCGTCAACTGCACATACGGTTCACGTCCACGCTGTCGCGGCATGCTACCAGTGTTAAAGACTGCGATGGAGCTCCGTATGCCACGGCAAACTGGCTGACACTGACGGCGGCGGTGCACAAATGCTGCGCAGCTAGCGCCATTCGACGGCCAACACCGCGGTTCCTGGTGTGTCCGCTGTGCCGTGCGTGTGATCATTGCTTGTACAGCCCTCTCGCAGTGTCCGGAGCAAGTATGGTGGGTCTGACACACCGGTGTCAATGGGTTCTTTTTTCCATTTCCAGGAGTGTAGATACTCCGTAAACCGCTGTGAACAGTATGACAGAGGGTACGTCCCACTGTGCCAGTTGTTGGGGTATTTTCCCGTTCCTTTTACATGTGGAGCGCCGGAAGTATGCAAGACTAAAACCGCCTCCCACGGGATGATGATGATGATGATGATGTCCCATACTCCGAGGAGCGTCGGGAACGACACGGAAGACCCGCACCGTCGACTATTCAAGGTCCTAGCGCAGGTGGTTTGCCATTGCCTTCCTCTGGCCGTAATGGGGATGAATGATGATGATGAAGACAACACAACAACACCCAGTCATCTCGAGGCAGGAAAAATCCCTGACCCCGCCGGGAATCGAACCTGGGACCCCTTGCGCGGGAAGCGAGAACGCTACCATAAGACCACGAGCTGCGGGAAGAGGCAACTAACTTTGACGTGGACGCGGCCGGGAAATCCAACCTTAAAAGACATGACGTCCGCGTCACATGTGCCGTACTAGTTAACGGGATTTCCGACTGTAGCGTTATCCAGAGGCAGCTGCGGACTGCATCTGGCTCGCAAGTCTCAATTTTTTTTTTACTTTTAAAATTTTTATTTTTATTCATTTTTATTATTTATTTATTTACGAAAATTGAAGCACGTAAAATTTGTATGCTATCTCTACCAAAACGTACATATCCTCTCTTGACTATACGCTATCCATATTGTTCCGCCAGTAGTATACAAACACAAAAACATCAATACCCATGATTTTGTTATAAGATAAAAAGGGAAGTTTCATTTCCAGTCACGAAAGACATCAACTTATAATACAAAATCGGAGAAACTCACGCCTGAGGGATATTGCACTTATATTAACATAACATAAAGTACCATAAGAACAATTTCTGTTAATTTAATAAGGACCTCTCACAACCTTTAGGAAAACGCGATGTCGGAAAAACAAACTGTATACAGTGGGACCCGAACCCGCTTCACATGTATTGTAAGTCAGCACCGCTGATACTCTGCAACGAACAACCTTGAATTTCTATTACGATCTGTTGAAGGCTTTCATCGCTAATATGTTATTCAATGATCTTTAATTATAACAGATTCTACCAATAACGATATATTTTTCATGCATCTTGAATGTGTACTGGCCTTAAAACAGCATAGTTCCATAATACGCGAGCTGTAACATGCGAAGAACTACATAAATTCTTGAGACACTTGTATGACGTTTCCCGTCATTTTATTCCAATGAATCGTGCCATCAACGACGCGTCATCGAGAGATCCTATAAGTGCTGGTGCTTGGAAATAGCATGTACCCACAGGGTGTAAGGCATAATATAAAACCCGCTGAATAAGGGCTTCAACTTAAAATGACAAATATAATATAGCGTCTCGCTAGTTCTCCTTGTCACGTAGAGAGTGTTCTTGCACGTTATTGGTTCTACTATACGTAGCACGTTACTCAAGTATCGTAGAGCTTAATTTGTGTTTCACATGACGAAATGGTTCTTCAACGTACAACAGTGGGAAGTGACATACAAACTCCTACAGACCCACGTCAACGTTACGTAACTCGTCCCGTCGCATCGCCGCGCTTGCTAGCTAGTGGACAGCGGTTGGGTGTCGTGCGCCACTGCCTTCAGGCCCCGAGCACCCTCTGCTGCAGTGAGCAGACCATCGAGCCTTTAGCTGAGCGGGAGACTTCGAATCTGCTGCGAAATCACGGCACAAGATACAGATGTGTATGTAGGACAACCGGGAGAAAAGATCGAATGTGAAGTTTGACTTCATCGCAGCCTCGGATTTGTTCGATACAGTTCCCCACAGTCGTTTAATGAACAAAGTAAGAGCATATGGACTATCAGACCAATTGTGTGATTGGATTGAAGAGTTCCTAGATAACAGAAAGCAGCATGTCATTCTCAATGGAGAGAAGTCTTCCGAAGTAAGAGTGATTACAGGTGTGCCGCAGGGGAGTGTCGTAGGACCGTTGCTATTCACAATATACATAATAGACCTTGTGGATGACATCGGAAGTCCACTGAGGCTTTTTGCGGATGATGCTGTGGTATATCGAGAGATTGTAACAATGGAAAATTGTACTGAAATGCAGGAGGATCTGCAGCGAATTGACGCATGGTGCAGGGAATGGCAATTGAATCTCAATGTAGACAAGTGTGATGTGCTGCGAATATATAGAAATAAAGATCCCTTATCATTTAGCTACAATATAGCAGGTCAGCAACTGGAATCAGTTAATTCCATAAATTATCTGGGAGTACGCATTAGGAGTGATTTCAAATGGAATGATCATATAAAGTTGATCGTCGGTAAAGCAGATGCCAGACTAAGATTCACTGGAAGAATCCTAAGGGAATGCAGTCCGAAAACGAAGGAAGTAGGTTACAATACGCTTGTTCGCCCACTGCTTGAATACTGCTCAGCAGTGTGGGATCCGTACCAGATAGGGTTGATAGAAGAGATAGAGAAGATCCAACGGAGAGCAGCCCGATTTGTTACAGGATCATTTAGTAATGGCGAAAGCGTTACGGAGATGATAGATAAACTCCACTGGAAGACTCTGCAGAAGAGACGCTCAGTAACTCGGTATGGGCTTTTGTTGAAGTTTCAAGAACATACCTTCACCGAGGAGTCAAGCAGTATATTGCTCCCTCCTACGTATATCTCGCGAAGAGACTATGAGGATAAAATCAGAGTGATTAGAGCCCACGCAGAGGCATACCGACAATCCTTCTTTCCACGAACAATACGAGACTGGAATAGAAGGGAGAACCGATACAGGTACTCAAGGTACCCTCCGCCACACACCGTCAGGTGGCTTGCGGAGTATGGATGTAGATGTAGATGTAATTAAAATTCAACTCTCTTCCTCTTCATGGAATACGTGCTCTCTCCAATGCTTAGTCCGAGAGTTCCTCAATGAGTCACTACAAGTCTCAGCAAACTGTCCCATTCCCATTCTTTAACAAACTTCTCCCTCTCAGTGTTGAGAGGCTTACACCAACTGAAGAGTATGGACGACGGGTAATTAACTACATCTCAATATGATCAGAGCAGCCGGCCGGGTGGCCGAGCGGTTCTAGGCGCTACAGTCTGGAACAGCGCGACCGCTACGGTCGCAGGTTCGAATCCTGCCTCGGGCATGGATGTGTGTGATGTCCTTAGGTTAGTTAGCTTTAAGTAGTTCTAAGTTCTAGGGGACTGATGACCTAAGAAGTTAAGTCCTATAGTGCTCAGAGCCATTTGAACCATTTTTGATCAGAGCAGTGTCTGCCCTATATGAGCAAAATAGCGAATTACTAGAACATAAGGAGCTACATTTGAAGTACAGTATTTGTTAAATAAAACCATTGTACACGGTTCACGTGCAAACCTCTGGTTATGCATTGGTACGTTTAAGTTTTTAGAACTCATTGTGCGTCCGTTATTTCCACTCAGTAATTAGACAGAATACAACTTGTTAAATAAATACTTTATTCTGTAATACTTTACAAATTGCAAAAGTCTATCCGCTGCAGTGCTTGGATGACCAAGAAATATTTCCGTTCGCTACGGTGTCTCCTCCGCTCTCAGCCACTAAGCAGTACCGTTGTGTACAAAGAACCCAGAAGGTGTCATTATGCACACCCAGAGTTAAAAGATTTCCCGATGGGGAGTAGATTATATTGGTTTACAATATCTCACTAGGTGGCACTTGGAGTGGCAAAGTGCGTTACGGAACTCAGCAAACATCATCAAAAGAAACTGCGACTAACGTCCTCTGATTGATGAAAGTGAGCTACGAGTCTGCTTCGGTCCAAAATTCCACAGGAATGTAGCCCTGGACTAGTAAATCATTTTACATTGTTAGCAAGTTCCCATGCAACGAAGAACCTGCTGCAGCTCCTTAATTTATTTCTGAAACATGCCTGTATGTTCCTCCACATTCATTGCCATCTTATACCACACACACCGAATATTTCGGAAATGCTTTCAGTGTTAAAGCCACTATTTCCAAACACCTATGAATGTATTGGTATATTGTTGCCTCCAGACATAGGACATTAAGTCTTTTCTGACATTATAAATTTCGGTGTAAAGGGGCCTTACAAGTGCACCGCAGTCAACATCCACATACTCCTGGTATTACAGTTTCGAAACTGCTGCAAGATCCGTCGTAAGCTGTACCTCCTCCTTCTTATCATGGAGCATCGAGTGGAAATCTAATGGTTTTCGGTTGCGGTGGCAACCATTAGTAGCCTAATCTTATATTCAACGTACTAAAACATCCAGTAAATGAATGACTGAAGAATGCTCGCAGATGACGTCTTGAAAACTATTACCTGGCATCTATAACTAAACTTTCTTTCAGATGTATTAGGTGTGTTTTAACTATTAAGCAATTTCCTCTCTAATTAAACAGACTTGTCACCGCTTCCACCATCTTTCTTACTGTGCATTATACACTACACTAAGAAGAAATGCAGATGACAAACGGGTATTCATTGGACACATATATTATACTAGAACTGACATGTGATTACATACAGTTTGGGTGCATAGATCCTGAGAAATCAGTACTCAGAACAACCACCTCTGGCTGTAATAACGGCCTTGATACCCATGGGCATTGAGTCAAACAGAGCTTGGATGGTGTGTACAGGTACAACTGCCCATGCAGCTTCAACACGATACCACAGATCATCAAGAGTAGTGACTGGCTAGAGTGCCGAGCCAGTTGCTCGGTCACCATTGAACAGACGTTTTCAATTGGTTAGAGATCTGGATAATGTGCTGGTCACGGCAGCAGTCGAACATTTTCGGTATACACAAAGGCCCGTACGGGACCTGTAACATGCGGTCATGCATTATCCTGATGAATTGTAGGGTTTCGCAGGGATCCAGTGAAGGGTAGAGCCACGGGTCGTAACACATCTCAAATATAACGTCCACTGTTCAACGTGCCGTCAATGCGACCAAGAGGTGACCGAGACGTGTAACCAATGGCACCCCATACCATCACGCAGGGTAATAACGCCAGCATGGCGATGACGAAAACACGCTTCCAATGTGCGTTCACCGCGATGTCGCCAAACACGGATGCGACCATCATGATGCTGTAAACAGAACCTGGATTCATCCGAAAAAATGACGTTTTGCCATTCGTGCACCTAGGTTCGTCGTTGAGCACACCATCGCAGGCGCTCCTGTCTGTGATGCAGCGTCAAGGGTAACCGCAGCCGCCAAGGTCTCCGAGCTGATAGTCCTTGCTGCTGCAAACGTCATCGAACTGTTCGTGCAGATGTTGTTGTCTTGCAAACGTCCCCATCTGTTGACTCAGGGATCGAGACGTGGCTGCACGATCCGTTACAGCCATGCGGATAAGGTTCCTGTCATCTCGACTGCTAGTGATACGAGGCCGTTGGGATCCAGCACGGCGTTCCGTATTACCCTCCTGAACCCACCGATGTCATATTCTGCTAACAGTCATTGGATCTCGACCAACGCGAGCAGCAATGTCGCGATACCATAAACCGCAATCGCGATAGGCTACAATCCGACATTTATCAAAGTCGGAAACGTGATGGTACGCATTTCTCCCCCTTGCACGAGGCATCACAACAACGTTTCACCAGGCAATGCCGGTCAACTGCTGTTTGTGTATGAGAAATCGGTTGGAAACTTTCAAAAATGGTTCAAGTGGCTCTGAGCACTATGGGACTTAACTTCTAAGGTCATCAGTCCCCTAGAACTTAGAACTACTTAAACCTAACTAACCTAAGGACATCACACACATCCATGCCCGAGGCAGGATTCGAACCTGCGACCGTAGCGGCCGCGCGGTTCCAGACTGTAGCGCCTTTAACCGCTTGGCCACCACGGCCGGCTGGAAACTTTCCTCATGTCAGCACGTTGTAGGTGTCGCCACCGGCGCCAACCTTGTGTGAATGCTGTGAAAAGCTAATCATTTGCATATCACAGCATCTTCTTCCTGTCGGTTAAATTTCACGTCTGTAGCACGTAATCTTCGTGGTGTAGCAATTTTAATGGCCAGTAGTGTATGCCCCTAGTTAGTTGAAGCTGATAATTTTACTCACCCTACCAATACCGTAAGGTTTCAAATACCGTCTCCAGCACGTAGTTCTGTAAACTGTAGCGGTTCAAACACGGCTCTCTGGACCACAACCCAGCAACCAAAACCAGACCGCAGTCCACCGGCCAATGCCCTGCCAGATCAGCAGCGTCAGCAGACACGACTTCTGCAGCCAGCACTTCTGGTGAGGAACGTGACGCTGACCCCCACCGTACGGTCGGCTGACCTACTGCTTATTTCTTGCCAGGCCATCAGTCTCACTCACATGTTTCAATGTGGCCATGATTCAGGGGCCTTCTCCAACTTTCATCTTGTGGGAATGGGATTTAAAGCACGAGGACCAACCGATCAGCAATTCGCCACAGTTATGTCAACCAGTGATGCACAAATCTGTGTCGATCATCGCCACATCTATGACACTGCCTCTGCCGGGCCGTGAACCAACAACCGCTGCCTGAGAGTCCAACCCAGGCACAGGAATGTTGCCTCGCTGCCGCACCGCCCACCACAGCCGTGAGCCACCACCTGCTAACGTGCTGTGATAACTGGGCTGCCGCTACCGTCCACTGGAGGTGCTAGCCGTAGCACAGCCATATCGGTATATGGGGGTCTGAGGAAATCCTATTGTCTGCAATCTGTCTGTTTCAGATTGTTAATTTTCATCAGTAGAGTGACCTGTCACTCGATTAGCTGCCTTCTCCACCTGCGCCATCGCCAGTCTCCAGCAGAAAACAACTCGCCCACTCCTACCCTGCAATAAACCCCAATACAAAACTGACATCCTTCTTTGAATTAGAAAGTCCCCACTTCAACTGATTGTGTAAGGACAAATGGTCTCAGACAGTCTAGTAAAGAAATCAGTGTCAAGGGTTTGTGGATCTATTATACCGGAAGGCTCAATACGACAAGAGCAAAGAAAAACCATTACAAGCATCAGGACAATGGGATGGTAAATTCTACATGGAATACAGAGATCTAATACTCTTTTGAGCTACTTCACGAAAAAACGAAAGTGAATTGGTAGATGTGGGTATGTTATAAGTACTATCCTATTAGATTTGAAGTTTTGAAATATTCGCAACATATACAGGGTGGTCCATTGATCGTGACCGGGCCAAATATATCACGAAATAAGCATCAAACTAAAAAACTACAAAGAACGAAACTTGTCAAGGTTGAAGGGGGAAACCCGACGGCCGTATGGTTGGCCCGCTAGATGCCGCTGCCATAGTTCAAACGGATATCAACTGCTTTTTTTTTTTAATAGGAACTCACATTTTTGGTAACATATTCATGTAGTACGTAAAGAAATAAGAATATTTTAGTTGGACCACTTCCTTCGCTTTGTGATAGATGGCGCTGTAATAGTCACAAACATATGGCTTACAATTTTAGACGAACAGTTGGTAACAGGTAGGTTTTTTAAATTAAAATACAGACCGTAGGTACGTTTGAACATTTTATTTCGGTTCCTCCAATGTGATACATGTACCTTTGTGAACTCATCATTTCTGAGAACGCATGCTGGTACAGCGTGATTACCTGTAAATACCACATTAATGGAATAAATGCTCAAAATGATGTCCGTCAACCTCAATGCATTTGACAATTCCTCTCAACAGCGAGTAGTTTTCCTTCCGTAATGTTCGCACATGCACTGACAATGCGCTGACGCATGTTGTCAGGCGTTATCGGTGTATCACGACAGCAAATATCCTTCAACTTTCCCCACAGAAAGAAATCCGGGGACGTCATATCCGGTGAAAGTGCGGGCCATGGTATGGTGCTTCGACGACCAATCCACCTGTCATGAAATACACTATTCAATACCGCTCCAACCGCACGCGAGCTATGTGCCAGACATCCATCATTTTGGAAGTACATCGCCATTCTGTCATGCAGTGAAACATCTTGTAATAACATCGGTAGAACATTACGTAGGGAATCAGCATACATTGCACCATTTAGATTGCCATCGATAAAATGCGGGCCAATTATCCTTCCTCCGATAATGCCTCACCATAGATTAACCCGCCAACGTCGCTGATGTCCCACTTGTCGCAGCCATCGTGCATTTTCCGTTGCCCAATAGTGCATATTATGCCGGTTTACGTTACCGCTGTTGGTGAATGACGCTTCGTCGCTAAATAGAACGCGTGCAAAAAATCTGTCATCGTCCTGTAATTTCTCTTGTGCCCAGTGGCAGAACTGTACACGACGTTCAAAGTCTTCGCCATGCAATTCCTGGTGCATAGAAATATGGTAAGGGTGCAATCGATGTTGATGTAGCGTTCTCAACACCGACGTTTTTGAGATTCCAGATTCTCGCGCAGTTTGTCGACTACTGATGTGCGGATTAGCCGCGACAGCAGCTAAAACACCTACTTGGGCATCATCATTTGTTCCAGGTCGTGGTTGACGTTTCACATGTGGCCGAACACTTCCTGTTTCCTTAAGTAACGTAACTATCCGGCGAACGGTCCGGACACTTGGATGATGTCGTCCAGCATACCGAGCAGCATACATAGCACACGCCCATTTGGGCATTTTGATTACAATAGCCATACATCAACACAATGTCGACCTTTTCCGCAGTTGGTAAAAGGACCATTTTAACAAGGGTAATGTATCACGAAGCAAATATCGTTCACACTGGCGGAATGTTGCGTGATACCACGTACTTATACGTTTGTGACTATTACAGCGCCATCTATCACAAAACGAAAAAAGTGGTCCAACTAAAACATTCATATTTCTTTACGTACTACACGAATATGTAATATAAAATGGGGGTTCCTATTTTTAAAAAAACGCAGTTGATATCCGTTTGACCTATGGCAGCGCCATTTAGAGGGCCAACCATAGCGCCATCTGGTTTCCCCCTTCAAGCTAGACAAGTTTCGTTCATTGCAGTTTCTTCGTTTGATGCTTATTTCGTGAGATATTTGACGACGTCATTATCAATTGACCACCCTGTATAGGGGGTGCATTCAGCCTCGTGACGCCAATTGAGGAGCTACTCGGCCGAATAGTATCGGCTCCGGTCAAAGAAAAGCATCATAATGACCGGGAGAGCGGTGTGCCGACCACACGCCCTCCTATCTGCATCCTTAGCTGAGGATGACACGGCGGTCGGATAGTCCCAGAGAGGCACTTTTGGCCTGAAGACGGAGTGCTTTTATAAAGTGTGTTTTGTAAAGTTATAAAATGTGACAGATACGCGATGATGTTGATGTTTTTAGTCTCAACAGTTGTTATATTCCTCTCCTGAAATCAACTGATATGATCAAAATGAGACTACCACAGAAACTTGCCCGCCCGGTTAGCCGTGCAGTCTAACGCACTGCTTTCCGTGATGGAAGGTGTGCCGGTTCTTGGCACGAGTCCGCCCGGCGTATTAGTGTCGAGGTCCGGTGTGCCGGCCAGTCTGTGGATGGTTTTTAAGGCGGTTTTCCACCTGCCTCGGCGAATGCGGGCTGGTTCCCCTTATTCCGCCTCAGTTACACTATGTCAGCGATTGCTGCGCAAACACTATCTCCACGTACGCGTACACCATAAATACTCCACCACGCAAACATTGGGGTTACACTCGTCTGGTGTGAGACTTCCCGGGAAGGGGGGGGGGGGTGTCCCCTGGGGGCTAAACTGCACAATAACCCTGGGTTCGGTGTGGGGCGGCGGTGGGGTGAGTGGACTGCTGTAGCCTGTTGTGGGGTTGTGTACCACTGCGGGCTACGGCGGGGACGAAGCATCTCCGTCGTTTATAGGTCCCAGCTCCATAACATAACATACGATAACCACTGAAATTTAATGATGATAAAGAGAACGGAATCGCAACTTATGGGAGGTTGGGTAAAGATGGTGGTTGGGGTGGAGAACCAGTAACAATAAGAATGCGACATTATGTTTTCCCTAGCGTTTACCTCACTTTTGATGGGGTCAACTTTTTCAAAATTTGGAAAAATTTAGTTCTTTGTTTAACTTTGTAGTTGGAGACCCTCCTAATGAGACAGCCCTCAAAGTAATCTGACGGAGGTATGTTGTATGCTGTTTCTGTTTGCGAATTGTGTAAATTTTGTTCTGCACGTTATCGTATTTAAACTGTTCGCATATCGTATTATCTGGCGTTTAATTTTGGCACTTGGCAAGCATTTGCCTAGATGAGGACGGTCAACTACCTATAAAACATACTCATGCCGCCTGGAGTACCAAGCCAGGTCTTTTATCTACCACGTGGATTTGATCCTTGTTTGGTTCAGTTCCCTGTGTAGCAAACTGGCGCACTGTGCGATACGTAGTACTAACAGTTCATAAGAGTGCAATGTTATAATCGGCACTAAGGTACGGTCTTCTTAAGGGGCTCCGGAACGCCCTATACTTGCAATGTTAAAATAACGCTTATAAATTACATCTTTCCTCACAAAGTATTTGAGGTAGGAAGTTGAACTTTTAACAGATTATTTATTGGAATATGGGCTACAACTTAACACAGGGATTTTACAAAATTTTAGTTCAGTTATTAAAGATGATTTTTTTCAATTGTAATGAAAATTCACAACATTTTTTTGCAATTTTTTATTTATATATTCAAAAATATACAGTTTTTTGGAAAAAGGCTGTGTTAAATTATGCAGAAGGTACTGTGTAACATGTACTGAAAGTTTGAAACAGATATGTTTGGAAGATCCTTAGAAAACATGTAATTAGTATGAGAAAATAAAAGTTTTGGGAATCGAGCGACAAAGATTGGATTAACTTTTTAGTGCATTCCAGGTCCATAGGATGGATTATCTTCATCCTCAGCAAACTCCTCCTCCAGCTTCCTCTTGTTCCTCCTCCTGTTTACTCTTGCTTGTATTTCTAGACTCTTTACAGCCCTGTCTGCAGCCCGAAGGCGTTCCTTGTCTAAAGCAAGCATCGCTCGTACCATGTTAGAACCTATCTTCATTCCCATATTTCTAAATACTTTGCACCTTACAATGTTGCCATCATTGAAAGTCGCAACAGCATCATACACACCAAAGTGAAGTGTTTCTATTCCAACAGATACAGTCTTGGGGATTCTCGACCATATAACACTATTTACACTTTCATTGGGGTTTTGAGTTTTTCCGTGAATACACTTTTTCAACAGTTCAGGTGCTGCTAAGTCTCTGAAAATAGGTTTTATACTTTATCTCACATCACTAAAATGTACCTGATGAACACGGACGTTAATAATAACACCATTTGACAGCAGTTTAACAGCGCCACAGTGGGTCACGCCCATGTAGAACACATTTCAAAAAAAATTTAAAAATAGTTGTAGTCTTCGGAATTTAATAAATTATAGATCTATTAAAAGGTAATAGTCTGCAGATTCAGAAAACGCAAAAAAGTAAAAATTGAACTTTTCATGATTTTGAGCCTTTCCGGAGCCCCTTAATCTTCATCTCTCGATAGTCTCATGGTAACAAAGGAAAAAAATCTAAAGATCTGAGAGGTTATAGTTGAATTTCCGAGTGGCGACTGCTGAGTAGATGATTTTCAGGAAGAGCATATGAACAGCGTGGGCTACTGCATGCTTGAATGTTTTAAGGAAACTGCAACCTTTCATGAGAGTGATGGAGGTGAAACACATATGTGGCACAAATTAGTGAAGTGCAGTTGAAAAACACTTGAAGAGTTATTGCTGGGGTGTTTTTGGACAGTAATCATATGATTATCGTATAAGAATTGGCGATTTGTGTCCTACGTTAATTTCTATGAACAGTGCCGTGACATAATAATTATTATCCACTAACAAGAAAGAAAGACAATTACAATACGGTAGTATGCTCCTGGCAGCGACTATAAAATAGGAGAAAATTCAGTAGTTAATACAATTTGCAAAATGCCGTTAGAGGCTGGCATACTGTAGTAGGTTTGGGAAAAGAAAGATAATTATTGGTAGACATGCGTCGATGAGAAGAGTCTTTCCTAGATTTTACCGAAGACTTGAGACAAGTACACATCTGTAATGTGTAATCGATGTGTAGTGAATGTTAGGGGGGTTTAGTTAAAAAGTAATACCACCGAATTTTTTATTCTGTTCTCAATAACAGCTGAGGCATTACAGGTGCTAGAGCAGCTGGCAGGCTGATATAGCATCGAAACTGTAACGTGGTCAATAAACTTGCATGGGTCGCACCAGTGGTGTTGCTGAACTGGGGGGAGTCTTTCCCGTTCTACTCACGCACATGTTAATGTTGCACTCCTTGATCACGCCACAGGAGGGCGGAAAACAGAAGGGTTGAAAAAAGCATAAGTACCGTTTACTCCTTCTGATCACGTTCACATTTCGTCGAATGGTTGTAAACGGTCCCTAGTGGTTCCAACCTGTACACGGGATCAAAAATTGCGGTTGCGCTGCACCTCAAACCGGTGTGAAAACTTTCACGAGGATGCAGCCCCACAATGTCATTAGAGAAGGATCGAAACGTCCGAGGGAGTCAGAAGTGTCAAAAAAATGTCAAGAAAATCTTCCTGTTGCTCATCGCAGTGCGAACTGTCGTTTTAGAGCTGAAGTGTGTGGGAATCAACGCTTCGGGTAAATGCGTTCTATCAGTGATTCCATTTATGCGACTCCCGGAGGCCTTTTCGTGTCCATTCTGAACGGCGGTGTGCCAGCAATGTTTTCCTCGACCACCCATGAGAAAGACGTGTGATTTCAACGCTGGGTATCGCGATTCTGACATCCGTCCACAGAGACGTTAAAATTAGAAGTGAAGTGAGCGCAATTTCAAACTTACGTGTCGCAGTGGGAGACAAGTGCGGTGTTTCGAAGCAGTGATTCTTTAATTTTATTGCGATGTGTAAGTCGGTGTGCGAGAAACAGCGTGCTTAATGGAAGACCCTCTCCTTAAGCATGATAATGACAACCACACATGAGCGTTGGGACATCTGCAACACTGGACTCGCATTCGGGAGGACGACGGTTCAATCCCGCGTCCGGCCATCCTGATTTAGGTTTCCCGTGATTTCCCTAATTCGCTTCAGGCAAATGCCGGGATGGTACCTTTAAAAGGACACGGCCGACTTCCTTCCCCATCCTTCGCTAATCCAATGAGACCGATGACCTCACTGTTTGGTCTCTTCCCCAAACAACCCAACATCTGCAACAAGCCGACGCCTTGAGTTCATTGTCATCGATCGTCTTACATGCATTCCCGACTCGTCCGCATCTGCTTTTCATCTGCTCCGAAAACATAAAGAACACCTTCGAGGGCTTCACTTTGATAGTGATGAAACAGTGCAAGCAGAGGAGAGGTTGTGGCTCCGTCAGCAAAATTAAACATCCTACAGGCCCTAATCAACAGGTTTATCTCTCGTGTTCGTCACCAGGGTCGCTGTATTGAGAAATAAACATGTGCACATGTAAAATTGAGATGTACAATGCTAATAAAGTTTGTTTTATTTCAGAACTTCACGAGTTTCAAATAAAAAAATCAAAGGCATTACTTTTCAGCACATCCTCGTAGTTTCTTCCTGCACCTGATCCATTTTCATATTTTACGCAGGAGAACCAATGTCAGAGAGCATTCGAACAAGCTCCAATTTCTCTGGTTTTACAGTGTTGATAACTTCACGAAGAGTTATAGCAGGAATAAATATGTCCTTTCACTCTTCTCGGAGCTTACGTTGTTTAAATTTTAACTGTGCGCCTTTCCGAGATGTTCCTACCGTAGTCGTTAGCTGTGAAATTCGAGAATCATCTCTGTGTTGCTCTCACGCTTATTAAACGAGCCTCTGACGAAACTCACGGCGAGGTGGCGCAGCGGTATTTTCCCGTAAATCTGAGTCTGGCATCTGTTTTCCCAACAGCCAGTTTTATGTGGTCGCTGAGTTTTCGATTACTCCGAACCCAGAATGGCGTCGAACTTCTTAAAGGTTTCAATGTTTGTGACATTAAGAGAGTTTCTCGTGAAACGGAAGTATTCAGTTTCCGAAATATGGTCACCAGTATGGAATAGTTGTTAGCTATAGAAGGGATCGACTGAGTGAGAATGCTTATGGTAGGATACAAGCCAAACAATCTGCAATGACAGCACAAGTTTCATGAGTTGCTCTAAGTCGCGAAACTTTCAGTCGTTTATGGCCACTTGAGCTGGAAAGAAGACAGGTCCAGTGGGGTGTGGGCTTGAATGTTATCCGCAATTCCAGTTTCACAGATTGACCGCAAAATTTTAGCGAAGGTATATAACACTGCAACTTGGTTTACGTAGCTTGTGCAGTCAGATACCAAATTCGGTTTATTACGTACTATGCCCCAATAGAACAAATAGTCCTGTCACGGAAAAGCCACGTATAACACTTCCGTCTGCTACTGTTATACCATAACCTTAAAGTTGTAGGCAGATCGTATAATGAAACTATCTTGTTAGAGTAATTATGGTATAAAGAAACAGTGCACTGTTACCCTCTGAAAGGAATTTAGTTGTGTTAACCGTGATGTACCTAACGTAGGTTGTTGTTGTTGTAGTTGTGGTCTTCAGTCCTGAGACTGGTTTGATGCAGCTCTCCATGCTGCTCTGTCCTGTGCAAGCTTCTTCATCTCCCAATCCCTACTGCAACCTACATCCTTCTGAATCTGCTTCGTGTATTCATCTCTTGGTCTCCCTCTACGATTTTTACCCTCCACGCTGCCATCCAATACTAAATTTGTGATCCCTTGATGCCTCAAAACATGTCCTACCAATCCATCCCTTCTTCTAGTCAAGTTGTGCCACAAACTTCTCTTCTCCCCAATCCTATTCAATACCTCCTCATTAGTTACGTGATCTACCCACCTTATCTTCAGCATTCTTCTGTAGCACCACATTTCGAAAGCTTCTATTCTCTTCTTGTCCAAACTAGTTATCGTCCATCTTTCACATCCATACATGGCTACACTCCATACAAATACTTTCAGAAACGACTTCCTGTCACTTAAATCTATACTCGACGTTAACAAATTTCCCTTCTTCAGAAACGATTTCCTTGCCATTGCCAGTCTACTTTTTATATCCTCTCTACTTCGACCATCGTCAGTTATTTTACTCCTTAAATAGCAAAACTCCTTTACTACTTTAAGTGTCTCATTTCCTAATCATTCCCTCAGCATCACCCGATTTCATTTGACTACATTCCATTATCCTCGTTTTGCTTTTGTTGATGTTCATCTTATATCCTCCTTTCAAGACACTGTCCATTCCGTTCAACTGCTCTTCCAAGTCCTTTGCTGTCTCTGACAGAATTACAATGTCATCAGCGAACCTCAAAGTTTTTACTTCTTCTCCATGAATTTTAATACCTACTCCGAATTTTTCTTTTGTTTCCTTTACTGCTTGCTCAATATACAGATTGAATAACATCGGGGAGAGGCTACAACCCTGTCTCACTCCTTTCCCAAGCACTGCTTCCCTTTCATGCCCCTCGACTCTTATAACTGCCATCTGGTTTCTGTACAAATTGTAAATAGCCTTTCGCTCCCTGTATTTTACCCCTGCCACCTTCAGAATTTGAAAGAGAGTATTCCAGTTAACATTGTCAGAAGCTTTCTCTAAGTCCACAAATGCTAGAAACGTAGGTTTGCCTTTTCTTAATCTTTCTTCTAAGATAAGTCGTAAGGTTAGTATTGCCTCACGTGTTCCAACATTTCTACGGAATCCAAACTGATCTTCCCCGAGGTCGGCTTCTACCAGTTTTTCCATTCGTCTGTAAAGAATTCGCGTTAGTATTTTGCAGCTGTGACTTATTAAATTGATAGTTCGGTAATTTTCACATCTGTCAACACCTGCTTTCTTTGGGATTGGAATTATTATATTCTTCTTGAAGTCTGAGGGTATTTCGCCTGTCTCATACATCTTGCTCAACAGATGGTAGAGTTTTGTCATGACTGGCTCTCCCAAGGCCAGCAGTAGTTCTAATGGAATGTTGTCTACTCCCAGGGCCTTGTTTCGACTCAGGTCTTTCAGTGCTCTGTCAAACTCTTCACGCAGTATCTTATCTCGCATTTCGTCTTCATCAACATCCTCTGCCATTTCCATAATATTGTCCTCAAGCACATCGCCCTTGTATAAACCCTCTATATACTCCTTCCACATTTCTGCTTTCCCTTCTTTGCTTAGAACTTGGTTTCCACCGGAGCTCTTGATATTCATACATGTGGTTGTCTTCTCTCCAAAGGTCTCTTTAATTTTCCTGTAGGCAGTATCTATCTTACCCCTAGTGAGACAAGCCTCTACATCCTTACATTTGTCCTCTAGCCATCCCTGCTTAGCCATTTGCACTTCCTGTCAATCTCATTTTTGAGACGTTTGTATTCCTTTTTGCCTGCTTCATTTACTGCATTTTTATATTTTCTCCTTTCATCAATTAAATTCAATATTTCTTCTGTTACCCAAGGATTTCTATTAGCCCTTGTCTTTTTACCTACTTGATCGTCTGCTGCCAGGTTGCTTATCGGAAATAACAGTCAGAATTACGTAAATATTTAACAGTAAAAAACAATAATTTGCTTATCCTCACTGTCCAAATGATGATAAAAACGGTCGCCAGCCTAATTAGGCATAAAAGTGAAACAAATGCTTAGCAAGCATGAACATGTAACTCTCGACAGTTGCAGTATTGAACTTTTACTGCAGTGAAACACAAAATTGAGATATTTGTAAGATCCTTTCAACACACAATATTAATTTTTGCACACTCTATTGCCATATTAATTTTAATATGCTTTCAATAAAGGACACTCGGTAAGCATTTTAGCGTGAGAGGGGCCCTAAGTGGATATGTGACTGAGGATCAATCACAGTAGGTACAAGAGTTCAGTTATACAAGTAATTTACCTTATATTTGAGTACACTATAGCATCCTATGAGCTGATTCTTCACTGTACATTACTATAGTTCTTCTGTTCCATTACAGTGATTGCGCAATGTGGTGGCGAGTGCATGTTGGTGGGTGGATTTGCACGCGGACATGATGGACTCTTGTCATTTCTTAGTGGCGATGATAGATACCAATTCCAGAATAGTTCCAGCTCTTTATCCATCCATCCGAGATATTAGCCCTTGGAAAACGACACGAAAAGCCTCTCTCGGCACCAGCACAATACACAACTTTTACATGAGCAGTTGACAGTTTGGTAGCTGGTCCCCGACTGACTTTTTTTTCCACCTTTCTATCCATGCCAACCACATTTTGCGCGCGCTACACAGTTCCGTTCCCGAGGGGAACCACACCACCTTCTACATACAAAATATTAAAGAACCCTAAGTGAAGGTCAGCAGTTTTCATAACAGCAACCAAACATATTAAATAAAACAGAACCTTTGCACATATTGACATTTCTACAAAGAAAATTATTCAACCTCAAAGATAACCAAAGAGATTATGTGAGAAAGACAAAACATAATATTTGCTCATATTGTGCATGTTACAAGATTACACTTCATTACAGTATCCAATTAATCATACACTAATTACAGAAGTTGGCCGTTGGGATGTTGAACAAAACAGAAAGCTAAATGAATCAACAAAAGGTATGTAGTGCGTAAGCTATGGTGTTAATTTTACTGTAGCTATTGCTTCAGCTTGATGTGATTGAAATGCTGTTCGAATTTGACGAAGTATTTGTGATAAATCCTATCGTTTCCGAGAATACAAAGCTGTTTTATTTAGTTGTGGATTATTAATATTCACGTGTTTGAACTATTACCCCTAGAAAGTTTTACTTGATTGAGATTCACAAGGACGTCGCAGAGAGCCCGTTGGAGGTTAGACGGAATGCTGTGTGTTTCAGGTCCAGTGACCTTATCTTTGAATTAATGCAAGTGCAGTCGCATTGTGACAGAATAGAAGTCAGCTGTCTTGGAACTGTGACTCTTTGAGCTTATACCATGAATTATAGCGATGCTGACGACTCTTTCAAAATGGATTTCACTTATTTAGGAACGCTGAGTGTTGATCCTAGACTGACGATTAGCAGTTCCTTCGCCGACAGTTGTACGATTATATCGCGTAACTGGTTGTCATGTGTAGCTGACATATGGTGCACCACAATGATGTGCATTCACGACATCCTATTTTTTATCGAAGGAGAACTGGGTTATTGAAAATACGCTGCTATGATTTCACAACTAAGTAAAAGCCACATGTTTCCTTACACACTGCTGCGGATAGCAACTTTGAGAGTAAGGATGGGATGGAAGGAAAGGTGTTCGAGGCTTTAAGTTCCACCTTGCACTATGAACCGTTCAAACTCTTTTGTGAAGTTTTCAACTAATTTTTTAACTTATTTAGGGGCGTGATATCCTCTCTGTCATCTAACAATACATTTTACATAATTTAAATTGCATTCGTTATGACACAGATGACAAGTTCTTATATAGATAATATGGACTACAGGGTTATAAATACAAAATCAAATAAGGGTAATGTAGGAGTGGCTTTAATAATGAATAAAAAATAAGAGCGCGGGTAAGCCACTATGAACAGCATAGTGAACGCACTATTGTAGCCAAGATAGACACGAAGCTCACGCCTACCACAGTAGTACAAGTTTATATGCCACCTAGCTCCGCAGATGAAGAACTTGAAGAAATGTATGATGCGATAAAAGAAATTATTCAGATAGTTAAGGGAGACGAAAATTTAATAGTCATGGCGGACTGGAATTCGATGGTAGGAAAAGGAAGAGAGGGAAAAGTAGTAGGCGACTATGGACTGGGGGTAAGGAATGAAAGAGGAAGCCGCTTGGTAGAAATTTTTGCACAGAACATAACTTAATCATAGGTAACACTTGGTTTAAGAATCGAGACAGAAGACTGTATATGTGGAAAGGGCCGGGAGACACTGAAAGTTGTTGAGGCTTTCGTGGCCACTTGTTGACAAACTGCCTATTGGCTTCTGTCTCGGGTTCTTCGGCCGACGTTCATCTAATGATTTTTCTGACGTTTCGCCAGCACGAGTGGCTGGCATTGTCAAAGCTTCACCCTCCATTGCCGGTGGTGAACTGGAGCCGAGCTCGTGGGCGCAGACTATATGTACCTGGCGCGCCAACGTCCGAGGGCTTCTCCGCGGTCATTTCCGGTGCGGTTCTCCTCTTGCGAACGACCGTCGCAGGTAGCAAGAGGAGAACCGCACCGGAAATGACCGCGGAGAAGCCCTCGGACGTTGGCGCGCCAGGTACATATAGTCTGCGCCCACGATTCCCAACTGGGAGACAAAATCCCCCCACTTACCCCAGACCAAAAAATAAACAGAGTCCCAACAGAATTACTTTAAACTAAGGCTAAATAGAGCTGGTAGCTCTGCAGTAGCCCGCCCACCACCTCTCAGGTGTGGGAATGAAACAGTATAAAAAAAAAATAAAAAAAAAGAAAAAAAAAAAAGCTCGGCTCCAGTTCACCACCGGCAATGGAGGGTGAAGCTTTGACAATGCCAGCCCCTCGTGCTGGCGAAACGTCAGAAAAATCATTAGATGAACGTCGGCCGAAGAACCCGAGACAGAAGCCAATAGGCAGTTTGTCAGACACTGAAAGGTTTCAGACTAATTATGTAATGGTAAGACAGAGACTTAGAGACCAGGCATTAAATTGTAAGATATTTTCAGAGGTAGATGCGGAATCTGACCACAATTTATTGGTTATGAACTGCAGATTAAAACTGAAGAAACTGCAAAAAGATGGGAGTTAAAGGAGATGGAACCTGGATAAACTGAAAGAACCAGAGGTCGTAGTGAGTTTCAGAGAGAGCATTAAGGAACCATTGACAAGAATAGGGGAAAGAAATACAGTAGAAGAAGAATGGGAAGCTTTGATAGATGAAATAGTGAAAGCAGCAGAGGATCAAGTAGGTTAAAAAACGAGGGCTTGTAGGAATCCTTGGGTAACGTAAGGGATATTGAATTTAATTGACGAAAGGAGAAAATATGAAAATGCAGGAAACGAAGCAGGCAAAAAGGAGTACAAACATCTCACAAATGAGATCGACAGGAATTGTAAAATTGCTTTGCAGGGATGGCTACAGGACAAATGTAAGAATGTAGAAGCATATATCATTAGAGGTAAGATAGATACTGCCTACAGGAAAATTAAAGAGACCTTTGGAGAGAAGAGGACCGCTTCTATGAATGTCAAGAGCTCAGATGCAAAATGAGTTCTAAGCAAAGAAGGGAAGGCAGAAAGGTGGAAGGAGTATATAGAGGGTCCATACAAGGGCAATATTATGGAAATGGAAGAGGACGTAGATGAAGATGAAATGGGAGATATGATACTGCGTGACGAATTTGACAGAGAACTGATAGCGTTGGGAGAGCCAGCCTTGACAAAATTCTACCACCTGGTGAGCAAGATGTATGAGACGGGCGGAATACCCTCAGACTTCAAGAAGAATATAGTAATTCCAAACACAAAGAAAGCAGGTGGTGACAGATGTGAAAATTACTGAACCATCGGTTTAATAAGTCACGATTGCAAAATAATTACACTAATTCTTTACAGACGAATGTATAAACTGGTGGAAGCCGATCTCGGGGAAGATTGGTTTGGATTCCATAGAAATGTTGGAACACGCGCGGCAATACTGACCCTACGACCTATCTTAGAAGATGGGTCAAGGAAAGGCAAACCTACTTTTCTAGTATCTGTAGACTTAGAGTAAGCTTTTGCCAATGTTGACTGGAATACTCTCTTTCAAATTCTGAATGTGACAGTTGTAAAATACAGGGAGCGAAAGGCTATTTACAATTTGAGAAGGGAGTGAGACAGGGTTGTAGCCTATCCCCGAAGTTATTCAGTCTGTATATTGAGCAAGCAGTAAAGGAAACAAAAGAAAAATTCTGAGTACGATTTAAAATCCATGGAGAAGAAATGAAAAATTTGAGATTTTCTAACGACATTGTAATTCTGTCAGAGACTGCAAAGGACCTGGAAGAGCAGCTGAACGGAATGGACAACGTCTTGAAAGGAGTATATAAGATGAACATCAACAAAAGCAAAACGAGGATAATGGAATGTAGTCGAATTAAATCAGATGATATTGAGGGAATTAGATTAGGAAATGAGACACTTAAAGTAGTAAAGGAATTTTGCTATTTGGGGAGCAAAATAACTGATGATGGCCGAAGTAGAGAGGATATAAAATGTAGACTGGCTATGGCAAGATAAGCGTTTATAAAGAAGAGAAATTTGTTAACATCGAGTAGAGATTTAAGTGTCAGAAAATCTTTTCTGAAAATATTTATATGGAGTGTAGCCATGTCTGGAAGTGAAACATGGACGATAAATAGTTTAGACAAGAAGAGAATATAAGCGCCCGCATCTCGTGGTCGTGCGGTAGCGTTCTCGCTTCCCACGCCCGGGTTCCCGGGTTCGATTCCCGGCGGGGTTAGGGATTTTCTCTGCCTCGTGATGGCTGGGTGCTGTCTGATGTCCTTAGGTTAGTTAGGTTTAAGTAGTTCTAAGTTCTAGGGGACTGATGACCATAGATGTTAAGTCCCATAGTGCTCAGAGCCAAGAATATAAGCTTTTGAAATGTGGTGCTACAGAAGCATGCTGAAGATTAGATGGGTAGATCACGTAACTAATGAGGAGCTACTGAACAGAATTAAAGAGAAGAGGAAATTGTTGACAAGTTGACTAGAAGATGGGATCGGTTGGTAGGTCCATAGGACACATTCTGAGGCGTTAAGCGATCACCAATGTAGTATTGGAGGGAAGCGTGGAGGGTAAAAACCGTAGAGTGAGACCAAGAGAAGAATATAGTAAGCTGAGACAGAAGGACGTAGATTGCAGATGAAGAGGCTTGCACAGGATAGAGTAGCATGGAGAGCTTCATCAAACCAGTCTCTGGACTGAAGACCACGACAACAACAACAAGAACAACATTTAAAAACAGGATGTTCGATAATTCCAGTTACAAACTTCTAGGAGCGTACATAATATTTTGAATAGAAACCCATGTAATACGATGATTTCAATTCTGATGTGCCATACCTCCTTCTACTCAAGCTAACTAGTCCTGCTGCTTGATCTTTTTACATAACGTGTTTGATTCGTTCTTGGAATATTTGGCACTGAATGTTCGTCAGGAAATGTGGTTTTAACATAATGGTACACCACCTCACGTATCAAGTGAGACATCCCATCAGACGATGCGGTGACATATGCATAGGCCGAGGAGGTCCAATCGCGTGACCGCCGCAGTCGTCGGGTTTGACACTTGTTGGACTACTTGTTGTGGGGTCGTATGCAAAGTTTAACTTGCAAGACTGCTGTAGAGACAGAGGAAAGTCTGCTAGCAAGAAGTCTGGCTGCTGCACTAGAAACCGAAAAGACATGCGGCGAGATGGAAAGTGTGTACCAGAACATGCTACGTAGGTACAATGTCTGAAACAACATTGCTAGTTGCCACATTGGGCCGTTGATGTAAGGCATTAGTACTCTTCTGTACAGTATGTTGGGTGCGTTTTCATTTTGGAATAACGGAAATACGTAAGGTTTAAGTGTTAATACAAACAAATGCGTGTAAGTGATAAATGGATGTTTCGTTAAGTTCCTCTTGAATTGCTATTTAATAGTTGTATTGAGTCACGCCTAATTAAGTTCCTCAAGCTGAACTGATATCGTCGTACAACGGAAACAGTACGTTTCACAAATCTGTGTGAATTCCTAAGGGACCAAACGAGGCTGACACACTACTTAAACTAACTTTCGCTAAGGACAAGACACACACCCATGACCGAGGGAGGACTCGAACCTCCGGCGGGAGGGGCCGCGCAGTCCGTGACATGACGCCTCAAACCGCGCGGCCACTCCACGCGGCCAGTACGTTTCTCGACATGGATCTCTCTTCAAAGTATTATGTACTCAGTCCCCTCCACAAGTCCTATAAGTATTTCCCAACGCCTTATATAACTAAAACAACGACAGTGTAAACAATAGTACCTACAGCAGAAGAAAAGTCGCAGTTATTATTAGTTTATGAAATTTAGAATAACAAAAATACATTTCTGGCAGGCAGTATAAACCATAGCCACTGGCAGGAATGGACGTGAGAGGGGACAGATAGAAAAAGAGTGAGAACAGACATATTGACACCACTTTTAAAAAGTGTGATTGGATGGCTTAATTTTCAGAGAGTAGCTTGCATGTGGGAAAGTTTCGGTTGCAAGACTTGATCGTCATACATTTTTAATCCGCTATCAGCAGAGTATCAGGTTACAAGTAGGAGTACAAATTAATGCTTCCGTGTATTAAACGAGAGAATAAAGTAATACGTTGGTGAAATCGATCCGATTTAGGTGCTCATAGATTTTGGAATCTATGAGACTGGCGACGTACCGTCGGACTTCCGGAAAAACATAATTACGAAGATAGCAAGAGCCGACATGTGCGAGAATTATCGCAGCTTAACAGCTCCCAGGTCCAAGTTGCTGATAAGAATAATATGTATACAGAGAATGGAAAAGAAAACTCAGGATCTGTTACATGACAACCAGTTTGGCTTTAGGAATGGTAAAGACAGCAGAGAAGCAGTTCTGACGTTGCGCTTGCTAATGGAAGCAAGAGTGAAGAACAATGAAGATACGTTCATAAGATTTGTTGACCGGGAAAAAGCGTTCGACAGTGTAAAGTTGTGCATGATGTTCAGAATTCTGTCAGAAATTGGAGTAAGCTATCCGGAAAGAAAGGGTAATATACTGTAAAGTATGTATGTAGAAATGTAAACGGATCCTAGCCAAGGCTCGACATACGTTATGTACCAAGAATAATGTAGATGTAACCCTTATGCGCAATTTCTGGTTAATCCATCTCACAAGGCCAAATATAAATTTAAAAATTACAGGGTCGTCACCAGCCCAAGCCCTTCCTAACAATTAAGAAAAGACCGAACTGGAAATTATCAGTTTAATTAAATCAAGAATTTAATTATAAGGATGCAAATTTTACTAAGAAATTAACAAGATGAACAGCATTGTATGTCGTACATCCATGAACTTGTTTAATTAAATGCGAATTCCTTAATTTTGAGACCGTACACCCGTTCACTTTGATTTTTCCTCCAATTTTTATTCATCACAAGCAAGCAGATTAACTTTTTAAAAAATCAGGAAATAGAATATTAAATTGAAAAGTGGCATCTGTGAGAAAGATAAACGACGCAGAATTTATCTTTTACGTAGCACATTTATTTTATGACTGAATATGATGCATATCCTATAAATACACATGACTGGTGGCTAAATAAAAAAAATTATCTAAATAATTCGCCAAAAAATGGTAGAATAGCGCAATTGAAAAGGAAAAACAAAACACACAAAAGGAGGGAAGTGGAACACAATAATTCAATCATTCCATCTACATACCCCCAACAGAAATAGTTGAGAGAGATACCTGTCACCATTCTTCTCATGCACTAGCTTGGAAAGAGGTTTAACCGATTCGCAAGGTTTTGTGGTGTAGATATACGACGTAGAAACCGCGCTTGCCGCTTACGAAGGGCCGAACTTCAGCACGTGGGAAACTTGATTACAAGTTAACTATAAGAGATGGGGCCCCTCCACGCCCGCACGAACGTGGTGACCAGACCAAAAGCTCTACTGTCACCTCCGTCAACATGTTAGTTATCTAGTAAGTGGATCACAGGATGCTGGGCTATGATGTTATCTGTGCGTCTGGGTAAGACTACGCAATAACACGGTCAATCAAGTGATAGATAGTGGACGAAATGCGAGTGAGGGTAGCAATTTGAAGAGCAGAGGAAAAAAAGTGCCAAAGCTCGTGCCGTGGGAGAAAAACCTCTGCGACAGTGGGATGGGTAGTAAGAGCAGTAGTGGCTTACTAGCTGCGATAGTTCATGCAAGGTTGGATTTGTTAGTATGGGTATTCTTGCATCATTACCGTGGCAAGTGATGGCGATGTATCCCAGTTGCTGCAGCCGCTATATTCCTGGAACAATCAAGATCGTTATATAGTAGTGGGAGATCGGCCATAGATCATCTCACTGTGTGGGGAGTGTGTGGAGCTTGTCTGCATGCAGTGTACGGTACGTCTTCCCTGCATGGTGCCAGTTATTCGGCAGTGTGTTCCAGCTGGATATCCAGTAATGGAGTCTGATTAACAGGGGCTCACCTGTACCGTTGTGTTTGCGTGTGCTTGGCCATAGATGTTAAGTCCTTACATGTATTTCTTTTGGTCTTTTGTATTTCCATTTATGGTTGTGGTCGTAGTTCCCCAGATTCAGAATAAACGGGTTCTGCGAATGTCTGGAGTTTCTGTATAGTCTTGTGGTGAGTTTGTGGATTACTTCCGTGAGGGTCTTAAGTCGGTATTCCCGGTGAAGGTCCGCGATGCGTGTGTATCGTGGAGCCTTGCTTATGATTTTGAGTACTTTGTTTTTTATGAGCTGCAGACGGCGCAGGCGTGTAGGCGCAGCGTATCCCCAGACAGGAGCTGCGTACGTCATCAGGGGCCGAATAAGAGTCATGTACATGGACCTCGACACCCTTCTGTTCAGTGTGCTACGCCTGTTGAGCATAGGGTAAGGCTGTTTGAGCCTCGCGCTGGCTCGGTTGGTCATGTGTTGTATGTGGTCCCCCCAGAGTAATTTCCGGTCCATACAGACACCGAGATGTTTGACTTTCTCACGGAAACGTATTGGGCGTGCATGTTGAGTTATTGGTCTGCAGTATCGGTGTTTGCGCAGTTGCTTCGGTCTTCTAGTGAACAGAACGGCTTCACACTTGTCGACGTTTACTCTAACACGCCATTTCTCCAACCAAGGCTCAGCCACTCTGAGTGCAGTCCGTAAGCGTGACGTAATGTTTGATGGTTTCCAATCTTGCGCGAGGATGGCTGTGTCATCCGCGTAGATTGCCATCGTTGTGTTGTGTGTGGTTGGGAGATCGTTTATGTAGAGGTTAAACAGTAGGGGCCCTAGGATGCTTCCCTGGGGTACTCCCGCGTGTATACCGTGTCGTGTTGATTGTTTTCCCTGCACGTCAGTGTTGAAACCCCTGTCTGTGAGGTATGAGTGTATTAGACGCACCAGCCCGTCGGGGAATCCCGCGTCGCTGAGTTTGCGAAAGAGGCCGTTGTGCCATAGACGGTCGAATGCCTTTTCGATGTCCAGGAACACCGCCCCTGTTGCTTTGTTTGTGTTGAAGCCATGTGTTATATGTTCAACGACCCGTAAGAGTTGTTGTGTTGTGGAGTGGTGATTCCTGAAGCCAAATTGCTCCGGTCTCAGGGTGTCATTTGTTATGCACTGCCTAGTGATGCGTTTGAGAATCACCTTCTCAACAATCTTACTGAACGAGCTCAGAAGGCTGAAGGGTCGGTAATTTTGTGGGAGGCTGTGGTCTTTCCCCGGCTTTCTGAACATCAGGACCTTGGCCGTCTTCCAAAAGGCGGGGAAGTGTTGGTGTTTTAGTATGGCATTCGTTATGTGTGTTAGGTATTCAGTAGCTTTATCCGTGAACTCCTGGAGGACACGGTTTTGAATGCCATCATGACCAGGGGCTTTCCTAGCAGCGGAAAGCATTATAGCCGAGGAGACTTCGGCTGTACTAGCATGTCGAATGTCGTCGCGCGATGGTTGGGCTAAAATGCGTGTAACCTCCTGGTCAGTAGCAAGTGTGAACACTGGATCTGATGGTACCAGGTTCGGTGTGAATGACGCTGCGAGTGTGTGAGCCATTAGTTCTGCTTTCTCTTCCGCTGAGTATGCTGGTCCGTCAGGCCCTTGAAGCGTTGGGGTATATGTTTTCTCCCTGGTGAAGTGCCGGGCTAGTTGCCACACGCCAGGTGGTGCGGTGTCCAGCCCTTCGAGTTTTTGGTTCCACTGTTGTGTTCTATGTGTTTGTATTTTATCGTGTATGATGCCCTGTAGCCTGTTAATGTGCCGTTTGAAGTACGGGCGCCTGGTGCGCTGCCATTGTCTCCTAAGGCGATTCCTCATTGAGATTAGGCCCAGGATTTGCTGGGACAGGGCCGCACTGTGTTGTTGTGAGGTGCGATTGGGTATGGTGCCCGCCATTGCGTCCTGGACGGCGTTAGTGAGGGTTTCTACTGTCTCGTCAATTTGTGCTGTTTCGTTAATTTCGTGTATGGGTGGGATATGGCTATCGAGCATTTCCTCGAACAATGTCCAATTCGCACGCCCGTAGTCCAACATCCTGCGTTGTTCCATCTGCAGTGTTTCCTCAATGTATAGTATTACAGGTTGGCGGTTTGAAGGCAGATCGTTTTCAACGGCAACGTTGAGTGTCGTTGTAATGCCCTTGATGAGGGCCATGTCTAACACGTCGGGCCTGTGTCCCCGCTGATAGGGACTGTCCGTCGGTACAGTCGGCGCTAGTATAATGTAGTTTCTGTCTAGTGAATGTTCATACAGTTTTTTGCCGTTGGGATTTCGTATGCGTGAATTCCATTCTGGGTGTATTGCGTTCAGATCTCCAGCGACTATTACTCGCGGTGAGATGTTGAGCAGTGTGCTGATATCGCGTGATGAAATGCCTACAGGACTGTTGTATACCGATATCAGTGTGGTGTAGGCTCCGTTGAACTTGACTCCGACGGCCGTAGCCTCGATTTTTTCCAGTTCTGGGTTGTTTGTGTGCTCAATGTCTTTGTGTATGACGATTGCACTTCCACCTGCCACGGCGTCGCCCGGTCGGTCGGTACGATAGACGCAGTAGCCAGGAAAATTTAATGGTTTGTGCGGCTTAAGGTCTCGCTCAGTAGCGCGACAAGGATTCCCTTGCGCTCCATGAACGCGGCAAATTCTGCCCTTTTGTTGTGGATCGAGTCTGCATTCCAGAACAGGATCTGTGATAGTGTGTGTGGGTTTGTGTTACGGGCCGGGTGTGGTATGTTATTCATGTAAGGGTGTGAAAGAGTGTTGTCATGGCAGTGTGTATGACAGCCCAGTATTGCCCGGGTTCGGCGCTCATGAGTTGGATGATGAGTGTGGTGACGGCCGTCAGCACCTTGGTAAGGATTTGAACGGTCGTGTGTCGAGGGAATAGTGTTTCCAGTATTCCCCCAGGTGATATGTTGGTGTTGGGTATGGCAGCCCGAGGTGCTGTTGTGAAGTTAGCGGCCGCTTGTGCGGGTATTGGTGTGTTGTTAGGAGTGGCATTTGTGTTTATGTTTTGTGACAGAGGTTGTGGCGCCTGTGTTACATCTGTGGTGAGGGGGATGGCAGTGTGAGTTACAGTCTCGGTGTCTCGTTGACTGTTTTCCTGTGTATAATTGAACTGTTGTTGCTGGGTGGCCTGTTGTGGTGATTTGGTGTTCCCCGCCCTGTGTTTACGTGTATGTCTATTCCTCCTCTGGGCTTGGGGTTCTGGGGGTTCTTGTGTGGGTGTGTTTTGCTGTATAGTGTGCGTTTCTTCGCAGCACGTGACTTCCGGGAGTGGGTTGGGGTTGTTGGGGGAAGGAGACCAGACAGCGAGGTCATCGGTCTCATCGGATTAGGGAAGGACGGGGAAGGAAGTTGGCCGTGCCCTTTGAAAGGAAACCATCTCGGCATTTGCCTGGAGCGATATAGGGAAATCACGGAAAACCTAAATCAGGATGGCCGGACGCGGGATTGAACCGTCGTCCTCCCGAATGCGATCCGGTAGTGGTTCAAATAGCTCTGAGCACTATGGGACTTAACATCTGAGGTCATCAGTCCCCTAGAACTTAGAACTATTTAAACCTAACTAACCTAAGGACATCACAAACATCCATGCCCGAGGCAGGATTCGAACCTGCGACCGTAGCGGTCGCGCAGCTGCAGACTGAAGCGCCTACAACCGCTCGGCCACAGCGGCCTCCGGGAGTGGGGTCGTGTTGTTTGAGAGCATAGGTGTTGGCACCAAGCCCCTACCACGCCGTAGTGGAGAAGCGAGGCAACTGTCCCCCAATTGAAGCAGCTGATCGCCGCCATTTGCAGGGAGAAATCCTAGTACTGGGGTTGTGATTTGAAGTATATGAGAAGTAACAAGAGCAAATTGAAGCACAAATTAAACATATGTTTGTTTAAAAAAATACTGAGTATTCGAGTCTATTTTAGAAGTATACTTAAATGAATGAAGTTTCCTAATTTCCGAAATACGTCTGCATAAAGACGCGAAATTTAAGAATGTAAGGCTCCTTCCTGACAAGGTGGAACGAGTTTACATAGAGTTATTTTCATTAGATGATTACATGAAACTTTTAAAGTAGCAGACAGTACGATTATATTTGCCCCTCATTCCTTTGCCATTGCAGTATTAGTGGAAAGTCCATCACAAGTAACAGCTAACACACTGATATTTACATCATACAACATTGTAATGGCCCTCTCCAATAACATGTCACTGTGAGTAGCGTTAATAAGCGATATTACTTTATCGTTTACTAAGTTTTTAGCTTTTAGTTCTTCTAAAATATTTGCTAATTTGCAAATCTTTTGCGTCTGTCTTTTGCACTTTTTGTTCACTGTATTTAACTTAGTCTTATATTGCACAATTTTTGCTTCCTTCCTTTCTTCAATTTTTTCGAACTTTTCTTTCAGCTTACTTGGACTTGATGGAAATGAATAATCGTGGTCTCCAGTGTAACCAGAAACGTGCACATTAACACACACGTTTTATGCTGTCTCAA
Source organism: Schistocerca nitens (assembly GCF_023898315.1). NCBI lineage: Eukaryota > Metazoa > Arthropoda > Insecta > Orthoptera > Acrididae > Schistocerca > Schistocerca nitens. The sequence goes on along the minus strand of NC_064614.1, from coordinate 237,504,905 downwards.
CATTTCTTGGTTTTGGCGGTTTTCTTGCCTTGGTAACCTGGAAAAGGAACTTTCAAAATTATACACACTGACAGTATTTCCACACTATTTGACCTAGGCCTATATTGCACGATTTCCAGGACACTATACCGTTTTCAAATGAGTTGGAAATCCAAATACTGTCGGTATAGCATCGTCGTTCAGTTGACGTCTATTTACATAATGTTGCATGTAACAATTCTCTTCAATATGAAGAGACCACAGCAAATGATTTGCTGTCGGTTGGAAGTTCTCTCTCCGAGTAGCAACTATCCATTTCCGATTTAGAAAATAATTTGTAAGGGTAAATCTAAACAAAAACAAACGCTAATAATGTATTATTTCTACATGAAAATACTTCCGTTCTTACTGTTACAATTAAAAGCAGTACACGAACGAACCATGTTTACGCACTGTTTCCCTGCAAATGGCGGCTTCTATCTCGTTCAATGTGGGGACGCGACACTAGCGCCAATGCGCGGTCTAGTTTTTATTTAGTAAGTCTATGGTTGGCACCGATGCTTGTTGGTTTTCAGGTGTTGTCTGTGGCTGTTGTGTAGCTGTTGCAGCGGTTGTTTCGCGTGTGTGTTAAGGGCGCTGAGGTTCCGCGGCCTGTGCCGTTCCGCCAGGGCGTGCAACCGTGGCAAACGTTACGCCTTTCCTTACTGGGTTCGGCGCTGGCCTTGGGCGTGGTATGCCGTGCTGTACCCTGTTCTTGTCTTGTTTACGCTTCAGCGCCTGTTTGTATGCACTGCACTGCCTGATATTGGCCACATGGGGCCCACCGCAGTTGGCACAGCGCCGCTGGTTTGGCTGTGTTTGTGTGCAGGTGCTGGATCTGTGACTGCCAGCACATCCGCGGCAACGAGTTGCCAGGCCACAGCGGAGGGCCGAGTTGCCGAATCGCTGGCAGTTGTTACATTGTTGGGGGACATTGGGTGGTTCGTAGTGTTTGTTCTATACGTACTTCAATCAGCAGAAACCTCTTTATCTGCAGGATGGCGCAGGAATCAGCCGTGGCGGCTAACTCAACCATGTAGTGTGGTAGCGGTGCGTGTGTGCGGAACCCCGTCATCCGGGAGGCACTTTTACAGTCGAATCCCAGATAACAGAGCGCCGCCTGTACTGTCTCTTTGGGGGTACTGGGATCCACTCCCTTGATCACGTACTGATGTGTTCTCTCGTCCAGCGTTCTGTACGTGTAGTGTTCGATCTTCAGATCTTTGAGTACAAGTTAACTGTTCAGAAATTAGACATTAAACCAAGCACAAATGTAACAAATTTGAATGGTACAATACCAGAATTATTTTGCCACCATGAGATAAAATTAACTCGGCAAAGCGGAAACCCGCCCCCCCTCCAACCGTTTCAACTTACACATGGTCCGTTCAAAAACAAACCGTTACAAACATTTCCTCTACGCGCACAAAAAACTGATATTTTACTGAAATTATAACACACGAAACAATTAAACTGGTAATATGAAAACCTATTGCAGTGCAGTATTAGGCCAGAAGGATCATCGGTTACCAAACACGAGGTACAGGACGAACTCAAAGAAACAGCAGCATCTTCCACGATAACATAGAAAATAAGAACAATAAAAATCACACCGCTCGAAAACACTATTTTTCTCACGTTCACCAGAAGTTACACTGACTAGCTTTTCCAAAACATATTCACTGCTAGAAATTCCACACCTTGATGTCCGAAAGGAACAAAGCAACTTCCACACATTTAATTTCAACCACCATCATCGCCGTTTTTTTAACAAAATAGTAATGCCACATTCTGAAAACTCATAACTACACACGCTTCGGTTAAGCTGAAGTCCTTAAATATTCCATGAGTTTAACATAAGGAAGTTCTAATTCGACCTACTTCGTATCAGCAGAAACCTTCTCTAGGAGCTACGAACTGTACTCACCAAGCGCTAGCTGCAGAGTGTCCTTTCTCCACCGAGCTTCACCTAACTACCGGTGCAACGGAAGCTACCAGAGGGGTAGGCTTCCGCCACCAACCTGACATACAAACCAACCTCAGACTAAAAGGGGTAAATGTCTCTGTCCAGGTCCTGGTATCCTTAGTTGGTCATCCTGTGCTACCCTCCAAACGAGAAGCAAACATCACCTGCTCCTAGCAGTCGACAACCAACTCAGCATACCCCACAGAAGGAACCCGAAACCACACGTAAAAACACTCATTCAGTCACATTGAAGCGCACATAAGGTAGGGTGAAGGGAAAACGTAATAAATACAGGTTATGATTTCCTATGGAACATAAAAAATGAAACATATCATTTAATAAGCTTTAGTTTGATTGCTCAGCCTTTCTGGGAGAGTTAATGAATTAAAGCGCAATCAGGCGCTGGACAGAACACGATACACAGAATCCAGTCAGACAATCGTCTTATGAAACGACTCCACAGAGACGTTTCAATACAATATGTACAAAAACCAAGAAGGAAAAATAAGTTTGGAAGATGCAGAACGATTGTCTGTCAGAATATCTTTGAACAACTGTTGATTGGAAAATGGAAAGTGTCGTATTAACTTGTGAAGGACGACGTTCCGTGTGAGTGGTGCGGTGAGATTTATGTCTTTGTGCTTATTTGCCACTGCGGCAGTAGTTATTTTAAAGTACTGATAAGCCTAGGGAGTTGTTCTCATGTCTATCTTTAAAAATATGAAGTATTCCCTTCAGTCCCAATGTCTAATGAACGAGCCAGGTGATAGTGGTACAAATAACAGCGATTATACAACAGCCAAGATGTAAGATGAAATTGCCATTCAACAAGAACGAAGTGCTGGGATTAAAAAGGGCGTAAGGCAGGGATATAGTCTTTTTCCCCTACTGCTCGGTCTATACATCTGAGGCAATAACTGAAATAAAATAAAAGTTTCAGGAGTGGGCATAAAATTCAGGGCGAAAAGATATCAACGATGCAATTCGCTGACGACATTGCTGTCCCCAGTGAAGGTTAAGAAGAACTGCGGGATCCGTTGATTGGAATGAAAAGTGTAACGAGTACAGAATATGGATTAAGAGAATGTCGAACGTTACGTATCCCCGTGCACTTTGATTTTATATACAGTTTGACTGAATGTAAAAGAATTTTATTCATTTGCTTGGCAGTAATAAAATCATGGATTGAACTTTTATAATCTTTGGCTATAATACAATTTAAAGGGCATAGCACTTCAAATAAACCATGATTTGATTATCGTTGCAAACACAAAACATGAAATGTGGTTCTCACTACGGGTTTCTGTAGTTGAAAATTTAACTTTGTGCACTCTGGCCTATTATGTGGGGATACGCACAAAACTAAAAGATTTACTACTGTGAATGTACGATCTTTACTTTGTAAAACTGTGTTCTTATAATTCTGATCTGGCTTGTTAGAAATGAAACACTGTATAATTACTGTAACTGATTGCGAAATTAAACATGTCTTTCTCAACTTTAGTCTTTGAAATGCACTGAAAATTACTCTTCTTACACGCACAGAAGTTACAGTATGCTGTATGCGCCAAACAGAAAAGCTGCAGTGGATTTTTTAATATTTGAACAATATTGATTGCCACGGCTAACACGAGAGCTTGAAACTAAAAATGAAAATGATTTTAATATTATTAGCCAGACCAGATATCAACACAGCAGTCTTTGATCTCACACAAGTAAAGTTTTAACACTCTGATTTATGCAAATTATTTACGTCACTGATAATGTACTAGCAGTTGCTCAGGTCCATGTGAAAATGACGTAATAAAATCTGCAGTTCTCCTCTGTGGTCTCCGGGAAGCTGAAAGAAATAATTTTAATGTGCAATTACCTGCCCGCTTAGCTGCAGGAAAACTGCTTTCATTCAATTATAGTTTGAATTTGCCGCGGCAGCGGCTCCCGCGATCGTGGCGCAGCACTGCGTCACGAAAAATTCACTGAAAAGGACCAAAAATACGGGATGAAATACTGGGCTCGCGAGTTACAAATTATTGCAAGTATTTTTAACAGTTTCTATATTCAGAATTGACATAAATTCAAAGTACACACCTTTTTTATACATCAGTACCAAATGAAAGCGAACTAAACTTTCGAGAGAGCGTCGCAGGCTCTTACAACTTTAACGGCTGCGAGAAGACAGAGACAGTAATGTCTAAGCCTCCACTATTTACAAGCAATTTAATATGTTAATACATATCTTTGTAATATTTTTAATTATCATTGTCTGCGTCGGTTTCCACACTCGCCGACCACAGACGTTATTTGCAAAACTGGCATACTTAAGATTATACAAATATAAAAATGCAAAATGATTATTTCCTTTATACAGAATCCACATAATCGATAACTGTTCATACGGAAATGAAATATACGGAAAGAGATAAATGTTTTTTGCATATATTACACAGATTTTACAAATGTCTTGCCCGAAGACGTCACACGTAGAAAAAAGATGAAAGTGAAATGAAATGATCGTATGGCATCGTTGGCCGGGAGGCCCCATGAGGGGAAGTTCGGCCGCCACATTGCAAGTCCATTTTAGTTGACGCCACTTCGGCGACTTGCGAGTCAATGATGAAGAAGAACACACAACACCCAGTCATCACGAGGCAGAGAAAATCCCTGATCCCGAAGGGGATCGAACCCGGGACCCTGCGCGCGGGAAGCGAGAACGTTACCGTAAGACCACGAGTTGCGGACAAACATAAAAAGTAATGATAAATAGCAGAAATGAAAATACCAAGACATTTATCATCAAAATTGGTGGTCACGAAGCAGACCAAGTTAAGGATTCTGCTACCTTGGAAGCAACATGGCGCTTGACGGACTTAGCTAGGAAGACATAAAAAGCAGATTAGCACCGGCAACAAGGGCATCCATGGAAAAATAAATCTGCTAGCATCAAACATAGCCCTTAAGCTGTGGAAGAAATTTCTGAGAATGAAAGTTTGGAGCAGAGCATGTATGGTAGTAAACTATGGGCTACAGGAAAATTGGAACACTAGAGCATCAAAGCCTTCGATATGTGATGCCACGGAAGGATGATGTAAATTAGGTGAACTGATTAGGAAAGGGATGAGGAGGGTCCCCTCAGAATGGTACTAGAAGGAGCTATACAGACTAAAAATTGTAGAGGAACAGAGACTGGAATATGTGTTACGATGACGACGAAACGAGTTGTCGCCAATATTGACTGGTGGCCAATGCTAAATAGAAAAATATAAATCACAGCAGGTTTGTCAGTAACGTCGAGAAGGGCCCGGCTGCATGGTCTGGATCTGCAACGACTAAAATAATTAGAAGTCGTTGGTAAAAAATAATATTCGTTGTACTTAACTGGTTGTACAGGATTCTTCTTGGCTGCATACATATAATTATGAACATAGCTGTTGAGGCCTCACTTAGGCCATATTTTACTAAGCGCCTTGTTAGAGGTTGCTTCCTATCAGCCGAAGGCTATGCTACTTTATTACTTGACGTCCCGAGCAAGAGTGGACGAGGGCTCGCTAGAAACTTGATACAAGCCGCGGAGCGGCGCTAGCGGCGCTGGTCGCAACTAGGGGTGTCCAACGAGACTATAATACGGACCGCGGTCGATAACTGCAACCACTAACAAGTGTCGTATCGAACGTTGATACCACAATATGTGCAACAAATAGTTGAGGATGTGGTGTGAAAGTACTACTCTGAGAAGAAAAAATTGGCACAGGAGAGGAATTTGTGGCGGGCCGCGTCAAACTAATCAAAAGACGGATGACTCAAATAAATAAAAGAACTATTTTCATCGGTTAAATAAGCAGATGCGAAAAATAAATTTTTCGTTTCCGATGGATATTGCGTAATCATGTTTTGTATAAATGAGAAGAATGTAATTCGTTCAAACTGCAAAATTTCCGCCGCTTGGGACAGAAACAGAGTGTGGGCTCCGTGAAAATGTAGTTTTACAAACAGGGAGACTTATGGCTATAGTGTCACATTGTGCCAGGAAAAAAAAAAAAAAAAGAATGCTGGTGACAGTACCTAACAACGATTATGTGGTTTCCAAGGAGGCCCTGGTATTAACAGTAGCTTCATGTTCAAAACGTTGCGTCACTTGTAAAGGTAACATATTGTGACATAATTCCTTACAACAGTGAATGTAGTCAGAAGAGCTTTGTGATGCAGGAGGAGCCGAAACGCTCTGTCCCTCCGCCCTCCAGCGGGCCGTTGCGTGGGCCGGTCCTTCCCCTTACCTGCTGTGACAACAGCTACATCCCCCCACCCCACCCTCTCCGCCGATTAGGCATTCAGGGGTGCACAAAGCTGAGGAATGACCTTGAGACATTCATCCTTACTCAGACTAGCAGTAGACGCATTTAATAGGTACATACCAGGGCCATTCGGAAAGTAAGGACTGATGGGACACAAAATGGAAACCACAGTGAAAATCCGATGAAGCTTTGTGCAGATGTCTTGAGCAGTGTCTCTAGAATGCGCGTCAAGTCGCTCTCTTCAATTCTGAGCGCACAATGAGAACGTAAAGATGTCTATAAAATTGTGTCTCCCTTCAAGTATGAAGAGCAGGTGAGAGATTTCGCTTAAGGTCCACGTAACTGTCACGCGTTTCCTTCTTCATGTCAATTTTCGGCCGCACTCTGCAGCGGCAATGAAGATGCTCCTCCAGCGTTTTCGATGACAAGTGTTTATCACTCACAACTCTGCGAGTAACTGGCTCCCCCTGGGTTTCGTCTCTCTTCACGTGAACCGCTGGCTATGAAGATATCAATTTGGTACAGGCAATGAGCTGTAGACCAGCATAGAGAATCTGCTTGCAGGCGACTGCTTTCCGTAGTGAGGGTATCGGAAAGTTGATATAATGTTATGACGAATGTCTAAGTCGGAGAGGCGACTACGAGGAGAAGTAGCTAGAAGGTGTAGCTAATTGGTTCAAACAAAACATTTTTGATTTTCACAGTGGTTTCCATCTCGCGACCGATAGGACCTTAGTTTCCAAATAACCATCGTGTTTCATAATTCAGAAGAAAGTGTGCAGATCACAGGAAACTTTTAAAACAGGACAAATACAGTAGAAGAAAATCCGAAAGGCAAAGAAATTTTTACACGTTGGGCAACAGGCTACTAAGTAGCAGGAAAACAATGGTAAAATACTGTACTGTCGCAGCTATGTAACTACTGAAATGAAGCTATTGCACAACGGAATGTCACACACGCTTATGCTTTTCTGGAATCTGCAAAAGATATTTGAATAAAATCAACAAGTTTCTTACAAATTTGAGGGGAATTATCACCATATTGGGATATATTAACATTGTAAACTGAATACTGAAGTAATTGAAGTATATATATCTGATGTTCCTCGTGGCTCCCAAACTTCCAAATGTGAATTCAATGGCAAAAGAGGAATGAATTTCGTGATTTTGGAAATATATTGCATAATAGTACTGACAGTCAGTTAAAGAAATTAAGGTGAAAGAAACAGCGAGAATTTCTCGGCGTCGTTTTAAAAGATAAATTTTTGTTGTGCAAACACCAGAAAATACAAGGCCTTAAATGAAGGTAAGCACAGGGGTATGTGATTCTCGGCTGTCATATGCATGGTTTATTCACAAAGGTTTACGCTACTAATCTTAGCAAAACCTTTGATAAAAATACAGAATTTTAGAATGGAATACTTGCAGAAGGATTAGTGACACTGAACAAATCACAGGAAAATGAAGCCCAGAATTAAAATTAAAAACAATAGATGAGATAGTTTACAACAAGTTACAACGTTAGAAGGTAAATGATTGGAAGGTAGTATTGTTAATACATTCTGTAGCCGAGTCCACTTATAATGTCATAAATAATACGTATACCAAACAAGTCACTTGGTAGATATTTATGACACAGTAAAACGAAGAAAAATGTTGTCAAACACCTTTTTCGTTTCTGCAATTAGCTGCGGAAGAAGATCCAGTAAGAAAGAGCTGAACGTAGTGTCAGACACTCTTTGGTTTCAGTTTAGAGAAGTATCATACTCTCTTCAAACTATAGCCAAACACATGTAGCTGGTACTTCACTCATTCATGCTTTTTTGGTAATTGCGCATTACATTAAAGAGTGATTTAATGTGCAGTTTCTTCGCTTAATGTTCCGTACTACACTCCCTCTGAATAGTCCTAATAGCGTGCATCTTTTTGTAGGAAATGATTTCCGAAGGCAACATTCAACGATGGTGTTCACAAAACACAGAAAAATAAAAGTAATATCGGTCACCGGAAGATTTACGTCAAAGATGACAAATCGTAGCTGAAGAATACACCACACAGCAGTCATTTAACGAACCATGGCAACACAGTTCGTGTGAAAATATTTTCTAGCTTACAGTATGATTGAAATCTGTCTAATGGATGTGTGTGCCTGGAAGACCACACATACCTTGTAAAACGACAGATTGCATAGTGATGTGTGGTGCTGTGAATGTAGATACTTGTAAGGGACAGAAAGTATGCACGAAAAGTTGAGGAAAGAAGTATAGAAAGAATCTGCAAAAGAAGATTAGAATTAATGGGGAAAATGCTAATATGTTAAGAAATAGCAACTTTGCCACTATGACAACTACTTGGAGGTGGGAAATCAGCTTTGTGGAGAAAGGTAAGAGAATATAAAATATTTCTAGAGAATGTTGCACAGTATTATTGTAATTATTATTATTATTTTAATGTTCTGGCACTTGAAGTATCCTATTCACCTTCTTCCTTCTGAATACATTGTTGTTAAGTCTGAATTATAATCTCTTAATTTTATACATTCTTTAAATGTTCTTTGTTCTTGATGTCACAGATCAGGTACCAAAGATACATCCATGAGGTTTTCCTAAACCTTTGCCTCACTTGAAATTTTATTGGAGCTTTTTAATTCTTCTTGAAATTTGTTGTTAACAGTGTGATTCACTGCAAAATACGGCAGTATATTTATTTTTTCCCTTTTTGGCTACAAAATCTTTTTCGTTATTAACAAAGCATTGAACGGCACATTTTGTCCTGTCCTTCTGTTGTAGAATTTAATTATTTCTCAGACTTAAAAGTTAAACGATTTTTGAATCTTGTGTACTGCTAACTGCCGATTTTGATGCGCTGATATAACAAAATATGAATGCTTTATCGAAAGTGATTAAATAGTTGTTTAGCTGACTTATTTCAGTTTTGATGGCTTCAGTTTAACATTCAGATTTTGAATGGCGCAGTCCTAAGGTTTGACTGAAAGAGAAACTTTTTTTCTCTATATTCCCACGCCAAAGGTTCCTTCTTTTTCTTTTAGTGGGCCATTTGTGTAGATGTGGAGCCACAGATCTTCAGGGTTTTTCAGATTTTTTGTTTCAAATGCTGTAGCTCTCATTACTTATTTCTATGTTTAATTTTTATAATTATCCATTATGACTAGTTATAATGAGACAAAGTATTGCCGCAAAAGTACGAAAATAATTTTTCACCACCAACTTTCTGAACTTCTGTTGTGATCTTATGTTGTTGTTGTGGTCTTCAGTCCTGAGACTGGTATTATGCAGCTCTCCATGCTACTCTATCCTGTGCAAGCTTCTTCATCTCCCAGTACCTACTGCAACCTACATCCTTCTGAATCAGTTTAGTGTATTCATATCTTGGTCTCCCTCTACGATTTTTACCCTCTACATGTCTTCTAGTTTTTGGATGAAGCTAATCTATGTTTTCAGCTGTCTACTATTATTATTATATGAATCTTTATATTTTAACCATTTAATATGATAGGCTAGACGAACCAGTATCTCATACTAGAGCAATGATACCGTTTGAATATATTCTATTCCGGTTGGAATTCTCGTAGATACTAAAGGTGTTAATTTTACTCCACCAGTTACAACTCTTATAGCTTTGTTGTGGGCCATTAGTAAACTGTTCGTATTTCTGTTAGTATCAATAAGAATATCTTTTCTACCATGTTTAAAATTGGTATTAAATAGGTTTTGTAGGTGTTGTTTCCTATTTACTACTGGCTAATATCTTCAGTATGCTGTCTGTTTTTAGCTTTCTTTGCTGTTTTATTTATTTGGGTCTGCCAGTTTAATTTTTGATCTATATACGTACTCGCAAATATTTACAGCGCTCATTTTGCTTTGTATCTCCTCCTTTAGTTTTTAAAGTTCCTTTTGGATGAGAATGATATAAAGACAATATTTGATAGTAAGTTTTCTGAGTATTTATTTTCATTAGATTTTCATGTGATCAGCCTTCAAAAAGACTTAGCATTTGGTTCTATTTATTTGGTAACTAATTTCCTTCGTTTTTGATAATGAAATCCAAATAACAAATGCATCTGCATATAGTGCGGTTGTTACTGCTTCTGTTGTACATATATATATATATGAGGTCACTGATGGAATTATTAAATAAGCTCGGGCTGGTACAGCACCTTCAAGGACTCCCTTCTTCGATTTATTACATTTACTTAATTTATTATTTACCACAGTTACACATAATATTTCTTCTGCAAAGTTTCATATCCACTGCTACATTTTTCCATGAGTATTTAAGTTCCTTAGTTTTCCAGCAATTTCACTGCCCATGTACTTTCATAGGTTCCTTATAAATAAAAAAAATAATGCTGAGAAGTTTTATTGTTACTTAAGGCATCTTTTACTGTTTGTGAGAAGTGGAAAATTTGATCGGTGGTTGAACGGATTTTTCTTAATCCTTGTTGGTTCAGAGAACGAAGGTTCTCTGTCTCAATCGAGAATTTATCACATTTCACATACTTTCAGCTAATATCCTTGTTCAAGATATTGTCTGTAATTTTCTAAATTATCTGCTGATTTTCCTGAATTTAATATTCGGTTATTGGTTAATGATGATCTTTTTCTAGTTGGCAGGTATGTGTGACTTCCATATATGGTTCATTGATTTCAGGAATTTTTCCGCTACAGCGTAATCACGAGGTTTCTATGACCTCAGATGCGACATTATGTGGTCCAGGTTTCTCCCTATCCATCAGGCACGAAATCGCTCGAGTAAGTTCTTCTAAAGAAAATTATCATTAAATATTTTATGGAATTTTTCCATGTAATTGTTTTTTGTATAGGAATTTCATTGCTTTCGCTTCCTTTTTAAGGTATATGTTTGGATTGGAAACGTAATTTATTGAAGGCTTTTGTCATATTTTGATCTGTATGCAATGTGTTGTTAGTAGTGAAAACCTTTATTAGTTTGTAGTTATTTTACTTGTATATTTCTTTCAAAGTTTTCCAATAAATTTATGGATTTTATGCCACTATCTTATCTGTAATATAAGTTTTCAATGAATTTGTTGAAGGTGCTCCTTTTGGATTCATTTATTGTCTTATTAAAATTTGCTACTTTATTTCCCCGTTCTAACACAATACTTCTTCTTCTGCTGTTTCCATTCTTTTTTTTTCTTTTGCATTCTGCTTTTTTATTCTCAGTTTTGTTAATGCATCATTCCAGAAGGGTTTACATCTGATTTCTTTTTTCTTTCCTTTAGTTTTTATCTCGTCTGTAATGAAGTCACAATGTATTTGTATTGAGGTGCTCTTGAACAGCTTCTTTCGACCATTTTGTGTTATCCAGGATGCATCTGTTGGCTAAACCAAATGGAGACGGTATACATCACACCCCAGATGTTGAATATAAAAGTACAAGTTTAGAGAAAATATGGAAGTGACACGGAAGTAGATCGAAGATTAAAAACAAAATGACCACTTTTAGTGTGAGAGTAGTTGATGTGTGCTGAAATTAACAATCTAACACGGTACGTTGGCCCGCATTAAGTCATTAAAGAGTGAAGTGGTACTCATATTAAACCTAGATCAAGAGTATTATAAAACAATTTCCTTGGATACGAGTGCTAATAGTGCACTCTAATCATCTACTACTAAAGTAGTTCCATACTGTAATTAATTGATACAAGCCTCACTCGTATCATACATAAGGAATTTTACTGCGCTGCCTGTTGAATGGTAGCTTTGTGTCCTGAATTGTAGCAGTCAAGCTGCCAACAACATGAAAATGCCTGTCGCTGTAATGTCGATTTCGCAGAAGACTTTGAATGGCCTGTGCAGTGTAGTATCTGTTTTAATGAAGAGCTGTTCATAACAGGAACCCTGTTGCATGCGACTACCTTCACGAGGTTTCTGACTGTTCTCCACAATACCAACAGCTTGACAGAATTCCATCAAATTTACGTCGAATATCTGTTTCTCTCCCTTACAGACGCATATTCGAGAACCAAGTGCTTGCAGGTATGCATTCTGGAATGTGCGCTAACGATAAAAGATGTAGTTTGCATTTTACGTGTCAGAATATCAGCGAATCACTCATCTACAAAATGTACGGTATGTGACCCCAAACTCTAACGAAGTTATGGAAAACCAAGCAACGTATCACACATATTAATTACTGGAGTCATCTTTCAAAAGAAATATTACGCTGATACTGGAACTTTTATATTTTTGAAGCCTGATGTTTAACGATTGTCACACATCAACGTAGGATTTTTAATAACGTAAGTTATTTAGTGCAAAAAGTACAGACTACTCTGAATTCCCTTAATTAAGGAAAACCTAGGGTTAGGGAAACAATACTCACGTTCGAACAGAACCGAGATTTCCCGATACGATACATTTGACTTAATTACAGTGAGTGCAAGTGGTAGAAGAGGAATTGCTAACTAGCCTTGCAGCAAACTATGGCTTTACTTAAAATTAGACTGTTTCTAGAAACTGAGGATGAAGTAGCATTTAATCCCATCACCTTAAACTCCTGTTATAATTGAACTAATTTGCAATAAGAGTTCTCTTACAAGGTCCGTCTGAAAAGTTTTTTTTTTAAAAAAAGAAAAAAAGAAATTGGCTTTCGGTAAGTACCCACACAGCCATCACCACAGTGGATAGACCAGGGCTTCCCAACCTGTGGTCCGCGGACCCCTTAGGGGTCCGCCGGCTCTTTCTAGGGGGTCCGCGGCCACATTTTACCAAATCATTTAAAATAATGAGTAAAATTATTCAATAAAAATGTGAAAATCAAATTCATCACTGTTTTTTTTTTTTCGTGTGAAAAACATGTGTACTTTTACTTCAAGTCGTATCCCCAAGCAGCCTTTGCGGTTACTAAGTGAGAACGTATACACAGTTTAGTGCCGGAGAATGCGGCTTCTCTGATCGACTGTTTAGCAACAATATGGGGGTCGTTCGTGCGCCGGCTCACGGCGGTAGATGCGCGGAGCGAGCTTTGTCGACCAATCACAGCGCTCGCTGGCACGTATGCGGCCCCAGGCATCATTAAATGTTACACTTTCTTTGTCAGTGCACTACCTATTTCATAAGTCGATTTTTGACCAGTTTACTACTTCTAACATGGATCGGTGGCTGAATTCAGGATCACTGAAGAAGGGTGAGGTTTCTCCATCGCCTTCACAACAAGGGAAGTTTCCAGTTGAAATGAATGAGGAGGGAGGACGACCAAAGACTTTACATACATTTGAACATTTTTCTTCGGATTTCACGAAAAACCACACACACACACACACACACACAGACCCACGCGCGCGCGCGCGCGCGCGCACACACACACACACACACACGACTGTTAGGCAAATAGTGGAAGTGAACAGACCATAAGCGGCAGCTTGTCAACAGCGAACACTTTGGACGTGACGTTGATTGCTCTTTGAGGCAGAAAGCTCCATCGTGTGAAATTTCAATTACCAAGTAATTTTAATCAGGCTATAGTGTGTTGAACAAAGGGAGTAAATCAACTAGTAGACGATACGACAGTGTGGTTCGACAACTGAGAATATTCATCAAGCCGTACTCTGGTGCGATGTTACATAGGCTTGTACATGTCACGTGACACCATGCAGGCTATTTTTATGTTATTTACAACGATACGAGGGTAAGGGCAACACGGCATTCAGTACCGGAACGGAGAGCATCTCCGACCCGGTCGGAAATCTAACGCCTTCGGTAGGCAATCTCCCACGTTGACCCCGCAACTACCGAAACAAACGTCTGAAAAAGTTCGGAGAATGACCTCAGGAAATAAAAGGAAGCAAGAGTACAAACAAAATACCGTTTTGGCTCTCAAAGTAACTATCATTAGCTCAATAAAATTTTGCCATCGGTTGTACAGCTGTTGGAAACAACAAACACCTCTCGCGGAATCACTTAAAACACCATGTTCACGCTTTGTTGGATATCCGCATCATTACAGGAGATGGGACCTGGTGCTACCAATACAATCCGAAGACGTAGTGACGGCCATTGTCATGGTGTTCATCGTATTCCCAGCCTACCTCATATAAAAATTGGCGATGGATCAAACTTCTCTGTCGAAAGAGGGGATTAACATCACGTTAATCTTGGATTTTGTCAGCCAACTTTTTTCAGGAGGCGGGGAAGACGATGAACACTGCCAACGACAGTCGCTTGGTCTCCGGATCGTATTGGCAGCACAAGCTCTCATCTTCTGTAATGATATAGACGTCCAGTGACACGAGACAGCAGTGCTTCGAGCGATTCCACAAGAAGCGTTTGCTGACAGTTTCCAACACCTTTGCAGTCGATGTCACTTTGAATATCAGTTAAGGTATTTTATTTGTAACTTGAAAACACTCTACAAAGCCATGCCCGCGTTGATTATTATTTACTATCGAGGACCGTATCAGCGCACACTCCGCTGCAGAGTGAAAATCTCATTCTGGAAACATCCTCCAGGCTGTGGCTAAGCCATGTCTCCGCAATATCCTTTCTTTCAGGAGTGCAAGTTCTGCAAGGTTCGCAGGAGAGCTTCTGTAAAGTTTGGAAGGTAGGAGACGAGATACTGGCAGAAGTAAAGCTGTGAGGACGGGGCGTGAGTCGTGCTTGGGTAGCTCAGTTGGTAGAGCACTTGCCCGTGAAAGGCAAAGGTCCCGAGTTCGAGTCTCGGTCTGGCACACAGTTTTAATCTGCCAGGAAGTTTCATATCAGCGCACACTCCGCTGCAGAGTGAGAATCTCATTCTGGAAACATGCCCCAGGCTGTGGCTAAGCCATGTCTCCGCAGTATCCTTTCTTTCAGGAGTGCTAGTTCTACAAGTTTCGCAGGAGAACTTCTGTCAAGTTTGGAAGGTAGGAGACGAGGTACTGGCGTGAGTCGTGCTTGGGTAGCTCAGTTGGTAGAACACTTGCCTGCAAAAGGCAAAGGTGCCGAGTTCGAGTCTCGGTCCAGCACACAGTTTTAATCTGCCGGGAGGTTTCACAACGTTGTATATGCCTTTCTTTGTACAAGCCGTAATTCCTCTTATCTGGACTTCATGGTTCTTACGTAAGGTGTACATTCTTTGACATGAATGCTGTCAATGAAACTGGCCGTCCATGAGTAACCTAAGTCTGCCCATCTGCACGATCTGGCAACACTGTTGGACGCGAAAGTGTCTGGAAGCCTCGCCGTCTTCTGCTAGAGCTCTTGCAATGCTGTACCCGCCCGTCGTCTATTAGTACATCTATACGCAAATCCCAAGTTCGGGTCCACTCATTCATTCATTTGTTTAACGACAGTTGGGCTGCCTGCTAAATGTATAGGTCTGGTCGCACTTCAAAGATAGTTTGCTTCACCCCATATCCTACCAATAATTGTAAAACTTTTCGAAAGACCTCGCGACTGCGTCAACATCAGAACGGCTTATTCTCGAGAATTTCGTCGCCCTGGAGCCGCTATGGGCCACCGGCCAATGGCCGCTTGCTTACAGTCACACAAGCGGTTTTTTCTTTTTTTTCCCCAACATCAGACCAGGTGAACGCATCACTGCGCATCTTCGGCAAGGACTAAAGTCGTATTGATAAGCATGAAATTGTTTCCTGTTACATTTCTATTTTCCACCCGAATTCGACAAATCGAATGTACGAGGTACATTTACATTGCGTAGGCTGTTATAGGTGTATTTATCGATTGCCATTTACTTATTTGAAGTTCTACGAGGGTTATTTGGAATTTAAGGTCCAGTCGGTCGCGAAATGGAAACGACAGTGAAAATCAAAAATCTTCTCTACATAGTCGCCGCTCCAACTTAGACAGCTGTCGTCGCGTTGTACCAGCTTTCCAGTGCCCTCGTCATAAAATGTAGCCGCCT
Organism: Schistocerca nitens; assembly: GCF_023898315.1. Classification (NCBI taxonomy): domain Eukaryota; kingdom Metazoa; phylum Arthropoda; class Insecta; order Orthoptera; family Acrididae; genus Schistocerca; species Schistocerca nitens. The sequence continues at coordinate 237,488,747 of NC_064614.1, read as the reverse complement.
ATGCTTTCCACCAATTCTCTGCGCTGGTCTGTAGGTTGTTGTCTGTCGCAAAATGTTGTCTTCATAGCCACGGTTCATGTGATCAGAGATGAAGTTCAGAGGGAGCCACTTAAGGGCTGTATCGTGAGCGATCAGACATTACCCATCGAAAACGCTGCAGGAGCATCTTCATTTCCCCTGTAGACTGCGGCCAAGATTATTGTCGTGATAAAGGAAACGCTTGAGAGCTACGTGAATTACATGATAAAAGGGGAAATCTCTGACGTGGCCCTCATAGTTGACGGGAGACACTATTTCCTAGGCACTTTAACGTGCTCACTGTGCGCTCAGAACAGAAAAGAGCGACATCACGTGATTGACGGGCGTACTAGAGACACTGCTCAACATATCTATGCAAAGATTCATTAGATTTCCAGTGTGGTTTCTACTTCGCGCTCGATCGAACCTTACTTTCCGAATAGCCTTCGTATTATTTATCTTTCAGTTACGAATTGGATTTTCCGTTCTTGAAATTTATAAGCCTCTAAAAGATTGCTATATCAACTATTTACTGGATTTACAATTAATGTTAAGAAAGGTAATAACATATTTTTACTTAGCAAGAGTGACAGGATACAAACTGCAGAGTATCTTAGGAGTCCACATCAAATATTTGGTGATAAGGAGGAAGATGTGGAGCACAAATGGGAAAAAAATTGCCGGCCAGAGTGGCCGAGCGTTTCTAGGCGCTACAGTCTGGAACCGCGCCACTGCTACGGTTGCAGGTTCGAATCCTGCCTCGGGCATGGATGTGTGTGATGTCCTTAGGTTAGTTAGGTTTAAGTAGTTCTAAGTTCTAGGGGACTGATGACCTTAGAAGTTAAGTCCCATAGTGCTCAGAGCCATTTGAACCATTTTTTTTTTCTTTTTTTGGTGGAAAGAATTCAGAAGCTTACAACAACATGTCGAGCGAGGTCCAAGGGATGGGAACCACCACTGCGGTCTGACTCTTGCGTAACCAATGGGAGCTTCGTCACACGTTCAAGAGAAGCCAAAACCTAACCGACAAACAAAAGATAAACGAAGCGAAAATGAGCGTCAGGAGAGCAATGAGAGAAGCGTCTAATGACTCTGAAATTAAATTTTGTCAACCGAGCTGAGTAAAAATTCAAAGAATTTTTGGTCTTACGTAAAGTCACTAAGAGGTTCCAAATCCTGTATTCGTTCACTCAGTGACCTTATTGGCACGTAAACGATAGATAACACAGAGAAGGGCGAAAAACTGATTTCGGTCCTCCGAAATTGTTTCACCGTAGAAGATAGTAACACGGTCCCTCCTCTCAACTACAGTCGCTTAGTAGTAGAAAGGCAGCAGGACCAGATGAGATACCTACAATACTCTATGAAGATTATGCGAAAGAACTTGCTTCCCTTCTAGCAGCAGTTTGTCATATATCACTGGAGCAACGAAGGAAACCAAGCGACTGGAAAAAGCACAGGTCACTGCTGTTTCCAAGAAGGACCGTAGAACAGAGGCACATGATTTTCAGCCAATATCGTCGACGTCAATCACTTGTAGAATTCTGGAACTTGTTTTATGCTCAAGAATTGTGACTTTTTGGAGCACGAAACTGAGGTCGCTCTCTTCCTCCATGAGATCCATAGCGCTGTAGACAATGGCCCTGACGTTGATGCCGTTTTACTTTCCTTCAGGCAGGCATTTGAGACCGTCCCACACTGACGATTAGTGAGAAAAGTACGAACTTATCGCGTATCGGACCACAATTCCTACTGCATTCACGACTTCCCTGCAGATATAATACAGCACATCGCCTTAACGGAACAATATCGACAGATGTAAAGGTAATTTCTAGAATACCTCAAGGAAGTATTATAGGACCGTTACTGTTCATAATGTACATAAAACGATCTGGTAGAAAGGGTTTGACGCTCTTTAAAGGCGTGCAGATAACACAGTTATCTACAAGAAAGTAGCAACGCCAAAAGAGAGTATCGATTTGCAGAATGACCTTCAGAAGATTGAGGAATGGTGCAGGCTCAGGCAGTTGATCCTGAGTCTAAATAAATATACCTTAAAGTTCATACACTGGAAAATAAATCCACTATTGCACAACTACACTATTGATGACAAACTCCTGAAAACAGTATTTACCGTAAAATATCTAGGAAATTATTTGGTTATAAGAGAGACGTTCTGCATCAGGGAGTGGTTTACTGTTGTAATTTCGAGACAACACTTTCTGGGAAGAGTCGGACAACATATTAATTCCTCCCACTTACATCTCACGAAATGGCCACGGCGCGAAAATTATAAAAATTAGAGATAACAAAGAGACTTGGAGGCAATCATTCTTCCCGCGCGTCCATTAGAGTGGAACAGGGTAGGAGGCCATTTAATGGCGCCAGAAGTACCCTCCACCACACACCATTAGGTGGCTTGAGGAGTGTGAAGTAGATGTAAACGTAAAGGAGTGTCAGAAGTTGAAATATGCGATATATTGTTAGCTTTGGATTCAATAGATGGGTGAGGGCAATGGAAGCAACCTGAAACATATGCGTTCGTGTGTGGGACCAGTGCTGTCGAATAGATGATGTCAGAGAAGGATTTTTTTGTTCAGGAAGGATCGTTCTTGCATGACTGATTTTCCATATCGAGAAAATCTCGGTAACTGACATATCCGCTGAAGTGCGACCATTTAATTTAGTGCAATATTTGTATACCATAGGCAAGGTTCCTGGACGTTGGAGTACTTGAAGCATAACCATGTTTGCCTATGCTATGCCATCGGTAGTTGCGCCTCCGTGGAATCTGACTGAAAACTCTTTGTCTAAAGCAAAAATGGGATCCACACAAAGTTTACTGATCGAACACTTTACCTGCATAATAATTATTTAAGAATGCTCTCTCAAACTAAATGAGGGTAAAAGTTACTAACGTATTCTCAACATTAGCAGTATAAATCCAACTCTCTTCTACATGATCAAGAAGTTAAGAGTCTGGTATATGTATATACACGAACAGTGATAGCAAAATCTGAAATCACTGGTTATCATAATTAGCATAGATAAATTTGTCACACCATTCGATTCTAATTAACCAAATGAAAGTAACGGATAACAAAGTTAAGTTCAACCTTGAGTTAAATTTAAGATTTTTGGTACTGTGCACATGTCTTATAAATTATAATACTGAAGGTATCTGAATTTAAAAAAAAACTGGAGTGGAGGAAAAACCCAGCAGGAGTAAGGAACCAACCTGCTTTGTTATATACTGCCTGCTCTAATTCAAAACAACAAATACCTGTATCAGTGGGGTGATTATCACTTTGTTTAGTTTGACAGTCCTCGTTTCGTTCACTGAGCACTCCTATGCAATACTGACAGATGACTAGCAAAGGGCAGTGTGAACAGTTAATATTTTGACTCTTGTGGCAGAAAAAGGGTGCTACGCGCTACGAACTCCTCTCCGCCATTGTATCCATTGTAACTGCATTTATTGTCAACAGCTGAAACACTTTTCAGCCGTAATGTAAGAAAAACAGCTAACGAAATTTGTATCGAGTGAAATTGCTATCTGTAAACGCACTCTGTTGATTTCACAAAAGAAACTACCTAGGAATTTGGTTTGGAAGTCATTGCTCACACACCTATTCTTGTGGTCTTATAGCCTTAATTCCGAGATAGTGACAGCACGCGCATGAATCTGCGTGCTTTGGAACTAAATCTGTCTGTACCACTTACTTATGGAGAACATCCGCAACATAATTAATATCATTAAAAGCTTCCTATATATCCTTCACAGAATCTACAGCAAAATTACCATCTGTAGCTACACTGCACGATACAAAAATCGTTACCTCATGTGCGATTTTCTCTTTAGAGATTCATCAGAAACCTCCAAATGGCAGAGATTGTTTCATGGCATGCACGTAGAGACTGTTTCTATTAAAATGAAGAATGTACCTCAATTCTCCACATGGCCTGTTCTCCTTCTCTCTGATTCGCAGGTTATTTGCCTATGCATTCCTGTGCACGCACTGACATTCGAAAAACAGCAACATATCAACATCAGTCAACAGTCCAATGTTAACATATTTTTCTTTTGAAATTGTGTGCTACGAAATCCCTGGTGCAGAGTAAGAGACGGCCAGATCCAGAGTATATGTGGCCATGAATACCCTCCGGAATTTCTCAGAAATGTCGGAATAGGCACAAATCTGTTTCCATGTACGATCGAGCATATCCCCTAAATCAGAGATGTTGAACTCCTGTCAAGCCATGTGCCTATACTTTGTATCTGTTGTGGCAGTGAACGAGAGTTAACTGGTGAAAATGGCTGTATGGGGCGATGTGGTGTCATGGTATCACTGGATCAGATGCATTATTTCTGAGGAAAGACACCCTTCTCCATCGCAGGCTTAAACTTTGCACAGTCAGAACGAACTGCATATCCTCCTGCTACATTGTCTCAGGAAGCATCTGAAGAGACGTGCGTGAACTGTAATTAGTCCAGGAAGTGAAGCGTATTTTTGAAGTGAATCAGTTGGAGAATAAAATGTAATTTTCTACATTGTCACATACGACACTGACCTTATTATTCTGCGAGCTGAAATCACTCAAGTGGTCAACAGGAAAGTCAGCATCATACCTGATTAAATTATGGAAAAAGTTGGTAAATGTCATTGCAGCTGATTTTTCCAGTTGCATGCATTGCACCACAGAACTTCCCCATTAGATAACTGGTCTCTACAGGGAGCCCACAAATATGACATCCAACTGCTTGCCAGCCCACAGGCTGATCATAGGAATATTGTTGCGATAATCCTCATCAACACCCATTGCAAGTTTCTTTGTACTCAGAGAGCAACCATCTCACAGGATTATCCTCCACATGTGAACCAGACTGACTGAGGTTTGGGTCTATGAGCATACAACTTGCTACACTGCTTTATGCTGTATATGTCGTTCAGTGAAGGTCGTTTGAGAAACAGTGAGATCACTTTCACAGGTCGCCACAGGAACTAGTAAGCTATCAGAGTCAGTATATACAACGAAGGAACAGCATTCCTGGTGATAGTCATTCTCAGTAGGGGGTTCCACACGCTGCAGTTCCTTCCTGGCTCAAAGACTCAGTCTGACGTCTATCTGCATACTCAATTTTAGTAAAAGAGTTAAACAGGCATGGCAAGAAGGCCTTCTCCCCTTCTTCTATAATTGGGTGGAAAGTAGGTTGGACATGTTCATACTTCAGACGTAGTGATCCTTCTCGCCCTTGTTGAATAGCAATAATTCCACCTATCTGGGACGCTGACTGGCTATTTTGGAAACGTATATGGGTCTAGCTACTCTATGATTTAATAAATGAAAAGCGCTAGTTTGCTTTTGTTCTACAGTATCACTTTTATTGTGCTAACCGGTTTTCGGCTTACAAGGCCATCTTCAGACATTTACTGAGTATTGCCACCAAAGAAGGTACTATATTTGAAAACAACATTGGAAGAGAAGTTACATATCTAGACTGAAGCAGAAATGTACAGTAAATAACATTTTTGACAGTGTGGTGGTAATGCAACGTAAAAAGTAAGAAGCTTAACAGTAAATAAACAAAAATGGAGTAAACAGGAAAAAAATTTAACACAAAACAGGAACAGCAAGCCAACGTAACAGTTTATATTAATCAACAAAACAATAAAATAAAAGAAAATCAATACTTGGCAAAGCTACTTCAGAAGGTATAAAACATGGAGAGTGATAAACAACCCATTTAAAAGAAGAAAGAATATATGAGGCACTTAAGCAACATCAATAAGATGAACAGAAATGAATAAATGCAGAAAAATGGAGGAGTGTGCGGGAACGTACGGTAAATCAATCTTTGAGAGTGTGGTGGTATTGCATTTTAAAGTGTAAAGAAGCTGAACAGTACACAATACAATAGGAGCACACAGGAAAAACATTAATACTATACTCAAAACTCTGCCTATGAAACAGTTTGCATTAAATAAATGAACCAAGTAAAATAAAAACAATACTTCATGAGACAACTATAAGAGGTATTAAACATGTAAAGTAATACACATACTAGTTAAAAGAAAGCCTTAACAATTGAAACTACAGTCGATATGGCTTCCAGGACTTGGTCGTCCCGTTGGTGGACCCAACTTCGAACACAGAACACATCTTCGGACCTAACGCGTGGTTGGTCCACCTGCGAGCCCTATCCCAGGTTATGGCGACTGTCTTTTGGGATTCGCAAGGGATAATCCTCATCGACTATCTGGAAAAGGGTGAAACTATTACAGGTGAATATTGTTCATCGTTCTTGGACCGTTTGAAAACCGAGGTGCAAGAAAAGTGCCGGCGATTGGACCGTAAAAAAGTCCGTTTCCATCACAACAATGCACCAGCACATACCTCAACAGTTGTGGTCGCAAAATCATTTGAAACAAGATTCCAACTCGTTTCATATCCCCCATATTCTCCAGACTTGGCTCCCTCTGTCTAACATTTGTTCCCCAATTTGAAGAAATGACTGGCGGGACAAATATTTTATTCAAACGAGGAGGTGATTGCAGCAACTAATAGCTATTTTGCAGACTTGGGCAATTCCTATTATTTGGAAGGGATCAACAACAGCGATGGACGAAGTGCCCAAGTCGCCATAACCTATCTGACATGTGGTGGATCCGCCTCTGAACATCGGTCTGGGTACATATACAAGGGGCGTTTGAAAAGTCCGTGCAAAAATAAAAACTATTTACGTGTTTGGGGTAAACCTTTTTTATTTTTCGACGTGGGCTCCTTTTAGACATATACACTTCGTCCATCGCTGTTGTTGATCCCTTCCAAATAATAGGAATTGCCCAAGTCTGCAAAATAGCTATTAGTTGCTGCAATCACCTCCTCGTTTGAATAAAATATTTGTCCCGCCAGTCATTTCTTCAAATTGGGGAACAAATGTTAGACAGAGGGAGCCAAGTCTGGAGAATATGGGGGATATGAAACGAGTTGGAATCTTGTTTCAAATGATTTTGCGACCACAACTGTTGAGGTATGTGCTGGTGCATTGTTGTGATGGAAAAGGACTTTTTTACGGTCCAATCGCCGGCGCTTTTCTTGCACCTCGGTTTTCAAACGGTCCAAGAACGATGTCACCTGTAATAGTTTCACCCTTTTCCAGATAGTCGATGAGGATTATCCCTTGCGAATCCAAAAAGACAGTCGCCATAACCTTTCCGGCCGAAGGAATGGTCTTCGCCTGTTTTGGTGCAGATTCTCCCTTGGTAACTCATTGTTTAGATTGTTGTATGGTCTCAGGAGTATAAGAATGTATCCATGTTTCATCTACAGAGGCGAAACGATGCTTAAAGTCGTGCGGATTCTTCCTGAACAGCTGCAAACCATCCTTGCAACACTTCACACGATTCCGTTTTTGGTCAAGCGTGAACAATCGCGAAACCCATCTTGCGGATAGCTTTCTCATGTCCAAATGTTTATGCAAAATATTATGTACCCATTCATTCGAGATGCCCACAGCACTAGCAACCTCAGGCACCTTAACTCTTCTGCCATCCGTCACCCTATCATCGATTTTATCAATGATTTCAGGAGTCATAACCTCCATAGGGTGCCCAGAACGTTCAGCATTTCTTGTTTCACATATGGCCACTCCGAAAATTTTGAAACCACTTATAAACTGTTGTAATCGAAGGTGCACAGTCACCGTAATGTTTATGAAGCCTCTCTTTAGTCTCCTCAGGCGTTTTGCCTTTCATAAAGTAATGTTTAATCACCACACGAAATTCTTTTCGTCCATTTTTTGACAATCACTCGACTTCCTTGATTCACACGAATGCCAAACACAAAGAAATAGACCAATATGGCTGAAACTTGGTGTCCGTTCTTTCCAAAGATGCTACTAACTAAACATGACCTTGATACGCGCCAGCGGTGCCATCTCTCGGACTTTGCACCGACTTTTCAAATGCCCCTCGTAGTGCGTGGCAGATCCACACTCGAACACTTACTGGCATGTGGTATATTGTGGATCTGCATCCCACCATTACTCCGGAGATTATGCATGGCGGATCGAACTTCAGCCTTACCTCGGACTTGGCCTATTGTGGATCCGCATCCCAACATCCCTCCAGGTATAACACGAGGCGGATCCACACTCGAACGCTAACTCGGGTCTACTGTGTGTCCTGCGAGCCATCCACAACACATGCATATACACAGACATACAAGAAACAGAGCTACACACTGCAAATGTAGAATATGTGGGTGGAGGCAACTGAATGCAATCGAGTACGGTGCAATACTACGCCTCCCAATCAGTGCATTTGCGCTGGATGTTGGTAGCAGTTTTACACTTACAAGCAATTTTAGAATATGGGAAGAGAGGTCATGTTATGATTGCATGGGTAGAAGCGACATTAAAAATATGATAGAATTGAGAAAAATACGTATAAATTGAGAGAAAATACACCAAAATGCGGGGAAATTGAGGATGTACTTGTGTGTCTTCTGATTGGTGTAGAATAATTCTTGTATTTGGGAACGAGTATGCAACAGCAAGAGGAATACGAGAAAACGTTGCCATGGAGGCATCGGGAACCAAGGAAACCATCATTTTTTTCGTCGAGGAAGCATTCTACACTATGTCTATTGACATAATAGTGATACACATGAGTTGACTGCTGTCTTTGATGCTTTCCTGGAAAAGCAGAGACCATTTACCTCTAAACGTATTTGCATCAGCGTTAGAGGAAGACATAGAGTGGATGGAGTGGTCGTTTAGACGGAGTTGTAACGAGGTACAGTTTAATGGTAGGCTGATGATGCATTCTAGAGAGAGAGAGCGAGAGAGAGAGAGAGAGGGAGAAGTTGCTGCAGATCATTTGAACATTTTTTTCCCGATGTTCCATCAGGATGCATCAGTTGTGTGACATAGCCTGTGTTCGACTCGTATACAACCGCTTGTTCTGTGTAGGTCTTAGACCAGTGTCTGCTTGCTATCATTAACAGTAAACGTCACGGTCATCAGAGGAATTCCATCTCATGTGTGACGAAACGTGACACATTCCTTTAATCAAACGAAGATTTATGCCGTGTACCCCATTCCACAGTCGCGTCTTGGGTATAAAAATCAAGACTTCAGTTTCATAACTAAGATGATTCTAAGTTAGCGATAGGTGTTTGTGAGGAACTTCAAACTCCGTATATACATTTGCTTGACAGATTTTCTGTTTACAGAGTTAGTGGCGGATGACGTGTAATTTTACATGTCAAACGCCGCTACTATGCGTTTTATCTGTTTCCTTCAAGGAGATATTCTTCATTACTAATGATCATTTTAAATAGGACTGATGTGGACATAGTATAATATCTGAACCGTGATCGGATGTGAGCAGTGGACGCTATACATCTCTGGAAAGCTATATTGTGCACGTATCACATGCAATCAATATTTTAAGGAAGTAGGTTTTTCATTTTATGGTTTGTTACCACAGTTTATCATAGAGAAACCCGCAAGAAGGATGTATGTCATCTGCTGGAAATATATTTCTTACGTTGGGATATTAACAGTTTTACATTCTATATGACTAATAATTCGGAAACTGGAGCAATCTAACTTTATAGCCTGTTTTAAAGAGTGGACCCTTGTAGCCTTAGGAGTGCGTGTGTTTATGTGCTCTCTTACCATTACCTTTCAGGTACTGATCCCAGACTCTAGAACAATAGTTTAGAGTTGATAGCGTTGTTAATTTACATAAAAGTGCTTCAAACTCCAACCGTCTGGAGCTCCAATATGCACAAAAGCCAGCTGTTTCTTGCTCTTCTTAACCGTCTGCTATTACATCACAACACTTTCAGATATGTTACTATACGCCGATAAGGGGTGCTAACCTCCTCGACATGGGCGCATCTGGAGAAATATTATGTAATTGTATGGGTGACGACTCGGCTAGCTCCATTCATTCACGAGAAGCGAAATGTAACTGTCTACTTGTGGTCAGCTGCAGATTAAATCGGAAATGATGCTGCAGAATGGGCTGGTCAAAGACAGTGCGAGAGGGTCTTTCAGTCTCCAATTTTATCCTAGGACTGCGAGAATGCTCTGTAGCTCCCAACTGCATAGAGATATATCTTAAATTAGGCACTGTGTTCGAGATGCTGGAATTATGTAGAGTACTGTCTATTATACTTTGATGATGTACGTGTTCAAGAATTAACAATGAATGGACATACTGCACAGTCATCTATCTACATTCGCAATGATACTCGCAAAGTAGACAAGGGGTGGTTTAGCTATGTCTCTGAAATTCGGAAGCATGCTTTCGCATCATTGGTCATTGTTGAAATTACTGTAAAATTGCTAAAATTGTTTGCACTATCAACTGTGATGGTTATTATTACAGTACATCGACGATTTCTTTTCCATCGCATCTGTTCACTGGTACACTGTTGATACCACGTAATGATTGACTGATATCGCTTGTTTCAGTTGGAGAAAGAGTGTTGGTGGAGGGGCAACACCTTCTGGGGATGTGTTGCACCGAAATAGTGATCACGTACATGACTGCAATTTGAGGAATAAGTCGAAACGGAGTGCAGAGCCTTCAGCTATTCCGTCACTGGGACAGATGAGTCGAAATGTAGAGGTCATCAGTCACCTTCAGACAGCAGTTTGGAAATGCTTCACAACGCCACCAAACATTACCCTTTCCTTATGTTATAACTGTCTTTTATTTAAAATCATCCATTGTGTGTGGTGTGTTATGTTAGCACAGTAACAACATGACTTATACCATGCGACGTCTAGTTTTCTGTGAGCAGCAATGGATCAGAACGCGCTAATGTCGGTTTAGAACCTGACGCAGACCTCGACGTCGTAGCGGAAAAATCAGAATGTATAGCAGTGTACAAAGCATGTTGCAGCAGAAAAAAAGCAATGTTTCAAACCATGACACAGGGTCACAGTGAGCATCTATTCAACTTATAGTATAGTTTGTGGGATACGGTCATCCTCCTACAACACAGGCGATGCAACTTTACACTGGTCCATGCAGTGGATCAATAGCTGTATATTTAATAGGATCGCCACATGCATTTGATGCTGGCATACTGACGGTATTTGTTTTCGATATATGGGAGGAGAGACATGCGGTAAAAATCTTATCGAGTTGTCTGTCGGATGAAGTTAGTGGAGTTTTTACAGTTCGTAATTTTTCTGTGTTGGATGGTACAGAATAACAAAGATAGCATGTTGGGATGATAGACGTGAATGGGCCCTGAGGGACATGTCTCTGCTTTGGACAGCAGTACTTCTATGTAGTTTGAGGACGCACCACATTGCTGTAGCAAAACCCTCGTCCTTCCCCCAGTTCCCGTACTGTCTTTTATACTACCTCGTGTTGCAGGAACAGGCTTCATTTGGTGCTGATCTTACACATTGTACACTGCTGTCGGAGCTATGACAACATTTTCCCATTTCCACCGAATGGTCAAAACACGGTCCTGTCGCACTAACTCAGGGTTGCAGAAGGTGGTATATACAACTCTCTCTGACTTCTACTCAGTTTCTGCTTAAATTTGAATGATCACATGAGCAAAGCTGCAGAAATGGCAGCAGTTGCAATACACACTGGGACTATCTAAAACTTTACTGTAGATGATATGTTCGAAAAAGGTCACTCGTTTCAGGATATGAGAGGGTCAGAAATATGATTCGCTAGGGGCTGTAATCATTAAAGGACTTCTCCATAGGATCCAACGCAATTATGTGGTTGAATTGAAAGACATCTTTCCAAATCCCAGACAGTGTTTCTACTGGCAACACTAGAGATCTGAAAATGTTGTGTACATTTCTTACAGCCTCAATCAGCACACCATCTAGTGTATGTGATCCTTCTCAATCAACCTTCACCTATAGCCCAGTGGATACATCACAGAACTTCTGACATGGCATCAAGACAGAATGCATTACAAATACTGGAGGGATATCTAGCGGTGGCATGAGGGAGTTGCAAAAACCAGTTTCATACCATGTTCCTTAGCTGAATCACTCTCTAAATTCAGTGATTTTATCACGCGGTTGCATCGTTGGCTACTTGTAACCGCGCTGTTGGTCTGACAATATACACTCCAGTAATCACCATCCGTATTCAGTGTCGCGGTATTTGTCTGGAAAAACCACTTTATTCGGAGGTAATGCCATACCTCGATTTATAAAGCTGGTATAGCTTTTAACATGGATACTTGTGTGCAGCTGTAGAACGAAGATCACTTGAGGTAGTAATATGGTCGTGCTTTTTAACATGTGGCGGTTTGTAAGACGATTACGTCTCTCTTTCTAAGACACAGTGGTACCATTTGTAAGAAAAATTTATGTGACATGTCCACCCATCGCTGATTTTCGGTTAGTATTATTTTTTATCACCGACAATCAGTTATTGGCCAAGTATTACTTAGTATTAGGGAATGCATGGTAGGTTCGCCTTGAGCATCAGGCTTATAAAGTAAGAGTGTGTCTGTTCTGACATGTGCAAAGGAAATGACTATGTCCAGTCGTAAGGAAGGTATAGATTTGATGTGGAATACTGTGACAGGGAAAAGTATGTCAAGACATAAGAATGGTACACATTTTACTACTTCCAGTGCCACAGCCATCAGCAGGACGTATTTCTGATACATCACTCATTTTTGAATGTCATCCAATTGAGACAGCGATTGTAACATTTAATTGTAAGTATAGGGATCAAATATGTATGTAACTGGTTTTCTAGGATGATATGGCTATGCGTGCATGGAGTGCAGCGCCAGTGACCTGTGGCGGGAATGATTCACGTTTCTGGCTAACGGTAGGAACTGTCTGAAAGGAGAGGCCTGTTTGGATGCAGGAATGTAGCTGACTTAACCATGGTGTCCTCTAGACGGCCGAAAAGCGAACTACGAGGGCAGTTCAATAAGTAATGCAACACATTTTTTTTCTCGGCCAATTTTGGTTGAAAAAACCGGAAATTTCTTGTGGAATATTTTCAAACATTCCCGCTTCGTCTCGTATAGTTTCATTGACTTCCGACAGGTGGCAGCGCTGTACGGAGTTGTTAAAATGGCGTCTGTAACGGATGTGCGTTGCAAACAACGGGCAGTGATCGAGTTTCTTTTGGCGGAAAACCAGGGCATCTCAGATATTCATAGGCGCTTGCAGAATGTCTACGGTGATCTGGCAGTGGACAAAAGCACGGTGAGTCGTTGGGCAAAGCGTGTGTCATCTTCGCCGCAAGGTCAAGCAAGACTGTCTGATCTCCCGCGTGCGGGTCGGCCGTGCACAGCTGTGACTCCTGCAATGGCGGAGCGTGCGAACACACTCGTTCGAGATGATCGACGGATCACCATCAAACAATTCAGTGCTCAACTTGACATCTCTGTTGGTAGTGCTGTCACAATTGTTCACCAGTTGGGATATTCAAAGGTTTGTTCCCGCTGGGTCCCTCGTTGTCTAACCGAACACCATAAAGAGCAAAGGAGAACCATCTGTGCGGAATTGCTTGCTCGTCATGTGGCTGAGGGTGACAATTTCTTGTCAAAGATTGTTACAGGCGATGAAACATGGGTTCATCACTTCGAACCTGAAACAAAATGGCAATCAATGGAGTGGCGCCACACCCACTCCCCTACCAAGAAAAAGTTTAAAGCCATACCCTCAGCCGGTAAAGTCATGGTTACAGTCTTCTGGGACGCTGAAGGGGTTATTCTGTTCGATGTCCTTCCCCATGGTCAAACGATCAACTCTGAAGTGTATTGTGCTACTCTTCAGAAATTGAAGAAACGACTTCAGCGTGTTCGTAGGGACAAAAATCTGAACGAACTTCTCCTTCTTCATAACAACGCAAGACCTCACACAAGTCTTCGCACCTGAGAGGAGCTCACAAAACTTCAGTGGACTGTTCTTCCTCGTGCACCCTACAGCCCCGATCTCGCACCGTCGGATTTCCATATGTTTGGCCCAATGAAGGACGCAATCCGTGGGAGGCACTACGCGGATGATGAAGAAGTTATTGATGCAGTACGACGTTGGCTCCGACATCGACCAGTGGAATGGTACCGTGCAGGCATACAGGCCCTCATTTCAAGGTGGCGTAAGGCCGTAGCATTGAATGGAGATTACGTTGAAAAATAGTGTTGTGTAGCTAAAAGATTGGGCAATAACCTGGTGTATTTCAATGCTGAATAAAACAACCCCTGTTTCAGAAAAAAAATGTGTTGCATTACTTATTGAACTGCCCTCGTAATACTTAGTATGTGTAGGACAGTTTTCGTAATTGTGTGGACATTTGAGAATATTCAGTATGGACATGTGTTTGCCCTCGACCATTATACCCTCCTATTTAAATTGAGCGATTGGCTGCTTCTTCACATTTCCTGTCTTCATTTAGTTTCCAGGTTCTAGATAAATAATTTCCAGTCTATATCTTCAGAATTATGTTGCAAAAGCGATACTGCTATGCAAGTGATATTGCTGTGTGCTTGATATTGATAAGTATCAAGTATATGGTATAATATTCTGGCAAATCATGTGAAAATACTTGTTGTCTTGTAATCCCAGAGTCTGGATGTTGGGCTGATCCCAGCAGAGGTTCGAGTCCTCCCTTGGGCATGGGTGTGTGTGTGTGTGTGTGTGTGTGTGTGTGTGTGTGTGTGTGTGTGTGTGTGTTTGTCCTTAGGATAATTTAGGTTAAGTAGTGTGTAAGCTTAGGGACTGATGACCTTAGCAGTTAAGTCCCATAAGATTTCACACACATTTGAACATTTTCTGGACGTTGGTGTAGAAAACAAGCAAGCAAGCATGTCGGGGCCAGAAATGGTGACGCCTTTGTGCTGAGGGGAACCTACCCAGTCTTTGTACAACAGTCTTTGCAGTATATGTACAAGTGTCTGGAAGTCGATAGCTACATGAATGGGATGTTTTTGTATGGCACAGGATATGAATTGTATGTTTACTACATCAACATGGTACAAGATAATATATTGTTGGGTTGGAGATTGGTTTCATGCTCTGACATTCAAGCTTCCATCCTCAGTGGCAGAGCAGAGTAATTGACTCCTGCAGTGCTGTCTGTCTTCATGGTATATGTACGAGTGTCTAGCGGTCAATAGCTGTATGAATTGTGTAAAAGGGCGATTTTGTATGGTGCAGGATACTAATTGTATGTTTACTACATTGGCACGGTACACGGTGATATATTGACATGTTAAACTAAATTATGTTACGGACAACACACATACCCATGCCCAAGAGAGGACTCGAATCTCTAATTGGGGGAGCCGCACGAACTGTGGCATGAAGCCCTAGACCATGTGGCTACACCTCGTGGCTCATGCTCTAATATTCAAGCTTCATCCTCAGTGGAAGTGCAGTCTAATTGAGTAAGAGTCTTTCCATATTTGACTATCTGTAGGCCACTTTTGCAGAGTTTAACTGTCAGTGTAATATGGCTATGTGTATAAAATAGTTTTGCTGCTGAAAGCCTCACCTGAAGAAAAAAAAGGCGGACAGTGCTCCTGCACCACCACCAGCAGCAGCAGCAGCAAGTTGGTGTGTAAATTCAGTAAGAGCCCATCATAATGCTCCAATCATTCACTAATCATTCCTTGTGCTGGGACATAGGAGCCTCTACATAGTGATGACACTATGTAGACAGAGATGTTTGTTGAAAGCAGGACTTTACCATTTCCAGGAAGGTTAACACATGATAGACGGGGTGCCATGTTAGCACCATCAGAAAGAATGCATTCTGTGTTATCCTGAGTTATTTCCGTAAACAGCGGCTTTTTGGGAGAGTATTTCCCTGCGGATAAGATGAGACATCATGAAAGCGACTATTAACTATTTCTGGGACACTTTACAATTTCCAAGAGGTGGACTTGGCTCATATGTACATAACCATGTGATGTCAGTATAGCATTGAGAACCTTTTAGATGTGCCACTATGCACACATCTCTTGTTTGATGCTGGAGTTACAGGTACACATAAGTCACAGTAAACACATGCAACTCACATGTCCAGTTACGATAACTAGGAACAATGCACCCTGTGCTAGTCTGGGAAGCATTGGAACAGATTTCTATAGAACGATCTGTGATGTCAGTATAACACTGAGAACCTTTTAGCTATGTATGTGAAGGTGGGCCGTTATACAAACATCTCAATCAGTGCTGGATCTGCAGCTCTGCATCATCATGCCAGCAACGATGCCTAGGTGATCACATATTTGGACAGGTATATCTCAGGTGTCATGTATGAAAGGGACAGCGCCGCCTCATCCTTGCAGGCCCCGAAATGACACCTGCACATGGTTCAGCAGCTGACAGTCACGTCTTCACTTTGCAGGGGCACCAGTGCAGCCTTACTCCTGGGAGCGCTTGTTGTAGTGTTCTGTGCAGTTCAATGGACAGAGGATGGCGGGTGGAGCGTGCTTCAAGACTGAAAGATTTTAAACTGTGTAATTATGTGTGATGTTGTTTCATGATGGTATTACTTGCGCAAACGGAATAAAAAAAGAAATGTGATTGATGTAATTTCTTTCCAGACAGCAGAGAATGATGAGCAATTGAAATACAAGTCCCACATACACATTTTTTATTAAAAAAAGCAATATACCCTTGATTTCCCCTTTGTGAGATCCATCCTCTCCACTGCAGAGCCGCCAATTTCCAGGTAAAGGAGGGGAGGGGGAGAGGGGAGGGGGCGATTGGAGTGGGGATGGGGTGGTGGGGGTAGTGATAGATTTCCTGAAAAATTCTTTAAATAAGTAAATAAACTTTATTTCATACAGTGCCTTGAATCCCCTAATTTCTTTAAATAAACAATATTACACACATTGTCTAAATTGTTTAAACAATATTCTATACACAGCAATCGATTTACATAGAAATTCTGTAACTAAATAAATAAACTATATTCCATACATTGCCATAAATAACTAAACAATAATCTATACATTGTCTAAATGTCTATTCCATACACTACAATCGAATTCCCTTCAAATGATCGATCAACTGAGTCTTTCCCTGCTAATTTCCAAGAGGGAGGGTGGGAGGGGAGGGGGTACTGGAGGGGTGAGGTTAATTAATTGATCAATTTAATTAAGTAGTCAACCAAATTGACAAGTGAGAGATGCTATCCAATA
The DNA here is from genome assembly GCF_023898315.1 of Schistocerca nitens. NCBI lineage: Eukaryota > Metazoa > Arthropoda > Insecta > Orthoptera > Acrididae > Schistocerca > Schistocerca nitens. The sequence continues at coordinate 237,471,551 of NC_064614.1, read as the reverse complement.
ACTGAGACCTGAAAGTGTACCAGTAGCAGCGAGGGTGGAGGTTTCCTGAGTGTGGAGGGCAGTGGGAGGTGGTGGGGCAACAGTATATTGCCCATTAATCAAAAGGAAGGATCCTTTTAGCAGAACAATAGGTTAAGGACCTCTCAATAAAAGGAGAGCAATAGGTTAATGAGATGTCAATCAAAGGAAACAATAGGCTTGCCCCTGAGTGCATACCTGCCCCTGATACATGCAACCTGCACTAACATATTGCACCACTACATAGTTTGCCCTACTACTAACGTTTTGTCCACATGTTTGTGGAGCACATGAACATCTCTCTCGGCAATTAATTAAAAAATGCGTCTTTCTCGAAGCTCTGAAATGATTTATGTGATTTCATTCATTTGAGCTTTATTGCCTCTGCCATCTAATTCTGTGAGTATCTGTAGTCATTCCGTGATTGTGTTTGGGTCATCATAATATATATACTCTAGAGGAAACTTATGTTGAATAGGTTTTCCCATGTGCAGCAACGAATGTGTATCTAATAATATTCTGGTATTATTTACGTTTGAGTGTTCTGCAAAATCTCCTGCAATCGCTGGTTTTTGGGCCATAACAGTGTTTCTGAAAATATACATATGCGCTTGAAGCGTATCCCCAGAGGATGTATCAACAGTGACAGAAAAAGATTTATCATTATGTAGGCTTCCATGGCCAGTCAGTTGACATAAAAGTTTTCTGAGTATCGTACCACGTCGTAATGTAAATAAATATACTGGAAAATGTAATTTTTCAGCCACTGTTACAATAGCCGTCTTCTGGGGCTGCTGATGTGCTTTAGCTCTATGGATTCCTTTATATTCCATCACTTCTGCTCACTGTTCGTGGCGTTTCGTCACAATTTTAAAATGTCCTGCTTGTGGCGGTAGTTGGAGTGAGATTTGTAGAAGATGAGGACGTCAGCAGCGGGTATTTCAACTTTCATGGTGGGAGGTAGGTAGTTGGGGCTTACATATATTTTCATGAGGTTTTCATAAATTTTGTAGTATTTGGTAAGTAATTATTGTTATATTACTTAACTTGACACAAATCTACTTTATAAATTTTATAAATTATAGCTACTTCTCTAGTTTATAAATCACCATTGCTAAGGAACATATGGATATTTAGAAAAACATTACTACTGGTAGAGTTACACAAGGGGGCGGCAGGTAAAAAAGTTTGAATGTCCCTGATCTGGAGCACGTTCAGGTACGTGATTGGAATCATTAGATTTTTAAAAGTGTGCTCCCATGCATGAGTGTACTCTTTCTAGTTAAATAGTTTACCTTTTCACAGAAAGTCCCCTACTGTGATAGTATAACTGCGTATATCGGTGAGGGAGAATGAATGTTTGCGTGGAATAAAGCAGAAATCTGCTTACAAACATCATATAGACAAAATCACTCATCCAGGAATAATATTGTTTCAACGTCATTATATCGTGGATATTTCAATACCATTATTGCACAGAACGTACGATCCAACATGATTCTGACACTGACACGCTTACAGAAGTTAGACTGTACCTGACGTCAAGCGGCATTACTGGCAAATCAGGTGATGAGTTTGCCACACCTCTAAAGAAAAAAATTATTATTGAAGGCTGTACTTGTTCTGGTTATGTTCATCTACATCGTCAGTAATATTTGCACCCTTAACATCTGGATATGATGACTAGATCAATGATTTATTAATTTGATGTTAATATACAGGGTGGTCCCGAATTCATGGTACAAACTTTAATGGTAGGTACAGGACATTGTAACAAGGATTTATTGTATAGGAATGTATAGTCGCAGGTGACGCGGTGAGGCGTAAACAGGGGAAAGAGAAATGGAGTTATCGGTTGGTGTCACTGCCGGTAGAGGGCAGTAGATGAACATGATGTATCGCAGTAGGGACAAGCGCCATTCACAATTGTGCTGCCGTAGACGATGGGTGACTTTACGTATGCAGAAAAAGCAGACATGCATTACATGTACGGCCGTGCAAATGGTAACGCCAGAGCTGCGTTACGAATGTATCGCGCGGAGTATCCTAATCGACGAATGCCGGATCATAGAATTTTTCAACGGTTACATCGTCAACTTTGTGAAACAGGTACGTTCGACGTCAACAGACATGACGCTGGTCGATTAAGAGCTGTACGCACTCCAAGACTGGAAGAACGCATCTTGAACATAGTGGCTGATAGACCCGAGTCAAGCACAAGAACTGTTGCGCGTGACGTACATGTGAGTCATCAGACTGTATGCAGAGTGTTAAATGAAAATCGCTTACACCCCTTCCATTTTCAAAAAGTACAAGCATTGAATCCGGCAGATTATCCTCTTCGCGTGAACTTCTGCCAGTGGTTGTTGCAGCAATGTGCGTTGCAGCCGGATTTCGTAGGTCATGTGCTATTTACAGATGAAGCGACATTTTCACGCGAGGGTGTCTTTAATGCGCACAATTCCCATGTGTGGGCAACAGATAATCCACATGCAACGCGTCCACATGCGTATCAACAACGTTTCGGTATTAATGTGTGGGCTGGTATTGTGAACGACTTTTTGATTGGGCCATACTTACTACCCACGCGACTCTGTGGCGAAAGCTATCTTATTTTTCTGCAAGAAGTGTTACCAGAACTGCTGCAAGATGTTCCGCTCGCCATTCGTAACCGCATGTGGTTTCAGCACGATGGAGCGCCAGCACACTTCAGCACTGCTGTACGGAATTACCTGAATGCCACGTTTGGTGCTAGATGGATTGGGCGTGGTGGACCAGTCCCTTGGCCACCCCGATCTCCTGATTTCTCTTGCCTCGATTACTTTTTATGGGGACATCTTAAGAGCCTTGTTTATGAGACTCCAGTTGACTCAGATGAGGATCTCGTTGCTCGCATATCTGTAGCTGCTGCAGGTGTGCGTGAAATACCAGGCATCTTTGAACGTGTACGCCAATCGCTGCACCGACGCTGTCAAGCATGTATCGCTCATGGTGGACGCAATTTTGAACACTTACTGTAAACATGACACTTGTCAACAACGATTTCAATAAAATCTTTCGTTTTCCTTTCGGCCGTTATTTCCCCTGTTTACGCCTCACCGCGTCACCTGGGACTATACATTCCTATACAATATATCCTTGTTACAATGTCCTGCACCTACCATTAAAGTTTGTACCATGAATTCGGGACCACCCTGTATATATAATTTTAACAGCAATGTATGCAACTATTAAAAGAATAAATACTCTGAACTCTACAGTCAACTCATCGACCTCCTAGCCAATAATGTATGATCATTCCCATACTGTGTAGCGTTACGCCATACAAAACATCATAATTAAATACGGCGGAATATAAATAAGACGATAAATGTAAAATACCTGCGCGAGAGATAAATACTCTGTGGAGTCTAAGCACCTCCGTGCGAACTCGATAACAAAGATATACAGACTGTATTAAGCTACGGCAAACAGATAATTATTCCATGTTGGACACTGGTAGAGAGATGTTCTATGTCGGATGGAGAGGAGATTATTGGAAGCCGCCATTAAGGCAGTAATCTATATTTTATGGTATTGAAGCAAATAAATACATATAAAAGCACTAAAGGAGTGTCAGGTGTGTAGATATCATAACCCTTAATCATTTCAAAAGAAATATTAAGTGATTATAAAGACGCCTCTCGTTCGGAAGTGTTATGTGGTTTGATGACGCGAACCTGCAGTTTTACACGGTTTTGGGATTCGTCGAGAATATTTCTCCAAAGACCTAAATAATTTCACGAACTAAAGTTGGACGCCACATTCCATACACTGACACAGCATAGCACATGGCTGTACCGATCGATTTCCGTAGAGCGATACATTATCTTTAGCGATTTCAGGTGAAGAAGTTCCAGCAAGGAGACTCATCGACATCTGCTGCAGCGAAACGCATATGGTATTACCGTTTATTTTAACTTACGGGGAACAGTAAGCAATATAGACTTCATTACCACCATAAACATAATTAAAAGGACTCAAATAAAAGGAGCAAATAGTGAAAAGGAATCGCTAAACCAAACTATAAATAAAAAATTAATTAATAATAATACGCAATCACGTAAATGAAAGGCTCATTAAATAATAGAGAGAATAAAAATAAGAACTTTAAAACTGTCGCTCAAACAAAAATGAACAAAATTGCAATCCTTGACACTCAACCTGATAAACGCAGGGTGGCACTTCTTGTTGTAAACTTCTGTGATGGCAATGAATGTACATTGTAGCTCATGACCACTGATGCATCTGCTTGCTCTCTAAACACAACCATAAACTCGCTCTTTAAGGAGAACAAAGACTGCACTACATTAGTGTACAAGCAGCCTGCTTATTTCAGACATCTCAGATGTATTGGAACTAATTATTCCCGAATACGTCACAATTAATGAGCTGAGGAACGGTTTCGAGGAAGAAGATGATTTTATGGCTGAAATATGTAAATGTGTATGAAGGGTTCTTAGGCATTTACATAAAACTTATGAAAAGATGTCATAGTGTCAATTCAATTGACTGTTACCTATTTCCTGAAGGACTGATACATTTATTATATGATACTTCACATAGATCTAACTGGCTGCCCAAAGTGTTTAAGAGTGATGCACGTCTTCCTAAGTATAAGCTTTGTTACATGTATTGTGATATAAAAGCACAATAGCAAATTGATGGCCTTCTTCCTCTTCAACTCCAATGTCAGAGTTGTAAAAATAAATAAATAATTTTTCAAATAATAATACGTGTAGGCACCTGTGACGTCTCGTTTTGTCTCCCCTGGATGGTGATGGTTGTCTCAGTTGAGATGACGTGGAACGGCGTCTGTCGGTCACCACAACGCCAGTCTGTAAATATTATAAAAACAAACTCTTCGCGCAGTTTATTTTTCAGATACTGTCTCTCAAAGCTGATGTCAACGTCTCAATGGAGCAGCACGCCGGAGTATGTGAGCCGCCCTTGTAATTAAAGCAATGGTGTTCGATGTCTATTAATTTCTCCACATTTCTCCCTTGATCTGAAATGATTACCAAAAGTCCATTGGGCGTTCGCAACAGACATTTCAGTTTATGTGAACTTGCTGAGTGTAGTTCTTATGCCCGGTTTGAGAATGGGTATTCAAACGTTGAAAATATAATATCTTGAATCATCAATCCATCACCCAAATCGATGTCACATCGTGAATTTTGCGAGGATATTGAATTGTTAATTATTATTCCGTCGTCAAGGTGTCGCTACGTCGCGTATTCAACAACTACAGGATGGAATTCCATAGATAACATACCCTTGAGCAATAATTCGTCGTATTTCGGTGTGAACTTTTTGCTGTTTACAGTTAAATTGTCACTAAATCACTTTTCACTTATATGTTATCCGAAGAATCAGTTAATTCCACAAATACACTTTAAATGTTCATTAAATGATGTATGCGACACGAAGAATTAAAGCTGAATTAAAGTTTACTGTTTTTCAGAATTATTTGTCCTTACACTGAGCACACACAGCGATTTCTCATTCAGTGAACTGCGTCTGTCAGAATCAGCAATTCTGACTTTGACGATAGCTTCTGGCAACTCGGCGCAATTGTAAGTTCTTCGTGATTGCGTTTATCTGTTGCCTACTCAAGTCTAATAATTGAGTTTATGTCGGCGATCAGTCTCTTTCCGTGTCCTTTGACGTTCGTGACTATTAACTATCAAGAAAGATAAGTCCCACCACAAATCAGCGATCACAAGAGTTATTTTTCTGTCACATAAATCAACTATCCCGTTATCCGCCTAAACGGTAAAGATGGTTTTACTTCAGACTTCTGACTAATACGTCCAACCGTAAAACTTTTAAACTTCGGATCGGTTTTAAAACAATCTAGTAGCGCTTCATGTGCGTGCTACTATTGCAAGAGTACAAGAGAGGAGTGAAGTTAACATCTCCATTGCCGAGTTACAGCTCGATGCGGCTACAACGCTATTCTAGGATAAATGTTTATCTTTGGTCAATTTATGGTCTGGGATTTAAAACCTTCGTAAATCATAAGTTTTTGAGGTCTTTCATTAAAGTTTCTGTTTCGTATCATATGGTATTCTTTCATTCAGTCCTTTCTTTATGATAAGCTTTAGTATTTGCATACCATTCTTGATAATCAAACTGTCAAGATGGTAAACTTTGTTGTCAGTAGCTGTCATCACTGTCAGGATGACTGATTTTTCTATTTCTTTTTGCAACAAAAGGGTGTTCATTATGTGTACTGTAATTGGGGTGTTACACACAGCAGCTTAGTAAATATTTCAAATGTTTTACTCAGTGAGCCACTGTGACTATGGATTTTTAATTAACTCTTTATTCATATTTGAATAGTCAATGTTGTTTCATTGTTGGAGGAGGATACAGCAGCTGTGTGTCCTCATCTCAGCTTCCTGTGGTGTGCGCCGAGGTGGCGGAATGTATATGTGTGTGTCTCTGAGTGGTGGCCTTGCTTGGTTGTGGCTGCAGCTGACTAATGTGTGCGGTGCGTAGGCAGCCATGTAGGAAAGGAGCTGCACGGTGGTGTGGATGGCAGTGGCTTTTGCGCCGCGAAGGTTCACAGTTCCTCTTGGGGGCTTGGCTGGTGGACCAACGAGTTTGTGACACTTGCGCGGAGCGACAGTTGTACAGACAGGAAATGTGTTGACATTTGCGCGGAGCCCATGATATTGCAGGTAGCAGAAAGGGTGTTCCAGAAGTAGGATACAACGGCCTGTCCGCCGCTACCTGCGACGTTTTCTGGGAAAAGCCAAAGCCCATTTCCTGCACAAAACTGGCTGTCCCCGCACCAGTTCGCAGTGTGTGTGTGTGTGTGTGTGTGTGTGCGCGCGCGCGCCTTCTCTCAGAGTTTGGTACTGCAGTTGACATCTGACTGCCAAATAGTGTTCTGTGATTTAGTGCTGAGATAAAGGAGTTCAGCGAGACCACCAAAGGGAAGCCTTCACTGATTTACAATGGACTTCAGGACACAGTGGACTACACAAACAAAAACAAGAAGTGACTTAATGGCGTTGTGTAAACTTTAAAAATAGTATATGGAAGCAAAGTCTGTCCACAAAAAATAACACAACTTTAGAGGAAGGCAGCAATGTTTGTATTCTAGGTGAAACAGCGATTGAAGTGCGAGAACATTTTGGCAGCGCAAAGGCAATGGAAATAGACGCTAAGGTTTCATCAATGTACATTGAAGAAGTAGGGCAGCTCTTTAATCAAAGCTACGACTTAGTAACACCGTTGCCATCACTCAGAAGTGCGAAACAATCGTTACATAGTATTAGGCGAAAATATATGGGCCCTACGCAAGACCCCACCGATTCTGGATGCATATCCTACCAAGAAAATAATTTACTGGTGAATTTATTGTGGTAACATTTTTTGAGTTGCCCATGATAACAGGGGACCGACTGACAGACTACTGGTGTTTGCAGCGTAAAGAGAAAAGCATGTTTATCAAACAACAAATCGTTCTTTGTGGATGGAACGTTCAAGAGTTCGAGCAAGCAGTTTGGACTGTTGTTTATGCTTCGCACCGATCTTAATAGCTCTTAGAAGGAAACTGAAACCATTCCAGTTTTTTGCCAAATAAAAAGCGAGAAACATATTAACGTTTTTTAAAGCTATAAAAAGAAACGTGCCTGGATGGAACCTTGTCTCTGATGATGGATTTCGAAATTGCCATCGTCTAAGCAGCTAACAGTTTGTTTCCTGGAACAGAGATTATTAGTTGCAGTTATTTTAATCAATATTTGTGGAAAAATGGTCAGCGTTGTAGCCTCTTTACAATCTATAAGGAAAATGAGGATATACATTGCCACATAAGAATGTTTTCTGCTCTAGCACATCTTCCCTTGGAGATGTTGGACGGTGGTTGGCTGTGTATTCAGGAGAGCACGCCTGAAAACCAAAAGCTTCAGGACTCTTATGACTATTTGCTGGGCCAGTGACTCTATAACGAATATATACCAAGAGAGATATGGAACTGCAGTGGAAAGCATCATCGCACTAACAACGTCTCAGAAGGATGGAACTGAAGAATAAATACAACAATATGGAAAGTTCATCAGAGTGTTTACTCTTTAGCGAAAAATCCTCGAGAAGATGCAGAGTACCACGGTCACTTACTAATTTTAAGCTTTGATGGGCACAGCAGAAAAAAGTCAGCAATGAAGACTGCAAAAGCTTTAAAGAAACTTCAAACTGACAGGAATTTAAAATCGTTTCTGACTTGTGTGGCCTACTCACGGAAGTTACAGTGATAAAGAAAACGCCAGAACCATTGAACATTTGCAAATATTGAAAAACAGTTTGATGTAATCATTGGCGATCTTATAAATTTTGAAAGTTAATTTAATGGGGGACGAAAAGAGACTACCTCCTCGTGGTGTTCATTGGAAACGACACAAAGTCGGCTAAATCTCTCTTGAAATTTTTAAAATATTCGCTAATGAAGACTAACAAGACTATCCTGAAGATCAAGATTTGGGAATAATCGCAGCATTCGCCTTGAGAGGTTCTTAGAATCAAAATCTGTATGGGCGGACAGCGAATACAGAATATTTGCTGTGGAAATGCAGGCAAATAACATGCAATGAAATCCGTTATTCCTCCCACTGTTAGAAGCTAAGCAAACCAGCAGACACAAAATAATCATAGAAAGTGACTGGTCGCAGTTTTGAAACCTTTCAACATACGGTAAAACTAATTTCTAGTAACACATGTCGTAGACTACAGCAGGCATGTTGAGGACGCACCTAGGCGAAAACGAGCGATCACCCTTCATCACATCCTGAGTTGTGAGCGCTTGCGGTAAAATGGGGCAGTCAGACGTCGTTACTTAGAGCAGCACGGCCGACTGCTAGCACAGGAAAACTGTAAACAATGTGCCCCTTCAGAGGAATGACCATAAAATTAGGTTCGGCGAGGCCTTAGGTTGGGCGGGGCTTTAGATACGAATATTCGGTATATACGGCGCAGTGCTTATAGGGAAATTCCAACCAAAAACTTAAATTTTCTTCTACATTCCCGGTAGCAACCAAATTTTAAAATCGTGTTTGTTACGTAGAGAAGTAGCAACTCCTGTGTTTAGAACGTAACTTCATTGGTTTTCGAATTTAGAATTTTTAATATGATTTTAATTGTGTTCTTGAAAACCAACTTACAGTACTCATAGCACAATTTTCAAATGACAGACTTTGTAGGTACATTCTCAAGATTTAGGCAAACGGTTCTTTGCATTCATTTTATGAAAAGCACTAATAATTTTGTTTTCAGTGTTTAATTCAAATTTCAGCCTTAAATTTTCTTTAACTATGGGTGCATAAATGTGATGATGAAATAAACAAATTACATTTTCGATAATATTAATGAATATAAGTACGCAAACTCATCAGGACTACTTCCTGCAAAAATTTCATTCAGATTGGTGAATATTTATGATAAAAAAGTTGGCACTGAAGATAGAAAAACAGACTTACAGTAAAACGCATTTTATGACTTTATCAAAAATTGAATGTAACAACAAGACACCTACCCATTAAAAATCACTGGCACCATAACCTTTTTTTCCTTCCTGTTTATGTGAGGCTTCTCCTAGTAATTTCAAAACCAATGTAGAATTTTTCTTGAATTTTCTAAATAAAAATCTACTCACAATCTTCTTGAGGAGGTACAGTGGTATCTGATTGTAAGCCAATACCTATTTCCTTGGAATATGTTGATTTAACATGACTTCATTGTAACTTCCTGCAGATTAAAACTGTGTGCCAGACCGAGACTCGAACTCGGGACCTTTGCGTTTCGCGGGCTAGTAGAGCACTTGCCCGCGAAAGGTAAAGGTCACGAGTTCGAGTCTCGGTCCGGCACACAGTTTTAATCTGCCAGGAAGTTTCATATCAGCACACACTCCGCTGCAGAGTGAAAATCTCATGCAGGACTTCATTGTATTCCCTAAATTTATATTTATCCAATCAACAGGCAAAGTAATTAATTTCCAGGGACTGACGGCCAGTTGTTTTGCTTCAGTTTTCTTGTAAATCTTGCAACTTGTTTTTCCCAGTTTGATTTTATGACAAGTTCGGAGTAAAGCTGGTTCTGTTTGACAATGACAGAAATCAAAAATTGTCTTTGGCATCTTTTGGTGTACCACACCCCCTTATGCAGTCCGTATTTCAAATATTTCTTACGCGTACTTGTAATTCGAATACAGCCGAATCGCTTTGGTATCTAAGAGTAAACACACCAAAGATGTGAAGTAGCCATTAAATTTCTTTTGAAACAAATTGAAGTTTTGGGCTGGAGTGTCCCCTTAAAATGGAGAGTAGCTGTTTTTAAAGGAATGAAAGTAGCATAATAGTTGGGTTAGGAACTTCAGTGTATCCGTGGAGCATGCCTAGTCTGTGTGTTCATTGTATGTGATGGTGTCTTGATATTCTTAGTGTTCTAAGAATGTGCTTGAAAACTTTGAACACGACAAAAAAATTCAGTTTACAACAACATTACAATAGATTCCACGCAATAGATTACGGACATATGGAAGGTGAATAATGTGAAGCTCATTTGGAAAAAAGATGGAAAATACCGATTTCATGCGATATGACTGAAGAAAGTATTCATTATATCGAAGCAGAGAAATAAATACCTCAACAATTTTCCTAACATCTTTGCTAGAAAAATACGTTTTTATTTTTTGTGCTGGAACACTCAGTGTATGAATCTCCAGTTAGATCAAGTTACCATAAACTGATTTTCAGTTTGCAAAGGGTCACATGGTTTCACTCATTTTTGGGTGATGCTAGTAGTGGGACTACCTGTGTTCTTTTCCACTCAGCATTGTTGCCAAAATTATTCAAGATGGCGGCGATGACGTCATCCAAGGTGGCGGCGTGTAGACTTGGCAACAGTGCATGACGTCATTCAAGATGGCGGATTTTGTCGGGAAAATAGGTTAATTGTGCTACCTCCACTAACCTAACCCCCAGAAAAATGGCGGGACATTTGAATTTTGGCCGGGAAATAGGCCAACTGGCCTATGTTCACTATCCTAACCCTCCAGAAGAAATTGGCCAAATTCAAATTCCATCAGGATAATGGCTGCAAAAGTATACTTGTCTTTATTAGTATTCATTATTATTATTATCATTTATTGTCATTCATTATCATTTATTATTATTATTATTATTATTTATTATTATTGTCCTACCCCCACTATAAAATGGCGCCATGTTCAAATTCCAACACGATAATATCTCGAAAACTGTACTTCTATTTATTATTATTATTATTTATTATTCATTCAAAATGTCCGATTTCGGTGGAGAGAAAGCCATTTGCGTTACATCCATAAGAAAAATCTGTCACAAGTTCAAATTCCAACACCATAATCGATCAAACATACGAAATAGTCCACATCCTACGAACTTTGACTGTCACTTACGTTTTTTCACTGCTAACCTATCAAAATCGCGTCAAATAATAAACTGCACTAGTACTATCGTAATTCACATTCTCTGATTTTGCAAGGAAAAAGGATTGAAGTCATTATTTCAAGCAGTACTGTCATCACTTGTTCTCCAACAGACTCACTACACATCTTCGAGATGGCGACACCCAGTGCGCTCGCCACTAGGTCAAGACTCCAACTGACTTAGTTCAAATCACCGCCAGCAGAGGAGGCTACCCCTGGCGCCACCGGTCAGCAGTAGTCCGCTCACACACCACTGGTCCAGCGCCCACTTGGACTGTGCGTGTCCAGCGGCGTAAACATGTTTTGCTTGTTCGAACCTGCCAATTTTGACGTTACAGCGGTAGGTTGTCTGTTCACCATGTGTATTCATCGCTCCCACATGTTTCCACCTAAACTGTTCGCCCAAGAGTGGAATCATCTCCAACGTCGCAACGGTCAGTTAGCGATCCACCACGAGGTTTCGTGGCAGACAAAGAACATGCTTGGCGCCAAAGTTGTTTGCTGGAGAGTGTAAATTGCCCTGATGTCACACAACCGCCAGTCCCCCACGTGGCGTACTGGACAAAGAATGCTCTCGCTATGTTAACTGACTCAAGATGGTCTGCTCTCTCTCTCTCTCTCTCTCTCTCTCTCTCTCACTCTCTCGTGCGCGCACGTGCGCACGTTATAACCAGGCACGCACAGCGCCGTGCTGCCGCCCTGCGGGCATCCGACCACTTTCTTCACACACCCTTGATCGCCACCTCCATACACGCGTCGGACAGTCTTCTGTAAATATGCTAACACCCACGTCGCGCATCTAACCTATCAGTTACCGAAGTACTTAATTCCATTTCAATTTTAATCACATTAAATAATTTAATTTACAATTTCATATAGGTATGAAAAGGTGTTCAACTACCTACTTTCAACTACTTTTCAAGGGCCAGACCGCCACCTCTTCCTAGGAACCCTCGCCGAGTTTGAATTCTGTCAGTAAAGAAAGGTCACTTGCGTTTTCACTACCAACCTAGAAAATTGCTTGTAAAGAAAGGACAATTGTACTAACCTCATCCACCCGACCGCCACTTCCTCCTAGGATCAGGCGCCAAGGGCGAAATCTGCCAGTAAACAAAGCTCACTTGCTTTTTCGCCACCAATGTAAGAAAATTGCTGTAAACGAAGCTCACCACCACCACCACCACTTCCTAGGGGGCGGGTGGTAAAAGGACTCAGCCTGCACTAGGCTGATGGAGGGAGGAAGGAGTGTACTTTATCTATTTGCGAGCAATTTATTTAGGGATGGAATATATGTATCACAAAACACAGTCTCTGACATGCCCCACAGCATACAGACCTGCAAACCACTCCTACATAACTCACGTATAAAGCTCTACACACACTCTTCCTAATTGTAAACTGTCAAAAATAACACATTGCACACCCTACAGACATGCGAACCACTAATAAACAATGCACAGCATTTATGTCCATATAGCCAAACAACTCCTAAATTGTCAAAATAACAATCCATGTAAAAAACTCTGCTTGCTAATCGTCAACTGTTGAAATCATACACCAGCCTTTATTTGAACAATTAGAGGCAACACCACCACCAAGTGTATTCGCCACTGAGTCCATAGCCCAACCGACTTAGTTCATATCGATGCCACTAGAGGACGCTGTAGAGATGCAAGTACCGTAATCTAAGATGGCGCCACCTAGTGGGTTCACCACGAGCTCCAGACCCCAACTGTCTTAGTACATTTCCTCACCGTCAGAGGACGCCACAGTGACACCAGCTGGTGACAGAAGTACGCCATGATGGCGGTCAACAGTGTGTTTTCCACGAGGTCTACGACGCTGTCGTACATCTTGTGATGTAAATCAAGATCGTGAGGGAAGACTACTCATCCTGCTCTGAGCTGCTGGGGGGAGCAAAGCATGAGTTCACCCTATTTAGTTTCAAACATTTTTTTTAGCGATCGAATATATCCATCACACAGATGCAAAAAATCCACCCTGTTGTGCTTGGCGTCACAATACGCAGTTTGTAGACAAGCAAACAACTCCTAATTTCAGTACACAATAGCAAACTGCTCCTAAATAATGCAGTACACATATCTCCAAACACGCTCAGTACTCATAAGCTGTCCAAATAACGCATGGCACAGCCTACAGGGCCGCTCGCAAAATAACGCAACAGACGCGCACAAGCACCCACCACCACACCCTCTCCCCCGCGAAGTCACACGCCTGACAGCCCTCAAACCGCGCACGGGTCCCTGCTCGGCTTCCGCAAACATGATGTGGCGACAGCTGCGTTTATACTCCACAACCGTGCAATCCGTATCCAAATACGTGTTCACCTAGACACAGCTCCTGGCGCAACCGGCCAGGGACGCGCGCTCCACCGCACAAGCCATCCGCCACCACCGAACACCGGTGAAAGTTGCATCTCTCTGTACAGTCACCGTTATACTGTCGTAGGACACCAAAGCGCGTTCACGCTAGTCTCATAGTCGAGGCATCTCCAGGCACTACTTGTCTTTACCATTGAATGCACAACATCACAGAGTGTGTTGACACACGCGCTCGACCGCACGTACCCCCCACCCCCCACCCCACACCGCCCAGCGTTACCGACGCAACAGCGCCAAGTGCACGCGCACAATTACAAACTCATCTAACAACCTTACCAATCTTATTCTTACATCACATCTCTTTGTAAAAAAATAAAGCCAAGTCGACCTCTCGGGAATTGTATAGTGTCCCAGAAGTAGTTAACGCCTGCTCTCTTCGTGCCTCAGCTTGTATGCACGGAAATTCTCACCCTAACAGAACCTGTTTACCAACGTATCGTCTAATCCAGTCTTCCTCCTGGACATAACGTGACAGCCTTCCTTCTCTCAACATACGCAAATGTTCTCGCCGCTCCTATATCCCGCCACAATAAATCGAGCATTCTCATTTGCTCTAATCGAATTTACCAGTCGAATTACGTATGCTGCAGGTAACGAAGCACCATCGACCTTTTCTATCTCGGACTTCCAACGGTTATTTTGCAAAGACTGCTAAATTGCACAGACAGTTCCCTCAATCTATACACCTCCAACCTGTTCATTCTTTCTACAGACGCTACACTCAGTAGTAATAAACTATTTTACACCGATCACCATTTTGCACCGACAACTAAACATCGGAAATTTGTATACAAGTCATCAAATACATACCATACTAGCAAGAATATTGGACCGTCAAACCGATCTCCAACCAGGGAATATATCACCGAGTACTGTCTCGATCTAGTAAACATGCAGTTCATAGCGATAACCATTCCAAGTCACCTCCTTTACATCAGCGAACCGAAGTCACTCTCAGAACTGACGTTCAAAGACATGCTCCTTCACCCTTGGCATAAACGCTTTACTCATTCCGCTTTCTTGCTCGCATTTCTACAGTCATCTCCAGACTAGTCGATTACAAGAACATCCGTATTTTCGCCATAATATTATACAGTTTTCGCCATACATGTAGATATCAAGCACACAGCACTAGCCACCCGATCGGTAACACAACATAATGCGGAAAATATATACAGTAAATTATTTCTCCACAAACACCAAACTTTAGCGAGGCGAAACGTGCTGTAAACCATTGACTAACTAGAAACAAGTAGAATAAACTGATATTCGCACTCTCTAAAACCGAAGTCGGTGATCTATCAGGTCCCACATGATCGATATTGTTTACAAACCAACTACGGCCATTCCCACGCCTGCAGGACAGGCAAAACGTGTATCCAACACACCACAATCCATATTCTCTCAACTAAATGAAGCCATAGAATGTGCAGAAGCACTCGACCGAACAATTTACATGGGAGGGAATAATGCTCCACCACAAACGCACCATCTTCTCAAAGCTACAACTGATCACGAAAGCAGCCCAGCACATACTTAGTTCTCTATTCGATCGTCTAGAACATGGTAAAGTTAACTATCATACATTCCTACACTCCATCAGGCCTCTGCATTCGGAAGACAGCTACCAGTAACGTGGAAACGCGAATCAGTACCATCACAGACTTTGCATGCACGAACACATTCTAGAAAACGCCTCACATATTGCTTCTATCATTATATTTATAATTAAATCTTACGATCTAGGTCTCAACTGAACGGTATTCTTCAATGAGCGAAGTATTGGAAATACACTCCGTTGAACACTGCGGCTCTGGAAATACCTGTACCTTCCTTAGCAGAAGTCGGACAAAGCCATATCCACCACCTTCTGCAGCCCATCTAGAAACAGAGCGAACTGAGTTACTGTGACAGGACAGTGTTTTGACCATTCGCCGAAATGTGTGCATTGTCGTGCGTTCCCAAACTACATACACGTACTACAGATCCACGTCCACAGGCGCGCTCATACCAAGAGAATCTACCTATAGAGATAGAACGTCTCAAACAGTTTTCTCCAAGAATGGATACACGGACAGACAAATTGAGAGGGCAATCCAACCAGCCACTGTACCACAAGTTCCTGAAGAAGACCAAGATGAAGCAAAGAAGGTGGCATATCTGCCCTATGCTGGCTCTATTTCTCCCAGAATCAGTAGGATCCTCCGTAAACACAATATCAGGTGTGTTTTCTGTCCATCCAACAAGATTGGGGGACTGCTGGGGAGTGTCAAAGACGACTTGGGGTTACGAAAACCAGGGATTTACAATATACCTTGTCAATGTGGCATGTCCTACATTGGCCAGACGACAAGAACTGTGGAGATCAGGTGCAAAGAACATCAGAGGCACACTAGATTAAGACAGGTGACTAAGTCAGCCATTGCTGAACACTGTCTAGAACTAGATCATGCCATGAAGTATGAGGATACCAAGATTCTAGCACAAACACCCAGATTTTGGGACAATGTTATAAGAGAATCGATAGAAATTAAAATGGCTGACGATCTTATGAACCGTGACACAGGGTACCAGCTAAGCAGAATCTGGGATCCGGCTCTGGAATTTTTAAAGG
This sequence comes from Schistocerca nitens, assembly GCF_023898315.1. Classification (NCBI taxonomy): domain Eukaryota; kingdom Metazoa; phylum Arthropoda; class Insecta; order Orthoptera; family Acrididae; genus Schistocerca; species Schistocerca nitens. The sequence goes on along the minus strand of NC_064614.1, from coordinate 237,455,005 downwards.
AGCAACGGGGCCAGCTGCAACACTACACAAACAGAAGAAACAGAGACATGGAGATGGAAAACGAGCCCCTGACGGACTGCCAGGCGCACCAGACCGAAGATGGAACACCCAGAAGTGGGACTGGTGGGCGCGGACCGCAGTGGGAACATCCAGAGCCGCAGCGGACGAAAAACGGAGCGGCAACGCTCTAACAGGTCGTGGTGAGTAGGCGCGGACCGCAGGGGGAACGCTTGGTACCCCAGACCGTAGATGAAACCCCCAGGAGCGGGTTTGGTGGGCGCGGACCGCAGAGGGCACACCTAGAACCACAGCGGACGGAAAACGAAGCAGCAACGCTCCAGCAAGTCGCAGGGAATGGGCGCGGACCACAGAGGAAGCGCCTGCAGCTGTTGGTGGAGGGGGAAGGCCATAGGCATAAATACTGGAAGTTGTGGCAGCCGTAGCGCGCAGGTCACTGTAGCACGCGGCGCTCAGCTACTGCGGGAGAGTAATCGAGGAGATCGTACTGCGCGCGGGTGGCAAATTGTCGTGTTGCTGTTTTAACGGCAAAAAAGCAAATTGTCAAACCCTAGCGCGCAGTATTGTTAAGATGAGCAGCGTGGGACGTGATGTCGCGAGAGGTGGCAACTCGGCGACAGAAGAAGCAGTCTCCCCCGCTCCCGCCCTGTACATCAAGTGCAGGGAGGTCGAGTGGGTGGAACTCTATGATGAGATGGAGCAGAGCTGCGACAAGGAGGTCGTCGTTGAGTCCGCAAACTGGGACGACTAAAAGGCACAGTGGACGCCCCGGAAGGAGGAGCGATGGGTCAGAAGACTCGTCGCAAAGAAGTCACCAAGGCGCTCCTGAGGGGACTGCCTTGGATTCTCACGGAGCGAGCAGTGAAGGAAGGACTGCGCCGACAAGGTTTTGTTGAGGCAACCGTAAGGTTGCACAACAAAACCAATAAGAGGAAGCCGCCGCTGTTTATCGTCGCCACACCAGCGGCAGGCAACGGCGGGGACATCCTCGAAATCCGAAAGCTCTTGGGCTTTCACGTGCAGCCGGAGACTCTCCCCCCCCCCCCCCCCACCTGGACCCGAAGCCGCAGTGCTTCAAGTGCCAGGAGGAAGGGCATGTGGCGAAGCACTGCCGCAACGCCGCCAGGTGCGTCAAGTGCGGACGTCACCATGACACCCGCACCTGTACCAGCACCAAAGAAGTCCAACCGACGTGCGCCCGCTGCGGCGGTGAGCACGTCGCTAATTGGCGCGGATGCCAGGCCTTCAGCGGCCGAAATCCCGCCACTGCACAGGAGACGGCGCCCCAGGCAAAGAGGCGACGCCGCAGAAGAAGGAGGCGACAACGTTCTGCAGCCGCTGCGAACAACGGAAGGGCAGAGGCAACAGCGAGAGGAAGAGGCAACGCCGCGGGAACAACGGCGGCACCGGGAGGAGAGGCGACGACGGCCACCGCTCACGTGCGGCCGCCATCCCCCTCCGCCAGTGGCAAAGGCGGTGGAGGGGGGCGGCGGCGCGACGCAGCGTGTGGGAAGACGGCGGCGACAGCTGGTCCCGACGTCGACTCGGCCCTCCAGGAGGCGGAAACAAGATTCCGCATGGTTCTCCATGCAGAGATGGAGGCCGCCTGCTTCACTCTCCGTGAATACCTCCGCCGCAACACCAGCAAGGAGACGCAGGCGCTGCAGACGGATGAGCAGCACAAAGACGACGGGCCGGCAACAGAAGCAGCACACCCCAGTCGTGACCAGGCCACACAAACGGCCTGGCCGAAAAAGATGACAATCAGTCGAGCCACACAGGCCTCGTCAGAAGGCAAGGGAGCACCGGCAGCACGTCAGGATTCAAGCGTCCAAACCAAGGAGTTCGTCAATCACTGGGCCGCCCTTGTGGACAGCGAAATCCTGGACGTCACCAACCCAAACTTGGCCGACCGAGATGAACACCAGATGAGCTTCCTGCAAAGCAAGGAGCTCATAAGAAGAAAGGCGGAAGCCAGAGACGAGGAGTTCAGAAGAAGGCAAGAGGAGCAAGAGGCGGAGCGTGACAGAAGACGCGAAGCCGCCCTTGCCCGCCGTGAACGCCAGCGCCAACGCTGGCAACACGGCAAATAAAGATAAGGCAAGTCATAACAAGCAGTTCTGGCCGGGTTTTGCAGGTTTTCCTTGGCCGCTAAGGTAAATACCGGAACTGTCCCCAACAAACTCCTGCAAATAAATTCCAAATTGGGAGAACCCCCCCCCCCCTCTTTGCACCCCTGCGAGAGAAATAAAGAGTGCCACAGCAGAATTAACTTACCCCTTGACTGAAAAGAGCTAAACGCACGCTCTAAAACAGCCCGCCCTTCTCCATCTGAGAAGGGAATGAAAAGTGCAAAAAAAAAAAAAAAAACTCGAGGAGCAGTCTCAGGTCGCACCTGATGAAGGTCACGAGCTACGTGACCGAAATATCGTGCAAGTATGACGGCGATATCCGGCAGAACACCCGACAACCCAAGATGTCATTAGATCGCCGGGAAAGCCTGAAGAGTTATATCAAAAGTCTCTACAGGGAGGAGATGTATCAGAATATCAAGAAGCTGGACAAGCTTCGGCAGAAGAAAGGGAAGATGCTGAGTTCTCTCAGTTTTTTGCTGAGGTGTCGAGATGGAGAAATGGTACCAGTATTTGCCAGAATTAAACATCACATCAACTCCAGGGCGGCGAACAAGATAAAATGCAGAGCCAGCATGGCACTGGTGAGAGAGAGGATTCGAGATATGCGCCACAGGTTAGATGTTGTGGCCAGGGAGCTGTTACACATTCATCTGTACATGGCAGCCTCCTTAACAAGAGAAGATTGGGATTGGGTAGACCGTGCCTCCTGGTCTTTAGCTGAGTGTGCTAGAAGGAATGCCTCATCTTGCCAATCTGCAAAGTTTGACCGCATTAGTAAGAAAGCACAGCAGATGGAAGAGACACGCACTATGACGAATCTGAGTGGCTTACAGTTTGATGATACAACCTTAAAGGTACTCAACAAGGGTCTCAACTTTGCTACGACCCCTAGAAACGTACCCATTTCAGGTTTCGTCAGTGCAGTAGAGCAAGTTGCAGCCACACTTCCACCTAATGTGGCAGAGGAAGTCCGCCGAGAGACCTGCAGGGCCCTCACCAAGGCCAGGCCGCCGAAATCGAACATCACAACCGAGGAGAGGCTTGCACTCAAGAAACTCCGGGAAGACAACAGCATTGTGGTACTGCCAGCAGACAAAGGGAACTCCACTGTCATCTTGCAGCGGGTGGATTATGATGAGAAAGTACGCCAACTTCTGGAGGACCCTGCATACAGAATTCTGGAGTGTGACCCCACGGACAAGGTGGCCAAGAAGACTAGTGCTCTCTTGAAGGAAACAGGGATGCCCGATAAGATCATCAGACAACTACAGGAAAAAGCGCCAGTGCCACCTAGACTGTATGGTCTGCCTAAAATACACAAGGAGGGCGTTCCCCTACGTCCAATTGTCAGTAATATTGGGGCACCTACGTACACAACAGCCAAGTACTTGAAAGGTCTCCTGTCTCCACATGTGGGAAAAATGTATTCACCACATCCGCAACTCAGAAGATTTCCTGCAACGCCTCAAGCAACTGCACACCACAGATTCGGACATCATGGTTAGTTTTGACGTGGTATCGCTGTTCACCAGGGTCCCACTGAAGGACTCACTAGAACTGATTGCAGAGAAATTTGACGGTGCTCTGTTGGACCTGTTCAGTCATACACTGACATCCACGTATTTCCTGTACAGAAACCAATATTACGAGCAAACTGAAGGTGTAGCTATGGGCAGCCCACTGTCCCCTGTGGTTGCCAACATGTTTATGGAGAGTTTTGAGGAGAGGGCATTGGAGATAGCCACATTTAAACCCACATGCTTCTTTAGGTATGTGGATGACACCTTCGTGATCTGGCCACATGGGATGGACAGGCTCAAAGAGTTTCTTGAACATCTTAACTCATGCCACCCTAATATCAAGTTCACCATGGAACTGGAGATGAATGGCCAACTGCCATTTCTGGATGTAGTAGTCCAGAGGAAAGCAGATGGATCAATTGGCCACAGTGTGTACCGAAAACTAACACACACTGATTTATATATGCAGGCCAGCAGCTGTCACCACTCTGCACAGAAGAATGGGGTTCTGAAGACTTTGGTCCACAGAGCACGTGCCCTGTCAGACCAAGAGAATCTACCTATAGAGATAGAACGTCTCAAAACAGTTTTCTCCAAGAATGGATACGCGGACAGACAAATTGAGAGGGCACTCCAACCAGCCACTATACCACAGGTTCCTGAAGAAGACCAAGATGAAGCAAAGAAGGTGGCATATCTGCCCTATGCTGGCTCTATTTCTGCCAGAATCAGTAGGATCCTCCGTAAACACAATATCAAGTGTGTTTTCTGTCCATCCAACAAGATCGGGGGACTGCTGGGGAGTGTCAAAGACGACCTGGGGTTACGAAAACCAGGGATTTACAATATACCTTGTCAATGTGGCATGTCCTACATTGGCCAGACGACAAGAACTGTGGAGATCAGGTGCAAAGAACATCAGAGGCACACTAGATTAAGACAGGTGACTAAGTCAGCCATTGCTGAACACTGTCTAGAACTAGATTATGCCATGAAGTATGAGGATGCCAAGATTCTAGCACAAACACCCAGATTTTGGAACAGTGTTATAAGAGAATCGATAGAAATTAAAATGGCTGACGATCTTATGAACCGTGACACAGGGTACCAGCTAAGCAGAGCCTGGGATCCCGCTCTGGAATTGTTAAAGGAGCAATGGGGCCAGCTGCAACACTACACAAACAGAAGAAACAGAGACATGGAGATGGAAAACGAGCCCCTGACGGACTGCCAGGCGCACCAGACCGAAGATGGAACACCCAGAAGTGGGACTGGTGGGCGCGGACCGTAGAGGGAACATCCAGAGCCGCAGCGGGCGAAAAACGGAGCGGCAACGCTCCAACAGGTCGTGGTGAGCGGGCGCGGACCGCAGGGGAAACGCTTGGTACCCCAGACCGTAGATGAAACCCCCAGGAGCGGGTTTGGTGGGCGCGGACCGCAGAGGGAACACCTAGAACCGCAGCGGACGGAAACGGACCAGCAACGCTCCAGCAGGTCGCAGGGAATGGGCGCGGACCACAGAGGAAGCGCCTGCAGCTGTTGGTGGAGGGGGAAGGCCATAGGCATAAATACTGGACCAGGTCCACTCGAGGAGCAGTCTCAGGTCGCACCTGATGAAGGTCACGAGCTACGTGACCGAAATATCGTGCAAGTACGACGCTGATATCCGGCAGAACACCCGACAACCCAAGAAGTTAAATACCATGTTTCTTACTTAGCTGTCCCCCTGTTCTTTGGATCATCAAAATATTAGTAGAGATGTTGAATTTATCTCTCAGGTCAGTTCTCATTAATACAACAGTTTTGAAAACAAATATGCCACGAAAGGGGTTAATGAGTCACACTGAAGTGATGCGCAGTTGCTTCGTTGTGAGTGCAAGCTGGCTCGCACTAAGACCGTTGAGAGGCACCCACTTGCCTTACTCATACTGTGGCATCAAGCAGTCAGGCCTGCAAGATGAGTGGCTTGCCAAGCGAGTGGATTCTTCCTTAATTTATCGAGTAACATGAATTCTCGTATCTTACTATTTAGTTACAAATTATCCTCCTGTGTGAATAACACGCAACGGAAACACGCATCTGACTATCAGTGATTTATAGAACTCTGACTGTACACTACGCACTGGCAATACCACATTTACTTTTTGTCTTTGATTTAACGGCTTTTATATAAATTCGGGACATTATGACAACATACAATTTAATGAAAAAGGCCACCAATCTCTTTCTTTTCACTAGCTGATTTATCCCTAAACACACAAATTCTACAACCTACAACAATATCACATGAGAAATTTCGCCCAGTGGGCATGGCTTTACATTAGTGAATCTCTATACTATGGTCTCGTAATCTATTTACCGCAACAGTGCACTTTCTGGATAGGATGGTGGATCTTTTATTATACCTCACACTTCAACTCTCACAATCATCCTCACGAAACTTTCCTCCAGATCGAGCGATACAGAAGGAACAAGCATAACCCACAAATCTTTTGAAACTACCTAGCTACTGTCCCATGCTGAACACACATACCCAAATTACATGACATACACCACACAACAATATGAAATACTACACAAATAATGGTTACAACATTATCACTTTCAGCTTTCCCACTTCAGTTAATATTGATCCCAGTTTCACACGACACTGCCCCACTTTGTAATTCTACTTTCCTACTGTGAACTCTGAAGATAAACGCACGTCTTCCTGTGCAATGTAAGCCAAGTGGAGTTGCTGGATAGACGGCCGACTCACCTTGATTCTCTCTCAGAGTTTAAATCTAGCGTCACACGGAATGATATTTCTTAAATATTTCAACTTATGATACACACGCTATTTCTTAAATATTTCAGCTTATTGTACACACGCTAGTAATTCAGCTTAACTTAAGCACACGGAAGTATCTCAACTTATAACTACACGTGGTTTCATTGTGACCGTTGGTTTACTACAATCCCCTTAATATTACCTGCCTGACATTTAATTCTCCCCACAAAAGTTCCTGAGAAAGAGAAATTATTAATTCTAACTACTCTTAAATATTCCACATGCATACCATGCCTCCACTCTTTCATTACGGAGCACAACAAAAAACAGGTCTTTACAGCAGAAGGTCCAGTGGCAGAATGCTGAAACATGGCCGTATTCCGGTTCTCTCGCACCTCTGTCGAAGTGGGAGAAGCACCTTGCTACCTTATTGGTCAGCCACATTTCAGGCGCTCAAAGCTCTGGTAAAATTTTCATCTCTTTGGTCTCACCAAAGGTAGCCAAAGGATCGACTCAAAGATGATCATATATTCCCATTCACTATCTGTGGTTAGCAGATGACCATACATTCATTCATTTCACAGATCTCACCAAACTGGATGTAGGGATTTATTTTGAGGGAGTGCACATCTGATCAATTAAATAAATAAATTGTCATTCTTTCCCACACTGGTATCCGGCTTCGCTGTATTAATTGAAATTGAGTTACTTTACAAAAAAAAATGTGTTGTTCTGACAAGAATAATGAAGTATTTTGTACCTATTTTCAATGTTGGGCGGTACTGTACCCTTTCACCGTGTCCTACGTGAGCAGTAGAAGCGAACGACAACGAGTGACCTCTGGATATGTGACAATCCAGCGACAAGCAGCAACATCGGGCGACAACCTTGGGTGTCCTGTGTGCGAGCAATCATGTCGCGCTACAAGATGGCTGCTTAGAGCCAACCAACTGTTTCTATAAAACGGCGTCCTTAACCTGTAGAATACTATAGCTGGAGAGTAAGGCTACAGAATTAGGCTTACTTAAGAAACCAAAGCGAAAAGGAATGCTGTGCTTGAAATATACAAATGTAGGAATCTTCATGGAGAATTTCGTAAGTATCGTCAACTAATAAGATCACCAGACAAGTTCTTCGAACACACATGAACAAGCAGAGGAACATTCCACTATCTCATCAATAAATTAAATACGAATGTCTTTTTACATTTTCAATAACTTTTAACAGCCAATCAATGCGGAGGAATGACTATTACATGAATATCTACGCTAAATTCAAAGATAAGCACAAAGAATGATGTGTGTAGACAATAGGTAGCTGTGGTGTAGTGGTTGTGTGTACGGTTCGTAATTAAGTGCGAGGATAAGTCCAGAGTTCGATTACCAGCAATTCCTATATTTTTACTGACTCCATTATGATTCTGTATTCAAAGTTTTATGTATACTGTTTACAATGCATCGCTAAGTATTTTTTAAGGTCTTGCCAAAGAACTTGATTTTCACATCTATCCCAGTATATCACACACATTTAATTCCTAATGAATTACAATGAACCATGAAATTTTACAGATATTTCATGTTGTGAACATAATTCATCAGCAGTCAGTGTTAAGGTCAAGGGTTTCAATTACTCTAAATAGTCTGTAGAAGTAAAGCTTACAAAATTTTTGAAAAGAAAGTCAAACATTTCGTGCAATGATTTGTCTAAAAGTATGAAATAAAAAATATTAGGGAAACGCTTGGTGCACCTCATTTTCTGTTCATGATTTCGAGCGTCATTCAGAGGCACATAGAACGTTTCTCTGATCTACTAATTTGTTTTACACAAATAATTACATATAATTTATTTGAGTGATTTCTTCCATTTTTAATTTCAAATTTCATTCACAAAGCATGATCTTACTGATTCCTCGTTTGCCTTCCTGACGTACTTTATTCTAATGAAGCCTTTTTGACATTTAAATACCGCACCAATGTATCATTTTATGTGCAAAATAGCCAAGTCTTGAACAGATGACATTTTTGACACTTCATTTAACGCAGCTTTTCATGAAATATTTCAATTTTTACTCAGCTTATTAATTAAGTTTTCGTTCATTACCCCGATTACTTTCAAGCAGTTAAATATTTTCGTGCCAAACTAAACCTCATGCTGGTCACTTTGATACCCCGTTTACCTGTTTCTCTCCCTTTGTTTGCCTATGAAAATTTGGACAAAACCTCATGGTGTAAGTTATAGGGAGTCTTGTTTTTGCTCTGCTAGCGCGTTTACAAAAACGTATCGAGTGTTAATCATTTCTGCGTGCTGTCATTTCCAAACATCGTCGTTTCGATATCTTGAATCTTTTATGAGATATGACGATTTTTCTAGAACTTGATTCCCCAAGCGCAGGAAAGGTTCGGACGCGACGCGAGCGACCCGTCCGTCTCAAGAATGAAAAGAGATATCATTCCGGTCTCAACTTTAAATACAAATTAGATATATTGGTTACATTTCATATGTAGTAATGTATGGCCTTAAATGAACTATAGGGAAAGTCTACACAATGTGATTTTTCCCTCTGCAAATTCTTAAAAATTGCGTGCAGCCATGTAGTCAATTTCGTGCGGCACAGTAACAATGACGAATAACGAAAATAAATTCTGACCTTTATCATTTAAGGATATCAAGCTATAGGTTGCGGAAGAATCAAATTTTTTCAGCCGAATAGTTTTCTTAAAATCGAATGTTAAGAAATTCATAGCTGCTGTCGCGTCCGCTCCATTGCTTTGCAAAGAAGTCACGTGACTGTCGCTCTGTGTCGCGCGAGCTGCAGCGACAAGATTCAAACACGTTTGAATTCAAACGTCGCCAGTTGCAGTGGGAGACAGGCAATCTAAATCACACAGATGTCGCTCACGTAGGACATTTCCATAACTACAACTACAGTTGTGTTTTGTCGCCTGAAGCTGTCGCGCGGTGTCGCTCGCTTGTGCCGCTCACGTATGACACGGCCTAACAGCTGTGTTACTCCTTGTGTACTGCCCCTGTGAAAAGCCAGTTGGCCTAGCAAGAGTCCTGGGCTCTGTGCAAGTGCCACTCCATTCAAATGTCACGCTGCACAAGTGTTCCAACCTCGGGCCAGTTGGGTGACACTGCTTCCCTCTTGCCACACAGGCAAGGCTTAGCTGTCACCTTGCAGATAACGACAAAAGTGCTGTATGGCACAGAGTCAGTAGTACTGTCACTTGATGTGCAGGATGTGGGAGTGTGTCGCATTTTTGCTTAGCAGTGACGACTTGCTCATGAGCACTGACTCTTGATAAATAGCAATGATTTATGTGCATTAGAATCATAGCATGGGGATTAGAGAAATAAAAACACTTTTTGTGTTATTAAGGTTTCGTATATCAGTCTGTAAAAACAGAACCCATATAGATTCTCTTTGCCATCTGTCTGTCAATCTGTCCAGCTGTTAAGACCAAAACAGGTAGAAGTATAAGTTGAAGTTTACGACAGATACTAAAGTCTATGCTCCCTTGGTGGTGTAAATAATTTAATGTTCAAAGTGAATAGAATCAAAAGATATGGCCATTTGTGTCATTTATTTAGATACTCACAAACTCACTCATCAAAACAAACAGCTGAACAATCTATATTTACGTTAGGCATGGTAGCCTAGTGGTAAAGCATGTGCCTGCAAACTGTGAGGTCATGGGCTCGAATCTTGGTCGGACCATGGACTTTTCACTCGTCATTATAATGTAGCCTTCACCTCTCAACATTATATATATATATATATATATATATATATATATATATATATATATATATATATATATATATATATGTGTGTGTGTGTGTGTGTGTGTGTGTGTGTGTGGATTCCAAGTAGTGTTGTGAGACTGATCGTACTCTGTTGTCATCTTGTCCTCTATACACTACTTCATCCAGCATATATTGTCAGATTTGTACCATGAATGTCGCATTCTAGCCCCAACTAGATGAACCTTTTCTGCTACTATAAAACCAGTGTATCTCGAAGTCATTGTCGGACGCTGAGTCAATGTTCATGCATTTGGACCAACTAGCAGTCAAATTATATGTATTGGCGGATAGTGGTGTTCTAGCAGCATTTAACTGAGGCTTGGCTAACTCGAGCGACTGCGGCTGTGGTAGCGGTACACAGTAGGCGAATGACAGCAAGTCCAATAAATCTGGAAGACTGTCAATGAGCTGTTGCATTTCAGCTACTATTGGATGAGGGACATTGTACTCTTGAACTAAAAAACAATAATGCAGGTAATGGATGGCTATATTTAAAGTTGAGCTACTCACAAAGGTCCAATGTGCACTGTAATTACTCGTATTATATGGCAGCGAAACGTGTTACATATTCTAATGTGTTAATTCGGAACCGATTTATGTTGGAAAAAATTTGTTCCAGTTTTGGGCACCAGGTGCAAATCTAGAGCTGTGAGCGTAAGAAACACGTACAGAAATGTTACCAAATTTAACAAATTAGGACCAGGGCATGGGCAAAGAAGGTCCAATAAGTGACTGAGGCATTATGGTGATTTTTATTATTAACTGCTGCTTACACAGGTTCTTCAATATGAGAAATTAGAGCCATCAACCAAATGCAGTACGACGCCAGGTTTGCACCTCGTGCCAAAATTAGAAATAATTTTTTTCGGACGTAATTCGGTTCAGCATTAACACGTTAATTATCTACCAAGATTCGCTGCCATACGATAATTACAGTACACACCGGAGCTCCGTCAGTAGCTGCACTTTAATTTTAACCAGCCAAAGTAAACTAATATATTAACAGTAACAGTAATATTAATAATTGGTGGCGAAATACTTACTTTCATTCTTCTTCTGCATTTTGGAGGTAGTTTCTGATTGCTATTGGTAGCGGTTCACGACCATTTTTTCACTACTGAGTACAGATCTCGAATGATTCCTACGTGGTGAAGTGAAGAAGGAGAGGGGAGGTGTGATAAGGAGGGGAGGGGATCACTTTGAATATGACAAGCACAGTTGCATCAGCTATAATATGACGCCAGAAAAAAAGTGCTGATCGATACTGTCAGCGTTTTTGGTCAGGACCGCTCTATTGTTGTAAGTTCATATTCGAAAATTTCAGATGAAATTTTAACAAATCAAGATGTTCGACAAAGATACAGTCTATCAACCTCTTTATTTAATTTATATATTGTCGACAATAGTTTTGAACTGGAAAGATGAAATACCTTAGGAATTAAAATAGGATCTAGTGTACCGTTAAATACTAAAAATGGTTCAAATGGCTCTGAGCACTATGGGACTTAACATCTATGGTCATCAGTCCCCTAGAACTTAGAACTACTTAAACCTAACTAACCTAAGGACATCACACAACACCCAGTCATCACGAGGCAGAGAAAATCCTTGACCCCGCCGGGACGTTAAATACTCTGCTATATGCTGATGCCCAGATAATTGTACTAGAAAAGAAGATAATTTACAAAGATCAGTATGTAGATTGAGCCAAAATGCAATAAAATTACGACTTAGCTATATCTGCAAATAAGACAAAGATAATGGCTTTCAAAGCAAAGAAATCAGTGAGATCGAAAATAATAAATAATGAGAAAATTTTAGAACAAGTATCCCACTTCAATTATCCAGGATGTGATATTAGTTTTAACTATGCCAAATACATTCAGAGGAAGGCTAATAAATATCAAGATATCTGTGGAATAATTGGAAAAACTTCGGGAAGAAAAACAAGAAAAGAAATACAGGTGAAATACTATAAAGTTATGGCTGTACCTAATCTGGCATATGGTTACAAATCATTGACAGTAACAAAAAAAGAACATTCGCTTATGCAAGCAACAGGGACTAAGTTCGTAATATATGTAAGAAGGTGTAATAAAATGGATTAAATAAGAAACGAAACAATAAGATAAAATTTAAAAATATTTTCAGTTAATGACAACATAGAAGAAAATAGAATGAAATCGAAGGATCGCGTTGATATAATAACAGATTGCCCAAAAAAATAATGAATTATCGGGCGACTTAGAAGAGAGAACTAGGTAGACATGGTAAGAGACGAATGGATTACAACATCCAATCCTTGGAAAGAGACGATGATGAAGACGATGAACCGCCCTGCTACCCCACTAACTTACATCTGGCTTAATGACCGCAAGAACAAGATAAGAGCAATCAGGGCCCGTACAGAGGCATATAGAGAGTAGTTTTTCCCTCACTCTATTTGCGAGTGGAACTGAAACGGGAATGACGTAGTCTTGCGATGTACCGTTTGATAGTTTTCGGAATATGTTTGCAGATGTAGATCTGTGGATGAACACCGAAACCGAAAATTTCTTTTTGAAATTTGTGTGATCTCAATAAATAAATTATTTTAAAAACAAGCAATCACTGTGCGTCTCCAGTCGAGATCGTTCCAAAGGAGTTATATGACTACTAATATATAACTATTATTGGTTGATACTGCTGAATGCCTAAGTGCTCTATCTGGAAAGACGTGTAACAAAAAAATTTAAATAAATTTTGTCGACTTTCCTTTCAGTGCTTTCCCTATGGGGATAGTCTTGAAAAGATGAATTTAGGGCTGTCCGTCGTACCAAATAACGGTATCCTAGTACTCAAATGCTTTTTGTCTGACAATAGTCACTACAGCTGCATAACTCTCAGCCTATATCCTCTCTTAACTGGACGACTAGTTACCTTCAAATCTCTCTAGTACTTTGAAATGATATTTATTGGAATACATTCATGTGTAATGCAACAGAAATTGAACTACAGAGTAATAGATTACCTTCGGTAATTTTCCACTCCTTGAAGATCAGATTTTTCTTACTTTTACGTCAGTGTTACTGAAAAGTCTGTACATGACGGGAGGTTATAATTGAAGATCCACGCACTGACTTAACTCGAGCGCTAATATTGGGACAGCGAGCCTGTGATGGTAACCATCTGTTATCTGTCGGACAACTGTTGTTTAGTACAAAGGGGTAGGAGGGATCATGCGCGATGGAGCGCGCGTTCACGCACGAATTGGCAGTGCCGTGCGTAGAATGGGTGTAGTGGCATGGGTCGACGCGCGAGATATCGCTAGGTCGAATTCGGTCTGACAAGGAGACCAGCCGCGTTCTGATCGAGATACCCCTGCCTCCGTACTCGCTCTAACTCCAGGCTACATTATTTGCCGGAGGACGCAACTCAAAAGCGTAATACAAGCCACTGAAAGCCACTACGGTCAATGCCGCCAGTGAGAGAAGTGTTCTGTTGGTTTAGAGGCCATACCCGAAGAAACAAACGATTATAGCGGTTACAAAAGCCGTGAACGGTTTCGACAACGTTTTTTTTTTTCCTAACATACTGCAGAGTGTAAAACGTCTTGAATGGATTAGGTTGACTTACAAGTCAACAATGCTGATTATTACCAAATTCACCCTACACCATTCTTTGCGTTCTTCGCCTGTTCTCTTTCTTTAAATATTGTAGATTATTCATATCCCTGTTTTATTTACATTTATTTCGGAACTCCAACTGTAATATATATAGGCATAGCACCAAAAGCGACATAGGAAATTTTGTGCCGGACGTGGACTAAAACCCGGATTACCCGCATATCGTGGCCGGTCGCCTTACCACTCACGCTAGCTGGGCACGCTCCCTAGATCGACCCAAACTTCCATATTTCACAACACTTACCTATTCACTTACCTATTTCTTCTCACAGATTATTATCCGGCTGCTGTGGCCGAGCGGTTCTAGGCGCTTCAGTCCGGAACCGCGCACCTGCTACGGTTGCAGTTTCGAATCCTGCCTAGGGCATGGAAGTGTGTGATGTCTTTAGGTTAGTTAGGTTTAAGTAGTTCTAAGTCTAGGGGACTGATGACCTCAGATGTTAAGTCCCACAGTGCTCAGAGCCATTTGAACCACAGATTATTAATTCACTTACCCACAGTCGCACAGCTCGCGATTCCCACGCACGCATTAGAATTAGGACCATGAACAGTCATACACCATCGTTGTCGCTTTAGGTTCTCCGCCTCATACATACTTCTATGGCCTTCATCTATACTTACTACAGTTAAGTTGAATTTAAGGGATAAATCTGAGTATTTGAAACTGTGCTCGTCATGAAATATAAGTTTTTTAGTTAGCTTCACGTGCACTGAAACAATATATTTCCGAAGACATCTCTAGGAACAACAAATGCTCTTCGATAAGATCGGCTAGAACATTTCTCTTTTTATGCTTCTGCATACTTTTCTAATCAGCATACTGCATTCTCCACATGTCAGCGTTGTAATAAGAGAGTTTCCACATCTGTATACCAGTGTGGTGATAACGTGCGCTTGGAAATTAAACTGTAAGTGTCCTGTGTAAGATCTGCACAATATCTCGCACTGCTGATAGTGAAGGGCACGTCGCAAACAGAATCTCGACTATCTAACGTAGAAAGAATTCCTTTTATTTCTTTATTTTTTTTGTTTTACGCCTGCACTAACGTGGTGACATACACAAAGAGTTTTACTAATATCCGTACGTCTGGGCGCGATCACCCACTGATATCGATCCAACGACGAGGTAGGAGACTGAAAACGATTGAAGGTTAGCGGTTTCAATGGTAGAAGGGTTGGGGGGAGTGCACGGCAAGCACCGTGGGGAAAAAAAACCTCTGCGAAAGTCTGGGCGGGTAGTATGGTTACTGGCGCATTTGTGTCTAAAGCTATAGTTCATTGAAGAAATGTTAGCAGGGATGTTTCACGGTGGACTCCGACGATATCTTCTGGGCCATCTGTAGCATCATAGTACCTGTAACACACCAAAGTCGTCATCAGAGAAGTCTCTCATGCCTATTACTGCATGTACTTGATGATCTATTAGTCCTTATCCTGATGGGAAATAGTTACACGTGCTGTTCCACAAGGTTCCATCTTAGGAGCTACCTTTTTCTTGTGTGCAGCTTATTAATGACCTTTCATCAGTAACATTACTAGATGGTAAATCTCCTTTGGATATGATACGAATAGTATGATAAAAAGCGAATCAATACAATTTTAGTTGGAGCGATTTGTGAAATTCTCTTGTTTTCTTGCCAATTGAAAATAGAAAACAATATATTCAGTTCTAAACATTTAAGATATTTCCACCAACAAATGTATAGATCTACGAGGAGATGATGATAGATGAGTTTGAGTGATAAATTCCTGAAAATGTTTCAAAATTTACTGACTCAGAGCGAATTCTTTGACATCAGCTGTGTTAGTGTAAGTAGGCTGTTTAGGTTATGTTGGTAACGCCACGTAGCGCTCTGTATGAAAATCACTGACTGTGCTGTATGCAGTCTCTGGCTGGTTGGCATTGTTGAAATATTCTCTATTGTAGCGTTGGGCAGTTGGGGCGCATAGCGTTGCGCAGTTGGAGGTGAGCCGCCAGCTGTGGTGGATGTGGGGAGAGAGATGGCAGAATTTTAAGAGCGGACGATGTGGACGTGTGTCCGCCAGAAAGAGTAAATTTGTAATACTAGATATCATGAACTGATATATACAGAATATGCGCTACAGGGTTGTTCACAATTAGCAACGGGTTTGAGAGAAGAATTGCACGAAAGATACAGCACAGACAGAAAAGCGACACACTTCAGGGTATACTGTATATTTCCGAGTTTAGATAGGGGTATTTCATGCGAAAAGTCGGCCAAAATTAGTGTTTGGTGTTTTCTTTACTGTGGTGTTTTCTTTACTGTGTGTGTGTGTGACTTTTGAACACTATTAAGGTAAATACATTGATTGTTCTCTATCAAAATCTTGCTAACTATGCCTATCAGTAGTTAGTGACTTCAGTCGTTCAGAATCTTTTATTTAGCTGGCAGTATTGGCGCTGGGCGCTCGCTGTATTGCAGTAGTTCGAGTAACGAAGATTTTTGTGAGGTAAGTGATTCATGAAAGGTATAGGTTATTGTTAGTCAGGGCCATTAATTTGTAGGGATTATTGAAAGTCAGATTGCGTTGCGCTAAAAATATTGTGTGTCAGTTTAGTGTTGATCAGAATAAGTAAAGAGAGAAATGCCTGAGTACGTTCAGTTCTGCTCAGCTGTTTGAAAATCAATTAACGTAGAGGTTTATCAGCACAATCATTCATAAATTTTTCTAAGGGGACATTTCATTAGGTATAGATGGACCATATATTAGCGACATGAAAATTTGTGCGGAACCGGGACTCGAACCCAGATTTCTCACTAATCCCGAGCGGTCACATTAAGCACTTGAGTACAGGTTTCCCAGACTGATCCAAACCTCCATATGTCACATTGTCAACCCTCATGCTACAGTCCATTACGTCCATCACCTAATGCTCATCAACATTATTAACTGATTTCCCGCAACAGGGAGAATGAGAGTATGCTTGTAATACTTACTTGCACGTCTGAAAGAACAGACCATATTGAAGATCCACAGCTGCACGAAATAATTCGAAATTTATTTGCTGACTGCGTATTGTTTGACGTCAGCTGTTTTAGGTAGACACAATCTATCGATTAGGGAAATATGAAAATTCTTGCCGAAAGGGGAATCGAACGCTTGTTTTGTGCTGCCCAGTGCGACGCAAATTTTCGTATGTCGCATTGTCTACGTCCTTGCGCCGTAGTCCACTACATTCATCACCTAAGGCCTGCCAACATTATTAGTTGGATTCCTAAAAATATGATTTATTATTCAATTCATTTGGGAGAAGCACGGCAGTGAGCAATTGAAACGATGAAACATTTATTTCCTTCGCGAATACTGCCACAGATGACGTAAAATTAAAAAGGCTGACAAACTTTGCTTACATTCATTCCAAAGAAATGGGATATCTCATGAAGCCAAGCCACAGGTTTACCAATCCAAAAGAGTGTAATCCGAAGCCGGCCGCGGTGGTCTAGCGGTTCTAGGCGCGCAGTCCGGAACCACGCGACTGCTACGGTCGCAGGTTC
The DNA here is from genome assembly GCF_023898315.1 of Schistocerca nitens. Classification (NCBI taxonomy): domain Eukaryota; kingdom Metazoa; phylum Arthropoda; class Insecta; order Orthoptera; family Acrididae; genus Schistocerca; species Schistocerca nitens. The sequence goes on along the minus strand of NC_064614.1, from coordinate 237,437,572 downwards.
GAATCCTGCCTCGGGCATGGATGTGTGTGATGTCCTTAGGTTAGTTAGGTTTAAGTAGTTCTAAGTTCTAGGGGACTGATGACCTCAGAAGTTAAGTCCCATAGTGCTCAGAGCCATTTGAACCATTTTTTTGTAATCCGAATAATTTGTGCTGTATATTCAAGAACTCCCTACAGAAATCTGTTCAAAGAACTGGGAATTCTAATTACAGCTCCTCAGTACAGTTTTTCTTTAATTGAATATGTCATCATAAATAATATTACTACCTTTCTATCAATCACTCTGCTTACGGAATATGCGCTACAGCGTTGTTCACAATTAGCAACGGGTTTGAGAGAAGAATTGCACGAAAGATACAGCACAGACAGAAAAGCGACACACTTCAGGGTATACTGTATATTTCCGAGTTTAGATAGGGGTATTTCATGCGAAAAGTCGGCCAAAATTAGTGTTTGGTGTTTTCTTTACTGTGAGGCACTATAGAATCGATTTGTAGAATGATAATGTATTTACTTACTTTATAACATGAAGTAAAACCAAATTATGGTATTTTTTATTATTCAGTTGATGCTTCACTAGCGAGGAGATTCAAATATGGTTCAAATGGCTCTGAGCACTATGGGACTTAACTGCTGAGGTCATTAGTCCCCTAAAACTTAGAACTACTTAAACCTAACTAACCTAAAGACATCACACACATCCATGCCCGAGGCAGGATTCGAACCTGCGACCGTAGCGGTCGCGCGGTTCCAGACTGTAGCGCCTAGAATCGCTCGGCCACTCCGGCTGGCTAGCGAGGAGGTGATGTAGGATTTTTCTAAACAATTAGGTCTTTGTTCGTGCCACTGATTAAGTTGGAGCGGCTCTAAGAATGACTGAAATACACTACTGGCCATTAAAATCGCTACACCACGAAGATGGAGTGCTACAGATGCGAAATTTAACCGACAGGAAGAAGATGCTGTGATATGCAAATGATTAGCTTTTCAGAGCATTCACGCAAGGTTGGCGCCGGCGGCGACACCTACAACGTGCTGACATGAAGGAAGTTTCCAACTGATTTCTCATTGCCTGGTGAAACTTTGTTGTGATGCCTCGTGTAAGGGGGAGAAATGCGTACCATCACGTCTCCGACTTTGATAAAGGTCGGAGTGTAGCCTATCGTGGTTGCTGTTCATCGTATCGCGACATTACTGCTCGCGTTGGTCGGGATCGAATGACTGTTAGCAGAATATGGAATCGGTGGGTTCAAGAGGGTAATACGGAACGCCGTGCTGGATCCCAACGGCCTCGTATCACTAGCAGTCGAGATGAAAGGCATCTTATCCGCATGGCTGTAACGGATCGTGCAGCCACGTCTCAATCCCTGAGTCAACAGATGGGGACGTTTGCAAGACAACAACCGTCTGCACGAACAGTTGGACGACGTTTGCAGCAGCATGGAACATCTGCTCGGAGACCATGGCTGCGGTTACGCTTGACGCTGCATCACGGACAGGAGCGCCTGTCTGGATGCGCGAATGGCGAAACGTCATTTTTTCGGATGAATGCAGGTTCTGTTTAGAGCATCATGATGGTCGCATCCGTGTTTGGCGACATCGCTGTGAACGCACATTAGAAGCGTGTATTCGTCATCGCCATACTGGCGTATCACCTGGCGTGATGGTATGGGGTGCCATTGGTTACACGTCTCGGTCACCTTTTGTTCGCATTGACGGCACTTTGAACAGTGGACGTTACATTTCAGATGTGTTGCGACCCGTGGCTCTACCCTTCATTCGATCCCTGCAAAACCCTACATTTCAGCAGGATAATCCACGACCGCATGTTGCAGGTACTGTGTGGGACTTTCTGGATACAAAAAATGTTCGACTGCTGCCCTGGCCAGCATATTCTCCAGATCTCTCACCAATTGAAAACGTCTGGTCAATGGTGGCTGAGCAACTGGCTCATCACAATACGCCAGTCACTACTCTTGATGAACTGTGGTATCGTGTTGAAGCTGCACGGGCAGCTGTACCTGTACACGCCATCCAAGCTCTGTTTGACTCAATGCCCAGGCGTATCAAGGCCGTTATTACGGCCAGAGGTGGTTGTTCTGGGAACTGATTTCTCAGGATCTATGCACCCAAATTGCGTGAAAATGTAATCACATGTCAGTTCTAGTATAATATATTTGTCCAATGAATACCCGTTTATCATCTGCATTTCTTCTTGGTGTAGCAATTTTAATGGCCAGTAGTGTATATTCCTTTCGGAATCATGTTTCTTTTTTTTCAAATTTTAGTTTAAACTGAATTTGTTGTGAACCGTCTTAAATCAATCTATAGATGACTTCCAACGCGCTAATGTCATCATTTGGAAGTTCATTAAAACCTCTTTCACACATGATATCAATCGCTTACATGTGTGATTAAGGAAGGTTAGACGTTAAATATCTGCTCATGTGTTAATCACTTGATGAATTCAAGTCACAGGTAGCATTGGTTTTTAGTCTCTTGAATGGTACTGTAACAGGGACAGACCTTTTTATCAGCTTTTCGAATTATTTCTATTGTTTCCTTGTCAACCAGGCTTCCACAAAGATTTACAATGCTTCGATATGTGAAAGTTGTTCTTTTGCTTATAAGTCTCTGCGGCTCCGATGTAATGCTTGTCTGTATTTAGCTTCTTGTGTAGGGGTTAAGTAATATCCTCAACCACTTTGGAACTGAACATTTCCACATTCTCGGAGCCTCACCTGACTCGCATACGTTTATTCCGTTCCTTCAAAATTGTTTCTTAATAGCTGTGACTTACGCGTTTTGCGGCGTTCACTTAACTCTACGAACAACTTTGATGGCCTTCTAACGTGAGGCTTGCAAAATGGAATTTTAATGGTACTTTGCAACCAGCTATGGCTATTTTCTAAGAAGGGATTTACAAATTTGTATGCAGCAAGCAATCGTTTCTTTAATTGTGACTTTAAATAAGACAGTACATATTAAAAACCTTTCTTTTTTTCATCAGGGTAGGTAATGTCTGATAATATATAATTTTTCACAAAGTCCAATCTTTTTACAAACTTTTTTTCAGAACATCTTCTCGTAAGGTCCTAGAGGCCTTTTCTTGTCACAAGCTTGACCTTCTAAGCGCCTAGGATGAACACTATATATAACCAGAACTCATTTCATAGATGACGTTCTTTATACCTGGCAACTCATTAACGTAAAGGAACCGCGCAAACTCAAAATGCGGTATCCAGCGGCTATTTTTCTACATTTTCAGTAGGGCAATGATTTCCACATCACACAGTTTTAACAAATATGCAAGAAAACACCTTGAACTATAACTAAAAATGATTACTATTAAAAGTAGTAAAAAATATGAATTAAAATAATTATAAATAGCGGTACATACTCGGATCTTCGAAATCCATATTGCTTTTCACTACACTTCAAGTGAAAACACAATTTAACACATTCACAAACGTAGAGTGATTTCGAGCCCGTAAAGAAGCTTCAGATGCGCTGCAGGCGAGACGTAAATATACACTACCTCTACCGCGTATCAGTGCACAATAAGAAAATAACACACTGCCTCAGCTATGCGCCATCTGACAGACTATCGCAGGAAGTTAGGCGTTCCGGAAATTACTCGATTTGAAAAGTGGACTTTATGCCAGCCTTTAGGGCAAAATACCCGATGTGCAGCATGGCGTAGCTGCACTAGAGAGGCGAGCGTGACGGAACGTGTAGACATATTATCCATTCCATATTATCACATCGAATTAGTTAGCACCTACAGATATGCAACCCAATGAACAGATTTCCAAAATGGGCTGCTGTTCCACCTTCTTGGGAAATTTATGTCTGTCATGTCAATGAACTGCAAGCGTATACTGACATTTCCTGTGCCATGAATGGTGCCCATATTGAGCACCTCTAATCTGAGTTTAAAGGTTGGGTAGATGTATCCACAGACACGTGTCTACTTTCTGTACGTCCTGATGTTTTCACTCAATCGTCTTTCGAAATCCCGGAGGTTCTACTAAGAAAGCCTGTATTAATAAGAATAATCCGCATAAACACATCCTACTGCATCTGGAGCAGCAATTAGGCACTACAGTCACACAACAAGCTGTCAAAAATCGGTTACTTTAAGGATAGCTCCGAGTAGACGCCCCGAAATGTGCATTCCACTGACTCCAAACCACCGTCATTCGCGACTTCAGTGGGGTCAAGCGAGAGTTCACTGGAGGGCGGGGTGGAGGTCTGTTGTGTTTTCTGATGAAAGCTGGTTCTGCCTCTGTGCCAGTGATGACCGTGTGTTGATTAGGAGGAGGTCAACTGAGGACCAACAATTCTTTGAGTGCTAGATACACTGTACCTACAACTGGAGTTATGGTCGAGGGTGTCATTTCATATGACAGCGGGAGAACTCTCTTGGTGATCCCACGCACGCTGACTGCGAATTTGAACTTCAAGCTGGTGATTCCGTTGTGGTGCCATTCATCAACAGTATTCCAGGGGGCGTTTTCCAAGAGGATACCGCTTGCCCACGTACCGCTATTGTGATCCTACATGCTCTACAACGTGTCGTCATATTGCCTTGGCCTGCTCCATCACAAGATCTATCTCCAATCGAGCACATAGGGGACATCATCAGAAGACAACTCTAGCGTCATCCACAAACAGTATTAACTCTTTAAAGGGCGGGCATCTCTGTAGCCTACCACATATGTAGACGCTTTGAAAGGACAGTGGTCACTGTGCATAACCCCATATTTTTCTCAGTTTACCACGAAGGGGCGGAAGTTCTCTCAACTAACCAACTAACTGTTGACCTAAATTTCACTAGATGGCATGAGAATCACAGTGCAGTACTTCTGTTGCTGACGAGCTGATATTTCATGCATTGTTGGTGTTGTTCGTCGTAGTGTCGTGCGTTTCTCTCTTTAACTCTTCTTCATACGGCTATTACCGGTAGTAGTCATCTATATTTATGTGTTGAGCTTGCATAAATCTACGTCTAATATTACTTTTTATTCGAATAGAATTTTCTATACTTCACAGACAGCTTTCTGTGTGATTAGTGGCGCTAACAACCGTCCTTTTTCTCCCTCTAGTATGTCTCGCCAAAAACGAATAACCGAGTAAGAAAGTTCATGAATATTATTTGATGAAATTCCTTCTAGTGACAACAGTGTTGACAGTGATGAAAATGATGGCAGTGACCCGACATTCACTTTCGTTGAGAGGTGCAAAACAGTTTGCTGTCTCCAAAAATTGTCTCAGTGGTTGCTGTTTCATCCTCTGAATACAAGCACACAAGCCATACGTAGATGAAAGAACTTGCCACGAAAGTAGTAAACATCAGCCTATTCACTCATGATAAAGAAGATAAGCAATCTGCAGTTGAAGGAAAACCCTGGTCCGAAATGTGTGGGTGTGTTCAGTGCGCAAAGTACCCCTGTTCAGTGTGCAAAGTACGTTTCCGACTGAGAGCAAGCAAGGACTGTTTCAATAGATACCACGAAAATTAAAAGAAAGTTATACTAGAGTTGAACCAGCAATCATCGAACATGTATCCTGTAGTGGAGTGCTGGTTAGCCGCTGTGAACACATTTAATCCTAATTTTCGTTGTTGTTAACGTGAAATATTACGAACTTACTGTAGAAAACATATCACAATAATAAAATCAAACTGTTACGAGGGGATCAGATTTGAAATATATAAATTATTGTTCATTTTTATGGCGCTTACCTGACTCTCAAAGAGCTAACGAAATGCAACAGACATGGAACTGCATCCCCAAACTGACACCCGGCACCTGTGCAACGCAACGCATGTACGTCTGCATGCTTGCTTTCAGCGTTCTGGTGATTACTCTGATTATTAACGCACCAGCATTTCACATTTGCAATCGTCTATCTCGTGCTTACATTAACCTGCGATCTTGAAATGTTTATCATTGCAATATGTTATTTAGACGAATGTATTCCCAAAATTTCATTAATCTACATTAATTTTTTGTGTTACGATTTTTTTCCATCAGTGTATTTGTAAAGGAAAAATTCTCCCACGATCTACAAAGCTTTTTGCAGCAATAAATAAAATACTGTATTGCAAATGAATCAGGCAGTGGCGTAGAGACAAATATTGCAATTTGTTGATCCGTATCCCCTGACATGTTCACTAAACCGCATAATTCACTCCAGAGAGCACTCTTATACAGTGTGTCCCGGGAGGAATGGCCAGTATTCATGGATATGGCAGGAACGATAATTCTAAGCTAAAAGGTGTAATACACATTAGCTCCAAAATGAATATCCTAAGAGCTATGAAAACTTCATCTTCGATACTGTGAAACAAATCTCTTCTACTGTAAGCTCTTTGCTTTCAAAATTTTGAGAGGGCGTGGTATGGACCAAAATAAAACAAAAAAGTTCAGTAAACAAGTGCATATTTTAAGATTTTAAGATTTTTCATCTTCGTTAATGTAATACATATTTCTTGTTCTGCACAAGTGCTCATAGCTGTTAAGTTACGCATTTCAGAGCCCATGTTTACCAGATAATTTTTTCTTGTTTTTGTCCATACTGCCTCCTCCGAAAATATGGAAAGCAAATATCTTACCGTAGAAGATAGTTGTACCACAATATGGAAGATGAAAAAGTGATCCTAGCCCTTAATATGCATTCTAGAGCCCATGTTTATTGGACTTTTTTGCTTCGAATCACCGTTCCTGCCATATCCCTGAATGTTGATTCAGCGCCACATAAAAAGTTGTCGTAAGCGCAGCCATCGGCTTACGTTAGATAAGCTTCGCACATTGCCTGAATGTGTGTGTGTGTGTGTGTGTGAGAGAGAGAGAGAGAGAGGGGGGGGGGGGGGGGGGAAAGAGAAAGAGACAGAGACAGAGACAGAGAATTGTTTTTCGAGTTATTATGTGTGACGAAGTACGAAACGGAAGTGCGAGACTTATGACTCGGGGCACAAATACATCACAAGCGAAAGACGGACAAGAAACGGAAGTGAACTAACCAACTGATGTGACAGTTTGCCGTGAAGCTGGTGGTAACTCGAAAGCATGTGTGTTTTCGCCGAGCGTTATATGGGGAGTGATGTTGAGATGCGGATCCACAATATACCACGTCCGGAACAGGATTTGAAGATGAATCTGCACATGCACACGCGCAGACACACACACATACACACACACACACGCACAAAACTATGCTAATGAAATACGGACGTTTCATATGCAGCACTAAAGAAACATTACTGGATACTTCGGCACAACATTGTACTCGAATGCATCCAGCCACCTCGAACAACATATTCTACAATTGCAGCACGGTTGCTCTGTTTTGCTGTATGTCTGTAACTGTGTATGTGTCACGGATGGCTCCCGATTTGGTGTTCGAGTGTACCCAGTTTGAGGGTGACCAATGACAGCGAGAAATTACAGTTTGGTTTTAGCGCTGAAACAGAATCTTTTCTGTCTTGACTGTACTAGTACAGGTTAGCTTTGACCAATTTTGGTTCTGCCGCAGATTGTTGATCGCCATTTTCTCGCATAAATTGCAAATGACGAGTTTGTGGTTAGCTTAGGACATGAGTTTAAATTCAAGACTACAGAACGCGTCATCTGCCGCAGTTTGGTCATTGGTCACTTCAAATTAGCCGTCGACAGAGCATCTCGCATTTTCGACATTCCTCACGGCAGACATTTCCAACACTGCTCCACGTTACACATTAACGGCATATGTGAAGTGATCCGCCGTGTTTGGTGCCACCTGCAACCGAGCGGCAGACGGCAGATGATGTGCCAACGCTGTAGTGGCAAGTCACGGAAGTCAGCTATCACGTAATTGTAGTAAGATCGTACATTGCAGTGTACTTCTGTCATATATATGTTAGTCTTCGAAGTTACTACACCATGAAGACTTTAATGAACAATTTTTAATTAAGTGGCAGTTAATTATTACAAACAGTACCAAGAACAACAAGTTTTCGAGTGATCCTTACTGTACTGTTGGTTTCAACCACTATATTTCCATAGGACGTAAGTTATACAACAAAATAAATATGAGCTTCAACTGGAAACAACGTAATCTAATGTCGTGCCTCCCAAGTTCTGCTTGTGAAATTATACGTGACCTTGCATCTTATTAGCCATATTTTCTCTCCACGAAACAAAAATCTGACTTTCACCCTTGGAATTGTGTGAAAATCGGAAATAAACTTTGTGACGCCTCAAAATCAACGAGCTCCTCGTCCGCGAACGCTGTCACGGCTCGTCTGAAGACGGATTTACAGGAAGACGGCTTTGAAGACGCCAGAACTTACGCACTTTCTATGTCAGATTTTCTCACACAGCAGAGGGATACCGTCACTGTGATTGGATTCGTAATCTTTGCATCGACTTCCGAGAAAACGACGGACATGGAGCTTTTTCTAGGACTTTAAGAAGTGATGCAACTCTGCGGAGAGAAGTTGCTTCAGCAGCGACGGATTACAACACGCGCTTTCCTCGTCTTCAACGTGCAGACTGTCACGAGGAAATGCTTGATCTTTGTACATTTAAACCTGTGCATAGCTTACTATTTCCACATTGAGGAACTGCGTTTTCATGTTTAATGAGTCGCATTCATTGGAGAAAATACGATTTTCAACAGGATTCAAACGTTGACATGTGTGTGAATTCCCAAGGGACCAAACTGGTGAGGTCAGCGGTCCGTAGACTTACTAACTTCTTAAACTAACTTATACTAACAGTAAGAATAACACACATACTCATGCCCGAGGGAGGACTCGAACCTCCGGCGGGAGGGGCCGCGCAATCCGTGACATGGCGCCTCTAACCGCACGGCGACTCCGGGTGGCTTCAATGGGAGTCTCAGGGTTTTCTGTGTGTGGACTACGAAGACAGTCACTGTGGTGTTATAAGATATGAGTGGCAATGTCAATCGTCAGACAGCCATTTGGAAAGGGTCAGCTCGTAGAATAGCGAGAAATATCTGATTACTGAAGATGTCAGTAACAAAAGGGTTTGTTAACGGCTTCAGCTAGGTATTCCTATAGCCTACTCGCTGCTCCGGACAGAAATTCAACTGTGACACACTGGACACACGGTGGCGATACTTCAAAACAGAATCCACATCCTTAGCAACTGGAGTTAGAAACTGCACCATCGGAAACACTTTAGTTACAGAAATGCTATGGTCACGCGTGTCTCTGTTAAACTACAAAAGTTTCTAGGGTGTTCCTTTCTTCAGTAACGCCTGAAAATTTTGAGTGGATATCTGTACCTGGTGTATCAAAACTAACAGTTAAAACTGATTTGGGCGAAAACGTTCCGCCGGCCGTTGTGGCCGTGCGGTTCTAGGCGCTTCAGTCTGGAACCGCGTGACCGCTACGGTCGCAGGTTCCAATCCTGCCTCGGGCATGGATGTGTGTGATGTCCTTAGGTTAGTTAGGTTTAATTAGTTCTAAGTTCTAGGCGACTAATGACCTCAGAAGTTAAGTCGCATAGTGCTCAGAGCCACTTGAACCATTTTTTTGAAAACGTTCCATTGAACACTGGTTCAAGGGGGTCCGTTACAAGACAATTGCAAAGGTACTGTTACGAGCAATCATTGACTTCTACACGGAATATTGTCGTGGTTTATATAAATTTATTTGGAACATGAACTCTTCGATTAAATCTCCACCCAGCTGCACTCACGGTCCATTTTCTGGGAATGAGGTAGGTGCACCAGCACGGTTTTAGACATTGGTGTACAGAGCACGAGCCATGTCAAATTCAGACAGCTTTTCCTCCGAGCTACAACAGACACAGGATACCAGCTTAGCACAGCATGGGATCCAGCGCGGACCATGTTAAAATCACAGCGACCACAAAAAGTAACCACTTATCACGCAACGGATGACTTCTCGGTGACGACATAAATATTCGGATTACGACAGCGAGGATGATCTCACGCCACCCCAGCACAGGCACGTATACATTGGCGTGTGGCTGCCGATAGAGAGCGCTGGGGCAGCGACGGAAGCGCCCAGTATGACTGACGACCTTTGCGCCTGCGCCGATCTTTTTGATTCATCGTCCGACAGGTGGCGTAGAGCGGCCCCTCCCGCTACAGGGCAGGAAATATTTTCCTACTGGTCACTGAATATGCCGCATTCACGCCTACACGTTTCCTTGTTAAACTTTTGCGCGACTTTGGCCGTTCACTTATGTAATAAAATAAAACACTTGCAGCCGCGTTTTAATGTTATTTTATTCTACTGCAACCATTTTCGGCGATACAGTACACCATGTTCAGGCCTGCATGGATAAACACTGGGGGTTGAACCCCTCTACCATCCTCCACACCTACAAATCCTTGATCCGTCCCATCTTCTGTTATACCAGTCCCACCTGCATATCCGCCCCCCCCCCCCCCCCCCCAATTCTGTAAGTCCCTCCAGATCCTCGAACACCATGCACTCCGCCTCGCCTTCCGTATATGCCTCCCATCCCCCAAGCGGATCCTCTACGACCTCATTCCTTTCCTCCATCTGCTGCTATTCCTCGTACATATCCACGTCCTCTACACCTCCTGCCGCCTTGATCCCCCTCATACGCTGGTTGCTCCTCTCCTCTCAAACCCCCACCCTCTGCCGCGCCTTCACCGTTGTGTCCTCCCTACCCTCCACCTCTACACTCTTCATCTCCTTTTCCAAGGTGACTTCTGTCAACTCCCCCTCCCAGATGATGCCCTCTCTCCCTCCATTTATCTCTCCTATCAACTCTGATCGTCACCTGCCCCTCCCTTCCTCTGTCCTTTTCCTGGGCTCCCTATCCCCCCTCCCATCCTGTTTTTCCCCTCATCTGTACCGGTCGCCCCCATCTGCCCTTGGCTATGATGTGTCATCTTCGCGCCAACTTTTTAGTACAGTGTTTCAAGCGAGTGTTAAGTGTTGTGCCTCTTTCCCGAAGTGATGCGAACGGAAATCATACTGTCATTTTTATATCTCTTGCGAACAGGAAACAGACTGTCGCCGTGTTCTTTTTAATTGTCTGTCTACTATTTTACCTGTCTGCTTCCGCCATTTTACAAGTTAAGTCACCGTTTTTATCGCCTGCTTCAATTGTTTATTTTCTTCTTCTTATGTTTTAAAAATTCTGTAGGCTAAAGAGCGGCGTACTAAGCTGCTGCCAGCCCGACCCCTTTGGGGGGGGAATCGAAACTCAATAAAAGAAAAAAAGCATAAACAGTCATGATAGCATCGTCAGATTACCAACCATGTAAATGCAAAGACAGATTAGAACCGAACAAGGATCAAGGACAATACTATATAACGTACTGCTCTACCACAAATATCAAACGAGTTAGATATTAGTTCTCGTTTGAGATTTGTTTTACAGTAGTACATAATATATAGGTACATTCACACATGAGGTTGTCCTCCCCGAAAAGTATCTTGCGAAGGTTCTTCATATGCAGGGTGGGGCAAGTAAAGGAAGCCTAGAAAACAAAGTCCCAGAGTACAACGAAACACAGCAGAGGAAAGGAAATACAGTTCTAAACTGATTATAGCAGGTGTTGAAACTGACCACCATTCATCTCTTGGCACGTCTGGGTCCTGGACGGTATGTTTCTTAAGTTGTTCAAAACAGATCGTGCCTCGAACAATTTTCGGACTAAGCGTAGCATGGCACTCTTTGATGGTACTTCAACACTATTCAACTTTTCAGCAAACAACACAGACTTGACCGTTTCCACGACTTCGTTGTCACAAAACTTTCCATAACGAACTCCCGCTGCTCCAGTGTGAGTAACAGCGTCCCTTTTGCACTGCTCAACCCACACTGAATCAGCCCGCACTATGCTCTGAACCGGTGTGATTCACATGGCGGGCGTACACTTGGTGGGCGCCTCACGTGGGTGATTATACACATATATTCACCTTCAATCGTATTCACTCGTCCGGGCCACTTTTTTTGCCCCGCCCTGTGTTCTGTATGTGTTATGACGCAGGTAGTTTTCTACATTTGGTCTTTTGACACGTTTTGGAAACTCATTTTAAGTATGCCCCTTTACAGTTTGCTCCTCAGCATTTTATAACTTTGACATGACATGTAGATAAATTTATATTGTCATTTCGAGAGCTTTTCCTATATTGACACATAGATTTTATTGATACTGTTCTTTTGCAAGGGCTTCTTGCACATACATGCGTATATGTTTTTCATTCTCAACATTATCTTGGATTTTGTATATTCCGTGTATGATATGACGTAGGTGGTTTTCTACGTTTGGCCTTTTTCACCTTAGCATTTTATAGCTTCGAAGTGACATATAAATATATTTATACTGTGATTTTGATAGTTTTGCCTATACTGACAATTAGATATTGTTGATGCTATCGTTCTGCAAACACTGCTTGCACATAGATGCATGTTTCTTTCGTTTACTTATTTCTGATGTTGTTATAATTGCTTTCATACAGGCGGCCGCGGTGGCCGAGCGGTTCTAGGCGCTTTAGTCCGGCACTGCGCGACTGCTACGGTTGCAGGTTCGAATCCTGCCTCGGACATGGATGTGTGTGATGTCCTTAGGTTAGTTAGGTTTAAGTAGTTCTAAGTTCTAGGGGACTGATGACCTCAGAAGTTAAGTCCCATAGTGCTCAGAGCCATTTGAACCATTTTTTGCTTTCATACATCTATCATTTTCTACAGATTTTTTTGTAAGTTGGTAGGTTATTTCAGAACTTTGCTGTTTAGTGTATCATCTAACTGACTAAATTTGTTATCATGGAATATTTAATTAATGATTTTATTAATAAACAGTACATTTGTACAATGTAAAGAGTGGAAATTCGTTATGGTATACTATACATAATTCTATTTTAGGTATGTGACAGTGGATGTATCTATAACTTTCTATCAAATGATTACCGTCACTTCAGTCATATCGTATTTCTTTTATTCATATTCTATTTTAATCTGTCTTTTTATTTGTATTGTTGGTACGTTGATGATGCTATCATTAGTGTAAATGTATAGTGGTTTGAAGATGTTATAGTGAGTCACCGAAACTGGTTGCAATATAAAAAAATAATAAAAGCCTCAAGGTAGGCTATTTTCCTTATATGTTTATCATTATAATTATTTGCAAGTGGAAAATATATGAGCATTATGAAAGTGTATATTAAGTAAAATACACTTCAGGACATAGTATGCCTCATAAAATAGCTTACATAATAACAAAGAAACAAAATTTTTAACATGACAGATAATGTCCGTTATTCATATAGACAGAGTGTGCATCATAAAAGTGCGGAAAACACTTAGAACCAGTGCGATATGCGTATGTAAGAAGATGAACCGAAGAAGGTTACGTCGAACATTGGTGGTGTTTTTCTTCCGGCAGCACAATGTTTACGTTGCTGGTCATTTGTATGGTGACGTCGAAGGGGCTTGGACAAGGTGGCACACCACCTCACGGCGGGCATACGCAGTGTTTCCGATTTACGACGACTATCAGGGTGAAGGTAGGCGTAACGTAGTGAGCAAGTAGTTTCCAGGATTACTGGGCACAGATTTCACTGGACGCAGTTTTTAACTCTTTATTAACGACTTCTCAGACGGTATTTGTAATTACTTCAGACATTTTCCAGATGATACAGTTATATATAATGAAGACTTACCTGAAAAAGTCTGCACAAGAGTGCTCTTTTCAAAAAGGTTTACGTTTTAGCAGTTGTTGTGGTCAATGAAATGGGATGAAGACACAAACTAGGTCGTAGGTAAAGATATCACTTCATTAATAGGTTATTAAAAAAAAGCAGTCTCTTTTTAAAGAAGCTGCCTGCAAAACATTCACGCGTCATAGAATACTGCACAATGCATAACAAATAAGACAAACAGTGGATACTGACTAGTAGGTGAGCATCGCTGAAAAAACTGATCTGAAGACGCTTGCGAATAGACGCCAGCTGTCTCGCGAAAGCGTATTTACAAAGTTTCAAGCACGAGCACTCAGTGACGAATCTAGGAATATTACACAAACACATCGCTCCAATGATGACAATTCTTCGTCCGCTTCAAACGCGAATAAACAACACTAACACCTATTATACTAAGAATAACACTCTGCCATGCAGAGGCGTCTGCGGAGTGGAGATGTTGATGTATATGTGGCTGATGGAGACGACCTCTGACCTTCTTTGTGCAGTATGAGTGTTACGTCAATGATGGAACATCAGAAACACTAGTCATGCTTCACGTTTATGCTAGCACGCGGCCCTTAACGTTTTGTTGCGAATAAATTTCCGTGTAATTTTCCTGTGAAAAAAAAAAAAAATTCGCATTCGTTCAGCGAATAATGGCGCGATGGCAGGTCCTTAGAAATTACATAAGCGATGTGTTGGACTTCTAGATTCTAAATTCAAAGGTTTTGCACTTTTTTTTTAATTGCAATGTCCCTCGACCCACTAGACAATTGATTTTAACAAGCTATCTATACAGTATTGGTAAAGTTTAGAAATTATGGAAACTGCTCAAGCAGCAAACTCTTCCACCGCCAAATCTTCCACCTTTAAATGACTGTCAGTCAGAAAGAAACTAATAAGGAAAGATTGGAAATTATAAGAACTAATTTAGCACTTGAACAAAGAGTAACATGATACCGACCAGTTTAACAACATAAATGAAATGTATATATTGTTTCGATGGAATAAAATTTTTTTTTCGTTAGAATAAAATATGTTACATATTTTAATATAATTAGAATCATAATTTCTGTACATCAGTCCTTAGTACATCACTTACGCGTAACTTTCAAGAAATGACAATTCAGAGAAATACAGCGTATGAAATATTATATAAATTTACTTATAAAACCGTAGTGTGTACTCGCGATTATGCGTATTTCATTTAGTACAACGCCTATATCTCCACCTGTATTCTGGAAGATAGTCCTACTTTTATTTTTCTGAGGTCCCTTTTCTTATTTTATCAAACAATGGCATTATGGAAGAACTGTGGCTCTTACGTGGCAGGATAAAACAGGGACAGAAAGCCATACGGGCTGTTCCAACTGCCCGGCTTATACAGCGCTGCGGGTCAGTTGACTTGAGCCTTTGTCGCGAGCGACTCCATCACGTTTCCCTTGACACTCCATTTCAACAAAAAGTAACTATTTTTCATAGCGTTAGCTTTTAATATACCCTAATAATTTGCCATTTTTCCATAATTTGGACTGTGAGCAGTTACGGAAATTTACATTTCAGGGTTGTGTAGGTCTAGCTCCAACATTCATGTTGTTTCTCTTCCTGTCCTCATCCACCGTGTTTGATGATGTGCTATGGCCGTATCTCCCTGCCGATTGAGAGAGATGGCCATAGCATTTTGAGATAGTTAGGCACCCCCCTCCCCAAAAAAAAGACCTTTTTATTTTTTAGTTTTGACGTGAATATTTTTATTATTATTATTTTTTTTTTACGAACATCGACTAAGTACTTTTCCAAGACTCATCCTACTAAAGGCAGAGGGAGAGAAGAAGACTTCATATTACTATTAATAATGTAAAAAAGATAGTTACCCAGTCAGAAAAGGTTCAATAGAGTTTAATATTCGAAAGAATACCCTAGAGCGAAATATAAAAACCGGCTGTGATTAAAAAACTGCAGTGGGACCAGGTTCCTGTTTGGACATAGCCAAGAAGGAACGACTTGCGTCATTTGCTATAATTTTCTGCATAAAATTTACCTGAAACAAGTAATTCAACAAAAACACGTTCAAGCTATTTCTCTACTGGTGCACTCTCGAACGGCGCGCGGGAAACTCGAAAGCTTAACTCTTTCAGTGCGAGCTCTAATTTCTCTTATTTTATTATGATTATTACTCTCAATGCAGGCGGACGCCAACAATAGATTTTCACAATCGGACGAGAAAAATGTTCATTGAAATTTCATTAGAAGATCCTGTTGCAAGGATAAACGCCTTTGCGTCAATGATTACCATCCCAATTCGCGTATCATATTAGTAGCACCATCTCCCTTCTTTTGCGACAGTACAACATGAACTGCCCGTTTCTCGACGTACTCAGTCAGTCCCATCTGATGCGGATCCCACACAACAGTACTCCAGAAGATGGTGGACAAGCGTAGTGCAAGCACTCTCTTTACTAGACCTGTTCCACTTTCAAGTGTTCTGCCAATAACTCTTAGTCTTTGGTTTGATTTCCCATTAACATTATCTATGATCGTTCCAATTTAAGTTATTCGTAATTGTAATCCCTAAGTATTTAGCTGAATTTTTGATTTGTGTGATATTTCGTGTAACAAAATTTTAACGGATCTTTTAGTATTCATGTGGATAACTTCACATTTCTCATTATTTAGAATCAGTTGCCAGTTTTCGCATCACACAGATATCTTGTCTAAAACATTTTGAAATTTGTTTTGATCATCTGATGACTGTAAGACGTACATGACTGCTCAGATTGTCTCTTGTGTCGTTAATGAAGACTAGAAAAAGCATGGGGCGTACGTAACTTCCTCGGAGAACGCCAGATATACTTGTGTTTTATTCGATGACTTTCCGTCAGTTACTACGAACTGTGGCCTTTATGATAGGAAATCAAGAATCTAAACGCAGGATTAGCAATCGCTTGTGAGGAATGGTGTCAAAAACCTTCTGGAAATCTAAAAATACGGAATCAGTTTGTCATCTCCTGTCGATAGCAATCATTACGTCATGAGGATAAAGAGCTAGTTGTGTTTCACGAGAACGATATTTTCTGAATCCGTCAATAAATCGTTTTCTTCGAGGTAGTTCATAACGTTCGAACACAGTATGTGTTCCAATGCAATTACATGCCCTAGTTACATAATCACATAGCTACAGATTGGAGGTGTTGTCTTGTTCAAAAGTTTTCTTGTGAGTGCTCACCTTGATGTGCAGGGATTGACTGAGTTCATGCACAGTGCCAAGGCCAGAGGATGTCCCACCTTCCACCCATCGCACCCTCCCTCCCTGCCCTCCCAGAAAAAGTTGTCAGGAAAACTCTCTGAGTTGGTGGACTGGAAGGATCCTAAAATAGGAAATTCAGTGACATTGAGGAGGATATAATAATAAATTATAACAACATATTGTTTATTTATAAAATTCAATTTCCAGGGGTTGGATCTCTCTTCTATTTGGCAGGAAAAGCTCATCATTCTCTGGTATTTATTTAATTTTGGAACCTGAAAGTCTTGTAAAATGTATCGAAAAAATAAGTAATTAAATAAAAATTTTTCCTCATTTCCCAATGAGGAAAAATTTCGTCTTGTGACTACGAAGGGGGGTTTTTCCCGTATGAATATCTGGATAGTTTTGCGAAACTCAACAAAACCAAGCTACCTGACAGAAATGCATTCTCCAGCAACCTTACAGGCAATGCCATAAAGGACGCAGAGTCTGAGAATGCCATGAATTTCTGGTGGGAATTCAACATTTCCACTTTAGGAGACTATGCATAGCTTTACAAGGACACAGGTGTGCACTTGCATGCAGACGCTTTTGAGAAATTCCAGAGTCTGTACATAACCACATGTTCTCTGGATCCCACCTTTTATTACACAGCACCTGGGTTGTCTTGGGATGCTATGCTCAAAAAAAAACCAAATGCAGCACCGAATTATTGACTGATCGTGATATGATTCTTGTCTTTGAGCAAGAGATCCCTAAGGGACTTACCGATGTGTCCATAGGCACTAAAACGGAAATAACCCACAGGTGGGTGACAGGTTCAATACATCTCTTGATTGGAGTTTAATGATATACCTGGATGTCAGTAACTTAAATGGGTACACTATACAACGATCAGTGCCAATTGGTAAGTATTGATGGGTGCCTGAAGACGAATGCAAGGGATTAGGTGGAATAATCATGGGTATGGCTGTTGATTCTGATGTGGGGTATGGGTGAAGACAGAACTCTCACGACCTACTAGTATGCATGATGTGCACGCTGATTTGCCACTGCGTCCAGAGCTACTACTTTTGTAAGGACACTTCACCCCAAAACTGATGACAAGGCTGGGTAATGAGTAGAGATACATCGTTCATTATTGTAATCTCCAGCAGTGTCTCAGCTTGGTTAGAATCACCTGGGCTATCTCCTTCAAGCCATCTCCTTGGTTGAAGCAGTAAATTGTTCTGAATACATGACAGAGAGCTCCCACAAGGTTTGTCTTTGAGAAAGTATTTCAAGTTTTGGTAAAATAATGGAAAATTTGAGGGAACATTCTGAAATGTTGATTAGATCCGAATAGCATGGGCATTATGGCGTAAGAAAAACCTTAGTGGGACCAAATTTTAGTGGGTGACCATATTCAGCGAGAACTTTGTTGTGTGGAGGTGGAAAATATTGCTGTAAAATTCACAAAACCTGTCTACGTCGAGATATGCTTACTAAACCTATCCAAACTCCACATGTACCGCTTCCATTATGAGTTTGCGAAGCCTCATTTTGCTGATCCTAAATTACTTTATATGGATAAAGTTAGCTTCATTTATTGGGTGAAGAACTGAGTTCCATATGAAGAAATGAGGTACCAAGGCAATGAATTCAGCTCATCCCAACACATGGACGATAATGCTTACAGCATTGTTGCACAGAAGAAGAAGGTTATCGGTCTTACAAAATATGAGGCAACTGGATTACCGATTGCAGAGTTTGGTCTGCGAGCAAAAATATATGTGAATCACACATTGGAAGATACCACCCAGAGGTGGGCTACGGGTGTGCATCATGTGACATTGAGAGCCCTCTCTGTCAAAGAATATTTGCAGCATCTGTACAACGATCTTCAAGATGCTCCGCTGCAGCCACAGCACGTTACGTAGGAAACTAAAATTCAGTCGAGAGGATACAAGGTGTACACTGTGCTGCAATCAACAGTGGACCTGTCTCCTCATGTCGAAATAATTGTCATTTGTGATGACAGAATTGGAACACTCCTGTACTCAAACTATTCACTTGTTGAGGAAGCAAGAGGCAGTGAAGGAAAGTCACGGGGTGAGAGGGAGAGAATGAGACCTGGTTTAAATGCTGCAGGATACTATGACTCTTTATGTGCTGATGAAGCAAAACTTATATACAACTGTAAAAAGAAGTACATGATTGTTGCACATCACAGGGCAAAACAAAGACAAAATTTATCTTGCATGTCATGTATCGAAATGTGTGTGTGTGTTTGTGTGTGTGTGTGTGTGTGTGTGTGTGTGTGTGTGTGTGTGTGTGTATGCAAGTCATGTACATTTGTAAACAGAGTAGTTTTTAAGAGTCAACTGCCACTACCTGTCCAAGTGAGATTAACTTTTTAAGTGTACATAGTCCACAGGCCATCAGAATTATTGTTCATCCATGTAACCAGTGCTATTGGTTTTAGTTTTAGTAAAAGTATCTCTGCCTTTGTTTTTAGTGTTGTTTGATATGTATGTCTGAAAACTGAAAAAAAATATCAACCTGTGAATTTCTTCATTTTTTAAAAGAAAAGTATTATGTGAAACAAGAATCAAATTGTAACCTCAAGAACTGAATTGTATCTCAAGAAATTAAACTGTAATCTCAAGAATCAAATTTTATCTCAAAAACTGAAGAAATGAAAAAATTCCTTACAATATATCTTCGTTGTTATTATGTATAGAAAAACTATCCCCTGTTGTACTTTATATATAAAGGGTGTGCAAGACACACAAATGGTATTAGTTTTGAATATGAAGGTGAAGTTTAAGATCGAGAATAACAAATTACATGTAATGGTCGACGGAATTACACATACCATGCAGCAGGCACTGGCATTTTGTAGGAACAAGTGGCATGTAACCATTGCAACTTAACTACAACAAATACCCCCCCCCCCCCCATCGACTGTGAAAATGGACTCGGCAAGCAACCCACTGTCATTTAAGCCCTCAACAGATCGTTGCATGAAAAACTTAAAATTAACATTTGGATAAGATACCTGACTGCGTATTTGAATATGAAAAACTACAGAAACAAATGAACCTGTAACAATGAATACCTAAGCTATCTGACTACATATTTGAATAAGAATTTGCATGTGATACAGAATTACTGAATTAGATCACATGACCTGTTGTGGTGAGCCAGTGTCTCTGTTTTGGCACAGTGTTTTGCACTCACGTCTTTAGAGGACTGCCTTTTTCCAAATGGTTTATAGCAATTCGCAGCAGCATGCAGCAGCAGCGGCTAAAGCTTATTGTTGCTAAGAATGAATTTAATAAAAATGAATTTGCTTGCGCCCTCTTAACTACTAAATAACGTGTAAAAAGGGATTTCATGAATTAAGTCTATTTAAAAACTTCAGAAATCGTTATGACCATTAATAAATGGCTCTGCGTACTATGGGACTTAACATATGAGGTCATCAGTCCCCTAGACTCAGGACTTAAACCTATCTAACCTAAGGACAAGCACACACATCCATGCCCCAGGCAGGATTCGAACCTGCGACCGTAGCAGCAGCGCGGTTCCAGACCGCTCGGTCACAACGGCCGGCGACCAATAATAGTTAGACTATTATTAATAATGGCGAAATGCTTGACAATGACCTTATAAGTATCAATAATGGCTGAGTGCTAGATTAACAAATTATTTCAATTTCAAAGTTACATTTAACATTTAATAACCACAGCACATTTATGAGTGGAGAATAATAATTATTATTATTTGGATGATAAGGAAGCATCGTAACTGACAAGCAAAACATGGGATTATTGCGAACTCTGACTAATAATCACGAGCCTAACCCTGCAATAGTGCTTTACGCTTTGCTTGCGAATTTTACCTTTAATTCCATCTTCAAGCGTACTCAAGCCATCTAAATCTCTCCTCAATATATAGATGAAATCAGGCCTTGAGTGTGGTAAGATCTGCCATCACCGACGTGAGGGCAGCGTGACACGTCTTCTGTATCCGAGCTCTCGACCAATACTACTGAAATTTGACTCTCGTAGACAGACCTCGTCTCACAACACTGCTTAGAATCGCATCCCCATGTTTCGTCCTCAAATTGTTAGAATCGATATCTGAGTGTTTATTTATTTCCATAGAGAATAACAGAATCTTACACAATGCAAAGAATAGCGTTAAGTAGCCGATATTGTTTTCGGTACTCAATGTAATATTTAATCAATGCTATGGAGAGTTCTGACACACTCCCTACACCATGGCTGTTTACAAAGACATGCCAATGCTCAAATTCACTACCAGAATTATGGCCCTTCTACTGTTCCTCCTAGTCTCCAACAGCATCACCTTGTTCACAGACATCCTGCACACTTGAAGCTGAATAACTGAATGACAATGGAGTCATAGTCTTTATTCGGTTGTATAAAGCTAGTACACTGAAGGGAGAAGTGGAAATCTATTGTTAGCTTGGAATAAAGCACGCTTTGCATTGAAGCCTATACGAGGTTTTGAAAATTCAGCTTCAACATGCATGTTGTAGGATCCAAACGGACCCATGTGGAATGTGCATCATTAAGCCACCATTTCTCACGCATGTAACAAACAAAATCTTTGTTTGACGGTCTAACAGAGTCTTATTTTTTCGTAACAAATTCAATTTTGTCAGCTGCAACAGATCTATCTCAGGCTGTTCGTCCTCTAAGGTGTTAAACGGTTGTCGTGCTTAACAGGAGAAAATTCATTTGTACTTAGACTCGATACAGAACAGTTCTGCAATAACATTATGGTATGCAAACATTTCGCTACCCATTTTCTAGGCGCTACAGTCTGGAACCACGCGACCGCTACGGTCGCAGGTTCGAATCCTGCCTCGGGCATGGATGTGTGTGACGTCCTTAGGTTAGTTGATTTAAGTAGTTCTAAGCTCTAGCGGACTGATGACCTCAGCAGTTGATATCCCATAGTGCTCAGAGCCATTTGAACCATTTGCTTGGCCCTTGAAAATTAGCCCCGAACAGATTTAGTCTAGTATTCTGCACTCGCAATGATGTCTTAGTCTAGAAATTTGTACGATCTGGATGTTAGGTCTACGATAGTTATATGTGTAAACATGGCATAATGCTCAAATGCACCAACACAAACTCTAAACTTGGCAGTCCGAATAAGTAAGATGCCACTGTATTGGTTGGATTTACAAGTATCAAAAATACGAGAAGGTTTTGTGGAAGTGTCGAAATCGAGAAAATAAAAGACACGAGGGCTTTTTTAATTGTAATTACACCCTTTATTGCTCACCAAATATGTGATAACGATTATGTGGCGTAGGGTTTTGGTACTTGACAGTGCAAAATGGCACTCAGTTTTTGCGAGTGTGGATATTCACAATTTTTTGGACGCTATACACCTATAAATGATAGTCAGAAATCTATATGTGTTGGAGGGAAACGTTACTGTGGTCAGTGTACTCACATGTGCAAAGAGAATGTCTATGTCTGGTCGTAAGGGAGGTATAGATCTGATGCGGAAAACTGCGATTTCAGCGCATCGGTAGTCGTAAGGGGAATGAAAACTTTTACATGAAAAATTATCCCCAGTCATAAGGATACAGAGTTAAGTAGGCAACTGCTATTTTCAGAGTCGGTGGTATTTCCGATACTTTTCTCATTGTATTATGTCACCAGACTGGGGCTGCAATCCTGTTATTTAATTGTAATTACACCAGTAACTATATCGCTGGTTTCCTAGGACAATTCTGCCTGCCATCCAGGTGTTGGCCAGAATGAATTTCCAGCTTAAGGCAAGAGGCGCTAATGAACCTCCTGAACCAGTCAGGTGTGGTACAGCCTTGTCGTCCTCTGAGCTGGTGAATAGCCTAGTAATAGTCAGTATGTGTTGAGCAGCCTTCAAGATCAAGTATATTGTACTCTCTGACTTACGAGCAGATTCAGTATCAATCACTGACGAGTGTGAGCACTGGATGTATTGATAACATCCAGATTCCTACGACTCTGGTTGTCCTGGACACCCTCTACATCTGGGTGGTCCCCCCCCCCCCCCTGGTAGCCTGAGTCCAGCTGCAAACCTCACACAATCATGAGCTGCATGTCCACAGCAGTGTGTGGACATCGAGACATGAGCGCACAGAATGTGGGAGTGTTTCAGCGATCTCCAACTGCTTCTAAGTGTTTACTTCTTCTCAATACAGTCAATTGGACTTAGTCTTGCAGCGGAAAGTTGGGAGTGGTATTCATTGATGTTAGTATCCTGTCACATGGAAAACCTTTCTTCCTGCTCCACCTCCTCCTCCTCATTCTTCATTCTGGTGTAGCTGAGAGAACAAGCTCAGGGATTATATAGAGCTTTAAAAACCAATCTCTCTTCGAAGCATTAATACGACTTGGTGGGGTCTGCTGTCATGGTTAACCCAGTGTGGCGTGGTAATTTTAAGGGGTGGCCGGATGCCCTTCCTGTCACCACCCCATACCTCCTGGGATGGAATCAATGTACCCCAACTGTCTGCACCTAGTGTGAATCGTGAGAGTGCGAACATGGTTCAAATGTCTACGAGCCATGTAACTGAGACGGAATGTGGGGACCAGCCCAGTATTCACCTAAGAGGATGCGGAAAACCACATAAAAACCACATCCAGGCTGGCTGGCACACCAGCCCTCGTCGTTAGTCCGCTGGGTTGATTCGATCTGGGGCCGGCGTGCCTACCCTAGTCCAGAAAGCAGCGCATTAGCGCTCTCGGCTTCCCTGGTGGGTAGAGCTTTAAAAACCAATAGCTATGTCAAATTCCTAATGGATCAGTTTATTGTCTCTGACAGTTGTATTTTGAACACACACTCCTCTCAAGCCCCTGCACCTGTCTTCCGTTAATTGTTTAAGGACATGGAACATTTGAGCTGAAATTTTAAACTTTCAGCTACCTCCAACACAAAGGACTTCCTGCCAAACAACCTGTCTGTGCCAGTGTCCAACAAGAGTCAAGGAGAAAATCCGGAAAGGGGAAGAGAAAGGTTTGGAAACCATCATTTGCTGGATCGAATCTCGGAATTTCCCACCAAATATTCCAGTCCTAGTATCCTCCAGTAGGAAGCATGGCAAAACTATCTCACACTGGGTATGGCTTTAGTTATTAGTCACTCAGTTTTTTACAGCAGGGATAGAGCAAATGGACACTTTGCAAGACATCCACAGCCCAGCAGTTTGGGGAGCGATGGGGATTTTCTAGGTATCCACTACCATGTTCGGGACAAAAGAGGGATTAATTGCAGTACATGAAAGACGCTCACTGGGCAAGAAGTAGCCATTTGAGAGAGGGGGGGGGAGGGAGAGGGAGGGACAGACAGGGAAAGGGAGAGAGAGGGGGAGGTAGAGAGCATGTGTTTCGACAGGAATTTCTCAGATGTCAATATGAAAGAGTTGCCATCACCTGATGCCTTGTCTGACAGGAAGCAACTGGAGGGGCGATAGGGAGGGGAGAATGGTTGGAAGAAGAAGGGGTGGGAAGTTTTCTTCTCCCAGTATCCTGTGCAGTTGGTATTGTGAACTAACTTAGTATTTGCACAGCAGGGGAGCCCATATAGCAGCTGCTTCCACTGACCTGGTATGGAAGGTGTGTGTTTGGGAGGAAAGCAAGAAGTGAGTCTGTTATCAAAGGGTGCCAGCACCTGATGCTACCAATGGTGGCCCGCTACTCTCAGAGTCACTACCCACTTTTCTATGCGAATGCAGCCGTGAGGCCATCATTTCCTGGTAGTCTGTGGATGGCATGCATGAATAAATCAGTGTGTCCATTTGAAAAGTTGTTTTTCCGCCAGATATGTTTAGCTTGATCTGTAACAGTGTAATTATGTGTGTTGATTAATGGGATAAATTGAGAGGTTTGATGATGGTATTTCTTGCACAATTGGAAGAAAGCGACCTATATATGTATTTAATTACTTTTTCCCAATATATTTTACAAGACCTGCCTCTTCCAAAATTAAATAAACAGCAGAGAATGATAAGCTTTTCCCACCGATTAGAAGAAAGATCCAACATGTAGGAATTGAATTTTGTAAACAAAGAATATATTACTATTATTTATTATTGTGTCCTCTTCAATATAATTGACATTCTTGTTGTTGAATCCTTCTAGTCCTCCAGCTCAGCGGTTTTTTGCTCCAGTTTTTACGGGAGGGACAGGGAGGTAGGGGGTGAGGGATGGTGTGGAACATCCTCTAGTGGTAGCATTGTGCACTAGCTCAGTTGATCTCTTCATATCAAGGTGAGCATACACACAAACATGTTCCAACAAGACAACATCTCCAATCTGTAGCAGTGTAATTACGTAATTAGGGAATGTAGTTGGTGAATAAGGTAATACTGGCAACTCCCAGTCCAATAGCTCAGCACAGACTGAGTATTTCCTGCCCCCAGGTGATGGATGTTGGGGGGGGGGGGGGGAGACTGAGCTTTTTCCACCAGTTTCCAACAGGGTGATACCCAAAATAAAGAAAATGAAATACTCTATGTCCTTCATCTCCAGCGACTCAGCACAGTCCAAGTGTTTTTTCCTGTCAGTTTACAAATGAGGGAGGGGAGAGTAAGTGAGGGAGGGAAGGGGAGGCCTGGGGATTTTGGAAGGGCGAATTAATTGATCAATTTAATTAAGTAGTCAATTGATTTTATATCAAAAGTTTGCTAGTATTGGTGAGGGGAAGGATGGGGTTTTGGGGATTTCCCAGAGGTGTGGGGGAGGAAGAGAAGGAGGGTTGGGGGTGGGGGGGGCTTCTGAAGGATGGACTATTCCCAAGGGGTCATAAATCTGTTAGAATAACATTATGTTAAGGGGAGGAGAAGGGGGCATAGATCAATCAAATTTGCCCCTGAGTGGTTGATTGACCATTAATGTATGCAGCCCACACAAACAAAATGCACCAGGACGAACTTTGCCCTACTACTGAAGCACTACTGGAAACCTGTGGAGGAAAAGATATAGCTTTAAAAATAATTCCACTTAAAACTACAAAATATGCACAACCTCTAGACGTGTATTTCTTCAGGCGATATAAAATATGTGCCAGGAGAGTAACAGACGTTCTTAAACTACGTTACAGGAGCATGCAACTAACACTGTAAGAAAGATTCATCACGAAAGTGCATTATGTCATTAACCACCAATTATCAGCAGAAATATATAGATCAGCGGTTCCCAATCTTTTTGACTCTCACACTTCTACAATGATCTGAGTTGGGGGAAGCACTGACTTTTAAATATGCACACAGTAAACATGTACAAAATTGAAATCCAAACAGTAGGTTTAATAACCTTAAATTATCTTAACCATTAACGGTTAAAACCTAAAGTTACTCTAGTTATGGCTTTAAAGTTTCGCTATGTACAGACCGAACTGCGACAACAAATAATAGTTTTCTTTGTAATTATCCACCTCTTCTTTGAAATTCAGTGAGACAATTGTGCCTGCTTTTCATGCCACAGATCTCTGAAGTAAGAAACCACAGATGTTAAATAAAGTCTCAAATCACTTTCAGCACAATGTCTGTTTCTGTATTTATTTTTTTAAAAGGTGTACGAATAAAACGGCTTTTCACGCAAATATATGGATGAAAAGGGCAATAAAGCGGTTATGGTGTTGTTCGCTAACACTGGGAACTCCTTTAAACGTAACGAGAAAGCAATTAATAACAAAGATTTATAACTTCTGTAACTGAAAATCAGTGGAAATTTCAAGAAGCTGCTCTTTTTCATTCACACTAAATGTATTAAAATTGTTTACTCTTCAAAAGGATTGCATACATAATTGTTACTATTGGACAAATATTCTCTGGACGCTTTTCCAAGACCCTTCAAATGGAAAAAATTTGGAAACTAAAAAATATTGTGTAGAGCAACACATAGAAGCAAGTGCATGTGAGCTTAAACTAAATAATGCCACTTTTACAATTGTAGCCTTGTGTTCGTCCCCAGTGGGAAATTTTCAACTATTTTTGAAAAACTTGGATTCTTTGTTGTGCTACCTGTCAGACAAAGGAAAGCAAATTATTGTTTGCGGGGATTTCAAGGATTTCAACGTAGATTTTCTGATAGAGTCCGATAGGAAGCTTTACCTTGAAGTATTACTTAGTTCTTTCAATTTTACATCAGTTATTGATTTTCCTACTTGGGTGGCACAGGAAAGCAGCACACTGATAGATAACGTTTTCATACACCAAGAAAAATTTAATGAAATAAAAACTTTTCCTGTCAAGAATGGTCTGTCTGATCATGATGCTCAGCTAGTTACAGCATATGATATAGCTCCATACAGTAATGTAAAACAGTCTTCCAAAATAGTGCATTCCATTAACGATTTAACAATTCAAAATTTTAGGGAAAGCTTGGAACAGTTCAACTAGAATTAGGTGTACAGGAAACATTATGCTAATATAAAATTTAACTATTTCATGAAACTTTTGTGAGTATATTTGAAAACAGTTTCCCTAAGAAAACAGTGAAACATAATCATAAGAAACCACATAAAAAGCCATAGCTTACTATGTTGTTGTTGTTGTTGTTGTTGTGGTCTTCAGTCCTGAGACTGGTTTGATGCAGCTCTCCATGCTACTCTATCCTATGCAAGGTTCTTCATCTCCCTGTACCTACTGCAACCTACATCCTTCTGAATCTGCTTAGTGTATTCATCTCTTGGTCTCCCTCTACGATTTTTACCCTCCACACTGCCCTCCAATACTAAATTGGTGATCCCTTGATGCCTCAGAACATGTCCTACCAACCGATCCCTTCTTCTGGTCAAGCTGTGCCACAAACTTCTCTTCTTCCCAACCCCATTCAATACTTCCTCATTAGTTATGTGATCTACCCATCTAATCTTCAGCATTCTTCTGTAGCACCTCATTTCGAAAGCTTCTATTCTCTTCTTGTCCAAACTATTTATCGTCCATGTTTCACTTCGATACATGGCTACACTCCATACAAATACTTTCAGAAATTACTTCCTGACACTTACATGTATACTCGATGTTAACAAACTTCTCTTCTTCAGAAACGATTTCCTTGCCATTGCCAGTCTACTTTTTATATCCTCTCTACTTCGACCATCGTCAGTTATTTAGCTCCCCAAATAGCAAAACTCCTTTACTACTTTAAGTGTCTCATTTCCTGATCTAATTCCCTCAGCATCACCCGACTTAATTCGACTACATTCCATTATCCTCGTTTTGCTTTTGTTGATGTTCATCTTATATTCTCCTTTCAAGACGCTATCCATTCAATTCAACCGCTCTTCCAAGTCCTTTGCTGTCTCTGACAGAATTACAATGTCATCGGCGAACCTCAAAGTTTTTATTTCTTCTCCATGGATTTTAATACCTACTCCGAATCTCTGTCAACACCTGCTTTCTTTGGGATTCGAATTATTATATTCTTCTTGAAGTCTGAGGGTATTTCGCCTGTTTCATACATCTTGCTCACCAGATGGTAGAGTTTTGTCAGGACTGGCTCTCCCAAGGCCGTCAGTAGTTCCAATGGAATGTTGTCTACTCCGGGGGCCTTGTTTCGACTCAGGTCTTTCAGTGCTCTGTCAAACTCTTCACGCAGTATCGTATCTCCCATTTCATATTCATCTACATCCTCTTCCATTCCCAAAATATTGTCCTCAAGTACATCGCCGTTGTATAGACGCTCTATATACTCCTTCGACCTTTCTGCTTTCCCTTCTTTGCTTACAACTGGGTTTCATCTCAGCTCTTGATATTCATGCAAGTGGTTCTCTACTCTCCAAAAGTCTCTTTAAATTTCCTGTAGGCAGTATATATCTTACTCCTAGTGAGATAAGCCACTACATCCTCACATTTGTCCTGTAGCCATCCCTGCTTAGCCATTTTGCACTTCCTGTCGATCTCATTTTTGAGACTTTCGTATTCCTTTTTGCCTGCTTCATTTATTGCATTTTTATATTTTCTCCTTTCCTCTGCTGCCTTCACTACTTCATCCCTCAAAGCTACCCATTCTTCTTCTACTGTATTTATTTCCCCCATTCCTGTCAATTGTTCCTTTATGCTCTCCCTGAAACTCTGTACAACCTCTGGTTCTTTCAGTCTATCCAGGTCCCATCTCCTTAAGTTCCCACCTTTTTGCAGTTTCTTCAGTTTTAATCTATAGGTCATAACCAATAGATTGTGGTCAGAGTCCACATCTGCCCCTGGAATTGTCTTACAATTTAAAACCTGGTTCCTAAATCTCTGTCTTACCATTATATAATCTATCTGATACCTTTTAGTATCTCCAGGTTTCTTCCATGATTCTTAAACCACGTGTTAGCTATGATTAAGTTGTGCTATGTGCAAAATTCTACCAGGCGGCTTCCTCTTTCATTTCTTAGCCCCAATCCATATTCACCTACTACGTTTCCTTCTCTCCCTTTTCCTACTACCGAAATCCAGTCACCCATGGCTATTAAATTTTCGTCACCCTTCACTATCTGAATAATTTCTTTTATTTCATCATACATTTCTTCCATTTCTTCGTCAGCTGCATAGCTAGTTGGCATATAAACTTGTACTACTGTAGTAGGCGTAGGCTTCGCATCTATCTTGGCCACAATAATGCGTTCACTATGCTGTTTGTAGTAGCTTACCTGCATTCCTATTTTCCTATTCATTATTAAACCTACTCCTGCATTACCCCTATTTGATTTTGTGTTTATAACCCCGTAGTCACCTGACCAGAAGTCTTGTTCCTCCTGCCACCGAACTTCACTAATTCCCACTATATCTAACTTTAACCTAACCATTTCCCTTTTTAAATTTTCTAACCTACCTGCCCGATTAAGTGATCTGACATTCCACGCTCCGATCCGTAGACCGCCAGTTTTCTTTCTCCTGATAACGACATCCTCTTGAGTAGTCCCCGCCCAGAGATCCGAATGGGGGACTATTTTACCTCCGGAATATTTTACCCAAGAGGACGCCATCATCATTTAATCATACAGTAAAGCTGTATGCCCTCGGGAAAAATTACGGCCGTAGTTTCCCTTGCTTTCAGCTGTTCGCAGTACCAGCACAGCAAGGCCGTTTTGGTTATTTTTACAAGGCCAGATCAGTCAATCATCCAGACTGTTGCCCTTGCAACTACTGAAAAGGCTGCTGCCCCTCTTCAGGAGCCACACGTTTGTCTGGCCTCTCAACAGATACCCCTCCGTTGTGGTTGCACCTACGGTACGGCTATCTGTATCGCTGAGGCACGCAAGCCTCCCCACCAATGGCAAGGTCCATGGTTCATGGGGGGGGGGGGGGGGATAGCTTACTAAAGGGATAAAAATATCTTGTAAGCAGAAAAGGGAAATGTATCTTAAAGCTAGGAGGAGTAATGATCCCTAAACAGTGTAACATTATAAAAACTACTGCGCTGCATTAAGAAAAGTTGTTAAAAAGTCCAGAAGTATGTGCATTATGTCTGAGATTAGCTCATCTGATAATAAAATTAGAACAATTTGTAATATTGTAAAAATGGAAACAAGGCAACCGAGAGCACAGGAAGACTGTATTTCTATCAAACACAATGAAAAGTTTGTTAAGAAGAAGTCGGAAGTATAAAACATTTTAATAATCATTTTTAAGTTTTGTAGAGAAAATAGGATCCAGCTATTCCCTGGAAAATGCAAGGCAGTATATGGAAGAGGCAGTACCTATGCAATTTCAAAAAACTGAAATTCAATCCACCTCTCCTACTCAAATTAGGAAAATAATAAATTCACTTAAAAGTAAAAGCTCACATGGAATTGATGTCATTTCCAA
This sequence comes from Schistocerca nitens, assembly GCF_023898315.1. Classification (NCBI taxonomy): domain Eukaryota; kingdom Metazoa; phylum Arthropoda; class Insecta; order Orthoptera; family Acrididae; genus Schistocerca; species Schistocerca nitens. The sequence goes on along the minus strand of NC_064614.1, from coordinate 237,406,808 downwards.
CAGAGTACTAAAAGCTTGTTCCCAACAAATAAGTAGGATTCTCAGCCACATATGTAGTTGCTCACTGATCAGGGCATTTTTCCAGATATGCTATCATTAAACCATTGCATAAAAAAGGGGATAGATCTGATGCTAACAACTACCACCAAATCACAATTCTCACAGCTTTATACAAAATTCTTGAAAAAGTAATGTATTCAAGAGTAGCATCACATATTTGTAAAAATGAAATACTAACAAAACGTCAGTTTGGTTTTCAGAAAGGCTTTTCAACAGAAAATGCTATATATATGCTTTCACTAATTAAATATTAAATTTTTTGGATAACTGAATATCACCTATTGGGATATTTTGTGATCTCTCAAAGGCGTTTGATTGTGTGAATCGTGAAATTCTTCTAGATAAGCTTAAGTATTGTGGTATGAGAGGGACAGTGCACAAATGGTTTAATTCATCCTTAACTGAAAGAATGCAAAAGGTTGAAATTAACAGTACAGATATTCTGCAAAAACCAGCAGAATCCTCTAACTGGGGAAACGAATAATACGGTCTGCTGCCCGTAATCGCAGCAGACCGTATTATTCGTTTCGGACCTCTTGATAAGTATGGAGGTGTGATTACACATGTCAATCACATTGCGATTACGGGCAGCATGGGGTTCACGCCTGAGCCTCAGGACGTGCGCTAGCAGCGCATGTCGGGTGTTTCAAGCGTCAACTTCGCGTCTCAATATCTCGCGTTGTAATGGGAATATTGCGATGCAATCAACGCCATTGTGGATGTGCTTTGTCATGCTATGGATTGCTGAAGAAAAAATATAGGAGGTCCATTTAAAAAAACATAAGTTTGTGTTAAAAAACACATATGCTTTCGTTTTAGAATGTTTCCAAATATGTACATTCATGGGCCCCAGCCCTACATTGATACCGGTGAAAGTCGTTTTCCAATAGCTGTTATTGTTCCAGAGATATTTTGGGTGGACAAGATAGCTGAGACACCCTGTATATTAAAATCCAATCCTAGTATAATTATTATTTTCTTTACACACGGTTCACTTTTGTCGGATTGACACTATTACAACTCCCCGAGTCAGGGGCTGTAATATGTCAAAACGATGGAGGGGTATGGTTTGAGAGAGAGGGGGATGTCTCACGCTGAAGCGTGCAGATACACACTGGCAAGTGTGTCATTGACTTTATCACATCGAAGGTACGCAGCAGACGTTTCGCTGATTCCGGTGATGGCGCCGCATGGCGTACGTGCATGGGTCGGTGCCAATGCGAATTCCACAATCTGCTGCCTCGGTGTCCAGTGGCTCAGCCTACCTGACGTAGTGCTCCCACTCACGCCAAACCACGGCTAAGTGGTCTCTGTGCGTGCTGGCTGCGCTGGTAGCCTGAGGCATGGCTGGCTGCTTCCTCAAGCACAACTCGTGGACCCAATGTAAATTTCCGAAGGGAGAATAGTAAACTGCCTTCGTCGTAGTGAGTCTTAGCAGCTCCTGCCATCCGTCCAGGGCAGCTCGGTCAGTGTCTGCACCTGGGGGCCACAAGATCGCGTTCCGGTCCCGCCCTTGTGGTTGGCAGCTTGCAGTCCAGCAGACGATGTCACCTAGAGAAAGGAGGCTAGCGGCCCTCTTACTCCTTGCACAAATGGTGGCCGATACGCTCACCACTAATACTTTGTGCCCCTGTTCTTGCATGAAATCGTCTTCGTACTTTGTTCCATCAAAATTCTGCCTTTCTGGGGCTCTATTAACCCGTTCAAGGACTGCAAAAGCCCTGGATAGAGACTGCCATTTAAATAAGTTAACGGGTAATACACTCAAAGAGCCTTCTGGCATATACAACATACTCCACAACAATATCAATGGAGTCGAGCCTGTAACCATAGCCGAAAGACGAAAATCCGTCGCGCCTTGCTCACAAGTCGTGCCTTTTCCGCTTTGCCGAAGCTTGAGATTCTTCAACCATACCGTCTGCCTCCTTAGTAATTCAACCAAATAGTTTCCGGCGGAATACGGAGGATAACCAATGGGTAGCCACCCTCAGGAAGTACTTTCGGTCTGGCAGAAGCTGCTTTCCACATCTCATCCCATTTACTTTTCGCACAAATAGACTCGCTTCACTTGTCTGCATACCAGTCCGTACATGGCAGCTCGGACAGATCACAAACCTCCCTTTAGTCACCTTTCCAACTCTACCCGTGACATTACCCCATGAGCCTTGTTGGCGTTTGAGACTAGCATTCAATTCGTTGTCCAGATTCACGAAGAAAATCTAGTTACTAGGAAGACGTCAGGTTGAGGTTCGTCGTCCGCTGTTCCGAATGTTGTCTAACAATTTTCCTCAAGCATTTACCCAACTCCTCTTCCGCCGACTCCTAGCTTGAGGAACCACATTCCCCAACTGTGACAACTGCGCTCTTAATTTACTGCAAGTGAACTGTAGCTCCAGGTAGTCTCCTTTTATCTCTTTAACTAAATTATTCTCCTGTGCCTCTTTATACAGGGTGTTACAAAAAGGTACGGCCAAACTTTCAGGAAACATTCCTCACACACAAATAAAGAAAAGATGTTATGTGGACATGTGTCCGGAAAGGCTTAATTTCCATGTTAGAGCTCATTTTAGTTTCGTCAGTATGTACCGTACTTCCTCGATTCACCGCCAGTTGGCCCAATTGTCTTCGGTGCTTGCGTTGACATGCGACTCAATGCTCTACAGTACTAGCATCAGGCACATCAGTACGTAGCATCAACAGGTTAGTGTTCATCACGAACGTGGTTTTGCAGTCAGTGCAATGTTTACAAATGCGGAGTTGGCAGATGCCCATTTGATGTATGGATTAGCACGGGGCAATAGCCGTGGCGCGGTACGTTTTTATCGAGACAGATTTCCAGAACGAAGATGTCCCGACAGGAAGACGTTCGAAGCAATTGATCGGCGTCTTAGGGAGCACGGAACATTCCAGCCCATGACTCGCGACTGGGGAAGACCTAGAACGACGAGGATACCTGCAATGGACGAGGCAATTCTTCGTGCAGTTGACGATAACCCTAATGTCAGCGTCAGAGAAGTTGCTGCTGTACAAGGTAACGCTGACCACTTCACTGTATGGAGAGCGCTACGGGAGAATCAGTTGTTTCCGTACCATGTACAGCGTGTGCTGGCACTATCAGCAGCTGATTGGCCTCCACGAGTACACTTCTGCGAATGGTTCATCCAACAGTGTGTCAATCCTCATTTCAGTGCAAATGTTCTCTTTACGGATAAGGCTTCATTCCAACGTGATCAAATTGTAAATTTTCACAATCAACATGTGTGGGCTGACGAGAATCCGCACGCAATTGTGCAATCACGTCATCAACACAGATTTTCTGTGAACGTTTGGACAGGCATTGTTGGTGATGTCTTGATTGGGCCCCATGTTCTTCCACCTACGCTCAATGGAGCACGTTATCATGATTTCATACGGGAAACTCTATCTGTGCTGCTAGAACATGTGCCTTTACAAGTACGACACAACATGTGGTTCATGCACGATGGAGCTCCTGCACATTTCAATCGAAGTGTTCGTACGCTTCTCAACAACAGATTCGGTGACCGATGGATTGGTAGAGGCGGACCAATTCCATTGCCTCCACGCTCTCCTGACCTCAACCCTCTTGACTTTCATTTATGGGGGCATTTGAAAGTTCTTGTCTACGCAACCCCGGTACCAAATGTAGAGACTCTTCGTGCTCGTATTGTGGACGGCTGTGATACAATACGCCATTCTCCAGAGCTGCATCAGCGCATCAGGGATTCCAGGCGACGGAGGGTGGATGCATGTATCCTCGCTAACGGAGAACATTTTGAACATTTCCTGTAACAAAGTGTTTGAAGTCACGCTGGTACGTTCTGTTGCTGTGTGTTTCCGTTCCATGATTAATTTGATTTGAAGAGAAGTAATAAAATGAGCTCTTACATGGAAAGTAAGCGTTTCCGGACACATGTCCACATAACATATTTTCTTTCTTCGTGTCTGAGGAATGTTTCCTGAAAGTTTGGCCGTACCTTTTTGTAACACCCTGTATACGAGGGTTATTCGGAAAGTAAGGAACGATGGATCGCGAAATGGAAACCACAGTGAAGATGAACACTGTTTTATTTGCAACAGTTAGCTACAGCTTCCAGCTACTTATCTGCATAGTCGCCGATCAGACTTCTACGTTTTTCGTAGCGTTGTACCAACTTTCCAATACCCTCGTTATAGAAGGCAGCCTCCAGTGCTCTACACCAATTCTCTACGCTGGCCTACAGCTCGTTGTCTGTGCCAAAATGTTGCCTTCATAGCCAGCGGTTCATGCGAGCAGAGATGAAACTCAGAGGGAGACAATCACGGGCTGTATTGTGGGTAATCAAACATTGCCAATTGAAAACGACGCACGAGCATCTTCACTGCCCCTGCATAATGCGGCTGAGAATTGTCTTGAAGAAACCGCACGACAGTTAAGTAATGTTGGTTGCATAGCTTCAGGCGAAATTCCTCACCAGGCTGTCGAACTTGGCGGGAGACACTATTGTTCTAGTTATCTTTATGTGCTCCCTGTGTGCTCAGAACTAAAAAGAACGACGTAACGCGATCGACGGGCATAGTAGAGTCACTGCCCAATACACCTGTGCAAAACTTCATCGGATTTTCACTGTGGTTTCCATTTCGCGACCGATCGTTCCTTACTTTCCGAATAACCCTCGTAATTCCGGAAAGGCATCCATCAATACAAGCACCTCATCCCTAATATCACAGATTTCAGTTGTTTTTAGCGTCCATTTACGACTAGTAAGGCACACATACGCTTGTCTCGAGAACATCACATCGATTCTACAGGCTGAAAAACATTCTAGAGGCTGAATAACCGTTACCTGCCATGCCTCGCCCTTGCAGATGTACACCAACAGCAGGACCATCCTCGTCCGCCAGGATGTCTTTATGTATTCACCACCTGTAGAACAAAATTGCTCTGTCACCCTCTCCCTCCTTCCGAGAACACAATCCATAAAAAAAACATTGATATGAAAAACTATCAACTCCGCAATAAAACAACAACTATCTCTATGGGAATAAAAATACATACTCCCTGATATACTAAACCAAAAAAAAAAAGAATAAATTGAAATTATGCAACAAAGCGACCTTAACCTGTACGACGCTTCATGCACCTTACGTTGCTCATCATTTCCAGGTTCCTTCTTTTTACCCTTTGTAACTGTCACCTGTTGGTTGGTTGCCGAGAGTTGTGGTATCCCCTCTACCATTCCTGTTAACTGTTTTATGCGACTGCCGTGTATAGCAGGTTCTTTGTGGGGAACTTATCTTCACGTTGACCAGTAACGTCATTTCCACTACCTTAACAGCGAATCTTGTCATTGATATCATTTCACCATTAATTTTAATCCCACTCTTGAACCTTTCTTTTATTTCTGCCATTGATTCTTCGACGGACAGATTGAAAGTAGGGGCGAAAGACTGCGCCCATGTCCTACACCCTTTTTAATCCGACCACTCGTCCTTGGTCTTCCATTCTTATTATTCCCTCTTAATTCGTGTACATATTGTATATTATCTGTCTTCCCCTATAGCTTACTCCTAGTTTTCACAGAATTTCGAATATCTTGCACCATTTGATACTGTCGCTCGCTTTTCTCAGGTCTACAAATGCAATGACCATTTCTTGATTTTTGTTAAGTCTTGTTTCCATTATTAAGAGCAACGTCAAACTTGCCCCTCTGATGTCTTTATCTTTACGAAAGCCAGACTGATCGTTATCTAACAGATTCTCGATTTTATTTTCCATTCTTCTACATATTATTCTTGTCAGCAACTTGGATGCATAAGCCGTGAAGCTTATTTTGTTAAAGTTTTCACACTTGCCGACTCGACTGATGACCTCAGAAGTTAAGTCGCATAGTGCTCAGAGCCATTTGAACTTGCCGACTCTTACTGTCTTCGGGATTGAGTGGATGATATTTTTCCCAAAGTCTCCAGGCGTATAGTTTCTACACATCAACTTTAATAATCACTTGATTGCTATTTTCCCTAAAGATTTCAGAAACTTCCAAACAATGTTATTTATCCCATCTGCCTCTCTAAAACTACAGTGAATATAATTCAAACCAATCTTGTATTTTATGCTGTAAATAATATGTGTTAGTATTCACAACAACTTTCATTTATTACGAAAATGTCCTTCGTACGTTCATTTACAAATGTTAAGTTACGTTAAATAAAGTCTAAACCACGGTGTTACGTAAACTAAGAGCAACGTCCGTTTTGCTTTCCTCAAGTGAGTCAGGTGTGGCGGAATTTGACGTATGACGCATGTTTAACGGCCAGCATGACGCAACGTTTTTCTAGACGTAAAAGTAACGTCAACGTCGGGAGGAATATTAGCAATAACCGAGATTCGATTTCTATCGTATGCAGCTTAAAAGTATGTTGGGCAGAAAGAATATTGTAGGCTCCAAATTGCGAGAAAATAATTTTCACTGTAACCAGTACGAGTTTCGGAACATGCTTTCCATCTCTTCAGTAGAATTTCGGAAGTAGCACGCAAACGTCAAGACCAAATTAAAGAAAAGTGCGATACCTGATAGGCACAGGTTAAGTACATCATCGTACATATTTCTGTACTGAAGTATATTTTATACTCCCTTTTCCAAACACTACATTTAGATTATTGTAGATCTGCGCCTGTACTCCGAAATCTTACCGCGTGATCTTGGGGAAGAAATGCTGTCAGCACGCCAGCGTGTCAGTCACCTTTAGTCATTACGCGAGTTGTAATGACAGAGTGTAAAATGTTTATCGTACTGGAGTGTATGTTGGGATTTTAAAGTATAAGTACACCTTGCGTCTTTCGCGTTCGTTGTTCCAACAGAGACTGTTAAGCTTTTCTTTGAAATTTCTGGCAAAAAAAAAAAAACCTCGTCCTTTAATCGTACAGTTGTTCTCTGGATTTTCTCGAACTCTTCAAGTACTGTAACTTGCAATATTTCCAATGTTGATTAGCAGTCCTCAAGAATCCAGACAATGCTTGTTAGCGACCTTCTTCGTACGATTCTTACGTCGAATCTTAAGCTGACATCTTCCTAGTAACTGGATTTTCTTCGAGAATCCTCTTGAAAGATAACTTTATACGTGTGATTATGATCGATGCTGATGATTACTCGGTTATGGTGAAGGCAGATTAAATTTTCGCATCATCTTCATTCGTATACGGGATTAGGGAAGCTGGAAAAAATAGAAATAGTTTGGCTTTTAGTATTGGTTTCATTCACGGCAGTATCCTGTAAACTGTTTCGATCTTGTCTTAGGGATCTTCAGATCTCATTGCATTACTGGATAATCACATTCGATTCTTTCACGTGCCTCGCTTCATGTGGCATTGTTTCGTTACCTGGAACGGAATACGCAAAATGTGACTACGTACAATAGATATATCACAAATTTCCATTTTGAACAAAATGAGAGTGTGTAAGGACAACGGAAACTCAGCTGTGCGCTGGGTAGCAAAACTAAATGCCGTCTTCTAAAATATTAGTCCCAGTTTAACATCGGAAAAGCAGTCTCGAAATCTTTTATGGGATTTTAAATGAAACAGGAACACGAGGTGACTGGTTATATAATATTTAATCTTTCCACATTTCTTTAAAAAGGCGTATAGTTTCACAACAAAGTGACCGGAAACAAATTGTTGAGAAAAGATGTGTAGAGATCTTCCTTAATCTCAAACAGATCTCTAACACAGCTTCTGTAGATTTAACTCCCGGAGAGTTCCCGGTAGTAATCTATCTGCTCTGAAACGCGAGAGATTCTCTCGACATGCGCTTTACTTATCATAAAGGAAAATTTGATAATTGCCTTAGATAATAAGCTACACAACAAAATGAGAAGACTGAATTCCCCAAATCATACTTTGTAGATGTCGCACAAAATTTGCGTCATGCGTTGGAACTAACGAAAAACACCGCGCAAATTTTGGAATTGTGTTACCCTTAGGTCAAAGCACTTTCTGCACTTACTTCGTTCTGTTACAGTTTACATTCTGCGTAGAGAGATGTATTGCACCACTGTTACGCAATTGATACTGTTGACCCTATGAACTATGTTCATTTTCTGTGAGATTGCTAAGTTTTCTGGCAAGTCTAAACCACATCAATACTCTGCAGATCACTGTGAATTGCACGGTGGAGGTGCTTCCCAGTGAACCAGTTGTTGGGGGCTTTCTCCCGTTCCATTCATGAATGAAGTGCTGGAATGATTGTGCCCAAGTTCCTTTGTCAATGCTGTAGTTAGTCTAATTTTACCTTCATGATCCCCAAGGGAGTGATATTTAGTAAGTTTCAGAATATTCCAAAATTCATCAGTTCATATGTTTTTTGAACATATTAAATAGGCTTACAGATGGTAGATTGCTCTTCCGTGTATGCATATGCTCAACTGGAACTAGATTCTAGTTGCAATACGTCTGGGAAGTGGTAAACTGTACCCGGATTTAAATAACACTGTGCTTGACACCAAGATGTTTAGAAAAGAGGCACCATAGCAACCAGCAACCACAGAACGAGCTACGTCGCACCTTATGGCGTTCGCCGTTGTCATATCGATCTGCGGTCGCCTATTGGTTCGACTTCGTTGGTGAGACTATTTTTATAATCCAAAAAGAATGTCAGCGAAAGTGAGCAGAAAAATGATCAGTTTCTTACGATCCTTCAAGGTGAAATAAATACTGCATGTTAAAGGGAAACGTGCGGAGGAACTGAGTTACGAATTTACCAGCTGTTGCTGTTGCGGCCATATTGGGAGTGCCGCTAACGCAGACCAAAATCGCCCTTTTCCTTGCCTTTCAAGCGGTTTTTTTTTTAATTCTTTGTCGTACTCTGGTCCACATACACAAGTTAATTCAAACCGTACACACTTCGAGGGTGTAATGTATGGGTCAGAAGTAAAACGTTAAATAAAAGTTTTGTCTGAAACTGTTTAGTTTCCGAGTGATGGGTGTCATTTGTGATAGGTGTTGCGCCATGGGCCAGTAAAGGCTTTTGGCGTGTCATGTTCTCCTGTTGATCGAATGATGCTGCTTTGTCGGCGATGCCACTGTACACTTTAGCCGGGAGGCAAGAGATTATCTCGAAGTTGCTTATCCCGATAAGTGGCCCGCCAGATATCCAGATCGTGATCCTGCGATCTCCTACCTTCGAAGCTCGTGTATGGTGCTGCAATTGAGAATGTAGCACATCTACTGCAGCGAATTGAAAATAGCTGTGCAAATGTGCAAAATCAGACGAACAGAGCCAGCAACATTCCGAGAGCAGTACGATGTCGAGACACGTCACTGTTTTCGTCTACATGGACATCATTTTGAACAAGTCCTGGGGCACACGTACAGTACGTAGTTGAGCTGAATTTCGAATCCATTCAAGTCGTTGCTTTCTGAGAATAATTAGAAGAAAAGGAGTAAAAATGGACACAGGTGTAATTATGGGCACTCCTCACGTGTTGCAGTCTGGCGACCAGGACTGAAAACGGTGCCTGTTGTTGGCAGACGGTAGCAGTGAACCGTTGGAAGCATTGTTTCAAGCAGAGTAGTTACAACATCGGTTATTGTGTGAATTGGTGTTTGTTCAGGACTGCAAACGTTTGGCAGGAATGTGAAACCGTTTTCTTTTTATACCCTTCAAAAGCTACTTTTAGAAGCACGTTTTATGTTAGACACGCTTTTACCTTAGACGTGATAGTGGCCATGTTGCTTAAGAATGGTTGGTGTAAATATGGGCCTTAAATCTCCCTTCCCCAAAACTCGCTATACTAGTAAACATGTACTTTACACACGAAGATATTAAGGTGCATCTGCATAAATCTTCATTACTATTGCCAATTTTTCTCATGTTTATCATTATTATTTGATTTTTTTACTGTTACTATTATTGCTTTTATCATAATTTGTATGTATAGCACCTGTTGTAAAAATACTGCCAGCACTTATTTTATTATGTCTTAGTCATTCTCTTTATTCATATTGTCACCAGAGTAATCTAATTTTCTTATTTAAACTATTGTCATGATGTAACTCTGATGTGTGAAACGCTGCATGTGTGGAACTCTGGTCCAATGTAAGAGAGGGCCTGATGGCCCTAATCTGACCAGGTTAAATAAATAAATAATGATAAATAAAAATGGGCCCATATTTGAGGAATGCTCATAATTGCACCATCTCTATTTAAATAATATACGGTTAGTCGAATTCTGTTTGAAGTTCATACATACAACTGATGCAGCAACAAACAAACAAACAGAATGTTCAAATTGCGATAATAGGGCCTAGTGCGTTTGTTTGTCCTTGCAGAATGTCAAGAACGAAGAAGCGCTATGACTGTAAGAACCAGAGGCATCAGCGGGTAAATCTCCGATGGTACGTGCCATGGCAGCTGTGAAAGCAAAGCAGGCTCCTGTGAAAGGTGCTGCAACAACATTCGGAGTGCCTCGTAGCACTTTGCAGAGATAAACTTGATAAAATCCCTGAGCAAGCGGTTCAAGAGACAAAGCTTGGAAACCTATTTTAAATGTAGACCTCGAAAAACAGCTCGTTTCTTATCTCCTCGAGATGGAGCAAAAATTCCTTCTGTGCACTTTGGCGGATCGGAGAAGAATGACATTTTTACTTGACCAGAGAAATAGTTTGACAACCCATTTCGAAGAAGGAGTAGCAGGAAGAGATAGTACTGGCCTTCTTCTTGAGAGGCACAATGATCAGCTGTCAATTCGCAAACCTTGAGGAACTCCATATGCCAGAGCCTAAGGCTTCAATAAAGAGAACGTGATGTTTTTCTTTGATTTATTGGCAGACGCTTTCAACAAACACTCACATCCAGTAGACCGAGTGCATAACTTGGACGAGACTGGCCTGTCCATTGTCCAAAGCAAAATTCGAAAAGTGGTAGGGATGAAAGGAGAGAAACAAACTGCAGCTCTAACGTCTGCAGAAAGAGGGGCTACAGTCACAGTTATCGCATGCATTCGCAAATCGCAACACTATGTCTCGCCGATGATAATTTTTCCTAGAACCAACATGTCCCAAGCCCTAATGAGAGGGCGTCCCCCTGCTGCAATGGTTCGTTCACTTCACTGAGAAAACGTGTCCGACTGAACAAAAGCCTGTTCTCCTCATCTTGAATGGTCATTATAGCCACTTTCGAAATCCAGATGTGATTGACTTGGCGAAAGAACACCACGTGTCTATCATCTCACTTCCTCCACATTGCACCCACAAACTGCAGCCTCTAGATAAGACGTTCATAAGACCTCTGAGAACGCACTACAGCGAGGCAGTGAGAGTATGGTTGCATCACAATGGGCGTCCTCTTACACCGTACGACGTTATAGAGGTTTTTCGTCAATCCTACCTTCGTACCCAATCAGCTGAGGTAGCAACAAACCGATTCAGAGTAACTGGGTTCTATTCTATGAACCGTTACATCTTCCCCGAAGCTGATTCAATAGCAGCTGAGTTAGTTGCAGGAAAATCTTGCTCCACAGTGGAACATAGACCCAATGTTTCCGAATCATATGCTCCTCTATTTGCTATCTCTGGACCATCGACATCAGCTGCTTCTTCTTCGAATTATCCTGGTGTTAAATGTAAATGTCGTGTGGCTAGGGCCTCCCGTTGGGTAGACCGTTTGCCGGGTGCAAGTCTTTCGATTTGACGTCGCTTCGGCGACTTGCGCGTCAATGGGGATGAAATGGTGGTGACTAGGACAACACAACACCCAGTCCCTGAGCGGAGAAAATCTCCGATCCAGCCGGGAATCGAACCTGGGCCCTTAGGATTGACATTCTGTCATGCTGACCGCTCAGCTATCGGGGCCGGACATCCTGATCTTCAGTCACATCAAGCCCTAGCTATGCTAGTTGATGAAGCCATCGAAACACCGGGAAATTCTCCAGGGACTTCAAGAAATGCAGTTTCACCGTTCGACATATCTCCTGTCCCGAACAGTAAGAAGAGAACCAGAACACGAGAACGAAAAGCAGCAACCGCCTGTCACATCACTGGAACGCCACATAAAGATCAGTTGACAAAGTCACTTGATAAAAGTGCTGTCAAGAAGAGGTCGTTCAGTTTCTCTGGGGTTAGAGGCCGTCCTCCGGACAGAGGTGCAAAATCCAAAGGCCATCAAAAAAAGAAAATCTGTTCCACAAAACTGTCCGAATCATCACCGGACTCTTCAGGCTCCTGCAGCCCCCACCTTGTGGACAGCGATAGTGACCTTGATGTGAACGATGGGGATACACCAGACTCAAGCGATGCAAGTTGCATCTTTTGTGATGAAAGGTTCTCTCAAGACAGGAGAGGAGAGGTGTGGATTAAATGTGCTATGTGTCAAATGTGGGCACACTTAGATTGTGCTGGCGCTGAAGGAGCTACTTACTTTTGCGATTACTGTAAAAAATTTCAGATTTCATGCATAAATGTACAAAAGCTGCTTTTTGTATAGTCTACCATTTTTATTGTTTTAACCCATTTCATTAAATCATTACAAAAGATTTCTTGCACCTTTTGTGGATGCCCGTATTTGCACCCCCTTTCATTCACTTAATAAGCTTTTTGTAAATCCTTGTTTCCGAATAGAAATAATGGATACTAATCATTGTTTCGCCTCTCATCATTTCTTAAACTTGTTATAGTTGTTAATGAAGGTATAAAATCTGGAATTTTTACACAAGAAGGTACCTTTAAGTCTAAAACAATAGGGGATGTCCATATTTACACCTTTCCCTCTAATTTTGTGCAGCATTTCTCATCTCTACTCTACGCCATAACTCTGACATAAAGCAGTTTTAGACGAAACTTAATTTAACGTTTTACTCTAATCTTGATCATACAGTACACTCACGAAGTGTGTACAGTTACTTCTGAATCGCCCTGTATGTATATACACCGGAATGAGTGTAGTACCATGTTGATGGAAACTTTTATTGTAATGAGCAGTATTCTGGATGTGCTAGAGCAGCGAAAATGTACCATTGAAGTACGCTTATAAGCTGTTTATGTTCGCCAAAGTCCGGAGCGGCTGCTGACAATGCCCATTCCGCAGCTGGCACGACGCCTTCATATGTGTAGGCAGCAAGCCAGGCAGAGAAACAGAGACAGCGGCTCGCGCCTCCTGGAGGCAGCAACGGAGGAACTGGTTGGCCGCAAGACACGAAGGCCGCTGCTGATTGGCCAAGAAGCCTTCGGTCAGCCAATGAGCGGCCGCTGTCCCACCTTTCTTTGCCCACGGTGAGAGCTGCCGCGAGGAATGAGGTAGGAAGGCCAGCCAAGGCGAGGTTTCACCGGACGGCAGGCGCAGACCGACGGAAGTGCCGGAGCCGTGACGCAGGGGTTGGGCAGGCTTCCACGATGGAGGCAGGGTGAACGCGAGTCAAGTTTGTTTCGTCTGTCAGCCCGAACGGGCGGCACACGTCGGTCCGTCAACAGGAACGTACCAGCTTCCAGGCACCAACAGTGACGTCACAACCGCGGCGTAAGCAACAGGTCGATTCCGTCACTCTCCAAAATACGTCATAGGTGTTCTCCCGCGCATCTTTTGGTATTAGCGTGCGGTGATATCAACTCGCGAACGAGCAAGCAACTCAGTTGGAATACGTGCAACAGATACATTGGTTTGCGTTAGCGAGTGTAATTTTTGTGGAAGTGTGTCAACAAAGTCGTGACGAACGTGTGAAATTTTACTGTTACAAGTGATTTGTGTGAAAGAAGATAATTCCTAGGGCAACATCGTGTTAATATCCTCTGGAAAACAGAAGCAGATTATTAGGAAGATTGTGTTTTTCGACGCTAAGGATTCGGAGAAGGAAAATGACCGCCTCTTCAGCAGCTTTGTGGGTCTTTCTGCTCTTCACCTTTCACCAGCTGAACACAGGTAAGGAAAAGAAAGTGCTTACCTTGTCCATTCTGTACAGTGCTGAATAATGCGACTGTAATGTAAATAAACATTCAGGCAGAAACAGAAACCAGGCCTAGCAAGCATGTGTGTCCGTATCATCTTCTAATTGCTGTTTTTCTCTAACGGTATTCGAGCCATAGGGAGGTTTTTGTTTCCGTGTTTACTGTTTGCTTGTTCACTGCACTTCATAACAAAAGTTTAGAAATCATTAAAATGAGAGGAAATCCATTTATTATGCAATTCCATTTACACATTATCGCCGTGTAATACATGCGTTGGTTTGGAGTGTATAACCGATATCAATTTACATCCTCTCACCACTGTACAAAAATTAAGTTGATATCTGAATTTAAAGTCGTAGTGAACTTGTTTAGCATGGTGACATAGTAGGACGATATGTACCGAGCAGTAACAGTATTCCGCGACGAATTTACTGTAGGAAATTTCATTATCCGAGTCTTGATTATTTTAGTGATTGCTTTCTGCCTTATAGGTATGGTTTCCTGCATGATTCCATATCGAAGGACTTGTTACCATTTTAACTTAGGGGATACTGGTACAACGATTAATCTCTCTTCAGAATTTATCGAGACTGCAGCGTGGGAGTATGCTAAAGACATTGTGGTTTCCATTAATATTTCCGCACAATAAAATCACACCACCCCAATAGATCTTGTTCTGAAAGAATAAAGTTCACCCCCACTCCTCTCCAATACGTGTTTATAATTCAGCAGCATCCTACTTCCACCGCAATGTGCGCACGATCATCTATCGAATTACTTCCGCCCACCACGCTGTGCTAGTTTCCCTGTTACATAGGCACGTATTACAATAAAAGTAAGTAAGAAATAAAGACGACTGCAAGGACAGTTAGTCGTCCATATGAATAACTATCACAACGCTTCTGAAACGAAGAGAACCAGAAAATTATCGTTTCAGAGGTACTGAACTGTTAGACACAACTAAGCAGTTAACGGTACACCCAGTTACATGTATTCCCCCTCCACTGCAGCCATCACCTCCCCTCCCCCTAGTCTATTCTGTAGCTTCAGATTAAGAGGCGGCTACTTTTAACTTTATTCCTTCAACAATACTTATTCTCAAAGTATTGTTGCTTCGATGATCGACTAGTTTGGTATCAAATGGGGAGTCGCGTTTGCCATATGTAATAAAGTATAGCGGGAATAAATGCTTTTGAAAATCCCGCCACGAAAATAGTACGGTAGTTATAGTATTAGTTGGATACTACTAGTCTCTTAAATGGTAGAATGATGTGAAATAATATGGTTAAATCACTTCCAATACTTACCATTACTGACACGTTACTCCAACAGTAATGGATCACCATTTTTAGTCTTTCAGCATTCAAAGCTTCAACATTCAGATATGCTTGACATTTAACTGATAGTTCAGGTAGCCCCGAAATAGGAACGAACAGCTTTTTCACTGAGTCCATGGATTTGTAATAAACCAGATCTTGCTGGCTACTATTTTCCAAAAATTACGGTCCTCAGCGAAATAGCCTGGTGTTCCCGCTCACACACAGGCACTACAACAGCATACTAATTGATGGAAGTCAAGTTACTCAACAGTGTGAACAACTTAATAGTGGTTGTTACACAGAGTTGCCGATTGCAATCTAATAAGCTAGACGTAGCATTAGAGTAAGTTGCTGACGATTGCTTGTATGTTATATATTGATCCAGCGCACCAGTACAATATGAATGTTATGTTCTTTAATTTGAAAATCGGGACATTTGGTGTCCCGATTGAGGCTTCTTGGGTCAACAGTATAAAAGGTGAAAAATTCGAACATTGCAGATTAATCGGTACGTATGACAACCGTAGAGATAACAATATAGTGTATTAAGCAACGTCCACGTCCTCTCTTCCACCCATTTCATTGCTGCAGGCGCATTTAGATGTTTTATGCATTATATTGAGTCATACCTAATTGACATATCCCAAAGAAAGCAGATGTTGACAGATGTGAAAATTACCGAACTATCAGTTTAATAAGCAAAATACTAACTCGAATTCTTTACAGACGAATGGAAAAAATGGTAGAAGCCGACCTCGGGGAAGATCAGTTTGCATTCTGTAGAAATGTTGGAACACGTGAGGCAATACTGACCCTACGACTTATCTTAGAAAATAGATTAAGGAAAGGAAAACCTACGTTTCTAGCATTCGTAGACTTACAGAAAGCTTCTGACAATGTTGACTGGAATACTCTCTTTCAAATTCTGAAGGTGGCAGGGGTAAAATACAGGGAGCGAAGGCTATTTACAATTTGCACAGAAACCAGAGGGCATTTATAAGAGTTGAGGGGCACGAAAGGGAAGCAGTGGTTGGGAAGGGAGTGAGACAGCCTTGTAGCCTCTCCCCGATGTTATTCAATCTGTATATTGAGCAAGCAGTAAAGGAAACAAAAGAAAAATTCGGAGTAGGAATTAAAATCCATGGTGATGAAATAAAAACTTTGAGGTTCGCCGATGACATTGTAATTCTGTCAGAGACAGCAAAGGACCTGGAAGAGCAGCTGAGCAGAATAGACAGTGTCTTGAAAGGAGGGTATAAGATGAACATCAACAAAAACAAAACGAGGATAATGGAATGTAGTCGAATTAAGTCGGGTGATGCTGAGGGAATTAGATTAGGAAATGAGGGATCACCAATTTAGTACTGGAGGGCAGCGTAGAGGGTAAAAATCGTAGAGGGAGACCAAGAGATGAATACGATAAACAGATTCAGAAGGATGTATGTTGCAGTAGGTACTGGGAGATGAAGCAGCTTGCACAGGATAGAGTAGCATGGAGAGCTGCATCAAACCAGTGTCTGAACTGAAGACAACAACAACAACCTAATTGATGATATATCGAATGTTTTCTGCAACCGTATCATCAAACTATAATTAGCGTTTCAT
The DNA here is from genome assembly GCF_023898315.1 of Schistocerca nitens. Classification (NCBI taxonomy): domain Eukaryota; kingdom Metazoa; phylum Arthropoda; class Insecta; order Orthoptera; family Acrididae; genus Schistocerca; species Schistocerca nitens. The sequence goes on along the minus strand of NC_064614.1, from coordinate 237,389,891 downwards.
AAAGACGACAATGAATGAGGCATACTTGACCCAGGGCGGCACTTCAAAGACATCATAATAGTTGCTAGATCAGTGATTATTTCTACTGTAAAACTATTTGTCTTACACTAACAGGAAGCACAGTCCCGTCGATTACTTCGTTCTCAGTTAAATGTCGTTAGGTTTACACCAGGAAAACACCCTAATGTCCGCTTATGTATGTTCATGCTTGTGTTCGATAACTTTTGCGGTAACTCCTCCGTAGACATCAACACAGCTTTCTCAAATCCTGATGATGTAATAAGCAGCCCACGGTTTATTTACGAGATGCACAAATTTAGTGGTGTCGAAGCTGGTGCCGTGTTCCTTGACTAGGGGGGGAAAATCGCCTACTGAACAAGATATGTGAAAGACATGCAGTCGTACCAAGTATGAAACTTCTCTGAAGATTGACAAGCAGAATATGATAGTTCGCTGTCAGTGGTAGGTAAAGCTGTGTCAAGCGTACATACCACCATTGCTATTCGCGATGGGTATAAACTAGCACTTACACGACTCCAGAAATGTAGAGATGCTTCACCACTATTATCCAGCAATTAAGCGCTCTGTCTTAATGAGTTGTCTTCTTCTTAAGTCCCCATCCGGATTAGATCGTTTACTAGCTCACCACTGCAACTTACTGAACCCGTGGGAGATATTTACCGTGTCTGCGTACGTGTATCTTGTTTTCCTTTTTCCAAGTCTGGGCTTTGAATTTCTATCATCTTTGCCACATGACCAACAAGTTTGATCAGCAAGTTTTTCATGATGCTTCTAATCGGCTTTTTAGATAATACATCACATAGTTCTCTGTGGTCAAGATGGGTGGTATTTCAAACACTGAGTTGGTCCCTGGGGTGTGCGCAGTTACTATAACTGATGGCGAACATTGCACGAAATGATGGTCTCTCATTTGTAATTGTGGTTCGTTATTCAGACTTTCTCGTGTAATGAAACTTATTGATCATCATTAATCATTATATTACATTACTAATTTATCGCGGAATCATCTTACAATAATACAGAATTTGACGCCGTAATCCTATGAAAATAAACACTTCAAAAATATACCTACACATGCGATATATGCATGTTGTTGTTGTTGTTGTTGTTGTTGTTGTTGTTGTCCTCAGTCCGGAGACTGGTTCGATGCAGCTCTCCATGCTACTCTTTGCTGTGCAAGCTTCATCATCTCCCTGTACCTACTGCAACCTACTGCCTTCTGAATCTGTTCAGTGTATTCATCTCTTGGTCTCCCTCTAAGATTTTTACCCTCCGCACTGCCCTCCAATACCAAATTGGTGATCCCTTGATGCCTCAGAACATGTCCTACCAACCGATCCCTTCTTCTAGTCAAGTTGTGCCACAAACTCCTCTTCTCCCCAATTCTATTCAATACCTCCTCATTAGTTATGTGATCCACCCATCTAATCTTCAGCATTCTTCTGTAGCACCACATTTCGAAAGCTTCTATTCTCTTCTTGTCTAAACTATTTATCGTCCACGTTTCACTTCCATACAAGAATACAGAATTTGACGCCGTAATCCTATGAAAATAAACACTTCAAAAATATACCTACACATGCGATATATATATCCTGACACTTAAATCTATACTCGATGTTAACAAATTTGTCATCTTCAGAAACTCTTTCCTTGCCATTGCCAGTCTACATTTTATGTCCTCTCTTCTTCGACCATCAACAGTTACTTTCTCCCCAAGTAGCACTCCTTTACTACTTTAAGCGTCTCATTTCCTAATCTAATACCCTCAACATGACCCGATTTAATTCGACAACATTCCATTATCCTCGTTTTGCTTTTGTTGAAGTTAATCTTATATCCTCCTTTCAAGACACTGTCCATTGCGTTCAGCTGCTCTTCCAGGTCCTTTGCTGTCTCTGACAATTACAATGTCATCGCCGAACCTCATAGTTTTTATTTCTTCGCCGTGGATTTTAATTCCTACTCCGAATTTTTCTTTTGTTTCCTTTATTGCTTGCTCAATATACAGATTGAATAACATCGGGGAGAGGCTACAACCCTGTCTCACTCCCTTCCCAACCACTGCTTCCCTTTCATGCCCCTCGACTCGTATAATTGCCATCTGGTTTCTGTACAAATTGTAAATAGCCTCCGCTCCCCGTATTTTACCCCTGCCACCTTCAGAATTTGAAAGAGAGTATTCCAGTCAAGATATATGTGCTTTTAGCCTCGCGGGGTTGCCGAGCGGTCTAAGGCGCCTTGCCACAGTTCGCGCGGCTCCCCCCGTACTAGGTTGGTGGCCTCCCTCAGACATGGGTGTGTGTGTGTTGTCCTTAGCGTTAGTTAAAGTAAGATTAAGTAGTCTGTATGCCTAGGGACCGATGACCTCAGCAGTTTGGTTCCATAGGAACTTGCCACAAATTTCCAAAATGTATGCTTTTATGAGGATGGAGAGGTCATGGGCCGTAGCCTTGCTGAAGGAATGATTTAAGAAAACCTAAAGCAGGATGGCCAGGTAGAGCCAAATCCATCCTCCAGATGTTTAACAACTGTACTGCCTCTTTCGGATGGTCCATATTGTACGACGGCCTTTGATAAACACGCAGTTTAGTCCAGTTATTATAAAACATAGTTTGGTTCCTCGTCGCTGCGCACATCAAGCACAAGCGCTGGTGACTCATGAACTATGAACATGCTGTTTCGACACTCGTACTATCTCCAGTCTGTTTGTAAAATTGACTGCAGGCTCGTAAACATGCCACTATGAACACCAACATGAATATTTTCATGTCCTTTCCGTCCACCTGAAAATGTTAGCATCCGTCCATGATAAGTCAGATGTTGAACTCAGGAGAATGAGACGACATTTCTAAAATGCACTAAACACACTGGAACACGAGTTTGTTCTAACTAAAAGCAGTACGTTGTGATCATGTACTCTGATGCGAACTAGTGTTGTAGTTATCCCGTTTGTGTAGCGTGCGTTATTTGAGAATTTGGTTTGGCTGACTTTTCGAATAGATGTATTTACCTTTTTAAACAGATTTATTTTAATAATCTTTTGCATCTCCTCAGGCAGTTTATTATATGGTTTAATTCCCTGATAGGGAATGTTGCTTTGAGTTTTTTGTTTGTATTTCCTTGGTAATGTAGGTCCAAACTGACGCTTGTTCCACGACTGTGGATAGAACTATTACTGAAGCACTTGACATTGTTTTCCCTCACGCGATTTATTGCTCACCTTACGATCACTGGGAAACTGTGAGATGGAATTTGAGACAAAATTCACCTGCTTACAAATGTGCAGCTGTACTGCACAGGTTCTCGGCAACCTTCGTTGTCTTCTCATTTAATGCTCCATTGCAATAGCTCCTTGCTGGCGGAGCAAAACTTACGGCTTCGTAAACCATGGCGATAGCGTCAGAGTGCACTAAGGCTGTGAATGCAGTACTGTTCTGGCCGCTGGTCTGTAATACCCTGAGCCCTGTTGTGTTGCAGTGGCGTACATCTACATCTACATCTATACTCCGCGAGCCACCTTACGGTGTGTGGCGGAGGGTACTTATTGTACCACTATCTGATCCCCCCTTCCCTGTTCCATTCACGAATTGTGCGTGGGAAGAACGACTGCTTGTAAGTCTCCGTATTTGCTCTAATTTCTCGGATCTTTTCGTTGTGATCATTACGCGAGATATATGTGGGCGGTAGTAATATGTTGCCCATCTCTTCCCGGAATGTGCTCTCTCGTAATTTCGATAATAAACCTCTCCGTATTGCGTAACGCCTTTCTTGAAGTGTCCGCCACTGGAGCTTGTTCAGCATCTCCGTAACGCTCTCGCGCTGACTAAATGTCCCCATGACGAATCGCGCTGCTTTTCGCTGGATCATGTCTATCTCTTCTATTAATCCAACCTGGTAAGGGTCCCATACTGATGAGCAATACTCAAGAATCGGACGAACAAGCGTTTTGTAAGCTACTTCTTTCGTCGATGAGTCACATTTTCTTAGAATTCTTCCTATGAATCTCAACCTGGCGCCTGCTTTTCCCACTATTTGTGTTATGTGATCATTCCACTTCAGATCGCTCCGGATAGTAACTCCTAAGTATTTTACGGTCGTTACCGCTTCCAATGATTTACCACCTATGGCATAATCGTACTGGAATGGATTTCTGCCCCTATGTATGCGCATTATATTACATTTATCTACGTTTAGGGAAAGCTGCCAGCTGTCGCACCATTCATTAATCCTCCGCAGGTCTTCCTGGAGTACGTACGAGTCTTCTGATGTTGCTACTTTCTTGTAGACAACCGTGTCATCTGCAAATAGTCTCACGGAGCTACCGATGTTGTCAACTAAGTCATTTATGTATATTGTAAACAATAAAGGTCCTATCACGCTTCCTTGCGGTACTCCCGAAATTACCTCTACATCTGCAGATTTTGAACCGTTAAGAATGACATGTTGTGTTCTTTCTTCTAGGAAATTCTGAATCCAATCACAAACCTGGTCCGATATTCCGTAAGCTCGTATTTTTTTCACTAAACGTAAGTGCGGAACCGTATCAAATGCCTTCCTGAAGTCCAGGAATACGGCATCAATCTGCTCGCCAGTGTCTACGGCACTGTGAATTTCTTGGACAAATAGGGCGAGCTGAGTTTCACATGATCTCTGTTTGCGGAATCCATGTTGGTTATGATGAAGGAGATTTGTATTATCTAAGAACGTCATAATACGAGAACATAAAACATGTTCCATTATTCTACAACAGATTGACGTAAGCGAAACAGGCCTATAATTATTCGCATCTGATTTATGACCCTTCTTGAAAATGGGAACGACCTGCGCTTTCTTCCAGTCGCTAGGTACTTTACGTTCTTCCAGAGATCTACGATAAATTGCTGATAGAAAGGGGGCAAGTTCTTTAGCATAATCACTGTAGAATCTTACGGGTATCTCGTCTGGTCCGGATGCTTTTCCGCTACTAAGTGATAGCAGTTGTTTTTCAATTCCGATATCGTTTATTTCAATATTTTCCATTTTGGCGTCCGTGTGACAGCTGAAGTCAGGGACCGTGTTACGATTTTCCGCAGTGAAACAGTTTCGGAACACTGAATTCAGTATTTCTGCCTTTCTTCGGTCGTCCTCTGTTTCGGTGCCATCGTGGTCAACGAGTGACTGAATAGGGGATTTAGATCCGCTTACCGATTTTACATATGACCAAAACTTTTTAGGGTTCTTGTTTAGATTGTTTGCCAATGTTTTATGTTCGAATTCGTTGAATGCTTCTCTCATTGCTCTCTTTACGCTCTTTTTCGCTTCGTTCAGCTTTTCCTTATCAGCTATGATTCGACTACTCTTAAACCTATGATGAAACTTTCTTTGTTTCCGTAGTACCTTTCGTACATGATTGTTATACCACGGTGGATCTTTCCCCTCGCTTTGGACCTTAGTCGGTACGAACTTATCTAAGGCGTACTGGACGATGTTTCTGAATTTTTTCCATTTTTGTTCCACATCCTCTTCCTCAGAAATGAACGTTTGATGGTGGTCACTCAGATATTCTGCGATTTGTGCCCTATCACTCTTGTTAAGCAAATATATTTTCCTTCCTTTCTTGGCATTTCTTATTACACTTGTAGTCATTGATGCAACCACTGACTTATGATCACTGATACCCTCTTCTACATTCACGGAGTCGAAAAGTTCCGGTCTATTTGTTGCTATGAGGTCTAAAACGTTAGCTTCACGAGTTGGTTCTCTAACTATCTGCTCGAAGTAATTCTCGGACAAGGCAGTCAGGATAATGTCACAAGAGTCTCTGTCCCTGGCTCCAGTTCTGATTGTGTGACTATCCCATTCTATACCTGGTAGATTGAAGTCTCCCCCTATTACAATAGTATGATCACGAAACTTCTTCACGACGTTCTGCAGGTTCTCTCTGAGGCGCTCAACTACTACGGTTGCTGATGCAGGTGGTCTATAGAAGCATCCGACTATCATATCTGACCCACCTTTGATACTTAACTTAACCCAGATTATTTCACATTCGCATTCGCTAATAACTTCACTGGATATTATTGAATTCTTTACTGCTATAAATACTCCTCCACCATTGGCGTTTATCCTATCCTTGCGGTATATATTCCATTCTGTGTCTAGGATTTCGTTACTGTTCACTTCCGGTTTTAACCAACTTTCCGTTCCTAATACTATATGCGCACTATTTCCTTCAATAAGCGATACTAATTCAGGAACCTTGCCCTGGATACTCCTGCAGTTTACCAATATTACGTTAACTTTTCCTGTTTTTGGTCTCTGAGGACGGACGTTCTTTATCAACGATGCTGATGTTCTCTCTGGTAAGCCGTCAGGTATTTTATCGTTTCGCCCAAGGGGGGGTCCCTCTAACCTAAAAAACCCCCGTGTACACGCCACACGTACTCTGCTACCCTAGTAGCTGCTTCCGGTGTGTAGTGCACGCCTGACCTGTCTAGGGGGGCCCTACAGTTCTCCACCCAATAACGGAGGTCGATGAATTTGCAACCATTATAGTCGCAGAGTCGTCTGAGCCTCTGGTTTAGACCCTCCACACGGCTCCAAACCAGAGGACCGCGATCGACTCTGGGCACTATGCTGCAGATATTAAGCTCAGCTTGCACTCCGCGTGCGATGCTGGTTGTCTTCACCAAATCAGCCAGCCGCCGGAAGGAACCAAGGATGGCCTCAGAACCCAAGCGGCAGGCGTCATTCGTTCCGACATGTGCTACTATCTGCAGCCGGTCACACCCAGTGCGTTCAATAGCTGCCGGAAGGGCCTCCTCCACATTACGGACGAGACCCCCCGGCAAGCACACTGGCATTCTTCCCCGACCTACCCGCTATTTTCCTGAGGGGCTCCATAACCCGCCTAACGTTGGAGCTCCCTATAACTAATAGGCCCGCCCTCTGTGACTGTCGGGACCTTGCCGGAGAATCGGCCACTGGCCCAACAGGCGAGGCATCCTGTGGTGGCTCGGAAACGATGTCATCACCACTAGGAAGCACCCCGTACCTGTTGGAAAGGGGTAAGGCAGCTGCCACGCGGCCAGATCCCACCTTCGCCTTTCGGCCAGGCACGCGCGAGCCCACCACTGTCCGCCATTCACCCTGGAGTGATGGCTGACCGGTAAGATGCTCACTGCCGGAAGACGCAGCGACATCAGGGGTTCCATGTGATTCCAAGGCCACCGAAGTAGGCATAGGTCTCACCACAGTTGCCCCAACGCCACTACGAGCCGACGCCTGCGCCTCGAGCTCGATGAGCCTAACAGACAAAGCCTCCACCTGCCCCCGAAGAGTGGCCAATTCTCCTTGCGTCCGCTCACAACAACCACAGTCCCTACACATGACTATGTTTACCCTACTCTATACGGTGACAAATTCCCAAGATAATCTTCTGATGAGCTACTCTGATAATCAAGAAACACTCACTGAAATACGAGACGCGAAAACTACGCTAGGTTTTCCCAGAAAAACTATTTAAAAGCTAAGCGCAGCAAATAAGTACAAAATAAATTTCCCTCCTAACGATCAAGAACTGTTAGTTTCTATGCAGAGCAGATAAACACAAATAGAATCCCTTCCTTAGTGGAAGGTCGTAAACAAAATGCAAAATAAACGCTTTATACAAACAGTACTCGCTGCTGCTGGTGCTCTCGCTCTGGCTGTCACAAGACATTGTGCAAGACAAGCGCTTCTACTTTCCGGGCTGACGACTATTCACGAGCGGCCGTTGCTGCTCTTTATGACTGTACTGTATTCGTAAATGCGCCCATTTCTGATAACACGAAGTTCCATGAAATGTTTGGTGTGTGTCTGATATATGGTGAGATTTCGATTCACTCTCCCGTAACGCACAAGTGGCAAGATCGAAGATATAACGGTATTCGGAACTCACACCATTCCTTCTAACATTTCTTGAATGAAAATACTTGGCACAATAAATGCTTTCATCAGTAATCGTTCGTGTGACTCGGAATTCCCCTTTTGCAACGAATCCTGCTCGGCGATTGCTGTTGTAAAGGCAAAGAAAATACGAATGAAAACACTAATAGATGGAAAAAAAGTAAAATAAGTATCTTTTCATTGCGTTCTACCACCTAACTGGTAATCATGACAATATGGTCTTTCACCAAAAAAAAAGTTAGATATCTGTTCGCAGACAAGGACGTTGAGTTATAAATTCGTATAGTGTCAAAAATGTCTTACTTATATTGGAGAGCAATGTGATGGTTAACTTTATCGAGGAGAATCTGTAGGAGTTTTTGTCTTTCAAAGAGTTCCCTATCTGGTGTCGATGACTTCTGCATGTGTATGTTATGCAATGACATGCTTTTGCTCTTGCGAGGAATTTGGAAACATGGTATATCAAACTTTCTGGCAGATTAAAACTGTGTGCCGGACCGAGACTCGAACTCGGGACCGTTGCCTTTCGCGGGCAAGTGCTCACAGCTTTACTTCTGCCAGGACGGGGCGTGAGTCGTGCTTGGGTAGCTCAGTCGGTAGAGCACTTGCCCGCGAAAGGCAACGGTCCCGAGTTCGAGTCTCGGTCCGGCACACAGTTTTAATCTGCCAGGAAGTTTCATATCAGCGCACACTCCGCTGTAGAGTGAAAATTTCATTCTATGGTATATCAACACAATTGCCTCCAATAGGAAGGCATGACAGATACATCGTCGTTTAACGTTCCCTCCCTATGTAGTGTTTACAGTTAGCGGCCTCTTAAAATGTTACGCAAACTAGCTGGTAGCAAGGAAACTAATGCCACGACCTGTCGTACATTAAACGGCCGCTTTATCCTGGCGAGAATTCCACATATCAGTGGGCTATGGAGACGATGAAGGACGTGGACAGAGCAGTGAACGAGTTCAGTCTTGTGGGCGAAGAGATTAATGTTATGCGTTGGACATTCGTCTTGTAGACTGGAACCCGTCACAAGGTAGAGTACAATGTGTTTCAAAATTCTCTTTTCAAAATGATAACGCATATTTTAGAAACGAGGATGGGTAGAAAGGTGCGGTCTGTGGCATAATGTTCATATACGCCTAAAGTTTTAGTGGCCGTTTAACGTACTTCACTATGTGCGTCAACTGTAGCACGCAGGATATGTGATCGGTATTCCAGTTCCTCTCATGTCCAGCCTAACATATCCTCATTAACGTATGCAATTGCTGGAGACCTGGGAGGGGGGGGGGGGGGCGGCGGCAGGAAATAGGTCGTCCTCTGCCAGTCCAACGGGCTGGAAATGTGTCGTCCAAAGCGTTCCTGATGACGATCGAGACCCAGTAACGAGGGGGCACTTACCTGCAGCAGCAAGGTGCCAGGCTGCAACTCTTCGATCTCTGGGAATGGAACAGTCGAGGTTGTTGACACCTCTAAGGAAAACTGTCCCACCACATGGTCCTGAAGCATACCTCACCACAAGTATACCTTGGTAATGTTGCGCACAATGTCCATGATAATCTGGGTGTTTCGAGAGCCCCAGTTCCTCACATGCAGTCGGTTTATCTTCACGGACAGATGAGAGCAAACTTTGCCCATCGTCACCTTTTTCGGATAGATTGCGTCATCGTCGATCCGGCTCGGAACCTCAATTGCAAATGCTTTGCACTTAGGCATGCCATCAGGTTGAAGCGCATGCAGTCGCTGCACCTTGTAGGCATGTTGTTTCAGTCTATTAGGTGACATTCTGTGCTCCATGGTTGGTGTAGGCTGCGACTGTCAAGAAGTTTGAGGGGTAGACTTGTTTGACCTCTTGACACACGTGTGCTGCACCCGTTTCACATCTGCATCACTCGTGCTGCACGCACTTCCGGACTTCTTGAACTTCGTGTATGTCTGTATGGTGTTCGGACTCGATGGATTTTGGAACACACTGTATTATCGCAGACCAAGGTTGAGGACGTTTCGTTGATAGAGGAACCTCCATGATGTTCAGAAATCAGCTCCTGTCTGTTGATAACTTTGTAAGCCGCAAACTGGATGAGTAAATAAGCTGTGCATAACAAACGCAGACCTCTCCTGCAGGGGACAGAGTGACCATTGTAATTAATACACAGACAAACTGCCCAAGAGTTCGCGTATTGTTTGATTTATTATATTAGTTCCAGTCATGAGATACGAGCGTTCTCAGACGTTTATTTCCATGTTTATATGTATGAGGTTCATTCGACTGAAGCCTAGTCAGTGCGTCTACCTTTGCCTTACACGTAAGGTGGCACCACGTAACTACGGGTGTGGTGGCGCCATCTATTGGTAGAGAGACTGACGCGTGCCCACCGTTTGATGTTGCATAGCGCCAGTGTGGTTTCACGTCGAAGAGAAGGTCGTCACACAAGCTTTCGTCCACTACCGAATATGCAAGCGCGTAATCAGGTACGACGAAGAGTGATTCGATTTTTGGCGGCGGATGGAGTTGAACCTTAGACGAGCCATCAAATCGAAACGCCGAGGCATGTTGTCCAATGGCGTTATCCTCCTGCATGATAATGCCCGCCCACACACGGCCAAAGCGGGGAAGACGACATTGCAGCAGTTTCGGTGGGAAACCCTGGAACATCCATCGTACAGTCCCGACCTTCCACCGTGTGATCTTCATGTCTTTGGACCTCTAAAACAAGCTATTCGCGGACATCTATTCGCAACGGACGACGAAGTGTGTGGCTGGGTCCAGGCCTGGATCCGACAGCAGCCTACTGGCTTCTTCAAGGATGGAACCGAGCGGCTAGTGTCGCAATGCGATAAATGTGCCAACAGTTTTGGCGACTTTCTAACCTCTTGTTACCAGAGTCTACTGACCGAAACTATTCAAATAAATTAAATGTGTGACCCACAACGGTTTACCCGTTACATTAAATTTATACTATAGGACATAGACATTTTCGTTTATGAATATGTAGTTTTAACGAGAAGCTCTTTTCTGGCCAAAGTCTTCATTTCTGTAGAACTACTGCAACATATACACATCAGAACCGGCTTACTGTAGTCGAGCTTGAGTCTCCCTCTAGAATTTTTACCCCCCCCCCCCCCCCCGCCACAACGCAGTACTTATCTCCATTACTACACTAAGGAAGCTTTTATTTATTCTCGTGTCAGAAAAATACATATTATATGCGCAGTTACGACTATACTACTTTTGCCCAAAACTTCGCTCCATGATGAAGTGCATCTTCTGTGCAGAAGAACGGATGTAGTCGTCACTGAAGCAGTAAGGTCTTCTCCACAGTCGTGCAGAATATCATCTTGATCAGTACAGCCCCACCTTACAAAATCAACGTTTGATCTACCAACTCCAGATCTCATTCTGATCAGGAACATCCGCGTCATCCATTTCTCATCATAGCGATGAGGCAGTGTCTGTGGAACTCTACGCCAGCCAGGGGGAAGGTATGTCGTATTCCTCCACTGTTGCAACTTAACTTTCTCTGCAGTGGTTCCAAGTGCTGTCCAAGTTCTGGGGAAACCCCACCTTGACTTCAGTCGTTGCGGGTACGGTTCGTGGCCATAAAGAGGATACATTCTCTCCTGCTCCACTTCCTTTCTTTCCTCATTTCTCTTCGAACAGCAGGTGGTGCTACTCCTGCGAGGTGGTAAAGCCATTCGACTGGAGGGGATTCCAAGCAACCTGTAATGATGTTGGTGTCATTGAATTCTAATTCCACTTATTTGACGTGTGATGAATTGTACTTCCATACTCCCTCGCAGAACAGCATAGTGCCGTTGCAGAGGTTCATATAGTTTCAGGTAGACTAAACCCACTCTCAAGTGGCCAGTTTCCGTAGAAGATTGTTCATGGTGGAAACTTTATACTTGTACTTCATTTTACACTTGCACACGCAGTGCTTCTTGAAAGTAAGTGATCTATCACGTGTCACTCCTAGGTATTTTGGAGTCTCACCTGACCATACTATGTTTGATTTTTCTACTAGGTTTCCTGTTCTTCTTATGTGTCCTTGTGCGATTTTATTTAAGTTGGTTTGTGTTGCAGTATCTGTGAAGTTGTTTAAGGGCATTCGTGAGGGCGTTAAAAACCCGTGCTCTGGGATGCTAGAGCAAGGTCATCGGCATACAAGAAGTTCCTGCTTTTCGGTGCTACGGGTTGGTCATTTGTGTATATACCATATACAACTGGAGCCAGCACACTTCCCTGCACGAAACCGTTTCTCTGTTGTATCCATCGGCTACGCTGTTCTTGGGAGTTGACGAGGAATCTGCGATTCTGCGAAATAGTGGCTACCAGACTAGTTAGCTAAAATCCTTTGTCCGATTATAGACCTTGACTAGTAGTAGCTGCTGACTTTCAGTGTCATACGATGCTAATAAGTCGACCAACACCTCTTGACAAACACCTCTCTTTTCACCCTACCAACTTCAAACCTATCTGCTAAAAACTGTGTGAGCTTTAGCAGCTGTCCGGTGAAGCTTTTGTCAGGTCGAAATCAAAATTGCTCAAGTATAAATAAGTGATCAGTTATAAGGCGATTCAAAATCAAATCTTTTAGTGAAGGTGTGCTTTAAGTCTCTTTTCTCCTCAATTCTATACAGTACCTCCCCGTTATTTACCTAATGCATCCATCTAATTCTGTAGCATCACATTTCAAAATCTTTCTTCCTCTCTTTTTTCCTGTGAGCGGATCTTTCTCCTTTTCATATAGTCTGTCGGTAAACTGAAGAGCGAGTCCCCACTCTGCCAACCGAGCTACGTCACGAGGCGCTTCTACAGGCTGTTTCACAACATAGTACCGGCCCTGCTGCGGCGCTCGCTTCAAATCTGTGGCGAAGCCGCGTACAGATACGTCTCGGCTGCGTTCATTTTTAGACAAATGCGTTAAGACCGTATAAAAAACGATAGCTTCTTCCGAAACAACATTATAGAGTAAGTAATATTAAGATAAGAACGGAAGTCAGAATTCTACTACAAACATAGAACCAAATGCCTGTTCATGTGAATGTATGTTCCTCTATTGCTATTCGTGAAACGAACCCAATATAATGCGATCAGTCTGTAGAATTTAAGGCTTGTTCTTACTTTGTGTTTCTACTAAAAGGTAAAAGTTTTCTTTTAAGGACTGCATTGAAACTTAACAATTGTTGCAACACAAATAGTGTTTAAAAAGTAAGCAGAAATTTATAATTTTGTGTGTTGTATTAGTCCGATTTGCACTCCTTTTTTCTCACTGTCTTCGTAAACATGCCTCAAAAGTATGTGTTCAATGTTATGCATATTGGGTATTTACTCTGTCACCTGTCAGAAAGGTTAGATGTGTTTTGGTAGCATCAACGGTTATTTGTTTTGTATAAAAATAAATCAGAGAATCTGTATTAAATTTTATTATAAGAATGGAATAAAGTGTATGAAATTTTTAGAAATGGTAAATATTGCTTTTGGGCAAGGGCAGACATGTGGTATAAACATTTCAAAGCAGGCCTTAAAAGACAGCGGTTTTACAAGCATGGATGAGATTAAAAATGCACAGTCAAGGGACCTATAAACTATCCCGAAGAAACAGTTCATAAAGTGTTTCGGGAATTGGAAAAAGCATTGGCACAGGTGTATAGTATGTAATGGGGAATATTTTCAAGAGGATAACATTGCTGTAGATTAACAAATAAAGTTCTTACCAAAAAAATTAAAATTAATATGTGAACGCACCTCGTATGTCAAGCTTTTTGCTTAGAAGTCCAGAATCGGTGTACATGTTTCGAAGGAAATTTCAGCAGTGTTTAGAATAGCTATTGCGCACATGTTTTAAGCAATATGTCTTAGAATCAGGTGATTAGTGACCGAGATAGAGATTTAGTGTTCCATAAGCATCATAGGTTTTACGTGATTTCGAAACTGTCTATAAACGATGGGTTTCCTCTCAAAATTGTTAGTTTTCCTTCGTAGCGATTCCAGTAAACCATGCGGCTATTAAGTGAGGCTGACGTTTGCATAAATTGCAGGCCTTTGATTGGGACTGTTAATATTAGCCAACAGTTCTTTTTGGGTCGCCTCTTTAATACACGCTGTAATAACATTAGAGAAGATCGAACGCTCGTTGCTCCGCAAATACCTCCTCTTCTTCGTAGTCTGCACATTTTCTTGCAATGCTAGACGATTATCCATCACTTCCGGATATCGAAGTACACCAGTAAGGATACGAAGTTAACTCATTGACACTGGCAACTAAGATCCCACGAACAGAAACGACGTATATCACTGCATGCCGATCTACACTGCTAGACAGATAACGGGCAACAGATTTTGGGTGCCCCTGTAGGCCGGTGGCAGCTTTCTTCCGGTAAAGGCCACTTCCCCCACCAAAAGCGATGCTCGCTCTTGAGTTTGCAGACAGATTATATCACGTACTTCGTAATCATCACAGCTTCCATTTTCTTGTAAGTTTCCGAAGAGATTTTACTTGTCGCTTCAGCCAGGGATTTATTTCTGGGCACATGAACCCACAGTACCCGAAAACACTGGCAGTGATGCACCTCGTGCATCCCGTCCCCGGTATCGCAATGTGCGTGGCTGACCCAGAGAGCTGGCCCGTGCGAAAGTTCAGCGGAGTTCAGACGCGGCTGGCCTTGGCGACCTACCGGGATAACATAACGGGACGCGTAGCCCGCCTCGGCAGTCGCCCTCGCGGCGAGCCGCCAGTGTGGCGAGGCGCCGGGCACGCACTTGCTGCTCACTCGCACGCAGGGGACGGGGCAGCCCCGAGATTCCCACTGCACTCTACCGTTAAGTAGGACTGTTGCTATTTTTAAAAATATCTGGGATCAGGTGTATCGATATTAAAAAGAAACATCCATATCGGCCACCGATATATCGTAAGAAAAGTATCGATATGTTGTTGTTGTTGTTGTTGTTGTGGTCTTCAGCCCTGAGACTGGTTTGATGCAGCTCTCCATGCTACTCTATCTTGTGCAAGCTTCATCTCCCAGTACCTACTGCAACCTACATCCGTCTGAATCTTCTTAGTGTATTCACCTCTTGGTCTCCCTCTACAATTTTTACCCTCCACGCTGCCCTCCAGTACTAAATTGGTGATCCCTTGATACCTCAGAACATGTCCTACCAACCGGTCCCTTCTTCTAGTCAAGTTGCGCCACAAACTTCACTTCTCCCCAATCCTACTCAATACTTCCTCATTCGTTATGTGATCTACCCATCTAATCTTCAGCATTCTTCTGTAGCACCACATTCCGAAAGCTTCTATTCTCTTCTTGTCTAAACTATTTATCGTCCATGTTTCACTTCGATACATGGCTACACTCGATACAAATACTTTCAGAAACGACTTCCTGACACTTAAATCTATACTCGATGTTAACAAATTTTTCTTCTTCAGAAACGCTTTCTTTGCCATTGCCAGTCTACATTTTACGTCCTCTCTACTTCGACCATCATCAGATATTTTGCTCCCCAAAAGCAAAACTCCTTTACTACTTTAATTGTCTCATTTCCTAATCTAATTGCCTCAGCATCACCCGATTTAGTTCCACCACATTCTTTTGTTGATGTTCATCTTATATCTTCCTTTCAAGACACGATCCATTTCGTTCAACTGCTCTTCCAAGTCCTTTGCTGTCTCTGACAGAATTACAATGTCATCGGCGAACCTCAAAGTTTTTATTTCTTCTCCATGGATTTTAATACCTACTCCGAATTTTTCTTTTGCTTCCTTCACTACTTGCTCAATATAGAGATTGAATAACATCGGGGAGAGGCTACAACCCTGTCTCACTCCCTTCCCAACCACTGCTTCCCTTTCGTGCCCCTCGACTCTTATAACTGACATCTGGTTTCTGTAGAAATTGTAAATAGCTTTTCGCTCCCTGTATTTTACCCCTGCCACCATCAGAATTTGAAAGAGAGTATTCCAGTCAACATTGTCTAAAGCTTTCTCTAAGTCTACAAATGCTAGAAACGTAGGTTTGCCTTTCCTTAATCTAGCTTCTAAGGTAAGTCGTAGGGTCAGTATTGCGTCACGTGTTCCGATATTTCTACGGAATCCAAACCGATCTTCCCCGTTATATCGACGGAGAAATGTCGACGAACAGCCTTAATAAAATATCCGGCTGCACATCGTAAATATACTGTAGGTTATACGACTGTACATTTAAGTACTGATTTATTACTAGATATTCTGTGCATCAACAAGCTAGCAACCACCTTATCCCCCTTAGAGGAAGAATTGAAAGAAAAACTAAGCATGTCAACGTTCCACGGTAACTGCATACAAGTGGCACATTAAAAGGTGTCCGATGGGTCCGTCGTTCGGTTTCGTCCGGAACATTTCATGTCCACTTCGCTGTTTCTTCATTTCTGCAAACGCTATCGACCTAGCAGTTGTAGTGTCAATATTGCGTGGTGAAGTTAAACGGTGCAGTTTTTGTTCGTAGCGCCGTGCGCCCATTACGTCAGCATTTCCCTTCACACGTCTCCGCCCACTGTAAAGACTTGTCTTGTCATTTAGATTTTTGTTCACCAGTTTCTGCAACTGTTTATGAACAATGCCGATGTGGAGAAATAACACTCTAGTTGCGTTAAAATTTGCTTATTTACTCAACTGGTGTGCTGTTTCTTCACGTAGGAAATCTTTATATGTCATTCACACCGCCACCCCTCTGTGCAATCTGATTTCTTTTTTGCGCCAACTACACTTGATTCACTAAGAGAAAGACCGAACGTGATGAAAGCTTAAAAAGTAATAAAACTCCTTCAAACACCGAAAGTAAAATTTTGCTCTACTGCAATTTCAAAAGAACAATTCCGAAAATTTCGATAAAATATAATATATAATAAAAATAGGGCGTTCGATTTGGCCGTTCAGATATCGATACATTTAGTGGAGACATGGATTTATCGATAATTTGTCAACAGTCCTACCGTTAAGTGAAATACAAAAGAGAGTTTCGATGGGAATTCAATAGGATGTAAAGTGCGTAAGTGGAAGAAAAGCTGCCATAACATAAGGTCGCCAGACAAAAAAATTGGTCACACGCGAGTTCAAGAATCGTTCACGGCCACTACAAAGGCCCTAAGTTATCGACGGACTGCACTCAGTGATTACAGCGCTGATAACGCTGTCTTTCACTAGTACGCGTCATCTCCGTGACCAGTCAATATCTGCCTTCCCTTATATACCTTAACAGGCCTAGTATCAATACTAGGCACGGACAACATCAATGCATTCTGGTGGTCGTTCTACATGTCATGGAGAGCTGCAGCTCCAATCATTCACATATCACCGCCGCGCGGGATTAGCCGAGCGGTCTCAGGCGCTGCAGTCATGGACTGTGCGGCTGGTTCCGGCGGAGGTTCGAGTCCTCCCGCGGGCACGGGTGTGTGTGTTTGTCCTTAGGATAATTTAGGTTAAGTAGTGTGTAAGCTTAGGGACTGATGACCTTAGCAGTTAAGTCCGATAAGATTTCACACACACACATATCTGCCGATGGTGTGTAACTGTACGAAGTTACGCTTGACATCCGACCATGTCTTTGGGGTTTCACGTTTTTGTCAGGCAGTGTATGTGATACAAGAGGAAGTATCCTCATCTATACACTCGAAATGTAGATGCAGATGTAGACATGGAACATGGCAAAAAAAACAAGAAACTAACCTTCACATTATTAAACAAAACCTGATGCTGTGATCTAAAATTACACTTTGTGATGTGCGATACAGTTGATCGGGTGCCTTCCACGCGTTACTCGATATGCCAACCTTCCAGAACGCGCTTCAAAGGAGAAACCTAATAATCATTAATAACAGGGAATAATCTTTTCTGTACCTGCGTATACTCTAAGACAAAGCCAAAAAAAGGGCAGACACATGACATGGGAAGAGGCCGAATGGGACGGATGTCGATAGATGTGATGTACATGTACGGACAAACATATGACTAAAATTTTAGAAAAATTGGTTGATATATTGAAGAAAGAGAGAGAGAGAGAGAGAGAGAGAGAGAGAGAGAGAGAGAGAGAGAGCTTCACAAACTAAACAAGTGAATAACTCGTTAGTCCCCCTCTGTCCCTTATTCAGGCAGTTATTCGGCTCGGTATTGATTGATACAGCTGTTGGATGATCTCCGGCGGATATCGTGCCAAATTATGTCCAATTGGCATGTCAGATCATCAAAATCCCGACCTGATTGGAGGGCTCTGCCCAGAATACTCCAAATGTTCTCAGTTGGGGAGAGATCTGGTGACTGTGCTGGCCAAGGTAGGGTTTGGCAAGCACGAAGCTGCTGAAACTCTTGCCATGTGCAGGTGGACATATCTTGCTGAAATGTAAGCCTAGGGTGGCTTGCCATGTAGGGCAACAAAACAAGGTGAGTAGTGTCTTCAACATACCGCTGTGCTGTAAGGGTGCCACGGATGACAACCGAATAAGTCCTGCTATGAAATGAAATGGCACACCCAGTCTATCACTCCTTTTTGTCGGGCGACAGTCAGGTTGATACCCCATCATAATCAGGGGGGGGGGTCTCCAGCCACGACTTCACTGGTCATCGGGGCTCAGTTCGAAGCGCGACTCATCACTGTAGACAGTTCTACTGCAGTCAATGAGATTTCGAGTCGAATGGGGCCGACACCACTGCAAACTGGTTTGTTGGTGTTCGGAGGTCAACGGCAGTCGTCGCACCGGGATACCATGAGCACAGTCGCCTTTCTGTTACTCTGTTATCAATGTTCCTTGTGTATGCGATTGCAGTGTTTCTCGGTATATTCCAATGAAGCGGTATTTGCACTTAGGATCGACGATAATGTTGAATCTGGGGTTCTGAGTGCTTTTCTGATGACTGCTCGACCGTCACGTTCTGTCTTCTCTCAATGTCGACCGCTTCCTTCTTGACGTTATGCTCAGCCATGGTTTACCCATTCCTGGCAACATCTTCGGCTAGGAGGATCGTCCCTGGTCAAATGTCGAGCGATTTTACGATTACTCCAGCTGGCTTCTTTGGGCCCCATTACACGTGCTCTCTCAGACGCTGGTATCTCCATGTATTGTTCATGCGACTGTCTGCGAACTGAGTACACGGAATGAAATTCGCAAGACTTTATGCCCTAGTATCATCAATATGTCCCCTGTTTACTATGCTTGCTGCGCGGTGAAATCCCGCTGCAGCGTCACACATTCATCCATCGGCCGCCAAAGTGTACAGTTTTGCATTTTCCGTCGATGTCTGTACGAATATCAGTTAGTAACA
Organism: Schistocerca nitens; assembly: GCF_023898315.1. NCBI lineage: Eukaryota > Metazoa > Arthropoda > Insecta > Orthoptera > Acrididae > Schistocerca > Schistocerca nitens. The sequence continues at coordinate 237,370,647 of NC_064614.1, read as the reverse complement.
AATTCTCATAACTCCTTCGTGGTGAGTTTTTTTACCTTCGGGTGTATTTTCCTATCATAAATGAAGGTCCTGAGCTTGAGTCAATCTTTTTACTTTCCTTTTTCACGCAGAAAGCTATCACAATAGACACGACAGGAAGCTATTTGTTCAGTGTACGATTAGCAAAAACAAAAGAATAAAATTGTTCAAATGACTAAGCACTTTGGGAACATCTGAGGTCATCAGTCCCCTAGACTTAGAATTACTTAAACCTAACTAACCTAAGGACATCACACACATCTATCCGCGCGGCCGCTACGGTCGCAGGTTCGAATCCTGCCTCGGGCATGGATGTGTGTGATGTCCTTAGGTTAGTTAGGTTTAAGTAGTTCTAAGTTCTAGGGGACTGATGACCTTAGAAGTTAAGTCCCATAGTGCTCAGAGCCATTTTGAACCACACATCTATGCGCGAGGCAGGATTCGAACCTGCGACCCTATCAGCAGCGTGGTTCCGGACTGAAGCGCCTATAACAACTCGGCCACAGCGGCCGACAAACAAAAGATCAGAAATCGGCACAGGCGGATAGCGAGGAAATGCCTCAAGAGAAGAGCGCTGTTCCTTAGAGGCGAAGATATTTCGGTAACAGAAATCTAACAACTCCGAAATAAGTTTATTGCTGTGAAACTTCCTGGCAGATTAAAACTGTGTGCCGGACCGAGACTCGAACTCGGGACCTTTGCCTTTCGCGGGCAAGTGCTTTTGGTAAAGCACTTGTCCACGAAAGGCAAAGGTCCCGAGTTCGAGTCTCGGTCCGGCACACCATCTGCCAGGAAGTTTCATATCAGCGCACACTCCGCTGCAGAGTGAAAATCTCATTCTGGAAGTTTATTGCTGTGTGCTATGAACTATTTATACTCAACGTACAGTAGAGCGCCAGAGAAAAGGAACGAAGATAGACTCATGAATAAGTAACGTAGTAGCTGCTACAAGATGCAATAAATGACTTTGCAGTGTCGTGTGAGCACATAAGTGGAACAAAAAGGGTATTTGCGCATCGTCAGAGTTCTCGCTACGACCTTCAATCTCGGAAATTTTCTTGAGGCATATTACTCGCCCGGAAATTCCAGACAGAACCTGGCCCTTGTTTCCGTTTGTTGTTAGTTTCGGACAATGCGCACAGGGTGCACGTAATTAACGAGGCCGTTGCTCCTAACCACACGATACATCTCCCATTTGGGGATGTAGCGGCCGCGCTCTGTCATTCCATATTACGGTTACATGCACCAGCGGAGCCCAACGCCGGAAGATATTACTCTGGCCAGGCCCTCATCATAAGGACGCCACGGTCTTGGCTGCTCGTGTTAGGTATGGTCTATTGCAGTAGCAAAGGCGTAAACAACCCTTGCAGAAGGGGCCAGTATCCTAAAATTCCTCGCTTTCAGATTGAATGTGGTTACGCTTTTTAAGTGTTTCTTGAAAACTGTTTGTCGCCTTCCACGTGATTCAACATTTCGGACACAACAAATGAAAGGAAGAACCTTTCATTTTGTATATTAAATAGATCACTTTAACTTCAACATCATAACGAGACGTTCCATTAGTTCAGTCATACAAAAGCAATCAGAGGTTAACGCTGTCTATCGGGTTGCCATTGTCGCATTCATCTGAAAGGACGCTGCGAGGAAAAGTTAGTCAGACGACGTTCTGGACCTAATTTGCTACAAAATTGCAGCAGCTGAGTTTTTCGTTTGTGTGTGTGTGTGTGTGTGTGTGTGTGTGTGTGTGTGTGTTTATTTCAGTAGTAGCTGACAAAGCCGGCAATGCCGGATATTCATTGTCTCAGTTTTCTGTTTATGTGGTGGTGTAACGAAAAAGTATCATTGCCATGTATTTGTAAAAGCGCCTCTGAAATTATGAAAGAGACGCACAAAGACATACGCATAATGTACAAATTTATAAGTACAGTTTCCAAAATAAGAAACATGATCCCTGATAGCTTCTGTACGGTGGGCACAGTTGCTTAGCGTATCTACAAGGCGATTTTGTAAATGCCTCTGTAGACGGCAACTGTTTTCGCGTATAGGTGTTTGCGCTTCGCAGTTGAAAGCTATCAAAACCGCTGCAAGATGTCAGTTTCCTTACATTGACTCCAGCGTAGAAGTGTATTAATAGTAAAGAATAAATATATTAAAATACCATGCATGATGCATTTTTATAGAACCTCAGTGTGTATGATGCCATATCTCTTGCACTGAGCGGCACATGTGGATACTATCAGCGAAATATGTTGTAAATCGATTTAGCAGCAAAGAAGTAATAAATTTAAATACCATGCATACTGCGGCATTTTTCACGCGTTTCAATGTTCTAATCTACGTGTCATACAATGACATAATTTTGTAGGTACATACAGCTGCATATGCGGATACTATCTGAAAAAGGTGTTGCGAATAGAGTTCGTAGCACAGAAATAATAGCTTTAAACGTCATGCATGGTACGCCACTTTTTCACTCATTGTTTATGACGTCATATATTCTGAACTGTGATAGACCTGACAGTAAGGGACATACGTAACAAATTTGTTTGAAATTTGTCCAGTCGTTTAGGAGGAGATGTGGAACACACACACACACACACACACACACACACACACACACACACACACACACACACACGCGAGAGAGAGAGAGAGAGAGAGAGAGAGAGAGAGAGAGAGAGAGAGAGAGAGAAAGACAGTTGATGTGTTATATACCTAATTTTTCTACATTTCACCATCTACTTTTGGAGTACTGTTTTTGTAGTTTGTTACTCCCCTTGTGCGGTTTACATGCATTGGCTAACCGTGTATTTATTGAGATAGACTGCGAAGCCTTACGACGCTTCCTTAGCACACAGTCTTGTCGATACTCATTGGTGCCCTCACGTCGGTGAGACAATGAGGAAGAAATGCGTTTAACAATCTGTCGACTCCAAGCTCATTAGAAACAGGTCACAAGTTGGGAAGGAAATCGAACGTGCCGTTTTCCGGGGAATAACTCACACAGTCGACAGTCGATATTAGGGAAACCACAGGAAACCTAAATCGTCATGATCCGCCTGGCACTTCAGAACCACTCCTCCCTAATGCCCATCCAGTCGGCCAGCGAATGGACTAGCTCGCTCCGTCATCGTAAAATGATGTTATTCATCACTCAGAGACTTTTGTCGGTTACATGGAATCTTCCTAAAAGCTCTATACTCACTAAATTTGTAAAAAAGCGCCAGACAAAACTTCTGCACACACATTTCGCGGATAAGAAGCCTGTTGAAAGAGCCTGTTCAGCCCCCCATGGTGTCTCGCGGAGTTCCTCGTAAGCAGTCTCGAGGATGTCCATTACAGATCTTTCAAACAAAGGGGGAATCCCAAAGGCGAGGACACGTTCCGAGGTGTTAGCGTCATGGCTGTGTAAAGCTATCGGCGCACAGCACGAAGCAGCTAACGTTGACGGGATATCCAATGTCACGAGACAAACCGCCGTCAGCACACGCTGCAAGCTGGTTAATATGGTTTTGCGCTCTCGGCGCACTACAGTAGCAGTTGTCGGTCTTATCTGGCTCACAATCCATACAGTTTGTTCGCGAAAACGGGCGCGCTTAAAATTCCTACGTTAGCTCTATTGAAACGCACATAAGCTTTCTTGACAATATGCAAGTCACGTTGTTCTGTCTGTGGTATACATAAATCAAAACTTCAGTATCCGTGTAGTTGTATTAAGACAGAAATGAAAGACGCATGCCCACTCATTAAGTATATAAATTTACAAAAGTCTAGCAAATCGAACAAACTCACTCCTGGCAGGGATAACTTACATAAATGCACACATCCGAACAGAGGGTAGGAGAACATCGGCTAACGAACAAAGTGACAGGAGACTGTAGCAAGACAAAAAAAGGAAGATATTTCTCGAGTTATGAACATTCTAAGCTTACATATTATGCAAGTCTCTTTTTTTTCATCATAAAACAAAATATTAATTGTCCGCCTAAAACAGGGCCGGCCAAACGCTGCACAGTGTGCAGACGTGCGGAAGTGCTGCACATGTGCGCACGTGTGCAACAGCGAGCTACAGCGACATCTGTTATTAGACATGTGTCCTAAATGAACGGCGGCGGCTCGACTTCCCTGTGTATGTGGTGCAAGCAAGAGCGCAACATACCCCGTCTCGTTTACCCCTGGTAACCGTAACCTTAACAGAGAAGTACTGAGAAATGCCAGGTACTGTGAAAAGCAAAGGACGGGAGATATATGTTCTCAGTCGTTTAAAAATGACTGGGAACTGCAATTCTTTTTTGTATCCGTTGGTGAAAACTCACAATGTTTGCTGTGCCGCCGAATAATAGGCGGCCAGCGTAGGTTTTCAATTGAAAGACACTACAATAAATATCAGCCGGCCGAAGTGGCCGTGCGGTTAAAGGCGCTGCAGTCGGGAACCGCAAGACCGCTACGGTCGCAGGTTCGAATCCTGCCTCGGGCATGGATGTTTGTGATGTCCTTAGGTTAGTTAGGTTTAACTAGTTCTAAGTTCTAGGGGACTAATGACCTCAGCAGTTGAGTCCCATAGTGCTCAGAGCCATTTGAACCAATAAATATCACAAAGACGAATGTAGTGTACTCAACAGTGAAGAACGGCAAGCAAAATTAAATGTGCTTAAGAAAATGGATGAGACACATAAACTCGATTATCAATTCTCATGACCAGTGATAAACTTGTTTGGATTTATTCCTTTCATAATTAAAAATTATTGTATACTAACTGTGCATTATTGCCTCATTCTGCTCCATGTTACATAATTATCAGGAAAGTTGGTCATTAAATCGATTGTTCCAATGTATACTTACATTTAGGGATTTTTTTTTTTAAATGTGTGAATGGCTACGCTCAGCTGAAGTCGATAAAACATAACATTCATCTAATTGTCGGTTATTATGCAGATTTCAGACGTAACTGATGAAAGATATAGCAATAATGGTATTGAAATAACAGGTGATCATCGAGAGGTCTGCGGTTATTCTGTTCAGAGGTCAGTGAGACATAAATTATGTGGGTGTAACTGATGGCACCGAGAATTAGTATAGGAAACCTTGCATTAGTTTAATGTTATTTGAAATCATGAATAAGGTTCGTTGGAAGTCGATAAGTGCTCTCTTTCTTAAATACTAGATCAAAAACATTACGCGTATTTACGTGCCGTCAGTAAAGCTGCCTTAAAAGAAAACCACGATTGTTAACTGGGGGTTTAAACTCTTAACATAAAAGTAGACGTCTCAGTGAGTAGACTGTGACAGTATTTTAAATGTTTAATACGCGAAATACCTTCCCATGGTTGGCTTGCAAGCTGTGGAAAGAGCACTAGAATGCGCCGGTACACAGTATCCCAGCAAGTGGATAAAGCGACATCTGTGCGTAGAAACATGCACTACATGTGAACGTTGACGGCTGCGGCGTGCACGCTGTGACCCGGAAGTTGCACATGTGCAGGAGCACCGCACGCATGCAGAATTTCTGGCCGGCCCTGGTCTAAAATTAAGTCACAAAAGAAAATTCTCTCTCTACAAAATGAGAGCATAATAATTGATTTCCTGTAGCGAACACGATGTCGGTGGAGCGTACATCGGACTCCCCTCTCAATTCGTTCTTCTGCCATTCTCAGAGTGTAATTTGCAATGGAACTGGTACGGGGCTTTTGCTCACGCTACGGTTTGCCGCAATTAGTGGGCAAAACAGCGGAGCGGTGTTTCCGGTCAGCGACCGCTGTCTGTCTGTCTGCCTGCCTGCCTGTCTGTGTCCGAGGTGCGGCGTCTCTACCTGCCGCTTCTGCTGGCTCTGCTCCCATGGGAGGCAAGACAGAGCGGCCGTTAGTCGGCACGCTAGCTGGGACCACAGATACTGTGCATTCCACGGAGGGCGTACTGCCTCCCACGACTTGCGTCGGAGCACTACCGATCCTCAACCACGGGATAGGGGATAGTGGTGCAGTCAGGAACTTCATCTGCGGCCGGCCGAAGTGGCCGCGCGGTTCTGGCGCTGCAGTCTGGAACGCGAGACCGCTACGGTCGCAGGTTCGAATCCTGCCTTGGGCCATGGATGTGTGTGGACGTCCTTAGGTTAGTTAGGTTTAACTAGTTCTAAGTTCTAGGGGGACTAATGACCTTAGCAGTTGAGTCCCATAGTGCTCAGAGCCATTTTTGAACTTCATCTGCATCTACATCCATACTCCGCAAGCCACCTGACGGTGTGTGGCGGGTGGTACCCTGAGTACCTCTGTCGGTTCTCCCTTCTATTCCAGTCTCGTATTGTTCGTGGAAAGAAAGATTGTCGGTAAGCCTCTGTGTGGGCTCTGATCTCTCTGATTTTATCCTCATGGTCTCTTCGCGAGATATACGTAGCAGGGAGCAATATACTGCTTGACTCCTCGATGAAGGTATGTTCTCGAAACTTCAACAAAAGCCCGTACCGAGCTACAGAGCGTCTCTCTTGCAGAGTCTTCCACTGGAGTTTTTCTATCATCTCCGCAACGCTTTCGCGATTACTAAATGATCCTGTAACGAAGCGCGCTGCTCTCCGTTGGATCTTCTCTCTCTCTTCTATCAGCCCTATCCGGTACAGATCCCACACCGGTGAGCAGTATTCAAGGAGTGGGCGAACAAGTGTACTGTAACCTACTTCCTTTGTTTTCGGACTGCATTTCTTAGGATTTTTCCAATCAATCTCAGTCTGGCACCTGCTTTACCAACGATTAATTTTATATGGTCATTCCATTTTAAATCACTCCTAATGCGTACTCCCAGATAATTTATGGAATTAACTGCTTCCAGTTGCTGACCTGCCATATTGTAGCTAAATGATAAAGGATCTTTCTTTCTATCTATTCGCAGCACATTACACTTGTCTACATTGTCACTCGTCTCAAGCGCATTTCGTATTAATTACAAGAAGAATGACACGAGAACTGACAGGTTATCGAACCAAAAATGTTCGCATTATTAGTCATCCACATACCCATCCACGCGCCCTCTGTCATTTAACGTTTGAATTCGTTGTTCCTTGTAGGTTGCGTTTCTTCGTTCCGCCACTAGCTTGTGAACATAGTGAAGAGCCTAAGCGGTTAGTACTAACCATGATGTCCACCCGGTTAGTCGTGCGGTCTAACGCACGGCTTTCCGGACTTGGACGGAGCGCCTGGTCCCCGGCACGAATGGGCCCGGCGGACTTGTGTCGAGGTCCGGCGAGCCGGCCAGTCTGCGGACGGTCTATAGGCGGTTTTCCACCTGCGTCGGCGAATACGGGCTGCTTCCCCTTATTCCGCCTCAGCTACACTTACGTCGGCGACCATTGCTCTACCAGGCAAACATAGGGGCTACACTCGTCTGGTGTCTGGGGGGGGGGGGGGGGGGGGTTTCCACCGGGGGCACAATAATAGTCGTCGTGCGGTTGTGGACCACTGCGGTTGCGGCGGGGACGGAGCCTATGCGTCGTTTGTAGGCCCCCGGTTAACATACAATACAATATTAACCATGATTGCTTTTTTGTGGTACTTGTGCAATATCGATTCATTTCACCCTGTCAGCACTTTCCAAACTCTGTTAGGATGGATTTGTTTTCGGAGAGGGTCCGTCTTGAAAAACACAATTTATTATTTTTATTTCCCAGACAATTCGCTGAAGTTACAGCATCATTCGTGGGTTTTATATTATCTTCTGTAAAGCAGGGGAAATACTTTTTACTACTAGTACACATATAAATTCGAGTTTATAAAGTCAGTATTTACGTATTTGAAAATCAGACAAATTTTTGTGTGCATACCTTTTTACCACTAGCTGTGGGTTTCCTGGATTTTACGCAATTCAATGTAATTATTTGATGTTACTGTTTGTCATTTGCAGGCATATGGAACTTGAATTAGAACAATTATGTAATTCGAAGATTTATGACTGGGCTTGTTAAGGCTATGCCTACCTTTGACTATTACTATGTGGAATATCGTGTGCCTGTACGTGTGCTCGTGAGAGGTATCAATTCTCTAAAGCTATTTGTTTGATTGTAATTTATTTTTGTTGTCTTCGCTAAATGGAGTTTTGTTCAGGTTATACAACATATAGCTTGTTCACAGTCAGATGATTAGAGTTTTTGTGTATGGTGGTGGTGGTGGTGGTGGTGGTGGTGGTGGTGGTGGTGGTGGTGGTGGTGGTGACGACATTCCTGAGTATGAAGAATTGGTGCTGGTTGTTGTCTCTGTCTGTTGTGAGATCAAGGAAGTTTAACATTTTGTCATTTTCTGTTTCGATGATGAATTTTATTTTGGGGTGTATTGTGTTTATATCATTGTGGAGGTGGATGCGAGTGGGTGTTCCGTCTAGAAGAAATATGATGCCATCTACATAGTGATACCACCGTACTAAACCATATTCTTTGGGTCTTACTATTGTTTTAAATATTTAGTTTCCAATGCGATTGAGGAGGAGGATGGCTAGGAGTCCACTGACTGGTGACCCCTGTGAAGTCCACGCTGTTGTGAGTAGAATTGGTTTTCATATGAGAAATAGTGTTGCTATGAGATGAGTTTTAGAATTTTAGCTATTTCTTTTATGTGGGGTCTGGGAATAACATCCTATTGTTCTCCCTGTTGTTTGTTGATGGTGAAGGTTTCAGTGGTGGGGGGATTCGAGTACATGGACTTTATGTCGACTGATGTGAGTATGGCCGTTGTGGATATGTTGATATATCTTGGATTTTATGTATCAGCTGTTCCGTGTTGCGTACGTTTCTGTTGTTTGTGTGTATATACAGTGTCTCTGTAAGTATGTGTGTATTTCTCTGGCTACGCGATACATGGATGCACGTCTGAAATTTACATAGCATGTGTCGAAGTGTCGTTCTTGTTCAGTCCAAGTACCTTGGAGTTCTTTGGACTTAGCCATCCCACTTTCTATTTTGTGAATATGTGTGAGATAATTTTTGGAAGTGTTTGGTTATTTGTCTGCTATCTTTATGTTGGGTCACTGGTTAGCTTTGTTTGTTGTTGTCTTCTAGAAATTTGAAGGTTTTATTTTTGTATGCCTCCTGCTTTATACTATCTTGGTGTTGTCATTGTCTGAGATCGTGATGAGAGTCCCCTTGTTTTTGAATTTGTTCATTTCTTTCTGGGCGTTTTTTCTTCTTCTGTTTTTGTTCCTGTCTGTATGTTGTTTTTATTTTCCTTTATTATGCAGTTTCTTCTACGACTAACTCTCTTGTCGGACCTGTATTGAAGTTTGATTTCTTGTTTCTTTCTTGTTGTTAAATTTCCTTGACCTCACATCACCAATTCTCCATATTCAGGAATGTCATCACCAAGAGCACAGCCATACACAAAAACTCTTAATCATCTAACTGTACACAAGCTAGCCAGTTTCCAATATGTGTCACACAGGCGGAACAAAACTCCACTTAGCGGAGACAACTGTAAAAACGAATTACAGAAAATCAAACTGCCGGCCGCGGTGCTCTCGCGGTTCTAGGCGCGCAGTCCGGAACCGTGCGACTGCTACGGTCGCAGGTTCGAATCCTGCCTCGGGCATGGATGTGTGTGATGTCCTTAGGTTAGTTAGGTTTAAGTAGTTCTAAGTTCTAGGGCACTTATGACCACAGCAGTTGAGTCCCATAGTGCTCAGAGCCATTTGAACTATTTCTGAAAATCAAACAAATAGGTGTAGAGAATGAGTATGATACAAACATTGTAAAGAAACTTGGTCACAAAACTGAAACAGAAATAAAGGGGACACTCAGCACACAGAAACAAACAACCTGTCACCAACTTACACACACACACACACACACACACACACACACACACACACACACACACTCTCTCTCTCTCTCTCTCTCTCTCTCTCTCTCTCTTTCACATAGCATTAGTCAAAGTAAGGCATAACCTTAACAAGCCTAAATCTTCAAATTACATAACTGTTCTTCTTAAAGCTCCATAAGGTTGCAGACGACAAACTGTGAAACAAAATAGCTACATTGAATTGCATAAAGTCCAGGAAACATACAGCATGTGGTAACAAAGTGTATATACAAACTTTCATCCGCTTTTCAGATATGTATATACTGACTTTATAAATCCAAATTTGTGTCTACTAGCAGTAAAGAGCGTTTCTCCTGTTTTATGGAAGAAAACATAATACCCGTTGATGATGCTGTAACTTCACCGAAACATATCTGGGGAATACAAAATAAATAAAAATATAAAAAAAAACATGTTTTGGTCAAGGCGGACCTTCTCCAAAGCTCCTGTGATGAGATGTGGCCGTCCAACAAGTTACCGCCTACTCGTGATTTCTCTGTCCTTCAACCACTTTCCATAGATGTTCACGGCAGTAGCGCACCAACAGCCGGGCGGCTTCACCTTTCCCGGGTGCTAGTAACGAAACGCTGGAGCATAACAATCTGCCCTCGTCAGTATCCACTCTCTTATGTCAGTGGATTTTCCCATTTCCTTACCGTACCGTTACTAGAAAGATCTCCCGTTTCTGCTCGCTCCGCTTAAATACACTGACGGAAAAAAAAATTGTACACCTGGAAAGATCCGATGACGGCATATGCCACCTGGGGAATGACAGGTGTACTGATGATGGTTTCAACGTCGTCCGCCAACAGACAGCGTAGAGGCATAGCTACCAGCGCGCCTTCTGTGTCTACCCTTCAACAGGAAATGCTCACAACCAGAAAGCTCAGTGTGGTACATACGTGCGAATCGAGCAGACAACCAAGCCAGAGAGACCATCATCGTTCTTCCTGCAGCCAACTGAGCGAGTTCGAAAGGCGCCAAATTGTAGCGTTCCGAGTGGTGGGATGGTCCTTTCCGAGAATTGCCACAAATGTTGGACGTGCTGCGTCAGTTGCGCTACGACGGTGGTATTACTGATCACCTGAACATTCTCACACCCTTAGACGAGGTTCAGCATGTCCACGCAATACAGACGCTCGCCAGGATCGTCCTATTGTGAGGGCGCCAGTGCCAGATCGTATAGCTAACACAGGACAGCTAAGAGGGCTGGTGAGCCCAGACGTAACAACATGTACTGTTGCGAAGATTATTAGCAGTGGGACCACGGGCACAGACACCTCAAGCCCGTCTTCCACTCTCACCACAGCATCGACATACATTGTTCGATTGGTGACGTCAGAGGATCACTTGGAATATCGCGCCGTGGTCTTCACCGATGAAAGCAGATTTCGCCTGCACAAAACTGATGGTCGTTTGCACGTACGACGTAGCCCTAGTGAGCGCTGTCTCGTAGATTGCATTCATTCAAGACACACTGAGCCCACCCCCAGGTCTTGTGCTCTGGTATACGGTAAGCTACAACTCTCTTTTATCTTCGTGTTTGCGAGGGGACCCTAACCAGCGCTCTGTACGTGCTGAACGCTGTTAGGACCGTTCTTTTATCGTTTTTGCAACAGGAAGGTGATGTGTTGATCCAACAGGATAACGCTCGCCCACACACTGCCCTCGAAACTCAACTCGCTCTGCAAGAAGTGCAGCAACTTGCCTGGCCAGCAGGACCATCGGACTTGTCTCCAATCGAGCAAGTGTGGGATATATGGAACTTGTAAACTAATAATTCCTACAGAACTATGTGGACAAGTCGAGCAGGTGTGGCGTAACATAACAGCGGGCAGCATTCGCCATGGAAATGGAAATGAGCGTTTGACGTCACTGGCCGGGAGGCCCTGTACGGGGCAGATCCGGCCGCCTTGGTGCAGGTCCTTATTACATTCGACGCCACATTGGGCGACCTGCGCGCTGGATGGGGATGAAATGATGATGAAGACAACTCAATACAACACCCAGTCCCTGAGCGGAGAAAATCCCCGACCCAGCCGGGAATCGAACCCGGGCCCCTTAGGACGGCAGTCAGACACGCTGACCATTCAGCTATCGGGGCGGACAGCATTCGCCATATGAACCATCGACTGGATGCAAGAGTCAGAGCCTACATTGCCGCCCGTATAGGCCACACCACGGCCTAACATTGAAGTTTCAACACGGGTCGATGCCTTCTACCTCAAAACCGCTTGTGCTAATGGTGTGTAAATATAACCATTTCATGTACACTACCTCCAGTGTAGCAGCAATAAATCTTGAATGAACTGAAAACCTCTAAAAGGATGTATTAGTTTTTCTTGCGGCAGAGTAGTTACCCTAGTGCATCATGTGCCCGCTACGCTAACAGACAGCCTTCAATATAGCGACGGGCAGTGGTTAGAATGTTTTGCTTCGTCAGCGTGTAGCGCTTGATGACATCATCTCTTCGGTGGTCACTGTCAATTGCAGACCAGATACTGGGGTCGTGGTCCTAAGTCTTATTGCTTATGAAAGAAAGTATTAGTTGTCGACACTCGTTGCATCGAGTCGTACCACTAGCTGTGTGCCGAAATTTTGGTTACACATTTCTGCCATAGTCTACGAGAAACACATGTACGAATGTGGTAAGTTAGATGTATTGTTCTGTTCAGTCCCATAGTTTGTTAATGCAATCCATATAAAAAGAGATTTGTTTTGAAAATGGCCTGTTACGCTCCTTCGAAGCAAATAACTTTGCGTAGTCAATTTAACCAGCGCAGTTTTCGCTGCATTATTCATCGTGAAAATTTTAATTCTACGCCAGATAGGGCTGCGATGAATCTCCCATTTATCGCTAGCAAAAGCCTAAACACAGTTCGTCACAATGGAGGCGTCGTGTTTCGGTAACTGTGTCAGTGAACGGGTTTCATTGATTGCTTTGATTTAAATGTTTCCATAAATATCACCACATCGCGGTACAGCCTGCCGCACCACCAATGTCGTTTCCCAGTGATGCTACATTCATATATCGCAACGGAGAATTCATAGTTATAAAGTTCGGAAGGAAGTGGTAGAAACTCTCTCTCTCTCTCTCTCTCTCTCTCTCTCTCTCTCTCTCTCTCTCTCTCTCTGTCTGTGTGTGTGTGTGTGTGTGTGTGTGTGTGTGTGTGTGTGTGTGTCTTTTGCGTCTGACAGCCTACGCTAAAATACGCATTTGTATGTACAGATGACGCAAACATAGCTAACATATTGATTTCCGCTGCTTCGCAAGTGATAGTTCTGTTCTAATTTGTTGGTTTAACAACGTATTCAGCGTCATTATGTATTGTTCATCAACCATCTGGTAATGAAATAAACGTAGTTAACTGAAACATGATAAAAATGTAGTTCAAATTCGCCTGCTTCCAAAAACACGAGTATAGTATTCTTTCTGAACTTTAGCAATGAAACTCACAGCTGGTTTGTAGGCGTAAACTCAGAACACGTAACGGCCTTACTAGACAGCGTTAGGCACATGGACAGCAGTAAGTAACCCACTGGAGTTGGTCCGCGCCAAACATCGCTGTGCCGTTGCCCAATACCCGGTCAATAGCTAAACCACCTCCAGCCTCTCCTGTAGCGGGTAACAGGAATACCCGTTGAGACGTGAGAAACTGGTTTTAGCCTCTGTGGTCGCCAGCAGTGGTTCAAATGGCTCTGAGCATTATGGTACTTAACTTCCGAGGTCATCAGTCCCCTAGAACTTAGAACTACTTAAACCTAACTAACCTAAGGACATCACACACATCCATGCTTGAGGCAGGATTCGAACCTGCGACCGTAGCGATCGCGCGGTTCCAGACTAGCGCCTAGAACCGCTCGGCCACTCCGGCTGGCGCCAGTAGTGGAAAGCGTTCACAGTGCTTTAGGCTTTACGTTGCTAGGAAGCCGTGATTCTCTCTTAGAACAGACAGAAGATGAGTATGAAACAGGATCTCGGCCACCGGCCGGAGTGGCCGGGCGGTTCTAAGCGCTACAGTCTGGAACCGAGCGACCGCTACGGTCGCAGGTTCGAGTCCTGCCTCTGGCATGGATCTGTGTGATGTCCTTAGGTTAGTTAGGTTTAATTAGTTCTAAGTTCCAGGGGACTGATGACCTCAGAAGTTAAGTCGCATAGTGCTCAGAGCCATTTGAACCAACCAGGATCTCAGCCGAAATGACGGACGTTGTTGCTGCTGTTGACGTCGCCGTGATCTACACTCGGAGCAGTGATGCGATGCACCTCTGCATGCTAGTATGCCCTGTGCAAGCTTCATCTCTGCATAACTACTGCAACCTACATCCATTTGTATCTGCTTTTTGTATGTATTCCTTCGTCTCCCTTTACAATTTTTTTAGTCTCCACACTTCCCTCCATTATAGAATTTCGATTCCTTGGCGCCTCGGGATATGTCCCCTCAACCAGTGCCTCCTTTACTTTAGAAGGTACCTTAAGTTTCTTCTTCACTTTGATTCGAAACCTCCTTGGTAGTTACTCGAACTACCCATCCAACTTTCAGCATTCTTCTGTAGCACTGCATTTCAAAAGCTTTTATTCTCATACTCTCGGAAACGCATATCGTCTACGTTTCTGTTTTTCCTCTCATTTATTTATGTAATTTCCTCAGCATCACCTGATTCAGCTCTGCTACATTGATTTACCCTTGTTTAAATTTTGTTGACGTTCATCCTGTAAACTCTTTTCAAAACACTATTTATTCAATTCAGCTGCTCTTCCCATTCCTTCGCTGTCCCTGACAGAATTACTATGTCGAAGTTTCTCTTTCTTCTCCCTGAACTTTCATTACCTTTACAAATTTCTGCTTGGTTTCTTTTGTTGCTTGTTCAATGTATAGATTGAATAACATCGGCCATGGTGTGTCAATCAGTGTATAAAGGTCCGCTGTACTAAAGAACGTAGGGTGTTGCGCGGGCAAGGCTTATTGAGGCGCACGTGAAGTTTCAATCACTACCTGAAGATTGTGCAGATAGTAAAATGCTGATGCACTGGATGCACCTCATTCACGATGTTGTTGAGCTCATTGTTTCCGGGCCCTATGGGGACCTGATGACCATCGTACGTACATCATCAGCCTCTGACACACGCCTTCATGGAGATATCAGAGTCTGGATTGATTTCCCTGTATCACATTTTTGTCTGAAGGCTCCCTGTAGGAGCATTACGATAAACCGCTTATTCAGACAGACTGTTAGCTAGAAGTGTCGATCGTGTCGAGCTCTAACTACTAATGGAAGTGCTTGCCCTGATATCATCGTTCATTAAATTACAGTACTGTAACAGCATCTGCCGTTTCACTCTGCGTAAACCCACTTCTCTCCAACCCGTGGTTCGTCATGCGACAAATTCTCTATATTTGTTGCCCTATTAATATCGGAGTGAATGCAATTATCTTGGAAATTCATTGCTAGGATAATGGTGTGTGTTAGGCTTATTCCAAATTCCTATCGTTATACAGAGTCTCTTCTCTGGACAGCTACGGGGACACGATCCTCAACATTGATACACTTCTTGGACCTGCGTATTTATTTACGATTACTGAACAGCGAGGTGGCGCAGTGGTTAGACACTGGACTCGCATTCGGGAGGACGACGGTTCAATCCCGCGTCCGGCCATCCGTGGTTTCCCTAAATCGCTCCAGGCAAATGCCGCGATGGTTCCTTTCAAAGGGCACGGCCGACTTCCTTCCCCATACTTCCCTAATCCGATGAGACCGATGACCTCGCTGTCTGGTCTCCTTCCCCAAACCAACCAACCAACTGAACAGATTCCGCAAGGACTCTGTTAACCATTCTCTCCGACACATTTAATGAAGGTGTTCACTGGAGATTTGATACAGTTGCTGATACAGTATTTTCACTAATAGTCGACTACTGCAACACCTATTACATTTAGCTCTACATTAAGGTGTAACATGCCTTCAATCTTTCAATGACGATGTCAAAGGTGCGAAGAAACTACGGTATACTAGTAATAAAACTGGAAAGAAACTCGTAAGCTAAACGTTCGTAATAAGCTAAAACTGCTCAACCGGTTTTGCAGTACACTCTTAGACAAAAAAAAAGAGAGACCAATGGGATGGTAATTGGCACGTATGATGTACATATACAAAAAAATAGATAACAATACAAAGAAAACGGATGATTTACTCAAGAGAAGGAGCTTGACAAATCGAGCAAGTCAATAACTCGTTGGTCCACCTCTGGCAGATATTAGACTTGTCACTGATTGACAGACTTAATGGAGGACCTCATGAGGGATATCCTACCAAATTCTGTCCAATTGGCCCGTTAGATGGTCAAAATCACGAGATTGTACATGGCCATGTCCAAAGTCCTCCGTAGCTCCGGCGACCTCGCTGGCCAAGGTAGTGTTTGGCAAGCAGGAATGTAAGCAGCAGGAACTATCGCCGTGCGCGGGTCAGCATTATTTTGCTGAAATGTAAGCCCAGGATGACTTGCCACGAAGAGCAACGAAACGGGGCTAGTATTTGTCGAAGCACCGATGTGCTGTAAGGCTGCCGTGGATGACAACCAAAGGGTTCCCGCTATGAAAAGAAACAGTACCCAAGACCATCACTCCCGGTTGTAGGCCCGTATGACGGGGGCAGTCAGACTGGTATCCCACAACTGTCTGGGGAGTCTCCAGCCACGTTTTCCGTGATCATAGGGGCTCATTGTAAAATGTAAACTTTCACGGCCGGAAATGTTACAGTTAATAAAGTGTCCCAGGCTGTTATGCCGTGGTCGAATGGACTTCTGTTTAAAAACAGACTTTCCGTTCAAAATGGTTCAAAGGGCTCTGAGCACTATAGGACTTAACATCTGAGGTCATCTGTCCCCTAGAACTTAGAATTACTTAAACCTAGCTTACATAAGGACATCACACACATCCATGCCCGAGGCAGGATTCGAACCTGCGACCGTAGCGGTCGCGCGGTTCCAGACTGAAAAGCCTAGAACCGCTCGGCCACACCGGCCGGCCGACTTTCCGTCCCCATCTGATCGGACATTCAACGAAGGTACGACCCCCGTTGAAAACGTCCTCTGCAGACGGGGACGAAACGTCGTGTTTTAAAGTGAAATCCATTCGACTGCGGCATAATAGCCCGGAACATTTTATTAATTGTGACATAGGGGCTTAGTTGGAAACCGGGACTCATCACTGGCAATGAGATTCCAAGCCGAAGGACATAATTTGGCTCAATATCCTTCAGGAGGACAGTCTGCCACTCTATCAAAACGAAGCCGCATAACTGCATGCATAAAGGCCAGAGGTCGACCATCGCATTATTAACTTACTCTTTCTCATGAATAAATCTTTCAGTTTTTCTGAACTCTTTCTCGTGAGTAAATCATCCACTTTTCTGAAACTGTTATCAGTTGTTTGTGTGTACATGTACACCACATCTACATATTTCTGTCCCATTCTGATAATTGCTTCACGATGCGTCTTTTTTTTTTTATTGCCTTTACACACAACTCACTGAAAGGTATACAGCTTCATTCGGGAACATTATGCAGCAAACCGCACCTCGCTGTCTTTCCCAGTTTCTGACATACATGAGATCAAACTTGTCAAAATCATTTTGTAACAGCCGGGCGGGATTAGCCGAGCGTTCCAAGGAGCTGCAGTCATGGTCCGTGCGGCTGGTCCCGGCGGAGGTTCGAGTCCTCCCTCGGGCATGGGTGTGTGTGTGCTTGTCCTTAGGATAATTTAGGTTAAGTAGTGTGTAAGCTTAGGGACTGATGACCTTAGAAGTTAAGTTCCATAAGATTTCACATACATTTGAACATTTTGTAATACACTGTATTTGCGGGGTCTGTAGAGAGCAAAAACTGTTGGGGAAAACGGAGGTTGGAACATATCCAACAAATAATGGAGGAAGCTTGGTGGTAATGCTACATTGATGTAGAGAGGCTAACACCGGAGAGGAATCTCTTGTAGGCCGTATCACACCAGGCAGACTATTGGCAAGGGAAGAAAAACGTTGTTCTTGTTGTTGTTGTTGTTGTGGTCTTCAGTCCTGAGACTGGTTTGATGCAGCTCTCCATGCTACTCTATCCTGTGCAAGCTGCTTCTTCTCCCAGTACCTACTGCAACCTACATCCTTCTGAATCTGCTTAGTGTATTCATCTCTTGGTCTCCCCCTACGATTATTACCCTCCACGATGCCCTCCAATACTAAATTGGTGATCCCTTGATGCCTCAGAACATGTCCTACCAACCGATCCCTTCTTCTGGTCAAGTTGTGCCACAAACTTCTCTTCTCCCCAATCCTATTCAATACTTCCTCATTAGTTATGTGATCTACCCATATAATCTTCAGCATTCTTCTGTAGCACCACATTTCGAAAGCTTCTATTCTCTTCTTGTCCAAACTATTTACCGTCCATGTTTCACTTCCATACATGGCTACACTCCATACAAATACTTTCAGAAATGACTTCCTGACACTTAAATATATACTCGATGTTAACAAATTTCTCTTCTTCAGAAACGCTTTCCTTGCCATTGCCAGTCTACATTTTCTATCCTCTCTACTTCGACCATCATCAGTTATTTTGCTCCCCAAATAGCAAAAGTCCTTTACTACTTTGTCTCATTTCCTAATCTAATACCCTCAACATCACCCGACTTAATTCGACTACATTCCATTATCCTCGTTTTGCTTTTGTTGATGTTCATCTTATATCCTCCTTTCAAGACACTGTCCATTCCGTTCAACTGCTCTTCCAAGTCCTTTGCTGTCTCTGACAGAATTACAATGTCATCGGCGAACCTCAAAGTTTTTATTTCTTCTCCATGGATTTTAATACCTACTCCGAATTTTTCTTTTGTTTCCTTTACTGCTTGCTCAATATACAGATTGATTAACATCGGGGAGAGGCTACAACCCTGTCTTACTCCCTTCCCAACCACTGCTTCCCTTTCATGTCCCTCGACACTTATAACTGCCATCTGGTTTCTGTACAAATTGTAAATAGCCTTTCGCTCCCTGTATTTTACCCCTGCCACCTTTAGAATTTGAAAGAGAGTATTCCAGTCAACATTGTCAAAAGCTTTCTCTAAGTCTACAAATGCTAGAAACGTAGGTTTGCCTTTCCTTAATCTTTCTTCTAAGATAAGTCGTAAGGTCAGTATTGCATCACGTGTTCCAGTATTTCTACGGAATCCAAACTGATCTTCCCCGAGGTCGGCTTCTACTAGTTTTTCCATTCGTCTGTAAAGAATTCGTGTTAGTATTTTGCAGCTGTGGCTTATTAAACTGATTGTTCGGTAATTCTCACATCTGTCAACACCTGCTTTCTTTGGGATTGGAATTATTATATTCTTCTTGAAGTCTGAGGGTATTTCGCCTGTTTCATACATCTTGCTCACCAGATGGTAGAGTTTTGTCAGGACTGGCTCTCCCAAGGCCGTCAGTAGTTCCAATGGAATGTTGTCTACTCTGGGGGCCTTGTTTCGACTCAGGTCTTTCAGTGCTCTGTCAAACTCTTCCCGCAGTATCTTATCTCCCATTTCATCTTCATCTACATCCTCTTCCATTTCCATAATATTGTCCTCAAGTACATCGCCCTTGTATAGACCCTCTATATACTCCTTCCACCTTTCTGCTTTCCCTTCTTTGCTTAGAACTGGGTTTCCATTTGAGCTCTTGATGTTCATACAAGTGGTTCTCTTATCTCCAAAGGTCTCTTTAATTTTCCTGTAGGCAGTATCTTTCTTACCCCTGGTGAGACAAGCCTCTACATCCTTACATTTGTCCTCTAGCCATCCCTGCTTAGCCATTTTGCACTTCCTGTCGATCTCATTTTTGAGACGTTTGTATTCCTTTTTGCCTGCTTCATTTACTGCATTTTTATATTTTCTCCTTTCATCAATTAAATTCAATATTTCTTCTGTTACCCAAGGATTTCTACTAGCCCTCGTCTTTTTACCTACATGATCCTCTGCTGCCTTCACTACTTCATCCCTCAAAGCTACCCATTCCTCTTCTACTGTATTTCTTTCCCCTATTCCTGTCAATTGTTCCCTTATGCTCTCCCTGAAACTCTGTACAACCTCTGGTTCTTTCAGTTTATCCAGGTCCCATCTCCTTAAATTCCCGCCTTTTTGCAGTTTCTTCAGTTTTAATCTACAGGTCATAACCAATAGATTGTGGTCAGAGTCCACATCTGCCCCTGGAAATGTCTTACAATTTAAAACCTGGTTCCTAAATCTCTGTCTTACCATTATATAATCTATCTGATACCTTTTAGTATCTCCAGGGTTCTTCCATGTAGACAACCTTCTATCATGATTTTTAAACCAAGTGTTAGCTATGATTAAGTTGTGCTCTGTGCAAAATTCTACCAGGCGGCATCCGCTTTCATTTCTTATCCCCAATCCATATTCACCTACTACGTTTCCTTCTCTCCCTTTTCCTACACTCGAATTCCAGTCACCCATGACTATTAAATGTTCGTCTCCCTTCACTATCTGAATAATTTGTTTTAATTCATCATACATTTCTTCAATTTCTTCGTCATCTGCAGAGCTAGTTGGCATATAAACTTGTACTACTGTAGTAGGTGTGGGCTTCGTATCTATCTTGGCCACAATAATGCGTTCACTAAGCTGTTTGTAGTAGCTTACCCGCGTTCCTACTTTCCTATTCATTATTAAACCTACTCCTGCATTACCCCTATTTGACTTTGTGTTTATAACCCTGTAGTGACCTGACCAGAAGTATTGTTCCTCCTGCCACCGAACTTCACTAATTCCCACTATATCTAACTTTAAGCTATCCATTTCCCTTTTTTAAATTTTCTAACCTACCTGTCCGATTAAGGGATCTGACATTCCACGCTCCGATCCGTAGAACGTCAGTTTTCTTTCTCCTGATAACAACGTCCTCTTGCCGGCCGCGGTGGTCTCGCGGTTCTAGGCGCGCAGTCCGGAACCGCGCGACTGCTACGGTCGCAGGTTCGAATCCTGCCTCGGGCATGGATGTGTGTGATGTCCTTAGGTTAGTTAGGTTTAAGTAGTTCTAAGTTCTAGGGGACTTATGACCTAAGATGTTGAGTCCCATAGTGCTCAGAGCCATTTGAGCCAACGTCCTCTTGAGTAGTCCCCGCCCGAAGATCCGAATGGGGGACTATTTTACCTCCGGAATATTTTACCCAAGAGGACGCCATCATCATTTAATCATACAGTAAAGCTGCATGTCCTCGGGAAAAATTACGGCTGTAGTTTCCCCTTGCTTTCAGCCGTTCGCAGTACCAGCACAGCAAGGCCGTTTTGGTTATTGTTACAAGGCCAGATCAGTCAATCATCCAGACTGTTGCCCTTGCAACTACTGAAAAGGCTGCTGCCCCTCTTCAGGAACCACACGTTTGTCTGGCCTCTCAACAGATACCCCTCCGTTGTGGTTGTAAACGTGTGGGAGTCATATTACGGGCTCCCCCGTACCAGGGAACCGTGGTCGTTGCTTGCAGGCAGAAGAGAACCTGGGCAAAACTGCGCAACGCGACAATGCCGTGACGCAGTGTGTTGGTGAATCAACAGGTATTTCTAGCGCAGACGCTGCCTGGCGAGGCCCAGCGCGATGTGGAGTGGCGCGGTGAGGTGGCCGTGTGTTCCGGTGACCGCCGTGCCGCCGGGAGGCAGCCAGCCAGCCAGGAGCCGTTACTTGTCCTTGCGAGCTGCGCCACGGCCAGAGCCCGGCTGTGGCTGCGCGCTGCAGGTGCGCGGGGTAGCTCTGCCCCAAAGGCGCGGCCGGCCGCATTCCGCCGCCACGGGGACGCCTTCCACGAATCACGTGGCCGGTGGCGGCCGAGTCGCCAGCCGGCGCGAGCTGCGTGCACGGCCACGCCTGCAGCCCGAACCGACAAGCTATCACACACTGAGCTGACAAAAAAGTCAGGGGATAGTGATACGCACATTAGAGATGTGCAAACTCGTTCATCCTTGGGAACTAGTTCACTGCTGATCGTTCTTTTTTGGGAACAGTTCATTTTTACTCGTTCACCGTTCATTTGTGCTTGGTATATGGTTCTTACGAAAAACTGAAAACTAGTGGTGTTTGTGACTGAAGGGTGGAGGGCACCAAGAGGGGGCACTTGCCCTCGCCTCCCCCCTGGAGTATAGAGTTTTTATTCATTACAGAATTCTTACACACTTTTAGAAGTAATTTCTGTGATTCTGCAGAACCTGTCGTTTAGCCAACCGTAGCCTTGTGTGGCTGATCGCAGGGAAATAATATAGGGTGGCGCACGGAAAACCGGCCCCGAGTACAGACGGCTCGCCAATTACGGACGATGTGTTGCCCCTTACGAGCAGATACAACAAACAGACAAACATGCAACAATTAGGCAGTGAAGAAACAACAAGCTAATGTAAGCAACAATTGCGAAACAATCGATGATGTGTAGAGAGCTGGAGAAGAGAACATGAAAATCTCTCGCGACGCGCATGGGCTATAGCTCCTGTAGTCTTGTAAACCTGTTGGTGGCGGTTTCCCAACTTAACAGACCACAAGTGTCTTGTATAAAATTCTTCGTTTAGACTTCCACTACATAGCTATGCTACGTTTTAAACAATAATCGTTTACACCCAATATATACTTCACGTTGTCTCTGAGTTCGCAGTAATAAAGTTTTTGGTTTGAAAACTCCTTCTGAACAAATGTTTTTGAGATAATAAGTAAATATGATTTTTATGGCAATCTATGTCTTTTCAAATGGAGAGGCACCGCTTTTCCTACTGAGCCAAAATGACCCACAACCCACTTTTTTTCTTTTTCAGAGAAACCGAACTAGCAGGTAACGCAAATTGGAAACAATAAAACTTAAAAATAATTAGAGCCTTCCTAAATGTAATGTTTTGTATATGAAACATACACGAAAATAGTTTTATTTGAATTTTCCTACACTAAAAATTTAAGCAAATTATTGAAAGTTAGCTGCTAAATCAAGTCGATGAAACGAAAAAATATATGAATAACAAAAAAAACTTGCCTTCTTATAAGTATGACTTCTGCTGTTCATCGATATAATGAAGTGAGCTGATATGCCCTTTTGTTACCTGAAAAGACGTACCTGTTACATACAGCGTAATTTTTATCTAATTTACGTAACTATAAAATACTTTTTGATTATCGGTCCTGGACGCTGAATAGCGAGAACCAACTGCAAGAACAGTTTGGAACACATGTAAAATAGGCGAGCGCAATGAACGAAACGAACTACTGGATACTGAACTAACTAGGAACAATCGGCAGTGGAACTGAGACAGGTGGTCATGCGAAGAACGACGAGTGCGGCCTAGGGAGACTGAGACGAGCACGGGTATCAACAGACTTTGAACGCGAAATGGTAATCGGAGCTAGGCTGATGGCGCATTCCAATTCGGAAATCGTTAAGGAAGTCAATATCTCGAGATCAAGAGTGTGCCGAGAATACTAAATTTCGGGCAATACCTCTCACCACTGACAACGCAGTAGCGGACGGTCTTCACTTAACGACCGAGAGTAGCGGCATTTGCGAAGAGTTGTCAGTGCCTGGAAAACCGCAGAAATCGGTATGGGACGTACGACGAACGTGTCCTTCAGAACACTGATGCGAAATTTGGCGTTAATGGGCTATGGGAGCAGACGATTGACGCGAGTGCCTTTGGTAACAGCACATCTGATGCAGCGCCTCTGAATGGTTCAAATGGCACTGAGCACTATGGGACTTAACTTCTGAGGTCATTAGTCCCCTAGAACTTAGAGCTACTTAAACCTAACTAACCTAAGGACATCCATGCCCGAGGCAGGATTCGAACCCGCGACCGTAGCGGTCTCGCGGTTCCAGACTGCAGCGTCTAGAACCGCACGGCCACCCTGGCCGGCAACGCCTCTCCTGAGTTCGTGACCATGTCTGTTGGACACTAGAGAACTGGAAAACCGTGGCCTGATCGGATGAGTCTCGATTGCAGTTGCTAAGAGCTCATGGTGTAATGTTTGTGTTCCTTTCTTGGAAGATCGAGCACTTGCTCACATCTGCACAGTCTGCTGGTGTTACTGCGCTTTTAACATGGAATACAATCGATTCGGAAATACCATGAGGTCTTGCTGTCAGTTTACGAATTTGCGCAAATCATATATTCCTGGTTTCTTCACTGTTGACCAGACCAGGAAAGTGCTTTAGTATGTTCGATACGACAATCATAGTTCATTATCAAACGTCTTGTCGCTCTTAACGCACCCATGCTCTTCCATTACCCTCACTACAAAACACATGCCACAGCACCTTTCTACTAACTGAAGACTGAAACCAAATGTGAACACGCGAAATCACATGGGAACACAAACTACAGCTGGTGCTGCCCACCACCATTGCTGCCGTGTGTACATAGCAACAAAGCTGTGAAGTGGAAAAATCACAGCGCTTCGTCCAAGTCCTTGAGGTACCTGTTTTGGTGACGGCCACCGTAGCAACGGGTTGCGGAGTATGCATGCCCAGTCTGGTACAAATTTAGCGACGCAAACATTGTCGACAAGGCGCTAAACGGAAAGTGTTTGCTTATTACAGGTTGTTTGAAACCTACGCCATTTCTAAAATTCTACCGGCTCACAGACATAGATCCGCAAGAGACTCGTGAAGCAGCTGTCTACTACTGTCTACTCGGAGAAGACAAAAACCTATCTATTACATGGGCACGTTCCAGCAACCCCAACGCTGCGGTCTAGAAGTAGTTTCATCAAGACCAGATCTTGCACACAACAGCAGCTACAGCAAGAGAACGTCGACGTGAGCATATTTCCTCCCTGGGCCTAATCAGAATTGGATCGTACCGAGGTCACTCAACCGTCTACGTTCTCGAGCTGGAAGATTCAGCTGATGGTGACTCAGGAACATCGTTTCCTGGACAATGTGCCGTTAGGCGCTAGAGTGGTGCTAGTGGCGGAAATGACGGAAATTTAGGCATAAGTTAACGAAATGTTTACGTAACGGAATTCCCGTTATGTCGAACGATACTTACATTGCACTGCTTTGTGGTATACATGACATTCATT
The DNA here is from genome assembly GCF_023898315.1 of Schistocerca nitens. Taxonomy (NCBI): domain Eukaryota; kingdom Metazoa; phylum Arthropoda; class Insecta; order Orthoptera; family Acrididae; genus Schistocerca; species Schistocerca nitens. Next base: position 237,345,715 of record NC_064614.1, on the reverse strand, counting down.
CATATGTTGTACTTTCAGCCTGCTTTCTCTCTCTCTCTCTCTCTCTCTCTCTCTCTCTCTCTCTCTCTCTCTCTCACACACACACACACACACACACACACACGCGCGCGCGCGCACGCACGCACGCACGCAAATATTTAGTTGTAGTAAACACAGTGAACATAAGTACACCACAATGAAGATGCTAGATGTTACACCTTGCCACATCGCGATCTTTGGTATGAAATGCTATAGATCGCAGAATAAAATATTTACAAACGCATATAATTGACACAAGGGATAATTGCAAGCTATAATGTATGGCAGCACCTGTAGCTTGCAAAGTAGATAACTAACAAGCAATTTTGAATACGAGATCTTTAGTTAGTATTCTTCTCGAATGATTCACCCGAACACGTTTCAGAACACTACACCTGACGTAAGTAATATTCTAATTGGTGTAGGAGGTACACAGTAAAACAACTGAGCCTCTGATGGTGACACACATATTGTGAAACATTTTGGGTGGATTCTTTTTTCCCCTTTGGGCATCAGGCGGAACCATTTTATGTGATTCTTCCTGCAAACATGCCTACATTAGAACACAAAACAGCCAAAGAAAAGTCGATTTTGTATGTGTGTGTGTCAAAAAATAGCTACCCATCCCTTTTTCGTTTATTTTGTACTCTGCTTCCAGATTCCGCTGCTTTTCTGTTATGTTTCTGGTGACACTGTGGGTTCGTACTGTTTTGTATGGTTCAAATGGCTCTGAGCACTATGGGACGTAACATCTGAGGTCATAGTCCCCTAGAACTTAGAACTACTTAAATCTAACTAAGGATATCAGACACATCCATGCCCGAGGCAGGATTCGAACCTGCGACCGTAGCGGTCGCGCGATACTAGACTGAAGCGAATAGAGCCTCTCGGCCACAGCGGCCGGCGTATTGTTTTGTAGCCACGCGCTGAACTGTTTAGGAAAACAACGAAATGTTGAGTTTATTAAGCTCTGTATGTTTCGTAAACAGAATGTATTTCGGTACTGGCGTGTTATTTATGACCACTGTCGCTTAGCACGTGAATACTTCGAATTGTTTTTACTTTCCAGTTTCGGAATAATTACGTTGGGCATAATTATTTCCTTGAATTTATTCCCTAGCTAAATAGTGTTTACGGGAAAGTATGTTTCCGAATCACACGCGTTAATACTTATTTCGAGGCAGTTCCATCATCCTTGCTGCATCATCTTTGTTTGTTGGGTGAAATTTTATTTAGGATATCGTTCACAAGACCGCTACAGGTATTACGGCTTAATAGCATACAATATTTTGTAGATCTCGTCATTAATATGTTGTGCAACGTTTTTGAGGCTATCACATATGTTTTTGTAAGAACAGCGTACAAAACGGTTTGCCGGCTGCTGTGGCCGAGCGGTTCTAGGCGCTTCAGTCCGGAACGGCGCTGCTGCTACGGTCGCAGGTTCGAATCCTGCCTCAGACATGGATGTGTGTGATGTCCGTAGGTTAGGTTTAAGTAGTTGTAAGTCTAGGGGACTAATGACCTCAGATGTTAAGTCCCATTACGCTTAAAGCCATTTGAACCATTTGAACAAAACGGTTTGCTAAGATTGTAATCGTAAATGCCATTCAGGGATTAGGCTTTAATCCTGTTTCCACTTACCGACTGCTGCCTACAAGCCAGTACGAGCAGGTATCTACGATCGGGCGATAGGTGATCAGCATGTCGTCAGTCCTTCCAGCCGTTATTGCCATTAGATGAAGCCTGATGACGCCGCTGCTTCTTTATTCAAGGAACTCCTCATTTCGCCTCATGGGACTGTTTGGATCCCGTTCCAAACCTCCCCCTACCTCAGTAAGAATCTGAGGAGGAACCGGGAGCTGGCGGGGTAGCCCCCCTCACCCCCCCCCCCCCCCGCCCACCGTCGGACGTTCGAGTTCTCCCTCGGGCATGGATGCGTGTGTGTTGTCCTTAGTGTAAGTTAGATTAAGTAGTGTGTAAGCCTAGGGACCGCTGACCTGAGCAGTTTGGCCCCATTAGACCTTACCACAAATTAAATTAGGAACCGAGAATCGAAGGCAGGCACAGAGGCAGTCTGTATAGATTGTTTTCTATTAAAAACTTCATATCGTAAGTGGCTCAGACACAGGGGCGTCGAAAATACTGAAACGCCAAAAACACATTACCATGTCTAATACGGTGTAGGAAACCCATAGGCATTCAAAAGAGGGTCCATTCGTCTCGGAATGAATGAATAAATAAATAAATAAATACAGACCCTGTATGGTTTTAAAGGGAATCTCATCTATTCTTCTTGCAAAATAGTCGCAAGTTCGGGTTACAATCATGGAGATGGATAGCGATCAAGTATCCTTCTCACCAAACTAGACTACTAATGTTCAATAATATCGCGCTTCTGTGGCCGTGGTGGCCAGAGAGGATGGGATACTTTATCCCATGCTCACAAAACCAGTCCTGCACGATGCGAGCTGTGTGAGCAGGGGCGTATCATCACTGAAGAACGAATATTGTCCCATGAGATGGATCCTATAAGGCAAAATGGTCATATTCTGGGCAGTAATGTGACTTGCAGAGTACCCATGGGACTCAAGGAATTCCGCGATATGACAGCCCAAATTATTACCAAACCCTCGCAATGTTTCACTCTTGGGTCGTAAACGCGGCCAGAAGTTGGAAGCAGTGGAACACAAGAGTTAACCGACCAAATGACGTTCTTCTATTGTTCCACAGTCCAGGTTTTCCTGTTACGGCATTTTCTTCACTGATGAGTGGTTCTGGAATCCAGCTCTACCTGTAATTCTCTGCTTATGGAGCTCCATTCACGTAGTTTTGGCGCTAACAGGGTTCACGAGAGTGACATTCAGTTCAAAAATGTTCAAATGTGTGTGAAATCTTACGGGACTTAACTGCTAAGGGCATCAGTCCCTGCTGCTGCTCTCATCTTTTACTTTCCCCTCTTTGGGGAAGTGTGAGGCGGAGTTTGTAGCCTTTCGACTTTTACTCTCCTGTCTACGTGTGTGTGTGATCATTTCTGTAGTTTTTTGGTGTCTGTGAAATGTGATGATTGTTCTGTTTGAGTCTGGTACTTGCCTGAGGTAGGCGAGATGATTGGTGTTATAAAGGAAGGAACAGGATTAAGGGATTGGGTAATGAGATTTTCTCTTCGACTTGGTCGAAGATCGTCATAGGGCGCTTGTGCTTGTCGCGGGACATGTCATACCGACCTTCGTAGAAGGCCCTTCCCAGATCTTGGAAAAGCTCTCTCAGGAGTGGGATTTCAGCTGCGGCATGCAGATCATCGATGGGGAATCCAAGAGGTAAATGCAGTGCCCTCCTGAGGGCGCGGTTCTGCAGCCTCTGGAGTTTGTCCAGGTGCTGCTTCGCCGCGTATCCCCAAACAGGGCACGCATGTTCCATGACTGGCCGAATCAGGGTCTGGTACACGTTTACTGCTACTGGACAGGGAAGGGAGCTGGCTGAGTTCAGGATTGGGTATAGGATGGACATTCTGGCGCAGACCTTCCTGTGGACCTCGTCTATGTGGGGTTTCCACGTAAGACGAGAGTCCAAGGTTACGCCAAGCTACATGGCGGTCCTGTGCCAGGGGAGTTGGGTTCCATTTAGGTGAAGATGGAGGGGGGGGGGGGGGCGTTGAGGAGGTTCGCGCCTTCCGAGCCTGCGGGTAATCAGCATAGCCTGTGTCTTTTCAGAGTTGATGGTGATACGCCAGCGACGGGCCCAAGTTTCTGTGTCATCTAAAACCCTTTGTAGCCTACGGATGACCAGGTCCTAAGCTTACACCCTACTTAACCTAAATTAGCCTAAGGACAAACACACACACCCATGCCCGAGGGAGGACTCGAACCTCCGCCGGGACCAGCCGCACAGTCCATGACATAGAGTTCTGCAGAGACTTTTGCAGCTGTTATCGTCCCATTTTTCTTCAACAACCTCTGTCACTACACGGTATATCTCTTTTATACAGTGCCTCTTGAAACACCAAACACTTCTGCTACGTGGGTTAGGGAAGCACCCACTACCGAGCACAACAGTTTTCCCGTGTACTAATTCGTTAACTCCGGCGTAATGCACTCACAACTACACAGAACGATATCCTGACCACGACTAACTTCTGGCTTGGCTAGCATCTGCATTTATGTAGAAGTACTCATTTCTCGCGATGTTCACACAATTTTGTCCATTTCGTAGCTGTTGGGATGGAACATCCCCGGTTTTTAGAGCACTTGCTTCCGTGTGTGTCTAGCGGTGGAAGCGCAAAACTTCTATAAGTGGTGTTTATAGACTTTTTAGTGACAAGTTCGCCTCATTAGCTGTGATTGTTTAGGACAAAATATAATTTTATTTTGCTTTCATCATTACTGTCCAGTTTGGGCTTTGTGACAATTTTCAAGTAATTGATTAGCATTAAAACATTAAATGGACTTAAGCACAATGGGTGAAAAACATGTCTTACGGTTGGACAGATCTTGCAGTGAACTACATATGAAACCTTGTCTTTCTACACCTACTTGGATACTCCGCAAATCACATCTAAATGCCTGGCAGAGGGTTCATCGAAGCACCCTCACAAACACACTATTATTCCAATCTCGTACAGTGCGTGGAGAAAAAAACGAACACCTGTATCTTTCCGTGCCAGCTCTGATTTACCTTCTATGGGACTTAACATCTTAGGTCAACAGTCCCCTAGAACTTAGAATTACTTAAACGTAACTTAACCTAAGGACATCACACACATCCATGCCCGAGGCAGGATTCGAACCTGCGTCCGTAGCGATCGCGCGGTCCAGACTGAAGCGCTTAGAACCGCTCGGCCACACTGGCCGGCCCCTATTGTATCATGATGATTGTTTCTCCCTATGTTGATTGGCGTCAACAAAATATTTTCGGATTCGGAGGACAAAGTTGGTGATTGTAATTTCGTGAGAAGATTCAGCCACAACGAAAAACGCCTTTGTTTTAAAGACATCCACCCCAAATCTGTATCATTTAAGTGACACTCTCCCCCCCCCCCCCTATTTCGCGATAGTACAAAACGTGCTGCCCTTCTTTGAACTTTCTCAATGTACTCCATCATTCCTATTTGACAAGGATGCACACCGCGCAGCAGTAGTCTATAAGAGGACGGAGAAGCGCGGTGTAGGCAGTCTCTTTAGCAGAGCTGTAACATTTTCTGGGTGTCCTACCAATAAAATAGCAGCGACGTAGCATACTACTTTGTAGTGTGAGCGAGAACTTTCCATTGTTTTTACTAATCAGGTACTTTAAGTGCATTGTCAGCGGCCGGCCGAAGTGGCCGTGCGGTTAAAGGCGCTGCAGTCTGGAACCGCAAGACCGCTACGGTCGCAGGTTCGAATCCTGCCTCGGGCATGGATGTTTGTGATGTCCTTAGGTTAGTTAGGTTTAACTAGTTCTAAGTTCTACGGGACTAATGACCTCAGCAGTTGAGTCCCATAGTGCTCAGAGCCATTTGAGCCATTGTCAGCGAGTGCTCGTTGTCTGTAGCAGTTTTCTCACACTGCACCGGAAAACGCTTGACAAAGGTTTCGTAACTTATTAACACTTCATAGTCGTTGAACTGTATGACAACATTTGAATGAGCCTTTGTTACATAGCGTTCTTTCATCGATCAGCAAATTCTTAAATACCTATCAAATCTCAGTTACGTCGATTTAATTTTCCTGTGTGTGTGTGTGTGTGTGTGTGTGTGTGTGTGTGTGTGTGTGTCTGTTGTTAGTTTCGTGTTTCAGTCTTTAATATTGGTTGTGGTTTTTTACGAAACAAATAGCAACATTCACGTTTCGTGTGTTGTAACTTGTAAGTCTTCTTCTGGTCTACTCGAAGCTGCTAGAAACAACTCGACTCTTGTTGTTTTAGGTTTCATTCATTGACTGTCGGACAACGTTAGAATATGTGAGTGTAGAAGCTACTTGCAAATTGTTGCTTTTATTAGGTTGTGATATTTTAGAAATTTCTTAATTGCTTACAATAGGACTGAGGGCAACGGTAGGAAAAAAGGAAGACTATTCTGAATAGAACTTGCACTGTGCTGTGAGAGTTTCGTACAAACTTAATTACGTATATAGATAGTTCATATATAAGTTTTGATAAGTGAGTTTTCGAGTATCAAAATATGTGACTAAATTGCCGTATCGTTTAACTGCATTCACACAGAAGTTAATTTTCTTTCACCTTTAATCGTCTACAATGTCAGTCATTTATACTTCCTGTCTATAATACTAATGATGTATACTACCTGTTGCACAGAGTACATAAGCGAAATTTCGTCACATGCTATCCTTTCTGGTTTTGGAAATGTAATGGCCAGCATCGAATATTTGTGTATGACACCATTTGCGCAAGAAACACAGACTTTAAAGTATTACGCAACTTCCTGTCGCCGCAGCAGTTCGAGGTATTGAATGGCCTCAGTTAATAAAGTTTGAAAGTGGAGCTTCTAATGTCGGGTCTGTAGATAAGTGACTATCTGGAAATTTAAAGATACTTGGATGAATTGTCGGTCGGTCCCGCTGAATAAGGACCGGAAAAGGCGAGTTCGAATGTCGGAGAAAGGCAAAGGCGTATGACAGCCAATAACACTACTCTAAGAAAAACAAACTAGACTCGGAATTTACCATTACGAGTTTTCAAATAATGACACGTTTAAACAACAACTAACATAAGGCACTAATTTTAACACATTCTGCCTCGCAACGAGATCCATAGCCTATGTAAAGAATGCGATGTGCTGCGAACACGTATGGAGGAAGAAGAAGCCTTATTCATACGTCTGCCCTTTCCGACTGCCAGCGCCGTCGCCTTCGCTGTCGAAAAAAAAAAAAAAAAGAAATCTTTTCCACTGAGGTATTGACGTCAGCGAAAACTCCAGACAGGTGCTAACGGCCAGTACACGGCCGCTAGGTCACGCCCTCGGCAAAACCGCCTCCTACCCGAGCGATGTCAGGAAATTACAATGACGCATAGTCAGTCGGCTTTGCGTCCAGTTGTGCCTCTAAATGCCAGGGAATTCCTCAGGGCGCGCAGAAAGAAATGTAGTGAACAATCATCACATTCCGCGTCGCGTGAAAGTCACGCACTTCTTCGAGCCGCCTTATAGATCGACAATTTAAGACTGTTAGATAAGAGTGTTAAGATTCCATTGTCTGCTAGACGCTTACCGACATAAATACGCCACGTGCTGCGATATAGCTCTGCGTTGCTTCATTATTCTTCATGGCTTACACATTTGCGACTTTACTGCTCTGCACTGAATGTGACAGAGGCGCAGATGTACGGCTCTGAATAAAGCTCGACTCGTAAATGTCATAGGGACGAGCCACATGCCGTCTGCTATACGCCCTACTGCTTTGTTAGCAGAATACTTTAACTTTTAGGAAAATATGATTTATTCAGTAAAGTCCCACCTTCTACTGAATGGTGGTCCTAGAACCAATTTTACAAATGTATGAAGTTAGTTACTGAAATAGGTCGCAGCCCTCGAATAACGTAGTGTGATGCAAGGTTGCAACAGGAATATTGTAGTAGGTCGCCACAGGTACGAAAGGAGTGAAGCAGACGTGGAGCACTGAGTCAGCTGGAATGGGAGGGAGGGAGTTGGTCGTAGCCAGAGGAAGGAATCATCCCGGCATCGACCTCAAATGCCTTATAGAAATCAATACGGCTTATAATGGGGAGTTACGGTATAGCAGTGTCGTCATGCAATGTGGTCCCAAACCTGCTGTATACACGCGGAAAATGATTGCTCTTCGTGTCATATGAATCAGTTTTATTCTTGTTCAAACTAGTCGAGGAAACCATTAAAACTTGGGCAGAACGCAAGTCAATAGGCCGTAGAGCACATTTGTGGGTTGGTGCCAATCTGCAAAATATCTGAAAATTCCTTAACTAAATTACAAGGAACTGTCACTTTGATACATGTTAAATGCGCAATTTGAAGAAAACTTTTAATATGCTATAGCCAAATATGGATTGGGGCTAAGAAATGAAAGAGGAAGCCGCCTGGTAGAATTTTGCACAGAGCACAACTTAATCATAGCTAACACTTGGTTTAAGAATCATGATAGAAGGTTGTATACATGGAAGAACCCTGGAGATACTAAAAGGTATCAGACAGATTATATACTGGTAAGACAGAGATTTAGGAACCAGGTTTTAAATTGTAAGACATTTCCAGGGGCAGATGTGGACTCTGACCACAATCTATTGGTTATGACCTGTAGATTAAAACTGAAGAAACTGCAAAAAGGCGGGAATTTAAGGAGATGGGACCTGGATAAACTGAAAGAACCAGAGTTTGTACAGAGTTTCAGGGAGAGCATAAGGGAACAATTGACAGGAATAGGGGAAAGAAATACAGTAGAAGAGGAATGGGTAGCTTTGAGGGATGAAGTAGTGAAGGCAGCAGAGGATCGAATAGGTAAAAAGACGAGGGCTAGTAGAAATCCTTGGGTAACAGAAGAAATATTGAATTTAATTGATGAAAGGAGAAAATATAAAAATGCAGTAAATGAAGCACGCAAAAAGGAATACAAACGTCTCAAAAATGAGATCGACAGGAAGTGCAAAATGGCTAAGCAGGGATGGCTAGAGGACAAATGTAAGGATGTACAGGCTTATCTCACTAGGGGTAAGATAGATACTGCCTACAGGAAGATTAAAGAGACCTTTGGAGATAAGAGAACCACGTGTATGAACATCAAGAGCTCAGATGGAAACCCAGTTGTAAGCAAAGAAGGGAAAGCAGAAAGGTGGAAGCTAAGGTAAGTCTATACAAGGGCGATGTACTTGAGGACAATATTATGGAAATGGAAGAGGATGTAGATAAAGATGAAATGGGAGATACGATACTGCGTGAAGAGTTTGACAGAGCACTGAAAGACCTGAGTCGAAACAAGGCCCCCGGAGTAGACAACATTCCATTGGAACTACTGACGGCCATCTGGTGAGCAAGATGCATGAAACAGGTGAAATACCCTCAGACTTCAAGAAGAATATAATAATTCCAATCCCAAAGAAAGCAGGTGTTGACAGATGTGAAAATTACCGGACAATCAGTTTAATAAGCCAAAGCTGCAAAATACTAACACGAATTCTTTACAGACGAATGGAAAAACTAGTAGAAGCCGGCCTCGGGGAAGATCAGTTTGGATTCCGTAGAAATACTGGAACACGTGAGGCAATACTGACCTTACGACTTACCTTAGAAGAAAGATTAAGGAAAGGCAAACCTACGTTTCTAGCATTTGTAGACTTAGAGAAAGCTTTTGACAATGTTGACTGGAATACTCTCTTTCAAATTCTAAAGGTGGCAGGGGTAAAATACATGGAGCGAAAGGCTATTTACAATTTGTACAGAAACCAGATGGCAGTTATAAGAGTCGAGGGACATGAAAGGGAAGCAGCGGTTGGGAAGGGAGTAAGACAGGGTTGTAGCCTCTCCCCGATGTTATTCAGTCTGTATATTGAGCAAGCAGTAAAGGAAACAAAAGAAAAATTCGGAGTAGGTATTAAAATCCATGGAGAAGAAATAAAAACTTTGAGGTTCGCCGATGACATTGTAATTCTGTCAGAAACAGCAAAGGACTTGGAAGAGCAGTTGAACGGAATGGACAGTGTCTTGAAAGGAGGATATAAGATGAACATCAACAAAAGCAAAACGAGGATAATGGAATGTAGTCGAATTAAGTCGGGTGATGTTGAGGGTATTAGATTAGGAAATGAGACAAAGTAGTAAAGGACTTTTGCTATTTGGGGAGCAAAATAACTGATGATGGTCGAAGTAGAGAGGATAGAAAATGTAGACTGGCAATGGCAAGGAAAGCGTTTCTGAAGAAGAGAAATTTGTTAACATCGAGTATATATTTAAGTGTCAGGAAGTCATTTCTGAAAGTATTTGTATGGAGTGTAGCCATGTATGGAAGTGAAACATGGACGGTAAATAGTTTGGACAAGAAGAGAATAGAAGCTTTCGAAATGTGGTGCTACAGAAGAATGCTGAAGATTATATGGGTAGATCACATAACTAATGAGGAAGTATTGAATAGGATTGGGGAGAAGAGAAGTTTGTGGCACAACTTGACCAGAAGAAGGGATCGGTTGGTAGGACATGTTCTGAGGCATCAAGGGATCACCAATTTAGTATTGGAGGGCATCGTGGAGGGTGAAAATCGTAGGGGGAGACCAAAAGATGAATACACTAAGCAGATTCAGAAGGATGTAGGTTGCAGTAGGTACTGGGAGAAGAAGCAGCTTGCACAGGATAGAGTAGCATGGAGAGCTGCATCAAACCAGTCTCAGGACTGAAGACCACAACAACAACACATAACAAAATATGTATTTCGCCACTAAACATAGCAAAGCAGATTTCGTAGGGTTTACAAATGAAATTTCTAATCCTACCCGGCAAGTCTCTGCGCCGTCCGACTGCCGTGAAGTGAGGCTGGTGTGCTGATTGAAATACTCAAGACAGTTTTTTAAATCCTACATCCTTGTAGCGCAAGGATGCAACGGGAAACATGAAAATGGATTGAAACAATGGAAACGAAGCGGCAATCCACACTGGAACATAACGCTCTGATTAGACTAATTTCGACCACAGGCTGTGCTCATGTCTTCTTTTCTGAAAAAGCCGTTGATGTCACATAAAACAGATCAACTGCCTCAGTATTACATCGCCCGTCGTAAATAACGTAACCGTAGGCGTTAGCAGGAACTTTTCCGAGAGGTGGCAATATTTTAAATTGCTGCTTTTTTATGTATCTGATACTGTTCTAGAGTCTTTGATTAAAATCTTCGCAGTTTTTAAGCCGCGTCATTTCGAATAAAATTATCGAACTTTCGACGGCTATCCCCGCCATCGTAGTCACGAGTAAAGCCACTGACCTTTACTACATCCAGAACTAAATTTTACAGGAATTACATCGAACACGTTCTAGCTTAAACGATTTATAGATATCCATTCAGCGATTTGTTGGTAGAATACCTTGTTACCAAAATGGTAAGCATGTTTCATTGGTAGAAGCTAACTACCTATCACTATATTATTAAAATTAACACGAAAGCCGCCAGTTTGAGTTTACGATCTAAAATTCCATCATTTTTATTATTAATTCTTGGGTATTCGAAGAGTTATTCACAAGAAATATTTTGTTAATACACTATTTATGTTAGATTGCCATCGAAAAAATTCTGAATCAGAACAATAATAAGAACGATGTAAGATATCGTATTGGAATGCAACAAAAATAGCAATGGATAAAATATGAAGTTGATAAATTTTACTAAAACCACAATATTGCCGGTAGCGGCAATGCTAATTCTGTAATTTAGCAGGTTCACTGACAATCATTGCTAAAATTTCGCGACAATATTATAATGAATACATGCATAAACCAGCAGATTGCAGAGAGAGGGGGGGGGGGAATAAGAGCCCACTCCTGTCGTCGTCGTCGTCGTCGTCGTCGTCGTCGTCGTCGTCGTCGTCCCCCCCCCCCCCCCCCCCGTTGTCGAACCCTATGAACGTAGTGATGTAAAAATAGTGTTCATGGCCTACACAGTGTCATGAAATAGAACAAAATTATTTTCACCCACTACGTCGACACTATCAAGTGTTGCATGTGCGATACAAATCAATTGATAGGGCACGATAAGTGAATAGAAATAGTTGGTATACTGGTTTCTTAAAAATGCATATTTTTGCCTCTTCGTATGATTGGTACGCGCTACTTCTCACGTCCCCATGCCCCCACCCGATCAAATCGCAGTATTCCACTGCAACTACTTTCATAGAATCTTCTCTACGCAGTTACCTCGAACGACACATACAGATTACCTCTCTGGGTTGGAGGTAAGCTCTAGCATTTAAAATAAATGGAGAGTGCGAACATAAAGCGTTCTAAACGCCATTTTTTCACAAAACGCATTTACACTGTCGTCGTATTCTCGGTACTTCGTGTTCGTCACTACACTTGATCCAGGCGCCAAAACACGGAGAAAGTTTTCAAAACATGCGTTATCAAATGGTGCATCGTCTTTGTGACAGTGTGCTTCTCTCTGCAGTTCCAAAATTTAAAAGACATGAGAAGTGGTTTTTGTCTCATAGTTAAAATCCTCTTGTTGTATTTCTGTGCTTGTATTATCAGTAATAAAACTCAGTGCCCCATTATTACACTCTCTTGGAACAAAAACTGTCTTACTGCTCTTTTGTCGAAAACTGACATTTTTGTGTACAAAACATAAATTGAATATCGCAAAAATGAAAACAGCAGCCGGCCACTGTTAACAAATCTGTTCATTTCCTCAAACAACACCGTTACCGGTTTCGAACCGTCTGCTTCATCTTCAGACGGCTGTTCATGCATATAGTACTTCTGTTGTTTACTTCAGTCGTTAAGAAAAACTGCCTAACAACTAATGTAAACAACAAATGTAATATAAACGTGAACAACCATCTGAGGATGAGCCTGTTAGTTCAAAATAAATAGCTTTCATACCAGCGGATGGTTGCTGTTTTGTTCTTTGCAATAATCAGTTTGTAAGAACTTTCTTATTAGCACTTACAACCAGTTAGTTTCCTGGTGTGGCGCTTGGAGCATCTTCAATAAAGTATTTGTTTCCTAATTTGCGTCATTTTTTGCGGTGATGCAGCGAGCAGCATAATTTTGCGATGTCAAAACACCTCAATTTTTATCACTCACTCAGAGACATACGTTCTTCTGGGTTTGAGACCGCACTATCGGCTATAAAATTCCTGATCACTTTTTAATCTGCAGTGAAATTATTGTGAGGCGAAAGTGCAGGAGGTCAGGTCAATATGTAGGAGGATAAGAGTGGAGAAACTTCAGGCTAAGTAAATCAGGCACAAGTGCATAACAGTGATCTCAGAAAGGTACTAGTTAGTTGAATGTAGTCAATTACAGTCATTGGTAAAGGAATGGACAAGGTACAGGGACACAGTGCTAGAAGTGGCTAAAGAATGTCTTGGAACAGTAGTGTGTACAGGTAGGATGAAGCAAACAGCTTGGTGGAATGACACAGTCAAGGCAGCCTGTAAAAGAAAAAAGAAGGCGTATCAAAAATGGCTACATACAGCAACACAGGTAGACAGAGAAAGTTATGTTGAAGAAAGAAACAAAGCCAAACAGATAATTGCAGCATCCAAGAAGAAAACTTGGGAAGACTTTGGAAACAGGTTGGAGACATTGGGTCAAGCTGCTGGAAAACCATTCTGGAGTGTAATTAGCAGTCTTCGAAAGCGAGGTAAGAAGGAAATGACAAGTATTTTGGACAGGTCAGGAAAACTGCTGGTGAATCCTGTTGATGCCTTGGGCAGATGGAGGGAATATTTTGAAGAGTTGCTCAATGTACGTAAAAATACGAACAGTAGTGTTTCAGATTTCGATGTACAATGGGACAGGAATGATGATGGAAATAGGATCACATTTGAGGAAGTGGAGAAAAGGGTCAATAGATTGCAGTGGATTAAAGGGGCTGTGGTGGATGAAATTAAATCGGAACTCATCAAATGCGGTGGAATGTCAGGTCTTAAATGGCTACACAGGATAATTGAAATGGCGTGGGAATCGGGACAGGTTCCATCAGACTGGACGAAAGCAGTAATCACACCAATCTTTAAACATGGAAACAGAAAAGATTGTAACAACTACAGAGGTATCTCTTTAATCAGCGTTGTGGGTAAAATCTTCTCAGGTATTGTTGAAAGGAAAGTGCGAGTATTAGTTGAGAACAAATTGGATGAAAATCAGAGTGGGTTTAGGCCTCTTAGAGGTTGTCAGCACCAGATCTTTAGCTTACGACAAATAATGGAGAAGTATTACGAGTGGAACAGGGAATTGTATCTATGCTTTATAGGTCTAGAAAAGGCATATGACCGGGTTCCTAGGAGGACGTTATTGTCTATTCTACGAGATTATGGAATAGGAGGCAAACTTTTGCAAGCAATTAAAGGTCTTTACATAGATAGTCAGCCAGCAGTTAGGGTTGATGGTAAATTGAGTTCATGGTTGAGAGTAGTATCAGGGGTAAGACAAGGCTGCAACCTGTCTCCACTGTTGTTCACATTATTTATGGATCATATGTTGAAAACAGTAGACTGGCACGGTGAGATTAAGATATGTGGACACAAAATAAGCATTCTCGCATATGCGGATGACTTAGTTGTGATGGCAGATTCGATTGAAAGTTTGCAAAGTAATATTTCAGAGCTAGACCAGAAATGTAAGGACTATGGTATGAAGACTAGCATCTCCAAAACGAAAGTAATGTCAGTGGGGAAACAGATTGAGTGCCAAATAGGAGGAACAAAGCTAGAACAGGTGGACGGTTTCAAGTACTTAGGATGCATATTCTCACAGGATGGCAACATAGTGAAAGAACAGGAAGCGAGGTGTAGCAAAGCTAATGCAGTGAGCGCTCAGCTACGATCTACTCTCTTCTGCAAGAAGGAAATCAGTACCAAGACTAAGTTATCTGTGCACCGTTCCATCTTACGACCAACTTTGTTGTATGACAGCGAAAGCTGGGTGGATTCAGGTTACCTCATCAACAAGGTTGAGGTTACGGATATGAAAGTAGCTAGGATGATTGCAGGTACTAGTAGATGGGAACAATGGCAGTAGGGTGTCCACAATGAGGAAATCAAAGAAAAACTGGGAATGAACTCTATAGATGTAGCAGTCAGGGCGAACAGGCTTAGATGGTGGGGTCATGTTACACGCATGGGAGAAGCAAGGTTACCCAAGAGACTCATGGGTTCAGCAGTAGAGGGGTCGGAGGAATCGGGGTAGACCAAGGAGAAGGTACCTGGATTCGGTTAAGAATGATTCTGAAGTAAAAGGCTTAACACCAGAAGAGGCATCAATGTTAGCAATGAATAGGGGATCATGGAGGAATTTTATAAGAGGGACTATGGTCCAGACTGAACGCTGAAAGGCATAATCAGTCTTAAATGATGATGATGATGATGATGACAATGCGGCCTCAAAACCAGAGGAATTTTATTGACTGTGACAACGGCCGCGGAAGCCTACGTTTAAAATACATTGTTTTGTCATTCTCCTGACAAGTCTCAGATTTGGCAGTTAGCGCGTTGTCCATTGCCATTCTGCAAACAGTAATCTGTAATCTCGTTGTATTTATAATCACACTGCATTTGTTTGAAAGAGCGCTTAGACTTACAGGCTGCCTCCAAGGGAATATCACGCGAATAAAATAATACGTTGGATCATTCCATTCTGCTACACGGAAACATATTGCAGTGTATTCCATTCGCTTCAGTGAGATTCTTTATATATTCAGAAACGAAAAAAAGAGCGATCAAGTGCACTAGCGATCTCTCGTCGTCGTTGTAACTAGTGTATGATCAAAAAAAATTTCAAACGCCCTTTTCTCTGTAATATGGGGTAAGTGGTACTCAAACCTTCCACTCTCGCGTTTGCGAACCGTTTAATTGCGGAAACTGTTGGAGCAATGGTGACCACAACTTTGTTTGATGTGGGAAGCCTGTCTTTACGAGAACTGGTGCAAATGAGAGAGCCATTAGCGGCCGACACCAAATGCAGTCGCCTTTTTTGAACGTTATTCTACAGTCCACAGATCAGCATCAACCAGCATGACATGGAACAGTGAGCTATTATTCCACACTCCGTATCCGTAATTGTGACCTCAAAAGTGTAGACTAAGCATTCAGCACAGTCCTCTTCCCCGTCCGAAACAAATACATGTGACTCAGATCATGCGTGGGAAATATTCTGCTTAGAATCGAATTGACAAAGGAAGAACAGCGTTGCAAAACGATTTTCCAGAGGAACTTCTACCAGTTCCCTTTCCTTCTTCCCAAATTATCTTCGTAAACTTTGTCTTCTCTGCTGCGTTCTGCCGACCGTTTACTTCATGTTTTTTTAGGTGTATGTTTCTTTAAGACACTTCTGTACTGCTCTAGAATGGTTATATTATTTTGTATTAGTTCTATTTTGTCCATATCTTCTTCTGTGAATGATAAGTCTTGTTTTGGTGGTGTTTGCTATCTCAAAAATTTGCCTTCTGGTTGTCCATTCTGTGAATATGTCCATAGAATTTCATTTTTTTTTCTAAAGATTTTTGCCGGGCGAGTAGCTTCGCCGGGTGCAAGTCTTTCGATTTGAAGCCAGTTCATCGACTTGCGCGTCGATGGGGATGAAATGATGGTTATTAAGACAACACAACACCTCGTCCGAGTGGAGAAAATCTCCGACCCAGCCGGGAATCGAACCTGGCCCTTAGGATTGACATTCTGTCACACTGACCACTCAGCTACCGGGGACGGACTACACCGTCATAGAAGGACGGGAACGCCAAACAATGTCTGCAACCACCGTTGCGTACACTGGCTGAAACAAGGGACTAAACGAACTCGCCGAGTCCCAGAGCGCAGGAACTGTCGGAAGCAAATGTTCAGAAACGTGCTGATCATACTTCCTTCCTCCTATGGTGGGAGGGGCTGAACAAGGTGGGCCCTGCATGTTTACACAACCAGTTCAAATGTGCTCTCAACTACTGCTTGCGGCCGATCGTGTCACGTTGCCCTGTGCGCATAGCAGCCATGTCGCCCCCAGCCAGCACTTCCGCATCTGTGGCCCTCACTGCCCCAGTGCGCTGACCTCGGTCAGTGATGGCTCTTCCCATTCACTCTCGGCTCAGGTCGAAAACCGAACCCCTCAGACCGTCGGGAGACACCGCGAACCATTTACTGGGCTTCTAGCATATCGATGATAGGCAATGAAAACCTCTTAACCCCATTTTCTTAAAATTTTAGTGGAGAATCGGGAAGGTTTCTTAAAAAATAATACAACGTGATACAGATAAAATTTGCTACATGTATAACTGTTTAGTAGAAGCCTAGTTATTGACAGATTAGAGAAATCTGTGCCCTTTCAAAATTCTCTTTGATACGGGAGAGTCCTGCAGTATCGGTCAACTTAGGTTTTTTGCTTTATTGTGTAACTGTGGTGGTTAATCGGAATAACAATATACTATTTTCTTATCTCAAGACAAGTTCTATAGTGCGCGCAAAAAACCGTGGCAGCTAGATGGGCAGTCGGCTGGGGAATCGTGGGGAGAGCGGTAGTGGTGGGGGTAGCTCAGAGCACTGTAGGGGAAATGCCGATCGCTGGAGGGGAGGTGCCGTTGTAAACTGAAGCCTACGCTCACATTTTTTGTAACTATTAAGCGGAGACCCTTCACGCTCACACTTGCATGGTAACCATTAAAAAAAAAACTACTGTCACCTTTGATTTCGATAGTATCTAAAAAGGATTGCAGCGTAAATGCAGCTATTTATTTTCGCCTGGCCTGTTAACCATTACTAACTTCCAGAGAAGCGTCGTGAGTAGGGAAATTTTGAGTAAAACCTAAACATTTCTCCGGTTGCCATGTCAAAATTTGCTTCTTTTGCCAAAACTCAGAGGAGTTTACACTGTCTCACCTCACTAACATGTTGTGTAGGCACAACTGCGAGAGAATTCTGAAACAGTGGTTTATTAGTGAGGCACTGAGGAAAAGCAAGGTCAGTAGCTTATGAAAAAGCATATCCTCGGTACAAAAAAACCTATAATGTCTTCACATAGGAAGGGATTATTTCAATAATGGTACAAGTTCAGTTTTGTTCACTTTGAGAGACAGAGTCTTAAAGTTAAATGAGCGCTGAAAAATCGAGCATATGGCTTCTTTGCTAGAGATGCACTTTTCTTACTGTCCGTTTGGATCATTAATTTTAGAAGCATTATAGGCAGAAAAGTGGAGGTAATGGACTTGTAACACTATTGAAATAAGCCCTTCATATGCTGTTCCAAAACCCATAGCATTTCTTGTTTCATAAGATATCGATTGCCCTTAGTCCTTTTTCAAAAACGTCTGTTACTGGAATATTCGCGATGGATAATAAGTTTTACGTAATACTGAAATGGTAAAATACTCTCCTCTTCGCTTGCTATCATTTGCAAAATCTTATTTCGATATCTGAAACCGTTTATGAAATGTGAGGAGTGTTGTGAATATTTTACTCTGGCGTTATCGCTGGCGCGGCGCGATTACAAATGAGTGCGCTACACCAGATCAATTTTCTACACCAGCTCAATTTTCTCGAGACCGGTGATAGATAGATACCTCTGCCCAAACCTAAAGAAAAATTTAACATGCTAGCTAAATTTCATACTCAACATAAAATGTAATATGCACGAAACTTAAAATCATAACGACCTCTATTTTCCATTGCACTCGTTTCCGAACATCGTTCATTGTCTTACTTTCACGTAAATATCACAATAAGTCTGACCATTAACGAAATGATGGACACATCATTATAAACCTGACACACAAAGGTACAAGTAAAGCAAAAATGAAATTTTTTTTTACGTGATAGTTTATGCAAAATCGTTTACCGGCTGAAAAGTGGAAAACACTTAGCGGCGTCCCCTTCCGAACAAACGAATGAACTCGCCAAGCGCTTTGGACGGAAAGTGGTCACTACGCATCAGCCATCATAACCTGCGCGAGCTATGCGAGGACTACGGTGAACGATTTTTATTTTTTAACTTCATGGAAAGTAACAGAGCTACAATTAAAGGCTTGTAGAAAGTGTCTTGTAGTATTTTCTCTGCTAATATCAGTTTCTAATGACACACTGCACTGATGTTGTTCAATAATTAATAGAACGCATAAGCGAGGAAACGTATAGTTACTATTTCAACTTCGTTCACTTATGTTCAGCTCACTGTTTTACAAGTATCGCAAATAAAATATTCTCCTGATTTATACATCCACACATGACCAGCGTATCCACTTCCTACACAGCACTCAGTCTTCTTGAGATGTCTCCAAACACGTATCGCATTATTTGGTCTCCTCTGTCGACCTGTTATTTTCAGCCGCGTGGGATTAGCCGAGCGGTTGCCGGCACGGTAGCTCAGCGTGTTCGGTCAGAGAGCTGAGTGCTCTCTGTAATAAAAAAAACTGAGTGAATGGATCAATAACGAACTTCATCGGGCGTCTGGGGACGTACGCCACGAACAATTGCAACGAACTATAACGAACAAAATGAGATTTAAAAAAGTTAACAAAAAAACAAAAAAAAGCGGTCTAAGGCGCTGCAGTCATGCACTGTGCGGCTGGTCCCGGCGGAGGTTCGAGTCCTCCCCCGGGCATGGGTGTGTGTGTGTGTGTGTGTGTGTGTGTGTGTGTGTGTGTGTGTGTGTGTGTGTGTGTGTGTGTGTTTTTGTCCTTAGGATAATTTAGGTTAAGTAGTGTGTAAGCTCAGGGACTGATGACCTTAGCAGTTAAGTCCCATAAGATTTCACACACATTTGAACATTTTTTTGTTATTTTCAGTAAATAGCAGTTTCCTTCGCCACTTTGTAATTGGCTTTCCATTGCCACCCTTTGTATGTTTATCTTACTTTGGAGCGCGTGACTTAGGCTCAGCTTTCTTCAACTACTTTCCAGAGTTTATTTTTTCCGCTTTTAATCTCTTCTCTCCGGTGGTGAGCTTTTTCTTTTCAAATTATTGAAAAGCTTCTGCTGTCTACATCGCGGTCTTTTGTGAAACATTACGTTGCTCACAGCCATCTTCATGCACTCTTCATTCCATGTTCCTCTTGCTTTGTTCTCATTTTCCACCATTTCAGTATGAAAAGAAATACGAATAAGGAAATATAATTTAAAACTTGAAATTACTTCTGGCCGATACTGAAAGACAATTGTGTGGCCGATACTGCACGAGAAACACGCAGTTTGATCTAGTCATACTGTGCGTTCTTTTACAGAAAATTTCATGAAACGTTTGTTAGATATCACTCGTAATATAACATAGATAACCGAATTGCAGCAACGAAATTAATCACTTACCTTGAAAATGGTACCACAGCCTCAAAATATCTTTTGTGCGCAAAGAGCTAAAGCAACACCACCAAGCACTCAAGCAGACAAATTACTGAAAAGTCGAAGACAATATCTGCCTCCAGTGCACATGGATTCACGAACTTGCTTCTGCTTACTGTACCCTTCTGTGATTTGGAGGCGGAAAGGGAAATCACTCTAGTTGGCGTTACTGCAAGCTGGCCGAAATTGGAAATTTGTGGTAATTTCTTATGGGACCAAACTGCTGAGGTCATCGGTCCCTAGACTTACACACTACTTAATCTAACTTACGCTAAGGACTACACATATAGCCATGCCCGAGGGAGGACTCGAACCCCCGGCGGGGGAAGCCGCGCGAACTGTGGCAAGGCGCCTCTGAAGGCGCCTTATGGTCTGTCGGTAAACCGAAGAGCGAGCGAGCGAGTCCCCACTCTGCCAATCCAGCTACGTCACAGGGCGCTTCTACAGGCTGTTTCACAACGTAGTACAGTCCCTGCCGCGGCGCGCGCTTTACATCTGTCGCGACGCCGTGAACACATACGTCTCGGCTGCGTTCGTTTTTAGACAAATGCATTAAGACCATAAGGGATGCAAAAAACGATGGCTTCTTCCGAAATATAACATTAAGATAAGAATGGAAGTCAGGATTACACTACAAACATAGAACCGAATGCCTGTTCATGTGGTGAATGTATTGTATGTTCCTCTATTGCTATTCGTAAAACGAACCCCATATAATGCAATCAATCTGAATTTAAGGCTTGTTCTAACTTCGTGTTTCTACAAAAAGATAAAAGTTTTCTTTGAAGGCCTTACAACACGAAGAGTGTTTCAAAAGTAATCAGAAATTTATAATTTTGTGTGTCTGATTTGCACTACTTTTTTATCACTGTCTTCGTAAACATGTCTCAAAAGTATGTGTACAATTTTATGGATATTGGGTATTTACTCTGTTGTCAGCTGTCAGAAAGGTTACATATGTTTTGGTAGCATCAAGAATTATTTGTTTTGTATAAAAACAGATTAGGGAATATGTATTAAATTTTTTATAGGAATGGAATAAAGTGTATGAAAATTTTTGAAATGTTAAATATTGCTTTTAGTGAGCCTGTTATGAGTGAACCAAGGGCATAGAAGTGGTATAAATATTTCAAAGCACGCCTGGAAGGACACCAGTTTTACAAGCATGGATGAGATTAAAAATGCGCAGTTAAGAGACCTATAAACTATCCCGAAGAAAGTTCCTAAAGAATTTCGGGAATAGGAAAAAGCACTGGCACAAATGTATAGTATGTAATGGGGAATATTTTGAAGGGGATAACATTGCTGTAGATTAACAAATAAAGTTCTTACCAAAAAATAAAAATTAATATGTGAACGCACCTCGTGTGTCAAGCTACTTGCTTAGAAGTCGAGAATCGATGCACATGTTTCGAAGAAAATTTCAGCAGGTTTTATAATATCTATTGCGCACATATTTCAAGCAATATGTCTCACAATCAGGTGAGTAGTGACCGAGATAGAGATTTAGCGTTCCATAAGCATCAAAGGTTTCACGTGGTTTTGAAACTGTCTATAATGATCGGTTTCCTCCCAAGATGATTAGTTTTCCTTCGTGGCGATTGCACTAAACCATGCGGCTTATTTTCGCGTTCTTTCCTAATGCGTCCTATTAGACGAGGCTGACGTTTGCACAAATTTCAGCCCTTTGATTGGGACTGGTAATATTAGCCAAGAGTTTTTAGGGGTCGCCTCTTTAATACACGCTGTAATAACATTAGAGACGATCGAAAGCTCGTTTACTCCGCAAATACCTCCCCTTCCTAGTATTCCGCACATTTTCTTGCAATGCTAAGACGATTATCCATCATTTCCGGATATCGAAGTATGTCAGTAAGTATACAAAGTTAACTCATTGACACTGGCAACTAAGGTCCCACGAACAGAAACGACGTATATCACTGCATGCCGATCTACACCGCTTGGCAGGTAACGGGCAACACATTTTGGGTGCTCCTATAGGCCGGTGGCAGCGTTCTTCCGGGAAAGGCCGCTTCCCCCACCAAAACCGCTGCTCGCTCTTGAGTTTACAGACAGACTACAGATGGGGCGGCTAAGCAGGCCGATACTGCACGTCTCTCCCGCAGGGGAGTTATTGGAATTAAGAGCTTTCCACAGACAGACGGAGTGTTGAGGTTTTCATTGCCTATCATCGTTATGTACGGGGGCAGTTCAATAAGTAATGCAACACATTTTTTTTTTCTGAAACAGGGGTTGTTTTATTCAGCATTGAAACACACCAGGTTATTCCCCAATCTTTTAGCTACACAACACTATTTTTCAACGTGATCTCCATTCAATGCTACGGCCTTACGCCACCCTGAAATGAGGGCCTGTATGCCTGCACGGTACCATTCCACTGGTCGATGTCGGAGCCAACGTCGTACTGCATCAATAACTTCATCATCCGCGTAGTGCGTCCCACGGATTGCGTCCTTCATTGGGCCAAACATATGGAAATCCGACGGTGCGAGATCGGGGCTGTAGGGTGCATGAGGAAGAACAGTCCACTGAAGTTTTGTGAGCTCCTCTCTGGTGCGAAGACTTGTGTGAGGTCTTGCGTTGTCATGAAGAAGGAGAAGTTCGTTCAGATTTTTGTGCCTACGAACACGCTGAAGTCGTTTCTTCAATTTCTGAAGAGTAGCACAATACACTTCAGAGTTGATCGTTTGACCATGGGGAAGGACATCGAACAGAATAACCCCTTCAGCGTCCCAGAAGACTGTAACCATGACTTTACCGGCTGAGGGTATGGCTTTAAACTTTTTCTTGGTAGGGGAGTGGGTGTGGCGCCACTCCATTGATTGCCGTTTTGTTTCAGGTTCGAAGTGATGAACCCATGTTTCATCGCCTGTAACAATCTTCGACAAGAAATTGTCACCCTCAGCCACATGACGAGCAAGCAATTCCGCACAGATGGTTCTCCTTTGCTCTTTATGGTGTTCGGTTAGACAACGAGGGACCCAGCGGGAACAAACCTTTGAATATCCCAACTGGTGAACAATTGTGACAGCACTACCAACAGAGATGTCAAGTTGAGCACTGAGTTGTTTGATGGTGATCCGTCGATCATCTCGAACGAGTGTGTTCGCACGCTCCGCCATTGCAGGAGTCACAGCTGTGCACGGCCGGCCCGCACGCGGGAAATCAGACAGTCTTGCTTGACCTTGCGGCGATGATGACACACGTTTTGCCCAACGACTCACCGTACTTTTGTCCACTGCCAGATCACCGTAGACATTCTGCAAGCGCCTATGAATATCTGAGATGCCCTGGTTTTCCGCCAAAAGAAACTCGATCACTGCCCGTTGTTTGCAACGCACATCCGTTACAGACGCCATTTTAACAGCTCCGTACAGCGCTGCCACCTGTCGGAAGTCAATGAAACTATACGAGACGAAGCGGGAATGTTTGAAAATATTCCACAAGAAATTTCCGGTTTTTTCAACCAAAATTGGCAGAGAAAAAAAATGTGTTGCATTACTTATTGAACTGCCCTCGTAACAGTGTAGAAGCACTATCGATAGGAGCTGACAAGGCTTACAGTAAGACAACGCTAGTCGGGCCGTATTCCTTCAATATGTGGCCGCTCACTTGCGTTGTCAGCCTCCAACCGCGACACCTCTCCCCAGACGCAAGCTCCGGGCCAGGCGGTTCCGCTGCTCTCCGAGCGAGACCCAACCCTGGGACCGACCACTCCAAGGCGATGGCAACTGCGACGGCGCGTGCTCCACGCATCCGACGCCGCTCACGAAGTATTCGCGGTTAGCTACTGCCCACTGTCACGATGCCGACTTCGTAGGTTCGTATGAGCAGTTGCCAGCGGGCTCGTGCGGATGCGGAGAGCTGAATTCGCGTATGAGCAGTGCCTTCCTCCCGCTTCTGGCTACTTGGAGCGTGGCTGTTTGGTGTATGAGCAGTAGCAGCAAGTAGTCAGAAGCTACCCGGAAAAATTTTCCTGGCGCGCCCGAGCTGCCAGATTCGCGCATGCGCAGAGCAAGCTGAGTTATAGTGGGGGGAGGGGGGGTCCTTCCCCACGTGACCCGTGGCCGTGTATATGTTTCGTGTCTTCGTTTACAGCTCCCACGTCAAATGAAAACAAAACAGATTTCTGTGGCTGGGAGCCATCAAGTGAATTAATATACATTCTCATAACCATGAAAGACCAAAATAAGTTAGTGGTTTCAATTTTATGATTTTATATTATTTCCACGTTATTAGCGATCAACCATTAATGTCTTAATGAAGCTATTTCTGTCCGTTTTATAGAGAAATTTGCTTCAGTTAATTTTTTTTCCTCTGAGGCAGTTAGTTTATTTGAAACGAAGTGTTTCATTCCGCGCTATTGGCTACTTTCAACCTCGTTCAGTTTAAAGTGCAAATTTTCATTTTCTGGGACGAATGACGTTATACCATAATAAAGAACCAAACAGTAGAATACAGTACTGGACCTCTAAGAAAATTGGTATCACGAGAACCACATGAAATTGAATATCAGGTCCTTCAGAGTCCATCTGGACATAGAAATGTGCAATTAGAGCGGAATGAAGCATTTTAGTATGGTTTATGAAATTCCGATGCTGCTGGAGTAGCCTCTGATGTCCTGTTCCTTTTATGACACTGTAAGACCTCTTAATGCTATATACGTACGAAATACGTAAACATTGACTTGAAGCTAAGTAGGGAAATTTGGTCAGTAGTTTTGAACTAAATATTTTGTTTCAAATATGACAGCTGTAGCAGAATTTTATAGATCTGCCTTCTGTGAAAGAGTTTTCCGATCACAAGGCACTTGTCTAGTACTTCCTCTGGGCCTGAAATTATTTCTTAATTTGTGTTTACGTCTTAGATTTATAGAATGCCATTCTATGCTAAATTTTAGACTGACAGCATACCATGTTTTATCGTTTTAACTCCCCACATGGCTTCATATTTATTCCTAGAGTAGAATATAAACTGTCAGTTGTACAGTTTCTTTGCCTCACAGACAACCATGTTAATTTTTTCACATTTTGAAATAGTCATGAAATTTATTGTCCTTTATTCCGGTGTAAGCTACACAAGAAACTGTCTCTTTTTTTGTTGCAAGTAATTTTTATTCCATCCTAGTAGCTTTTTGCAGTGCTGTGTAGATGTAAACCTGTTGGAAATGCTGAATAACAATATTGCAGAGTACGAATTTACAAAAAAAAGAAAAAACGTCAAAGTCACCCCTTGGCAAAATTTTATGGTACTTCGAGCTGTGGAGTCTAATTTTGAAATGATATTTTGCCAAGAACTCCTTCCTTATTTGCATCCTTTATCTGTGTGGGATATGATGAAACAATTGCTCCAAGTACAACTCAGTATGTCCTCTCAACAACATGCCGCACCGGCGGCACGGCTACACATGGTCACGTGATGCCCCACCAGAAATACGACGAAAAGCGTATGAGCAGAGCAAGCATCAAGCACGGGCTGCCTACGTCATCGTAGCTGCGCATGCGCATTACAGCCTGTTGTCTGGCGCTTTCTGGTAACTGCTCAAACGAACCCCGTGTTGTGGCGTTGCCTACGAATTACTTAACCAGCTACAGTATTCTACAGGTTAAGGACGCTGTTTTATAGAAACAGCTGGTTGGCTCTAAGTAGCCATCTTGTAGCGCGACATGGTCGCTCGCACGCAGAACACCCAAGGTTTTCGCCCGATGTTGTTGCTTGTCGCTGGAATGTCGCTGATCCAGAAGTTGCTCGCTTCTGTCGCTCACGTAGGACACGGAAGGCCTCCGCATCGAGATGCTTTTCGGAGCTGTAATTGGCACCGCGTTCGTAGTTCGACACGACCGCTGGATTTATCTTTCGAAAAAAGCCATAAAATTTCAGGTGTGCAGTGTACATGTCGTCACTATCTCACTCAGATTAGTGTAATGTGAAATATAAACGCAGACAATTAAATTGCAGGATAATATTGCAGCAATTCGCAACACTTTTTATTTTTAGCTTGGCGTTTTACCGTTAGTGTTGTATTTCCTGCCAGCAGCCTAGTTATGATTTTGCTTTTCCTTGCAATGACTAGTGAATAATACTTCCACACATTTCCATTAGAAGAGCAGAGAGTCTTTCGAAGTGATCGTATGTACCTTTCAACTCACACCTCCCCTCTACTGGAAGCATGGCTGGCGATGTCAGCTACAGTTTCTGTTCTCACATTATCATGTGCAACATGGGACAAATTCCCGAACTACTTCCGTGCACACTGAAGAAAGCAAGTTTACATTGTATGAACACTGAAGAAAGCTTTATAGTAACATCGTTTTCTGTGTGGATTTTCAGTTTTTGCCTACTTACACGATGGGTATCCAGGGGAAATTGTTGGAACAGAATTGGGAAGAAATCTTTTAGTTTCGGTATAAATATTAAAGCAGCTATCATCAAATTGCTGACAATATACAGCCGATTTTTTGAAAGATTACCAAATACTGCTATTCTCTGATCCTTGTCATGATATAGCGATATAGCCTGTAGCCATTTTTCACGCAAATCGTCATAGGTCGGAAATTTATGGAACGAAGCATCGACCACTTTTGAGTCTTAATTTTTACACAGTGGAACGCAACAATCCACCATTATTGCTTCTTTTCTGATCAGTCGCTTAATGGCTTCATTTGTTAGTACTATCCTGCAATAAATATAGACCTGTGATTCCGCATATAGAACGTAATTCAAACACTATTAAATATATGAGACATGTAGTTTGTGCATTATATTGTAAGAACACTTCTTGTTTTAAACGACTCCCCTGGAGGATAAATGCTGTGCTTGTATTCAACTAGCGGGTGGCAAATTGCAACTAGAACGCTCTTTGGTACTCAATAAATTGTACCCTACCTCCCTATTTGAATTTTGCAATTAATGCATGTGATGAACGGGCCTACTTAAAATATTAAAGGTTTGGACTTATTGTCAAACACTTGCGTTTGGCCCTGCGTGCGTCTTGCGTCGACAATAGTAGTAATTCATATTAAACATCTATCGGGAAATCTGAAATTAATTATTGCATAACAACCTGCTTACCAATAATCTTGTTGTTGAAGAGGAAAATTAAACACCCAACAGAAAAATGTCAGTCACAAGATTCGCAATATACACAAGAATCGTATACCCACAGACTTAAACTGCAGGGACGTAACATGACATCTATCAGCGAAACTTTAACTACGACGAACGGAAAGGGTAGGAAGCAGGCGCACGCACGCACGCACGCACACACACACACACACACACACACACACACACACACACACACACACACTGATGCATCTCATAGGCAACGGTTGCGGCTGCTCCGCTGTCGCGCACCAGACTGCTCTCCTGCTACGGCCTGTTTCACACGGGCCGTTCCATTAGGTTCAGTTCATTTTTGGTTCTTCTTCGGTTGCTGCCGACAAGTGTGAAACTGTGCTCCGGTTTCTTTTTGGTACTTCTAGAAAAAGCAGAGCATCGGGTACTCCCGTTTCATCAGATTCCTATAAGGTGCGAAATCATGTCCAGGGAACAGAAAGCAATAAAGGCGTTCACATAAGCAGGATTCAGTTTCTGTCTTAACCTGTTATCGAGTGGATCTTCTTAAAAATTACATATTTTTTTGAACGTTCTTGTTGCAGTTTTTCTGATAAAATGAGCTGTTTATCAGATGTTGATGTGGATCGGCTGATTACTGCAGTGCAGTCTAAACCAGTGCTACGGGATAAAATTTGTGAAAAATGTAAGGATTAATTTAAGACGTAGTGTACATAGAAAGAAGTTTGTGTTAAAATTTTCAACGGCGTTGGTGAATTTGATGTCGGTTAAAAATGGAATTGTGTAAGTATTGAAGAACTCACTTCTGTCCAATAAAAGGCGTAGCTCAACTCGTAAATGAAGTTGATGTCTTGACCGTAGATATTTTAAAACGTGGTTCTCTTGGGCTGAGGCGTTGATGTGTGTGCAGATATCGATGTAAATCGTAGGTCGTGTTACCGGAGTATAATAGTTCTTATTTTCTTATATTTGAATAACACGGCAGCGAAGCTTCAGGTCAGTTACTATACACTGATAATTTAAAAGACCACAGATTAAGAACTAACATTTCGCTTCAATAAGACACAGCTCTACTAAATTTATTTAAATAGTTTATAGTCACTGCATGCGATACTAATGTTGAAAGAGGCTAATTAGATTTTGTTGTGTGGTAATGTGAAGTTAAACTCATGATTACAGAAACAGTAAAGCTCGTACTTAAATTCGTAAGTAATCTCGTAATTCTTGAAGAGTGATCAGCAATGCGAAAATTAATTAGAAATGCAACATTAAACTGCGTACTGCAATGCTCATGGCGAGAATACAGTTTGTGCTGATAAATTTAAGAAAATTGTCCTGTTAGCAATAATACAAGCAACCTGACTGCGAGGAAAGTATGAAATATAAGTAACTACCAAGAAAACCTTGTCTGAAAAGTATGTCACTGTTGGAGTGTTAATTGTGTCACACGTAAATTATAAACGGCCTAACTATTTGTGCAATGAACAAATACTGTGCTGCTGCTATCTCCAAACTACTGCAGCTGCTGCTATGCTAGTTACAAAATATAAATTCAAACTGCTGGCAACTTGATGTGCAACGTGTTCTTTAAACTGTAGAGGCATCCACAAAACGTTTGTGCTAATAAATTTCATTACTGCAATGGTCTTATCATTTAAAGTTCTGTCACAGAGAAATTCGGGAAAGCAAAATTAAGTATGTGAAACTTGAGATAACGAGACAAAAGATGATTGATGGAGGAACAACAACGTAACTGTACTAACAAAACCTTACATCACTAAGACAAAATATTTCAACACTTGAAATATTAAAAATTCACTTTACGTTAATGGTGGAAAAACCTGAACAAATTCTGTTTACTTTCTTACAAACACGTATTCCATACATCTTTGAAAGAAAATCAGTGAATCACACGCTGTCATTTTATCACAAAAATCTTCAGTTCTAAATCCCTGACCAAATTAATTAACACACTTGGATGTCTCGGCAAATGCGCTACTACAGTATCTTTTGAAGTCTTCTGAATGAAAAATAATATTAAAAATTATTGTTGGCACACACCACGGCCTAAACACATCTTACTCCATCACAAGATACAACTCGACTCTCCCTCGCTCGAAGACTGCACTCTACTCACAAGCAAAGGTTGTACGAACAGTGTCCCACAGCGCAACCTCTTTGGAAGAGATGTTGCCCGCTGTTACTCAGATACTATTGAAGCTTTACTATCCCGCGTGACATCCAAACTATTACCAAAACTAGAATTTTCTGTGTAAAATAAAACCTTTACAATGTACTGTTTATTACACAGCGTACAGAACAGGCTTCGTCGACAAAACTATCTGGCTTGCACTATTTATTCTAATTTTAATTAAAGGTTTATAAAGTTTGTCTTTCCCTTTTTTTCTTTTCTTTTCATTAACGAGTTATTAAAATGTTCCAGCTGGCTCAAAGTTTACGTCCGACCAGAGATTCTAACAGTCTGTAGTATTGAAATTTTATACTAACACTTGAATGTCGATATGAATATCGTTACCTTTTGCGAATATTCACACTAAAATGCAGTTAATTTCGTCTCTTACTTTTCACTTAGATTTAACGTCAAATATCATAAATCTTCAGTTCTGATCAGTAAAGAATCTATCTTCCTTTCTCTATAAATAAATTCAAGTCCGTGAAACCATATCTTAGAATGACAAAAATTACACAGTCTTGTCGCAGGTAATGCTGTTGTAAAATGATCGGTATATTAATGAGTTAACAGTGATGGTTTCGTGCGTATGTAGGCAAAAACAGACTACCGTATTACATCTTTGCCCTCTTATAACTTTAAATTCTTAGTCACTTTTACATAAATATTCCAAATAATGCTAATTAAGAATTGTTATGAGAGAAAGAATTATTGAAATAAATCCCTAACACTGACGGAAATGACAGAGTGGTTACACAAATGCATTGCAATTTTGAGGAAATTTAAAAAGCAATGATTTGAAAATTCAGAAAATAACCAATGACATTTGTTTAAATACATATCAAATTATGATATTGTCCACGGTTGATGGATTCCCTCATAAATGTATCTTGGCGTTGAAGACGGTCCTTAAGGCTCACGTGCTCCCAATGAATTGTATTTCTCCGTCTTTTTTTAACTATTTTTCTTTCGATTCGCGGTGGCGCTGTGCTAGGCTGCTTTGATGCCTCGCGCTGTCTCCGCCTGTGCAGGAACACACCTCCAGCCCTGGCACAAAATACCGAGTGGAGCGGGACTTCTGTGCTGTTTGTCTCAAAATTCTTATTTGCGGGAGATGGTGATCTGACTCTAGAAAAATCCCTTCCTTTTTCATAAAAATATCTCGTTGGTATTTGAATCTGTAGGTAATGAATTCCAATTGTTTTCAGCACCCCTCACGGCGAAATGGTCATAAGTAGATCACATGGCGACTGTATTTGTGTAATTATGTTCATGGCACGTGAGGGTTCAGATCTCAGATATCTGTTTACCCAAGCAATTCGGTGCAGCTCTCCAAACATTCTGCAGGAAACCAACTTTGAACTTTCCCGAGTGTGTATAATACACTGACGTAAGGTCAGTAATTCAGTAAGCAGAGGGCCAGGGTTTGATTCCTAGCCTATGCTAACTTTTAAAGAAGTGTGAGTGATGTCAGAGAATTTTCGTCGAAAATAAAAGACAAAGATTGGAAAGAAATTAGCTATCCATACGTCTTCACTGGCTCGAGAATATCTACGTCATTTAAATATATAAAATTCATCAACTATATGCTGATTAACACACGTATAATTGTAATTTTCACGAAATGTGTTCTTTTTCTTACTTCTAATTACATTTTTTCATTTTTATGTATTTCACGCTTCACGGAATAGCTTGTTGAACATGTACTACTGTTTAAAAATTTACCACACCAAATAATCGAATCTTGGCCACAAACATGGCAGGTGAACTTTATACAACAGAGCAACGTTGCCTGTCTAAAAACAGAGCTTACGTTGAGACAATGAAGAAACTAGGCAATCTTCAAAGTCGATGTTCTCGATAATTTTATAGAGTTGCGTTGAACTGATTGGAACGATTGACATTTTAGTGTTCAATAAAAATTACAAAAAGCCAATGGCCGTTTGGTAGGACGGATGATGGATTAACCGATTCTTGTCGATGAAGGCTAAATATGACGCGTTTGGGTACAGCGTCAAGAGCACGGAATTTTTGTTGGACGTTTGAAATTCTCTGATGGTTCTCGCTCTATCGGACGTGACTGTCCTCTGTGAGGTGTCTTCCGCGTAAAAGCGTAAAACAAAGTGAACAACCACGAAGCGGCTCTCACAGTCAGGTCTTATACAGGTTGTTGGGAAATTTCCGTTTACAATCTTGTTGGACTGATGGAGGGGAATCAGTGCATAAGATTTTCAACGGGAAACCATGTCCGGAAACGGACTTTTTCCGTTCTACGACGGTTTCAATTCAGATGCGTAACGCATCCACGGGAAAAAGAAAACTCGCAAGGTTGCTTGTTCTGATATGCAGTGGGGTAAACGGGATGACGAGTACAGTGTCTGTAACAACGTTCGTGGTCGCCACATCGCACCGCTGTTGTACTGCCTCAGTACTGTTACCTAAGTACATTAAGCTGACTTCTTTTTCGTTTTGGAATAATGTGAGCACGTAATGTTTAAGTGTTAATACAAACAAATGTGCTGAAGTGGTATATGAATGTTTCATTATGTTCCCTTTCGAATTGTTACGTAATAATTGTATTGCATCACGCCTAATTCAATTCTCCTAGCGGGCATGGATGACTTAAAAATCTGAACTGAAGCCGTCGTAGGACGGAAACTGTACGTATGAGGACGTGGATCCCTATTCAAAACGTTATGTACTCAGTTCCCTCTACATGTCGTAGGGGTTTGTAACGGGAGTTTCCAGTCACCCTGTATTTAGTGCTGCAGTTTCAGCTTACGTTGTTTTGTTGTGATAAAAGGAACATAGGAATGGAGTATGATGAAAACAGTAAAAGATTATTTGTACGTGTTTCAGTACTCATTAGGAGTGTACCTTGCAGTGTGAAACACACAGGGTAAATAAATGACAAAAATCGACCACGAGTGAGTGCCGGTTTTGGAATCAGTCCTCTGGAGGTCCTAGGATTCCTGCTGCCACTTACAGCTTCCTTCGTCATTGGCAATAATTCTTGTCAGTTAAAAATACCACATTGCCCTTATTTTGGAGTCCGTAAAACTGTAGATCCACTTGTAATTGATGGAGTATAAGTTATTTCAGAAATGAAACGAAATGAAGGACACACCACATCGACTAAAATCATACATGTAAACCCAGGCGAACCTGGGTGTTGTGGATACCTTCATAAACGGTGACAGTTATTGAACTATATGAAAAAAAACAACGTAAATTAGTTACAAACTACGGCGTGCACACACTTTATTCAACATGCAAATGTCACTTCTGATATTGGGATTTAGGTTACGACATGTTAGACATACCTGCTATAATTGGCGATGATATGGTGTAAACCTCACTATAGATATTCGGATTTACTTTATGGCATGTTCGACACGCCTGCCATCATTGCCGATGATGTGGCGCAGACGAATAGCGAAATTCTGCATGACCCAATGCTGTCAATGACCTCCTGAATGGCTGTTTCCAGCTCAGTAATGGTTTTGTGGTTATTGCTGTACACATTGTCTTTATTATAGCCCCACGAAAGGGAGTCGCATGTGTTCAGGTCGGGGGAATATGGTAACCAATCGAGCCTCATGACAGTGGCTTCTGGGTACCCCAGAGCCAGAATGTGGCCTCCAAAGTGCTCCTCCAGGACATCATCAGACACTCTCCTGCTCCGATGGGGTCGAACTCAGCGTCACTTTGGGTAATGGGAATGAAATCACCTTCCAAATTTTCACATACGTTCGGTGGTCACCGTGCCATCAAGGAATATCGCACCGAATATTCCTTGACTGGACATTGCACACCACACAGTCACCCGTTGAGGGTGAAGAGACTTCTGGATCGCGAAATGCGGATTTGCAGTCTCCCATACGCGCCAATTTCGCTTACTCAAGAACTCATCCAAATGAAAGTGAGCTTCGTCGCTATACAAAACCATGCATGCGCATACTAATTCCCATCATGGCCCGCGGCCAACCGTGCAGTTTGAACGTCCTAACGCAGACCGTTCAGAAGTTATTACGTTTTTATTTCATATAGTTCAATAATTGTCATCCAGTACATATGAAGTGAACCGCACTACAACTTCTAGTTAATACATGTTGGAAGGGTTAGGTGGCTTACCTCTCAAGACGCTGGACGTTATTAGGTAAATTTTCTCTCTCTCTCTCTCTCTCTCTCTCTCTCTCTCTCTCTCTCTTATATCTTTTGTGTCATTAATTGAAGAACACTAAATACTCAGCATCAGGAAAGCTGTAAACTAAGATTTTTCATATTAACTTTTCACTTTTAATGGGCTGTAAAGCATATGCAAAAAAAAGCCTTTAGACTTGCAAATCCCAAAGTGCGAGACAAAAGAAAGAAATTTTGATTTAGTTGCCACAAAATTCAGAAAGTAGTTTTTTGGTGGCGGCCCTGATTTTACTCTGTTTCTTTCTCGACATCAGGTGACTAAATCACTATGCTTTCGTCCTCAATTTCGGCGGAAGTGTACGTGTTATAGATTCATCCCCAACTCTACATCTTAACGTGTAACCTGTCTCAAATAAACGCAAGGGTACGGAGAGAGGTGGCGGGTGGTTAGACAATGAACTGATATTAGGGAGGACAACGGTTCAAATCTCGTCCACCCATCTGGATCAAAATTTTCCGTGGTTTCAGTAATTCACTTAAGGATAAAGCCGAGGATGGGTGCTTTGCGAAGAACGAAATCTATTTCCTTCCCCATCTTTTGCAAATTCGATTAGTGTTCCGTCGTCGGCCCAACTATAAAACGCTGACGAGTAGGAGTAATGTGTGGGCGCCCGCGCTTGCTCGCGCGCAATGCGCTATGGTGTGTGTGTGTGTGTTTTTTTTGTCTGAGTGAACTTCCACGCTCCATTACCCGCTTTGCCAAAATCGCTCTTTAAATTTAATTTCGTTCGTGCCCGGGTACAATTTTTTTTTTTTTTTTTTTTTTTTTTTTGGTCGCATGTCATAAGTCGCAAAAGCCGCAGTAGCTCACAGCTGCTGTCACCACACCTACACGTGTTTCGAGTGTTCAATGGATGTAATGCGTAACGTCAACTCTTCCACGTTGTTGGGCCAGATTAAATTACAGGTGCTAACTACTTCACCAATAATGTTTCCGCTAGTCTTGTTTCAAGACAGTTTGTTCTGTTATTCTGAACGCAAGTTTCATTCCTCATACGGCTCATACTATCTTCAGTATTTAAGAAAGGAAGCGACCAAAAATAACTAGAAACTACCTGAACAGCAAACAGAATTGTTCATCTCTGGGAAGAAGAATGCGGAGCACCTGTGAAACAAATTCGGAAATATTTCGAGGTTCCTTGTCAGATATGTTTTTTGCATGGAAGATACTGTGAGTGAGAAGGAACACCATCAGAAATTTAATACGAAAGCAGAGAAAGCTCCAAAGCAGATACAGACGAAATCGAATCTTAGATATAAACGAAAAGCTGAACACCCTTACGAGTAAGGGCTGCCATACGAGATGTCTCCATTCCATTTGAAAGCAAAATCCGACTCGCCGATTTGTCTAAAAACGATAAAAAGTGTTGATTCTGTGTAAAATCAGTCTGTAGAATAAAGTCTCCTTGGATACATATTAAGCATAAATACTTTGTCTCCTGGCAGTTATGATCTGCGCATACAGTGAAACATCTTGATCGCAAGATATTTATTTCCTTCTGATACAAGGAGAAATGGCTCTACATCATTAGTTTGTGATTTACATCGGCTTCTCATCATGTGCTTCCTCTTTTACATTTGTTCCTTTACAAAGGCGAAATGCCGAATCGGGTAAGGTTCAAATGGCTCTGAGCACTATGGCACTTAACATCTGAGATCATCAGTCCCCTAGACTTAGAACTACTTAAACCTAACTAACCTAAGAACATCACACACATCCATGCCCTAAGCAGGATTCGAACCTGCGGCCGTAGCGGTCGCGCGGTTCCAGACTGTAGCGCCTAGAACCACTCGGCCACTCCGACCGGCAATCGGGTAAGGAAGAAATTGTAAAATAAATATTTTGTAGTCAAGGCGAGAGTATAATAAGATTTCTATAAAGATGTTTCTCGATCATGAAGGCACCGGAAGGGAAATACTGGAGGACGTGAGTCGAGGCTTCAAGAGAACCTTCCCGTACACTGATGTAAAGATGGTAAAAAAGAATCTAGAACGCTACATTCACTTCGCCACACGCCATACTGCAACTGGCGGAGTACAAATTTTCATTTAGATGTTACGCCATTACTCTCACTTTTTGTGTTTCATTGCGTAATATATTCATTTTTAATTTAACGATTTTGTTCAAAAGCTGCGGAATATATTTTCTTTTTCTCCAGAAACAACATGACCCTGAGAGCTTCTATATCCTAAGGTTTACTTTGCAATCAAAAATATGTGTTAGTTTCAATTGTGATTTCGGAAAGTAGCATTTATATTAATTTTATTAGACTTACGTATCGTATCATAAATGGGAAATTATTGTTCTTTTCGGCTGCCACGTTTCATTCCGCTGTCTCAAATGTCAGAAAGCTATGCGAAAACATGTTGTTAATTTTCTCTTGTTGTTAAATTCCTAAACATTTCATTATATTTCGTACAGTTCGCAATATTCTATTGGAGGACTAAAAGAAATCGGATCACGAAAGCATATTAAAAATCGATGATGACGTCACTGACCTTTTACTGATGCTGTGCAATGAAGCGGAATAACAACAGCTTGCAACGAGAGGTTGGAATGCTAGCTGTTAATGATATATGCATATGATTTGAAGACCTGCAGTTGTAGAAAATATTATTCCAAATTATTCGCTGGATGTGAATTTCACAACATCAGCAGCAGCAGCAGGTATATATTTATTACCCAGTTGAGACGTATGAAGATTTGTGCCGCAACGGGACTCGAACCCGAACTACCCTCTTATGGCGAGCGGTCGCTTTAACCACTTCGCTACCCGTGCACGCTCTCCGGCCCTACCCAAACCTCCGTATGTCACGGTCCACGTCCTTACAATCGTAGTCTTATGTACGTCTCCCTTTAAGCTCACAACATGAGTCCCGCTAGAGGAGAATGATACCATCACAAGGAATGGAGACCATCTTTATCGTGAAATCACTTGTCAGTTTCATAAACCGACGATAAAAATGGTCTCGACACCTTGTGAGGGTGTCATTCTTCCTAAACGGGAATCAAGTAATCTTGCGAGCTTAATGGAAGACGTACATAAGATTACGATTATAAGGCAGTGGACTAAGAAATACGGAACTCTAGATCCGTCCGGGAAGCGTCCACGGACTGCCTAAGTAGTTAAGGCGACTGCTCGCGATGAGTGGGAAATTCGGGTTCGAGTCCTGATCCGATACGAATTTTCATTCGTCACAACTGGGTAATAAATTTATACCGACTATAGTTGTCATAAATTTCGCCCTCAGTGAATTTGTTAAGGATATAGATGGTTATTGCAGTATGTTGTGCATCAATATTTCAGAAAATTTCATAAGCGATGCAGTTGCACACAACACTCGGAACAAAGGGTACTGTTATGGATAAGCGGCTATTATGACGTCAGCATTCCACTTTCGATCATTGGGGTACGAAAAAGCAGCAACAATGTTCTAGCGATAACGCCACGCAGAGTAGAAGAGGGACCATACTCTAATACGACCTTCAGCGTTCTCGCACTGTACAAACTGTGAAACTTGGCTCGCTCTGTTTGTCCACGAGGTTCAGTCGATGGTAGCTAACGGCGCTTAGGTTCATTCCGCGTCAGCGACTTCCGGAAGGCATTCGAAACAGTTCCGCATTATCGCTTACTGAGCAAAACACAAGCTAACGGAATACTGGACCCAGATTTGTAACTGGATTCAGGGCTTCCTAACTAAATATGTCTTTCTTAAAGGGTCGACATCTTGAGATTTAAAAGCAAGCTCCACAGTATCCCCAGACGAGAGTAAGAAGCCCTTACTCATCATTGGAAGGTCAATGAGACAGTTGGCCTCTGCAGGGAAACGCAGGAAGAGCTTCATAGATTTCACGATTGATACAAGGACTGGTAAAAAATGGTCAGCGTCAATAAATGTAATGCGAAGTTGCGAAGAGGGCGGAAAGTCCCTTTACTGTGCGCTTATATTATGAGCGACAAATAGGAAATAGCAACAGCGGTGTGTTACATGGGACTAAATGTCTAATACAAACTGAAGAAAAGCGACAGTATAAATATCCGAAGAAAATGTCATACATCTACATTCGTTTTCCTTTGTTTCATCACAAGTCTTCTAACTGGTTTGTTGCGACCCGCCACGAATTCTCCTCCTGTCCGATCCCTTTCATCTAAGTACAGCACGTGCATCCACCGTACTGAATCACTTGTTCCACACATTCTGATCTCTGTCTTGCAGACGTTTTATACCCTCTACAACACCCTCAAGTACCATGAAGCTACTCGTTGCTCTAATACATGTCATACCATCATGTCTCTCCTACTCGTCAATGTTTTTCTCATCCTCTTCTTTTCTCCCGTTACTACGGAGAGCCTCCACAATTCTTCTCTAATCAGTTTACGTAATTTTCAGTATTATTTTGTAGCATAAATTTCAAACGCTTCGAATTTCTAATGTTTCAGTTTTTCAACAGTCTAAACAATAAAAGGTTCCCAAGGAGCATTCTCAGAAATTTCGTCCTCACATTAGGCCATTTTTTTTTTTTTTTGTACCAGCAAATTTCTTTTGTACAGGAGGTTAGTGTTTAACGTCCCGTCGACAACGAGGCCATTAGAAACAGATCAAGGAAGGGAAAAGAAATGGGCCGTGCCCTTTCAAAGGAATGGCTCTGAGCACTATGGGACTCAACTGCTGTGGTCATAAGTCCCCTAGAACTTAGAACTACTTAAACCTAAGTAACCTAAGGACATCACACACATCCATGCCCGAGGCAGGATTCGAACCTGCGACCGTAGCAGTCGCACGGTTCCGGACTGCGCGCCTAGAACCGCGAGACCACCGCGGACGGCCTTCAAAGGAATCATCCAGGCATTTGACTAAAGCGATTTAGGGAAATGACGGAAAATCAAAATCAGGATGGTCGTACGTGGATTTGAACCGCCGTCCATCCGTCTTTTCGGCAAGAATGTCTTCTCTGCCTGTACTACTGCAATTAAAGTCGTCCTCCCTTCACCCGACACTTGTTATTTTGTTTCGACGGTTGTAGAACTGTTCACTCCACCTACTTCGTAGTCCAATTTTTAAGCCTATCGCTAATCTTATTTGTGGTACTCCTTAGTATTTTCATCTTTTTTTCCAGCGCACTCTCAATCCGTAGTTTGTGCGTGATACTCATCCGCTGGCTTAGGTAGCTTCTTTAGGCCAATTTAAGGCCTTTTCCCAGCAGGATAGACCCGAAGTATCTTACATCAATGTGGTCGTCCATACTTGGTAGGTTAAAAAATTAATACCAGGTAAACTATTGGAGCAAACTGAGCTTATGATGCATCATATAGAAGCTGATAGCATCAGTAAACTACACAAGAACCTACATCTTAAATCAGGCGCGTATATATAAAATTACTGATGATTTTATTAAAAGCTGATACTTCAGTTTAAGGGAAACTTTCAGGTAACGTGAAGGCAACATGCATTTCCCGGATCCG
Organism: Schistocerca nitens; assembly: GCF_023898315.1. Classification (NCBI taxonomy): domain Eukaryota; kingdom Metazoa; phylum Arthropoda; class Insecta; order Orthoptera; family Acrididae; genus Schistocerca; species Schistocerca nitens. The sequence continues at coordinate 237,306,769 of NC_064614.1, read as the reverse complement.
TACCTCATATACTGCATGAATAGCCATAGTTTGCTATGCAATTTCTATTCGAAATTTTTATGTAGGTTTCGTCATGCTGTAAAACCAGACGTAAGCAAGCCTCATCAATTTTATTACTAAGCCGTTTAATATTGTACTGACATTTTAATTAGAGGTAGCAAAATCACCACAGTTCTTTTCTGTTTTACTGTACCTTGTGAATAGGTGTAGTTATCATTAAATTTCAATGGTGATCGTTTTTAAGTAATGTGCTTCCAGTAATGTGTGACTTCACCAAGAGCATTTTTTAAGCGCAAGCGGTAGGGCCCTCAAGGTCTTTCGTCGGCGCTGCTGAGTGGGTTGCGTCGAGAGGCTGTGCGACTCAACAACCACGGATAAGTTAACATTTTTGTAAACTTGTGTTCAAATGTGTTTGAATTTCAAAGGGACCAAACTGCTGTGGTCATCGGTCCCTGGACTTACACACTACTTAAACTAAGTTACGCTAAGAACAACACACACACCCACGCCCGACTGAGGACTCGATCTTCCGGTGGGAGAGGCCGCGCAATCCGTGACATGGCGCCTCAAACCGCACGGTCACTAAGCGCGGCTTGTAAACTTGTAATAATTTTGTGAGCACGAGTTAGGGACTAACTTGTAACAGGACTTCATCTGACAAGATCTTTCGGTACTGATTTTGCGAGACTATCCGAACTTTAATTTGGTTTATGGGATATGAGGCTGCTGTGAACAGTAATTGCTGCGATTGATATTTATATTCGTGTGTGATGAGCTAGTTCAGTGTTTATTCAGAATAACGAACTTTCCATTGCGCTTTATAGTGGAGAAACTGCATGCGTGAAGTTTCACTGTTAGCTGTTTGTTTTCGTGAACTACTCTGCAGTTAATTGAGCTTCGCTCTTATGTGTTTTTTGTAACAAATTCTGCTAGTATTGCGTAATTACAAAACTTAATAGTTTTTTAACGCATTCTCATACGTGTGGACTTTTCATTCAATACAGTAACGAAGAAAACATAGCAACATCAAAAAATAATTAATTTAGAGGAACGAAATTTCGGTAATACGTTAGTCTGCCTTACATACTTAAGTGATCAACGTGGCAAGATCACAGGTTAACATGGGCAACCGTGGGATGCTGGTGCATTAATAATGATGTACCTACCAGAATGTTGAATACAAAAATGCACGCATTGTGTTGTACAGATGCCGGATGTTAGTTTGTGGGATGGAGGTCCTTGTCTGTTACACTAGGTCGATCAGCACAAGGACGGTTTATGGATGATGCCAGAGTTGTCCAAAGGTGTCCCATATGTGCTCGATTGGAGATATATCGGGTGATCGAGTGGGATAGTACAACATGTCGGCACTCTTTATAGCTCGTTCGGTTACAGTACCGATATGTGGGCGAGAGTTATCGTGCTAGAAAACGTCACCTGCAGTGCTTTTCATGAGTAGGATCACAACAGGTCGAATCACCAGATTGACGTACAAATTTGCAGACAGGTTGCGTGGTATAACTACGAGAGTGCTTCTACTGTCATACGAAATGGCACGCCAACCCATAACTGGAGGTGCAGGTCCAATGCATCTAGCGCGCAGATGGTTGGTTGCAGGCCCTTAATTGGCTTCCTTCTAACCAACACTCAGCCATCAATGGCACCGAGACAGAACCAGCTTCCATCAGAAAACACAACAGATATTCACCCTACCCTCCTAACCGCTTGAGACCAATACATCTACTCTGCAATTCACACTTAAGTGCCTGGCAGAGGGTTCATCGAACCATTTTAATACTGCTTCTCTACCATTCCACTCTCGAATGGCGCATGGAAAAAAGGAACACCTAAATCTTCCCGTTCGAGCTCTGATTTCTCTTATTTTATTATGATGATCATTTGTTCCTACGTAGGTGGGTGTCAACAAAATATTTTCGCATTCGGAAGAGAAAGTTGGTGATTTAAATTTCGTAAATGGATCTCGCCGCAAAGAAAACCGCCTTTGTTTCAGTGACTGCCACCCCAACTCTCGTATCATATCAGTGACACTCTTACCCCTATTGCGCGATAACGCGAAACGAGTTGCCCCTCTTTCCACTTTTACGATGTCCTCCGTCAATCCTACCTGGTAAGGATCCCACACCGCGAAGCAGTATTCCAGTAGAAGACGAACAAGTATAATGTAGGCTGTCTCTTTAGTGGGTGTGTCGCATCTTCTAAGTGTTCTGCCAATTCCAATCACCAACTTTCTCCTCCGAATGCGAAAATATTTTGTTGACACCGACCTACATAGGGAGGAACGGTCACCACGATAAATTAAGGGAAATCAGAGCTCGTACGGGAAGATATATATGTTCATTCTTTCCGCGCATTATACGAGATTGGAATAATAGAGAATTGTGAAGGTGGTTCGATGAACCCTCTGCCAGGCACTTGAATGTGATTTGCAGAGTATGTATGTAGATCTAGAACTCACCACGTGCAGTCTGAAAGGTAATTAACGCTCACGACCGTTACAGCATCTTTTTCAGGCAAACCTGATTTGCATTCTCATAGTGGCCTAACTCTTACACGAGTGGAGCGAAATTTTAATAGATATCTTTCAGTTGTAGAAACATGCCCACCAACATTCGTTTATGTCGCACAACTACCTCCCGGTGTAGCGATTTCTTTGCATCATTGTATTTATTTTATTTAAAATAAAACCCTCTGGCCTCACCATAGAGTAAATATCTCTGGAGTGAGCGTTCACATGCGCAGAACAGATTTTGTGTTGTCGACATACATTGCCGCCCTGGTAAAGTGCTCTCGGGACGTCGTGTATTTGTCCGTATAGCTCCCTGTATATTTAGAATGTTACTACATCCCTAGTACATACGGATTCTTTTCATAGGTGTCGTGGATTATTTATATATGTTGCGTAGACATTTTAACAGTATCTATTTGATACCGGGGATAAACCAGCTAAGTAACTTTTAAGGGCAAGTGATATTGCATTCCGCTTCTTTGCGATGGGTGTCACAGTCCTGTTGCACTCGATTTTTGGTAGTTTTCGGTATGATACGCCACTTTATAGTATTACAGAGCCTGACGTACATTTTTGCAGTGATAGTCTTGCAAAACGGGTTGACGGTACGCTAGTACTTTTGCAAGTGTCCGAAAAACACCGAATTTGCCACACATTAGCGGTTATATCCCTGCTAATTCGTCCTTTTTTCTGCTATTTCTGCGTATTTATTTTCTCATTTTTCCGACGTAAAGTACAATTTTTCTTACTGGTGACACTTTGAAGTATTTATTTAACGCATTTTAACGTACTTGCTCCCAGTTTATTAAATAAATATTTCTCAGTGAAAGAAAGTAGCAAATATGATAACCACAAGTTATATATACGAACCTGACAAATTTCGTTTTACAGGTGGTTTTCGTATGGGTACTTTTGGTAGTAGGTGCTGTGGAAAATTAAAAATAGTTGGTATAGCATCTACCTTCAGCCACACACGTCCAAATTTTTTTTGTCTAAACATTCCTCTTCAAAGTGTTTTGAACATACTTTAGAATATTTTGTGGGGACAAAACTATTCCTCCTTATTTTCTGGGCCCACATCTTTACTCGTTGTTCATCCTTCGGGAAACTAAAATATAAATCACACATAATCATTCTCCATGTCCTAGAACACTTAACTTGGTCTTCTACTGTACCTTTATAGTAAACAAAAAGGTTTGGACACACATATTATACGAAGACAATTACAGACTCCCACTCTACTGAATTTATCTGTCTCCCCTCTTTCAAATCTATATACATAATCGACAAGTCACTGATAAATGCATGGAGGATAGTATTTGCTGAAACAACTAACCATTCACTTTCCTGTTCCACTAGCAAATTTACGAGAGAAAGCGATTGTTTGTAAGCTTTTGTACGAGTCGTAATATCTATTATATAGTCATAAAATCGTAGAAAAATAGGTCTACAGAATCAAGCCTTAATTATAATGCGTCTCGAAATTTTTAGACATACACAGTGTCCCTTACTAATATGATAACTATAATTAGAGCTACATGGTATGTACCCATGAAAAGTTACTACCCCCCTTTCACATATTTTTCTTTCCATCCGTAGCAACAACAGTAATTCAGCACCGCTATTACACTATCAACAAACTGTGAAAACACAACAAAAACTCTTGATATTATAAACTTCAAACTCTGCGGAAAGCACACACGCACAGCGAAGTCCCGAAAACACGTGACAATCCTGGTTTAATGTTGACAACATGCGCAGAACGCAATGCGCACTCCAGAGATATTTACTCTATGGGTCTCACCAACGTAAGAGCCGAGACAACAAATTAGGTCTCGCATTGCTCACACATAGACAGCATACAAAAAAGAAGAGACAGCTGGTGTGGTCGTACAGTGATAACAGCAGCCTGAAAACGATGCGTCACCGCCACTGCGATACCGCGGAGAAGCGCGCCGAGCATACGAACCGTTGCCCGTCTGGCGGCTGTTTGTCTGCTGGACTATCAGGAAGCGGCAGAGGAGCGGCGCCATTAAAATTCATGGCCGCGTGTTTTGGAGCGGAAGGCCTGCCGGCGCGGAGGACGCCGCCGCCGCTGCCGCCGCCGCCGCAGGGCACCCAGAAAGCGTCAGGACCAGCCGTGGCCGGGCAGAAGGAGCGGACCGGCCTACACGGCCACCAGCCCACCGAGTGAAGCGTTCAGCCGACACCCCCGGGTAAAGTAAATTATCTTAAACACTGTCATACATAGCAAAACCCTCGCTATGGGAGAAACTCGGCACGCTCAACGTTCGGATGCACGGTCCGTGTGCCGACGGCTTTCACTGCACTCCCATCCGAGAGCAACGTTCTGTTCGTCCAGTTCGGCCGGACTGCTCACACGGCCAGCGAGCACTATACAACACACCGTCCAGTCTACATTCGCCGACTAAGAAGGGGTCTCAGCGATATGATTCACATTGACAGAAAGTGCAGGGTACGGCAAAGACTTACGTAAACAGGAAGATGCAACACTCAACCGTTTTCGAGAAGACTCGAGTTTAAAAATTTTAGGCGCTCTAATTTATTTTATATGGTAGTTAGTATTCAACGATTCCATAACCGAGCAAAGCTGGTTTCAAATACTTAACCTGTTGTCAGCTTCGAAGAGTTCATCTTGCTGCAACTGCTACACAAAACAAGAATAAATCGACGTCCTGGAGGTTCAAATACTGACCAAGTGGGTTGTGAGGCCCACGATAATTAGTGACATACGCTGCTTCGAGCTTCAGTTTTATTTATTACAGTGTGCGAAGGTGGCACAACGTGTGCAGCTTAGAACTGATTACTTGTTAACTGATCGGCACACGTGTCGTGTCGATGCTTCGAGCAAAACGCCACCCACATACAAGAGCCTCTCCACAAATTTAATGAATTACGATGAATTTTGATAGATAACAGTACACTAAATACCACTGAATAAATCGTAAAATAAAATAAAATTACATAATACTTGAAATTCATGACAAAACAGTCTCGTTCATAATGGAAGTACTCATATGAGTAATTATAGCACTACATATTACATTTTAGTGGACAGTTCTTAAAATACAGAGTACAAACACTTCCTAACATATTCCCTAGCTTTAACAAATATGTACTTCATTTTTGTAAAACAATCTTTTGAAAATTGAGTCTGGCAGACAAGAGATGTTTTGCAATTCCATAATTACACTAATATTAACTTTTAAACTATACATCACCAATACTAATTACGATAAAAAAATTAATTTTAATTACTTTCAAATTACGTCTGTTTCAAGTCTGTTATCTACAATGACGGTAGCGGAGACACATAAATTTTAAGGGAATATAATGATTTTAAACATTCTTACCAATTACAGTGTCTGCTTGACGCATAAGAAAAACATTGTGCGGATTTATTTCATCATTACAGTTCCCAAAGTATAGTATTACTAATACTGCCCATGTTTGCCTATGCTTAGGATTGGTGTTAAATAATTGTTAGTGTTAAATTGCTGGTAACAAACTTGAAACGAAGGGGAAAGATGGTACCTGTTAAGTTTCAATTACACCTGCTGTATGTCGCAATAATGATTGTCTTCCATGATTCTACGATCCATATCATACTGATTCGTGCAGTGATCTATATGTCACACATTATATACTTGTCACAAATGTAGATACAATAATGTAAATAAAACTTTTCCTTTCGATATATTATGAAAATGAAAAATGAATCGCCGGCCGCGGTGGTCTAGCGGTTCTAGGCGCGCAGTCCGGAACCGCGCGACTGCTACGGTCGCAGGTTCGAATCCTGCCTCGGGCATGGATGTGTGTGATGTCCTTAGGTTAGTTAGGTTTAAGTAGTTCTAAGTTCTAGGGGACTGATGACCTCAGAAGTTAAGTCCCATAGTGCTCAGAGCCATTTGAACCATTTGAAAAATGAATCACTGAAGACTGACAGTCTGCACAGTTACAATAAATCTGCTTTTGCAGTTAAAAGAAAAAGAGAGAGTGACAGCAGGGAGATCAGACCCAAGGGCCTCGCACTTTTGAAACTAAGCAGTAACTCGCTAGGTTGCTGACTCCTTGAACGCTAGGGACCATACAAAGCATCTAAGCACGCGTAAAATTTTCAAACTAGATTCTTCTCGAAAACGGTTGAGATTTGCATCTTGCTTTTTACACATGTCGAAGTTCTAGTCGTGCCTCGAACATCCTGTCAATATGAATCAAATGGCAGAGGGGAAGTTAACACGGTCGCATTCTAAGAAATCAAGACATTTTCGCCACCGCTCTTTCTTTTCCTCGGCGATATGTTTGTACAGTCGAAGGTGATAAACTAAAATACACAGCCGTCCCGAATTTCGAAGTGACGTGACACTGTTAGTAAACAGCCAATCAGTTGCCGGAAGTCTGTTTAATTAAACTTAAGTGTGATACTACTATGAGTATCTTCTTCAGAGGTACGTATTGTTTCCAACTGGAAAATTAAATCATTATTTACTTGGTTACAATAATTAAAATATGTTACATGAATCACGAGAGAACCAGCTCAAGTCACACGCAGTAATTAAAATTAAAATGTTCGTTGAAACTGTAAGAGTTAACAGGTATAGCTGCTGAACAGATGTAAATGTCAAGCTAAAGGTGCAGCCTCTAGCTACAGTGCTTATGTAAACTATCGTAGTGAGCGCCATATGTTGCGAGCTGATGTCTTAATAAAAGGCAGAAATCTGTAATATTTATCTTTTCTTGCATCGACGTACCGTCTAATAAACAAACAATAATCTACGTCGCTAACGAGTATAAAACAGCGTAGGACTAACAGTAATGAGGTAATAACAGGTAAATTAATATGACATAAAAAAAGTATACCAACAGATTTGTAGGAAGTAACTACTATAATTATTTCATAATATGCAGGTATTAAAAATCTGTTTTGCTTGAAATAATAAATACATGCTTCTCTAGTGAAGACTTTTCGAAGAAATTAAAGGTCTGATAATGATGTTCTCGAGCACAAGGCAGGGATGGTACGGCAAGCAATAACATATGATGAGGAAACAGTCAATCTTAGTTGTAGGGATGAATTTATTTTTCATAGCAATGACGCGTTTCGCATGATTCAGGCATCTTCAAATTGGCTGAATATTAGATGGTGTTTACATGGGATTCCGAGCATACAAAACGTCCCAGCAAACAGTTGCCCTCGTCAGTTATTTGGGAACATTGCGTGGTGTACTCCTTGGCGCATGCGAAGTAGCCCACTGAGTGCAAAACAGAATCAAGACTACATAGATCTGTCTTCATGCTCATATCCGGGCTATGCACATAGGCCTGGGCGCGGGAACACATTGAGGCGTGTCCGCAACTCACAGCAGATGGGCGAGATCAAGATCTTCCTGATCCAGTCAACGCGGCACGGCAGACGTAAAGGAATATAAGTTTATAACACGCTCGAGTCGGCTTGATTTTTGTGCACTGAATGTGCTGGCAGACACGTACACGCACCACCAAATAATTTCCTTTCATCGCTCCCATAAAATTTTTATCGTCACGTCCCTCTCAGTGTTCGGACGAGCGAGCCAGGTTTTAATTACTCTGTATCGGGAATCCCAACACTCTTCCTATTTGCGGCAACCACCACAAAAGGCGATCGCTCCTCCCCCCCCCCCCCAAACAAAAAAAAGCAGAGCGACGTTAACGGCCGACCGTCGATACGTGCAAGGGTATGCAGCTTAAAAAACGATTGTGCCCGTACTCTGAAATCCCACGGATTTAGCTCCCGTGTTCAGTTTTAACCTTCTGTCTGTGAAGAACATAATAACAAAATTTGGATCAATTGTACTATCTCTTTATAAGCACATTAGTTTAGTGCCATAATACTACATAATTTCTTAGTTATCTACATGATTGTAATCTTCCTACTGCTGCAGCTATATGTAATATCTAGCCAAAAAAACTTACGTGGACAAAAATTAGTTGCTGAGACGCTTTTTTGCTGGTTATTGCAGAGACTAGTGAGGTAACATTGAAGTAAATCTCGCATGAAATCATTTCTTGATAGTAACGATTGGTATATTCTGATGACAGGATTAGAGTATATCGAAAATCAATTGATACATCCTAATATTTAAAAAGTCACGATTCAGGCAGGTGGAGGTTTTTGCGCGGTATGATATAAGACCTATGCTTTATCTGTTTTCAGTTCTAACCGGTGAATGATACAAGAATCTACTGTTCAGTCGCATGCATACGTTTGTCCACCTACAGCATTGGGCAGCAGACCTTTACCATCAGCCAGACAATCCAATATGTAACCTTTTACCCAGTTGTGTCAGAGGGGTTTGAGGAAAACTCTACGAAAACGATGATACTTTAAGATACGTGAATTCCTTGAAGCATATTATCCACACAATGTTTGGTGTTACCTTCTATCAAGTTACTAATAAAGGAAGTAAATTTCTCAAACGAATCTGCAAACATTATCAATTTTGTTTTGATTAAAGACTTCTAGATCACCTTAGATTGCATAGCATATTTTATTTGTTACTGCTTCGATAACCGTCGGGTAAAGAGTTACAGCTCGTAAGACGAAGTGCAGTGTCTGTAGCAACAAGAATTCTATTGCAACGAAGCATGTGCTAAGCTTCGTTCTAATGATGGCAATAGCTGTAAGTTTGTGATAAATTAAACTATATAAAGCGGTTAAAACAGATTTATTCGGAAAAACATGATGCTGTAACATCAGATGTGCTCTAAGGAAGTGTTGTAGGACCTGTAATGTTTTCACTGTGCTGGATAATGTATAGTGTATGTTTTAAAACAGAAGCCGGTAGATAAACAAAATTCTTAAGTTGTGGGTAGATAAACAAAGTAGAATGGCATGGAAGAGTGGGGAAACTTGGTAGGGCAGTTGCCATCTTGGATGCAATTCGCAGTTTCCAAATGTATGTAACACGAAAAACAGAGAAAGGTTTCTTTCATTTGAGCACAGCTGTAATCATTCTACAGTTGTCACATTTTGTAATGATGAAGGCAAATGTTGCTGATAACAGGCAAGGACTACAGATATCAGCCGGCCGCGGTGGTCTCGCGGTTCTAGGCGCGCAGTCCGGAACTGTGCGACTGCTACGGTCGCAGGTTCGAATCCCGCCTCGGGCATGGATGTGTGTGATGTCCTTAGGTTAGTTAGGTTTAAGTAGTTCTAAGTTCTAGGGGACTTACGACCACAGCAGTTGAGTCCCATAGTGCTCAGAGCCATTTGAACCATTTGAACTACAGATATCCTTCACGAGTTGTTGAGAACATTGTGATGTTTTTATCCGCTTCACCCGTGCTTCATGTACCGGAATGTAGTTGTAGCAATACAAGCATCAACAAACCGCTCTCAAGGTGTGCAGCGTTTTGTATCTTCACAGCATACACTGTTTTCTTCACATGTACCCACAGATAGACTTAAATCCGGGAAACGTGGTGGCCACTCCACGGGATCTCAGCGACCTATTTGTCTCCGGGGAACTGCTTGCCCTTAATAAGGTGGCACACCATCGTGCCGAAAGAAATTTGAAAATATACCTTTTTCAGACAGCAAGATCGCAGCACCTCTTCGTCTAACAATCGCAGATAACTAGGCTGCTCGGATAACTCTGGACGAAGGAGGACTGAGCAATACGAGAATCCCATAACCTAAACCACACACACACACGCGCGCGCGCGCGCGCGCGCACACACACACACACACACACACACACACACACACACACACACACTCGAAATACCTTCTACGAATACGTCCAATGAGGGCTGACATCTGAAAAGTATCGATAATTCTGTTTGTTTACTACTCCGCTCATACGGAAATTAACTTTTATCTGTAAACACTGCGTCATTATAGAAAATACAGTTTTCGTCGAGTTTCCGTGTTACCCATTCGACAAACTGAATCCGACTACCTTAATCGTCCTCGGTGAGATGTATAATATTTATTCATTTTCTATGGGTGTCATTACGTGCGGCCAAAATTATCGTTATTGATGTCGACTGATCCCAGTTCCATGTGAGATGTTACTGCACTATGGGTTTTTACTGAACGATGCCAAAACAACTTCATGTTATACCGCTTCCGACTGTCGAGCTGGTCTGCGGTAGAGACAGTTCCACGCAATTTCGCAACACGTTTCACCACCGCACTGTAGGAAAAGGGTGGCCTGTCAGGCTGGCGTTGGTTAATAAAACACTGTCCGACAACACAGGTGCACCTCTCTACTGACATCAATATAAAATTTACGAGGAAACAAGTTCAGACATGTTCTCCGGATGTCTCGCACTGTTTCGCTGTTGACACTAATTCCTTGCGACAGCCTTCTTGCAGATTTCTTTGGGCTGTGTGAACGCAGCTCTATCCTCTCAACGATTCCTTTATCATGTACAAATCTATGCTTGCCGTATGTTTAGCGTCAATTGCACTGCCACCGGTTCTAAAGATCGCCGAACTGACTTTCGACAAGGACGTACACGCCCACCAAACGCTGTGCAAAACCTTCTTTCAGCAGCGATAAGTGAGTAATTGCTGGCAAAATGAAATTCCACAGTTGCTGCTTCTTGTTCTGTATTCCACCTGCTCAAGTTACATTACTAAATGTTGCAAATGGTGGTTTTTATCGTCTTTATATCCACCTGAATAGAAAAAGAAAAAAATTAGTATCACAAAACGTGATCATTAGTTAACTGCCACTCTGCATTCAGAGGTAACACTGTGAAACGGGAAGCATCAGTTTTAAGAAAGGCGGATGAAAGACTTAGATTGTTGTACCTCTCACAATAAGTCGGTGTAACGAGGTACCCCATGCGAAAGTGTAATAGAAATGCTCGGGAAATTTAAGTGAGAATCCACGCAAGGAATACAATGGAGTTCTTGCGGAACATTGCTGGACAAATTTGGGAAACTTGTATAAGAAGAAGAAGAAGAAAACAAATCTGCTACAACGATCACTCATCTCACGTAGAGATTGAGAACAAGATAAAAGAATATAAGGCACGTACAGGAGCACGCAGTCACTTTTCTCTTCGCTCAATAGACAAATGTAGTAGTCAAAGAAATTGATAGTTTTAATACGTTACTGTACTTGTCTTTTCAAGAGCTCCCAAATATCACTTGCCGCTGCCCAATAAAATTGTACTGCTGGCAGCAGAGAGTGGCCAGACGGGCCCCCACCAGAGGTGCAGACACAAGGAAGGCGGAATAACTGACATGAAATATACCAAGAAAAAAAGCTAAAGAATTAACCGGGAGACGTTCGTGAATTCTCCTGCTCCGTGTGATCCTATCTTCTGTCTACGAGACTAAACATCTTCCTCGACCCGCGACCTTAAACTCAAGCGGTTGTCACTCTCGTCTCTTCGTGCAAGTAGCATCGTAAAGAAACGATTACTGCCAGACAGACGTCTATCCCTAACATGGTTTATGTGGCAACAGAGCGCTCGGTTCACACAGATGTCGCCTACACAGCTCACTCATGTCCAACAGTGGAGTTCTTCCAATGCAAGTCGTCGAGAAGGTGGTGCAGCAAGTATGCTGTTTCAGCGAAGACTTCCAATGTTTGTAGATATTTGCGACTGAGGATTGGAGCGAGGCGAAACGGTAGAAGGAAGCAATCAATAAGTTGGAGGTAAGAGGAAGGGGAAATATGTAATAAACCGGATGTCAAAAAGTCAGTATAAATTTGAAAACTTGATAAATCACGGAATAATGTAGATAGAGAGGTAAAAATTGACACACATGCTTGAAATGACATGGGGTTTTATTAGAACAAAAAAAATTCACAAAATTTCCGACAGATAGCGCTGGACAGCAAAACGTCAGTGACTGCGCATGACAATCGTGTATAAAATGAGCTGTAATGAGAGAGAGAATCAGATGCACCAGCAGTCGAAGCATGTTGACGTTACCTGAAAGGGCGCTTTTAGTGAAGCTGTATTATCAGAATGGGGAATGTGCTAGTTCAGAGTTACGATCCTATCGCCATAGGAAGGGGATTCGAACAGGTAAAGGTTCGTTGACAAATGCAGCTGTAGCTGTGGCGAGAATGATTTGGAAGTTCGAAGCCACGGGTTGTTTAGACGATCGACCCCATAGTGGCCGACCAAGCACAAAGCGTAATGCTGCTGAGACAGTTCAGGAAGAAATGGAGACTGTAGCGGGTTCGTCTATGCACGGGGAAGTCAGCGCTCGTGCAGTCGCACGTCGCACCGGCATTCCATACACTACTGTTTGGTTGGCACTGAGGCGTACCCTCCGATGCTATCCGTACAAAATCCATCGGCGTCATGAACTGTTACATGGCGATTTAGCGAAGCGGAGGGCATTTGCGGTGTGGGCGTTTCAAAAGATGGCGGAAGATGACGATTGGTTGAGTAACGTGCTGTGGACCGACGAAGCTCATTTCACGCTCCGAGGGTCTGTCAACGCCCACAACTGCAGAATTTGGGCTACCGAAAATCCTAGAACTGTCGTGGAAACTCCATTGCACAACGGTATGGGTTGGATTCACCACATCTACCGTTATCGGCCCTCTTTTCTTCGAGGAAATGTGTGATTCTGGTTTTGTAACTGCTACCGTAACGGGTGAGAGGTACGCCGATATGTTACAGAATCGCATCATCCCCAGCCTGGCTAATAAACACCTGCTGGAACGTACGATGTTTATGCAGGACGGCGCTCCACCCCATATTGCTAGACGCGTGAAAGATCTCTAGCGCGCGTCGTTTGGTGATGATTGTGTACTCAGCCGCCACTTTCGTCATGCTTGGCCTCCCAGGTCCCCAGACCTCAGTCCGTGCGGTTATTGGCTTTGGGGTTTACCTGAAGTCGCAAGTGTATCGTGATCGACCGACATCTCTAGGGATGCTGATAGACAACATCCGACAGCAATGCCTCACCATAACTCTGGACATGCTTTACAGTCCTGTTCACAGCATTATTCCTCGACTACAGCTGATGTTGAGGAATGATGGTGGACATATTGAGCATTTCCTATAAAGAACATCATCTTTGCTCTGCCTTACTTTCTTATGCTAATTATAGCTATTCTGATCAGATGAAGCGCCATCTGTAGGACATTTTTGAACTTTCGTATTTTTTTTTTTTTTTTTTGTTCTAATGAAGCCTCATGTCATTCCAAGCATGTGTGTCAATTTGTACCTCTCTATCTACGTTATTCCGTGGTTTATTCAGTTTTCAAATTTATACTGACTTTGTGATCACCCGGTAATTCGCGCCCCAGCCTGAACATTTGCTTCTCCAAGTTTGGATTAGTACAGACAAAAAAAAGAATTCAAGAATAAAGATTCCGATTAATAATATTACGGAGGTTGTCAGTCGTTATGCCTGTAGACCGCTATAATAAGTTACTCCCTCGTGTAAACAAACATATGCTCTGCCACTGGTCACCGACTACGTTGCTCAAGCACCTGGTGTCGTAAAACCACTGGAGGCTCTCTTTCTTGTCTGTAAGGTATTTTGTTTCTGTTCAACGGTTGTTTGCTTTCTTCCACCGTCGTGTCTCGCTCCTGTCCTCAGTTGCAAAAATCGGAAGTTTCCGCTCAAATAGCATACTTGCTGCTCCATCCTCTCGGCGGTTTACAATCTAAAATCCAATGTTGAAGACGAGTGAGCTGTGTTGGTGGTAGCTGTGTGAACCGAGTGTTCTGCTGCACCGTAAACCATAGGTTAAAGTTTCTTTGCAGAATGAGATTTCCACTCTGCCGCGGAGTGTGCGCTGTTTTAATTTTGCCAATTCGTGTGCTAAATATTTTTTTTTTACGTGGCAAGATTACGACCATCGGGTCCTCTCTTAAATCTAACCAGCCGGCCGCTGTGACCCAGCGGTTCTAGGCGCTTCAGTCCGGAATCGCACTGCTGCTACAATCGCAGGTTCGAATCCTTCCTCGGGCATGGATGTGTGTGATGTCCTTAGGTTAGCTAGGTTTAAGTAGTTCTAGGTCTAGGGGACTGATGACCTCAGATGTTGAGTCCCATAGTGCTCAGAGCCATTTTACATCTAACCATGCATTCTGCTTATTTTACATTCATATGTTTTAGTAGGCACGTTAAACTACATCTAGTACAAAAGGCACACTTGGAAAAATACATATATATAGAGTTTATATTCGTCGATGATAAGTACTGTTATAATTATACATTATGAAAGAGACATTTTAGATAGGAGTGCTAGCAACAGGGAGTATGAAGGGAGACTGATAGTGAAGGGAGGAGAAGAATAGAGACATGATGTAACATAAGTACGGAAATATAAAGGAAAATGCGTGGTTAATAGAGATAGATGAAGAGGAAGAAGAGAAAGGAGCAAGATAAGAGACACTAGCTTTGCTATTTGGCAGAGGAGGCGATTGGCCTTGTACATTAATTTTGTGGAAAACGGTATGAGGATGATACAGGGTGTTTCAAAAATGACCGGTATATTTGAAACGGCAATAAAAACTAAACGAGCAGCGATAGAAATACACCGTTTGTTGCAATACGCTTGGGACAACAGTACATTTTCAGGCAGACAAAGTTTCGAAATTACAGTAGTTACAATTTTCAACAACAGATGGCGCTGCGGTCTGGGAAACTCTATAGTACGATATTTTCCACATATCCACCATGCGTAGCAATAATATGGCGTAGTCTCTGAATGAAATTACCCGAAACCTTTGACAACGTGTCTGGCGGAATGGCTTCACATGCAGATGAGATGTACTGCTTCAGCTGTTCAATTGTTTCTGGATTCTGGCGGTACACCTGGTCTTTCAAGTGTCCCCACAGAAAGAAGTCACAGGGGTTCATGTCTGGCGAATAGGGAGGCCAATCCACGCCGCCTCCTGTATGTTTCGGATAGCCCAAAGCAATCACACGATCATCGAAATATTCATTCAGGAAATTAAAGACGTCGGCCGTGCGATGTGGCCGGGCACCATCTTGCATAAACCACGAGGTGTTCGCAGTGTCGTCTAAGGCAGTTTGTACCGCCACAAATTCACGAAGAATGTCCAGATAGCGTGATGCAGTAATCGTGTCGGATCTGAAAAATGGGCCAATGATTCCTTTGGAAGAAATGGCGGCCCAGACCAGTACTTTTTGAGGATGCAGGGACGATGGGACTGCAACATGGGGCTTTTCGGTTCCCCATATGCGCCAGTTCTGTTTATTGACGAAGCCGTCCAGGTAAAAATAAGCTTCGTCAGTAAACCAAATGCTGCCCACATGCATATCGCCGTCATCAATCCTGTGCACTATATCGTTAGCGAATGTCTCTCGTGCAGCAATGGTAGCGGCGCTGAGGGTTTGCCGCGTTTGAATTTTGTATGGATAGAGGTGTAAACTCTGGCGCATGAGACGATACGTGGACGTTGGCGTCATTTGGACCGCAGCTGCAACACGGCGAACGGAGACCAGAGGCCGCTGTTGGATCACCTGCTGCACTAGCTGCGCGTTGCCCTCTGTGGTTGCCGTACGCGGTCGCCCTACCTTTCCAGCACGTTCATCCGTCACGTTCCCAGTCCGTTGAAATTTTTCAAACAGATCCTTTATTGTATCGCTTTTCGGTCCTTTGGTTACATTAAACCTCCGTTGATAACTTCGTCTTGTTGCAACAACACTGTGTTCTAGGCGGTAGAATTCCAACACCAGAAAAATCCTCTGTTCTAAGGAATAAACCATGTTGTCTACAGCACACTTGCACGTTGTGAACAGCACACGCTTACAGCAGAAAGACGACGTACAGAATGGCGCACCCACAGACTGCGTTGTCTTCTATATCTTTCACATCACTTGCAGCGCCATCTGTTGTTGAAAATTGTAACTACTGTAATTTCGAAAGTTTGTCCGCCTGAAAATGTACTGTTGTCCCAAGCATATTGCAACAAACGGTGTATTTCTATCGCTGCTCGTTTAGTTTTTATTGCCGTTTCAAATATACCGGTCATTTTTGAAACACCCTGTAGTAGGAAATGCTTAAACTTCTTCTTAAAAACAGCAGAGGATTGAATTTTGCGCAAGGTAAGGGGAAATTTGTTCCAGAGGCGGACAGCGGCAACTGAGAAGGATATTGCAAAAGTTTTTGTTTTGTGAGTGGGCACAGTTAGGATACCAAATAAGAGTGACCTCGTGTTTAGATTATGATGGCATAAAGGTGTTTAATCTCTGAAGCAAGATACTCGGGTGCTTGCGCGACGAGGAGTGTTCATAAGAAATCTCACCCAATAGTCGTTTCGCTGTGCTTCATTTTCACTAAACCTACTTGTAAAGTTATAAAATTTGCTGAATCTACGTAGAAAGTAATGTGGATGGTAGTTCTGTGAAGGGGGAAGGGAGGACAGCTTTTGGCATTCGCAGCGTGCTAGGTACGCAGGATGACGTTATCGCGGCTCTGGAAGCCGGTGTCGGTTGTTTGACTGCGCCGGAAGACCAGTACAAAGGCAACCGCAGGCTGGAGCCTCGTCGGGCAGGCGCAGGCGGCAGTATCCGGACAAACGCCGACCGCGCAGCGTCCACGGCACACGTGCCAGTTTGCAGAATCGCTTCACCATTGTTTCGTAAAACGGGTTGCCAATCAGCTACCGCAGGTACTGCGAATAGAGTACACAGGTTCGGAGGATCCAGCCTTTGAAACTGCTGTGGGCAACCTCAGCGGACGCTGAGGCTGAACGCTGCAAGCTTCAGTATTATTGGTCGCTGGCAACCACGCTGAAGAGCAGTACGCTTGTTAGTAAACTATTCCCTCTTTCTGTCTTTCATGAACAAAGGCAGGAGAGGTCTAGGTTTACGGATGAGTGGCACACTCTACTGTCTATGCATCACACAGGAAGTGGAACACTGAAATGATTACCTGAACGGAGCGGAACAGTGTGCATTTACTGACATCAGTCTAACCTTCTGTGGTGTCCGAAAAGTATTTTCCTGATTACATAAATTGATAACTCAGGCTAGAAGTAAGATACAAATATGAAACTGGTGTATAATTGTTTACAAACTATCGAAGTTTTTTTCACACATCAGTAAACTTCCACATGAGCACCCTTAGCACATCTAGGCGATATTCAATTTCCGTCCACACATTAGCCAACATCACTGGAGGGATCGATTCAACGACTGTGTTATCCGTTGCCGCAGGGTTTCAAGATCTGGTACACGTGTTCGGTAGACCTCGTCCTTGACATAACCCCATAAAAAGAAGTCTAATGGGGTTATGTCAGGAGAGCGTGGAGGCCAAACCGCTGGCCCATCACGACCAATCCATCGCCCAGGAAAGGTCATATCGAGATAGGCACGGACGTCCAAACCCCAATGAGGCGTTGCACCGTTTGCTGAAACAAGACATTGGGGTGATACTGAAGCAGCTGAGGAACAGCGTACAGTTGCAACATGCCCAGATACACTGCAGATGTGATGGTAGCCTCAGCGAAGAAGAATGGCCCGATAATTCGATCGTGCAATAGCGCGCACCAAACATTCACCTTTGGACTACCTCTGGTGTACTCCATGACCTCGCCAGGGGGTTGTGAATCCCAAATACGCACATTATGGCGATTCTCTACTCCACTGACAAAAAAGGTCGCTTCGTCGGAAAAGGTAATTCGTCTGAGATAACCATCATCGTCCTCAATACGTGACAGCTTTTCGACCGCAAAGTCATATCGACGTGTACTGTCATTGGTCAACAAGGCCTGAACGATTTGCACTTTGTATGCACGAAACAATAAACGTTTGTGTAAAATGTCAAGGAGAGAGCTTTTTGGCATCTGTATTCCACGTGAGGCCCTGCACACCGATTTCTTCGGACTTCGCAGAAACGACTGCCTTATAGCTTCCACCCTGTCTGCTGAGGTTCTTGGTCGACCAGACCTAGGAAGGTCAGCAACCGATCCTGTGTTCTTCGACTTCTCATACCAGGCTTTGATGCTCTTGACATCAGGTGGATTCCTTCCAAATGTTGTCTGGAAGTGTCTCTGCACTGTGGTTGGTGATCGTGTCTCATGTTACCACAGGACACACTATGCCTTCAACTGATTGGTTAACATGGCTTCTTGGGCACTGCACCTCATCCATTACTTAAGTACTGCAAACCTAAAACAGAAGAAAAACTTTGATACTTGTAAACAATTCGACACAAGTTTCATATTTGTATCTTACGTCTAGCCTGAGTTATCAATTTATGTAATCAGGGAAAGTCTTTTCGGACACCCTGTATTTACGGGAAAATTCTAATCCTCGCGCAGAAACGTTAGTGGGGAATAACCAGTTTTCGACGGGCAGCTTTATGATCTCTTCCACTTTTTCTGGAACATTAACATTTCTACTACAATGTGATGTTCAGCGACGAATCAGCCTTCCATATACTGGAGATGCTAATCGTCACAATGAGAGAGTGTCGTACACTGAACATGCTCATGAAATTGTGGCGCATGAACAGGACCGGGCGATGTGGCCGAGAGGTTCTAGACGTTTGAGTCCGGTACCGCGCTGCTGCCACGGTCGCAGGTTCGAATCCTGCCTCGGGCTTGACTGTGTGTGATGTCCTTACGTTAGTTAGGTTTAAGCAGTTCTAAATCTAGGGGAATGATGACTTCGGATGTTAAGTCCCTTAGTGCTTAGAGCCATTTGAAACATGAACAAGCTTTGAGGAAGGTCGTTTTCTGTGCAGTGTCACAGAAGAAGCTGTATGGGCTAATTTCCTTCCGTGAGAGGACTGTGGCGCGCACCTCTTACATTGATATGTTGCATTTGCGGTTGTTTCCACAGCTGACTGCTGATCCCGGGCATTTCATCTTCCAACACGACGGGGCACCGCCTACCTAATCGACGAACATCCACATCGTTGGAAGATGAATTTTATGCGAAGATGATGTGTCTCCCTCCCTTGGCCACCTCAGGTCGCCTGACCTAACACCTTGCGATTTTTTTTCTTTGCGTGTACATTAAGGAGCTTATTTGCGTATTCCCACAGCCAAGAATACCGGATGAGCCTTTACAACACGTCAGCGATGGTGTGATGAGCATTGACAGGATGTTGCGACATCAGATATGGAATTAACTTTACTACCGCATGGGCGTGCGTTGTGTGACCAGAGGGGCACACACAAAACATCTGTAGAGTGAAAATTACAAACCTGTTGAGCTTACGGTTCTGTTCATGTTTCAGTCATACACTACTGGCCCTTAAAATTGCTACACCAAGAAGAAATGCAGACGATAAACGGGTATTCATTGGACAAATATATTATACTAGCACTAAAATGTGATTACATTTTCACGCAGTTTAGGTGCATAGATCTTGATAAATCAGTTCCTAGAACAACCAACTCTGGTCGTAATAACGGCCTTGATACACCTGGGCATTGAGTCAAACAGAGCTTGGATGGCGGGCCCATGCAGCTTCAAGACGATACCACAGTTCATCAAGAGTAGTGGCTGGCGTATTGCGACGAGCCAGTTGCTGCCACCATTGACCAGACGCTTTCAATTGGTGAGAGATCTGGAGAATGTGCTGGGCAGGGCAGCAGTCGAACATTTTCTGTATCCCGAAAGGCACGTACAGGACCTGCAACATGCGGTCGTGCATTATCCTGCTGAAATGTAAGGGTTTCGCAGGGATCGAATGAAGGGTACAGCCACGGGTCGTAACACATCTGAAATGTAACGTCCACTGGAATGAGGTTTTCACTCTGCAGCGGAGTGTGCGCTGATATGAAACTTCCTGGCAGATTAAAACTGTGTGCCCGACCGAGACTCGAACTCGGTGTAACGTCCACTGTTCAAAGTGCCGTCAATGCGAACAAGAGGTGACCGAGACGTTAACCAATGGCACCTCATACCATCACGCCAGTATGGCGGAGACGAATACACGCTTCCAATGTGCGTTCATCGCGATGTCACCAAACACGGATGCGACCATCATGATGCTGTAAACAGAACCTGGATTCATCCGAAAAAATGGCGTTTTGCCATTCGTGCACCCAGGTTCGTCGTTCAGTACACCATCGCAGCCTCTGCTGTCTGTGATGCAGCGTCAAGAGTAACCGCAGCCATGAAGTCCGATGTGATAGTCCATGCTGCTGTAAACGTCGTCGAACTGTTCGGGCAGATGGATGATGTCTTGCAAACGTCCCTATCTGTTGACTCAAGGATCGAGACGTGGCTGCATGATCCGTTACAGCCATGCAGGTAAGATGCCTGTCATCTCGACGGTTAGTGATACGAGGCCGTTGGGATCCAGCACGGCGTTCCGTATTACGCTCCGGAACCTTCCATATTCTGCTAACAGTCATTGGATCTCGATCAACGCGAGCAGCAATGTCGCGATACTATAAACCGCAATCGCGATAGGCTACAATCCGACTTTTATCTAAGTCGCAAACGTGATTGTACACATTTCTCCTCCTTAGACGAGGCAACACCGGTCAACTGCTGTTTGTGTATGAGAAATCGGTTGGAAACGTTCCTTATGTCAGCACGTTGTAGGTGTCGCCACCGGCGGCAACCTTGTGTGAATGCTCTGCAAAGCTAATCATTTGCATATCACAGCATCTTCTTCCTGTCGGTTAAATTTCGCGTCTGTAGCACGTCATCTTCGTGGTGTAGCAATTTTAATGGCCAGTGGTGTATTTGTACATGTAATACTTTGGAAAATACATAGCTTTGAAGACGAATGAATCATGTACAGTGGCCCTCTGTTGGCTTATTTGTTTTGGTAATCGCTCCTTATCTACCAACTCCAAAATGGTTTTATTTCTTTAAATTGTTGCATTTAATCATTTTCATATGTATTCCTATGTATGTCTAGTCCGTGCAACACCTTTCTGGCTTCAATAATTTTGTTATAGCTGTTTATTTATTTTTGTTTTCGCATAGAAATCAGTTTCCTCATCAACTAATCATTGTTAGTATTGCCACCATCTAAAAATCTGGCATTGTGGCGTTTCGCTTTCTCTTCATTTTATTTGCTTTCTCTCGCATTTTTATTTGTCCCGTTACTTATTCATATACAGTTTTCATCTACATCTACACTCCTGGAAATGGAAAAAAGAACACATTGACACCGGTGTGTCAGACCCACCATACTTGCTCCGGACACTGCGAGAGGGCTGTACAAGCAATGATCACACGCACGGCACAGCGGACACACCAGGAACCGCGGTGTTGGCCGTCGAATGGCGCTAGCTGCGCAGCATTTGTGCACCGCCGCCGTCAGTGTCAGCCAGTTTGCCGTGGCATACGGAGCTCCATCGCAGTCTTTAACACTGGTAGCATGCCGCGACAGCGTGGACGTGAACCGTATGTGCAGTTGACGGACTTTGAGCGAGGGCGTATAGTGGGCATGCGGGAGGCCGGGTGGACGTACCGCCGAATTGCTCAACACGTGGGGCGTGAGGTCTCCACAGTACATCGATGTTGTCGCCAGTGGTCGGCGGAAGGTGCACGTGCCCGTCGACCTGGGACCGGACCGCAGCGACGCACGGATGCACGCCAAGACCGTAGGATCCTACGCAGTGCCGTAGGGGACCGCACCGCCACTTCCCAGCACATTAGGGACACTGTTGCTCCTGGGGTATCGGCGAGGACCATTCGCAACCGTCTCCATGAAGCTGGGCTACGGTCCCGCACACCGTTAGGCCGTCTTCCGCTCACGCCCCAACATCGTGCAGCCCGCCTCCAGTGGTGTCGCGACAGGCGTGAATGGAGGGACGAATGGAGACGTGTCGTCTTCAGCGATGAGAGTCGCTTCTGCCTTGGTGCCAATGATGGTCGTATGCGTGTTTGGCGCCGTGCAGGTGAGCGCCACAATCAGGACTGCATACG
Organism: Schistocerca nitens; assembly: GCF_023898315.1. Taxonomy (NCBI): domain Eukaryota; kingdom Metazoa; phylum Arthropoda; class Insecta; order Orthoptera; family Acrididae; genus Schistocerca; species Schistocerca nitens. The sequence goes on along the minus strand of NC_064614.1, from coordinate 237,284,375 downwards.
ACCGAGGCACACAGGGCCAACACCCGGCATCATGGTGTGGGGAGCGATCTCCTACACTGGCCGTACACCACTGGTGATCGTCGAGGGGACACTGAATAGTGCACGGTACATCCAAACCGTCATCGAACCCATCGTTCTACCATTCCTAGACCGGCAAGGGAACTTGCTGTTCCAACAGGACAATGCACGTCCGCATGTATCCCGTGCCACCCAACGTGCTCTAGAAGGTGTAAGTCAACTACCCTGGCCAGCAAGATCTCCGGATGTGTCCCCCATTGAGCATGTTTGGGACTGGATGAAGCGTCGTCTCACGCGGTCTGCACGTCCAGCACGAACGCTGGTCCAACTGAGGCGCCAGGTGGAAATGGCATGGCAAGCCGTTCCATAGGACTACATCCAGCATCTCTACGATCGTCTCCATGGGAGAATAGCAGCCTGCATTGCTGCGAAAGGTGGATATACACTGTACTAGTGCCGACATTGTGCATGCTCTGTTGCCTGTGTCTATGTGCCTGTGGTTCTGTCAGTGTGATCATGTGATGTATCTGACCCCAGGAATGTGTCAATAAAGTTTCCCCTTCCTGGGACAATGAATTCACGGTGTTCTTATTTCAATTTCCAGGAGTGTATTTTGCACAAGTCAGATCTGCGAGGTGTGGCGGAGGGCGTTTCTGGTATCGCTGTAATTTCTTTCCCTTCCCTGTTCCAGTTGCGAACTTTGTGTGGGAAGAAGTGTTTTTGGTAATCCTCCGTGTGATCTCAAATATCTCTCATATTCCCGTCATTCCTGAAAACTGTGTGGGAAGGAGTAATGCGCGTTATTTGAACGCACGCTTTCGCAATATCAGAAACAAGCCTCTCGGCGATGCACAGCAGCTCTCTTGTACGTCTGCCACTTGCATTCGCCGACCATTTCCATAACGCTCTCGATCTTGCTAAACTTATCTGGTAAGGGTCAAAGACTCCACTGCACTACTAAGCATCGGTCTGTAAACCAGTTATTTCGTGGGTGAATAGCATTTCTAAACACGTAGAAATTAAGGGCAAAGCTTCCGCCTTTCCCCGTTAGAATCGAAACGATAGCTGCATTCTACGTAGAATGAACTGAATCGCTGAACACAGAGAGCACCTGTGTCATTAGCGGTACTTCGCGCTGCGTCATGCTGTTAATGCATGGATATCGTGGCCACACGTCGTGCTGTCGATGCGGAGGGCCCATTGCTTCGACTGATGCGGCGAAAGCGCGTCCAGCTTGACTGTGCGTGTGCAGTGAGGCGTTTCTCCGTGGCCGCTGAGCCGCCCGCGTGGTTGTCGGCCGCGAGCGGAGGAAGCAAGAGGGCAGAAGAAAGTGCCGGCTGGCCGGAGACGGCGCGACCCACTTACCGGCTCCCCACCCCCTACATTCCTCTGTGGTCACGCTTTCTGGCCCGTCCTTTTCACTGACTGACAACAGGACGCACAGCATTCCAGTTCCTACTGGCTGGCTGATAACTAAATTCCAGTGTCGTTACTTCTGTGTTCAGCTGTGGCGATGGCATTGCACCAGAAGAAGGAAATATGGAGCAAGCACTGAGCGTTAGAAAGCCGGACTGACACTTCCAGACTTTCAGTAAAGCTAAACATTCCTACAAATTATTGAAACATTCATAACAATCTTGCTGTTTGTGTACACCCTCTGTGGATTATACACGGTGTTACAAAAAGGTACGGCCAAACTTTAAGGAAACATTCCTCACACACAAAGAAAGAAAATATGTTATGTGAACATGTGTCCGGAAGCGCTTACTTTCCCTGTTAGAGCTCATTTTAGTACTTCTCTTCAAATCACATTAATCATGGAATGGAAACACACAGCAACAGAACGTACCAGCGTGACTTCAAACATTTTGTTACAGGAAATGTTCCAAATGTCCTCCGTTAGCGAGGATACATGCATCCACCCTCCGTCGCATGGAATCCATGATGCGCTGATGCAGCCCTGGAGAATGGCGTATTGTATCACAGCCGTCCACAATACGAGCACGAAGAGTCTCTACGTTTGGTACCGGGGTTGCGTAGACAAGAGCTTTTAAATGCCCCCATAAATGAAAGTCAAGAGGGTTGAGGTCAGGAGAGCGTGGAGGCCATGTAATTGGTCCGCCTCTACCAATCCATCGGTCACCGAATCTGTTGTTGAAAAGCGTACGAACACATTGACTGAAATGTGCAGGAGCTCCATCGCGCGTGAACCACATGTTGTGTCGTACTTGTAAAGGCACATGTTCTAGCAGCACAGGTAGAGTATCCCGTATGAAATCATAACGTGCTCCATTGAGCGTAGGTGGACGAAACTAAAATGAGCTCTAACATGGAAATTAAGCTTTTCCGGACACATGTCCACATAATATCTTTTCTTTATTTGTGTGTGAGGAATGTTTCCTGAAAGTTTGGCCGTACCTTTTTGTAACACCCTATATATCCCAGTGGATGTTTAGCAAATTACGTGAAGTTCAATAACTCACGGAATCTCGCAACGAACCAGAACTACTTCTTTTTAAAATTTTGATGAACTTTAAATTACGTAACCAGAAAACTGTACAAGTATAAAGACCATTTACAAAATTAAAATTTACTTGTGGATGGTTGACCAGAAAAACAATAAAATCATAATAATTATTTGCTTAACTCAGAATAACAGGCACAGTTTTCTATTGGTTGGGGCTGATCGGTTGGTTGGTTGATTTGGGGGATGGGACCAAACAGCGAGATCATCCGTCCCATTGGATTAGGGATGGATGGGGGAGGGAATCGGCAGTACTCTTTCAAAGGCTTGTGGCCGCGGATGTTACGAAAGGCTCTACAGGGAGGCAATCGAAATCGCCAAACACGCTAATAATTTCAATCGAAAGGAGGAGGGCGTGAAATAAAACGGTATATGGATGTCGGTGTTGAAGATGATGTGTACCACCCGTCCACTACTGGGTGATGGCAACGGCGATCAACGGCAGCGGACAGCGGCCAGTTGCACAGGCGTTTTCAGAACACGTGACGTCACGCCTCGGCGCGGGAGCGCACGGACACGGAATTTAGCGGCAGTCAGCAGCGAGCCAGTGAGTGTGTGGGACCTTCCATCTGGCTACAGACCCCCTTGAAGATGTCCTCCGCAGACGGGGACGAAACGTTGGGAATTGACACAGAATTAATCAACCGACCACGGCATAACAGCCTGGATAATTATAATGGGCATGAGGTCTTTTTTGTGATGGACATTGACTGCGCGGACGCTAACGTGGACTGCTGCAGGACAACGACAAAAGTGAAGCTGACTGAAGCTACATGGGCATATTTAAAAACTCAGTCGTAGCAATGAAACGGCAGACTGTCAGGGTAGTCACGTTATCTATCACTACTCTAAGTGGCTGTGCGTAGGAACAAAGTTCTGACGGAACTCTACAGAACTGTTAGGTTCCTATTACCTGGCTGGTTCCAAACGCCCTCCACGAAGGTCTCTCCACGCTCCACTGTCCTCTTTGAAGCCAAGGAAGTTCTCTAACGGTTACCGTCATCTGAGTTACCATCAATAATAGTTCGAAAGGCGTTAAATTAAAATAAAATTGCTCCAAAATTACACTTTTAGAAGGAATGATGATATACCAGAACCAGAACTTCCCCGACAAACTCACAGAAGAGATAGTACGGACCAAAACAAGAAGAAAAAGGTCCATGAAAGATGGGCTCTAAAATGCATACCTTAAGAGGTACGAGCACTTCTTCAGTAGAAGAGATCGGTTTCACAGTGGCCATTTTAAAACCCATGTTTACCAGGAATTTTTTTCTTGTTTTGATCCCCGCTGCCTCCTCCCAATATATGTAAAGCAAAGAATTTGCAGTAGACGATATTTATTTCACAATAAAGAAGATGAAATAGTGCTCAAAACTCTTTAGGTGTGCGTCTTAGAATCTATGTTTACAACACCTCTTTTTTTCCCATACTACCACCTCTGAAAGTTTGCCGGTGAAATTACTATTCACCTTCCATAATTTCGTTTCGGACACACATAGAAAATCGGGAGCGAAGGTTTTCATTTTATTTTAATGTATAACCTCTGCTATTTCAACACGAGGTGCGAGTGAAACCGGCTCTTTGGAATGTCCTAGTTACTGTGCCACCTATCAACATAACGTTACATCGAAGTAAATGCACATTAGATAGTGACTGAGCAGCAATGTAAACAGCTAAGTTAGTGTGGCTTAAAAAAATTGTTTCCAAACTGTGACCATCGAGAAAAATGGTTCAAATGGCTCTGAGCACTATGGGACTCTACTTCTGAGGTCATTAGTCCCCTAGAACTTAGAACTAGTTAAACCTAACTAACCTAAGGACATCACACACATTCATGTCCGAGGCAGGTTTCGAACCTGCGACCGTAGCGGTCTCGCGGTTCCAGACTGCAGCGCCTAGAACCGCACGGCCCCTTCGGCCGGCGACCATCGAGACTTTGCTTCAGGGATGCTTCGTAAACGTTCCGATTTTAGACACTTCAAACAATGACGGACACGGAGTACGAAAAAAAATGCCCGTTGTCGACCCATTTTAAGGTATTTGCTACGCAACTCTGATCGACATAACAACAAACCTACGTTCACATCCATATTCCACAACACAGTGGAGCGCACATTGTGTAACATTGTTATTTTTCCTGCTCCAGTCGCGAATGGTTCTCTGGAAGGAGGATTGTTCGTAAGCTCGAATCTAAACTTCATTGTCTTTTTGTGGTTGACTCTTCTAGGAATGTACTCTCTCGAAATTTCAACATTAATCGCCGATGCAATTTCCTGGCCGTTTGGATGCGCCCACGCCCTTCTGCTACCGCAACTATCGTTGTTCACTCCCCTTTATTGTCCAAGGACGCGACAATATGCTACTTGGCTTCCTACACTTGAAGTCCGCTCGAGGAAGCGCTTATCACTTCCACTGATTGTCACGGAATACGTAAGCAATCATGAAAGGCATAACTTCATAGCTGCGTCATTAGAGTTTGGTATTACTGGAATCTGAACGGTAGATTCCATGCTGCAAAGCTATAACAGGAACGGTAGATGTTAGCTGATTCATTCTAGAATCAGTCCGAAGAGCCATCGAAATAGCTGATAGTAGAAAGCTAGATGGGTACACGTACATTCCATTACAATCCCTCGCTGCGAAGCCACTTTATGGCCTCAGCTTTTTACAAGGCTTTTTATGTCATTCTGTTCGATATTAACCTTAATAGATAGGTATACTAACTCACGAAATTGTAACTCCGTAAGTTTTCCTGTATCTTTAGAGTCATGGAGCCATAAATGTCCTACAGTGTATTTGTAAATTACAAGCAGTACCTGGAAAGTTGAGTAAGTGAGGCCACAACTTTCACCTGTACGTATTTGGATAAGTCAGTGTATTTGTCGATATACATCCATAAGAGGTATGCAAGAGTTAGGGTTACCCCTATCACGTCTGCGAGGAATGTCGAACAATCTGTTTTTGAGGGCTGACGAGGGCTGACGAGGACACGATAAAATTGTCTCCAGATCTCGGAAAAGATGACCACGTAGCTCTACCGTACTAACTCAAATACAGAAGTGTATGGTCAGTTGCATGGATGTTCCTTAGCCAGGTGAGTCATCTTTTTTCATCACTGAAGGGAATATTGCTACAAAGCAGAAACTGGTAAAGACTGACCAGTGTTAGCTATACAGCCACATAGAGGAAAAAAAATGTTTCAAATGGCTCTGAGCACTATGGGACTTAACTTCTGTGGTCATCAGTCCCCTAGAACTTTGAACTACTTAAACCTAACTAATCTAAGGACATCACACATCCATGCCCGAGGCAGGATTCGAACCTGCGACCGTAGCAGTCGCGCGGTTCCAGACTGCGCGCCTAGAACCGCTAGACCACCGCGGCCGGCAGTGCGTTAGACCTCACGGCTAACCGGGTCGGCAAAAGAATGGTACTCAAATTCTGTATGACTGACATTACTGCTTTGTACCTCCAACGTATGAACTTACTCGCCCATACGATTAAATAGAATTGAAGCAGCAGAAATGAGCCTTTTAAGACCTTCGACAGGATACAAATAAGAATAAAGAAACTTTCCTGAAGACACTTGTAACAACAAATGGTTGAATGCATGGCTGACGAGGTGCGCTGCGTTTATCAGAAATTACTGTGGATGATGGAAATAATGGGGATTTTTTAAATACAGGTTGTTTCCAAAAGAATATAGTCCGTATTACAAAGTATTATATCGTCAAAGCTGTCGATAGTTGTGCCACGGCATCGTTTTTGGAGGAGCGAGTACACTCTCTAGATTGTATTAATTGCCGCTAGATGTCGGTTGTCTTCTCTTTGCTTGATTCCCGTCACGTTTTAAGAAAATTATTTCTATTGTGGAGTATCCATTTTGCGTTCTCGAGTTTGCGAAGTGTAACTCCGTGGTTATAGTGCACAGACGTTTCAGGCTCAGGTACCAAACGGATCCTCCGAAAAGATGTAACATTCGCAGATGGTATCGACTGTTTGTAGACACGGGATATGCATGTAAAAGAAAGAGTCCTTGAGGCCTTTGTGTTTTCGATGAGAGTTTCACACGAATTCAAACCGCTTTCCAAAGTAGTGCTACAAAATCAGCTCGTCTTGCCCGTCGGGAGTTACAATTGCCTACGACAACAATTTGGTGTGTTTTGAGACATCGGTTGATCATGAAGCCGTACAAATTACAGTTGTTACCTGCTCTCCGTCATGACGACAAACACAAACCTGTGGCATTTCCAGACGAGCTTCAGAATGCTATTGGAAATAACAGCACTTTCGGACGAAGCATTGTGTTCAGTGATGAAGCGACTTTACACGTTAGAGGGAAAGTAAACGAGCTCTTACGTTCGAATTTGTGGACTACAGAATCCAAGTGCACACACTAAGCCGGCCGCTGTGGCCTAGCGGTTCTAAGTGCTTCAGTCCGGAACCACCCGACTGCTACGGTCGCAGGTTCGAATCCTGCCTCGGGCATGGGTGTCTAACGTCCTTAGGTTAGTTAGGTTTAAGTAGTTCTAAGTAACTGATGACCTCAGATGTTAAGTCCCATAGTGCTTAGAGCCATTTGAACCATTTGCACACACTGAGCATATATAAAATTTACCCACAGTCAATGTGTTTTGTGCGATTCCCCACATCTGTTTAAGACCCTTTCTTTTTTATGGGAACACGGTCAACATTCAGCAGGATCTCGCTGTGTTAAAAACTGGTTGTTTCTGAGGGTGAACGAGGAAAACTTTTTTTAACAAGACGGGGCACTTCTCACTGGATTCTCCAAGTACGTGAATATCTAAATGAAACTGCCGTGCCGCGTGATTGGCCGTCAAACAACCGGTGCCTAGCACTTCCCAGCTGGCCTCCTGGGCAATGAGAACAACGTTTATACACCAACACCATTACAGAACCTAGAACAGATAAAGGACCGGATCAGACATAGCATCAGCTACGATGTGCATGCTTACCGGAGTACGGGAGAAATTAAGAGTATCGATTTGATGTTCTTCGTGTCGCTGGTGGAGGACATATTAAACATCTGTAATCTAAACTTGAGAGATTCGTTAATATGTGTATCAAGTTTCATAGTTGCATGATCTATAGTTTAATAAATATATAAGTTCGAAGTATGTATATTCCTTTTGAAACACCCTGTAAAATTAAAACTTCCTGGCAGATTAAAACTGTGTGCCCGACCGAGACTCGAACTCGGGACCTTTGCCTTTCGCGAGCAAGTGCTCTACCAACTCTGGAAACATCCCCCAGGCTGTGGCTTAGCCATGTCTCCGCAGTATCCTTTCTTTCAGGAGTGTTAGTTCTGCATGGCTCGCAGGAGAGATTCTGTAAAGTTTGGAAGGTAGGAGGCGAGATACTGGCAGAAGTAAAGCTGTGAGTACCGGGCGTGAGTCGTGCTTTGGTAGCTCAGTTGGTAGAGCACTTTCCCGCGAAAGGCAAAGGTCCCGAGTCCGAGTCTCGGTCGGGCACACAGTTTTAATCTGCCAGGAAGTTTCATATCAGCGCACACTCCGCTGCAGAGTGAAAATCTCATTCTGGACCCTGTAAAATTCATTGTTATTGCCCCTATTACACTGCGTTATTCCGTTCGGTACGCTTCTCCACGGAATGTTTTTCTGTTACCGAGCACAGAATTCCTGCTTCGTTCACACGAGCTGTGCAACGACTGTAGCCCTTGGCTATCGAAGAACTTGATTATCGAGAGAAACGAAACGGTCTCGGGAAATAAAATTACGGCAATTAGTGTTGGACCTCCCAGGCAAATTCTGTGAGCCAGAGGCAGCTCACGCGATCCACTGCTTCCTCGTTTGCGTGAAGGACTCCGACAAAAAAGCGGCAGCAGGCACTGAGGTGACCGAACACCTTTCCTGCAAAAATTGCCGAACTGTAAGATTGAGTCGCTTGGGAACAACTACGTCAGTAGCAGTTTCAGAGCAGATGCCAATCTTCTCATAACTCCATATTCGTGATGTGTCATAAAGCCGTTCGTAAAATGACAATTAAACCAGCAGCATATGAGTCCTCCAGTCACTGTGCTAATTAAATTACCCCTAGCGACAGTCTTCATTTCTTGCGCTTGGGCAACACAGTTAACTTGGACCGTTGCTCGCAGAGTAATTGGAATTCCTGAATGGCTTTTCAGCTCCCTCTTTGTGCCTCGTCATTATCTCCGTTCTTTCTCTCTGCGTCTCTTTCTCTCTTCGTATCCCTCACTAACTTCCTTGTTGTTTTTTTTTCCCTCGAGTTCTCTTGAATCAGATGAATGTGTACGTAATGTTCATCAACACCGGGCTTGCTGCATTGGATAGGGGATATCTCCTTGTTTGTAGTGTCTCATTTTGGAACTAATAATGTCCATCATTGATGTTGCTGGATTGAGTGAATACGTTAAACAATATGACAGGCTGGAGACAATACAATAAATTTAAGCTCGCGACGGCCAATGTCAGTTTCCCTGTAAAGGATCGCTGCAAAACTTGCTGAAATGTTGGCGTTTTAGTTGTTTTATTATTTCATAGAGACTCGGCCACATAACCGAAATGAAATAATTCAGAATCATACAATAAATTAATTGACGACTGTGTAGCAACTTTTTGTCTTTCTGATTTAGTGTGCGGCTGCACAGTTGCTTCTGATAAGTTTAATTAAAATCTATCATATCAGTGGCTATAATATAACAGTTTACTGTGTACACACCAGTACAAAGCTAATACGGTAGCGTTCCAGGACATTCTCACGCAAAATGACGCTTAATTTTTTTTTCCTACTACGGAGGCAAACACCATTAATTAAACGTACCTGCTTTTTTTAATGTGTTCTGACTGTATTCTGTCTTCTTTCTTCGCCAGTTCTGCTGTTCTTTGGACTATCGACTTCCTTTGGGCAAGATTCTATCTTTGCCTACGCTAATCTGCTTTTTATGCCCCCTCTACCTCGTCTGTAACGAGATATTTTGCTTCAAAGGTAGCAGAATTCCTTGAATTCTTGCTCCCTGGTTTTTATGTTCAGTTCATCGCTAATCTCATTTCTGCTAGTCGTCATTACTTTTGTCTTCCTTCATTCTCAGTATACAGGGTGAGTCACCTAACATTACCGCTGGATATATTTCGTAAACCACATCAAATATTGACGAATCGATTCCACAGACAGAACGTGAGGAGAGGGGCTAGTGTAACTGGTTAATACAAACCATAAAAAAATACACGGAAGTATGTTTTTAATACAAACCTACGTTTTTTAAATGGAACCCTGTTAGTTTTGTTAGCACATCTGAACATATAAACAAATACATAATCAGTGCCGTTTGTTGCATTGTAAAATGTTAATTACATCCGGAGATATTGTAACCTAAAGTTGACGCTTGAGTACCAATCCTCCACTGTTCGATCGTGTGTATCGGAGAGCACCGAATTACGTAGGGATCCAAAGGGAACGGTGGTGGACCTTAGGTACAGAAGAGACTGTAACAGCACATTACGTCCACATGCTAACACCTTTTTATTGGCCTTTTTCACTGACGCGCATGTACATTATCATGAGGGGTGAGGTACACGTACACACGTGGTTTCCGTTTTCAATTACGGAGTGGAATAGAGTGTGTCCCGACATGTCAGGCCAATAGATGTTCAATGTGATGACCATCATTTGCTGCACACAATTGCAAGCTCTGGCGTAATGAATGTCGTACACGCCGCAGTACATCTGGTGTAATGTCGCCGCAGGCTGCCACAGTACGTTGTTTCATATCCTCTGGGGTTGTAGGCACATCACGGTACACATTCTCCTTTAACGTACCCCACAGAAAGAAGTCCACAGGTGTAAGATCAGGAGAACGGGCTGGCCAATTTATGCGTCCTCCACGTCCTATGAAACGCCCGTCGAACATCCTGTCAAGGGTCAGCCTAGTGTTAATTGCGGAATGTGCAGGTGCACCATCATGCTGATAAAACATACGTCGACGCGTTTCCAGTGGGACATTTTCGAGCAACGTTGGCAGATCATTCTGTAGAAACGCGATGTATGTTGCAGCTGTTTGGGCCCCTGCAATGAAGTGAGGACCAATGAGGTGGTCGCCAATGATTCCGCACCATACATTTACAGTCCACGGTCGCTGTCGCTCTACCTGTCTGAGCCAGCGAGGATTGTCCACGGACCAGTAATGCATGTTCCGTAGATTCACTACCCCGTGGTTTGTGAAACCCGCTGGTAGAACTGCAACGCATTCTCTGTTAATGCCCATTGACAGAATTGCACTCGATGATTAAAGTCATCACCATGTAATTGCTGATGTAGCGACACATGAAACGGGTGGAAGCGGTGACGATGCAGTATGCGCATGACACCACTTTGACTCAGTCCACCGTCTCTCGCAATGTCCCGTGTACTCATGTGTGGGTTCATGGCAACAGCAGCTAACACACCAACTGCACCCGCTTCGCCTGTGACGGGCCTGTTACGGACCCGTTTGCGTGCTACGACCATACCTGTTGCATACAGTTGGCGGTAGATGTTTTGCAATGTGCGGCACGTTGGATGCTCTCTGTCCGGGTACCGTTCTGCATACACCCTGCAGGCTTCAGCTGCATGTCGTCGATACTCGCCATAGATGAGTATCATCTCCGCCTTTTCAGAGTTCTAATACACCATGGTCACAGTTTCTACAACATTACACTATCACAGACGTCTGGTAACACGGTGTACTACAGTTGGTCTGCGTGCGGAGACGAATGCAGAATAACAATAGCAGCAAGCGCTACATGCGTACACTGCGACAGCTAGACCAAACCACAACAGTGCACTACAGCCACACTCGTAAATACGGTCGTCATCGTAAACATGTCCCTGCAGATGCTGCTCGCCGACTGTGGCCCGTGTTTGTTAAAACACGCAACTGAACGTCGGAGGTTTCAAGCGTCAACTTTAGGTTACAATATCTCCGGATGTAATTAACATTTTACAATGCAACAAACGGCACTGATTATGTATTTGTTTATATGTTCAGATGTGCTAACAAAACTAACGTGGCTCCATTTAAAAAAACGTAGGTTTGTGTTAAAAAACATACTTCCGTGCATTTTTGTATGGTTTATATTAAACAATTACACTAGCCCCTCTCCTCACGTTCGGTCTGTGGAATCGATTCGTCAGTATTTGATGTGGTTTACGAAATATATCCAGCGATAACGTTAGGTGACTCACCCTGTATATGTACCATACTCATCAGACTGTTCATTCTGTTCAATTTTACTGAGGATAGCAATGTCACCGGTGAGTCTCATCGTTGATATTCTTTCACTCCGAATTTTAATCCCATTCTTGAACTAACCTTCTGTTTCTGTCATCGCTTCATCGACATGTAGGCTGCAAAGTATGGGAGAATGACTGTATCATCGTGTAACACCCTTCTTAATCCGAGCAGTTCGTATTGGTTTTTCATTCTTACATTTTCTTCTTCGTCCTTTTACATATTTTGAGTTAATCGACTTACAGCTTGCTCCTATTTTTTCTGAGAATTTCGAAAATCCTGCAGCATTTAATATTGTCGAACTCTTTTTCTAGGTAGACAAGTTCAATGAAAGTATCCACCATCCAATATCAAGCACATCATCAGAACTGTCTTTCCGATGCCTTAACCTTTGCTAAAGCTAAAATCTCACCAGAGATATTCTCGATTTTCTGTCCCTGCCAGTATATCCTGCAATGTATGCTCTGATCACACGACCTATAAACAGCTGGTAGATTTCCTGAGAAACGTAGCGAAACTGCGACTCTGTCCAGATCAAAAAAGGAAACATCGGCTTCGAGCGGCAGTAGTGTCTCGCAAACAAAGGTTGGGTTGTTTTGGGGAAGGAGGCCAGACATCGAGATTATCGGTCTCATCGGATCAGGGAAGGACGGGGAAGGAAGTCGGCCGTGCCCTTTGAAAGGAAACATCCCGGCATTTGCCTGGAGCGATTTAGGGAAATCACGGAAAACCTAAATCAGGATGGGCGGACGTGGGATTGAACCGTCGTCCTCCCGAATGCGTGTCCAGTGTCTAACCACTGCGCCACCTCGCTCGGTCGCAAACAAAACCTGTGCACTACGCCAAAATTAGCGTAAGGAGAGAAATGCGTGAAGCTCTCAACGAGAAGGTAAAACTATTTTCCGCCGGCCGCGGTGGTCTCGCGGTTCTAGGCGCGCAGTCCGGAACCGTGCGACTGCTACGGTCGCAGGTTCGAATCCTGCCTCGGGCATGGATGTGTGTGATATCCTTAGGTTAGTTAGGTTTAAGTAGTTCTAAGTTCTAGGGGACTGATGACCACAGCAGTTGAGTCCCATAGTGCTCAGAGCCATTTGAACCATTTTGAAAACTATTTTCCGCTCACTTAGAAAAGCCTGAGAGTTTTGGCATCGAAACGGAGGATGACAAGCGGAAGGCCGAAATAAGAAACGACTTTTTCCATAACGATTTTAATTGAGGCACATCATTTTGTGATTGCTCTTTAAATTGTCGCTCTCACGCCAAATGACAGTTACCGAAATACGTGGCCAAGTGATAGAAAAACAAATGAAATCGCTCAACAGAGGAAACCGCTGGACGTAATGGAACACCAATACGAGTCTACCTTGGAGCAAGACTAAAGAAAGATCAAGAAACGGTCATAGGATTTGTCAACCTGGAAAACGAGTTCGACAGTGTCAAATGGCGCAAGAAGTTCGAAATTCTGGGAAAACTACAGGTACGCTACAAGGAAAGAAGGGTAATACACAATATGTACAAGGGCCAAGAGTGGGAGAAAAAAAAAATGGTTCAAATGGCTCTGACACTATGAGACTTAACATCTGAGGTCATCAGTCCCCTAGAACGTAGAACTATTTAAACCTAACCAACCTAAGGAGATCACACATCCATTCCCGAGGCAGAATTCGAACCTGCGACCGTAGCGGTCGAGCGGTTCCAGACTGAAGCGCCTAGAACCGCTCGGCCACACTCTCCGGCCAAGAGTGGAACACCAAGAACTAAGTACTCGGATTAAAAAGGGCGTCAACAAGGATGTAGTCTTTCGCCGCTGCTTTTCAATATATACATCGAAGAAGCAATGACGAGAAACAAAGGAAAATTCAAGAGTGGGCTTAAAATTCAAGATGAAAGAAGCTCTGTGCCAAGATTTCCTGATGACATTGCTACCCTCAGTGAAAGTGAAGGAGAATTACAGGTTGTGCTGAATGGAATGAACAGTCTAATGAGTACAGAAATCGGATTGAGAGTAAATTAAAGAAAGACGAAAGTAATGAGAAGTAGCAGAAACGAGAACAGCGAAAAACTTAATATCAGGATTGGTCATCACTAAGTAGATGAAAGTTAAGGAATTCTGCTATCTTGGCAGCAAAATGAACCATTACGGTCGGAGCAAGGAGGATATAAAAAGCACAGTAGCACTGGCATTCCTGGCCAGGAGAATCTACTAGCGTCAAATGTACGCCTTAATTGGAGGAAGACATTTCTGAGACTGTACATTTAGAACACAGCGTTGTGTAGTAGTGAAACGCGGACTGTGGGAGAACCAGAAAAGAATAATATCGAAGCATTTGAGATGTGGTGCAAGAGCAGAATGTTGAAAATTCGATGGTTTAATAACGTAAGGACCGAGGAGGTTCTCCCGAGAATCAGCGAGGGAAGGAATATATGGAGATACTGACAAGAATAAGGAACAGTATGGTAGGACATGTGTTAAGACATCACGGCACAGCTTCCATGGTATTAGAGGGAACTGTAGTGGGTAAAAACTGTGGAGAAAAGCAGGCTGCAACTGAGAAGGCGGGCTGCAATTGCTACTCTGAGATGGAGGGGTTGGCACAGGAGAGAAAGTCATAATTCGTGGAGGGCCGCATCAAACCAGTCAGAAGACTGATGACAAAAAAATTTGTCTAGTCCTTCAGTAAGCACATACAGTGTTTCCACGCGTGACGGTGTTCCATACACAATAATATGAAAACACTAGATATGGAAGCTCTCTTTCCTTACCATATGCAGCGGATTCAGCACTGAGGAGGAAATGAAGGTAGAATATTAACTAATCGTAGAGTAGTCTCATTAACATTGTTTTCTGATGAAGCTACTCTTACTCGTGACGGAATCAATAACACGAGTGCTGACGTAGATGGTCTGACGAAATCCGATTTGGCTTCGTTGAGACACATTTTCAAGAAAGCTTCTCCGTAAATGTGTGGTATGGTATGATAGACAATCAGCTGACTGAGTCAGTTGTGTTATCGCATCGCCTTGCCGAAGTACATTTTTCTAGATTTCCCTGAAAACGAGTTCCCAGCGTTGTTGGACGAGAGGTACCTTTGGCTAGAAGATAGGAAATGTTCTTCCAGCACGATGGGACACCTGCACATTCTAGTCATAAGGTGACGCACCATCTAAATCTAATGTTCTCCGGAAGATAGCGCGACAGAAATGGTCTTGTTTCATGTCCATGAAGGACCCCGGACCCTACGCCTTCAAATTTCTGCTTGTGGAAGTGATTGAAAGGGAAAGTCTACAAAGAGAAGTAAACACAATAGAAGAATTGTGAATAGCTCTCATAAAATAAAGTGAAAATGACATCAGAAGAATTAAAATCGACTTTGGACTTAATCATTTGCATTTGCTTAACACCTTGTGTATTTGTTTGGATTAAATTCTTAAAAAAAAAAAATGGTTCAAAGGGCTCTGAGCGCTATGGGACTTAACATCTGAGGTCATCAGTCCCCTAGAACTTAGAACTACTTAAACCTAACTAAGGACATCACACACATCCATGCTCGAGGCAGGATTCGAACCTGCAACCGTAGCGGTCGCGAGGTTCCGGACTGAAGCGCCTAGAACCGCTCGGCCACAGCTGCCGGCTGATTACATTCTAACAGCTGTTTCTCTGTAACTAATGAAAACTGGACACATTTTTTACATACATCTATATGGCTGCTCTGCAAATTATACTTAAGCGACTGGCAAAGGGTTCATCAAACCAACTTCACATTATTTCTCTATTATTCCACTCTCTAACAGCGCGCGAGAGAAAAGAAAACCTGCATCTTTCCGTGCGAGCTCTGATTTCCCTTATTTGATTATGATGATCCTTTCTCTCTATGTACGTCTATGTCAACATGAAAAATCACCTTAGAAAAATTTATGAATGTCAGTGCTGGAAAACCTCTACGTTATTTGATTTTCAAACAGCTGAGCAAAACTGAACGTACTCAGACATTACTCTCTTTACTTATTCTGATCAACACTAAACTGACACACAATATTTGTAGCGCAACGCAATCTGACTTTCAGCAACCCCCGCGAAAAAAATGGTTCAAATGGCTCTGAGCACTATGGGACTCAACTGCTGAGGTCATTAGTCCCCTAGAACTTAGAACTAGTTAAACCTAACTAACCTAAGGACATCACAAACATCCATGCCCGAGGCAGGATTCGAACCTGCGACCGTAGCGGTCTTGTGGTTCCAGACTGCAGCGCCTTCAACCGCACGGCCACTTCGGCCGGCGACTAACCCCCGCGAAAGAATGGCCCTGACTAACAGTAACCTATACCTTTCATGAATCACTTAACTCTTGTTTACCCAACTCCTGTTGCATCAGAAGAGGATCTGGTTGACTGGATAGTAGCAGTAGCAGCAGCAGCAGGAACAATTCAGGGTACTCCTGGGGTGTTTGCCCTTGTCAGACAGAACATGACCCGACGTTGTAACCTTTGTTTACGTGACAATGGAGGCAATTTTAAAAATCTACTGTAATTGAAATTGGGTTGTGTTAATGTGTTGTCTCTTGGTCATAAAAAATGGAAAAGTGTTTGTTGGTTCAATTAATTTGCCTCCAAAGAAATCTTCCTCTACCGGTTTAAATACTCCTTATAGGAAAAAATCATACTAGGGAAAAATATTTGTTCTGATGTCCTCTACAACCTCCCAGAGTTTGTCGGTTTAAATACTTTTCACCCTGTAGATGTCCGCCCCCGGTAGCTGAGTGGTCAGCGTGACAGACTGTCAATCCTAAGGGCCCGGGTTCGATTCCCGGCTGGGTCGGAGATTTTCTCCGCTCAGTTACTGGGTGTTGTATTGTCCTAATCTACCCGACGGGAGGCCCTAGCCACACGACATTTCATTTACCCTGTAGATGTAGGTACTAGATAAGTAACATCGCTTCTGGCAGCGAAGGCGAAGTAGCTGTTGGGAGATGCTAGTAGGCGCAAGCGACTGTACCTATAGCGGCTGCTGCCGCGGTCGCGCCGGTCTGAAATGTAACGAGGTCAGGCAAGCTGGCGGTTGCGCGCACTTTCACGCCGGCTGCATGGTATACCCGGCCGTGTCGGCTTGCCGCCTCCTGCTGCGGCTGGCGAAGGAAGCGGTCCGTTTCTGCTGCGGGCGGAGCAGCGCGCTGTTTGATCTCTGCCGCGCCGAGCTTTAATTGCCGGACCAGTCGACCTAGATTGTCTTTGCTACTTCTGAACGCTTCCTGCCTTGTTGCTCCAATACAAAGCAACCCATCTCGTCGGTAACTGAATCCGAACGTTTGCTAGCTGTATTCCAACAGTATTAATGAAAAATGAAGATAGCAGAATTCTGTGAGAATTTAAGAACTAAAGATCAATTCATGCAGGAGGATCATATCGATATGACATGACTTCAGTATGAAGGACATAAAAATACGCATCCTTTGCTTCGAAGAGTAGCGGAAATAGTCGCCTGGTTCGGATGGAATCCCAGTTTGGTTTTACAGAGAGTACTTCTCGGCGTTGGCCCCCATATTTAGCTTGCGTTTATTGCGACTTCCTCGCCCAGCAAAAAGTCCCAAACGAAGGGGAAAAACGTACGTGACCCCCGAATGTAACTTGCAAAATTACAGACCTGTATCCTTAATGTCGGTTTGCTCCAGCATTCGTAAGCACATTCGAAATTCGAACATAATAACTTTCTTTGAGAGAGAAGAGCCTCTATTCATGAATAAACACTGAAACTGGGCTTGCCGTTTTCTCACAAGACATCTTGCAAACATCGAATGAAAGGCAACGTACAAATTCCATATTCCTAGATTTCCGTAAAGCATTTGACACTATGCCACACTGCAGACTGTTAACGAAGGTCGGAGCAGACAGAATAGCTTCTCAGATATGCGACTGACTCGAAGATTCGTTTAAGAAACATAATCTTTTACGTTGTTCTGGACAACGAGTGTTCGTCGGAGACACATCTGTCGTCAGGAGTGCCCCAAAGAAGTGTGGTAGGACCACTCTTGTTCTCTGTGGACACAAACAATCTGACAGGTAAAGTGAGCAGCAATATGTGTCTGTTCGTTGACGGCTCTTGAGTTATAGGAATGTCTCGTCTTGGATGGCTGTAGGACGACAGTAGATACTTGGATAGAATACCTGTTAGGTATGATGAATGGCTGCTTGCGGTGAATGAAGAGAAATGTGTGTTAATGCAGAAGAAAAGCAAAAATAATCCTGTAAATGAACAGCGAAAATAATCCTGTGATGTTCGAATGCAGTATTATTAGTGTGCTTCTTGACACAGCAGTGCTTATTAAATATCTAGCCGAACGTTGCGAAGCGATGTCAAGTGGAACGAGAGCTTCAGGTCGATTTTAGGCAAGCCATATAACTAGGGTATATTGGGACGCGACGTATCTAAAGGAGACAACATCCAGAACACTGTGTGACTCATTTGTGTGACACATTCTTGGGTACAGCTCGATTGTTAGGTGTTCCAACGGCTTGGATTAGCGGAAGACATCGAAACAATTCTGAAACGTGCTGCTAGATTTGTTGCCGATAGGTTCCTCATGACGCGAATATTACGGAAATACGATATGAACTAACATGGGAATCCGTGGAGGGAAGATGATGATCATTTCGCAAACCCCATTAAGAAAGTTTAGAGAAACGACTCCTTTGTGACCCACAAGTCGAGGCTGCTGCCACTAACATACGGACCACGAAGACAAGAGAACTCGGTGCTCGTACGATAGCATCTAAACAGTCGTTTCTCTCTCGCTCAATCTGCAAGTGGAACAAGAAAAAGAATGACTATCAGTGGTACAACATACCTTCCGTCTTGCACCTTATGGTGATTCGGGTAATATGTTTGCAAATGTAGAAATAACCATCATTATGAGATTGGGTGCTCCTGTTGCAGTTTTCTCATATTTGCGAAGTAAATTTGGCTATCAAAATTCCGCCTTCTGCATAACATTAGGTTCTTCATTTTTATGTCCTTCACTCAAACGTGTTACTGACACCAGTATCTGATATTCAGTGGGTCTAAAGTTAGTTAGTTATTTGTATAACGTTTTAGAGAGATAAAACGAGACCCAATGAAGATGACACCTTTGGGCGAAGAATAAAAAAAACGTTTTGCCGAGACGTGTTGTGGGAGAAAATAAAACTGGTTGTTACTGAAAATTGTCTTAATTTGTATTTCATATACAAGTAGTCAAAATTTCCAAATTGCAATCCAGCGATGGCGATATATCGACCGTTACCACAGATATATCTTCTTTCTTTCTTTTTTTCATTGCTCTTACTGGTCTACTCGGACTGTCATGATATCCTCTCCTGTGCCAGTAGCACTCGTGCCCACCCAACTTCCTCAATTATTTGCCGGATGTATTCCAATCTCTGTCTTCCTCTACAGTTTTTACTCTCTACAGTTCCCACTAATATTATGGAAGTTGTTGTGAACTGTCAAGAGCAGCCAGTCCACAATAAGGTAGCCGATAGGGCACGCGTAACTCACGCCGTCTTGCGTTAAATCTGAAACAGGATATGTGGTAAAAGCTATAAAGAAAAGAACTGAGCTTCTCATATACTTAACTTTAATTTGTTCTTGTACATCGCTATGGTGAATACAATTGAGACTCTATCCCGATATGGATAACTGCGCCTTGCTAGGTCGTCCGTATAACTGGGGCTGAGTTCACGTCAGTCTCTCGAGACCTGCCATGTGGTGGCGCTCGGTCTGCGATAACAGTGGCGACACGCGGGTCCGACTTGTACTACAGGACCGCGGCCGATTTAAGCTACCACCTAGCAAGTGTGGTGTCTGGCTGTGACACCACAGAAGTCATTCCCTGACGTCCTCTCATATTATCCTTTATTGTTATTGCTTTCCTCATATTGCTTTCCTCATATTGCTTTCCTCACCCATACTGCGGAGAGCCTCTTTCATTTTCTATCTTACAGCACCACACCTCAAATGCTTCGATTCTCTATTTTTCCGCTTCTCGCAGAGTTCATCATTCAGCACCATACAATGCCAAGCTCCAGAAATATGTTCTCACAAATTTATGACTAGTTGATTTCCTTAGGCAAGGAAAGGTCTTTCGGCCGTGTTAGTCGGCTTTTTGTTTTATGCTTGTTCCCTCCGTCATGCGTTGTTTCCAAGTTAGCAGAATTCGTTCACTTCGTCTACTTTGTGATCCTCAGTTTCTCACTAACCTCATTTCTGCTGCTCCTCATTACTTTCGCCTCAAATCGGTTTGCTCTTAGTCAATATTATGTGCTCAGTAGACTGTAGACTGCATTCAGTATGTCCTCTAGTTCCTCCTCACTTTTACTCTGGATAAGAACAACGAACCTCACCTTTGACACTCTTTCACCCTATATTTAACCCCGCTCACGAACCTATTTTTTTTATTTCCGTCGTAGCTTCTCCGATGCACAGTCGAACAGTACGGGAGAAAGGCTGCGTCGCTGTCTTACACCTTTCTTAATCCGAACACATAATTGTTGACCTCCCATTCTTATTGTTCAGTCGTCATACTTACATACGTTGTATGTCACCCGTCTTTCTCGGCTGCTGCTTTTGCACCATTTTACACTGTGGAAGTCTCTCTCTAGGTCACAGGCCTCTGAAGTCTCGCTTCCATTTTGAAGCGTAACATCAGAACTGCCTTTCTCGTACCTTTACTTTCCTTAAAGCGAAACTGATCGTCACGTAAGAGAACTTCCAACCTTCTGTATATTGTTCTTGTTAAGAACTGGGTTGCGCAAGCTGTTAGGTGATCGTGCTATAATTCTCAAATTTATCTAACCTTGTTATCCTCGGAAATTTGTTGTTTTTTTCCGAAAGCCTTCTTGCTACGTAATGGATACACAGCGTTAGGATTCGAACTACTACAAGGAAGAGTCGACTACACTTCAGAAAAAAATATGATGATGATGATGATTGAATTGTGGGACGCCAATCTTTACTCGGTCTAATCTCGCCACTTCCATGAATGATGATGAAACGATGAGGATAACACAGACACCCAGTCCTCGGTTGGAGAAAATCCCCAACCCGGCTGGGAATCGAAACCGGGACCCTGTAATCCAGAGGCTGCAACTCCAGCCACTAGACCACGAGCTGCAGACCAGAAAAATGAGGCGTGGAGAGATTTCGTAACAATCTGTCACCTCAGAGTTACTGGATAAACTGCCACCACCTAGAGCGGCCTTCGCTTCAACAGGCGGAGGTTGTTGTGTATGGATCTCGTACCTGCTGCTGCGGAGGTTTCTTGTAACATCCCCCACCCCCACCCTCTCTCTCCAACGTCTTCCCCTCTCACGCCCCACCCGTCTTAAGCTGGCGTCACCACTCGTCGCATACTCCCCTCAGGCAACCGTGTTGCCTTTTCAGTCGTCTCTAAAAGCTCTCTTTCCTCTAGTGCAGTCGTTGCAGCAGGGCTAGCTGTATAGGAGCCTAAGGCGAAAGCGCCGTCTGATCCGTCCCATCAGCAGAGCGCTTCCCCAAACATCCAGTATCTTTTACTTCCATCAGAAAGTACATTCAGTAATCCAATAAACACAAGTAGAGTTTAAGGTTTATTCGGTTAGGCACACTCACTTAAAACAAACCGACCAAAAAAATTAGCTAGTCCCAGGAGACGTCACGCTAATACTGTGTTCAAATAAGCTTCCTGGTTAATGTGTATGGTAACCTGAACGAGTTACGGCACAAAAAACACCCGTAAGACATCATACCATCACATCTGGCCTGAACGACACCCTCCCCACACTGATTAAACGTCTCAATCAGTCACAGATACACTCGACGCACTGCGTAATTTGAAAAGAGGCAACACGCTACGCACATCCCTTCAGCTACTGTCCGATTTCTATGTTGTTTGGCCCATCCAAGACGTGCATGTTTTTGTCCCTTTTCCGAGGTATCTGAGTCCAAAAGTAGTTATCAGCAAGTCCCCTTCACAAAAAAATTGCTCTGAGCACTATGGGACTTAACTGCTGAGGTCATGAGTCCCCTATAACTTAGAACTACTTAAACTTAACTAACCTAACGACATCACACACGTCCATGCCCGAGGCAGGATTAGAACCTGCGACCGTAGCGTCCCCTTCACAATGTTCGCACCGGAAAGTGGATGAGATGGGCATGCATTCACTGATAGCAGAGATTCCTGTTGGATTTGAAACCGATTATCAGTGACAAGTAGTATATATATGAAGACAGTAACTGTTCTCAAAACAACAGATACTATTGATGACCGTGCAGCTTTTCTCTGGAATAAATGATGATTAACTGAAACCCTCAGCTGCCGACAGGTGTTGTTGATATACCTCGATGTGGGCAGCTGAAAATGTGTGCCCCGACCGGGACTCGAACCCGGGATCTTCTGCTTATATGGCAGACACTGTATCCATCTGAGGACGCAGGACGCAGATGAATAGCGCGACTGCAGGGACTTATCCCTTGCACGCTTCCCGTGAGACTCACATTCCCAACTGTCCACAATACTACATATGTAATGTACCTTATAGACATTTGCCCATCCACTCATTACTCGCGCACACTTTGGCGATTCCCGTAAGAGTTTGGGCAGCCTGTCCGCATTCGCACAGACGAAGGTCAATGGCTGTGCGAATGCGGACAGGCTGCCCAAACTCTTACGGGAATCGCCAAAGTGTGCATGAGTAATGAGTGGATGGGCAAATGTCTATAAGGTACATTACATATGTAGTATTGTGGACAGTTGGGAATGTGAGTCTCACGGGAAGCGTTTCTGCAGCTAGAAACTAGACATTAAAGAAAATGAGCAATCTCTCAACTACAAAGACAATAGATATAAAATGTTTCTCATCATTTCATTAGGCATTTTAGTAAATATCATAAATTAAGAGCTCTACAGTGTAATCATATGTTTGCAAGTTTGAGCGTGTCGTCTTTGCGATGCTTTCGACAAAGAAATGTCAATAGCGAGGATAATGACCTCGTCTTCTTTTTTTTTTTTTCACCTAATGGCTTTCTTTTGTCAGATGACTACCTCTCAGCTGGGCGCCCAAAACGCATTACGTCAAGGTCACTTACCTTTCTTACTGAAATATTTACGACAGCAGTTTCCGTTACAGTGACAGTCTCTCATAAAAATTTCACAGGTCGAGAATTTGTGTTACCAATGTGTAGAAACTAAATCCTGTAAATATAAGTGTCCAAAAATTTTTCATCGGCATTGTGGTACATTCACGCATTTACACACATTTCATAACTCTTAAAGTACGATTCTTGGTTTCCAACATGCTTTTTCACAAGTCAGAGTCCCTAACCACTACTCATTATTCCTTACCTTGTTACACATATAAATATTCGTCGACACTTCTTCAGTATTTCATCATAATAAATACGTAGCGTAATCAAATTCCTCATATAGCATCAGCTTATTGATCATAAACATACCTCAACAGCATAATACACATTGTCATCGTAATAACAACATCATAAAAACTCAATAAAATCTCAAAAACGTCATAGCTTTCTGCAATAATGTCAAAACCTAAAAAAAATCCTCTGCCTATTTCAATAGTGTCATCTACCTCAATCGTACTTTAAAAATCGTGATCCCATACGAAATATATCATTCAAAGCTCTCATAATATCACAATGGTTCCGAAAAAGTATGAACAATTCACACAGTACAGACAAAATACAATTTCGTAAGTGTGAAGTTATCCAACTGTGTAATTACGTAAACATCTGTCACTGATGTGGTAAAATAAATGTTTGTCTCTCTCAGTTAAATGATCAGATAGCTGTGTAATTTATGTGTTAGAGAAATATGGTACCGATGTGTAAAGTTGTATAAGCAAATACCATATTAGCTAGGGATCCTTGTGCTTGCCAAACACATGGTACACAAAGTAAGCGTGTACCCCCCTGAGGATAAATGTAATTATACCTTCAGGTGTTACAGATTACAGCAATGGAATGAAATGTATCACGGAAAACTTTCTTTGTAATTCAAAAATCTTGAAAAATAAATGGTTTAAGTACAAAATTAATTTCTCAAATGCGTGTCCTGTAGCGCTAAATGTGCTTCTTGCTGTAAGATAATTCTGTGGAAGTGTCGTAGTTATCGTCCTCTGTAAGCAAAGTTCTGCTGAAGTCAATGTACTTACCTCATCATAAACGAAAGTGAAATGCTTTGCGTATAGATATCGTAGTTATAACGTACCTTATCGTGATCAAGAAAGTACTATAATGTAACGTATTGTTGTGCTACGAAAAAGGCTGTCTCATTGTAGCTATACCACAAAAGTTACTACTAAAACATGTTTTACTTTCCAGAATAATACAGAAAAACTGTGCAGATATAAAACAGATACAGAGCAAAAGCAACAATGTACATTGTGTCACATATTAGTAGCGTCATGATATAATCGTGTAGCTGTCAAAGAAACCAAATACTAAGTCATCTTTAATCTCACAGAAAGTACTTCAAATAAAGAATGTATTTTCAAGTAAACCAAAATGTTGCATTAAAATCTCATTAGCAGTATATGTTCTAAGTATGTAAACCTGATAGTCGTTATGTAATCGTGCAACTAACAAGCAAGAATGTACAAATAACAACACTGTGTCGTCTGTTCACTATAACAATGCATTCGTAATTTCTGTTCTTGACTGGATATTTAACTTCAAACATTGTTGCATGTTAACAGATTCTAAGTCTGACAAAGCATACTAGTAATGTAAAGTGAAAAGTCACATGGCAAAGACAAAGTTAAAAAGCAGATTATCATTCAATAAACGGTTTTACATGTGAAATGTGGTGCAAGCCTTTACTCTTACTACTATGCAGAGCTCCAGCTTCAACGGAATCATCATGTGGTATATGTCGGTAAAGAATACTGGAATTTTTCTCAAGGTTAGCATCTATGTTATTTTTCTCTGAGCCAGCTGGCGTACGCGGCTGCCTGCTGTGCGAGTCATTGTCTGTCTCTTTGTTGGCGTGCGTCGTTATTAGGATTAGGAGACCTAACTTCTACAAATTCACCTTGTCGAGAGGGCCCTGCTCTGTTTGAATCCCGCCAGTTCTGATGCAATTCAGGTCTGTCGTTACGATCACATCGTCTGTCGTCATGTCGGTAGATTCCATAGTTTCTTTCTTGTCTGTCACGTGGTGGAGAATTTCTCCCTGAATCGTAACTGCGCGCTGGACCGTTGCATCTAAAGTTATTCTGTCTCCCTTGATAATAATTATTTTGGTTCCCATATTGTCTGTTTCTCTGATTGTCTCTGTGATAGTGATTACCGTAGAGAGGTGATCTTTCCCTGTAATTATTACCACTCTGCCAACGGTTGTCATACGGGTGGTGTCTGTTTTGGTCACGATTTACGTTGCAAGAATTGCCTTGTCGTGCATTACTTCTGTCATCGCGGAATTGTGACAGATGTGACCTGTAATTGTTGTGCTCCTGTTTTCGCGTTCCGTTATTGTCAGTGTCAATTTCCAGTTGTTGTAACAGTCCCTGAAAAGCTTCAATGTCGTCTTTGCAACGTCCTGCTAAAGTAATATGTCGTAAATGTTCAGGCAGTTTGATTAAGCAAATGCGGATGAGTTCTGAGGGGCTGTATGGGTTTGAAAGATACTGATTCTTATGCAACATGTCTTCAAAATATTTCATAAGACTGGAAAATTCAGATTGTTCGAAACGTTTCATCATTATGATGCTATGTTTTACTCGGTCTTGTGTAGCTTGAGACCAATACGCTGAGAGGAAGGCATGATAAAATTCTCCTTCACTGTGGCAATCGTGAATGACCGATCACATTCTTACAGTGGTTCATTCTCCAAGTAGCCACACATAAATTCTAATCTGTGCTCTAATGACCAGTTGGGGGGGAAACAATGAGAGAATTGATGAAGCCACGCTTGTGGATGAATGTCATTGCCAGAATTCTTAAATGTTTTGAATTTATGTGTAGTAATGAACAGCTTACAGTCAAAATCATCATGTCGGCGAGTCGCAAGTCGGTCATTGTTGCGTCGTTTCGGCGGTTCCATTTCAAAATTCGGTGCACCTTGCCAATTTCTTTCATAATTTCCAAAATGCGCTGTCTTATTATTTTGCGGCTTTTCCGTATTTCTAAGTCCCTCTTCCTGTGTTGGAGCGCGAGTGTCCTCTGAAATATGTAATTCTTGTATTACTTGTGCCAACTGATCTTGTACTTCCCGGATTTCTCTTTTGTACTGTGTATTGATTTGATTTTGATTTTGTTTGAATTTTCTAATTTGTTCATACTCTCCAGTGTCCGTGAGGGCTACAGGTCTTGTGTCGTTCAGATCATCATCTACCTTTGTAGATAAGTTAGTGAACTGATCTGAAAGTTCGGCTACTTTATCCGTTAGTGAAATTATTTCCTCTGTGTGCTTCTCTGAACCAGGTTTCAGAGTGTCCATTTGTGTTGAAATCGTATCTACTGTGTCCTTTAAGTTTTCCTGAGTTTTTGCAAGTTGCGTAACCGAATCGGTAGATGCAACTGAGTCAATTTTAGCTTGCAAGGTGTCGTGATTTTCATGAACAATAGTTTGCAGTTCTTTTATGGCTGCTTTGTGATTCTGTAATGCATTTTCATGACGCGAAAAAATGTCTTGGAAATGCTCACAAATTTGTGTTTTTACGTCGTTACAGACTTTTTGGCATTTCGATTCGATTTTATGTAACTCAGTAGTTAAATCTTCACGTGTTTGTTCAAGCGTGGTGTGAAGATTTTGTTCCATTGTGTCTAACTTTTCAAGATTTTGTCCCATTTGTTTCTGATTTTGTTCAAGCGTTGTGTCTAACTTTTGTAGCCTTTGTCCCATTTGTTGCATTAACTGTAATAACAGTGCACTGGTGTCTGAAACATGTTCCTCAGTGCTATTCGGCAGTGCATTTGAACCGGCAATATTCGCATTTTGAAAAGCAGAAAATGTGTCTTGATTTATTTGAGAAAACGGTGGACGCAAAACCTGAATCTACAGTATTTGCAAAATGTGTCCTGTCATTTCGGAATCCTGAGGCGAGCTGTTGCCGACCGATCGATCGATAATGCTTCCCTGTTCACTAATTGTTTCACTGCCTACACCATTATTTGCAGCTCGCTCCATTTTCCCTATGCACAATTACCAAATTACTACTTTGAACATTAGTTAATTCATTACATGGTGGCGCTAACACACTGATTTCGTCTTCACTGTCATTTCTAGGTTTACTTTGGAGCCTAGTATTACGTTTTTCACACGCCATTATTGTTACAATATTTCACACGATAACACAGAAAACCACAATTTGAAGAGCAAAAATAAGAGAACACATTAACATAGCACTGAAAATAATATCTAGTTAATTGCAAGCGCAGCTGCGAAATACTTGCTGCAAATCTACATGCATGCCACAACTGTTTTACTGTACAACAATGAAAAACTACAACTGCAAAGGAAATTCTCTCTATAATTACGCGCTAGCAATAAACAAAAGCTACACTAATTACACAAACTACAAGAAAAAATCAGAAGATTCCAGTGAGGTATCCTCGGCTACGGGTCGACATATGAAACGTCCCCTTTAGAAAAATTATATACGTGACTGGGCTTAAACTGATACAGAATGATTTTAGCGCAACGCAATCTTTCAGTAATCCCTACAAAAGAATGGCCCTGACTAACATTAACCTATACGTTTCACAAATCACTTACCTCACAAAAATATTCGTTACTCGAACTACTGCAATACAGCGAGCGCCACTACTGCCAGCTAAATAAAATATTCAAACTACGGAAGGCACTAACTACTGATAGGCATAGTTAGCAAATGAAAGATTTTAATAGAGAACAAACAATGTATTTACCTTAATAGTGTTCAAAAGTCATATATATATATATATATATATATATATATATATATATATATATATATATATATATATATAATCACTTCATGACATCCAGTCTTACAGATTTACTGTCTCTGGTGGACACACGTCCAGATCAAACGCTCTCAAAACTCCGCCATCTCTCTCCCCACATCCACCACCGCTGGCGGCTCACCTCCAACTGCGCAACGCTACGCGCTGTTAACATCCAGCTGCCCAACACTACAATGGCAGACAACAATGCGAACTAGCCACAGACTGCACACAGCACAGCCAGTGATTTTCATACAGAGCGCTACGTGGCGTTACCAATATAAGAACCTAAACAACCTACTTACAAGGTTTAAGTAGTTCTAAGTCTAGGCGACTGATGACCTCAGATGTTAAGTCCCATAGTGCTTTGAGCCATTTGAACCATACCTGTTGAAAGTACGACTTCCGTATTACGGCTACACCACATTTATGAGGAAATTACGCTCTACACAACTTGAAATGCAGGCAATGGGTTGAGAATGAACGTTAGCGTTCGAAACCAGTCACCACCAGTAAACTGTAAGCAG
The DNA here is from genome assembly GCF_023898315.1 of Schistocerca nitens. NCBI lineage: Eukaryota > Metazoa > Arthropoda > Insecta > Orthoptera > Acrididae > Schistocerca > Schistocerca nitens. The sequence goes on along the minus strand of NC_064614.1, from coordinate 237,256,083 downwards.
CTGTGACAAACCTTAATAAATAATAATAAAGTTTAAGTTGCTAGTCCTTTTACCAGCGGAATGTTGGAATTACTTAAACGACATAACGTATTGAGAAGTGGAAAGGGTTTACATTAGACACAGAATATTACGAGTATAACCGCTTATCATGGGAAGAATCCCTACTGTGTGGTACAAAGCGCAGTACTCTCAGTCCTGCACTTCCAAGTGACTTCTAGCGTATGACTACAAAAAGAAGTTTCGTTGCTATCGCTAGGTCGTGTATGATTGTTTCCGCTATTGTCACAGCGAGGATTTTTTGTAAGACATTGAAAAAAGGAAGTACATTCAGTGTTCAACCGATGAAAGAGATCTTCTTGTAATCATATATAAATAATCGTACAATCACTCACTTTATGTTATGTACTTCTGACGAGAAGGATACTCTAGTTCACTAGCTCCAAGTGGAGCGTCACGATCAACCGGCAAGTTGGTTCCCACATGGGTGTACGTAGATGGCGGCGGCGGCATTGTGAGGGAGCGTGCAATCGCAAGTCATTAGGAGGAGATTAAAGCTCGAGACTCGGGGCAGTAGCTATTGGTAATCGAAGCAGTGTAGCACCTTGCTGGCTAGAGCTAGTACACAGCTTTCGGATAGATACGTGCAGATACAGTAGGACGCCCTTGAGTTTGGGAGGCTGATGAGTGTGTTCCTTAACGAGGCAGTCATTACTTTCATAATTTTGTTGGGATACCAGGGCCTCCGACATCTTCCGTCGCAGGACGACCTTCAGACAGGAATAGCGGATGCGTTTCCGTTGCAGAAGCACTCAGAACATATTCACACGACTGACGCACTTCTGCTACTTCGTAGGGATATCCAGTCTCTCTCATCTACATGATTACTCTGCAATTCACATTTAAGTGCTTGGCAGAGGGTTCGTCTAACCACAATCATACTATCTCTCTACCATTCCACTCCCGAACAGCGCGCGGGAAAAACGAACACCTAAACCTTTCCGTTCGAGCTCTGATTTCTCTTATTTTATTTTGATAATCATTCCTACCTATGTAGGTTGGGCTCAACAAAATGTTTTCGCATTTGGAAGAGAAAGTTGGTGATTGAAATTTAGTAAATAGATCTCGCCGCGACGAAAAACGTCTTTGCTTTAATGACTTCCATCCCAACTCGCATATCATATCTGCCACACTCTCTCCCCTATTACGTGATAATACAAAACGAGCTGCCCTTTTTTGCACCCTTTCGATGTCCTCCGTCAATCCCACCTGGTAAGGATCCCACACCACACAGCAATATTCTAACAGAGGACGAACGAGTCTAGTGTAAGCTGTCTCTTTAGTGGACTTGTTGCGTCTTCTAAGTGTCCTGCCAATGAAACGCAACCTTTGGCTCGCCTTCCCCACAATATTATCTACGTGGTCTTTCCAACTGAAGTTGTTCGTAATTTTAACACCCAGGTACTTAGTTGGATTGACAGCCTTGAGAATTGTACTATTTATCGAGTAATCGATTTCTTTTGGAACTCATGTGGATCACCTCTTACTTTCCGTTATTTAGCGTCAACTGCCACCTGCCACACCATACACCAATCTTTTCTAAATCGCTTTGCAACTGATACTGGTCTTCGGATGACCTTACTAGACGGTAAATTACAGCCGTTATCTATCGTTTACCTAAAACGTTTCATACTTTCTGAATGGCGCATTTAATATTGCATTGTGACATTACACAACATACACGAATATTTAATTTTCCTCAGTCAGCTTGAAAATTCTCAGTATATGTTGCGCCGTTCATGTCTTTCTCAGGGAATGTGTAATACTTCTCGCCATAACATGACACAGGTGGTCTTGTAAGCTGTCGATAAGCTTATTTCCGAGCATTTGACAATCATATTAAGAGATAGCTTCATATTAACACATACCACAGTTTCATGTTATCCCTTTAGTGAGCGATGTTACTTAATCGCTCTGTGTATCTCGATTCGTTCTGGTCTGTTTCCTCCGTGCTCTGAAAAGTATTTATCTGCGTTCCGGAACTTGTTTGTGAAAGGAATACTGTTAACTCACCTGTGGGCACGACGATAATGAGCACAGATGTGCGAAATATTGTGACACGTCACATGAATGGAAAATAACGGTGTGCTCATTACTTAAAAGGTAAGAATAAAACACCTGTCATGTCGCTTATTGCCATGACACGATCCAAAGAAAACTCTTAAAATAGCCAATACCTGTACCTTCACGTGTATTGTATTGTATTGTGTGTGTGTGTGTGTGTGTGTGTGTGTGTGTTTGTGAACTGCAGCAGCCATCCTGCAATTAGATATTCACGAATATAGTTTCGAAGCACTGAGTACTCCATCGACAACATTCGTTTTAGTGTCATTCAAGGGATCTCGATTTTATTTTTGACAAATAAATCGAGCGAGAAGTGCTTCATATGTGTGATATATATATTATTCCCAGACTGCATTCAAGAGAAGCTAATTGGGTGTTCTAGAATAAAAATTTTCATACCTGAGAAAATAATTTTCAGTCCTGTCCGAAAAGCAAACCAGGTAATCCCAATCCATAGGCGTAAGTTCAGAAGTTAGCGCAGTTAATTGTGATAACTGTTATAAAAGTGACTGTTAGCTATTGCGGTGTGAAATGACCCGTAATTTATGCACAGTCACTCAGTTCCTGTGTAGCCACTCCGAAGTCCAATTAACTTGCTGTCGAGGTTCGGTCGTTAATTATTCCAATTAAAATAATAAAACTAATACTGGATTAACCATCATCATTAAATTGTACTATGAATTATCAATTATAATTCGATGGCCTTTTCTTCTGTTTGCTATTTACATTTACGGTTTCCCCTAACTGTGCTTATGTTCGTCGAAATGCGTGCACCACACTTCATAAAGCTTTTCCACTATTTTGACCTTCACTTCGACGATTGGGGCGTGTAGTCTTTTTCACTGGTATTTACAGGTGATCTTGTTTGCAGGTGATTTTAAAGCACAACAGAATTGTGGAATTAATATGGAATGTGTTTGAATACGCTGTTGCTTTAGCTTAATACACACACAGAGTACTCTAACCGAAATTACTACCCCGTCGAGAAAAATGATGTTTGTTCGTGCGTGAAAGCATGTGTAATTTCTTACTGAAACTAGCATTTTAACGGTTCAAAAAATTTTTTTGCTCTAAAACTTCAGGATTGATTTATAGTATTACATTGTAGAATGTGAAGTCGTATGTGCAATTTTGTGCTTTTGTGGTCCTTGTTATATAGGATGATTGTACTGTGGGCAATTCGGTAAATTTCATGGAGGACTGATTTCGTAATGCTGAAGTCGCTGTTAAACACCTGCATGCGATGGGTATAGAGGAGGAAGACTACGTGTTAGGGGAAGGAAGGCGCATCACATTTCATCTTCCAAAGCGAAGCACTGGAGGCCAAAAGACACAATACAATTAGGTCATTAATTCCTGAAGAAATTTTGGCCTACAGAGACCTACCCTTTAAGTACCTTTAAGTATACAGGTTGGCTTTTCAGAAATGGCACGGAAAGATAATGCAAAATAAACTCAAATTTAGTGTGGCCAACAGGGGGCTAGGAGCACTGTCATTTTGTCTCCCTTTTATATCAAATCAAGTCCCTGTTTACTTCATTGTGCATGAGAAAGCATATTTTACACCACCTGATTACTTGTACGCAAATGTGTTGACCGTTGACAAAGAAACACAAAACTGTTTGACTATGTGTGAAAGTAGCATGACGCGTTCAGCTATTTTCGGAGCATTAATAATAATAATAATAATAATAATAATAATGTGCAATCAGAAGAAGAAGAAGAAGAAGAAGAAGAAAATACAGTAATGGACTCAAACATCCCAGAGCAAACAAACAAAGAACAACACGCATCAATTAAACAATCAGAGGAAAACGAAATCTTAAGACAGCCACCAGCACAAGCACAAATAGAACATGAAGTGACACACATGTTAGATATAGAAGAAAAATTTCAGTTGACATATATGGAATACAAAGACACAAATACAGACATTAGACCATTCTTACATAGACAACCAAATAGCCCACAAGTCGAAACAACAATAAAAACTATCAACACAATCATACACAACAAAATAAATGAATACACAACTATGGAAGAGTTACAACTACTGGTTTATGTAGGAGCACTCACTACACTAAATATACACACTAGGCAGAGATCAGAACCAACCAACACACAGAACAAACCCACAAAACCAGCATGGCAACACAGGCTACAGATCAGAATAGAAAAACTGAGAAAAAACATCGGACAGCTAACACAATTTATAAGAAATGAAATGTCAGAAAAAAACGAAAAAGGTTAGGTAAAATCTCACAAGAAGAAGCGATAGAGCAATTAGATGAGAAGAAGCAGAAATTACAAGCATTGGCCAAACGACTTAGGAGATACAAAAAAAGTGAAAATAGAAGGAAACAAAACCAAACATTCAACGCAAACCAAAAGAAATTTTACCAGACAATAGATAACACACACATTAAAATAGACAATCCACCAAACATAACAGACATGGAACACTTCTGGAGCTACATATGGTCAAACCTGGTACAACATAATAGGCATGCACGGTGGATACAAGCAGAAACAGACACATACAAGATGATACCACAAATGCCTGAAGTGATAATTTTGCAACATGAAGTCACCCAAGCTATTAGTTCTACTCACAATTGGAAAGCCCCTGGAAAAGATAAAATAGCAAATTTCTGGCTAAAGAAGTTCACCTCAACACATTCACATCTAACTAAATTATTTAACAGTTACATTGCAGACCCATACACATTCCCTGATACACTTACACATGGAATAACTTATCTGAAACCTAAAGATCAAGCAGACACACCAAAACCAGCTAAATATCGCCCCATAACAAGCCTACCAACAATATACAAAATATTAACTTCAGTCATTACACAGAAATTAATGACACATACAACGCAGAACAAAATTATAAATGAAGAACAAAAAGGCTGTTGCAAAGGAGCACGAGGATGTAAAGAGCAACTGATAATAGATGCAGAGGTGACATATCAAGCTAAAACTAAACAAAGGTCGCTACACTAGGCATACATTGATTACCAAAAAGCTTTTGACAGTGTACCCCACTCATGGTTACTACAAATATTGGAAATATACAAAGTAGATCTTAAATTGATACAGTTCCTAAACATAGTAATGAAAAATTGGAAAACCACACTTAATATCCAAACAAATTCAAATAATATCACATCACAGCCAATACAGATTAAGCGTGGAATATACCAAGGAGACTCATTAAGTCCTTTCTGGTTCTGCCTTGCCCTGAACCCACTATCCAACATGCTAAATAATACAAATTATGGATACAATATTACTGGAACATACCCACACAAAATCATACATTTGCTATACATGGATGATCTAAAACTACTGGCAGCAACAGATCAACAACTCAACCAATTACTAAAGATAACAGAAGTATTCAGCAATGATATAAATATGGCTTTTGGAACAGACAAATGTAAGAAAAATAGCATAGTCAAGGGAAAACACACTAAACAAGAAGATTACATACTGGATAACCACAGCGACTGCATAGAAGCGATGGAAAAAACAGATGCCTATAAATATCTAGGATACAGACAAAAAATAGGAATAGATAATACAAATATTAAAGAAGAACTAAAAGAAAAATATAGACAAAGACTAACAAAAATACTGAAAACAGAATTGACAGCAAGAAACAAGACAAAAGCTATAAATACTTATGCTATACCAATATTGACCTACTCATTTGGAGTAGTGAAATGGAGTAACACAGACCTAGAAGCGCTCAATACACTTACACGATCACAATACCACAAATATAGAATACATCACATACATTCAGCAACAGAAAGATTCACATTAAGCAGAAAGGAAGGGGATTTATCGACATAAAAAACCTACATTATGGACAGGTAGACAATTTAAGAAAATTCTTTACAGAAAGAGCAGAAACTAGCAAAATACACAAAGCAATCACTCGTATAAGTACATCGGCTACATCATTTCAATTTCATAACCACTTCTACAACCCTTTAGATCACATAACATCAACAGACACGACGAAAATTAATTGGGAAAAGAAAACACTACATGGCAAGCACTCGTATCATTTAACACAGCCACACATCGATCAAGACGCATCCAACACATGGCTAAGAAAAGGCAATATATACAGTGAGACGGAAGGATTCATGATTGCAATACAGGATCAAACAATAAACACCAGATACTACAGCAAGCATATTATTAAAGATCCCAATACTACAACAGATAAATGCAGACTTTGCAAACAACAAATAGAAACAGTAGATCACATCACAAGCGGATGTACAATACTAGCAAATACAGAATACCCCAGAAGACATGACAATGTAGCAAAAATAATACATCAACAGCTTGCCTTACAACGTAAACTTATAAAACAACACGTTTCCCACATACAAGTATGCACCACAAAGTGTACTGGAGAATGATGAATTCAAATTATACTGGAACAGAACCATTACAACAGATAAAACAACACCACATAACAAACCTGACATCATACTCACCAATAAAAAGAAGAAATCAACATAACTAATCGACATATCCATACCCAATACAACAAATATACAGAAGAAAACAGGAGAAAAAATTGAAAAATACATCCAACTGGCTGAGGAAGTCAAGGATATGTGGCATCAGGATAAAGTTGACATTATACTATCAACTACAGGACTCATACCACACAATATCCACCAGTACATCAATGCAATACAGCTACATCCAAACTTATATATACAACTACAGAAATCAGTAATTATTGATACATGTTCAATTACCCGAAAGTTCCTAAATGCAATATAACACATACCATACAGTTAAAAGGAAGTGACGCTTGATCAAGGTCCGCGTCACTTTCCATTTTTAACCAGACTTGACGTCTGAGAAAGTAAAGAATAATAATAATAATAATAATAATAATAATAATCTTGTACAAACTGCCTTTTCCTAAAGCATAATCTTATTTTTTATGAAAATTTCGAACGTATTGCACCATTTTTCATTGCCGAAAGCTTTTTTCAGATCGCAAAAGCCTGTGAACGTTTCTTGATTTTTCTTCAGTCCTGCTTCCATTAAGAATCCCATCTCTGGCGACCCAATCTTTGCAAAAGTCAAACTGATCGTCACCCAAGTGATCCTCAATTATCTTTTCCATTCTTCTGTATTATTTTTGTCAGCAACTTGAATACATGAGCCGTTAGGCTGATTGTATGGAAATTCTAACTCTTACTTGATCTTTCTATCTTCGGAATTGAATTTTTATGAGAGTCTGGTGGTGTGTTGGCAACCGCCTAAATTTTGCACACCAACTTGTACTGCCGCTTGGGTGTTATTTGCCCCAATGATTTCAGAAATTCCGAGGAAACGTTATCTATCCCTCCCGTCTTATTTGATAGCAAGTCTTGCAAAGCTCTATGCCCTATGTCTTCGATGTCGAGTACCATTTATTCTTCAATCACGTCATTGGACAAGTCCTCCCCTTGTAGAGATCTTCAATATGTTTTCACCAGTCCGTTTAAAAGTGGAATGCTCATTGCACGCGTAACGTCGCCGCCCTCTAAAAATGTCACCTAGTACTGTTTTGATTTTTTTATACACTGAATCAGTCCTTCTGACGATCATTTCATTTTTGATTTCCTCATATCTTTCATGTAGTCACTTCGCTTTGCTTTCCTAGCACTTTCCCAGCTCTTCCCACTTGTTTCATTCCTAAGTGACTTGTATTTCTGCTTGTATTTCCCTGAACATATTTGTACTTCCTTCTTTCGTCGATCACTTGACTTGTTTCTCGTCAATCACTTGACTTATTTCTCCTATTACCTAAAATGTATTCGGAGTTACCTATCTTGTACCTATTTTTTTCTCATTTTCTGTGATCGCCCTTTTTAGATGTGTCCATGCGTCTTCAACTGAACTGCCTGCTGAGTATGTATTGCCCTGGGCATGGCATAGTATCTTTACACTTTCGACACTTCCACTTGCTGCGCAGTCCATTCTAAGGACGTTACCAAAGCATTTAATCCTTCATTTCTTGATGGAGTCCGGTATACTTTGTATCAGATTACACATTTCTTGGTTTGCTCTTCTTCTATACGCGCTGTCGCTCGTTTTTCGCTTTGCAAATATAGCTGTGAGATTCTTAGGTATAGCCTCCAATTAGTCCTCAGGTCAAGTCACTATCTGGTAACGTGTTAATTTTGAGTTGACAGAATTGTTCGTATTGTAGATCTTCATGCTGAGTTTGTTTGTTAAATGCTTCATGTTGAATCGTTCCCCCATAGCTTAGTTTTACGTCGGACAAGTTTCAATGTATTCTCCTATATATTTAAATCTTTCCTTTTGATTTTTTTGTTTTAATTCCATCTGTCTATGAGCTGTCTTCAACTAAAGCGTAGACCATATATTCCCGATGAAAACCTTTATGCCTACTTTAGGCGCCTAGCTCTGGATCTGGATGGTTTGATTGGTCGCCTATTGTAACGATTCCAAAGAACTATATTCGTGATTTTTTTTTCCTCATTTGTGTTCTACATACTCCTTCCCGTATATTAACAGATAACTCTCGCAAACGATTAGTAAATTTCAAGCAGTCATAGTATTAAAATATGTACTCTTTTTAAGAAAGCATTTATCAATGAATATGTCAAAACTCTGTCCAACAACATCAACGAAATACTCTCTTCTCTAGGGGGAAACTTTCGGAACAGTAAACCTCCTGAGAGCCATTTACGGAACTGGCGAGCCCGCTAGTAAATTCGCTCCTACCTCTGCCAAGTCAATAGCTGCAAGGCACTGGAAATGTCCGTTTGATGTATAAAAGAGGAAAATGCTTGTCTCTGACGTCTGCGAGTAAGAACGCTACGAAACAAAACGATACATGTTGTGGACCTCGATACAAAAGTAACTTCACGTGACTTGTTCTCTCATTGGTTCACAAGTCTGTTATAGGTTCGGTTGTTAGATTACAGTATAAACATAAATGAAAGATTATCAAATCAGTCGCATTTTATGTCTTAAAATGAGATTTTATTATTCGATACATACAGTCGGTCTAAGTGCCCTACAAACTAAGGAGGCTGTGCTACCTTTGTTCCCGTTGACTTTGTTTTGCGGCCTATGACTTAGCTGCTGTCGAAAGGGATGCTGTGCAATGGTAATTATTCAGGGTAAATCTTATAATGTCGAAATTGCCAATCCATATCAAGTGAGTGCAATTTCGACAAAATATGCACACAATTTCTACAAAAATATATTTACATGGGCAGACATGGGTAATTAAATAATTATTTATTACTCTCCAAAGATCCTTCTACAGCTTGGAAGCAGATGTTAACAAGAATTTTCTCTCCTAGTATGTTATTTACGAGCATCTCTTCTACTCTCAAATTCAGATGGATTGTTTACAGAAATCTGATATTCCTGATAACTAAACCAGATGCCTAAAAGGTATGCGTGTTTCCGACATGCAAATCTGATTACGTTTTGTCTGATTGAGCATTTACTTCAATATAATATCTCGTATGCCGGCTGTGATTTCTAGTACGCATGATATAATGAATTACTGTTTCACCTTGCTGAAGTTGGTGATTATTCTTACAGAAAAGCTAGCTGTGCCTAAACCTTTTAGAAGATCTGCTAGTTGGATATTCCCGTTTCAGTTTCGATCAGCGTGCGCACCCAGTAGCATAGAACTTCATACCTTGTCTAGAATTCCTTGTGTAGTGGAGTATTTATATCAGTACAGAATAGTATGAGCTGTGATACTTCAAGGTTAAAGCTATGACCTTTGTGCAGAACCAGTTACTGACTTCCACAAAATTAACATGTACTCTTTGCCGCGCGGGGTTAGCCGAGCGATCTCAGGCGCTGCAGTCACGGACTGTGCGGCTGGTCCCGGCGGAGGTTCGAGTCCTCCCTCGGGCATGGGTGTGTGTGTTTGTCCTGAGGATAATTTAGGTTAAGTAGTGTGTAAGCTTAGGTACTGATGATCTTAGCAGTTAAGTGCCATAAGATTTCATACACATTTGAACATTTTAGAACATGTACTCTTTCCTCTATTGATGTTTGTTTATTCGACTTGACAGTGATACTGACTGGATTTACCTCCTGATTCGAATAAAATGATAGGTCATTAACAACAAGAACAGTAGACAGCTCCTGATCGAGTGTTGTGAAAAGCCCGTTGAATCCCACTCCATGCAAGTAATTTGGTGTCCATCTATGAAATAACAGTCTATTGTAGCTCTCTGAATTGTGTGTCTTCAGTAGGAGCTAATGGGTGTATGTGCCGAACCGTAAGCTTCATTAACATATACCTTCTGTAATAGAATGTTACTTATGAGCAACGAATCAACTGCCTCTCCTAAGTCATAGCAGACGCCAACTGGCGATATTTTATCTTTTCATAAGTTCCGTGTATGACCACTAAATGCGCAAATGGCTTATCAGCTGGGTGACCTCCTTCAGATCGAAACTGTGACTGGCTAGGTATCTTGTTATCCCACAGGCGAGTGACAACCCATGACTGAATAATGGAAAAATAATGTAAACTGCAGAATTGCCAAGAAAAAGGTGGAAAGGAGACAAGCTATGGTGTTTTTGCAGGTCGATTACCGCATATTCGGCTTTTCTTATGTCAATGGACTCAATCTGCTTGGAATTTCATTTCTTTCTTGAAGTAGGTGCGTGTTGCATTTAGTAATCTTGCCGAGTTACGTTGTTACTTAACTTCACAAGCGAGAAAACTGGCAATGAAACTAAGAAAATAAAATTTCATGTTCCGATAGACTATACAAGTTTCGTTAGTAATATATAATAAACGATAGTTTGTTAAAGACTTATCTTAGATCACTCATTTGTCTACAGCAGGAATGCACAGCCAACGGCCCACCATTGGTCTGATGGCTGCCCCCTATTCACCGGTCGTTGTTGCAGTTTTCTTTCATTTTCTTACTCGTCTTTCATTCTCTCCCAAATAAAAGAGAGAGCTTGTAGAACGGAATTCTTTTGAGCACAGTCGTTGGGACAGGGTGACCCTAATTAGTAATAACGACTTGTCTCGCAGTACAATATTTTTGAACTTTTGGTCTTTACATAGTCACACCAATGCGGCCCACGTTCTAGTAAGTCTGTATACCCCTGCTGTATAGTGACCAATCTTTCTCTGGAACACTCGAAGTACTGTGAACCTATTTCTGCTTGATAACATTTTGCTCTTCTGGGAAATGTTTTCAAACAGAAATAAAAGGTCATTGAGGCAACAAGAGGCGGAATTACAGTTGTAAATATGCGATTTAACAGCGTTCCGCTCTTCCATCATTATTTTCTGGCTTTGATGATAACTGTATCCTTTTCACCAGTGCAGAGACCTGAGTCGGAATAAGTGTATGAATACAGAAATGATAGTAAAGAATATTATCGCTGTAGGTATCCTCATTCGCCGGCCAAGCTTATATGATGATTGTAAATTTTTCCAATTAAATTGTCTGTGAGTAGGGAAAAACTAAAATAGTTTCAAATAGCTCTGAGCACTATGGGACTTAACATCGGAGGTCATCAGTCCCCTAGAACCTAGAACTACTTAAACATAACTAACCTAAGGGCATCACACACATCCATGCCCGAGGTAAACTAGGTCCGAGCCAAAAATTTACACGATTACTAAAGTAAAATGTACCGTAAAGGGTCATGCAGTACTTGAATCTTAGCCAATCTCACCTTCATATGTTTTTATCTCATTTATTTTCTTCGCGTGTATATGGAGATAAATAGTGATATTATTGAAGGGGTAAGCCTTTAATTAGTATTTTTCGATGTGGGAATCAAAAGCGTGTAAGTGATGACTCTGAAAGATTTGTGGAAGATATTCGTGCATTGTTTTCCCGAGAGAGAAACAGAAATGAAGTTAGTCAAGTACACAAACCTGTGACTCATGGGGCGAAAGAAAATCGACGTCTGTACGCTTAATTACACCCGTGGTCTAGGGGTAGCGTCTTTGATACATAATCAAAACGTCTTCGGTCCAGGGTTCGATCCCCGCCACTGCCGAAGACTTCCGGCGTAAGAAGTCAGCCTCATTCTGCCAACGGCCTTGTCAAAGAGGGCGGAGGAGCGGATAGAGGTTCAGGGCACTCTCTTGTCCTAGGGATGGGAAATTGCTCCTAAAGGCGGAAGAATCAGCAATGATCAACGACATGAGGATGCAGAAGGCAATGGAAACCACTGCATTAAACACACGTAACGTGTATCCACAGGACATGTGGCGTGTAATTGAAGAAGTGTCATGATGATCTCTCCATTGGCAAAAGATTCCGGAATAGTCCCCCATTCGGATCTCCGGGAGGGGACTGCCAAGGGGGAGGTTACCATGAGAAAAAGATTGAATAATCAACGAAAGGATAACGTTCTACGAGTCGGGGCCTGGAATGTCAGAAGCTTGAACGTGGTAGGGAAACTAGAAAATCTGAAAAGGGAAATGCAAAGGCTCAATCTAGATATAGTAGGGGTCAGTGATGTGAAGTGGAAGGAAGACAAGGATTTCTGGTCAGATGAGTATCGGGTAATATCAACAGCAGCAGAAAATGGTACAACAGGTGTAGGATTCGTTATGAATAGGAAGGTAGGGCGGGGGGTGTGTTACTGTGAACAGTTCAGTGACCGGGTTGTTCTAATCAGAATCGACAGCAGACCAACACCGACAACGATAGTTCAGGTATACATGCCGACGTCGCAAGCTGAAGATGAACAGATACAGAAAGTGTATGAGGATATTGAAAGGGTAATGCAGTATGTAAAGGGGGACGAAAATCTAATAGTCATGGGCGACTGGAATGCAGTTGTAGGGGAAGGAGTAGAAGAAAAGGTTACAGGAGAATATGGACTTGGGACAAGGAATGAAAGAGGAGAAAGACTATTTGAGTTCTGTAAAAAGTTTCAGCTAGTAATAGCGAATACCCTGTTCAAGAATCACAAGAGGAGGAGGTATACTTGGAAAAGGCTGGGAGATACGGGAAGATTTCAATTAGATTGCATCATGGTCAGACAGAGATTCCGAAATCAGATACTGGATTGTAAGGCGTACCCAGGAGCAGATATAGACTCAGATCACAATATAGTAGTGATGAAGAGTAGGCTGAAGTTCAAGACATTAGTCAATACGCAAAGAAGTGGGATACGGAAGTACTAAGGAATGACGAGATACGTTTGAAGTTCTCTAACGCTATAGATACAGCAATAAGGAATAGCGCAGTAGGCAGTACAGTTGAAGAGGAATGGACATCTCTAAAAAGGGCCATCACAGAAGTTGGGAAGGAAAACATAGGTACAAAGAAGGTAGCTGCGAAGAAACAATGGGTAACAGAAGAAATACTTCAGTTGATTGATGAAACGAGGAAGTACAAACATGTTCCGGGAAAATTAGGAATACAGAAATACAAGTCGCTGAGGAATGAAGTAAATAGGAAGTGCGGGGAAGCTAAGACGAAATGGCTGCAGGAAAAATGTGAAGACATCGAAAGAGATATGATTGTCGGAAGGACACACCCAGCATACAGGAAAGTCAAAACAACCTTTGGTGACATTAAAAGCAACGGTGGTAACATTAACAGTGCAACGGGAATTCCACTGTTAAATGCAGAGGAGAGAGCGGATAGGTGGAAAGAATACATTGAAAGCCTCTATGAGGGTGAAGATTTGTCTGATGTGATAGAAGAAGAAACAGGAGTCGATTTAGAGGAGATAGGGGATCCAGTATTAGAATCGGAATTTAAAAGAGCTTTGGAGGACTTACGGTCAAATAAGGCAGAAAGGATAGATAACATTCCATCAGAATTTCTAAAATCATTGGGGGAAGTGGCAACAAAACGACTATTCACGTTGGTGTGTAGAATATATGAGTCTGGCGACATACCATCTGACTTTCGGAAAAGCAGCATCCACACAATTCCGAAGACGGCAAGAGCTGACAAGTGCGAGAATTATCGCACAATCAGCTTAACAGCTCATGCATCGAAGCTGCTTACAAGAATAATATACAGAAGAATGGAAAAGAAAATTGAGAATGCGCTAGGTGACGATCAGTTTGGCTTTAGGAAAAGTAAAGGGACGAGAGAGGGAATTCTGACGTTACGGCTAATAATGGAAGCAAGGCTAAAGAAAAATCAAGACACTTTCATAGGATTTGTCGACCTGGAAAAAGCGTTCGACAATATAAAATGGTGCAAGCTGTTCGAGATTCTGAAAAAAGTAGGGGTAAGCTATAGGGAGAGACGGGTCATATACAATATGTACAACAACCAAGAGGGAATAATAAGAGTGGACGATTAAGAACGAAGTGCTCGTATTAAGAAGGGTGTAAGACAAGGCTGTAGCCTTTCACCCCTACTCTTCAATCTGTACATCGAGGAAGCAATGATGGAAATAAAAGAAAGGTCCAGGTGTGGAATTAAAATACAAGGTGAAAGGATATCAATGATACGATTCGCTGATGACATTGCTATCCTGAGTGAAAGTGAAGAAGAATTAAATGATCTGCTGAACGGAATGACCAGTCTAATGAGTACACAGTGTGGTTTGAGAGTAAATCGGAGAAAGACGAAGGTAATGAGAAGTAGTAGAAATGAGAACAGCGAGAAACTTAACATCAGGATTGATGGTCACGAAGTCAATGAAGTTAAGGAATTCTGCTACCTAGGCAGTAAAATAACCAATGACGGACGGAGCAAGGAGGACATCAAAAGCAGACTCGCTATGGCAAAAAAGGCATTTCTGGCCAAGAGAAGTCTACTAATATCAAATACCGGCCTTAATTTGAGGAAGAAATTTCTGAGGATGTACGTCTGGAGTACAGCATTGTATGGTAGTGAAACATGGACTGTGAGAAAACCGGAACAGAAGAGAATCGAAGCATTTGAGATGTGGTGCTATAGACGAATGTTGAAAATTAGGTGGACTGATAAAGTAAGGAATGAGGAGGTTCTACGCAGAATCGGGGAGGAAAGGAATATGTGGAAAACACTGATAAGGAGAAGGGACAGGATGATAGGACATCTGTTAAAACATGAGGGAATGACTTCCATGGTACTAGAGGGAGCAGTAGAGGGCAAAAACTGTAGAGGAAGACAGAGATTGGAATACGTCAAGCAAATAATTGAGGACGTAGGTTGCAAGTGCTACCCTGAGATGAAGAGGTTAGCACAGGAAAGGAATTCGTGGCGGGCCGCATCAAACCAGTCAGTAGACTGATGACAAAAAAAAGCTTAATTCTTCCTGTCGGACTGGTTTCAAATAGTATGGCAAGAACTCTTACTTCGTATATATATACGTAGTTCTTCACCATTTCAGTAATTTAGCCACAAGATTTAAATTCCTCAGAAATGCTTGTAAAGCACATAATTTTTGCACCCACAATCTATACCGGGTAATACTACATTTCAGAGCCATTGTCATATTCTAGAAAGTGAGACCTTTCACGTAAAACTGGATTACAAGTCTGTGACTTAATAGAATCTATAAATACGTATGCACAATTGTGCTTGTTATTTACTCTGTCCACTTCCACATCAATATGCGGCCATTATTTCGACTGCAGAGGTATTGGGCGGTTCTTAGTTTCAAGTTTGTTTTACTTTCTAATGTCTGCTTGGAACCGGGAATTACTGAAATATGAAAGGTGTACCAATGTCTGCAAATTACTGCTTCAGAGTCACAGAAAATTGAAGGAAACTACTGCTTCATTGCCAGTCGTGCTATAAACTGATGCCAGCCGGGGTGACCGAGCGGTTCTAGGCGCTACAGTCCGGAACCGGGCGACCGCTACGGTCGCAGGTTCGAATCCTGCCTCGGGCATGGGTGTGTGTGATGTCCTCAGGTTAGTTCGGTTTAAGTAGTTCTAAGTTCTAGGGGACTGATCACCTCAGAAGTTAAGTCCCATAGTGCTTAGAGCCCTTTGAACCATTTATAAACTGATAGAACAACATTTTTTTAACAGCCCTATAAATATGTCAGTTCTAATCTTTCGCTGTTAAAACACCAATGAGCAATATGGACAGTGTACATCGGGAGAGAACTTTTGCACCCAAACAAATGAATACTGGTCCCGATGTGAGTCGCTGGGGCTAACCACAATACGACAAAGCTGCACGATAGGAACAATTTGAAATACTGCAACCATAGACCCGTTATAAGCGCAGAGGGCAATAAGAACGTCATCGACAGTTCACTAACGAGCCAACCACTTCTCGCTGAAGCATCTGGCGATGCAACGGTTCTCCCTGGCAACACCGCAACTAAGCGATAGCTTGCGCAAGTGCACGTCTCCAGCGGACCGTTAAGGTGACTCGTGAGCTTCCTCTTCTTTCAGCTGAAACTCCAACAGTACGGGGGATAATCTGAATACATTCAAAACTGTGGAAGTGTTTCAGAACTTGGCTTCTTGACCCATGATTTTAAAGTTGTTTTAACCTGATCGATGAAGAAAGTATACGGGGACGCTATAATGGTCATCAGCAATGGGCGACTTTGGGCAGTTTGGTAATACCCTGAATTTTTCTAAACTGGTTTTTTCAAACGTAGGTTAAAACACAGAAAAGATCACATACTCGTCGGATTTCACTTTCCAAAATGCTGGAGGTGATGTATAAACCGGGAAACAAAAGCAAAGTTAGTGTTATGACATAGTTCTGCACTAAACAATTCTAGCACTTGTCGTGTTATTTCCCTGCACTTCCAGTCTTTTGTGGAATTTTTCTACAGCTAATTATTGAATAAATATTAAGCACATCCCTGAATGCACTTCAACCGATGATTCCTTTCATATGTCTTACTAATGCATTCATATTCATATGGCGTCGCTGTATTAGTTGTTTACACGTCCACAAGTTCCAAAGTTTCTGCAGGAAAGGTACAATATATTGTGCAATATACTGAGCGAGCATTAGTATTTTTAGAGCTCTGCAGTTTCGTCCAGTACATTATGAAAACCTGAACCGCCCTCTACCAACACTACTGTTCCACATAGTCACCGTTTCATTTGTACACGTTTGCGCCACCCTTCAACCCGGCCATCAAAGGGTTTGGAAAAATGTAAGGTTTCGCTTGTTGACGCACGATTTTAAAAACCCATGTTTCGCTGTTAATTGTGCACTCAGAAGCGTCTGTCTCCTGGACAGGCGTCTGCTACAAATGATGTCGGGTGGCCGCTGCGCGGTTTATCTCCAATTTCCGTGTCTCCGTTACTGCATTCAACTACTTATTTGTTTATTTCACATGCTTTGGTGTACTACTAAAAATCACTAAGGGGAGAATGGTCAGTTCCCAGTACTGCGCAGTAAATACTGAACGTGTGAGAGCCATTCAAATTCGCCCGATGTCTCTCGTAATTCCAAACAGGACTAGATTTGGTCACACTAGCATTTTGCAAATGTAAATAAGTGTTACACACTACAACATTAGTGTAACAGGGTCTGAAAACTGTCACAAGCAGTAAGAGTGGATAGATGGATCACGGTTCGGCCTATCACTCTCCAGTTCAGTAATGAACAACAACAGCTACGCAGCTTCACCACCTACTCACTGTGGAGTGCAGAAAGCAATGCCTCACTTGCGTGCTTTTGTTCAACACCTCTGACACTGTAGTCCCATTGACACTGGCTACTGGGCGAATGGAAGATTTTAGGTTTCTTGGAAGGGGAATGATACTGATCGTTCGAAAGCTGGCTATGATCTGTATTAACTCCGCTGTTAGTGTTCATTATTAATTTTTTTTTTGTACACACTAGGCCTTGATTTTTTATCCACACTTGCTTAATAAAGTACTGTATGAGGAAAGTAATTTTTTCTTGCTCCAAATAAAATAAGTCTACTTAACTTATTATATCTCAAGTGATTTAACATCTGAATTATGTTACCTACATCATTTGAGTCTGGTGGCGTCGGTTTGCTCTTGCATCTTTACGATATGCAGGCGAGTTACTGGTATTGAGAAAAGCTGAATATTACCCTTTCTAGACGTGTTAGTATGCTATAAGAATGATGGGTCTTTGGGACATTCGGTGTTCAGAAAACCAACACATACAGATCTATATCTTCAGGCGTCCAGCTGCCATCACCCCGCACAAACCGCCGGTGTTCTTAGTACTTTAATTCATCGGGCACATGTAGTATCGGATGCTGATAGCTTTCATGAAGAATTAGTCCATCTGAAGGTTTTTAAAGAGAATGAATCGTGATAACTGCTTTCAGCTGGATAAAAATTGAAATCCAGTCATTAAAATTACGCGCTCACAACGGAATCGACATGCTCAGTCAATACTCAGCGATTAGATTGTTCTTACTTCACCACTGATGGCTGCCTCGCTCATGTCATCGCCTAATGCATGCGCCGTAAACCGCCAGTACGATTTGCATGCGCGGAATTCGCTATAAATACCATGAATGCATCAGGTCACTTCAGTACTCCTTCTACTCACCTGAGGTTGGCCGGACGTCTCTGGGCTGAAATACGGTGGCCGAATGTTGATGGGATCCGGCTGCAAACCCGAAAATTACTGGAAGAAGAAATACGCCGCGAAAGTTTCAGAAATCAATATTTCAATATCTATAAAACTACAAAGATTAATGTTTCATAGTGGATAAACATTTACACTATGAACCTTTGAATTAACAATTTTTAAACGTTTCATGTGATTTCAGTATACGATATCTCAAATGATAGCATTGCACTATAGCCATCATCTTTGAAAACTGTGTTTCTGTATCTATTCGATTTATTGATTTACCCGTTTTTATGTCTTTTTCATAACATAAATGTCTGTCAGAACATCATATTCTTCTGCGTGGTCAGCGCGACAGACTCAATCTTAAGGGCCCGGGTTCGATTCCCGGCTGGGTCGGAGGTTTTCTCAGGGACTGGCTGTTGTGTTGTCCTAATCATCATCATTTCATCCCCATCGACGCGCAAGTCGCCGAAGTGGCGTCAAATCGAAAGACTTTCACCAGGCGAGCGGTCTACCCGACGGGAGGCCCTCGTCACACGCCATTCCTATTATTTACACAGTTAAAGAATACAGCATGAATACCTCAGATATTGTTAGGCTTATATAGTTATTCAGTGAAGAGTTTGCTATTTTGCCAGTAACTTTATTTATATGTTGATTGCAAGTGCTACTACAAAGTGTGTTAATTTAAAGGTGGTCCATCGCGTGTGTTAGGAGACACAACACTTGAAAAGAGAACCACAAGACACTTCTGTCAAGAAGACTTAAACTATTTTTAAACAATATTTAAGGACAGTCTGTGGCCATTTATCTCGTGGCTAACACACGCATCGTTACTGCATATTTGTACGTCAGTCTGGTGATTCGACCTGCTTCGCTGCCATTCATGAACAGCATTCAAGGGGACGTTTTCCAACAGAATAACACTCGCTCACATAGCGCTGTTGTAACCCATCATGCTCGAAAGAGTGTCGACATGTTGCCTTGACCTGCTCGATCATCAGATCTGTCACCAATCGAGCTCATATGGGGCATTGTTGAACGAAAACTCCAGCTTCATCCAAAAACAGCATTAGCCCTGTATTTACCTACCAAGTGCAAAAGGCATGGAATTCCATCCCACAGAGAGACATCCGGTACCCGTACGATACAATGCATGCACGTTTGAATGCTTGCGTTCAACATTCTGGTGGTTACGCCTATTATTAATGTACCAGTTTTTTAAGTTTGCAGGTTCAAATCCTGCCTCGGCCATAGATGTGTGTGACGTCCTTAGGTTAGCTAGGTTTAAGTAGTTGTAAGTTCTAGGCGACTGATGACTTCAGATGTTAAGTCCCATAGTGCTCAGAGCCATTTTTTACGTTTGCAATGGCATTTCTCGGGTACATTAACTTGTGGTCTTGTAACGGTAATCACTTTTATATGCTACGTAGACAAATGTATATCCTGAATTTCATTACTCTACATTATTTCTTGGTATTGAGATTTTTTCCGTTAGTGTAAATTTTTTGGTGTTCTTTCTTGTCGCATTCTCGTTAAGGGTCGGAACGTTAAAAGTTGTGTGCGTTCTGTTACAGCCATTATTATATTCTTTACATCCTCATGTGCTCTGTGATCCAATTGGGATAGCCTTGATGCTTATCTTAGAAAGTCCATTTCTGCGGCTTTGGTCTTCTTGCGGTTTTTCTCCGTAATCGCCTAGTTCTCCCAGCCGTAAACGGTAACTGGCACAATAACTGCTTCATATGCATTAAATTTGGTTATTAATTCGACTTTTGCGAACTAAGAAAGGGAGTTCAGTTTTGATGGTTGAAATGGCTCTAAGCACTATGGGACTTAACATCTGAGGTCATCAGTCCCCTAGACTTAGAACTACTTAAACTTAACTAACCTAAGGACATCACACACATCCATGCCCGAGGCAGGATTCGAACCTGCGACCGTAGCGGTCTCGCGGTTCCAGACTGCAGCGCCAGAACCGCGCGGCCACTTCGGCCGACAGCCCGCACAGTTGCGATAATATCGTGTCACGGATGGCGCAGTGGTTAACGCACCTGTCTAGTAAGTAGGAGATCCCGGATTCCAATCCCGGTGCGGTACACATTTTCACTCGTCGCCTCTAATTTCGTCTAATGTCCCAATGTAGCTGAGATCAGTAACCTCTCCCTCTTCACTTCTCATTCCTTTCCTTTCTACCCTCCACCTTCAATTTACTTATAAATTTATCGTTGATGAAACAATAGGAATTAGTGTGAAACACGGAGTGCGAAAGTTGTGTGAGGGAAAACTTTCGACTATGACCTCCGTCTGCGTGCGATTTGGAAAAATTACGTCGTAAGTCATTAAATGGTCTCCGTTATTTACAGTTTATCACCCTCTCTGGAGTGGCGTCTTCAGTTTAATGAAACTTCCTGACGATAAAAATAAAGCACACAGCGGACAGATGATCCCGGATCTTATCCTGAGAAAGAGAGAAAGTTTCATTCTGAGAACGTCCTCTACGACCTACGCCATACACTTTCTCTCTAGCAGTACAAGGCGCGATCACCAACAACGTGCCCTAAGACCAGTCAAGTCTCCCAGGCGAGAAGTCAACGAAACCAGGACGCTCAAAATCCGCACAGACACAGGGCAAGGCTGACGTGAGGGACTAAATTGTAATCAAGTTCTATAACACATCAAGACGCGTGTTACAACCACCATTTTAAACATAATTAAGAAAATAAGGCCCCCAAGAGACCGTTGTGGCCTAGCGGTTCTAGGAGCTTCAGTCCGGAACCGCGCTGCTGCTACGGTCGCAGGTTCAAATCCTGCATCGGGCATGGATGTGTGTGTTGTCCTTAGGTTAGTTAGGTTTGGGTAGGGGACTGATGACCTCAGATGTTAAGTACCATAGTGCTTAGACCCATTTGAACCCACAAGAGAAGTCGCAACTTTTATCAGATACAAACATGAAATAGCAGAAAGTAACTCAAATAGCTTAAGATGCTTCAAAGAAAATTTACAGTGGGTGCACTAGCCCAAACACAACATAAAAAGCCCAATGAACAGGTGAACACAATAAAACAGAAACGCTTGGCAATAGAAGCCAAAAGTGAAAATAAATTATGTCCAAGAGGGAGGCGGAGCACAGCTTTGCTAGATCGATAGGAACACGTCAAGGGAGCTCTAAATAAACAACATGGTCACTTGTCGAAATAAATGAGAAAGTGATGCACCTCAACAGGGCAAACGGACAAGCTGCCGAATAACATTCCAATACCCGGATCAGAGGAAACCCATCAACGTACGAGGATAATTAAGGCGCTTACCCCGTCTTATACGTCCAGGAGCAGCAAGACTTCGTCCTACGGATAAACCAGCGAAATCTGGAAAACAGAAGTTGCCACAGGTAACATATCTTCTGGTCCCGGCGCCCCCCCCCCCCCCCCCCCCAAAGAAGAGCGGCAAGATTGACTGGTACATTTAGCCATCGTGAGAGCGTTACAAATCTCATTGAAAGTTTGCAGTAGGACACACTTGCAGAAAGTCGACGCGCTAAACGGAAGGGGCTGCTCACTAAATTCTGAAATTCGATCTTCGCCGAGGATGTAGACCATATATTATTACCATCAACTTTCAAATCGCTCAATGATCACCATTCAAAGATAAGGGAAATCAGAGCTCGTACTGAGGCGTTCAGACAGTCGTTTTTCCCTCGCGCGATCCGCGAGTGAAACAGAGGGGGGAGGGGGGGGGGGAATGACTTTGGCGCTAATTGTGCCCTCCGCCACACACCGCTTGGCGGCTGGCGGAGCGTGTGTGTAGATGCAGGAGACCCAAACAGAGTTCTTCCGTACCGACCGCCTCGTAGCCAAAACACCGCCAGCGATCTCTTTCAACGGCAGCCACCAGAAATCTCCCCCTCGCGCTCCCTAAGCCTGCTCTGCCTAAGCAAACCAAAGAGAGCCTCACATCGCAGCACCACAGACATACTCGCGAGTCGGGCGAGAGGTATCGACCTTGCAGCACGGCTCAGAGTACGCATGGTATAAAAGGCACTGCATTGGCGGAACTGTCATTGGTAATCGGGTGATTCACATGAAAAGGTTTCCAATGAGATTATGGCAGTACGACGGGAATTAACAGGCTTCGAATGCGGAATGGGAGTTGGAGCGAGAGGCCTTGGACAGTCCATTTCGGGAATCGTTAAGGAATTCAATATTCCGAGATCCACAGTGCCAAGAATACCACATATCAGACATTACCGCTCACCAAGGACAATGCAGTGGCCGAAGTCTTTCACTTAACGACCGAAAGCAACGAAGTTTTGCGTAGAGTTGTCATTGCTAATAGACGAACAACACTGCGTGAAATGAGCGCAGATATCAATGTGAAACGCATGACGAACGTATCCGTTGGGACAGTGCTGCGAAATTTGGCGTTAATGGCCTATAGCAGCAAACGACCGACGCGAGTGCCTTTGCTAAAAGCACACCATCGCATGCAGCACCTCTCCTGGGCTCGTGACCGCATCGGTTGGATCCTTGATGACTGCAGAACCGTAGTCTGATCAGATGAATCCCGGCTGCAGTTGGAAAGAGCTGATGATAGGGCTCGAGTGTGGCCAGACTCCACGAAGCCGTGGAGTCCAGTTGTCAACAAGGCGCTGTGCAAGCTGGTGGCTGATCCATAAGGGTTGGGCCGTGTTTTTATGGAATTCACTGGGTCCTCTGATCCAACTGAATCCGTCATTGACTGGAAATTGTTATATTCGGCTACTTGGAGATAATCTGCAGCCATTCATGCATTTCGCTCCCAAACAACGCTGGGGTTTTTGTGAATGACAATGAGCCAAATTACTGGACCACAGTTATTCGCGATTGCTTTGAAGCACATTCTGGACAGTTCGAGTCAATAGTTTGGTTACCTAGATCGCCCGATACGAATCGCATCGAACTTCTACAGGACATAATCCACGGGTTAGTTTGCCCACAAAATCCTGCAACGGTAGCACTTTCGCAATCGTGCACTGCTATGGAGTCAGCATGGTTCAATATTTCTGCAGGGGTTTCCAACGACTTATTGAGTCCATGCCACGGCGAACTGTCGCATTACGCCTGGCAAAAGAAGGTCCGACACCATATTGGGAGGTATCCCATGATTTTTTTCACCTCATTGTAGTTGCTTGCGTGACCCCCACTGCTGCACTTACACTCTGGTATTATGATGGCCATGGACGCATCGTTGGCTGTTGCAGTGCCGAAACTTTTGATCTGAAATGTCTTCGCTGCTTTGCTTCTAGTTATTCTGATGGAAGCTTCAAAATGGTTCAAATGGCTCTGAGCACTATGTGACTTAAAATCTGAGGTTATCAGTCCCCTAGAACTTTGAACTACTTAAACCTAACTTACACATCACACACATCCATGCCCGAGGCAGGATTCGAACCTGCGACCGCAGCGGTCGCACGGTTCCAGACTGAAGCGCCTAGAACCGCTCGGCCACTGTGGACGGCGATCGAAGCTTCCGTAGTGACACTAAATTATGTTCTTGAAGGGCAGAATATGTCTTTAGTATCTTGTAGAGAGCGCGACTGCTACGGTCGCAGGTTCGAATCCTGCCTCGAGCATGGATGTGTGTGATGTCCCTAGGTTAGTTAGGTTTAAGTAGTTCTAAGTTCTAGGGGACTGATGACCTCAGATGTTAAGTCCCATAGTGCTCAGAACCCATTCTTGTAGAGAATCTATAGGGAGTGGACCATTTTAATCCATAATGGAGAGTTGCTCGGAATTGACATGGGATTCACCCAAACGTTTCAGATAAAAATTGTAGGTGGCAACGAGGGCCACGCATTGCTACTAATGGCCGTAATCTTGAATGTAATTTTCAAGGTGATTCGGAAGTTAAGAGTGGTTTTATTAAATCGGGACCATGATATTTGATTCAAGGCATGAATGGGACGGCAAATTTTACTTACAGATCGTTACATTATGCAACATCATGTCAAGTTTCAATGAAGGTAAAATAAGCAAATACGTTCTTAGTTCTGGTACGGCTTAACTCCAAATAGAGGAGGGGACGGCAAAATACGAGGTTAGATAAAAGTTGGAAGAGGCGTAAGGGGTCACGTTTCATTACCAAAAACGACAATCTTAAGCATAATTATCGAACATCATTCGAAGGTTGAATTTTGTTTCATGGAAACCCCTACACGTGACGCCAGATTTGGAAAGAGATGTGAGAGATTTGAACTTTTAAGTTTTCAACAACGCGTTTATTGGTAGAATTAATACATCAGACGTACCAATCTTATTATGACTTATTGCAAGACACAACAGAAATAAAACGGAGATCATTGGTTTACAAGTCGATGAGTGGGTCTCTTCGCCTCTCATTCCTCGGGATGTGGCTAAAAACATATTTGCGTATTTGACCTTCATTGAAACTTACCCTGACTTTGAATAATGTATCATATTATACGTAAAATTTGCCACTCTTTTCAGTTATTAAATCAAATATTTGGGTTTCGTTTTAAAAAGAATCACTTTAACCTCCGAAAACACACACTCCGAAAATGCAACGGCACGTTGCTGTGGGTTCAATTTTCGGAAAGATGTCCAGACCACTGACACTGTTAAGACGTGTGCCGCATCCTTACCGAGCAACCTGTCCCCAGTGGCTTCCTTTTGCGACAGAACAGCGCCGACCCAGATACCGAATCACACCGCACACACGAGAGCGCGTCTGATCAGACCTTGGCGAAGGCCGGCGGCTGGTTAATTTCACTTTGCCTGCCCCAGCGCGGCGACAGGGGAGCAGGAAGACGCCTCCGCAGACCCGGATGCGGGCACCGGGCAGGTCTAGGGGACAGCGGCCTTGACCTCGATACCTGCTGAGCGCGCCTCGGACGGCGGCCGCCCAGTCGGGAAGATGGGTGGGTGGGGGGAGTCGACTAGGGTTGCACAAGCCGGCGCTCACTGACGCCGGCCACGTCCGTCTGCTTTCTTTTCTCATTCTTCTCAGTGCAGATTAGTTTTCTTCTTTTCCCGGGTTCGATTCCCGGCGGGGTCAGGGATTTTCTCTGCCTCGTGATGGCTGGGTGTTGTGTGCTGTCCTTAGGTTAGTTAGGTTTAAGTAGTTCTAAGTTCTAGGGGACTTATGACCACAGCAGTTGAGTCCCATAGTGCTCAGAGCCATTTTAGTTTTCTTCTTTCATTTTTACAGGATGAAGCATCGTCCTTACATTCCATTTGCTTTAGTCACATCATTTATCCCTTTCCATTTTCAAGATGTGATACGTATATTCCCCTCCAGCGTTAGAGGTTTTTGTTGAGTTCTCACAATCCCCTTTTTTTATTGTACAGGGTTATCAATCCTATGCCCAGTCACAGCCTGGAGGACGAGGATTTGTATCAGGTTTACTGCTTTAGGGAACCTGGCTTCTTCGTGCCTCTAAAGCCCTCCCTTCCCTGCGTTGGACACGTTTTGTCTGGCTCTTCTGTCCATTCCGGCTTTGACCCTGTCGGTAGCTTTCTGCTTCCGGCACAGCCCTTGACTTCGTTGAGGCACGTAAACCCTGCCGCCCAGCACACAACTGTCTTCGGCAGGGCGACTCTGGGAGGATTGTATGAGATTTGTATCAGATATTCTGATGATGGGCCATCCCCTAAATGTGTGCAGGTTAAAACCGTGCGCCGGATTGAAACTGGAACTCGGGACCGTTATCTTCCGCGGGAAAATGGTGCAGTATTTGCCCGCGAAAGGCAGAGGCTCCGGGTTCGACTCTAGCTCCGGCACACATTTTAATCCGCCAGAAAGTTTCCACTGCAGAGTGAAAATATAATTCTAAAGGTTATGTTCTCTCTCTCTCTCTCTCTCTCTCTCTCTCTCTCTCTCTCTCACACACACACACACACACACACACACACACACACACACACACACACACACACACACTTTTTTGCGCATCTCTTATGCTGCATCGCCATCCCCAAGACTATAATTACACTAGGAACATTGTTGTATGTTAGTTTTAATATGTGGATCAGCAGTTATGTTACAGATTTGACCGTTTTGATTGTTAGTTATTCGAAAATTATTTGGAAGTGTTTAAAGCCACGATCACACACGAAACTCTCACTGAAATTTAAAGTAGGTTGTACTTTAAATGCGATCTTTTTTATTTTGTTTGGTCTTAACCTTTATTGGCATGGGACGAAACAAGACGTTTACTGCTACCGGTCGTAATTAACTTATTTTCCATCTCGTTTCGGAGGTTTAACCCTCCATCATCCGGTGGATTTATATGGATGAATATGGCGGTGTGTGTGCTGCGTTACGACTTTGGTGTAATCTCTGGCACTGTCTGATAGCGAGAGAGAGAGAGAAGACATTAAGTAGTGTTTTCTTGTCCGCTACTACGGAGTGCTTCGGGTTACTCCCATGTTGAATACATCACATACCTCCCATATTAATTCAGATAAACCCACCCCATGACGGAGTTTTAAACTTTCGATACGCGTTTGAAAATTGATAATCAGTTACTGGTAACAATAAACTTGTTTGTTACGTTCGGTTGTATTTAGTGATGCGACTTGCTTTTCCCCACGACTGAATAGCACTATCAGACAGCACGCTACTCGTTGTACTTCCAAACACTAGGGATCTGTTTCAGTTTTTGTGGTCCGTCAGATTTCAGTGTGTGTGTGTGTGTGTGTGTGTGTGTGTGTGTGTGTGTGTGTGTGTGTGTGTTTTCACTTTCTTAGTGAAAATGTCCGAAAAGTGCTACAGTTTTGCTATTTCTGGAACTGTACGAAGAGCGACATTGCTGATGACTAACTAATTGGGTTATATGTGGATCTTGGTTTGAGAGACAAAGAACTGTTAGAAATTGTGAGTTATAAGCAAGAAGTAGTCGTCGGTTGTGAAGTTACAGTTGCAGAATTAAAAATTACAAGTATTCGATATGCCTACCTAACTGAAAACAATAAAATTCTGCACTCTCGGCTGGCATATGCGTTTGCAGATGATTACTACTGTTGGTTTGCCACAGCTAAAAGGTTCACGAAACATGTCGTGGTAATGCAGTTTCTCGACTAGGACTGAATTCTTGAAATGAGTATCTGAATTTTGAATAGAGCTCGACATTTGTTTTAGCCATTGTTATGTGGTTTACTAATGGATTTTCGTCTTCGAGCGTTCGTTGATGTAAGAAGTGTATTTGGTGCCGTCGTTCTATGCCTCAACAAAACCCACTTTCAGATCCATCATTAGGATTTCTATCCCTTGTCTTGAACCCTTCCTTCAGTTCGAATGCCATAAGATACAGTACAGCATTAAACAGGCGTCTACATGGATTCAGTTGAGGCCACATTTAAATAGGGAAGCTAAATGGAATTCGTGCCGTTATGTGTGTACAGCAGTAAGCCAAGAGCTGTGGCTTCGCCTCAAATGCGTATGTATGAGCGGTTTAACGGCCCCACACGAGTCAGAGCGCTGTTGAGAGAGACACATCTCCCATACGTGAGACAGTGAGGAGAGGTGAGAAGCCCCGAAGTCAAATGACCAGGAAATGTCACCCCTGCACCTTCAATCTTCAGCTCATCCCCTGACCAGACAAATACTGAATGCGTCCAGTTACAGCACACTCTCATTATAGTATTGTGTACCTCGGTTACACAAACTGCGGAGACAACTGCTGCGGCTACTCCACTAGCCCGCCTTAGTGACTGGCTACAGAGGAAGACAGCTGCGAGACCGGTACGAAATACTGAGTCACTTGCCCGACACACACCATTCTGGTGATCAAGTAGTCAGATGAAAGGCTGCTGTATATGGGCGTGTTAGTAGGTCGAGTGCACTCGCCGTGTTACAGACGACTGTTGTTGCGACTTGTTGTCCATGACTGGGAGCTCGCACGAGGCGAAGCAGCGGTGGAGCGCATGACGCGGCTGCTCCCGTTATCCCACTGTATCTCCTGTCGACCCGTGGGTGGTTGGCGGTATCAGAGCGAAAACCCTGACCCAGGCAGCTCAACTCGGCTTGCGATATACATTTTGCTTTGCTTTGCTTTCGCAGACCGTTTGCCAGAGCGGGCGTCCTTATCAAAGAAGCTGGTGTGCTCAAAGCTGACGCTAGTTGGCCCTTACTTTCCCCCGCAAGCTTCCAGTACAGCCGCTCCGATTTTGTTTTCCTACTCTCGGTCGAGAAGGAAAAACAAGGGAGGAATCTACAGTATAGCATCTCGTCGGCTTCAAGTTTATTATAGATGGAGCACTATAATTAATTAAGGCAAGCGCTTTGGGGTTTCTTCGACCTAAAGAGTAATTTAAGCGTATTCACATAAAACTAAATATTGCAAAAATCTAATAATAGATTTCTCGTCAAGTAATTCATTTCAGTCCCTAATAGACTAACGATCATACCATATTTGCAGGTCGACAATATCATGTTTTCCCTTCCGTTTGACCGAGCGGTTCTAGGCGCTTTAGTCCGGAACCGCGGTGCTGCTACGGTCGTAGGTTCGAATCCTGCCTCGTGCATGGATTTGTGTGCTGTCCTTAGATTAGGTAGGTTTAAGTAGTTCTAAGTCTAGGGGACTGATGAGCTAAGATGTTAAGTCCCATAGTGCTCAGAGCCATTTGAACCAATACGATGTTTTAAGATATTGTCAGTGGTCAGACTAATCCCCAAGTATCATGTAGTTCCCAGTTGTCCTTATGCAGATTATCAGGTTTTTGTATTATTCCCCTTTACTGTCCGGTGATTTATAAAATAAAAAAGCGATGCCTGGAATATTCTGTTACAATCAGAGTGTTGAAAAGTACATCATAAACCTGCAATGGCATCTCGCCTATATGACAGCGAACACAGGCTTCCAGGTATCAATGAAGATTTTAAATTCTATCATAACTAACCCCCAGTCAATAAAATCACTGTTCTAGAGGCGCTAGTAATACACAAGCAATTCACATTCTAAATGAACAGACGGAAAGCGAATGCAGCAGATTACTTTCTGTAGTGACTGTCTCTCAATACTAGGGCGTACTGAAAAGTAATGCCTCCGAATCTTTTATGTGAAACTTCTTAGAGCTTTTTAAATAAAGAAACGATACTAACATAGTATATCTTTATTCTTGATGTCTACGTTCTTGCACCCTTCTGCTGCTAGAGGTTCAAATGGTTCAAATGGCTCTGAGCACTATGGGACTTAACATCAAAGGTAATCAGTCGCCTAGACTTAGAATTACTTAAACCTACCTAACAAAGGACATCACACACATCCATGCCCGAGGCAGGATTCTAACCTGCGACCGTAGCAGCAGCAGCAGCAGCGCGGTTCCGGACTGAAGCGCGTAGAACCGCTCGGCCACAGCGGCCGGCTTTCAACGCCTTGGGCTCATTGTTGTCGTCCATCATCTATACAGTCCCGACTTGGCTCCACCCGATTTTCATCTGCTTCCAAAACTTAAAGAACGCCTTAGAAAACTTGTCTTTGACAGCAGTGAAGCGGTGCAAGTAAAGGTGAGGTTGTGGCTCAACCAACAAAACCAGTCTTTCTACTGAGACAGTACAAACAAACTGGACTCCCGTTCGGAGAAATGTGTTCGTCGTTAGGGTGAATATTTTGAGAAGAACACAAATCTAGAATTGTAAAACCGTTAGTTTTATTTAAAGAACTCAGAGTTTTCACACACAAAATTTAGAGGCATTACTTTTTAGCACACCCTGTTAATTGATTCATTATCACAGCACCACCACCACGAAGCTGCGCCACTGCCATATCAAAACCATAGATCTTCTATGGGCTCAAATTAAAATTGATGTCGCGGAGTGTAACATAATGTTTATGCTGCGAAACTCGGAGTGACGCGTGAACGGGGCTGTCACACATATAATTTTGATGAACTGTAAGGACATTGTGTACAATACGTAGAATGAATTCAAAAAATCGAACGAAGAAGGCGTAAGAGAATTAACAATACCGGATATATTAGTTTCTTCGTCAGATGTTAGGGAAAATAGCAGTGAATGGAACGTCACTGTGTTCGTCGGGACAAATGAAAAAAAAAAAAACAAAAAAAACTCATCTCTCGTTGTTGGCTGGTAGATACATGATGGGTTGTTCAGAAGCCGAATTGTAAAGATACCGTTCTTTGACGTGGTGAGAGCGTTATGATTCAAGTGCAGCTGCGATGAGAGCAACTAGAGTTTAGTTTTTGAGGTGATGACAAGGAGAGAGGGAGGGCACTGGGTGAAATCCTGCACCGGCACATAGTATGCTCTGTCGAGCAACGCAAAAATTACCGTCTGGCCTAAAATCCCCATATGAGGGGCGGATCACCAGCAGCAATGACCCATGCCCTTACGTCATGAAGATCATTGGAGGTGTCTGGAACTGAAGGGGTCGGCGAAAGAAAGTACTAACTAACAATAGCATATTTTGAGTTGCTGTGTGTTACATGTTTTGTTAAATTGGTAGACAAGGACATAAATACATTAAAACAACAGAATATATATACTAAGATGGTATCTGTTCTTTCGGACATGTCCGAAATAATATATATTATAAAATATATAATATAAATATAGTAAATATATAGTTAAGGCTCACCGGCCACTTGACCATCTTCTCCTTCTGTGCGAATGCACAAACAGTGCCCGAACTCTTACGGGGATCGGCAACGCGCCGCGAGTAAAGAGTATAATGGGCGGGGGCACTACGAATGTAGTGCGGGATAATACGTTGAGAGTGTGGGTTTCGTGGGAGGCGTGCTAGAGATAAATCCCTGCATCGCGCTATCCTGTGTGTGCTCGGTGGCTCAGACGGACAGAGCGTCTGCCGTGTAAGCAGAAGATCCCGGGTTCGAGTACCGGTCGGTGAACACATTTTCATCTGTCCCCGTTGACGTATGTCAACGCCTGTAAGGAATGGGTGTTCATTTCATTGTAATAAACACAACAGTAATTATATAGCAAGATTTTTTCTTTTAGGTACCACAGTCACAATTTCCTAAAAAATACGGTAGCATTCTGTACTATGGTTATTATGAAGTCAGCGTCTTTTTATTTACATCACAACGAGCCGATACATTTGAAATTGGGAAACAGCCTAAATCAGCGCCGGCAGCTGTGGCCGAGCGGTTCTAGGTGCCTCAGCCCGGAACCACGCTGCTGCTGCTGCGGTCGCAGATTCGAATCCTACCTCGGGCATGGATGTGTGTGATGTCCTTAGGTTAGCTAGGTTTAAGTAGTTGCAAGTCTAGGGGACTGATGACCTCAGATGTTAAGTCGCATAGTGCTAGGAGCCATTCGAACCTAAATGAGCTGATAATGGCAAAAATAACTGCGATTAACAACAACCAGTGTGGGAGATGGTTTTTTATTTCAAATTGTGCAAAAAACCGCAGTTTCTAGAGATATGTATGGTAGAACATGTTAGCAGCACATGCTGCATTCGAAAATAAAACAGATTCTCTGATCAGACTAATCCTCCCTAAACTAAGCGTTAGCCCTTTCTACTGCTGACCCCTTCAGTTTAACACAGGAGATTGCCACAAAACCTGGTAATTAGGATCTGAAAGCTACCATCTCTCCTGTACCCACTGCCCAAATACTGATGATGATGAAATTATTTTCCATCATAGGGATTCGAACCGGTTATATCTCAGCCGAGTCGAACAAGCGCGCGTTTGCCATCTTGGCTGCGGAAACGGAATCTTATCGACACAAAAGTTGATCAGTTACATAAGTTCTTTTGTTGCCTTAGTACACACTACTTATAGCCACCTACATGGTCGATAAGCTGTAATAAACACACAATACCATAGGTTTTACGGTCAAAGATTCCGAAATGTGACTGTTACTGCTTTGAGAAAGAAGGGTATTAGTAACAATTTTGCCACTTTTGGACTTCTATTTAGAAAAGGTTTCGTGAGGTGATTCTGTCAGTAGGTGCTCTAATTCTCGTTTCCGTGTTCAGCATGGTGTGGGTGTAGCCAACAAACTATAAAACTTTACTTCCATGTGAGTTGCATCTGTTTGCATTATGCTAAATATTTCTCCCTTCCCGAAACTGCAGACCTTAACCACGAGAAAGCGTACGTAAGCCTACCTCTTCATTTTACGTACGTAAGCCTACCTCTTCATTTTACGCTCATGCAGTTTTTATAGGAATACCTGGGGATCCGTGCTGTGTTGCGCCGACAGTTGACGTTTGAGTTGAGTAAATATTTTGCATGTTAGTTTCCAGACACTGCAACTTTGAGAGAAGCCGACACTGAAAACGTATTTTTGAAAAAAAAAGAGATGGAGAGAGAGAGAGAGAGAGAGAGAGAGAGAGAGAGAGAGAGAGAGCGAGAGCGAGAAGAAATAATATTACAGAAGAATCGCTGCTTTCTCAGTACAGTGGACGCCTCAATACTTTTTTTGTTTTTAGAAGTCGTCAGACGTTGTGTGAACATGTTGAAAGTTTACTTAGGGAAAGATTATTTCTTTTAGGTTATTTTCTCGTCGACAGCATCTCCACTCGGCAATAAACGTAATATAGGAGCGTGTTCCTCTCGCTCTGCAGAA
This sequence comes from Schistocerca nitens, assembly GCF_023898315.1. Classification (NCBI taxonomy): domain Eukaryota; kingdom Metazoa; phylum Arthropoda; class Insecta; order Orthoptera; family Acrididae; genus Schistocerca; species Schistocerca nitens. The sequence continues at coordinate 237,222,898 of NC_064614.1, read as the reverse complement.
TGTAAATATAGATATAATACTTGGTAAACAGTGGACTTACAGGTATAGAGATGGACGCCACATGAAAGAAAGGCTGTCAGTCCACCTCCGTACACGATATTCATTAAAGGTTTCAGCTTCTTTTCACGATCTCATTCTCAATAAAATTGGCTATATTATTTACTCTACTCGACGTGCTTCTCATAGATTAGTGTATAGTGTGCCCCGTAATATTCGTCTCAGTTACTAAACACTTCTGTATTAACTAAACAAACGAATATTCATTGCATTTTTATTTCTTGCCGCTAAACAGTGTATTTCTCTCCTGATGAAGATAAAGTTGGTGATTCAGCTTATATTTGAAATTAAGTAAGTGTCAAGAGACGTTACAAGATTCTCGAAGGATGCGTACTTTAGAAAGATGGAAAAATGAGAATGACCAATAAATAAAGGCGTAACGGGGAGCAAACTACCATTAGAAAGTGGGCACAACAAAAGTATTGATTCTCTGTTGCATGGGGGCTTAATTAAATAGAAATGCAAATAATTTTAATTTTTTACTTTAGTAGCTGTCTGTCCGTTTACGCAGTCTCGTAAACGGTTGGCCCTGACTAGTATTATTACGCAATCTGACTGCATAGAACAACAACAAGGAATGAAATGGAAATTTTCATTAATACAATTAATTAATTAAGTCCCCAGCAACTATAAAACCTACGAAACCAAAGCACAAGTATAACTGTTCTGTGTGTGGAAGTGTGATTCAACGTACGCATCTGGCACGGTTCTTCTTCAACAACACATGAATTTTTAAATATCATTTATACTGAATTAATTAAAGAAAATAGAAATACCATAATTACTCAAAAAAACCAGAATTACACTCTAATCCAAGAACACAAGCCAGATGCTTTGTTGACTGAACCTGTAATGAAGCATTATTTACGACATTAAATAATGAAAAATAAATCAAGTTTCGTTACCTTCATATATTGACCAAAATCACTCTAATCATTACAATATATCTCCACACCGACTCGCTATTACCACATCTCAACAAGAACTTTTCAGTATCACATCTCAGCAAGCACTCTCTACTAGCACATCTCAACAAACACTCTCTGCTACGAGTTCTTAACAAGCACTGACTACCACGAGCTCTCCCCAAGCACTGACTACTACGAGTTCTCAATAATCACTCTCTGCTACGAGCTCTCCCCAAGCACTGACTACTGCGAGTTCTCAATAATCACTGCCAGTGGAGGCGGCGGAACAATACTCTCTAGCGCGATCTCTGGCGCTGTGGCTCAGTGTAGCCACCTTTCATATGCCCTTCCTCCACGGGCTAGAATTTGATGGTATTTTTGCCAGCATTGGTGGTGAAAATACCACCAAATTCGTCAAAAAATACAGACAAAAATAAAAGATAATATTAATGCGTAAATATCATATAACTAGATAAAATTTTGGCTTTGCACTGACCTTTCGATAACCTAATATATAAAATACAGTAAGCAATACAAATTATTTCATACATGTGACTTTACATAACAGTTTACACAAGTATTATGTGGTTAAACAGTTCAATCAATAGCGTCAGCAATGACGAATATGTGCAGGTAAGAGTCTCATAACTTTTCACAAACAGTAATACACAAAAAATCAGTTTATACAAATATTCACATAAACGCTTTCCATAGCTCAAGAATAAGCAGTTGACAGTTCCAGCAGTAGCACCCAGCAATGGTCAACAGGTGCAAATACCAACAAGTGACATCTTCACTAGAAGCAGTCCCATCAGTGGCACCCAGCAATGTTGAGCAGGTGCAGGCACCAACAAGTAACACCATTTCAGTATAAGCAGTTCCATTAGTGGCACCAGCAATGTTGAACAGGTGCAGATATCAACAAGTAACACCATTTCGGTAGAAGCAGTCCATCAGTGGCACCCAGTAATGTTGACCAGGTGCTGACCGCAGTCCATAAAATTCACTTTCACTAATCGCACTGTTCATCAGCAGAAATTAAACATGACTAAATGTCACACATCATGTTGAAAAGTGCAGCACCATCACTAATCAGACAGTTCAGGCATGAACAATAGTTTGAATACACGTACAATGCTTTTACACTAAACATGCAAATCATAACAAACACACAAATGATATCAGATAATTGTCCTATTAACTATTACAATACACAAATACCAGTAAACCTATAATATTTATGGGTGTCAGTGCAAGCCACAACAACAAGTAAAATAATAATTAGGAGATAGGTTGGGATCACTTCTCTGGGGTTATAAAAGGAAAACACACAAAACACACTCACTCATCTTTCATCCACATTTAGTGCTACTGTGTAGTTGAATAGTGTTAACTGTGTAAATGCAATTCTGTCAAAATTTTATGTTCATCATGTGTATCAAGTAGTAGTGGCAGCAATGTATAACAGTCAATAATAGTTAGTCAACGTCATAGTCATCATGTCAAGACCAATGTTTACCAAGCCAGGTCAAAATGTACGGTTGCTGAACAACTGTCAGTGAGCCAAGATATGCAAATACTTCCTCTCTTCAAAAAAAGTATATACTGCTTATTGATTTAACAAAGTGTGTGTGTGTAGACAATCTTCTTTGTACTTGAGTGTTCTAGTCTGCCATCTTCATCCTCCTTGTTCCATATAGACCAACAAAAAAAATATGCTCCTCACTTACTTCACCTCTTATCCACCAAACTCCAATAATCATCAGCATTACATAATCTCAATACTTCAATAATACCTCATTTACCTTACCTCTTGTCCACGAAACTCCAATAATCATCAACTTCACATAATCTCAATACCTCAATAATACGTCGATACATATAAACCTCAGCACCAATATCATTTCACTTCCATAACAACTCTTTCCTCTAGTCAGTCTCCTCGAACAAGTACAGACAAAATCCTAGTGCAACTTCAATTCAGCATCCCATACAATCCGAAGACACAGTGTCCACACACAACCTCTGTGTAATCCACCTGACACAAATTTTCTACTCATTATAAATTATAAGATACATTTTGGTTCCTTGTCCATCATTAAATAAAAGAAATGCATACATGACCTCTAACAGACTTAGTTCGAATAACTCTCAGTAATTAAGTACGATTACGGAGTGTGAATGATCATAATATTTCACAGTGTGTACACCACTTCAAGAATCATGGCAGAAGCAAACATGTGGAGTATTTCTTGTGTCAAGTGTCACTTCCTATTTCAATTGCTCACGAAGAATGCAGTGTAATAACTCTCAATGGTCTAAACCTAGTTTTGGTATGTCATGTCGTTGGCTTCCTTCCTATTAGCATAAATTTATACAGCTTCCATAAAACCTCCGGCTCATGTGACTTCTATGCAGTTTCTTGTACCAATGTCGTTCGTAGAATTATAGCAGTTCATTTTCTTATCTTAAAAATATAAGGCACTGAGCGTAAGCAAAACATGCAATAGCGCGTAAATATACCAGTAGAGAACAGAATGTCAACAAGTGGATGCAGCACAATCCCTACAACGAGGCTCTGCCAAGCGAACAATCTATAATTAATACCATAATGTGGCCTAAACTCCATGTACGTACACCTCATATCAGCATTTCTATATATAGCAAATTAAAGAATAGTTATGACAACAAAACAGAAATCTGTAAATATGCAAACCATACGCAAAGCAGCAAATATATATCTCACACAATAAACAGGTCATAAGCATCATATCAGCATAAGCAAATAAATGTTCATACGTAACCTTAATAAGTAACTATGAAGGCGCAAGCAGATAAATCACAAAGTATATCTTACATACATAACCACAGTCAGCACAATTAATCAGTTGTCAATTACAATTTAAATAAATAAGCACAGCAGGCACATAATAAAAAAAAATATGACATCAGTGAAAGAGCAGTGCAGCCAAGCGATGCATAATATATACAAATAACAAGCCTGTTCATTAATCAATAATTGTCAAAATCAGCAAATGTACACAAGCACGTCGCTTCACAAGTAAATTCATAGAACATGAAATTTAGCACAAAGTATGAATCACGTAATCGCAAGCAGCAAATTACGTCTAAAGTACGTACCTAAGTGGAAATATGTTACCTGAAAAATAAACTCAATTAATCGTTACCTTTTTGGTTTTTTTACTTCTTTTTTTTTTTTAATTACATTCTTCCTGAAATTTTCTCCATAGCAAGTCCTCTTAACGTTGGACACACACAGAATTTACCTGAAGGTCTTAAATACTTTATACAACCGTATCCTGAAAAATACTGAACGTTAATAACATAATTTATAAAGTCTCCATAGCTTTATACAGAATTTAGTCGGAAAAATTAGACTGTGTATTTGTTTACGGCTGTCAGTGCATTCACACTGTGCGCTCGATCAGCTGTAGGCGCGTGACGTATGAGTAATTGTTTGCGGTCAACGACTGCCTTTTGCGGCGCGCAGACTTCACTGTTGCTTTGAGTATGTGCCGCCGCCAAAACACAGCGCGGTATCCCGCCGCCAAAACACAGCGCGGTATCCTTGTATTCTCCGCATGTTTACATGTAGCTGTTGGATTCTCAGAAGTATGTCATTCCACAAAAATTTTAACGTTAGATATGTGATGTATTCCCTTAGAGCGTCGAGATTTAAGAGTTTCTACTTCAATAGTGTTATCATGAATAATTTTGCGAATTCTATATGGACCGTTATAAAGCAGAAAAAATTTGCGACACAATCCCTTTCCTTTGTGAGATAAACGATGGGGCTTAATTAACACCTTTTGACCAACTGACAAGATTTTTAAACGACCAGGACGTTTAGCTGATTTCTCTCTTCTAGCAGCCGCAGATGCAATATTTTGTAGAGCCAGGTTGACAACTTCAGAATGCCGCAGTTTCCGTGAAGGCGGAAAAGGAACGATTTCAGAAATGCGATTTGTTGGTACTTTATTTTTTAATATCAATAGAGGCGGTAAAGAAGTTGAGTCATTAGGAAGTTCATTCAGAATGTTTTGAAAAATATGAAGATACTGATCCCAAGTTCTGTGATTCTGATGACAATAAAGACGGCACAATTTATTGATTTCCTTCATCCATCTCTCTGAAGCGTTAGATTGAGGGTGAAAAAGTGAAATAAAAATTGGTTTAATCTTACGACGCCATAGAGTACGAAGCCAAATTTTAGAGCGAAACTGTGATCCATTATCTGATATTACCTTATCAACATGACCAACTTCTTTAAGAAAATGTTTGATGAAAGCGTTAGATACTGAACGAGCTGTTGCCTTGCGTAAAGGTGTAAAACACACATATTTTGATGTCAATTCCACTGCTACGAAAATGTACGCAAAACCATTAGTAGAACGAACCACTGGACCGAACAAATTGACTGCAGCCATGTCCTTTAATTTCGCTGGAATGATAGGAAACAACGGTGCTCTGTGAGAAATAGTTGGCGGCTTAGCCTGTTGACATAATTTGCATTTGGCAAGAACAGTTCGAATACGTTTTTCCATATTACTGAAGTAGCAATTTTCTCGTAATTTATAAAAGCATTTTCTGGGACCAAAGTGTGCATAACTGAAATGTATAAACGAGGTGTGGCCAAATCATCCAATCTAACAAAGCGTCTAAGAAAATTACAGACACAAAGGAAATTACGAACATTACGTTTTGTGGTAGGAACAGCATAATTACGAATTGCATCTAGTTTCTCTGGATCAGGGAGAATACCTTCTGTAGAAATAATGTGACCGAGAAATTTCACCTGAGAACGACCAAATTCAGATTTTTCCAAGTTCACTGTAATGCCAACTCTTGCAAAAATACGTAATAATGAATCCAAAATTTTGTTGTGCTCACTCCAAGAACGTTTAGCAATAAGAATGTCGTCAACATAAGAAGTAATATTGTCACGAAGATAAACAGGTAAAATTTCGTTTAAACTACGAATGAATGCTGCAGAAAATATAGTAAGTCCAAACGGTAATTTCCGAAGTCACTTTTGGGTAAAATCGTCATATCCGGGTAATCTTTATTTACTGTCTAGATAGATGGATAGTAGAAGAATTGTTTTTTATAGATACAAAGAATAGTGAAAGAGTAGGCAGCGGTGCAGAAAACTAAAAGGGAAATAGCACCACTACAGCTCGGGGCCCTGTGAACGCTACGACACATATTCACTTAGTGTAGTGAATCCCCTGAGGACATTAATAGCTGCACATAAATTTCAGTTTGTGACTTAGTGGCAAATTTGGCGGAAGTGCGTACGTAAATTGATCAAGCCATGAACATGGATGTATGTCATTCTTAGAATTACGAAAGATCTGAAATTTCCGGAAAGTCAAAAAGTGTTTATAGTCAAAGTTTTCGCCTCGTGGCGACAAAGACCTACCGCGTCTGTCCCAGTCCCAATGTCGATTATTGTCAAGTTCGCGCGCCTGGCGCTCTCTTGTTGCACCCCATAAATGAAATAAATTATTTTCTTCAAAGCCCTCTGCTATCTGTGATTCCAAATTTCTTCTGCTGTCTTTTCCTACGATTTCGCCTTCAGTTTGTTTGACTTGCTTTTGTAACACCTCAAATTCTATTTTAACGCGTTCATTAAATTTTCCCTGATTTTCAACATGTTTGTTTATGTTCTGGTACTCTTCAGTTCCTGCAAATGGTAATGGAGCTGTATCATCTGAATCTCTGTCCCCATTTAAACTAAGACTTGTCAATTTATCTGAAATCTTAACTCTTTCCGATAAGTTTACGTCTTCCGTAAGTGCCGCAACTCGGGTTTCGGTATTGTTACACTTAGTAGTTGATTGTTCACACTGTTGCGTTGAGTCATTTGTGCTGTCATTTGGTACAGATTCCTCGATTCTTTCAAATACTTCTTCATTATCGTGTGCACGTTGTAAATTTAACTCTGAAAATTTTTGTACTATCACGCGATCTCTTTCTTCCTGTTCTCTATCCTGTTCCTCTTGTCTGATCTCTACTGCAATTAATCTATTATTGTGAGAATTCAAAATCGGTTGTGCTTCCTCTCTAATTTCTTTCTTTGATTCATCTTTCGTATTTTTGAAACATGTCCCTCTTCGTGAACATAACCGTGTTGTCAAAGTTCCCATCTCTGTTTTTAATTCAGATCCCAAAGTTCCCATCTCGGTTTTGATTGTTCCTATTTGTGAGACTAACCGTGTTTCCATTGTTCCCATTTGTGATCCCAGTGAGTCAAGCCGTGTTTCCATTGTTCCCCTTTGTAAGTCTAACCGTGTTGTCACTGTTTTTAATTCAGATCCCAAATTTAATATTGCACCCATCAACTGCTCCATAATAGCCGGTTCGAAATTCTTTTCGCCCCTAACATTTCCCGCGAAACCAACTTCTTTCGTCATGGCTGTAAAGCTATCTGTGTTCGACACTATTTCAGAATCTTCTATCGTTAATCTCGTATTCTGTGAATTTTCTGATTGAGAAAAATTTTGAATTGGTTCCGGACTATTTTCCCGACTTATTAAATTGTTTTCCACTCCATTATTCATGATACTGTTTTCCTCTGTTGGCGAGTTCGCCATGTTAACAATTTCGTCATTCTCACTATCCATCATTTTTGCCTTTTTCATCGATCGTGTAATCATTTACAAAACTTACAAAACTCGTCACTATATGAAAATTACACACAATGACACTTTATCTCCAACGATACCATTCACACGAAATGTTTCCCTCAAACACGATTAATCGAACAATTGAAATAATTGCACTAATTGTCAAACCCGTAGACAAGACAACAGAAATGAAATTTTGCAAAAAAAAAAAAAAACATTAGAAGAATGACAATTACCAAATCTACACATGCAAAATAGACTACAATTACTAAACTACAAATTACTACAACAATACTACTGTCTACTATTTTTACTATCAGAAGATTCCAAGGGACAATCCTGGCAGGGTCGCCACGTGCATGGGGGCTTAATTAAATAGAAATGCAAATAATTTTAATTTTTTACTTTAGTAGCTGTCTGTCCGTTTACGCAGTCTCGTAAACGGTTGGCCCTGACTGGTATTATTACGCAATCTGACTGCATAGAACAACAACAAGGAATGAAATGGAAATTTTCATTAATACAATTAATTAATTAAGTCCCCAGCAACTATAAAACCTATGAAACCAAAGCACAAGTATAACTGTTCTGTGTGTGGAAGTGTGATTCAACGTACGCATCTGGCACGGTTCTTCTTCAACAACACATGAATTTTTAAATATCATTTATACTGAATTAATTAAAGAAAATAGAAATACCATAATTACTCAAAAAAAACCAGAATTACACTCTAATCCAAGAACACAAGCCAGATGCTTTGTTGACTGAACCTGTAATGAAGCATTATTTACGACATTAAATAATGAAAAATAAATCAAGTTTCGTTACCTTCATATATTGACCAAAATCACTCTAATCATTACAATATATCTCCACACCGACTCGCTATTACCACATCTCAACAAGAACTTTTCAGTATCACATCTCAGCAAGCACTCTCTACTAGCACATCTCAACAAACACTCTCTGCTACGAGTTCTTAACAAGCACTGACTACCACGAGCTCTCCCCAAGCACTGACTACTATGAGTTCTCAATAATCACTCTCTGCTACGAGCTCTCCCCAAGCACTGACTACCACGAGTTCTCAATAATCACTGCCAGTGGAGGCGGCGGAACAATACTCTCTAGCGCGATCTCTGGCGCTGTGGCTCAGTGTAGCCACCTTTCACTGTATCTATTAGGCTCTAAAAGATAATAGAAATTTCGACGTAACAAGTGCATGGAACAAAAACGAATGGATATCCCAATCGCTGCGTACGCCATCCACCCAAAAACTTCCAAGGCTGATTTCATTCCTGGCGTTTAAGCGACGTCAGTGCAGTAACTTAAACAACTGTAAACAACAGATGTGCATTCGACCAGTCAATTGTGAACAGCCAGTGTTCAGCAGTACACGTGCGACTACCAAAATGGAGTAACATCACTAAGACATTTTCCAGAATAGTTTCAAGAACAGAAAAGCATATGCACACCTTGACTCCCGAAAAAGATTCACGACGCTTGAACGCCTGCCGCGACTTGATTGAAACACAAGACGCCGGCAATTACTTTCTGAAAGAAAATCGTCACGGGTGATATGACGTGGTGTTACATCAACACGGACCTTCCACGAAACTACAGAGTGCAGAAATTCATATGAAGCGTGAACGCTTTGTCTGTAACAACCGACTTTCAAGCACGTTGCCTTTGTGGCGTAGAAAGAATCACCTACGTAACTGATGTAAAACAGTAACATGTTTGTTTCACACACGTTAGTTTTATGCTTTTCTCCTTTTATCAGTACAGATTTTATGTCATTATAGCCCACAGGCAACGCATTGTGGCTTCTGCACAGGCTAGTTCTGAGATTACCCAACACAAGGCACCCAGAAATTAAAATATAGCCGGAGCATGTTTCTCGTACCATGACTTGTGCCTATTCATTTAGATTACAGCGAGCATTAACCGAAATTTTTATTCCGACATTATCGTTGACCATGTTTTGCCCTTTGTCCAATTGCTTCTCTAAGAGAACGCTTTGCGGACTCTTGCCTTCAGAGATGTCAAAGACCTGGTTCACAGAGCAGTACGAATATGGCTCCTGGCTTACCAAATATTAACACACTCTTTTCCACCTCTACTGTTCTGCCAAATCAGTTACTGTTAACCCCATGCGAACAGCAGCTGAAATGGCTCAGCATCCTGGAAATTAGCAAACTTTGTGGTGTCTTATCAACTATGTGTGGCTTAAGCTGAATATGGCATACCTGAAGAATCTCTTCAGTGCCGAAGTGAGGTCAAACGTAGTGGTAAACGATGTTAGAGTCGTCCTGGGATGACTAATTTCTTCTCCTTTTGCTTATCAATGAACTAAGAAAACCACTCAATAAAAAAAATAGCTCTAAGTGGAACCGCACACACATAGGTGATATGCCGCTCCACCGAAGGAAAGAGAGAGAACACGGCACTCAGTCAACAGACCGAAGGAACAATTGCAGTGAAGTAAAGAAAATGAATCGTCATTCTGTATAAAGAAATTGTTACTAGCGGAAGACATGCACAAGCTCAAGGATGCCTGCATAAAAAATGGCTCTGAGCACTATGGGACTCAACTGCTGTGGTTATCAGTCCCCTAGAACTTAGAACTACTTAAACCTAACTAACCTAAGGACATCACACACATCCATGCCCGAGGCAGGATTCGAACCTGCGACCGTAGCAGTCCCACGGTTCCGGACTGCGCGCCTAGAACCGCGAGACCACCGCGGCCGGCTGATGCCTGCATACGCCTTCCATTCTTGTATCAGCTGTTCCTGGTCAGGGGCACAATAATCGTCGATGTTAGATGTGGTGGAAGTGGACGCGGAGTAGTGGACACGCCATCTGGATGGAAACACTCCCTTGATGACCGCACGTCGTAATTTCAGTCGAGGTTGCGGTACACTACGTATATTATCTCACGTCCATTGATTTGGCAGAGCAATAATAACTATGCTGTTGTTAACGTTCTAAACAAGAAATCAGTCACTTATGGAGTCATGGTCGGCTACGACATTGTCCCGAGGCTTTTAACACCAGTGCTTTGTATGGTTTAACGGGACAGTTTCTCTCAAATTTGACGGCCATTTTTTAATGGATCCAAACGGCACGCAGAGTTAGATGGAGCCAATAATTTAAAGGTAAGTACCGTTTTAATATAAAATAAAAAACAAAACGAATACTACAACAATTTTATTTTTACGAGTACATTAAAATCTGTACCTTAATCTACCTTTCAATATAAATTCCACGTATATTAAGACACTTACCGTGATTTTGACCAACATCTGATACACATCCTTACAGAAATCTGCCAGCTGAATTTATTAACCTTTCACCTTCCTCGCACTGATTAGCAAGCTGCTGATTTTAAGTACGAGAACAAATCATAGTAGGTGCTAAGTCAGGGATACACGGAGGGTGTTCAAATTCTTCACAGCCATACGGCGCGGTGTGATCTCGAGTGCGGTGAGCCATGGGAGCGGGCATTGTCGTGAGGCAAAACGACCCCTCTACTGAGCATGCCACGCCTTTTGTTTTGGGTTGCACGGTACGTTTTCTTCGTCTTACAATAAGCGCCAGCGTTGACGGTGCTACCCGTAGGTAAAAACTTGTCAAACAAAACACCCTATCTGTCCCGAAACAGAGTGCACAAGATTTTTCTGTCTGAAACTGTTTAATGGAACGGGTTCCAGTCTAACGACTGTTGTTCTGATTCCGATGTAATGTGAACTACCCATATTTCGTTACAAATGAGAATTTGGCTTAAAAACATATACTCTTCGACTCAGTATCTTTGGACAAAAGTCATTATACTGGCAAAACGGCCGGTTTTATGTAACTGTCAGCAGTTTTGATACTTAGTGACGCAGAAATTCCGATACTGTAAGCTTGTAATTAGATGCAGAACGTCTTGCAACGTGAGGGGGGGGGGGACTAGGACGATAGACGATAGACGATAATGAAATCGTATGACGTGTATCCTCTCAAAAAATTTTATCGACTTTGTACACCAGATCATCAGTAATAAACGCATGGTCTCCCAGTTCTTGTCTCTTCGTGCACATTTTTGTGGCGATCTTCAAATGCCCTACCCCATTTTCTAACCATTCTAGCGGTCATAGAGTTTTCTTTATACGCTTCACTAATATGTCGATGAATTTCAGCAGAATTCACGTTTGTTGCAATTACGGGTCCTAATAGCAGCGCTTACATCACAATCAGTGGCATTTCTATTCTGCGCGATTTTAAACACATGTAAATAGTCGTTTCAAACATGTGCAAGCGAAAGCTACCATAACGGCGTTTGCGGATAGCCAAAAGCTGAAGGTACGAGGCGTGTTTTTAAGTAAGTACCGTTTTGCCACACCGCGACCGCAGCGCTGCGGTCGGCGTTCTGCGCATGCGCACTGGGTACCTACCTCTATTGTCTACGCACTGACGCCATTACAGTCTGATTCTTCCTTGTTTACGTTGTGTACTGAGTGTTTAAGATGCCTCCGATAATCGTGAGTCCCGCCGACTGTGAAGTACGGGCTGTTACAAGATTTCTTAGTGATAAAGGCCTAAAAGCGATCGATATTCATCGTGAGATCTGTGCAGTTTACAGAGAAAACATTATGAGTGATGGAATGGTAAGAAAGTGGGTGAGAGCATTTAAAGATGGCCGTACAAATGTGCATGATGAACAACGAAGTGGGCATCCTTCGGTCGTTAATGAAAGTTTGGTGTAGGAAGTGGACAATAAGGTGAAAGAAAACAGACGCTTTACGATTTCCTCCTTGCGGGATGACGTTCCTGATGTTTCTCATAGTGTTTTGTATGGCATTGTGACAGAGCACTTGAATTACCGAAAAGTGTGCGCCAAATTGTTATGGGCGATGAAACATGGGTGGCCTACGTCACACCAGAATCAAAGCAACTGTTCATGGAATGGCGGAATTCAGATTCACCCAGAAAACTGAAGTTTAAGCAAGCAATTTCTGCCCGGGAAATCATGTGCACAGCTTCTGGGACAGACAAGGAGTATTGCTTGTGGAATTTCTGTCTCGTAATCAGACAATCAATGCAGCAGTTTATTGTAATACATTGCACAATCTGCGCCGTTCAATTCAGAACTAAAGACGTGGCAAGTTGAGCAAGGGCATCGTTTTGCTGCAAGACAATGCCCGTCCGCATGTGGCGAATCAGACCAAAGATGTCATCACATTTTTTCGATGAGAAATTCTAGATCATCCTCCGTACAGCCCCGGTCTTGCGCCCAGTGACTACTATCTGTTCCTGCACTTGAAGAAACACGTGGGCGGTCAGCGTCTTCAAGACGATGACGAAGTCGAAAACAGTGGTGATGCAGTGGTTAACAATTCAGGCGGCAGACTTCTATGAAGAGCGTATTCAAAAACTGGTACAACGTTATGACAAGTGCCTCAATATTGACGGAAATTATATATAAAAGTAGATTAAGGTACAGGCTTTCATGTAAAAATAAAATTATTGAGATATCTTAGCACGTCTTTTTTTTAATTTCAAAACGGTACTTACTTAAAAAACACGCCTCGTATTTTGCGAGCATGCGCAGTAAGACAACCGCTAAGCTCTAACGGTCAAATTTCAAAACACACTAAATTCGAGCCTTCTTTCTGTAGTACCGCAGAACTAACATGCAGCTTCTCGTTCTCCTGTTACACGACTTCGTTCAAATTCAGGGAAGTATTGATAATGGCGTCTTTGTTGTCTTAATGGCGTTCTTGACTAACGTGCCGGCCGTTGTGGCCGTGCGGTTCTAGGCGCTTCAGTCTGGAACCGCGTGACCGCTACGGTCGCAGGTTCGAATCCTGCCTCGGGCATAGATGTGTGTGATGTCCTTAGGTTAGTTAGGTTTAAGTAGTTCTAAGTTCTAGGGAACTGATGACCACAGATGTTAAGTCCCATAGTGCTCAGAGCCATTTCTTGACTAACGTCAGCTTACCACGTCCAATCTCGAAGGTAAAAAAGTTAAAGCAAACGTGATTTGTGTCCTCAAAGTGGTGCTACTAGTGACCGGTGCGAAATCTGAATAGACCTCATCTTTCAGATGTAGAAACACGGCTACCAAGTTTCGTTTTATGTCGCCCTATCCTCTTAGATTTGCGATATTTTCCGCCAGTTTGTGTGAGGAATAGGAAAAGAAAAAGCAAGATCAATGTTTGTCAACTTGAGTATTGGCAAAAAGTGACGGTTCTGCTGAAGCAACTTGCTGCAGAAGGCACGGTTTTCTTATGACCTTCAGCAGCGGCCAGACACCAGCCCAGGTAAGTGGCGCCGGTTCCGAGTAGCGCTCATGTCATCGCTACGGCCGCTGCGCTGTTTCGCGCAGCTCGAGATCGACCTTCAGTCACGAAGGCTGTACGTGACCACACCTCAGAGCACTGTGGAGAAGGCTGCTGCCTGTCACGTCCAGTGTACAGCAAACCACGCCACATAAGAGCGTTGCGGCGGTCGGAAGGAAGACCCACAAACAGCACTGTTCGTCACAATTTATCTATCCTTTTAACTACAGCCGGCCGCGGTGGCCGTGCGGTTCTAGGCACTTCAGTCTGGAACCGTGTGACTGCTACGGTCGCAGGTTCGAATCCTGCCTCGGGCATGGATGTGTGTGATGTCCTTAGGTTAGTTAGGTTTAAGTAGTTCTAAGTTCTAGGGGATTGATGACCTCAGATGTTGAGTCCCATAGTGCTCAGAGCCATTTTTTTAACTACACTCTCGTCCCGTGCAGGTACAGCCTGCGATTGAACGACAAGAATTCGTGCTGCGAGGAAAAATACCCGTTAGGCCAAGATATATTTAATTTTGAGTGGATGCCTTAAATTCCTTTCAGAAATACGATACTGAGGTACAGTACAAAAATGGAGTGGTAACTGGAGAATAACGACTTGACGAGTGAAGCCATACTGCATTTTTTTTTTCATCCTGCAGTTTCAATACTCAGTGTTACCGTTCTGACGAATGTTGTCCATAACTGCCAATACCTGTCTGTCAGGTGCAGTGTACCCGTAAGTCCAAGCACATAGTAAGTGACGATCACTGAATGTTCGATCAACTACAGAATCATATGTGCTTCTTTCCGAGGCCAACGATGGTTCAGTAATGCGACGTAAATTTCCATCAGTTTACATGAGCACTGAACCATAAATCAATACAGGCCAGGTATTTTAGCAAACCCAGCTGGCTCCAACGTGACGTAAGCTATCAGAAGTAGTACTACCATCCCATATTCACGCCCGAGACCAGCTTTCGTAGTCTGTCCGGCGGCAAAACCACAACCATGAAACTTCATGGCAGATTAAATCTGTGTGCCGGACCGAGACTCGAATTCGGGACCTCTGCCCTTCGCGGGCAAGTGCTCTACCATCATTTTTTTTTAATTTTGTTCGTTGCGGACGTCACATGACATCCGTTCAAGTTCGTTTGTTGATTCTTCCACTCAGTTTTTTTTTTTATTACAGAGGCCAACCAGCGCTCTGACCGAACGCGCTGAGTTACCGTGCCGGCATCATCTGAGCTACCCAAACACGACTCACGCCCCGTCCTCACAGCTTTACTTCCGGCAGTACCTCGTCTCCTACTTTCCAAACTTGCCCGCGAAAGGCAAAGGTCATGAGTTCGAGTCTCGGTCCGGCACAGGGTTTTAATCTGCCAGGAAGTTTTATATCAGCGCACACTCCGCTGCAGAGTGAAAATCTCATTCTGGAACCCCAGCCATGTTTATAGACGTTCACATTCCAAAACAGGATTTACTGTACTACTTCTTAAATCTTTTCAGTGTACTTTTTCCACAACATACGTACCTCCCAATCGGATAGTATGACATTGTGAACAGAAGCGTACCCAAGGAGTGAGTGCCCTAGGGGTGGGACTTGCACAAGTCATGTTAGTTCTATGTTGAATGACGAACTAGTTTTGAGATACCGCGATAGATGGCACTGGGTACACTTGCTATGGTTAGTAAATATCCGATAAGTGTTCCGGCTTTCTACAGACTGATATTGAACGTCATTTTGGCAGAGTAAGCGAAGTTTGTTTGTAGGGACGGAGCAGGTTTCTTCCCGATCGCTGGGCACACCTTTGTGACAATGAGTATTCCCGCTTTGAAATTCAGTAACTCATCAGACCGTGAAGGGCCTGGACACCAATTGCTGGACACCCTGTACATTACCGGAGTCCTGCAGAAATATCACAGAAAACTGAATTCATTTCATAATAACAATTCGTACCAGTGTTTTGCAAACGTACGCTACAGGAAATATGTGGGCACACGGAAGTACTTTGTTTGTCTTTCTCTGCCCGTTAAAAATTGTTCTTGATAAAACCGTTCTTTCTCTCATTGCTGTGTTTTCTTTGCATTCCACAGTCCCACTCCCTACACACATGGAGATGCGTTGCTCAGACATTCATAAAAGGGACGAAAAAACATTTCGGATGGTTGTTTGCAAGGTCAGAAAAGTTCAACTCAGAAGCAACAAAAAAAAACATGAAGGAGAATTCGATAGATAAAATCGCGTAAAACATTAATTCGTGCCTGTGTCAGATGAAATTTTTCTACGTGGTGATCAACAGTACGCCTGCTCGCAAATACACACACAAATACATAGATATCCTTACTGGCTCTCAGAAACTCGGAACACATAATAGCGAATCCGGAGAGAAATTACAGCGACAAACTAAAAGGCACAAAAAACGTCGCTGTAAATTCATGGCGATTAGAAGTTATTCCCAACGGAGGAACAATGAAAACGTTTCAGGAAAACAGAAATGTATTACTATCTAAAGTACGTTTACGGTTTAGGAACTCGTTTTTGAAATTATTTTTTCGGAGTGCAGCATTATAGAAAGTGAAACTTGGGCGATAAACAAGTCAGACAAGGGGGAGGGGGGGCATGAGGGAAGAAGCTTTTGAAATGCGGCACTAAGACAAAATTTGGAAATTTGTGGTAAGGTCTTATGGGACCAAACTGCTGAGGTCGTCGGTCCCTAAGCTGACACACTGCTTAATCTAACTTAAACTGACTTACACTAAGGACAACACACACACAAACCCATGCCGGAGGGAGGACTGAACCTCCGACGAGGGGGGGGGGGGGGGGGGGCACTAAGGAAGAATGCTGAAGATTAGGTGGGTGGATCAGATAACTAATGAAGCTGGGAGAAAAAAAAATTATGCTACAACTTGACTAAAAGAAGAGATCGTTCGGTAATAAAAGCTGAAACATAAGAGTAGTTACTTCGCTCTCGGAAGTTATTGAGGGATAGGCCTAAATATTGTACAGGGAGACCAAAGCTTGACTATAGCAAACGTGTTCAGATTGGTGTAAGCTGCAACAGTTCTACATAGACGAAAAGACGAACAGGACAGGCTACCGTGAAGAGTTGCATCAAATCAGCCACTCACGGACACCGGTGGTATCATGAAATAGAGCCAAGCACAGGGATCGACGGCTGTTGAACAAGATTCAATAGAAATATGACGGGGACAAAAGACTCAGAAGATTTTTACCGTGAACTGTGGTGATACGACTGCACACATTCTGGCATTCACAGCCACGGTGTACTGTTGTGAATTTCTGCTCTTCTGAACGCTGTTTCGTTATATCTGGATACGATGCCAAGGCGGAAGTAATAGAGAACATTCCATTTGAATTTCTGAAATCATTGGAGGACATGGCAACCAAACGGCTATTCAGTTTTATATATAATCTATGAGGCTAGCAACTTACCATCAGGCTTTCAGAAAATTATCATGCACACAATCCTGAAGACACCAGGGGTGGGTAAGTGTGAGAACTATGTTGCAATCACCTCAACAGCTCATGAAACCGAGATGCTGACAAGAGTAGTATATAGAAGAATGGAACATAAAATCTAAGGTCTGTTAGACTGCGATCAGTTTGGCTTTAGGAAAGTTAACGGATCGTAATCGTAGTTCTGGCGTTGCCACTGATAGTGGAAACAAGACTTAAGAAAAATCAAGACAAGTTTGTAGAATTTATTGAGCTCGAAAAAGCGTTAGATGAAGTAAAATGGTGCAAGTAGTTCGAAACTCTGAGAAAAGCAATGACTGAAATAAAAGAAAGGTTCAATAAAGGGATTCAGATTCAAGGTGAAAGGATATTAGTGATCATATTCGCTAATAACATTGAAGTGCTTAGTGGACACGAACAAGAATTACAGGATGTGTTGAATGGAATGAACAGTCTAATGAGTATACAATATGAACTGAGAGTAAACCGAAGACAAAAGTAATGACTAACAGCAGAAATGAAAATGGCGATAAACTTAATATCAAAACTGGTGACCACGACGTAGACGAAGCAGGAATTCGGCTACCTTGGCAGCAAAATAACACACGACGGACGAATGAAGGACGTTAGAAAAGAAGATTAGCACAGGTACCAAATATCGACCTTAATCTAATAAACAAATTTTTGAGAATACGCGTTTTGAGCACAACATTATATGGTAGTGACTCAAGGACTGGAAACTATGAAAAAAAGATAGTCGAAGAATTTGAGACTTGGTGCTACAGAAGAGTGTTGAAAATTAGGTGGATTGATAAGGATGAGGAGATCATATGGAAAACACTCTCAAGGAAAAGGTACAGGATGATAGGACATGTGTTAAAACGGCGGGAAGTAAGTTCCATGGTACTAAAGCGAGCTGTAGAGGGTAACTACTATTGTTGTGGCCTTCAGTCCAGAGATTGGTTTGATACAGCTCTCCGTGCTACTCTATGCTGTGCAAGCCTCTTCATTTCCGAGTAGCTGGGTAACGACTATAAGGAAAGAAATACACCCAACAAATAATTGAGGACGTAGGACGCAAGTGCTACTTCGAGATGGGAGGAAAATAAAGGAGTTAAGACGCAGTAAATACAGGGGAAATAAGTCTTTCGAAAGTACAGATCAGATGCTTTGGCGATTATCTGGAGGAGGAGAAAAGTAACTTACACTTAGATAAGAGATCACTCGTTTTACAAATACGTCAAGTGCGACCATCAATGTATTGGGTGGCAAGATTCTTTGCTACTTGCGCTTCTGCCCATGATTGTAGAGTTACACAGAACTGCTCATGCGATCTGCACTACACACCGGAAGCAGCTACTAGGGTAGCAGAGTACGTGTGGCGTGCACACGGGGGTTTTTTAGGTTAGAGGGACCCCCCCTTGGGCGAAACGATAAAATACCTGACGGCTTACCAGAGAGAACATCAGCATCGTTGATAAAGAACGTCCGTCCTCAGAGACCAAAAACAGGAAAAGTTAACGTAATATTGGTAAACTGCAGGAGTATCCAGGGCAAGGTTCCTGAATTAGTATCGCTTATTGAAGGAAATAGTGCGCATATAGTATTAGGAACGGAAAGTTGGTTAAAACCGGAAGTGAACAGTAACGAAATCCTAGACACAGAATGGAATATATACCGCAAGGATAGGATAAACGCCAATGGTGGAGGAGTATTTATAGCAGTAAAGAATTCAATAATATCCAGTGAAGTTATTAGCGAATGCGAATGTGAAATAATCTGGGTTAAGTTAAGTATCAAAGGTGGGTCAGATATGATAGTCGGATGCTTCTATAGACCACCTGCATCAGCAACCGTGGTAGTTGAGCGCCTCAGAGAGAACCTGCAGAACGTCGTGAAGAAGTTTCGTGATCATACTATTGTAATAGGGGGAGACTTCAATCTACCAGGTATAGAATGGGATAGTCACACAATCAGAACTGGAGCCAGGGACAGAGACTCTTGTGACATTATCCTGACTGCCTTGTCCGAGAATTACTTCGAGCAGATAGTTAGAGAACCAACTCGTGAAGCTAACGTTTTAGACCTCATAGCAACAAATAGACCGGAACTTTTCGACTCCGTGAATGTAGAAGAGGGTATCAGTGATCATAAGTCAGTGGTTGCATCAATGACTACAAGTGTAATAAGAAATGCCAAGAAAGAAAGGAAAATATATTTGCTTAACAAGAGTGATAGGGCACAAATCGCAGAATATCTGAGTGACCACCATCAAACGTTCATTTCTGAGGAAGAGGATGTGGAACAAAAATGGAAAAAATTCAGAAACATCGTCCAGTACGCCTTAGATAAGTTCGTACCGACTAAGGTCCAAAGCGAGGGGAAAGATCCACCGTGGTATAACAATCATGTACGAAAGGTACTACGGAAACAAAGAAAGCTTCATCATAGGTTTAAGAGTAGTCGAATCATAGCTGATAAGGAAAAGCTGAACGAAGCGAAAAAGAGCGTAAAGAGAGCAATGAGAGAAGCATTCAACGAATTCGAACATAAAACATTGGCAAACAATCTAAACAAGAACCCTAAAAAGTTTTGGTCATATGTAAAATCGGTAAGCGGATCTAAATCCCCTATTCAGTCACTCGTTGACCACGATGGCACCGAAACAGAGGACGACCGAAGAAAGGCAGAAATACTGAATTCAGTGTTCCGAAACTGTTTCACTGCGGAAAATCGTAACACGGTCCCTGACTTCAGCCGTCGCACGGACGCCCAAATGGAAAATATTGAAATAAACGATATCGGAATTGAAAAACAACTGCTATCACTTAGTAGCGGAAAAGCATCCGGACCAGACGAGATACCCGTAAGATTCTACAGTGATTATGCTAAAGAACTTGCCCCCTTTCTATCAGCAATTTATCGTAGATCTCTGGAAGAACGTAAAGTACCTAGCGACTGGAAGAAAGCGCAGGTCGTTCCCATTTTCAAGAAGGGTCATAAATCAGATGCGAATAATTATAGGCCTATTTCGCTTACGTCAATCTGTTGTAGAATAATGGAACATGTTTTGTGTTCTCGTATTATGACGTTCTTAGATAATACAAATCTCCTTCATCATAACCAACATGGATTCCGCAAACAGAGATCATGTGAAACTCAGCTCGCCCTATTTGTCCAAGAAATTCACAGTGCCGTAGACACTGGCGAGCAGATTGATGCCGTATTCCTGGACTTCAGGAAGGCATTTGATACGGTTCCGCACTTACGTTTAGTGAAAATACGAGCTTACGGAATATCGGACCAGGTTTGTGATTGGATTCAGGATTTCCTAGAAGAAAGAACACAACATGTCATTCTCAACGGTTCAAAATCTGCAGATGTAGAGGTAATTTCGGGAGTACCGCAAGGAAGCGTGATAGGACCTTTATTGTTTACAATATACATAAATGACTTAGTTGACAACATCGGTAGCTCCGTGAGGCTATTTGCAGATGACACGGTTGTCTACAAGAAAGTAGCAACATCAGAAGACTCGTACGTACTCCAGGAAGACCTGCAGAGGATTAATGAATGGTGCGACAGCTGGCAGCTTTCCCTAAACGTAGATAAATGTAATATAATGCGCATACATAGGGGCAGAAATCCATTCCAGTACGATTATGCCATAGGTGGTAAATCATTGGAAGCGGTAACGACCGTAAAATACTTAGGAGTTACTATCCGGAGCGATCTGAAGTGGAATGATCACATAAAACAAATAGTGGGAAAAGCAGGCGCCAGGTTGAGATTCATAGGAAGAATTCTAAGAAAATGTGACTCATCGACGAAAGAAGTAGCTTACAAAACGCTTGTTCGTCCGATTCTTGAGTATTGCTCATCAGTATGGGACCCTTACCAGGTTGGATTGATAGAAGAGATAGACATGATCCAGCGAAAAGCAGCGCGATTCGTCATGGGGACATTTAGTCAGCGCGAGAGCGTTACGGAGATGCTGAACAAGCTCCAGTGGCGGACACTTCAAGAAAGGCGTTACGCAATACGGAGAGGTTTATTATCGAAATTACGAGAGAGCACATTCCGGGAAGAGATGGGCAACATATTACTACCGCCCACATATATCTCGCGTAATGATCACAACGAAAAGATCCGAGAAATTAGAGCAAATACGGAGACTTACAAGCAGTCGTTCTTCCCACGCACAATTCGTGAATGGAACAGGGAAGGGGGGGATCAGATAGTGGTACAATAAGTACCCTCCGCCACACACCGTAAGGTGGCTCGCGGAGTATAGATGTAGATGTAGATGTAGATATTCGGAATTCCATTTTCTGTCACCAGACAGTAGCTGCAGCACAGTTAAAAACACAAAAATTGCTTATTATCCGGCGCAATTCAATCTGTTTCTAAGTAACCGATTTTGTCCACTGACACCGTAGTTTCCGCAGTTTTGGCCTGTTTTTTTTTTCCATCTGAGGATGGCTCGGCTGAAACCGGTCATTACGTCTGAAATAAATTTATTTTGCCCTGTAATACATTATTTTCAAAACCTTAAATCGAAATAGTCACCGCCTTGATAGAAATGACGTTCTTTCCTAAACATTTAGAAGTTGTTTGTCGTTGCTAACTACTACTACTACTACTAGCAGCTTTATCCACCCGTAGGTCTCTTTTTACAAGGATATAGGATATGTCGAAGTATTTACAAGTTTAGACCAATTTAAAATAAGCTAATTCGTATACACATACATTTACAGGCCTCTAGTTGGAGACAATCATTAGATTTACTCCTGGTATACAACACTTCCCTTACAAATAACTTATTTGTAATGCCACACTGTTCATTCATATCTCACTGTCAGTCACTGCACACACTATACACACATACACACACACTGGTGATATCTGGGCCATTTTCTGTACCGCACCTTCCATTTGCTATCCTGAAAAACTGAGTCAGCATCCCTCTATGAGTGAGATGTTGTGCGGTACACAGCTTGGGGGTAAGTTTTTCTAGAAAAGGAAAAAAGAAGGAAAACAACATAGTGTGAAGGTGTTATGTGGAATGTTGGATGTTTTATAAAGATATTTATTATTTATTTGTATAACTTTTTTTTACCAAACTCCTACTCTGTTTTATCTAGGTAATCCTTCAATGTATAAAATGTATTGCAAAACAGGTACTTTTTAGCTGCCCTTTTAAATAAGTGTGTTTTTGCAATTTCTTTAATCTCTTTTGGTAATTTATTGCACTGCACGACGAAGCTACCTAAATACTCCGATTACTACCCGGGATCTTTGATCCACCGACTTTGCTTTACAATGAAATTTGCACAAGGTGGACTGGATTTATTGAGACAAGGCTTGCAAATACAACACACCTCTTTATTTGGTGAAGAGGTAACTATCTCTTAATGTTGATCGTAGGGAAAATAGGAACCAACTTGAACTTCAGCTGCTCTTCGTTGCCATTTGGGGTTCGCAAACTCATTACAGTCACACTGTGATAAATATCTCCAGCACAACAGTGGCTCAGGAAACGCCAGTGGTCGTCTCGAAAGTATGTTTACCGCACTGTTCGCTTCGCTCCGCTTCTATAGTTCTGAACGAGGGCATCGGGAAAAAAGATCGTGACGCTACAAATTCTTGTAAATTCCTATTATATTCCAAAATGCTTGTGAAAATGGTTCAAAAACGCCTCAGAGTGATATTCTTCAATTTTTTCTCCCACTAGAATCGAAGGAAACATTAGAAAGGCGAGCAGCAGATTTGTAGCTATGTCAGTTCAAAAAATGGTTCAAATGGCTCTGAGCACTATGGGACTCAACTGCTGAGGTTATTAGTCCCCTAGAACTTAGAACTAGTTAAACCTAACTAACCTAAGGACATCACAAACAGCCATGCCAGAGGCAGGATTCGAACCTGCGACCGTAGCGGTCTTGCGGTTCCAGACTGCAGCGCCTTTAACCGCACGGCCACTTCGGCCGGCTAGCTATGTCAGTTGATTTCCCAGAACTTCAAATGAGATCTTGTGAAAACAATTTGTTTCAGCAGTTTCTGGGAACTCCTTTGCTTCTATGCGAGGAAATTTTACAGGTACTGGAAGTGGAGATGAGACACGCGCACGAGAGTACTTTCCTTCATATGCATGTTGTTGATGAAATAACGTTTTACGCCTGAAACAGATGAGTTAATTACACTTCTGTCTACTCTGTGAAATTGTCTTCGTTTCTGTGTAACTGATGAACTAATGTTTTTAAAGAATCTGTTGCTTGTGTGAAGTTATTCACCCATTTCAGTTTCTCTTCTGCTTACCAGGGAACCTGTTCTCCATCTCTGCTTTACCTCTTTCTACGAAGAATTTTCCAGAAACGTCTCTGTTCACGCACTGAAATTTTTATTGGGGCATTCATTTCGTTGATAAATTGTCACAGGTTATCGACAGTGTGCAGGCTGGATCCTCTACCTTTCGCAGGCAGTGCTTAATGGACCTAATCCAAGCATTTACCTCCGATCTTTACATTATCTAAATATTACCTAAACACTAATAAACTAATTTAAAACAGATTTTCAGTACTTGTACACCTATGAATGGCCGGCCGTTGTGGCCGAGCGGTTATAGGTGCTTTTGTCAGGAACCGCGCTGCTGCTATGGTCGCAGGTTCGAATCCTGCCTCGAGCATGGATGTGTGTGATGTCCCTAGGTAAGTTAGGTTTAAGTAGTCCTAAGTCCAGAGGACTGATGACCTCAGATGTTAAGTCCCATAGTGCTCAGAGCCATTTGAACCATTTTGAACTTGAGAATGTTTGTGGGCGTAGGTTCAAGCAGATCAGGGAGTGAAACAATAAGCCTTACGAAACTAGAACAATAGCTATGCAACACAGACAAAACAATAACTAAACTTCTGCCAGACTGTTAGAAAGTTCACATCTATATGTATGAGTGTGAAATTAGAATCTGCTATAGGTAACATTCACCACTGTAGCTACCTCCTGCATGGCTCCATAAGGTGATGTAGGCGTCATTCTCAAGCTTGTCGCACTCTTCTACGGCGTCCCTTCGGAGGTCATCCAGTTTGTGAAGAGACTTCCTACGACATCGCGCAACAAGTTTCAGCTGTTCCTTATCTGTCTCAATTGGTCTCATGTCAGCAGATACCTCGGGCCTTTTCTAATGGTTTATACCTGCATCCTGGATGAAGATGTTCACCATGTGGGCTTGGTGGAACCCTTCGCTGATACCTAAAATGTAGGACTGGACAGTAGGTCGGAAGATCATATCCCTATAATGTAAACCCTCAGATACACTCCCACGATAACGATACGAGGCGTCCGACGTGACAGTTGACCAAAACATGACATATCCCTTTACGTGCTGAACCCTTCCGCAACTGTACACGCCTGAGGCGAACACCGAAACCTGGCCTTCTCCACACCCTTTAATGACGCCATCAGTTGCATTTTATTCTATTTCAGCCATCAGTCTTATGACTTGTTTGATGCAACCGGCCATATATTTCTCTTTTGTGCCAACCTCTTCATGCAGAGTAGCACCTACACCCAGCGTCCTTAGTTTGTACCCTGCACAGTTATCTCCGGCACCGTGGCGCTTTCTTCCTGATGTCACGATACAAGCCGTATTAGTGTTTCCCCGGTGTTTCTCTCTTTGAAGATTCCGAGAAAAACATCGTCATTCCTTATCAGTCGACCTAGCGTTCAACGTACCTCTGAAGCACAACACATCTCAAACGCTTCGATTCACTTCCGTTCCGGTTTTCCCATAGTCCATAGTTGGGTGAATGGGGGAGAGGATCTTCAAAAAAATCTCACCGAATATCATTTAAAAGGTAAAATGGGGGGGTGGGGTGGGGAGGGAGTGATGAAAATCACATTTTTAGTCCATAGAATATACATTATTGTAATGGACAATATTAAAGTGCCCATCAACTTCATGGCTGGTCTTTAACTGACTTGAACTGAACTGAATGCTTTGCATGCGTGGGATTCCCGTATTTGAAGCAAATGCCGCACAAATGTTTGATTTCTTTCGAGGAATTGCCTGCCGCGGCGGTCGAAATCAGTGTGTTTCACTCTGTGAGTCAGTCGTGACATTCTGCGACGGGTAGATGTTATTTTATTCAGCATGTGTTTTTATCAAAACTATTAACAGTGCTTGTGTTAAGTGGCTTGCTGACAAGTTGAAACACACGTGCGAGCAAGAAGTTAATCGTTCGTGAAAGGAAGCTACGCTGAAGTTTACCGACAAAATGATCATATAAATAACGAAACTGAAAAGCTAGAAACAACATTGTCTATCATCTTCAAAGTAAGCAAAAATTCAGTGACATTTAATGTATATAATATACCAATAAATGGTCAGTTTTTTTTTTTAAGTGGGTTCGTCAAAACTGTTGGAGGCTTTTCTTCCGTCTGTGTCTGCGTCGGAACACTATTCAGGATCGTCAGTATTTTTAGTCAGGTGTTAAAATGATTCTAAAGGAAAGATTGTTTTATTAATCAATGTTTAAAACAAAGTAAAAAAACATTTCCACGTGTTTTTACCCGAATAAGTGGCAAATCTCACTTGCAGGGGAGGGGAGCTCCACAGTTTTAGAGGGTAGAGGGTACATATTTTAAAGAAAACCCCTCAGTTAATTAATGGAAATCTCCTTGTCAAACATTAGTGTTCTACCCCTCATAACGTCATCAATATGTGTTCTTTGAGCCATTTTCAACACACAGTCACCATTAGCACGTCTGAAAACGTCTGCACACTTACTCGCTGCACCGTACTCTGACATGCACAAACACACCTCTGCATTTGTGGACTGCTACCAGCGCCACCGTGCGACGACCGCAGGTCAGATGCACCGCATGGTCATACCCCGAGGTGATTTAAACCCGCAAACCGCCCACCAGAGCGTTGTTTCACCATGTATCAGCATTATCCTTAATTTATGAGCATGAGTTTAGTTCCTACCTCCCTGAAACTGGAAAACTGGCGCCGGCGTTCACAGTAAGTAGGTACTTGTCGAGAGGTATGTCCTGCAAGTAATGTATTACACTGCTACTCTTGGTTAACTGCGCTGTTAAACTGTACGTTTGGAAGCCCCTTGCATTGTCAGCAATGTCGCTGCCATACTTAAAACACAGGATGACACGACCGTGTCTGCAGTAGTAACATACGTGCGGACGCAGTGTGTTGCATCTTCGCGCTCTCAGCTGCTTTCTGCAGGGCCAAGTCTTGTTTTCCGCGACGTAGGCTTCACGCAAAGTAACCAACGGGCAAGACGTCACGCTCCGCTCGGCCCACGAACCCCAAGGCGAGCAACTCGCCGACCGGTTGCTTCCTCAATGAACGGAGGGCGTCCGTGTACTCCAGGTCAGGTACGTAACAGGTGGGGGTCGCTGTACATGACGCAGTCTGCCCACGCATTATAAGCTGAGTGCCACGAGCAGGATACCCAAGCCCGGCTCCTTGTCGTTACCTCTAACAAAAACGCAATACTGTTGCTGAGGAAGAAAGTGAATTTTCAGTTCGTTGCGAAGATGAAGGAGTAGAGTGACGTGACGAAAGTCATAGGACACCTCCTGATATCGTATCGGACCTCATTTTTCCCAATATAATGCAGCAGTTCCACGTGACATGGACTCGACGAGTCATTGGAAGTCACCTCCAGAAATACTGAGACATGCTGCCTCTGTAGCCGTTCATAATTTCGAAGGAGTTGCCGCTGCAGGAGTTTGTGCACAAACTGATATCTCGATTATGTCAGGCGATCTGGGTGGCCAAATCATTCTCTTGAAGTGTCCAGAATGTTCTTCAAACCAAACAATTGTGGCTCATTGTCACCCACAAAAAATCCATGGTCGTTTAGGAACATGAAGTTCATGAATGGTTGCAAATGGTTTCCAAGTAGCCCGACATAATCAGGACCCAGTCCGTTCCATGTAAACACAGCCCACACCAATATGGAGCCACCACGAGCTTGCACAGTGCCTTGTTCACAAGTTGGATCCATGGTTTCGTGGGGTCTGCGCCACACCCGAGCCCTGCCATCAATTCTTAACAAGTGAAATCGGGACTCATCTGACCAGGCCACGGTTTTCCAGTTGTCTAGGATCCAACAGATATGGACACGACGTCAGGAGAGGCGCTGCAGACGATGTAGTACTGCTTGCAAAGGCACTTGCGTCGAACATTTTTTGCACTCAGTTGTCTTGGCGCCCTTGAATTCGCGCTCCAGGGGACCACTTGGGTTGCTTGGCCACAAACTGAGCCAGCTGCTGTGTCTGCAACGAAAACACAACGCTGTGCAAGAAACATGACGTCAACAGGCGTGGGCAATCGAGTAAAGCACGATTCCCGCAAAGACTGTCCTGCTGCGGATGCGGTTGATGTGGTGGTATGACAAGCATATGTTAATGGCGGAATTATACCACTTCCTATTGGGCCAGACACCATTAGAACGTCCCAGTATTGCCGGTGACTCGATGCGGCAGACGCCATACTGATTTTGGCGAATTTACCTGTTTTGTATTAGAACTTGCAATATTCCGTTTCGAGGCAACGATGCATTTTTGACTTACCACAAACACGTCATCCTTGTAATCAAATGTCAGTTAATGACACGTCAACGTTAAGACTCAAGATACTACACTACTGGCCATTAAAATTGCTACACCAAGAAGAAATGCAGATGATAACCGGGTATTCATTGGACAAATACATTATACTACAACTGACATGTGATTACATTTTCACGCAATTTGAGTGTATAGATTCCGAGAAATCAGTACCCAGAACAACCACCTCCGGCCGTAATACCGGCCTTGATACGCTTGGGCACTGAGTCAAACAGAGCGTGGATGCCGTGTACAGGTACAGCTGTCCATACAACTTCAACACGATACCACAATTCATCAAGAGTAGTGAGTGGCGTACTGTGACGAGCCAGTTGCTCGGCCACGATTGACCAGACGTTTTCAGTTGGTGAGAGGTCTGGAGAATGTGCTGGCCAGGGCAGCAATCGAACATTTTCTGTATCCAGAAAGGCCCGTACAGGACGTGCAACGTGCGGTCGTGCATTATCCTGGTGAAGTGTAGGGTTTCCCAGGGATCGAATGTAGGGTAGAACCACGGGTCATAACACGTCTGAAATGTAACGTCCACTGATCAAAGTGCCGTCAATGCGAACAAGAGGTGACCGAGACGTGTAACCAATGGCACCCCATACCATCACGCCAGGTGATACGCCAGTATGGCGGTGACGAATACACGCTTTCAATGTGCGTTCACCGCGATGTCGCCAACACGGATGCGACCATCATGATGCTGTAAACAGAACCTGGTCTCATCCGAAAAAATGACGTTTTGCCATTCGTGTACCCAGGTTTGTCGTTGAGTACACAATCGTAGGCGCCCCTGTCCGGTGAAGGGTAACCGCAGCCATGGTCTCCTAGCTGAGAGTCCATGCTGCTGCAAACGTCGTCGAACTGTTCGTGCAGATGGTTGTTGTCTTGCAAACGTCCCCATCCGTTGACTCAGGGATCGAGACGTGGCTGCACGATCCGTTAGAGCGATGCGGATAAGATGTCTGTCATCTCGACTGCTAGTGATACGAGGCCGTTGGGATCTAGCACGGCGTTCCGTATTACCCTGCTGAACCCACCGATTCCATATTCTGCTAACAATCGTTGGGTCTCGACCAACGCGAGCAGCAAAGTCTCGATACGGTAAACCTAGGCTACAATCCGACCTTTATCAAAGTCGGAAACGTGATGGTACGAATTTCTCCTCCTTACACGAGGCATCACAACAACGTTTCACCAGGCAACGCCGGTCAACTGCTGTTTGTGTATGAGAAATCGGTTGGAAACTTTCCTCATCTCAGCGCGTTGTAGATGTCGCCACCGACGCCAGCTGAATGCTCTGAAAAGCTAATCATTTGCATATCACAGCATCTTCTTCCTGTCGGTTAAATTTCGCGTCTGTAGCACGTCATCTTCGTGGTGTAGCAATTTTAATGGCCAGTTGTATACAACAGCTGACACAACAGACGGAACTTGCATGATTTCGCCATAGCGTAGCCGATGAGGGCGTCTATTACAGAAGGGAATAAGTTCACACCCCACTACACGCTTTTTCTTTTCATGTTAGCGTTTTTAACACATTGTGGAACTTTCTTATGAATGTAATAAAAGTACGTTCTGCAATATTCGATGTTATTTAGATTTCTGTCCGATTAGAAATCTAAGGATAATATAAATTTTTGGCCGGTTACTTCCGAATGTATGGCGATTTGAAATGTTGGTTAGACAGGAACCTAAGATGACATCTTCAAAAATTACAATTTTTCCTTGTCACAAATATTTGGCTGTTTATTTCCAGGCGTACGCTAAGCTCATAGAGAGACAGGTACTTCACATGTTATAATCAGCGGCAATTCGGGCTGGTGTACTTTGCCGCTGACGACACGTGTTCGATATTTACCGCGGAGGCAGTAGCGTAGCTTTTGCGTGTTTACCTCGGTCGGAAAAGGGCACATATATCACCTCGGCATTTAAAGCGGATGGGACGCCACGACTTCGCCGCCTGCCCTTTGATAAACACGCGGAGGTCGTTCCTCGTCCTGTGTGTACAGCCGTGCCAGCAGGTTGCGAAACTCATTGAGCGCGGCGGTGCGCGGGCATGAATGGAGGAGGGGTTGGCAGTTCCGGGACGGACGGCCGCGCCAAGGATGCGGGACTTCCCCACTTTCGCTGCCGCCTGCTTTCCCTTTCCTCCACGTCAGAAGGCGCTGCCGGATGTGGCCAAGTCCCCACACACCCCTACCTCTACCTGCTGCTCTTCGATCGTGTTACATCGGGTCCCGACCGGGGCTACGAACTATGCAGCACCAAAGTCAGGTAGATTTGACCTAAAATTCGACTACAAGAGGACTCAGTTTTGGGCCATGTCTGATGCAGACTCACATAATTTAAAATAACTAATTTCATCAAATGAATGAGAAAAATAAAGACGCTTTCTCAGTTATCTGGGGCCGGATGGTGCAGTATGAGGTCATCCCTCCGGAACTCGGTGCTTCAAAAATTAACATAAAAATGAAACCTGAAGCATTACGCTTATAAAAGAACATTTTTTAAATACATACACGTTACCCAAATACTACCCACAGTCCCACGCTGGGCGTCCTTGAAATATTTTTTCCGTTGTATTCCCATTTCACCATAAGTTAAATGCGGAGAATTCATTCTTGTAGTAAGCGTCCGATTTTTTGTCTGTACATTCGCCAACCCCTTTCCCAGATGCTAAGGGCTGATATTACACGACAGTTATTTAGAAATACTTTGTGTAGGCGGTGTTGGACCGCTTTAAGGAAGGATAAAAATTGCTTTGAACAGTACACAGCTGTACTACTTTATTTTTATTGGAGACTGTCGATTTCGCACTGAATCAGACAGTCTTCGGGTCCCGGAGCTCTTTCGGCCTGTAAGGTTTGATTGAGGACCGAAAACTGTTCAATACAAAGAAAGTAGTACAGTTGGGTATTGTACAATGCAATATTTAAAATAATTTAGGTTTTCTTCTTAGTTGGTTCTCGTAAGAACCCGTGCACTGCGTAGATGCGAAATGAAAGAATACCGTAGCCAGGAGGAAGGTATTGTTGATCTTAGTTTTCTAGCAACTACCAGATCTCAGTGATGATAGGCTTCCAAAATGGGTTACTGGCGCCGGCCGCTGTGGCCGAGAAGTTCTAGGCGCTTCAGTCCAGAACTGCGCTGCTGCTACGGTCGCAGGTTCGAATCCTTAGGTTAGTTAGGTTTAAGTAGTTCCAAGTCTAGGGGACTGATGATCTCAGATGTTAAGTCCCATAGTGCTTTCAGCCATTTGAATTTTGGGTTACTGGCAGTGAGTGTAAACATAAATGGCTTATTGTTGCTGAAGCTACGGGCAGTTGTGAATCTTCTGGGAAGCCGAAAGGCTAATTCAGATGTGCTGTTCTAACGACCGAAAAGCAGTTGGATGTTGTAGACACGTTAGACATTTTTTGACATCTTCGGAACTGCCATTGTCGACTTTGTTATGTTGATTTGAAAATGGGGCTCGGCCCGAAACTAGTCATCGAATGAAAAATAAAATATTTGCAACCTGGACTGATGTTTCGTTTTGTTGATTAATATAAGTTGCTGACCCAAGTTACTTCCAACATGCTGGAAGTTTGTAAAGTTAGAAAAGACCGAATAGGCAATAAATCGTTCTCAGGATTATAGGATAGGCAATGTGAGATTTAACTAAAGTCTTATCTAATACGACCAAAGCTGATAACTAAGCATAAATGCCTGATGCACACACGCACCAAAACCGGGCAGAAATATTTCCCGAACCAGGTACGAATAATAAATGGAGAACAGTTCTCAGAAAATCTGAAAATGAATTTAACTCTGCATCGCGATAGCAGACTATTCAAACATCGCTATGGGATTAGAGAAATTGCTGCTCGGAACGCAGCTGATATTTTTTGCGGTAAATTCTTCAGTTAAACCGAACAGAACATTTCTTTCCAGCAACATACAACGCAGATAAAACTGAAGTGTATTGGAGGAATACGCCCACTCAGATCGTAGCGCACGCTGTTTTTGAATTATACACGTTTTTAGGTTATTCGTGCAGCGCCGGATCAGCTTTAACCTGAACCGTCGGGACCTCGCTAGATGGTGATCCATTCGAAAAATGTTATGTGGAAATTATATGAAATAAAGATGCTGTCGCCATATGGCGAGCTTAAAAGTACGCCTCTGAATCATTTTCTTAAAGCACAGCGTCGCTGATAGACACTATCTTTACGATTTTATTCGTCCGCGTCCGTCTCCTTCAGAAGCAAAAAAAAAAAAAAAAAACAGGATTCCCCACAACACTGCAATATAACTGAAGGCTACTGAAGTATTCTGCTTTGTATCGTGGTTCATTATTACACGGAAATTAGCAAATACTTTCGAAGAAATTATTGTGGATTTGTTCAATTTGGTATGAGTATTGCAGAATTTCAGAATATATGCGTACCTTAGCTAGTTTGTTTCGACAGTGGGTGTGAGCTTCAGCAATGTACCGGAATTGACTACAGTTGGCTGCTCTGACCAGGTAACTGCCGGCGTTATTCGTTTCAAACAGACGTTCTTTATTTCGTATTCCATCCTTCTCCAATCCGAGCTTGCGTTTCGTAGTCCAATCAACGAAGGAATAGTACAGGAGAATAACTGTGTTGTCGCAAATTTTTGACGTGACAGGAGTCCGCTGCCGGGCTGGTAGTGTGAGGGGGCGTTTAAAGGCCACTTTATCTGCCGGCCGGGGTGGCCGAAATCCCAAGACGAAGAAGCGGAGTTTTACAGCAATAACACACAAACAGTAAACGAAAGTGTTCATAGAAGTGATGGGGCATTGGAAGAATGTTTGCAAACTGCTTCTGCGCCGCCTTTGGCAGAGGAGACGGTGGCACACGACTGCCCTTCAGATCCACCGACACCACCCTCGGTGGAAAACTACTCAGGGGGTGGGCGGAGCAGACATTTGGTGAAGGCCAGTGTCAATGCAAACCGCAAGAAAAGTAAAAAGAAAGGTTCTAATGCAAACCGTGACGGTGGTCTCCAGTCAGATTCTCAGGAAGTATCCGGCATGGAGTGGCATGAAATGATAGACTAGCGGGAAAAGGTCACTCCCCTATGTTACAGTCATATACGATTACCACGTTAAACATTAATAGGATACAGTCGGATGTTAAAATAGCTGCTCCGAAACAGTTTCTGTATGAGCCAGCGACGGATATTGCTCTCCTACAGGAAGTGGTATTCCCACAATTAAATTTTTCCAATTACGTTGATTTTTACAATATTTCCACTGAAACGAATGTTGGCACGGGCATTTTAGTTAGAGAAGGCATCCCCGTACATGATAAATTAGAATCGGGGCGAGGTATTGGAATAAATGTAGCAGGAGTTACTATAGTCAATTTATATGCTCCTTCTGGCAGCAGTAATAGAGCTGCAAGAGCCACATTCTTTAATGAAAGCGTAATTTATTTACTGAGGAAAAACCCCCTCCAACTTACAATAGGGGGAGATTTTAATTGTGTATTGAGTCGAAAGGATCAAATCCCCAACTTCAATTACTCAACTGACTTGAGACGTCTTGTTGTTGATTTAAAATTAAAAGCTGCGTGGGAAATAAAATACCCAACAATGGTGAACTTCACTCATATTGTTGCGAATTCCTGTAGTAGAATCGACAGAATTTGCATATCGGAAAATTTAGCAGATAAAGTACTGAAAACAGAAACTGTTCCCGTTAGTTTTTCCGATCACAGTGCGTTGTTGACCTGTGTAAATTTAACACCACAACCTACCCGAAGAGTAAGAAGCCAGTGGAATCTAAATTTATCGTTATTATCAGAAGAAGACTTAGAAGATGCCCTAACCAGAGTTTGGGAAATGTGTCTCCGTTCACTGAACAACTTTCCAAGTGTGATAGAATGGTGTACCCAACGAGCGAAACCGAAGCTAAAGAAAGTTTTAATATCTTTTAGTATAGATATGGCCAGAGAAAGGAAACACACTGCAGAATTCTACTACAGCGTGCTCAGGGACCTCTACGATCAGACAGATGCAATTCCTACAAGATTAAAAGACATCAAGAAAATAAAAGCGAAGTTAATAAGTCTGAAACGTAAGGAACTGGAGGGACTTAAAATAAAATCCAAAGCAAAGTCAGTCACTGAAAATGAGACTGCTGCATTGTACCACCTTGTCAGACACGCCAAGAATAGAAGAAGAAGTTTCATGGATCAACTTCAAATAGAGGATGGTACCATACTCACCACCCAGAAGGAAATAATTAAAGAGACCTCAGCGTACTATGAACGTATGTATGCGTCAGGAGAAACAAACGAAGAAAAATACGATGAGCTCTTTGGTACATATCTTCCACGAATATCGCGAGATGATGAGAACATTTCTTCGGACATTACCAAGGAAGATGTATTAGAAATCGTGTGCAGCTCCCCTGCTAGAAAATCTCCAGGACATGACGGACTGCCCATTGAATTCTATAAACGATTTTGGACCCTAATAGGAGAAAAGTTCACCGAAATTGTCAATGAAGTCTTACAAGGAAAGCCAGTGCCTGCAGAGTTCAAACAATGCAAAATCGTGTTGATCCCGAAGAACAACCTACGTCCGATTTCGCTTTTAAATTCAGATTATAAAATTATAGCTCGAGTAATTAACAAGCGCTTTACACCATTCACTGCTGACATCATAGGCCAACAGCAGACGTGTGCTTTTAGGAGGACGATTTTACAAACTGCGGCTTTGTATCGCGATGTCATTGCGCTAGCGCAGGCAAGTAACATAAAATGTGGACTGCTTTTCATAGACTTCCATAAGGCATTTGATCAAATTAATCACAAATACCTGATAGAGACAATGCGCCGAATGGACTTCCTGCCAAAAACCATCGACATCATCAAGAACATGGCAATGGGTGTTACTGCACAAATCTCCGTTAACTGTCAACTGACAAAAAAAAATTGAAATAAAAAGGGGTGTTACCCAAGGAAGCCCCTTATCCATGCTCCTGTTGGTTATATCGCTGGAACCTTTCTTGAGACAGCTACAGCACAGGCTGACAGGCATTACCATTCAACGAACAAAGACCGTGGTAGGTGCTTACGCGGACGATGTAGGCGTAATCATCAGAGACCAAACAGATGTGACACAACTAGAGATGATACTTGCAAAATACTGTTCCGCATCAGGTGCGAGGGTAAATGAAAATAAAAGTAAATTTCTAAATATAAAGCGGCTTGCTAACTTGCGCATTGAGTGGGCGAACCATGTTAATGAACACAAAGCTCTTGGAATGGCATTGACAACGTCCCTTTTAAAAATGATAGCAATAAATTGGCGGGAGGTGGCAAGAAAAATCAAGGGAGCTTTGATTGAAAACTGTCAACGTAGCATAGACCAGTTCCAGAGAATACTGTTTATCAACACGTATATTTTATCCAAGGCTACTACATAGCACAGGTTCTCCCCATTCCATCAGTGGTGGCGAAGACGATCATGTCCACCTTAGCAAAGTTCTTGTGGAAAGGGGAATTGTTTCGAGTGCCGGTGAAGACAGCAGTTTTGGATCCAAGCAATGGAGGAGTGGGTCTAACCGACATAAAGTCTAAAGCGATGGCATTGTATGTCAAACGAACATGGAGCATAATGTGTAATGATCCAGGGTGCATTACAGCAAAACTATACGATATTGTCAGGCCAGAAAGTGTAGAGCCGCCGATAAATATACAAAAAATAAGTTTTAAGCTGAAACACATTAGGGAGTACTATCTTGAACTAAGTTATCTCAGCAAAAAGCTTTTAAAGTCCAAAAACGTTACAGCAAAGCCGATTTTAGCTGAAAGACGGAAACATGAAATGAAAAATAACATGAAATGAAAAATAACATAGAAACCAAATATGCTGGAATAGCATGGAATGTGGTCTGGAAAAACATCAGTAGTGATGTTCTTTCGTCTGACGTGAGAACAGCGTGGTACAGGGCAGTCAATAACATCATCAGCACTAATGAGCGTCTCTATGCCATCGGTTTAAGTGACACTAACCTCTGCAGCAAATGCAACCTCGTTGATAGTGTGCCTCATCGTTACACATGTGGAGATCGGATTATCAACTGGAGGTGGGCCAGGGAGAAAATTGCTCAAATAACAAGAACTTCAGCAAACAATGTACCGACTAACATTTTCTTCAGACCAGGGGAAAGTTACTACCCTCAGGCAAAAAATAACGCAGTGATTTGGTTAATGGGCAAATATACAAGTTATGTTTTTAACAATATTGGGAGCGATGACCATATTGAATACAAGATGTATATCGAAAATGAATTCGAGAAAATACTTAAATATCAGAATCACAATAAGAAATATGGTAGCATGCTTCGAATTGTCTTCAACCGAATGGGTATAGGTTAGGAACTGGATTCCTAGTAGAGAGGGAATGGGTTGGGTCACGTTCCCGACCCTAACCTCACCTGCCGGCCGAAGTGGCCGTGCGGTTAAAGGCGCTGCAGTCTGGAACCGCAAGACCGCTACGGTCGCAGGTTCGAATCCTGCCTCGGGCATGGATGTTTGTGATGTCCTTCGGTTGGTTAGGTTTAACTAGTTCTAAGTTCTAGGGGACTAATGACCTCAGCAGTTGAGTCCCATAGTGCTCAGAGCCATTTGAACCTAACCTCACCTGCAAGTCACGCATGAAAAATAAATCAGTAGTACAGCAGATACGAGAATATGGCGAGAAACATCTGGTGTCTGATATAAAGGAAGATCTTGAACTCCCTATAGATGCGTTTAGAAGGCAGGAACTGACAAAAATAACAAGGCAGCGAAGGACTTTGCGACGTCGCTGTTCGGCACTTCTCTTCTGTCCACGTAATTTACCCTGGAAGGAACACACATCAAGGATTTGCTGGATGATTAATTTGGGTCTGGGAAATGATGAGGAACCGGCTGCAGAAGAAGAAAATGTGCATGCTGATCTGCCACCAGTTGAAGGTGACAGTGAAGGTGCTAAATTGTGCTACTGCTAAAGACTAATTTTTTGAATGCTGTAATTCATGACTGCAATTATCTGTGACCTTATTTATGTCACTTCATTGTAGCCATTTTTGTTACTGTTTTTGGTGAATTAAAAAGATGACGTGAAAAAAAAGCGGTTCTAGGCGCTACAGTCTGGAACCGCGCGACCGCTACGGTCGCAGGTTCAAATCCTGCCTCGGGCATGGATGTGCGTGATCTTCTTAGGTTGGTTAGGTTTACGTAGTTCTAAGTTCTAGGGAACTAGTACCATAGTGCTCATAGCCATCTGAACCACATTATCTGTTTTTCTTGAATAACTCGAAAAAAAATCAGCTTCTTATGAAAATGTTTCCCTGCATAAAATATACGTTACAAGAAAAAGGGATCCTGCTCATTTTTTTCTGTAGGTCTGCAGGGGATGAAGAAATGGCAGATTGTTAAAAACAGAATGAAGATATGAAAATGTTTGTTGTTATATGAAGTGGATTATGGACAAATATTAATTGTATGAACCCCATCTAAGAGCTGTATTTAGGAATAAATTGTGTCCTAGAGTGTAAAGTGTAGGAGGAGGCGGGGATGCAGGGTTGAAGCGCGAGGGGAGGTAGATAGCCGGTTATGGTCATGCACTTTCCTCCTTCGTCTTACGCAGCCTGAAGCACGAACAGGTGATTCCTCATTCTATCTACCCTCACAACGCCACAAGAAGCAAAAAAGGGTGTTTCACAAAGTTATGCTGACACTCGCAGCGCTACGAGATACTGGTGACGCAGCGCTCAGACGTGCTGTAAGGGGTCAACCGCTCCTTAGGTATTCAAAACAATATCTCTTTGCCTCACGCAGGTCGCAGTAGGTACTATCGACAGTCGAACGCCCAGTGTTGAAAACACGAGCAAGTAAGTTGTTGGTTGCTAAGGGAGCAGGGCGGATTTTGGCAGGACGGCTGACAGCGTTTACAGTTGTTTCACGGCCGTGTGCGTCACCAAAAGCCGTGGGCCTGTCCTCCAGCAAATACGTAAATGGCGCTAATTGAGTGATTTGTTTGATGTGTACAAGTGTTCATTTGTGCACCGTGATTACGCGACAACCGCGCCGGACACCCACGATTTGGATTGCAGTGAGGATTGTATATTCAGTGCCACATGAAGAATATTGGCATGTGACGACATTAATAAGCTTTGCCAGATGGTGGGAGTAACTGCTTCATTCGTGTTGTTTAGACAAAGATATAGAACATTACCAACAAAGTATGTACCGATTATTGCTACCTGACATCCTAACTATCTTTGTTGTATTTGATACGAAACAACGCCCGTGCAAATATTAACGGATCAGCCTTTATCAGTTGCACACGGTCAAACTGTTTTAAACTGTTAGGATATGCCGACCGCTGTGGCCGAGCGGATCTAGGTGCTTCAGACCAGAACCGCGCTGCTGCTGCGGTCGCAGGTTCGAACCCTGCCTCGGGCAGGGATGTGTGTGATGTCCTTAGGTTAGTTAGGTTTAAGTAGTTCTAAGTTCTAGGCGACTGATGACCTCAGAAGTTAAGTCGCATAGTGCTCAGAGCCATTTGAACCATTTTTTGTGTGTGCACAAAATTTTCTGTGCCGATAGCGCTCCGGTTAAAATAATGACGAATTGCGCATCTCTCCTCCGAATGTGCTATATTTTCTTTTCGAGTGGAAGTGAGGGAACAGCAGCTACAAACTGGAACCGGTCGTATTCAATCCAGCAAAAGTTTCGCTGGAGATTTCACGTGCTCTGTTAGCGAAATATTTGGAGGAAGTAAGTTCTGATCACTGTTCACCGAACCATTCCGGTATTCGTCTGAAATGATTGAGTAAAGGTAGAAGAAACTAATGCAAAACAGCCGCACGAGGATTTGAATCTGCCTTCTGAAACCTAACTCCGTATCTTAACAAGTAATCCCTCAGCTTGATTGTATTTCCATGGAGGTACCTACGAGCCGTAAATTGTAGGTGGCTACCATTTACTGGTGCTCTTGAACTCGGCGACCGTCGACAGGCAAAACTTTATTTATTTAATTTGCAAAAACCAGTGACTTACTTTGTGATGCTGTGCTTGTCAATATTCTACAGTATCTTTGACATTCGATCACTCCCATAACAGGCGAACTACGAGTACTTTGCCAAAGGAACGTTTCTAATCAAACGAAAATCTGTAGATACGATAATCGTAAAATTAGGCGAAGTTGTAGATCCTACGCATCTAAAATCTTTCGTACCTATAAGCCTTTTAAATGTTCTTGGTAAACTATAGACTTCCTCTAAAGAAGCTTATCTGGTCGATTTTTAAGAGGGATTCGTGTAACCCACAAAATTTGACCAGTCAGCAAGGTCAAAGCATATCTTTTGGTAAAATATAACGAAACTGCGAGAGACAGCTCTCTGGGCGATTTCAAAAGGCAGGTCTCGAGACGCGGTCGCGTTCCGCCTGTTGCAGAAGCTGCTGGCTGAGTGCTCCGTCGCTTTTAAACGCTGTCAGGAAAGCGTATCTCGGAAAGTCCCAAGCTGGAGGCCGTCCAGTGGTCTAAATGAGCCGCTTATCTGGACCATACGGCTGCGGAGAGTGACGGAGCCAGGCGGCTGTTGTCGTGCCATTGAGTGGGAAATTTTAGGCACTCAGGTACAAACAAACGATCAGTTGAGGCTGTGAATATTTTTAGACTTCTTCTTCAGCTTCCGTGACGGTTACCGTTGACCTGCATAAACTACCACTGTCGTAACATTAGCAAGGGAATTGTTTACCATAGCACATAGCCAGAAATAACAGGAATCGTAAGTGCAAGTCCCACTACTCACCTAATTTGATGTTTTCCCGAAAGAAGAACGTCAGGAACTCCTGGGATTTACTCGACAGCACCCACAAATGGCTTGCGATCTACGATTCCTTATTCTCGAGAGTCTAAAGCACTACTCCGTAAACATCGTTGTAATTATTTCCACGAGATTAATAGGTTTGTCTCCTAAATACCAAACGAAAACTTTACAAAATTATGACTACCTCCGCTTCAGACGAAACAATGTTAGTGGAAATCTTGTGTTGACGTGCTTTTGTAGTAGTTGTTGTTTTCCTTATTCTGAAGACTGGCCTGATGCATCTCTCCACATATTTGGCAACACTTTCCATTTTCTGCTTTAGTGTTGCACGCTTTATTAATGTGAGCCTGTTAACTGAAGTCAAGCCATGATCTTCAGTTTTTACCCTCCACCCTTCCCGCATTAGAAAACCGACGTTTCCTTTGATACCTAGCTGGATGTGTCCTGTCGACCGGTGCCTTCTTTTACTCAAGATGTGTTACATATT
The DNA here is from genome assembly GCF_023898315.1 of Schistocerca nitens. Classification (NCBI taxonomy): domain Eukaryota; kingdom Metazoa; phylum Arthropoda; class Insecta; order Orthoptera; family Acrididae; genus Schistocerca; species Schistocerca nitens. The sequence goes on along the minus strand of NC_064614.1, from coordinate 237,182,525 downwards.
TTGTCCTCTATTGGATTCAGTACTATCTCATTCGTTGTCCACTAACCTAAGAAATCTTCAGCATTCTCCTTTTGCTACTTCATGCACTTCAAACTGAAGTTCGACAGTCTGCGTACCCCCCCGCCCCCTCCCCATCGCATTCGGGAGGACGACGGTTCAATCCCGCGTCCGGCCATCCTGATTTAGGTTTTCCGTGATTTCCCTAAATCGCTCCAGGCAAATGCTGGGATGGTTCCTCTGAAAGGGCACGGCCGACTTCCTTCCCTGTCCTTCCCTAATCCGATGAGACCGATGACCTCGCTGTTTGGTCTCTTCTCCCAAAAAACCAACCAACCAACCCTCCCCATCTCTCTCTCTCACACACACACACACACACACACACATTAGGAACGAGCGAGGTGGCGTTTGGTTAAGAGACTGAGCTCGTGTCTTGAACGAGTAAGTCTCAGATCCCATTTCGGGCATCCTGGTTTAGGTTTTCTGTAGTCAGTCTCCAAGGCGAGTGGAAGACTTTAAGGCGAAATATATGGCGCTTCTCTGGAGGAAAGACAGTTTATTTCGTGTAATCCTGACTGGTAAATTTAGAGAACCAGTAGCCCAGAATGTTGGACCTACAATTTGTTCTACTAGCTCAATTATTGATCTCGAGATGGATCATGATAATAATAAGAGAGACTAGGATCCTTACCGAACCATAAAGTCGTTTTCCGTCGAACTCTGTGTCATTTGTTTAGGACGGAAAGTGGATAATATTTGTTAGCATAGGCGCTTCGAGTGTATGTAGGTAGTTGGTAGACCTCTTTTAATGCTGTATTTCCAGTGTTGTTGGTGTTTCGTATCAGTAACTAATTATGCTGGAGTGGTGAGACTGGATGTCTCACATCGGTGTTGACAGCCAAAACGTGTCTGTCGATGTGTCGAGACTGCATAAGGATGACATGTTGTTGAAAAACGATGTTACAGAAATTCTAATTATTTATTTTAGCCCTTCAAAGTGGACGTTGCTGTTATTGACTTGTCTCACTGTACAGGGTTGCATTCTCCCGTAACTGCCCACATGCACTCATTTCCATGGGTTCCCTCTACAGCTTTTCCGTAGCAAGGGTGAACGTCAGTCACCTCTTCGAATCTGCAGCGGTACTGCCCTGTCGCCGGCCGCTGTGACCGAGCTCTTGTAGGCGCTTCAGTCCGGAACCGCGCTGCTGCTACGGTCGCAGGTTCGAATCCTGCCTCGGGCATGGATGTATGTGATGTCCTTAGCTTAGTTAGGCTTAAGTAGTTTAAGTCCCATAGTGCTTAGAGCCATTTTGAACTGCGCTGTCGTACTGTCAGACTTCGCGAAAGAAAAGAACAAATAATTTCTGTCGTTTTGTTTAGTCACAAGCATTGTCTTAGGCGCTGTAAAGGCGGGAGTTTTATCCGGATGGTGGATAGGTGAACCTTAAAGACATGACTGCTCCTTTTATGTGGTCTGCAGACATTTTTGTTATGTCTACATCTACACAGATACTCCGCAGGCTACCGTTCGATGCATGGCAGAGAGTACCCTGTGCTACTACTTGTCATTTCCCTTACTCATCTACTCGCAAATAGAGTGGGGGAAGAATAGATGTCTATATGCCTCCGTATGAGCACTAACTTCTGGTATCTTATCTTCGTTGTCCTCGCGCTCATTGTATGGTGGCGGCAGTAGAATCGTTCGGCAGTCAGCTTCAAATGCCGGTTCTCTAAATTTCCTCAATAGTGTTTCTCGAAATGAACGTCGCCTGTCCTCCAGGGATTCCCATTTGAGTTCCCGTACCATCTCCGTAAGAGAGTTAAGGGTAACAACTCTATTTCTGGTTTCAGTTGAGCATCTGGAAATGACTATCAAATATACAGAGAACAACATGATTTCACGGAGTGACTGCAAATGACACGTTAAAACGGTGTGCTGGAACGGAAACCGAATTTGGACACCATCTATCCGAACATGGTACATCGACTTGTTCAAAGCTTTCACCTGCCATTGACTCCACTGCACTTCTTAAATAAAATCTGCTTTACGCGTACGGAAACAGCTAGTTACATATGGGAATCTTTATGCATCTGTGATAGGTTCTCATGGAGAGTTTCGTGTGACGTAATGGAAAACGGTACGTTTTAAAGTACACTCTTTTTCCTGGATACCACCATCACATTATGGAGAAAAGGGCATTGAAATATTTTTAATAACTTCTGAAATCTTCACTAGGACTGTGAATGTGTAGTAATAACTACATGCTGTGCATTAGTAGATAATCTTTTCGTCCAGAGATAACGTTAATGGTTGTAAATAAGCATTACTGAGGCTTTTGAATATCGAAAAGAATAAGGTAATTTCATGTTGTGGTACATAAGTATAGATGCTGTTCACCATCTTGTCTGTGTGCGAAGTTCCGTTTCCGTATTTCCATTTGGTTTCGGTTGCGAACGTTCACAAGTGTTTTTGTTAGCTAGTAAGAGGCCAATAACTTAAGAGGGCATCGAGTTTTCTGTGTTTAGCTGTACTTCATTAGATCACATTCTGTCTGATGTGGACAGAGCCTTAAATTCTTTAGATCCAATAGAAAACGCCTATGTATATGGTCAAAAGATAAGTAAAATGTGTTTTTTCAAGAAAATAAGTTCAGCAAATGGAACATTAGAAAGCATATTTTGCCAATGAGGAACCAATTCTGACATAAATTTCAGTAGTGAATGAAGACTGATAATGTCAACAGTAAGTACCAAAAAGAGCTGCATTCAGTAGCGCAAAGCTGTGCTGTTCTTCTACCATTAGTGACGGAGAAGCTTGTAACTTCATATGAAGTTGGAGTATGAGTCTCTATAATGTGTACATTGCGACCGTCAGTGCTGTACTTCCAAGTACTGCTGGAAGAATTGTTTTCACGAGAGCATGGTTCAAATTTCCGTCTGGCCATCGAGATAGAAGTGTGCCGTGGTTACCATTGCTCGCCTGAGGCAAAGGCCGGGATGGTTCCTTTTAAACTAACAAGTTCGATTACCGGACTCATGACTGGCCAAGTAGAGCTTGTACACAGTATCTAATGACACTGTATACGGGACGTTGAATTCCAGCCGTCTTCATTAGTAGTACATTCTCATTTTCTGGTTTATATTGGACTGCGTTGTTCCATTTTTTTTCCTATGTGTCTATCGTCCGTATGGTAGCTAGTAGGCGCGTGCTATCTCGTTTTCAAAAAAAGTGTCAGCGAATACAGTTTCGATACTCCTAATCGTTGAGTAAACGATTAAAAATTTTAATCAGGCAGAATTTCATACCGACACAGTACACATTTCGTTCGTTTACATTCTGCTGAAAAAATATGCAATTACACCGGTGTCCAAAATTACAGCAACAAGCCGCTATTTCCATGTCCTGTGTCTAAGTTACGATGTAATAATACCAACTGTCAACAGATGTCCGTTCGATCGTATTCTGCACGGAAGATGGCATTCCGGTAAACGGACAACCACGTCAGCAATGACGCCAGGGCACCCATCAAACGCGGTAATATTTTTCGGGTAGTTCCACATCCACGATCGCTGTGTACAGAGTCACAAATGGTGCAGTATGGCACAGAGAAGACGCCTGGCAGACTCTCTGCAGTGGAGAGGCGTAGAAAGAGTGGAATTAGGACAGTCACAAATTGACGTGGCTCGATAAAGTGAATCGTCCTGCTGTGTCTCGGATATGGCGACAGTTTATACAGGGTGTTACAAAAAGGTACGGCCAAACTTTCAGGAAACATTCCTCACACACAAATAAAGAAAAGATGTTATGTGGACATGTGTCCGGAAACGCTTAATTTCCATGTTAGAGCTCATTTTAGTTTCGTCAGTATGTACTGTACTTCCTCGATTCACCGTCAGTTGGCCCAATTGAAGGAAGGTAATGTTGACTTCGGTGCTTGTGTTGACATGCGACTCATTTCTGTGAACGTTTGGGCAGGCGTTGTTGGTGATGCCTTGATTGGGCCCCATGTTCTTCCACCTACGCTCAATGGAGCACGTTATCATGATTTCATACGGGATACTCTACCTGTGCTGCTAGAACATGTGCATTTACAAGTACGACACTCATGTGGTTCATGCACGATGGAGCTCCTGCACATTCCAGACGAAGTGTTCGTACGCTTCTCAACAACAGATTCGGTGACCGATGGATTGGTAGAGGCGGACCAATTCCATGGCCTCCACGCTCTGCTGACCTCAACCCTCTTGACTTCCATTTATGGGGGCATTTGAAAGCTCTTGTCTACGCAACCCCGGTACCAAATGTAGAGACTCTTCGTGCTCGTATTGTGGACGGCTGTGATACAATACGCCATTCTCCAGGGCTGCATCAGCGCATCAGGGATTCCATGCGACGGAGGGTGGATGCATGTATCCTCGCTAACGGAGGACATTTTGAACATTTCCTGTAACAAAGTGTTTGAAGTCACACTGGTACGTTCTGTTGCTGTGTGTTTCCATTCCATGATTAATGTGATTTGAAGAGAAGTAATAGAGTGAGCTCTAACATGGAAAGTAAGCGTTTCCAGACACATGTCCACATAACATATTCTCTTTCTTTGTGTGTGAGGAATGTTTCCTGAAAGTTTTGCCGTACCTTTTTGTAACACCCTGTAGAGACCGAAACTGTATCCCAATGACCAGGGCAGGGCCGACCACGTGTGTTATCAGAGAGAGCAGAGCGTTATTTGGGTGTAAGGGAATAACGGTACCGCCTTAGTGCTGCACCGCAAGTGGCATCTGACTTCGCAACATCTACTTGACGTGTTGTATCGAGGTAAACGGTGTACAGAAGGCTTCGCCAGAGATGCCTTTACTGACTGAGACTTGATGTACTTGTACCTCACAGCAGCGTCTTCACAGAAAGGAACGTCTAGAGTGGAGTCGCCACCATGCTGACTGGACGATCGAACAATGAGCCAATGTTCTTTTCACAGATGAGTCCCGAATTGGTTGGAGAGGAGTCAGGACGGATTCCAGTCGGGAGGGAACGTGGAACACGATTTCGGGACCCAGAGTTTGTGGAAAGAGACCGACATCGATGAGGGTCCCTAATACTTACAGTATAATGTTGACCACTCGAACAGGTCTTCATGAAATTGTACGGGTGAATCGACAAGGTTTAGCTGTTGCCAGGTATCGTGACGAGGTCTTGAGACCTCATGTGCGGTTGTTTCGAGGTGCTGTGGGTCCAGACTTTTTATTGTTGGACAATAATGCTCGACCTAATAGAGCATGGGTGTTTGATGTTTTCTAGGAAAAGGAAGATATTGCGCGTATGGTGTGCCCTGTTTGCTCTTCCCATAGATCACGTCTGAGATGCACTTCGGAGACGGGTTGCAGCCACAAACCACTCCGCGAGACTTGCGAGCAACCCCGCAGGAAGAATTGGCGTTATTGCATCAACATGAAATTGATGACATCATACACAGCATGCCCCGTCGTTGCCAGGCCTGTATTGCTGCAAGAGATGGTCACACCCCATACTCAGCACATTATCAGCTGTCGGAATGTGTGTGCAAATCCGTTAAGATGCAAAAAACGAAGAAACGTTACGCATGTTGCAGTTGCTTACTTTCTTTACATTGCTCCTACTTTCCTGTCATGTGTTTATGCTGTTTTGTGGGAAAATAAACGCAAACTTACAAAATTTCCGTTTGTTGCTTCAATTTTGGAAACCATTGTATATAGAAGGAAAGAAAAAGATGTTAGAATATTGTGGTTTCGAAAGGAACAGTTGTGTATTGGGTGTATTGAACCGGGAACCTAGAAACGACGGAATGGCTTCGTCCCGCTGTAGCCCCCAGTGGTTCACTACCCCCACAACAGGCCACGGCAGTCCACCCACCCCAGCCGCCGCCCCACACCGAACCCAGGGTTAATGTGCGGTTTGCCCCCCCCCCCTCCCACCCCGCCCCCCCCCCCCACCCACCTCTCTCCCGGGAACGTCTCATACCAGACGAGTGCAACCCTAAATGTTTGCTTGGTAGAGTAATTATGGTGTACGCGTACGCGGAGACTGTTTGCGCAGCAATCGCCGACATAGTGTAACTGGGGTAGAATAAGGGGAACCAGCCCGCATTCGCCGAGGCAGATGGAAAACCGCCTTAAAAGCCATCCAACAGGCGCACCGGACCTCGACACTAATCCACCGGGCGGATTCGTGCCGGGGACCGGCACGCCTTCCCGCTCGGGAAGCAACGCGTTAGACCGAGCGCTAACCGGGCGGGCAAGGAACAGCTACTAAGTATATTGTCGTTTCCCTGCCTTAAATGTTTCACATGTGTTAGTTTCAATAGATAATACAACCCACTCTGTCGTCGTGCACCAAATCATCTTCATTGTCTTTCACTATGAGGTCGTGCTCAGAAGTAATGCCTCCGAATTTTGTATGTGAAAACTCTTGAAACTTTTTCAATAAAACGTTACTAACACTCTACACCTTCATTTTTCATGTCTGTTTATTTATTTCTTAACATAGTCACCATGTTGACGAACACATTTCACCCAACGAAAGACCAATTTGTAGATATCGTCTATGCAGAATGTTCGGCTCTGTTGATTGATCCGCAGCATCACTTGTACTAGCACCACTTCATCACTATCAAACTGAAGTTCTCGAAGCTGTTCCTTAGATTTTAGAAAGAGATGAAAATCGGAGATGGGGCAAGTCGGAATTGTATGACGGATGATCGATGACAGTGACTCCAAGGCGTCGGATTGTTGCAAATGTCGCAGCACTCGCGTATGGTCTGAATTTGTCATGCTGGAGCAGAAGGTGCTTTACGTGCGGACGAACTCTTCAATTAGAAACTACTAGCGGCAGAGGTTTGCAACCCCGGGTCAGCGAAACAGGAGACCACCGAGTAACATACATGACATGTAATACCTCAAGCGCTAAGGAAAACAGAATAAAAGTTTGGAGGCATTACTTTCCAGCACGTCCATGTACAGGCTTATATAGCACTGCATTAGTTTACCATTCGAATCAGTAGGTTTGGGGTATCATTGTACAGTGACATACGCTGTCTTTCATTCCACTCACGTACAAACTGCAGAAAGAAAGGCTTGCTGGTACGCCTGTGTGCGAATTGTTGTTACTATAATTTTGTCTTCTGTGGCTCGATACATTGTAAACTGACGAGTATTGCGCATATTCCCCCCAGCAAAGCCGACATTTCAAATGTTTGTGAGACATACCAAATCATTCTTCGCATGTATGTACTGTAAGTCGAGATTTTTCAGTATTTGTGTTACAATCGCCTGCCAGTCAGACAAGCATGTGTCCTTTCGCTCCGTTCCTTTGTGTATATGCTCAGTGTTGTTTGTTAGATCGTCTGGTAGGTACTCTCAACACAGTTCTCCCGTATGGGCCGAAAAAGTGTTCGTGAGTAGTATTTATAGCAGTTTGCAGACAGAATGTCTCATTTTTGTGTTATATGAAACGGGGCCGATATCGTCGTTCCACTGCATATCTCGCAGATGCTTTTACGACGAGGCCGACTACAGTTTTGATTCATTAATCCTCTAGTTAGAGGTTGCGACATACATTCAATTTCTGAATTCCATAATTTCAGATTTCTCTATATTAAGAACTATATTCCAATTTATGCAGTAGTTAACGTATTTTTTCAGTTCTGACTGGGTATTACTGGCGTTCTTCTCAGACGAGTCTTCGTCAAAGACAACCAGAATTTAGCCGGCCGGAGTGGCCGAGCGGTTCTAGGCGCAACAGTCTGGAACAGCGCGACAGCTACGGTCGCAGGTTCGAATCCTGCCTCGGGCATGAATCTGTGTGATGTCCTTAGGTTAGTTAAGTTAAAGTAGTTCTAAGATCTAGGGGACTGATGACCTCAGAAGTTAAGTCCCATAGTGCTCAGAGCCATTTGAACAACCAGAATTTATGTCAACGGCTCAGTCATTAATTTACAAACTGATCAGTAATTATCCCATTACACTTGCTTCTGGGGTGTTGTCGTATATTGCCTTTATCTACGTTGGCAGCTCCACTTACAGGACAAAGTGTAGTGTACTAGCTCTTTCTTCATTCACAAAGGGAATCAGCCGCTACTGCTATTTAAATATCTTGAGTTACATTCAATCCCATATATTTCTCAAAAAAACTTCCTTCAATTTCGGATGCGGTTGGTAATAACGCAATTTTCTCTTTCTGTTTCAGGTACGGTAATCTGCGTGTGGTGTGCCACTATTAGTGATGAGCAATTCTGCGGCTAATAAGCTATTGCACAAAGGTAAGTCAGAATATTCAGGTAGAACAGCCACAGCTGCAACAGTTTCAACACACACGACTTCGTGGTTGATGCGCAAGTATTAATTACAAAAGGGTGATTTTTTTTTCCCCAGTAAGCGATACCTGCGTTAGCTAAGAACACAAGAAAATATTTATAAGTGCCTTCATACTTATTTTCGACCCACTATAGCATTTCGTTATACCTCCAACTTCTCACTACGTACCACCTGCGCTTTGAAATTGCCCGGAAGAGAATGCGTCAATTTTGTTGCAGCAATCAGAAGAGCATAGATACCGAAGGCTACGTTAGTAGCATGTTGTGTTTTTCGAGTTTTAACTGAAATGTTTAACGGGCGGAACGGGGATCGGTCAGTAATTGTGTTTTCTGGCGGTTGAGCGGATTGCGTGCAAATACAACATAGTGCTGCCAGCGCTAGTGTGCTTTTTGTATCAACACTCAACCTTATTCTGCATTGTGCTCGCAATGGGAGGAAGCGGAAGAAATATCGTCACTGTACTTGGAAACAGTTGTCAAATAGGGATTATTACTGATGAACTGAAGTCTGCCATAAATCTGCGATTGTTCTTCGGTCATGGGAAGAAGTTTGCGTAATACATTTGGAGGGGACCTGTTGCTGTGTGTCATACGACGGTAATCACGAGATTTCACTCGTAAGGAACTGCACAAGGGAATTCGTAAATGTGGCAATTTCACGCAGGGAATCGGTAAAGCTGGCAATTTCCTTAAACGGCAGGTATTGATGACTCGACTCCCGGGATCCAATAAGAAGCAAACTTCACGTGATCACACGCTGTTGGTAACAATGACACTCGAAAGAGGGATAATTGTGATCAAACAAGGCACAAATATTTATCCCTCATCCAAGAATGTGTTTCATCGCTGCTTCTGTTGTTCCCGCTCAGCAACAATTACTACACATTTGTCTTTGTAACCGTTTATAATCTGACAAATTTTATAACCTGACAAATCATGATCGCTGATCGTTGAACGTTACGGTATTTGCTGATACAGATTTTGACGGTGGAAGGCTGCAGCTAAACTGCACCTCTAAACGTTGTTGTCGCAGCCTGAAATGCATGAGCGTTCATATCTCGTGCTGAGAAAGTCATTACTCATTAGCATCAACGTACCTCTGACCGATAACTGCTGTAATGTAACACAGTGGCCGAGCGGTTCTAGGAGCTACAGTCTGGAACCGCGAGACCGCTACGGTCGCAGGTTCGAATACTGCCTCGGGCATGGATGTGTGTGATGTCCTTAGGTTAGTTAGGTTTAAGTAGTTCTAAGTTCTAGGGGACTTATGACCTAAGATGTTGAGTCCCATAGTGCTCAGAGCCATGGTTCACATTTTGTAACACAGCTCTGTACTCAGCGGAATGAGGTAATTCTGTACCAAATACGTCAACCACCCTCAGTACATGACACTCACTGTCCAGACATGCTTCTGTATGAGAAGCGAGGACAATAACGTGCTAATAATAGAGTGCCAACCTGCCTCAAGTCGCTCCCGTAGTGAGTTATGCATGAGAGTCGGTGAAATTCGAAGTGGGCTAAAGTCAACTTGCGAAGGGTCTAAGGGCGGCTGATATTAAAGTTTTACTGCGCGGCTTTAACTCCTGCTGGTACGTCTAGAGTACGTCTCAGAGGAACGCAAACTCTCTAACTGGATGATATGGTTCTTCAAAGGCAACCTAGGAAACCGTGACTGTCAGGCATGGCGTTAAGACATAGTTTCTTATTTCGCATCCGTCGGGAAAGCAGAAGTAGAGCACATTTGACATTTAAGACCCAGAATCTGAGCGCCCACCCTCTTTAAATTTGCAATTCGGATACGACCTAGTACCTAGAGTCGACCACTTTCGTATTTTCTCTTCACCTAGTCTGACGGCGTTAAATTCTGTTCCTACTTTCCCTTAAAAGTTTAACCACTGAAAGATACGACTTACGGAGTTTTTATATACCATTTAATCAATAATTCTTTCTGAAGAATATCACGAAGCTGATCGCACTGACACGCACTGCTTCTTTTTGTGTTGTTGGTGACTTTTCGCAGACGGCATTACAATCTTCTTTATTGTGAGAGCCGTTGTTGCTGACCTTTAGTATTATTTTATTGGTGTTCCTTTCTAAAATATTTTGTGCGTATTAAAACCATTGTGCTCAACGCTACCAGAAATGGCCACTTCTTTAATGGTTTGTTTCTCTCGGAACCCAATATCTCAGTCTGTCACAAGATTACTAAGCAACGAGTGGTGTCGTATTTTCTCATATACCTCACTGAAATACTCCTGGGACGCATCTGATCGGGAAACGCTTGCGTGTGTGTAATTCTTCTCCGGAGACCTATTAATGTCAAACGTTTGGCCGACGCAAATGGCCGCAATTTACCTTTTGTACTGACGGATATAGTGCAGCGCGGTATATTCATGCAGTGCCATGAAACGAAAAGCTGCACACCACACAAAATGTTCACGCCGTTGTCACGCAGGTACATAATCACTGGCCACAGCTATTATATGGACACCGACTGACAGCGGATTCCAAACGGCAATTACGCTTGACATACAGGGCACGCGGAACAAAAGAACGCAGCATACATAGCGACCCATTCAGAACGACAGCGCGTGGCTTCACCTGAATGTGCCACGTGTGAACTGTAGCGCTTTCTTCACGTACAAGGTTCTAGACTGTTTACTGTCGATTTGGAAATTTGTAGAATTTGTACATCAATGGCAACAACAATCCAGTGGGAGTAAAATTAACTAGCGAAATCGTTTTCATATAAGTTCGCGCTGTAATGAATCGACAAAAATTGTTACTCTCAGATTAGAAACTTTTCAGGAATCACATATTGAGACAGCTGAATTACAGGTTTAAATACGAAATATTTCGTACAGTTGCTCTCAGGAGACTCCTGCCAAAACAAAAGATAAACTCTTTTAAACTACCGCTAGTGTTGAGCTACTAAAATACAGCGTATTAAACGAAAAACTTGCAGCACTGCGCTCGAGTTGATAGTTTGCGTAGATCATGTAACCTAAGGTGTCCGTCCTATGTCCGTCTCACTATATTTCAATGGTTATTAGTGGTCGAAAATTTAACTAGAGTTAACGGAATACTATGTGATAGGTATTTCAAGAACCTACATACAGTAAACCAGAAAAGATTATGAATTGTTAGCGTATGCCTACTACGAACAGCAGTCTGTTTCGATTTTAATGCGGCTTGATAGTATTGCAATTTCATGAATGGTAGGATCCGCCGGGTTTATAGTCAGTAATTCTGATGAACGGCGCCGCGCGGAGTGGCCGCGCGGTCTCAGGCTCCATGTCACGGATTGCGCGACGCCTCCCGGCAGAGGTTCGAGTCCTCCCTCGGGGATGGGCGTATGTGTTGTCCTTAGGTTAGTTAGGTTTAAGTAGTTATAAGTTCTAGGGGACTGATGACTTCAGAAGTTAAGTCCCATAGTGCTCAGAGCCATTTGAACCATTTTTTTGAAACATTGTATACTTCATTTTCTGTTTTCTCCACTTCTTACCAGTCAAGAGCATTTATCTCCCTTTAACTCTCTGAAAAAATATTTCATCCTACATAACAATGAAATACGTATCAATGTCACTATGTACCCTTTGGAAATGGTAACTGCTCAGTTTATTATTTATTTTAAGTACTTGAGTTATGTTGTGGTAAATATTCATACTAATGAATCAGAAACACGTAATTGTACGTTGTAGTTCAACTGGTTAGTTTGTAAAAATCGGCAGGTTGTTGTCGATGTCAACTTCTGTTATCAAACGTATGCTTTCAGTAGGAGACCATTTCCCAAAGGACTGGGTTTCACAACCAACTTCAGTCAATGCTTATGCACTGATGAGCCAAAACATTATGACGACCTGTTTAATAGCTTGTTTGTCCGTCATTAGAACGAAATACATTACTGAATCCGCGAAACAGGGATCTGACAGTTTGTTGATCGCGTTGTGGAGGTACGTGGCATTAGATGTCCACGCACGGGTCATGTAACTCGCGTAAATACCCGACAGCTGATCTGCTTTCGCGGTGATGGCTCCCGATAGCGACCCAGATGCGTCCCGTAGGATTTACACCAGGCGAATTTGGTCGCCGAGACATCAACGTGAGTTCACTGCAGTCCTCTCCAAACCACTGTCGCACGGATCTGGCTCCGAGGCAAGGACAATTATACTGCTGAAAGATGACACCGCCGTCGGAGAAGACATCAAGCATGAAGGGATGCAGGTGCTTCGCAGCTATCAGCGTATCTTCGATTATTACCACAGGTCCCATGCAAGTGCAGGACAATGTCTAATGTCTCCCATAGCATAATATTGGTCCCAGCAGCCTGCATCCGTAGCGCGCTGCACATTTAGATCCCACGTTCATCTCATGACGGCGCTTGTGGAGACGACCATAGGAAGTAACGTAGCAACAATGTGATTCATCCGAAGAGCCGACCCGTTTCCACAGATCGACGGTCGAATCCTGACGGTCCCGCGCATAATGCAGTCGTAATTGATGATGTCGTTGGATCAACATGTGAACACGTAATGGTGGGCTCCTGCTGAGCTCCATGTTCAACAGTTTACGATAAATTGTGCCTGGTTTCAGCATTGCACTTTTTCAGCGCAGATGCCACAGATCACCATCTATCATACTTAACAGAGCAGAAAAGTCTCTCTGTGAAGAATCGTGAACGTCTGATCATTTAGCTCCTCATGGTGATTTCACTGTCCTACCTCTATCATGCTCATGACAGTAGCACGTGAACATTCGACCTCCTCCACCGTTTTCGAGATACTTGTTCAGAGGTTCTACGTAATAATAATCTGCCCTTTGTCGAAATCGCTTATCTCCGTGGATTTTCCCATTTTCAGCCCATAGCTTGGTTATCACCAGTCTATGCCTACTCCGCGTACATAGGTTTGTTACCGTCTGACGCGTCCGCAACACCTCCAGGCGGCATCCAACGTCGCTGTGGGCAGCAGTCATAATGTTTTGACTGGTTTACTTGCACCTTGTCCCGCAGTTTTCGCAGGGTCGGCATGGTTCATGCTTACAATCGAATTTGGCACGTTAATTTAAAGGGGTGGCCGGATGCCCTTCCTGCCGCAACCCCGTACCCCGTACCGTACCCCCCCCCTCCCCCCACCAGGACGGAACAGTGTACACCAGCTGTCTCCGTCTAGTGTGGTTCAAATGGTTGAAAGGGCTCTGAGCACTACGGGACGTAACATCTGAGGTCAAAAGTCCCCTAGAACTTAGAACTACTTAAACCTAACTAACCTAAGGACAGCACACACATCCATGCCCGAGGCAGGATTCGAACCTGCAACTGTAGCGGTCGCGCGGTTCCAGACTGAAGCGCCTAGAAACGCTCGGCCACGCCGGCCGGCCCGTCTAGTGTAAATCATGAAATAGTGCGAATGTATTGCAAATGTCGGCGAGTCGTGTAACTTAGATGGGACGGGGGGACCAGCCCGGTATTCACCAAGTGGGATGTGGAAAACCGCCTATAAGGTACATCCAGGCTGGCCGGCACACCAGCCCACGTCGTTAATACGCCGGGCGGATTCGATGCGGGGTCGGCGCACCTACCCGAGTCCAGGAAGCGGGGCATTAGCGCTCTCGGCTAATCTGGCGGGTAGTCATAATGTTTTGCCTGATCAGTGTAAATCGATATTTGCAACCACTTTCATGAAATTATTTTCCATGCACGGGCAGACGGTCTACCCTACATCTCACCATACGACTTCACTCGTATGTAGGTACGTACTACTGCGCGTTGGTTGCATTATAATTCACACTATCTAATTTAAGAATCTCCGATTATTTTCAAAAGAGATTTGTAGGTGAACCTTTCCAGCCTATTCTTTCAGATATCTCTTTTCTTGCTGCTGCCATTTCACTGTCTGCTAGTGTTATTAAATCGCCAGTGAAAGGTAAACAAAAGATCTTAATGTATTCCTTTGCTCTCCATAGTTGGGTAGGATTTCAGAGATTTTGCTCCTTTAATTCTGTTTACCATTCCCCAGTGACTTCAAATATGAGATAGAGCTCCCTCTGCTGTTTCATTTATGCTGTAGGTGATGATTATTTGCTAATAGCCAGCAACCAGTTCTTCCATTTTTATCTCCTACCTATATCCCATTTTACAACTGCCTTGGTGGAAGAGTTCTCCTGATTTGTAATGTACGGTACCAGTATTTCGAGAAGAGAAGCAAATGAGAGAACGATCTAATCTCTTAGAGCAATGCATTAGATTTTGTATAACATGCTTACAACTCCCTGCCTTTGTACTACCACACTAGTTTCTCCTGACATGCAAGAAAATTACTGAGGCTGTCACTCTTGGGCAAAGTTTATATCTATGACCAAACGAGACTCCTCGCCCTGTTGAGCCTTCCACGTTGTTTCCCGCGAGACGTGGAAATAACCTATACAAATAAGAAGTTCTCGTCAGGCATATCTATATGCTTATTTTTACATTAATAGTAAGAGGTAAACATAGGCTGGATTTTGCAAGTACTTCATTAATATGTTGTCCGTTTCGCAGCATCAGCTGTGATCTGTAGTACATGGCGAACACATCCCTCATGCTTCAACCCTACCTTTCCTATAGCGAATCATGTTCTAAAATACGCTTTAAATATAAACAATAAATCCATCACGTATCTTAAAATTGCCAGAACGCAATTTTATCAGTCACAGGGTTTCGAGAATGAGGCGTTTGTCATTAAGGTTGAAATATTACTTTTCTCTACCTCATACTAATACCTTGGGAGCTAGAGCAGTTCGGAGATTTTCATTGTCACAGTCGACATTAGCATGGTACAGTTAATAGGGAATTTCATATGACAGTTTTTACAGCATACTTACAGAGTGTGTAGCCTACCTCTAATAAAGTGAAAGTACTTTGTGCTCCAGCGTAATCTGTCAAATGAAAGCACGTTATATTTAGAATTGTTAAGGAATTGATACCATGAATCCTGCAGGACTGTCCATAAACCCGTAAGAGAACGAGGGGGTGGAGATCTCTTCTGAACAGCACGTTGCAAGGCATCCCAGATACGCCCAATAATATTCATGTCTGGGAAGTTTGGTGGCCAGCGGAAGTGTTTAAGCTCAGAAGAGAGTTCCTGGAGCCACTCTGTAGCAATTGCGGACGTGTAGGGTGTCGCATTGTCCTGCTGGAATTGCTCAGGTCCGTCGGAATGCACTAAGAACATGAATGGATGCACGTGACCAGACAGGATGCTTACGTACGTGTTACCTGTCAGAGTCGTATCTAGACGTATCAGGAGTCCCATATCACTCCAACTGCACACGCCCCACACCATTACAGAGCCTCCACCAGCTTGAACAGGCCCCTGCTGACATGCAGGGACCATGGATTCATGAGGTTGTCTCCATACCCGTACATGTCCATCCGCTCGATAAGATTTGAAACGATACTCGTGCGACCAGACAACATGTTTACAGTCATCAACTGCACCAAGTCGATGTTGATGGGGCCAAGCGAGGCGTAAACCTATGTGTCGCGCTTCGCCTTCCAAAGCCCATATCGATGAAGTTTCGTTGACTGATTCGCACGCTGACACTTGTTGATGGCCCAGCATTGAAATCGGCAGAAATTCGCGGAAGGGTTGCACTTCCGTCACGTTGGACGAGTCTCTTCAGCCGTAGTTGGTCCCGTTGTTGCAGGATTTTTTTCCAGCCGGAGCGATGTCGGAGATTTTGGGTTTTATACTCGTGAAATGGTCTTACGGGAAAATCCCCACTTCATCGCCTCGGAGATGCCGTGTCCGATCACTCGTGCGCCGACTGTAACACCACGTTCAAACTCAGTTAAATCTTGATAACTTGCATTGTAGCAGCAGCAACCGATTTAACAACTGCGTCAGATACTTGTTGTCTTACATAGACGTTGCCGATTGCAGCGGCTTATTCTGCCTGTTTAATTATCTCTGTATTAGAATACGCATGCCTTTTGGCGCTTCAGTGTATAAGACAGAGTTTTTTAAATCCATATTGCACTACGAACTAAACTAACTATCGTTCAGAAAAACTTGTGGCTGGTTGCAGTATTTCCTACAGTGTAAAGTATAATTTTTCTTGAAGCTGCATAAGCATAGAACATGTTCTACGTTAAATACGTTAAGTGCTCTGTAATTGAGATTATAGCTAAGACAAAAAAGTAACACTATGCAGAGTGCAAATGAACACCAACACATACGATTTCGTGGCAGTCTAAAGCTATATCGAACCGGGACTCGAACGCAGGACTTTCCCCTATCGCGGACAAGTGCTCTATCAGTGGAGATACCAAAGCACGACTCACGATTCGTCCTCACAGCTTTACTTCCACGAGGAGTACCTGATCTTCTACCTGGCCTTTATTGCAGCAGTCCCCCCCCCCCCCCTCTCTCTCTCTCTCTCTCTCTCTCTCTCTCTCTCTCTCTCTCTCTCTCTCATCCCTCCCTTCTCCCTCTCTGACATGTTATCAGAGAGGTAGCAGAAGACGCGATACATATTCCTTGAGCTCTTCCATCAGGTGACAGCTTCATTTTGGGAGACATCCGCGAAATACGACCTGGGAGAGGGGAAGACTCTTCCTCCAGATTTTTTCGTGATGTCCTACTGCCGTTGACGAAGTTTCGAAATCTGCTGTATATATACGATCGGCGAATTGAGTATTTCTTGAGAAGAAGGATTCCGGTGACAACGCTGGACTCTTTCGTGTGGACTCCGAGGTTAAGACACAAAATGCAGGACGTACTATGAAATATGTCGGATAGTTATATGATGAAGTTGTGATAGAAGTAGAAAATCACCGAAATGTGAATATCAGGTAGGATTAACTGAATCTGTACTTTTATTCTTTCATGTGTTTAATGGTGAACTTAACTAAGAGGGAGAATCAGTGTAGTTTATCGGGTAGCTCTCACATTCTACATCGATTAAGCGGAAGACTAGATCACTGTTCTGGGAGCAGTTTATCGTAGATATAAGTAACACTGACGGTCTCTTCGGACTGGAAAAAAAGCTTATTTTGTTTCATTTTTTAAAGAAATGTCACAGGTCTAATGCACCGAACTAAAAATCTATTCCAGTAAAGTCACTTTACAATACCAAAATGCAATCCGTTTTGTCCACGAGTAAGATGACTTTTTAGAGACAGAACATTTCATCTGTAGAGATCAACAGGAAGGACATACAGCGGGGAACTGAAACAAAAGTAATTATCAAGTTCCATGTTAGCGTGCCCTACGACAAGTGAGACAAACGCCCAAGGAAAGTAAGAAATAGAGTCCGCAATTCACTGAGTCAGATTAATGTAAGAAAATAACTTCAGAAAAGAACTGTAGGCTTGGAGTGGCTTGTTCAGGGCAAGATCTCCACAGAAATGCCCAAAAATGTCCAGTCGCAGATGGTGCACAAACAACGTTTTGCATAACGGGAATGTACAATTCAGGACCATTCAAGAAACTGGGACTGCTCCACCCGTCTGGAATACTTATCATAACGGTAAACTAGATGTAAGAGAAATTCACGCTTTCACAGAATCTGTACTTGTCTCTCACGCAACGAGAATGGAATAAGTAGAGGAGTGAAGAGGATGGAAGATCGCGCTGTATCATCATCTGTACTCCGTTACAAACTCGTATGGTGGGTGCCGAGTACAGATGCAGGTCGGCCAGATGCAGGTCGGTTTGGTCGATTGACGGGACGATCTGTGTGAGGCCAGAAACACTCAGGTCCCGTTTTCATAATGCGGTTGTGCGACAAGGAAAAACTGACTACAAAGAAAAACTAAAAGTTATCTCCGTCATCAGCTGCAGTCTTCAACTTTTCAGATCCAGCTTTGATCCTGTTGTTTTCTGAAATTTACGGAAATATTTCCCTTGCCTTTACACGATAAGGAAGGTCCTCTATAATGGCTGGCTCTGAGCACAATGGGACTTAACATCTATGGTCATCAGTCCCCTAGAACTTAGAACTACTTAAACCTAACCAACCTAAGGACGTCACACAACACCCAGTCATCACGAGGCAGAGAAAATCCCTGACCCGCCGGGAATCGAACCCGGGAACCCGGGCGTGGGAAGCGAGAACGCTACAGCACGACTACGAGCTGCGGACAAAGGAAGGCGGTCCTCTATAACCATCGACGCTTGTCCAAGCGTATGACAAAAGTTTCGGCATTTAACAGTTACGAAATCTGACAAAATCAGAAAATGTTCTCTTACGAGTAAGTTAGACCACACCAGACGATTTTTTTAAAGTTCAAATTAAACGAAAAGGCAATAAATTCTGCATGTGTATTCATTCATACAGTGTTACTCAGCCATTTTCCTGCCTAACAATGTCAAATTTATGTGAGGCTGTTTGCAGTGTGCATCCAAGCACCTGAAGGTGTTTTTGAGTTGACTTTTCAATACATAATGATGTCTCTGTTGGTGTTTATTTCAGATTAATTGCTCACCCGAATCCAATTCACTGCGTGGTTGACTGTTTGCGTACGGGATCGCGATAAGTAATTATACACATCAACAAAACTTTTACATCACCTCTGTTCCGAGAGTTCCGGAACCTGTACAGAGAATTGGAATATAGATCAACGTAAATATCATTTCCGCCTATTTAGGAGCATATACATCGAGCTAGAAAACAACATGGACCACAAAAAAACGAACTGCCATCAACTGGATTGTATGTAAGTGAATACAACTATTATGCTTCATATATAAGCAATTTAGCGTATTTTTGTTAATGAAAAAAGGATAAAGTGGTACTAAATATTCAAATATTCTTGTGCAGCGGGGAGCAGTCGTCATGGAGTTAATCAAAACATCTAACGAAGAATGTTAGCTGTCTGGAGATAGGCATGGTGCCCGGAAACCGCTTATGGCAGTAAAATAAAACACTCAAAAAAATATTTGTCGCTGGCTGCGCCATTCACCAACTCCTTCGTTTTTGAAGAAATCGCTGCCACAGTTGCTCCATATCCAAAGATTGTCTAAAAACATACATTTTTCGTTAGTATAATGTGAGGTCCTAAGTTAATAATACTCGAGTTTTTAACGCTTTAGGGTTTTCATACTCCATCTTGGGTGCCCGTCGTCCTACGTGTCTCTCAGAGCAAGGTCGCCGGCCGGCATTCAAGGCACTTCACTAGCAAACTGCTGATCTGTGTTCGACTCTTGGTCATGGGTTTTTCCTCATTCTATATATTTTTTTCGGTACATCTGATAATAGCCGGCCGTAGTGGCCGAGCGGTTTCTAGGCGCTTCAGTCTGGAACCGCGCGACCGTTACGGGCGCAGGTTCGAATCCTGCCTTGTGCATGGATGTGTGTGATGTCCTTGTTAGGTTTAAGTAGTTCTAAGTTCTAAGGGACTGATGACCTCAGATGTTAAGTCCCATAGTGCTCAGAGCCATTTGAACCATTTTTTTATCTGATAATATTGTGATAAACGGAATGCCTTTCTTTCCATTTTTTTGGAGTGAAATATCGGAAGGCGTTATTAATAACGAAATAAGTATAAATACTGTACAGACAGTTATTTTCACTGTGACACACAGTACAAAGTATATTATAGCGTAATCCTAACTGATCATCTATTCGTGAGCGTTCTGGCATTCAGTGGGGTGAAAGAGGCAGAACATAAATATTACTCGCACAATGCGCAACACACAAACGAAATCTCGTCGCACTGACTTTTTTCGGGTACATTGTTTGTGGAAAATGTCTGATTCACGTGCCTAGAAACAGATGTCCCAAACGCCAATTTGCGTACCAAGCACATTAAAGCACGTCTTGAGAGACAGGTATGGAAACCTGGTTATGGACCAACGCATGAATTTTTATAGCATCCGGCCTATCTTGTAATTCTCTCCTCTGCTGTGATCTCGCATGATTTTCAAGTTGAGCGATAATATTCTTTACCTCTAGAAAGAACTACTGTCACACATCTGACAAAGAGAGGCACATGTCTGTGGTGTCACTTCCACAGTGCAGATCGGTTGAACATCTACGAAAGGCCTAGCGTGACGTCCCGCGATGAAAATAACTGTCAGTGCATTATATGCACTTATTTGATAATTAACCACACTCCCCTTTTTTTTTACCTCAAAAAAGAAAAGAAAGGTATTCCGATCGTCACAGTATTATAAGATACACCGATAAAAATATCAAATAAAAAAAAAGCGATGACTAAGAATCGAACACAGACCTGCAGTTTGGCGGTGAGGTGCCTTGTTCGCTCAACAGATGAGCTCGCTGTGCTAGACACGTAAATTGGCGGGTATCAAAGCTACAGTATGAAAACACAAACACGTTAACAACTGGAACATTATTAATTAGCACTTCGTATTTATTAATAAAAATGTTTGTTTTTCGGCCATCTTTCGATGTATGGCATTGAAATTACAATTTTTCGTCGACAACCTTGGCCTCGATTTTTTTTCAAAAGCTAGGGAGTGTCTAGCAAAAAGCCGAAATACGTCTGTTTGTTTTCAGTATAGAATGTCCTCTCAAAACTTGATCAAAATCGGTAATACACAAGGCAGACCCACTCTTTGTGAGTTCTCATGATCAACCGATTCTACTGCTGCTCTTTTTCTAAAATTGCGCGTCATTTATGACGGCGGCCGAGCTTAGGTTCGCTCTGCGCATCTGACGTCACAAAACAGTCAGCCAATGAACCGAGTACGACATTGCCAGAGCTCGACTGCAGTGCAGAGCACGGACGAGTGTCTTCAGTTTTAGAAGCGTTGATTCATAAATAAAGTAGTAGAACAAAAGCAATGTCTTGATAGCAGACTTTCTTTTATAGAAAGTTTGGAAAAAGCATTAAAGCATTCTTCATACCAATTGCTTCATATTCTATTAATTAATTAAACCAAACAAGCAATAAGCCTCGTAATTCAGGCGATAGCAAGGAAAGGTGTTTGTATCATTCTCACGAACCTCTTTTTCGCAATAAAGAACAGCGGTAATTGTTTATTTCCTATTGTACTTCGACGAAGCGTGAGTAATTCATAGTCATACCAACAGTATTTGTCAGTATTTTGCGTGACATTTTAGAGTCCTCCAGGATTTCTATTGAATCACGAGTTGCGTTAGCGTAATGATTAAGGTGTCGGGCTGCTAAGTGAAGAGCTCTGAGTTCAAACCTTATGCGGTGCTTCATTTTTTCTTTATTTAAAAACAATATCGAAATGTCTTACTTCATGAATTTTATTCGTTTGAATGTAATTTTTTGAAATTTCAAGTGCTTTGCCTCTTCATTAATCCTTTCGCTGCTACAGAGACGTGCTCACCGCATTCCGCGCTGTGCGCGATTTTGTCATCACTGCACTGCTCGCCTGTGCAGACACATGGTGTTCCTACTGCTTTGACACACTTTTAATTCGATTTAAGAAAAACTATTTGGCCCAAAAATTTGATTATTACACATATTCTTGACTGACACCTTCCCCCCCATAAATGACTTAATTTTGTTTCGATGTTCAACGCAGTTATTGTGCAGCATTGAATGTAGTAAATTTTGAAGCGTCGCAGAGGTAAAAATCCATAGCGTATACTTTCCGTACGGTCGATTGAGAATGACATGTGGACAAGATACCTAAATTTCATATAAAATTTACTGTATAACAATATCTCATTTAAGTACCAGATAGGTGTCGTATGTAATATTGAGAAATATTCCGTCTTTCGCGACTGTACTGAAAGTTTTATTTACACCGGGCCCGTTTGGCTTTATTTTAAAGCACTTCAATCTATGAAAGGTAAGGCACATACACAATGGTACTCATTTTCTCTTTCTTGTTTTTGTTCCACAGTCGCAGTTTTACCAATGGTATTGAAATATATTCCTCTTCTGCAACTGTAATAAGCGTCTTATTTAGACCAGACGCGTTTTTATCTTTTGAAGCATCTTCAGTGGACAGTATTTTGTCTCCTCCATTGCCAAGTCACCTTTCGTAATTTTGTGCTGCGGTAACACAGTATTCAACGTTTGTGTCGGCTGCTCAGTGTTTTAGCAAATAAATGCTGTTTGGGCGTGCCACACACAAAAATTATATTTGACATAGCTCAGAGCACTTCACCGATACAAAATCGCGCACAGCGCGGAATGCGGGGAGCACGTCTTTGTAGCAGCGAAAAGGTTAATGCGGCCGTGGTGGCTTTACTTCATAAACTGCGCGCTCCCCCCTAAACGTAAGTTTGCGAACTATACTATGGCGCTGCTTCTCTTGGCGCGTGCGTCGTTTGCAACTGGCAACGCAGCAATCTCCCGCGTGTGGGCGGGCATGCGCGAGCCGCCAAGATAAAAGAATTGAACTTATAGTAATAACATAATACTTCCCGCCTCCTTTAATACTGGCACGTGGACCTTTCGTGGCACCTAATGGTCTGTTCTGAATCACGTAGGGGTGTCTGTATACTTCATTCAGAAAACTACAATGATACATATTTAACCAACTACCTAACTACATTAGTGGTTCCTGAATTTACAGTTGTGTTACAATTACTGCGCTCAGCTTTCTATTACTAAGGGTCTTTTAGTACTTCTACAATTTTTTCAAAAAAATGGTTCAAATGGCTCTGAGCACTATGGGACTCAACTGCTGTGGTCATAAGTCCCCTAGAACTTAGAACTATTTTTTCACTTTGGGCATGTCTGTACACTTTCGAGTCGCGTTATGAGGTTCAAGCTGACCAAGCGAAAGTGGACAGTTGGCTGGTGGCACGATACTGCACACACGCACGTAAGAGGCGGCTGTGCACCTGCAGTGCGCGGTCTCCTGTGAAACTGCAGCCGGTGCGTCGCCCTCAACAACTGCGCTAATGGACAGCGACGCACAGGTCCAGACGCAGGCATGCCCGGAGTCCTGTGCCGGAATTAATCAGCGCGGCCGCAACCACAGCGCCATTAGCAGACGGCACGCGTGTAATTACCCGACTGTGACACACGGCACGGCGCGCCGCTGGCGTCGCCTTTGCGAGCCCCTCTCTGCGTCTTTTTTTTACACTGGCCAGTGATGGCTTACTGCGGCGAACAATTGAATCTCGAAGCGCAGAGATAGCGAGGTAGATGCCGTGAAGCTCGCAGTTGCCCGGTTCGACCTTTTGTGAGCCGCCGGCGATGGGACAGATGGACCATCAGAATACCATTAAGCAATAGTCTTCGGTACCAGATTGGTTATACAGGGTGAGTCGCGTAAGACGTAACAAAAAAAATGGTTCAAATGGCTCTGAGCACTATGCGACTTAACTTCTGAGGTCATCAGTCGCCTAGAACTTAGGTTAGTTAGGTTTAATTAGTTCTAAGGACATCACACACATCCATGCCCGAGGCAGGATTCGAACCTGCGGCCGTAGCGGTCGCCCGGTTCCAGACTGTAGCGCAGAGAACCGCACGGCCACTCCGGCCAGCTAAGACGAGAACACCCCCCCCCCCCCCCCCCTTATTCCGGTGGCGCGATTGCACGTATCGACAAGCGGTGTTCGGCGAATCATAGCCCACTATGGGGCACATACTTTGGTACATGCACAATAATCACTACGTTTATAGCCGGCCGCTGGTGGCCGAGCGGTTCTAGGCGCTTCAGTCTGGAACCGCGCGACCGCTACGGTCGCAGGTTCGAATCCTGCCTCGGGCATGGATGTGTGTGATGTCCTTTGGTTAGTTAGGTTTAAGTAGTTCTAAGTTCTAGGGGACTGGTGGCCTGAGATGTTAAGTCCCATAGTGCTCAGAGCCACTACGTTTATATTGACCGAGATAATGAGGCAAGTACATGTTTTTTAAATGGGACGCTGTACTTTTTTTCCATCATTCGAAAGCTCTGGAAAAGACGCGTATAATGATGTAACGCATGTTGCTCTTGCGATTCAAACTTCGCTTAAAAGACGCTGGCAAATATTGTACGATTGGAGGTCGAGGCGGTCGGAAGCGGCTGCAGACTGTAAACACGCCTCGCGCGACCCGCGGGCCGAGTTGCCGTGCTCTATGCAGCATGCACGGCCTACGCTACGTAGGTAAATCCTCATCCGCCCTCTTTTAACCAAAGTTTGAATCACAATAGCAACATGCGTTACATCACTATACGCGTCTTTTCCAGAGCGTTCGAATGATGGTACAAAAAGTACAGCATCCAATTTAAAAAACATGTACTTGCCTCATTATCTTGTACAATATAAACGTTGTGATTATTGTGCATGTACCAACGTATGTGCCCCATGGTTTGTTATGATTCTCCGAAAACCGCTTGCCGATACGTGCAATCGCACCCGGAATAAAGGGGGTGTTACGTCTTACGCGACTCACCCTGTATACATGGTTTTTGGACGGTCGTTCGACGGCCCGATTGTTATATTCATAGCAGCGATCTTGCGGCCGGAAATCTGACAAAAATGGTTCAAATGGCTCTGAGCACTATGGGACTTAACATATGAGGCGTCAGTCCCCTAGACTTAGAACTACTTAAAGCTAACTAACCTAAGGACATCACATACATCCGTGCCCGAGGCAGGATTCGAACCTGCCACCGTAGCGGTCGCGCGACTCCAGACTGTAGCGCCTAGAACCGCTCGGTCAATCCGGCCGGCGAAATCGGACATGGTATATCGGATATCAGCTTTGTGTTGTAACAAGAGGGTATCCTCCCTCAGCCGCTCTGATTTCCTGCGCGCCTTAAGAGAGGATGATGATTTGGTGGCATGATATTTGACGGTCAACTATGCCTACTTTGCTGTCTATGTCGAGAGCAAACGCTGCGGCGCAGTGGTTAGACAAGGCGTAACACAACCACATCCGATCGTTTAAATTACAGCGACCCTGGGATTTAAGCCTAACAGTTTCGCAGGCGGTGCTAGGGTTAGGATATCGGACAACAACGTATTGATATGTCGGAGTGAATTACGCGACATTTTTTTACCGATATTGTCCATCCGATATATTAGTAACATCGATATTATGATGCGATATATTTTGTCATATACTGCTCTATAACTTCCGAAGATTTTCTATTTACCTGTATAATTAAGTTTGATTTCCTTTAATTTTTTATTACTGTACAAAACGAACTCCTCATACTTTTAAATAACACACGCAGTCTTAATTATCCTGAGCTTTAAAACTAATCTTTCGGTTCCGACATATCGAGATTTGCCACGACTGCTGACTCGCGGACCCTCCCGTCGGAGGTTCGAGTCCTCCCTCGGGCATGGGTGTGTGTGTGTGTGTGTGTGTGTGTGTGTGTGTGTGTGTGTGTGTGTGTTGTTCTTAGCATAAGTTAGTTTAAATTAGTACAAGTAGTGTGTAAGTCTAGGGACCGATGATCTCAGCAGTTTGGTCCCTTAGGAATTCACACACACATCTTTTGAACTGCTGACTGTTGAACAGAAACAAGGCCGCGTGGAAGAAGACTTCAAGTTCGACTCGCCTCGAGACAGCTACTCACGCGAAATCAAACATTAAGATGATGCTGATTTGTTTTTTCGATGTGGGAGGAGTCGTCTGTTGGGCAGGGTCTAGTAGTTAACCAGGCTTTCTAGTTCGAAGTTTTGAGAAGATAATGCAACAGTGTGCCGATGAAGCGGCCTGATTTGTGGCAGTCGGATGACTTTTCCATCATGACAATGCCCCTGCTCACACAGGCCTGTATGTACAATTCTGGACCAAAGGTGGTATGACCCCTGTTCCTCAACCCCCCCCCCCCCCCCCGCCCCACCTCCTTTGTCACCCGACCTTGCCTCATGCGACTTTACTTTTTGTTTCCCTAAAATGAAAAGATACGTGAAAGCGTTATGCTGATGCTACTGAGGTTAAGAAAAAAACGACGGAGGCGCTGTCAAGCATGATAAAAGATGAATTTAAACAATATTTTGAAAAATGGAATAAAGGATGAGACAAATATATTAATGCAAGAGGAGAAAACATTGAAGGAGATTGAAGGTTTGTGCTTAAAATGTGAATAAATAAGTTTAAAAAAATTAAGCTCGCTTTCGTTCGGGTACGCCCTCGTATACTATCTTAAGCAGGATACCAGTTAATAACAACATCGGTACATACGTAGTCCGAGGTGGCGCTCCAGAATGTCAGTATTCGTTGGCTCCAGACCAAAATGTTTGACTACCACCGATCCACACTGTTGCAACTGCAGCTATTGAAAAGGCTTCTGCTTTGGGCATATGGATTGGTCTAGGTTCTCATTCCCCTCCGTTTTGTGTGTGTGTGTGTGTGTGTGTGTGTGTGTGTGTGTGTGTGTGTGTGTTTAATTAACCCACTGACGCTTTGTTGCACATTGGAAACAATTATAGGATCTTATCCTCATGTTAGTATTACCTGGAAAAGTAATAAAATACAGACTAACGTTTGTTATTGCTGAAATATCGAAACATATACAGTGTCAGCACTTCACAGTTCAAACGATGTTCCTTACAAATTGTCTTCGTCTTCATTACGGTGGGCGTCCGATGATGATCATTTTAGCATACCAGCTGACTGCCGCGGTTCTGCCTGGAACGTTTGCTGGACAGCACTCGACACGATTCTGCATACAGAGATGTCTTGTAACGCGAATACTTAACGATTTGCAGTTATTTTAGTGCGCCTCCTCCCCAGTGCAGAGCGCTTACTTGTCCCAGACTCTCTCATCGAGAACGGAAGAATGTAGGAGCACGTCTTGCGCTTCGTTTACATTCTGTTTCCGGAGAACTGAAGATCTACTACTCCTAGCACCTTTACTTTACGATTATAGGCCACAGCAAGTACCAGTATGCACGTACTTACACACATTTTACAAATTTCTAACACAGCCTTAATTAATTTTCTAATTTGTTTTACAACATTAGCATAAAACGATCTACGTAGGATATGTACTTGATAAAACTGCGAAGAAGGGAAATACGGCAGCTGTGATCTGAACTGTGATAGTTCGTTACAGATGAAGGTGTATTTGGAAAAAGAGGATTTTAGATGCTCGTCCTGTCACCCAACTTGGGCTCTTCCGGTGCCAGTTAGTCGCTTGAGAGCCTGTGCCTTTACACCTCTCTAAATAAGACCTGCTACTATCATATCTGCCTCTTTATTTCGAGTGTGCTCAGTGTAGAGTGACCCTCTTTAGCGACGGGTCGTTGATCATTAATCTACCTTCCATTCTTCTCGTTCGTGTCAAGTGTGAATTTTACTTGCTTCCCATCACTTCGCAGCACATATAAGCGGGGCTACTTTCGAAACCATAGTTGCCGTTATTGGCTAGTCATTCAACGCTTAATTACTGTATATTAGGACCAACTACCAAAGACACTCATATGAAATTACACGACAGTCTATTACACTTAGAATGCCTTTAGAGATGAGATTTTTTCCATAACTTTCGGTCAGTTACAAAACACACACATAAACAAGGACAATCATACGCCGCAAAGAATACACACACACACACACACACACGTCGGAAAATCTAAAGACTCACAAGGCGATAGCAGATGGTCCCACCATTACTAAAATCAACAAGAGACGCTCGCGTACCGCAATAGCAAAACAAAACACACGGAGTGGCGAGAGGACAGTGGTCCTTTCAACACACACGTGAATGTATTTAGTGCAGTGAAAAGGCTGTATGCTGAAAACCCAAAACGTCCACGTAGAAGAACGAGAAGAATGAAATAAACAACAAAAAACTGTGAGTAACGATCCGAATTAAAACTGTTTGTATTAATACGTAGAGCATGCGGACTGTTCAAGATCCAAGCAAACGAAATTGTAACACTGTTACAGTGACCACTGAACATGCTTTAGAGTAATGCGATAAGCGCATGGTCTTAATAAGACTGTCATTAGTTGCAAAAGTAGTTTTAATCTAGAACTCTGGCTCTGCAGCTGCGGGAAAAAAGCCCAGAAACAAAGAAAGCAACGTATAGACATTTTCTGTTGCATTACCGTTTATTCGTGGTTTTCTGTAGGCTGTACGTTACTGCAAATCAAGGGCGCCTAATCTACCTAATGTGTTCTATAAGTCGGGTACATAATCATTGGCTACCTTTAAAATGCTAGAATCCAGCTGCTCGGTAATTATCGTGACATGTTTGCATTGCATGCGCATAATTTCGTTTGGTAGTAAACTTCATTTCTCGCAGAAAAATTGTTTACTGCACGTCTGATGTTAATTATTGCAAATTTTTTGTCCATTATCTCTCATAGTTTCTTTGAATACGGAAAATTTGAGACATTACCTATCACTGAGGAGTCAGATTTGGCATCTGATTATGAAGCTCCTTTCGTATGATATTGCATTTTGTACTCAAAGCTTTCGTAAAAATGAAAGTACATATTCATATTAAACATTTTTCAACCTTATACCAGTCGCCTCAAAACTCATAACACTATAAACAGACTTCGGTTTTATAAATACGATTTCTGTCAAGTTGTTTCACTGTGCTATTTACAAGACTGACGTAACCTCCATATAAATCTAAGCAAATAACAGGTCCAGAATGAGATTTTCACTCTGCAGCGGAGTGTGCGCTGGTACGAAACTTCCTGGCAGATTAAAACTGTGTGCCCGACCGAGACTCGAACTCGGGACCTTTGCCTTTCGCGGGCAAGTGGTAGAGCACTTGCACGCGAAAGGCGAAGGTCCCGAGTTCGAGTCTCGGTCGGGCACACAGTTTTACTCTGCCAGGAAGTTTTAAATAACAGGTCATCAGGGAGGACTCATCCCTTATAACATGAAAACTGGTGTTACACAGTTTTGGTTTTTCTTTAAATTTAACATGTTTCTTTTCGACGTTAGCCGGCCGCGGTGGCCGAGCGGCTCTAGGCGCTTCAGTCCGGAACCACGCGGCTGCTAAGGTCGCAGGTTCGAATCCTGCCTCGGGCATGGATGTGTGTGATATCCATAGGTTAGCTAGGTTTATGTTCTATGTCTAGGGGACTGATGATGGCTCTTGAGCACTATGGGACTTAACATCTGTGGTCATCAGTCCCCTAGAACTTAGAACTACTTAAACCTAACTAACCTAAGGACATCAGACACATCCACGCCCGAGGCAGGAATCGAACCTGCGACCGTAGCGGTCACGCGGTTCCAGACTGAAGCGCCTAAACCGCACGGCCACACCGGCCGGTGGGGACTGATGACCTCACATGTTAAGTCACATAGTGCTTAGAGCCATTTGAACCATTTTTTTTTCGACGTTACCTTTAAAATTGGAAATATACTGGGAGGGGATGCAGTATTCTGCAAGTTTCATTTTTAATAGGCTTCCAGCGCAACTCAATAACTTGAGTGATAAACCGAAAGTCCTCAAATCGAAGTTGAAGGATTTCCTTCTAGCACACTCCTATTTTGTCGAAGAGTTCCTCGCAATATTTGCGAACTTTGCTCTATGATGTACTACTGAATCGTAAAACCTCGTGTTTTATTAATTCCTTAGTTCCTTTTCTTGTGCATTTTCTGATCAGCAGTGTTCCCCTCAGTGATCAAGTCGCTATCCCTCGATTGGTTCCACGGAACCTGACAGATACAAAAAATTATTATAGTATAGTGTCCTGGATCATCTAGTTATCTTACCTGCTGGGTACAGTTTCTGAATAGCCTAATTACAGGTCGAGTGTTGATCTTAATGAGTTCTGTCATATTCAAGTAAAACGAGGGTCTGACAGTGTATCCAGGGAGAATATTCTCTCCAGTCCTGTTTAAGAACTGGTATGTCTGCTACAATAGGTTGTTCTAGATATTCCGTTTGCTGGACGGAAAAGGGCTTAGTTGTCAGAGGGTGTTAAACATTTGTTGCAAGGACTGTTATGCCCCAATACCGACAATGCGAACCTCGGATATGGGTCTCACTTTGAATGGACGTCGCACCGATAGTCCTCACTAGACGTTAAAAATATGAATGTAATCAGTAATCCACACGGTGTTTCCTCCACTATACCAGCAATGGTCGTATCTTAAATTTAATCAGTGTAGTTGGTACCATAAATCACCACTGACAATTGTTTTCAGCATAGAAAGTGAAACAACTGTGGAGTAAAATGCAGTAGATCTCATTTGCATTACAACTGTGACGCAATAGGTCTAGTGCATTCAAAACATTCTTCACGTATTTGGTAGGGTGACTAAAGCCTGTAGGACGTCGGCTTCACATAGGTACGTTATATTGCCGTCATATTTGCCCTCTGGCTGCATGTCTTGCATTATAGGTGCAGAAACATTTCAAGCAGTTCTTTTTCATTCTGAAACGTTGTTGTTATGAGTGGCATAAAACAAAAGCGTTTAATATGTACGTGTCGATAACTTCAGTAGAAAAAGAGAATCTGAAGGTATTGGGTCGCATGTTCAAATAACTTAAGGTCGAATGTTCAAATAACTTACGGGAATGCAGCGGGTGACTTTGTTGGCGGTTATCGACGATGTCACACGGCTGCATCTCCCGTAAGTTATTTGAACCGTGAATACGCCGGGAAGAACTCTGGTCACTCGCGTACAGCGAGAAATCCGGATTCGAGTTTCGGTCCAGAACAACTTATCATCGTCTTCATTCACTTATACAGCTGATAGTTGTTCGTATTCGCAACTGCGAATGCGTTTCATGCAATTCATAACGGCTGTAGTCGCCGCAGTGCCTGTTCTTTCGGTCATGCAAGCATTGTGATGTCCTCCTTAACAACACAGGGACTGCAATATCGACATCACTCGTTGTTGACACATGATCTAAATGTGACTGTTTGGATCATTTAACACACAAACCTAAAGTGTACCTAAGCGAAAGTACCGTTGGTTAACGGTACTCGCTGGTAGCTCGCTACGTCTTGTCACTCATCGCGAATGACTCAAGGCTTAATGGCCGGGACTACTCTGCAAATACTGTTCGACGTGCTGCAATTTAAATGACTCGGTAGAACAGGTGTTCAAGAAGAGCGTAAAACTGGTGTACGTTTTACAAACCAGTCTTCCAGGCCTATTATTTGGTTAGTGTGCCCCCCTGCAGCAGTATCTGGAAGACAGCGCAAGAAAACGCCTGAAGATCTAGGAAACTAACGGGAAAATATTTCAGAATCACGGTTAAAAAAATATGCAGTATTATGTTTTCCTGAGATCAAACAGTGACGTTTCGCTTCGCTGAATATTGAAATGGAGAGATAAAATATACCAACTGTTTATAACAACGACAGAGAAACCATTGTGAGGCGATATTAATCATCATTCAGTCCGCCTCTAGTGACTTCGATGTACTTTTCTTTAGCATTGAAGCTTCGTGAATGTCGTCATTTTTTTGAAGGAAGATGATCTGATGTCGTTCCTTGTAAATTCGTTGTTTTGCTTACAACATTCTACACCGCCCGTAAAGATATAAAGTTGTTGTTGTCTTCAGTCCTGAGACTAGTTTGATGCAGCTCTCCCTGCTACTCTGTCCTGTGCAAGCTTCTTCATCTCTCAGTACCTACTGCAACCTACATCCTTCTGAATCGGCTTAGTGTGTTCATCTCCTGGTCTCCCTCTACGATTTGTACCCCCCGCGCTGCCACCTAATACTAAATTGGTGATCCCTTGCTGCCTCAGAACATGTCCTACCAACCGATCCCTTCTTCTAGTCAAGTTGTGCCACAACTTTCTCTTCTCTCCAATTCTATTCAATACCTCCTCATTAGTTGTGTGATCTACCTATCTAATCTTCAGCATTCTTCTGTAGCACCACATTTCGAAAACTTCTAGTCTCTCCTTGTCCGAACTATTTATCGTCCACGTTTCACTTCCATACATGGCTACGCTCCTTACAAATACTTTCAGAAATGACTTCCTGACACTTAAATCTATACTCGATGCTAACAAACTATTCTTCTTCAGAAACGCTTTCCTTGCCATTGCCAGTCTACATTTTATATCCTCTCTACTTCGATCATCATCAGTTATTTTGCTCCCCAAATAGCAAAACTCATTTGCTACTTTAAGTGTCTTATTTCCTAATCTAATTCCCTCAGCGTCACCAGACTTAATTCGACTACATTCCATTATCCTCGTTTTGCTTTTGTTGATGTTCATCTTACATCCTCCCTTCAAGACACTGTCCCTTCTGTTCAACTGCTCTTCCAAGTCCTTTGCTGTCTCTGACAGAATTACAATGTCATCGACGAACCTCAAAGTTTTTATTTCTTCGCCATGGATTTTAATGCCTACTCCGAATTTTTCTTTTGTTTCCTTTACTGCTTGCTCAATATACAGATTGAATAACATCGGGGAGAGGCTACAACCCTGTCTCACTCCTTTCCCAACCACTGCTTCCCTTTCAAGCCCCTTGACTCTTCCAACTGCCATGTGGTTTCTGTACAAATTATAAATAGCCTTTCGCTCCCTGTATTTTACACCTGCCACCTTTAGAATTTGAAAGAGAGTATTCCAGTCAACATTGTCAAAAGCTTTCTCTAAGGCTACAAATGCTAGGAACGCAGGTTTGCCTTTCCTTAATCTTTCTTCTAAGGTGAGTCGTAAGATCAGTATAGTCTCACGTGTTCCAACATTTCTACGGAATCGAAACTGATCTTCCCCGTGGTCCGCTTCTACGAGTTTTTCCATTCGTCTGTAAAGAACTCGCGTTAGTATTTTGCAGGTGTGACTTATTAAACTGATAGTTCCGTAAAGTTATTAGTATAAATTGTTCGCTGTTTTAGCTAAGACGGCAACACATTCTTCGGTAGTCACATAATTCCTTTCTGCGATGTTTAATTTCGATTGAATCGTGTCTTTACTGAACAGTGCAACCTTTTATTTAGTTAAATCGGTAATCACATGAAATAAATCTTCCATCGTTCCAAATTATTCATTTAGTTCTAACTTCTTTAGGGGCTAAAGACTCATTATCAAATATTCATCATTACCACACAAGCTTAACAATAATATGAAGATGGCATCTGTTCTTTCGGACATGTCTTCATATCGTTTAAGGCTAACCGGTTGTTGACCTTCTTCAGTGCGGATGCACATGATTTGCCTGAACTCTTACGGGACTCGGTGGATTGTGTGCCGCGAGTAATGGGTATAATGGCAGGAGCACTACGAATGTAGTGTGTGGACTATTAAGTTGAGAATGTAGGTCTCATGGGGAGCGTGCCGGCGATAAATCCCTGCAGTCGTACGATCCTCTGTGCTTTCGGTGGCCCAGAGGGATAGAGCGTCTGCCATGTAAGCAGGAGATCCCGTCTGCCATGTAAGCAGGAGATCCCGGGTTCGAGTCCCGGTCGGGGCACACATTTTCAACTGTCCTCGTTGATGTATATGAACGACCGTCAGCAGCTAATGGTATTGATTAAATTGTAATTTAACAATAATACGTTGTGACAGTTTTGGGAAGACTAACGTTTCGTAATGACGCATTATCTTGCAACTACTTAAAAGCGAAACTGGAGAAATTTCTTTCCGGATATATTATACTTATTTCCGCATATATTATCTACTAAGAACACTGACAACAAGTTCCTTTGCAAAAAAAAAAAAAAAGTCTAGAGAACGAATGAAGCCGATAAACCACTCTAGTCAAACAACACTGCAACACCTACGAATCAGATGGAAAACATCTGCATAAATATTTTTCCCTTCGAACATATTTTCTTATTTACGTTGTGTTGTCAATAGTACATGATGACCTTCCATTGCAGGAGGTATTTTTTGCATTGCTGGTGCCATATTAACGTCTTTAAGTTTTTGGATACACGTTGTACGTTAGATTACCATTCTAACCACTGCAATGTGAAGGTAGTTAGACGGACGCACTTTTTATAGCTAATAAGTTTGTGTTCCAAAGATTTTGTTAGTTTCTCAGTTCAGAATACCGTTCTTCTGCGCCATACAGTTGTTTTGACCCGTGTGGATAGGAGGCACAAATTGCACGCTCGTGTTTAAGACTTCGATTAAAAAGGCAGTTCGTAAAATCAAAACGTAATGGTATTTCCCCAAGTAAAGTCCCCCAAGTCCTCAAACTTTCATTATACTTTCCCCGGAAAATTAGAGCTTAGCATTTTATTCATCCAATAATTAAGCTAGCTTATCAGATTGGTTCTGATGCACACAAGCAGACTTGTTTGTGCTCACAAATGCCTCTGCATACTTCGGTGTGGTTAAATTTTAATCTCTCCTGAATACAAGCAGAATAACGAAGTGTAATTAACTGTGTACTGAAGAAACAGTCATTAGTTAGTGGTAAGTGAACACAGTAATTACCTCCCACAAACAATATGGTGCTTAAGGTAGCCAAACAATTAATTACCGATCGATAAAATGATGTCACAGAACTCCTATAAGCCAAATTAGCGTAATGCGGCGACAGCGTTGACAGATTTGTTGGAGCCACTATAAACGGATTATCCTGTTTCTCTGAAGCAAGAGCACGTCGCTTGTCTCGCTTAATGCAAAGAACCTTATGCTTTTACGTAATGGGTTCAATAAGCCCGTAACTAACTCCCCCCCCACCCCCTCTCTCTCTCTCTCTCTCTCTCTCTCTCTCTCTCTCTCTCTCTCTCTCTCTTGCACGCTCGCTCTCTGTCCCCTCTCGGTCTTTCAATCCACTGGATGTTGATCGTGGTCGCGTTTGCTTAACGAATCGGAATAAAAGATATTTAATAATCTGCGAAACACTCCGTAATCAGTATACCGCCAGTCCAAATCGGACAAAGCAATTGCAATCTTTAATCTCAGTATTTCAATAAAGAAATTTAAATTCATTACCAGCAGCTTGAGGGAACTATTCAAAGGAGAAAAAATTTTCACTACAGTGTTAACTTTACTCTCTTACTACGGAATATTAATTAACATGTAAATCACTTTCCCACACCAACGATTACGTAAATAGCCTTTGCGGATCTGCCTAAATTGACAGCTGTAGCTACAGTGGAATTTAACCAGCTGACATACATTATTTACATACATTGCCTGACAAAAAATGAAATTTGCAATGCGGTGCGACTCATTAGTATGACGTTCCACACCCTCTGGCTTGAATGCACCCAATGGTTCCGCTGAGAAAGGTGTCGTAAAGCCGTTGTATACCCTCGTTGCTAGTATCAAACATAGGCCTTAGTTTGAGGAAGACATTTCTGAAAACGTACGTTTGCAGCACAGCATTGTATGGTGGTGAAACATGCAATGTGGGAAAACAGGTAAACAAGAGAATCGAAGCATTAGAGATGTGGTGCTACAAAAGAATGTCGAAAATTGGATGGACTGCTAAGGTAAGGAATGAGGAGGTTCTCCGCAGAATCGATAAGGAATGGAATGAATGGAAAACACTGACAAGAAGAAAGGACAGGATGATAGTACATCTGTTAAGACATCACGGAATAACTTCGACAGTCCTAGGAGGAACTATAGAGAGTAAAAACTGTAGAAGGAGACAGAGTTTGGAACACATGCAGCAAATGATTGAGGACGTAGGTTGCAGGTGCTACTGTGAGATGAAGAGGTTGGCACTGGAGAAGAATTCGTGGCGAGCTGCATAAAACCACTCAGAAGACAGATGACTCAAAAAATCGCCTCCTGAGCCAAGTTGGCCCGCCACTGTTGTGACTGGTCCTTGATGCGCTTATACTGGCACTGGGACGAATTTTTTTTCTAAATCTATAAGTTATTTTCATACGGTCGACTAATTTTTCTAGGGTAGCGAACGTCCATCCGAGGCTGTAGTTGCTTGAAACTGGAGATACTGTAACCACGCTTCCACACAGAGCAGTGTACGATCCGATAACGAGTGACTGGTACTTTGTTCTCGGTTGGCTCGCTTTCTCTGCACCCTCCACCTTTTCTTTTGGCGCATTTTTTTCTCCCCTACACAGAGGGACTTCCCTCCACCAATTCTATCGATCCTGCACGTGGACTAGTAAAGTAAATAATGCAGGGTGTCCCAAAAATAATGACCCGATTTTAAATAGAATTATTTATTAGGAAGAGGGCTTAACACCAACAACTTGGATACTAAATTACTCAGAAAAGACAGAAGTTTATAAAAATCCATCATAAATGTTCAATATGTCCTCCACTGGCTGCACGGACGACGTCTAGCCGATAGCCGAATTCATCCCAAACTGAGCGTAAGGTGTCTCCTGTCACTGAAGCTACAGCTGCTGATATTCTGGTTTTTAGTTTATCAATGTCACGAGGTAAGGGAGGAACGAAATCACATTGCTTAACATATCCCCACAGGAAGAAATCACATGGTGTTAAGTAAGGGGACCTACGAGGCCAAGAGTTTAAAACCTGGTCTCGCGGTCCTGTACGCCCTACCCAACGTTGAGGCACGTTGGTTAGCGCTCGTAGCGACATCTAGCGGGTTTTTTTATGAAACTCTAGCCCGTGCCGATTACCTGTAGTACTCCTTCAGTTACCTAGCGACATTTGTCTCAATATTATTACAAGTTAAAATCGGGTCATTCTTTTTGAGACACTCTGTATTTTACCGTTTACATGTACATATAGAAAAACCCGTATCCAATACAGAAATAAAAGTCAACATAAATATTAACGAAGTGAGCACGAAACACAAAACATTATTTATAAAAAAATTGAAATTGCGAGAGGCATGAAGTTTTGATGTTACAAGCCATCTACATAGTTCATAGCAAAAGACGTGACACATTTTGTGTCACTGAGCGCATGTTATGCGTCGTGACACTTTTTATGATTGACATATTTTAATGTGTGTATTTACCCGGTTTTGTCTGTTCTTTCCCACTCTTTGTTACAATTGTTTGTTGGAGTGCGTGGTAGAACTGTTACTGTATTATACACCGAATAAAAGTCCGCCTCCATCCCCAAATGTTTACAAACTTTTGTGGACGGTGAGTTTGTAAAGCTCAATTGCATAGCTCTCGAGGAAAGAACACGACGGAGAGACATAGGACTGCTGATATCATAGTGTCGCTGGTTCTACCAAGAGCAATGTACCTGAGCTAAACGCCGGAACCTCCTCACCTGTTGTTGGAGCAAAGCTTATGGAACGTGTCGTAATTTTAATGACTCGTTACGACGTGTTTTTCATTTATATTTGTAACTTTTAACCCTTAAGACGAAGTGTTTGCTCCAAAGTACGCATAGATAGATAAAAAATAGAAATACAGATAGTTAGTACACATCTTCATTCAAACACACAACTTCCAGCCGCGCTGGGTAGCTGTGCGGCTTAGGGCGCCTTGCCACGGTTCGCGCGGCTCCCTCGTCGGAGGTTAGTTTGTGTGTGTGTGTGTGTGTGTGTGTGTTTTGTTCTTAGCGTAAGTTAGTTTAAGTTAGATTAAGTAGTGTTTAAGTCTAGGGACCAATGACCTCAGCAGTTCGGTCCCATAGGAACTTACCACCACGTACGTTCCACTGTCTGAGTGTGCAATTTGAAGCTATTATGTATTCGTTAGAACACGGAAGAGATTTAAAACTGAAATACACAGTGTTGATTGCCACAATAATATCGGTTTTACACTTCGTTGTGAACTGGCTTTCGGTTTTCTAGGCCATCCTCAGACAACTGGAAGACCACACAATCAGCGAGGTTTATAGTTATGCAGATATTGTTTTTACCAACATCTGTGACCTTTCATGAGGATATATCTATACAAAAACTCAGGCATAAGGCAATTGACAAAGAAACTCTGAAAAAAAATTACTTTATTCTTAAAAGTATAATAATGCACAGGCCAGAGGCGGTACTCTAGTGAGTACTGGTACGGGCTACTATGTTATATGAAAAAAAAACCTGTTGAACAAGATGAATAGGACAAAAAAAGGTGTACAGGGGAGGAAAAAGTCAGTGGAGTGTGGGAATGTGGGTGGGGAACAGTTATACTATTTACAACGAGCATATTGTCTTATGGCACGACAATACTAACTGCCTGCTACTACGTTGGCAATGGTGAACAATGGAATTGTATTTCAACATTAAGGATTAACTCAAGATTTAGTGATTGGTGCTCTTGATAGCTAGAATTTCAAGTAGCGTTGTCTGAGAATGGCCTAGAAAGCCATAAACCGATTCACAACGAACTATAAAATGAATTTTGTTGCGGAACTTAAGTACTGTGTACTTCAGATTTTAAAATGTGTACGTTCCCACAAGTACCGACGGAATTTAAATAAATAAAAGGTACCTGTATCCAAAAGTATGGTTCGCGATTTCAATTTTATGTCAATCACCTGCCATTGGTGCTGCTTTCTGTTCTGCTTCCACTTCGTAACCATCCACAAGGACTATGTCCGCGGCTCTCTTCTTTTAAATCTAGCGAGATATCCGATCAACGGTCATATTTTTTATTGTATCTTATTGACATTTCGGGGATGTCCGTAAGTAAATTCACTGTAGCGCAGATTGGTTGGCTTCACAGAAATACCTGTCGTTTATTGAGTATTGTTTGTTTTCCCGATTCCCGGCTTTTCAGCAATTCCCACTATATTCATGTTTTGCAAATATTCCTGTCTTTGGCGGCTGAGTGATAAAACTGAACGCCATACTAATTTCAAACAAGCAGTTAACGTTCTTGGAAATGTATCGATGAAGTATAAAGTGCCCGAATGTGTAACAATTGCCCACTGCAGCGGCTCACCGCCAAAGTTCAGCGTGTTTAGGGACGCGCTGCGTGAAATGTTAAAAAGTAATCCGATATTTCTGAGTGGGAAACATTGAAGATCGTATCTACACTAATAAAAATCTGTAAAACCGTCGTGACTGGCTTTGAATACGCTGATCTCCAAAACGATAAGGCGAATTTTCATGGTATTTAAGCTTGTAATTTGAGCATAATTTGGAGCACCGTATAGGTTTTAGCTAATCAGAATCGGATTACGGAAAGAAGATATCGTGATATAAAATTTTAATAACAATTTCTTTTCTCTCCGTTTGTCTTTGTCCGTCTGTCTGAACACGCTAATTCCAAAAGCAATAATACAGATTTTAATGGAGTTTTCAATGGTATCTTCAGTGTAGCTAGAGGTACCCTAGAGCTATATTTCGCTCAATTCGAATCACGAAACATAGATATTCATATATATTATAAAAATGTATGTGTGTATGTATGTTTGCCTCACATCTCCGAAACCACTGGACCGATTTCATAATGGTGGTGGTGGTGGTGGTGGTAAGGTCTTATGGGATCAAACTGCTGAGGTCAGCGGTCCCTAAGCCTACACACTACATAATCTAACTTAAACTAACTTAACGCTATGGGCAACACACACCCATGCCCGAGGGAGGACTCGAACCTCGGACGGGGGGAGCCGCACGGACCATGACAAGGCGCCCCAGACCGAGCGGCTACACCGCACGGTGGACCGATTTCAAAAATGGTTCAAATTTCTCTGAGCACTATGGGACTTAACTTCTGAGGTCATCAGTGCCCTAGAACTTGGAACTACTTAAACCTAACTAACCTAAGGACATCACACACATTCATGCCCCAGGCGAATTCGAACCTGCGACCCTAGCGGTCGCGTGGTTCCAGACTGTAGCGCCTGGAACCGCTCGGTCACTCCGGCCGGCCGACCGATTTCAATCGAACTTGGTATACATATCGTTTTTTGTCTGGAAAGAATCTCTCTCCGGGTAAGAACGGCCTACCTATCGAAGGAATGGCGGTGGAGTGGGGGTGGGTGGTAAAAGAGAAGTATAAGTCATGACGCGCTAATACCCAGATTTTACTCATCCAGTATTTCGCGACGAGAGCACTTAGTGACGCGGAACAAACTTTACACAAACCTTTACGAAACATTTTCTATCCGACAACACACACAAAATGTTGAAGGAAAGAAAGTTTACCGTTTACTGCATTTTCGCTGTTCATGCAGTAAAACTGTCGTAAAATAGTATTGTTTCTTTGTTACTAACTCTATTCTCAACACATTTAGCAGACACTATCCGAATATGCTGCTGAATGTACCTACAAAATTATATTAGTGTACGAAACACGGTTTAGGAGATATAAGAGAAGAAGATAGACAGAGAGTGTTGGAGGAGGTGCACAGAGAGAAGGTGGGGAAGGATATGGACAGAGAGCGGGGCAGAGGGGGATGTACTATTAGTACTGAAATACGAGGGGCGTTCAGTAAGTGATGCAACACATCTTTTTTCTCGGCCAATTTCGGTGGAGAAAACGCGGATTTTGTTGTGAGACATCCACTTCAGCCCCAACGGTTCCGATAGGCGGCGGCACTAAACGTAGCTTCCAAACGCCGTCTGTAACTTAGGAGGTGCGTTCCAAGCAGAGAGCTGTCAAAGAGTTTCTTTTGGCGGAAACCCAGAGTATCGCAGATATTCAGGGGCGCTTGCAGAATGTCTGCGGAGACCTGGCAGTGAACAAAAGCACGGTGAGTCGTTGGGCGACGCGTCGTATCCTCATAGCAACATGATGGCGCAAACCTCTCAGGTCTCGCGCGTGCCGAACGGATGCACACAACTGTGAGTCCTGCAGTGTTGGAACGTGCGGACACTCTAATTCAAGGTGATCGACGGATCGCAATTATACACCTCGCTGCTCAGCTGGACGTCTCTGTTGGTAGTGCTGAAACAGTCGTCCACCAGTTGGAGTACCCAACGTTGTGTGGCCGCTGGGTTCGTCGCTGACTGTAAAGGTCAGATGCACTCCGCAGGAAGCAATACTTGGGTGATGGGGTGGTTACTGATGATGCAGCAAAACGTTGACCTGTAGAGCGTTATCATGCGGGCATACGAGACCACCCAATAAGGTGGCGTAAGGCCGTTCCATTGAACGGAGAATGTGTAGAAAAATAGGGTTTTGTATTCAACAGAATGGGGAATAATGTGGTGTATTGGAATCATGAATAAACTCAACCTGCTTTCAGAAAAAAAATCTTACATTGCTTACTGAAAATAAGCCCCATGGCAACGCCGGGTCTCGGCTAGTTATAGAATAAATGAGTTATAATTGAGGCTGAGCGATTTGAAGGTGGAAAGGTTCGACAGGCAACCCATTTCTACCATTTGTAATAAAATATAACACCAGATTCAATATTACAATAGTTTCAAAACGCGAAGACAAAGTAAGAAACAGAGAAATTTAGGTTTCGAATAAGAATTTATTTTTCCGTCACTCCAGACATGTAAAGTTTTCAGACGTAACAACAGTTCACCGTACACTCGCACCTGTTATAAGACGCGTAGTGCTCGCATTTGGATGCAATACTGCACTCGCCTTTGCAGTGAGATACGAATTCTTTTAAACACCTTTCGATCATCTCGTATATCTGGCGCGTTAGTTGCCGCCTTAAATTCTAAGAGAATCGTAGAAGTTTTGTGCAGAACATAATTTTTGTCGAAGATTATCTCTTTATGAAGATGTAGTCTGTGAAAATGATGGTTGTTTCTAAGTATACCCTATTGGAGATATTATTCGTTGAGGCACCGAACGCCGAGGCCAACTCTTTTAGGGCCTGTGCTCACACTGAAACACGTATGTTGTGCGGCAGCGATGCTGAGGCATTGTAGAATCTCTGACCAGAGCAGTTGCGCTCGAAGCGCAGTGCAGTACAGTTGTATCTCGCGAGCAGTCGCGTAATGTAGTGTGTCGCGAGCAGTCGCGTAAAGTAGTCTGTTGGTAGCTGTCGCGGAGAGTAGTATGTCTGTAGCAGTTGCGTCGGCGGGCGTCGGCACAGCGATGGTCAAGATTCAGGACAAGGTATAATTTTATTAAATAAATGTTTATGCAGCTTTGCGCTTATCAGATAATGTAAGGTCCACTCATTGTAATTTAACTTTCAAAAATCGCCCCCAATAATAATTTGGATTTAAAAACAAATTTACAAACAATCATTCAAATTCCCTCCATTTCCCTTTAACAAAATTTTTTTTTAAAAAAAAAAAAAAAAAAGGGGCAATTGCAATGTTTTTCCTCCAAGCCGCAGCCAACAATAAGAGCAGAATTTTGACATGCAGTTATACTAAGGTAAGAAATTAATCCTGATTTCGAACAGGGCCACAAAGACCGACATTTCGGTTAAATTGATTTTTGAGTATCACTGTAGTTTCATTGTCATGGGATTCTCGTTCATTATTTTATGGGAACTTGCACTTGAGTCAGATAGCGAGCTTTTATTTAATTGTCTTTGCCATTAATATTCTTGTGGGAGTTCACACTTAGCTGTGGCTACATTACTAATAAATATAGTTATCTTTTAGAATTTGTTGTGGGAAGGTTACACTTGGTTGCATTTCTATTAAGTATTACCTTTAGAATTTGCTGTGGGGAGGTTACACTTGGCGACACCCGGTCCAGGATCGTATTTCGTGTGAATCTTTTGTAAAACAGTCAGATATCTGCTCTTATTGCTTAAATATAATTATAATTTGGCGCAACGCTTTTACTAATCTTGTGACTTTCGTTCTACAGGTCAACGGCAATTCGTTGCTCTGTTGTATTTGTGTGTTGCTTTTGCATTGTGCTTATTTCTTTTGTGAATATTTGTGTCTATTGTGAAAATGCCGCGAAAGACAGTGAATAGTGTATCGCGAGGCATTATGAACGAAATTACCGACTTAAACAACGTGACCAATAGTACTAGTGACACGCAGTGTAATGATGACAATGCTGTGTTCACTAACAGTCAGTGCGTTCCAATCGCGAATGACGACTTTTACCTTAATGATGAACAAGAGAACTCAATTGTCTCCTCTGTTAATTTGACGACAATTGATGACGCGGGGCGTTCTGTTGGAATGAGCGCTGCCCAGCTTAACACACCCGGTTTGGAAAATTCAAATAACGTACAGACAAATTTCTCTAATGAAAATGAGCAGGATACACAAAGTACGACGGATTTATTTAATTCCGAAATAATGTCTGACAGTGTACATCCGACTGATAAACCTTTTTGTAAAGTACAGAATGACCAAATGGTCACACAGAACGTGACAATTGCATGCACCCCATCACAGAGCACTGAGAATGCAGCAGCTACTATTGGTTTGGAGCAATTTATGGCAGTAATGCTACAGTTTAAGAACGAATTTAGCGTAATTTCCAAACAACAGAATGAAAAATTAGACAACAATGATGTAAATCTCAAACAACTTAGTGAACAGGTCAAACAACAGAACGAAAAACAAGACAAGCTAAATAAAAAATTAGATAACAATTCCAGACAGTTAAGTGAACAAATTAGAGCCGTTGCCGCGCAGTGCCATGACACTAAGGTACAGTTACGCGAGGAAATTGAGGCTTGTTCGCGAAAAAGTAGCGAAGAAATTAAGTCTGTTGCTCAGGAATTAAGGGAATTGCAAACAGCTGCAACAGAAACACTCAGAGATGAAATTAGCGGAGTCGCTAAACAATGCTCTGAAAAAGCTACACAATTACGCGACGAGTTTAAAGCAATGACGGTAGAACTTTCGCGCACAATGGATGAAAAGATTGACGCAAAATTCGAACAACAGAACACACAAATTAACGAACGTCTTAGTCTTCACATAGAAAACAGTAATACGCGTTTTCGTAAATTTATTGATGATCAAAATAAAGTAAAACGCCAGGTAATGGAAACAATCACTGCACAGAGACAGGAAGACAAACGTAAAATGTTTGCGAAGGCAAAAACATATGTAGACAACAATATTGCCACAGTGTCCGACGAAATTAATACCATCAAACAGTCGAACACAGAATTACGTAACAGAATTTCGGATCTTAAATCGAAAACAGACACCTACACAACAGATTTTCAAACAGTGACCGATAGACTCGAACAATTAGAGCTAACACAGGATTCCGATGTCGTCAAAGATGACGTTAGAAAACTGAACGAAACTGCACGTAAATTGCAAAACCAGATTAATGCCACTGACTCTAAAACCGATGATCAGGCAAAAATACTGACTGAAAAATATGATGAATTGGCCAGTCGTATTGATGCTATCGAAAATGCTAACGACAATAAATCAGACGATACTTCACCAGTTTCATTTAATCAAACGCCTGAATTTCAAAATTTACAGCAGACGATTAATGAGATTGATTCGTCTAATAACACCTTACGTAGAAAACTGTCAAGCTTACAACAAGAAGTAACACAGATAAAAACCACTTCAGTTAATAACACAGCACAGCAGACGCCACTTTTCGAACATTGGCCAGACTCACACAGCGCGTGTAATTTGGGTAATCTACAGAGAGTACGGGACTTAGATTCCGGACAACCACAGTTCAACAGATTTTCTTGCAATACTGATCCTGTTCCATCACACAGAGACGATAGTTTCGATTACAAACATTTT
Organism: Schistocerca nitens; assembly: GCF_023898315.1. Lineage (NCBI taxonomy): Eukaryota > Metazoa > Arthropoda > Insecta > Orthoptera > Acrididae > Schistocerca > Schistocerca nitens. The sequence goes on along the minus strand of NC_064614.1, from coordinate 237,137,937 downwards.
CTGTCAGTAAGAAAATTTAAAGTGTTTAAAAACGACAGAACACAGATTCACCCGCTAGATTGGATCCAACAATTTAGCTTTGCTTTTCCACCGACTTGGCCTGTAACGCATAAACTTGAATTTATTTGCAGCTTTTTGGAAGGCGAACCGGCAACTCGTATGAGGCCGATCGCGAGGCAATGTTACTCAGTAGAAGAGTTTCAGAATGCGTTCCTATCTGCGTATTGGTCAAAGACGACACAGCGCGGAATTAAAGATCAGTTAATTAGCTTACCAAATTATGAGAACACAAATTTTTCCAGTGTCACGCAATTCTTTGAGCACATGGTCCAGCAGAACCAGTACCTAAGTGAACCGTACAGTGAATCTACACTTATTCAATTATGTATCTCTAAGTTACCGCGATCATTAAGAGTTTCACTTTTAACCGGTCAGCAAAAAGAAAATATTTCAGCATTCAGAGATCTGTTACAGCTGTTGGAGGTACAACAATCTGATTATTCTTTTGTGAATAAAAATTCTTCGTATAACAACCAAGGCCAACAGACGTACAGCAATTATGATCAAACGCGTAATTTTAATAGGAGAAGTAACAGACGTTTTAGGAATGACAACCACCAAAACTTTAATAACAGACAAAATTCTGATTATCAATATCATCAAAACTTTCAGCAACAGGAACCACCTTTTAGTAACAATAGACGTTTTCCGCCACAACAACATGAAAGTCAGCCGGTTAGCATACCTAACCAACAATGGAATGCACAAGGTCAACCAGGGTTTAATGTTTCACCGCGTGCACGTGTAGTCCGTGATCCAACAAATAGTAACGCACGGCAGCAAGGAAATAACTACGTACAAAGAAGACAGTATTTTAATTCCTATCGCAATGCACCGTATAGGAATGACTATCACGACAGACGTAATAATGACGAGCACAATTATCAACGTACATATAATAACAGTCGATCTTACCAGCAACAAAACCATCAGCAACAACATATTCTAGTAAATGAACCCGACAGTAGATATCATCCGGAGCGTAACACGTCTGGAAAAAGTAATAGAACTGTTCAAATTGTAGAAATGCCACAACATTCCCCTGATAATAGTAACACGTCAGATAGAATCTGACTAGATACCGTACAGGACGTATCTTCCAATAACACAAGCACTAGTTTTGACACGCAAAATGTTGTTCACGAGAATGTAATTACGTTTGACGACATCAGAGACACTCTTTTGCAAGAAAAACCAGTTGTTCAGAAAACCATTTCACATCCTGTCATCGAAATTAAAATAGGTTCATCGAAATTTTCAGCAGTAATTGATTCCGGATCACCTATGTCAGTCATTAATGAGGAAACTTTTAACGAGTGTAACAAAGAGAATACGTATCCCACATTACCATTAGGCAAAACAAAAGTGAAAGGAGCAGTATCAAGTAAAGGTGTAGACGTTAAATTACAGACACATTTGTCATTTAGTATTGGAGGTCATACTTTTCATTCAAATTTTTGGATTGTTCCCTTATTGACAACAGACGTTATTTTAGGCATGAACTTTCTGGTACAACACGACGCAGTGGTCGATTTTCAAAATTCTTATTTAATGTTGAAGGACGAAAATGTACAATTAGCGTTAGAGTTTCAGCATTCTTTATCTGCGGAAGAACAAACAATTAACCGCACAGAGGTCATTTCCGCAACACGTAACATAGGCTGTAATTCCGCATTGTTCACAGACACGTACGTACACAACTATAATACTCCAGACGAAACTGACTACGACGTAATGCAAATGATTTCTGATAAAGTTAAACAAAGCAGTGCAAATACAGACGACGAACGAACGCAATTACATAAAATTCTTTTACAACAAGCTCCAGTTTTCGACAACATTCCTGGTACTATGTCCGGCTTTATGTATGAATTTCAAGTGAAACAGCACGATACATTTAAAGCAAAGCATTATCCCATTCCATATATTCATAGAGAACAGGTTAAAAAGGAATTGCAGGATATGCTCGATCAAGGAATTATAGAACCAGCAGTTAGTCCGTACATAAACCCGCTACATATTGTTAAGAAAAAAGATGGCTCACTTCGCCTTGTACTTGATTCACGTCACATTAATGACATTATTATTAATGAAACAGATCGACCACAGACACTAGAAGAACTACTACAGAAATTTCACGGTACAGCTATTTATTCTACACTAGATTTAAAATCGGGATTTTGGCAAATTCAACTTCATCCGAATTGCAGAAAATATACAGCTTTTCTCTGTTTTGGTGACTGTTATCAATTTTGCAAATTACCATTCGGCTTAACTATTTCCTCTGCAGCTTTTATTCGTGGTTTGAACACAATACTTCCGACAGAACTTAAAGACAGAATTACGACGTACGTAGACGACATTCTTATTGCAGAAGCTAACTGGTCTGAACATAATCTGATTTTAGAACGACTATTGCAAACTTTCCATGCACAAGGACTTACAGTGAATCTCAGTAAATCGCATTTTGGTAAAACTTCTATAAAATTTCTTGGACACGTAATTTCAGCAGAAGGCATTGCGCCTGATCCAGAAAAACTCCAAGCTCTACGTGACATTACTGTTCCTACGACGAAGAAGCAATTACGCAGTTTTTTGGGTTTAATTAACTTTTTTCGTAAATTTATTCATCACTCTGCTTTAGACACACCTAGATTATGCCAATTAACAGGTAAAAACACTATTTGGTCATGGGATAAGCAAGCACACTCTGAATTCGTGAACCTGAAACATGCTTTGTTGAATGCTCCACTTTTATCGCACCCAGATCTTACTCGAAATTTTTCCATTGCCACCGACAGTTCCAACACAGCTTTAGGCGTACACATTTTTCAGGAAATTGAAGAAGATGGTTCTAAAGTAATTAAGAACATCGCATTTGCAAGCCCCATTTTGTCACCTGCTGAACGAAATTATTCCGTTACTGAATTAGAAACGTTATGTGTTGTATGGGCTTTTACGAGATTTCGGCACTTTCTTTATGGCAGACACACGACTGTTTACACAGATCACAGAGCTATTCAATTTTTACTTTCAGCTAAATTCACTCACGACAGACTAAGCAGATGGAAGCTATATTTACAGGAATTTAATTTTACGATAGTTCACATTCCCGGCACACAAAACGTTATAGCAGACGCACTTTCACGTTCTCTCAGCAACAATCAGCAAGACGTAGCAACCAACTTCTGCAAAGCAAATTTCAGCGTCATGTACATTCAGCAAGTTGCATTTGAAAATTTTATTTCATCGTCATTACAGGACATAGCACGAGAGCAAAGCAAAGACAATGTGTGGAAAGAAATTAAACACCTTTGGCAAGATAAGAATAATGTTACGATTAGAAACCACTACACTGTACGCAATGACATTCTGTTTCGCCGCTCTCATCCAGACAGTAACAATTGGTTATTATGCATTCCTGACGAACTGGTTAACAAATTAATCTGGTACACTCATTTAAGTTACGCACATTACGGAGCCAGAAAATGTTTTCTTATACTGAGACAGAACTGTTATTTTTCAAACATGGAAAAACGTATACGACGAGTTTTAGCGTCATGTAAAATTTGCCAGAAAGCTAAGTCAGACACCACTTCACACATTCCTCCATTATATCCCATTATACCTGTTAAATTAAGACATATGGCCGCAGTAGACATTTTTGGTCCAATTCCGAGAACTAACAGAGGTTTTTGCTACATCTTTGTCGCTGTTGAACTCACTTCAAAATTTGTTACTTTCACTCCGTTACGTAAAGCTACTGCCAAAACTGTTTCGAAAGCATTTGTAAAGCATTTCTTATTTCATGTAGGGCATGTGATGAAAGTAATTTCAGATAATGGATCACAATTTCGTTCTGCTATATGGACACGCATGTTACGAGCTAGAAACATTTCTCCGATCTATATATCCAAGTACCACGCTTCTTCGAACCCTTGTGAACGATTAATGAAAGAAATTGGTAAACTGTGTAGAATATACTGCCACAAAAGACATGTTAATTGGGACACACACATACACTCATTCCAAGATGTAATTAATTCCATTCCAAATGAATCCACTATGCTACCTCCGTCTGTTATACTGAAAAACGTTGAACCACCAAACAAAATCAAAGAGTTAGTAAATTTTCCTAGATCACGTCGATTACGACACCACGAAATAATTGACATTGCGCTGAACAACATCAAACGTGCCGCAGAGCGCCGGAGAAGACAGCAAAAACAGGTTTGTAGACACCGAGATTTTCACGTTGGACAGAAGATATTAGTACGTACACACTATTTATCCAGCAAATTAAAAGGTAAGTGCAGTAAATTTGAACTTCTATACGCAGGTCCATATCGGATTCGCAGCATTCCTCACCCCAATGTTGTACACGTCGAAACTCTGAGAACCAGAAAATCGAAAGGCAACCATCATGTGTCAAACATTAAACCCTTTATCGAATGAAACGACTTTACGATGTAACATGCTATGAGGCCGTTTACATATTTTATGACCACTTATGCAATTATATTCACATGACTAATTACTGATGATTATCGTATTTTTTTCTTGGCAAGTGCCCGGCAAGGTAAGGTTAGCAGGTCGCTTTTCTTGTCGTTACACATCAGACCGTGCATATTTTCCAGATGAACTTACACATTTTGTGACCACTTATGCAATTACATTTATGTGACTACCTATTGATGATTATCGTATTTTTTTCTTGGCAAGTGCCCGGCAAGGTAAGGTTAGCAGGTCGCTCTTCTTGTCGTTACACACTAGACCGTGCATTTTTTCCAGATGAACTTACGCATTTTATGAATAATTATGCAATTCTCTGTAATGACGCATTAATTTTATCAAATTCTCTCTCCATTGAAGTCTTTAATTATCGCCTCTATTAACTACACAACATACAAGCTGAACACAACGAATGTCACATTTTGTCTTTCTTATGTATGTACGATGTTTTCATGTTTTGTTTATATGCATTGTGAACTAGTTAAGGTACAACACACACCATTTGACTTTGACATTTTGCCTTGTGATATCTCAACATCGTGACTGTTTTACATTTTCCTTTTTTGCTGCTGCATTACGATATTCTCTGTACACTTTTTGCCTTTAAACACTGTCTATGCTTTGAGATATTACGTTTTCTGTCATGTTATGTTGTATGCTTAATTGAGTCACCATTAACCAGTCACTATTTAATGGGTATATGATTTAAATGCAAGACATTAATCTTTGTTCATCAATTTCAGAAAGAAATGATGCGTACAGGAAATGAATTAAACAGAAATGGGAATTTCACCTATGGAATAAACGAAAGAAGATACAATAAGCTAATGAGGACGAGTAAATGGATCAGAATTAACAAGCATTAACCAGAATATATTATACACATCACAGAATAGCAGTCTTAACTAATTTTTTCTTTCAGAATACAAAGCGATTGATGCAAGCTGTCAGACAGAACTACACATCTTAGTTTTAAGTGATGAAATATGCTAGGGATTAGGAATAGTTGTGTGATGAATAATGAAATGATTTTTGCAGATGATAATGAATGCTGATAATGAACAATGATGAAGAATATGGTACTATGAATAATGAAGTTTTTGTTTACAGGTGATGATAATGATGGAGTTATGATGATATGAATAATGAAGTTTTTTCTTTACAGATGAGGATAATGTTGAAGTTATGTATTTATGCTATGTAGTTATTTAAGTATTTGTTGCAGTTTACTTTGACAGCAGGTGTTATATTGCGTAGTAGGATGACTGAAGGTTTTGGAAAGGACAGCTATGGAACACATTTTTTATACACATTTCACTACCTGTTAATTCGAAGTTCACTACTTTTCAGCATAGTCCGCGTTTCTTCTTTCAGCTCAATAATCCATTTTGTATTTTTCTTTCAGGAGAAGCTTTTTATGATACTTACTAAACTTGTTACCTATTATACCTGTTCTAGTACTTGCATTTTTTTTACCCACTTGTGTCTATCATTTATAAATGTGATAACCTTGCTACAGCTGACTCATGACGAATGACGTTACACAATCTTTTCATTTATAGGAACAACCTAGAAGCAATTTTTTCTCTTATTTCTTCTTGCTTTCCCTTATAATTACCCAAAGCAATGCATTGCTAGCAGAAAAAACAAAATGTATTAACAGTCCCAGATAATGTCACTAGTTTATGATAATTCTGAATAATACTGATCAGCTCTGAATAGTATGTCACTTGAATAATGACTTCTTAATGATACCAAAACATAATTGCCACTATCTATTGTAATGAGAGTACTTATTATGCCCATGCTTATTAATGCTACTAATGTTTTGTACTATTCAATACTTGCTGGCCACTGAGTGCCCATAATTAATGTAACTTATAATGCCCATGCTTATTAATACTATGACTGTAATTAACTGATTTTTAATAATGATTTCTTAATGATATGAAGAATACTGAATGATGAATAATGTTTTATACTATTCAATACTTGCTGGCCACTGAGTGCCCATAATTAATGTAACTTATAATGCCCATGCTTATTAATACTATGACTGTAATTAACTGATTTTTAATAATGATTTCTTAATGATATGAAGAATACTGAATGATGAATAATGTTTTATACTATTCAATACTTGCTGGCCACTGAGTGCCCATAATTAATGTAATTACTTATAATGCCCATGCTTATTAATGCTATGATTGTAATTAACATTTTTCTAATGATGATTTCTTAATGATATGAATAATACTGAATGATGACTAATGTTTTATACTATTCAATACTTGCTGGCCACTGAGTGCCTATAATTAAGACTTTTTATGAACATGTTCTGTAATATTAAAATACATGGTACAGAAATGTTCAATGACTAGAGTATGGATACCGCAAACTACTTATGTAATCACTAATCAAGACTTGTGTGTTAGTTAATGTCCTTCACCTTCTGACCTAACTACCTGAAATTATAGTAACATCCATTTGTCTTGTCCATCCTCATTATCATGGAGCACTATATTTGGTTTTTGCACTAATTCTACGTTGGTGTGCCGCCTCTTAAAAGCGTGGTGTTGACACGACATGCTGTCCACCACTGTAGGCGAAGAAACTACTTATGTAATCACTAATCAAGACTTTGTTATGGAGCACTGTGTGCCGCCTCTTAAGAGCGTGGTGTTGACACGACATACTGTCCACCACCGTAACCGATGAAGACGTTATTCTGGTCCCACTGTTTGGTGTACCTGGTATACTGCCAAATGATAGTATGGAATACTACTACGACGTTTCACTGTCTTGATAAGCTGATAAATACTTCTGGGAACGGAACTGCAGATTGTATCACTTAGTTGTGATTCTGTGGAAAGATATGGACTTTCAGTGCAGCTATGTGCAAACTAAAGTGCTACAACCATGATGCAATCCTTCCTTTCCTATCCTAATAGTGAAAATCATTTTTTACTAACACCATTTATGTTCATGGCATATACATTTTTTCTCGATTTGTTGAACTCTAGTGCGATTACACTTGTGTCACTTGTCGACATGATTTTTGCCATTTGTTGTCAAAATACTAAAGACATTTTCGATTTGTTTTGAAGTGCAGTATGTGTGCACTCTTGTCATTTATATTGTATATACTTTTTGTGATTTGATGATTTTTTGTACACTTGCGTTTATTTCTTATGAAAATGTTCAAAAATTTGCAGTGCATGTGCACTTATGTGAATATGTTTTCAACTGAACTCCAGTGCCTGTGCACTCTTCTCATTTTCAACATGATTTGTGTTTTTCTGTACAATTGTATGATTTATGTCATTTGTTACTCATTGTATATATATTTCGTCTTTGCACTTTGTTATCTGTCAAATAATTTGTATATACATTTTTCGGATTTGCTGATATGCTCAGTACTTATATTTTCTCTTGTCTGTAATGTTTTGTAATCAGTGCATGCGCACAACATTTAATTCATGTATTACACCCAAATAATTTGTAAATGTTAATTAATTAAATGGAAAATTTGTTACGATGGCAAGTCCAAATGACTCACCATCGCTGCCAAATTTTTTGCCCCCCAGTGGAGGGTTATGAAACACGTATGTTGTGCGGCAGCGATGCTGAGGCATTGTAGAATCTCTGACCAGAGCAGTTGCGCTCGAAGCGCAGTGCAGTACAGTTGTATCTCGCGAGCAGTCGCGTAATGTAGTGTGTCGCGAGCAGTCGCGTAAAGTAGTCTGTTGGTAGCTGTCGCGGAGAGTAGTATGTCTGTAGCAGTTGCGTCGGCGGGCGTCGGCACAGCGATGGTCAAGATTCAGGACAAGGTATAATTTTATTAAATAAATGTTTATGCAGCTTTGCGCTTATCAGATAATGTAAGGTCCACTCATTGTAATTTAACTTTCAAAAATCGCCCCCAATAATAATTTGGATTTAAAAACAAATTTACAAACAATCATTCAAATTCCCTCCATTTCCCTTTAACAAAATTTTTTTAAAAAAAAAAAAAAAAAAAAGGGGCAATTGCAATGTTTTTCCTCCAAGCCGCAGCCAACAATAAGAGCAGAATTTTGACATGCAGTTATACTAAGGTAAGAAATTAATCCTGATTTCGAACAGGGCCACAAAGACCGACATTTCGGTTAAATTGATTTTTGAGTATCACTGTAGTTTCATTGTCATGGGATTCTCGTTCATTATTTTATGGGAACTTGCACTTGAGTCAGATAGCGAGCTTTTATTTAATTGTCTTTGCCATTAATATTCTTGTGGGAGTTCACACTTAGCTGTGGCTACATTACTAATAAATATAGTTATCTTTTAGAATTTGCTGTGGGGAGGTTACAACACGTCAGGTTGTTTGCCCCGTGACCTGCTCTTCTTTCACTTTACGGTGCCCGTAAATGTTTTACGACGGCTATTCCACACAGTCCACCAACCCACTTGCTAGGCATAGGACGTACTCGCTGCACACACCTTAGTCTCCAGAATTCTAGGTAACACGAGGGCCAGAGGGGCATTCTTCTAGAAGGTCATATCTCTGTCAACTTAAATAAAAGAAAAGCTTTTGCTCTGTATTTTGGATGCAGAAAACCATAAAATGTAGAAGCAGATCTTGCTAGGTAGACGAACACGAAGAGACGTTTTAACATTGTTAGCTAAACTTTCCGTCGGCGCTTGGTAGAACATCGCGATAATATTAAAAAGGAAAACACTTCCTAATATTCAGCAAAATTATACTTATTTGGTACGAACCGGCTTTCTGCTTTTCAGGCTGTCTTCAGGTGACAACTAAATGTCGGAAACACAGATAAACATTACGTGCAGCTTACACATGCGTTATTGGTGCAGAAATACAAAAACGACAGTGTGTTCACACGGGAAAATGTTACGTACTTACGTCACACAAAATAATTACATTAACTAAAAAAGGGGTAAACAGCGTGTGTGGAGGTTCATTTAACAGCCGATGAGAATTAAGATCAATTTACAGTTTGTAGTTAGTATTCGTAATGAAAACTCAACGAAGGGAAAATAGAGACTGAGTCTGATCATTTCATACCTGGCTGGAAATCTGTATCATGTATTAGTTGATTTACAGTATTTGTCTTTTAGTTAATGTAATTGTCTCTATTTGACAAAAAATGTACCGTTTCCTTACGTAAACACAGTTATTTTTGTATCATCTGTGCAAATAATATCTGGTGTAAGTCGTACATCATGTTTATCTGCAAACGATTTAGAAAAAATATCTGAATGGTGCGAAAAGTGGCAGTTGACCCTGAATGACGTAAAGTGTGAGGTCATCGATACGAGTGCTAAAAGGAACTCATTAAACTTCGGTTACACGATAAATCAGTCTAATCTAAAAGCCGTAAATTCAACTAAATACCTAGGCATTACAATTACGAACAACTTAAATTGGAAGGAACACATAGAAAATGTTGTGGGGAAGGCTAACCAAAGACTGCGTTTTATTGGCAGGACACTTAGAAAATGTAACAGACCTACTAAGGAGACTGTCTACACAATGTTTGTCCGTCCTCTTTTAGAATACTGCTGCGTGGTGTGGGATCCTTACCAGAGAGTACTGACGGAGTAAATCGAAAAAGTTCAAAGAAAGGCAGCACGTTCTGTATTATAGCGAAATATGGGAGGGAGTGTCACAGAAATGATACAGGATTTGGGCTGGACATCATTAAAAAAAAGTCGTTTTCCGTTGCGACGGTATCTTCTCACGAAATTCCAATCACCAACTTTCTCCTCCGAATGCGAAAATATTTTGTTGACACCGACCTACATAAGGAGGAACGATAACCACGATAAAATAAGGGAAATCAGAGCTCGAAAGGCAAGATGTAGGTGTTCATTCTTTCCACGCGCTATACGAGATTGGAATAATAGAGAATTGTAAAGGTGGTTCGATGAACCCTCTGCCAGGCACTTAAATGTGATTTTCAGAGTATCCTTGTAGATGTAGATCTGTGTTTGCGACTTTCAGTTGACACCTGAGGATGGTCTAAGAAGCCGAAAGCCGGCTCGTGGCCAAATAAATATAATTTTTAGAACATTAAGAAGTGTTTTCCTTTTTAATATTGCTGGTACAGTGTTTAAAAGTTGATTTTTCACATCAACAGTTTCGGAATTACGTTTATTATCAAGTGGTAGGCACGTACCAAAATACGGATACTTTTGCATTACAAAAAATTTCAGGATCCAACCGTTTCCGCTGAACTAACCCGCTGATTCTTCTTTACTATTGCCCTTGTCGTATGAGGCTGTGGATTATCGTAAGGGCATCCTTGAAACAGCACTCATCGTTATTTTGGACGAACTGCAGGTAATAGTTTGTTTTTCAGGATTGCACAGTGATCTGAACTATTAACTCTTTCGCCATGTACCTTGAACACCATCTGGATCGGGCGGTTCGACAACGGAATTAGCATCAAGTTCCTGAAGGACAGGGGTCGATTGAATTTTCTGCACTCGGGAAATGATGGGTTCTCCATTCCAGGCTACGACACATCGGTTCTCTCAGATTCGTATTAATCAACCCACCTTTCGTCTCCTGACACGAATCGTTCCAAGACAGACTCTGGAATTAGCTGCAGAAAGTTGGAGATAATGAATAGCCGTTGTCGACAATGAGTTATGTTTCTTGGGTACCAACCTGCTAAAAAAAATTTAAAATGCTCTGATTCATTATTGACTAGTACATATGCAAGTCGAAAACATGTCCAAGAGTTCCATCACTTCTGCTATTGTAGTTCTGTAATTTTCACCGACTTTTTTTTCGTTAGATACATCCAGTCTCGGTTGGTAACTGCGGAAAAAGGCACAAAAATTCTAATGAACTCTGTTTTACGTCAGCGCATGTTCTCAGTGGAATGGACCACTGATGTCTATCCAGGACGAAAAGAAAAATCACAAATCACCGACTTATATTTCCTTGGTTTATACACTCAAAAACTAAAAAGACGTCCTCTATTATTTAACATTGTAAGCACTAACAGTGAACCACTCAGCCTATTGTTCAATTACTACAAACACAAATCCATCAGCTTTAAGCTTTGGTACTGTACAATTCGGCAGAACGTTTTAATTTAACAGCTACACTGAGCGATCAAAACAACCGTAAACCAGTGAAGCTCACTTGTGAGAGCATTCAGTATTGTTTTAAAATGTTCCACAAGAAACACCAGTTCGATCTTGTTCAAATGTTGCAATACGTGTTCCAAGAAATTATGTTTAGAATGATTCACGTGAAAAGTTTAATTAGGAAAATCTGTAATTGGTGCTTCTCCGTGCTACATTTCAGTGCATTTCCTTAAGTTCAACGTTAAAGGCGTTCGCAGCGCAGGGGCGGGGGGGGGGGGGAGGAGGGGGAGAGATAAGAGGTCGCACTTACGCGCCCCCATCCCGCCAGCCTCCTCTCCCGTGCTGGAAGAACCAGTACAGAGCTTTTATTCGTTACAGAACAGATATTCTCATAGGTGCGATTCCGCTAAACCTCTCGTTTAGGCAATAATAGCATTACGCGGCTGATCGCAGTGAGTCAGTCCTACGGCTTTACCAGTTGCTGTTTACGTGTTAACTCTTATTTAAAAATGACAGTTTTCAGTCTCGATGCCCTTCTCCTCCTCCTCCTCCTCCTCCTCCTCCCCTTCGCCCAGAATAAATTTCTGTGGACGACCATGTCAACATATATTTTTAATGGATTTCAGAGCTGAAATAGGTTGCCAGAAAGGAAAGGAGCCTGAAGGCTCATTCATTTTGGCAGTACTCACGAGTAGTATGCACTTTCGTGCAATGAAACGTAAGAGTTCCTAGAATGTTGTTGAAGTCCGCTTATGATCCCCCCTCCCCCCCCCCCCCCCCCACACACACACACACCCGCGCGCGCCCATACATACAAAAATACGCAGGATGAATCTGAGAGAGAAAAGAAAAAGCTGGTGGAAGAGAGACAGAACAAAACTGAAAGGAAGGAGGTCTTGTACCATGTCGGTGAGTTCCTATTCGTCTTTTTAATACTTAAGGAGGCGGTATTGTGCCGCAATACTGATAATCAGAAAGAGCCGGCAGATTTCTGTTTCACGAAGAATGGAGAGAGTCCTTAAAAACTGTTAATTATTACATAAATTCTTCTGCTCAGACATAACACAGCATAAAGTAAAAGGATTAAACAAAAATTGGTTTTCAAACTTTCTCTAGTCCCTAAATTTTATCAATGCCTTGGATGAAGCGCGGAGTATTGACAGCACTTAAAATTATCAGTAATTGGAGCAGTTGAGTTCACTACAGCTGATGAGGATGAGAAACAGAAACAGAATAGATGTCTGATGCTCTTTTCGACAGTTTGGGCAAAGAGGTGTTCAAAGATGTGCTGCACCGTGAGATGGTTAGCTGCACCCAATGAAATGGCTGATCATTCGGTTTAGGACACTACAGACAAGTAGACAAGTGGCTCCGCACACCCTCCGTTCGATTAACATTCGGATACTTCGAAGACATGTTTTAAAGCATGCGGCCCATTGCCAGTATCAGTGCAGCTCAATAAGTGAGCATCTGTCAAATTAATTCCATCTCGATTTTTTAGAATAGAGAAGCATAAATTAATAAATTTTAAAATACTTAAATGTGTTGATTATGTACCTCCGACCGGTCTCCCCCCCCACCCTTATTTTTTTCCCGCGGTTATTATTAAGGATATTATCCGCGACTCAAAAATACTCGTCTTCTTCCAGTGCGGCCAAAGTAAGCTGGGAGCTGGGATACCCCTTCTCATGCTATTCCAGCCTCTTTCAAACAGTTCTCTAGGGGCGAAAAGCCAGGAGCGCTATGTTGTGTGAATGACGATACACAAACAGGAAAAAATGTCTTGTACACATGAAGACAGACTCATGAAGAAATCAGGAAATAGTGTTTTTTCCCTTGGGTTAATTGTTTAAGAAAAAACTTCGAACTCGTCACCTAGACTACGTTCCTTTGTCTTATGTCCCGAAAACGGAAATATGACTTACCACACTGGGCCGACAATACCACACGCCCTTAAGACTGTCAGAGAAGGAGCCTTAGCATGTTGTGGATAGTTGCAGTTTTTCCAGATTGTTGCGTTCTTTAACCGGGTGCTCCTTTGGTAACGACAGTAGCGGTTTCAAAAATCGGCTTCCGAAGTGCTCAACAGGAAATTTTGCAGTGAGTGTTTACTACTAATTTTGACCTAGCATCGATGAACCTTGTAAGTCGACAGTCACCTCAGACATCTATGGCCGACGACTACGCTCTTTGCTTTAGGACATTGTAACGTTCTTTAATTATTGAATGAATGTGTGGTGTCACCGCCAGACACCACACTTGCTAGGTGGTAGCCTTTAAATCGGCCGCGGTCCGTTAGTATACGTCGGACCCGCGTGTCGCCACTATCAGTGATTGCAGACTGAGCGCCGCCACACGGCAGGTCTAGAGAGACTTCCTAGCACTCGCCCCAGTTGTACAGCCGACTTTGCTAGCGATGGTTCAGTGACAAATTACGCTATCATTTGCCGAGACGATAGTTAGCATAGCCTTCAGCTACGTCATTTGTTACGACCTAGCAAGGCGCCATTACCAGTTACTATTGATGCTGTAAAACATGTACCGTCAAGAGCGATGTTCACCAATTATGGATTAAAGTTAGGTATTCCAGAAGATACGTACGTTTTTTGCTAGTCTCAATTCCTTGTCCTGTTCCAGACCTCACGCCAGCCTGCGTGAGTGTAAACGCGTGCCTTTCGGCTTCCTCATAGTGGGTTGGCTGTCTTGCCAATCCACAACAGAATGCGTGACTGAGGAATGGAGAGATAACTGGAGTTATCGTGTAGCGTTTTGTGACTGCAGGTGGTATGCTTACTCTGTGTTACTGTTAGCAAAAATTTTATACGAACTGACTGGGCAATGCAACTCCCAATACAAATAAAGAAATGCAGTCATGCTGGCCGCAATACATTGGAATGAATATTAAATTCGTTTGGCTGATAACGGAAAACATTTAAGAAATATTCACTGTCTTTGAAAAACATATGACCTGGACAGGGAAGCGGTTCTGATTGGGGTGAATTACTAACACTGACTTTTTCAATACTGGCTTTTCAAAACAGCTGACAACTGTCATTACATTACTCAGAAAAATTACATCCTTTTAAGTAACTGAGTCACAACAATGAGATTTATACAGCAAAAATTATCTAACCTCGCTAAAAAAAGCATAAATACAAATCATAAAATCACGCATACCTATATAAACAAATCTTAAAAATATTACAGAAGGGAAATATCTGACTGGCCTTTACATCAAAACTTTTTACGTACGTTCAGGGGATTCTCAACAATTACAAATTATCAGCCAACTCATCTACATTAACGCGCTGGCGAAACGAAAGTCATAAATATTAAACATCTTTACCTTGTTTGCGAGAAGAGTTCGGCTTTCACGTTAATATTTCTAGTAATACATGTACTCGTAATTCCTACAGTATAATCTAACACTTGATGGCTTCACAGAGCACACCACAAAATCTGCGTACTCCACCCTCTTTCGATCACAGCGAGCTACCCACTATCGTGCGCCAAGCGCTCTCTTGCTCCAACAGTACTATCTCAGACCAGAAGCAATATCTTTGGCTCTGTGGTCGTGCACAGTCAACGATCTGCTTTATTAAGCCCATCATGACATACATCGCCTCCGTAGCGTAGCGGTATTATTACCGCTTACCACGCACGGGGCCCGGGTTCGACCTGGGTGTTGGGTGTCCATCATTATTTTCATCATCATTAACTCGCAAGTCGCCGAAGTGGCGTCAGCTAAAAAGGACTTGCAATGTGGCGGCCGAGGCCGTACTCCCCCAAAAGGGGCCTCCCGGCCAACACTGCCATCCGATAATTTTTTTTATCGTTTATAACAATGTTATCATAATCGGGTGCCATATACAGGTGTACCTCAGTAGAATACTTTCAACTTTACGAAAAAGTACTACTCGTTCACTGGCAATGGATTTTCATGATGGACGCTTCGTGAGGAGTCCTTACAGTTTGATGTTTAAGAACTAACATGAAAGTGAAAAGCAGATTATTAATAAGCCAGAAAGTTTATTTGAATACCACTGTCCCATACCTGATTCTGATATTTGAACAGGCTAATAATACGTGATGAAATACGCAATAAGTGGTTTTTGTAGTTTTCGCATGATTAAACTATAAAACTCGAAACAGTAACCAGAATTTTTCATTCACATTAGCAGATGTTAAAAATTTCAATCCAAATTTGTAATTAACGACAAGGCACACGTCTGCAACCATCGATAAACATGATAAATAACGAAATCTGAAATGACGTCAATTTAACTATAATTGCAGTTTTGGAAGACTAAAAGACAATAACCACAACAGGCACAATGGAAAAAGATCTCTACTCGTATCTGAAATATTTCCACTTTCGAAGTCTACATTTTTGTTATACGCAAAGTGAGAACAAATTTTAGTTGCAGATGACATTGTTTGAAAAATACCATTTGCAGCGAAGAAAACGGGACCATTGTATCAGTATTATCGGTTTTATGTCCTGTTCCATTCGTGTAATGAGCGAGAGAAAAACTACTATTGCCCCTTTACACATTCGAATCTCTTATACACTGAGGTGCAAAACATGTAGACGAAATTTTCAAATGATGTGTCACTGCGAAGAAACGTAGCTCTGTGAAACTGGATCCATACGTAGAAATAACTGGTACAATACACCGGTTAACTGAAAGAAATACCCAGTCAGTGACTTTAAGTCACTGAAGACACCTCGATTTATGATTACAGATTGCATTGCATGCTTTGCAAAGGGCTCCCATGTTGGTCAGAAGGTTAGTAAGAAATTCTGGTAAGGCGTTCCATTCCTCCATTAGCGGGGACTGATGACCTCAGATGTTAAGGCCCATAGTGCTTAGAGCCATTTGAACCATTTGAGCCTCAGTTAGCGCGATTGGCGATTGCTTTATGGTCTTTGTTAGATGTGTATGTGCCGGAATACGTCTCTCCAACGCATCCTACATGTGGCCGATGGGATATCAATCGGGGTAACGTGGAGGCCAATCCATTCACCAAATATGCTCTCGTTCCAAGATCTCCTCCATCTGCGTGTTTCGACGCGGACGTGTATCGTCATCCATAAAAACTGAGGTTGGGGCCGAATGACTTCCTAAAAAGCCGGACACCGGGAAGAAGTACAGTGCCGCAATAACACTGACCAGTGAGTGTACCGTGTTCAGAGATTTGGAGGTCAGTACAGCTGTGCAACATTAGGCCTTCCCAGACCACAACTGGACCACCAAAATGATCATGTTCTACGTTGTTCCTGGGTGCATTGCGTGTTCCCATCTCTCGCCAAATGAGGGTACGTCAAGCATTGTCGAACATGATCGTTTTAGTGGTCCAGGTGTCACGATGTGGGGAAGCATAATGTTGCACGCATGTACTGATCTCCGCCGGCCGCTGGGCCGAGCGGTTCTAGACGCTTCAGTCCGGAACCGCGCTGCTGCTACTGTCGCAGGTTCGAATCCTGCCTCGGGCATGGCTGTGTGTGATGTCCTTAGGTTAGTCAGGTTTCAGTAGTTCTAAGTCTAGGGACTGATGACCTCAGAGGTTAAATCCCATAGTGCTTAGAGCCATTTGGACCATTTGTACTGTTCTCCAAATCTTTGAACAGGACTCACTCACAGACCAATGTGCGTTCTTTTCAAACTGACCTGCCCCCCCCCCCCTCCCCCCCCCCGACTTAAATTCCCATCGAGCACGTATGGGATGCACATGCACCAACGACCATAAAGCAGTTGTCAACCAAGCTGGTGGGTGAATGGAAAGCCGTACCACAGGAATTACTAACCAACCCTTTGGTCAGCATGGGAGCACATTGCATTGATCCCGTGGCGATCCCACAAACTATTAAGAACAATGTCCCGCCTTTTGTAATGTCCATTGAGCGTTCATGAATCGCAGTGACTTGAGAGTAGTTATAGCCTTTGAATAAAAGTGTCACTTCTCTTAGTCTCATTGCGTACTTCTTTTAGTTAGCTTCTGTGCTATACTGCAGCAGTTAGGTGACTGGATTCGTGATTTCCTCTCAAAGAGGTCACAGTTCGTAGTGATAGACGGTAAATAATCGAGTAGAACACAAGTGATATCTGACGTTCCGCAGGTTAGTGTCATAGCCCTTCTGCTGTTCCTCATTTATATAAATGATCTAGGTGATAATCTGAGCAGACCCCTTAGATTGTTTGCAGATGACAGCTGTAATTCACCGTCTAGTAAAATCATCAGACGATCAATTCCAATTACAAAGTGATCTAGAGATAATTTATGTATGGTGCGAAAAGTGGCAATTAGCACTAAACAATAAAAAAAAAAAATGCGAGATCATCCACGAGGGTACTAAAAGAAATCCGATAAATTTTGGGTATACGATAAATCGCACAAATGTAAGGGCTGTCAATTCGACTAAATACCTAGGAATTACAATTTCGAGCAACTTAAATTGGAAAGACCACATACATAATATTGTGGGGAAGGCAAAACAAAAACTGCTCTTTGTTGACAGAACACTTAGAAGATACGACAAATCCACTAAAGAGACAGCCTACATTACACTTGTCCGTCCTCTGCTCGAATACTGCTGCGCGGTGTGGGATCCTTACCAGGTACGACTGACGGAGGACATCGAGGGAGTGCAAAGAAGGGCAGCTCGTTTCGTGTTGTCGCGCAATAGGGGTGAGTGTCACTGATATGATACGCGAGTTGGGGTGCCAGTCACTGAAACAAAGGCGGTTTTCTTTGCGGCAAGATCCATTTACGAAATTTCAATCACCAACTTTCTCTTCCGAATACGTAAATATTTTGTTGACACCCACCTACGTAGGGAGAAATGATCACTATAATAGAATAAGAGAAATCAGAGCTCGAACGGAAAGATTTAAGTGTTCCTTTTTCCCACGTGCCATTCGAGAGTGGAATGGTAAGGAAGTAGTATGAAAATGTTCAATAAAATTCTTCAGGGTATCAGACCGCATCGTCATAATTTAAAATGCGCCAACGTTTCGGCCAGCGTTGCAGCTAGCCTTCATCAGGGCCTTACGTTAAACTGCTAAATGAATCACACTTGGTTCCTTAAATAGCTGCACGAGAAAACCGTGTCGTTACTTGATTGGCTGTAGAAAGATGAGGAGGAGGGGTGGAAGGTATGCTTTATTGGTGTTTCCTTTATTATCTGTCATTGGTTGAAATAGCTGTTTTCTATTGGTCTTTACATTAATCCACCCCATTGGAGGAGACGGACGAATAGCGAACAGGTGATGGCTGTGACGTCACACTGTTTACATGCTGTCCAGGAGCCGGCTGCGGCGTGCCATTGCTCTGTGTGCTCGCGACCACTACTGCGGCTCTCCCCGTGTCTGCATGGGCCGCCGCGGCTCTGCCGCCGCTCCGTAGCCCTGCTATTGCAGGCAGCCAAGACCTCGGAAGCTTGTATCCGTCCTCTCTATTCATGTTGGCGGGTCTTTTGGCTATTTCTATCGCCTCTCTAATCTTTCTTTTAAAAGTGAGAGGCTGTTTTGCCAGGACGCGGGCTTCTTGAAAAAATATTGGTTTCCCGCACTCGTCTCGGTGTTCCGCCACTGCTGACTTAGTATGTTGTTTCAGGCGGATATATCTTTCATGTTCCGAGAGCCTTGTGCTGATCGGACGTCCCGTCTCACCTATGTAGACTAATCCACACGCACAACCAATTTCATACACGCCAGCTGTGTGTAGTTTGTCAACTGCATCCTTGGTAGAACCGAGCATGTCTGATATTTTGTTTCTGCTTCGGAAAATTGGTTTGATGTCGGCTTTTCGTAGAATTTTGCCAATACGTTCGGTGACCCCTTGTACATATGGTAACACAGCAATGCTCTGCGCCTCCTTCTCCTCTTCCCCATTATTCTTCTCCCTTGTCGACATGGTGCTGTCTATCATCTGCTTCCCATAGCCATTAGTTCCGAAGATGGACCTGAGGCGTTCAAGTTCTGTCTTCAGATGTTCTTCGTCGCTTATCCTGTACGCTCTCTTCGTTAGCGTGTGCAGGGCGGACTTCTTCTGCGTGGGGTGATGGTGGGAGGAGGCGTGAAGGTACCTGTCCGTACTGGTAGGTTTCCTATACACTTTGTGGCCAAGTTTACCATCAGGTTTCCGATAAACTTCCACGTCGAGAAAAGGTAGCACCCCATTCTTCTCTGTTTCCATTGTAAACTGAATTTTCCTATGCTGTTGGTTTAGGTGCTTGTGGAAGTTCTGTAACTCCTCTTCTCCGTGGGGCCAGATGACGAAAGTATCATCGACATAGCGAAGCCAACAATTTGGACGTAATGGTGCGGACTGGAGGGCTGTTTCCTCAAATGCCTCCATGAAGATTTCTGCTGCGATAGGCGATAGGG
This sequence comes from Schistocerca nitens, assembly GCF_023898315.1. NCBI lineage: Eukaryota > Metazoa > Arthropoda > Insecta > Orthoptera > Acrididae > Schistocerca > Schistocerca nitens. The sequence goes on along the minus strand of NC_064614.1, from coordinate 237,117,871 downwards.
GTGAGCCCATAGCTACACCGTCAGTTTGTTCATAAAATTGACCTCTCCACTTGAAATAGGTGGTCGTCAGACAGTGGCGCACAAGCTCACATATATCAGGTGCCACGCGTTCTTCTAGGATGTTCACAGTATCTGACACTGGGACATTCGTGAATAGGGATTTGACGTCGAAACTAACCATCAGATCTTGGTCCGTAACACGCATTTCCTTTAGTAGAGACACGAAGTGAGTGGAATCCTTAACGTAGGACTCCGTTTGGTGTACTAGGTGTCGGAGCCTAGGTGCCAGTTCTTTCGCTAGGTAGTAGGTCGGCGAATTTATACTGTTTACTATGGGCCTTAAGGGAAAGTCGGTTTTGTGTACCTTCGGTACACCATATATCCTTGGTGCCTGTGTCACTTGCGGGATGAATCTTCTGGCCTTGTCGAAGTTGATTCTGGAGTGCTTGAGCAGTGCCTGCGTCGTTTTGATTACCTTGGCCGTCGGATCTCCCTGAAGTTTCTTGTAGATAGGTTCTGCGAGAATATCTTCCATTCGTTTGTTGTAGTCAGTTGTGTCCAAGACTACAGTGGCGTTGCCCTTATCTGCCTGTACCACTACTAAGTGGGGGTTGTCCCTGAGTTCCTTGATGGCATGGTATTCCTCAGCGTTGATGTTTTGCTTCGGTGGCTTTGCTTTATTCAGAACTCTGACCGTTTCCTGCCGGATCTTCTCCGCCTCGGCCTGTGGCAGATGACGTACCGAAGCCTCTACGGATTCTATGATATCTTCTTTTGGAACTCGCTTAGGTGCGACTGCGAAATTCATTCCCTTGGCCAGAATTGCTGTGGTTGTTTCGCTCAAGGTGTGGCTGGAGAGGTTGACCACTGTCCGTCGCCTGTCCAGCGTCAATGTTTCGTCCGTGGCTTTCTGTTGTAGTTTGTCGTACTTTCTCATCTGGCGGTTAGTAATACTATTACTGGTCCTTGATGCTTGCTGAAAGGTTAACCTGTCGACTTTATCCCAGTCTTCCATCTGAAGTTTTCCGGCCAAAAATAGGTGCAGATCACACAAATTCCTGTTGTGAGCATCGAGACTTATGCGGATGTGGCGGATCCTTTCCCGTAGCAATGCTTTACTGGCTTTAGCACAGATATTCCTCGCCTTGTTCGTTTTTATGTGAGACGTCAACCGCAAAGAATACGGCACAACACTCGTGTCTCTGCATCTCTTCAAAAAAGCAAGGTCATTCAGCAGTTTACCTCTTTTTAGACGCAGTGCTTCTAACTTCTTGATGTTTCCGTGGATTTCCTGCCCATACAGGTTGGTTAAATGTAAGCGAAGGCTTCCGCGGCCGTTGTCATCTTCAAAGTGTATAGGAAACCTACCAGTACGGACAGGTACCTTCACGCCTCCTCCCACCATCACCCCACGCAGAAGAAGTCCGCCCTGCACACGCTAACGAAGAGAGCGTACAGGATAAGCGACGAAGAACATCTGAAGACAGAACTTGAACGCCTCAGGTCCATCTTCGGAACTAATGGCTATGGGAAGCAGATGATAGACAGCACCATGTCGACAAGGGAGAAGAATAATGGGGAAGAGGAGAAGGAGGCGCAGAGCATTGCTGTGTTACCATATGTACAAGGGGTCACCGAACGTATTGGCAAAATTCTACGAAAAGCCGACATCAAACCAATTTTCCGAAGCAGAAACAAAATATCAGACATGCTCGGTTCTACCAAGGATGCAGTTGACAAACTACACACAGCTGGCGTGTATGAAATTGGTTGTGCGTGTGGATTAGTCTACATAGGTGAGACGGGACGTCCGATCAGCACAAGGCTCTCGGAACATGAAAGATATATCCGCCTGAAACAACATACTAAGTCAGCAGTGGCGGAACACCGAGACGAGTGCGGGAAACCAATATTTTTTCAAGAAGCCCGCGTCCTGGCAAAACAGCCTCTCACTTTTAAAAGAAAGATTAGAGAGGCGATAGAAATAGCCAAAAGACCCGCCAACATGAATAGAGAGGACGGATACAAGCTTCCGAGGTCTTGGCTGCCTGCAATAGCAGGGCTACGGAGCGGCGGCAGAGCCGCGGCGGCCCATGCAGACACGGGGAGAGCCGCAGTAGTGGTCGCGAGCACACAGAGCAATGGCACGCCGCAGCCGGCTCCTGGACAGCATGTAAACAGTGTGACGTCACAGCCATCACCTGTTCGCTATTCGTCCGTCTCCTCCAATGGGGTGGATTAATGTAAAGACCAATAGAAAACAGCTATTTCAACCAATGACAGATAATAAAGGAAACACCAATAAAGCATACCTTCCACCCCTCCTCCTCATCTTTCTACAGCCAATCAAGTAACGACACGGTTTTCTCGTGCAGCTATTTAAGGAACCAAGTGTGATTCATTTAGCAGTTTAACGTAAGGCCCTGATGAAGGCTAGCTGCAACGCTGGCCGAAACGTTGGCGCATTTTAAATTATGACGATGCGGTCTGATACCCTGAAGAATTTTATTGAAGATGACAACGGCCGCGGAAGCCTTCGCTTACAGTATGAAAATGGTTGCCAGGCACTTAAGTGTGGAGAGTAACCATGTAGGTCTAGATGTAGTTATTTCTATGTATTGTCCGAGTTTTATCGACCTATATTACTTCGTAGTGACACATGATGCGAAAGATAATCTTATCCTTAAATTCTTCATACCAGTGTATTATTCTCAAGATTTCTACGCCAAATATATGTTAGTACTAGCATCTGGATCGCATAATAATCTTCGAAAGCAGGTTCTCTAAATTTACAGCTTCGCGGGACTACGTCATCTTCCAAGGATTCCCACTGAAGTTACCAGAGCATTACTGTTAGACTGTTTTATTGGCTATACCGACGTGTTACAATGTTGGAAGCCCGTGTCTCTATTAATTCGAAGTCTATTGTCACGCCTACTGAATAATGTTTCCTGACAGCTGTCTTGTATTCGCCTTCCCTAATCCTGATTTTACGTGATCGCACCATCTTACATTCTTAACACTACTGCAAATACTTGTATGTTGTGAAGAGCACTGATCCTGTTATAAATTTATCGTATGGTTTTACAAGTACATAAAAGTATCTACGATCAAATAATCAAACGATTATGTCCAAACGTGACAACCAGTCAAGAACACTTTCAGTAATTTGATTTATAAAGTCCTCAGATCACCGTCAAATGCTCGAAATGGGCACTCCTTAACTATTTAATGTACTGTTTGCTCCTCCACTCCGTTCCGCAGTAGCATTCAGCTACATGTACAGAAACGAGCGTCGACCAGGCTTGGGGTGGTACTTCTGTATCCTTCGATCTCCTTTGTTGGATCTTCAACCAGATGACCATTGTTGTGTCAATATTCGTTCCAGCGTTGTCACCATCTGGAGGTCACGCCAAAAGAACCGACACATTCTAAGTCAACTCAGGGTGGTGCATGTGATTGGAGACGAGTTGTTGGTGGATCTTGTAAGGCATCATACAAGGGAGAGTTCTTATGATAAGTAATCATTTGGCAAATCTCGCTCGATCCGACGCCACCTACTTTGACCTGACCTTATCGAGTTGTTTTCCTGCACCCTCTATTGCATTTTTATAGACAGAAGTTTGTGACGATATGCATTAAGAGCATCAAAACTAGTGCAATACATAAAACATATTATTCGCGTTGGGGCGAAAAGAGAGTGTAAAGCGTGAAACATCACTTCAAACAGTATACAGAGGGTTATATCTTCTTTGTTTTACATTATCACTAGGTTGTCTGTTCGCTTTATGAAGCACGACCTGAGAAAAACTTCTTCCCCACCAGTCTTTGAACTTACAGCGATGGCAGCTTAGTCTCAACGCGCGAGGAAGCTATGAAACATTCAAAGCGGCTCCATTAGGGCCTACTCGCTGCCTAAATTTCCGTGTGTAACGCAAATGCCTCACAGTACAAGGCTTCAGCAGGTGCCCGCATTCTGTATATCTGTTGACTAATGTACCGTCAAAGCCGGTGATGTAATGTGTGTGCGCTTCTTAATGCCAACTGTTATGACAACAACCAACCGAGTGAATGATCAGAGAAGTAGCAGCCGAATACTGGCATGTAAAGAAACTAATAGGAAAACGGAATGTGCATGCCTGTTGCCAGTACACCTCCTGATACAGGGTCCAGTTCCTTATTTAACCATTTATTTTGGCTCTAGTTGGCGAATACGTTCTTCAGTCACTGCCGTGGAATGTATCAAGCATGTCATTCAGTTACACAACGAAGCAGTTGACTGCAGAGAAATGGCATGCAGGTATATTAGCTTGCTTTCTTTAAATTACATGGTAACATCCTCAGTTGTGACAACGTCCCCAGTAGAACTAGAATAAAGAATTTAGAGGCAGTCGGGTGGACGCAGTAATGATACGTCCTAACAGAATGAAAACGGCAGTCAGCGTGCTTGTCTCTCACAAGCGTCTTCTGCTCCACTGCCTTGTGGAATCTGGTAAGTTTGATACCGGCTGACTGAAACTGTTATTTAGTTTCTGAGTAAATGAGGTCTACTTGAAAAAGCGTTGATATTTCAGTAAAATATATACAGTTCGGTTCAAAAATGGCTCTGAGCACTATGGGACTCAACTGCTGAGGTTATTAGTCCCCTAGAACTTAGAACTAGTTAAACCTAACTAACCTAAGGACATCACACACATCCATGCCCGAGGCAGGATTCGAACCTGCGACCGTAGCGGTCTCGCGGTTTCAGACTGCAGCGCCAGAACCGCGCGGCCACTTCGGCCGGCCATACAGTTCGGTCTCTGGGGGCTAGGAGTCTCTTTTGCAGGCGATACATTACGCCAAACCTATGATGCTTTCGGAGTGTATGGTACAGTACACGCGTAATAACTGAAACGCTGTTGGTCACAGTAAAGAGTTAATACTAATGTTCACATGAGCTACGCTAATAATAAACATCAACAGTATGATGGGAACATCAGAAAAGAACTCTAATATAAGTGCAAACAAAGGTTGCGGATTAATAAGAAAATTTACCAAGAAGACCTTGCGCACTTACTAAAAAATGTTAACAAGGGGACATTGCGCAGTAGCCCTGTTCGATTTTCTTCGACAGTCACCGCCCGGACATCATTTTCATAAAGTAATATTTTGCAGTTCTCAAAAAAAAAAAAAAAAAAAAAACTCGAAAAATCGACATTATTGAAGATGTTAGTGCTGTTAAGTATAAAAAATTTCCGAGGTGTAATAAAGCCGTAAGGATCTGCAAAGGTTCAACATTCAGGAAGCTCAGATGTTAGATAGGGATACATTTCGGACCATGGTTCAAAATTTGGAAGGATTTTAAGTCGAAAGGACTAAGAAGACTGTAAGAGCGTGGACGGATGAACAGAAGCAACAGCACAGCGTCCATATGAAAGAGTACTGGAGAAAGAGGGAACGCCAGATAAAGAAGAATGAAACTGTAGCGTAATAATTGGTCAATTAGCTAATAAAACAAGAAAATAATAGAGCCGCTGGTGGCTACGTGTTTAGCGCTCCAGTTGTTAACCCTTCGGTGGGCGCGGCTTTCATACACTCCTGGAAATGGAAAAAAGAACACATTGACACCGGTGTGTCAGACCCACCATACTTGCTCCGGACACTGCGAGAGGGCTGTACAAGCAATGATCACACGCACGGCACAGCGGACACACCAGGAACCGCGGTGTTGGCCGTCGAATGGCGCTAGCTGCGCAGCATTTGTGCACCGCCGCCGTCAGTGTCAGCCAGTTTGCCGTGGCATACGGAGCTCCATCGCAGTCTTTAACACTGGTAGCATGCCGCGACAGCGTGGACGTGAACCGTATGTGCAGTTGACGGACTTTGAGCGAGGGCGTATAGTGGGCATGCGGGAGGCCGGGTGGGCGTACCGCCGAATTGCTCAACACGTGGGGCGTGAGGTCTCCACAGTACATCGATGTTGTCGCCAGTGGTCGGCGGAAGGTGCACGTGCCCGTCGATCTGGGACCGGACCGCAGCGACGCACGGATGCACGCCAAGACCGTAGGATCCTACGCAGTGCCGTAGGGGACCGCACCGCCACTTCCCAGCAAATTAGGGACACTGTTGCTCCTGGGGTATCGGCGAGGACCATTCGCAACCGTCTCCATGAAGCTGGGCTACGGTCCCGCACACCGTTAGGCCGTCTTCCGCTCACGCCCCAACATCGTGCAGCCCGCCTCCAGTGGTGTCGCGACAGGCGTGAATGGAGGGACGAATGGAGACGTGTCGTCTTCAGCGATGAGAGTCGCTTCTGCCTTGGTGCCAATGATGGTCGTATGCGTGTTTGGCGCCGTGCAGGTGAGCGCCACAATCAGGACTGCATACGACCGAGGCACACAGGGCCAACACCCGGCATCATGGTGTGGGGAGCGATCTCCTACACTGGCCGTACACCACTGGTGATCGTCGAGGGGACACTGAATAGTGCACGGTACATCCAAACCGTCATCGAACCCATCGTTCTACCATTCCTAGACCGGCAAGGGAACTTGCTGTTCCAACAGGACAATGCACGTCCGCATGTATCCCGTGCCACCCAACGTGCCCTAGAAGGTGTAAGTCAACTACCCTGACCAGCAAGATCTCCGGATCTGTCCCCCATTGAGCATGTTTGGGACTGGATGAAGCGTCGTCTCACGCGGTCTGCACGTCCAGCACGAACGCTGGTCCAACTGAGGCGCCAGGTGGAAATGGCATGGCAAGCCGTTCTACAGGACTACATCCAGCATCTCTACGATCGTCTCCATGGGAGAATAGCAGCCTGCATTGCTGCGAAAGGTGGATATACACTGTACTAGTGCCGACATTGTGCATGCTCTGTTGCCTGTGTCTATGTGCCTGTGGTTGAGTCAGTGTGATCATGTGATGTATCTGACCCCAGGAATGTGTCAATAAAGTTTCCCCTTCCTGGGACAATGAATTCACGGTGTTCTTATTTCAGTTTCCAGGAGTGTATTTCCATGAGAGTTCGCGTTGCGGCTTTTGCGCCGCAGTTAGTTTTACATTTTTAGCCTAAGGAAAAATAATCATCCTATCAGTAATAAATAGGTAAAATCCATCAATTTCTTTTACCGTAATTTCAGCACTTGCTTTTCGACCTGACAAAACTTTTAGGATGTTCGTGGCCTCGGTTTTAGGAGAAGAAGGAAGGGGTGTTTACTTATCCAAATAGTTTATTTATCTTTTCCTACGTAAAATCGGTAATCCTATGTTTGTTGTCTCCCCTCTCCAACCAGATGGACATCTGTTTCCTCTGTTGATTGTTCGGAGTCACTGCTGTGGTTTTCTTCTTCAGTAACTTCCTCTTCCGACTCAGATTCACATGAATCTGACAATTCTCGTAATTCTTCTTCTGACAATTCTCGCAGTACTTTCTCATAGTATTCAGGACGTACAATTAGACGGTGCTTGTCAAATGCCTTCTTTTTCTCCATTTCCACCCTTTTATGAGACCTAATGAAACACATGTTTTTGTAAAAGTAATATATTGAAGCAAATCAATATCCAAGAGTGTAAAAAGTAATGCACATTGCATATTGGAACTTTTTTTCGATTCGAATATTCATTATTTACTAATATAAAAGAAAGATTGCCTTGAGGCGAAAGAAAAATACAAGTATAGAAAATACTTACATCTGAAGGCGCGTAGCAACGAACACACCGCAAACGCAACACTCACATTTCAAACAACAATAGCGATCAAACTGCTGAAAGCATGAATAGCGCAAATGTAGTAAGTGGCGACATCCGTTGAGAACAACAAATTCGTATCTGGACGTTGACGCAAATGTAACGCTATCTGTGATACTAACAGAAAACTAAATCTTGCGGCTATCTGCTGCAGGCGCGCCCACCGTGGGGTTAAGCATCTGGTTCGATATTAGCTAAAAGCAAATTGGAATGTTAACTCAGAAGTATGAAACAAAATTTTCAGATAAAAATAATACACTTGTTTGTAATTGCTCTTCGCATAAAAAGGTAAGTGTCCATGACAAAATGTGGCACAAAAATGTGAAACAGTTAATGAAACATTTCTTTTTATTTCCAGAGATTATGGAGAATATGAAATAGGAATTAGGGCAATTATTTTGTCAGGAAGCTAGATAACACTCATGAAGACGATTTTCGGAAATATTATATTGATCTTCATAGCTCTTGCATGGTCGTTCGGCCACGTCTCCCATATGGCCTGTAATCCAACGTTCTCTTGTCAGCCAAGTCGTAACATTTCCCCGTTAACAAGGACCGCCAAAATATTGATTTAGTGATCTGTTAAATACAGAAAGTCATTTTTCATCAGATGTCGGTAGCTTGGTCGTAGTAGTCTGACCTTCACGTGCATTGATGTTAGGCTGTATCACGGCATATTAACAATGTGTAAAATGCATATGTGACCATCAGATGCTTTTATTTTAAAATTTGATCACTTTATAGCTTGCGGTAGGTTCTCATGGTGTCAGAGTTCGTACGTAACAGCTGTGGTATTCTCTTATTCACTTTGGTGTCAACGAAGCTTTCGTTTTTCTTGAGGCCGCACGACAGAAATGTTTCGCAGTAGCAAAGATGAACAAGTGCTCATGGGTAAACTCTCTAGAGCCCATGTTTACTGGACATTTTTTTCATTTTTTGGTCCATACTACCACCTCTGAAGCCGACCGGAGTGGCCGAGCGGTTCTAGGCGCTTGTCTGAAACCGCGCGACCGCTACAGTCGCAGGTTCGAATCCTGCCTCTGGCATGGATGTGTGTGATGTCCTTAGGTTAGTTAGGTTTAAGTAGTTCTAAGTTCTAGGGGACTGATGACCTCCGATGTTAAGTCCCATAGTGCTCAGAGCGATTTGACTACCGCAGAAAACGTGCAAAGCAAAGAACATCCACCAGAAATTTGTTTAACAGTGTCATAGATGTAGCGCTGACAGTTCTGAAGGTATACATTGTCGAGACGTTTTCTCTTCGAATGGTCGTTTCATAATATCCTTGAAAACTGAGCATTCGTCTTAAGACACCCTGTATTCTCCATACGTCCTGTCTCGTCCTTTCTCCTAAACCTCTGGAAGAAAAAACAGCTATGTTTCGACAGTACTGGCAAGTTCTGCGGGATTTTGTGAGCTGTAATTGCGAAATTCTGACCTTTCTCAGTACCGAGCGGCTACTTTCATGGAGTTTCTCTGACAATATGTTTTCCAACATTCATTTGTTATCCGCAATGATATCTTTTCCGTGCACTTTATTCGTATGTTTCTTGTACTTTTGTGCACTGAAAGCTGATATTTTTGCTGCATGACTGACCGTTTTCCTGTCCACTTTATCCCAGTGCTGAGGTGAGTGAATAGTCACCAGTTCAAAATTCAGCGCATTTAATGAGTTAGTTATATTGCCACTCTGACACTAGTGGCCTTCGTACATCTTCGTTCCATCTTTTTATGCCACTGTCTGGCGCCACTAATGTGAGTGGAGGGCAGTTACCTCCATCGCATCACGTGATCGGCTGAGAATGTGAGAATGCGAAGAGTCTACAGACTGCTAATGAGTCCTTGGATTGGCAACAGGGCCGTTGGCATTGGCCGAAGCCTTGGAAACAGGCCAAGTGCTTATAATGCGCCCACTAGCTGTCGAAGGCTGGTGGCCATCAAGAAAACTCGCCTACAGTCCATGGAGTAGGCACACCCTCCGCTTAACAGATATTCAACGCGTGCAGTTTAGCCTGTTTCATACATAACCGCTCTGGGCGAGGAAAAACTATATATAAGCAACTCGAATCCGTTCATGGTGCAAAGGCGTCAGGAACAGAGATGAAGCAAAATAACTTGCAGCCCATCTAGCAGCATAAAAAAATAAAAATAAAAAAAAGCTTCAAATGGTGCTGAGCACTATGGGACTTAACATCTGAGGTCATCGGTCCCCTAGAACTTAAACCTAACTAACCTAAGGACATCACACACATCCATGCCCCGAGGCAGGATTCGAACCTGCGACCGTAGCGGTCGCGCGGTTCCAGACTGAAGCGCCTAGAATCGCTCGACCACACCGGCCGGCTATCGTAAGTATCGTAAGTCGCTGGAGCAGCGAAGAGTATTAGCGACTGGAAAAAAGCGTAGCTCATTCCCTTTTACAAGAGTGGGTCCTAGTACAGATGAACATTATTATAGGCCTATATCATTTACATCACTCTGTTGTACAATTATGAAACATGTTTTATGCTCAAGAATTATGACGTTCATGAAGAACCTTGTCTATAAAAATCAACATGGATTCCCCGCAAACAGAGATCTCGCGAAACTAAACTTGCGTTGTTGCTCCACGATTTTCACAACGTTGTAGTCATCGGCGCTTAGGCTGATGGTTTGTTATTCGACTATAGTAAGGCATTTAACACTGTTTCGCACTACGTTTGAGGAGAGGTGGGGAGGGGGGGGCGGGGGGGAGGGGAGAGGGGAAAAAACGAATTTACTTTAGGATCAATTTTGCGACTGGATCCAAGAGTTTCTAACAGGCAGAACTCAACGCATCGTTCGTAACGGAGCAAAATCGACAGTGTTAAAGGTAATTTTGGAAGTACCTCGAGGAAGCGTAATAGGACCGTTAGTGTACTGTTTACAGTGTACATAAATGATCTAACAGAATGCGTCGGAAGCTCTTGAAGGCTCTCCGCAGATGATGCGGTAGTGTGTAAGAAGGCAGCAACGCCAGAAGATAGTAAAGCTTTCTAGTAGGACCTCCAGAGTACTGATGAATGTTGCAGGCTCTGGCTGTTGACCCTGAACATAAACAAATGTAACAAATGTTCAGACGTGTGTGAATTTCTAAGGGACTGAACTGCTGAGGTCATCGGTCCCAAGACTTACACACTAACACCTAGACTTACACACTACTTAAACTAACTTACGCTAAGAACAAAACACACGGCCATGCGAGAGGGATGACTCGAACCTCCGGCGGGAGGGGCCGTGCCAAATGTAACATATTACGCATACATAGGAAAAGAATTCCACTACTGTGCAACTGCAGTATAGATGACATTGCTGGAAACAATAGCTACCGTACACTATGTAGGAATATCTATCCGGAGCGACCTTAAGTGGGATAACCACTTGAAACAAATAGTGGGAAATGGAGATGCCGTACAGATTCATGGGAAGAATATTAAGTGAATGTAATTCATCCACTAAAGAAGTGTCTCACAAGGCACCTGTGCGACCGATTCTTCAGTGCTGTTTACCAGTCTGGGACTGACGGGAGAGAGAGAGAGAGAGAGAGAGAGAGAGAGAGAGAGAGAGAAGGGGGGGGGGGGGGAATCCAGTGAAGAGCGTTTCGTCACGGGATCGTTTAGTCGGCGCGAAAGCAGGCGCTACAAGAGAGGCGTTGTGCGCCACGGAGAGGTTTACAGTTGAAATTTCGAGAGAGTACTTTCAGGGAAGGCTTAGACAACATATTCCTTTAGAATTATATATTAATACCTTCAGCTGCTGACGGGCGGTGATATACACTCCTGGAAATTGAAATAAGAACACCGTGAATTCATTGTCCCAGGAAGGGGAAACTTTATTGACACATTCCTGGGGTCAGATACATCACATGATCACACTGACTCAACCACAGGCACATAGACACAGGCAACAGAGCATGCACAATGTCGGCACTAGTACAGTGTATATCCACCTTTCGCAGCAATGCAGGCTGCTATTCTCCCATGGAGACGATCGTAGAGATGCTGGATGTAGTCCTGTGGAACGGCTTGCCATGCCATTTCCACCTGGCGCCTCAGTTGGACCAGCGTTCGTGCTGGACGTGCAGACCGCGTGAGACGACGCTTCATCCAGTCCCAAACATGCTCAATGGGGGACAGATCCGGAGATCTTGCTGGCCAGGGTAGTTGACTTACACCTTCTAGAGCACGTTGGGTGGCACGGGATACATGCGGACGTGCATTGTCCTGTTGGAACAGCAAGTTCCCTTGCCGGTCTAGGAATGGTAGAACGATGGGTTCGATGACGGTTTGGATGTATCGTGCACTATTCAGTGTCCCCTCGACGATCACCAGTGGTGTACGGCCAGTGTAGGAGATCGCTCCCCACACCATGATGCCGGGTGTTGGCCCTGTGTGCCTCGGTCGTATGCAGTCCTGATTGTGGCGCTCACCTGCACGGCGCCAAACACGCATACGACCATCATTGGCACCAAGGCAGAAGCGACTCTCATCGCTGAAGACGACACGTCTCCATTCGTCCCTCCATTCACGCCTGTCGCGACACCACTGGAGGCGGGCTGCACGATGTTGGGGCGTGAGCGGAAGACGGCCTAACGGTGTGCGGGACCGTAGCCCAGCTTCATGGAGACGGTTGCGAATGGTCCTCGCCGATACCCCAGGAGCAACAGTGTCCCTAATTTGCTGGGAAGTGGCGGTGCGGTCCCCTACGGCACTGCGTAGGATCCTACGGTCTTGGCGTGCATCCGTGCGTCGCTGCGGTCCGGTCCCAGGTCGACGGGCACGTGCACCTTCCGCCGACCACTGGCGACAACATCGATGTACTGTGGAGACCTCACGCCCCACGTGTTGAGCAATTCGGCGGTACGTCTACCCGGCCTCCCGCATGCCCACTATACGCCCTCGCTCAAAGTCCGTCAACTGCACATACGGTTCACGTCCACGCTGTCGCGGCATGCTACCAGTGTTAAAGACTGCGATGGAGCTCCGTATGCCACGGCAAACTGGCTGACACTGACGGCGGCGGTGCACAAATGCTGCGCAGCTAGCGCCATTCGACGGCCAACACCGCGGTTCCTGGTGTGTCCGCTGTGCCGTGCGTGTGATCATTGCTTGCACAGCCCTCTCGCAGTGTCCGGAGCAAGTATGGTGGGTCTGACACACCGGTGTGAATGTGTTCTTTTTTCCATTTCCAGGAGTGTATATCAACGGGGACAGGAGAAAATGTGTGTTCCGATCGGGACTCGAACCTCGGATCTCCTGCTTACATGGCAGACGTTCTATCCATCAGAGCCACCGAGGGCGCATAGGATAGTACGACTACAGGGACTATATGGCGCACGCCAGACCCATATTCTCACCTTATATGTCCACGCACTACATTCGTAGTGTCCCTACCCAATACAACCATTACTCGTGGAAGACATTCTTACCAAGTCCCGCAAGAGTTCGGGTAATATGTGTGCATCCGCACAGAAGAGGAAGGTCATGGCCGGTATTGCCAGAACTATATTCTTATATGGATATGGTGTGTGTTCTTTCGGACATGTCCGAAAGAACACACACCATATCCATATAAGTACATATTCCTTTGTCCCACATACATCTCACGAAATGACCAGAACCCGAAAATCTGTGAAATTAAACATAATGCAGAGGTTTACCCACAATCATTCTTCCCATGCGCCATACGCGAGTGACAAAGGGCAGGTTGCTTGTGGATTACTGATGCAGATATAAATAAAAAAGGGTTTCGTAAAAAATTAATTATGTATACAGACAGTTCAACTATTCCGGCGATCGATATTCTGGATCATTTTTGCCTATTGTGAGGTGTTGATAGTGGAATCTTTGTCGCCTTAAAAATATTCTTGACGACGTCAACCCACCAGGCACAATCTCAAAAGCACCTAATGCTCACGACAATTACAGCGGGTATTTAACGCAAACCTGATTTGCATCCTCATATTGGTGCTACTAGCACCACTTTTACGTGACTGGTGCGAAATTTTAACAGACATCTTTAAGATGTAAAAGCACGCTTACCAACTTTCGTTCATGTCCCACAACTTCTTCTATAAAAAGCGCTTCCTTACTATTAGAATAAATTATTTGATCATGTTTAAACACGCCCTACCAAGAAACAACAGCAAAAGTAAGAAGTACTATCAAAAACCCTTCAGCACTTAAATATATTTTTAAGCTGAAGTTATTGGAGACCAATACAAATTTCCGCTTCCAAGGCAGGTAAAATTATGACTTTAACTAAGCTTAGTTAACTTCAGTTATCATATGCGCCATGTTAAAAAAGGCCACCTCCTGTTTCACGCTGCAAGATGGTGCACGACCAAAGAGGTACGGCTAAACCGTATACGTTATACACTACTACTACTACTACTACTACTACTACTACTACTACTACTACGTGATCAGGCCCAGTGGACCGCACGCATCTACAAGTTTCCTCCTCCACTGTATTCTGTCCATTGCTGCTATCCGCCATTCGTCCACATCTATTGACACTTGGTTTAAATCTTCATGGAGTCCATCCCTCCAACGCTTCTTGGGTCTCCCTGGCGGTCTCTTTCCTGTAGGTGTGAAATCCAGGAGCTTCCGAGGCCATCTGTGATCCTCCATCCGGGCCACATGGCCGGCCCACTGCATTCGCTTGGCTTTGGCAGTTCCTGCTGTGTTGGGCTGCTGGTATAGTTCCTCAAGCTCTTGGTTGTATCTGATCCTCCATTCCAGAACCGGACCGAAGATCTTCCGAAGCACTTTTCTCTCAAAAACAAGGAGCTTATGGAAGTCCTGTTTCCGGATACTCCATGTCTCACAGCCATATAGAACAACAGGCTGGATCAGGGTTTTATACAGTCGAATCTTGAACTGTCTGGAGAGATATTTGGACCGAAGCAGTTCTGCTAGGCTGTGGTAAGATCGGTTTCCTGCTTATATTCTGGCATTGATCTCTGCTTCACATGGCGAGTTCTCAGTGAAAAGTCCCCCTAGGTATTTGAATTCTTGCACTCTCTTGTAGGAATAGTTCCCAACCTGTAGTGATTGTAGATGATCAGCAGTCTGAAAGTGACCACACGTCATAACGAGGTACTCTGTCTTGGTTTCGTTTATGTTTAGCCCAAATTTGCTGGCAGCCTCCTTTAGTGCTTTGGTCATTACTTTCAAAAATATATAGAATTTTACTTTCCATAAAGTTCTGTAACTCAAAAATTAACAATATATTCCATATGTGTAGAATATTTACGAATGATACACACAACACAACCCAATGTTTAGTAAATCAAAAATTGTAGAAAATGGCGGAAGCTGCTTAGTGTGGTCTGTTGTGCGCATTCCCTTATGTTACTCTAAAATCGGATACTGTACTGAACTGCCGAGCAGAAAAAGTCATGTGTTCTTGGGTACACTATTCTCTAGGTACAACACTCTCCCCTACTACTCCTGGGAATCAGTTTGATAATGTGAGTTTTTTCATGTGCTTCTACATTGTGAAGAATAAATACTGTACTAAAACTGAAATAATTGCCGTAAAATCTCGTTAACGTAAGAGGCCATTCACCCCTCAACCTGCTGCGCAAAACATTGGCAGAGAAAGACAGATACGCAACTTTTTCGCGTACGTATCATAAAAATTTAGGTTGGTTTTCTGAAATTCTGCGGAATGCCGTGTGTCATATGTCTGGAAGCAGTATATAAAAGACAGGCACTGGATTCCGAAACATGTGGAGATAGATGCTGGGCGCATCGCAGCTGTAAAAGTAATTACTTCCGCCTCGGAACAGGGAAACATACGGCATTTCGCACAAAAGGCGCATATCGCAAACACAGCCCGCATGTGTCAGTCCGCGACAGCGTATACACACTGAATTCGTCCCTGACCTAGGGCCAAGATCGATCTGCGTGGTTTCGCTTCGCAAAGAGCGACGAAAATGTTGCCAAAGGCTGGAATGTCGACGCATCGTTCTGCATCGGCATTAATTCGCCAGCGCGGGCTTCCGTACTTCCGTATACCGCTAGCACGCCTGAGCCACAACCATAGCGTTGCGAAATAGGACACTAGTTCCAATAACGCAGATAGCTTCAACTGTCAGTATTAACTGATGTACACTATAACTAATGAAGCACACTCTGATGTAGCCACGCTGCCATTTATGCTGCAAAAATATTTTTGGAACGTAATTGGCCTTAAAGTCCGTAGTAACTCCAGTGCTGACTATTGTTGGTTACCGATTTCGATGAGTTTCGCACGTTGTTATACATTTCTGGAAAATATTAATGCAATGTGAGATACTGCATTGGCGATCAACGGCGGTATTTAGTTAAGAAAGAAATCGCTAACTGCGATTATGATCCCGCTATTTAAACACACCACATCGTTGCTTCTCCATCAGTTGACAGCATCTGGAGGCTTCCGCGGTTCCTTTTCCGTGGCTCCGTCTCCACATACGAGCTTCGGGTGTACCGTCGTTTCATTTTTATTACAATGTTGACATTTTATCTGTATGTCCTTCTGTAGTTATATTACTCTGTCAGGGTGTATACGACCCGGGACATCCGGGAGAAATCCGGGATTTTTTTTTAATTCCGGGAATTTTTCATTGTTTCAATTTTCAGTTAAATTTTTGTGATTTTGACTGGTAAGAACCAATACTCTAACAAAAAATATTACTGTATCCCGCTTCTGCAGAATAATACTGCAGCAATAAAACATGAAAGAGAGAGAAAAAGAAAACGAAAATAAAACTTAAGTCGCAAAGGAATGCGCCTTATACAACAAATTACAGTGCTCACACAAGCGTCTGCCGACAGCAAAGTGTGTCAAAGGCTTTAGGAAGACTATGCAATGCTTCTTAACAACAAACTGCCTCCAATGAGCGTGACGTGACAGCTGTTTACATTAGATTCGTTTTAATGCAAGATCTTTTAATGTTTTACACGTACAAACATGCGGGCTTCCTGCGTCATCGTAGCTGCCCAAGTGCAGTGACGCCTGTTATCTGGCGCTCTCTGGCAACTGCTGAAACGTACCTATTTCTAATAGGTCACGGAAAATATTGCGAATATTGCTTTGAAAAGCGTTACTTTCAAAGTAAACTATGTGAGAGAATGTACGACGAATTTCTTAAATCACAGAGCCTTTGGATCTCATTTAAAAATCAACTCTTTGGGGACGACCACCTGAAGAATTTCGAGCCAGAAGATGAGACATTTATGTCGTTATTAAACATTTTACTGGCACATTTATGTGATGTATGACGCGCAAAAAAGATCAACATTATATGTGGAAGCTTAGCTTTTCTTGCTTAGAGACCAGTATTATATGTGTAAGCTTTTCTTTTCTTGTAGCAACAATATGTATATTAATTGAAGCCATTAACTTTTCTTATTTGTGTGTCGCGCTACTTAAGAGTGATCTTGCTATTGGCGGACTACATCACGTGTCAAATGCTGTCATCAGCTCTGGCGAGATCACGTGACATGAGCTGTGACTGGCTTACAAAAGCGCGTCGCAATCTCGATTTTAATGCTTCGGAAAGTAACATGCGGTGTTTGGTGGAATTCGAATTTATACCTTCGTAACACGAAAATATGCAGCGTACATGTTGCTGCACATCAAAGATCTTTCCAAAACGTGTTTTTCCCCCCTGATTTTCATTTTCTAAAGTGCCGGGAAATTCTACGTCGTTGTATAGAACCATAAACCATCAAAGGGTTGATAAGTTTTACAGTGCTGAGGGAAAGTATACTGTCACTTAACACGGAAAAGTGTATTTTCACCAGAAAGTGTATTTCCAACCGAGAAAAATCCGGGAATTTTTTCTCATTGTCCATGTATACACCCTGTCTGTATTCCAGAGTATGGTGGGTAGATGGTCTGCCTTTGCACTAAAACTGGTGACGTAATCTAGACTATTTTCCTGTGTTACGTTTCCTTTCTTTCTGTTTCATTCGTAGATGGTAATCGAGAAGAAATATTGTTGGTACTCCCTTTATAAGCTCGAATTACTCAAATTCTGCCTTCGTTGTCATTACATGAGAGGTAATTTGGAGGCGGTACTATTTCCTGAAAACGGAAGAAGATAGAGGAAACAAATAAATAAATAAACTATTCGCCCGACCTC
This sequence comes from Schistocerca nitens, assembly GCF_023898315.1. NCBI lineage: Eukaryota > Metazoa > Arthropoda > Insecta > Orthoptera > Acrididae > Schistocerca > Schistocerca nitens. The sequence continues at coordinate 237,099,984 of NC_064614.1, read as the reverse complement.
TAAGTAGGAAGATGGACGAGAAAAGTTTGTACCTACTTTGATGTACTAATATGATTTGTTTCGATTCCAGATAAGTTTTCCTACGAAAATATCGTGTGAAACTTACTACAACCGAACTAGGAACAGGAAATGATACAATGGGACTAGCATGAGACAAAATAAATCCCCAGTTGCACGGAAAGTATGTTCTAGGTATAAGCGTTCTGCAGTTGCATTTGCTAAGTTCTGCTTTTAGCTCGTCGGTGAATATGCATGGCTTTTTTAAGTACTATTTTTAATATTTAACTCACACTCATCTAGTGATCCTTACGTCCTTCAAAATATTGCTTGTGGTACTGGCGAAAATGTTGGTCTTTAAATGTGTGTCAGGTGGCTGACGAAGCATGTTTAGCAAGGAACGTCAGGATTGCTAACTTGCATTTGCTTGTAGCATAATTTCAGTACCCGTTTGCATCTCCACTTGAAGTTATAAGCAGATTTTAAAGTTTACATAAGATTCCTCCGCATCCGCTCCTCCCTTCTGCGTGTATTTCCTGATCTTAGCAGGCCCCGTTTTGAAGAAGTTAAAAGCTTTTAATTTGATTGAATAAGGTAGAGCTGGTGAACTTGAGCTGAATTTGCTCCCTCTGTAAACTGGTTCTTTAAAGGAAGTTCCAAGGAACGTGGCGTAACCTACGTACGTAGCAAAATCGGCAAAAAGGGTGCTTAACACAACATCATTATTTTCTGTGGAATTTTTTCTTTAATTTATATGTCTAATTTACGTAATCTCTTTCATCTCACCGACTACACCAGTTGTAATTTACTTAGTAGTGGCACGTAAAGCCATACTGCTGAGCACTTTTAGAGAAAAGAAACAGTGCTGAGGGTTCACGAGACTGAAAGATCATCTGTAAGGGGAAAAGATATGGTTCACAGCCATGACCTATTAATACACTGTTAGGCTCCAACAGGGGGTTACTACAATTATTGTACGGTATTGCAGTGCCTGTGTTGTTCAGAAGTAGGACACAATGGTCCTCATGAACGCATGTTCGAGGCCCTGTGGCGACTGGATTCGTTACGAGTATGGATAACTATCAGCTGTATAATACACTGAAGAGCCAAAAAGACTGGTACACCTGCCTAACATCGTGTAGAGCCCCGCGAGCACGCAGAACTGCCGCAACACGATGTGGCATGGACTCGACTAATGTCTGAAGTTATGCTGGAAGGAATTGACATCATGACTTCTGCAGGACTGTCCATAAATTCGTAAGAGTACGAGGGTTGGAGATTTCTTCTGAACCGCATGTTGCAAAGCATCCCAGATATGCTAAATAATGTTCATGTCTGGGGAGTTCGGTGGCCAGCGGAAGTGTCTAAACTCAGAAGAGTATTCCTGGAGCCACTATGTAGCAATTCTGGAAATGTGGGGTGTCGCATTGTCCTGCTGGAACTGCCCAAGTCCCTCTGTATTTACAATGGACATGAATGGATGCAGGTGATCAGACAGGATGCTTACGTACGCGTCACCCGTCAGAGTCGTATCTAAACGTATCAGGGGTCCCATATCACTCCAATTACATACGCCTCACACCATTACAGATTCTCCTCCAGCTTGAAGAATCACCTGCTGACATGCAGGGTCCATGGATTTATGTGGTTGTCTCCATACCCGTTCACGTCCATCCGCTCGATACAATTTGAAACGAGACTCATCCGACCAGGCAACATGTTTCCCCTCATCAGCAGTCCAATGTCTGTTTTGTCGGGCCCAGGCGAGGCGTAAAGCTTTGTGTCGTAAAGTCATCAAGGATACACGATTGGGCTTTCGCCTCCGGAAGCGTATATCGATGCTGTTTCGTTGAATGGTTCACACGCTGACGCATATTGATGGCCCAGAATTGAAATTTGCGGAAGAGTTGTACCACTGCCACGTTGAACGATTCTCTTCAGTCGTCATTGGCCCTATTTTTGCAGGATTTTTTTCCAGCCGCAGCGATGTCGGAGATTTGATGTTTTACCGGATTCCTGATATTCACGGTACACTCGTGAAATGATAGTACGGGAAAATCTCCACTTCATCACCATCTCGGAGATGCTGTGTCCCATCGCTTGTTCGCCGACTGTAACCCCAAATTCAAACTGACTTAAGTCTTGATAATCTGCCATTGTAGCAGCAGTAACCGATCTGAGAAGTGCGTCAGACACTTGTCTTATATAGACGTTTCCGACCGCAGCGCCGTATTCTGTCTGTTTACATACACTCCTGGAAATTGAAATAAGAACACCGTGAATTCATTGTCCCAGGAAGGGGAAACTTTATTGACACATTCCTGGGGTCAGATACATCACATGATCACACTGACAGAACCACAGGCACATAGACACAGGCAACAGAGCATGCACAATGTCGGCACTAGTACAGTGTATATCCACCTTTCGCAGCAATGCAGGCTGCTATTCTCCCATGGAGACGATCGTAGAGATGCTGGATGTAGTCCTGTGGAACGGCTTGCCATGCCATTTCCACCTGGCGCCTCAGTTGAACCAGCGTTCGTGCTGGACGTGCAGACCGCGTGAGACGACGCTTCATCCAGTCCCAAACATGCTCAATGGGGGACAGATCCGGAGATCTTGCTGGCCAGGGTAGTTGACTTACACCTTCTAGAGCACGTTGGGTGGCACGGGATACATGCGGACGTGCATTGTCCTGTTGGAACAGCAAGTTCCCTTGCCGGTCTAGGAATGGTAGAACGATGGGTTCGATGACGGTTTGGATGTACCGTGCACTATTCAGTGTCCCCTCGACGATCACCAGTGGTGTACGGCCAGTGTAGGAGATCGCTCCCCACACCATGATGCCGGGTGTTGGTCCTGTGTGCCTCGGTCGTATGCAGTCCTGATTGTGGCGCTCACCTGCACGGCGCCAAACACGCATACGACCATCATTGGCACCAAGGCAGAAGCGACTCTCATCGCTGAAGACGACACGTCTCCATTCGTCCCTCCATTCACGCCTGTCGCGACACCACTGGAGGCGGGCTGCACGATGTTGGGGCGTGAGCGGAAGACGGCCTAACGGTGTGCGGGACCGTAGCCCAGCTTCATGGAGACGGTTGCGAATGGTCCTCGCCGATACCCCAGGAGCAACAGTGTCCCTAATTTGCTGGGAAGTGGCGGTGCGGTCCCCTACGGCACTGCGTAGGATCCTACGGTCTTGGCGTGCATCCGTGCGTCGCTGCGGTCCGGTCCCAGGTCGACGGGCACGTGCACCTTCCGCCGACCATTGGCGACAACATCGATGTACTGTGGAGACCTCACGCCCCACGTGTTGAGCAATTCGGCGGTACGTCCACCCGGCCTCCCGCATGCCCACTATACGCCCTCGCTCAAAGTCCGTCAACTGCACATACGGTTCACGTCCACGCTGTCGCGGCATGCTACCAGTGTTAAAGACTGCGATGGAGCTCCGTATGCCACGGCAAACTGGCTGACACTGACGGCGGCGGTGCACAAATGCTGCGCAGCTAGCGCCATTCGACGGCCAACACCGCGGTTCCTGGTGTGTCCGCTGTGCCGTGCGTGTGATCATTGCTTGTACAGCCCTCTCACAGTGTCCGGAGCAAGTATGGTGGGTCTGACACACCGGTGTCAATGTGTTCTTTTTTCCATTTCCAGGAGTGTATTTCTGTATTTGAATACGCATGCTTCTGCCAGTTTCTTTGGCACTTCAGTGTAATTTTTGTGTGGTACAAGCTATCAGCATGTGGGTAGACACACATTTTCAAAGATTTTTGCACTCAAGTTGCGACATAATAATGACTTACTTGATTTTAAAATTGAAAAAGAGATCTTTCACACACCTATCTTGATCGGAATATTTTATCACGATCGCAACCTCTTTATGGAAACACTTCCTCAGGAAAACTAGATAGACCTCTTGGACAGTTTTAACGTAAAAAAATTTGTCTAATAAACTGGAATTACACTGCAGATCAAGCGGTTCCATCTGCACACGCTTTCAACTAAAAGGCAACCGGTCTTGAAAAAAGCTCGAAAATTGGCAGTGTTCTCAAAGCGCTCAGAAAACTATTTTTGTAGTGGTTTAAAGGCGACAGTGAATTCTTCAAACCTCGCGTTTTCTTTAATGCTAGTGAGCTTAGGGAAATGGACTGTGTTGATCGTCAGAAATTGTCCCTCTCACAGTGCGATAATCTTTCTAAATGCATCACCATCATATCAGAAATAAGTTATTTCTCACCTTGCCGTGTCTTATTGACGGCAGTGTGCGGTCTCACCCACTTGAAAATACGAGGTCTGCAATCAGTTCTGGATGTTATAATTTTCGTTCCTGCTCTCCCTTTTCCTTCATAAATCCAACAATAACGGCTTTTATCGTTCGAGACGTTCCTCTTGACTTAAAACAACTTACTTCGCTGTAATATATAAAATATTCGTCGAAAACTGTTGACACTGCAATAATGTGCAGGACTTAACGAAATTTACCATTTGCACCACGGATTTCATCACGTGCTCCATGCCCGCAACTTTAGCACAAAGTGCCGCTTGGTGTACAGGACAACGAATCTCGTATGTCGATCGTTGTAACTTTTTGCTCTTTCAGGTTAACTAAATCTTTATAAATTCATTCTGCATGGCGTTGTAATACGTTCCATAGCAAGTTTGCGGTACCCACCGATTATGCTACTGTATATCACATGATACACATTGAGAATTCTTATCCTTCTCTCCTGTCATTCCCATTCATTTTGAAGGCTTGTGACGATAAATCCTTAGACTGCCCCCTTTCGTGCAAACAGCCACTCTAAACTTCTTTTATACCACGAACAAATAGCTAGGGCTAAGCAGGGCTGCCACCAAGACTCCGCAGAAATGGAGAAGTCGTGACGACGGAAAAAACGCCGCACCGGAATTCTAGACGAAATGTCTCGGTGTTCCGAGAAGTACCGACCAAAGCCGAAACAGGCCGATCGTCGATCCTCGGACCGCACACAGTGCTTGCTTGCAGTCTGGCACTCCGTGGCCGGTCTTGCTCAAGCTTAACAATGGTTAACACAGTAAGTTGTCAATACATGACAGTTGCGTCGTGCACGGAAGATACTTCGTACCAACGTTGATAACTGTCTGTCATGTTTGACTCGCGTATAGAGCGAGGAATTAATGGTTGTCAACACGATGCTGTACGTACCTCACCTACTTTATTCTGGACATTCCCACGCGAGATACACCATTAAGAGGGACGAGTTAGTGCATATTCTTCCTGGAGTACTGCTTCTGGAAATTTACGCAACGGGGTTTCGAAGGAATGACGTGATTTTCATTCCAGATCTCCTTGCTTCTCTGTCAAAATTTGTGTTTGGCCTCTACTGCCCTGTTAACAATCCTAGCGGCGCGTCCCTCAGTTTAATCTATTTCTGGTAACATTCAGTAGGAAGTAGGCTCCGAACGCTTGACAATTGGTTATGCCTCACTAGTGGCTTGTGTGTCGTTCATATGTGACCCACTGCACCATAAGGAACTACCGTCCTTCGTACAAAGTTCCTGGCTATTGTGGATGCGGATGGTCACCACAATGATCAACGTTTCCAACTGGGAATGTAAACATTGCACGGAATTAACAAATGTAGCCCCTCTAATGTGGAATGAAAATGTTTCTTTCAGTGGCTTATTCTTTATTTTTCTTTCGCATGTGCTCACAGATGATTCCACAAAGTGTTTTTGTTCTCCAGTTACTCCTTTTTTGTGAGGACGCTCTCAAGAACCGAAAGTTTAATTGTCAGCACCCTATGTGTGGAATGATGGGTAAGGGCAGTGTGTCTCGGGAACGGACCTTAATTTCATTTAGCTTGTTTTCCTGATCACTACACGAGACATCCGATGAGGCAGGACAAATGCTGTACAGTTGTTGCCAACAACCTCTCCTTTCTCCCAGACGCTCCTATTTGCGTGTCTTGAGCTTCTCTTTCACATGTCCTCAGATTAGCTTCGATATGCCCCGTTGCAAGTCTTTAATGATAATTATAAGCGCTGCAGTAGTATTCTGTTATTGATATCACCACTATTTTCTTTTTGATGCACACTAACGCGAAAAAAAAAACATCGAATGACTGGAGATAGGAAGTTAGTATTCACAGGACATGTAAATTAGTATGTGCTGCATAAATGATTTCAGTCATCTGGATTCAGTATGTGTCCCGTTGCCTAGTAGGCACAGGGTCTGCCATGGGCCCTCTTAACTTGCTCCGTGTGTGATGGTATCGATGCGTATAAGGGGGAAAAGGGCGTCCTGTGTTATAGCCATCCATGCTGCATTCACCTGGTTCGTATATGGTGGTTGGCACGGCGTCATAGTGCCGCATCTGTCGTTTCACCATACCCCACAATTTTCAATTAGCAACAAGTCAAGTGATCTGGCAGGCCAGGGAAAAAGACTGACATCCTGTGACACCTAGAATGCACGTGCTCGTGCAACAACATGTAGCCTTGCATTGTATTGCTGAAAAATGGCGTCTGAGGTGTTCTGCAGAAAGGGTATGGGTACGGGTCGCAGTATGTCATTCACATCACAGTGCCCTGGACACGCGCCAACTGTGGTTTGTGATTGTACCCAACAGCACCCCACACCATTAGGCCATGAGCTGGCGCTGTATGTCTAGTGCAAATGCAGTCACTGTGATACTTGTCTGCGGAGAATCAGAATTCTTCCATCACTTTCAGACTGACAGAACCTGGATTCGTCCGAAATCACAAACTGATGCCATTTCTGTCCCCAGTGACGTCGTCCCATACACCATTGCCACCTAGCATGTTTCTGCACATTGGTCAGTAGTAGAAGGAGAAGTGGACGACACGCAAGAACCAAGGAAGACGCAGATCTGTCCTGCAATGCCACTCGGATCGGATGAGGTGTCGATCTTCTCAGGAGGTGGTCTGGCTGGTGAGACCACACCCATCTCGTTGTGTTCTACGGCCTTCTGTGAACCATTCTGCACACACCCGTTGCACTGCAGGAACCCTTCCTCTTACACTAGCAGCGTCGTATTATCTCATGCCAATAGTGTTCCCTCTTTCAAACTCACTGATTTCACAGCGTGGTTCGAGCATACGTCTCCTAGGCATGTTGCAGGTCTACTCAAGTCACACTGATGCTCGATTTATAGCGACAACGAGAGCCGCAGGAACATTTTACCGGAACATGGTGTTGCTGCGCGATATCGATGTTGACCTGAACCCACGCTCAAACATTTTTCAAATGCAAATCGTTTCTGCAGAACATACTAATGTACATGTCCTGCGAATATGAAAGTCCTATCTCTAGTCATTCAAGAAGTTCTGTTTATTTCTGAGCATGAGTGTGTGTACGCAGACCAGAGCGATGAATGACAATTTGTACCAAGACTGGGACTCGAACCCAGGTCTCCTGCTCACTAGACAGATGCGCTAACTATGACGCCATCCTGGCACAGTGGTTTTGCGCAATTGTACGGTCTGCCCTAGCAAGCCTTAGTCCTACTTGGTGTTCCCCCTGAACTCGAACAGGATTGCAGAGGCTCTCGTACTGTACTGGAATAACACCTCAGCGTTGAACGAAGCGAGTAGTCCTGCTCGTTACTTTTCAAGTCTCAACCTATGATTTAAATGCAGACTGAAGTGACGAATGAAAATTTGTACCAAGGTTAGAGCATCTCTATAGTGAGCAGGAGACCTGGCTTCGAATCCTAGTCTTAGTATAAATTTTCATTCGTTGCTTCTGTCTGCATATATACACTATAGATGCTGGAGACTTTAAAATGTCTCTGGAACCATTTAGTTTTATTTCACTTCGTTTACATTACCATAAGTGCTGCATTTTGCCCAGAAGTCTTCAATGATCATATCTTTCCATGTTCCTTCCTGGCTTCTGATTTGTCTTCTGTCGGTAAAATCTACGGTGATTGTGAGGTGACGGTGACTGTGCTATGAAGGAAAATCTTCTTACTTTACTACAGTAAGCTCCATACATATTTGAGTAATCTCTCTACTTAAATATCATTTCCAGAAAAGCCTTCTGTATTCTTTCCCACCCTCAGCGTTGATCTATAGGTTACAGTTGTTTCGGTCAATCTTCGTTAATTTTTGTTTTAGCTATTTTCTTTAATTCATAGCCACCCCGTTTATCCCATACACACGGCAACTTCATGCACACTGTTCACACGCGACGCTGGGGAGGAAAAATTTATTTCACTGAGCTATGGTCATATGTAATTTATATTGGTCGTGCAAAATTAATTTTTTCTTCGTACTTTTCTCTGTAAGCTTCAACATGTAATTTCTTTCTACGTTTCCGTAGACGCAAATGACTAGTCTTTTTAAGTTGTCGGGAATGTTCGCCAAAGGGAACGCTCGCCCCTGTAGTAATAAAGTTACCTGCACCATTTTTTCATGTCTTTCTGGGACAACTTTTCATACATTAACGAAGCTTGAGAGGCCAGTTTCCTTGTTCGGATATTGCTGATCACATTTACTGAGAATTTTGCATCAGTAGCAAAGAAGAAAAATGAGATGCCGATACCCGCAATGACAAACTTTCAACTCATACGTACGCTGATCTATCAAGAAGCAGCTGACGTAACATCTTGGATTCATTGCGCTAATGGGCACACATATAGGATATCCACCACACCTCTAAACGCTTCAATTCCTTCTGTTGTTTACATTATCCCGGAACACGCTTTACTTATCACTCGGTGAAACCACTATAATGTCTCTATTCACTGTGCAGTGACACGTACTTCTCTTTCCCTTTCGTCCGCTTTATTCGGCCACACCGCCTCCAGTCTACTTAATACGCAGTTCCTTCATATTTCTCATTAAATGAATTTGGGTTGAAGCCAAGCAGAAGACAGGGATGTCTCGCGCAGTTGAGGCATTTAACCTCCTGCACAGAGTTATTTAATTTGGCCGTGGCTGCACTAGAAGGCACTGGAGATAATTTTATTTTCGTAGAAAGCTTCGTGTCTTGCCCAGTACTTGCACAGAATCTGCTCCACTATCAGTTACATGTTTATCAGGAACCGCAAGATAACCCTTTCGCATTTCGCAATGGTTGTCCCTTCAAATTTATTACGCGATTCCATTCTTCCTACGAACAAATTCACACGACAGCTACATCCGCGGTCATTGGTAGTAAATTGCAGATATATTTCTTTCATCTGAGGTTAGTCGTTGCACAGTCTGCGATACGCAGTTTCTAACTACCAGAACGTTTGTCAGCATCGGGTTTTAATTCTAAATTTGACTATTATGCCCCGTGAAATGAGTGCAGTGTACACTCTGGATAATATCTCTCGATAGAGAGCACTACGTCACTCACTGTAGGACCTTGGGGAAGTGCTGCTACGCCACCATACCTTGACATTGTGTTTTACCCTCACTCCCAAGAACACAAACATAAATCTAGCTGTTCAGTTGCTAGTCTAACAGCTCACAACTTTCCATCTGACAGTCGCAGTGTACTCGAGAGTGGGATCTCCTCTCCTAGAATACACGTTAAAACCTGTAAAACGAACCATTCTGACTGTTGAAACTTTCACCGTATGGATAACTGCTTTGGAACGCAGGCAGTTCGTGACTGGCACACCTTCTCTCAGTGTACAAATATATACTGAATAGTGCAACCATTCTGTTTGTTTAAGTCTTAATTTCAGAAGTTGTTTGCGGCTCGACACTATCACATGTAGCCCGAAATCAGTTACAGAGTTTCCGTTCACACAACCCACAATCCCCGTTCACGACCACCCATCTCTTGACTCAGTGTCACGGTAGAATGTCTGAACGAGAAATTTCATTTATTCTGCATTTACTATGTTCACTATATGATACAGTTCGAAGAACAGAAGTCTTTCTTGTATCAAAATTGCCCGTAAACAATATTTGCTTTCATTTGACACTTTCACCTGCTACTTTTCGACGATCATCCAACCACCGTAGATACAACCGCAATCGTATACACCTATGTGGTTTCACTCAAACCAGCTAGTTAATAGATATTCTGGATTGAGTTGACCTACTGCCATTCACTCACCCTCCCTTTCTTTCCTCCAAAATTACAGACCAAAAATTTCGTTTTCACGTTGTCACTGCAACTGGACACATCGCAATTGAACGAGAGTAACTGGAAAGTAACTGCAGATTGGCACCATGGCGAAAGTTTACCTAATAGCCCGAAAGAATCCTGGAGAAACGGGCAAACATGTCAGATTTCTTTTTATGATGAGAGTCCTTCTAAAACGCTACCTTGACATGAAAAGTCCCAATCAAAGGGCTTCCGTCGTGTAGCTCTGACCTTACGTTGAGTGATTTCTTTCTCTTCTCGAAAGAAAAATATAATCTCCGAACCGTAGAACCGAATGTCTCTTCGTGACGAGGTAGAATAAGGGAGGTAAGAGATCATGCGGAGCAATATCAGGAGAGGACTATGGAAATTATAACCTCGAATATCCGTTAGCAACAGAAGATAATCATCGAAGAAGTTTACAGTTAGATAAAGACATAAATCTTGTGCAACGGGATACAATTCCTACCGAATTAATGCATACATTGACAGATGAGATTGATACATACAAGCGCCAATTTACATCTACGTGGATACTCTGCAAATCACATTTAAGTGCCTGGCAGAGGGTTCATCGAACCACCTTCACACTTCTCTATTATTCCAATCTCGTATAGCGCGCGGAAAGAATGAACACCTATATCTTTCGGTACGAGCTCTGATTTCCCTTGTTTTGTCGTGGTGACCGTTCCTCCCTATGTAGGTCAGTGTCAACAAAATATTCTCGCATTCGGAGGAGAAAGTTGGTGATTCGAATTTCGTAAGTAGATTCCGTCGCAACGAAAAACGTCTTTTTTTTAATGATGTCCTGTCCAGATCCTGTATCATTTGTGACACTCTCTCCCATATTTCGCTTTAATACAAAAAGTGCTGCCTTTCTTTGAACTTTTTCGTTGCACTCCGTTAGTCCTCTCTGGTAAGGGTCCCACACCACGCCGTAGTATTCTAAAAGAGGACCGACATGCGTAGTGTAGGCAGTCTCCTTAGCATCTCTGTTACATTTTCTAAGTGTCCTGCCAATAAAACGCAGTCTCTGGTTTGTCTTCCACACAACATTTTCTATGTGTTCCTTCCAATTTAAGTTGTTCGTAATTGTAATGCGTAGGTATTTAGTTGAAATTACGGCTTTTAGATTAGCCTGATTTATCGTCTAACCGAAGTTTAACGAGTTCCTTTTAGCACTCATGTGGATGACCTCACACTTTTCTTTGTTCAGGGTCAACTGCCACTTTTCGCACTATTCAGATATCTTTTCTAAATCGTTTTGCAGTTTGTTTTGATCTTCTGGTGACTTTATTAGTCGATAAACGACCGTGTGATCTGCAAACAACCTAAGAGGGCTGCTCAGATTGTCTCCCAAATCGTTTATATAGATAAGGAACAGCAAAGGGCCTATAACACAACCTTGGGGAAGGCCAGAAATCATTTCTGTTTTACTCGATGACTTTCCGTCAATTACTACGAACTGTGACCTCTCTGACAGGAAATCACAAATCCAATGACGATATTCCATAAGCACGCAATTTCACTACGAGCCGCTTGTGTGGCACAGTGTCAAAAGACTTCCGGAAATCCGGAATCGATCTGAAATACCTTGTCAATATCACTCAACACTTCATGTGAATAAAGAGATAGTTGTGTTTAACAGGAACAATGTTTGCTAAACCCACGTTGGCTGTGTGTCAATAGACGGTTTTCTTCGAGGTAATTCATATGTTCGAACACAATATATGTTCTAAAATCCTGCTGCTGCATATCGACGTTAACGATATGGGCCTATAATTTAGTGGATTACTCCTACTACCTTTCTTGAATATTGGCGTGACCTGTGCAACTTTCCAGTCTTTGAGTACGGATCTTTCGTCGAGCGAACGGTTGTATATGATTTTTAAGTATGGAGCTAATGCATCAGCAGACTCCGAAAGGAGGCTGATTGGTATACAGTCTGGACCAGAAGATTTGCTTTTATTGAGTGATTTAAGTTGCTTCACTACTCCGAGGATATTTACGTCTGCGTTACTCATGTTGGCAGCTGTTCTCGATTCGAAGTCTGGATGATACAACACGTGACTCCTGTAAGGAAGTCGGACCTTGGTGAGTATATGAGTTGCTGAAACTTCTTGTCAGCTTAAAACTCCGTGCCAGACCGTGGCAGGAACGAAGAACATCAAAGGTTGTGGGTTCCAGCCCCAACCAGCGTAGAATTTTAACCTACCATGAAGTTACAAAACAACCCACACTCCATTGCTGAGGGAAAGATTCATTCTTCAGTAAATGATAAGACAAGGGTCTGATTCTACCGTACAGACAGAGTTGTGTGTCAGACGTTGTGGGTAAGATATTCGAGAAGCTGTTGTATAATCAACTGAAATTTATCAGTAATTAAATGGCATCACGTTCTGCAGTTGTTTGATCTCCTTTGCAATGTATACCACGGTTAGACATTCTCTAGCGGTTATGATTGAAATAAAGGTCCGTATGTCTTTCGCTATCTTAAATCAATAAGAATACATGTCTTTTTAAATATTTAATGTTTGTTTTTCACGGAATCGCAGGAACGCTGTCATGTGATAAACGGACAGTGAGAGTAAATTTGTCTCAGGCTGATGTTAAATGATCTATGATTTTATCATAACATCGATTTCGAGTGCTCCGGCTTCATCAACAGATGTAACTATTACCATTAAAGAATTGTAATCCAGTCCATAAATAATAGAATTGCATTACATGTTGGTTACATTTTAACAATTTCTTTGACCTCTTCTAATTGGGAGGACAGTTAATGGTCTCACGTTAAATTCAAAAAGTGTTTAAAAAGACAATGTCCTGTAATCACAGGCGAGAAACATTTACGCGTTGTTATTATCCAGTCTAAGTAAGTTCACTGTCGCTTACTGGCATTCACTTTATACCTTAAACGTGGGGCTGGAGACGTTGAAATCTACAGTGTGGTAGATCATTTAATCTGCAGCCTGTTGCAAATTCATTTTTAACTTTCGGTTTCAAATACATCAAAAGCAAATTTTTGAATTTTCAATTCGGTTTACCGGAATCACCGCGAGTCACTTTTGGTCTTCTGTTGTTTATTAATTTGTTTATTTACTTGGACTGAAGACTCTGCTCAACCGGTTGTACGGACCGTGACTATTGTCGATCATATCACACTTTCTTAAAGCGCACTTCACACTACCTTTGCTTATGCCGATATTTCCTGACTGCGAATGCAAAGAATTGTATCCGCTACGGTGACACTCGCTCACTCTTGGTACAGAGGTCGCAGAAGCCATCCCCAGTAGAAAGGGTGCGATCGCTCGCAGTGGCGCAGTGCAGGAGACGCGCAGCTGAGTAGACGCCAGGGCCACGTGGAGTGCACGTACTTCTTAGCTGGCCGCCGCCCGATTGGGAACAGCGCTGAGGCGGCTAGCGCCACTCAGCCGTGCTTGATTCCATTAGGCGCAGCCCTGGCACCCTCGGTTCGCCACTTAGCAGGGTCTACGGCCAAAGGCGCCGGCGCCGTCGGCGTCTGTGGCGCTTGCAGACGCTCCAGCCACATCCGACTAGAGAGAAAAGTGCAGTATAATCAAAGGGATCGGATTGCAATGAATACTAAATCGAGCCACATTCTTCAGGAGGAAGTGAACGTCTTTGTCAAAACCACTCTATCTTCGACTACCCTCACTTCTCTTTGTTCCTCATGGTGGGGGACCTTTCATGATGTTCTGGCAATATCTCTAGGTTCTGGTTTCTTTTGTTGATTACCAATTTATTTTGTCGCTTTTCAGCTGAGAATTTTTTTCTCGCCTTTTGGTTTAGAGCTTCATTTCCAAATTTTTTCCTGTAGTGTGGGCCGACTGGGGAGGTAGCCTCAAGCAGCGCGTACTGCTTGCACTGTCTGCACACCATAACATGCGCTTAAAAGCCAACGCAGTAGCCAATCCGACGTGGTGAGGTCGTTATATACCTTACCGGTCGATCCCCATAACACCACAGAGCACACGCTTCTGATGCCTGAGCTGCTAGCTTCCCTCACATGCCAAGAGCAAATCTGCGTCTTCTCAGGGCATCAGGACTTCCGGCAACGACCGTCGAGCGAGACGAACTATGGGCGTACATGGGGAGAGACCTTGACCAAAGTGGGTGACATCAGGGACATTCCGTACATGAAACACATCAAACTCAACCAGCATAATAGCCCTACGGATCTGGCTGTTTCCTCAGACAGGTGAATGAATGAATGTATCTCGTGTGGCGGGGGCCTCTCGGCGGGTAGACATTCCGCGTCGATGAGGATGAAACGATGATGATGAAGGCGACGCAAACACACAGTCCCTGAGCAGACAAAATCTCCAACCCAGCCGGGAATCGAACCCAGACGCCCCAGCATGACAAGCCGGCGCGCTGTCCACTCAGCTACTGTGGCAGACATCATGTAGGTGTAGATATTTCAACGCGGACAGCTACTTTCTCTACTGTGCAGTCCCTCTGTGGTGTCATGGGAGTAAGGTATATAACGACCCCACCACGTCAGATTGGCTACTGTGTTGGCTGTTAAGCGCATGTTCTGCTGTGCAGACAGTGCTACTTTTCCTACTCCAAGGGAAGGGGAGCAAGCCAGAAGTTTGGAAACAAAACGCTTTACTTAGTACCTGGTGCGTACTATAACAGATGGAGATACTTTTACAGCGACGAAACCATTAGTTTTCGTGGAACAAATAGAACATAAATTTTTTGAAGTGGCTCACTGGTAAATAGATAACTTTTATTTAAAGCCGCGTCTGCTACACAGTCTCAAGCAGTTCAACCGTGTCAAAGACGGGGTGACATACCAGTGACATTACACCAGATAAAACTCTTAGTACAAGTAGTTATCTTTCACAGGGACCTTACACTCCAGACAGATGAGGCGCTACGAGCTAATCAAGAACAAGGAGGCGACGTTTTGTCCGACGGTCCAAAAGACAGCCAAACATACACAGATTTCATGTCAGCTTTTGAAGGAAATGTCCTTCCGGAAACAGTTAAAGTTCTGGTGTATCAGTGAGACGTTAAATTTCACGTCCCACCGGCCATAAGATATTTCCTCTGCTTACGCTTTGGATAGATAAGAATGCCATTCCGTTGCGCGGAAGACCGGAAATGTGAAAACTGTGGAATATCACAAAGGTCAGCCGCCTTTGTATGTATTTGTACAGGAAACCATCCTTTCCACCAGATTGGCCAGTACTTAAAAAAGAAAAAAAAACAGCTATATAAATCGGTTGTCACTTGTTGAAACAAGGTAAACATGTGGTCGCTTGCATCCAGTCAACATGATGAAAAATGGTTCAGATGGCTCTGAGCACTATGGGACTTAACTGCTGAGGTCATCAGTCCCCTAGAACTTAGAACTACTTAAACCTAACTAACCTAAGGACATCACACACATCCATGCCCGAGGCAGGATTCGAACCTGCGACGTAGCGGTCGCGCGGTTCCAGACTGTAGCGCCTACATGATGAAAATTATGCAAAAGTCTTAACTATGACACTGCTTACGTCAACTTTTTCAAACCCAGATCTACCATCACTTTCCCCTCTCGTAGTTCCGGGTCGTTGCTATATGTGGAAGTGCCGTAGTACGCCTCCCCAATGCATCCCATGCGTTCTCGACAGAATATAAGTCCGGTGAACGGATAGACAGTCCATTAGCGAAACATCCTCTTGTTCCAAGAGCTCCTCCATTCCTGCGCTTTTAAATGCCGTAGCGCATTGTTATCCATAAAAATGAAGTCAGAACGGCCGAGTGCACCCCTGAAAATAGGCAATTGGGGAAGAAATACAGTGTCACAACAATATTGACCCGAGGGTTTAGCGTGATGAAAGATTTGGAGGTCAGTACCCAGGTGGAACATTATGCCTCCCCATGTCATAAAACTTGGAGCGTCAGAACGATTATGTTCGACAGTGTTCCTGGGTGCACTGTGTGTTCGCACTCGTCGACATATAAGGGTACATCCAAAATCACTACTCAGACTGAATCTACCCTCTGCCGAGAAGAGCACGCGAGCCCATTCCTTGTTGGTCCAGTCCCTGTGCTCTTGACAACACTGTAAGAGGTGCCTTCGATATTCGGGTGTCAACAGAACACAGCGTCTCATCGTTTGGAAGAGAGACCACCCTCGTGCAGTTGCCGTGCCAGCGTGAGATTGCGTGCCTTGCAGTCCTGCCAAAAGTGTTTGCAACTGCACCCGGTCACTTCTTGCCTGATGCACAATGTAGTGGTCTTCTGCTGCTGCAATTGACCACGGTCAACCACCTCCTATCCTTCGGGCAGCAGTGCCTGCGGTTCGGAACGCTCTCTATCTACGTGAAACAGTGCTGTGATCAATACCAAACCCATGGGCTACGTTCCTCATACATCGTCCTACTTCCAATTTCCTGATCACTCATCCCCGTCTGAAGTCACGCAAATGATGTCTTCGAGCCATGTTGTAATGTTGTAAGGAAGAGTGCCACCACAGTGCACCGTAACTGCTCGCCGATTGACACACGTTTTCTTTCCCGCTCCCTCAACTACCCCATTTGTCACTATAGTCACGCCATGTGACGTCCACCTGCGCACGACGGAGAGACCTGAGGCAACATCCTCCCACACTTTCACTCATTTCCATCAAGTATTTTATATGTTATATTACTTCATCAAGCTCTTTTTCAATTATACAGAGCCGTGCATTATATTAAACAAGGACGCGAAACACGTCGTTACTTTCCATTGCTAACAAGTACCTTGTTCCCTAACGACGATTGCTTCGTAATGTGCATTATTTAAGGAAATTGTAAAACTTATCTTCACTCGTAACTGAAGGGAACAAAAAAGTGGTTAGACTCTCCAGCACTCAAGAATCTCCTGCTTCAGGCATGGATGCATGTGATGTCCTTAGGTTAGTTAGGTTTAAGTAGTTCCAAGTTCTAGGGGACTGAGGACCTCAGATGTTAAGTCCCATAGTGCTCAGAGCCATTTTTGAACACTCAAGAATCTGACTACTCTGGTAACAGAATCTCAGCCTTCCGCGCTACAGAAACCACCAGCTAAGGCTGATGATAACAGGCTGCCAACGCCCGACTTGGCATCGCAAAATTAATTTCCCGAGAGCATAGTAAATCGACGACAGAGCCTAGAGCCGAGAAAATGTCTTTGTCTGTCAGCCGGACTTTCAGTAGTGCATTCAAGTGTTAGAAGTACGGCGTGTACAAAAACGCATGGTCCAGTATATTACACGAAAAATTTCTCCACCGTTTTGTGACAGAAAAGAGCACAACTAAAAGGAAGATCTTCCCGGACTGGAGTCACAATCCAGAACGGAAGTTTATTACATGTTATTATGGACGGTGGGTTGGAAAGAAGAATAGTCGGAGACTGTCACCGGTTAAGCGACAAAACGAAAACAGAACTACGTTCGACGAAGTAAAACATAAAAATTACCACTACCGTAAAATCGAGGAGAGGGGGATGATAACTTTGACAGGTCGAAGACTCTCAGGTTTATGTTTTTGTACTGTAAAACAAGAGTATGCTAATGGATGTTCCTAATGGAATAATGCTGACGCAGTTATTAGACTTGTCCACAGACATTCGCTGTAAGTCGCTTCCACCGACCTCGACTTTGAAGGTCGAAGGAGATGGCACTGTTAAAAGCCTGAATCAAGCGCAAGTGCCGAGCTATTCTGATTTAGGTTTCCACCGCCTCTTAAACCGCTTGAGGGTATCGCTGCTGTCGATTCCGTTCCTTACAATTTTTCAGTCTGAGTTCGTGCTTCCTCTGCTTCCACCACGACGTCGACGGAACGTGAAACTGCAGCCCTACCACTTAACAGATAGCGAGCACAGTGGCACAGGATGGACAGTGGAATGTTTTCCAAAATGCCTCAGTATTCGTTCCATTCTGTGTCTATAGCACACAGTCAAGTGGAAGGCTACTACTCCTCCGAGGAATCCGGCAGGCGCTTTTGTCAGAAGTCCATTTTTCTGCTCCACTAAACACTGAGTCGCACGCTACTGCGTTGCGCTCTCGCGGTTTCTCTTCACAATACGAAACCTTTCACCGTGGCTACTGCCTATACACAGGCAGGAAACTGCCGCCGTTGTCAATGTTCTGCCTAGATGCCACGTACGTTCTGCCGTCATTACTTTGCATCGCAAGTCCATGACAAACGCATACTGTACAAAGGCTTCTACAACGCAAGTTGAAAATTGCTCCATGGAGCCATAATTCACATACGAATACTGTAAATAGCACTCAAGGCACCCACTTTTCTGGTATCTTGGTCTCATCAGAATGTAAAACAATATTATATTGATGGTTATAAACATCTACATCATACTCCACAAGCCACCTAATGGTGTGTGGCGCAAGGTACTTTCAGTACCACTATCTGATCCCTCCAAACCTGTTCCACCCGCGAATAGTGCGTGGGGAGAACGATTGTCGCTAAGCCTCTATATTTGCTCTAATTTCTCGAATTTTCTCCTATTGGTCAATACGCGAGATGTATGAGGGCGGAAGTAATATGTTGTCCGACCCCTCCTGTGTCTGTCCCGAAATTTCAATATAAATATCTCCGTGATGCGCAACGCCTCTCTTGTAATGTGTGCCAATGGAGTTTGTTTAGTTTCTCAGTAACGTCTCTCGCCAATTAAACGATCCCGTGGCGAAACGCGCCGCTCTTCGTTGGATCTTCTCTATCTCTTCTACCAGTCCTACCTGATAGTGATCCCAGGTAGGTGAACAATACTCAAGAATTGGGCGACAAGCGCCTTATAAGCCACTTCTTTCGTGGATGAGTTACATTTCCTTTTCTTCGATGAATGTGAGTCTGGTATCTGCTTTTCCCACTATCTGAATAGTTACGTCTAGATATTTTACGACAGACGCTGTCTCCAGCTGTTTGTCATCAATATTATAGCTGTACAGTAGTGGATTTCTTTTCTTAAGTGTGCACAGTATGTTACATTTATTTACGTTCCGGGTCAACTGTTAGAGCCTGCACCATTCATCAATTCTCTGTAGGTCGTTCTGCAAATTCTTACTATCTTCTGGCTTTGCTAATTTGGTCTAGACAACTACATCATCTGCGAATAGCCTTAAAGAGTATCCGACGCTTTCTACTAGATCATTTGTATATACTGTAAACGTGGCTTTCGTGACAGAATAATGAATAGCGACAGGACGGTGGGAAGGGCAGAGCGAGATTGGCGGTTCCAAGAGTATTGACCGTCTGCTAACGAGTTTCACTTTGCAAATAAAACATTCCTACTGTGTGTAATCTCCTTTATACACTGTCAAGGCGGGACAGATTGGTTGAACGAAGCAACTTTCGTAGGTGGTCAGGCAGTAGCTATTGAAAGAAAGTTTAAAGCTCGTATTTACAGTCAGTTCATCTTCAAACTGATCTGTGCACTCGTCAAATTCTGCAAGAAAAAATGACTTAGGTGTTATCTAAAGTCGAAAATAATTCACCGTTGTTGACATACTTAGAGTTAACTTCATAAAACATATCCGACGCTTCCAAATAAGTCAGTCATGAACATAAACCAATTATTTCGCTACTCACCGTGAACTTTCAACGAAGAGAAATAACTGAAACAACGTCTTTAGCTGGGCGTTCACTGAGTGAACTGTTACGTCAAAGCAACCTAGTGTTACACATGCCCGACGATAAACATGCCCCTGTGATAACACTATCCCGGACATAAAATTCTGGACAGTAACTAATCAATTCACAAAAGTTGCAAGGTACCTCGCCATTTGTGGCGGAAATGGAAGTAATTACGTTGTTACTAAGAAATTACAGATTCTCGACCCAAGCGTAAATCGACTCTTTCAAAGACTGGACATCGTCTTCTATATTTGCCAAGATAAAAAGTCGTGAGTTCGAAGTGCGGACTGACTGACATCATTGCACAAACTTCTACAGATGGTACATCGTGCCTTGTAGGGTACTCTTATATTTGACGTCTCAGGCACTGACGAAAGTTAGTTAAATAACGGCTATGATTTCCCAAGAGTTCCAGTCGAATGTCGTTTTGATCTAGCGAATTATATGAATATATAACCAGTGATTTTAGTCTATATGCTGGTACAAATTATAATAATTCGCCATTGAATCTGGAAGAAATTACCGAAAAACGATATTGTATGCTCAGAGACAGCGCGTCGAACGTGGTGAGTCTTAGCCGAAATAAACATCCCATGGCATGGCATAAATAAAGTATAAAACCCTTATAGACAAAAAATTTACTTATTATTATAAAATGTACTTTAACCATCAGCTGTTTTTTGTCCCATTAGTTGACTACTGGAACGAATGAACAGCTGATGGTTAAAATGCATTTTATAAAATGCTTTATGGCTGTTGAACTTTACCTTATGGAAACATAACAAAAATTTACTGTCCAATAAAGAACGAGATTGATGCGTTCAAAACAGATGTGTCAGTCTGGCACAGTATAGGTATCTGAAGAACAAGGTAGCAAACAGCTCAAGTAGTAACATGTGACGGTATAATGATATCGTATTGACCTCCATCGAAAGTGAATACAAATACCTTGCAAATTTGTTTGAGCAGGGAAAAGTGGTAGAAAGGAAGAATGGAGAACCGAAACCCAAAAACGTCATGAACATGCTCTATCGGGAGACATTGTTCAGTGTTCATTTTTTGCTTTTCAAGAAATTGAGTGCAATTTTTTTTTTTTTTTTTTAAGGAAGCTATTTCCACGGCGTAAGTGTGGACGTAATCAGCTTGTGTGTAAGTATAAACACCTACGGAATTCTACTTGGACACACACACAGAGCTAAGCACATGAGAGCAAGCTTAAAATCATAACGGATCCAGATATTAGATAAAGAACACGACACTTACAAAGACCCAAATAATTGTACAGGTAAGACGTGCACGCATATTTTATGGTATGAAGTAATTAGTGGAAGAATTCAGTGTGCTGCGATCTAGGCTACTTGGAGTTACAGACAAAAAGAAAGTGACTTCATGAAGACCGTCACAGCACTCTATGCCCCGAGGATGGAAATGCGGACACGTGATAGATCTGAAGGAACAGTGGGAAAGAAATCGAACAATAGGTTCGTAATAGCTCATTTGTCAAAGGAAAGGATACTTCCTGTCTCAAAGGCCATCTCTGCATAATGCTTCTTGCGGAGGCGGAAATGCCTATAAATATTACATGCAGAGCAATGAATCTATTCCACTGGTTATGAAGAGGACAAAGTTAAGACGATTCAGAAGGTCTCAAGGCTAAACAAATACAGTGTTTAATTATCTCAACCTTAGAGGTTCATCCGACGTTTCTCCGAATGAGCGAGGAAGCTATCCTCTCAAAATAATGGGAGATGTAGTTTTCAAATCTCGCTGCTAGGCAGTCTTGACTTCCGCTTAGTGCAGTTTCCTTATGTCATTTTTTGAAAATTCTGCGATGCTCCCTTCAGCATTTTCCGTTCCAATCCCAGTTGTTCTTACTGTTAGGTAGTGTTCCGTTTTTCTTGAGACTACCACATCTGCGGCACATTACGTTTTGTTCGGATATTTTCTTGAATGGGAGAGGAACAGAATATTCCACTGCAACTTCCTGATTCCTCGTAGCTATTATTGGACATACTGAGGTAACAAACAGGCCTAACAGGCAATACAAATAGTTTTGGAAGCTTGACGGATTTATAGCTGAAATGAGAAAAAAGGAACTGTAATTGAGATACGCAGGGTGTCCCCGGAGGAATAGTGAGTATTCAGTGATATAACAGGAACGATCATTCAAAGCAAAAATGTCCAGTAAACAAGGGCTATAGAGTGCTTATCTTAAGAGCTATGAGTGCTTGTGTATCTGAGACATCTACTGAACAAGTGTTCGTAGCTCATAAGGTATACTTTTTGGATCCCATATTTACTAGAGATTTTTGCGTTGAGTGTTCCTTGCATTCGTTCCCTGCCTATTGACCTTTCTTCCTGGACAAACCTGTATTGGCCTATGCAAAAGAAGCAAGCCCCATTCCACATGCTATCCTTCAGACAGATCCAAGCCGTGAGTGGTTGAAAATGGGGTTGCGAGCACGAAACCAATCGCTGAGAACGAAGTACAGATAAATGAAAGGAAATAAAAAGAAACTCCGATTCACCAATCGCAAGCCCAGTACGTAATCGTGCATGTACCTAGGAAGGAACAAAGAGTGAGTAACAGCGTGCTGAAAAAACTGGGAATCACCAGGCCCCGAAAAGCCGAAAGGGGTCCTTTCCGAGAGAATAAAACTCCCTTCTAATACGTTACGATACGGTACAGTCATTAATATATTTTGTAAGGCTACAGAATTGCAATTATTATGCGAGAGTCACTCCAAAAGAAATGCACACTATTTTTTTTAAATCCATATTTTATTCCTCATGTTTGAATGTTTTAAAGTGTGGAGATACATCTTTCAGGAACAATATTTTCATTTCTCCACATAATTTCCATCCCTCTCAAGTGTCTTACGCCATCTTAGAACTAGCGCCTGTATACCCGCACGGTAAAATTCTGGACCAACCTGTTGGAGACACTGTTCGACAGCGTGCACAAGGGAGTCATCATCTTCAAATCTTGTTCCACGAAGAGAGTCTTTCAGTTTCCCAAAGAGATGATAGTCACATGGAGCCAGGTCAGGACTGTAAGGCGGGTGTTTCAGTGTTGCCCATTCGAGTTTTGTGATCGCTTCCATGGTGTTTTGACTGACATATGGCCGTGCATTGTCTTGCAACAGCAAAAGATCTTGCTTTTGCCGATATGGTCGAACACGACTCAGTCGAGCTTGAAGATTCCTCAGTGTCGTCACCTGTGCATCAGAATTTATGGTGGTTCCACTTGGCATGGTGTCTACAAGCAAGAGTCCTTCAGAATCGAAAATCACCGTAACCATAACTTTTCCAGGAGAAGGTGTGGTTTTGAATTTTTTTTTCTTGGGTGAATTTGCATGACGCCACTCCATTGATTGCCTCTTTGTCTCTGGTGAAAAATGATGGAGCCATCATCACCTGTCACAATTCTTCCAAGAAATTCATGTCCCCCATTCTCGTACTGTTCCAAAAGTTCGCTGCATACCGTTTTTCTTGTTTCTTTGTGAGCCACTGTCAACGTCCTGGGAACCCACCTGGCACAAACATTTTTTTAACGCCAACACTTTGTGTTCTGCAAACACTTTCTTCCCCTATCCCAACCTAGCGTGACAATTTGTTCAGTGTGATGCGTCTGTCAGCAGTCACCAATTCGTTAACTCTGCACACTGTTTGGAGTGTGTGCAGTACGAGGCCTGCCGCTGCGAGGACAATCCTCAATATTGCCGTGCCCGCTTTCATCACTTAACATGCTTGCCCACCGACTAAATGTGCTGCGATCGACAGCAGCATCTCCATACACTTTTTTCAACCTCTTGTGGATGTTTCCTACTGTCTCGTTTTCACAGCAAAGGAATTCTATGACAGCACGTTGCTTCTGACGAACGTCAAGTGTAGCAGCCATCTTGAAGACATGCTGTGACGGCGTAACTCACGGGAACAGGTTGAATTAAGTTTGAAAACCAACGGGAGGAATGTATCTACACACTGTGAAACTTTCACACATGCAGAATGAAAACTGTATTTTTACAAAAATAGTGTGCATTTCTTTTGGAGTGACCCTCGTACAAGGAGTGATCAAAAAGTTTTCCTTCTACAGTCGAGAATCGGTATGCTAACCAGGCAAAATCCGTGTGTGCATTAAGGCAATTATCACACCGACACACCAGGTGGAAGATACCCGTTTGGTAAGACAACGTGTCCTAATGCGTGAAGTAGTCAGTAACTGCCTACTGCACATCCTAGTCCGACAGGAATCGTCAACCCTACCAGGCATTTTTTAAGGGACCTAAGGGATGATAACCGCTTGGGGAGAGATCAGGACTATAGGGTGGGTGCTCAAGTGGCTCCACGCGAGTTGGCCTAACTTCTACGTCACGACATTCGCAATATGGGGACGTGCGTTGTCGTATGGCAGCAGCGCCCGTTGGCGCACCCATCCACAGTGGTGGTTTTCTGCGGGCGTACTGCCCCACACACATTTTTCATTCTCCGATGCATGTCTGCCGGTGTGTGTCCTTCTGCAGAAATAAAAGAATAACAGCATGTTGTTCCTGTTTGGACGCTTTTGCTTATAACCTCGCCATAATTCGCGTTTCCCCATTGACCTCACGCATGTCGGAAAAACGGGAGTGCCACACTATTCCCTCGCGTACATGCTGTGCTTGTGTACCAGTAGCGGAGTCGTGCTACGTTGCATACCTACTGCGGCAACGCCCCCACACAAACTTTTTGATCTTCCCTTATTTATCTTCACGAAACTGTTAGCGAATTAGTCACATCCGAACATCGCAATCAGGTACGTAGCCCGGTAATTGAACACGGTAATTTTTAAGCGATGTTGATTATAATACACTACTGGCCATTATAATTGCTACACCAAGAAGAAATACAGATGATAAACGGGCATTCATTGGACAAATATATTATACTAGAACTGACATGTGATTACATTTTCCATTTTCACTCAATTTGGGTGCATAGATCCTCAGAAATCAGTACCCAGAACAACCACCTCTGGCCGTAAGAACGGCCTTGATACGCCTGGGCACTGAGTCAAACAGACCTTGGATGGCGTGTACAGGTACAGCTGCCCATGCAGCTTAAACACGATACCACAGTTCATCATGGGTACATCAAGGGTAGTGACTGGCGTATTGTGACGAGCCAGTTCATCGGCCACCATTGAGCAGACGTTTTCAATTGGTGAGAGATCTGGAGAATGTGCTGGCCAGGGCAGCAGTCGAACATTTTCTGTATCCAGAAAGGCCCTTACAGGACCTGCAACAAGCGGTCGTGCATTATGCTGCTGAAATTTAGGGTTTCGCAGGGATCGAATGAAGGGTACAGCCACGGGTTGTAACATGTCTGAAATGAAATGTAACGTCCACTATCCAAAGTGCCGTCAATGCGAACAAGAGGTGACCGAGACGTGTAACCAACGTCGCCCCATCCCGTCACGCCGGGTGATACTCCAGTATGGCGATGACGTATACACCCTTCCAATGTGCGTTCACCGCGATGTCGCCAAACACGGATGCAATCATCATGATGCTGTAAACAGAGCCTAGATTCATCCGAAAAAATGACGTTTTGCCATTCGTGCACCCGGGTTCGACGTTGAGTGCACCATCGCAGGCGCGCCTGTCTGTGATGCAGCGACAAGGGTAACCGCAGACACGGTCTCCGAGCTGATAGTCCATGCTGCTGCAAACGTCGTCGAACTATTCGTGCAGATGGCTGTCTTGCAAACGTCCCCATCTGTTGACTCATGGATCGAGACGTGGCTACACCATCCGTTACAGCCATGCGGATAAAATGCCTGTCATCTCGACCTCTAGTGAGACGAAGCCGTTGGGATCCAACATGGCGTTCCGTATTACCCTCCTGAACCCACCGATTCCATATTCTGCTAACAGTCATTGGATCTCGACCAACGCAAGCAGCAATGTCGCGATACGATAAACCGCAATCGCGATAGGCTACAATCCGACCTTTATCAAAGTCGGAAACGTGATGGTACGCATTTCTCCTCCTTACACGATGCATCACAACAACGTTTTACCAGGCAACACCGGTCAACTGCTCTTTGTGTATGAGAACTTTCCTCATGTCAGCACGTTGTAGGTGTCGCCACTGTCGCCAACCTTGTGTGAATGCTCTGAAAAGCTAATCATTTGCATATCACAGTATCTTGTTCCTGTCGGTTAAATTTCGCATTTGTAGCACGTCATCTTCGTTGTGCATCAATTTTAATGGCCAGTAGTGTAAAATATTACCGAAAGCAATTTGGCTACAAAGAAAACTTAAAACAAAAACCCGAAAATGTCCTTTATTGTATGTCCCGTGCTGAAACAGGTTCCAGACGTGAATAATAACAAAAAAACAAAAATATCATGTACAGTTATGAAACTCGCATTTAGAAAAAAAAGAATGAATTCATGTTTGACAACAAGAGACCCATTTGTCTTCTTCTGGTGATATGTGCTGTTGTCTTGCGCCTTCATTGAATTCGTTGTATCCTGATAAATCTACGGATTGTTTTGGAGGTTGTGAAAGCAATATTTGCTGATAGCTGCAAACTTACGGTCCATCAATACATTAAGACAGCCTAAGAAACGATCAAACCAACTCACGTATACGGAACTGTAACCATCAGGACCCTTCATCATAAACCGCAATGACTGGAGGTATGTATCTGAGATTTAGCTGTAGGAAGAGGAGACAATGGGATGTCGTCGGCCACCATGAATGGCTCTGAGCACAATGGGACTTAACCTCTGATGTCATCAGTCCCCTAGAATTACAACTACTTAAACGTAACTAACCTAAGGACATCACCCACATCCATGCCCAAGGCAGGATTCGAACCTGCGGCCGTAGCAGCAGTGCGGTTCCGGACTGAAGCGCCTAGAACCACTCGGCCACAGCGGCCCGCGCGCCATCACGAACATAGGGACTGATCCATCAGTTGACTTACGCAGACTCATTTGTACGTTGCAGGTGGATGCCAGCATGGGCTGCCAGGCAACCAGACGCCTCGGGTGCTGCGGGTGGACCGCAACTGGAACGTGCTCGCCTGGATGCCTCCGGGCAGCCTGGTGACGTACGCCACCGTCGACAGAAACGACGACCACCAGCTGGTCTTCCTGCTGGAGAAGCGCATGCCTGACGACCCGCCGCTGCCGTTCACCATCGACAAAGCCACCGGCGTCATCTACACCAACGACACGCTCAAGGACTTGGTGAGCACCACCTTTCCGCCTACTTTCTGATAATTACAAAAGACAGCACTGGAGATGTACCTTCAACAGAATTGGTTGCTTTCCATTAAATCGACCACCTCGATCTGGTAAATTGCCCTGAAAATCTTCGATTATTTCGAATTTCCAAAACATTATGTGGGCCATGACAAATGATAACCATTATATTAAAAGCTCTTGCAATTGCCTTAAAAGTTCACATGCATCGTTATCTGTGTGATGTTCCGTTAGGAAACGTGGGGGTGTATAACTCTAGCTTAAATTCTACACTCATGCTCATAAATTAAGAATAATGCGGATACATGGTGAAACGCCACTCTGGTGGGCGGTTTGTGGGTTTAAATCACCTCGGGGTATGACCATGCGGTGCATTTGACCTGCGCTCGTCGCACGGTGGCACTGACAGCAGTCCACATACGCAGAGGTGTGTTAGTGTATATCAGAGTACAGTGCAGCGAGTATGTGTGCAGACGTTTTCAGACCTGCTAATGGCGACTGTTTGTTGAGAAAGGCTCGAAGAACACATATTGATGACGTTATGAGGGGTAGAATACTAGGGCGACTGGAGGCTTGTCAAACACAGCAGGTCGTAGCACGGGCCCTCCGTGTGCCACAAAGTGTGATCTCAAGATTATGGCAACGATTCCAGCAGGCAGGAAACGTGGACAGGCGCTACATTACGGGACGTCCACAGTGTACAACACCACAAGAAGACAGATATCTCACCATCAGTGCCAACAGACGGCCACGGAGTACTACAGGAAGCGTTGCTCGGGACCTTACTGCAGCGACTGGAACTGTTGTCTCCAGAAACACAGTCTACAGACGACTGAACAGACATGGTTTATTCGCCCGGAGACCTGCAAGGTGCATTCCACTGACCCCTGGTCACAGGAGAGCCCGTAAAGCCTGGTATCAAGAACACAGTACATCGTCATTGGAACAGTGGTCCCAGGTTATGTTCACGGACGAGTTCAGGTATAGTCTGAACAGTGATTCTCGCCGGGTTTCCATCTGGCGTGAACCAGGAACCAGATATCAACCTCTTAATGTCCTCGAAAGGGACCTGCATGGAAATCATGGTTTGACGGTATGGGGTGGGATTATGATTGGTGCACGTACACCCCCGCATGTCTTTGACAGTGGAACTGTAACAGGTCAGGTATATTGGGACATTATTTTGCACCAGTATGTCCGCCTTTTCAGGGGTGCAGTGGGTCCCACCTTCCTCATGATGGATGATAACGCACGGCCTCACCGAGCTGCCATCGTGGAGGAATACCTTGAAACAGAAAATATCAGGCGAATGGCGTGACCTGCCTGTTCTCCAGACATAACCCCCATCGAGCACGTTTGGGATGCTCTCTGTCGACGTATCGCTGCAAGTCTTCAAACCCCAAGGACACGTCAGGAGCTCCGACAGGCACTGTAGCAAGAATGGGAGGCTATATCCCAGCAGCTGCTCGACCACCTGATCCAGAGTACGCCAACCCGTTGCGCGGCCTGTGTACGTGTGCATGGTAACCATATCCCATATTGATGTCTGAGTACATGTGGAGGAAACAGTGGCGTTTTGTAGCACATCTGTTTCGGGACGGTTTTTTCAACTTATCACCAACACCGTGGACTTACAGATATGTGTCGTCTGTGTTCCCTATGTGCCTATGCTATTAGCGCCAGTTTTGTGTAGTGCCACGTTGTGTGACACCACATTCTGCAATTATCCTTAATTTCTGAGCATGAGTGTAGTTTTAAACCATAGACAGTAAATGTGACTACCTCATCTCATAATTACGATATCTGACAAAATGATATTTTGCAGTAATATTGGCAGAACTAAACAGTGGACATTGCCACAATCTAAGTCTGAAGGCTGTCATGCAATAATCCGACGTCTTTCCATCGATTCCACATATTTAGGCTGCCTAACAGTGAATAACAAATCCAACATGAGGAAACTGTTATGAAGGATAAATTATGATACAGATGTACGATAATTCAAAGTCGACGGTTATTGTACACGGTCACATTAACGTTAACACCTGCCAAAAGCCTGTATAACTTTTGCAACGCAAACGTGTAGGAATAGTATCAGTGAGGCTCTGGAAGGTACAGACGGGGGATATGGAGTCATGCTGACTCCAGTGCTGTGACCAGCTGCGCTAGGTTTCTAGGCTGAAGATTCGTGGAGCGAACAGCCCGATCGAAATGGTTCCGCAGATTCTCGGTTGGGTTTAATCCGGGGTTTTGGTGGCCCAGGAGTACGGTAAACTCATCCTGGATCTCTTCAAATCAAGCATATACACTGCGAGCTGTCACAGGTTGCACTGTTCTGCTGCTAAGCGTCGTCGTGCCAAGTAAAAAGAAATAAATCGCATGTAGGGGTGGACGTGGCCCCCAAGGATATATACATAATTATATTCATTCATTGCGCCTTCCAGAATGACGCGACCACCTAGGCAATGCCACGAAAGCATTCCCCAGACCATGAAGCTACCTCCTGCGGCTTGGACCCTTCCGTCTAGTGTTGCAGGGCGTACACGACATCAACCATCCGATGGAGCCTAAAATGTGATTCATCTGTAAAGGCCACCTGGCCCCACTCAGTGGATATGCAGTTGCAGTACTGGCAAGCAAATCCCAACTTTCATTGCTAATGAGCAGCAGCTGGGTTAGGTGCATGAACCAGGTGCCTGCTGCGGAGGCACATACACAGCAACGTTCGCTGAACGGTTGTTGAGGAGACACTCTTGGTTCAGCGGGACGGTGAGTTGCTCAACAGTTGAACGTCTTTTCGCTTGTACGCATCCCAGCAGCTGTCTTTCATCCGTGTCATCTATGGGCAGTGGTGCATCACTGTTGCCTAGGTGCCGGTTTTGGATAGCGCCATTTTGCCATGCGAGGTTCCCGGGTTCGATTCCCGGCGAGGTCAGGGATTTTCTCTGCCTCGTGATGGCTGGGTGTTGTGTGCTGTCCTTAGGTTAGTTAGGTTTAAGTAGTTCTAAGTTCTAGGGGACTGATGACCATAGATGTTAAGTCCCATAGTGCTCAGAGCCATTTGAACGACCATGCGAGGTATACTTTAACCACGACAGCACGCGGAACTGTTCACAAATTTACCGATTCGGAAATGGTTCCACGCTTGGCCCGAAAGCCAATGCTCTTTTGGACATCACATAAACTGCTCCGTTTCCCCATTACGACAACTAATGTACAGTTACCCGCGTCGGCGCAACACGCTTTATATACCCCCCCCCCCACTGCTAATGCTGCCACCTGCCGTGTGTGGGTAGTTAATGCACTTAGCGCGCTCGATAAACTTGCGCTTCCAAATCTTTGCGCCCGCTTCAACCGAGAACCTATTTGCGACCTCTTCGATTCTGGAAGACCGGTTTCATTGCTTAACTACAACTGGTATCTCGAGTTTCGTAATTTGTGTAAGTTCTCTCTGATACGCCCCTGCTAACAGAGATGTCGTGAAGCAAAAGGGCAGGAGTTGCCTCAAGTGGGTGAGGTAATTTTTTCATGAGTCGTTAAACTCAATGTAGTTAAGAATCTGTCAGTGACCCTGTTACTCGAGGGTGATTTCATTCAACGATCAAGGGTGGTTCTTCACTTTGCGAGTAACACGTCGAACGCCCGCCCGGCTAGCCGCGCGGTCTAACGCGCTGCTTCCCGAGCGGGAAGAGGTGCCGGTTCCCGGCACGAATCCGCCCGGCGGATTAGTGTCGAGGTCCGGTGTGCCGGTCAGCCTGTTGATGGTTTTTAAGGCGGTTTTCCATCTTCCTCGGCGAATGCGGCCTGGTTCCTCTTATTTCATCCCAGTTACACTGCGTCGCCGATTGCTGTGCAAACACCGTTTCCACGTACGCGTACGCCATAATTACTCTCCACGCAAACATTTGGGGTTACACTCGTCTGGTATGAGATATTCCCGGGGGGGTCCACTGGGGGCCGAATCACACAATAACCCTGCTTTCGGTGTGGGGCGGCGGTGGGGTGGGTGGACTGCCGTGGCCTTTGTAGGGTTGTGAACCTCTGACGGCTACGGCGGGACGAAGCCTCTCCGTCGTTTCTAGGTCCCCGGTTTAATACAATACAATACATTGAACAGTTTCCCGATGTACTCACTAAGAAACTGAGCGTAATCATTAATGTAACTGGAACGTGTGAGTGTCCATTTAGCGTCAGCGTTACATGTTAACCCATAGATAGGCAAATTTTTCACTAATTTGCTTCTCACTATCCACAAACTTCCTTCCATTTCCCTTCTTCTTCGCGTTAAACCCGTCCAGTATGTGTTTGTTGTACCCACTATACGACAAATTTATTTTCTTTAACTTTGCGGCTGGATGTTCTTCCTACCGTCGCAGATGACAAGGTAATCTAGGAGGGAAGTCGTGTGCATTATCAGCCTGTGAATCGCGTAAATTTTTGTTCTGTGTGTGACTGTATTTTAACTGCATATCATATTATCTGAGGCGGAAATTGGGGAACAGCCCAGCATTTGCAGAACAACAATGATAAACCACTTAAAGATAGATCAGACTGGCTGATGCACCACCTCTGGGTCTGGCCCAACCATTTGTCTGGCAAGCTAACGCACCGCGCGTTACGCTGTACGAGCAGGTCAACATCCTTGGAGCTACTAACCCAGAAAACTACAAAGACGCAGTAGGACAATTTGAAGGATGTGGGCGGTCAAAAATTTAGCACTAAGATTACCATGTCTATCGTCTAATATGTTGTAGGAAACACCTGAGCTTCTGCTCATCTCGAAATGGATAGAAACAGGTCCTGTACGGTATCTTACTCCATCCTTCCTGAAAAATAGTCGCAAGTAACGATGTTGGATAACGATCAAGTATCCTTCCTCCGAAGTAGACCACTAAGGCTCGATTACATGAAGGTCTGGTGCCAGTAGCGGCCAGGGTAAATGCAGAAATTCATCCTCATGCTCACAAAACCAGTCCTGGATGATGCGAGCTGTGTGGAAAGGAGCCTTGTCGTCTTGGAAGGCATCGTCACCATTGGGGAACAAACACAGTACCATGGGATGGGCCTGATCAGCAAAAATGGTAGCATAATCGTCAGTAATGGAACTTTGCAAAGTATCCATGGGGGTCGTGGACTTTCACAGAAAAAAAGAGGGTAAAAGAAGTTTTAACGTGGAGATAAAGTTAACAACTGACAAGAAGTAAGATGATTTTACAGTTTGACTCTAGTATCTGCAACGAAAACTTATTTTAACGAAAGGGGAAATGGAAACAGAGTCTGATCATTTAATACTACGCTGACATTCTGTGCCATATGTTTGTTCATTTCCATTGTTTCCAGTAGGGTCATCTTTCTGCTTATCTTGACACTATGTAAAACTTCACGTTCTACGTCATATGAATGGCTGATGTCAGAAAAAGTTAAATCTTCCTTCTTTAATCTACAGCTTCTCTTATGTTCACGTAGCTCAAATGTCACAGCCCCCCCCCCCCCCCCCCCCCACCCCAACGCCAACTCCCTCTAGCAACATGGAAGCTATTCGCAGATGTCTTAACAAATGTCCTATCATCCTGTCCTTTCTTCTTGTCACTGTAATTCATATGTTCCTTTCTTCGCCGATTCTGCTGAGAAACTCCTCATTTTGTATACCACCAGTCTACCTAATTTTCAACATCCTCCTGTAGCTCTTCAAATGCCTCGATTAAGTTCCTTTCCTGTTAACCAACAGTCTGCGATGCACTAACGTACAAAGCTGTGCTCCAAACGTACACTCTCACGAATTTCTTCCTCAGATTAAGGTCTATGTTTGAGACTAGCAGATTTCTCTTGGCGAGGATATCTTTTTTGCCACTGTAGTCTGTGTTTTTTTCTGTATGTCCTCCTTGCTCCGTCCGCCATGGGTTACTTTGCTGTGTACGTAGCAGAATTCCTTAACTTCATTTACATGGTAATGACCAATCCCGATGTTAAGTTTCTTGCTGTTCTCATTTTTGCTGCTTCTCATTACCTTCGTCCTTTTTCGATTTACTCTCAATCGATATCCTATACCCATTAGGCTGTTCATTCCATTCAGAAGATCATGTAATTCTTCTTCACCTTCATTGAGGTTAGCAATGTCATCAGCAATCTTATCATTGATATTTATTCACCATGAATTTTAATTACGCTCTTGCATCTTTCTTTTATTTCCATCATTGCGTCTTCGATGTACAGATTGAACAGTAATCCCTGACTTACACCTTTTTTAATCCCAGCACTCCATTATTGGTCTTCCATTCTTGTTATACCCTCATGATCCTTATATATTACCTGCCTTTAACTGCGTTATTTTTCTGATATTTCGAACATCTTGCGCCATTTTACACTGTCGAAAGCTTGTTCCAAGATGACAAATCCTATGAGCGTGTCTTGGTTTTACTTATGTCTTGCTTCCATTACCAAGAGCAACGACATAAGTAACTCGCTGACTCCCTTACCTTTCCGAAAGCCAAAGTGACTGTCATCCAACAGATCCTCACTTTTATTTTCCATTCGCCAGAATATTATTCGTGTTGGCAACTTGTATTTATGAGCCTTTAAGCTGAATGTGCCATAGTTCTCGCACTTACCTGCTGTCTTCGGGATTGTGTGGATGACAGTTTTCCGGATGTCCGATGATATGTCTCCAGACACTTCCCAGTATTTCAGAAATTGCGATGGAATCCTATCTACCCCACCTGCCTTATTCAATCAAAAGTTCTCCAAAGCTCTACTAAGTTCTATTAGTAGATGTCTTCGACATCGACTCCCATTTATTTCTCAGTCACATCAGAATTGTCGTTCCTTTTAGTTGGGGTTTAATATATAACTTGTGGTTATCCGCTACTTGACAGTCCCCTTCCGGAAATGCGAATGGGAGACGAGTTCAAAATATTTTGCCAGCGGAGAGATCAACAAGACGCTTTCGAATTACAGGCCACATGTCTGTGGCAAAGATACGAATTATGAAATTACGAGTTTTATGTTGGCTTTTGTGTTCACCATCCAAAAGCAAACCCACTTGGGATCAACCGCTGTGCGTCTGGCCACAAAAGAGAAGTATGTAATTGAAAACGTGTCATGATGACCTCTCCACTGGCAGAATATTCCGTATTAGTCCCCTATGCGGAACCCGGGAAGGGGCCTGCCAAGGGGGAGAGGTACCCACGAGAAAAATATGGAATAAACAAGCAAAGGGCAAAGTACTGTGAGTCAAAGCGTGGAACGTCAAAAACGTGAACGTAGTAGGGGAGCTAGGAAATCTGAAAAGGAAAATGTAAAGCCTCACTCTAGATATGGTGGAAGTCAGCGAAGTGAAATGGAGGGAAGTTACAGGTTCGTGGTCAGAGGAATAGAGGGTACTACCAACAGCAGCAGGAACTGGTATAGCGGGAGTAGCATTCAGTATGAAAATCAGAGTAAGGCAGAGAGCGAGTTCCCGTCAATAGTTTAGTGATAGTGTTGTTCTCATCATAATCAACAGTAAATTACGGCCAACAACAACAGTTCAGTTATGCATGCAGAAAATGAAGAGATAAGGAAAGTATATGAGCATACTGAAGTGGTAATTCAGTACGTAAAAGGGGATGATAACCTGATAATCATGGATGAGTGGAACGCGGTAGTAGGGGAAGGAACAGAAGAAACAGCAGAATATGGATTTGGTTGTAGAAACGTGCGTGACTTACTGAATTCGGCAATAAATGTCTTATAGTAATAGCAAATACACTGTTCAAAAATGACAAGAGGAAGAGGCGTATCAGGAGAGGCCTGGATATAGGGAAAGATTACAGTTGGAATACCTCAAAGTCACTTAGAGATTCCGACATCAGATGCTGGATTGTATGACATACCGAGGAGCAGATACAGACTGAGATCTCAATTTATTAATGATGAGGAGTAGGTTGCAGTCCGAGACTTGTCCAGAAAAATCAGTGTACAAGTAAGTGGGATGCTGCAGTACTTAGGAATGATAAAATGAGCTTGATGTTTTTTGAGGCTCTACTTACTGCGATAATAAACTCTCTGTAATCAGTTAAAATGAAGAGAAATGGACTCCTCCGAAAAGGGCAATCACCAAACTTGGAAATAAAAACATAGGTTCAAGGAACGTAACTGTGAAGGAACTTCCAGTGACAGAAGAAATACATAAATTTATTGAAAAAATCAGAAAAACATACGTGGAAACACAGAAATAAACGATGCAGTGCAATCGTAAATGAGATGGATAGTAAGTCGAGCGGAGCTAATACGAAATGGCTGGAGGAAAAAATCAGAAGAAATTGAAAGATAAGTGTTCGTCAGAAGGTCTGGCTCAGCGTTTAGAAAGGTCAAAATAACTCTGTGTGATTTTTAAAACACGGGCGGCAACATTAAGAGTTCAATAGGAATTCCACTGTAAAGTGCAAAGGAGAAAGCGAGTTCGTGGAAAGAGGGCATCCAAGACCTTTAAGGGGAGGACGGACTGGTCTGGTGGCGTGATTGGGGAAGAAATGGGAGTCCATGTCGAACACATCAAGTATAACACAAAAAATTTAATAGAGCTATAAAAGACTTACGGTCACATAAGGTACACAGGATAGATAACATTCATTGGAATTTCTGAAATGACTAGACTCTGTGAGTCCGGAGTCATACCATCCACAAAATCCCGAAGAAAGAAAAGGCAGATACGTGCGAAAACTGTCGCACAATCAACTTCACAGCTCATCGGGGTACTGACAAGAATAACACATAAAGCACGGAAATTAGTTACGCAATCGAAAAGATAAGGGCCCCAGAGAGTCAGTTATGACGTAGCGATTGATTCTGAAAGCAAGACAAGTAATACCAAGATAAACTCATAGGATTTGTAGGCGTAGAAAAAGTAAAATGGTGCAAGAAGTTAGATAGACAGAAAAATAAATAGTACTGGGAAGGGCGAGTAACGTACAAGAGCCAGGACAGTACAATAAGAATGAAAGACCAAGAACGGAGTGTTCGGATTAAAAAGAGTGTAATACAGTGATGTAGACTTTCGGCCTCTACTATTCAGTCTATAGATTGAAGCAGCAATGATGGAAACTAAAGAAAGGTTGAAGAGTGGGGAAAAATTCCGGGTGGAAGGATATCAGTGATGAGATTCGCTAATGAATTGTTGTCCTTAATGGTAGTGAATGGAATGACCAATCTGAGAAGTACAGAGTATGAATGGAGAGTAAATCTTTGATAGACGAAAGTAATGAGGAATAGCAGAAACTGGATTAGCGTGAGACTTAACATCAGAATTGGTGCTCACGAAATGAAGGAATTCTTCTACCTTGGAGGAAAAATAACATGGTGGACGAAGCGAGGAATGCATAAGCAGACCAGCGAGTCGAATTGCACATTCCTGTTCAAATAAGTCTACTGGTATCAGACACTGCCCCTAACTTCAGGAAGAAATTTCTAAGGACGGATATCTGGAGCACATCATCGTCTTGATGTCGGTCGTGGACTGTCGGGAGACCAAAATGAAGGGAATCGAAAATTTCAATGTGGTGCTGTAGAAGGATGTGCAAAATTAGATGGATAAGAAATAAGAAAGATCAATGTAGATTCGGCGAGGAAGAAACAAGTAGAAAACATTGCAAAGAAGAAAGGGACAGAATGATAAGTCATGTGTTAAGACATCAGGGAATACCTTCCATGGTACTTGACGGAGCTGAAGTGGATAAAATCAGTAGAGGAAAAATGGTTCAAATGGCTCTGAGCACTATGGGACTCAACTGCTGAGGTCATAAGTCCCCTAGAACTTAGAACTACTTAAACCTAACTAACCTAAGGACATCACACACATCCACGTCCGAGGCAGGATTCGAACCTGAGACCGTAGCGGTCGCGCGGTTCCAGACTGTAGCGCCAGAACCGCTCGGCTACCAGCGGCCGGCTCAGTAGAGGAAGACAGAGTCTGGAATACATCCATCGGAGAGCAGCCAGTTGCAGCTGATGGCTCATGTTGGAACTAACGATGTGTGTCGCTTTGGATTGGAAGAGATTCCCTCTGGTTTCTAGTGGCTGGCTGAAGAAGTAAAGTCTGCCAGTCCTATTCGCGAGATGAAGCGGAGCTCGCCATCTGCATCGCCGACGTAATCGATTGTGTTCATTCGGTACAGAGTCGAGCAGGAGGCTGCAAATTCCTCGACTTGCTGCATAGGGTGGTGGCTTTCCCGGTTCCGCTTAATATGTTAGGCGTCCACTAGACAAAGGAACCAGCTACACGGGTAGCGAGGGCACTGGTCTGTTTTTAGGTTAGAGGGTCTTGGGGGAAAAACAGAATTGTCGTCAGTCTAAAAGAGTGCAGAACAGATACAGAACGTGTGTGCTGTAGTTGTAAATTGTAGCTGTATTGGTAAAGAATCAGAACTCCAAGGGCTAATAGAATGCCCTGAATCTCAGATCGTCATATGTACGGAAAGCTGGTTATATCCGGAAATAAGATAAACCGAAATTTTTGCAAAGGACCTAACCATGATCGGAAAGGATAGATTAAATATAGTTCGTGATGGAGTGTTTATTGCTGTCAGAAGGAGTTTACCTTGTAGTGAAATTGAAGTAGATAGTTCTTGCGAGTTAGTATGCTTGGAGGATATACTTGACAATCGGAATACATTAGTAGTTGGTTCCTTTTACCGACCTCCTCCACCCCCCTCCCCCCTCCTGAGATGATACATTTCCTGAACAGTTCAAAGAAAACTAAAACTAGAGCCTCATTTCAAACAGGTACACGACTCATAGAGTAACAGTTGTGGGTAGCCGCAATATACCCTCGATATGTTGATGTTGGCAGTCGGAGGTAGGTACAAAACGTCGTCCGAAATCGTTCTGAATGCATTATCGGAAATTATTTTGAACAATTAGTTCAGGAGCCCACTCGAATGTAAATGGTTACGAAAAAATACTTCCTCTCTTACCAACAAATAATATTGAGGCAATAGGGAATACCATGACGGATACAGGGATTAGAGATCACAAGGTTGTTGTAGCGAAACTGAATACTATAACATCCAAACCCACAAAAAATAAGCGCAAAATACATGTGCCTAAGGAAAGCAGATCAAAATTCGCTAGAAAACCTTACTAAGAGAGAGTCTCCACTCCTTCCGAGCCGGCCCGAGTGGCCGAGCGGTTCTAGGCGCTTCAGTCTGTAACCGTGCGACCGCTACGGTCGCAGGTTCGAATCCTGCCTCAGGCATGGTTGTGTGTGATTTCCTTAGGTTAGTTAGATTTAAGTAGCTCTAAGTTCTATGGGACTGATGACCTAAGATGTTAAGTCCCATAGTGGTCAGAGCCATTTTGAACTACTTCCGATCCGAATAGTAAGCTTAGACTAGATCTGGTTTAAATTCAAATAAATAGTATCGACGGCTATTGAGAGACATATTCCAAATAAATTAACAAGAGATGGTACTGATCTCCTGGTTCTATTAACTTTTCAGAACACTGTTATAAGAGCAACGAAGAAAGAATGCCAATTTTAAAAGAACGCAAAACCCTCAAGATTAGCGAAGTTTTACAGAAGCTCGAAATGTAGCCCAAACTTCAATGCGAGATGCATTTAATACTTTCGACAACGTAGCTCCGTCTCGAAATCTGGCAGAAAATCCTCAGAGCCCCTGGTAGTATGTTAAGTATAACAGCGGAAGAGACAGTCAGTACCTTCACTGAGTGATAACAGAGGTTATGTTACTAATGTCAGTGTAACTAAAGCAGAGTTACAAAATACTGTTTCCCGAAATTCCTTCACCAAAGACGAAGTAAATATTCCAGAACAACTGCCAACATGCGTAACTTAGAAGTAGGTATCCTCGGTAAATAAAGCAGCTTAAAACACTTAAGAAAGCACAAGGCTTCTGGTCGAGATTTTATGCCAGTAAGGTGTGTCTCACAGTACGCGGATACAACAGCTCCATGTTCAGCAAGTATGTACAACCAATCGCTCGTTGAAAGATCCGTACCTAAAGACTGCAAAGTTGCACAAGTCACACCAGTACCCAACAAAGCAAGTAGGAGGAATCTACTGAATTACAAACCCACATCGCTAACGTCGATTTGCAGTAAGATTTTGGAGCATATACTGTGTTCGAACATTATGAAATATCTAAAAAAAAAAATAGATTTGTTGACAAACAGCCAACACCGATCCAGAAAATATCGTTCTTGTGAAACACAATTAGCTCTTTATTCGCACGAAGTAATGAATGCTGTTGATAGGGCACGGCCGGCCGGGGTGGCCTAGCGGTTCTAAGCGCTACAGTTTGGAACCGCGCGACCGCTACGGTCGCGGCACGGCAAGTTTATTGTGTGTTTGTAGATTTCCAGAAGGCTTTTGACACCACCCCTCGCAAGCGATTTCTGATCAAATTGCGTGCCTATGGACTATCGTTGCGCGACTGGATTCTTAATTTCCTGTCAGAAAGGTCCCAGTTCGTAGTAAATGACGCAAAGTCGTCGAGTAAAAGAAAAGTAATATTTGTTATTCAAATGGCTCTGAGCACTATGGGACTCAACTGCTGTGGTCATAAGTCCCCTAGAACTTAGAACTACTTAAACCTAACTAACCTAAGGACAGCACACAACACCCAGCCATCACGAGGCAGAGAAAATCCCTGACCCCGCCGGGAATCGAACCCGGGAACCCGGGCGTGGGAAGCGAGAACGCTACCGCACGACCACGAGATGCGGGCAATATTTGTTGTTCACCAAGGAAGTGCTACAGGCCCTTTCCTGTCTCTGATGTATATAAACGATTTATGAGACAATCTGAGTAGTTGTGTTAGACTGTTTGCTGGTGATGCTGTCATTTACCATCAGATAAAGTCATAAGATGATCAAAACAAACGGCAAAACGATTTAGACAAGATATATGTATGGTACGAAAGTGGCAATTGACTCCAGATAATGAAAAGCGTGAAGTCATCCACATGGGCACCAAAAGGAACCCGCTAAATTTCGGTTGCACGATAAATCACAGAAAGCTAAAGGCAGTAAATTCAGCTAAATACAAGGATTACCATTACGAATAACGTAAGTTGGAACGGTCACATAGATAACAAAAGATGAAAGAACACTGAGAAAATGTAACATCTGCAAAATAGACTGTCTCCATTATGCTTGTGCGTCCTCTTCTGGAGTATTGCTGTGCGGTGTGGGATCAACAACAGATAGTATCGACGAAGGACATCGAAAAAGTTCAGAGAAGGGCAGCTTGTTTTTTTTTGTACTATCGCGAAATAGGCGTTTTTCATTGAGGCAGACTCTTCTCATGAAATTTCTGGCACCAACTTTCTCCTCCACATGCGAAAATGTGTTGAAGCCCATATACATAGGAAGAAATTATTATCGTAGTAAAATAAGGGGAATCATAGCTCGCACAAAAAGATTTAAGTATTCGTTTTCCCGAGCGCTATTCCAGAGTGGAACGTTAGAGAAACAGCTTTAAGGTGTTTCGAGGAATCCTCTGCCTGGCACTTAATTGTAAATTTCAAAGAAATGGTTTAAATGGCTCTGAGCACTATGGGACTTAACATCTATGGTCATCAGTCCCCTAGAACTTAGAACTACTTCAACGTAAGTAACCTAAGGACATCGCACAACACCCAGTCATCACGAGGCAGAGAAAATCCCTGACCCCGCCGGGAACCGAACCCGGGAACCCGGGCGCGGGAAGTGAGAACGCTACCGCACGACCACGAGCTGCGGACTGTAAATTTCAAAATAATCATGTAGATGTAGATATTAATAATTGAAGACGTAGGTTACAAGTGATACTCGGAGATGAAAAGGTGGTCATAGGAGAGAAATTCGTGGCAGACCGCATGAAGTCAAATAGTTTATGACCCAAAAATACATATTTGGTTGTAGCTTCGATAGTCTTCATTATGCAGTGTACTAGAGAGAAATTTTTTGAAGACTAGTTTATTTGCATTACCTTTGGACAATCTTCCAACCGTGCTCAACCTTTCCGTTTAATCCATTAAAGGTAGCACTTACCTCTGTGAACAAATTTCAGTGTTACTTATTTGCGGCTACTTAGGATTTTGGTAGTGTTTTTTCTTTCAATGAATTGCTCAGTTTCTTTATGTAAGGGCATGGTAAGATTGTAAAGTTCTGCAAGCATAAAATACAGCAATATCTCTGAAACTGCATATCACATTTTCTGGTATGTTGCGACGTTGAAATAGGCACTCCGCCAGAAGAAGTTGCTGTTAAAAACTGAAACTAAATTAAAAAGTTACATTTATCACTAAACCTACCGTGACACATGGCTATACATCGTTTAATTCACACTTCGTTTCTGTCGATGTGGGTGGTAAGAAAAAAAAAGTGTATTAAACGATTCCGCTCACACGAAGTAGTTGTAATTAAAGTGCAGCTTCTCACGGAGTTCCAGTGTGGACTGTAATTATAGAATGGCAGCGGAACTTGATGCATATGCTAATGCGTTATTACCGAACCGTTTTACGCTGGAAACTTTTGCCTCTCTTGTGGCAATCTGGCGCTGTGAACGCAAGAAAGTCCTATAGAAACGTTT
Source organism: Schistocerca nitens (assembly GCF_023898315.1). Taxonomy (NCBI): domain Eukaryota; kingdom Metazoa; phylum Arthropoda; class Insecta; order Orthoptera; family Acrididae; genus Schistocerca; species Schistocerca nitens. Next base: position 237,058,425 of record NC_064614.1, on the reverse strand, counting down.
CCTTATGTAATCGATTAGGAACGGGACGTGGGCAGAAAAGGTCAAACAAGTGAGAAAGACTTAACGTGAATTTCATTATTAACCAAACGTTGCACAATTTGTTCAGTATGAGCACCGGAGACGTCGACGAGATGCTGCATTCGTAAAAAGACTTGTTCAACAGTTTTGTACAGTATTTCCGATGGAATCTGAGCAATGGATTCACGTATATTGGCGGTCAGACAGGTAGAACGGAACGTGTCTCTGGTAATCGCCTTCTTTCAGATGTCCTTAGGACCAAACGTTACATGGATTCAGATGAGGCGATCTTGCGAGCCATGCATCTGAAAAACCTCTGGAGACAACTTGTTCGTGGAAGGTTGCATTAAGCAGACCTTTTACTGGGCGAGCGACCTGGTGTGTTGTCCCATCTTGTATGAAGGCAGAGGTTTCCACACAGTTGCACTCTTTCAGATCAGGAATCACATGCTGTACAAGGTCTTGACAACTTGCTGACGTCATGGTACACCTGTCACGCCTCCTGAGTGTATTCTCTTCGAAGTAGAACGGAACGAGAATAAAGATGCTTGTGGTTCCTCACAACAGAATCATACATGGCGAGTGCAGTGGTTCTTCGTGCATAGCACGCAGTTGAACAGTATCCCAGACTCACAATTCTGTGTATACACTTGACCTTCTAGTGTAAAATGCGCCTCGTCACGCCACAGAATATTGCCCAGCCACATGCCATCAACTTCGATCCGTGCCAGAAATTGAAGAGCAAATTCAAACCGTTGCTGCGGATCACGATTGCAGTTGCTGCACCGTCTTGATCTTGCACGGGTACCAGTGTAAAATAGACCACAAAAATTTCCGTATTATTGGCTATGAGATAGACAGTTCTCGTGACATTGCTCGAGCACTACCATTACCCGAGGCATGTGCTGCATAGTCGGTTACTGCAACAGCAACCTCGTCAGTAACTTCCACCGAGATAGGAGGCCTTCCTCTTCAGGTGTCACACCAAGTTCAATCGTGTTTTAAAATTTCATTATCGTCCTCTTCGGTCAGTTTAATGAAGTCGGGCCTCACCTCAAACCTTTCAGTCGGCTATAATCTCTCAGTGCTGCACTGCGACTGCTACCGTTCAGATGAAACAATCCCCACTAACTACGTTCGGCCTCTCTTCTCGATACCCATACTGTTCACTCACGCTTGGCTTGTCAAATGACAACTTGAGTGTCATACCGTCGTACAGTGTACAGGGCCACATTTGCACCTAGTAGCCGGCCGCGTTGGCCGAGCGGTTCTTGGCGCTTCAGCCCGGAACCGCGCGACTTCTACGGTCGCAGGTGCGAATCCTGCCTCGGGCATAGATGTATGTGATGTCCTTAGGTTAGTTAGGTTTAAGAAGTTCTAAGTTCTAGGGGACTGGTGACCTCAGACGTTAAGTCCCGTAGTGCTCAGAGCCATTTGAACAATTTTTTTACCTGGTAGCCGAAATTGGAAATATTTTTTTCTGTACATATCTGGTCTGCATAAATGCATAAGCATATGTACCAAGTTTCGCTGACGTTCCGTTAACTACAGTCCACATAAGATCCCCCGTGAGTAGCTGCACTTTAATGACAACCACCTGATAGTATTGGTTTACGGCTTAGGTGACGTACGCTGCAAATGATTAAGACAGGCAGGAGGTGTGCTATAAAGAGAGGTTACCACTTACGGCCTTATTTGTGTCGACTCGCTGCTCTGGCCTCGTGACCTTTTACCCACAACGTCACTAGACGTTCCATTTCTCATCTCCCGTGGTCGTCCGCTACAAAATGAATCGTTTTCCTGGCAATCGACAGTGAATCACAGATTGATATGAAAGCGGCCGAGTTGTCATCAGTCAGTCCACGTTGCACTTCATAACTAGCCGGAAACATATCCCTAGAGGCATAACCCTTGTCTACATTTGTATGACTTCAAGCATTCTTTCAAGCTGCTTATTTATGTTTTCGTCGGAAACAGCTCAGTCGGTCTCAGTTGGAAAAGTTGAGCGGCGTACAGTGTATTTGTACTGAACTTGACGACTTGCAGTTGATATATCGCATTAAAGCACTTTTAGGTGTCAAGAAATAATTTCCGTATCGAATCCATTCTGATGTTAACCGTAGTGTTAGTAGATAGAAAGCCATACGTTATATACAACTGTAATTTCTCTGGCGTGAGGGATAGGCGAGATACTTGAACAGCTGTCTGATCGACGAAACAGTGATTTGATTCGGGTATCAGAGAATCGACGTTAAATCGAAAGACTTGCAACGCGTAGTAGCTACTTGTAGCAGGTACACTTACGCACTGGGTTATTAAGTTGGGTGTTGTAAGCAGAAATTAAAAGAGCATGCTCTAATAGTAATTTAGGCAATCTCTCTTAAAAATATTACAAAGCATTACGTTCCGGGACCGAAGAAATAACGACCTGCAAGCACATATTATGGGAGTTGGTAAGAATTTTGGAAGTCCTGTTTACCTACCACAGTGCGCCAGCTACCCGCTGAAAGCGGCAGTAAACATCTCGTTAGGGTGAACAGGAACCTCTGACATTCTTGCGGCCACCGATCAATGCGTAAACAAGACTACGTTATCATAGTAGCTTTCCGCTTATGCGCCGTTCTTAAATAAGATCATCGCAGCCATACTTCCGTAAAGCTACGACTACGGAGGTTCCGATTCAACAGTCATTGGGAATCAACACAAATGATTTATCTTGTCCTCATACCCGAGGACACAGTATGTTGGGCATCGGTTATTGCGCGAGATCCCAACCGATGAAGAGTCGGGAAATATCTGGGCGAGGTTCACTCCGATAAAATGTATTGTAATAAATATGATCTCTGTAGCTCTGCGATAAACGGAACAAATGATTTCGTTTCTGCCGATCGCATTGACTCCACTGTTATCAGCATTAAACTGCTCTATCGCAGTTTATTATTATTATTCTTTACTTTCTCAGACGTTAAGTCTGGTTAAAAATGGAAAGTGACGCGGACCTTGATCAAGCGTCACTTCTTTTTAACTGTATGGTATGTGTTATATTGCATTTAGGAACTTTCGGGTAATTGAACATGTATCAATAATTACTGATTTCTGTAGTTGTATATATAAGTTTGGATGTAGCTGTATTGCATTGATGTACTGGTGGATATTGTGTGGTATGACTCCTGTAGTTGATAGTATAATTGGTATAATGTCAACTTTATCCTGATGCCACATATCCTTGACATCCTCAGCCAGTTGGATGTATTTTTCAATTTTTTCTCCTGTTTTCTTCTGTATATTTGTTGTAGTGGGTATGGATATTTCGATTAGTTGTGTTAATTTCTTCTTTTTATTGGTGAGTATGATGTCAGGTTTGTTATGTGGTGTTGTTTTATCTGTTATAATGGTTCTGTTCCAGTATAATTTGTATTCGTCATTCTCCAGTACATTTTGTGGTGCATACTTGTATGTGGGGAACATGTTGTTTTATAAGTTTATGTTGTAAGGCAAGCTGTTGATGTATTATTTTTGCTACATTGTCATGTCTTCTGGGGTATTCTGTATTTGCTAGTATTGTACATCCGCTTGTGATGTGATCTACTGTTTCTATTTGTTGTTTGCAAAGTCTGCATTTATCTGTTGTGGTATTGGGATCTTTAATAATATGCTTGCTGTAATATCTGGTGTTTATTGTTTGATCCTGTATTGCAATCAAGAATCCTTCCGTCTCACTGTATATATTGCCTTTTCTTAGCCATGTGTTGGATGCGTCTTGATCGATGTGTGGCTGTGTTAAATGATACGGGTGCTTTCCATGTAGTGATTTCTTTTTCCAATTTATTTTCTTCGTGTCTGTTGATGTTATGTGATCTAAAGGGTTGTAGAAGTGGTTATGAAATTGCAATGGTGTAGCCGATGTATTTATATGAGTGATTGCTTTGTGTATTTTGCTAATTTCTGCTCGTTCTATAAAGAATTTTCTTAAATTGTCTACCTGTCCATAATGTAGGTTTTTTATGTCGATAAATCCCCTTCCTCCTTCCGTTCTGCTTAATGTGAATCTTTCTGTTGCTGAATGTATGTGATGTATTCTATATTTGTGGCATTGTGATCGTGTAAGTGTATTGAGCGCTTCTAGGTCTGTGTTACTCCATTTCACTACTCCAAATGAGTAGGTCAATATTGGTATAGCATAAGTATTTATAGCTTTTGTCTTGTTTCTTGCTGTCAGTTCTGTTTTCAGTATTTTTGTTAGTCTTTGTCTATATTTTTCTTTTAGTTCTTCTTTAATATTTGTATTATCTATTCCTATTTTTTGTCTGTATCCTAGATATTTATAGGCATCTGTTTTTTCTATCGCTTCTATGCAGTAGCTGTATTATTATTATTATTATTATTATTATTATTATTATTATTATTACTGAAACGATAATAAAATGATACATCCATCTTCTGCACTTCAAACAACAAACTTAAATGCATTTAGACTTAATAGTAAGTTTCTAACAAAAATAAAATGGAAATAAACCAGACACTGATCGGGCGGCTCTCTGTAACTGCGACGTTGGCCAAAGAAACTTTACAGAGACGATCTAGTGATGTGTGCCTGTCTAACATCAGGTAAGTCCTCATTTAGGGGGCACGCGGCAAGATTAGCTACGTGATTACCATGTTCGTCATTTGTCCTTAGGCCATGGACCTTACAGTACTTCTCACGTGGTAAACACTCATCGTCACTCATAAACACGATAAAAAGCTTGACACGGAAAGTGTCTCTGCTTTACTTGTGGCTAATTGCTTTTCCTCTACGGCAACTGTACTTCAGCTGTCGAGTAATATACGGTGCGATACTAAAGCAATCAGGATTCACGAAAGTCATATCGTTGGCGAAGTTTCCACTTTCGATATATCCCAGAAGTCCTGCCCAACAGCAAACAACTACATACGTGCCGTCATCAAAATTTCTGTGACTATATTATTCCTGTTCCTTCCTCTTTCTTTCTTTTTTCTGTCTGGATTTATTGCATTCCTTTAATTTTTGCTGAGCTCAATTTTTCAAATCTTTCCTCTATCTTTGTCATTTCGGATACCTATGCACATCTTAAACTGGCAGCGTATTGAGCGGTATTGGTCACATGTCTCCAGGGCAAAATTCAAGCCATGAGGACATAGAAAGTGGGTAGGGGAAGGCAGGAGGGAGGGACGGACGAAATACGAGCGTCTGGATTCGAGAATCGGTCCGGGGCACAGTTTTTATCTGCCATAAGGTCTCAACAGATCTAGTTCTGAGAAGTTTCCGATGTATCGACATTGTATAAGTGTGTCAGATGAACTATTGTCGACTAAATTACTTGCTGCTAAGCACAATAAAGCATATTTCTTAGACTGGAAGCCAGCCGGAGTGGCCGAGCGGTTCTAGGCGCTACAGTCTGGAACCGCACGACCGCAGGTTCGAATCCTGCCTCGGGCATGGATGTGTGTGATGTCCTTAGGTTAGTTAGGTTTAAGTAGTTCTAAGTTCTAGGTAACTGATGACCTCAGCAGTTAAGTCCCATAGTGCTCAGAGCCATTTTTTTTTACTGTTAGCTTCAACTAACTACTGGCAAGAACTGACTCTTCCCGCCTTACATAAGCACTTCATTATACAGTCGATAGGATCGTTGTAGTCTCAAGAAATTTACTTACGGATTTGTTAGCAGGCCTGAGATTGTTACAAATGAAATGTTTTTAGTATACTTACTTTCACTGTCAATATAATAATACTGTTGTTAATAATTGTGGGCATATTAATTTAACGTGCCTCAGAATGATTTGTTCATCCTTCTCTACTCAATGACCTTACCAGCCATAATTGCCTAAATGGTAGTTTTACAATTTTGACTATGTTTCAGTTTCTACTTCGTATATTTTATATATTATACCTAAAATATTATACTTCTTTGCTAACGAAATTTTAACATTGAAGTGTAAAACTGTTGACCAACTTTTAATTGTTATCGCCGTGGGTGGACCTTCTCCGCTTTCGTTTAAAATCTTTTCAACCAATTCTCATTTTATTTTCTTCTGTTTCATGACTAAATTACAGTTTTAGCAAAACTGGAGGAGAGGGCATGAACGTGCACGGAGACATGCATTCACCAATACGTGCTTTTTATTATCCATTGCAACACATTAATAAGTAACCGCTGCCTGTGTTATCAAAGCCTGTTAGTCTTTCAAGTCTTTGATATACAGCAAGATCAAAAATTCCACCGATAAACTTCTTGACGTGATAACATGGACTCAAATAAGAAAAAAAAATCCAGTAAAATTGGCCCCTAAAATGCACATCTTAAGAGCTATTAGCACTTGTTAAGTACAAAGATGTGTTTCACAATATCGAAGATGAAGAATTTCGTGTGTTTTGGAATTTATGTTTAATAGACGCGCTTTCCTTGTTTTGGTCTATACTATCACCCCTGAAAGTTCGTCTGTGGAGTTATTCTCCACCCTGTATATCCACGAACTATTTTCAGTAAAATATTGGTTATGAGAAAAGACTACGTTAGTCTCCCTAGGCATCTAATTAATATTCTATACGGGCGCTGATAACCAGGCCATTGAGCATGCTGAAGCCAACACCGTCATCATTATCATTAATTAAAACAGCAATTTCCATGCAAAGTGTAATTTAATTTGTAAAAAGAATTTCTGAAGGAAATATCGGATATCACTGTTACGAAACATGCAACATGGCAGAGAAAGTATTTGAAACTACTCGTTAAAAATATAAATACTGAACACGCGAACATAAATTTACTGAAGCACTTTCTGGTAAACAGTATTCAGTTAGTCCATGTGTTTGCAACGCTGGTGCACAACACCGGTTCGGACACGACACAGCAATATCTCGGCAAAAGAAGCATAGCAATCACGATAAAGGACAGAAACACATTCATTCGTACGTGTGCGTCAGCTAAAATACGCGGTATTCACGTCCAGTTATCCAGCATTGAGTACATTAATCTATACTACTACTCTGCATTTCATACGTACACAAAGTTTACTGCAAACAATGTATGAAGTTACCGAGTAGTCTATTTGCATACTGAGCAGGCCCTAACTGAACTGCGACAGTCTGCCGACGTTTTATTACCGCATCTGTGATGTGGAAGGGATCCTTGCCCTCTTAGTCGCGTTGAACGTTTTCCATTACTCGTATGAGCATCTCCCAGGTAGAGATTATCTTCTCATCAATGAACGCACAGCAATCAATAACGCGTCCACACACATTCAAGGCTACAGCAGAACCTCTTTAGACAGTGGCGTGCTAATCCTTGCCTCACAGCCGGCCGCGGTGGTCTAGCGGTTCTAGGCGCGCAGTCCGGAACCGCGCGACTGCTACGGTCGCAGGTTCGAATCCTGCCTCGGGCATGGATGTGTGTGCTGTCCTTAGGTTAGTTATGTTTAAGTAGTTCTAAGTTCTAGGGGACTGATGACCACAGTAGTTAAGTCCCATAGTGCTCAGAGCCATTTTGAACCTTGCCTCACAAGAGGTAAACACTAAACAGTAATTTGAAAGTGCGAGAATTCCAGACTGAGGACTCGACAAAGTATGTGTTGTTCAAAAAAATACTAAACAAAGGTTTACAGACAGGCAAATTCGTACATTGAAATCTTTTTAATTTGAACGAACGGATAACGAATCCCAGCCCGAATTATTGAACGTACGAATGATAGAAACGTTTTCTAAAATATTTATTAGGGCATATCCGTTTTAAATGCTGCGTATAAAACCTGTTCGTCTATCACTAAAAGAAAACGCCAGTCAATAACAAAAATATTTTTACAAGATGAGCAATACGGCTTTTGTAAAGGTCAGTCCTGCGAAGATGCAACATTTGTTATAAGACAACTGATAGGAAAGGAAATAGAGTTCAACAGGTAACTATTCCTGCCCTTTCTAGACTATGAGAATGCCTGCGACAATGTAGGAAGGATTAAATTACGGGAAATACTGAGTATTAAATTTAGTGACTGCCATTAAATCACTGTACAATGACACTAAATTCAGTATAACGAGGATTTATTAACTGTAAACCTCGAACTAAAGCCAATTTTAGAAGAATGAAATTATAAAAACCTCAAGAGGACTGACATTAGAAGGAACAAATTAACATTATTTAATTTTCGGGCGACCAGGTTCATTTAGTAGGAAGTGAAATCACTTAAGAAAATATAACGAAATTGAATAATGTTTCGCATCTTACCGAATGGTTGTATCTGTGTTAGAAAAGTAATGGCGGTGGAAAAGAAACACGTTGACAAACAATAACATAATGGAACAGGTAATTTCATTTAAATACCCCCGGACAGGTATATCAATGAAACTTCCTGGCAGATTAAAACTGTGTGCCCGACCGAGACTCGAGCTCGGGACCTTTGCCTTTCGCGGGCAAGTGCTCAACCGTCTGAGCTACCCAAGCACGACTCACGCCCGGTACTCACAGCTTTACTTCTGCCAGTATCTCGTCTCCTACCTTCCAAACTTTACAGAAGCTTGGAAGGTAGTACAGAAGTTAGTAGGTAGAAGGTAGTACAGAAGTTTGGAAGGTAGGAGACGAGATACTGGCAGAAGTAAAGCTGTGAGTACCGGGCGTGAGTCGTGCCTCGGTAGCTCAGATGGTAGAGCACTTGCCCGCGAAAGGCAAAGGTCCCGAGTTCGAGTCTCGGTCGGGCGCACAGTTTTAATCTGCCAGGAAGTTTCATATCAGCGCACACTCCGCTGCAGAGTGAAAATCTCATTCCAGGTATATCAATGTTCACAAATACTTCAAATGTGGTTCAAAATATGCACAAATATAACGCTGGAAAGATACATTGGCAGAAATATGAGCAAAGAGATAACACAAAGACAGCACAATGTGATGGATAAGCCCGCTTTTACGTGTGGATGTGAATACTGAATTCTAAGGAACAACGAAAGACAAACAAAAAATCGAAGCACTTGAGATGACACTAAGAGAAAGAGCGCCAAGTGAAGACTTAAGGCAGCAGCTAGACGTGAAACAACGATGACTAAGACACCAGGCATTGCCAAAAAGAATGGTACGACCACATCAAAACGATACCACCTGAGCTTCTGCCATGGCTAGCTTTATATTTTATCCGAACTGGAAGTCTGAATATGGGACGGATAAGGAAGAGATGGAGACAACAGTTTTCTAAATACCTTTGGTTTGGGAACGGGTCAATACCCACTCCCTAAAATGGGAGACCGTAATGCGAGAGACAGAAAGCATGCAACCCTGGGGGAACACTGTTTAATAGAGTGACTCAGGAGCTTACATATGCGGATGATATTGATTTGTTATCCAGGAGGAAACTCGACCTGGAAGAAAAGCTTGAAAAGTGGAAAGGTATGGTGCGGAGGTTAGGCTGATCATTAATCAGTCAGAGACCAAGTATATTTTAACATATAGGAAAAGATATATTGAAGGAGAAAGAAACATGACTTTGAACGGAAAAGATTATGAACGCTGTGAGAGCTTTAAATATCTTGGGTCACTGGTAACTGAGAATAATGATAGGAGGGAAGAAACACATGCAAGGATTGCAGTTGGTAACTGGAGCTACTTTGCGTTAGTTTAAGTGTTTAAAGCAAGGAGCCTTAGTAGGAATCTGAAGCTGACTGCGAATCGTACAGTAGTTAGACTTGTGGTGATGTATGGTTCGGAGACCTGGACTATGACACAAAATTGGTGAGTAGTTGTTGCTGGGATGGGAAAGGAAGATACTTAAGAAAATCTACGGGCCAGAGAATAATAAGGGTTTTTGGAGAATCAGAAATAAGGAGATGTACAACAAACCAAATATCGTGACAGAAATAGAGAGTACGGGGTATTTCAAAAAGAGTATACTTATTTCTAATGGATACACACTCCTGGAAATTGAAATAAGAACACCGTGAATTCATTGTCCCCGAAGGGGAAACTTTATTGACACATTCCTGGGGTCAGATACATCACATGATCACACTGACAGAACCACAGGCACATAGACACAGGCAACAGAGCATGCACAATGTCGGCACTAGTACAGTGTATATCCACCTTTCGCAGCAATGCAGGCTGCTATTCTCCCATGGAGACGATCGTAGAGATGCTGGATGTAGTCCTGTGGAACGGCTTGCCATGCCATTTCCACCTGGCGCCTCAGTTGGACCAGCGTTCGTGCTGGACGTGCAGACCGCGTGAGACGACGCTTCATCCAGTCCCAAACATGCTCAATGGGGGACAGATCCGGAGATCTTGCTGGCCAGGCTAGTTGACTTACACCTTCTAGAGCACGTTGGGTGGCACGGGGTACATGCGGACGTGCATTGGCCTGTTGGAACAGCAAGTTCCCTTGCCGGTCTAGGAATGGTAGAACGATGGGTTCGATGACGGTTTGGATGTACCGTGCACTATTCAGTGTCCCCTCGACGATCACCAGTGGTGTACGGCCAGTGTAGGAGATCGCTCCCCACACCATGATGCCGGGTGTTGGCCCTGTGTGCCTCGGTCGTATGCAGTCCTGATTGTGGCGCTCACCTGCACGGCGCCAAACACGCATACGACCATCATTGGCACCAAGGCAGAAGCGAATCTCATCGCTGAAGACGACACGTCTCCATTCGTCCCTCCATTCACGCCTGTCGCGACACCACTGGAGGCGGGCTGCACGATGTTGGGGCGTGAGCGGAAGACGGCCTAACGGTGTGCGGGACCGTAGCCCAGCTTCATGGAGACGGTTGCGAATGGTCCTCGCCGATACCCCAGGAGCAACAGTGTCCCTAATTTGCTGGGAAGTGGCGGTGCGGTCCCCTACGGCACTGCGTAGGATCCTACGGTCTTGGCGCGCATCCGTGCGTCGCTGCGGTCCGGTCCCAGGTCGACGGGCACGTGCACCTTCCGCCGACCACTGGCGACAACATCGATGTACTGTGGAGACCTCACGCCCCACGTGTTGAGCAATTCGGCGGTACGTCCACTCGGCCTCCCGCATGCCCACTATACGCCCTCGCTCAAAGTTCGTCAACTGCACATACGGTTCACGTCCACGCTGTCGCGGCATGCTACCAGTGTTAAAGACTGCGATGGAGCTCCGTATGCCACGGCAAACTGGCTGACACTGACGGCGGCGGTGCACAAATGCTGCGCAGCTAGCGCCATTCGACGGCCAACACCGCGGTTCCTGGTGTGTCCGCTGTGCCGTGCGTGTGATCATTGCTTGTACAGCCCTCTCGCAGTGTCCGGAGCAAGTATGGTGGGTCTGACACATCGGTGTCAATGTGTTCTTTTTTCCATTTCCAGGAGTGTATTTATTAAACTTTAAGACAAAGGAATATGAAACTTCAAACTTACATTTACGAACCTCTCAAGTTCAGATTACATATGTTGAATACGTCCTCCATCAGCGACACGAACAATATCACATCAATAGTCATATTCCTCCCGTACTCGGGCTAGCGTGTTCTTCGTCAGTGATGTTATGGCAGTACGGATCCGGTTCTTCAACTCTTCCAGATTCTGTGGGTGTGATGGTACATAAACGTTGTCTTTAACGAAACCCCACAGGTGAGGGTGTCAAATCCGGTGACTGTGACTGTGGAGCCCACGTGAGACATGCTAAGACGCCAGCTCCTTGACGATGACGACCAATGCAACGATTCGGTAGAGTTTCATTCAGATGTTCACACACTTCGCGACCCCAGTGAGGGAGTGCCCCGCCTTGTTGAAAAATGAACTTGTTGTCATGCAGGCTCGGAAACAACCAGTTTTGTAACATAACGAGATACTGCTGACCGTTAACCGTGTTTCCATCAAAGAAGAATGGGCCGTAAACAGATGATGTAGATATCGCACAAAACACATTGACTTTGGGAGAATCTCGTACATTTCAGTGGCTGCATGTGGGTTCTGTAGGCTCCAAATTCGAACTTTGTGTTTACCTGACCACTGACATGGAAAATCGCTTCATCACTAAACACAATGTGTTGTGCGAAGGTGTTATCATTGTCAATAGCATCAAGAATCTCGTTACAAAATGCCAAACGTTTGCGTAACAACTGTAACTTGTACGGCTTCATAACCAACCGACGTCTCAAAACACGCCAAATTGTTGTAGGAAGTTGTAACTCGCGACTGGCACGACGAGTTGATTTTGAAGGACTACGTTGGAAAGCAGTTTGTATTTGTGCAACATTTTCTTTATCTTTCCTTTACATACACATCATATAACTAGAAAACGTCGACACAATCTGAGAATGTTCCACCCATTCGGAGGATCAAGTTGGTACCTCAACCTGAAACGTCTTTGCACTGTAATCATGGAATTGCATATCGCAAACTCGGGAACACAAAATGATTTCTGATGCGGAGTCACCATTTTAAACATATAACGGTTACCAAGAAAAACAGAAGACAACTGACATCTAGCGGCTATTAATATAAACTAGACTTTGTAGTCGTTTCTCCAAAAGTCGGGCCGAGGTGCAGCCATCGATAGTTTGGACAAAATAATACTTTGTGATATGTGTGTTCTTTTTGATACACACTGTAATAGACTACGTTGGTTGGGACATGTAGAAAGAATGGTGGAGGACAGCACAGTCACGAAAGCTTTTAAAGGAAAACCCGGTGGACGTCGTATAAGGGGAAGACCAAGGACCAGATGGCTAGACGACGTGGAGAAGGACTTGAGAAGGATTGGAGTTAGAAGATGGAGAGCCAAGGCAGCCAGCAGAATAGAGTGGGCGGAGATTGTCCGGGAGTCCAAGGCCCTACAAGGGCTGTAGCGCCAAGGAGTAAGTAAGTAGTGAAATGGGGGAGGAGGAGGAGGAAGAGGAGGAGGAGAGGGAGAGGGAGAAGATGAAGAAGAAGTTACCTGGAGCTATAATTGTGTATATGGTATAAAGTGATGTACTAGTTGAAGAAGAACTAGATGAACTGCCTTCACCGCTGGCCTCTGTACAATTAGGAATGGGATTCCAAAATGGAATTCTTTCATACGTTTTAATTCTTTACGAAATGGTTCAACACTTACAAAAGCGTGCAATGAAACTTTCCCCAAACACTTTTCTGTTAGAGGTATTTTATCGATTACTGAACCTGAACAGCCATTCACTACCAGCCTTGAAACCTGTTTTCCTAATTTATCTGCAAATCTTTCTGTTACAGTCTGCAGTTCGCTCCATTTAACGGAACTCCGACACAGAGTTGTGTTTTGTACCAGCTGTAGAGAGCGTCATCATTGGTGCTCATTTTTGGTCCAGTTATCCTTTTCGTTTTCCAGCTAGTTCGTCTTGTTTTAAAATACGAATTTTAATGCGGTATTTCTAAACGTTGTAAAATGTCGCCCTAACTGTGCAAAATTCTGGCATAACACTTCGGGCAGAAGCAACGATTATGATTTTATCATGCCCTCTCATTTTATCTTTTAAAGTTAATGATTTATATTCAGTCATAATATTCCTCTTTTTTGTTGTACTGTACTGTACGTTACTTGAATACACATTGAAGCGATCGGAGAGGTGGTATTTAACATAACTCGTCGCGGGGGCTTGAGCATGAGATCTGAGAAAGCTTGGCTTAGTTGCCTGCTTGTGACCGAAAATAATACATAAGTAATAATAGTGGCTACAATACTAAGACGTACGATGCAATGTTACTACGGAAATGCCGAGGGTCACACAGCTGATAACTTGGAATTGCGGAGTGTTTGCGGGTGGTCTGTCATGACTTTCGCTGACATTTATCGAGTGTACCAAAAGACATATGATTTCCTCTACTTATCGAGGTTTTTTAAAGCGACCGGAAGACTACAAAACCTGACAAAAAAATTTGAAGCACCCAGAAGACATAGACAAACAAACGCCATCGGGGAGGGTGTAAATGATGAGAGTTGCAATTCTCTGTCACAGGTAGCAAGGGCATAAATGTGAATTAGCGTTTGTCCTAGCAGGCCTGGTAGGGTATACAACGGGCGTGAACGGCGACAGTTGTTAAGTGGCTAGTGTTAAGGACACGGATGTGCCATGTGCTAGTTTGAGAGAGCGTTATCATATCAGCAACTGCCAGAGTTTCAAAAGGACTCAATTGTGGATCTCGTTGTAGCCGGCTTGCCGAAAAGTGCAATATCTAGATTTGTGGAGCATTCGGATGTGACAGTGGAATTTTGGACTGCATGGGAACGTGAGGGCAGATATCCTCGTCGTCAAAGTTCCAGTTGACCAGGTATGACCAGTGCAAGCGAGGATCGCTGTATGGTGTACCAAGCACAACGTAATCCTTTGACAGGTAACTAATACGAATTCTGGCTGAGGTAACGCTTCTGGTGTCACGTTACACTAAGGCAACTAGGAAATTTATATTCAAGGTTACTCTGGGGAAAACCTATCCTAGACATGCACCTGAGGCAATTGTATGTGTTACATTCAAGGTCATGACTTAATTCTATACTGATCACGTGGCCAGCAGGCACTTGTGTGTAGTGCAGTAAAGTCAGGATGTAACTTGATTTGCCGCTCTGTGTTTTGCGCATTCGCTCTTGTGACAAAAGTGGGGAGGGGGAAGCTTGCGCCGGCCAGTGTGGCCGAGCGGTTCTAGGCGCTTCAGTCTGGAACCGCGCGACCGCTACGGTCGCAGGTTGGAATCCTGCCTCGGGCATGGATGTGTGTGATGTCCTTAGGTTGGTTAGGTTTAAGTAGTTCTAAGTTCTAGGGGACTGATGACCTCAGATGTTAAGACCCATAGTGCTCAGAGCCATTTGAACCATTTTTGGGGAAGCTTGAATCATACCCGCCCACAGGGGAAGGAGAGACCTTCATTTTCCCATCGGTTTTGTACCATGCAATTGCCCAAGATGCATAAGCGGGGTTTTTGGTTACATCCTGACCTTGATTGACACAAGTGTCTGCCGACGACGTAGTCTGTATCTAGGTGCATCATGACCTCGAATGTACCATATACAGTCTCATGTATGTGGGCAGGTTGGGTGTTCTCCGAGGTGACCTTGAATATAGCTCGCTCAACTGCCACAGATGTAACACGACACGGGAAGTAACCTTGAGCTATCATTATCTCAGCCCGAACTGTCCTTGTTAATTTACTCCCCTTCACATTTCCTCCTGCAACCAGAAGACAAGTAACAGACCCCGTAGCAACATTCTACGTCATCCTACACCATTGGTCGGAGACTAGGTAAAGCTGGTCTACGAAATGACCATACCATTCGTATGTTGTCATTGCGCCAGAACACAAAAGCATGCATTTGGAGTGGTGCCGTGACTAGGAACGATGGACTTGCGTCACATTGTGATCAATGTTGTATCATCGCTGTGCACTACCCTGGGTAATCATGGCGATGACCTGAGGTGAGTTTCCATTTTTCCAATGTTTGGGAGAGCCACGACAATGGCACTCCTGACATCATGGTGTGGGCAATCGTCAGGGGTGACTTCAGGTCACTGCTGGAAGTGATTGGGGGAATCGTCGTACATCACATACATTCTGCATCATCATGTGTTACTTATCATGAGACATTAGTGCTATTTTTCAAGATGTCATTACTCGTCCACGTACGACACGTGTTTCTATGACCTGTTTGCGTGACACTGAGGTACTCCTGGCCCAGCAATATGAATAGATGTGGCTCCGAAAGAACATGTGTGGGAGCAGGTCGAACCTCCCTGTGGTAGTAAGCAGATTATCAAAAACAGGAGAGCTTCTATGAAGTTTGGAAGGTAGGAGACGAGATGCTGGCAGAATTGAAGCTGTGAGCACAGGGCATGTCTCTTGCTTTGGTAGCTCAGTTGGTAGAGTACCTGCCCGCGAAAGACAGAGGTCCCGAGTTCGAGTCTCGGTCGGGCACACAGTTTTAATCTGCCAGGAAATTTAATATCAGCTCACACTCCGCCGCAGAGTGAAAATTTCATTCTAGATATCAAATACCAGTTAAAAAAAAAAAAAAACAGAGGTAGTTCATCTTTCCTCAGGAGCCGATACAACGGTGTTATGACAGCCTTCCTAACTGTATCACTGCAAGCATCTAAGCCAGTGGGAGTGCACGTCCTACTGATAACTAAGCTCTTAGTGCCAGTATGTAAATTTGACTCGATTTTGCGATCACCGAATAACTTCACATTCCCGCTGAACCCACGAAGTTGTACATAGTTTTCACTTTCCATTTTTTTTATATGAATGCATGATGCCTCTTCTTTGTGACTTGTCCGAAAGACAAGGGGCCGATAGGTCGCACTAGGTGGAAATGTGGGTCGGCTCGCGAGCACCCCGAGATAGCCCATGCATTTTCGATAAACAACGTCCGGATGGCACAGTGCTTAATGCAACAGCCTACTAAGAAGCAGATCCCAAGTTCGACTCCCGATGTGACTCACATTTGCATTCGTCGCCGCCGATCCCGCATAATGTACTGATGCAGATCATATCATCAGTTCTTTCCTTTTCCCCCGCTCCCCCTGTATCCACCTTCAGTTTACATAGTTCCCCCTTTTTTTTGTTAGGTAGTATATTTTGATTTATGGGTAAACTGACATATCGGGGTTCGCATCACCCTGAAGTCGACTGTTTTACACACACTACGGGCCATTAAAATTGCTACACCACGAAGATGACGTGCTACAGACGCGAAATTTAACCGACAGGAAGACGATGCTGTGATATCCAAATGATTAGCTCTTGAGAGCATTCACATAAGGTTGACGCCGGTGGCGACACCTACAAAGTGCTGACATGAGGAAAGCCACCAACCGATTTCTCATACACAAACAGCAGTTGACCGGCGTTGCCTGGTGAAACGTTGTTGTGATGCCTCGTGTAAGGAGGAGAAATGCGTACCATCACGTTTCCGACTTTGATAAAGGTAGGATTGTAGCCTATAGCGATTGCGGTTTATCGTATCACGACATTCCTGCTCGTGTTGGTCGAGATCCAATGACTGTTAGCAGAATATGGAATCGGTGGGTTCAGGAGGGTAATACGGAATGCCGTGCTGGATCACAACAGCCTCGTATCTCTAGCAGTCGAGATGACAGGAATCATATCAGCATGGCTGTAACGGATCGTGCAGCCATGTCTCGATCCCTGAGTCAACAGATAAGGACGTTTCCAAGACAACAAACATCTGCACGAACAGTTGGACGACGTTTGCAGCAGCATGGACTATCAGCTCGGAGACCATGGCTGCGGTTACCCTTGACGCTGCATCACAGATAGGAGCGCCTGTGATGGTGTACTCAATGACGAACCTGGTTACACGAATGGCAAAACTTCATTTTTTCGGATGAATCCAGGTTCTGTTTACAGCATCATGATGGTCGCATCCGTGTTTGGCCACATCGCGGTGAACGCACATTGGAAGCGTGTTTTCTTCATCGCCATACTGGCGTATCACCCGGCGTGATGGTATGGGGTGCCATTGGTTACACATCTCGGTCACCCCTTGTTCGCACTGACGGCACTTTGAACAGTGGGCGTTACATTTCAGATGTGTTACGACCCGTGGCTCTACCCTTCATTCGATCCCTGCGAAACACTACTTTTCTGCAGGATAATTCACGAGCGCATGTTGCAGGTCCTGTACGGGCCTTTCTGGACACAGAAAATGTTCGACTGCTGCCCTGGCCAGCACATTCTCCACATCTCTCACCAATTGAAAACGTCTGGTCAACGGTGGCCGAGCAAATGGCTCATCACAATACGCCAGTCACTACTCTTGATGAACTATGGTATCGTGTTGAAGCTACATGGGCAGCTGTACATGTACACGCCATCCAAACTCTGTTTGACTCCATGCCCAGGCGTATCAAGGCCGTTATTACGGCCAAAGGTGTTTGTTCTGGGTACTGATTTCTGAGGATCTATGCACCCAAATTGCGTGAATATTTAATCACATGTCAGTTCTAGTGTAATATATGTGTCCAGTGAATACCCGTTTATCATCTGCATTTGTTCTTGGTGTAGCAATTTTAATGGCCAGTAGTTTAATTACACGAGCTTCCTACTGGTGGCAAAACAGGTTTCTCAGTTGTACTAGTATATGCACAATTTGTTTAAGTTCGAAGCCTTAGTTTTAAAAAGTAAAAACACTGTTTGCGGCCATGTGAAGTAGTTTACACGTGATGCTGTGCCGGTAGGTGGGGAAACCGCTGTACCTGTACGTGAAGGTGGACGACCCGTCGAGCCCGATCAGCCTTAAGACGGAGGTGCGGGTGCGCGTCCTGAACGACACGTCGTCGGCCGGTGGCGCCAGTGACCTCCCCCGCTACCCCCCCGGGCTGCTGCAGCCGCACTACCTGCCGGCGCCGCCCACGCTGCTGCCGCGCCCCGGGGCTGGCGGCGGCTCTGCGCCGGGCCCTGGACCCGGCACGGGGGCAGGAGTGGGGATGGGGCTCGCCTTCAGCCGCAGGCCGCCCACCGCTACGCCCAACTACAGGACCACCAACACGACGACGTCGACGACGACATCGACGCCGTCGTCTCCGGCGCCATCGCCTTTGCCGCCGTCAGCGTTGCCGCCAGATCTCAACAATGCCCCGTCAAATACAGGTACCTCAGCACGCACCTGCTCTTGCTGTTTATGTGTAATCCGTGTCGGCCCGCATCTCGTGGTCGTGCGGTAGCGTTCTCGCTTCGCACGCCCGGGTTCCCGGGTTCGATTCCCGGCGGGGTCAGGGATTTTCTCTGCCTCATGATGGCTGGGTGTTGTGTGCTGTCCTTAGGTTAGTTAGGTTTAAGTAGTTCTAAGTTCTAGCGGACTTATGACCACAGCAGTTGAGTCCCATAGTGCTCAGAGCCATTTGAACCATTTTTTTGTAATCCGTGTCGAACTAACGACCGAGATGGTGGCATGATACAGGTTAGCGAACGTAGATATCTCCTGCTAGGAACACATCATATGTAAAACATTCTCGGTATTCTTGCCGCGTCAGTTCTGGATAAAATCTTGAGCCTTCGACGATTACCTCCATCGTCATCGTCAGGAGCTGACTGTCTTCACTGCTGCTGTGGTAGCCTTATTTATAGCCCGTGGACGGCTTCTGATTGGTCGGCTTATGATTGGTCGGCGATTACGTACTGCTGTCGCAGACGATGTCAATGTGTGCACCGGTGGCGCCACCGCTTCCGTTGGAACGTAAACCTTGGAAGGAACGGCTCTGCTGCTTCTCTACATCAAGCGCTCGTTTCCATGCACAGCTCAGATGGTATCCGCTATCGCGGTTAAAGTTGTTTTGACTCATTATTATTTCAACAGCCTCCTTAATAACAGAATCCCAGTACGTGGAGGCATGGGACAGAATTTTTATTTCATCGAACAAAATTTTATGTTTATTCGTGAGGTTGTGTTCCGCAATTGCCGATTTCTTCAGTTCTCTGTTTTTAATATGGCGTTGGTGTTTTGCACAGCGGTCGGAAACGTTACGAATCGTCTGACCTATATAATTACTTCCACACTCACAGCGTATATTATAAACTCCAGGGACCCTGAGGCCGAGATGGTCCTTAATTTTCTTAGGAGGACGAAAAATCGGTCTTATACTTCGTCTACGCAGGACTCTCCCTATTTTACTGGAAATCACGCCACAAAAAGGAAGAACCACAATCGGTATTTCATCCTGTGAGTGCTCAGCATTTTCACGTTTTCTTTTTTTGGAGAACGCTGCCTTTATATCGCGTGCAGCGTAGTCATTCTTTCGGAACACGTACTTCTTGTCTGAATTTACATTCTTAAGTGTCGGTTAAGTACTTCTTTAATGATTTTTTTATATTCCCGAAACTATTATACGTAGCGGTATCAAACTTTGACATAAAGCTCGTCTGAGTAACTAAAGGTCACGTACCAAATTTGGAATAAAACAGACAATATTTAACATAGTTATTAAGTTTCTTAGGTGAGGTGAAGAAGTGATTTTGGTACACGCCGCAGTGAGCATTCTCACAGTCCGCTTTAGCAGCAGGTGTGGCTATGACGCATACGTAGGCCAATAATTAATTCTGGTTTTAGAACAAATTGTTCAGATACATACATCATTACTTAATTAATAGAATTATTGAAGATCAGTGTTTGGGTCAGAGAAAATTACTAGTAAAGAGCCATCTTAATGGGAGGGATGGCATACACACGTACAAGAAGCTCTGCATATGAACAGGCCAGGCAGTGGCTGATACCATGCCCCGACGTCTCCAGCATATTCGGGAAGCCTCACAGACTGGCACCCCCAAGTACACAGGCTCCGCCTATCTAAGACAGACACAAACACACCTTCACGCACATGAACGTTTACTGACATTGCGGCTCCTGTTGTAAAATCCAGTTACCTTTAAGTGACTAAAGAGCGGACAACGCCAAAAGTCTGGTAACTTTCCTTAAATATCAGGTCAGAAGAAACAATTAAGCTGTTGCGCATCCAAACGTATTACAGAGCAACACGTATGGTCACTTGCGGAAGTGCAGAGAAAGCGGCAGTTATTTCACTGACCAAATTAAGTGGGCTAAGACATTTTACAAGAGAACCACTGTGATAAATGCTACGGAAACCCGCAATTACGGGTTTAGCGTCACGCTCTCTCTCACAACACGGTGTAACAATTATCTTAAAACACCAGGAAGGTACAGCAACCTGTTCGAAACTAAACAGGACAAAACGTACTAAGTAAAAGGCAGGTGTTAAACACGAGTGAATACCCTCCCATAAAACAGTGGCATAACATGCGGCAAGTAACGTGATCATACACATAATGATTAATTTGCACAATGGACTAGCCCAGTACTCTTGGCAAACTTAAACACGCCTGGAAATGCTCTAGTGAAAAGAATAATAATTAATTCCTCATGAAACTTGCAATCGTGACTGCTGGCATAACAGCTGGTTAAACTACAAAGCAACACATTACAATGTTTCACTCAAATACCGTAAAAGAGCCCAATAAATACACACAACCGTTTACAACCAGTAAATGTGACAGACAGATTGTAACAATTTCGGGCTCCATCGTGATTAAATACGTCTCGTGCAGCCACAAGCAACCGCTTTCAGTATGCAGGCGTATTTAGGAAGCTGAGTAGCAAAGGAATAAACTACCAGCGACATTTCTTCAAGACCTAAAATTCTGGGAACACTCACTCAGAAAATACACAACTCTCACAGCAGGGGTCTTTTTCTTCTTCTCGTTCTTCTCTCGTGTTTTTATGTATTTTTTTATTTTTAAACAGCAATTTAATCCACCTCAGAAAGTTGCGCATTAATGGCACTTAAAGCTCGGAAGGCAGAGGAGTGATTGCGATCTGATCGTTAATACTTCTACTACCAAATCCTCTGTGGGACGAAAAGAAAAGTTCCAAGCACAAATCGGTATGGGCTGGGGCGACCCTAACGCGAACAACCTCCCAAAAAAGACACACAAGCTCACAACGATATTGTCAGTCTTTCGCCCGGTGAGCACGAAGTATTAAAGGCGACGGAAGTTCTCAAAGTTCCTCACCCGGCATAATGCAGTAAGGTCACGGTGGGTATGGAGCAGCCCGCAGCGTAAGGGGTCCTCCTGCTTGAGTGTAGTGGAACTGCTCCACAAAGCGGCGTCTGACGGAAGAACCCCACGGAGACTGACAACCAGTGTCATCCTGCCGGCCGGCGATTCCACCTTGACCCGTTTACGTAGTCACCGTAGAACCGTCTCCGTGCTCGGGCTACAAATCAGGCAACGGTCCTCCGGATCCATAGAACGGGTCCACGAGATCACAACACGGGCCCACCCCACCGTTACTCTCCGTCGTCGACAAGCCGTCTCCCTTCCCCCGTTTTCACTCCAAGCGACTTAACGTCCAAGTCTCTTCCTGCCATCTTCACGGAACCGGATCTCGCGCCCGCTCTCTCTTGCCAAAGCCAAACACTTACAGGGCGTGACGCGAGGTATCGAAAGGACGCACGCTCGCAAGTTTTCTCCACAGTTATTTTTCTTGTACACGTATTTGCCTGTCCAACATCAGAGATTACCCTGTTTAGAGACGCCCGTTCCCCTCCAACTGAAATGCGCTCTGCGCTAGTCATTATAGCCTCAGAACACTCTAAGCGTATCGCTTTCTGTAACCATGGCAGTTATTCGCTGATGTCTTAACACTATGCCGTCCGGCGACAACACAGTTGTGTCGTGTGCGAAATAGCGGTGAACGGACGGCGACACCATAGTGGTGTGGCGACAGCACTTTGGTATTTTTTGCATTCTGTTGGTGTTTTGTTTAGGTAAAAAGAAGCTACACACGTCAACAAGTTTTTTGTTTTTATATGTACTTGTGCCGTTTCATCATGGCGGACGAAAGAGACAATAGGATTATTTACGATGAATGCGCGGACGTCTTGTCTGACGTTCCGGACGCCTTGGCCGATTGGGAAGAAGACATTGGATATCAAAAAAATGAAAGTGGAGCAGAATCGTAGGAATATAATGAAATACGTCCAAGAAGAATTCGGCGAACGCTACGGTTGCCAACGATTCGGCTGAATCACATGAAGAAGACAGTGCACAGTGGTCAGAGTTTGATTTACCGAGGACCAATAATAAATTTGAAGATTCCTCGGGTCCAAACATATTTCCAGAAGATACACAGAGCGTCGAGGATATCGTAGAATTATATATTCGGATCGATCTATGTGAATATATTAGCAACGAAACCAACAAGTACTACAGTTAAAATTGCAATATAAGGAAGCTGGATTTAAAAAAAGTGCCAAATTTGTCGACGTTACGGGACCCGAACTTAGAAAATGGTTTGGGCTTGCTGTCCTTATGGGAACTGTAAAAAAAGCAAGGATCGATGATAATTGGCCAACGAATACGTTGATAGACACACCTATATTTCGCGAAACCATGTCCCTCAACCGATTCAGACAAATATTATCATTTTTACATTTTTCCGACAGCAACAATAAACGGGATAATGCCGACCGGCTTGTCAAAGTGCAATTCGTAACTGATTATTTTTCCAAAAAGTTTAAAGAAACGTTTAATCTAAATCGAAACATCTCAATTGATGAAGGACTGATACCCTGGCGTGGACGGTTAAATTTTAAAGTTTACAATCCGTCGAAAATTACGAAATACGGCATACTCTTTCGCATGCTGTGTGATTCGAGTACGGGTTACATTTCCTCATTCAAGGTATATTCCGGTGCTGGATATCCTTTAGCAAAAACAGTGATGGAACTATTGATACCTTCTGATGGAACGTGGCATCACCTCTGCATGGATAATTATTATAACAGTGTAGAACTTGCAGAGAAGTTACTTCAAAAGAAACTTCGAGTTTGTGGGACGATACGGCAAAATAGAGGATTTCAGGAAAATTAAAGCCCGCAAAAGTCAATGTGTTTGAAGCTCGTCATCAACAGAAAGGTGATAAGCGGCTGCCGACAAGCCAAGTAATCCGAATTAGTGCTGCCTGCGCCTAGCGAATTAATTTGTACGAGGCGTGCAGACGGCGAAGTGTTAACAGATGTCCTATCGTCCTGTCCTTTCTTCTTGTCAAAGTATTCCTATATTCCCTTCCCCTCGATTCTGCGCAGAACCTCTTCGTTCCTTACCGTATCAGTTCACCTAGTTTTCAACATTCATCGGTAACACCACATCTCAAATGCTTCGATTCTCTTCTGTTCCTGTCTTCCTACAGTTAATGTTTCACTAACATACAATGCTGTGCTCGATATGTACGTTCTCAGAAATTTCTTTCAGAAGTTAAGGCCTTTGTTTGATACTAGTAGACATCTCTTAGCCAGGAACATCCTTTTTACCAGTGATAGTCTGCTTTTAATGTTCTCCTTGCTCCGTCCGTCAGTGGTTATTTTGCTCCGTAGGTAACAGAATTCCTTAACTTCCCCTACTTAGTGATCGTCAATCCTGATGTTAAGTTTCTCGCTGTTCTCTTTTCTACTATTTCTAATTACCTTCGTCTTTCTTTGATTTACTCTCAGTCCATATCCTGTACTCATTAGGCTGTTCATTCCATTCACGTAATTCTTCTTTACTCTCACTCAGCATAGCAATGTCATCAGGTAATCTTATTATTGATATCCTTCCACTTTGGATTTTAATTCCACTGTTGAACCTTCCTTCTATTTTCCTCATTGCTTCTTGCATGTGTATATTGAACAGTAGGGGAGAAAGATTACATCTCTCTCTTACACTCTTATTATTCACTCTTGGCTCTTGTACATGTGTATTATCCATCTCTCCATAGCTAACCCTTATTGTCCTCAGAATTTAGAACATCTTGCACCATTTCACGCTGTCGAACGCATTATCAGGGTCGACAGATACTATGAACCTGTCTCGATTTTTCTTCTAGTCTTGCTTCCATTATTAGCCGCAATGTCTGAACTGCGACTCTGGCGCGTTTAAGTTTCCCAAAGCCAAACTGATCGCCATCTAACACGTCCTCAATTTTCCTTTCGATTCTTCTGTATATTATTCTAGACAGCAAGTTGGATCCCAGAGCTGTTAAGCTTATTGTGCGACAATTCTCGCACTTGTCAGCCCTTGCTGTCTTCGGAATTGCGTTGTTAATATTTTTCCGAAAGTGTGATGGTGTATTGGTAGACTCATACATTCTACACACGAACGTGAATAGTCGTTTTGTTGCCACTTCCTCCCGATGATTTTAGAAATTCTCAGGGAATGTTATGTATCCCTTCCATCTTATTTGATCTTAAGTCTTCTAAACAAAAAAGGCAATACTAAAGACACTTCAAGATAGGAAATTGTAAGTAACTCATTTCAAATAATAATTGACTCCTTTCCTGCTATTCCAACACTTCCCAATTTTTTATTTGGTACCTTTGAATGAAATAAAATAGTTTTCAAGCAAACAGCTATTTTACAGTCTAATAATTTTCTTCGGTGATTGTGTCTTAACTAAATCCTCCAGATTTGGAGGATAAATAGTTAAGGTATTTGTAACTGCTCACTTCTTCCAGCAGACGGACACGCGGCTCGGTAAGTATTTCATTAAAAGTCACCAGTCGGTCTCTCTCTCTCTCTCTCTCTCTCTCTCTCTCTCTGTCTCTCTCTCCTCCTCCTCCTCCTCCTCCTCCTCCTCCTCCTCCAATGCAGCCTCTCTTCTGACTCTTCAAACGAATTCCTAAATTCGTAATGTGGTTCGGAAGTTCCCAGCTACAGCCATGGTCGCTGCTACGCTCCGCATACTCGGTAACAGCCTACTTCAAAGAAAATGGGGTACCGAGTTTACAGATAAATCATTTAAGGTGCGCTCATACACCGTTTCCTCGCTTCAAGTAACTGAATTATTCCAAAGTGTCCCTAAACAGGGCTTTCTCTTAAAATTAACAATAAAAGAATTAAAGCTGTCCTCCTAGCTTCATCCTTTATCCCAGCACAACACAACCAGAAGAATCTTCATGATTCTCAGAGCTATAATTCGGCACACTCGTGTGACCTATTGTACAGTTTTCCGAAAAAAATCTCAGTATTCTTCGGCAAAAGTTGCTCAAGACAACTTCCTCTCTGTGACTAGCCTTAGCTGAGGTGCTGTTCTCTGTGCAGCCAAACATAGACAGATATTTGGAAGATCTTCTAAGCACCGGGCCAAGATTAAGCCGCTTGCAAAGCGTGAATCTAAAGGCATCATAGCTTCCAGTAATGCAAGTAAAAGGCGAGCTTCTCTTCGTTGTCGGCAGCGGTATTCATTCCTTTACTCCTCTCTTCCAGAAGATACATATCGGTCCTGACAATGTGTTGATTTCGTTGAATATTCTGTGCCATTCAGGTGCCTGCTTCAGAGCCTTGTGCGGAAGGGGGGCGCGGGGGGGGGGGGGGGGGGGGGGGAATAGTTGACGACAAACTACTCAAAAGAGTAGGTGAAAGAACGTGTATAAGGAAAATCCTCAGAAGAAGGGAAAGATTTACTTGTCCAAGGTGGGCACCAAAACCATGATACATTAAAGAATGATGTATTTTCCATCAGGCTTTTGTTGTTGTAAATGAGTTCTTTATTCACCAGTGTAGCTAGTTTTGAGAATTTGTTCATTCTGAAGCGCACAATGGATGCACGAGTATGATGTGACCTTATCCATTCGTGCTCTTGAGAGTGAGCATATGCTCAAAACTAGCTGCAAGTGCTGAATAAATTACTCGTTTATAATAGTGAAAGTCAGGTGGAGACGATGTCATTGCTTCTAGTGAAAGGTTAGTGGGACATTAGCTGCGGCATATAGGAGTAGATAACTTAGAGCTAGAAGGAACAGTAAATGGGACAAATTGTAGGGGAGGAATATGCACAGCAGACTGTAATTTACATCAGATGTAGACTTAAATAGGATGAGAAGATTAGTACAGGAAAGCAAAAGATGGTTGACTGAATCAAACCGCTTCAGAGCATGATCTCTTAAAAAATAGTACGTTGATTGACACGTTCCTCCTCACTCCCGTACGTTGAACTTCAGGCAACGCAAGATGCTAATCCAAGTCCAGAGGTGCAATATCTCGCCTTGGAATATTGCTGCATCCGTTGTGTCCAACCTGTAGGAGAGGCCAAACTCGTCTCGCATAGTGTAAACTCCGTCCGAACAGGCCATGAACACCCAACGGTACCGACCGGCCGCCGTGTCATCATCAGCCCACATGCAGCACTGAATGCGGATAAGGAGGGGCATGTGGTCAGCACACAGCTCTCCCGGCCGTTGTCAGTTTTCGTGGCCGGAGCCGCTACTTCTCAATCAAGTAGCTCCTCAGTTTGCCTCACAAGGGCTGAGGGCACCCCGCTTGCCAACAGCGCTGGACAGACCGGATGGTCACCCATCCCAGTGCTAGCCCAGCCCGACAGCGCTTAACTACGGTGGTCTGACGGGAACCAGTGTGATCACTGCGGCAAGGCCGTTGGCTCGCATAGTGTAAGAGATCAGTAAATTTGTATGCGCTTCTGCTCAACGACTTAGACCTGCAGAAGATTCGTTACACATTGTGTGGGGGAGGAATAGAGTATAAATCCCATTCCAGCTATGGTGAGATGCGTTTCCCGCAGTTTCGCTAAATGGCGGGATGATTTGTGTAAGGTAGTGTTGTCTTTTTTCAGTATTTCTCAGCTGAGCTACTGCGCTGGTTCTACGGGTCTGAAACGTCCCCTTTTGAACAATTACACAAGACTATGCTTAAGCTGACACACAATATTTTTAGCGCAACGCAATCTGACTTTCTAAAATCCCTACAAAAGAATGGCCCTGACTAACATTAACCTATACGTTTTTAAATCACTTACCTCACAAAAATCTTGGTTACTCGAACTACTGCAATACAGCAAGCGCCACTACTAGAGATGGGCAAAACTGTTCTTTTCAGAGATCGGATCCGAACTGTTCACTCCCTGAAATGAACTAGGTCTTTTTCATGACTCACCACTCATTCACAATAGAAAATAAATGGAAGGCACATTGCCCTTTAAACTTGGTTTATTCCAGTAGTATACCTGTATTTTGATCTTATTTGATCCTATTTTGAAGTAACACAGATAATGGGTAAGAATTTTGTATTGTTTATTGGAATTTCCACGATATGACAAAGTTTTTAATTATCGATTTATTTTGCACTATCGTGGTTTTTTGGGTGATTGGAAAATTTTGTAACTTGAGATTTACATTAACAATGTATTTGGCTATAATGTATTAAAATTTCATTAACCTCGTACAAATACATCCCAAGCCATATATTTTTAAAGTGAACATTTCCTTCCTAAGATGCCCAAAATCGCAAAATCCGTACTACAATTAGAAAAAAAATATAAATTTGACTGTAAGACCAAAGTGCTGCATATAGCCTTATGCAGAATAAAACAAGGAAAATATTGGTGTATCACGTTTTGCGATACGTTTATTAGTTCGCTCGTAATTAAAGTGAAAATTCGAGTGTCCATAATAAAAAATCCTATAGTAAGAGGAGTCGTCAGGAACCTCATCTGATCAGTTTAAACAAATAAAAATAAAATAAAAACAAATGATGTATACATAACATAATTATGTAATATACACATCGGTATTAGTACAAAGAACAATATCCAGTATAGACGAACTCCGATGCAGAGGCGCTGAGTCAAGCTGGTCGAGCCGCGAGCTGTATTGCTGCGTGAGCTAAGACCGCAGAGACCAGAGTGACACCTGAGTTGCTTTGCTCAACGCTCTGGCTAGAGTCGAGAACGGTGGGGTGAGCGTTGAGCGGGCGAGTTCCGTGGGTAGGGGGAGCGGTGAGCGGCCACCAGTCACCCGCTCCGAGACAAATCGTCCGCTCTCTTGCGAGCAGGTTGTTGCAAGTAGTTCTTATGTTCTCCGCTAGGAGCCTCTCTGTCTTGTTGCTCGCATCAACTGCCCAGAGGGCAGGACGTGCGACTGAAACGATCGCCGAGGGAGTGCGATGCTAAGGTGCGCCAGACACTGCACGCGGCAGAGGAAGCACAGAGACGGCACGGGATATGTGAAACACAAAATCCAATGGGGCACTGCACAATGCAGGCAGCCAAGGCAGAAGCAGGGCAGAGGCCGGCGCTGGCTGTGTTGTGTGGCGCGCAGTGTGCTCTGACCAGCAGAGGCCCCGCTGATATGCTCCGTCTCTCTCTCTCTCTCTCTCTCTCTCTCTCTCTCTCTCTCTGCTGTGGAAAACGTTTGGAGCTACCGTTCTTTTTTTCTGAATCACTGATTGTTCACTCCTTTGAAAGATTCAACTCTATAAAACAGTTCAGGAGCAGATCCCCCATCTCTAACCACTACTACCAGCTAAATAAAAGATTCAAACTACGGAAGGCACTAACTACTGATAGGCATAGTTAGCAAATGAAAGATTTTGATGGAGAACAAACAATGTATTTACCTTAATAGTCATCAAAAGTCATAATATGTGTAAGAGTTCATAACATCCATTCTTACAAATATCAAAACTCCGCCATTTCTCTCCCCACATCCACCACTGCTGGCGGCTCACCTCCAACTGCGCAACGCTACGCGCTGTTAACAGCCAACAGCCCAACACTACAATAGCGAATATTACAACAATGCCACACAGCCACAGACTGCACACAGCACAGCCAGTGATTTTCATACAGAGCGCTACGTGGCGTTACCAATATAAAAACCTAGACAGCCTACTTACAGGTCGTACACCAGCGTCGTCAGCAAATTATCGTAATTGCTGCCCAGCCTGTCTGTCATATCACTTACGTATACGCATAATATGAGCTGTTCTGTCACACTTCCCTGCTAACATATTCTGCTAACAGTCATTGGATCTCGACCAACGCGAGCAGCAATGTCGCGATACGATAAACCTTAATCGCGATAAGCTACAATCCGACCTTTATCAAAGTCGGAAACGTGATGGTACGCATTTGTCCTCCTTACACGAGGCATCACAACAGCGTTTCACCAGGCAACGCTGGTCAACTGCTGTTTGTGTATGAGAAATCGGTTGGAAACTTTCCTCATGTCAGGACGTTGTAGGTGTCGCCACCGGCGCCAACCTTGTGTGAATGCTCTGTAAAGCTAATCATCTGCATATCACAGCATCTTCTTCCTGTCGTTTACATTTCTCGTTTGTAACACGTCATCTTCGTGGTGTAGCAATTTTAATGGCCAGTAGCGTATTTTATGCGAGCTTGGTTTTGAAATGGCTGTAGGTGTCAGCTTCCAGGACTGTTGGCTTCATTTCACATAAATTCGCGGAATGTGGTGAAAAGACTACAGTTGTGCATCGATGGTGCTGAAGGGAACTTCCAGCATATGCTATGAGGACTTTGTACGTCTGCTTTCTGGAAGACTTTTTTTTATCATCTCCCAAAATTAGTTCGGGTTTGTATGGCTGACACTGTACTTTCCCCGAGGGTTTCTCGAATAATTTCGTGCTGTTACGGTCTATATTGTTGTCTAGTTCACTCTACCATTCCATCTGAAATGAGTCATTGCGCACAAGGGGTCGAACTCGAAGCTTCCTTGCGACAGTATACAGCAGAGCTGCATGGGCGCCGCATGTTGACACGGACTGTGTGTATGCGCAGGTGGTACCGGCTCCGGAGACGTGAGCGACAGCAGCAACAGCAGCACGACCGCATCCGCCGCCACGCCGCACCCCGTGCCCAGGGGCTCTTCCGCCGCCGCCACCGCCCCCGCGTCCACCCAAGTTCCACCGGGCAGCGCGGCGCCGCCGTCCGACATCGCCACGACGCTGGTACCTGTGACGTCAGTGCTCGCACTCTTCGTGTTCGCTGGCGCCGCCTACGTGCTGCGCAAGCGATACTGTGCACCGAGACCCAAGGGCAAGGACGACATGGTGTGTGTCACGTGGGTCTATTCATACATGTGACAAGTCGTATAGAGCTTTACAATGAAAAGAATACCCCTAGCTGCATACAGGCGTTTATAAGTCAACGGGGACAGTTGAAAATGTGTGCCCTGACCGGGAATCGAACCCGGGATTTCGTGCTTACATGGCAGATGTTCTATACATCTGAGCCACCGAGGACACATACAATAGTGCGACTGCAGGGATGTATCTGGCACGCCTCCCATGAGACCAACATTCCCAACTTATTGTCCTGCAATATATATATATATATATATATATATATATATATATATATATATATATATATATATATATATATATATATACTCCTGGAAATTGAAATAAGAACACCGTGAATTCATTGTCCCAGGAAGGGGAAACTTTATTGACACATTCCTGGGGTCAGATACATCACATGATCATACTGACTCAACCACAGGCACATAGACACAGGCAACAGAGCATGCACAATGTCGGCACTAGTACAGTGTATATCCACCTTTCGCAGCAATGCAGGCTGCTATTCTCCCATGGAGACGATCGTAGAGATGCTGGATGTAGTCATGTGGAACGGCTTGCCATGCCATTTCCACCTGGCACCTCAGTTGGACCAGCGTTCGTGCTGGACGTGCAGACCGCGTGAGACGACGCTTCATCCAGTCCCAAACATGCCCAATGGGGGACAGATCCGGAGATCTTGCTGGCCAGGGTAGTTGACTTACACCTTCTAGAGCACGTTGGGTGGCACGGGATACATGCGGACGTGCATTGTCCTGTTGGAACAGCAAGTTCCCTTGCCGGTCTAGGAATGGTAGAACGATGGGTTCGATGACGGTTTGGATGTACCGTGCACTATTCAGTGTCCCCTCGACGATCACCAGTGGTGTACGGCCAGTGTAGGAGATCGCTCCCCACACCATGATGCCGGGTGTTGGCCCTGTGTGCCTCGGTCGTATGCAGTCCTGATTGTGGCGCTCACCTGCACGGCGCCAAACACGCATACGACCATCATTGGCACCAAGGCAGAAGCGACTCTCATCGCTGAAGACGACACGTCTCCATTCGTCCCTCCATTCACGCCTGTCGCGACACCACTGGAGGCGGGCTGCACGATGTTGGGGCGTGAGCGGAAGACGGCCTAACGGTGTGCGGGACCGTAGCCCAGCTTCATGGAGACGGTTGCGAATGGTCCTCGCCGATACCCCAGGAGCAACAGTGTCCCTAATTTGCTGGGAAGTGGCGGTGCGGTCCCCTACGGCACTGCGTAGGATCCTACGGTCTTGGCGCGCATCCGTGCGTCGCTGCGGTCCGGTCCCAGGTCGACGGGCACGTGCACCTTCCGCCGACCACTGGCGACAACATCGATGTACTGTGGAGACCTCACGCCCCACGTGCTGAGCAATTCGGCGGTACGTCCACCCGGCCTTCCGCATGCCCACTATACGCCCTCCCTCAAAGTCCGTCAACTGCACATACGGTTCACGTCCACGCTGTCGTGGCATGCTACCAGTGTTAAAGACTGCGATGGAGCTCCGTATGCCACGGCAAACTGGCTGACACTGACGGCGGCGGTGCACAAATGCTGCGCAGCTAGCGCCATTCGACGGCCAACACCGCGGTTCCCGGTGTGTCCGCTGTGCCATGCGTGTGATCATTGCTTGTACAGCCCTCTCGCAGTGTCCGGAGCAAGTATGGTGGGTCTGACACACCGGTGTCAATGTGTTCTTTTTTCCATTTCCAGGAATATATATATATATATATATATATATATATATATATATATATATATATATATATATATATAGGGTGGTCCATTGATCGTGACCGAGCCAAATATCTCACGAAATAAGCATCAAACGAAAAAACTGCAAAGAACGAAACTAGTCTAGGGTGATTGGGGGAAACGAGATGGTGCTATGGTTGCCCCGCTAGATGGCGCTGCCATAGGTCAAACGGATATCAGCTGCGTTTTTTTTTTTAAATAGGAACCCCCATTTTTTATTGCATATTCGTGTAGTACGTAAAGAAATATGAATGTTTCAGTTGGACCACTTTTTTCGCTTTGTGATAGATGGCGCTGTAATAGTCACAAACATATGGCTCACAATTTTAGACGAACAGTTGGTAACTGAAAGGTTTTTTAAATTAAAATGCAGAACGTAGGTACGTTTGAACATTTGGGCACAAGAGAAAATACGGGACGATGACAGATTTTTTGCACGCGTTCTATTTTGCGACGAAACGTCATTCACCAACAGCGGTAAGGTAAACTGGCATAATATGCACTATTGGGCAACGGAAAATGCACGATGACTGCGACAAGTGGAACATCAGCGACCTTGGTGAGTTAATGTATGGTGCAGCAGTATGGGAGGAAGGATAATTGGCCTCCATTTTATCGATGGCAATCCAAATGGTGCAATGTAAGCTGAATTCCTACGTAATGTTCTACCGATGTTACTACAAGATGTTTCACGGCATGACAGAATGCCGATGTACTTCCAACAGGATGGATGTCCGGCACACAGCTCGCGTGCGGTTGAAGCGGTATTAAATAGCATATTTCATGACAGGTGGATTGGTCGTCGAAGCACCATACCATGACCCGCACGTTCACCGGATATGACGTCACCGGATTTCTTTCTGTGGGGAAAGTTGAAGGATATTTGCTATCGTGATCCACCGACAACGCCTGACAACATGCGTCAGCGCATTGTCAATGCATGTGCGAACATTACGGAAGGCGAACTACTCGCTCTTGAGAGCAATGTCGTTACACGTATTGTCAAATGCATTGAGGTTGACGGACATCATTCTGACAATTTATTGCATTAATGTGATATTTACTGGTAATCACGCTGTAACAGCATGCGTTCTCAGAAATGATAAGTTAACAGAGGTACATGTATCACATTGGAACAACCGAAATAAAATGTTCAAACGTATCTACGTTCTGTATTTTAATTTAAAAAACGTACCTGTTACCAACTGTTCGTCTAAAATATGTTTGTGACTATTACAGCGCCATCTATCACAAAGCGAAAGAAGTGGTCCAACTGAAACATTCATATTTCTTTACGTAGAGGCAACAAGCCGCGAGTAATGAGTTTAATGAGCAGGGGCACTACGAATATAGTGCGGGACAATAAGTTGGGAATGTGGGTTTCACTGGAGGCGTGCCAGAGATAACTCCCTGCAGTCGCACTATCCTTAAGTGTCCTCGGTGGCTCAGGTGGATAGAACGTCTGCCGTGTAAGCAGGAGATCCCGGGTTCGAGTCCCGGTCGGGCCACACATTTTCAACTGTCCCCGTTGACTTATATTAACGCTTTTTATGCAGCTAGGGGTATTCATTTCATTGTAATTTCATTCCAACGAGCTGCATGGTCACCGATGGTATCTGTTCTTTCGGACACACCTTCATATATAACTTTCACAGCTCAAGATCTAGATTAACACGGATACTCTACAAATCACACGTAAGTGTCCGGCAAAGGCTTCATCGAACCACCTTCACAATAATTCTCTATTACTCCAATCTCGTACAGCGCGCGGAAAAAAAACCTGCAACTATATCTTTCCGTGCGAGCTCTGATTTCCCTTATTTTATTATGATGATGGTTTCTCCCTATGAAGATCGGTGTTAGCGAAATATTTTCGCAATCGGAGGAGGAAGCTGGTGATTGAAACTTCGTGTGAATATTCCGCCGCACCGAATAACGCCTTTGTTTTAATGGTGTCCACCTCAAATCCTGTATCACGTCCGTGACACTCACTCTCCTATTTCGCGATACTACAAAACATGCTGCTCTTCTTTCAACTTTCTCGATGTACTCCGTTAATCATATCTGGTAAGGAATCCAGACCGCGCACCAGTATTCTAAAAGAGGACAGACAAGCGTAGTGTAGGCAGTCTCTTTAGTAGTTCTGTTACATTTCCTAAGTGTTCTGTCAAAAAACGCATCTTCGGTTTGCCTTCGCTACAACATATTCCATGTGTTCTTTCCAATTCAAATTATTCGTAATTGTAATTCCTAGGTGTTTAGATGAATTGATACCCTTTGGACTTGACTGATTTATCGTGTAACCGAAGTTTAACGGTTCTTTGTAGCACTCATGTGGATGGCCTCAACCTTTCACTATTTAGAGTAAATTGCCAATTTTCGCACCACGCAGATACCTTTGATAAATCGTTTTGGAATTGTTTTGATCTTCTGACAATTCTACTAGACGATAAACGACAGCATCATCTGTAAACAACCTAAGACGGCTGCTCACATGATCTCCTAAATCGTTTATATAGATAAGGAAGGGCAGAGGGTCTACAACACTACCTTGTGGAGCTCCTGAAATCATTTCTGTTTAACTCGATGACTTTGCGTCAGTTACTACGAAGTGTGACCTCTTTGACAGAAAGCACACGATATTCCACAAGCAAGCAATTTACTAAAAGCAGCTTGTGTGGTACAGTGTCAAAACCCTTCTGGAAATCTAGAAATACGGGATCAAATTGAAATCCCTTATCAATAGCACTCAACACTTCATGCGAGTAAAGAGCTTTTTCTGTTTCACAAGAACGATGTTTTCTAAATACGTGTTGACTGTGTCAGCAGATCGTTCTCTTCGAGATAAATCATAATATTCGAACACAGTATGTGTTCCAAATTCCTGCAGCATATCGACGTAAATGTCACGGGCCTGTAATTTAGTGAATTACTCTTACTACCTTTCTTGAATATTGGTGTGACCTGTGCGACTTTCGAATCTTTGGGTACGGAGCCGGCCGGTGTGGCCGTGCGGTTAAAGGCGCTTTAGTCTGGAACCGCGTGACCGCTACGGTCGCAGGTTCGAATCCTGCCTCGGGCATGGATGTGTGTGATGTCCTTAGGTTAGTTAGGTTTAATTAGTTCTAAGTTCTAGGCGACTGATGACCTCAGATGTTAAGCCCCATAGTGCTCAGAGCCATTTGAACCATTTTTGGGTACGGATGTTTCGTCTAGCGAGCAGTTGTACATGATTCCATCAGCATATTCCGAAAGGCATCTAACTGGTATACAGTCTGGACGGGAAGACTTCCTTTTGTTAAGAGATTTCAGTTGCTTCACTACTCCAAGGATATTTACTTCGAATTTTCTCATGTTGGCAGCTGTTCTTGAATCTAATCCTGGAATATTTACTTCATCTTCTTTGGTGAAGGAATTTCGGAAGGCTGTGTTTAGTAACTCTCCTTCAGCAACACCTTCGTCGATAGTATTTCCATTCCGGTCGCGCAGAAAAGGCATCAGTTGTGTCCTGCCGCTAGCATACATTATATAAGACCAGCATATCTTTGGATTTTCTGCCAGGTTTCGAGACAAAGTTTCGTTGTGGGAACTGTTATAAGCATCTAGGTCCATGCAAGAGTAATATCTCTTAATCTGAGCAAAATACCGCCCAGGGGGCTCGCCACTTTATGGCGGGTTGGTGCTTAGCTACCACGGGGCCCCAGTCCTTGCAGCATTTTTTCCCTTCCGTGCTGCATGGCTATCCTCTTTCTATTCTTTCTCCCCTCCATTGGGAGACATGTCCGGGCTGTTATTGAGAATGTTCTGCGTTGTCTGTCGCTGACGTTAGAACAGTCTCACCTTCGTTTTTCGCTCTTTTTTTTCCTCTCGTTCCTCCGCTTCGGCGTTTGAGGTTCCTCTTCTTCTTCTTCCTGCCTGTGCGCTTCTGAAGGCTGGCCCACGCATCTGACGCATAACAGGTGATTGGGTAACGCGTAATTCCCAGCCTCGTATCGAGAGGTACCCCTCCTGTTATAGGCCAGGCCCAGGGAGGGATGATTGCCTGAGCTGCAACCTTCCCTAGTTGCCGATTGGTCCCTCTGTCAGGTGTTCGGGAGGTCCCCTTGTGAAGGGGGCCCCCAGTTTATTTTCTTGCAATGAGTCAATCATCTTCCCAATCAACGTCTACAAAACGTAAATGTAATGGGGCTAATGATTCAAAGACCCTTCCTGCTGCACCACAGTTCCTCGTGGTCTCACATACTGAAGACGCTCTGTCCTTCGCCACTGTAAACCCGTTTATTATTCAGAAAGGTGTTGATGCAATTGCCGGCCCTGTGAAATCCTACCCTCGTTTACGGTATGGCACTTCACGTTTGGAGACTATTTATGATTCTTAAGCACAACAGTGGCTTGCTGCCTCGCTTCTCCACGTCTAACCTGTTTGTGTCAAGGGCCATAGAACTTTGAATTCTTACTGTGGTGTAATTTACACCAGGCTGTTCGACAGTCTAACCGAGGTCAAAATCCAGTCTTGCCTCTCTGATCAGGGTGTCATTGCCGTCCATTGTGTAATGAAAAAGGTAATTCCTCCTTAGTGCCCACCTGCACTCTTTTAGTCGCCTTAGTGGTGCTTCCATCCAAGGTCAAAGCAGACTATGAAATTATCACAGTACAGCCGTACATTCCAAACCCAATGTGCTGCTACCACTGTCATCATTTCAACCACACTAGAACATCTTGCCGACACCCAGCCAAATGTGTAACATGTGGTAGGGTTGCACACGAGGGCGATTGTCCACCTGCTTCTCCTTACTGTATCAACCGCAATGGCAACCATGCCGCCTCCTCTCGGGATTGCCCGTGTATCTTGATGAGCAGGCTGTCCAAGATATCTGAGTAAAGGAAAAAGTGCCTTACCCAGTCACTCGTAAGTTGCTGGCTAGTCGCAAACCCTGCATTCTCCTGTCTGGCACCTATAGTTCTGTTCTTGCTGTCCCTCTCTCCATGAAGGACATGAACATGCAGACATGCTATCTCCAATTCAGTTCTGAGGTTGTGAAATCGCCCAGTGTCAAGGTAGCATCTCTATCCCCCCCCCCCTTTCTGCTGTCCAACAAGCCATCACACTCTCGCCTCAAGAGGCAAAGCCGCCAGCTACACAACCGGTAGGCCAGAAAGGACAGAAGGGGAACTACCGTGAAGACTTCCTCCATCCCTCCAGCTAAACAACAGCAGAGCCTTCCTCTAACTAGTAAGGCTCGAAGAAGTCCACCAAAGGCAAACGGTCTTCTCCTTCACCAACTCAAAGATCCTCTTCGACGGTGTCACCATGTGATACTGCAGCCCAGCCGGCCTCCGTATTGCTGGTGTGCACCACCAACCATTTTTCAGTGTTGGACTGCACAGACCTACCGCACAAGTAAGCCGATGCTTCTATTGACCCAATGGATCAGTTTCCTCCCGCTTCTGTGCCCTGTAGTAGCGACTCTTCCCCAGCTGCCACCCAGCAGCCGCTGAGGTGACAATCCTACATCTCCAGAATGAGATTTTCACTCTGCAGCAGAGTGTGCGCTGATATGAAACTTCCTGGCTGATTAAAACTGTGTGCCCGACCGAGACTCAAACTCGGGATCTTTGCCTTTCGCGGGCAAGTGCTCTACCATCTGAGCTACCAGAGCACGACTCACGCTCAGTACTCACAGCTTTACTTCTGCCAGTATCTCGTCTCCTACCTTCCAAACTTTACAGAAGCTCTCCTGCGAACCTTGCAGAACTAGCTCTCCTGAAAGAAAGGATACTGCGGAGACATGGCTTAGTCACAGCCTGAGGGATGTTTGCAGAATGAGATTTGCGGAAGGTAGGAGACAAGTTTGGAAGGTAGGAGACAAGATACTGGCAGAAGTAAAACTGGGAGTACCGGGTATGAGTCGTGCTCCGGTAGCTCAGATGGTAGAGCACTTGCCCGCGAAAGGCAAAGGTCCCGAGTTCGAGTCTCGGTCAGGCACACAGTTTTAATCTGCCAGGAAGTTTCACTCCTACATCTCTTCCTCATCAAGACTCTCCTTCAAATGAATGTTCACAGCCTTCGGTCCCACAAAGAGGATTTATGGCTGCTTTTAGCATCACAGCATCTCTTTGTACTCTGCCTTCAGGAAACGGAATTGCACCCTCGTGACCGCTTTGAACTTTCACATTTCTTACCATTTTGACCTTCCCCCTGAGGTCTGCATTGCTTCTCATGGGGGTGTCATGCTGATCTTACGGGATGACACTCGTAGTCAACCCATCTCCTTGACCATCCATCTTCAAGCTGTTGCAGCATGCCTTTTCTTTCCTGACTTTTTCTCTCTGTACCATTTACGTTCCTCTGTCATTTGATGTCACCAGGGCAGGCTTCCTTCAGCTCATTGGGTGGATACCTCCCCCATTTTTACTACTTGGTGACTTTAATGTACATCATCCCCTTTGAGGTTCTCCCAGGACCTGTCAGAGAGGTGCCGTCTTGGCTGACCTTCTTAACCAACTTAACCTCTTCTACCTTAACTCTGGAGCACCCACTTTCCTTTCTGACTCCTCCCACACCTATTCCCATTTGGACCTATCCTTCTGCACTTCCCAACTGACCCATTGTCGTGAGTGGTCCATTCTTTCTGACACCTACTCAAGATACCATTTCCTGTGTGCTATCTGTTTGCTGACTCATACCCCATCCCTGTGCAAGCCCAAATGGCATCTTACTAAGGCTGACTGGCAGCTTTACTCGTCCCTGGTGACCTTCAAAGAACAAGATTTCCCCAGTTGTGATAACTAGGTGGAATATCTCACAAATGTTATCCTTACCGCTGCAAAATGTTCCATTCCTTGCACTTCCTCTTTATCACGTCATATCCCAGTCCCTTGGCCTTACTCATTACTTTTGCCATTTAGATGTTTCACCCACAAGGTTCATATTGTCCTGAATACTTCAACTTTGCACTGCGTTTCTAATTGCTGTGCCATTTCATTCCCACGCTGTGGTAAACACCTTATCCGTACCAGAGCAGAACTGTGTCTGCAGGAAACTGGGAATGTGAAATCTCTTATGATAATATTCCAGTCTTGGTAATAACCTTAGCATATGACAACAGTGTAACTTTTTCTGAAATTACTCCATAGAAACATTTCAGGTATTCTAATAAAAATTGCTTCTTCATTTCAGAACATTCCTCATGACTGTTTATGTTCATTTCTACGCTGTAATACTTTTGTCCCCAATTTCAGATTACATTCTCAATTTTTGTTTGCTGTGCACTTAAAAACAAAAATACTGTGGCAAATGACACTATCTTGCTCTATGCTAGGAGAATGATTTTGTTTAGCTTGTTGGCTAATCTTGCCCTGAATTAAGCTACCCTATTTAGAAAATGGCATTCACAAGTTAGTTAAAAGACATTGTTAATCTTCTGTCAGCATACTGTCACAGATACAAGCCAAAGCTGAACAGGTGACAACTGCCTGGATTCACTGAAGACACAGGTATTCAGGCTCAAATAGAGAAATGTTCATTTGGATAAAAAAGCCATCCACCTAACATGGAATTTGCATTAAAGGCACCCAAAACTAACCAAAAGTGATAAATAAAATAAAAAAGGACTGAGAATTGATGATTATCAAAGGTACCAAGCACAGCTTGACAAAAAATGGGGAACACCTAGACGGGGAGGAGGAAACAAAATCAAACTTGACAGGGTTGACAGGGTATGTAACTGTTTCAGAGATTAAAAAATAGGCAAATTTAAAAAGAACTTGGTAGTATAAGTCCACTTACCAGTATGATATGGCACCCCCTCTGGCATGGATGCATGCACTGATTCTGTTCAGAATGTGTTATAATGACATTGTATCCTTCCCTCATGCAAGATATCTGTAACAGGTCTTAGATATTGTGGATAAAGGCATTGGGATGAAGTTGACATCTGAGCTGGTCTCACACATACTCTGTTGGATACAGATCTGGGAATCTTGTTGGCCATGGAAGTTCTTCAGAATCAGGCTGAAAGTTCATCAGGACACATGACGTGTAGATGAGCAGTGTCCGTGTGCAATATGGCACTTTCTATCACATGAGGACAAAGGGTGTCCATGATGTACTGCAGTGCCATCAGCGTTCTCAGTCACTACCAGCCATAACTTGAAATTATTCCCGATGGCAACATACACCATTACACTAGGAGTAACACTGCTGTACCTTTCCAAAACATTGGAAGAATGGTACCTCTCCTCAGGTCACCACTGTACTCACTGACAGTGGTGATCCAGGGTACTGCAGAACTTGAGATTCATCACTGAACACAGTTCATGCATCCCAGTTATCACAGTACAATAAATGATATGAAAGGGGTGGAAGGCCATCAGAGTGACTGAAACCTTATGAACAACTGATTGTGGTGAAATTCAATCAGTATCCAGGGCAACACACACCCTCCATTTTCATTTATACTTTACCTTCTCTATTTTACCACAGGTAACATTTAAGTGTTCACATTTGTACTAGAAATGTAGAACATGCGAGGAGCTGAGGTTAAGAGTATTTTGCCACATCAAGGGAGAACACTGAGATTCTGTATAGATTCAGCAACCTGATATTTTGTAAAAAAAGTCCTTGTCCAGCACAGATGTAGCACTATGGTCGCGAATCCATTATTCTTGGGGTGAGGCTGCAAGAAACTAGTGATATGGCTGTGCTCTCAATTGTATGAAATACTCTGTCAAATTCCAATTTTGGGATTGCATATTATTCTTATGTAATCACACAAATCGCACTGGAACAAAGCATCAAACTGCATCAATGTATTTTGCAAACTTTCATCTACAAAGTCACATGTATCACAGTCCATATTGGAGACATTAATAAGTCTTTGAGAAAATACATTCATAAACTAAGTTACACATTTACTCTTATCTTCTATGCTTCACAAGCAGTCACAGTTGTTTTATATCATTTTATACATCGAAATGCCCCACAAATCTGGATATTGCAAGAATCAACCAGCCAGCCAAATAGAGCCCCACAATGAAACTCTTTCAAATTCTGTCAGCTGCTGACTATGCTTTCTCACATGAGTACACAGCATCTCCATTTCCTTTACAGCAATCACTCAACATCTGATGCTATTCATGATGCTCCTTGTATACCCTACCAGGCCTAGTAACAACATTAAACATGAACAACATTTTTTGCGCTTTGGTGGATGTTCTGCCTGTTAAGAGGTTTGCAGCTCAGACGTTTATGTACCTGCATATGTGAACGAAATTACAGTGACATCTAAGTATGTCTTCTGGATGCTTTTTGTCATGCAGAGTACATAGTAGCAGAAGACATTAAAGACTTGTACTCTCTATGGACAAATATTACACAACATAAGAGAATTTGAAATGAGGAGAACAAAAAGGATTCGTGGATGGATAGTGTAAAGAATAAGGTGGGCCTGAGAAGCAAGAGTGAGAGAGCAGATGCAGTTTCTGAATAATAGAAAGAACAGGAGGAATGAAGGGCTTACAAAAGTCTTAGAAGTGTATGTGGAAGTGAACAGGAGGCAAGAGAGGAAGAGATTTCAGATCCTGGACAATTACTCAATGACATAACATACAGCAGCATTAAGGTGCCTGGGCACCAACTGCGATGTGCAGTCTGCTTTGTTTATTTTCGCTTCATCAAAATTAAACCATTCCGGAACTCGGTCCTCTCACAGATTCCAATACAGTTTTGAGCACACCAGGTAAGACCATAGACAGTTAACTGTCCCAAAGGAAGGTCTTGCAGCTGTGAAGAAGCATAGCTCACCATCTCTTTTCAACACTCTTAGTGACATTATTCACAGATATTAGTTTTCATAATGGACTGAAGCTCCTAAAACTACAATGAAATTCGATACATAAAACTAATTAACATTACCCAAGAAATAACAGTACTGATTTTACATAATACATTGTATTTCGTCTGTAAATGCAGAATCATTACAATCCAAAATAAAGAAAGTTAACAAAGAGAAGAGAAATGAGAAAAGAAAAAAATAAAGAGAAAATACTTACTGACTTTGTTAACGTTTTACAAAACAATCAGTAGTAGTAGAAGAACAATAAATAACTGAAGCCAAACAAGCCAGTTACAGAGTAAAAGAGGAACAGAAGGGAAATCACATATCGCTTTTATAAAAAGGACGAGCGAACACAGACATTTAACGTCTAATTGAAACATTTGCCCGTTCTCTTTTGTCAATCCAAATTCACATCATGCCTTGTTAGTTGTAGACAGTATCATTGCTTGGGATGTACACAACTGGGAATGTAGTCATTATCCAATGTGTCATTCGAGGGCTTGATGTAGATGGTTTAGCCTTATTTCTGCGTCATTGCTGCATGAGCAGGATAAAAGACATCAACAATCAAAGGCACATGTTTTCTTCATTAACAAATTTTTGATCACCAAAAATCTTCCACGAAGAATTATTGTTTCATGTCTCCAGAAACTAGTAGCTTCATTAACCTGAAAAGTATACATGTGTTATTGATCTGTTTTTCAAAACCCGGTAGCTGATAGGTGTGCTGTATTACAATGCAGAATAGTCAAACTTCATTTCAGTATTGCATATCTGGTGAAATAAAAGTACATAATGGGAACAGAATGGTGTGTTGCTACTGTAATTTTCCCCTCATCACCATTCTCTCTGCATTATCTATCATTCTGTTAAAATCAGCCAGACACAGGAATGGTCATTGACATTGTCTATTCCCACAATTTTGTAACAGTGGATGTTTTTTAAAGTATGTTGGTCAAATGAATTCGCTTTCCACACTTACTTTTTCTCCATTTTTTTCTTGGTGTTATCCTACTTTCATTGAAGGGTAGCATAAAATGAAGGTCACACATGTTGGATCCATCACTTGTTTGTTATGTCAGACCCAATGTCATTTTTTCGTTCTCATACATTACCGATTATTGCTCCTTCTGGACTTGACAATTGTTATATGAGTATTTCTGTGGCCGGATCCAAGTCCTGTATGCTAATCATAATTTGTTCTAACGTTCAACATTCTTCTGTGGATCATGGCGGTGTGCACCCGTATTTGAACTATTAGTGTTTTTGGAAACATACCAGCATTTAGCTAAGCATTTGTGGAAAACCACCTGAAAACCATACTTTGACTGGGCAGCCAGACCAGTGTTCATTGACACGGTATACAGACTTTATCTGGATGTGTTTTACCTCAATTTCTCACAGCTCAGTACAGTACACTTAGTCACCTTGAGGCATGTCTGCTAGTCAGGCACACACACGGTGCATGTCGTATCAGTGAGCATGCTAGATATTCGGGTATGTTTTTCACTCTAGGACCAGTTCATTAATGGCTATGACCATGCATTTTCTTACAATAACAATTGTTGGGTAAGTATTGGTTGTTTATGTGCACATGCATGAGTGTTTTGCCAACAGCTAAACTGGATGTATCTCGTGTTGCAGAGGAAAGAGGTGTCTGTTTCTGGAGCGCCGCTTGAGGAACCCATGGCACTCGGCCACTGGAGGGGACCACGAGCCCACAGCAACCGCTACGAGGGCCGCGAAGGCGAGGAACCACACCCCACGACACAGGTCAGTATATACCAACTCCTCCATCTGCCTCCGATACCAGAAGGAAGCGCTGTGGCAAATTATCCAATCCCAATGTTACGGTGCCAGAGTGGTTTCATGAGGAGGCATGGCAGGAGCATGAAGAGTATTTTCCACACCTACGTCCCTACTGTGGAAGGCACCTGATGGTGTATGGCTGATGTTCCAATCTGTTACCGCTATCATTGCTCCCACCTCTCTTTGAGTGCTCTGTTAGCAAATGATGCCTGGATAGAATGAGAATAAACCTCCATATCAGCTCAGATTTGCTCATCTTGGCAACTTACCGAGACTTGTGTGGGAGAAAGTAAGATGTTGCCCTGACTCTTCTTCGAATGCAAACATGCTGAATTGAAAGAGTAAACCTGTCCGTGATACACAATGTCTCTCTTATAGCATCTGCCAGTAGAGTTTCTTCAGCTTCTCCATAGTGCTTGTGCACTTGGTAAATGATTCTGAGACAAAACTTGGTGCTCTTCATTGGATCTCTCCTATATCTACCATTAGTCTGATTTGCTAAGGATTAATGACTAATACTGAAGAATCGAAGATTTTTTTGTAAGCAATCTTCTTCAGTGGATTACATTTTCTTGAGACTCTCCCAATGAAGCTCAACCTGACATCATCTTTTCCAGCAATGGTTTTACATGAGCATTGTGCTTCAGGGCCCTCTGGTCGATTACTCTTAATTTCTTACTCCATCCAGTAATTTTTTGTCAATTGCAGGAAAGCTCTACTTGCTGTTGCCAGTCTATACTTTATATCATTTACTTGTGCCATCGTCATCTATTTTGCTACCCAAGTAACAAGACACATCTCAAGCTTTTAGTATCTCGCTTCCTAATGTAATTACCTAGCCGTGTCTTAATTCTACTACACACGGTAACCATTGTTTATCTTTGTTGTTGTCATTTTATGAGCTCTTTGGAACAAGCTGTACATTGCGATCTTATGATTAAATTGATGTTTCTGAAAGAATTACATTGTAATTGGCTTATTTCAACATTTTAATTTCTTGCATTAGAAGTTGAATTCCTTTTCCAAATTATGCCTTGGTTTTCTTTAGTATTT
Source organism: Schistocerca nitens (assembly GCF_023898315.1). NCBI lineage: Eukaryota > Metazoa > Arthropoda > Insecta > Orthoptera > Acrididae > Schistocerca > Schistocerca nitens. The sequence goes on along the minus strand of NC_064614.1, from coordinate 237,013,567 downwards.
GCTTCAGTGCAAGTTATAGGTGGTAAATATATATCATTCCCATCTTAACTACAACCCCTATTTTAGTTTGTTCCACTCTTAGGATTGTTGTCTGGTTTCTGCAGATATTGTAAATAACCTTTGCTCCTTCTCCAGAAGGAGAGTTATCAGAGATAACTTCACATATAGAAGAGCCTATTCAAGATAACGCTTTCCTAACCTTTTGCTAAATCTACTGATGCTGGTTTTTCTTTCTTCGAACTGTTTTCCAAACTAAGTCGTTGGGTCCATATTGCCTCACATGTTCCTACGTTTCTCAGAACCCAAACTATTCCCCAAGATTGAGCTCTATCAGACGTTCCATTCCTCTGTAGATGTTTATTGTTAGATTCTTGTTTGTAATTATAACGTATTAAACTGGTAATTCACTGATTTAATATTTTGTTAGGTTGGTGCTTAAGTTCGTAGCATTTTTGTTTTGCATGCTGGTATAACAGTTACTATGAGTTTGTTTATTGATTGTCAGTTTTTATGTGTAGTTCACTGTTGCTATTTGAGTTTTCGTATTTTGTCATTTCGATTATGTAGCTGTGGACACTAGAAAATAGAGTGCCAAGTAGAGAAATGGGAACATTTCAGATGTATTTTCTCTTTGAGTTCAGTAGCGGCCTGACAGCAGTGGAGGCAGCCAAAAACATTTGCACTTTGTATGGGGATAGTGCCATAAAATAGTTTTCTTAATTTAAGAATGAGGTTTTTGACGTTAGTGACTCTCTATGTTCAGAAAGACCTTAGAGGTTTGATGAAGATCGTTTGGAGACATTAATCCACAATGGTTCACATCAGTGTATTCAAGAACTAGCAGACGTGATTCACTGCGATTGTTCCAACATTCTGCAACATTTACATGAACTGGGGAAGGATCAAAAGTTAGGTGTATGGGTACCGCATGCTCTGAGCCAAAATCACATAAATCGCAGGTTGCCAAACGTGCAACTCTACTTACTCGTCATCAGTTGGCTTGTGAACAATGCTAACCATTCCTCTCATGTATCGTTATTGGTGTCGAGAAATTGTATCTTTATGCTAACGTAAGGAAAAGAAAGGAATGGTTGAGCCCAAAGCACCAACTCCCTGTACAGATGCTTGCATGCATCCATAAAAGAAAATGTTTTGCATCTGGTGGAACAGCGACAGTGTCATGTACTATGAATTGATTCCCGGAAGTGTAACTATCACTGTTGACAGTAAATGTCAACAACTGAGATGTCTTACAGATACAAACCAAGATAAACGGCTAGAAAGATTGCACGACGTGATGCTACTCCAGGATAATGCACTCCTGCATTCTGTAGGACTAATAAAAAACACTAGCATTGGCAGACTGTTATAAATACTGAAGGAGAATTTATTATTAATGACTAAAGTCTCTGTTAAATTTATTAAACTTGTGGGAAAAAGCTACGAACTGATGCAACAGACTAATGCTATTTTCTATGTACATCATACTTCGCAGACCATCTAGTGGTATGTGACAGAGGGTACTTTCTGTACCACTGAGCCCTCCAACCCTGTTGCACTCACGAATAGTGTGTGAGAACAATGATTGTCGGTAAGCATCTGCATTTCTCAAATTTTCTCCTTGTGATCATTACCCGAGACGTATGTGGGAGAAAGTAACATGTTTTATATTATGACACGGCTATACATCAGAGTGATTTTAATGCTGTCTTTACTTGCCTAAGATTTAAAAACCAGAGGGTTTTCTTTGAAGTACCAGTAAGAAACGTGAGACATGTCTTCCGTAGCTGTCCAACGCTAAACCTGCTGACCGCTGGGAGTTTCCACGCCATCGCCTGAAGGTGTTCAACATCCTCGGAGAGGGCTGCTTTGGGCAGGTGTGGCGCTGTGAGGCTCTGGACATTGATGGTAAGTCTACACAAACAGCATACATGTTTTCAGATGATGATCTGCAGCACGCGTTCGTGCGCCCAAAGGCAATATAATTATATTGTATTTTGTAGCTACTACGTTAGCCACAGTGACTGATGTGACTAAATTGCAGTGTCTTCCAATGTATCTGGCTCAGACTCTTCCTCATGAAACGAGGGTTCAGTGACTGTTTCAAGAATCCCCCAATGCCGCGTTGGGAACGGTTCTAGTGTAGATGGTTTAGTGTTTCCTTGCTCCAAGCTGTTGATAACTGTCAAATGTACTGCATGGATAAATGTGGCAAGTACTTGTGATGCGACGTCATTTAGGCAGTTCTGGTGTCCAATGCTTGGGGAAGCATGGAATTAATGGAAGATGATATCACATGGATTCATGATAAGAACCTCTTGCTCATCTTCCAAAGGCAGGATAGAAACTGGAGTATCCATGCACAAGTAGACTTAACCATTTTGGCTACAAACGTTGAGGACATAGCCACTTCATCAGGATTCAGTTTTTCGTGATTTCGATGTAAAGGAAATGTAACGGTCTACTGTTCACGATAAGTATTTTGCAGTGGCTTACTATGTGCTCCCATATCAAATTTCTTATGTCCATTCAAGAACACACAAGATGATCAATATCACAACAACATTCTTCTGATAATAACTAATTTGTTGGATAGAAAAGTTGATGAGAGAACCACTCTAAATACTGGGATTGAATTTCTCCCTGATTTGTTTACCAACCATCATCAAAAATGTACTTACAAAATAACTTTGTTCATGGATGACGTATTATTTGATCAGTACGACCTTCTCCAAAAATAGTGTTAAATGGATTCTAGCCTCACGATGTAAGTACCTATGTCAGTTTTTCATTCTGTTAGCATCACGCTCCCACTAGCTGCTGAAGGCCCTCTCCACTGTTCTTGCCAATTCTGGCAAAAGAATACTTTTTTCTCATCATATGCTGTTTCTAAATTAAAGAGTAACATTGCTTGTATTGCTCCAGAATTCTTTCTCATAGTCTGTTAGTTGTTAATGTATATCTGTTTTCTTTACTGTATTCTTTAACTGAAACAAGTTTTACCAAAATCCATAGACTCATCGACAGTGAGCAAGCAGATTACCGTAAATGTGTTCTTGCTATCTCCAGGAAGGCAGAAACAGCCGTTGTGGTAAAACTTTCAGCTCGTCTGACTCAGATGTCATGATGGAGAATGCACATAAGTGGTTGTTAGTTCAGTATCTGATATATTTTAGAATGCCTGTCACATGTGGATCGTATAGTGAAGCACAAATTTAGTGTGTATCTGGACACAATTACATGAAACAAGACACTGGTTTAGTCTGCCATTCCTAGAATGTTTGAAAATTCTTCTATGAACACTATACAAAAGTGAGAGTACTGTGTTCTTCTGGCTATTTGAGACACCATTGAGTGGGATATGCATTTCTCATATTCTTCCTCTATCAGTTCCATGAGTTGTCAACAACTGCTAAGTTGTCGTGCGTCATTGTGACTGCCAGTGCTTTTACTACCTCATGACATCCTTGCAATGACGAATACTTTTTTAGGCTAGTGTATTTATTAGAGCACTTTCAAGTAAGTATAGGAGATTACCATTTTGTTGAAATCGAGTTACAGACACAGCTATTATGATCAAAACCAGCATGGCCGTTAGTGTGGATAAATTGTCCAAAGAACGCACACATGAAATCTCGCAACACAGTACAGTCTGTGACAGCACAATCACCAGCAGGGTCCAGAATGCACATTGATGTAGACTACGATCATTAAAGGAATTTTCCTAAACAAAACGTTGCGATTGTGTGGTGGATGCTGCTGTGTGGATGACTATGCTGCTTCTGCAGTTCAGCTCACACACAGTAAGTATTCTGAGAATACTAAAGGGGGATTGAATGATGGTCGTGAATACAGATGATGGGATTACTATGTATAGCTATGTCAAGATTGGGTTATTATGAATAGCTATGTCTGGGAGAGAGAGGATAGGGAGTGGCGGAGGGAGGTTGGGTCGAAATGTTGAGCTGGGAAATGTGATCAAAAAGTGATGGTTAGTCTAGGAAAGTATGCTGGCTAGGATCCTGCTAGGGTACTACAGCACTGTTCTAAGGAAAAGGATATAAGGGTATTGGGGCTAGAGTTTAGCTAAATCTACATCCACACAGATACTCCACAAGCCACCGTATGGTGAGTGGTGGATGATACCATGTACCAATACTTGTCATTTTGTTTCCTGTTCCACTCGCAACAGAGCAAGGAAGAAACGACTGTCTATACCTGCGCCAGCGTTTCTTATTTTCGTGGTCCTTACGTGCACTGTATGTTGGCGGCAGTAGAATGGTCCAGTAGTCAGCTTCAAATGCTGGTTCCCTAAATTTTTTCAATAGTGTTTCTCGAAAAGCATGCCACCTTCCTTCCAGGGATTCCCATTTGAGCTCCTAAGGCATCTCCAGAACACGTTGTTCGAACCTACCGGGAGCAAATCTAGCAGCCCGCCTCTGAGTTGTTTCAATGTCTTCCTTCAATACGACGTGGTACGGATCCCAAACACTCGAGCAGTACTCTAGAATAGGTGGCACCAGCATCCTATATGCAGTCTCCTTTACACGTGAAGCACTCTTTACTAAAATTCTCTCAATAAACCTAAGTCAACCATTCGCCTACCCTACCACAGATCTCACATGCTCGTTCCACCTCTTATCGCTTTGCAGTGTTCCGCCCAGATATTTAAACGACCTGACTGTGACACACTAGTAATACTGGGTACGAAAATTACAGTTATGGGTTGTAGGGTGGGTGTCAGGACAGATTTCTGAGTTAGTTGTTCTTGGGGCACAGTGTGATGGGTGTGGTGGAGGGTAAGGCTAAGGTTACTGGTACAGAAGAGGCAACAGTCTAGCTCTGGAAAAGTTCAACAAGACAATGGGGTTCTGACCTGTGGGTTGACAAGATTTGTAGTATTTGGGAGAATGTCTGATGGAATGTATCACCTGGCGGAGGACTTATGTAGGAAAAGGAAGAGAGTGCAGAAGGCGAAGCGAAATTTGTGTGTTCCCGGACTTGTATGGTTATAAAATGTTGGAAGATTCGCCATCCACGTTACGCTGGCGCAGGTAGGATACATTGTGTAAGCCTTTGTAGTTATAGAGGGAACGATCTCGTCCCCATGTACAACCTATTATTTACTTTTTTAAATTTTGCCAGCAGCTGCTTTCGGGCGCGGTTATACAACACTGCAGAAGAGTAGCACTGCCCGCGTCAGACAGGATCTCAAGCGTGGCCTGGAGACCGACCTCGCGAAAGTCTGACGTGCTAAATTCATAGTGTATACCTAATGCAGGTAGAGTACCAGGGTTGCGTAGTAATCACCCTTGTGTCGTGTAATTTCTGGCACCGGAAGAAGACAGGTCGTGTGATAGATGCTCAGTTCTTGGGCCGCATTGATACTTGCTTTGGGCCGCATGCGACCCACAGGCCGTGAGTTGGGCACTCCTTCCATACAGAAATAGGGATTTACACGCTGCTTGGCAGAAGTCTCTCACAGAACTGTCTCTAATCAACAGCACCTTTCTTAATATTAAAGCTTCATATGATAACACCAGTAGTCTGTTCCAAAATTCGCCATTAGAATTTAACCAATGAGAAGAACAGTTATTAATAAAGATCATGACTATACGTTGATTGAGCTCTAATCCACAGTGTCCTGTGAAGCGGAACGAGAATACGCTTTCAATGTTTATCCGTCCGTCGGTTCGGAGTGTTTAAACTTAGCACTTTCCGTGGTGCTGTTCGAGACGAGCAACATGTATACTTCCAGCGTGATTCATATTCTTTCTTTCCAATCAACAACGCACACATCTAGAGCTAACAGTCGTCCATAGTAAACAACGTTCATATTTTGCGAAGGAAAAGTTGCAGTGCGAGACAATGCCAGCGTTAGTTCAAATGGTTCAGATGGCTCTAAACACCATGGGACTTCACGTCTGAGGTCATCAGTTCCCTAGACTTAGAACTACTTAAACCTAACTAACCTAAGGACATCACACACAGGCATGCCCGAGGCAGGATTCGAACCTGCGACCGTAGCAGCAGCGTGTTTCTGGACTGAAGTGCCTAGAACCGCTCGGCCGCGGTCGGCCCAGCGTTAGTAAAAGGCATTTTAGTGGCTGTAGCTCTTGGCTTAGAGATATTTTTAACAGCAGTATTTTGCTCAAAAATGGACATACTTGTCAGTAGGGAGTCATCTGAGATAATTTCGAAATTTGCACCTACATTTCGACTGATTAAATATTTTTATTGTTTTACAACATGACTCAAATGATAAATTTTAGTATATAATTAAAAGATTTGCGAAAGAAGAAAATTTCCTTCTATTTTAGTTTACAAATGGTTCAAATGGTTCTGAGCACTATGGGACTCAACTGCTGAGGTCATTAGTCCCCTTGAACTTATAACTAGTTAAACCTAACTAACCTAATGACATCACAAACATCCATGCCCGAGGCAGGATTCGAACCTGCGACCGTAGCGGTCTCGCGGTTCCAGGCTGCAGCGCCTTTAACCGCACGGCCACTTCGGCCGGCTTTTAGTTTACATAAACACATGAAACATAATAAGTCGATATAGTGTAATTTGAAAAAAAAAATACTTACGAAGATTTGAAATATCTATAAAGCCGACGTTTCGACCGCCTTTGCATCCGTCATTTTCAACGCTAGTAGACTAAGTAGTGTAGCAGACCTGAAGAGACCGCTGCAAAAACGGTCGAAATCTCGACTTCATAGCTATTTTAGTCTTTCGTAACGAAGCGACCTTTTGTTGAGAATAGTTTGAGTCACGTATTAGGCTAACAAATATGGGAAATCTCGCTCATTACATAAAGAAGCCATACAACTTGTCGAGCAGTTATTTGTTACCAGATTTATTCTGTTCGTGTAAACAGAAATAAAAGTATCTGTGGCACCTAAACATTTTAAGTAGGAAAAAATATTGTGACTGAAGTAAACGTATTACTTGTCAAAATACTGAAACGTTTCCAATAACGTGAATTGACTACTAATTTGGGATCTCCCAACCCACAATGGCATTACGTTTGTCGATGTGTAGCAAAAGAGACGGGCCACCACATTGCCCTACACGCGTGTCCGCTAACACGTCGCCCATCCCTCAAGTGCGGAGGCCCACGCTATTTGCGGGTCTGAAGGCGAATGGCCGGACCGGCTTCGGACAGTGGAGCCGTACCACAAGTGGGCTGTTTGGTGGAGTCCACATAGACAAGGCGAGCGGCGCATTCGTCGTCGTGTGACCTGTGGTGGCTCTTTGATGTAAATCTGGTTGTGGCGTTCGCCCTGATGACAGTGCGCGCTTTCGGCTGAATGCGACACTGTGTCCGAGCAGAGTCTGCCCCGTCAATAGACCCGCCACGTGTCAAGGGCGTGGGTGGCATGGACGACGCTGCAGAAAGGCCGCGGCCGCGCTTACTTGGACAACAGGTCACGAAGGAGCGACTGCGCGAATTTTCAACAGAACGTAGGTAAAGCTAATGAGGTTCACGGTCGCAGATATTCAGTGACGACAGAGAGAGCACAAAAGGTATTTTAAAGCAGCAGGTAAAATGCTGGACCAGAAGAATGGTAGGTGAAAGTGGATACAGATGTACTGGAAAGCGTAAGCAGAATCAATTTACCTCATTTTCAGACCACAAGATATTGTTTACAACACTTCTGGAAGTTTTCGGTTTTTTAAGACAGTGTAATACAGTGACCTAAACGAACACTAGATCTTTATACAAAAAATTGTACATTGATTGGCGGCTCCATGGAGTGTTCTGTGCACCACGACCAAATAGTGGATAGAATTGGAAGGAGAATCAGCTTTGGTCGTATTTTTTTGTTTTATTATCCGCAAAATCGATTTTCGGTCACTTAGTGACCATCCTCAGCTTGTTGATACCAGTGCCTACCAATTTTGATTGCATATTACAGCACTGAGGATGGTCACTAAGTGACCGAAAATCGATTTTGCGGATAATAAAACAAAAAAATACGACCAATGCTGATTCTCCTTCCAAAAATTGTACAGTTTCCGATCAAAACTTTCGTATTGAATGGCGCGATTGCATATCGCCAGAAAGCTTCTTTTTTTCTTTTTAAATAAATGTTGGCTAATGGAGACTCAATCAGGCCTAAGCATTCGGTAGTCTTACCACTAATGTCTTCACCCATGAACCATGGACCTTGCCGTTGGTGGGGAGGCTTGCGTGCCTCAGCGATACAGATGGCCGTACCGTAGGTGCAACCACAACGGAGGGGTATCTGTTGAGAGGCCAGACAAACATGTGGTTCCTGAAGAGGAGCAGCAGCCTTTTCAGTAGTTGCAGGGGCAACAGTCTGGATGATTGACTGATGTGGCCTTGTAACATTAACCAAAACGGCCTTGCTGTGCTGGTACTGCGAACGGCTGAAAGCAAGGGGAAACTACAGCCATAATTTTTCCCGAGGACATGCAGCTTTACTGTATGATTAAATGATGATGGCGTCCTCTTGGGTAAAATATTTCGGAGGTAAAATAGTCCCCCATTCGGATCTCCGGGCGGGGACTACTTAAGAGGACGTCGTTATCAGGAGAAAGAAAACTGGCATTCTACGGATCGGAGCGTGGAATGTCAGATGCCTTAATCGGGCAGGTAGGTTAGAAAATTTAAAAAGGGAAATGGATAGGTTAAAATTAGATATAGTGGGAATTAGTGAAGTTCGGTGGCAGGAGGAACAAGACTTTTGGTCAGGTGATTACAGGGTTATAAACACAAAATCAAATAGGGGTAATGCAGGAGTAGGTTTAATAATGAATAAAAAAATAGGAGTGCGGGTTAGCTACTACAAACAGCATAGTGAACGCATTATTGTGGCCAAGATAGACACAAAGCCCATGCCTACTACAGTAGTACAAGTTTATATGCCAACTATCTCTGCAGGTGATGAAGAAATTGATGAAATGTATGACGAGATAAAAGAAATTATTCAGGTAGTGAAGGGAGACGAAAATTTAATAGTCATGGGTGACTGGAATTCGTCAGTAGGAAAAGGGAGAGAAGGAAACATAATAGGTGAATATGGATTGGGGGGAAGAAATGAAAGAGGAAGCCGCCTTGTAGAATTTTGCACAGAGCATAACTTAATCATAGCTAACACTTGGTTCAAGAATCATAAAAGAAGGTTGTATACCTGGAAGAATCCTGGAGATACTAATAGGTATCAGATAGATTATATAATGGTAAGACAGAGATTTAGGAACCAGGTTTTAAATTGTAAGACATTTCCAGGGGCAGATGTGGATTCTGACCACAATCTATTGGTTATGAACTGCAGATTGAAACTGAAGAAACTGCAAAAAGGTGAGAATTTAAGGAGATGGGACCTAGATAAACTGAGAGAACCAAAGGTTGTAGAGAGTTTCAGGGAGAGCATAAGGGAACAATTGCCAGGAATGGGGGAAAGAAATACAGTAGAAGAAGAATGGGTAGCTCTGAGGGATGAAGTAGTGAAGGCAGCAGAGGATCAAGTAGGTAAAAAGACGAGGGCTAATAGAAATCCTTGGGTAACAGAAGAAATATTGAATTTAATTGATGAAAGGAGAAAATATAAAAATGCAGTAAATGAAGCAGGCAAAAGGGAACACAAACATCTCAAAAATGAGATCGACAGAAAGTGCAAAATGGCTAAGCAGGGATGGCTAGAGGACAAATGTAAGGATGTAGAGGCTTGTCTCACTAGGGGTAAGATAGATACTGCTTACAGGAAAATTAAAGAGACCTTTGGAGAGAAGAGAACCACTTGTATGAATATCAAGAGCTCAGATGGCAACCCAGTTCTAAGCAAAGAAGGGAAGGCAGAAAGGTGGAAGGACTATATAGAGGGTTTATACAAGGGCGATGTACTTGAGGACAATATTATGGAAATGGAAGAGGATGTAGATGAAGATGAAATGGGAGATAAGATACTGCGTGAAGAGTTTGACAGAGCACTGAAAGACCTGAGTCGAAACAAGGCCCCAGGAGTAGACAACATTCCATTAGAACTACTGATGGCCTTGGGAGAAACAGTCATGACAAAACTCTACCATCTGGTGAGCAAGATGTATGAGACAGGCGAAATACCCACAGACTTCAAGAAGAATATAATAATTCCAATCCCAAAGAAAGCAGGTGTTGACAGATGTGAAAATTACCGAACTATCAGTTTAATAAGTCACAGCTGCAAAATACTAACGCGAATTCTTCACAGACGAATGGAAAAACTGGTAGAAGCGGACCTCGGGGAAGATCAGTTTGGATTCCGTAGAAATGTTGGAACACGTGAGGCAATACTAACCTTACGACTTATCGTAGAAGAAAGATTAAGAAAAGGCAAACCTACGTTTCTAGCATTTGTAGACTTAGAGAAAGCTTTTGACAACGTTAACTGGAATACTTTCTTTCAGATTCTGAAAGTGGCAGGGGTAAAATACAGGGAGCGAAAGCCTATTTACAATTAGTACAGAAACCAGATGGCAGTTATAAGAGTCGAGGGGTATGAAAGGGAAGCAGTGGTTGGGAAAGGAGTGAGACAGGGTTGTAGCCTCTCCCCGATGTTATTCAATCTGTATATTGAGCAAACAGTAAAGGAAACAAAAGAAAAATTCGGTGTAGGTATTAAAATTCATGGAGAAGAAGTAAAAACTTTGAGGTTCGCCGATGACATTGTAATTCTGTCAGAGACAGCAAAAGACTTGCAAGAGCAGTTAAATGGAATGGACAGTGTCTTGAAAGGAGGATATAAGATGAACATCAACAAAAGCAAAACGAGGATAATGGAATGTAGTCAAATTAACTCGGGTGATGCTGAGGGGATTAGATTAGGAAATGAGACACTTAAAGTAGTAAAGGAGTTTTGCTATTTAGGGAGTAAAATAACTGATGATGGTCGAAGTAGAGAGGATATAAAATGTAGACTGGCAATGGCAAGGAAATCGTTTCTGAAGATGAGAAATTTGTTAACATCGAGTATAGATTTAAGTGTCAGGAAGTCGTTTCTGAAAGTATTTGTATGGAGTGTAGCCATGTATGGAAGTGAAACATGGACGATAACTAGTGTGGACAAGAAGAGAATAGAAGCTTTCGAAATGTGGTGCTACAGAAGAATGCTGAAGATAAGGTGGGTAGATCACGTAACTAATGAGGAGGTATTGAATAGGATTGGGGAGAAGAGAAGTTTGTGGCACAACTTGACTAGAAGAAGGGATCGGTTGGTAGGACATGTATTGAGGCATCAAGGGATCACAAATTTAGCATTGGAGGGCAGCGTGGAGGGTAAAAATCGTAGAGGGAGACCAAGAGATCAATACACTAAGCAGATTCAGAAGGATGTAGGTTGCAGTAGGTACTGGGAGATGAAGAAGCTTGCACAGGATAGAGTAGCATGGAGAGCTGCATCAAACCAGTCTCAGGACTGAAGACCACAACAACAACAACAACCACTAATGTTTACCTGTGAAATAAAAAAGGTGCATAAACCAGCAATTTTGTAGAGTATCTTTGTTTATTTGGTTGGTTGTTGCAGATTTCTTTTTTTTTTTTCCCTCCTCCTATAGACGTTAATCATTCGCTGGTTGCTGCTTTATCGATTTCTGCAAATCTTTTCATTTGGTTACACATATCACGCTGGAATACTCTCTAATCACTTGTAGGCTATACTCACTGAGTAAATAGTTTCATTATTTTACTCATCAGTTTTATAACTGGCGTGAGACGGCTAGCCACGTCTTCCTCTCATATGCTAAGCTCTTAATCTCAGATTATCACTTGCATTAAACGTCTTCAATTTTTTTATATATATATTTTAATCTTTGTGTTCAATACAGATTTTATCCACTGCATCTCTCTCTGGCCCCGCGAAATGATTCCCTCATATATTAACAAATGTCCTATCATCCTGTCTTTTTCTTGTCAGTGTTTTCCACACACTTTCCTCACCGATTCTGCGGACAACCTCCTCATTTCTCGTCACCCTACCAAATTTCCAACATCCTTCGACAGCACATAATCTCAAACGGTTCGATATTCCTACTACTTCCTGGCCACTAATTTTGATGTTCAATCTTTGACTGCCTTCATAGTGTCATCTTGAGTACTCCTCAGCACGGGCGTCCGCAGAAATTTATGTGTGTGTGTGTGTGTGTGTGTGTGTGTGTGTGTGTGTGTGTGTGTGTGTGTGTAATGGGGGAGTGCAGGCAAGACTCCAAAATTTCCATGTTTGATACAAATGAATGCTAATAACTGTAAGTAATGCCTCTGAGTTACTCGTATCAGTAAATCCTAATCATGAAAGGTGAGTGGTTGTAGTTACTTCTTCATTCATCCCAGTCACGGGGTACTTTTCCTGTCTAATGTAATAGATGTATAAACGGCAACGCCGGGTATGAATCATTTCATTGCGAAAGACTTCGTTGACTGTGAGAATATGTTCATTAAACTGGGCGGTGACACAGTTACGTTTCCGAGAGACGGTGCTGCAAAAGGATAAGTTGGCTTTAAGTACTCACTTCTTCCAGCTTCACCACTTGGACTGTGAAGGAAATCCTTTATTCAGTTCATCACTATGTTCCTGTCACTGTAGACGTATGCACTGATCAGCCAGAAATATTATGACTTTCTACCTAATAGCCGGTATGTCCACCTTTGGCACGGATAACAGCGGCGACGCGTCGTGTCATAGAAGAAATGAGGTTTGATAGGTCACTGCAGGAGTTGGCAGCACTTATTCGGACACAAGTCACGTAATTCTCGTAAATTCCGGCGACAGGGGCGATGAGCTCTGACGGCAAGTACAATCACATCCCAGATGTATTCGATCTGATTCAGATCTGGTTTATCGGGGGCCAGCACATCAACTGGAACTCGCCACTGTGTTCCTCGAACCAGCCTATCACATTCCTGGCCTTGTGACATGGCGCTTTATCTTTTTGAGAAATGCCACTCCCGTCGGGAAACATGAACGTCAAGATGGGATTTAAGTGGTCTGCAACCTACGAGGGCTATCCACAAAGTACATTACGTTTTGGAATTAAAAATAAATAAAGTATTGGAAATTTTTTTATTATACACAGATGAAAGCCACACTTACATACTACTTTTTTACATAGTTTCCATTTAAATTAAGGCACTTATCGTAGCGATGGACGAGCTTGGAAATTCCTTCGTCGTAAAATTCGGCCGCCAGCGCCTTCAACCACGTGGTTACCTCTTTTGGGACAGAAAAGGTGTGATTTTTGTGGATTTCCTGGAAAGAGGCACTACAATAAACTCTCAAAGGTATTGCCAAACTCTGCACAACCTCAGAAGAGCAATACAAAACAAGCGCAGGGGACAGTTGGGCTCAAAGATCTTGCTGATTCACGACAACGCCCGGGCCCACACGGCAAATGCCACTCGTGAAGTTCTCGAATCTTTTAAGTGGGAGTTGTTTCCTCATCCGCCGTACAGTCCCGACCTGGCACCGAGCGACTTCCACTTATTCCCAGCAATGAACAAGTGGTTGGCTGTGCGACGTTTTGACGACGACGCACAGCTTCAAGAAGAAGTAAGCACGTGGTTGAAGGCGCAGGCGGCCGAATTTTACGACGAATGAATTTCCAAGCTCGTCCATCGCTACGATAAGTGCCTTAATTTAAATGGAAACTATGTAGAAAAGTAGTATTCAAGTGTGGCTTTCATCCGTATATAATAAAAAAAAATTCCAATACTTTATTTATTTTTAATTCCAAAACGTAATGTACTTTGTGGATAGCCCTCGTATATACGATATTCCTTGGCCGTCTTGGTGCCTTCCACGAGCTGCACTGGATCGATGGATACCCACGTGAATGTACCACAGAGCATAATGCAGCTGCCGTCAGCTTGTGCAGATGTCAAGGAGCTGTTCTCCTGCAAGACTTCAGATTAGCGCCCTCCCTTTGGCATGATGAGTGAGCTATTGGTATTCACGAGACCATGCAACACTCTGCCAACGTCCAGTGCCGATGGTCACGTGCCCATTCCAGTCGTAATTGCCGGTGTCGTGATGTTTACATTGGCAAATGCATGGGTCTTCAACTGCGGAGGCCAATCTTTAGGAAACTTTGATGCGCTGTGTGGTCAGACACACGTGATCTCTGCCCAGCATTAAAGTCTGAAGTTAGTTCTGCCACAGTTCACCGCCTGTCCTGTTTTACCTTTCTGCCCAGCTCACGACGTCCGACGTTCGTAATTAGGGGTGGCCGCCGAACCCCACGACGTGGTCTCACTTTGGTTTCGCCACATGTTGAAGACATTCACCACAGCACTCCTCGAACACCAGACAAGTCTTGCAGTTTCTGAAATGCTCGTGCCGAGACTCCGAGCCATCATCTGCCCTCGGTCGCACTCGGATAGATCGCACTCGGCCCCATACTACACACGGACGGCACGCTCACTGATACTACATGCACAGCGCGTGTTGCTGACTAGCAAGTCATTCCTCAGCAGGTGACGCTGCTATCGTCCGGACGGGCTAATATCGGTAGTAGGTTGGTGATCGTAATGTTCTGGCTGGTCAGTGTAGAACGGTTCCTCCACAATGAGTTCGATTAAGGTCCTTGTTGCCGTTAGTGAAAAAGTTCAGTGCAAAGATGATGCGACAAGAGGTGGGGTCGGGAGCCACTGGAAGCCGTCATGTCAATGATTTCAAAAATGCTGTTTCACTGAGACAGCAGTATATAATTTCACTGTCCACATAATAGTCTTCAAATAGTAAAATGTCACCGATAGGAATTTTCTGCGACTTGTCCAAAGCATTTGATTGTGTGAATCATGACATTATGTTGCAGAAATTACAGTTCTATGGTATAAATGGAATAGCGTATGATTGGTTTAAGTCGTACCTACAGAACAGGAAGCAAAAAGTTTCCTTATATGGGTCAAGTGATTTAAACAAGTTTGCCACTTCATCTGACTGGGGTGAAATTACATTAGGTGTTCCACAGGTTCAGTCGTGGGTCCCCTTCTGTTCTTGACATACGTGAACGACCTCCCTTCCTATCTGAAACAGGAAGCTGAACTGACACTGTTTGCTGATGATACAAGCATCATTATTAATCCACTGAAAGAAACTCCAGTTAAAAATGATACAAATAATTGGTTTTCTGCAAATGGGCTTGCTCTAAACTTTGAAAAAACACATTACATTCAATTTTCTGCTGCAAAAAGTACAGTTCCTTCAATAAATATAACACATCAACAAAGCCAGTAGACAGGGTGGAGTAAACTAAGTTTTTGGGTGTACACATAGATGAGAATCTTGATTGGAAAATTCATATTTTGGATCTTCTAAAGCGACTAGGTTCAGCAACTTTTGCAATCAGAATAATTGCCAATTTTGACGATATAGAAATTATTAACCTATCATACTTTGCATACTTTCATTCTCTGATGTGATACAGAATAATATTTTGGGGTAACTCAACATTTAGACAAAAAGTATTCACTGCTCAAAAGAAAGTGGTTAGAATAATGTGTGGGGTTCATAGTCGCACATCTTGTAGGCATCTTTTTAAAACATTGCGAATTCTTACCACAGCCTCACAGTACATTTAGTCACTAATGAAATCTGTTCTCAACAGCAAGGACCAATTTACAAACAACAGTGACAATCATGATTGTAATACCAGAAAAAAGAAAAACTTACACTATCCTTTACTCAACCTATCTTTGGCAGAGAAATGGGTAAAATACGCTGCTATAAAAATTTTCGACAAATTACCAGATGAAATAAAATGTCTGACAGACAGTAGTAATAGCTTCAAAAATAAATTGAAATCATATCTCCTTGACAACTCTTTCTATACCATAGATGAATTCTTGAATAGGAATAAATAAATCTATAAATATAGTATATGCATTTTGTGCCATTTAAGGGAATGGGGTAAATAATAGAAATGTAGAAATGTTAGTCTTTAACTCTGTATTCTATATATATATATATATATATATATATATATATATATATATTAAAAATCTAGTTTCATATGTGCATTTCTTGTGCACTTGACACGTTCCACATCATAACGGCTACCGTATCGTGCGATTGATCAATGGAACACGCAACTAACTAACTATTCTAGGTTCCACGTAATCCTCTTCCTCTCGGTGGCCGGTTTACCGCAGACATCTAGTTCAATTCGTCGACAACAAGATGGTCCTTTCCCGAAACTACGCCTCTACAGAAATATCCGAACACTGGAACGATGACTGCTGCCGCCGACAGTGTGTTCGTCCTCCAAACTTTACCGCCCTAAAGCTACGGCACTTTGGATATGGCGCTGTGATGGAACTTACGCCCTTGTGTACTTCTGCATGCGATCGCTGTTCTGGACGCGACCACTTCTGGTCTCAGCTGTATCCGGCGGTGACACTGGGCTCAACTAAATAGTGTTCGTGGTTTGCTTTTGTTGTCAGGATGCAATAACTAATGGTTCTGTATTACAAGTCTCTTGCGTACCGTATTTGACCTTGAAATGGCAGGAATTCATGACGGAAGCAAAAGTCGTCAGACATTTCTGAGCACTAAAGAATTATTTAACTCATACCGATACTTCATCGTACAAAACTGTAACCTGAATGATGGTCACCTAAATGTACAAACGTGGTGTTTTTATTGATAAAACTGGTATTTTTCTGCCAATCGCCAACGAAGGATGATCTTATTATAACATAAATGAATACAGCTAACGTACAGTGTTGACTATTTTCCAACGTATTCGTTGTTATCAGTTTGTGGATACGTCCAGGCAGAATGGGAATTTGTAATTAAAAAAAAAAAGCACGTAATATACAGGACTAAATTTTTCTTTTACGAGACTTTGGCCGGCCGGGGTGACCGAGCGGTTCTAGGCGCTACAGTCTGGAACCGCGCGACCGCTACGATCGCAGGTTCGAATCCCGCCTCGGGCATGGATGTGTGTGATGTCCTTAGGTTAGTTAGGTTTAAGTAGTTCTAAGTTCTAGGGGACTGATGACCTCAGATGTTAAGTCCCACAATGCTCAGAGCCATTTGAACCATTTGAACGAGACTTTGTTTGAATACTGGAATCGAAAATGGTTGCTGCAGAACTGTATCAAAACTGACAGCGATAGAACATGTAACAAACACCCACAAAATGTATTAAGGTGCACATTTCAACTGTACAATTAAATTTACATTTTGGCTAAAAACCTGAAGCACTATTAGTTGTATTCAATACATATTGAAGAGAATTCCCCGAAAGAACAGTAAGGTAGACTGTTTCTTTTTTCATCGTCTTTCGAAAAATGCAGTAACTTCGACGTTTAAGAAGTATAGCTGTAGGCACCTGTCTCCCAACTATGCATTTTTCTGAGAAAAGAAAGCAGTAATAAATCTATAGAAAGCTTGCAATATGACGTAATAAAAAGCAGATTCTGTAGTAGGCCCTATCAAATTCGAGATGCAGAGTGATATAGGCAGTCAGTGTTACGGAAAATACGTAAACACAGTCTATGATAAAAAATGTAACGCTGTTTACGACGGAGAAAAAAAATGTTCAAATGTGTGTGAAATCTTATGGGGCTTAACTGCTGAGGTCATCAGTCCCTGAGCTTACACACTACTTAACCTAAATTATCCTAAGGACAAACACACACACCCATACCCGCGGGAGGACTCGAACCTCCTCTGGGACCACATGCACAGTCCATGACTGCAGCGCGGCTACGACGGAGAGGAGTGTTGTTATACCAGGAGAAGGCTCACATTCATAATGCGTGCATGCATTGTAATTCGGAATAACACAGGCACTGTAATATCGTATTTATCCGCCGACACCGGCAAGCAATTTCCAACTAAAATATCTTCCCTGAACGGGAATATACACGGTGGGTGTAAGAGTACTGGTTGCAGACACATGGTTGACGACATGCAGAAGTTTGGGCCTGGCCGTGAGTCGTGTTCGGGTAAGCAGATAGTAAGGCAACCGCTCGCGATAAGCAAGGAACTTGGTTCGAGTCCCGGTCCGTCACAAATTTTCACTGTCTGCATACCATTATACAGCTAGTGGTGGTCCACATTCGCAAATGCGAATGCATTTCTTGGGCTTATCGTTACGTGTGCTGTGACATGCACTACATGCCGTGTATCTCATCATAATATTAAAGGGTTTAGGCTAAATGATGCATCGGGATTCGACGCTCTGTTTATTTACAAGGGGAAGGGGGGGAGGGTGATACATGAAAAGATGGATACACTAAACAACTTCCTGGTACGTACTACATATATTTATTATATGCACCTTGGTTATCCACCTCTCATCCAAATGGTAATCCTATTCCGACCATACATTCATTAGCACGTTTTCGTCAATGCCCGTCACAGTAGTAGTGGTGCGTTCTTGCAATTCTTGTAGCGTATTAGGCACAGGCAGTACATAAACTTTGTGATTAAAGCAACCAACAGACCAGCGCGCCCTATACAGCGAACTGGCAGTTCTCGTTGAGAAATACGTGGATAATTGTACTCTAGTGACGTGTGGTTCCGCCCTGTTGAAAGATAAAGTCAAGGAGTCACCAATCACTCGTGGTAACGACCACAACATCTCAACTGCAACATATCCAGGTACACGGAACCTATCACCGCCTACTCGATCAAGAGAAAGGGGCGATACCTTTGTTTTGGGTACGGCACAGAAGATATTTACTTTTGGCGAATCCCTTTCCAATAACACACAGGCATGCGGCAGTTCAGTACCCCACACTCTTGCATTGAGAAGATTCACGTTTTCATACAGATGGAAAGTCACCTCATCGCCGAATATCAGTGTCACAGCAAAGTAATCATAATCCTCCATCGCTTGCTGCATACGTGAAGAAAACTCCAGTCGCTGAGCATAATCATCTGTCAGTAGTTGTAACAGTTGCAAACGGTAGGGTTTGAAAGATAAACACTGCCGTAAAGCATTCCACACTGTTTCCTGCGGAACGCACAGTTCACGGCTCGCACGAATGGCCCATTTTTGTGGGCTGTGTACAGAGCTCAGTCTCACGACATCAGCGATTTCCTCTGATACAAGCAGTCGTTCCGTGCTTTTCCCTTTATACAGACAACTAGCATCACGAAACTGGCGAAATCGACGTAACTCTGCTGACCCGGTGCAGCTCTTCCACATTTACGTACGAACGCAGTCTGAATGCTCGTAACCGTGGAACACTTCACATAACCTAACACGCGAAACCTCTTTCCTTGCATTGCCGCCATCTTGTAGAGTGCCGTCGCAGGCCTGCTAGAAGAAAGATTAAGGAAAGGCAAATCTACGTTTCTAGCATTTGTAGACTTAGAGAAAGCTTTTGACAATGTTGACTGGAATACTCTCTTCCAAATTCTAAAGGTGGCAGGGGTAAAATACAGGGAGCGAAAGGCTATTTACAATTTGTACAGAAACCAGATGGCAGTTATAAGAGTCGAGGGACATGAAAGGGAAGCAGCGGTTGGGAAGGGAGTAAGACAGGGTTGTAGCCTCTCCCAGATGTTATTCAATCTGTATATTGAGCAAGCAGTAAAGGAAACAAAAGAAAAATTCGGAGTAGGTATTAAAATCCATGGAGAAGAAATAAAAAGTTTGAGGTTCGCCGATGACATTGTAATTCTGTCAGAGACAGCAAAGGACTTGGAAGAGCAGTTGAACGGAATGGATGGTGTCTTGAAGGGAGGATATAAGATGAACATCAACAAAAGCAAAACGAGGATAATGGAATGTAGTCGAATTAAGTCGGGTGATGTTGAGGGTATTAGATTCGGAAATGAGACACTTAAAGTAGTAAAGGAGTTTTGCTATTTGGGGAGCAAAATAACTGATGATGGTCGAAGTAGAGAGGATATAAAATGTAGACTGGCAATGGCAAGGAAAGCGTTTCTGAAGAAGAGAAATTTGTTAACATCGAGTATAGATTTAAGTGTCAGGAAGTAGTTTCTGAAAGTATTTGTATGGAGTGTAGCCATGTATGGAAGTGAAACATGGACGGTAAATAGTTTGGACAAGAAGAGACTAGAAGCTTTCGAAATGTGGTGCTACAGAAGAACGCTGAAGATTAGATGGGTAGATCACATAACTGATGAGGAGGTACTGAATAGGATTGGGGAGAAGAGGAGTTTGTGGCACAACTTGACCAGAAGAAGGGATCGGTTGGTAGAACATGTTCTGAGGCATCAAGGGATCACCAATTTAGTATTGGAGGGCATCGTGGAGGGTAAAAATCGTAGGGAGAGACCAAGAGATGAATACACTAAGCAGATTCAGAAGGATGTAGGTTGCAGTAGGTACTGGGAGATGAACAAGCTTGCACAGGATAGAGTAGCATGGAGAGCTGCATCAAACCAGTCTCAGGACTGAAGACCACAACAACAAACAACACGCGAAACCTCTTTCCTTGCATTGCCGCCATCTTGTAGAGTGCCGTCGCAGGCCTGCTATCTAGCGTGCAGGCGAGCCACGATGCGGGCTTTCTTACCTTGGTCAGTGTATCACATGGAGATAAAAATAAGAGTTCTGATGACGTCACAAACTTGAAGCCGACCCAAGTGAAGATCTGCCATGTTAGCTACCCAAAAACATTCGTTTCTGGTAGTTTGATTACGTGTAGTCGTGAAGTGTTTTGATAAAAAATGCCGGTTTGCGTCGCTTACTGGTATACTAATCATTCTGATTGTAGTGTAAAGTTTAAACAAATCACATGTCATTTGTAAGTGGACTTATTTGAGCACTATTTTCTTATATGTACTTGAAATTCTGATGCACTGTAAAGTTTTACAGTATGGTTTTATTGCTGTGATTTGACTTTAGATTTCGTATTAGTCCAACGCGAAGAGCTCTCTGGAGGTGAGCAATACACTTGGTTTTCATTGTTTGGTTATTCCCAAGTAACTAAAAAGTCCTGGCAAGAAATATCCTGGAAATGGGGACTAATGTTTTAAAATGCGATAATTTAATATAAAAGTAATGTAACTACATGTAGGTAATTAAATCTTCAATAAAATGTTTGGAAGACCTGTTACAGCGGTTAAATTATAAGTACTGAAAGGGTTACATATTTGTTAAAGCAAAGTTCCCTATCTATGTCCAGGCTATTTAGATCATTACATTAATCATTGTGTTGTCATGTTACCCTGTAAACTGCTGTTATTTGCCACACTGAATGTCACTTGGTAGGTACAATTTAAAAACAAAGCAGATGTGTAAACTACAATGAGCTTGACAATCTTAAATTCCATACTTTTCCTTCGTAATTTAACGAATCTTTCACTTTGTTGGCATGACAGCTGGCTTGTCTATATCATCCCTGCATACATCAATGGGACACCAAAGGGGGCCGGCGGAAGTGGCCGTGCGGTTCTAGGCGCTGCAGTCTGGAACCGCGAGACCGCTGCGGTCGCAGGTTCGAATCCTGCCTCGGGCATGGGTGTGTTTGATGTCCTTAGGTTAGTTAGGTTTAACTAGTTCTAAGTTCTAGGGGTCTATTTGTGCTGGACCAGTTGGCCTTGGATCCATGGGGAGTACCCTACAAACTAGTAAGGGAAAAGATCCGATCCCCAATGATGCTATCAACGGTCAGGCACGGGGATGGGATGACGGAATCCTGGCAGGAGACTGCCGAGGTCCTTCTCCGATCCCTGCTGCCTGACGACGATGAGGCCAGCGACACGGAAGGCCAGTCCCAGCTACGAAATCAAGATCTGGACAGAATAGCTAACAACAGGGCAGTCTACCCCTTCTCTGAGGAGGAGGTGGCTGGCCACATCAAAGAACTAAAAACAGGGAAAGCCCGCGGCCCAGACGGCATTGTGGCGGCGGTGGTGCAGTTCCTGGCACCTCAACTGGTGGCGCCTCTGGAAAGAGGCAAACGTTGTGATAGTCAAAAAGGGACCCGACAAGGACCCAGCGGATGTCAAGTCCTATAGACCGATCTGCCTACTGGACATCCTTGGGAAATTATTTGAGAAATTGCTGGCTGACAGACTGACTGCACACCGAGTGCTGTGCGGGATGAGTGGCAGGCAGTTCGGCTTCAGGCCGGGGCGATCGGCAACTGATGCGATCGCACTGGCGGCTGAGGTCTGCGACTCTACCCCATACAAGTACGTTGTTGGCATCATGGTTGACATCAGTGGCGCCTTTGACAACCTGTGGTGGCCTTCGCTCTTCTCCTGCCTGCGGGAGAAGGAGTGTCCAGGGTCGCTACATGGTTGCCTGAGGAGCTATTGTGAAGGGCGGGAGGTCTGGCTATCATCCCCTAGCGGTAGAGTAGGAAAAACTATAACTAAGGGATGTCCCCAGGGTTCCGTCTTAGGTCCCCTGTTCCGGGACATCCATATGGAGCCGCTTTTAGATAGTTTGCAGCAGAGTGAAGAAGTGCTAGAGGTGATAGCCTACGCAGATGACCTCCTTCTGTTGGTCGGCGGCCGGAGCCGTGAGGACATTGAGCCAAAAATAGACAGAGCAATGACCAAATTACAACTGTGTTGTACGAATACTAAGATGACGATCTCACCAACAAAATCGACGTACCTATTACTGAAGGGACAGCTGGTAAGGAACCCCACAGTCAGAATCGGAGGCTCACCAGTTATAAGACGACATGAGACTCGCTACTTGGGCGTCATCATCGATGAAAGGTGCAACTTTGGAAGGCACATTGAGTCCGTAACCCAAAAAGCATTACAATTACTAAACAACCTTACTTCCATAGGTCATAAACGATTTCACCTTCCACCACACCTAATCAAGCTGTACCATAATAGTATATTAACGTCAGTAGTGGGTTACGGATCGGGAGTCTGGGCACATAGGCTCACGAGGGTGGTGCCTGCCATGGCAGTGAGAAGAGTACAAAGAAATATGCTATTAAGATCTATAGGGGCCTACAGAACATCTCCAGGAAGTGCACTATTAATAATAATGGGGCTCTGTCCTTTAGATACATAAATACGAGAACAAGCAGCATGGTATTGGGTCAAGAAGGGGATCAACACGAAAATAGAGAATATCCTGGGAGCACTGGTGAGGGACAAGGGAGAAATACGCAGAAGGGGTGAGGACTTATGGCAGCAGTCTTGGGAAACGGAAGAAACTGGCAGAAGAACCTTTGGGTTCTTGCCAAATGTAAAAGAAAGGCTAGGGATGAAGTACTTCGAGCCAACGCGGGGTCTAATACACTTTCTCACTGGTCATGGGCCCTACCCGACATATTTGTGTCGGTTTGGGAAGAAGGCTACACCCGAGTGTGACTGTGGTGCTTCGGAGGGCACTCCCGACCATGTGGTTTACGAGGGCCCCCTTTTCGATGATGTAGCAGTGACACTAAGTCAACAGCTTCCACATAACAACACATATGACCTTTTAAGACATGACGAAACTTTTGAAACTCTAAATAGACTGGCAAATGAGGTATCACGGAAAGTACTGACAGCATACTTGAGGGACTTTCACGACTAACGACAAATACCGAATGTGTCCAATTACGCTGATCCTATATCGCCTGTGCGTGGACAGGTCGACTTTTCAGTTGCAATCCGCCACGTGCAGGACTAGGGGGACCGGGGTACACTGATCTAGACTAAAACACCGGAATTGACGTAGGCTAGTACAGTAGTTGTAGCATTAGATATAGATATAAAGCTAGGAACCTGCAGCGACAAACAATCTTGGCCTGCCCAGTGTCAGGGGCACGCTCATCGGGGTTAGCTCGATGAGCAGAGCCTAAAGTAGTAGGTTTATATCTAGGCTGACACTCCTGTAACGCTGCAGGCAGTTAGGAATTAACAGGTAGGAAGGAAACTAACAATTAGCAAGTAGAATAGATTAATAGCTGTAGTCTGCCTATTATCCTGCAGTATCCTGTCTGTAGCTCACAATAATAAACATAGTACCAATATAATAATAATAATGAAAATAGCTGCTGAATATATAACATTGTAGAATTGTTATGACCCATTAATCACTAAGGTGGTGGGTTCCTTTTGTATAAGTATTATTATTGATGTTGAAATAAAGATTAAAAAAAATTTGCATTTGACTTGAAAATGCAACAAATACAAATCGGTGCCTCTAAACTATCAATCATTGCTTTTGGAGTTCTGGCTTTATCAATTATCGGCACAAACACAATGAAAGTGAATAGAAATGGATTACGAAAGCACGCTTTTCATAGCACATACTTCTCGGTTATTCGAAGTGTATAAACAAAAAGGAATTACAGTACTGAGGCCAGAAGCGTCATATTTTCGTGTCGTTTTACTGTATCGAATACGCATTTAAGACCGGAATAACGTTTGAAGTTGCGTTCCTTATGATGTATTGTTCACTAAAACAGTGTAACATTTACTATATAAAATAAATATCGCGTGCACACGACAGGAATAACGAACAAGAAGGAATTGTAAACAATCGTCTGCTAATGTTTTGGGGGATCCAAGATGGCGGAGGGCCCGCCCACTGGCTTCAAAACAACGTACAGCGTAAGTACGTAGTGTCATCTGTCCTTATTCTACCTCCATGATGTATCAGTCTTTCCATGTATCACCTTTCTATGTACGTCGTATAGTCCTATTCGTCAATAAACAGTGGTCAGAAACAAGATGAATCATTCAGGCTAACACTGCCTTCATTTTAGTGCTGCATGAAGCCTTCGACTAATGCAGACAGTACCCCGTTACTTCCTTTTCGCAGTAGCAGTAAAAACAAGTACAACCGACGCCACAGCATACGCTAGGGAAAAAAAAGTTCTCTAGCCACAACGGCCACTGTTCAATTTTGTTGTACCTTTTTGATGTCTCTGTAGTGTTTATTTTTATTTGCTGCGTCGTCATCCGGCCTCATATGCTTCGGTCGTATATCACTGCTGTTAATCTCCCTATAACGACCAGCCCGAATAGCCGAGCTGCTTAAAGTGCCCTCTTCCGGGATACACAGAGGTGCGGCGTCCTGGATCGAATCAGCCTAGAGAATTAACGACTAGGGCCGGGGCGCCGGCCAGCATAGATGCGTCTCCCACATCCTGAGATGAAGAAGCGGAAGCAGCCTTTATATCAACGCATGTTGAAGATACTGTTTACTATGACTATGTGAAAATTTTTATTTTCCATTGGTATTCAATGCAACAATATCAAAATGGTTCAAAGGGCTGTGAGCACTATGGGACTTAACTTCTGAGGTCATCAGTCCCCTAGAACTTAGAACTACTTAAACGTAACTAACCTACGGACATCACACACATCCATGCCCGAGGCAGGATTCGAACCTGCGACCGTAGCGGTCGCGCCGTTCCAGACTGTAGCGCCTAGAACCGCTCGGCCACTCTGGCCGGCCAACAATATCAAGATTTGGCTGTATTTTTTGGACTGTTTTTTAGTATCATTATACGCACTAGCAAGCAGAATCGTCCTCACCATCGGACACTACTGGGCGACGGCTTCCAGACTTATCATGTATTTCTGTCTTTCTCTCCCGCGATTTCTGTCGTCTCGATCTTTATTTATCTCTTAAAAACCAGCGAAGTACCACTCACTCGGTCCACCTACCATCCATTCGCTTGGTTACGTGTCCCGCCAAGATTCATTTCATTGCGATCATAATTTTCCAGTCCGTTCCCCGATCCACTTGTTTGCTTTCCGTCTCTCCTGTCAGTCACCCATGTGCATCTCTACATTGACCGCCAAAGTTTTTTACGGTTTTTCCATTAAAGGACCAACTGCTTAAGTCAAAGCTCATAAAATCCACACGAGGTCGCTAATGGTCGCCTGTGTGATTGCGCTCGCCTCGGGGATATACATGTTAGAGTCCTGGTGGTGGATCAAATTTTAACTGCCATTATTTGGCCGGCAAGGTTGGGGGTGGAGGGAAGGGCCGGGTGTTCCTGATCACTAGTCTTTGACCAATGTCCTGCATTAAATTCCAAACATCATAGCAGTGTCTCATGAAGTGTGAACGAGGAGCATGTGAAACTGTTGATGGTGATCCGTCGGTGGGATGGAGACGTTAAATTCTGTGAACCCCCCTTCCCCCCCCCCCCCCCCCTAGTGCAATCCGAGAGGAGTAAACTTTGTGCGTGGCGTGGGTTGCATCTTTTCCCTTCTCCCAGCATCATCATACAACACAAAGACTACACCATAAAAAATGCAACACAACTTTCACATACCCATAAGGAAAGGGGTAAGTGTTCGCGGCGGAAGAACATCCTTTCCGACACGCAGCAGCCATCTCGTGGGATAGCCTAGCCAAAAGTGTTACGGCATTTACATTTAACCCTGATCATAAACTTTCAGTCGCACAGTTTAAGAAACATAATTTGAAAGACCCTATTTTGTGCACCGAAAGCTTCGCTGGCCATTTCTACAGTTTTATTTCTTTTGGTGTCTGTGCTGACGTTGACTTCAACGGCCCCAAATATAAAAATTCAGCAACTCGTTCCATCACTTCATTGTTATTTGTGCTATTTTCTTAAGGCTGTATCTGGTATACGTTGTTTAAGTCTTACTCCAATTCACTTTCACACTTACTTTCAAATTTGCTGTTTCAAGTTCTTCCATTCGTGTTTGAAATTCATCCTCGGCGTTACCCGCAGAACGAAGCTGATTCTTAATACATTTCCGAGTGTATAGGAGAGAAAATTTTAATTGGGGTTGCTGCGAAAAGTTCTTATAATACGGAAACTTCTTGCCTAGTATTTTTTTTTTCTTCCGCTTCCAAACCCCTCGTTGTACTGACGAAGTCTAATGGAAGTTGAGACTGATGCGTTTATTCCTCTGTGTAATAACATACTTTGAGTCAAGTGCTGTTGCTCTCTTTATCTACTTCTACATTTACATCCATACTCCGCAAGCCACCTGACGGTGTGTGGCTGAGGGTACTTTGAGTACCACTATCGCTTCACTCTTCTATTCCAGTCTCGTATTGTTCGTGACAAGAAGGATTGTCGGTATGCCTCTGTGTGGGCTCTAATCTCTCTGATTTTATCCTCATGGCCTCTTCGCGAGATATACGTAGGGGGGAGCAATATACTGCTTGCCTCTTCGATGAAGGTATGTTCTCGAAACTTCAACAAAAGCCCGTACCGAGCTACTGAGCGTCTCTCCTGCTGAGTCTTCCACTGGAGTTTATCTATCCTCTCCGTAAGGCTTTCGCGATTACGAAATGATACTGTAACGAAGCGCGCTGCTCTCTGTTGGATCTTCTCTATCTCTTCTATCAACGCTATCTGGTACGGATCCCACGCTGGTGAGCAATATTCAAGCATTGGGTGCACAAGTGTACTGTAACCTACCTCCTTTGTTTTCGAATTGCATTTCCTTAGGATTCTTCCAATGAATCTCAGTCTGGCATCTGCTTTACCGACGATCAACTTTATATGATCACTCCATTTTAAATCACTCCTAATGCGTACTCCCAGATAATTTATGGAATTAACTGCTTCCAGTCGCTGACCTGCTATATTGTAGCTAAATGATAAGGGATCTTTCTTTCTATGTATTCGCATCACATTACACTTGTCTACATTGAGATTCAATTGCCATTCCCTGCACCATGCGTCAATTCGCTGCAGATTCTCCTGCATCTCAGTACATTTTTCCATTGTTAAAACCTCTCGATATACCACAGCATCATCCGCAAAAAGTCTCAGTGGGCTTATGATGTTATTCACAAGGTCATTTATGTATATCGTGAATAGCAACAGTCCTACGACACTCCCCTGCGCCACACCTGAAATCACTCTTGCTTCGGAATATTTCTCTCCTTTGAGAATGACATACTGCGTTCTGTTACCTAGGAACTCTTTAATCCAATCACAAAATTGGTCTGATAGTCCATATGCACTTACTTTGTTCATTAAACGGCTGTGGGGAACTGTATCGAACGCCTTGCGGAAGTCAAGAAACACGGCATCTCCCTGAAACTGTCAAAAACGTGTTTATAAATCTATGGATCCCATTGCAGACTGACAATTTATTCTCATCGTCACGATCTATGCCGGACTTGAAAATAGTCCATACAGAGTGCCTGGCAAAACAAGTGAAAGAGAGAAGGGAAGGAAGAAACAAGGCGGAACTTCACGAATTGAGAGGATATTTGATGTTACTCCAGTGATAACAAAATGTAGTCAAATTTACAAACAGCTTGACAGTATGAGCCCACTTATCGGTACGACACCCCTGTGGCCTGTATGCGTGCACTGATTCGTTCGGGAATAATTTCAAGAAGCCGTTGTATCCTCTCCTGAAGCAATTTGACCCTCAACAGTAGCAACCGGCACTGGGTCAAAGGTGACGGCCGAACTGGTCCCACAAATGTTCTATCGGGCGCGTACAAGGGGTTGCTGCAGGCTACAAGAGCACGTCATCATCAAGCAGACAGTTCACACACGCTCTATGTGTGGATGAGTATTGCGCTGTCGGAAAATGGCACCACAATATTGTCGCTTAAGGGGTAACGCTTGACGACGCAGGTTGTCCGTGACGTGCCGTGTGTTCCCTCAGTCACTACTAACCGTAACGCTTCGGCGGCGCGGTTCTGTACGTCCATTACATGCACCTACCTGCGAATTCGTTGCAGCAGATCGCCGGTAGGAAAGCCGAGCAGACACCTACTGCACTGGAACTCGCACTAGGCTGCATACAACGTTACTATTCCAAGAATCGGGAAAAGGTCTTAATTTTGAATGAAAGCTGGAAATACTGGCAAAACTCTGGTATATTCTGAACCTTGATAATATTCGCGTTCACTG
Organism: Schistocerca nitens; assembly: GCF_023898315.1. Classification (NCBI taxonomy): domain Eukaryota; kingdom Metazoa; phylum Arthropoda; class Insecta; order Orthoptera; family Acrididae; genus Schistocerca; species Schistocerca nitens. Next base: position 236,984,796 of record NC_064614.1, on the reverse strand, counting down.
CCAAATCCGTACTAATCTTAACACAGCCATGCACAAACCTTTCATTCAGTTTAGAGATTAGATTAGTACTTCTTCCACAGATCATGAATACGACACTTTGTAGTGATGTGGAACGTGTCAGGTTAATAAAAGGTGTCTATACAAGTTATTACATTAGACAAAATATTACATGACACTTAATATTTTCAATTGTTTTTTTTTTTGGGGGGGGGGGGGAGTGGGGAGGGGAAATTACCAACTTACTACATCCAAAATTCATCTAATGAGTAGAAGGAGTTGCCATTCAGAAATTCTTTTAATTTCCTTTTCAATGCTGTATGGCTATCTGTCAGACTTTTGATGCTATTAGGTAAGTGACCAAAGACTTTTGTGGCAGCATAATTTACCCCCTTCTGATCCAAAGTTAGATTTAACCTTGAGTAGTTAAAATCATCCTTTCTCCTATTGTTGTAGCCATGTACACTGTTATTACTTTTGAATTCGTTCGGATTTTTAATAACAAATTTCATAATTGAATATACATTATATATATATATATATATATATATATATATATATATATATATATTGTGAGGCTACATTGAAGATCCCTAGCTCTTTAAATAAATGTTCGCAGATGACCTTGGATGAGCTCCAGCAATTATTCTGATTACACGCTTTTGTGCAATGAACACTGTTTTACTCAATGATGAGTTACCCCAGAATATGATGCCATACAAAAGCAGAGAATGAAAATAGGCGTGGTAAGCTAATTTACTGAGATGTATGTCACCAAAATTTGCAATGACCCTAATAGGATAAGTAGCTGAACTCAAACGTTTCAGCAGATCTTCAGTGTGTTTTTTCGAGTTCAACCCCTCATCAATGCATACACAATGAATATTCTACCTTAGCTACCGATTTCTGATACAAATCTACATTTATTATTGGTGTCATTCCATTTACTGTGTGGAACTGTATATACTGTGTTTTGTCAAAGTTTAATGAGAGCCCATTTGCAGAGAACCACTTAATGATTTTCTGAGAAACATCGTTAACAATTTCATCAGTTAATTCTTGTCTGTTGGGTGTGGTAGCTATACTTGAATCATGGGCAAAAAGTACCAGCTTTGCATCTTCCTGAATATACGTAGAATCGCAAGTCATTAATACACTCCTGGAAATTGAAATAAGAACACCGTGAATTCATTGTCCCAGGAAGGGGAAACTTTATTGACACATTCCTGGGGTCAGATAGATCACATGATCACACTGACAGAACCACAGGCACATAGACACAGGCAACAGAGCATGCACAATGTCGGGACTAGTACAGTGTATATCCACCTTTCGCAGCAATGCATGCTGCTATTATCCCATGGAGACGATCGTAGAGATGCTGCATGTAGTCCTGTGGAACGGCTTGCCATGCCATTTCCACCTGGCGCCTCAGTTGGACCAGCGTTCGTGCTGGACGTGCAGACCGCGTGAGACGACGCTTCATCCAGTCCCAAACATGCTCAATGGGGGACAGATCCGGAGATCTTGCTGGCCAGGGTAGTTGACTTACACCTTCTAGAGCACGTTGGGTGGCACGGGATACATGCGGACGTGCATTGTCCTGTTGGAACAGCAAGTTCCCTTGCCGGTCTAGGAATGGTAGAACGATGGGTTCGATGACGGTTTGGATGTACCGTGCACTATTCAGTGTCCCCTCGACGATCACCAGTGGTGTACGGCCAGTGTAGGAGATCGCTCCCCACACCATGATGCCGGGTGTTGGCCCTGTGTGCCTCGGTCGTATGCAGTCCTGATTGTGGCGCTCACCTGCACGGCGCCAAACACGCATACGACCATCATTGGCACCAAGGCAGAAGCGACTCTCATCGCTGAAGACGACACGTCTCCATTCGTCCCTCCATTCACGCCTGTCGCGACACCACTGGAGGCGGGCTGCACGATGTTGGGGCGTGAGCGGAAGACGGCCTAACGGTGTGCGGGACCGTAGCCCAGCTTCATGGAGACGGTTGCGAATGGTCCTCGCCGATACCCCAGGAGCAACAGTGTCCCTAATGTGCTGGGAAGTGGCGGTGCGGTCCCCTACGGCACTGCGTAGGATCCTACGGTCTTGGCGTGCATCCGTGCGTCGCTGCGGTCCGGTCCCAGGTCGAGGGGCACGTGCACCTTCCGCCGACCACTGGCGACAACATCGATGTACTGTGGAGACCTCACGCCCCACGTGTTGAGCAATTCGGCGGTACGTTCACCCGGCCTCCCGCATGCCCACTATACGCCCTCGCTCAAAGTCCGTCAACTGCACATACGGTTCACGTCCACGCTGTCGCGGCATGCTACCAGTGTTAAAGACTGCGATGGAGTTCCGTATGCCACGGCAAACTGGCTGACACTGACGGCGGCGGTGCACAAATGCTGCGCAGCTAGCGCCATTCGACGGCCAACACCGCGGTTCCTGGTGTGTCCGCTGTGCCGTGCGTGTGATCATTGCTTGTACAGCCCTCTCGCAGTGTCCGGAGCAAGTATGGTGGGTCTGACACACCGGTGTCAATGTGTTCTTTTTTCCATTTCCAGGAGTGTATATATTAAGAACAGCAGAGGACCCAAGACCGAACCTTGCGGCACCCCATTCTTGATTGTTCCCAAGTTTGAGAAATCACCAGGTTTTTGCATATTATGTGAACGTTAGCAAGTTTATTGTAACATATTTCCGGAAATCTGGACAGCTACTAAGGAAGGACTGTTCTTAAATTAAAATGCTCGCCATACTATTAAGTTTATCGATGTCTAATGCACTCAGGTTTTTAGTCAATGATCTGCTCAGTATGCCACGCGAAATTACTGTCTTTTCTCATACACAAAATTACTTAAAAAATTCGTACTTTCTAAAAAACACACCGGCATAAATATGCATTCACTTTAAAACACTTTCGAAACCTCTAGTACAACTAAAACCGGCAACTTATAACTTCCTTCGGAGATCATACTAGACAGGTATGCCTGGTGTCACCGACTAACATCGGGCCACAGTCACATCCGAATGCACCACAAGTCTGAATATTGCACCTGCCCAAATAGAGACCTACAACGAGGCCCCTTTCAAACTCTGTGAAGTACTGTGTCACACGAGTACACGGCTCCACTGTGTTCCGCACAGTGATCACTAAACACCCGATGCTGTTTACCCGTTATATGCCCTACTGTGTCTGGTAGCAACACTAAACATGAGCTACACTAATGCTCTATGGTGGCCTTGCCTACTGTTACAGAGAACTGCAGCTTCAGTCATTTACACATTTTATGAAGAAACGTACGTGTTGTTACGAAACAGGAGCTACTTGAATATTAATCTAACTAGAAATAACCTTGCTCATTCAGTAAAAGTGGAGGGACCAATACGCCTTCTCTGATACCCCATGTGTGTAATTTTGGAGATTACGGAAACCAAGAATATTTAACTTTTCCCATGTATGTTGAATATTACGTCCACACGGGTTGAAATAACTATTAAATTTTACCACACACAAACAAAAGTCAAAGTGCCGTAAGATGAAAAGTACTGGCATTTGTATAAAAGCAAACCATCACGAATCTATCAAATCATAAATACCCCCCCTTCCAAAGTACTTGACCAGTGGAAATACACTGGCTGTTCTTGATTGGCTACTGCCTAATAGCTTAATGGCGGATCCTGTACGACGTGCGTATTTTTCCAAAATACGCAATTATCAACACGGGAATCTGGCACAAAAACGAGACGACACGCAAATGTAGAAAGTAACACCAGCAAACAACACAAAACATTGACAGACATGCGATGAAAGCGAATGAAAGAAATAGTGATGACCTTCGTATCAATAATAATAATAATAAATATAATAATAATAATAACCCCGTGGGGGCCCGGGAAAAGAATACGCCTCCGGTATGTTCTGCCAGTCGTAAAAGGCGACGAAAAGAACAAACCACTAATAGGGCTAACCCCCCTTTTAGTGTGATTAGTTGGTTCAGGACAGAACTAAAGAAGCCTCAGACAAGCGCCGTCATGGTCGGGGACGACGCTTGAACCCTATGCCCGCCCACAATGGTAACAACACTGCTAGCCAACTGGAAACTGATTTAAATCCAAATAGAGGTGTTTTGCAGGATATGCTTCCTGCAACCACCCTAGAAGGAAAGCAAAGACAGAGGATGAGATGGTCAGATGAAGTTAATCGACACCTCATGTTCTGTTATTACCAAGCAACAAACCTAGGAACCAACACAACTGGATACAGATCACAAGTATACACAACATTTATTACCAGATACCCAGAATTAAAATTTTTAACAGAACAACGACTAGCTGATCAGATCCGTGTAATATTCAAAAATAACAGGATACCCCAGTCAGAATTAGAAAACATCAAACAACAAGTACAACAAATACTGGAACAAAATAATGTGCAATCAGAAGAAGAAGAAAATACAGCAATGGACTCAAACATCCCAGAGCAAACAAACAAAGAACAACACGCATCAATTAAACAATCAGAGGAAAACGAAATCTTAAGACAGCCACCAGAACAAGTACAAATAGAACACGAAGTGACACACATGTTAGATATAGAAGAAAAATTTCAGCTGACATATATAGAATACAAAGACACAAATACAGACATTAGGCCATTCTTGCATAGACCGCCAAATAACCCACAAGTCGAAACAACAATAAAAACTATCAACACAATCATACACAACAAAATTAATGAAAACACAACTATGGAAGAGTTACAACTACTGGTTTATATAGGAGCACTCACTACACTAAATATACACACTAGGCAGAGATCAGAACCAACCAACACACAGAAAAAACCCACAAAGCCAGCATGGCAACACAGGCTACAGATCAGAATAGAAAAACTGAGAAAAGACATCGGACAGCTAACACAATTTATAAGAAATGAAATGTCAGAAAAAAACGAAAAAGGTTAGGTAAAATCTCACAACAAGAAGCGATAGAGCAACTAGATGAAAAGAAGCAAAAATTACATGCATTGGCCAAACGACTTAGAAGATACAAAAAAAGTGAAAATACAAGGAAACAAAACCAAACATTCAACACAAACCAAAAGAAATTTTACCAGACAACAGATAACACACACATTAAAATAGACAATCCACCAAACATAACAGACATGGAACACGTCTGGAGCAACATATGGTCAAACCCGGTACAACATAACAGGCATGCACGGTGGATACAAGCAGAAACAGGCACATACAAGTTGATACCACAAATGCCTGAAGTAAAAATTTTGCAACATGAAGTCACCCAAGCAATTAATTCTACTCACAATTGGAAAGACCCTGGAAAAGATAAAATAGCAAATTTTCTGGCTAAAGAAGTTCACCTCAACACATTCACATCTAACTAAATTATTTAACAGTTACATTGCAGACCCATACACATTCCCTGATACACTTACACATGGAATAACTTATCTGAAACCTAAAGAACAAGCAGACACAGCAAACCCAGCTAAATATCGCCCCATAACATGCCTACCAACAATATACAAAATATTGACTTCAGTCATTACACAGAAATTATTGACACATACAACACAGAACAAAATTATAAATGAAGAACAAAAAGTCTGTTGCAAAGGAGCACGAGGATGTAAAGAGGAACTGATAATAGATGCAGAGGTGACATATCAAGCTAAAACTAAACAAAGGTCGCTACACTACGCATACATTGATTACCATAAAGCTTTTGATAGTGTACCCCACACATGGTTACTACAGATATTGGAAATATACAAAGTAGATCCTAAATTGATACAGTTCCTAAACAAAGTAATGAAAAATTGGAAAACCACACTTAATATCCAAATAAATTCAAATATCATCACATCACAGCCAATACAGATTAAGCGTGGAATATACCAAGGAGACTCATTAAGTCCTTTCTGGTTCTGCCTTGCTCTGAACCCACTATCCAACATGCTAAATAATACAAATTATGGATACAATATTACTGGAACATACCCACACAAAATCACACATTTGCTATACATGGATGATCTAAAACTACTGGCAGCAACAAATCAACAACTGAACCAATTACTAAAGATAACAGAAGTATTCAGCAATGATATAAATATGGCTTTTGGAACAGACAAATGTAAGAAAAATAGCATAGTCAAGGGAAAACACACTAAACAAGAAAATTACATAATGGATAACCACAGCGACTGCATAGAAGCAATGGAAAAAACAGATGCCTATAAATATCTAGGATACAGACAAAAAATAGGAATAGATAATACAAATATTAAAGAAGAACTAAAAGAAAATATAGACAAAGACTAACAAAAATACTGAAAACAGAATTGACAGCAAGAAACAAGACAAAAGCTATAAATACTTATGCTATACCAATATTGACCTACTCATTTGGAGTAGTGAAATGGAGTAACACAGACCTAGTAGCACTAAATACACTTACACGATCACAATGCCATAAATATAGAATACATCACATACATTCAGCAACAGAAAGATTCACATTAAGCAGAAAGGAAGGAGGAAGGGGATTCATCGACATAAAAAACCTACATTATGAACAGGTAGACAATTTAAGAAAATTCTTTCTAGAACGAGCAGAAACTAGCAAAATACACAAAGCAATCACTCAGATAAATACATCGGCTACACCACTGCAATTTCATAACCACTTCTACAACCCTTCAGATCACATAACATCAACAAATACGAAGAAAGTAAATTGGAAAAAGAAAACACTACATGGCAAGCACCTGTATCATCTAACACAGCCACACATCGATCAAGACGCATCCAACACATGGCTAAGAAAAGGCAATATATACAGTGAGACGGAAGGATTCATGATTGCAATACAGCATCAAACAATAAACACCAGATATTACAGTAAGCATATTATTAAAGATCCCAATACCACAGCAGATAAATGCAGACTTTGCAAACAACAAATAGAAACAGTAGATCACATCACAAGCGGATGTACAATACTAGCAAATACAGAATACCCCAGAAAACACGACAATGTAGCAAAAATAATACATCAACAACTTGCTATACAACATAAACTAATAAAACAACACGTTCCCATATAGAAGTATGCACCACAAAATGTACTGGAGAATGACGAATACAAATTATACTGGAACAGAACCATTATAACAGATAAAACAACACCACATAACAAACCTGACATCATACTCACCAATAAAAAGAAGAAATTAACACAACTAATCGAAATATCCATACCCAATACAACAAATATACAGAAGAAAACAGGAGAAAAAATTGAAAAATACATCCAGCTGGCTGAGGAAGTCAAGGACATGGGGCAGCAGGATAAAGTTGACATTGTACTAATTATACTATCAACTACAGGAGTCATACCACACAATATCCACAAGTACAGCAACGCAATACAGCTACATCCAAACATATGTATACAACTACAGAAATCTGTAATTATTGATACATGTTCAATTACCCGAAAGTTCCTAAATGCAATATAACATATACCGCACAGTTAAAAGGAAGTCACGCTTGATCAAGGTCCGCGTCACTTTCCATTTTTAACCAGACAAAACGTCTGAGAAAGGAAAGAAAAAATAATAATAATTATGTGGATGGTTTCAGAAGGTAATGGCTTGCAAAAATGTAACTTATGCAGTAGCAATTTATTTAATGACCGAGTCTTTTAATTTTTGATTCTGAAAGATGCTGGAAAATGCTGTTCAAAGCTGAGTGTAATTACATTTGCTTGAAAGACAGTAATAATGAAAAATTAACGGACCTTTAACACAACAACTGTAACGAAAAACTGTTTCCAGTAATAGAGCGGGTTGAGCTTTCCCAGCCTGAAAGAAGCAATTTTTCAAACTGGCGGTGTCAGCGTGTGGTCGTCGTCCGTGTTGTTGGTGCATAATCCATGAACGTGCTGTCCAGTAATTACCGTTGTTGTGCTAATCCTTTTGGTCGTAGCCGCTCGTTCCTGGATCCGGCAGAATCGCGCAGTGTTTGTAGAATCTTCCCAATTAGTACATTTGCAACTGGCGATGTAGGTAAGATACGCTTCATGCAATTCACTCGTGACGTATCCAACGGAATAACGTTCGTTAGCTGTTTATAGTCACAGTTTTGGATTTGCTTTTTCCTGTTCGATCGCAACTCGGGACATTTCAAAGTGCAGCAGTCCACAGTGAGAAAGTACGTTAATATATTTGTAATTTGATTTACCAATCAGTACTGTTAACAATAGTTACCGTGTGCTCACAGCATACACGCGGCGACGGAGAGATACTCTTCACAGCCCCTGAGGTTAACAGAGGATGCAGTACACGCGTAACGTTCAGGCGACTTAGCGATCGTCTCACTGAAGTTTTATGGTAGGTGTTTTAAATATCGGTTCACGATCAAAATCAACGCGACACGTTGTTTGCTAGTTCCTTTGTCCACTGTACACACCGAAATCAAAACTCGTATGACCGATAAAACAGTTTTTTAACATCGACAAAGAACGCAGTACGCTGTTACTCACGTGACACTGTAATTAGCACCCGTTCTCGCTATTTCCCCATCGACGCATCATATATTTCTACATCTCAACACGTCTCGCTTAGCATAACCCCAAGTACACTGTTTACAAGGGGAGTCGAATGAAGACGAGGCAGACGGAAAACAAGTAAGTAAACATTTTATCTCAAAGGTAATCACCGTAACTGTTAATACATTTATCCAGCTGTGGGCGGGCCGCAAGTTGTCAAGTTTGTTTCGACTGCGCTGCAGAAGTTACACATCCTCCACACAGTCCCGTTGTCCTCTGATGCGATTTCCATATTTTTTGTGCGCTACAGAAAGTTATTCGTGGCCTTCGATTTGCTTCGGACAAGGACGAGCACGCATGGTTAGAATCGTGATTCTGTAAACAACAGCAAACATAGTTGCATGAAGGGATTGACCGTCTTCTGTCACAGTTGGATAAATGTATGAATCAGTAAGGCGAAATAATAAAGTTTACTCATTTTTTCCATCAGTCTCGTTTTCATTCGGCTGCTTCTTATACAGCTTCATACAAAACTACAACTTGACAGTAATATTTGTGAAAAAAATGTAAGTAGCATATTAATGCACTTGCAAAGACACATCAGGAAAAAAAAGCAATTTCATGCATAGCAACTCCTTGACGCATAGAGAAAAAAAAATGCACTAAGACTAAAGTCACAAAAGTCACACTATAACAAATCTTCGTATGTGTCAGGAAAAATAAGCAGTAAAGAGAAGAAGAATGCACATAGTACGAAGCTATACTGCCATTCGACAGTGTCTTCTGAGTGCTTTACATTTTCTGTCACGCACTGTAACAATAATTCTTTCCTTAATGCATGACTTGGCTTACATCTTTGTTACTAAGCTCGGCATGGCAGAATATGTCTTTGTTAAAACTTCACTTCGTAACGGATCACTAAAATTTAGTAACTACGCTTGGAGACAGCCCGTACTAGGTGGCAACCGTAGCCTTAATTCGTAATCTTAGCTCCAAAGAATGTCACGCCGTGATATGTTTTGCAGCTTTCATGTATTCCCGTTGTGTAGTATCCTGTTGAGCTCTGTGTCCAAACTTTATACTTTTCAACTTAATATTATAGTAGCATTAACGTTATTTCGGTCTGATGTGTGAGGGTGTATATTTTGTAGGCCAGACCTTCAGTATGCTACGTCACTTACAGATGCCGTAATTACTTCTGGCCTTTCTTTTATTAGGCGTTATCTAGTCCAGGCTTGTTCCCCGATCTGCACCTGCGAGCTGTCTCGAGCTCGCGAGCTTTTAGTGAGCAACAGGTCCGCTCGCGGTGTTACGCGGTGGAGAGAAGGTTTGGGAGGGGACGGCAAGGAAGGAATGAAAGAACAATACAGCTTCGCAAAAGAACCTGTTGCGGGCGTGTCTAATACGAGTTATAGCCGATGATGTCAAGTCGCACGGAGATATATTGTTGCACGGTGGCTCATTAATGTGCTTCGCGGCAAATTTATTTTGTTAAACTGTTGCCTTGAGGAGAAAGGCCAATAACATGAAATTTAAATTTCTTGTAATATTGCTTCTCTGCACCCAAGTAATGAATGGATACTTCAGTCACAGCGCTCAACATTGCGTACTTTAGTTTTTGCACCTCTGCTACCTGCTCTTCGCTTTCTAAGTGTCCATAATATCAAATGGTTCAAATGGCTCTAAGCACTATGGGACTTAACAGCTGAAGTCATCAGTCCCCTAGACTTAGAACTACTTAAACCTTAATAACCTAAGGACATCACACACATCCATGCCAGAGGCAGGATTCGAACCTGCGACCGTAGCAGCAGCGCAGTTCCGGACTGAAACGCCTAGAACTGCTCGGCCACAGCGGCCGGCGTCCATAATATCGTTATTTAGTTGTACTCAGAGCTTTGAAGCGCACTAAAAGTGCTGTGAACTGCTGCACTTTGAAATGTCCCGAGTTGCGATCGAACAGGAAAAAGCAAATCCAAAACTGTGACTATAAACAGCTAACGAACGTTATTCCGTTGGATACGTCACGAGTGAATTGCATGAAGCGTATCTTACCTACATCGCCAGTTGCAAATGTACTAATTGGGAAGATCCTACAGACACTGCGCGATTCTGCCGGATCCAGGAACGAGCGGCTACGACCAAAAGGATTAGCACAACAACGGTAATTACTGGACAGTACGTTCATGGATTATGCACCAACAACACGGACGACGACCACACGCTGACACCGCCAGTTTGAAAAATAACTTCTTTCAGGCTGGGAAAGCTCAACCCGCTCTAACTATTACTGGAAACACTTTTTCGTTACAGTGCATGAACGTATAGACATCTTGCGCTGACGTGTTGGAAATTTTGGTGTATCTGACATTCACTTCGAACTTCCTAAATCAGTCTCCAAGCTGCTTATCAATAAAAGAGCCCCTCTCCACTTTAAACACTGCGTCGTTACGACGTACACTCGACGCTATGGCTACGACGAGCCTAATACACTGCCATTCCTCTTAATAATTTCCACTTCCCTTTCGCTACGTAATGACGTCTGACTACCCCACATTATCTCGAGTGACCACTTCCTGCCGGCCGCGGTGGCCGTGCGGTTCTGGCGCTGCAGTCCGGAACCGCGCGACTGCTACGGTCGCAGGTTCGAATCCTGCCTCGGGCATGGGTGTGTGTGATGTCCTTAGGTTAGTTACGTTTAAGTAGTTCTAAGTTCTAGGGGACTTATGACCTAAGATGTTGAGTCCCATAGTGCTCAGAGCCATTTGAACCATTTTTTGACCACTTCCTAGGAGAGGTGCGGGTGCGGGCGCTCGTGTTTGTGCTTGCCTAGCCGCCTCCTTAATAGGCCTGATCTATTCGACGATCGATACTTTGGTCCTATAATAGAAGATACATAGGCCCTGTTTAAGCAGTTATGTTATTACCTGAGATTCAGTATAGCTGTTTGAACTAGCACGTAGTGTGCGTCACTGAACTGAATTACTCTATTGAGGTGTAACTGGAGAATTAAAAATTGCAGTAACACATTTGCTCAATGAACCATTGGTGCACATCACTGCACAGCCACTTGATGCCAAATGTCAAGCTTCTTGCCAAATCTTGAAAAGGCGTAATATCCGGGAAATGAATTCCTGCTGTCTGATATTTCACGCCGTATGTATCACAGTTCTGCATTCTGTCTACACTCCCTGTCTTCTGTCGTGAATATGGTATTCGTGCTCGTTCGCAGAGAAATGAGCTTTCAAGTAATACATCTGTCTAAAATGTGAAAATGATATAAACGGAAGGTAGTAAGCAAATGTCAAGCGGAGGATGTAGGATTATCAGAAAAATTGATTTTTTAAAGTGAGGTTTTGCATCTGGGCTAACAGATAACTCTTTCTCCAGTCCCTTTATCCCTCTCCAGCTATTTTATAAGTTTTCTTCGTTTACGCATTCCTCTGAGGCGCGGGGGCAGATCTATCTTAGTGCACGTTCGGCTTTGTAAATTTCGACTTAGTCGATCTCGTCGCAGAGTTTCACATCTCAGACTGAAAATAGTCCAGTTCACTGATCAGTATGGATTCTAAAAGAAAACGAAATCTCTGCCTTATAGTATGTAATGGAGGGCTTTTTAGGAAGACACAAATGTAAAACTTGCAAGAAGTGAAGGCTCTGACGGTGAGCTCAGGCCAATCAAATCATTTCAGAAAAATTTGTGGCTGGTTGCAGTATTTCCTACAGTGTAATTCAGCCTTTACCGTGAAAGGCTGTAACATTACCAGGGAAACACCCCGTGTATAATTTTTGATACTCCTTCACTGATAAACTTCTGCACGTCGCTATGTACGGTGTGTAACAGGTACAAGTGCAGATTTTTTAAATATGTGGCACCTTCATATGGACATACATCAGAGTGTTGGTTATTTTTTCTCTGTGTAAAACCGTGTTCCCACAAATACATCACAAACTTCACGACGTAACGTTTTCTGCATGCCCGTACCTGAGCCGCAAAGTTAACGACGTCCGGAAGTACAGACTATCCATTTTGCATCCACGTGTTCACACTTTAATATCTAACTTGTTGCAACATGTACTTGTAGATACTATCCAACCTATAAAACATATACGTCTTGTAATAGCTATAATTGTTAGTTCACAAATTACGTAAATACTGATGTAATGTTGATCAGTACACCGTCTCAGTCACTAATAGGAATATCTCCACTTATACGCGTTTCACACTGTATGCCTGGTGCCTGCATCTACCTGGCACATTCCATTCCACAAGTTAAATTCGAGGTATGCGTAGCTGGTAGCGGATAGATGCTTAAACACTGATCTACTAAATCTAGAATTCTTACAACCAGTTTCTCCGGGTCATATTTCGGAAAAAAAAAATGTTGATGGTAACTGTACCTTCCGACCACGCTCAACGACGACAGTACTGTGTGTCACAGGAATGCGTAGGAATGCAAAAACCACTTTTTGCTGCTCATTTGTTCTACAAGCTCTGCTGCGGAAATTTGTTTCTCCCGAAATTCCCGATTGAAATCTCAACCAGAGCGACTCAATCCAGGTGTATGCACCCAAGAAGACGTGTAGATAACACAGTTCACTCAGCTGTTCTTATAAGCGGAAGTTTGTCACGTACTGAGCAGTTAGTGACATTTAGCCGTTGGTTGGAACTTTCATTCCACGATAATGCTCACAAGTTTGACGTTGCCGCTGTTTATTCGTAGTGTAAATTGTGTGAATCCATGTTTCGTCTAAATAAAACACGATTTTTGGATTGTGTTCCTCTTTACATACAATCTTAAATATTTTTATCGTGCAGACATTATCATTATTATTTTTATATTCTTGTTTGAATCTCCGTTTTTCACATTTCAATATCACACTGAAAACAGAAAAGTTTATCAAACGCATTCGAATAATACTGTCAGACGTATTTTGTACTGTCTGAAACAAGTCGTCTTCCAAGCACGAATCAAAACGTAGCAGTTTGTGTCTCATGGTTTGCTCTTCGCCGGCCTCTGCATTCATGTGGCTGGGGTCGATGTAGCCACATCTCTCTTGTCTAGCTTTGAAGCTATTCAATGAAGTCCTCAGTCTGCCTAAAAATCCAGTTTTACAGCGAGGTGTCCCTGGGAAGCATATTATTCTAGTGGCGCTCGGAGGAAGCTTTCTCTAAACTTGAGTATCTGAAGATAGTGTTCGTACAGTTGGTGGACCTCCTTAACAGCCCAATCTCACCCTCACCTTAACCGACGCTGTTTCCCTACGAGAAAACTGAAAACTTTGTGGTATTCCTTCAAGCTGGTGTAGACTGTCAACCGTAGTAGCCTTTAAGCAACCTACCAGCAATCTAAAGGTCTCGTTAAGGGCTGTGTCCAAATGTTTGGCATGGGATGAAGAGTACAAAACTGATCATGTATTAATAGGAAAGAGCAGCGGAGGGCTTTTGTTGGTATACGTGTATTTCTGTGTGAAGTCTTCAAATTCGTAATTGATGCAGTGCCTTATAAAAGTGGGAGCCCTGTCAAGTGTATCTCCCAATCAGCGGTCTGCAGTCCGACACTTGTCCTATTTACTCCCAGCTTAACATGTTCTTCCTTATGAAAAGCTGACAACTGGGTATTTACGTGATTGTCAGCGGAATATTACTGTAAGAGCTTGACAGGCGTTCAAGGGCAGTGGACCGATTTCCGTCTAGTGTGTCATACTCTGCGCTCTGCTTGGTCACATGATCTTTCTTTTAATGTACCGACTTTTAAAAATTCGGCAGCGGCCTTGCCGCAGTGGATACACCGGTTCCCGTCAGATCACCGAAGTTAAGCGCTGTCGGGCGTGGTCAGCACTTGGATGGGTGACCATCCGGGCCGCCATGCGCTGTTGCCATTTTTCGGGGTGCACTCAGCCTCGTGATGACAATTGAGGAGCTACACGACCGAACAGTAGCGGCTCCGGTCAATGAAAACCATCATAACGACCGGGAGAGCGGTGTGCTGACCACACGCCCCTCCTATCCGCATCTTCAGCTGGGGATGATACGGCGGTGTGATGGTCCCGATGGGCCACTTGTGGCCTGAAAACGCAGTGCTTTATTTAAAAATTAATCCCCTGTGTACTGTATTTGATCTCATTGTTTCTCCTCTAACCTAGGACAAAAGCTTTGTGAAGTTTTCGCCGTTGTTATTTCCTTATGTACTGTAGTGTATCAGACAAATTTGTGTTCAATAGACTGAATTTTTGCATGTCTTAAATAGAATAGTTATCGTAAGCACTTTCTTCGTCTTCCTTGTTCAGAAACACGAACCACATTCAATTCGGCATTTTCTTCTTCTTTATGTTTGTTTACACATCACTGCTCACTGGCTTCCTCATACCCCAACATTTTGCAAGAACGTTCTCTTGTCTTGGTTGTCACAATTCGCCAGTTCACCTTCCCGTTCCCATTAACTTAAACGACGCCAACAGCAATTCGTTGTGCCAGCCTGCGAAGCGAAGCAATAACGCAAACTACTTTCAACTAGAAGGTTACTGTGTAACACCGAACAAAGTCAATTTCCAATGAATAATGTAATCTGGTGACTTGTCGGCTAATAAATGGACTTTGAATGAGAATGCTGATGCTCCAATGTAAACTTTGCAGGCAACAATTGCACACTGTGTCTGCCAGTCAGCAACAGCTGAAAATAGATGATGTTAAAAAATGGCTCTGGGCACTGTGGGACTTAACATCTATGGTCATCAGTCCCCTAGAACTTAGAACTACTTAAACCTAACTAACCTAAGGACAGCACACAACACCCAGCCATCACGAGGCAGAAAAAATCCCTGACCCCGCCGGGAATCGAACCCGGGAACCCGGGCGTGGGAAGCGAGAACGCTACCGCACGACCACGAGATGCGGGCAGATGATGTTATTTCCATGGAAATTGTCTCATACGATTCACCGAGTTCCGCATCGGCTCCGGTTGCCACGTGAAACAAGCATAGCTCAGAAGAGGAAAAGTAGTGATTTTACTGTCACCTACGCTAAATTAGCGGCTGTGTTGAGAGGAGAGCGGGCTCATACCTAGAAAACGTTAGTTAGGAGTAAGAGAAAGTTGCAAAAAGACAATATTTGTACAAAGCAGACTCTCTTCGTATTCAAGAGAGAAAAAAATCTTGAATGGAAAATAGGGTAAAAAATTAATTATATTTCAATTAATGCGCTTAAAATGCTACGTAACTGTCGGTATGCGAAGTGGAATACAGCCACATTTTTTGTATTCCATGTTTGATCTGTTGGAAATAAAAATCGGGGCGTAGCAGTAAGAAAGCAGGATAGCTACTTTAGCTTACCATAATTTAATTTCGAGTTACCGTTTCACATGTGGTTTATTGGCGTAAACAGAAATTATTTGGAAATTTGTGGTAAGTTCCTAAGGGACCAAACTGCTAAGGTCCTTAGGCTTACACACTACTTAATCTAATTAAAGTAACTTACGCTAAGGACAACATACACACCCATGCCCGAGGGAGGACTCTAACCTCCGACGGGTCTAGCTGCGCGAACCGTGGCAAGGCACCTCAGACCGGCACCTCATCTGAACACACAAGTCGCCTAATTCCCGTAAATTCCGGGGAGGGGGGCGATGAACTCTGATGTCACGTCCAATCACATCCCAGTTGTGTTCTACCAGGTGCAGATCTGGTGAGTTTTGGGGCCAGCACAGCAACTGGAATTCGCCACTGTGTTCGTCGAACTGCTCTATAACATTCCTAGCCTTGTGACATGAAGCACTATCTTTTTGAAAAATGCCACTCCCGTCGAGGAAAATGATTGTCATGAAGGGGTGTATGTGGTTCGCAACCTATGTACGATACTCCTTGGCCGTCATGGTGCCAAAATGGAGCCGCCGTCAGCTTGTCTTCGTGCCGCAGTACTGGGGTCAAGGAGCTGTTACCCTGGAAGACGCCAGATTCGCGCCCTCCCATCGGCATGATGAAGAAGGTACTGCCATGCGACTCTCTGCCACTACGCCAATGCCCAGCGCCGATGGTCACGTGGCCATTTCAGTCGTAGTTGCCGATGTCGTGGTGTTAACACTGGTACATGCATGGTGTGACCCGAAAAGTTAAGGGAAGGCAGGATTCGGTTACGATTGTGGACAGGGTCATAATCAGTTACTGTTCTTCCCCTTTTACAGTTACACACATTTATTTTTAAAACAGTAATTCCAGACTCAACACTAAATAAAAAAACCATGCGTTATTAATGAAGGAATAAACAACTGTGTAAATAATAGTGTTTTCAGTGCGTTTCAATTTAGTAAATCACCATAAAATACAGATACAGATAATCCTAAAAAAAAAAGCCACTATGATCACGGCTGAAGACCTTACACGCCGAGAATGGCAATAAATTAAGGATGTTTGAGAACTCGCTGCAATTACAACTTACAGGTATTGAAATATTGAAAAGTGGCCACAAGCACAACAGAAGGTATCAGACTCCAGGAATGGCACTACATAAGGTTTTAAGGCTTACTGCCAAAATAAAAATATCGATTTATTTTTTTCTAAGCAAATGACCACAATCACGGCTGAAGGCCTTACACGCCAGGAACGGCAATTATATAAAAAATTTAGAAACCTGCTGTAAAACAGCAAATACAAGCAAAGGTTAATTAAAAGAAACAAGCAACTGACCACCAATCGGGTGAAATGAGATGATGGTAACCTTGTGACACAATTCTTACACTGCTAGATTTATTCCAGAAGGCTACCGGAACTATTAACTAGACATATATAAACTTTCATGTAAACATTACAAGGTATGGTAATAAATAATGCAATAATAAAACACAATGACCAATCACAGACGGTGCTCCAGGAATCGACCTCTGAGAAGGTCTGGCAACAAACACTTTCGCGAGCGATGAGATAAGAAGCCAAGAGTTGCATTCACTTCACAAGATGTTAACTCAGACTAGTGGCAGTCTAACGAATGACTAAAGACAATCTTGCTGAAGCTACCTGACGTCCAATAAACCAAATGCTAGAATGGAACAATACGCCAAAGCCGGAACCGGCGGGCTGCGTTACGCCCACAGAAAACTGTGCTTAGAGCGCCCGGAACTAGAAAGGAATCACTGCCACCACAGTAGAAGAATCACCAACCGGTCTACACTTGATAAAGATGTCAAAACTACACGCCTTACCGGACAGCAGCGGCAAGGCGAGTAAACGTACACTGCCGTTTCATACACTAACGCCCAGGGCAGGTCACTGGGGCGTTCGCGGTCACCCAGGCAAGGAAAATTACCGCTGGTCGAACTTAACAAATTGTAACAAGCTGAACGCAGTAAATAGTTATAAGAAGTCGTGGAAAGCTAATCAGATCCCTTTTCCCCAAGCACTCCACTCGCTGCTCTTCGCCTCAGCGACACTATGAGCAGTATGAGCAGCAACACGAACCAAGTCACTGGAGAATCGCGAGATATCACATTGGTGGAGGTTTCTCTACTTGACTTGAAATGCACTCATCTTAAAGCCTGTAGGATCTGGTTTACAACGAGGTCGTGCACCCTCGATACCACAGACCTTCCATCTGGCAGCCCATGCGCGCCGCCAGCTGTCCCGGCGTGTTCTCGCACTGCACGGACCTGACTCCTCCTCAGTCCCCAACTGAACTGCCACACTCACACGACACGGAAAAACGACGACGTCGCCCCAAAGATAGGGGAACAGTTACTACATATCGATATCCGCCGCTGCTGCCACTAGCGGACAGGCAACGCTTGCGAAACGAGTGGCGCCAGTCAAGACGAGAAGAAGACAAACAACCGCAACCATGCCAACTAAAGGATACGGTCTGTCCTCCCACATAGGGCGGAAACCAACAGCACGGTTCACATGGGTCGTCGGTCGCGGAGGCCCATCGTTAAGAGTGTTCAGACGCACTTGGTCTCTGCCCAGCATTAAAGCCCGATGTTAGTTCCTCCACAGTTCGCTGCCTGTCCTGTTTTACCAGTCTGCCCGGCCTACGACGTCCGACAACTGTAATGAGAGGTGGCCGCCCAACCCCACGACGGCTGGACGTGGTTTCACCTTGATTTCGTCTCATGTTGAAGTCACTGACCACAGCAGTCCTCTAACGTTCCGAAATGCTTGTGCCGAGCCTCCGGGCCATCATAATCTGCCCTCGGTCAAACTCAGATTGGCGTCTTTCCCATCCTACACCCAGACAGCACGCTGACTCATACAACATTCACCGAGCGTGTGTCTAAATAGCAGTCATTCCCCGCCAGGTGACGCTGCTATCGCCTGGACGGGTTTATATTAATGATCGGTGGTCATAACGTTCTGGCTGATCAGTGTACATCGACGAACTGCTTTAAAATGACATTTTTTTTTTCTTTTTTGAGTCATCAGTCTTCTAACTGGTTTGATGCGACCCGCTACGACTTCCCCTCGTGTGCCAACATCTTCATGTCCGAGTAGAACTTACAACCTACGTCCTGAATTATTTGCTGGATGTATTACAATCTCCGTCTGCCTTTAGTTTTTGCCCTCTACAGCTACCTCTAGCACCCTAGAAGTCATTCTCTGACGATTTGACAGATGTCCTATCATGCTGTCCCTTATCCTTGTCAGCGTTTACCACATACACCATTCGATTCGGCGCAGAACCTCCTCGTTCCTTACGTTATCAGCCCACCTAATTTTGAACATTGTCTCTAGCGCCACATCTCAAATGCTTCGATTCTGTTTTGTTCTGGTTTTCCTGCAGGAGTTCCACTGACAAACAATGTTATCCTCCAGACGACGTACATTCTCAAAAGTGTCTTCCACAAATGAAGGCCTATGTTTGATAGTAGTAGACTTCTCTTGGACAGGAATGGCCTTTTTGCCAGTGCTACTCTGCTTTTGATGTCCGTGCTCCGTCCGACATTGGTCATTTTACTGCCCAGGTAGCAGAATTCCATAATTTCAGCCATTTCATGACCATCAATCCTGATTTTAAGTTACTCGCTGTTCTGCTACTTCTCATTACTTTCGCCTCTCTCCGATTTACTCTCAACACATATTGTGTACTCGTTGGACTGTTCATTCCACTCTGCAGATCACGTAATTTTTTTTTTCACTTTCGCTCAGGATAGCAATGTCGTCAGCGAATCATATCATTGATTTCCTTTCACCTTGAATTTTAGTTCTACCCTTGAACCTTCTTCTAGGTACAAATTGAACAGTAGGGGCGAAAGGCAACATCCCTGCCTTACAACCTATTTAATGTGAGCACTTCATTCTTGTTCAAATGTGTATCAATTCCTAAGGGACGAAACTGCGGAGGACATCGGTCCCTAGACTTACACACTACTTAAACTAACTTATGCTATGAACAACACACACACACACACACACACACACTCATGCCCGAGGGAGGACTCGAACCTCCGGCGGGAGGGGCCGCGCAGTCCGTGACATGGCGCCTCAAACCGCACGATCACTCCGCGCGGCTCATTCTTGGTCGTCCACTCTTGTTATTCCCTCTTGGCTCTTGTACATATTGTATAATATCCATCTCTCCCTCTATAGCTTACTCCTCTTTTTATCAGAATTTCGAACCACTTGGATCATTTTACATTGTCGAACGCTTTTCCCAGGTCGACAAATCCTATAAATGTGTCTTGATTTTTCTTGAGTCTTGCTTCCATTATCAACCGCAACGTCAGAATTGCCTCCTCCAGTATATTATTCTTGTCAGCAGTTTGGATAAATGAGCCGTTAAGCAGATTGTGTGATAATTGTCATATTTGTCTGGTCTTGCAGTCTTCGGAATTGTCTGGATGATATTTTTCCGAAAGTCAAGTAGTATGTCGCTAGAATTATGCGTTCTACACACCAACGTGAATAGTCGTTTTGTTGCCACTTTCCCTAATGATTTTAGAAATTCTGATGGAATGTTATCTATCCCTTCTGCCTTATTTGTATCTATCCCTTCTGCCTTATTTGATCGTAAGTACTCCAAATCTCTTAAATTCTGATTCTAATACTGGACCCCCTTACTCGACTCCTGTTTCTTCTATCACATCAGACAAATCTTCCCACTCATCGAGGCCTTCAGTGTATTCTTTCCACCTATCCGCTCTCTCCTCTGCATTTAACAGTGGAATTCCCGTTGCTCTCATGAAGTTACCACCCTTGCTTTTAATTTTACGGAAGGTTGTTTTGACTTTGCTATATGCTGAATCAGACCTTCCGATAATCATTTCTTTTTCGATTTTTTCCGATTTCTTCACATTTTTCACGCCACCATTTCGTCTTAGCTTCCCTGCACTTCCTATGTATTACATTCCTCATTATTGCACGCAATAAGCTTTCTGATTTTAATTTTGATGCTTGCACGTTATGTGCTCGCTTGCTGATAGGCTATATCCGCCGTTTTATAATAGGATAATTGTACAGTAGGTCGACAGCTGTAAATACAATTTCAGGCTGTCCGTTGTAAAACAATACTCTTTGTAGGTCAGTAAGCCAAACGTACAATGATGATGATGATGATGATGATGATGATGATGATGATGATGTTTGGTTTGTAGGGCGCTCAACGGCGCGGTTATCAGCGCCCGTACAAGTCCCCCATGTATGCTCAGTCCAGTCTCGCCACGTTCATGAATGATGAGGACAACACAAATACCCAGTCATCTCGAGGCAGGTGAAAACAAACGTACAATGATGGTAACAAGTTGGTGGATAAGTTCGTAGCGTTTTTGCTTTGCAAGTTGGCATTCCGGTTGCTACGGGTTTATTAGTCGATTGTCATTTTTTATTTATAGTCCACTGTCGCTATTTGAGTTCACATGTGCACCAACCTGATACCACCACTATATGTTACTGAAATACAAAAAGTATTATTTTACATCGAACAGACAAACTATAATTACAGCGCCGGCCTTGGTAGCCGATCGGTTCTAGGCGCTTCAGTTTGG
Source organism: Schistocerca nitens (assembly GCF_023898315.1). Lineage (NCBI taxonomy): Eukaryota > Metazoa > Arthropoda > Insecta > Orthoptera > Acrididae > Schistocerca > Schistocerca nitens. The sequence goes on along the minus strand of NC_064614.1, from coordinate 236,963,247 downwards.
AACCGCGCGACCACTACGGTCGCAGGTTCGAATTCTGCCTCGGGCATGGATGTGTGTGACGTCCTTAAGTTAGTTAGGTTTAAGTAGTTCTAAGTTCTAGGAGACTGATGACCTCAGATGGTAAGACCCATAGTGCTCAGAGCCATTTGAACCATATAATTACAGCTCCCGATCTATTGTACAATTATCCTATTATAAAACGGCGGATATAGCCTATCAGCAAGCGAGCACCAAAATTGAAATCGGAAAGCTTACTGCGTGTAGTAATGAGGAATATAATAAATAGGAAGTGCAGGGAAGCTAAGACGAAATGGCTGCATGAAAAATGTGAATAAATCGAAAAAAAATGATTGTCGGAAGGACTGAGTGACTCAGCATATAGCAAAGTCAAAACAACCTTCAGTGAAATTAAAAGCAAGAATGGTAACATCATGAGAGCAACGGGAATTCCATTGTTAAATGCAGAGGAGAGAGAGGATAGGTGGAAAGAATACACTGAGAGTTCAAAAATCTCTTGCATGGATACGGCATGCTCTGAGCCAAAATCACGAAAGTCAGCTGCTGGCCATACGTGCAGCTCTGCTTGCTTATCATCAACTGCCTAGTGAACAACACCGACCATTCCTATCCTGTACCGTTTCTGGTGATAAGAAATTCTCTCTCTATGCTAACGCAAGGAAAAGAATGGAATGCTGAGCAGAAACAAACCGGCAACTCCCTGTGCAAAGACTTGCGCGCATCCACAAACAATAATGTTAGGCATCCGGTGGAACAACGTAGGTGTGATTTACTAGGAATTGCTTCCCAGAGTTGTAATATTCACTGCTTACGTTTATTGTGAACAACTGAGACGTATCGCAGACGCAGTCAAAGAGCAACGACCAGGAAGTCATGATACTCCACGCTAACGTTCGCCTGTATTCTGCTAGACTACCAACAAAAACTATACGGCATTTGGCTTGGGAAGTCATTCCGCGCTCACGTTATTCACCTTATCTTGCAGCCCAAGATTTTCACCTTTTCCTCTCCCTACTGAACAACCTACAAGTAACGTCCTTTCCGGATGAAAATGCGCTCTGAACATTGGTCGACGAGATGATTGCCTGAGAACCACGTAATCTATACAGTGGCAGAATCGAAAAGTTACCTCAGAATTTTCAGACTGTTGTAAATAGTGAAGGAGAATATATTATTGAAGACTAAAGCCTGTGTTATGTGTATCTGTTGTGATGGAAAAACGTTACGAATTTAGGCACCAACCTAATATCTCCGTTCCGTTCGTTTGTAGACTACGTTTGAAAATGACCTGTAAAGCAGGTCGATCAGTTGTAGAATTTTGGAACACGTATTATGTTCGAGTATAATGACTTTTCTGGAGACTAGAAATCTACTCTGTAGGAATCAGCATGGGTTTCGAAAAAGACGGTCGTGTGAAACCCTGCTCGCGCTATTCGTCCACGAGACTCAGAGGGCCATAGACACGGGTTCACAGGTAGATGCCGTGTTTCTTGACTTCCGCAAGGCGTTCGATACAGTTCCCCACAGTCGTTTAATGAACAAAGTAAGAGCATATGGACTATCAGACCAATTGTGTGATTGGATTGAAGAGTTCCTAGATAACAGAACGCAGCATGTCATTCTCAATGGAGAGAAGCCTTCCGAAGTGAGAGTGATTTCAGGTGTGCCGCAGGGGAGTGTCATAGGACTGTTGCTATTCACAATATACGACATAAATGACCTTTTGGATGACATCGAAAGTTCACTGAGGCTTTTTGCAGATGATACTGTGGTGTATCGAGAGGTTGTAATAATGGAAAATTGTACTGAAATGCAGGAGGATCTGCAGCGAATTGACGCATGGTGCAGGGAATGGCAATTGAATCTCAATGTAGACAAGTGTAATGCGCTGCAAATACATAGAAAGATAGATCCCTTATCATTTAGCTATAAAATAGCAGGTCAGCAACTGGAAGCAGTTAATTCCATTAATTATCTGGGAGTACGCATTAGGAGTGATTTAAAATGGAATGATCATATAAAGTTGATCGTCGTTAAAGCAGATGCCAGACTGAGATTCATTGGAAGAATCCTAAGGAAATGCAATCCGAAGACAAAGGAAGTAGGTTACAGTACGCTTGTTCGCCCACTGCTTGAATACTGCTCAGCAGTGTGGGATCCGGACCAGATAGGGTTGATAGAAGAGACAGAGAAGATCCAACGGAGAGCAACGCGCTTCGTTACAGTATTATTTAGTAATCGCAAAAGCCTTACGGAGATGATAGATAAACTCCAGTGGAAGACTCTGCAGGAGAGACGCTCAGTAGCTCGGTACGGGCTTTTGTTGAAGTTTCGAGAACATACCTTCATCGAAGAGTCAAGCAGTATATTGCTCCCTCCTACGTATATCTCGCGAAGAGACCATGAGGATAAAATCAGAGAGATTAGAGCCCACACAGAAGCATACCGACAATCCTTCTTTCCACGAACAATACGAGACTGGAATAGAAGGGAGAACCGATAGAGGTACTGAGGGTACCCTCCGCCACACACCGTCAGATGGCTTGCGGAGTATGGAAAAAAAATTGGCCAATGGTGCAAGAGGTATTTTTTATTTTATTTTACACGTCTAGTTCCGTAGGATCAAATTGAGTAACAAACCTCCAAGGTCATGGAACTTGGCAGCACATGAAATTACAGCATAAACTTAACAACAGGTAAAATAAAATGTCCATGAACCCAAAAAAAAGACATGCCATAAGTTTATGTAAACGCAATCAACAATATAACACAGGAATAAGCTTAGTTTTTCAAGGAACTCCTCAACAGAATAGGAATGACCGATGAGGAAATTCTTCAGTTTAGATTTGTAGGCGCGTGTATCACTGCTTTGATCTTTGCTTCCTGAAAATGGATGGAGCATTATACGGTACACCTTTCTGCGCAAGACTCAAGTAAGTGCGGTCCAAATGCAGATTCGATTTCTGCCTAGCACTAACTGAGTGAAAGCTGCTAGTTCTTTGGGATTAGCTAATATTGTTAACAAGAAACGACAGTAAAGAATACATATATTAAGAGACCAATGTCAGAATACCCAGACCAATGAACAGAGGTCGACAAGAAATTCGCGAACTTACACCACTTATTGCCCGAACCACTCGTTTCTGAGCCAAAAATATCATTTGAAAATGGGAAGAGTTACTCCAAAATATAATACCATACGTCATAGGCGAATGAAGATTACTGTCGAGCTTCACTAATCATATGCCTTTCTGTGAAACTAAAATGTCGGGGTTTGTTGAATTGTGTATTAGAAACTGTAAAAACTGATTCTTACTGTGATTCAGTGTTCGTTTTTTTTTCTATAAGCCATGAAGTTATGTCATTAATTGCACTATTTGAAACAGTGCCAACAGTAGCAAACTGTATGTTTGTCAAAAACAGTCGAATTGGGAAATCTTCAAGATTTCTTTCACGAATATTGGGCTATTTTCGCCCACACGAAAAAAATGGACAGTTTCGTCAGTCGCAGATTTTGTGTACTCTTTCTCGTGCTGACTGTTAAAACGGACACGAAAAGATCGTCTATATTGTTTCCACGTCCATCATATTGTCCGCCGCTGGTCGTTCTGCACTGGAGAATCGGAAATTTCGCGACCCGCTGCCTCTATTGCCGTAGCATGGATGGCTGATTTATTGACTGTTACGCTGCAGGAAAGTTACTTTGCATATGAAGTATGCTTTGATGACGGAACAGACCACTCGGCAATTTTGTGCTCCATTTCTTCAGCCAATTACTAGTGCCCTGACCCGACAAAGCTGTTAAATTGTCCGTACGGAGACGGGCGTCTTTCTGGACTCTATCCAGCCTTTGACAAGCCTGGTGAAGTATGTTGTTATTTTCCGCAGATTAGAACAGTCACTGTAATTGGAGTGAAAACTGTCATTTATTCTACGTACAGGAATATTTTTTGCTCTGTTATCTGCCACAGAATTACACGGTTTTTCTGAAAGACATTTCGCACACTCTTAACGAAACACCTCTGTGATCTCCAAAAAACTGTTTCAGGTATTCTTCATTGTGCTTAATGAATACGTGATCATATTGTATTAATGGTTTGAAGACTACCACAAATCTCTTGTGCCCTGCTTGGACTGATACTCTTTAAAATTTTTTGCGCGTTCGATTTTAAGTACACAATTTCACACATTGTTTCGCAAAACTATTTCTTTTTCGTTTATTGATGTACATATGGTCATAGAAGGGTCGACGGTGTTTTTCAGAACGAAGGAACTTGTGAATCAAGTTTTCCTCTTCGTAATACAAGTTTGAATCAATAACTTTCCTCTGTAGATTTGCTGCATTAAATAGAATTTTTTTCTGATATAACTGAGTCAACAATATGGGATTGTGTGTCCACCTCGATGCAAAACACTTTCGTTATGTATTTATTTATTTATTTATTCCAAGAATAGTTTCAGCGACAAATACCACCGTCGTCAGTGGGTTCTTTGATTCTAAAACATGCAAAAATAACTTACTTACAAAACATTGTAAACATTATTATATGTGTACTATTTGGTTCCATATAATGTTTTCCGTGAACGATTTCGTAATACCTTATTTAATGTACGCCACAGAATGGTTTTACGATTCTTTTATATTTTCTATGTTTTTTGTGGCCGTTTTTTCTCAGCATGTGTCTGCTACTGTTAGTAAACAAATAAAAGAATGTGAATTTATGAATGCCAGCGTTATTCAATCGGGATTGCGGTAGTGTTGCGGATTCAGTTTCGATGTATAGTAGGTTGTTACGTAGTTTGTCATGTACTCACGTTCGTTGGACGGCTTGCAGATACTTTAAGACACACAAAATCATAACTTTCGCACCTTGTTCGTAACCCAAAACATAACACCATCTTGCTGTTCGCGCGTGTCGCGATAAATGTGTCGCATATTGCGAGAAGGTTATGAAAATTATAGCGGGAGTTTGACGACTTTTGTTCCTTATTTATGTGTGTGCGTGTTGCAACAACGCACTCTTTACCGCCGTAAAAGAACGGACACAGTCTTATCACACACAGTGACATAAATAAGGAACAGAAGTCGTCAGAAAAGCCGCTACAAGTTTCATAACCTTGTCGCAATATGTGATACATTTATCGCGACACATGTGAGCAGCAAGACTGCTTAATGTTCTGGATAACGAACAAGGTGCGAAAGTTATTTTTTTCTGTGTCTAAAAGTATCTGCAAGCCGTCCAACATACTTGAGTACATAACTAACTACGTAACCACCTCGTACACATCGAAACTGTATCCACAACACTACCCCATTCCCAACTGTGTAACGCTGACATACGTAAGTTCATGTTTTTGTGTTTGTTTACTAACAGCCACTCAAACAATTACAGATGATATGTTGTATGCCGGGACCAAAAAAAAGTGACGTCTTGTAAAAAAGGTATTATGAAATTGTTCACGGAAAACCATATTTGGAACCAACGATACACATGTAATAATGTTTTATAGGTATGTTATTTCTGCATGTTTTAGAACCAAAGAACACACTAGTGATACCCGTCGCTGAAAATATTTTGGGAATAAATAAATAAATAAGCAAATAACAGAAGTGTTTTGCTTCAAAGCTGACAGACACTTCCATATTGTTGCTTTTGTATGCAAACACGGACCAGTGGAAGAGTTTCAAGATAAAAATATTGCTATTGCTTGATTTGAAGCTTAAGTTATTTTACAACACAATTAGCTTCGACATTTTTCGTAAAAATACTTTTTCTGGTAATATTATCCCAGCAGATTCTTGTTATCCCCAGTCTCACAAAATTGCCTTCTTTCACTCTGGGGTTCATCGTGCCGTGAACACACCTTTAGAACAGGATTGTTTAGGAAAAGATATATCTTTAGTAAAATCCATAGCTACTAACAATGAATACGACCCTATGTTAATTGACCAAATTGTTAGGAAAAAAACAGCTGTAAAATGTTCAACCATAAGAGATAACAGGGCGATAAAGAGTGAGGGTAATAACTTTATTTCTATTCCATTTTTGGGGATCGTATCATATGGGAAAATGAGACTTCTACAGAAGCAATACGATTACAGAGTTGCCTTTTCCGTAAACAATAGCTTAATACAAAGAGTGATACATACTGTTGGGGCACGGGAAGAACTTAGCATTAAATCCAGAGTTTACAAAATTACTTATGGCGACTGCCCCAACTATTACGTTGGACAGACAGGTTGACCCATAGAAGTAAGATATAAAGAACACACGGAAGGTAAAAATGAAGAAAACGTGTACACTTCCACGTTTGCTGAACATCTATTGCTCTCGCAACATACGCCACGAAAAGTGGATGACATGGAATTGTTGACTGTGCGAAAAACATGGTGTGGCCTGATGAATCCCTGACACTTTTAACGTTTGTCCTTAACATTTATAGTGATCGAGAACGCCATTTTCAAAGACAACTGCAAGCGTTTGAGCTGGAAAAGCAAGTTTCTTGGGATAACAGGAATTCTAGGTCTCAATACTGTCTCTCCTTTGGCCCTGCCGATGATGACGGTGGCCCGCATAACCTGGTGCCGTCACACTGTGATGCATAACCTACTGCCGTCACACAGTCTTGGTGCAACGAGGCAAATTGAAATGCTAAGAGAAAAAATAAGTCAGTATTCAAGAATTACGATAATATCACAATCCAATGCACCTCCAAAACATTCTATGTGCTGCGAAATATTTTCATGCGCATACGTTACATTGTTGTAGAGCTTAGTGATGGTTTTATTCCATAGGAATGCTTCTGCTGTCCTATTGTGGGGCGGCGGAAATGAGATTTTGGCTGTTTGTAGTTGTTGTAAAATTGCTGCATTAATGTTTGCTTGCGGTCAATTTCTAGCTTTTAGAATATTGTTAATGCTGTCTTTCGCCGTTCTCAACACTGGCTCTCCATTTAACGTTCTTGACTCCCAGAAAGCGATTTGACAAAACCTGAAGCCTGTAAATAGAGTTCCTAGTGCCCACTTTGAGAAATATTATTATAGCTGCAGCTTATAGCTCTGAGGAACTAGGAGATTGTCCGGGATTTCTAATCAAAAACAATATTCCAAAATATTTGGGTATGTTCTCCAAATCACAAATACACACACGAGTATCCCTACAACCTAACTAACAGAACAGTTCAGAGTCTATTGCGCTGATGCAACTATAAATGTCCGAATTAAATATTGAAATGAATGCTCGCCATAATTTGATGAAAGTATTTCATCAAACGCCACGCTAAATAATTGGTAGAATGTCTGTCCCGCGACGGCACGTGAAAATACGACAATACGCAAACTGAAGCTAGGTAATGAAAGTCACTTGAAATGATTTCATGTTTCCGCGCATCTCTAGTAACTGAATACGGCACCCGAGGCTGTTAGTAGCAGTGATACCGGCGCGGCGCGTCTGCCGACACAGATGGCGTGTCATTCAGCGTCTGGAGAGAACTGGGGCCTTGGCTTCCTCGCACAGTGCTCTTATATATAAAGCCGGGGTGCGGACCGCTGAGAAAACGCTCGATCAAATCGGCTGTCTCGACTAGCCGCTGTGCTAGTAACGCACCACTTCAAGTTGCATAATAAATTTTAGCTTCTCTTGCTGAAGGCCGATGAAGCTCCTAATTTAACTGTGCATTCAGCACGCAAGGAAGTATTGATAATAAATTTTTGACGTGGCTAACTTTAATAACTTAGGCGAGAGAATTAATTTAATTGCACTGCACGCAGCAGATGGGCTCTGAACTGTCCCTTCTGAGATCCGCTATTGCTATAATTTAATAGATATTTGAAAGAAACTTTTTACAGCTTCATCATCATAGCGGACCTCCAACCTATTAAAATCTAAACATCCTATTATGATTTATAAGCTTACTTAATCTATCTTGCTTCCTCTAGTTTTGAGATGAAAACCACAAAATCATGAATTTACACTAAAATCTTAATTTGTGAAATCCAAAGTACTATTTTTATTAAATCATTATGAAAGCTGAATCTAAATACAAATTTTGCAGTCTCTAGCTCTTTTCTGTGCCGCCAATTATTTTTATAGAAAAACGTCCAAATAAAGGAAACGGCTGAAGTTATCAAGCTGATATTTAACACACATTAGTTTATCATTATTCCAGACATACTAGGAAAGTTTTATGTCATTTGCTTGATTTTTAAGGTATTGCGCAACATCTATGACGTCAGAGCTAGCAGACTGACTAACACACAATGGAAACTGATGTGAATTTGCTGCAGCGTGAGTAGGCTGCTTCCCTACATCACCCTCTACTTAAAGTTTTTGTTTATGAATGTTAATGAATGAAAGAAAAAAAAATTTAATTACAAAAAGGGAAGCAAGAGTACAATTTAAACTCCCTATGAAAAATCAAAATTGAATTGCAAACATATATAAATATTAAAAGAAACTGATTTCCTACATTAATCATTTAAATTGCGGGCATTTTCACTGCCTCTTTAGAAATGTCATTACTCAAATTTTAAGCAAAGTCAATGAAATATTTTTGGCATACATATTGCCTTAGACTAACAAACACATAGAAATTGAAAAACTGTGAAAATCTTAGTTACATTAAATACATCAAATACATTTTTACACACACAAATTCAAGGAAGATAACATGATACATAAACAGATGATTATTCCTTATCAGTCTTTCATAAACCTGAAAGAAAAGTTCACAACTAAATTTTTACACACGTGGTTGTAGCCGCTTTGGCTGGCGTCCTACACTTCCATTCACAAGGGTAGAGGAGGGGAAGTTGCTATGGTGTGCGTCCTTCTCGATCTCTCTAAATTACAAGGGGAAAGGGGAGGGGTCACTGTGAGTTGTGTCCAAGTCACTCCACGCTTTCACGCAGCTACCAGGCTGCCATTATCTGGTTTGTCCTGTAGAACAAACAAAAAGAGTGCCTCAGACTCTGTTCACTTAACATCTAAGGGTGGGTCACAATGAAATGGGGATATATACATCTTAGCCTTCAATATGTTGCTGGAACAAAGTTAACAGAATCTTTTTCAATAATACTCTCGAGGTTACTTAATTGTCATAAATTGGTAAACAAATGGCTCAAAACGCCTTCAGTCATGTACTAGAGAAAATTTATGCTCTAAAGGCATATCATCATAATTCATATTCAATCTGAATTTATTATTTCTGGGCCGGAACACTGAACCAATGCTCAGTACATTTCTGATACATTTGTCTTTTATTCACTTAACTGACTCATTTTTGATTACCTTATTCTTAGAGATAGTATGAGTATGATTAGTGGTTGTTCTCAGCTTCTTTATACATGTGAGTAACTTTTGGTAATAGTACTGGTGTGAGTGTTCAAAACACACTACGTTTAGTTGACTACTAAATGCACTTATTGGTCCTCTGCTGTTGTCAATTCCACATCTGAAATTAGGTACTTACTGTGAAGTGTATTTATGCTGAGCTAAAATAATGTTTTACGTCTGTCATTATGTTTTTCAATTATATTGCTAGTGTATGTACTTATTTGACACTCACTCATTAACATTTAAAGCATAGGATAGCACATTTATTTCATATCTCTAGTGTATTGCAGCTGATTAGTTTGCTCACGTGGCAATCCATTTCCACTCGATCGGACGCTGAAACCACAGGTAGTCTCTCTCAGACCTACCACTAAAATGCATCAAATAATTATGGACGAGCGTAATGCTAATTTCCTTAAACCTATAGGACACCATGAGCTTCTCTGTCTCATCTAACATAAAGGTACCTATGGTCGCATTCACGCCTCCAACTCATAACCTCAATACGTGTAGGTGTATCCTTTCACACACTACACCCAAAATAATGGCCAGCTCCAACTTTATAAATACTTCAGGGACGTGTCCTTCACGTCTCAACCACAAACAATGTTCAATTCTATTTCACTGCCATTCCTTGCTACACCAGGTGAGTTTATTCTTACCACTTGTCTGCATATTTTTCGTAACACTAAGCAATCTCTTTAACTATTTCTTAGTTAGCTCTAATGCATACACTAAGTTTCATTACCACTTCAGATCCTACTTGTACATGAATTTGTACTTCCTTTTAAATTACTATTATGGGACCATTTCCAATAAACAACAATTGTACTTACACTATTACCAAGCTTCTATACATAATTGTTACTCAAATACATTTTATTTTATTTACGTCATACTTCTCTATTGTTTGTCACTATTAGGTTTGTCATATCAGGTATTTTGTTTCGCTAATCGGTGGATAGAATGGTTACATAATTCATGGCTTGATAGCCATAACAGAAAATTTTGTTTTAATTTGTTGGAAAGAAGAGGTCTAAATTTTTGTAGATACGAAGGATGAAGAGTGAGTGAGACCTGAAAGGGAAAGAAGATCTCACACAGCTGGGACTGCACAGCTGCCACACTGTGTAGAGGTTATAGAACAACCTCCTCCCTACAGCCTTCATTGGCTGCCTATGAACACGCCACGTCGATCTGAAAATACTTTATGATGCCTTTTTAGAACCTGTCTCAGTTCTTCCTTTTGATCGTCTGAAATTTTATCGATTTCCTGCAATTTAGCTTCTATTTTGTCTAAAATAATTGCTTCTTCTTCTTCTTCTGTGTTTAGCTTACTTGTACTAAGACTAACATCCTCGTCCCAATACCTCCTATTTTTCAGAACTCGTATAGGCAGCTCCCAAGTTTCATCATTAGTTACTTCATGTTTATCACTAAAAGGTACTATAATTATTCCGGTTATTGGCAAGACCATTTTTAACTGGCTTCTTTCAAAGTCAACAACACTCTGATATTTTGACAGGAAATCTATGCCAATTAAAACCTCAATACTGAGATTGTTTACAATTAAACATGGATGATCAATTAAATTATCATTAATGTTAAAGGGCAGTAAAGCTTCTTGCTTTACTGTTTTTGACACCTTGCCAGTAGCACCAATTATTCTTAGTCCTGATACCCTCATTACTGTAAGCTTGTCTTTACCTGGTAATGCATCAAAGAAGGACTGAGATATTGCACTCACCTCACTTCCACTGTCTAAGAGACAACGTACATTGATACCCAATATATTCACTATTATTATAGGGTGGCTTATTCTAGGTTGTACAGGTGGTTTCTCAAATTCATCTAATAATTCCTTTTGGATTTGTCTCCAACTAAAGTGATCAACATCTGTCTTCATTACATTTAGGTCACAGTGTGTAGGGGTTTCCTGAATTACATTTTCAGCTGCCTTTTCCAGTCGGTCCATTAATTTCAAATCGAAACACCGCACGACTTCATTACATTTAGTTTGCTGAACATGACCCAAATTACTGTAGTCTGAGCGATTCTGCGTCTCCAGACCGGGCATAACACTAGTTACAGCTAAACCACTTTCACCATTATCGTCGGTTTCCTTCTCAAGTGACAACTGGTCACAGCTACTGGGTTCATCGACCCTCAACAGCCTACCCTCTACATTCTCACATATCTCCTGTCCTAAATCTATTAGTACATTATCAACATCCTGCACAGGCACTTTAGATAAGAGCACATCATCTTCATCGTAAATATAAGCATGAATTTCTTCTGCTTCTTCACCTGTCAATTCAATATTTTGTAGCTCTTCCCTATCATTACACAGCTGCGCCTTCTCTTTCTCTTCCCATTTAGAAAGCGTCTCTAACACGGTATCTATTAAATACTGTGAGTGATCTAATATTTCTGTCGTATTCTTAGGTGCTACCGACTCTTCATCCACATGTTCAGTTTGAGTATTTTGATCCGTCTTACCAATCATCGTAACTACTGGCTTAGGAAAAGTAACCGCCTGTTAAGCGCCAGTGTCCTCATAGACGGGAACTAGTTTTCCTGCCTCGGCCTACTGCTGTTTCCTTTATTTTCATTATAGTTAACTTGCATAGCATTGCTTTCCGTACTGTGGTTTACATGCATATTTCCTTTTGAAACAAAATTATTATCCCTTGGATGCCATTGTTGATTCTGATAATTATTCCCCCAATTCCTACCTCTCCTAGGCTGGCGAACACCTACTGTTCTAATGTTTACATTGCCATTTTGCTCGTTCCTAAAATTACTATTATTGTTATTGGCATTTCTGTTATTACGTGCTTGCTCCTCATTGGCAGCAACACGTTCTACACGTTCCAAATACTCAATGAAACGATCCAGATTATCTCTAGGGGCAGATATAATTCTAGTTTGCCAATACCATGGCAGTTTGGCTTCAAGACCTAGTATAATCATTTCTGGTTTCAGCTTTTCGTCCAAATGTGACAAACGTGAGATCCATGACCTAGCAAATTCCTTAATTGATTCCTTGCCTGCATTGAAGCGTTTTCCACTCCAAAATTCTCTTAACACTTCATTTTGCTTATGGCTAGACCAATACTCATTAATAAAAGCTGTTTTAAACTCCGCTAATGTTTTACACTTTAACATTACATCAGCTGACCAACGCATGGCATCGCCTGCTAAATGACTTCTAATAAATGAGATTTTCTCTCGTTCAGACCAAGTCGGTGGAATCACATCTTGAAAATCGTTCCAGAAATCTAGCGGGTGGATATTTTTATCTGGATCGAACCGCAAGAACTGCCGACACCCGATAAAAGCGGCGTTTGCAGCTACAACTTGTTGTACACTACCATTACCAGAAGTTACCGAAGCTACTTTACTTTCAATGTTAGCAATGTTAGTACTTATATTTTCTACTTTCCTCTCAACATTATCTACTCTTTGCACAATATGAGTAGTGTCAGTTTTGATTGCATCTACGTCTGCTTGACATATGTTTATTTTTATATTAACATCTTTAAATCTATCGGAGCACAGTTCAGATTCCGCCTCGATCTTTTCTGTTAACTTGTGCTCCAGCTTCGCATCTTCCATTTGGAAGTCTTTGCGAACCTCAGCAACTTCGGATTTAACTGTTTTATACATTTCAGAAAACTGTTGAGCAACCTTTTTCTTAATATCCTCATGGTTGCAATCTATTTTATTATTCAAACTGTCCAGATCGTCTTTCAACTTATTGCAACTAGCCTTGAAAGAATTTTCTAATTCAACTTTATTGGATTCTAATTTATTATCCATTGCCTCAAACCGCATATTAAAATTTGTTTGACTGGCCACCATTTCAGACTTTAGTTCAGCTGTCATTTGCGCATTACTGGCTGACATTTCAGCATTACTACTTTTGACCTGTTCACTTATTTCATACTTTAATTCAGCTGTCATTTTTGCATTACTGGCAGCTATTGCTTGTAATATAACATTTAGATCAACAGCCCCAGCATCTTTGGGTTGCTCAATAGCTGGCTTTTTATCACACTCAGGTGACGAAAAACTAGCTCCAATACCAGAATCATCAAAACTACATGAAACATCTGATTGATCAGACATGTCTAACTTCTTTTGTTTAAATTCAACTATCTCTGATGACTGTTTCATTTTTAATTCACCAGAGAAACTATCCTCCAATAAATTTACAATTTCAATTTTCGGCTTTACTACAGGGGTCTCTATCACTGAATCATTGCCCCTTCTCACACTACTGTCAGGAGACAATACTTCATATTTTACTTTAACACTACTTTCATGCATATTTACAATTGAATCATGGTCTGAATTTACATTTCCCTCAACAGACATAGGTTCTAATTTAATTTTAAACTCAGTTTCTTTTGGTGTTTCCATCGCTGACAGTCTTTTAGTGCAGGTTAGTAAAAATTTTAACAGCTTTTCACTTAACTTAGTTCCTTCTGCACGACGTTGTCGGCGCGGCGTACCAGGATTACTGAGGCGACGTGACGCGTTGAACTGCAGACGGCACTCCGACGGCTGTGATGTGTTTGCGTGGCCCGCAATGGCAGGCGCGTCTCCGGCTGCTGCGTCGGATGGCTGCGGTGAGGTGAAACTGGCTTCCCGCGATGCCGGCTGCACCGCTAGACTCAGTGCCAGCTCCGTGAATCCAGATGCGATGTTAATCCAATTGCGTCGTTCACATGCACACGTAACACATTCACTGTTCTTTTACTCAGCTGCGTGTCGCATTTCACTCGCGAATCCGAATAGTTAAAAATCACTTTCACTTAGTAAGTTTCCCGGCCGATGCACCATATGTGGGGCGGCGGTTGATAAGGGAAAATATAATTGCAGTACAAAATGTTTGTTTGTCGAGTCAATTTCTAGCTTTTAGAATATTGTTAATGCTGTCTTTCGCCGTTCTCAACACTGGCTCTCCATTTAACGTTCTTGACTCCCAGAAAGCGATTTGACAAAACCTGAAGCCTGTAAATAGAGTTCCTAGTGCCCACTTTGAGAAATATTATTATAGCTGCAGCTTATAGCTCTGAGGAACTAGGAGATTGTCCGGGATTTCTAATCAAAAACAATATTCCAAAATATTTGGGTATGTTCTCCAAATCACAAATACACACACGAGTATCCCTACAACCTAACTAACAGAACAGTTCAGAGTCTATTGCGCTGATGCAACTATAAATGTCCGAATTAAATATTGAAATGAATGCTCGCCATAATTTGATGAAAGTATTTCATCAAACGCCACGCTAAATAATTGGTAGAATGTCTGTCCCGCGACGGCACGTGAAAATACGACAATACGCAAACTGAAGCTAGGTAATGAAAGTCACTTGAAATGATTTCATGTTTCCGCGCATCTCTAGTAACTGAATACGGCACCCGAGGCTGTTAGTAGCAGTGATACCGGCGCGGCGCGTCTGCCGACACAGATGGCGTGTCATTCAGCGTCTGGAGAGAACTGGGGCCTTGGCTTCCTCGCACAGTGCTCTTATATATAAAGCCGGGGTGCGGACCGCTGAGAAAACGCTCGATCAAATCGGCTGTCTCGACTAGCCGCTGTGCTAGTAACGCACCACTTCAAGTTGCATAATAAATTTTAGCTTCTCTTGCTGAAGGCCGATGAAGCTCCTAATTTAACTGTGCATTCAGCACGCAGGGAAGTATTGATAATAAATTTTTGACGTGGCTAACTTTAATAACTTAGGCGAGAGAATTAATTTAATTGCACTGCACGCAGCAGATGGGCTCTGAACTGTCCCTTCTGAGATCCGCTATTGCTATAATTTAATAGATATTTGAAAGAAACTTTTTACAGCTTCATCATCATAGCGGACCTCCAACCTATTAAAATCTAAACATCCTATTATGATTTATAAGCTTACTTAATCTATCTTGCTTCCTCTAGTTTTGAGATGAAAACCACAAAATCATGAATTTACACTAAAATCTTAATTTGTGAAATCCAAAGTACTATTTTTATTAAATCATTATGAAAGCTGAATCTAAATACAAATTTTGCAGTCTCTAGCTCTTTTCTGTGCCGCCAATTATTTTTATAGAAAAACGTCCAAATAAAGGAAACGGCTGAAGTTATCAAGCTGATATTTAACACACATTAGTTTATCATTATTCCAGACATACTAGGAAAGTTTTATGTCATTTGCTTGATTTTTAAGGTATTGCGCAACATCTATGACGTCAGAGCTAGCAGACTGACTAACACACAATGGAAACTGATGTGAATTTGCTGCAGCGTGAGTAGGCTGCTTCCCTACACTATACTTATGTACGTACTTACTTCAAATGTCGAAACAGTTACAAACTAATCTCTACGGTAAACTTAATGCATTTATTTGCTAGTTCACGTTCGTGGATGACTTGAGTCACGTTACCCATCCCACTGGAAGAATAGTCATGTTCGTCGTTCCAACGGAAAATCGATTTTTTTTCCCCGGAATAAAAGGTAGCCCATCTGTTAATTCAAGGTGTAAGCTTTTCCATAGCAAGTTCATCCAAATCCATCCATCCTTTGCAGCGCGAAGGAGTAACAGACTTACTCCACACACACTTACGCATTTATAACACGTACTGACAAACCAAAACATTACAGCCACTTCCCAACGCAGAGTTGGATGCCACCTGCTGGCGTTGCGAGCACGGGACGCGATAACGAAAAGTATGTGAACGACGGGGGATCACTCTAGCGCAGATATGGACTGCAAACGGGAAAATCTATTGAGATAAGCGACTTCGACGAAGGCAGATTATTATTGCGCAGAACCTGAGAACGAGTATCTCGAAAACGGCGAAGCTGGTCGAATGTTCATGTGCTACTGTCGTGAGCACCTACGGAAAGAAGTAGAACGACAGTGAAACTATCACTAGGGACTTAATGGTTGGAAGTCTACGATTCTTCACAGAACGTGGGGTTTCGGAAGCTTCTCTCCTGTGTAAAGTAGGATAGGTTGTAATCTGTGGCATTTCTGCCGAAAGAGCACAAAGCTGGTGCACGTACAAGTGTTTCAGAACACACCGTTCGTCGTACATTGTTGAATATGGAGCTCCATAGCAGACCGCCCCATGTGATCACATGTTGGCCAAACAACATCGTCAGTTACGATTACAGTGGCTACGGGACCATGGGCATTCGCCGTCGATCTATGGAAATGTGTCGGCTCTTCGGGTGGGAGCGGTATTATGTTATGGGAGACATTCTCCTGCGCTTACATGGTAGTAATCGAAGACACATATGCGAATCATCTGCAATCCCTTCATGCGATGTCGCTTCCAGCAATATAATTGTCCGTGTCTCGGGGCCAGAAACGTGGTACAGTGGTTTGGGGAGGGTTACAGTAAACCCACGTTGATGTCTCGAAAACCAAATTCGCCTGATCTAGATCCTATGGAACCCTTCTGGGTCACTACCTGGAGCCATCACTGCGTAAACAAATCAGTGGCGCATTATTTTAGGCACATTACATGGTATGTGCGTAGACATCTAATGCCACATACCCTCACATTCTACCAACAAACCGTCGGATCCCTGATAAGCAGAATCAGTGATGCATTTCGTTCCAAACACGGGCAAACAGGCTGTTAAGCAGGTGGTCATTATGTTTCGGCTCGCAAGTGCATCTGGGAATTCTATTCAGCTGCTGTGTGTCATACACACGGTCGCAGGTTCGAATCCTGCCTCGGGCATGGATGTGTGTGATGTCCTTAGGTTAGTTAGGTTTAAGTACCGGGTGATCAAAAAGTCAGTATAAATCTGAAAACTGAATAAATGGTTCAAATGGCTCTGAGCACTATGGGACTCAACTGCTGTGGTCATAAGTCCCCTAGAACTTAGAACTACTTAAACCTAACTAACCTAAGGACAGCACACAACACCCAGCCATCACGAGGCAGAGAAAATCCCTGACCCCGCCGGGAATCGAACCCGGGAACCCGGGCGTGGGAAGCGAGAACGCTACCGCACGACCACGAGATGCGGGCACTGAATAAATCACGGAATAGCTGTAGCCGAGGAATAATGCTGTGAACAGCACTGTAAAGCATGTCCGGAGTTATGGTGAGGCATTGGCGTCGGATGTTGTCTTTCAGCATCCCTAGAGATGTCGGTCGATCACGATACACTTGCGACTTCAGGTAACCCCAAAGCCAATAATCGCACGGACTGAGGTCTGGGGACCTATGAGGCCAAGCGTGACGAAAGTGGCGGCCGAGCAAACGATCATCACCAAACGACGCCCGCAAGAGATCTTTCACGCTTCTAGCAATACTTTTTTTTTGTTTTGTTCTAATAAAACCCCATGTCATTCCAAGTATGTGTGTCAATTTTTACCTCTCTATTTACATTATTCCGTGGTTTATTAAGTTTTAAAATTTATACTGACTTTTTGATCACCCGGTAGTTCTAAGTTCTAGGGGGCTGATGACCTCAGAAGTTAAGCCCCATAGTGCTCAGAGCCATTTGAACCATTTTTGAAATCGTGTATCACCAATGCCAGAAAGTCTCTTTTGGAGAAAGAAAGAACGAATTATCATCCCCATACGTTCTCAACCCTATTTTGTGCTCCATCTTTAATAATGTCATCGTGGATTGGATGTTAAACCCTAAATTTATTTTTGACATTTCTTTGCAGGTCGTGAAGGCCCCACTGTGGTGGCAGTGAAGACGCTGAAGGAGAACGCGACGGAGAAGGAACGGGCGGACCTGGTCCAGGAGCTGCAGGTGATGAAGATGCTGGAGCCACACCCTAACGTCGTGCGGCTGCTCGGCTGCTGCACGGAGAAAGGTGAGCAGTGTGCTGCCTTCTACCCAAGTCCTAGAGTGTGTCTTGTGTGGTTTACTGCACAGTGTGAATGAAATACATACAGCTGCTTTCGTACTGGCGTTATTACTACATGATGTCAGCGCCGAATTTCGTCTATATTACATTAAAAGAACTGCACTCAGATGGACAAGGCGGATTGCGATTATTGGCAGGTAGGTACGAAATGATTACACTTTCAGCTTTGAAGAACCAACATGTATTGCGCTACATGACCATAAAACGTACATGTAAGATGGTGTCGGGACTCCTTGGTTGTGAATGTGACGATCGATCCCCCACGGCACGTCTCAGACGTGGTCCTGCGGTACTCATCCCACGTCGCTTGCGCGTCATGTCTCAGATCCCACAGACTGGTGGGTGGAGGTGAGGTCCTCATGACACACTCATTGACAGGTCACACATTCTCGATGGGAGAGAGACCAGGCCATGCGGCTAGCCCTGGCTGCAAGGCACGCTCGGGAGGTGGTAGCAGTACGAGGACTAGTGTTGTCCTGGAATAGGGCACGGAAGTGGTAATTTGGAACGACAGTACCTCCTCCAAGTACAGGGCGGCCGTCACGGAGCACCACGGGATATCGCTCTCCACGCCATAACACTAGACTGGCGAAACGTCTGATGTGAAACCACAAACTATTATTTGTGACGCTCTCCACAGCGCCTCTAGACACGCGCCCAGTGGTTGTTGTCTCTAAGCTAGAAGCAGGACTCGTCGCTAGACATAATCCGCTGCCAGTCTACAGGGCCCCATGTCCATCGTTGCCGACACCAGGCGATGCGGCGTGTGCCTCGCTTCACATAACCGCCTGGTAATGATAAGAGGACTTTGCACAAAGGGCGAGGCAGCCTACTGAATGGTCATTAACGTTGCCATTGGATCTGTTTACGTATGGCGGACAATCCGTCGGTCCTCGCTCCTTGAGGTGCGTGTCGGATGTCCAGACTCTAGACGCCGTGCATGCGCACCGTCCTGTATTCATAGCCGCGTAACAAAGGCACTCCTGCTGTCTTTATGACCGTTGTGGTGCACAATACGATGATACGGTCATCCAGTCTCCAGCAGCTCCACGATGAAGCTCCTCTCGAATTCATCTAGCTGAGCAACATACTGTCGAACATGCCGCCTGGACATAATGTGGCGCCGGCCGCAGTGGCCGTGCGGTTCTAGACGCTACAGTCTGGCACCGAGCGACCGCTGCGGTCGCAGGTTCGAATCCTGCCTCGGGCATGGATGTGTGTGATGTCCTTAGGTTGGTTAGGTTTAATTAGTTCTAAGTCCTGGGCGACTGATGACCTCAGAAGTTAAGTCGCATAGTGCTCAGAGCCATTTGAACCATTGTGTGGCACCCAGGTGATGCTCCAGTAACAATGTCGTATTGACCACCACGGCAATTTGGAACCCTCTTACGTCATATGTTTCTGACATTGCCAGACTGGGTGCGATCTGTAGTATAGTGAACTCCGAAAAATCTCGAAACAGCCGACGTCACTAGTAAAGTATTTATTTAGATGACCGATTTCGCTAAGACTATGTTACCATCTTCGGTCTTTCAACTTGTATGAATTGTTAAGTTGAAGATCCAAAGATGGTAACGTAGTTTTACCGGAGTCGGTCGCCTAAATAAATACTTTACTAGCGATCTTTGCTGTTTGGAGTTTTCCCGGAGTTCGCCTTCACGGCCCCACCCATTCTTCCCAAGCGATCGGCTGACGGTGCAAGAGTAATCATCGCTATAGCTGATGCTGTACAACATATCCACCCAGTCTGCATGGTCTTGTCCTTCTGGGTGCAGCTCTTTTTACGATAATAAGTGTATATTGATACAGAGGTTGTTAGGATGATGATGCTTGGTTTGCGGGCCCCCAAATGCGCGATTATCAGCTCCCGTACAAATTCCCAACCTTTGCTCAGCCCAATCTCGCCACTTTCATGAATGAGGATGAAATGATGAGGACAACACTAACACCCAGTCATCTCGAGGCAGGTGAAAATCCCTGACCCCACCGGGTATCGAACCCGGGACCCCGTGCTTGGGAAGCGAGAACGCGACCGCGACACCACGAGATGCGGACAGAGAGAGATTGTTGGGGATGGAGCGTGAAAATCAATGAACGCCGTTCCCTAGCCTTAGCAACTAGCAACAATACTGTTACACACAGTTTTGCTGAAATGAAATAAGCTTAATTTTGTTCATTCGAAACTGTCTTCATTAGCAACAGGGCCATAGTTGATGAAGCGATTCGTAAATTAGCATTTACAGTTTGAGTCGTATGTGATTGTTTTTGTGATGACTGACCAGCGCGAAGCTGCGCCGATAGACCGATGACGACATTAACATGGTGCAGATTGCAGCCTTAAGGAACGACAAATGGATGACTGACAAACTGATCTAAAGGGAATCGGGCGTTTTAACACCTTCAAACATGTTAAGAACTAGAAAGTATCACAAGAACGTTGGAAAATAGGGCTTTCAATCAAGGCGTAAATCTTACTATGAAGCGGGCAATCCTACGATAAAGTTTGTAAGGACGTATTCATTGGCTCTGGCGACTCAGAATCAAACTACCACTACAACAGAACCTCGCACTCTGGCTACACTACAGCCCTGCCCTTCAAGACAACACTTACAAGTGCAATGGCGCCACTGTCCAAAGGTGATTGACAGTATTGTCAATACACTAGTAATAACAATCAGACTTCTGGGAAAGAATAGTGGAGCAAACGGCAAATGCGTGGTTCGAGTCAGAACTTGAGACGAGCACAGATGTTTCAAATGGTAGAGCAATGGAGAAACAAAACGCATATGCGAGATGAAGGTGACAGTAAACAATGATAGGAACCATCGTAATTTCGATAGATCACCATCTCAATTAACACAACACATTCCAAACTAAAAATACGATAGACATCTAGTCCGCAGCTCGTGGTCGTGCGGTAGCGTTCTCGCTTCCCACGCCTGGGTTCCCGGGTTCGATTCCCGGCGGGGTCAGGGATTTTCTCTGCCTCGTGATGACTGGGTGTTCTGTGATGTCCTTAGGTTAGTTAGGTTTAAGTAGTTCTAAGTTCCAGGGGACTGATGACCATAGATGTTAAGTCCTATAGGGCTCAGAGCCATTTGAACCATTTTATTTGACAGACATCTACGAGGTGCATTCAGGTTCTAAGGCCTCCGATTTTTTTTCTCCGGACTGGAAAGAAATAGAAACATTAGCATTGTTTTAAAATGAGGCCGCATGCATTGTCAATACGTCCCAGAGATGGCAGCACCGTATGGCAGATGGAATTTTACCGCCAGCGGCGAGAATGAGAACTGTTTTAAATACTTAAAATGGCGACGTTTTCCTTACTTGAACAGCGTGCAATCATTCGTTTTCTGAATTTGCGTAGTGTGAAACCAATTGAAATTCATCGACTGTTGAAGGAGACATGTGGTGATGGAGTTATGGGTGTGTCGAAAGTGCGCTCGTGGGTGTGACAGTTTAATGAAGGCAGAACATCGTGTGACAACAAACCGAAACAACCTCGGGCTCGCACAAGCCGGTCTGACGACATGATCGAGAAAGTGGAGAGAATTGTTTTGGGGGATCGCCGAATGACTGTTGAACAGATCGCCTCCAGAGTTGGCATTTCTGTGGGTTCTGTGCACACAATCTTGCATGACGACCTGAAAATGCGAAAAGTGTCATCCAGGTGGGTGCCACGAATGCTGACGGACGACCACATGGCTGCCCGTGTGGCATGTTGCCAAGCAATGTTGACGCGCAACGACAGCATGAATGGGACTTTCTTTTCGTTGGTTGTGACAATGGATGAGACGTGGATGCCATTTTTCAATCCAGAAACAAAGCGCCAGTCAGCTCAATGGAAGCACACAGATTCACCGCCACCAAAAAAATTTCAGGTAGCCGCCAGTGCTGAAAAAATGATGGTGTCCATGTTCTGGGACAGCGAGGGAGTAACCCTTACCCATTGCGTTCCAAAGGGCACTACGGTAACAGGTGCATCCTACGAAAATGTTTTGAAGAACAAATTCCTTCCTGCACTGCAACAAAAACGTCTGGGAAGGGCTGCGCGTGTGCTGTTTCACCAAGACAACGCACCCGCACATCGAGCTAACGTTACGCAACAGTTTCTTCGTGATAACAACTTTGAAGTGATTCCTCATGTTCCCTACTCAACTGACCTGGCTCCTAGTGACTTTTGGCTTTTTCCAACAATGAAAGACACTCTCCGTGGCCGCACATTCACCAGCCGTGCTGCTAATGCCTCAGCGATTTTCCAGTGGTCAAAACAGACTCCTAAAGAAGCCTTCGCCGCTGCCATGGAATCATGGCGTCAGCGTTGTGAAAAATGTGTACGTCTGCAGGGCGATTACGTCGAGAAGTAACGCCAGTTTCATCGATTTCGGATGAGTAGTTAATTAGAAAAAAAATCGGAGGCCTTAGAACGTGAATGCACCTCGTACAACTTAGACGTAAAGACAGAAACGTCTCAGTTATCCCCCTTAGCTCGAGTGGTTAACTAGACCCAGTAATTCACTACGAGAAAAGTATTTTCTCTAACAACATTTCGCCCACATGTGTAAACAGCTGAATCTCAAGTCATGGCGTAACAAAAACCGAATAGGCTCCTTTATGATAATTAGGAACAAATCATTTCCAAGTGCAATGTGCTCGCATGTTACTGTTAGTTCAATAACGCGCGAGATCATTGTGGCGGCAGCAACCATGTTTACCTTTTCTCATTGTCTTCGAAAACCTTCAAAAACTCTTTATGAGCAGTAACGATAATGAAAGAAATAAACAAATGGAGTATTCTGTATAGTAATATCACAAGCACTAATACAGCTGAAAAGCGAGGCCGTTGTGTCGCCTCCGATGTTGATGAATTGTCTTCCACGACAGTTGCCTGAATCACGGAAAACCTAAGTCAGTTTGGTCGAGAGGGAACTTTAAATATTTTCCTCCAGTATTTCACTGCTCTATCATCTTTTTCATTGTGTGGCTCTCAGTACCTTAATAGGAAACGATAGTTTTTCTTACATCGCGATTAAAAATGGAAACGTTATGTAGCCTACATGAGGCTAAATAGATTTGAAGCTTTAACTTACGTAACATTACATTTTCTGCTGAAGCGTTAAAGCCAGTAGACTTGTTTTGGTCAATACTTCATTGACAAAGCAAGCATTCTTAGGTATCTCCGTAACTTAGTATATATCGTTGTGTCACTTGTGTGACGTGCTTAAAATGTTACCGAATTCTGAGGTATATTTATCGTACAACACATTAAAATTAGGATTGTAGTTTCTGTTCTGTTACATCCGTGGCAGCACGAAGTTCTGGATGTTCTTAATCTACCACTTTCCCGTATACTGTTGATAAACTATTTCCTTTCTTAGAAGTGTATGCTGTTTTGCTAGATCAATCATCATAAGAATTTAATAACAACTTAGTTCTTTGTTTACAATTCGGACAAGAATGAGAAAGCCGAAGTTTCTACGTACCCAGAAGTGTGCGTTACGTTTCGGTTTAGTAACTCTCGTCAGTAAAGACTATGGAGCTTGATATACAGGGTGGTCCATCTGAATTTTCGGATGAGATTATCTCGAAAATTATACATCGGATAAAAATAGTGGGTAATACAATTTCGTAAGCTCAAAGGAGGACATCAAATGATACTAAACATGACCCCCAGCCCCCGTCCCCTTGGGTGGGGTTGGGGGCAACTTTTAAATCTTAAACGGAAACCCCCATTTTTTATTGCAGGTTCGGATTCTCTATAAAATAGTAATCAAGTTTTGTATGAAACATATTTTTAAACCATTGACAGATGGCGCTGAAATCGAGAAAAATTAAAATTGGGGAAGAACTCCGATTTACTTAGAATGATCAGAGAACGATGCATCAAATCGATACAAAATGTGCACCAATTCTTTCATTGCGCCAAATTAAGTTCTTTTTTTTTTTTTTTTTTTTTTTTGTTTAACAAAATGTATCCCACCCGCCACAGTTTTTGATGGAAGGAGACGGAATGATATTAAAATCTCGTTAGGGAAGTCTTACCAATTGCATTACTCACCTGACTATGGCGCTACCGTGGCCAAACTGCGAACTATTGCTCAGTATAAAGGTTGGTGAAATGCAATCAGACGTCACTTCACTTTTAGATTGTGAACCGTAAACATCAACTGACGAAAAAAAATTCTTGTTTAGCGAAACATGGCTCCCTATCCTCCTACAGAGATTGTTGATATGATGATAATTTTAGGTGAATGCCATAACAATTACGCTGCAGCTGCGCAACTGTATGCAGATTGTTTCCCAAACATACGACATCCAAGCGAAAACATTATTCGAAATTGCACTCAACGAGCTCGAAATGGATACATGCACCGTCCATCTCTTCATCGCAAATACAATGAATATGATGATCGTACCCTTGCTGTTGTCGCCTGTGTTCAACTGGATCCCAAAATTAGTAGTCGTGCGATTCAGAGACACAAACTGAAATACCGAAATCAACTGTTTCGAGAATTTTGAAGGCACATAAATATCATGCGTATCGTATCACACTGACACAGGCATTAACGCCGGAAGATATGCAAAACGCATGCATTTCTGCCAATGGGCCTTGGAAATGTTAACAGGTGACAATGATTTTTTTTAGATACGTTATGTTCACCAGTGAAGCCTCATTCAAAAACAATGGGGAATTAAATCGTCATGGTTGTCATTATTGGTCCCCTGTCAATCCTCACTGGCACAGACCCGTTGACAATCAACACAAATGGTCGTTAGTGGTCTGGCGTGGAATTTTAAACAGTTACTTGATACGACCGTATTTTTTTTTTTTTTTTACCAAAATGTTACTGAGGAATCTTATTTACAACTTCTTCGCGATGATTTATTGGAGCTAATGGAAGATGTTGATTTAGAAACTAGGCAACGAATGTGGTTCCAAGAGGACGGAGCAGCTCCCCATTATGCTAAAAACGTGCGTAACGTTTTAAATTTACGGTACCCTGGTCGGTGGATAGGATGCGTCGGACCAATTCAGTGGCCTCCACATTCACCAGACCTAACATCTGATTTTCTTCTTGTGGGGTTATTTAAAAAATATTGGTTATGAAAGACAGCCCAGAAGCAGAAACGATATGGAGCAACGGATTCGAAGAGCGTGTGCAGCCATACCATGGGATGTGCTGCTCAAAACTGTGGACAACTTTCGCAGACGATTGACTTTATGCATTGAAGCAAATGGGGATAATTGTGAACAATTTCTTCGTGGCTAATTTCATTAATTAACTACCCCAAATTGTGCGAGACAAGGGGACTCACACTAATGAAGCACCCCAACATGTGAGAGGCAAGGGGTGTGAAGGCATTGCTAATTACGCACATAAAATTTTTTTTCGTGATTTTCTTTGGATTCTATTCTTTTTATTTTGTTCATATGGGCATTTCTAATTGTGATTATGTAACATTCTACTGTGGTTTTTAAATGTAAAGATCTAATTGTGATTATTTCGTTTGCCAATGGATAAATACGAGGTGCGGCTAGAAAAAACCGGACTGATGCTAGAAAAAACATTTATTTACAATTATTTACAATTTAATGTTATCTCCTTCAATGTACTCTCCTCATCGGTCTCTACACCGCTCCATACGAATTTTCCACTGTTCATAGCAATGCTGCAGATCATTTTCGGTAAGTCCATACATTACTTCCGTCGCTTTTTCTTTTACTGCTTCAACAGTCTCAAATCTAGTTCCTTTCAAAGCTGACTTGACTTTAGGGAAAAGAAAAAAGTCACAGGGGGCCAAATCAGGTGAGTAGGGTGGATGATCTAAGATGGGAATGTTGTGTTTTGCCAAAAACGTCTTCACTGACAACGCACTGTGAGCTGGGGCATTGTCTTGGTGAAGGATCCATGACTTTTTTCTCCACAAATCGTTCCGTTTTCTCCGTACTCGCTCACGTAGGGTAGCCAGGACGCTAATGTAGTAATGCTGATTCACTGTTTGTCCCTCTGGTACCCAATCAATGTGCACAATCCCTTTGATGTCAAAAAAAAAACAATCATCATTGCCTTGAATTTCGATTTTGACATTCGTGCTTTTTTTTGTCGTGGAGAACCAGGAGTTTTCCAATGCATCGATTGGCGTTTAGTTTCGGGATCGTAAGTAAAAAACCACGATTCATCGCAAGTAATAACATTTTGTAAGAAGGTGGGATCACTTTCAATGTTTTCCAGGATGTCAGAACAAATCATTCTTCGGCGTTCCTTCTGTTCAATTGTGAGACACTTTGGAACCATTTTTGAACACACTTTGTTCATGTTGAAACTTTCATGAAGAATCTGCCTAACACTTTCCTTGTCAACTCCTGTTAACTCAGACATTGCTCTGATTGTTAAACGGCGATCTTGTCGAACAAGTTTACCGATTTTTTCAATGTTTGCATCAGCTTTTGCTGACAATGGTCTGCCAGTGCGAGTGTCATCACTGGTGTCTTCGCGGCCATCGCCGTACACTTGTTGTAACATTACAAACGTTTCACTTGCAGATTTTCCTAGTTTGAAACAAAATTTGATGTTAACACGCTGTTCTTTCTGTACACTCAACATTTTCCGACGCACAGACAAAACGTCAACTACTGAAAACAGACGCCACGGGCAGACTGAGTGCAGGAGGCAGATGAAACTCGAGCAGTAGGCGGAGCGAGAGTCACGTGACTGGCCACGCGACTTTCAGCCTTATTGCATTCGTTTTATTGTTTCACCAGTACTAGTCCGGTTTTTTTCTAGCCACACCTCGTATGTTTCTTGCTTTGTACCTGTGGTAAAGTTTCTAAAGTTCTCTTTTGGAAGATTATTAATTGTGAAAAATGCAGTCAATAACATTTATAAAGGTTTATGTAATTTACGATAACGATATAACATCTATAGACAGGGGACAGCGATAGTGATATCGAGAGTTGAAAGGTTGTTGCGTAGTAGAGGGATCAGATTGTTAATTCTCTTTTCCACTGCGGTATGTAATGCCATCGCCAGCGAACTTTAAGAGCAAATAAACCGGACTGTGAAAGTGCCGCTAACATTACTTTGTTGTGGCCGACACGAACTGTGCCTTTATTCGAATGAACTTTGCTGGTATTGGTTTTGGGTGGTGGAACTGTTGTATATCACATTCTATCAAGCCATGAAAGTGAAGACTAACTAACTGTTCAATATTAATGGCTTTCAGTGACGTTGTCGAAGTTTGAAATGCGAGAACAGAGTGGACATCGTTTACGGTGTGCTTCACATACATGAACAATTCTATGAACTGTGTATTTGTGGCTGAGACTATATGAATGTGACGAACTGTGTAATTATGGACGATAGCGTCACGGACAGTGCATAAAGTGTAAAAACGAGTGATGTCTACCTCATGTACTTTGAAAGAAAGGACATGTCAACAACGTTCGTATACTGGCGTCTTGTGGTTTGTTAATCACCACAGGGTTAATGATACAGCTGTGCCGGAACTTTATTTGCGTTTCGCCGGAGAAGATTAACCAGCGGAACTGTCTGTATCCTGCTCTCATCATCGTAACCCGCCGACATCGCGCTGCCTAACGCAACGCTTCGTATGCAACAAAAAGTTAAGAGATTTCGCTGAAAGCTATCACCTGACCTAGAAACTTTCTTTCTCTATTAAAAGTATAAGAAATACAGACTCTATTCAAATAAATTCTTTGTTTAGTTTATGTTTGCTTTCTGCTAACGAAAATAAAATTACAATCAGTGAATTAAAAGTTGCCTGGTAGTCATTGTTGAAACACCAGTAAATATAAACTTCTTCCTCTCATTAGGACTAATTCTCCTTGCATGTCAAAATTATTTTAGTTGTTTTATGTAGTTTTTTGTATTGTTATGAGACTAGATATATGACTGTAACTAATAAGAGTATTTTGTCGCGAAATATGGCTTCGCGCGAAAATTACGGCGACTGCCATAATTGCTTGCGTTCTGACCAATAATGTAAAAGCTGCTATTCCCGTATTGGTGCTTCTCCTGACGTGAGCGGGAATTATAAATGTCAGCTGTCAAATCACGTAGTGACTCTTTACCCAGTAATAAAAGTTTTTTTGATATTGTATTGCTACGAGTCGTAGTATTAACAGACACTGGTTATACTCAAAAGTGGGTAGATGTATGGTGAAACCCCCCAGTGTTCATGCGATTGTTAACAGTATTGTGTGTGATTCACGAAATTTTGTCACCTTTTCTAATTCCTTTGAAGTTTCAGAGAATATATACACAATTTTGTCGGTTCAGGTTAATTTCAGAGCAGTTTCTCGTGAATATTAGAGTTTTCAGTTCATAAACAAAGTGGGATCGTGACCAATTGAGAAGTATAACAAAGAGTGTGGTTTTCCAACTAGAATTTTGGATGACTTCACAGTTCAGTTTTTGATAATTATTTTTCCTGTGGATTGAGGTCATCACAGGGGACACACACTAATGTGCACCCTATGGGAACATCATTCTACTACGTCCATGTCGTTCTTCCTGGGTAACGCTAAAAGTAGGATACAGTACATTTTGTACAAAAACAACCTAATTTGACGTACCGAAAGAATTGGTGCACTTTTTTATCGATTTGATGCGTCGTTCTCGGGTAATTCTAAATAAATTGGAGTTCTTCCCCAATTTTACGTTTTTCTCGGTTTCAGCGCCATCTGTCAATGGTTTAAAAAATGTTTCAGACAAAACTTGATTACTTAGATTCCGAATCTGCAATAAAAATGGGTGTTTACATTTAATATTTCCCCCCTGCGGGTCCGGGGTAAGAATAGGCCCGAGGTATTCCTGCCTGTCGTAAGAGGCGACTAAAAGGAGTTTCAACCATTTCAGCCTTCCATGTGATGGTCCCCCTTGGGGTTTGACCTCCATTTTTCAAAATTCGACAGAAGTACGAGCCTTTTGGGGAAGGACACCTTACGTGGTGTACCACTGGTCCTAAGTGCACTGAGACCTTGGCACTCAGCATTGCACCGGCCCCCCCTGCGGGTCCGGGGTAAGAATAGGCCCGAGGTATTCCTGCCTGTCGTAAGAGGCGACTAAAAGGAGTCCCTCCCCCTCAAGGGGGTAGTTAGCGCCTGCGTCCGGAGACGGACGGTTCCACGACCTCTATTTGCGGTCATTTTGCCTTTTCACTTCTCGTTTCTTCCTTTCTTTGGTTGGTTCCTTTCTTTGCTCTTCTCCACCTCACTGTCTTCCTTACTCTTTCCCTGCATAATCTCCTTGCCTTCTCATTGCCTTCTTCTCCTTGCCTTCTCATTGCCTTCTTCTCCTTGCCTTCTCCTTGCCTTCTCATTGCCTTCTTCTCCTTGCCTTCTCATTGCCTTCTTCTCCTTGCCTTCTTCTCCTTGCCTTCTCATTGCCTTCTCATTGCCTTCTTCTCCTTGCCTTCTCTGGTCTCCGCCTCGGCGTTTGAGACACTGTCCTCTCTCTCTCTCTCTCTCTCTCTCTCCTTTTTCCTCTTCTTCCTTCCTCCCTGTGCGCGCCTGAAGGCCGACCCACGCGTTCGCACGCGTAGCTGGTGACGGGGTAACGCGTAATTTCCCGCCCTGGGTAGACATGTAAGGCACGCGCGTACCCCCTGGTAAAGGCCAGGCCCGGGGAGGGGTGATTGCCTGAGCTGATACCTTCTGACCATGCCGATTAGTCCCTCCGTCTGTTTCTCGGGAGGTGTGACCTGAGGTGTAAACATTCACCTAAGGCGGGAGTGCCCTCTGAGAGGGTCCCCACAAGGAAGGAGCGCGCCATCGGAGACGCTGGCAATCATGGGGGATTTCTCCGCAATGGATTTCACTCCATCTCTCTCGACTTCTGCCCAAAAACGGAAACGTGACCAGCTACCAGTGACAAAAGTACTACCGCCTGCCCCACAGTTCCTCGTCGTTTCTCGATCTGAGGACGGAAAGGATTTTTCCTCTGTCAACCCTTTCGTTATCCAGAAGGGCGTCGATGCCATAGCCGGATCTGTCAAATCCTGTACCAGATTGCGTAACGGTACCTTATTACTCGAAACTGAGAGCGCCTTTCAGGCACAAAAACTGCTTCGGGCCACACTCCTGTACACATTCCCTGTCCGGGTGGAGGCTCACCGAACTTTGAATTCGTCTCGTGGTGTGGTCTACACTAGATCCCTCGACGGTTTGACTGACGAGGAGATTCAATCTTTCCTCGCTGAGCAGGGCGTGACGGCTGTCCATAGGGTCATGAAAAAGGTCAACAATGACCTTGTACCGACCCGGACACTTTTTTTGACCTTCGATAGTGTTCAGCTGCCATCGCGCATCAAAGCGGGCTACGAGGTTATTTCTGTTCGCCCCTATGTCCCGACACCTACGCGCTGCTACCAGTGTCAGCGTTTCAATCACACTCGCCAATCTTGTTCCAATGCGGCTAAATGTGTCACTTGTGGCAGGGATGCCCATGAGGGTGACTGTCCACCTCCGTCTCCTCGTTGTGTGAACTGTCAGGGTGACCATGCTGCATCCTCCCGCGACTGTCCTGTCTATAAGGAAGAACGCTGTATCCAGGAAATTCGGGTCAAAGAGAAAGTGTCCACCTCGGCTGCTCGCAAGCTATTGGCTAGTAGGAAGCCCACGCTGCTCCCAGCGGGGAAATACAGTACTGTCCTCGCCTCTCCTCGGACTACCAGGGAGGTGGCAACCCAGACCTGCGATCTGACCTTCAGCACCACGGTCGTCCGTTCGGCCAGTGCTAAGATCGCGCGGTCCACGTCTCCTCTTCGTCCCATCACCCCACAGACACCAGCCCCTTCATCAGCTTCTGCTAAGACGAAGACCCAGAAGTCAGATGCACGGGCCTTCAAGAAGGAACCGTCCCGTGCAGACTTCCTACGTACCTCGACCTCCCAGCCTTCGTCCGGTACTTCCACCAAACGACCATCCAAGAAGGCTAATAGGAAGCACAGTTCTCCTTCTCCGCCACGGCGCATTTCTTCTCCTGCGCCACCCAGCGGTTGCCGCCCCAGGCCGTCATCCCTTTCGCCTGGCCGCACCGCTGGTAGCCGAACATCTGGCCGTTCACCGGCGGAGGAAGCTCCCCCTCCCGGCCATCTTCCCAAGATGGCCGATGAACCTATAGACCCAATGGACGATGACTGTCCGCCTACTGATAGCGGCGGCAGTGCTCGCTCGAAGCCAGGCCCTCAGCGGCCTTCGAGGTGACCCCTTCTTTCATCTTCCTTTTTTCTTACGATGGCACTTATTCACTGGAATATTCGCAGCATTCGCTCCAACCGGGAGGACTTGAAGTTGCTGCTTCGCTTGCACCATCCGCTCGTCGTAGCCCTCCAGGAAACGAAGCTACGCCCATGCGATCAAATTGCCTTGGCACGCTACACCTCTGTGCGTTTTGACCTACCCCCTGTGGTGGGTATCCCAGCTCATGGAGGGGTTATGTTGCTGGTCCGGGATGATATTTACTACGATCCCATCACGTTGCACACCGGCCTGCAGGCAGTTGCCATCCGCATTACTCTCCCCACTTTTACATTTTCCATTTGTACCGTTTACACTCCATCGTCGTCTGCCGTTACCAGGGCAGACATGATGCAACTTATTGCTCAGCTACCTGCACCATTTTTGTTAACTGGAGACTTCAATGCCCACCATCCCCTTTGGGGCTCTCCAGCATCCTGCCCGAGGGGCTCCCTGTTAGCAGACCTTTTCAACCAGTTCAATCTCGTCTGCCTCAATACTGGCGCCCCTACTTTTCTTTCGGATACATCTCACACCTATTCCCATTTAGATCTCTCTATATGTACTCCCCAACTTGCACGCCGGTTCGAGTGGTATGCTCTTTCTGATACCTATTCGAGCGACCACTTCCCATGTGTTATCCATCTCCTGCAGCATACCCCCTCTCCGTGCTCATCTAGTTGGAACATCTCCAAAGCAGACTGGGGGCTCTTCTCTTCAAGGGCGACCTTTCAGGATCAAACATTCCCAAGCTGCGATAGTCAGGTCGCACACCTCATCATTCTCTCTGCTGCTGAATCTTCCATCCCTCACCCTACTTCTTCTCCACGTCGCGTACCGGTCCCCTGGTGGACCGCAGCATGTAGAGACGCTCTACGTGCTCGTCGACGTGCTTTACGCGCCTTTAAACGCCACCCTACAGTGGCGAATTGTGTCAATTATAAACGATTACGTGCACAGTGTCGTCGTATTATTAAAGAAAGCAAGAAAGCCAGCGGGGCTGCTTTCACAAGCACCTTCAACAGTTTTACTCCTTCTTCTGTTGTCTGGGGTAGCCTGCGCCGGCTATCTGGCACTAAGGTCCACTCACCAGTTTCTGGCTTGACGGTCGCGAATGACGTCCTTGTGGCCCCTGAGGCTGTCTCCAATGCCTTCGGCCGCTTTTTCGCAGAGGTTTCGAGCTCCGCTCATTACCACCCTGCCTTCCTCCCCCGCAAACAGGCAGAGGAGGCTAGGCCACCTAACTTCCGCTCCTCGAATCGTGAAAGTTATAATGCCCCATTCACCATGCGGGAACTCGAAACCGCACTTGGCCGATCACGGTCCTCCGCTCCAGGGCCTGATTCTATTCATATTCAGATGCTGAAGAACCTTTCTCCTGCGGGTAAAGGTTTTCTTCTTCGTACTTACAATCGCATCTGGATTGAGGGACATGTTTCCGCATGCTGGCGCGAGTCTATTGTTGTCCCGATTCCTAAGCCGGGGAAGGACAAGCACTTGCCCTCCAGTTATCGACCCATCTCGCTTACCAGCTGTGTCTGTAAAGTGATGGAGCGAATGGTTAACTCTCGATTGGTTTGGCTGCTCGAGTCTCGACGCCTACTTAC
This sequence comes from Schistocerca nitens, assembly GCF_023898315.1. Taxonomy (NCBI): domain Eukaryota; kingdom Metazoa; phylum Arthropoda; class Insecta; order Orthoptera; family Acrididae; genus Schistocerca; species Schistocerca nitens. Next base: position 236,930,117 of record NC_064614.1, on the reverse strand, counting down.
CAATGTACAATGTGGATTTCGTAGGCGCCGGTCTGCTGTTGACCATCTGGTTACCTTGTCGACCCTCATTATGAATAACTTCTTGCGGAAGCGCCCGACCGCGGCTGTGTTCTTTGATTTGGAGAAGGCTTACGACACCTGTTGGAGGGCGGGCATTCTCCGCACCATGCATACATGGGGTCTTCGCGGTCGCCTCCCTCTTTTTATTCGTTCCTTTTTAATGGATCGACAGTTCAGGGTACGTGTGGGTTCTGTCCTGTCAGACACCTTTCGCCAGGAGAATGGGGTACCACAGGGCTCAGTTTTGAGCGTCGCTCTCTTCGCCATAGCGATCAATCCAATAATGGATTGCCTCCCATCTGATGTATCAGGCTCCCTTTTCGTGGACGATTTTACCATCTATTGCAGCGCGCAGCGTACGTGTTTCCTGGAGCGCTGTCTTCAGCGTTCTCTTGACCGTCTTTACTCGTGGAGTGTCGCCAATGGCTTCCGTTTTTCTGCCGAGAAGACGGTCTGTATTAACTTCTGGCGCTACAAAGAATTTCTCCCACCGTTTTTACGACTTGGTCCCGTTGCTCTCCCATTCGTGGAGACAACAAAATTTTTAGGTCTTACATTTGACAGGAAACTTAGTTGGTCTCCACATGTGTCTTATTTGGCTGCCCGTTGTACCCGTTCTCTCAATGTCCTCCGTGTTCTCAGTGGTATGTCGTGGGGAGCGGATCGAACCGTCCTCCTTCGCCTATATCGGTCGATCGTCCGCTCCAAGCTGGATTATGGGAGCTTCGTATACTCCTCTGCACGGCCATCCATCTTACGCCGCCTCAACTCCATACAACATCGGGTTTACGACTTGCGATCGGAGCGTTTTATACTAGTCCCGTAGAGTGTCTTCATGCTGACGCTGGCGAATTGCCACTCACCTACCGGCGCGATATACTGCTTTGTCGGTATGCCTGTCGGCTACTGTCAATGCCCGACCACCCGTCTTATCGTTTCTTTTTTGACGACTCTCTCGACCGTCAATACGGGTTGTATGTCTCTGCCCTGCTACCCCCTGGAGTTCGCTTTCGTCGCCTCCTTCAACACCTTAATTTTTCACTCCCTGCAACCTTTCGAGTGGGCGAGAGCCACACGCCACCTTGGCTCCAGGCTCAGGTTCGCGTCCACCTTGACCTCTGCTCACTCCCGAAGGAGGTTACCCCCGATTCAGTCTACCACTCCCGTTTTGTCGAACTTCGTTCGAAGTTCATTAATACGACCTTCATTTATACAGATGGCTCTAAGACCAATGACGGGGTCGGGTGTTCTTTTATTGTCGGGGCACAAAGTTTCCAATATCGGCTCCATGGCCATTGTTCGGTCTTCACAGCTGAGCTCTTTGCCCTCTACCAGGCTGTCCTTTACATCTGCCGCCACCGACATTCTGCATATGTCATCTGCTCCGATTCCCTGAGTGCTATCCAGAGCCTCGGTGATCCGTACCCGGTTCACCCTTTCGTGCACCGGATCCAACGCTCTCTTCAGCAGCTGGTGGACGTCGGTTCTCCGGTTAGCTTTATGTGGATTCCTGGCCATGTCGGTATCCCTGGGAACGAAGCTGCAGATGCCGCGGCCAAGGCTGCGGTCCTCCAGCCTCGGACAGCTTCTTGTGGTGTCCCTTCGTCAGATTGTAGCAGGGTAATTTGTCGGCGCATTGTCTCGCTGTGGCATGCCGATTGGGCTGCACTTTCAGACAACAAGCTTCGGGCCTTGAAAGCTCTACCCGTGGCTTGGACGTCCTCCTCACGCCCTTCTCGGCGGGAGGAGGTAGTTTTGGCCCGGTTGCGAATTGGCCACTGCCGGTTCAGCCATCGCCATCTGCTGACGGCTGCGCCGGCGCCGTTCTGCCCATGTGGGCAATTGCTGACGGTCCGCCACATTTTAACGTCGTGTCCGAATTTTAACACCCTACGTCTCGATATTGGCCTGCCATGTACTGTAGAAGCCATTTTAGCGGATGACCCACGAGCAGCTGCTCGCGTTCTTCATTTTATCAATTTGACAACCCTCTCAAAGGACATTTGATTATGCTGTTTTCTTTTTTAATCCTATGCCTGTCAGTATGTCTTTCATCGTGTTCTCCGTTTTGTTGCTGTTTTAAACTTGTGACTCGCGGTGCATTCCCAAAGTAGTCTGGGCGCTAATGACCGTTGACGTTGTGCGCCCTAAAACCACAAAAAAAAAAAAAAAAAAAAAAAACATTTAATATTTAAAAGTTACCCCCTGCCCCACCCAAGGGGGCGGGGGCTGGAGGTCACGTGTAGTATCATTTGATATCCCCCTTTGGGCTTACGAACTTGTCTTATCCACTAATTTTACCCGATGTATAGTTTTCGAGATAATCCCATTCGAAACTTCAGATGGACTACCCTGTATACCTGTGTATATATAATCAATCAGTAAACTGCGTCAGATATATTCTGGTTGGTCTAATTTTCACCTTTTTTCAGGTTTATTGCCCAGTTGTCATGACTACTGTATTTCAAATTACAGAGTACCGTGTTTACTGATTACGTGTATATAAAAGTATAGAAACGAAACAAATGAAGACACACTAGACTATTTTCAGCTCAGCTGCAGAAACTTTGAAGTTTCTATGTATTCCAGAACTAGCAAGGCGACAACGCATTCAAAAGTACTAGGAAGCTTAAGGTAGTACTAGGAAGCCTTTAACAGCAATAGCAGTAATTTAACAAAGTTAAGAAAGATAATTAGAATCTATAGTAGAAAGGGTTTGAAATAGACAGAGGAACTATTAACAGTGTGCAAAAAACTGACTGATAAAGGTGAATGTACACTCCAGTACGTCGATCAGCAGTTAGAAAATGTGTGAACTACTTGTCTGACGGAGGAGGACACCTACCACGATCCATGCAGTTTTGGGAATGCAGCCGCAACCAGCTACTCTCCTCTCCTGGAGGAGGAGAGAAATTGGTTACAGCAGCATTTGCATTTTAATGCATCAAGAAAAACGGCATGAAAAATGTGAATAATACAAAGGTATGTTTTCCACCAGTCCAGATTACTAGCCTGTTTCTATCATTTTGTGGACACTACTAGCACTCAGCCATGTACATTATATTGAAAATAGACGAAGTATATTCTCTGAGGCTTCTGGTTTTTATGTGACAGTTATCCGCGTTAAAGGACCTGATCCAAGGGACTGGAGATTCGCCCTTTAATTCCAGTCGGAGCGCACGCTCCTGAAGCGTCACGTGGCTTTCACCGTTTCATATTCGGACGCAGACTGAGCAGGATTTGCTGGCAAAGCTGCAAAGAGAGAGAAATCGCAGAGAGACTTCTCGGAGGTTTCTCATCTCAGAGGGCTTTGCGGCGAGACTAAGCCCTTCTGACGCCGCTCCGGGACCTAGCTAGCTGGTTACAACTAGCGACATCAATAAAAGTGACGAAGGCGGTAGCGGAACAACGGTTACCAGTGCCTGTTATATTTTATCATTCGATTTTCAGAGCCTATGCTTTGTATTAAGGTAAAGTATAGCTACAATGTCAGTTACATTACACTGTCAGCGTACATTATTGTTTGAGGTATTGTAAACTTTTCGGTACCGTTGGACATTCACAGAGGAAGGTGTTTACTAGTGAGGTAAATGGAAATGAGCGTTCGGTGTCATTGGCCGGGAGGCCCCTTGCGGGGGATTCTAGTGAGGTGAGGCGTTCTCTTATTCTCAGCGATACAAAATCACATATTTTTTCGCAAATACGGTCATGTTCAGCATTAAGTAGCCAGAAAATACGAATAACGTTGATCTCAGGCGTTCGCCTTCCCAATCTCGCCTTAACGACAAGCCAGCAGTCAAGATAATACACTCCTGGAAATGGAAAAAAGAACACATTGACACCGGTGTGTCAGACCCATCATACTTGCTCCGGACACTGCGAGAGGGCTGTACAAGCAATGATCACACGCACGGCACAGCGGACACACCAGGAACCGCGGTGTTGGCCGTCGAATGGCGCTAGCTGCGCAGCATTTGTGCACCGCCGCCGTCAGTGTCGGCCAGTTTGCCGTGGCATACGGAGCTCCATCGCAGTCTTTAACACTGGTAGCATGCCGCGACAGCGTGGACGTGAACCGTATTTGCAGTTGACGGACTTTGAGCGAGGGCGTATAGTGGGCATGCGGGAGGCCGGGTGGACGTACCACCGAATTGCTCAACACGTGGGGCGTGAGGTCTCCACAGTACATCGATGTTGTCGCCAGTGGTCGGCGGAAGGTGCACGTGCCCGTCGATCTGGGACCGGACCGCAGCGACGCACGGATGCACGCCAAGACCGTAGGATCCTACGCAGTGCCGTAGGGGACCGCACCGCCACTTCCCAGCAAATTAGGGACACTGTTGCTCCTGGGGTATCGGCGAGGACCATTCGCAACCGTCTCCATGAAGCTGGGCTACGGTCCCGCACACCGTTAGGCCGTCTTCCGCTCACGCCCCAACATCGTGCAGCCCGCCTCCAGTGGTGTCGCGACAGGCGTGAATGGAGGGACGAATGGAGACGTGTCGTCTTCAGCGATGAGAGTCGCTTCTGCCTTGGTGCCAGTGATGGTCGTATGCGTGTTTGGCGCCGTGCAGGTGAGCGCCACAATCAGGACTGCATACGACCGAGGCACACAGGGCCAACACCCGGCATCATGGTGTGGGGAGCGATCTCCTACACTGGCCGTACACCACTGGTGATCGTCGAGGGGACACTGAATAGTGCACGGTACATCCAAACCGTCATCGAACCCATCGTTCTACCATTCCTAGACCGGCAAGGGAACTTGCTGTTCCAACAGGACAATGCACGTCCGCATGTATCCCGTGCCACCCAACGTGCTCTAGAAGGTGTAAGTCAACTACCCTGGCCAGCAAGATCTCCGGATCTGTCCCCCATTGAGCATGTTTGGGACTGGATGAAGCGTCGTCTCACGCGGTCTGCACGTCCAGCACGAACGCTGGTCCAACTGAGGCGCCAGGTGGAAATGGCATGGCAAGCCGTTCCACAGGACTACATCCAGCATCTCTACGATCGTCTCCATGGGAGAATAGCAGCCTGCATTGCTGCGAAAGGTGGATATACACCGTACTAGTGCCGACATTGTGCATGCTCTGTTGCCTGTGTCTATGTGCCTGTGGTTCTGTCAGTGTGATCATGTGATGTATCTGACCCCAGGAATGTGTCAATAAAGTTTCCCCTTCCTGGGACAATGAATTCACGGTGTTCTTATTTCAATTTCCAGGAGTGTACAAGTTACTGAGCGCAGTAGTCAGGGGAAAATCAAGTCTGGACGTTACCCGCAATGTAACCAAGTGGAGCCTTTTATCATAATTAAAAATTGACATTTAACTTAAATATCAGAAATAAAAAACTACATATGCAGCTCCCACAAGGGATTTTCCATCGTTTCTACAAAATGGAATTTAGGCGTAAAGTTTTCGCTACTAGTTTTGCTCACTTGCTTTTGTTTCTGCACTGATTAACATACCAGGAAATGGAACTTCACCAGACAACGAACGGAACATCAGCTTGTGCAGAAGCGAAGTAACGTGCGAAAACAGTTGCCAGAACCACTTACCGATTTCCAAGTACCTGGTTTATTCTGGGATTATCCTGAGAAGCTAACTAATTAATAAATAGGGAGCACTACTTCGTGACGTCGATACCTCTATACTCTTCTCTGAAGAACTCCAGCCTCTCTACGGCTGTGCATTTTACGGAAGGTCTCTGTGCCGCACGAACCTTACAGAGAGTCTGCATCTCGTGGTCTAGTGTTGCTGCCTCGATCACGGGTTCCCAGGTTCGATTCCCGGCCGGGTTGGGGATTTTCTCTGCCCGAGGACTGAGTGTTTGTGTTGTCTATCATCATTATTCGTGACAGTGGCTAGATTGGATGGTGTAAAAATTGGATTATTTAAAAACTGGGGCTTTGTACGGGCGCTGAAAACCGCGCCGTTGAGTGCCCCACAAATCAAACATCATCATCTGGCTCTGAGCACTATGGGACTTAACATCTATGGTCATCAGTCCCCTAGAACTTAGAACTACTTAAACCTAACTAACCTAAGGACATCACACAACACCCAGTCATCACGAGGCAGAGAAAATCCCTGACCCCGCCGGGAATCGAACCCGGAAACCCGGGCGTGGGAAGCGAGAACGCTATCGCACGACCACGAGCTGCGGACAAACATCATAATCTCCGAACCTTACAGAGCACTGGCAATCAACATTTTTTTTTTTACCTACTCCCATTTTTGTGTCTGTGTTAATAGTAAAATATTCCTACCGCCCACCGGCTCCACAGTAATGGTGATTTATAAAGTAAGGAAGTAGCGTTATAAAAATTATAAATCAGAGTTACAGCAAGTAAAATCGTATAACAATAGTTGCTTACCAAATTATTTAAGTGAAATTTTTATGAAAATGTGTTTACAATCCCTACCGTCTAGGCTGACAACCACTGTTCTGTAGCAGCAGAGAAAGATACGAGATTCCTACGTACAGTATATTTAAACCCCTTCTGACCACGTGGTTTTACGAAAGCTTTGCCTTCCCCATAGAGGCCAGCCGCCTTTTGTATGTAATAACGTTGCTGCCTCTGGATCACGGGGTCCCGGGTTCGATTTGCGGGCGGGTCAGGGATTTACTCCACCCGGGGACTGGGTTGTCCTCATCATTCAAGATGTGAGGAGGCTGGAAATGGAAAGATTGGGAACTTGTACGGGCGCTGATGACCACGCTGTTGAGCACCCCACAAATCATCATCATCATCATCTACGTAATAAGATATAGCAATGGCTGTGTTATTTAGAATTACGATGCAATGGTCCTTCGGACAGGCATGCATGCATACATGCTGAAACTTCCCCTTTGAAAAATTTAATGTGTTACTGTACTGGTTAACCCCTTACGTTATTTGATTTCCAAACAGCTGAGCAGAACTGAACGTACTCAGACATTTCTCTCTTTACTTATTCTGATCAACACTAAACTGACACACAATAACAATAACCTATACCTTTCATGAATCACTTACCTCACAAAAACCTTTGTTAATCAGACTACTGCAATACAGCGTGCGCCAATACTGCCAGCTGAATAAAAGATTCTAACTACTGAAGGCACTAACTACTGATAGGCATAGTTAGCAAATGAAAAATTTTGATAGAGAACAAACAATGTATTTACCTTAATAATATTCAAAAGTGATTATATATATATATATATATATATATATATATATATATATATATATATATGATCAGTTAATGATATCTAGTGTTACAAATTTACTCTTTCTGATGGACACATGTCCAGAACCTCCGCTCTCAAAATTCTGCCATCTCTCATCCCACATCCACCATTGCTGGCGGCTCACCTCCAACTGCGCAACGCTACACGCTGTTCACATCCAGCTGCCCAACACTACAATAGTGAATATTCCAACAATGCCAACCAGCCACAGACGGCACACAGGACAGCCAGTGATTTTCATACAGAGCGCTACGTGGCGTTACCAATATAAAAACCTAAACAGCCTCCTTACAATGCATGCATACATGGTAGAACGAACATTGCACCGTAGTTCTGGAAAATGCAGGCACTGCAATATCGTATTTATCCGCCGACACCGAGCTAGCGACTTTCAAGTAAAATGTCTCCGCTGTACGGGGATATAAATAATGGGTGTACGAGTACAGGTTGTTGACACATGGTTGACGAAATACGGGAATTTGGGTCTAGCCGTGAGTCATATTCAGGTAGCCAAATAATATGGCGACCGACCACTATAAGCGGGAAATCCGGGATCGGGTCCCGGTCCACTAAAAATTTTCATCGACATTCCATTACACAGGTGTTGGTTATCCATCTTCGCAACTGTGAATACATTTAACGTATTCTCTATGTAAAATCTGAGCATGGCTGCATCACGCGACATCCTGTGTCCTATGCAGTACACTTGGTGGGAATTTAAGAAAGGTACTAAACTGAATTTAACATCAAAATTGGGGACGATGAACTAGGCGAAGTGAAGGAATTCTGCTACCTTTAAAGCAGAGTAACATTTGACAGGTGAAGTGAAGACTACCAATAGATTAGCACAAGCGGAAAGGGGATGCCGTGTTGAAAGAATTTTCTAGTTTCAAACAGTGGCCGTAATTTGAGGAAAAAAATTCTGAGTATATACGCTTCGGGCTCAGCATTGAATGGAAGCGAACAGTGGACTTTGGGAACAGCAACGGAAAAGAATAGAAGCATTTTACTTTCATGAATGTCTGAAAGAACAGACACTGCTCAAGATCCACAGCTGTGCGAAATAATTCGAAATTAATTCGCTGATGTGAATTGCTTGATACCAGTTGTGTTAGGCGTATCGAACCCCCTTACGGCAAGTGAAAGTGACAGATTAATAGATAACGAAAGAAATTTATGCGTGTAAGATAAAAAGAGTCCTTCTCTCGAAATTTTCTTCCTTCATAACCCCTCTTTGTTACCACAGACGACGTACGGTTCGAATGACTCTGAGCACTACGGGACTTAACATGTGAGGTCATCAGTCCCATAGAACTTAGAACTGCTTAAACCTAACTAACCTAAGGAAATCACAGACGTCCATGGCCGAGGCACGATTCGAACCTGCGACCGTAGAGGTCGCGCGGTTCCAGACCGAAGCGCCTAGAACCGCTCGGCCACACTGGCAGATCAGACGACGTATCATTGACCCCTTTTGTACTACGACTACAGTACACGCGAGGTGCCTATTTGCTTCCACGACCCTGAGTGAAATGCATAAGTTTTGAATAACGTTCACCAACCTTCAGTCTTCTGTGGTACTTGTCCCATGTGCAGAAAACAGCACTTAGGTTTTGTGAGTCCGTTATCTTGATCTGTAATATAGTGATAGCAAGGAACTGGTATTGCATAAATAATTAAATTTTGAGCTGATTTCTTTAAACGGGATGTCAGTCGCTTTTTATTAGCAGAATCCGAGAAACGACACAATTATAGTCCACTTTATGAAACACAAATAATTTCCTTTCTTCGCACTTTCACGGAGAATAAGCAAAAGAATGAACTGTGTGTTGGCCTAATTAGTATCAAACTAGTTCTCATCTCTACGTCGAGCAAAACCAGATATTTCCAATTAAGTTCTTAACCGTTATCAACAGTGGAAGGCAACATGTCTGTCAGAGACTGCCGACAGAGCTCTGGTCTTGCAGCCGAACCACTTCACCCGCCATCGAAGTTAGACGCGACCCGAAGATCACCGAAGTGCTTCGTCTGCCTTTTCGTTTAGCAATTGCTCATTATTCTGCTAGTAATTAACACTTGAAATAATTGAAAGATAGTTTGCTATTGAGAGATGCTTTTATACGAAAATCAAGTAAATTCACTGTAGTTTATTGTAATTAATAATGGAAGTTCATAAGTTCATCATTTTGGCGTTCTACTTCCGAACACAGCAGTCAGTCGCTGAAAGGCCCACAATTTTGGCGGTCTTTTTCACGACTCGCGTACCGAATAAACCGTCTGTCACCGTCACAACAGACCACATTGTCACCTTCCCACTTAAGCCTCTTCAGCTGCTCTCAGAAGTACTTGTAGCTGAATATGACGGCTGTAGAGCCAGAAATAGTACATCATAACACGGCCGATGACAAAGAATTAGCACTTATCGAATTAATTTCAGATTGTTCTGTACAGCTGTGGATCGTCAACAGTGTCTGCAGTGTCAGACATACATATAAGTATTGCACAACGATAACAAAATTGGTAGCGATTCCTCGTTGTCTCATACTCCCTTTTCGGGAATCCAGGTAATTTTGTGAGCGTTAGGTGATGAATTCGGTGAACTACAACACAAGAATTTAGACAGTGTGACACGTGGATGTCTGGGTCGATCTAAGGAGCGCTCATGTACGAGGTGCGGCTAGAAAAAAACCGGACTGATGCTGGAAAAAACATTTATTTACAATTATTTACAATTTCATGTTATCTCCTTCAATGTACTCTCCTCCTCGGTCTCTACACCGCTCCATACGAATTTTCCACTGTTCATTGCAATGCTGCAGATCATTTTCGGTAAGTCCATACATTACTTCCGTCGCTTTTTCTTTTACTGCTTCAACAGTCTCAAATCTAGTTCCTTTCAAAGCTGACTTGACTTTAGGGAAAAGAAAAAAGTCACAGGGGGCCAAATCAGGTGAGTAGGGTGGATGATCTAAGATGGGAATGTTGTGTTTTGCCAAAAACGTCTTCACTGACAACGCACTGTGAGCTGGGGCATTGTCTTGGTGAAGGATCCATGACTTTTTTCTCCACAAATCGTTCCGTTTTCTCCGAACTAGCTCACGTAGGGTAGCCAGGACGCTAATGTAGTAATGCTGATTCACTGTTTGTCCCTCTGGTACCCATCAATGTGCACAATCCCTTTGATGTCAAAAAAAAAAAAAAAAAAAACAATTATCATTGCCTTGAATTTCGATTTTGACATTCGTGCTTTTTTTTGTCGTTTAGTTTCGGGATCGTAAGTAAAAAACCACGATTCATCGCAAGTAATAACATTTTGTAAGAAGGTGGGATCACTTTCAATGTTTTCCAGGATGTCAGAACAAATCATTCTTCAGCGTTCCTTCTGTTCAATTGTGAGACACTTTGGAACCATTTTTGAACACACTTTGTTCATGTTGAAACTTTCATGAAGAATCTGCCTAACACTTTCCTTGTCTACTCCTGTTAACTCAGACACTGCTCTGATTGTTAAACGGCGATCTTGTCGAACAAGTTTACCGATTCTTCGCGGCCATCTTTAAATCGTTTAAACCACTCAAACACTTGTGTTCGCGATAAACAATCATCGCCGTACACTTGTTGTAACATTACAAACGTTTCACTTGCAGATTTTCCTAGTTTGAAACAAAATTTGATGTTAACACGCTGTTCTTTCTGTACACTCAACATTTTCCGACGCACAAACAAAACGTCAACTACTTAAAACAGACGCCACGGGCAGACTGAGTGCAGGAGGCAGATGAAACTCGAGCAGTAGGCGGAGCGAGAGTCACGTGACAGGCCACGCGACTTTCAGCCTTATTGCATTCGTTTTATTGTTTCACCAGTACTAGTCCGGTTTTTTTTCTAGCCACACCTCGTATAACGGCTGTACAGCCAGAAATAGTACATCATAACACGGCCGATGACAAAGAATTAGCACGTATCGAATTAATTTCAGATTGTTCTGTACAGCTGTGGATCGTCAACAGTGTCTGCAGTGTCAGACATACATATAAGTATTGCACAACGATAACAAAATTGGTAGAGATTCCTCGTTGTCTCATACTCCCTTTTCGGGAATCCAGGTAATTTTGTGAGCGTTAGGTGAGAATTCGGTGAACTACAACACAAGAATTTAGACAGTGTGACACGTGGATGTCTGAGTCGATCTAAGGAGCGCTCATGTATAGCCGAAGTGGTTAAATAAGGTGACGACAATCAGTGATCCTCTCTTTCAGTGTGGATGAAGACCGTGCCGGCTCTCTTACGAGACTCGGACTGCGAGTAAAGGGCTCACGGGTAGATGACGCTACGTCAGGCTGGGGGTTTGGTTTCGAAAGGCTGTGTGCTCGGATGGCCAAGGCGGTAAGGCGGCCGCCCGCGTAAAGCGGGAAAACCAGGTTCGAGTTATGGTCCGGCACAAATTTTCACCTGTTCCGATTGATACATTTCAGCGTCCAGATGTAACTAATGTCAGTGAAAGCTTGAACAACGAAGTGGTTAAGGCGGCCGCTTGCGATAAGTGGGAATGCAGGATCGAGTTCTGGTCCGGCACATATTTTCATATGTTACTATTGCGTAGTAGATTCATACCTAATAGGGTAAGTTTCCCTATTCTCTGATAGCTAAGAAAATCTAAGGGTATTGGTGGTTAAAAACCAGCTGAAAGCTCCCAAAATGACTGACGTGGATATATAACCTTTTATCGCGAAAGTCAACAGATAACAGTTTATAATGTAAGTCAAATAAACTTTTACACTTTGAAGAGTATACTTAAAGGGTGTGGCAACGGCCTTGCCGCAATGGATACACCGGTTCCCGTGAGATCACCGAAGTTCGGCGCTGTCGGGAGTCGTCGGCACTTGGTTGTCTTGTGACAGCCAGAGCGAGAGCATCAGCAGCAGCGAGTACTGTTTGTATAAAGCGTTTATTTTGCATTTTGTTTACGACCTTCCACTAAGGAAGGGATTCTATTTGTGTTTATCTGCTCTGCATAGAAACTAACAGTTCTTGATCGTTAGGAGAGAAATTTATTTTGTACTTATTTGCTGCGCTTAGCTTTTAAATAGTTTTTCTGGGAAAACCTAGCGTAGTTTTCGCGTCTCGTATTTCAGTGAGTGTCTCTTGATTATCAGAGTAGCTCATCAGAAGATTATCTTGGGAATTTGTCACCGTATAGAGTAGGGTAAACATAGTCATGTGTAGGGACTGTGGTTGTTGTGAGCGGACGCAAGGAGAATTGGCCACTCTTCGGGGGCAGGTGGAGGTTTTGTCTGTTAGGCTCATCGAGCTCGAGGCGCAGGCGTCGGCTCGTAGTGGCGTTGGGGCAACTGTGGTGAGACCTATGCCTACTTCGGTGGCCTTGGAATCACATGGAACCCCTGATGTCGCTGCGTCTTCCGGCAGTGAGCATCTTACCGGTCAGCCATCACTCCAGGGTGAATGGCGGGCAGTGGTGGGCTCGCGCGTGCCTGGCCGAAAGGCGAAGGTGGGATCTGGCCGCGTGGCAGCTGCCTTACCCCTTTCCAACAGCTACGGGGTGCTTCCTAGTGGTGATGACATCGTTTCCGAGCCACCACAGGATGCCTCGCCTGTTGGGCCAGTGGCCGATTCTCCGGCAAGGTCCCGACAGTCACAGAGGGCGGGCCTATTAGTTATAGGGAGCTCCAACGTTAGGCGGGTTATGGAGCCCCTCAGGAAAATAGCGGGTAGGTCGGGGAAGAATGCCAGTGTGCACTCGGTGTGCTTGCCGGGGGTCTCGTCCGTAATGTGGAGGAGGCCCTTCCGGCAGCTATTGAACGCACTGGGTGTGACCGGCTGCAGATAGTAGCACATGTCGGAACGAATGACGCCTGCCGCTTGGGTTCTGAGGCCATCCTTGGTTCCTTCCGGCGGCTGGCTGATTTGGTGAAGACAACCAGCATCGCACGCGGAGTGCAAGCTGAGCTTAATATCTGCAGCATAGTGCCCAGAGTCGATCGCGGTCCTCTGGTTTGGAGCCGTGTGGAGAGTCTAAACCAGAGGCTCAGACGACTCTGCGACCATAATGGTTGCAAATTCATCGACCTCCGTTATTGGGTGGAGAACTGTAGGGCCCCCCTAGACAGGTCAGGCGTGCACTACACACCGGAAGCAGCTACTAGGGTAGCAGAGTACGTGTGGCGTGCGCACGGGGGTTTTTTAGGTTAGAGGGACCCCCCCTTGGGCGAAACGATAAAATACCTGACGGCTTACCAGAGAGAACATCATCATCGTTGATAAAGAACGTCCGTCCTCAGAGACCAAAAACAGGAAAAGTTAACGTAATATTGGTAAACTGCAGGAGTATCCAGGGCAAGGTTCCTGAATTAGTATCTCTTATTGAAGGAAATAGTGTGCATATAGTATTAGGAACGGAAAGTTGGTTAAAACCGGAAGTGAACAGTAACGAAATCCTAGACACAGAATGGAATATATACCGCAAGGATAGGATAAACGCCAATGGTGGAGGAGTATTTATAGCAGTAAAGAATTCAATAATATCCAGTGAAGTTATAAGCGAATGCGAATGTGAAATAATCTGGGTTAAGTTAAGTATCAAAGGTGGGTCAGATATGATAGTCGGATGCTTCTATAGACCACCTGCATCAGCAACCGTAGTGGTTGAGCGCCTCAGAGAGAACCTGCAGAACGTCGTGAAGAAGTTTCGTGATCATACTATTGTAATAGGGGGAGACTTCAATCTACCAGGTATAGAATGGGATAGTCACACAATCAGAACTGGAGCCAGGGACAGAGACTCTTGTGACATTATCCTGACTGCCTTGTCCGAGAATTACTTCGAGCAGATAGTTAGAGAACCAACTCGTGAAGCTAACGTTTTAGACCTCATAGCAACAAATAGACCGGAACTTTTCGACTCCGTGAATGTAGAAGAGGGTATCAGTGATCATAAGTCAGTGGTTGCATCAATGACTACAAGTGTAATAAGAAATGCCAAGAAAGGAAGGAAAATATATTTGCTTAACAAGAGTGATAGGGCACAAATCGCAGAATATCTGAGTGACCACCATCAAACGTTCATTTCTGAGGAAGAGGATGTGGAACAAAAATGGAAAAAATTCAGAAACATCGTCCAGTACGCCTTGGATAAGTTCGTGCCGACTAAGGTCCAAAGCGAGGGGAAAGATCCACCGTGGTATAACAATCATGTACGAAAGGTGCTACGGAAACAAAGAAAGCTTCATCATAGGTTTAAGAGTAGTCGAATCATAGCTGATAAGGAAAAGCTGAACGAAGCGAAAAAGAGCGTAAAGAGAGCAATGAGAGAAGCATTCAACGAATTCGAACATAAAACATTGGCAAACAATCTAAACAAGAACCCTAAAAAGTTTTGGTCATATGTAAAATCGGTAAGCGGATCTAAATCCCCTATTCAGTCACTCGTTGACCACGATGGCACCGAAACAGAGGACGACCGAAGAAAGGCAGAAATACTGAATTCAGTGTTCCGAAACTGTTTCACTGCGGAAAATCGTAACACGGTCCCTGACTTCAGCCGTCGCACGGACGCCAAAATGGAAAATATTGAAATAAACGATATCGGAATTGAAAAACAACTGCTATCACTTAGTAGCGGAAAAGCATCCGGACCAGACGAGATACCCTTAAGATTCTACAGTGATTATGCTAAAGAACTTGCCCCCTTTCTATCAGCAATTTATCGTAGATCTCTGGAAGAACGTAAAGTACCTAGCGACTGGAAGAAAGCGCAGGTCGTTCCCATTTTCAAGAAGGGTCATAAATCAGATGCGAATAATTATAGGCCTATTTCGCTTACGTCAATCTGTTGTAGAATAATGGAACATGTTTTATGTTCTCGTATTATGACGTTCTTAGATAATACAAATCTCCTTCATCATAACCAACATGGATTCCGCAAACAGAGATCATGTGAAACTCAGCTCGCCCTATTTGTCCAAGAAATTCACAGTGCCGTAGACACTGGCGAGCAGATTGATGCCGTATTCCTGGACTTCAGGAAGGCATTTGATACGGTTCCGCACTTACGTTTAGTGAAAAAAATACGAGCTTACGGAATATCGGACCAGGTTTGTGATTGGATTCAAGATTTCCTAGAAGAAAGAACACAACATGTCATTCTTAACGGTTCAAAATCTCCAGATGTAGAGGTAATTTCGGGAGTACCGCAAGGAAGCGTGATAGGACCTTTATTGTTTACAATATACATAAATGACTTAGTTGACAACATCGGTAGCTCCGTGAGGCTATTTGCAGATGACACGGTTGTCTACAAGAAAGTAGCAACATCAGAAGACTCGTACGTACTCCAGGAAGACCTGCAGAGGATTAATGAATGGTGCGACAGCTGGCAGCTTTCCCTAAACGTAGATAAATGTAATATAATGCGCATACATAGGGGCAGAAATCCATTCCAGTACGATTATGCCATAGGTGGTAAATCATTGGAAGCGGTAACGACCGTAAAATACTTAGGAGTTACTATCCGGAGCGATCTGAAGTGGAATGATCACATAAAACAAATAGTGGGAAAAGCAGGCGCCAGGTTGAGATTCATAGGAAGAATTCTAAGAAAATGTGACTCATCGACGAAAGAAGTAGCTTACAAAACGCTTGTTCGTCCGATTCTTGAGTATTGCTCATCAGTATGGGACCCTTACCAGGTTGGATTAATAGAAGAGATAGACATGATCCAGCGAAAAGCAGCGCGATTCGTCATGGGGACATTTAGTCAGCGCGAGAGCGTTACGGAGATGCTGAACAAGCTCCAGTGGCGGACACTTCAAGAAAGGCGTTACGCAATACGGAGAGGTTTATTATCGAAATTACGAGAGAGCACATTCCGGGAAGAGATGGGCAACATATTACTACCGCCCACATATATCTCGCGTAATGATCACAACGAAAAGATCCGAGAAATTAGAGCAAATACGGAGACTTACAAGCAGTCGTTCTTCCCACGCACAATTCGTGAATGGAACAGGGAAGGGGGGATCAGATAGTGGTACAATAAGTACCCTCCGCCACACACCGTAAGGTGGCTCGCGGAGTATAGATGTAGATGTAGATGTAGATGGGTGACCATCTAGGCCACCGTGTGCTGTTGCCATTTTTCGGGGTGCACTCAGCCTCGTGATGCCAATTGAGGAGCTCCTCGACCGAATAGTAGCGGCTTCGGTCAAGAATACCGTCATAACGACCGGGAGAACGGTGTGCTGACCCCACGCCCCTCCTATATGCATCCTCCACTGAGGATGACACGGCGGTTGGATGGTCCCGGTAGGCCACTCGTGGCCTGAAGAGGGAGAGCTTCTTTTAATACTTAAAGAGTGCATAATTTCAGATAGTATGTTTCTTAATTTAGGATAGGATTATTTCGTAAGGAAAAGTCAAGAGTGCATACCTATAGGAATATTGTTTTACTACAAAAAGTACAAAACTATGTTGAGATATCCCTGTTTAATTACGACAGTAAGGTTTTTAACATGGCTGTCAATCAGCGACTGTTGTATAATACAAAATGTTGAAAAACACAGCCCTCAGTCGCGAACACAATTAATTTGTGACCTAGGTTTGGGTGTCACAAGGAACACCTTCTTCGGACAAAATTAAAACTAAATGTTACAGCCTAACGTACCAAAAAAAACGTTTTGTGTTGACTGTAGCAGAGGACACATGGCAACCCCTAGTGGCTTGCCCCTCTGTTACATTTTATTTTAATTCCGACTATCTGACGCTGTCAGGTATGACCGCAGCTTTCATATTTTTTTTGGTACGTTATGCTGTAACATTTAGTTTTAATTTTGTCCGAAGAAGGTGTCCCTTGTGACACCGGAACCTAGGCCACAAATTAATTGTGTTCGTGACTGAGGGCTGTGTTTTTCAAAATTTTGTACAATAATGATACACTCATAACTACATTGAGGCTATGTGCGCAGTTTTCACATTTGTACGTCTATCAGGCATGTGTTCTTTGTTCCAGCACACAGGTCATGTACCCAGCGCAAACATCGTAAATACCTTGTTCACTGTTCTCCAAATTTATCTCCCCGGTATGGGACAGAACAATAGATGCACTCCTTATCTTCGCTATTATCATCTTCATCTGTCGAGCAAGGGGAACTTCGGGAATCCTCGGCAGATGATAACTCACATGTGATTTTCTTTGTTGCCTCTCGTTTTGGCCACATTTGTGCATTTGTGTTGTTCTGGCTGGCCTTTCGGGTGCCTTGATGTTTCCCCCTTTTTGAATATTCTCTTAGTTCTTCTAAAACTGCCCTCTTGCTTTTTAGCTCGTCTTGAGCTGAAGGCTCTTCCTAAAGCATGTTTTCTGCCTATACTAGAAGTTTCCTTCCTCTACCTAATCTAAACGTGTAGATTTTGGCTCTTCAAACAATTTAGACTCCTTTAAGAGGCGCATTTCTTTATTTCTAAAAGCTTCCATTACGGTCCACATATTTTTGTCTGCCCAATATTTTCTTTCCTTTTGAACCATCTCCTGAAGAGAAATAAAAAGAGAAATTTATAGAGAGAAGTGTTGGCAGGTGATCAACATTAGGCAGCCTAGCAGTGCCCGAAATCAGGCACCTGTACCAATTGACAAATATGGCGAAGCTACCGAAATAGGCAACGAAATATTGCACTTTAAAGCTACTCACAAGTTTCATTAAATACAAAATCTCAGTAATAAATAAGACTAAAACATCAACCTACTTACCAAGCAGATGTGTTGCTTACGTTATGTCTACGAAATATTACGTTCAGATGTAAGATACTAAGAAAAAGAATCAGCTACGAGCACAGATGGAGCTAGATAAGCTTGGCAGAAGCAGAAGTAAAACTTCCTGGCAGATTAAAACTGTGTGCCCGACCGAGACTCGAACTCGGGACCTTTGCCTTTCGCGGGCAAGTGCTCTACCAACTGAGCTACCGAAGCACGACTCACGCCCGGTACTCACAGCATTACTTCTGCCAGTATCTCGTCTCCTACCTTCCAAACTTTTGGAAACATCCCCCTGGCTGTGGCTAAGCCTTGTCTCCGCTATATCCTTTCTTTCAGGAGTGCTAGTTCTGCAAGGTTCGCGGGAGAGCTTCTGTAAAATTTGGAAGGTAGGAGACGAGATACTGGCAGAAGTAAAGCTGTGGGTACCGGGCGTGAGTCGTGCTTCGGTAGCTCAGTTGGTAGAGCACTTGCCCGCGAAAGGCAATGGTCCCGAGTTCGAGTCTCGGTCGGGCACACAGTTTTAATCTGCCAGGCAGTTTCATATCAGCGCACACTCCGCTGCAGAGTGAAAATCTCATTCTAGAAGCAGAAGTAGTTCACCTAGTTTCCGGATCGGCAGGACTGTGCAGGGAGCAAATAGTCATCTATCTGGAACTAGGCCACCATCCGAAAATGAAGTAGTAACTCGTGATGACTATAAGGTGAGTGTACAGTGCCGAGGCACCTGCGTCAGTCGCGGACTGTCGAGTATTGTCAGACACCTTTGGTGCTATCTGTATGTAAACAAAGTTTAGTTCCGCGTTCTGCCAAATGGTTCAAATGGCTCTGAGCACTATGGGACTTAACTTCTGAGGTCATCAGTCCCCTAGAACTTAGAACTACTTAAACCTAGCTGACCTAAGGACATCACATACATCCATGCCCGAGGCAGGATTCGAACCTGCGACTGTAGCGGTCGCGCGGTTCCAGACTGTAGCGCCTAGAACCGCTCGACCACTCCGGCCGGCTGCGTTCTGCCGACGGCAGTTGTAAAATGAAAAAGTTACCGTTAACTTGAAAAATAACAAATCTAGGTGCCTATAACAGTTTCCACAACGAAACGTTGTCTAGAAACCTGGCAGAAAATCCAAAGAGATTCTGGTCGTATGTGAAGTACGTTAGCGGCAAGAAACAATCAAAGCCTTCTCTGCGCGATAGCAGTGGAGATACTATCGAAGACAGTGCTGCCAAAGCAGAGTTACTAAACACAGTCTTCCGAAATGCCGTCACAAAAGAAGACGAAGAAAATATTCCGGAATTCGAATCAAGAACAGCTGCCAACAAGAGTAACATAGAAGTAAATATCCTTGGAGTAGAGAAGCAACTTAAATGACTTAATAAAAGCAAGTCTTCTGGTCCAGACTGTATACCAATTAGGTTCCTTTCGGAGAATGCTGATGCATTAGCTCCATACTTAACAATCATATACAACCGTTCACTCGACGAAACATCCGTACCCAAAGACTGGAAAGTTGCACAGGTCACATCAATATTCAAGAAAGGTAGTGTGAGTAATCCACTAAATTATAGGCTCATATCGTTAACGTCGATATGCAGCAGGAGTTTAGAATGTATATTGTGTTCGAACGTTATGAATTACCTCGAAGAAAAGTGTCTTTTGACACACAGTCAACATGGGTTTAGAAAACATCGTTCCTGTGAAACACAACTAGCTCTTTATTCACATGAAGTGTTACTGACAAGGGATTTCAGATCGATTCCCTACTTCTGAATTTCCGGAAGGCTTTTGACACTGTACCACATAAGCGGCCTGTATTGAAATTGCGTGCATATGGAATATCGTCTCAGTTATATGACTGGATTTGTGATCTCCTGTCAGAGAGGTCACAGTTAGTAGTAATTGACGCAAAGTCATCGAGTAAAACAGAAATGATTTCTGGCGTTCCCCAAGGTAGTGTTATAGGCCCTTTGCTGTTCCTTATCTATATAAACCATTTGGGAGACATTCTGAGCAGCCGTCTTCGGTTGTCTGCAGATGACGCTGTCGTTTATCGACTAATAAAGTCATCAGAAGATCAAAACAAACTGCAAAACGATTTAGAAAAAATATCTGAATGGTGTGAAAAGTGGCAGTTGCCCCTGAATAACGAAAAGTGTGAGGTCATCCACATGAGTGCTAAAAGGAACTCGTTAAACTTCGGTTACACGATAAATCAATCTAAAAGCCGTAAATTCAACTAAATACCTAGGTATAATAATGAGCTTATGACATTGGTGGCCGGGAGACCCCTCACGGGGGCGCCACTACGGCGACTTGCGAGTGAATGAGGATGAAATAATGATGAAAGACGCACAAAACCCAGTCAAGTCGAGGCAGAGAAAATCCCTGACCCCGGCGCGAATCGAACCCGGGACCCCGTGCGCGGGAAGCGAGAATGCTACCGCAAGACCACGAGCCGCGGACAATACCTAGGTATTACAATTACGAACAACTGAAATTGGAGGGAACACACAGAAAATGTTGTGGGGGAAGGCTGACCAAAGGCTGCGTTTTATTGGCAGGACACTTAGAAAAATGTAACAGACCTACTAAGGAGACTGCCTACACTACGCTTGTCCGTCCTCTTTTAGTATATTGCTGCGCGGTGTGGGATCCTTACCAGATAGGACTAACGGAGTACATCGAAAAAGTTCAAAGAAAGGCAGCACGTTTTGTATTATCGCGAAATATGGGAGAGATTGTCACTGAAATGATACAAGATTTCGGATGGAAATCGTTAAAAGAAAGGCGTTTTTCGTTGCGACGGAATCTTCTCACGAAATTCACGAACTTTCTCCTCCGCATGCGAAAATATTTTGTTGACACCGACCTACATAGGGAGGAACGATCACCACGATAAAGTAAGGGAAATCAGAGCTCGTACGGAAAGATATAGGTGTTCATTCTTTCCGCTCGCCATACGAGATTGGAATAATAGAGAATTGTGAATGTGGTTCGATGAACCCTCTGCCAGACACTTAAATGTGATTTGCAGAGTATCCATGTAGATGAAGATGTAGAAAGCAAACCCAATAGAAAGGCGAGTAAGCAAGCAGACACACAGGAAACAGCAGCACGACTGGTGCTATACTAGGCGCTGTAGAGGGGGGGGGGGGGGGGGGGGGTCCGTACACACACTCTCCGGTCCTTCGCCATGGGAAACTCCTTTGCTCTGTGCCCGTGTGCCAACGGCTTATGGGTGGGTGGGTGAGCGCAGGAAGCGCGTCAGGTGTGGCTGGCGCCAGGGCGTCAGTGTCACTGTCGCCAGTAAAGCGGCGTGGCGTGGCATGCAGGTCGTGGGTCAGCAGACGGGAGCTAATTAAAGCCAGCAGCTGCCTGGGCTGTCCGCACACGAGCCCGAGGTCCGCAGGCCCGCCGAGCATCGACCGGACAGCGAGGGCGCCTTCCCGGCCTACCCCATCCTGTCCCACTCTGTCCGCCCTCCGCTTCTGTCCTTCCCTCCCCTCTGCCGCCCTCCACTCCGTCGACCGTACTCCGTAAACCCGGCGTTGCTTCCAGCGCACGCCATCTGTTATCTGGCGGTAGCTGGCTGTTGTCGGACCTACAGCACTTATACCTCTCTGCCCAGCTGTGCTGGAATGCCAATCTTATCCGACTGATCCCCTGCACAATTGTCGTGAAAGCACGTCACCCTCACTGAAGCCGAGATACTAAACCCGCTTTTCCGAAAGTAATTAAACAGATAAAATGTAAACTTGAATTTATCTACGTTATATGGACGTTATTAGGGGGCTTCCATTATATTGTTAAGATTCTTATGAAATAATATACACTACAACAGTCACTTCTAAGTAATATCTTATTAGTACGACGCGTTTCGGCAGCTTGCTGCCATCATTAGGTGCATTGCATTGTTACATTGTAACATTTTCAGGTTAGATTTTTTATCTCAATTGCTCCTTTTTGCCGACCGAGGTGGCCGAGCGGTTCTAGGCGCTACAGTCTGGAGCCGCGCGACCGCTACGATCGCTGTTTCGAATCCTGCCTCGGGCATGGAGGTGTGTGATGTCCTTAGGTTGGTTAGGTTTAAGTA
Organism: Schistocerca nitens; assembly: GCF_023898315.1. Lineage (NCBI taxonomy): Eukaryota > Metazoa > Arthropoda > Insecta > Orthoptera > Acrididae > Schistocerca > Schistocerca nitens. The sequence continues at coordinate 236,907,959 of NC_064614.1, read as the reverse complement.
GGTCTAAGTACTAGGGGACTGATGACCCCAGATGTTAAATCCCATAGTGCTCAGAGTCATTTGAACCATTTGAACCAGATTAAAAACAGAATAAGATTCAAATGGCTCTGAGCACTATTGGATTTAACTTCGAAGGTCATCAGTCCCCTAGAACTTAGAACTAGTTAACCGTAACTAACCTAAGGACATCACACAGATCCATGCCGGAGGCAGGATTCGAACCTGCGACCGTAGCGGTCACGCGGTTCCAGACGGAAGCGCTTAGAACCGCACGGCCACACCGGCCGGCCTATATATTGTATTGTTACGTTGTACTGAAGTACCGAAACTGGTACCCATATAATAAACATCATCGTAAGGACAGCTGTAGGTGTTCCTTTTTACTACGTCGTGGAAAATTATTTGTTAACATACAACCACGGAAATTACCGTCCTTCAGAAACAACTGGCGCACATTCACATTCAGACGAAATAAAGAGCGCTATCGACAGCAGATTTTACTTTCGGTCCTATTTTTAATTTTCTAAATGGCTTTCGATACCGTTTCTCATAAGCGTCTTCTAATCAAATTACCTGTCGGTATCGCGTCGATTGTGCGACTGAATTTTCTTTCAAAAAGGTCACAGATCGTAGTAATTGATGGGGAATCCTCTAGTAAATTCGAAGTTAATGTGGATGAGTAGAAAGAACAAACCAATAATATTTGGCTACAGTATTAGTAGCGTTCTGCTTGACACAGTCAAATCGTTTAAATGTCTGGGCGTAACGTTGCAGAGTGATAAGAAATGAAACGATCATGTGACATATGAAGTACGTTTATTGGTAGAATTGGAGAAAAGTGTGGTTCATATGTAGAGGGGGCCGCATGTAGGGCGCTAGTGCGACTATTCTTGTGTATTGCTGTAGTTTTTGGGATCCTTACCAGATCGGATTAAAGGTAGGCATCAAAGCGATTCAGAAATTACGGAGGTGCTTCGGGAACTCAAACGCGAATCCTAGGATGGAAGACGATGCTCTTTTCGAGGAAAACTATTGAAAAAATTTAAAGAACTTACATTTGTAGTTGACGACGACTGTACTGCCGCCAACATAGATTTGGCGTAAAGACAACGAAGATAAAATAGGAGAAATTAGGGCTAATACGGAGGGACATAGTCAGTCGTTTTTCCCTCGCTAGACTTTCGAGTGGAATAGGAAAGGAAATGCCTGGTAGTAATACAGGGTACCCTCCGCCACGCACCGCGTGGTGACTTGCGGAACATGTGGAGGTAGATGAAAAGTACAGAGAAGGGCAGCTTGTTTTTTATTACCCGAAGAGCGGACAGATTGTCACGGATCTGGTAATCGAGCTGAGGTGGCAAGCATTAAGACGAAAGGGTTTCCCGTTGCAGCGAGATTTTTTCACGAAATTTCAGTCACCAGTTAGGTCCTTCGAATGTCAAAGTATTTTGTTGAAGAATGGAGGAATGACATATTAAAATAAGACAAATCTGAGCTCGCATATAAAGATTTGTATACATGTAGACTTGAACTACACTTCGTTACTTCACTGAAGTACTGTTCATCGATAGATGGAGGTAACTGTTCAGTATCAGCTAACAGCAGGACTTGACCATTGAAAATACACGAAACGGCCTAAGTGAAAAGATCGAGTGGGGCGACGCAGTGTTAAGATACTGGGACTCGTGTTCAGATGGATGGTGGTTCGAATTCTGTCCTCCAGACTTTGGTTTTCCGTGATTTAGCTAAATCACTTATCTTGAATGCTGCAGTGATTAACTGGAAAGAGCACATCCAGTTTCCTTTTCATCTCTCCCCAATCCGGGATTTCGCTTGGCCTCTCATGACGCTAGTACGAAAGATTACGATGTGAATATGCGTATCTAAACTTAAAATTTAACCGAGTTGAAATCTATTGGCTGCTGTGCGCCCAAAATTGAAGGAAGAACATCAGTCAGTCGCAAAAGTCGTAGTTTATTGCAGATATAGATTTCGACTGTAACATAGAGATCATAGGTGCATTACGGGAAGAGTCATATAGGTCCCAGAGTGTCAAAACATGACATACGACAAAACGATACTAGCCTTTACATCTCAGACAAAACTTTTATGTAATCGCTAGTTACATTTTGTCATGTGCTGTGCTCTGACACTTACGGAACTGTATGACTGGTAATGCACCGATGATGAGTATGTTATAGTCGAAATCTACGGCTGCAGTACCTTGTTGATTTAGCGTTGACTGCTGTCTTTTCTTCAACTTCAACTTAGAAATGGACCCACCCAACTTGAGCTTATAAAAGCGAATAAAAAACTTTTCAAAATATGGAGATCTGTCTGTTCTACCACCGATCAAGGTCGTTAAAGGTTCACTCGTCTATAATCTGAGTTTGAAAGTTGACGATTAGCAAAAAAGACTACATAAACACAAGTTGCTGGAAAAATAGAACATTCCACTGGAGCTAATCAGTGTAACATACTGACAAGGGCAAAAGGTAGACATGCCACACCGTACGACAACACGAAGTTTTCTATTTGTGAAATATGACTGTAAGTACTAGCTGTGTTTATACACATCAAAAAAATTGTTCAAATGGCTCTGAGCACTATGGGACTTAACATCTATGGTCATGTCCCCTAGAACTTAGAACTACTTAAACCTAACTAACCTAAGGACATCACACAACACCCAGTCATCACGAGGCAGAGAATTATACACATCGTTAGAAGTAAATTTTTGATTCGTATCATATAAAACCTCATTTATGGCTCTTACCCATCTGTGGCTCATAAGCGGCTGTTGCACAGTGGCCTTTGCTTTTGTAACTTTGGATTCGGTAACCTTAAAAAGAAAAAAAGATTCTCTGCAAGTAGAGATTTTAAAAGACAGATGAGCTTGATCATTGGTATAACACATCTCCGTATTTTATAATAAATTTTATTCTGATTAAGCTGGAGTGCTTGCCGCTTTAGTGTAACCGAAAGCAGCAGGCGGAAGTGGAAAAACAGTGTACAGGTTCTCATGTTGTGATAGTACTATTCATGCATGGTGACCTCCTGGGTACACCACCGGTTTCTCATGTCACCTAGGTAGCATATCTTGACGAAGTAACGCGTCGTCATCAACGGGCTGTCTCTGAAGTACTAACAGGCTGTTTTCCTTTATTAAAAATACGGTTCGGATTTGAAACTTCCTAGCAGGTTAAAACTGTATGCCGGACCCGAGACTCGAACTCGAGACCTTTGCCTTTCGCGGCCAAGTGCTCTACCAACCTTTTTTTTTTTTTTAAATATGAGTTTGTTCGTTGCATTTGTTCAGGGCGGACGTCCCATGACACTCGGTCAAGTTTCATCGTTGATCCCTTCACTCAGTGGTTTTTACAGAATGTAGGTAACACTCTGAGCGAACACGCTGAGCTACCGTGCCGGCAGCGACTGAGCCACCCAAGCACGACTCACGACCCGTCCTCACAGCTTTACTTCTGCCAGTATCTCGTCTCCTACCAGGCTATGGCTAAGCCATGGCTCCGCAACATCCTGCATTCTAGGTGGTGGTGGTGGTTAGTGTTTAACGTCCCGTCGACAACGAGGTCATTAGAGACGGAGCGCAAGCTCGGGTTAGGGAAGGATTGGGAAGGAAATCGGCCGTGCCCTTTCAAAGGAACCATCCCGGCATTTGCCTGAAACGATTTAGGGAAATCACGGAAAACCTAAATCAGGATGGCCGGAGACGGGATTGAACCGTCGTCCTCCCGAATGCGAGTCCAGTGTGCTAACCACTGCGCCACCTCGCTCGGTCCCTGCATTCTAGGAGTGCTAGTTCTGCAAGGCCCGCAGGAGAGCTTCTGTGAAGTTTGGAAGATAGGAGAAGAGGTACTGCCGGAAGTAAAGCTGTGAGGACGGGTCGTGAGCCGTGCTTGGGTAGCTCAGTCGACAGAGCACTCTTCCGCGAAAGGCAAGGGTCCCAAATTCGATTCTTGGTCAGGCCCACAGTTTTAATCTGCCAGGAAGTTTATATCAGCGCACACTCCGCTGCAAAGTGAAAATTTCATTCTGGATGGTTCGAATTGTTGTTATTCTGAATGATTACAAAATTCAAAAATAATTTTCGCTAAATATCCTAACAAAAACTACTCAGTTGACGTTCGTGGGCTTATAACAGCCGCTCCATTCACCGCCACCGCCTACCATCATGGTATAATGTCAGATGAGGATCAAAAACTGATCGAAATCGTTTTTTGCGGTCGAGACTGTTTTCTGGCAGACCACTGTTCTCCACCAAAATTGCTGTCAAAAATTAAGACGCCACGAAGCTTAGAACTGGCAAAGCACAGCTAATAGGAGTGTCACTTGTTCTGCAAGTTCTAAGCTTTTTCATATCTGATCACAGCAGTTGGCGAAACGGCGTATAAAAAAATAGAAAAAGACAGTTCTACTCAGAAAATATTCAATGACCATTTAAAAGAAACGATGCTAAACTACTAATATGAATGATGGAGCAACGTACAACAGACATGTCCGATTAAGGATTATCCAAGACAATGCTCCGAAGCCGAATGGTTAGCGTCGCTGTGTTCGGACCCATGTTCGATTCCCGGTGTCTACTTAACTTTTGTCTTAAATAAAGAAGCAGCAGCATCTCCAAGATCTATCTACTTACAGTAACGGCTGGAGGAATTGGTGACGCGCTGGTAACGTGTCCCACGATAATAGGTAGTTCCTCGTACTGCCTTGTAGGCAGCATTCAGCCAATCAGAACACGCCGAAGTTCTACGTTTCAATGCTGCAGTACCACGCAGGAGGAAGACATTTTTTGTAACGTCCCCTTAGAAAAAATTATGAATTACTGTGCTGGTAAACTTCTACGTTATTTGATACTAAGACAACTGAGTAAAACTGAACGTACTTAGAATTTCTCTCTTTACTTACTCTGATCATCACTAAACTGACACACAATATTTTTAGCGCAACGCAATCTGAGTTTCAATAATCCCTACAAAAGAATGGGCCTGACTAACAATAACCTATAACTTTCATGAATCACCTCACAAAACTCTTCGTTACTCGAACTGCTGCAATATAGCGAGAGCCAATACTGCCAGCTAAATAAAAGATTCTAAGTACTGAAGGCACTAACTACTGATAAGCATAGTAGGCAAATGAAAGATTTTGATAGAGAACAAACAATGTATTTACCTTAGCAGTGTTCAAAAGTCATCATAACATCCATCTTTACAAATTTCCTTTTTCTGGCGGACACACGTCCAGATCGTCCGCTTACAGCAACCCCTCGAAACTCTGGCATCTCCCTCTCCACATCCACCACTGCTGGCGGCTCACCCCCAACTGCGCAGCGCTACACGCTGTTCCCATCCAACTGCCCAACACTACACAAGCGAATAATCCAACAATAGAGTCCAACCAGCCACAGACTGCACACAGCACAGTCAGTGATTTTCATACAGAGCGCTACGCAGCGTTACCAGCATAAAAGCCAAAACAGCCTACTTACAGTTTATAGTAAATTGAAACCACAATGTATCGCAAAGTTGATGGAATGTGATCATTTTGACTGTCCCAGTGACTTGCTAATATATTTTTTCTTTTTCGAAACGGTAATATACTTCGATATCCTGCTTCGGTCATGAAATGCCTGTATACGTTTAACACTTCATCCAGTTACCAGACGATGGGGTTGTGGAGGTAACTTCATTAGAACTTCTCTCAGTACGCTGTTTAGCAGTTGCGATATTTCAGCTGGTACATGCCTGACTTTTTTCATCTTAAAACCGTGACAAGAAACGTTCGTGTTGCCACTTTTATTTAGCTGGACAAAGCACGAGCCGGCCGCTGGTGGCCGAGCGGTTCTGGCGCTACAGTCTGGAACCGCGCGACCGCTACGGTCGCAGGTTCGAATCCTGCCTCGGGCATGGATGTGTGTGTTGTCCTTAGGTTAGTTAGGTTTAAGTAGTTCTAAGTTCTAGGGGACTTATGACCTCCGCAGTTGAGTCCCATAGTGCTCAGAGCCATTTGAACCATTTTTGACAAAGCACGAACGCGCTTGATTGCTGCTATGGTTTAGTTAGTATTGTGGTCGTCTCGAATGCAGGTATGAATAGTTTAGTAGCTGTAGCTCGTGTCCTTTCCATATAGACGTCTACGGCGTAGCTCATGATATTTTAGCTGTTTCCCCGAGTGAGACCGAGTTAACAACCTCTGCCTCGACTTACGAAGTCAGCAATAATTACAATGTTGATGGAATTCTAAATTACACTGTCAAGGGGGTACCTTATACGCTCAACGAAGTCTCGTCGAAACAAAACAAACGTACCACCTTCGTCTGTATTCTGGCTGCTACTGCCGAATTTATATTCAGCTGTGTTCCATGCAGCGCTGCCGAGCCAATTGAATCGCTTATCCTTTGCGACGGTCAGAAAGATTTTTCTGCTATCGTGCTTCTAATTCAGATTTTGATACGTGGAAAGGTGTGTGTGTGTGTGTGTGTGTGTGTGTGTGTGTCGGGGGGTCTCTGTTATTCTAATCTCGGCTGTTTACCTTCGGTGGCGGTTCGTGAGTAAACATTAGATTCAGATGAATTTCAGTGTGTTAAAGTGTAAGTGGGCTGTTTAGGTTTTTATGTTGGTAGCGAAAAAGAGACAGTAACTTTGTAACACTGGATGTCATGAACTGATATATATATATATATTATGACTTTTGAACACTATTAAGGTAAATACATTGTTTGTTCTTTATCAAAATCTTTCATTTTGCTAACTATGCCTATCAGTAGTTAGTGACTTCAGTAGTTAGAATCTTTTATTTAGCTGGCAGTATTGGCGCTCGCTGTATTGCAGTAGTTTGAGTAACGAAGATTTTTGTGAGGTAAGTGATTTGCGAAAGGTGTAGGTTATTGTTAGTCAGGGCCATTCTTTTGCGGGGATTATTGAAAGTCAGATTGCGTTGCGCTAAAAATATTGTGTGTCAGTTTAGTGTTGATCAGAATAAGTAAAGACAGTAATGTCTGAGTACGTTCAGTTTTGCTCAGCTGTTTGAAAAGCAAATAACGTAAGGGGTTTACACAGCACAGTAATTCACTAATTTTTCTAAGGGGACATTTCAAAAGTAATAGCATCTGTTGTATATCAGTTATGCTTATGAACAAATAATAATATGCATACTTGTCTGGCAAAAGAAAGAATGGTTTTTTGTGTAATTGTGTTGTCCTGAACATAATGACAAGGAAGAAGTAATATGTAAGCTTTGACTACTCTCCGTTGCTCATTTTAGCGCAAGTGGCAGTTTTCGTGCTTTTTTTATTATTTAGGGCAAACTTGTAAGGTTCTTAACACCTGTGTTATTCCACGAAGTAACTTCCGATCTGAGAAGCAGACATTTTTACGTTGCACCCAAACAACAACTGAAATTTCTTTGAAATGTTAGCTTGTAGTCACGCTTATGCGATTTTGTCTCTCTCTTAACGAACGGTTCTGGTCTGGTAGGCCTTAGTCCCTTTTCTCTAACTTTCCTTTTCTCTTAGAATTAAAATAGATTCAACAGAGTTCATGTTGACACAAAATGCGAAAGCCGATTTCTGCACGGTAAACAACCATCTCTAAACACGAACTGCCCACTGTGGAAATGATTGAGTTCAGTGCCTGCCAACATGGTCACTTCACTACAATACAAACGAAGCGCTGATAACCGTAAGGACCTAATGCAAACCGTCGTCGACCCCACATATAAATGGACAGAGAAACCAGTGAGACAGCTTTTCGTGAATGTTCATACTCGTTTATGCAATGTGGGCCTGCAGCACAGATAAACCTGACTCGCCATAAGATCAACAGATATCAGAAGCATGTATAAACGCTACAATCTCACAATCGACGATGTTGCTTTAGGTCCTTATGGTTCTTAGCGCCTCAAATGGATTACTGTATGATGAAATCCAAAATTTAATATACTTTAACGCATTCAGAGGCCCACAAAATAAGTTTTGCTATCAGAATAACAGTGACATGTACTGAAGTCCAATGTAATTTTACTATATAGTGAGTGAATTGGCATATGTGAGGAATGTGCTACCGCAAAGCGGGATTTATGCAAAGCGAACGGCGATAAAAGTCTACTTCAGTAAGCCAGCACCTGGTGGCACTGACGGAAACTTGTAGTTGAGTGGTAAGGGATAGCGGTTCACGCTGTAAGCCTTGCATGTTGTTCATGAAATCCTTATGTCTTTGGCCCCTAAGGCAATTACGTCACGCCAGTGCGCGTGTGCAAAAGGTCCTTAAAACCTACACAACTGAAGACGTGGTAACTGTCCTGATGACACGTTTCGCGGGATCTAGAGGAGTAGCAGTGTAGCACAACGCGGTGGATTTAGTGCCGTGTATTTCAGACTGCGGCATCTTCGTTGCGTTTCACAGCAGTCAAAGAGAAATAACCAATAACGTGCTCTTGTTTCTCTCACACAGCAGCCGCCGCTGCTTATTCTATAAAGTAGGTGGCCGAGCTTAAGATAAAATGCAAGAATTTTAGCAGAGACAAAGACGGTGGCCGAGAGTAGAATAAACAGCAGTAGTTTTAACAGAGACCAGTGCTACACACTTTTTTGGGCACGGGGGCGGGCTTCGGATATCGAGCGAGAGCAAAGACGGATGCATAACGCTTGTAGGGAGGCGGGAGCGGCAGTTTCAAATGTGGCGCCGGCCTCTCGCGCCACATGACGTCACTCGGTGCCGCGGGAGACCGAAGGTGCTACGAGCTGTCCTCTCTGGAGGATTCCAGACGCTGCTGTCGCTCTTATATACCGTGCCAGCCTCAGCAGTCAGTGCTTTTTACTCCTGAAGAAGATGGCAGAGACCGCCATTGAAAGCTTGAATATTTTAATCGAAGTGACACGATTTGTAAACCATGAAGATCTCGTCCCGACATGCCAACGAAAAGGAGACATTGGACACACATTACTGTTATTCGTAATATGTTGGTCATACTGCTTTTGAACCCTCGGGTTCGTGTCATCTGATCGTTTGGAGTAACAAACTGACACATCAATTTCACAAATGAATTTTTCAATCTGCAGCGGATGCGTGGTGATACGAACCTTCTTAGCCGATTAAAACAGTGTGCTGGGCAGAGATTCGAACTTAGGACCTTTGACTTTGCCTACCGGCTGAGCTCTGCAAGAGTGCTCACGACCCGTCCTCGAAGCCCTACTTCCGCCAGAACCTCACTTCCCACCTTCCAAACTTCTCAGAAGTTCTCGTGTGAAACTTGCAGGAACTTCTGGAAGGAATGATATTGCGGAGACATGGCTTAGACACAGCCTGGGAAATTTTTCCAGAATGAAGGCTGTGAGGACGGGTCGTGAGCTGTGCTTGGGTAGCTCAGTCGGTAGAGCACTAGTCCGCAAAATGCAAAGATCCTGAGTTAGATTGTCAATATCAGTCTCCAAAGAAGTTTTGTAATGGCACAAATCTTGGTTACTCCTTATATCATACACTACTGGCCATTAAAAAGGTATGCAGATGATAAACGGGTATTTATTGGAGAAATATATTATACTAGAACTGGCATGTGATTACATTTTCACGCAATTTCAATGCATAGATCCGAGAAATCAGTACCAGGAACAACCACCGCTGGCCGTAATAACGGCCTTGATACGCCTGGGCATTGAGTCAAACAGAGCTTGGATGGCGTGTACAGGTACAGCTGCCCTTGCAGCTTCAACACGATACCACAGTTCATCAAGAGTAGTGACTGGCGTATTGTGACGAGCCAGTTGCTCGGACAACATTGACCAGACGTTTTCAGTTGGTGACAGATCTGGAGAATGTGCTGGCCAGGGCAGCAGTGGAACATTTTCTGCATCCTGAAAGGCCCGTACAGTACCTGCAACATGCGGTCGTGTATTATCCTGCTGAAATGTAGGGTTTCGCAGGGATAGAATGAAGGGTAGCGCCACGGGTTGTAACACATCTGAAATGTAACTTCCACTGCTCAAAGTGCCATCAATGTGAACGAGAAGTGACCGAGACGTGTAACCAATGGCTCCCCATACCATCACGCCGGATGATACGCCAGTATGGCGATGACGAATACACGCTTCCAATGTGCGTTCACAGCGATGTCGCCAAACACGGATGCGACCATCATGATGCTGTAAACAGAATCTGGATCCATCTGAAAAAATGACGTTTTGCCATTCGTGATTCGTGCACCCAGGTTCGTCGTTGAGTACACCATCGCAGGCGCTCCTGTCTGTGATGGAGCGTCAAGGGTAACCGCAGCTATGGTCTCCGAGGTGATAGTCCATGGTGCTGCAAACGTCGTCGAACTGTTCGTGCAGATGGTTGTCGTCTTGCAAACGTCCGCTTCTGTTGACTCAGGGGTCGAGACGTGGTTGCACGATCCGTTACAGCCAAGCGGATAAGATGCCTGTCTTCTCGACTGCTAGTGATACGAGGCCGTTGGGATCCAGCACGGCGTTCCGTATTACCCTCCTGAACCAACCGATTCCATATTCTGCTAACCGTCATTGGATCTCGACCAACGCGAGCGGCAATGTCGCGATAAGATAAACCGCAATCGCGATAGGCTACAATCCGACCTTTATCAAAGTCGGAAACGTGATGGTACGCATTTCTTCTCCTTACACGAGGCATCACAAGAACGATTCACCAGGCAACGCCGGTCAACTGCTGTTTGTGTATGAGAAATCGGTTGGAAACTTTCCTCATGTCAGCACGTTGTAGGTGTCGCCACCGGCGCCTACCTTGTGTGAATGCTCTGAAAAGCTGATCATTTGCATATCACGGCATCTTCTTCTTGTCGGTTAAATTTCACGTCTGTAGCACGTCATGTTCGTGGTGTAGCAATTGTAATGGCCAGTAGTTTATATTTAATTAAACTGCATCGGGTCCTTCATTAAACAGATATACACTATTTTTTCATATTTTTTCCTCCCTTCGTTTCATAAATATTAAAGACAACTGGCTGATCAATTTCATGTCCACGGATTGCAATAACGTGTGCTCGAATAAAGGAAATTAGTTTTACTCTCTGTTGGTTGCTTGTAATGAACATACTACTGAAAGTTTTTCTGTTTCTCTCCCTTTTTGCGAGATGCAAGACTACCAGTTATTGTACTGGAGCGTCGCTGTAGACATACCGAGGTGTTTTGGAAGATGTATAAAGGAAATGTACGGCGTAATAATGAGAAAACTACACGTCTTTTATTAGCTTTTTAACTGCCGAAACTTGAAGATATACGAAAAGAGGACATGTAGTAGATGTAACAGTATAATAATTACTAGCGTACAGGTGTCGATCTGTACTATTAAACGGGTAAAGTCAAGCGATCCTAGTTGCAGGTTACCCATCTAACTGTTCCAAGGGAAAGAAAAGTTTGATTTTTCAGTATTTCACATAATTACTAACCGAATTTAAAAATCTAAAATACAGTCATAAGCTACTCACTAAGAGGCTCAATCATACGTTAAAATTTTAACGCAGAAAGTTAAGTATTAAAGTTAGAAACAACGTAATACACAGCCGAGCGGTTCTAGGCGCTACAGTCTGGAACCGCGTGACCGCTACGGTCGCAGGTTCGAATCCTGCTTCGGGCATGGGTGTTAGTGATGTCCTTAGGTTAGTTAGGTTTCAGTAGTTCTAGGTTGTAGGGGACTGATGACCTCAGAAGTTAAGTCCCATAGTGCTCAGAGCCATTTGAACCATTTGTTCATCCAGTATTTGAGAACGAGAGCACTTAGCGACTTCAAACTAACTTTAGACATAATTTCAAACCTTTTAGAAACTTTTTCTCAGTGAACGAATACTGAAAGGGAGTATCATTTATCGCATACTATCTTTCCGCTGTTCGTCTACTAAAACCTCAGCATCAGACACGGCGTTTCAATTTATAACATCTTTACTACAAATTCTATTTGCAACAAATTCTGCAGACAGTATTCAAACATTTCACTGCATGTACCTTGAAGTTATATCACACTGCGACGTATAGTTCAGTTTGATATACATTGAGGTGCGTGAAATGGAAGTTTATGCATGAGAGTTCGATTCTTCAAACAATTGGGAGTGGTGGGGTTATTGGTTTATCCAATGCACTTAATAATGAAATAAAAAAGTTTTGAATTTAGAAATCCCTTAGATAGTGGGCTCATAAGGCACGCAACGTTGTCGATGACGGTTAAAGGAGCTGAGAGAAATCACAAGCAGTTTACTAAAGAAATTTTTGAAACAATCAGTCAGTCAGTAAATTTCTCAGGTATTTAGTTTACTTCTACCTCTCTTCGAAGTTTTTTCCCCATCTATTCCGATGCCATTTGTATTCTCATCTTCTTCGTTCATACTGCGACATACGTACTACCTCTCTCCAGCACTGAGTACAGTAGATGAAGTGGAATTTGAAAACTTTCCATTCACATATAGAATTATGGATACACACCTGGAGACGGCCAGAAAAACTGCGCAGAAATACCATGGCAGCAGGTTGCAGACATCCGGCAGTTCTCCTGAAATTTCACGGAACAGTCACTGAAGATCTCATTGAGAACTGTAGCAGCTCTCGATTGAGAGTTATACTTTTTTTGAGTTCTAGAGATTACGTTGAGATCTCATTAATGTTCGCGGATGTACAGAATGTTAATGCAGTGTAATGAAGCTAACATTGTCGAATGCTTTCATTTCACGGATATGTTGCTGGTTTAGATTAACATTAGCAACAACGTGTGATAAACTTTTTTCCATCTTGCAAAAGTGTAAATAGGCTGGAGAGATTTTGCAGTTTGACATATTTTGTTCCCTGTTACTTCATTATTCTCTACCCTCTTAATAATTGATTACGTGAGAGAACTATGTGTTATTTGAGTATCAGTCAGCTGATATATTGAGACTAACAACAATTTGAAAAAGGAAGACACGACCACTGGGAAGTCGCTAGGATTTTACTTTGTTGAAGTGCTAGTTTTAATAGTGCTTTCTGTATCTAGTCGAAGGTTATTCAGTCATACAGGCTAAACAGGGCGAGCTACTGTCGTAATATGCCATGAATCATTAAACATTGTAATCATTTAAATATGTATTTGTAAGAATGGGCTGAAGTGTGAATATAAACAATTTCAAGCTCAGACATTTAAAGTTTATCTGTAAGCTGCAGTCCGCATGTTGCGTATATACTGATTGGCGCCATGCAACCTACCGTAGTTAACGAGTAGACTCAGTTAGGCTCGACTAGATGTGGTGGTGGTGGTGGTGGTGGTGGTGGTGGTGGTGGTGGTGGTGGTGATGGTGCTACCGAAACTACTCATCGAGAAACAGTAAAACCATAGCACGTTCCAGGCAGGAACGTCTTCTTTTTTCAAATACACAGATGATCTGGGGCACCATTTATGCAAATTATGGCAACAGTTTATTTGCCGTAACGATCACTGGTCAGTTATAAGATTAATTTTTTGGTCCATACGATTATGTTCGGAACTGTTGTCGTAGGCGACGGTAACAGTGCAACAGTCTGCTGTAACGGATCACTTAGTAATCATGATATTCGTAAAGACTGAAATCGGTCATCTTACAATTGAAGTGCTACACGAATGGTTACTGGTGCTACTGGACAACAGATGCTCCTTACGTAATATATGAAGTATTTACCAGCCTACATTTAGGTAATCTAATATAATAAAAAATACAATAAAAATGATAAAATGTTTTTTAGATATATCATATTAACGAGATTAATTTTTCGGCACTCGGACAAGCGCAATAAGCCGGGCTATACCGGTAAACGGGTGAAGAATGTTCTCATGTTAGTTCCACATAAAATGAAATAGCCCTTCTCTTGTTGTAGGTTATGCTTCCCAATTTATAATATTATATCGGATCGCCGTATCCACCTACAAAATCTTGACCGTGTCCATGTTGCACAGGTGTGCTTCGGTACTTCTTATTATACACTCCTGGAAATGGAAAAAAGAACACATTGACACCGGTGTGTCAGACCCACCATACTTGCTCCGGACACTGCGAGAGGGCTGTACAAGCAATGATCACACGCACGGCACAGCGGACACACCAGGAACCGCGGTGTTGGCCGTCGAATGGCGCTAGCTGCGCAGCATTTGTGCACCGCCGCCGTCAGTGTCAGCCAGTTTGCCGTGGCATACGGAGCTCCATCGCAGTCTTTAACACTGGTAGCATGCCGCGACAGCGTGGACGTGAACCGTATGTGCAGTTGACGGACTTTGAGCGAGGGCGTATAGTGGGCATGCGGGAGGCCGGGTAGACGTACCGCCGAATTGCTCAACACGTGGGGCGTGAGGTCTCCACAGTACATCGATGTTGTCGCCAGTGGTCGGCGGAAGGTGCACGTGCCCGTCGACCTGGGACCGGACCGCAGCGACGCACGGATGCACGCCAAGACCGTAGGATCCTACGCAGTGCCGTAGGGGACCGCACCGCCACTTCCCAGCAAATTAGGGACACTGTTGCTCCTGGGGTATCGGCGAGGACCATTCGCAACCGTCTCCATGAAGCTGGGCTACGGTCCCGCACACCGTTAGGCCGTCTTCCGCTCACGCCCCAACATCGTGCAGCCCGCCTCCAGTGGTGTCGCGACAGGCGTGAATGGAGGGACGAATGGAGACGTGTCGTCTTCAGCGATGAGAGTCGCTTCTGCCTTGGTGCCAATGATGGTCGTACGCGTGTTTGGCGCCGTGCAGGTGAGCGCCACAATCAGGACTGCATACGACCGAGGCACACAGGGCCAACACCCGGCATCATGGTGTGGGGAGCGATCTCCTACACTGGCCGTACACCACTGGTGATCGTCGAGGGGACACTGAATAGTGCACGGTACATCCAAACCGTCATCGAACCCATCGTTCTACCATTTCTAGACCGGCAAGGGAACCTGCTGTTCCAACAGGACAATGCACGTCCGCATGTATCCCGTGCCACCCAACGTGCTCTAGAAGGTGTAAGTCAACTACCCTGGCCAGCAAGATCTCCGGATCTGTCCCCCATTGAGCATGTTTGGGACTGGATGAAGCGTCGTCTCACGCGGTCTGCACGTCCAGCACGAACGCTGGTCCAACTGAGGCGCCAGGTGGAAATGGCATGGCAAGCCGTTCCACAGGACTACCTCCAGCATCTCTACGATCGTCTCCATGGGAGAATAGCAGCCTGCATTGCTGCGAAAGGTGGATATACACTGTACTAGTGCCGACATTGTGCATGCTCTGTTGTCTGTGTCTATGTGCCTGTGGTTCTGTCAGTGTGATCATGTGATGTATCTGACCCCAGGAATGTGTCAATAAAGTTTCCCCTTCCTGGGACAATGAATTCACGGTGTTCTTATTTCAATTTCCAGGAGTGTAGTACTACTTGAAATAATAACTCTTACAGTTTAATTTTCTTTACATGAAATAATAACTCATACAAACTTTTAGTTAATAAAATAATACTGTATTCTTCTGTTCGATGTACATAGAAAATACAGACTCCTCACTTATTCACGTCCCCCAAAATGGTGGCCTACGACTACGCGCTAAGATAACTAGCGGAGCGCGAATCCTTCCTCTTACTCAGGAAGAGGAAGAACATGTTTTTCAACATCTGAAAATCAAAAATACATGACGGTAGACACTGGCTCTACGCTGGGCAACCGCTTCACCTTTCTTCTTTGCTTTTAAAGAAAACGAAAACATAAAAGTAACAAATGCAAAAGGTTTATCACAGTAATTGAAGAAGCATTGGATATGAAAACATTTTACTGTCATGGAATGTGATAGGACGGGATAGGTGGAAGGGTACAACAAAGTGCCGGAACTTGAAAGGACGGCACGCTAAGAAAAATAGGCGGGAAAAGCTTAATGTGATTCGACAAGCCAGTATCGCACGGCAGACTCTCCCTCCTCCCCCCCCTCCACCACCACTCTCTCCCTCCTTGTTTTCCTGGTGTTCAGATACCTATTACTACATAAATCGTAAATGAGGAGCACAAACTCCGTTGCAAAAGAGCCGGAGCGGAAGTGGTCCCTTAACAGTTAAAGAGTTGTTTTCGGGCTGGCACACATGAAAATAACTGAATCTCATTTGTCAGGTTTTCCTGACGGATCTGTTGCAAGTACTCTTCTGGGTTTGTCGTCGGATCCTATTGTATAAATCCCACAATATTTCGTATATACAACTGCCCGACGTATTCTGGTGGTGGTAGCTGCGTTGTCACTGCTACAAGGCAGTATGCAGCCTAAAGGAGCACGAATATATTAAATTCAGTCTTCTCCCGTACTATGATTCATGGAAGGAAGGTGGTTAATATCCCGAAGGATATAATTTCAAATTAGGTGTTGTATTCTGGGTCTAGATTGCTCTTACTTTTTTTTGACCTCTCTCGGGTCCACATGAACCATCTGTATCTGTCACATAACAGGCTTATACTTTGACATAGCATGTAAATATTTCTGGTAGATTGAACGATACAATCAGGTATGGGGATCGTTTATGTTGAACGGAAACCTGTCATGTAAACAAACTGAAAGCAATGCTGACCGACAGTAAAAAATCTGTTTTGTAGCAAGTGAGTGCGGATATTCTTCGAGGACAATATGTCAAGTTCTGCAGAATTTCTGACCACTGGCCGGCCATCGCGTTACAGGTTTTACTTTTTTCTCCAAATTGCAGATACGACGGCGTCTTTCCCTTGTATTTCGCCTCTAGGGAACTCGTCCTCAATGAGATGTTGAACCTTAAACTTTCTTGCTTCTGATCTGACCTTCTCCAACATGTTATCTGCGTACTCGTCCAAGCCAAGAAAGACAGAGAACTGTAAAATCATTATCTAAATTACGTGTCACAGGCGACGATAAGCTACAGGGGGAGAGCTTTGTACCTCGAAAGTAGACAGCCCTCTATTAGAAGTATAATATACTCTCTTATTCCATTTTCAATTGATAGCATTCACTTTTTGTGTACTGCAGTCATTTTCTGTAACTATAGAAATTGCTCCGAAATAGCAAGGTTTAGCAAAAAGCGAAACAAAAAATGTTCAAACGTATAACATGATCATATAGTTAGGAATAAATGCTCTACAGAAATACACAAATGTCGCAGTCTAAAAAATCTTGTCAGTACTGAATTTAATAGTCTGCTTACTACATTATTACCCTACTGCACAACAATAATCAGGGATTGACCAAACTGAGCAGAAGTATTATCAAAAATCAGTTAAAAGTTAAATACATTTTCAAGTGGAAGATACTGGAACATAACATAAATTTCCATTGATAAAACAGTTTAGAGGTTAATGAAACTCAGTTCATTCGTAGCAACCACATGCTCCATAGAAGAAACCCTCCTTTCGAAGTACAAGATGGTGCACCACACTTTCACAAGTTATATAACTAGTTTTAAAATATTTACAGAATGTTACTCACCATAAAACTCTCTAACTAAAGTGTTAAAACTATATTCAAAACAGCGTTAATATATATGTGTGTAGAACTCAGAATATTTACCAATGCTGCACGAAACACAACCTCTTGTCTCCCAACAACAAAAAACAGTAGAAAATGTCCGAAACTTCTTATGGCAGTTTCTGGTAGGTATTCCTTCATGTGATTCTAAAATCTCCAATTAGATTGAAATACAGGCCGATATACATCATGTGTTCCCAGGTACACTATCATCGAAGTACGACACCCTGCCATACTTAACAGAACTTAGCATCTACAAGAGGACAGTGAGACACTTCTAGAGTTCTGTTCCAGTATTCAGGTCCGTATCAAGTAAGCATGAGAACAGGCATCGAATGAAATTAAAAAATGGTTCAAATGGCTCTGAGCACTATGGGACTCAACTGCTGTGGTCATTAGTCCCCTAGAACTTAGAACTACTTAAACCTAACTAACCTAAGGACATCACACACATCCATGCCCGAGGCAGGATTCGAACCTGCGACCGTAGCAATGAAATTAAAGACGAACTATTCAGATCGAAACAGAGCGGTATATCCTATAGAAATGTATAATATAAATGCTCGGAGAATTGGGATCGTTTGAAAAAAGACGAAGTAGTTCTCGCGAAATTCTGTTGAGTAAATTTAGAGAATCTGTATTCGAAGAGCAGTATGCAACGAAGCTACCATAAGAGAGATTCAGGCACGTACGGAAGGATATAAAATGTCATTTTTCCTTCGGTGGGTACGGGAATACAATAGGCCAGAAAATCTGTAATATTGGCACCTTCCGCCATGCGATAACGTTTAGTTCTAGCTTTGTTCGCAGTGCTTATCGACTAGAACAAAACAAATCTTGTGAAATGAACATACTGTTAGAGGCATGTGTGTCGGGTGTAATTTCTACTATACAAGAAAATCTCGAGAGGATTGCGTCATCCCACTCAGAAGAGTTGTATATTGCAAACCTTTACTATATCGAGAACATCAAAGAGATGATTGTTGCCAGTTTGAAGGGGAGGTGAGAGACCGCTATGGAGGATTACTAAAGGGAGTTATGTAGCAGAATTGAAGGGGCGATGAACAATAAACACAAAGTTTTTTATAATTTATTCGAGATGAATGTCCTTGAGAATCGCTTAATACCTTAGGTTTTCTCAGACATTCTGTCAATAAATAAAGATTCTTTCATTTGCACAAAGCTGGACTTCCATTTTACAGTTTTACAGACAGCAGAAATGCACTTCGTATTGTGAACTGCTTCCGAGAACGTCCTTCCAGAATGGAAACGTGCGCTCCATAAAGGACGAATGAAGCAAGGACGAATGAAGCAAGGACGAATGAAGCAGTGTCCGAGTAACAGCTGATATCTCGCCGTTGATTTAAGCACTGCTCGACTTCATTTGGTGATAATTTCTGTGCGTAGTACTGCGCATTTTCTTTTTAATTGCAACAATAATATTGTGTAACAGAAAATTTATCAATATTGTTGCGAAACAGTTACGTATGCCAGTTACGCTTCTTTTGATTCTCCTCGTGAATAATTAAGATATTTCGAGTTTGTTTTTCTACTGAATACAACGCTTTGCGGCTGTTGGTACAATGTCCCCTTGCCTAATGTGTTAAAATTTGCATAATCTTTTGCATTAGTAATTGTTGATAAGTTAGGGCATGATAACGAACAAAGACAGAATTTGCGCTTTGTTGCGTTAGAGTGGCTAATATTTTATCCTGACTGTACGTGATCCATGGATTTGCTGATATTACGTGGCGTGCATAATAACTGTCGGTTCGCTGACGTAATTTCACTGACCGTATTGCTAACGAACCTCCCTGCCGGTACGCTTGCTTATTCGGACACGACGCGGCCAATATTTGTGATAGCAACTGGCACTGTGTAAGTATATACGTATCGCTACCTACATGTGCTAATTGCTTACAGAGGGGTAAAGGCGCAGAAAGTTATTACGAGAACCCCGTTTGTTTGTTTTGGTCTCCCTGTCACATGAAAGCCGTTGTATGAAAACGTGGCGACTTCCATAACCATTTCGTTATTATGGAATCGAAATAATTTTTATTCTGGACCTGTCCGTGAACCGTGGATTTGATATTTTCTCGTGAATGACTGCCCCAGTTCGCTGCAATACTGAAAAAATTGAACATTAGTACGATGAGAGAATCAATTATTGGCTAGACAACAAGCATATATCTGATAAGCAGAGTCAATAGTCCTATCATGCTAGCAATACTATAACATGTTCTCGGTCATCCACACAGCTCATTCCATAAGTTCCTATCGATTTTCTGCAGCCATTCCATTAACACCAGTTACTTGGTGATTGTTGAACCTTGTAGTAGGATCGATTCTAACATAACTGTTGAGAAGAACTGATGCTGAAGTGTGTGGGCGTCTGAGATAACCTGGTAGCGTGTTGCTGATGGAAGGCTGAAACTTCCTTCCTCTTCTTCTTTTTGTTCATCTCTTCTGTTCCTTCCTCTATCATGCGTTAGGTCTTCCTCCACCAGTAAGATTCGATTCTTCTACTTTTTTTACGGTCCTCTAATACATCTTTTACCTTGCAGAATACATTGCCAAAAATGTAGTGGTAATCTTCAGTCTTCCATTCGCAACGGATTGCATTTCCGTTTCTGGAATTTCTTCAACCTCTTCATTTGAATCAATTCTTAATGCTTTCCTAAAATACTTCTTCATTTCATAAACTATCTACATATATCGTGATATGCTCCTAAGAATTTTCGTTTCATTGGCTTGCAATCATATTTTATCGTCTTTTTCATTTTCAAGATTCATTCCCTGGTAGCGATATAATTATGAAATTTAATATAAGTTTCTGTTCTTTCTTCATTCTGGAGAAATCTTCTAATGGTGTCGTTTAGGTTACTGAATTTATCAACTTTAGGTCTCCCGTATAGGTTACCATTAATTATCTCTAAGAAAATTTGTATCTACTTGCTGTATGATGATTTGTTCTGTTAACATTCTTGTCCTTTGTGCGTTTTGCCGACAGAAAGCCATGGCTTAAGTTTTTTATATTGATGTTGACATGTCGGAATGGCATTTTTGTGCAGTTCATAAGCAACTCTTTGGTACCCTCTTCACCGTTCGGGACTAAAGCTTGTAATCTGCATCCAGTATCGTAATAATATAATCTTGTTAGTGAAAATGGTGTGTGTAATTCTTAATCTTAATTTTCCATTGCACGTATTATGGGACAGTGGTGAAAGGTTGCAGCCTTGTCGAACTGCTAAGTTAACATCCTCTGTTAGTTTGCCCCAGTTATGTGGGCTGTTGTATCTTTACAGATCTTACAAGAAAATCAGGGCGGCGGGAAGATCGTGAAGTGGCAGCCCCCTTATCAAACTGTACCTGCGGAACCCTTGTATGGCTGCCAGGCGAAATAAGGAATTACTGTCCAGCTATATAAAAGAGAATAAGCCAGACGGAAACCCCTTTGACCTTTGGTCATTACGTAATATTCCAAAAGTGGAGAACACGTAACGATAAGCAGACCACGTGACTTCATTCATTCACACTTCACGCCAACAGTGCGCTTTCGTGTTACCTCGTTGCTGTGAGTCACAGATTTATAATGCCATCCTCTATTTTATTGACTGTGTATTTCGCTGAGGGACATATTCTCAGATATTAAAATATTGCTGAAATATGTGTGAAGCACCAACTGGCCATCAAAATGGAAGCAGACAGATGGACACTAACGATAAAAGCCGCGCATACTGTCGCAGTAAGTAAAGAACTAAATTTTGCATGCATATCGACAGATAAATAATAGTCACGGCGATACATTACAGCGTGTTCCATCATCTTATCACAGAACCAGCACCCAGCATTATGCTAGAAATAGTGATGTAGTGGAATAACAAATAAATAGTCAAAGAAGTGATTGGTCGCAGTTTTATGTATTTACATTAGACCATTCGGTCAGCTCTCATTGGTCTTTCGCTAAAAGCACCAGAATGCGATGAATTCATCTGAAAACAAAATAGCTTCACAGATGGACGGAAAAAAGGAGCAAAACACGTCTTTTTTATTTTTATTTTTTTAAAATCATATTCCACATGTGTTGTTCATTTGAGTGATAAAAACTGGACCGGGAAAGAGAGAGAGAGAGAGAGAGAGAGAGAGAGAGAGAGAGAGAGAGAGAGAGAGAGAGAGAGGGGACTTCTGCTGCCCTGAATAAAAAGTGTGAAACAAAGTTTGTGTCGTTTCAGACCCGTTGTTCGTCATCATGGAGTACGTGGCGCTGGGGAAGCTGCAGAGCTTCCTGCGCAGCTCTCGCGCCGAGCGCCACTACGGCAACCTGCACGGGCCCTCCAAGGCGCTCACGTCGCGCGACCTGACCTCCTTCGTCTATCAGGTCGCCAGGGGCATGGAGTTCCTCTCCTTCAAAGGGGTGAGTGCTGACTGCCAAAATTCATCGACACTGAAACAGTCGATCGCTGAAACTGATGACAAATACATAGGCTCATGGTTGTGACTCCATAAATTTGTCTTTAAATAAATTCATACATGATATAAAACGTATTTCATTGTTTATGGTTGCATAACTCCCGAACGATGATAGGTAGGTGGTTGTTAGCCCCACAGCGATGGCTGTCTTGACAGTAAAAGTTATGTGGACAGAGTTTGGCTGGAATCGGTTCAGTGGTTTAAGAGGAGGTATGGGACACACACACGTGTGTGTGTTGAAGTCCAAAAGAATTCCACATGATGGCTCTGCGGGTAAAGATGGAACGTGACACCATTGCCCAATATTTCCTGTAGAAAATCTAATGCACCATTATCCATACTAGGCATTGCGCCGTCTTCCGTTCATTAGAAGAGCGGTGGCAAGATGATGTGGCAAAAAGTTATTTTCCAACTTGTATTAGTTAGCATTGACAGTTGCATTGAAAAACACTGGTCCGTTTAGGCTGTGACTGGATGGAACTATCCATACTGTGACTTTTTACAATGCGTAATTTTTTCATGACGATGAACTTTTTGCGGTTTTCTCTATTCCAAAATCGAACATGTGGTATGTTTACTGTTCCACTGAGGTGGAAAGCAATTTCGTCTGAGGGGCATTATTTCATCTTTTCCTTGTGCCAATAATGAATACTCTAGTCAATTCTAGTTTGTTCACTGGTAAAAGTGCTTGGACAAAATAACGAGGTATCCCCATTTGCCTTGCTGGCTGCCAGGTGAGTTGTTTAGAATGGATTGAATTTCCACCTGTAGCGCTGCCATGTATTCCGGTGCCAGAGGTCATTTACCTTCCAAAAAACTACCTTCTTCAGATTGTCTCATTAATCGAAGAATTGTGTTCCTTGATGGAGCCCATCGCCAGTGAAATTGTGCCCTAAATCTTCTTCCCGCCGCTCTGACACTTTTCAGTTCAGCGTAAAGGAGAACTACCTCAACACGCTGCTAGACATGGGGAAACGATAACTGAGAAACAAGGGACTGGCGGTAATGCAGCAACACGACCTCTGCCGACATTTCCAAGGAACAAAATACTTTGGAGCGAATTTCGAATTTAATGTAACTAGAGGTACAATTTTTATTCAGTGTTAAAATGTGTCCACTATTCGTGCACCACGCTGTACCTTATGCCTGTTCCTCTGAACGATTGTTTCATAATTTCAAAACTGTATTTTCGAATACATGAAAATAACACGGTTTTAAACGTGGCTGTTACTGAGAAACCGTATACTAACTTCAACACAGGATTACACAGCCAACCGGTTGCACATAACTGTTATGTACATTGACCTAAGTTTCGACACCTACCAGGGGTGTCTTCATCAGAAGGAAATTATGATATATCATTAAATTACATGCTAAAAGGCAATGGTCAGAATTTAGAGCAGCCATGCTCAAGACAAAAGCGAAATAAAACGTTCTAGCGTTTGCCACGTGCGCCCAGTTGGGAACATCACATGACAGAGTCAAGGAGTCAAAAACTAGATGCAAGATGAATCCCTTTCTGAACGTGGAGGAAAGTGTGTATACGCAGAGATTGATAGAGCTTTGGAAGAAGCAAGGCAGAAGCGATAGATAACATTCGAATATAATTTCTAAAATAATTGGAAGAAGTCGTGCCTAAATTATTATTCAACTTACTGTGCAAAATCTGTGTGAAAGGAAACATGCCACTGGACTCCAAAAAGAGTGTCATTCACACAATACGGAATATAGTAAGGAGAGTTAATGCGAGAACTGTAGCACAATCAGCTTAACAGCTAGCTCCAAGTTGCTGGCATGAATAATATACAGAACAGCTCAACGAGCTACTGGCCAGAATGTAAAGAAAATTTAGGATCTGTTAGAAGACTAACAGTTCATCAATAGGAGAAGGGAAGATGTTATGACGTTACGCTTGTTAATGGAAGCAAGACTTTTAAAGTAACCAAGACAGTTTCTTCGGATCTGTTTAGCAAGGAAGAACGTTCTACGTTCTGAAATGATGGAAGTTGCGTGAAATTCTCAGAAAAAAGTTAAATATGTAGGAAAAGACGAGTAATATAAATGCGTAGAAGACGAAGACGGAACAGTGAGAATGGAAGCGATGCAGTCTGCGTCCTTTATTAGTCAACCTGTATACCGGAGGAGTAACGAAGGAAATAAATGATGGGATATGTGTGTTTAACATTCAGGGGGGGTGAGACGCTACAAGCCGACACCGCTAGTTCAGAACAGAATTCGTGATATTTTGTTCGATCAAAATCAGTGAACCCTTTGGTAAGCGTTACTTGCTAGTGGACCTATACAGAACATTAGCATCATGGCAGCTCGGAGATATACATTGAGTACAAAGTGACAGAGGGAAACGATGATGAAGCGGTAATTTTAAACCATTCTTGGCCGGCCAGGGTGGCCGAGCGGTTCTAGGCGCTACAGTCTGGAACCGCGCGACCGCTACGGTCGCAGGTTCGAATCCTGCCTCGGGCATGGATGTGTGTGATGTCCTTAGTTAGGTTGAAGTAGTTCTAAGTTCTAGGGGACTGATGACATCAGAAGTCAAGTCTCAAAGTGCTCAGAGCCATTTGAACCATTTTAAACCATTCTTGCTCGAGCAAGCATCGCTACCTTAAGGTCGTCCGATTATCGTCAAAATCTTCAGAGCAAATGTCGGGCGTCTCAATACTGTATTTTCGAATTGCGGCCTTTAGCACAGCAACCATTTACCTACATGACGAAGCATTTGGCTATCTTAAAATCGTCAGATCTTCGAAAAACCGTTACAGCATATTTCGGGTGTATCACCATCCTTAAAATTTCATGTCAAAAGAATCGAAATTGCTGCTTGTAGCGTGGTACCCAGTCATGCTCGTAAACAGGAATTAAGTTACTTCACGATCACCCGACTGCCGTCAAAACATATACAGCATGTTTGAGGTTTTTCTTTAAACTGTCTTCAAAATTTCAAGACGGAAGCCCAATAATTTCGCCCTATGCAGTACCCATCACGCTTGTGACTATTATATTGTCACCGTCTGAGTAACTACGAACTGAATCGTAATCTGCGCAGATGTGAAAGAGGGAACGGCGTTGAACGTTTAACTCCGTTTCGTCGTCCCTACTCAGTTGATTTCGCTTTACGCAAAGAACTCGGTTAACTCGGTCTAGCGTAAAACCGAGTGGGTTCACATCTAGGCACAGCAAGGCTGCTTCTTAACACAACGGAAACCAGACCTCGTTAATCGTGTGCATGGCTTGTTACAAAAACATCGTTAAAATACTCATAAGTAAAAGTGCACTAGGCGGCCGTTGTGGCCAAGTGGTTTTAGACGCTTCAGTCCGGAACCGTGCGACTTCTACAATCGCAGGTTCGAATCGTGCCTGCAGCATGGATGTGTGTGATGTCCTTAGGTTATGTCCATTATAATTATCCGGGCTGTTATGCCGTGGTCGGTTGATGAATTCTGTGTCAATTTCCAATGTTTCGTCTCCGACTGCGGGAGACATCTTCAAGGGGGTCCGTAGCTCGATGGAAGGTCCAACACACTCACTGGCTCGCTACTGACTGCCGCTAAATTCCGTGTCCGCGCGCTCCCACGCCGCGGCGTGACGTCACGTGTTTTGAAAACGTCAGTGCAATTGGCCGCTGTCCGTCGCCGTCGATCGCCGTTGCTATCACCCAGTAGTGGACGGGTGGTACACATCTTCATTAACACCGGCGTCCATATACCGTTTAATTTCACGCCCTCCTCCTTTCGGCTGAAATTATTTGGGTGTTCAGTGATTTCGATTGCCTCCCTGTAGAGCCTTTCGTAATATCCGCTTGTGGCCGCTAGTACTTGCGTCTCCTCGAAACGAATATTGTGGTTCCCTGGCTCGAAAGCATGCTCCGCAACAGCTGATCGTTCCGTTTCTCCTCTTCTACAATTTCCCTTGTGCTCTTCCAAACGTTTAGAAACAGTTCTTTTAGTGGTACCCACAAAGGCAAATACCGGGGGAAGGTTACTCTAGGTTAAAGTATTTTAGTGTTATTCGTGTTTATATCTTCAAAGGGTATTGTGACCCGTATGTGTTGTTTTATTTTAATCTTTCAACTTTTGTTTATCAAGAAGGGGGCTCTGCTTGGTAGTAGTAACAAATGGTTCAAATGGCTCTGAGTACTATGGGACTCAACTGCTGTGGTCATCAGTCCCCTAGAACTTAGAACTACTTAAACCTAACTAACCTAAGGACATCACACACATCCATGCCCGAGGCAGGATTCGAACCTGCGACCGTAGCAGTCGCACGGTTCCGGACTGCGCGCCTAGAACCGCGAGACCACCGCGGCCGGCGGTAGTAGTAACAACCATTGTGCAGAAGCAGTAGTGATTTGTAATGCTTGTCAAGTTTCAGTTAATGGTAGCCTACTGAAGTACTTCTCACTTGTTAGCGTGTTTGCCGGCCGGAGTGGCCGAGCGGTTCTAGGCGCTTCAGTCTGGAACCGCGCGACCGCTACGGTCGCAGGATCGAATCCTGCCTCGGGCGTGGATCTGTGTGATGTCATTAGGTTAGTTAGGTTTAAGTAGTTCTAAGTTCTAGGGGACTGATGACCTCAGATGTTAAGCCCATAGTGCTCAGAGCCATTTGAACCATTTGAAAAGTGTTCTTACCTTCACAGTCGAATTACCCTTCATCAACACAAATCAGTTCAGTGCCTCTGACTGTATCTGATCGGGTATTGTTAACTCGATACGAGCTCAAAGCAAATTTGATAATGTCATGGAGGTGGAACTGCCGCTCGACTCACGCCTGACCTCTTCCAACACCGAGCGGCTTCTCTCATCCCCACTGCTAATATTTTTAGGGTGCACTGTTATCAGACAGTCCACTTCGGGAATATTAATCATTTCCATAACGGATCAACTCTATTGCTCCAGTGAAGACGCTCTCAGAATGATACGTGAACTAACTTACCATTCCTACGTCAGCCCTCCTACCTTCCCGTCGCCAGGACTCTGAACTCCCGCCATGATGAGTCACTTTATTTTTGCTTACCTTCTCCCTACTGCACGACGGTGGCTTCTCAGGGCCGCTGCCAGCCAATGTGAATTCTGATTATCACACTAAATCAAAGTTCAAATATCTCGTGATATCAAGCTCGGATCGCGATGCGGTTGTCACCAATCTTTTACTAAAAATTTACTGTAGTCTTCGCAGTTTCCACCTGCTTCCTTATCTTGATCATTGTCGTAATCAGCAAACTTACAACTCTGAAATGTCATTTCCTGTGACATGAAGTACCACCGCCATTTCTCAAAGTCAATGCAAATAAATGTTTTGGTATCCTTGAAATTATCCATAAGAAATTTATTCCAAGTTGTTAGTCACAAGGAAGTTCTACTGCCATGTTTTGGAAGATTGAGGAAAGATGTTGGGTGCAATCTATCTGAGAGATTGAGAGCAAAGACTTCAGTTGCTGCATCATGGCAGTGTACTTACACACTCTGCTCACTGTGAAGGAATTCCTTAGAAAACCACATGACACTTGTCCCCAAACCAAACTACTCGCTTGATCTAGAAAATGGTTCAAATGGCTCTGAGCACTATGCGACTTAACTTCTGAGGTCATCAGTCGCCTAGAACTTAGAACTAATTAAACCTAACTAACCTAAGGACATCACACATATCCGTGCCCGAGGCAGGATTCGAACCTGTGACCGTAGCGGTCCCTCGGTTCCAGACTGCAGCGCCAAGAACCGCACGGTGCTTGATCTAGACCCCTACGATTTATTCCTTTTCCAAAATGAAACTGAAGTTGAAAGAGCTGCGTTTTTCATTTACTAGCAGAGATTGAAGCATAATTGCAGCTGAGCCTGAACACGATTCAGCCATTACACTTTCAGCATCGTTTGCAATAATGATAAAATCGCTGGAAGGATTGTATATAAGTGGGAGGGGACTACTTTCAAAGTGACAGTCAAAACTGAGATGTAAGTGTTTTTACAGGAATTTTCACGGATATTTTTAATAACACCTCATCTGTGAATCTCCTCATTATTCTGATATCTCATCACAACCAATGGCATTCACAACGAACACCGTACTTACGGTTGCTACAGTCATCCATATTTCTTGGCGAATACTGTACCACAGTGCACTGCAGTATTTCATGCCATAGGAAGGCAATGACGAGAGATAACAGTGTCTCGTCGCCAGGGACAGTACACACAAAGACATGGATAGCTGGGCTGCTCCTGGAAATGTGTCCAGATAGCTGAAGTAAGCGGTTTTCTTTTAGCACGGCAGCAGTGCGGACGTGTTGTTTGTGTCCTCGCCGCAGAATGAGCGCTCTTGTTTGTTTACTCAGTACTCGGCCGTTCCGTGCGCGGTGGTTTTCGCATACAGATCAGCATGGCGGACCAATACGAAAAATCGACGCTCAAATTTACGTTCGAAAAAGAATATGTCCGACCAAAAGCACTCGAAGCTTAGAGATGTCTACGAGACGAGGTAAAAATCCCGGTGTGCGATATCATCGGCATACGTTTGTCCACTGTGAGCGGTATAATCTGTGTGAAGATC
Source organism: Schistocerca nitens (assembly GCF_023898315.1). Taxonomy (NCBI): domain Eukaryota; kingdom Metazoa; phylum Arthropoda; class Insecta; order Orthoptera; family Acrididae; genus Schistocerca; species Schistocerca nitens. Next base: position 236,879,439 of record NC_064614.1, on the reverse strand, counting down.
ATCAACGAAGCAAGATGTGAAAGGATCTTCGGGAAACGAAACAGCGCCTCCGCTTCTGCGACGCTGATGGCAAAGTGGGTACTGTGGACGTCGATCATGCTTGTTTGGTATTCCACACTATGAGCATATTTAAACTTCTATTTGAACTCGCAGCAGAAGAAGTCGAGTCGGCTCTTCGACCTTACAGCACGGTACATAGCCATGTCGTAGAAAGATGGACCCAGTTCCGGACATATCGTGTCTGAACGGAATCCGACATGTCAGAATTGAACTTATGTCCCCACAGACCTCAATATCGGCGGTTGCTGTGCCATAGTCATTTACGGCAGACAACTAAGGGCTCCTACCGGATGTGGGAAGGAGGTCACCTACGATCCAATCGCATACAGCGCCGCATTACGCAACTACCATCTGCGAACATCGTGCCGATGTCGCAGCTGCTGCTGCTGCTGCTGTCCGTGACTTACGCTGCCGTTCTCACGACTTCAGAACATTTTGTGGACGAGCCGCCAAAGGACGAGGATTCCACCCACAAAGACGATGCTCCAGCGGAGGCAACCGCCACTGGCTGCAGTGTGGGAACACAGAATGGGACTGAGGAAGTTTCGCAGGTACTAGCAGCTGAGCGATCAGACTTCGATACACGAGGCGGGTGCTGCCCTCCACTTGCCGATGTGCGAGGACCCATCCCTTACACTGAGATGATGACAGAAGATGGTCTCGCTCTGCGTTCAGCTTCTTGGGGGAAGGACGATGAGTTACAACGGCAGAGCCCGGAACTTCAGGAACGGTTCCCGCCGAGGTGTACTTATAACACTGTACCCCAACGGAACAAATAGTCCTGTAACGGGAAGAGCAACGTGTAACATACCGGGAATCGCGCATGTAGTATACACGTCAGAAATGTACCTACTTTCCGCAACTGTCGTACTACGCTACCCCTTTTACAGGATTTGACCATGATGTATGACTAATGGGCGTGGAAATCAGACTATTAGTTCTTTTCCTAAGAGTTTTCTAACTGTTGGAAAGAAAAGCAATAAAACTAGAATAATACTGAATCCAGGACGTTTCTGTTCCAAGTTCATTAAGCGGTTTTTCTAATGGATTTACAGTCGGTAGCCTATCCAGGTAAAGAAATGGTTAAGTTTCAGAAAAGTAGACAACTAAATTTGGCCTAGTTTCTTGCTGTTCCCTAACATAACTTCACAAATAAATATAAATTTTCAGGATATGGTTCTGATAAAGACATAGGAATATTTTAGCTATTACGCCAACATACATACACAGTTTAGCTCTAAAAAGGCTACGAATTTTTAATCATGACGCCGGCCGGAGTGTCCGAGCGGTTCTAGGCGCTACAGTCTGGAACCGCGCGACCGCTACGGTCGCAGTTTCGAATCCTGCCTGGGGCATGGATGTATGTGATGTCCTTAGGTTAGTTAGGTTTAAGTAGTTCTTAGTTCTAGGAGACTGATGACCGTTGAAGTTAAGTCCCATAGTGCTCAGAGCCATTTGAACCATTTAATTATGACTAAGTGCTAAAAAAATCTGACAAGGAGTGATCTCTATGTTGGCAGTTTGTGTAACCAACAAATTAAATACTTAAATATTCTGTTAGCATAATACACTCATTTAAATTTACTAAGACACTTTGTTTATACCTTTCTCTTAACAAATGATGTGTCAAAAGCCAAAGGTAGGGTGTGGTCATTCTGTATTGACAGCATTTTTATGGAACCCAACTTCAGTGTTACTGAGCCAGAAAGCAAATTTTTTTATCTCTTTGTACTTTACTGTATTCCATTTATAACTGAGGGAACTTAACTTTACTGAAAAATTAATTTGCACAACTTCAGTATTTATCCATGACAAATTCGTCATTTTAGCAAAACTTATTTACTCACTTTCACTTTAGTTATTACCACAAAGAGAGTAAGAATGTTAAAACCGTTAAATTTGTCTGAAAACATCTATTTAATACTCACGCAAAATTTCACTTTAGCACTTTTATTACGTAAATCATACAGCACTCTTACTTGCACTTTAAAAATTAGTCCGCAACAATTATTTTTAGACATTTATTCAAAGATGAAGATCAGTGCTTGTAGGTGCTGAATACAAATATTTGAGATACAGCATATAGATATTTCATACCTTTTTATAACAGGTTTACTTGGAATAATCAAACACCAGGAAGGGAGCCTACATAGGTGAATGATTACGAATAAAATAACAGTGAACCAAATTTTATGTTTTAACACAATAATTATTCGAATAACGTTAATTTTGAATTAATGGTTCACGCTTCTACAATTCTAATCATACAGTTCAAAAAATGGTTCAAATGGCTCTGAGCACTATGCGACTTAACTTCTGATCATCAGTCGCCTAGAACTTAGAATTAATTAAACCTAACTAACCTAAGGACATCACACACATCCATGCCCGAGGCAGGACTCGAACGTGCGACCGTAGCGGTCGCTCGGCTCCAGACTGTAGCGCCTAGAGCCGCACGGCCACTTCGGCCGGCTAATCATACAGTTCGTAGCCTGTTGCTGTAGTCGTTGGGTGTGGAGGATGGCAATGGCGACTATACTACCTTTGGTACGGCATGTAAGTTTCTTTAAGTGTTAACTAATTAATTCTTCTTGGCGTCGTTTACCACAGCCCAACAACTTGTACCAAAGCCCTAATAATTCATCAGTCGTCATCTGAGGCTATTGTGCAACAATTTTCAGGCACGACATCGCATGGTCCTTCTGAATGTTGGCTCTTTCACTGCTGCCTACAGACTGTGTCTTGCCGGTCCCGCTCGCTCTACAGATAGTTCGCCAAAAACGCAAGCCACCTTTTACTCTTCCCACAGCAACTTCTGCGCAGTACTAAAGCACTCCATCTTTTACATAACGCATATCCTACACGTTGCCCCCAAACGTGTACCGTTACATACAAATTACAACTTGCACAAATACGTAAAATTACGTACTCGAACATTTTCATTTCATTAACCCATGACAAAGTATTACTTAGTGAATGATACACTTCACATATTTCTTTACATAAGTAACAAATATATATTAGCAAAGCACACTATAATATCACATATACCACATTTTCCAAATATGCTCTGCATATCATAGTTAAATTACGAGAAACTTTAAATGCAAAATTTTTTATAAATTTGGATAAATAATAGTGCTATATGCTGGGGGTGAAAAGAGGTGATTATGCAGGTTGACACACGATAGACATTTCCGACCTAATGAATAACTTGTCACCCGCAGTTCGATGAGAAGGTTGTCGTATCGTCACAATTAACCTCAGTACGACTGGGACAACAACGAGGATCCCTATGTTGCAAGAGATGCTTCGTGCGTCGGATATTGGCTTTGCTTTATTGCAAGAAGAGTGTCTCGCGTCCCTCCTGGACTTCTATGGTTATGCTACATATGTGACATAGGGTGACCAGATACACAGTGCTACGGTGAAACTAGTGTGTGGCGGTATTGCCATTGAAAATATGACTTACCTCCTCTCAGCCAGGGGCTGGCGGTCACAGCGCTGAATACACGCATGATTAACGTGTACGCTCGACCGGGAACCGACTAACGCCACAAGAGGTCACAATTCTGTTCAGAGGAAGGAACCTCCCTATACAATGGTCGCTGCGATCAGTATATCTTCATCGGCGTTTTTGTGTGCTCCACCCCAAAGACCAGGTCCCACACTTTTTTGACGTGTCGAAAACTTCGGATATTGGTGCGAGACCTGCATCTCATCGGTACTTAGAATAAAGTGCAAGGTGACCGCCCCAGACATCAATAAATACACTACTGGCCATTAAAATTGCTACACCACGAAGATGACGTGCTACAGATGCGAAATTTAACCGACAGGAAGAAGATGCTGTGATATGCAAATGATTAGCTTTTCAGAGCATTCACATAAGGTTGGCGCCGGTGGCGACACCTACAACGTGCTCACATGAGGAAAGTTTCCAACAGATTTCTCATACACAAACAGCAGTTGTCCGGCGTTGCCTGGTGAAAGGTTCTTGTGATGCCTTGTGTAAGGAGAAGAAATGCGTACCATCACATTTCCGACTTTGATTAAGGTCGGATTGCAGCCTATCGCGATTGCAGAATATGGAATCGGTGGGTTCAGGAGGGTAATACGGAACGCCGTGCTGGATCCCAACGGCCTCGTATCACTAGCAGTCGAGATGACTGGCATCTTATCTGCATGGCTGTAAAGGATCGTGCAGCCACGTCTCGATCCCTGTGTCAACAGATGGGGACGTTTGCAAGACAACAACCATCTGCACGAACAGTTCGACAACGTTTGCAGCAGCATGGACTATCACCTCGGAGACCATGGCTGCGGTTAGCCTTGACGCTGCATCACAGACAGGAGCGCCTGCGATGGAATACTCAACGACGAAGCTGGGTGCACGAATGGCAAAACGTCATTTTTTCGGATGGATCCAGGTTCTGTTTACAACATCATGATGGTCGCATCCGTATTTGGCGACATCGCGGTGAACGCACAATGGAAGCGTGTATTTGTCATCGCCATACTGGCGTATCATCCGGCGTGATGGTATGGGGTGCCATTGGTTACACTTCTGGGCCACCTCTTGTTCGCATTGACGGCACTTTGAACAGTGGACGTTACATTTCAGATGTGTTACGACCCGTGGCTCTACCCTTCATTCGATCCCTGCGAAACGCTACATTTCAGCAGGATAATGCACGACCGCATGTTGCACGTCCTGTACGGGCCTTTCTGGATACAGTAAATGTTCGACTGCTGCCAGGCCAGCACATTCTCCAGATCTCTCACCAATTCAAAACGTCTGGTCAATGATGGCCGAGCAACTGGCTCATCACAATACGCCAGTCACTACTCTCGATGAACTGTGGTATCGTGTTGAAGCTGCATGGGCAGCTGTACCTCTACACGCCATCCAAGCTCTGTTTGACTCAATACCCAGGCGTATCAAGGCCGTTATTACGGTCAGAGGTGGTTTTTCTGGGTACTGATTTCTCAAGATCTATGCACCCAAATTGCGTGAAATATAATCACATCTCAGTTCTAATATAATATATTTGTCCAATGAATACCCGTTTATCATCTGCATTTCTTCTTGGTGTAGCAATTTTAATGGCCAGTTGTGTACCTTTCTAGCCACTCGACCAGTTATCTTGATCTTTCACCAGGAGTGTTGGGCGCCGAACGGTGGCCTCTTGCTTTTTCAAAGTATAGTGCCTTCATATACACAGTCACCCTCCAGCAACAATGTGTAGAGGGTAGCGGTGGTATGTGGAAGATGAATGTAGCACACCTCGAGAACACAGAATGCCGCCAGGTTACCACCAATGCGTTCGCGGACTGCGAAACACGTCTTCCACGATACCCTTAGACGTTGACATGGTGAATGGACTGTTCAAAACCATCGTTCCGGCGGATGCTAATACAATCGCTGCATGGCATCGTAGCCCATTGGACGTTTATTATAATGTTTCGCGAACTCGCATCCCAACCGCCGTCACAAAATAGATTGCAAGCTGCCGAATTGAAGCGTACGAGGTTGAGACAAATGAAAACCTTAAATTTTTTAAAAATATTATTTATTGCGCAGAAGTGGTACAAAGCTGTATCACTTTTCAACCTAATCTCCCCCACGCTCAATGCAAGTTCTCCAGCGCTTACGAAGTGCACACATTCATTTAGAAAAAAATTCTTTTGGTAGTCCGCGCAACCACTCATGCACCGCGTGGCGTACCTCTTCATCAGAACGGAACTTCTTTCCTCCAATTGCGTCTTTAAGTGGTCCAAACATATGGAAATGACTACGGGCAAGGTCTGGTGAGTATGGTGGATGAGGAAGACACTCAAAATGCAGGTCTGTGATTGTTGCAACTGTTGTACGGGCAGTGTGGGGCCTTGCATTGTCATGTTGCAAAAGGACACCTGCTGACAGCAATCCATCTTTGATTTGATTGCAGGCCGCAGATGATTTTTTAGGAGATCTGTGTATGATGCACTGGTGACAGTGGTCCCTCTAGGCATGTAATGCTCCAAAAGGACGCCTTTTTCGTCCCAAAAGAGTCACCATAACCTTCCCTGCTGATGGACTGTTGGAAACTTCTTTGGTTTTGGTGATGAGGAATGGCGCCATTCCTTGCTCGCTCTCTTCGTTTCCGGTTGGTGGAAGTGAACCCAGGTTTCGTCCCCAGTAACGATTCTTGCAAGGAAGCCACCACCTTCTCGTTCAAAGCCGAAGTAGTTCTTCACAAGCATCAACACGTCGTTCTCTCATTTCAGGAGTCAGCTGCCGTGGCACCCATCTTGCAGACACTTTGTGAAACTGGAGCACATCATGCACAATGTGCTGTGCTGACCCATGACTAATCTGTAAACATGCTGCAATGTCATTCAGTGTCACTCGGCGGTTTTCCTTCAGTATGGCTTCAACTGCTGCAATGTTCTGTGGAGTCACAAGTCGTTGTGCCTGACCTGGACGAGGAGCATCTTCTACTGAAGTCACGCCATTTAACAACTTCCTACTCCATTCGTAGACTTGCTGCCGTGACAAACATGCATCACCGTACTGAACCTTCATTCGTCGATGAATTTCAATACCTTTCACACCTTCACTACGCAAAAACCGAATAGCAGAATGCTGTTCTTCCCCGGTGCAAGTCGTAAGTGGGGCGGCTATCTTTATACTGATACTGCGACGGTATGTGTGCATCTGCACTGTGCTGCCACCTACAGGCCATTCTGCACGCTGTTTGTAGCATGCTTACCAACATACAGGATAACGGCGCGAAATTTCGATTTTTTATTACAGATTTAAGATTTTCATTTGACTCACATATTGTCTCACATATTGTCTCTTACACGGCGGAAATTGTAACGGGTGGTCTTGCGCTCGCGACGTCAAGACTGAGCGAGTGGCGAAATCCCATCTGTGCACCACACCGTGCTCGATAGCCATCGATGCTGACATCTTATCACAGACCTCACTTTGCCGGATGGTCGATCTTTAACCACCCAGGCAACCATTGTGGGAACCTTCGCAGACGATTATCGACGTTTTTGCCAGGAGGAGAATATATAGTGGGACGGTAGCGACGTTTTGCAACACGTGCCGCGCACCCTCGATGACACAGCAGCATCGTCGCTTTTAGCAGAGATTGTGCATGACGACTCTGATGAGGCGCTAGGTAAGGGTGCACTTAACAGGTTTCCCAGACCGGACGGACTGTCACTCGAATGATTCGTACTTTCCACACCATGCTGATGCCACGTTGGATCACCATGCATCGAGAGCAGATGTCCCCCCCGATTTTGGCGTGCCACTTACCTTCGTCCATGGTTCGGTCGATCGAGGACCACCGCCCTATCACAACGTTAAATTCGATCTAAAAGATGTTTGTCTGGCTCCTGGCTGCACTTATAAAAAAGGGCCCCCTCTTTCCTTACCTTATCAGTCCACCTAATTTTCAACATTCGTCTGTAGGACCACATTTCAAATTCTTCGATTCTCTTCTGTTCCGGTTTTCCCACAGTCCACGTTTCACTCCTATACAATGCTGTACTCCAGACGTAAAGTCTCAGAAATTCCTTCCTCAAATTTAGGCCTACGTCTGATAGTGGTAGACTTCTCTTGGCCAGGAATGCCCTTTTTACCATTGCTAGTCTTCCTTACTCCGTTCGTTATTGGTTATCTTGCTACCTAGGTAGCAGAATTCCTGTACTTCATGTACTTGGTGACTGTCAATCCTGATGTTAAGTTTCTCGCTGTTCTCATTTCTGCAACTTCTTATTACTTCTGTCTTTCTTCGATTTACTCTCAATCCATATTCTGTACTCATTAGATTATTCATTCTACTCAGCAGATCATTTATTTCTTCTTCTGTCTCACTCAGGATAGCGATGTCATCAGCAAATCGTATCATCGATATCCTTTCACCTTGAATTTTAATTCCACTCCTAAACCTTTCTTTTATTTCCATCATTGCTTCTTAGATGTACAGATTGAACAGTAGTGGCGGAAGACTAAATTCCTGTCTTACATCTTTTTTAATCCGAGCACTTCGTTCTTGGCCGTGAACTCTTATTATGCCCTCTTGGCTCTTGTACATATTGTATATTGCCCGCTTCTCCCTAAAGCTTACACCTACTTTTTTAAGAATTTAGAACATCTTGCACCATTTTACATTGTATTATTTTTTTGACAAAAAAAAAAACAAAACAAGAAATTCAAAATGCAGTTACTGATTTCGACCAGCTTGTGGTCATCATTAGATCGTCTAAATACACTGTCTGATGATGACCAACTGCTAACTGCATTTTGAATTGTTTTTGTGTTTGTTTTAGGAAGAAAATAAAAGAACAAAGAGATAAATATTGTTTACTGGCCAAAGCACTTTCGACACTCCTCTCATTTTCAGTAGGCCATACTACTCGTAGTTTTGACGCAGCCTTGCACTAAGACGTAATATGGGCTATTGAAACTGACAAAATGGTCGAAACCACTTCAGCCAGTAAGCAATATTTGTGTGAGCGTTGACTTACAGCCTTTGTAGTCCAATTTAGTAAGCTCAGGACGGTCTATGCGATCAACGTGGCGCATAAAAACAAAATAAAGACCTAATTAATAACGTAATTTCCGTTTACAATAAGTTGTTTGTAGGTTCAACCACTTACGGTCTATAACAGTGTGCATTTATTACATTAGAAACTTATTGGCACATCTAGTTCAGCAATCCTTGCTAACCCAAGGATAATAATGAATTAACGAGAATCCGTGTTCTTTCAAGAACGCAATTTTTTTTTTTTTTTTTGCTTTATTTAATTCTCAGTTGTAGCCTCTTCAGTTGGGTTCACAAGTACTTGGTTCCCCTCGGTGCCGGAGACACCGCCAACTGAAGTTAACCCTGTGGTGTTAATGAATTGGCTAAAATGGTTCAAATGGCTCTGAGCACTATGGGACTTAACATCTTAGGTCATCAGTCCCCTAGAACTTAGAACTACTTAAACCAAACTAACCTAAGGACATCACACACATCCATGCCCGAGGCAGGATTCGATACTGCGACCGGAGCGGTCGCGCGGTTCCAGACTGTAGCGCCTAGAACCACTCGGCCACATCGGCCGGCTGTTAATGAATTACCTGAGATTGAGCAAACACCACACATAGAAGAATACATATATGGTAAAGACCCAAGTATATTTTACCAGTAAAATAAAATAGAATGCACTGATCTGATCTGATTTGGTCATACAATCGGCGTAAACATTAATTAGTACTTCAGGTAAGTGGTGTGGTTGGAGTACAAAAAATTCTATTGCCATCCCGTTTAGTCAGTTTGATTACTAGCGTCACAATCATGCAAAAATCACTGTCTGGATATTTCGTTGTGACAGGGGGCGCAGTTCTCGCAATTAACATTATTTCATCTTGGCGGTGCTACCAAAGGTTCTTCGGGAGCGCACACGCGACCGTTCGCGACACGATTGACTGTTGATCTCGAGACGTAGTATGCAAACGAAAGTATATTCTCTCACGAATTTTAGGTCATATGCCTCTCTCAGTTAGAATGATCAGTGAATCACGCCAGTGTGCAATTTTGCAGACTACGAATTCGGCACTGCACGCTGCATCTATCACGCAAACTAGTGCACGACTCCCATCTGTTACGTTCTGCGTTCCCGAGAGAGGCGGCCTTCGATATTTCGATATTGCGGGGTATGGGCAGCTATATTCCACTGTGCTTACAAAGTCTGTATATGGTAATTACACATTCTGTCAATGTCAACTTGTGGCTGATTGCTGTTGGAACCTACAGGGCACTCGTAATGGTTGTGGGAGCGGCGGGGTGGGGGGGTGGGGGGGGTTGAGAAAAAGGAGAGAGAACTGCTAGTAGGACTCACACTCCGTGGTTTCCGCACTTTCTTAATTATATGTATAGATACTACTACTACTACTACTACTACTACTACTACTACTACTAATAATAATAATAATAATAATAATATATAGTGTGGCCCAATGGCTGGAAGTTGAATCTGAACCAAGTGTTGTTTCTGGCTACTTCTCACGGTCTTGAGAGGTGAAGGCTAGATTAAAAAGAAGACAAAAAAGTGTATGGTCAGACTGAAATCAGATAACGTGATCTCTCGGTTCCAGGGCACACGTTTTACTGGTAGACCAGCAGGCACAACGTGTCTGTAGATAGTTCATCCACGGGTTTTGAGGACTGAGTTTACGAGTATCAAAATATGTGACATACATGGTCATATTTTATTGGCTGCATTAAATTATTCACACAGCCAAGGGTCCGTAAACCTTGGTATTTGAAATAAATTTCACCATGATGTCCTTGAGAAAAAGTGATCTTGACAGACGGACATACAGGCAGAAAATGGCAAAACAAACATTTTTTATTTGATGTAGCTAAAAATTAAGAAATTCTTTGGTTTTTTTCCTTGTACTGTGGACCCCTGCTTGTCAAATTTTATGATTCTAGGTCATGGGGAATTACTCTATAGGTTTTGATGAATGTGTTGGCGAGTATCGAAATGCGTGACGTTAATGGCCGTATTTTTTGGTAGCATTGTCTTCGGAGCTTCGAGTTTTCATACTGCGAAGGGAACGTGGGTCTTTGTGCTTGAATTGGTTTCGACCTGATACTCGATACTTTCGTGAGAAAATGAGACCTTAACGGACAAACAGGCAGACAAACGAACGGACAACAAAGTGATCGTGTAAAGTTTCCACATTCCCTGATTCTACATCTACATATACACTCCGCTAGCCACCAAGCGGTGTGTGGCAGAGGGCACAATTCGCACCAAAGTCGCATTGCCCCCCTCCCCTCTGTTCCACTCGCGGATCGCACGAGGGAAAAACGACTGTCTGGACGCCTCAGTCCGATCTCTAATTTCCTTTATCTTTGAATGGTGATCATTGCGGGATTTGAAAGTTAGTGATAATATTATGTGCTCTAAATTCTCGGCGAAGATCGGTTTTCGGAATTTAGTGAGCAGCCCCTTCCACTTAGCGCGCCGTCTATCTGCAAGTGTGTCCCACTTCAAACTTTCTATGGGACTTGTAACGCTCTCGCGATGGATAAATGTACCAGTCACGAATCTTGCCGCTCTTCCTTGGACCTTCTCAATCTCTTGAATCGGACCCAACTGGTAAGGGTCCCATTCAGACGAACAATAAGACTGGACGAACTAACGTATTGAAAGCTATTTCTTTTGTTGAAGGACTCCATCGCTTCAGGATTATATCAATAAACCGCAATCTAGAGTTTTCCTTATCTGCTACTTGTGTAATCTGATCATTCCATTTGAGATCATTTCGAATAGTCACACCCAGATACTTGACTCCGGCCGCGGTGGCCATGCGGTTCTAGGCACTTCAGTCCGGAACCGCGTGACTGCTACGGTCGCAGGTTCGAATCCTGGCTCGGGCAATGATGTGTGTGATGTCCTTATGTTAGTTAGGTTTAAGTAGTTCTAAGTTCTGGGGGACTGATAACCTCAGATGTTGAGTCCCATAGTTCAAATGGTTGAAATGGCTCTGAGCACTATGCGACTTAACATCTGTGGTCATCAGTCCCCTAGAACTTAGAACTACTTAAACCTAACTAACCTAAGGACATCACACACATCCATGCCCGAGGCAGGATTCGAACCTGCGACCGTAGCGGTCGCGCGGTTCCAGACTGAAGCGCCTAGAACCGCTCGGCCACACCGGCCGGCCAGTCCCATAGTGCTCAGAGCCATTTGAGCCAGATACATGACGGATTGAGGTACGGAATCCTAGAGAAAGAAAAGAAACAAACAGAAAAGGCCCACTGTAGGTGCCACAACTGTGGTGAAACATGTGGGGGGTGTTCCTACAAGAACTCTTTCATACATCGCGATTTACTGTAAACACGGAATAGTGCTTCATATTCCATTTTAATAAAACTGCACTTTTTTTGCAGATAATCCATCGGGACCTGGCCGCTCGAAACGTCCTGATAGGTGAGGACCACGTATGCAAAGTGGCGGACTTCGGCTTCGCGCGCGACATCATGTCGAGCCACGTGTACGAACGCAAGTCGGAGGGCCGGCTGCCGATCCGGTGGATGGCTCCCGAGTCGCTGTACGACAACATCTTCTCGGTGAAGTCGGACGTGTGGAGCTTCGGCGTGCTCATCTGGGAGGTGGTGACGCTGGGCTCGACGCCGTACCCCGGCATGGCGGCCGCCGAGGTGATGCGGCGCGTGCGCGACGGCTACCGCCTCGACCGGCCCGAGCACTGCCGGCGCGAGCTGTACAACATCATGTACTACTGCTGGGACAAGAACCCCAAGGAGCGGCCCGGCTTCGGCGAGCTGGTCGCCATGCTGGAGCCGCTGCTGCTCGCCGAGACCGACTACATCGAGCTGGAGCGCTTCCCCGACCACTCATACTACAACATGGTCAGCCTCAGCGACGAGAAGCTGTGACGTCAGGGCGGCGGCCGGAGACGGCCGCGAGGCGACGGCGACGGTGGCGGCGAAGGCGGCGGCGGCGACGACGACGACACCGCAGTCGACAGCTGGTCGTGCTGAGAGCTGGCCTCTGGGTGTGACCCTCGGGGCCATCAGACAGCAGCTCCCGCAAGTTCCTCGAGCAGTAACAGACCTTGTCCAGTGCTGATACGGCAAGTCTGCTCATGCAGACGCAGCTGCAGGCACTGGTTCATGAAATTTTCAGGGTTCTCATACAGTGGCCATCATAGTGCAATATTCTCCTTTTCCCAAGAAGCCACTTATCCAAGATGACGCTAGGCAGAGGGATTCTTCTCAGCATCCATCGAGAAGGAAGTTCGTGTCCACATGCCGATATAAACTCTGTCGTAAATATATCTGAAGAGTCAAAACCTTGTTTTGGAGAGACCTTTCAAATGATCCCTAAGATGTTCTTTATTCCTCACTACACACGATATCCCCAAGATTTATAAAACTGAAATTAGGATTTTCAGCATTTAATAGGTTACAAAAACTAAGTATTTCGCTTTCCTGTTGATCCTCTTAACCTTGTTTACTCCCCAGATACTGAAACTACTTTCGTTGATGAATGCCTTATCCATTAGATATCTACATGAAAGAGCAGTACTCATATAACAATCATCAAATATGCAATAACTTGTTCTCATAAAATAACCAGTAAATAATCTGCGAGCCCAAATATATATTTTGGCTTGTTATCAGTGATTAGGCAGTGAATGTAAAATTTCCCTTATTCCTGGACCACTTATCTAGCCCATATACCAGTTACTTCTCCTTAGCACATAACTGAAAAAATTGATGAGTGGTGCTTTTTTGATCTGAAATCTTTTGAACCCTAGTGATAAAAGCAGTACACTGCTAAAAGAAAACGCCATATTTTTCTTCTCGTGGTAGAGAAAAGCACAAATGCTAACCTACACCGAAGTACACCAAATTAGTGTTCAAACTATTGTCAACGAAAAAACATATTTAAAAAACAGATTAACGGGGGTAGGACGTCAAATGGGCCGACTTCGAGAAGGACTGGCACCACAGGACATTTTAATTTGCACTGTCTATACTTTTACAAATAAATTCATAAAACTTTGTCAGCATGACCAGGAAGGATTCAGGATTCACACTCATAGCAGTGGAAGTGCAAAAACACGAAAAAATTGTATTTTTTAAATGTGAAATTTCATGATTTTTTTCACTTATTGTTGGCTGCATTTGTTGCTATAGGTACACTTTTCTTCATAAGAAAGAGAGATTCTTTGATGAATTTTGCACAGCTTACAAACCATACTTACAGGTGCTTGAAACTCTAGAATTTATTTAATCTATGGAAAAATGAATGGGCTGTTACGTTTTTAACTTCATGTTTTGAGAAAACTCGAATTTTATAGTTAATTATCTCAATTTTTACCACAGTTTTTAACAGATTTGATAAATTCTAGAGTTTCATACACCTGTAAGTATAGTTTGTATGCTGTGCAAAATTCATCAAAGAATCTCTCTTACTTATGAAGAAAAGTGCACCTACAGCAATAAATGCAGCCAATACCAGGGGAAAAAGTGATGAAATTTCACATGTAAAAAAAATTGTTTTGTTATTTTTTTGAACTTCCTCCGCTATGAGTGTGAATCCTGAATCCTTCCTGGTCATGCTAACAAAGTTTTATGAATTTATTTGTAAAAGTATAGACAGTGTAAATTAAAATGTCCTGTGGTGCCTCTCCTGCTCCAAGTCAGGCCATTTCACGTCCTACCCTCCCTTAAGGATTTAAAAAGTTACTAGATCACAGTCTATGTGACACCCTGCACAGCACAATAAAATTATTCATTGGTAGCTGGATTACTGTGCCGTCACCAGTTACTAGATAGTGTGATCCCAAATACCTTTCTCCAACCCATTCATATCAACATCTTATTATAATCGTATAAAACACATTTAGCTCATCAGAGTCTATGCACCACATACTCATCAGGTAGGAGCAGTTTATCTACTATTGCAGCTTTTTCTGCAGTAGAGTTTCTCTCACCTTACAATTTGTCAGCTGGCAGCAGTGAAGTAATATTTGTCATTTTAGCATGTGCTCTCTTGTAAGCTTGAAATGCTACTGTTTTTTCGCATTTATGGAGTTATCTTTGAAATTTTGCAGTTCACATGCCGTAGCCCAGCTTACTGAATTGCTTTCATGAAGTTTTTACACAAAGTACTTCAAAATTGACCAAGTTATATTTGTCAGCCCTTACAAGTGACAATGTATCTTTTCATGCAGTTAGTAGAGAAGCTAGAAACATTGGATGCAGTATTTAGTCCCCATCTGATAGTGAAAACTAAGTGCTTGTTTCTTCACTTGCAACTTACACAGTATGCAGAACACTGTAACAATCCTTTCTTCACTTGTACATTACCTGACTGTGCTTTTGGTATATTCCACACTGTGGTAAGGGCTGAAAGTGGGCAGCATCAAAGTTATTTTCAATTAAAATTCTATTTCCGACAAAACATTCCTCATACCACATTCCTTCTCTAGATGCTATTAGAAACAGAACTGCATATAAATGGATGTTGAGGGCCTTTTTAATCATTCACTGGTAAATTTGGGTCTAAAAAGAAATTCTACCAGAACTGATGAACTCCGGTTATAGTGTAAAGAGAGTGATAAGAATGGGCTAACATTTTAGTTCTGTTTATTGCTATATTACTGCAGTGTACTCAAGAAGTCACCTTTCTCAGTTCAAATGCTGATGAAGTAAATGGGAATTCCATAAAAAATTGAAAGTGACTATGCATCATGGTGATGCTGAATTACTAAAGACAGAACCAAACATGAAAGACTGTTAATTATGTAGTACAACCATACTTATTAGGTCTTTTAATAAACCTCATTTAGATTTAAGTTGTTATACAATATAAGCTTTATGTGTGACTGATATTGTACAGGTTGAAATAATGGCTTGTGAAATCCTGCATTTAACTTTGCAGTTAGTTCATGAGTGTTTATTTGTACAGACAACATCTTATTTATTTTGTTGAATCTGTTGAGTATAAAAGGTAAGGTCGCTGTGATAAAATGTAAAAAAGAACTGTTTTTCCATTTTGATAATTATTTTGTAATATTCACAAGTGTTCTGTAATAAATTGTAGTAGTTTGAAGTAATTAAAATTTTAATGCTTGCAACTAATTCTGTTACACTGTAAGAGTTTTAATAAAAATTATTACATTTAAACCTTGTCTCATTATCTTGTAATATTATTTAAACCTTGTTTCACCATCTTATAATATTCTAAAATGCTTACTAAAACACTATTGCTATTAAAAAACAGGAATAATTGGTAGCTTTCATCTGATTTATATCTTACAAAAAATTCAACAATATGTTTTGAAAGACAATGCTCAGGTTGTCAAACACAAATTGTGAGGTTCATAATCTAAAATATCTACCAACACATTTGTGGCATTAATAAAATAAAATAAGATAGTAAAATAAACACATAGGATAGTGTGTCCTTATATTACATTAAAATTGTTGACTTCTGTCAGTAGCCACCCTATCTGATACTGCAGTGCGCACAAAGACATGCCATCCTTATTGGCTGTGGGCTCCCAGAGCATCAGTTTAGATAATCTCCAAGTGTCTGGGAACTGCTGTGAGTTGACATGTCTAAGGTATTAGTGTACAAGCGGAGCTATTGGTCAATCATATTGCTATTTTATTGGTCACTTACTATTCCTCATTTCCAAAGATACTACTTGTATGTTATCATCTACAGTTATCAGCCTCTAGTTGTTTTATCAAGTAAGTATTGTAAATTTGTAATTATGCATTTGCAATTAAATGAATGCTTCGGTATATATTACAAAAATGTGTGTGTGTGTGTGTGTGTGTGTGTGTGTGTGTGTGTGTGTGTGTGTGTGTGTGTTACACAGCTTCTCCTAAACCAGTGGACTGATTTCAACAAAACTTCGTACACATATCCCTCACTTTAAGGCAACAATTGCTGTGGGGGCAGGAGCCATATACTTATCATTGCTTAGGAGACATGACGTCATATACACCAATATGTTGCATCATGCATAAAGTTTTAATACATTAATTCTTTATTACTAAACCACTCTCACTGTTAGTTCAACGTAAGGAAATCCATGACGCCTGTCTGCGCTTTTGGCAGGTTTCACCTGTGAACCACAAATGGCTGTACATGAAATCAGTAGCCATCTACAGAGCTGTGAAGAGGCATTGCCACACAGACTTACACAAAATCTAATTGCACACGTCCAAAGCAGCTGCGCCAGCATACAGAAACTGTGCAGGATATCACCTCTCACCGAGTCTATTGCGGGGGTACAAGTAAGATAAGAATAAGTGCAAGGAAGATGTTTGCCTTGTAACAGGTCAAATTTGTTTCTCTATTGTAGACATGCTGTACTAAACAAGTGATGTTAATGTGTCAGTATATGAAAGTGAAGCTAACCTTACGTTAACTTAGATTTGACACAAACATTATTGCTAAGGGGCATGAATCACTGCAACAGTTAAAGCAGTCTTTCACAACAGTCCAGAACAAAGGTATCACAGTATTCCTGTGTGTTTTTCAGGTTGGTTTAATGTTCTATGCGAATTTTGGCCACAGTACAAATTCAGTGGCAGCATCTACAGGAGCTACGGTACTCCTAGAACCAAATAGTCGTAAAACTCAAAGAACTGGAAGGCTCCTCACAACTTACAGCTCTCCAAACCTACCAAATAAACTGTTTCATAATTTCAAAGGTTTCTTCACGAGTATATGGAAATGAATTTTTTTCGATATTACCCTACTGATGGAGTTATTTTTTTGTTTTCCTTACTAATAAAAAAATGGTAAAAAAATACTTGGGCAATGCCGGGTTTGTCAGCTAGTCTGCTATAAAGTAATTCTAAAAAGCCTTTAAAAAATCTCGTGCCGTTCTCTTTCACTTGCATGTCAAGAGTATTGCCATGGCTTTTTTTTTTTCACGAATGGTAATTGTTCATCCTTTCTTTCCTGCGTGCAGGATTTCTAAGTTGTCTTCTACTCTCTGCTTCGTGCAACGGTTTTTTTTTGTTTTTTTTGTTTTGTTTTTAAAGGCACCGACAACTGATGCTGTGATTCCAATTATTCATGCGAGCCACAGGAGTACAAAAAGTCTATTTTTCTTAGCTTGGTACACAGGGCAGTCAACGTGCCAATGGGTAAGAGGGATAAAGAGCTGGAATTAAACATTGTTAAGAAGATTGCGATCAACAACGCCTAAAAAGTAGATAATGTTAATAAACTGCTGCCCAAAAGTAATAAGAATGGAAAGATTAAACTAAACGAATAAAAAATGAAAACTGTCGTTTGCCATATTATGGAACAGTCACGCAAAATATCGCAAGCATTTTTAAACCTCATAATATCAAAAAATCTTTCCAGGAAAATGATCTAGTCAGGTCTAACTTGTAGAATATTGGTAAAAAGATAGCAATTTCTAAAGCTTGAAGTTTATAAAATAGACTGCATGTCTTGTGCTGCAAACTATATTGGACAGATACGAAGAATATTTTCGATTAAATACACGGGTAATAAGTATGTTAGATACATGGATTATAAATATGCATTCAGGCTAAGTAACTATGACAAATCAGCTGTTGCAAATCATGTGTATAAAAGCACGCATTCACTTAAGAGAATGGAAGACAGAAATCGTATACACAGAAAAAAATGGATGCCCAACTTACGAGAAGAAGTGGCAACTACCGTTCATGAAAAGAAACATGAAAATATGAAAAACTAGCAACTCTCTAGAGGGTGTCAATCAGAGATAAGAACAAGCAAGTAGCAGCTTTGGAAATGAGGAACAGCAGGTGACCAATAGACTAGCAATATGGTTGAGCCAGTAGCTGCGCTTACACAGTAATACCAGACACCTGGAGAAGTGTCAACTTGACAGTCTTTGAGTCCACAGCTGATCAGGAGGATATGGGCTTGGAAGACAGTGTCGAGTGACATGGGATGCCTGCTGACAGAAGCTGAAGTTATAATGTAAGGCAAGATCTATAGCCTTTTATATTACGCACATCACGAATCTGTTCGTAGATTTTTTTGTGTTTGAACCTCATGAGATGGGTTTGACAACATCTTGATGAGCATCATCTTCCAAAATGCTTGTCTGTGTGTAAAACATAAACCAGTTGAATTCTACTAATTATTATTGTTAAAATAGGCTATATCAACAGCTATCTCACATCCTTTAAACTGGTAATATTAAACTTTCTGAAGCATTGTTCTACTGTGTTGGATCAGTAACAAGAAGCTATTGGCACGAGCGAAATGATTGTAGAAAGTAAAGACATGCACTCTTAAGGCTACACGGTTCTGGACTTTAACACGCTGTAATGTTAAAGCCAACTGGTATCCAAAATATTAGTCATGTGGAGTGCAACGCTCTTAACCCTGTAATGACATATATCCATCCTGTAAGTTTTCTATCCCACTCACTACACTGGCAAACTTGAATATTATGAAACTACTTCCGCTTACAGAAAAAAAAAAATGGTTCACATATTACGCTGTGCTCGCATCAGTCCTACAAACTGATCGCCAACAACGGCAAATGCATATTATTAGGAAACAGACAAATGCGTAGCAATGGTATTTGATATGTTAAATTACGCACCATGGTGCACTAACTCTTTAACAGGACAACTATCAGCCAAATTTCAAATAACTTCCGGGAATTCAGCCAGGTAACACTTTCAGCGACCGCCGATATTTCGGCGGGAGAACACCCCGCCATTTTCAAGGCAAACTGCAACGGACAGGCGGCGTGCATGCAAATTTAATACCTCGATTCTGCGACAGAAGCAGGAAAGATAACACACACACTGAACACTAGTGCCACCAAAGATGACCAAAGTCAGAGCTATCGATAGTGAGACTATGAATTCACAGGTGAGGCAGCATTGACTCTGTTCCTCTGTTTTTTGACAAGGGAGAGAGCCGGATTCCAAACAGAGTTTAAACAGAAACCTCCATCCCTGTTAACGAGGTTGCTCGCTAGTTTAATCTCAACTGCCTCCTTAATGACACTGTCCCAATAGCTGGATGTGCATGCCAATATCTCGGTGTTATTATATAACATGGGGTGACCAGTATCCAAGCAATGTTCGGCAATAGCAGATCTATTTGGCTGCTGTAATCGTGTGTGCCGTTTATGCTCAGTACATCTGTCCTCCACGGTCCTGATAGTTTGACCAATATATGCCATACCGCAGCTACAGGGAATACGATACACACCTGCCTTACGCAATCCAAGATCATCCTTAACGGAACTCAAAAGTGCTCTAATTTTAGATGGAGGTCGGAAAACACATTTCACATCGTATTTCCGTAAAATACGACCGATCTTATTGGACGTGTTTCCTACGTAAGGCAAAAAGGCAGTAGACTTAGGTGTTGACTCAGAATTATCATCAATCACCCGATGTACAGTTGGTCGATAGCGCAACGCACGTTCAATCTGTCTATCACTATAACCATTTTGACGGAATGTAACTTCAAGATGGGACAGCTCAGCTGGCAAAGTCTCAGCGTCAGAAACGACATGTGCCCTGTGTACCAAGGTACGAAGTACCCCTTCACGCTGAGCCGAATGGTGACAACTATTAGCTTGTAAGTACAAATCGGTGTGAGTACGTTTCCTGTAGACTGCATGTCCCAATGATCCATCATCCTTCCTCCTAACCAACACGTCGAGAAAGGGAAGGCAACCATCCTCTTCCACCTCCATCGTAAAACGAATGTTCGGGTGGATCGAGTTCAGATGTTCTAGAAAGACATTCAAATTTTCCCTACCGTGAGGCCAAACAACGAAGGTATCGTCAACGTATCTAAAGAAACAAGCGGGTTTTAAAGGCGCCGACTCCAATGCACGTTCCTCGAAGTCTTCCATAAATAAATTTGCGATCACAGGAGACAACGGACTACCCATCGCAACTCCATCTGTCTGCTCGTAATACTGGTCATTAAATAAAAAGTAAGTGGATGTCAACACATGCCTAAAGAGATTAGTTAAATCAGCACCAAACCTGGCTTCAATTAACCGCAACGAATCAGACAGAGGAACACGAGTGAAGAGAGAGACCACATCGAAACTCACTAAAATATCAGAGTCATTCAGCCTCAGTCCCTCCAAACGACGTAAAAAATCAGCTGAGTTCCTGATATGATGTTCACACTGTCCTACTTGTGGACTCAACAGAGAAGCAAGATGCTTGGATACACGATATGTCGGAGCGCCGATGTTACTCACTATAGGACGGAAAGGAACCCCTTCCTTATGAACCTTTGGAAGGCCATATAACCTAGGGGGAACGGCACTATAGGTGTTAAGCCTCTTGATTGTGTCTTGCGAAAAACCACTTTTCTTCAGGAGGCTGTTGGTCTTTCTCTCAACACTTTTCGTGGGGTCAGCATCGATTCTGCGATACGCTGAATCAGATAGTAAACGTTGCATCTTTATCAGCCAAATGTACACACACACACACACACACACACACACACACACTCACACATATGTTGGGTTTGCAGTACCTTATGGACCTCAGTCAATGACTTAGAAAAGGGGTCTGAAACATTTTACACAAATCACTTGTACTTGCAGTTCTGAAATATTGTTCCAGTGTTTGATGTCCATACCAAGAAGGTATTGGAAAGAGAGAAATGATCGTGGAACATAAACACATTTCGAGGGCTACATGGTTCTGCACTTAAACATGCTATAATGTTAGAGCTGTGTGGTTTCCGACCTATTAGTCGTGTGGAATGCAACGCTGTTAATATTCCAATGTAAGAAATATATTTCCAGCGCATGACATACATTCTCGCTGCAACTTTCTGTCCGCTAAACTATGGTGACAAACTGTAGTCATAAAACAACCACCTTGCGCATCGTTTCTTTGTAACACAAACACTACATAGGTTTCCAGAGGACTACGATACCTGCTGTTTACGAAGTTCAAGCCCGATTACATTTTGGAAATTATGATATGTTCACTACAGTCCTATAAAATAATCGTTGACAGCTGAAAATGAAAATGAATATGCCAGAGGAGGTGTAACAATCGTAATGCAGGTTAACACCACCATTTGTAATCTTCCTCTTGCACACTGAAGTCATGGTCCAATGTTAGGTTGTACTGTTCATGAGTGGGATAATATTGTCAATTCGCCTTGACGCCACGTCTCTAGAATGCCTCCTTTTTCCATTATTAAGGTGTATATTTAGTGTCAGTCCACTCTCCTCTACATCAGCAATTTTATGGATTTCGCTCAGTACTCATTCCGTGGTATATTTTCTCTACATGTTCATTTGACTTTCACTCCTTCGTGTAAGGGTCTGCAACAGGGAGTTGACGTGTGTAGAGTCGATTTCTGCTGCTGCTCAGATTTTTTTCCATAAGTATATGCTCTTATTGCTTAGCAGATGTACTTCGTAATTTCTGTTTATATCTTCCAACTCTCATAGGTGTCTACAACCTTTTCAGCACATCTACAAACTGTAGCTTTCAGGTATTTATTTTTATCACACCAGTAATAAGTTATTCGTCAGTTGACAGTGTGTCGACTGCAGCTAGCATTTGGGGCGCTAAAAGTTACCCTTCTCTACAGAGTTTTGCGTCTGAACGACAACCATCCACCACTGAAAGCTATACACACATACACACGGAGACTTTGCACACATATGTCCTGTCTTGAAGTGTCGATTTCAACCACCTGTGCGTTGTTTTCGGCAGTGACACATTTCAGCATACAGCGAAATACTCTTCTCAATATGGTTCTTTAGGGGGTGCAAGCCCATTGAAATTCATCCTGCCAAAGAGCATAACATCTTCGACATAGACTGGAGGAGACTGGTCAGGTTTCTATTTCGTCTTGAGACACCATGTTTGGGTAAAATAATGAGCACTACATTCGTAAAAAATATCTTACGATATATTTATCTCCAGCCCCATCTTGACAGGTTACACTTGGTGTAACCAGCGGTTGCTCAAGGTCATTTCTTCCAGGACCCAGGCGATCATTGTAGGCAAAACCACCCCTTCCTTTCGTCTCCTCGACTTCTATATCATCATTTATGGCAGTCCTATCACCCTCACCCCCACCCTCAAGTATCTTGGCATCACCCTTGACCATCACCTCTCCTGGCCCGCCCCCCCCCCCCCCCCCCCATCTCCAGACTGTCCAAGCCAAGGCACGCTCCAATTCCATCTCCGCAAGCTCCTTTCTGGCTGCACATGGGGTCTAGACCCCGCCACCATCCTCCACACCTACAAATCCCTCATCCGCCCTATCGTCTGCTACACCCATCCCACCTCGATCACTGCCCCTCCAACGTTTTGCAAATCCCTTCAAATCCTGGAACGCCGTGCACTCCGCCACACCTATCACATCTGCCTCCCCCACAGGGATCCTGTATGACCTCATTCCGTTCCACACCTCCTCCTTTTCCTTGAACAGATACAGATCCTCTACACCTCCTGCAAACTTGATCCTCCTCACCTGCTTGTCTCTCCCATCCTTTCCCACACCTGTCCGCTGCCGGATCTATATTCCCATGTCCCACCTGCTCTCCATCTCGCCACTCTCCATACCCTCACCTAAGGTGGCTTCCGCCAACTCCACCTCCCTGATGATGTCCTCATCCACTCCATCTACCCCACCTACCAACTTTTTCCTCCCCTTCCACCCCCTGTGTTTTTCCCAAGAGCACCCTCTCTCCCTTCTCTCCCTCCTTCCTTCCTCCCTCCCTCCTCTCCCCTGGGCTTCCCATACCCCCATACCTTCTTTCCTCCCCCCTCCCCTCTCCTCTGCATCTACACCCTCCTGCTCTCCCTCCTCCCCCACCTTTTCCCCTCTGGCAGGTCCCCAGACTCGTACACAAACAATGAACATTCGCGCACCAGAGATCATTGCCAGTGTTTTTGTGTACCTTCGTGATAGTGATTCAGTGTTTCATCATTTGTGCTCCATCGTTCACAAAAAAAAAAATGGTTCAAATGGCTCTGAGCACTATGGGACTCAACTGCTGTGGTCATCAGTCCCCTAGAACTTAGAACTACCTAAACCTAACTGACCTAAGGACATCACACACATCCATGCCCGAGGCAGGATTCGAACCTGCGACCGTAGCAGTCGCACGGTTCCGGACTGCGCACCTAGAACCACGAGACCACCGCGGCCGGCCATCGTTCACATGTGTCATTTCTGTCATCTATGTTCATGTGCTAGTACTGAACATTTTTTATTTCACTGTGCCTGTGAACGGCTCCATGTTTTTTAATTTTGTCTACTGTTTTTTATCCACCATTTTGTTTTGTTTTTCTTTGTCTTCTTTCTGTACTAACTGTAATATCTGTGGCCGAAGAGCAGCGTAGTTTTTCCGCTGTTGGCCTACCTGTACAGATATAAAAATAACAATAAAGCAAAAAAAAAAAAAAAAAAAGACAGGCCCAGTCTCTCCTCTAACTCCTGTGCAAGGTAGATATGCCCAACCTCCCCCCTCCCCCCCCTCAAATACACGTCCTGCAATATGCAAATGACACCGCCTTCTTTGCCCTTGCTCCTACCCTTCACCAGTCCCAATGCCTTCTCCAGAATCACCTTGACCTTTTTGCCACATGGTGTAACCAGTGGCTCCTGAAAATCAATCCTTCCAAGACCCAGGCGATCATCGTAGGTCATACCACTTGCTCCTTCTGGCTCCTTGATATTTCCCTTACCATCTGCTCCCATACTGTTGGCTCTTCCCCACCCTCCCCTACCTTGGACTTACCATTGACAGTCACCTCACCTGGATCCCTCATCTCCACACTATCCAGTCCAAAGCCTACAACCGCCTCTGTCTCTGGAAGTCCTCTCTGCCCTGACATCGGGGTTGAGCCCCTCTGCCATCACAAATCCTCAAGCCCACAACCGCCTCTGTTTCCG
This sequence comes from Schistocerca nitens, assembly GCF_023898315.1. NCBI lineage: Eukaryota > Metazoa > Arthropoda > Insecta > Orthoptera > Acrididae > Schistocerca > Schistocerca nitens. The sequence goes on along the minus strand of NC_064614.1, from coordinate 236,854,896 downwards.
TAAACTCCTCTCTGGCCTGACATGGGGGTTGAGTCCCTCTACCACCACAAATCCTCGATCTGTTCCAACCTATGTTATGCCAGTCCCGCCTCGATAACCGTACTCCCCCCTCCAAATTCTATAAGTCCCTCCATATCCTCGAGCATCCTGCACTCCACCTTGCCTTTCGTGTGCACCTCTCGTCCCTATGTGGATCCTCTATGACCTGATTCTGTTCCCCCATTTTCTTTTTCTCGAACATATCTGAGTTCTCTACTCCTCCCACAGACTTGATTGCCTCCTCCAATGGTTGCTCCTCTCCTCTCCAACCCCCGCCGACTGCCATGACTTTACCACTGTGTACCACCCACTCTCCACCCCTACACCTTTCATCTCCTTTCCCAATATGGCTTCCATAACTCCCCCTCCTGGATGATGAATGATGCCCTCTCTCCCTCCTATCAACTCTGCTGCTCAGCTCCCCCTACCCCTACCTACCTCTGTCCTTTTCCCAGGTTCCCTCTTCCCCCCTTCAATCGTGTTTTCCCCACCTACCGTCTCTTTGCCTCCATTCTCTCGCCCCAAGTGCTTTTGCTTTCTCCTCCTCTACCTTCCCCACTCCCTCTTGCATCTGCCCTGCTCCCCTTTTTACGTGTCCTCTCCCTCCATTGGTTCCCCCCTTTTTGTTTCTCCTCTCCTCACCCACTTTTTCCCCCTCATCTGTCCGGGTCCTCAGCCCCCGCCCCCCCAATCTGCCTTAGGCTGTGGTGTGTTTTCATCGTTTCTATAGTGCAGTGTTTAAGTGAGTGTTCAGTGTTCTGTGTCCCCTTTTTAAAGTGTTGTGGACAGACACCATACTGTTGTTAGATGTGTTTTGTTTTCTCTTGCGAACAGAAACCAGATTGTCACTGTGTTTTTCTAATTGTGCCTGTCTAATACTGTGAGTTTTAATCAGCGTCACGAACCCTTTGTTTTATATTTTCACCTTCACAACTTTTCGCCATTTCACGGTTTTAAAAAATCACCGTTTTATCGCCTATTTTTATTGTTTGTGTATCTTCTCTTTTATTTTTTTTTTTAATTTTTGCTCTTCTGTTGGCTTAAGTGCAGCATATTAAGGTGCTGCCAGCCTGCTCCCTCCTTTGGGAGGGATAAAGAAAAAGAAAAGATGAACTGGCCCAGTGAGTCAGTCAGGTAGGAGCCCTGACAGTGTTTACTTGAGAGTACTTGAGCGTTGTTCATTATAATCACGAGTGTTGCTCAGCATAGTGTAGTTATAGTTTCTGAGTCGACATTGCATTGTCATTCACCTTGTAAGGCAGCATTATTATTTCGTATGTGTCCTGTTGTACCAGGTATATATAGGCGACAGGCATTCGTGCCTGTAGCCTGCCAGCGCTCTGACTATGTTAGTTGGGCTGGGGATAAGCATGAATAGGGCCATGGACAGGAATTAGTAGCTAGGCAACTCTTCCGCCACCCCTTTGCACGGCACTGTAACACCAGCTGCTCGACTGCCATCCCGGCAAGCTGCCAGCTTTCTGAAGACACGTCGATCGGCAAAATCGGATTAAACGTTTAGATTTTGGAAATTCGTTGCTGGGTGTTACTTGTATAATTTACAGTCAGATAGAAAAAGTTAAACTAATAAAGATATTGAAAATCTGATTACACCATCACAATCGTCCTGCAAATAATGGTAATGCACATGTTTCTTTTTAAGCTGTTGTGATTCCTCTGGCTATTATTACTTTCTACATGAACTGTGAAATGTCTGCCGTTATGGTTTCACGAAGTCTGCTATCTTTGGCACTCCTGGCATATAAATCTCCTTCATCGACACAAAGCCCATTCCTCAACACAGCGTTAACATGCAATTCCCAGCCACGTGGTCGTCCTGGACCACATGCTGGGGCTAGTCCTCTTGCTCCGGCTAATGTTCGGCACCCTGCAGTTGCTGACGACCCCCGGCTTGCCGAGTGGCCTGTGTGGTCATGCCAACTCTGAACTTAGAATATTTTCAGGGCGCCACAACTCACCCGTTACCTCAAACACCTCTACTTATTCTGGCTTGCCAGAATGTTCAGAAGCAGCACGCTTCAGTTCATACAAGTACATATAAAACAAATGACAAATAACTGAATTAAATGATTAAAACGCCAGGCCAGTATTGTTTACAAAATTTTTGTAGTAGTGTGGGAGCAGCATGAATTTCGAAATAAACTTAAACTAACACAAATTATGAATGAAACAGCATATTAAATAAATGCGTGCAATTCAGTTATGCATAAACTATTTTTTGGACAAGAAATAAAAATTTTTTAAATGCAATTTCACTTATGTGCTATTTTGTAAGCACTTCTTGTGCCACTCATTCAGCGCTAAGGGGCTTTCTTGCACAATTTTTTCCGCCGCACTACACACGCTCACACGGATTTTAGCACGTAGCATTGATCAACTCGCATAAGTCTTTTGACCAAGTGCCTCGCAGAAATTGTGTCTGCCTCTGAATTACGAGCTCCAACGTTTATCTTGACAAATTTGTCTACAACGAAAACCAAAAGCAGAAAACCATCAACAAACCATTTCCCAAATCCAACCAGGATCATCGCTAAAGATTCCCTACAGCGGAAAATGATACTTTAGGAACACATTCACAAGGCAAACTACTGAATCACAGTAAGCTCAAATTCCCACAAGTTCTATTTAATTGACTTTAATAAGTTCTTCCTAGCTCCACGCACCAAAAAATGCGTGCACATACAATTACAATTTTAATACCCTTCAAATTGTCCACTAAATTCTTTGCCACACTGTTATACAAAGCATAAATCAATACATATTTTACTTAATTCACGAGGTCACTGACCTCCACGCACCCTCAGTGCCTAAACTTCCCCTCTTGCACGCATACATTGCCACAATAAACTAACAAATTACCAATGAATCCTCAAGTAAAACATATAAAATTATCCCTCCAAACTTACTACCACTAACTACAAATTAGAACAGCTTTTCACTTCTCCCTTTTCTCTAAACGTCTAGCAATTAAACTTCCCTCGTTTCCACTTATGCGGCAGTAACGACCGTAATGTTCTACCGTACCAACGCCAATCAGTCACATTAAAACCACACTCCTCCTTCATATACCAATTTGTACATACTTCATTACACAAACTATCCCCATCCACACTATTTACTGCAGCCCTCTCTAAATTTTCTTTTAGTTCTTCCACACATTTCGCCGATTCACTACCCACAGCATGCACAACTATACTGTTTTTCCCTCCAAAATATCGACACTTGTAGCTTCAACAAAATTACACATCAATTCACTGTTAAACGCTTTATCTTCCTGAAATAATACATCGATGCCTAAGCCATCATCACCATAAATATTCATCTCAGCGATCTTATCTGCTGATACACCATTTAAATCACTACATCAATTCACATCAGAATTCTTACTTTCCTCCGTCGACAAATTAACTTTACGCGAATCGTACACAACTTTATCCTCCGCCGCTACATTACACAAATTGCTGCTACCCTGTCGTACAATTTTGGGACTTCCAAGCTTGCTACTTTCCACTGTGATCGGACAAAAATCATCACACACTGCCATTTGCCACTGCCCCGATCCTACTTTACACACATTCTCACATTCATACTCTGACAAACGTTTTAGATCCACACATTCATCAATAAGTTTCGTTTCGCTTCATTTGTGACTAGAAACGCGTAAATTCCTTCCTCCGATGTATCAATACCAGTAGCTTTTACATCATTACATAAATTATCATTACTCTGTTCCTTTAAACAGGAATCATCTACCCCGCCGACACATTTTTAACTTCAACTGCAGGCGAGACAAATGCTAAGCCTCCCTTAGTAACATTAACGCTTTCCGCTGAAACACAATCACCCTCACTTGCAGCTGGCAAGACCAAAGCGACGCCACCTTCACTAACATCGACGCTTTTCGCCGACTCACAAATACTTCCTACTACACACACCTTCGCTTCTGTAATTGCTACTATTTGATGATACCTCTTCAGAACTCTTCACACAATTTGCTCTCACAAAATTCATCTCCTCTTTAACTTCTTTTTGAACCACTGAATCTTTCCATTCATGACCATTCACACACTCATTCATTAAACATCCACAACTTACATCATTCCCCGCAGATTTATTCCCATTACTTTTACTTAAATCTCTCACAAATCTATGCTTCCACAGTTCACGCCTGCTTTTATTGAAAAAGCCACCTATATAGCCTTCCTCTTTAATACTTCATATTATATATTTGTTGCCTTTCACCAAACCTATCAACATTCCTACCATTACCATTATCTCCAGTCCTTTTCATCACCGGTTCAGGTCGCCATCCCCGAACCTGAGATGTGGAGAACATCAGTTTCTCGACCGGTTGTTACGCGATTGCACTTCGCGTTAATTTCCTCCGTCAAATCCGCGTTTTTTATTTGGGTCCCATTCACGAAAGTCCCTCAAGACCAAACGTAAACACTACATTGGCACACTCAACGTGAACACACTGGTGAAGACAGGAAGGATGAAACAACTCACAGACACTCTCGAAATATTTCAAATCAAAATATGTGCACTGCAAGAAACACGATTCACAGAAGAAGAACATTTCAACATGGAGAACTTTAGAATATACAAAGGAAAACTATCGAGATAACTGAAAAACTTACGGCTTTTTGGCACAGGATTTGTAGTACACAAGTCCATCACGGACAGCATAATCGACTTTTCTTCACCAAACGATAGAATCTGCACCATCACAGTGAAATCAGCCTACAAATCCTACACAATAATCAACGCACATGCACCTACTAATGACTACAACAGGGAAAACCCGGACGAAATTGATGACTTGTGGACGACAATGGAAGAAACTATCAGGAAAAATTCCTGCACATAGAGTCAAAATAATACTGGGAGACTTCAAAGCTAATCTCGGAAAAGAAAAGGAACACAGACATACAACAGGAAAACATACTCCACGCAAGGACACAAACAAAAATGGAAAACACCTGACAGAATTTTGCAAAAACCACGACCTCGCCATAATGTCAACAAATTTCAAGAAAGCAACACTGAAACTTACCACATGGAAATTCCCCAGCGGAAAGCACGAACTACAAATCGACCAGAAAGACTCACAAAAAGAAATTTTGAACACAGACACACGTAAAACTACTTCGACGCAGACCACCACCTACTATAGATCAGGATTCGTCTTTTGCCCATGTAAAACCTCCAGAAGAACAAAATTGTTAGATCAGATCCAGAATACCTTACTTTAAACCAGACACAAATGTTAGACAAATTTAAAATGGAGAAAACAACTAACTGGACGCAATTTTCAGGAAGAATTCGATAGGCCATGAAAGTAGCACAAGAACAACGCACAAGGAAACACCGGTGATGGAACCACATATGTCACCAAGATATTGACCAATGAATCAGTGCATGGAAAAAATGTAGTGGCCATAAATCCCCAGAGAATAGGATGAACTGCCTGAAAACACAGAAACAATCAAGCAAAATCATTCGCAGAGAAAACCGACAGTATGATAAACGGTGACTGACGGAGATTGAATCGGACTCCACGAAGAACAATACAAGAAACTTCTACAGAACGTTCATAGAAAACATGACTGGATATCAAGCACCTGACTTGTGCTTCAGAAGACCATATTGAATCCTAGAAACCAATACCAAAAACAATTGTGACATTCAGGCAAAGTGAAAAACTCCTCAACGCGGACCCCTCCCCCTATGGAAGAACTGATGACAGAAACGAGTACGTACAATCCAGATAGTGAACCTCCAATTCTAGAAGAAGTTAAAGAAGTAATAAAGTCACTCAGGAATCGTAGAGCACCAGGAGAAGACGGCATCATCGCGGAAATCTGGGAGTTACAAGACCCAGAACTCACCAAAGACATCAACAGTATCTTGGAAGATATATGGGAGACCATGAAAATTCCTGACTAGTGGAAAACTGCCATGATACACCCACTACGCAAAAAAAAAAAGGTGACAAGACTGACCCGAACAACTACAGAGGAATATCCCTACTACCGGTCACATATAAGATCCTCTCTAAATCTTTACTTAACAGACTAGAATGGCAGACCGATCACTTGATTGGGGAATAAAATGGCGGTCTTGTGCGGAACAAATTTGGAACCTGAAAACGATTTTACAACACAAACAGAACTTTATCATTACCTTTGTCCACTTCAAAAAGGCGTACGACTCTTTCGACCGGAAAACTCTCTTCAAAATACTAGCTGAATACGAAGTAGACAACAAAACACGGAAAAATCATAGAACAAACCTCGACCAACACAACCTCCAAAGTGAAGTTCTGTGGGGAACTATCAGAGCCCTTTGAAATTCGCACAGGTGTCTGACAAGGCGATGGCCTCTCACCTCTCCTTTTCAGTCTAGTGTTAGATAAGGTAATAAAAGAATGGGAAATATCACAACAGGGGAAAACCTTACGAAACCTACAGATTAAATGCCTGGCTTTTGAAGACGATTTGGCGATTGTCACGAAAGGCATAAACGAAAAAAAAGAAGCTATTGAAAAAATACACGAAATCGCTTACAAAACTGGACTACAGACCTCTTACGAAAAGACACAGTTTATGAGCACAAAGAAATTCTCATCCCTGAACACAAAGTACGGCACGACTTACAAAACAACATACTTCAAATACCTCGGTGAAACACTACAAATGAGCGGACATACCAGAGACTCAAAGGAAGAAAGAAGAACTAACCTGGACAGGACATAAAAAGTAGTGTGGAATTATTAGAACAAGAAGTCTATTTCATAAAAAGCCAAATTACGCCATTCCGACATGGTGGTGCTCCCGGAAGCACTGTATGCAGCAGAGAACACACTAATCCTAGAGCATACACGTATTAGACAACTAGAAAAAGTAGACCGGAAAATACTTAGGAAAATATTTGGTGCAACTAACAGCAATGGAATATGGATCAAGAAACCTACAGAGGAACTATACGAACATACGGAGACAATGACAGAAAAGATCAGAAAGTGCAGTCTACAATTCTATGGACACCTATACAAAATGCCGTCACACAGACTGACCAAACAGATCTTTGACTGGGTAACCACTAGAAACAACGAATGGGTGGCAGAAGTAAAAAACGACCTGAACCAACTCAACGTCACACCAGACGCAATAAACAAGGGAATAAAATTCAGAAACATCATTAGGAAAAGTAAACAACATGTGATACCCTGTGACAAACGAACAGGTGTAAAATGGATCGAAGAACGCGAAAAAGATCACAGCCAGAAGATGAAAGAAATATGGGCAAACAAAAAGGCAACCAAGATGAAGCCAGTGACATGAAACCGACAAGAAGCATGACAGAGGACCGGAAACAGAAACACAGCGAGCGAATGAGAGAAGTTTGGGTAGCAAGGAAGGCAGCAAAAGGAATTGGCAAAGTAGTTTAGTTCAACTGCCCTCTTTAACGGGAAAACACCAATAATAACAATAATAACAATAATAATTTATAAGTATGCTGCTTCTGTTTTTTCGTGTAACTGACGTGATCAATAGTATTCAGACACTTTGACCTCCAGTAACTCATGTACTATTCAAGTTACATGCATGTAATTCATACCAATTTAAGTTTACACGAATAGGTTTCTAAACACATGTCGATCGACAAAACCGGATAAACCGTTTAGATTCTGGAAATTCGTTACTGGGTGTTACCTGTATAATTTACAGTCAGATACTTAACTTTAAACTAACAAAGATATTGAAAATCTGATTACACCATCAGAAATGTCGTGCAAATAATGGTGTTGTACATTTTTCTTGTTAAGGTATCATGATTCCTCTGGCTATTATTAATTTCTACATGAGCTGTGAAATGTCTGCCATTATGGTTTCACAAAGTCCGCCATCTTTGGCACTCCCAGCATACAAATCACCTTCATCGACACAAAGTACAGTCCTCAACACAGCGTCAACATAGAATTCCCAGCCACGCGGTAACCCTGGACCACACGCTAGGGCTACCCCTCTTGATCCGGCTAATGTTCAGCAGTACGTGGTTGCTGACGAGCTTCAGCTTGCCGAGCGGCCCGTGCGGCCACGCCAACTCCAAACTCAGAATATTTTCAGGGCGCCAAATCTCTCCCGTTACCTCATACACTCCAATCACATTTAACAAGAACCATGAAATTATTAGGATTGTCATCCAATACCAAGACGCACTGACGCTTCGGTGCAAGAGTTTCATATAATTGGAGAGATCACTCAAGAAAACCAACGGCAGTACCACAGTGGGCTCCAAGCTTACACATAACGCTTACGCATTCCCGTTTCAGGAGATATGTTGTGAAGTCAATGGGTCTGAGGTCGACCGTACAAGCAGTGTAGACGTAATATCAATCCTTAAAAAGTACGTCTCTGAACTCTGAATCACCCATGGTTTAGAAAATGCGGAGTGGTTAATAGACAATCTGGCGGATAGAACAGTTGCAGAGTACAAATGATTTACTGCATGCATAACTATAAAAATGCTTTGGGCTGCTCTGAAACATGAGGTTGAGTATTATGAATGCTAAACAGGAACTCATTCCGGTACATAATGCGACGGATAATAACTCATACATTCAAGGAGCTCAAGAGGAGAATACATCGAAGTGCCAAAGAAACTGACATAGGCATGCACATTCAACTACAGAGATACGTAAACGGACATAATACAGCGCTGGGTTCGGCAACACCTTTATACCCTGAAGAACCAAAGAAACTGGTATACTTGCCTAATATTGTGTAGGACTCCCGCGAGCACACAGAAGTGCCGCTACATGACGTGGCATGGACTCGATTAATGTCTAAAGTAGTGTTGGAGGGGGTTGACACCATGAATCCTGCAGGGCTGCCCATAAATCCATAAGAGTACGAGGGGGTGGAGATCTCTTCTGAACAGCACGTTGAAAGGTATCCCAGATATGCTCAATAATGTTCATGTCTGGAGAGTGTTTAAACCAAAAAGAGTGTTCCTGGAGCCACTCTGTAACAATTATGGACGTGTGAGGTGTCGCATTGTCCTGCTGGAATTGCCCGGCAGCCATGAAAGTATCACCCTACGAGGACCAGGGACGAAGACAAGTTAACAGAAATCTAACGAATGAAGCATTTCACTATGATTCGACTTAAGATGGAACAAGGATGATCGCCAAACAGCTGTCGAATAACATCGTCGAAGACGATGTACACACACTATTTATCCCCAGAATACCAGTGACCTCTACTGAACTGCTATTCTAATTAAAAGACTACAGTTTCCAATCATAGTAGCCTACAGTCTTACAATTAACAACGCGCAAGGGCAGACTTTAAAATATTGCGGCCTCAACCTCAAAGACTCCAGCTTCTCTCATGGTCATCGACACGTAGCTTGCTCTCGAGTAGGAAACCAAAAAATTTGTACATGTATACCACGATAACAAAATGGAAAATGTCGTTTATAAATAGGTATTTTAAATACTTAGAATACGTTTTCTATAAAAACGTTTTATCACTAATACTGTAAATATTGTAAATAGGTGGTATACATTTTCCATAAATTTTTTTACCTCGTATACTTTAAAGTTTATCCTTTTATTGCAATTACCACACAATCTCCTATCATCCCTCAGAGCGAAGTCGCAAAGCCCAGCTAGTACATGCATAAGTGGTTAGGCTGAAAGTGCTGCTATGAAAAAACAGTTTTTAAACCTCAGCGCAGTTCACTCCTCTGAATGTGGTTTACCACTGCACCATGCTCATGTTTATCCGTTCCTAAGGAATGTGTGACAGCGAACATTTAAGATAGTTGCCAACAAGCCGCTACGCAGTGCATTTGTTTGCCAGTTTGAATGTAGGCGTTACAAGAATGTTGCCTACTGTTCTGTGCAAATTTACCAGATTTATCAGTCTACCCAGAAATTTATCGTCTGCTTTGCCTCGCACTGACTTCTGCTTCATTAAGGGGATATTCCAAATCGCATTTGCATTTGTTTGCGTTTGAATGTAGGCGTTACAGGAATGGTGCCTACTGTTCTGTACAAATTTACCAGATTTATCAGTCTACCCAGAAATTTATCGTCTGCTTTGCCTCGCACTGACTTCTGCTTCATTAAGGGGATATTCCAAATCGCATTTGCATTTGTTTGCGTTTGAATGTAGGCGTTACAGGAATGGTGCCTACTGATCTGTACAAATTTACCAGATTTATCAGTCTACCCAGAAAATTATCGTCTGCTTTGCCTCGCACTGACTTCTGCTTCATTAAGGGGATATTCCAAATGGCAGCAAACCTGTGATACGGTATCTGCTGTTTGTACCGTCGTTGGTGTTGCGTTCGGTGCGCTCATCCACGAATAATCATGGTGATTACTGCTGCGTTAAGGTGGCAGTGACTGTCAAGGGAAATTTCCGTTCGCGAGGGCAGAATCACACACCAGATCGTTACGTAACTGCACCGTTATCGTTGCTTGATTTTCAGAGTTGCGCAAAGGGAACCAGAGTTGTCTAAGAAGCGGTACTGCTTGATTTTGCTGTAATTTGTAGCCCTAACGAATGAAGTCGTTTGAGGCAGAGTGGCTTGTTATGTTGTTTGCACGTCTTTAAGCAAATTTACAACTTGCTGTTCCATTTGTTTTCTAAGCGTACCAGGAGGGAATTACATACATAGTGCTGATTTAAGTAACGTAATCTGAAGTGAAATTATGGTAGAAAGAGCTGGGACAGGAAGACAGCCGTCAGCGATTATTTTAAAAAGTTATACATGTAAAAAGAGGGTATTACTAAATATGTGTGTCCATAAAAGAATGTCCTACTCTCAATGGTAATTTATAATAGTTTAATTTAGATTATTTACAATAAATAATATATCAAATTGAAGATGAACTAAACTAGTTTTTCTTACAAATGTTCAATATGTGCGCCTTTAGTTATAGCAACACATCCAACCAAAGTACAATTATCCCGACGCTTTGGTTAATAAGTCGGAGTGATGGAGGCAATCGCCTCTTCAGTTCTGTGTCTCAACTCTGAAACTCATTAGGAGTTGGCGGAACATAGACACGATCTCTCATAAACTCCCAAATCAAGGAAAAATCTCATGCCATGAGGTCAGGTGAAGGTGGAGACCAGCGTTTTTCCGACGTTCTGACCATTACGACCAATGCAGCGGTCGGGGTCTTTGACGTTCGACCACTCTCGTAGGAAGAGATGCCAGTGGGTAGAGGCTTCACCTTGATGCCAAAGAAAGTTTTCAGGTTCACCTTCTCATTACGGAAAGAGCCAGTCTTGCAACATATCCACATAAACCATCCCTGACGCGGTAGCTGCAGCGAAAGAACATAATCTGTACACTTGAGTGTTTAATTTTGTGGAATTTCTTTGATATTGTAAAGGTTCGTGAGAAAGCCCCTGACCCCAGATACGAACGTTGTGGATACTTGTCTTTCCATTTAGATCAAAAGTTCTCTCATCACTGAACACGATGCAATCAAGTAAGTTTTCCCACCGCAACACATCACTTGCAAAATTGTATAGTCTGGCTTTAAAACGTGTGCAAATATAGCTGGTATGAATCCATGTGTAAATGTTTTCTTAAAACCTTTCACACTGTCGTCTTTGGCAACTGAAATTCAAGACGTGCTTTCCGAACAGACTTCTTAGGACTAAGAAGGTAAGATGCTCGCTGCTTCACGGTCAACATCCTCATCAGATACTGTTGGTTCTTACCGTGCTTTTCTCTTTACATATACATCTGGTCTATTTGAACAAACTGCACCATCAGAGAATGTTTTTGCGACTTGGATTATCACAATTAATCATGAACGTCCCAGGTGCGGTCTCACAGACCGCGAGCTTTTATTGTTACTCTGTTGCTAAGGTAGAGAGATGGTGTAGGAGATTACCGCTTTGTCTAGTTGTTCTTTCCCGGAGCTGATGTGGTTTCGTTTGTCACAAGCCAACTGAAAGTGACGTGGACCTATACTGTTACTTCCACTTTCGTGCTAACAGTCTCTGAGAGCGCACCTGCCGCTTTACGTTATGGATTCAGTAGCCAGGTCTTTGCTGTTCCGACTGAATTTGAGTATACTGTTTTAAAACGGTTTGTGGACATTTTAGGAAGTGATGTTGGAGCAGGCTTAGACAACGAAGTTGAAAGTGAACGTAGTTCAGAAATGTACAGTGTGAAAGCAAATTTGTTTTGCTAACTGTGAGTTCTGTGATTGAAATAAACGATCAAAGTGATAGAAACAGAAACATAGATTCTGAATCTTTAGCTAAAGGCTCTGCTAAAAATATATTTCATCGAAATAATATCGCTGGTCATCGAAACCTCTTCTCAGGCGATTTCGTGTTCGGTAGCATTGCGTCATTCGTTTGCCAACAGTGCGGTCACCTGCTCAGGCAGGTAATAGTCCAGATCCTCTTACTGTCTGGAATTTGCATGTGACTGACAATACTTTCAGTATCATATTGAAAAGGCCTAACACAAAAATAAACAATGAAAAGCTTGAAAATCATCTAAAAGTTTGGTATGAAGCTAATTTATATGAGAAAAAATCATTCGGTTTGCTGTTTTATTCAGCTATCCGTTTTGTTTGTATTGTTGCAAGAAGCAAATCTGTCTTGAATGCTCTACAGAAGTTTTCAGCGAGTGCAAAGAAAACTTTCGAAAAGGATATTTTCTGAATGTTTTGTGGGAGTTTCTTCTGTTTTTATTATTGTATGTATCAAAACAATAAAAGTATAGAAAAAAGTAAAATTTTGAGTGCAGGGTACTGGAGTTTCTATAGATTAACACTATCTTGAAGTGTTATGTTCGTTTTGTGCAGCTTTTCTGTTTAAATACGTTTCTTCGTAAAAATAAACTTTAAAATTTATTTGAATAATTTTTTGTATGGTATTAATTAACTTTTGTATAAAAAACTGAACTGTTTTACTTAAATTACGTAAAGCAATTTTTAATGTCTATTTCAATATAGCGATCTGTCAGACCACAGCTGCAACAGCATGTGATTAAAAAAACTAACCAGCAAGCTAAAGGTTAAATTTTAAATGACACCCACATTGACTTGAAATTACGGATTCACTTTTACCAAGCTGCAGAACACAAAACGCGTTTATGTTTACGAGTCGCCATTGTAAGAATGTTGCATATGTGGCGCAGCATGCAGGAAAACAACAAAGCATTATTCGTGTCTGCGCTTTTCTAGAACCGTTTTACCTTTTGATTGTGACGTTGAGCCAGCACTGTACAATGCTTACAGGTGATATTATTAAAATTTATAACTGGGACATTCTTTTATGGATACTGCGTGCTTTTAATTATTTCCTTTTGTGTGCAGCGGATAAAAAAATTCTGAATGCTGAAAAAGAAAAAAAAACTGACTGACGAACCGCTTCTAGATTGCTTACTGAGCTCGGCAGAGAGGCACAGGTATTTTGACGAAAACAGATATATTGGGAATTATATAAATAGTCATTTAGAAACCGCAACCAGTCACAAGTAAGACAAACTGTTTTTTTATTCATGTTACCATAGCCAGTTTCGTCGTTAAAAACCCATCTTCAGATGAACAGAAAGCGTAGTGGCATAGCCACTAGAGTGCCATCTGTGTCTATCGTTAGTAGGGAATGCTGACAGCCAGAAGGCTCAGCGTGGTGCAGACATGTGACACAAGCAGGCACCCATTCCACGGAGTTGTAAAGCGATCAAATAATGGTCTTCCGAGTGGCGGGATGGTCCTTTTGGAGAAATGCTACAGCATTTGGACGTGTGGCGTCAGTTGTGCAACGATGTTGATATCAGTCGTTACGTGAACTTTCTTACGCCAGTGGACGAGGTTGTGACCGACCCCCCCCCCCTCCCCCCCACCGCTATCACCAAGCACAGACACTCGCCAGGATTGTCGTACAGTAAGGGGAGCAGCGGCAGATCGCAGCACAGATACTACTCTGCTACACGTGCAGCAACTTTTCTCACAGCTTGTCAGCTCAGACGTGTCAAAACGAACTGTTGCGAACCGGTTATTAGCAGTGGGACTGCGAGCACATACACCTCTAGTTCGTCTTGCACTCACGTCACAGCACCAATGCGTACGATTCAACTGGTGCCTTCAGAAGACCAGTTGGAAGATGGAATGGAGTGCCGTTGTATTCAGCGATGAAAATAGATTCCGCCTGCATACAAGTCTGGTCGTTTACGCTTACCACGTAGATCTTGTTCAAATGGTTCAGATGGCTCTGAGCACTATGAGACTTAACATCGCAGGTCATCAGTCCCCTATAACTTAGGACTCCTTAAACGTAACTAACCTATGGACATCACACACACCCATGCCCGAGGCAAGATTCGAACCTGTGACCGTAGCGGTCGCGCGGTTCCAGACTGAAGCGCCTAGAACCGCTCGGCCACTACGGCCAGATCCGGTGACCGCTGTCTCGTAGAGTGCATTCGTCCAAGAGACACTGGCACCTCCCCAGGCCTTATGACCTGCGGTACGATAAGCTGCATCTCTCGTTCACGTTCGGTATTTCTGATGGGGACGCTAACCAGCGCTCGGTACGTATAGAACGTTGTTACACTCGTTATCTTGCTGTGTGGTGTGTTCTTCCAACAGGATAATGCTCGCCCGTACACTACCAGTGAAACTCAACGTGCAGTAACTTTCCTGGCCAGCACGATCTCAGGACTTGTCTCCAATCGAGCACGTATCGAATATGATGGGATGAGAACTGACTCATGCTACTTGTCAACCAAGAACTCACAGAGCTACGTGAACAGGTCGGGCAGGCGTGGCATAACGTATCCCAGGGCAGTATGTGCCATTGTACGATCGGCTTGGCGCCAGAGTTGCCGCCATCATTGCCGCCTATGGAGGCTACACCACCTTCTAACGTCGATACCTGGTATTTCTCCACTGCTTGTGCTATTGATCTGTAAGTGTAATCATTTCATGTGATCCGTAAACATTGTCGCAACAATAAATTCTGTGTGAATTGGAAAGCTCTAAAAGGGCGTACTAATTTCTTTTCCTTATTCCGTTTTGAAATGATCGCATTTCTGAAATTACTAACCCGTGCGAAGAAGTGGGATCGATTGTATGTCGTACTGTACCTTTGGTTAACTTCCGAGAATCCGCTTACCTTTCTTGCCCACATGGGGAGCTGGTACTACGCCGACTTAAGCGGATCGGTCACGCTCGACAAATCAGTTCTCTGCCGAAGTTAGTTGGGAAATTTGCACCGGTGATGGGCTAGATGTGCTACATTGCCGTATGATTCTACGTTGCGACCGAGAGGCAGACTTATACTTGTCGCCTTCTGCTTCCGGTGTGCCGCCTGCAGTTCAGACCTGGCTGTTAACTTTGAGAAGGGCCTTAAGAAGAGCTTTAGCTTAAGTGGTCAAAGTTTGGTACACGGCGTCGAGGGCTATGAAAACTGTTATTACAGGACGAAAACAGTGAAAATTTGTTGGTGAGAGTTTTATGTCAAAGGTGCCTCTTCGGATCTCACTGGAAAATCGACACTGAACATTAACTTATTGCTGCTTGCCATGGTTGAAATTTCATTGTCATTATCATTTGTTGTGAGTGACGTCAGTTACCGTATCTCTCTCTGGGTGTAATTATTCCAGGTCAGTACTGTTAAATGTTTCAATTACCTCTGTTGAGGACCTTTTGTAATAATTGTCTGTGGTTTTTAACTTATATGCTAACCTCGGGAGCACCAACACAGAACATACTTTTTGCAGCGCTTAACCACAATTACCTCTTTTTAATATCCTGTTGTAACCGCTAAAACCGTTAAATGCTTGCAGGTCTTTTTTAAACTGGTGGTTTGACGACCAGAATTCTCATTTTTCTGTCTTTTTTTCTCTCTGGTACTGTTCTGTATCATTTATCCTGACTAACTGTCATTACTGTTCCAAGGCCAAAGTGGGATTGGGTGAATTACAGTAATCCAGTAGGATGCCATGCTTTCTTGAAGAGAAAGTTTTTTAATTCTGTGTCAAAGGCATTATTCTTATTAATCTCACAGAGATTTTTTAATTGTTGACTTGAGTAAATGTTCTTTTATGCTTAAATGTTGAGAAAAATATTTCAAGTTTTTTATTTTAGTTGTTTTGGAATAAGACTAAACTTTATGCTAAAGCCCTGGCTAGCATTATTCCAGTTAATTCATCACTTACCTGCTTCCTACCTATCAATTACAAAAATTACTCCGGAAAAGTAATATTTTTCCAAATATAAAAAGCTATTCCATGCTACAACACGGCCAAGTACCTAGTAATAATTTGAAAGCAATGCAATTGAGAAAATATTGTCAACATGGTATTTAATTGTTATGTGTTACATTATTACGCTATTATACTCCAATAACACTTGGCAACAAATAAGAACTTTATGTATATATATAATAACGTCAAGTTTTCGTCTTTCGAGTTTTTAGTTTGTAGTCTTCCTGTTGATGTTCAGCAGTAGTCTGCTAACATATTAAGATTCAATTTTCTCTTCCAACGCTTCTCCATTATAGCAATCCGTTGATGGAACCTCTCCCACTTTCATCACTAACAGCACCGAGAGACCCTGGAAAGAAGTTTAAGTGAGCGTGTATGTTGTGAAACTTAAGGGGACATGTGGCACCCCATGTCTTGGAAACATGTCACCATATTCTTCACCAGTTACACATAAATTTCTGCTTCCTTGTTTTAAAGGAAATTGATGGTCACATTTTTAAAAGTGCATCATGCTGTTTTTTTTTCTTTTCGTCCAATAATGCAGTGAAATGGTTGCTCTTTATTACTGCCCTAATTTGTGTCCTTGAACTTACCGGCAGTCATGTCAGGAAACGTTTCTTGAAGGCACTCACAGGGTGCTCTCCACCTATTCATGACGTTTACGAAAATGCTCATAAGGCAGAGTTGGATGTGGAGTGGAGGCAGCAGAATCTGTTCACTATCGACAAGACGCTTGCACAACACACCCTTCTTCCCTGGTTCTAGGTTGCTTCGCTTTGGCCACTGTTTCACAATGTAAATTTTGTCAGCTGCATGGCAGTCCCACTTGCAAATGAAACACGAGAGCTTGGTATATCCTAACTGCATACCTAGGAGGAGCGCTGCAACCTTCAGATCAGCACAGATTTTCTACTTGGCTGATCTGGCCATGTAACATTAACCAGAACGGCCTTGCTGTGCTGGTACTGCGAACGGCTGAAAGCAAGGGGAAACTACAGCCGTAATTTTTCCCGAGGACATGCAGCTTTACTGTATGATTAAATGATGATGGCGTCCTCTTGGGTAAAATATTCCGGAAGTAAAATAGTCCCCCATTCGGATCTCAGGGCGGGGACTACTCAAGAGCACGTCGTTTTCAGGAGAAAGAAAACTGGCATTCTACGGATCGGAGCGTGGAATGTCAGAACCCTTAATCGGGCAGGTAGGTTAGAAAATTTAAAAAGGGAAATGGATAGGTTAAAGTTAGATATAGTGGGAATTAGTGAAGTTCGGTGGCAGGAGGAACAAGACTTTTGGTCAGGTGATTACAGGGTTATAAATACAAAATCAGATAGGGGCAATGCAGGAGTAGGTTTAAAAATGAATAAAAAAATAGGAGTGCGGGTTAGCTACTACAAACAGCATAGTGAACGCATTATTGTGGCCAAGATAGACACAAAGTCCATGCCTACTACAGTAGTACAAGTTTATATGCCAACTAGCTCTGCAGATGATGAAGAAATTGATGAAATGTATGACGAGATAAAAGAAATTATTCAGGTAGTGAAGGGAGACGAAAATTTAATAGTCATGAGTGACTGGAATTCGTCAGTAGGAAAAGGGAGAGAAGGAAACATAGTAGGTGAATATGGATTGCGGGGAAGAAATGAAAGAGGAAGCCCCCTTGTAGAATTTTGCACAGAGCATAACTTAATCATAGCTAACACTTGGTTCAAGAATCATTAAAGAAGGTGTATACCTGGAAGAATCCTGGAGATACTAAAAGGTTTCAGATAGATTATATAATGGTAAGACAGAGATTTAGGAACCAGGTTTTAAATTGTAAGACATTTCCAGGGGCAGATGTGGATTCTGACCACAATCTATTGGTTATGAACTGCAGATTGAAACTGAAGAAACTGCAAAAAGGTGGGAATTTAAGGAGATGGGACCTGGATAAACTGAAAGAACCAGAGGTTGCAGAGAGTTTCAGGGAGAGCATAAGGGAACAATTGACAGGAATGGGGGAAAGAAATACAGTACAAGAAGAATGGGTAGCTCTGAGGGATGAAGTAGTGAAGGCAGCAGAGGATCAAGTAGGTAAAAAGACGAGGGCTAATAGAAATCCTTGGGTGACAGAAGAAATATTGAATTTAATTGATGCAAGGAGAAAATATAAAAATGCAGTAAATGAAGCAGGCAAAAGGGAATACAAACGTCTCAAAAAAGAGATCGACGGGAAGTGTAAAATGACTAAGCAAGGATGGCTAGAGGACAAATGTAAGGATGTAGAGGCTTGTCTCACTAGGGGTAAGATAGATACTGCCTACAGGAAAATTAAAGACACCTTTGGAGAGAAGAGAACCACATGTATGAATATCAAGAGCTCAGATGGCAACCCAGTTCTAAGCAAAGAAGGGAAGGCAGAAAGGTGGAAGGAGTATATAGAGGGTTTATACAAGGGCGATGTACTTGAGGACAATATTATGGAAATGGAAGAGGATGTAGATGAAGATGAAATGGGACATAAGATACTGCGTGAAGAGTTTGACAGAGCACTGGAAGACCTGAGTCGAAACATGGCCCCGGGAGTAGACAACATTCCATTAGAACTACTGATGGCCTTGGGAGAGCTAGTCATGACAAAACTCTACCATCTGGTGAGCAAGATGTATGAGACAGGCGAAATACCCACAGACTTCAAGAAGAATATAAAAGTTCCAATCCCAAAGAAAGCAGGTGTTGACAGATGTGAAAATTACCGAACTATCAGTTTAATAAGTCACAGCTGCAAAATACTAACGCGAATTCTTTACAGATGAATGGAAAAACTGGTAGAAGCGTACCTCGGGGAAGATCAGTTTGGATTCCGTAGAAATGTTGGAACACGTGAGGCAATACTAACCTTACGACTTATCTTAGAAGAAAGATTAAGAAAAGGCAGCCCTACGTTTCTAGCATTTGTAGACTTAGAGAAAGCTTTTGACAACGTTAACTGGAATACTCTCTTTCAAATTCTGAAGGTGGCAGGGGTAAAATACAGGGAGCGAAAGGCTATTTACAATTTGTACAGAAAGCAGATGGCAGTTATAAGAGTCGAGGGGCATGAAAGGGAAGCGGTGGTTGGGAAAGGAGTGAGACATGGTTGTAGCCTCTCCCCGATGTTATTCAATCTGTATATTGAGCAAGCAGTAAAGGAAAGAAAAGAAAAATTCGGAGTAGGTATTAAAATTCATGGAGAAGAAATAAAAACTTTGAGGTTCGCCGATGACATTGTAATTCTGTCAGAGACAGCAAAGGACTTGGAAGAGCAGTTGAACGGAATGGACAGTGTCTTGATAGGAGGATATAAGATGAACATCAACAAAAGCAAAACGAGGATAATGGAATGTAGTCAAATTTAATCGGGTGATGCTGAGGGGATTAGATTAGGAAATGAGACACTTAAAGTAGTAAAGCAGTTTTGCTATTTAGGGAGCAAAATAACTGATGATGGTTGAAGTAGAGAGGATATAAAAAACGCAAGGAAATCGTTTCTGAAGAAGAGAAATTTGTTAACATCGAGTATAGATTTAAGTGTCAGGAAGTCATTTCTGAAAGTATTTGTATGGAGTGTAGCCATGTATGGAAGTGAAACATGGACGATAACCAGTTTGGACAAGAAGAGAATAGAAGCTTTCGAAATGTGGTGCTACAGAAGAATGCTGAAGATAAGGTGGGTAGATCACGTAACTAATGAGGAGGTATTGAATAGGATTGGGGAGAAGAGAAGTTTGTGGCACAACGTGACTAGAAGAAGGGATCGGTTGGTAGGACATGTTTTGAGGCATCAAGGGATCACAAATTTAGCATTGGAGGGCAGCGTGGAGGGTAAAAATCGTAGAGGGAGACCAAGAGATGAATACACTAAGCAGATTCAGAAGGATGTAGGTTGCAGTAGGTACTGGGAGATGAAGAAGCTTGCACAGGATAGAGTAGCATGGAGAGCTGCATCAAACCAGTCTCAGGACTGAAGACCACAACAACAACAACAACAAGTAGGGTATTATAGACATTGCGGAATATCCTTCAGTGATTTTTATGTTTCTTCCGCCTGTACAGAATGACGGCAGGAATGGAGATTTTCTTATTCCCATTATGGAGAAGCACACATTTGAGACTCATCTTTCAGGTATGTATGAGAAATCCATTCCTGTGGGTGTGTTTAATTCCCTGTCCTGCTAGTAACTCATCAGTATTATTGCAGAAATAGACGGTTTCGTCCATCGTAAAAAGTCTACAAATGCCTTGTGCGGCTGTGGATATGAGAAGCTAAGGCCAGTAGGAATTATATTCCGATCTTTCAGCCGGGAACACAGAAGTTTTGCTTTGGCCTTGCTAAGTTCAAGCTCCCGTACAAGCTCATCGAGTCCTTTCCGTGTAGGACGGTGAATCGCTGACTCATTAACTGCAAAATCTTCATCTTGGAACTCAAGTTCGTCTAGAGACGATAAATGATTTTCTTCGTCGATAGTCCAACAAACAGGAAGCTGAGATACAGGCAACTGTGGGCTATGGGGATCAGGCTGAAGTGTTGATGTTAAGTTTGGATACCCAGTCCTCCTTCTCTTTGTCGTTGTCATGCCTTTCACTGATGGTGTTGCACAAAAATAATAGTCGTCAGTATGTTTCTTTGGTTCTCGCGAAAACACGAGCACTGCAATTAGCATAGATGTTTGCTTCCCATTCAGCCACTCACTGTATAGCACAGATAAACAGAAATGTGGAGCCCCTCCTTTCTCCTAGTCACCCACCACGCATCCAAAGTACAGTTCATAAGCTTTTCAGGCAATAGGCGTGAGCTCTCCCTTCTATTCAGTAGAAATCAACTCGCCTCAAATGTAAGGTAACTGTCACTACTGTTCGCACATAAGCTATTGTATTGCAAAAGTAATCAC
Source organism: Schistocerca nitens (assembly GCF_023898315.1). Classification (NCBI taxonomy): domain Eukaryota; kingdom Metazoa; phylum Arthropoda; class Insecta; order Orthoptera; family Acrididae; genus Schistocerca; species Schistocerca nitens. The sequence continues at coordinate 236,833,657 of NC_064614.1, read as the reverse complement.
TAGTTCACAAGGAGACGCAAATCAAAAAATTGAAAAAAGAAGTTTTAAATATATAACAGAACGTTGAGGTCTCATTATAAGAGTAAATAACCTAGCATGGTATCTCAGAAACTAGAAACAATTAGCAAATTTTATTGGTTTTTTTGGTAATTTTAAAATCAGCGTTCCGAATTTAGTTAATAGCTGCTACTTCCATTTAGGAACCAAATCCATTGTTGAACTGTGTAACCGGTAAGTGAAATCAAATTAATAAAAACCATTGTTAAAGATCAGTCACAAGTTAAAAACGTTTTGAAGTAGACGCTGTTGAAAATTAATACAAATTTCAATTTCTGAGATAGGGAAAATTGTTAAGACTACGTTGATTTACAAACTTAACGCATTCCATAGTGAACAGACCTTCTGTTTCAAAACACAAAATTGTGCACGACTGATGAAGTATGGTTTAACCGTCCACACGTTATGAGACTAGTTCTAAAGATAAAGAGAATTTTACCGTGAAACTCTGGTAAAGGATAAATTAATAATAGGTTTTTGTATACAATACAGTTATTAAATATCTAGTACTTTTAATATTTACAAATGCTGTATAAACCATAACCTCGTGTTTCACAACAGAAATGAAAACTGTAGAAAATGCCTTGAACCGTTTGCGGCGATCTCTGGAGGGCACCCGTTAAAGTGATTCTAAAGTCTGTGACCAAACTGAAACACCGACCAGGGAATGTGTTGCTAGGTACACTACCTTCGAGGTACAACACACTAACCTACTTTCACTTTCAGTCGTAGTGATTTGTGGCTTAGTTGTTGGGTTTGCATTGTATTACTCTTTCATCGTTCTGTCTTACAGCGTCTAGCACAACAAATATTAACATCCGAATCTGAAGGCAAATACAAAAAGTATGTAACTCATCTTAATGCAGGACTGCCTCCTCAATCTCACACAAAAGGAAACAGTAAATTTTTTGACACCTACTGCTGTTTTTCATTCATTGTAACAACCTATTGCACAAAAAATAAGATGGTTTTAACGGCATATCTCTCAACAAGTACAGAAGTGGAGTCTGTTTCAAACTGAAATGGTAGGTGACGTGGAAAGATTAATCTATCACCAGGAAACGTTAGGTGTGTGGTTTTTAACGGAGAAGAGGTACTTCTTGATGTAATAAAGCAAGTGAGACTGTACTAATTTACTAGCGTATTACCCCTGTAATGAACTGCAAGGATCACTTACAGTTCCTTCAGGATCCCGTCAATGGACGAAACCGTACAAAATAAATAAAAACAATCTCTTTACAGATAAAACTGTTAATATGATCTCTCATTGTGTTGCGTCGCCCGATATCTCGTACAGCCATAAGGAATTTAACTCTTCCTCAAAAAGCAATATGATAAGATTCCGTGTCAAAGTTTTACATGTGAATCACCTTGATCCCTTCGCAAACAAATCAGTATTTCGGATATGCAGGATTACTTGCACAGAAATGTTTATGAAATTAAGTCGGTTTTGTTTCATAAGCGCTACTTTTTTCATACCGAATCTTCGCTCCGCCAACGTTAAGTAATAATTTCTGGACAGGGTTTCAGGAGAGGGTTGTCGATAACTAAATGTGATACAGAGGTCCAGCTCGGCCTTCGATTCTGGTTTGTTTTTTTTACTTCCTTCTGCTTTGTGGAAAGCAATCACGGCTCCTGATGTGGTGTTTACACCGGAGCTGTATCGACCGCCCGCATATCAGCGGTACACTGTATGCGTCCCAAAGGTGCAACGTGGTACTCGGCTCGTGCAGTTTGACACAAAAATCCAGCAAACAGTTTAAAGTTGCGGATAAGTTCGCAATAGCCAAAACAATATATTTGGTTCTCTATATAATATACTGGTGGCTTTATCTGTAAAGAATGTCCATTTCATTTGTACCTCATCTTTAGTGTGCAGCAACGAAAAGATGAACAAAGATATTGAATGTGGTGTCACTGCCAGACACCACACTTGCTAGGTGGTAGCTTAAATCGGCCGCGGTCCATTAGTACATGTCGGACCCGCGTGTCGCCACTGTGTGATCGCAGACCGAGCGCCACCACACGGCAGGTCTCGAGAGACGTACGAGAACTCGCCCCAGTTGTACGACGACGTGGCTAGCGACTATACGGACGAAGCCTTTGCTCTCATTTGCCGAGAGACAGAATAGCCTTCAGCTAAGTTAATGGCTACGACTTAGCAAGGCGCCAATTGTATCAGTGCATGTATCTTACGAGTCTCATTGTATAGTCAAGAGAGATGTATCACAAGGATTGATTAAAAGTTAAGTATATTCCAAAGATACGTATTTTCTTTATAGTATTCAATACGTATCCTGTTCCAGACTTGACGCCAGTCGGCGTGTGTGTACGCGTGCCTTTCGGCTTCCTCCTCAGTGTGGCGTGACTAGCTTGTTACGCCACAACATTGAATAACAAAGAAGTAGATCGATTAATGTACTGTCACAACAGTCAAAGAAACCGAAGGAAAGGTGCAGGTGACGGTAAATTAAGATACTGTTATGTTATGGTATGTTTAATTGTGTACGTTCCCTCACAGGAGATGTTCAAACAGTCCACCGTCAACTTCAACGCATGTTGCTGCTCTAGCAGACAGGTGTTGCGTCGCCGATCGGAGCTCAGTTTTCCATTGCTTTATCTGGACACAAGCATGTAAAATACGAGCGGGAAGTTCCTCTCTTGTGTCCACTCTGCGCTTGTAGACGCCGCTCTTCAGCCACCACCACAAACAGTAATCCAGTGGGGTAAGATCGGGTGAGCTCGGTGGCCAGGCAATGACTCCACGGCGACCGATCCAACGACCAGGATACGTTGTGTTGAGATACTGTGTCACTGGCCGTACGGAATTTGTAGGAGCTCCGTCATGCTGAAAGTACATACGAGCTCGTGTTGCCAAAGGGATATCCTCCTCGTATTCTGGTAACACATTCTTAAGAAACTCAAGATACCGTGTCCCAATAAGATGGTTTTCTAAAACAACTGGACCGATGAGTTGGTCATCGATAATACCGCACCACACGTTGAATGAGAAACGTCGTTGAAAATTCGTTTCCACAGTAGCGTGCACATTTTCATTTGCCCGTACATGAGAGTTGCGCGTGTTGTTGATTTCATTGCGAGTAAATTTTGACCCATCAGTGAACAGAATACATGGTATTAATCGCTCATTGCCAATGATCCATTGACAGAATTCTTGGCGGGCGGCAGCATATCCATCATGCAGATGTTGTACACTTTGCCCATGAAAGGGATAGGCGCGCAGTCCGGAACCGTGCGACTGCTACGGTCGCAGGTTCGAATCCTGCCTCGGGCATGGATGTGTGTGATGTCCTTAGGTTAGTTAGGTTTAAGTAGTTCTAAGTTCTAGGGGACTGATGACCACAGCAGTTGAGTCCCATAGTGCTCAGAGCCATTTGAACCATTTTGATGAAAGGGATACAGACCGTGCTCGTGTACTGAGCGTATCACTCGTGTTTGTGGAATACCAAATTCGGCAGCAGTTCTGTTAGAGCTAGTAGTACGGTTGCGTTCCACTACTTGAAGATTGTTCTCAACTTATTACGAGTTTGTTGTTCGGACGTTGAGAGACAACATTTACGCTTCCCAGCGTAATCCGTGACTGGCACTCTGCTAATTTGGAAATCGTTGTTGGTATTCTCGCGCAGCACCTCTGGACTTCCCATTGGACCAACCATAAACAAACGCCGTGTCAGCATACTCTGCATCTGTGAAGATCCGTGGCATTTTCACTACACAAAACTCTAACCGTTGTTCACGTACAACACTGTAGTACCGTGCACTACGACAAGCACTGTCGGACTGAGACTTGAGGTAAGCAACTGCACCATGGTCAAGTGAACTGCGTACTGACACGGTTAGTAGGGACGACTCTGCACGTTTCCTGTTCCTAGTTGTTTTCATTGGTTTATCCGAAACGGTTAAGAAAAGAGCATATGTTTATTAGGAGTTTTTTGTTCAGAATCACCACTAGTATCACCCCTCAAAGCGTGTACCTTTCCTCCTGACTCACCCTGTATATTGATGGTTTTTTTTTTATTTGTAAAAGCCGCCGAACGTGCACAGTCTTTTAATTAACGAACGGTAGAATGTAGGATGAATTAGTTGACACCTTTGTGATATACGGAGGTAGTATTTTCCTCCTTTCACTAGCGAAAGTTATCTTCCCTACCACAATCTTGCAGACTTTGTAAGTAGGCATTAATAATAGTCCCTGTTCAACAAACTGTGTGTGTGTGTGTGTGTGTATCGAAACAAACTTTCTAATGCTCTTGGAACATAGTGTGTTCCAGTGTGTGTGTGTGTGTGTGCGTGTGTGCATACGTGTGATGTGATACCAGTTCAGAGATAACATATGCTCCTATTTTCTTAAATCCATTTACTACGTATTTTCAATCAGTAGTTGAGCTCCGGAAACATTCGTGGTGGTTCAAGGGAGACTATTAGTTTTCTGGGAGTCATGGCACAGCAGATGGCGTGCAGAGCTGGGCGCAGCAACGCTTCTCCGTAAATTACGTACGTATTCTGTTCGTAAGCTCTGCACAGCGAGGAAAGGCATTGTTTAAATATTCTCTCGGCAGAATCATTACGCAACGGGTGCAAATGAAAATTTCATCAGCCTCAAACAGGTATTTTCAAAGTTGCCTTATGTTGTTAGCTTGCATGGGAAGTATAAGGGCGACTTTAATAGGGAGACGAATAAATGATTCAAGACTAGCGAATAACTTTAGGAATACTCAAAAATTATTACAGTTAGATCATTACTATAAAAAGAAACGCCGTTGCTACACGAGACATGAACCACTACGTGGCGAGAAAAAGTAAGCAGCAAGACGACTGGAACATACTTACCACAAATGAATGTAAATAGTAAGACAGGGATTCAGTACATACAAGATGAGATATAATGCTGTATCGTTCTGAGCACAGGATAACATACTCAGGTGACAAAAGTAATGGCGTAGCGATATGCATACATACAGTGCATGGGGGCTTAATTAAAATAGAATGAAAATAATTTTAATTTTTTTTGTTTTTAGTAGCTGTTTGTCCGATTACGAAGTCTCGTAACGGTTGGCCCTGACTAGTATTATTACGCAATCTGACTGCTAGAACAACAACAAAGAATGAAATGGAAATTTTAATTAACACAATTAATTAATTAAGTCCCCAGCAACTATAAGACCTACGAAATCAAAGCACAAGTATAACTGTTCTGTGTGTGGAAGTATGACTCAACGTACGCATCTGGCACGGTTCTTCTTCAACAACACAAGAAATTTTAAATATCATTTATACTGAATTAATTAAAGAAAATAAAAATACCATAATTACTCAAGAGAACCAGAATTACACTCTAATCCCAGAACACAAGCCAGATGCTTTGTTGACTGAACCTGTAATGAAGCATTATTTACGACATTAAATAATGAAAAATAAATCAAGTTTCGTTACCTTCATATATTGACCAAAATCACTCTAATCATTACAATATATCTCCACACCGACTCGCTATTACCACATCTCAACAAGAACTTTTCAGTATCACATCTCAGGAAGCACTCCCTACTAGCACATCTCAACAAACACTCTCTGCTACGAGTTCTTAACAAGCACTGACTACTACGAGTTCTCAATAATCACTGCCAGTGGAGGCGGCGGAACAATACTCTCTAGCGCGATCTCTGGCGCTGTGGCTCAGTGTAGCCACCTTTCATATGCCCCTCCTCCACAGGCTAGAATTTGATGGTATTTTTGCCAGCATTGGTGGTGAAAATACCACCAAATTCGTCAAAAAAATACAGACAAAAATAAAAGATAATATTAATGCGTAAATATCATATAACTAGATAAAATTTTGGCTTTGCACTGACCTTTCAATAACCTAATATATAGAATACAGTAAGCAATACAAATTCTTTCATACATGTGACTTTACATAATAGTTTACACAAGTATTATGTGGTTAAACAATTCAATCAATAGCGTCAGCAATGACGAATGTGTGCAGGTAAGAGTCTCATAACTTTTCACAACAGTAATACACAAAAAATCAGTTTATACAAATATTCACATAAACGCTTTCCATAGCCCAAGAAACAAGTAGTTGACAGTTCCAGCAGTAGCACCCAGCAATGGTCAACAGGTGCAAAAACCAACAAGTGACATTTTTTCAGTAGAAACAGTCCATCAGTGGCACCCAGTAATGTTGAATAGGTGCAGACACCAACAAGTAACACCATTTCAGTATAAGCAGTTCCATTAGTGGCACCAGCAATGTTGAGCAGGTGCACACAGCAACAGGTGACATCTTTTCAGTAGAAGCAGTCCATCAGTGGCACCCAGCAATGTTGAGCAGGTGCCGACACCAACAAGTAACACCATTTCAGTATAAGCAGTTCCATTAGTGGCACCAGCAATGTTGAGCAGGTGCAGACATCAACAGGTGACATCTTTTCAGTAGAAGCAATCCATCAGTGGCACCCAGCAATGTTGAGCAGGTGCAGACATCAACAAGTAACACCATTTCAGTAGAAGCAGTCCATCAGTGGTACCAGCAATGTTGAGCAGGTACACACAGCAACAACTCACATTTCTCAGCAGAAGCAGTTCCATAAAATTCACTATCACTGATCACACTGTTCATCAGAGTTTATAAGCAGAAATTAAACATGTCCTAGTGGCACCAATCATGTAGAAAAGGTACAAGTAACAGTCCATAATTTTTACAATCACTGATCACACAGTTCATCAGCAGAAATTAAACATGACTAAATGTCGCACATCATGTTGAAAAGTGCAGCACCATCACTAATCAGACAGTTCAGGCATGAACAATAGTTTGAATACACATACAATGCTTTTACACTAAACATACAAATCATAACAAACACACAAATGATATCAGATAATTGTCCTATTAACTATTACAATACACAAATACCAGTAAACCTATAACATTTATGGGTGTCAGTGCAAGCCACTACCAACAAATAAAATAATATTTAGGAGATAGGTGGGTAGGATTAGGAAAGGAAAACACACAAAACACACTCACTCATCTTTCATCCACATTAAGTACTACTGTGTAATTGAATAGTGTTAACTGTGTAAATGTAACTCTGTCCAAGATTTGATGTTCATCATGTGTACCAAGTATTTGTGGCAGCAATGTATAACAGTCAATAATAGTTAAGTCAACGTCATAGTCATCATGTCTAGACCAATGTTTGCCAAGCCAGATCAAAATGTACGGTTGCTGAACAACTGTCAGTGAGCCAAGATATGCACATGCTTCCTCTCTCAAAAAAAAGTATATACTGCTTTGTGATTTGACAAAGTGTGTGTGTAGACAATCTTCCTTCTACTTGAGTGTTCTAGTCTGCCATCTTCATCCTCCTTGTTCCATATGGACCAACAAAAAAAAAATATGCTCCTCACTTACTTTACCTCTTATCCACCAAAACTCCAATAATCATCAGCATAATCTCAATACTTCACTAATACCTCTTCAATACGTCGATACATATAAACCTTATCATCAATATCATTTACCTTACCTCTTGTCCACGAAAACTCCAATAATCATCACTTAATCTTAATACTTCAATAATACCTCTTCACTACGTCGATATATATAAACCTCAGCACCAATATCATTTCACTTCCATAACAACTCTTTCCTCTAGTCAGTCTCCTCGAACAAGTACAGACAAAATCCTAGTGCAACTTCAATTCATCATCCCATACAATCCGAAGACACAGTGTCTACACACAACCTCTGTGTAATCCATCTGACCCAAATTTTCTACTCATTATAAATTATAAGATACATTTTGGTTCCTTGTCCATCATTAAATAAAAGAAATGCATACATGACCTCTAACAGACTTAGTTCGAATAACTCTCAGTAATTAAGTACGATTACGGAGTGTGAATGATCATAATATTTCACAGTGTGTACACCACTTCAAGAATCATAGCAGAAGCAACCATGTGGAGTATTTTTTGTGTCAAGTGTCACTTCCTATTTCAATTGCTCACGAAAAATGCAGTGTAATAACTGTCAATGGTCTAAACCTAGTTTTGGTATGTCATGTCGTTAGCTTCCTTCCTATTAGCATAAATTTATACAGCTTCCATAAAACCTCAGCTCATGTGACTTCTATGAAGTTTCTTGTACTCATGTCGTTCGTCGAATTATAGCAGTTCATTTTCTTATCTTAAAAATATAAGGCACTGAGCATAAGCAAAACATGCAATAGCGAGTAAATATACCAGTAGAGAACTGAATGTCAACAAATGGATGCAGCACAATTCCTACAACGAGGCTCTGCCAAGCGAACAATCTATAATTAATACCACAGTGTGACCTAAACTCTATGTTTGTACACAGTATATCAGCATTTCTATATACTAAATTGAAGAGTAGTTATGACAACAAAACAGAAATGTGTAAATATGCAATCCATATGCACTGCAGCAAACATATATCTTATGTAATAAACAAGTCATTAGCATCATATCAGCATAAGCAAATAAATGTTTATATGTAATCTTAATAAGTAAACATGAAGGCGCAAGCAGAGAAATCACAAAGTGTAACCTACATACATAACCATATCAGCACAATTAATCAGGTGACAATTACAATTTAAATAAATAAGCACAGCAGGCACATAATTAAAAAATATGACATCAGTGAAAAAGCAGTGCAGCCAAGCAATGCATAATATATACAAATAACAACCCTGTTCATTAGTCAATCATTGTCAAAATCAGTTAATGTGCGCAAGCACGTCGCTTCACTAGTAAATTCATAGAACATGAAATTTAGCACAAAGTATGAATCACGTAATCGCGAGCAGCAAATTACGTCTAAAGTACGTACCTAAGTGGAAATATGTTACCTGAAAAATAAACTCAATTAATCGTTACCTTTTTGGTTTTTTTTTTTTTTTGAAATTACATTCTTCCTGAAATTTTCTCCATAGCAAGTCCTCTTAACGTCGGACACACATAGAATTTACCTGAAGGTCTTAAATATTTTATACAACCGTATCCTGAAAAATACTGAACGTTAATAACATAATTTATCAAGTCACTATAGCTTTATACTGAATTTAGTCGGAGAAATTAGACTGTGTATTTGTTTACGTCTGTCAGTGCATTCGCACTGAGCGCTCGATCAGCTGTAGGCGCGTGACGTAGGAAGCGATTGTTTGCGGTCAACGACTGCCTTGTGCGGCGCGCCGACTTGACTGTTGCTTTGAGTATGTACCGCCGCCGGAACACGGCGCGGTATCCTTGTATTCTCTGCATGTTTACATGTAGCTGTTAGTTTCTCTAAAGTATGTCATTCCACAAAAATTTTAACGTTAGATATGTGATGTATTCCCTTAGAGCGTCGAGATTTAAGAGTTTCTACTTCAACAGTGTTATCATGTATAATTTTGCGAATTCTATATGGACCGTTATAAAGCAGAAAAAATTTGCGACACAAGCCTTTTCCTTTGTGAGACAAACGATGAGACTTAATTAACACCTTTTGGCCAACTGACAAGATTTTTAAACGACCAGGACGTTTAGCTGATTTCTCTCTTCTTGCAGCCGCAGACGCAATATTTCGTAGAGCCAGGTTGACAACTTCAGAATGCCGCAGTTTCCGTGAAGGCGGAAAAGGAACGATTTCAGAAATGCGATTTGTTGGTACTTTATTTTTTAATATCAATAGAGGCGGTAAAGAAGTTGAGTCATTAGGAAGTTCATTCAGAATGTTTTGAAAAATATGAAGATACTGATCCCAAGTTCTGTGATTCTGATGACAATAAAGACGGCACAATTTATTGATTTCCTTCATCCATCTCTCTGAAGCATTAGATTGAGGGTGAAAAAGTGAAATAAAAATTGGTTTAATCTTACGACGCCGTAGAGTACGAAGCCAAATTTTAGAGCGAAACTGTGATCCATTATCTGATATAACCTTATGAACATGACCAACTTCTTTAAGAAAATGTTTGATGAAAGCATTAAATACTGAACGAGCTGTTGCTTTGCGTAAAGGTGTAAAACACACATATTTTGATGTCAATTCCACTGCTACGAAAATGTACGCAAAACCATTAGTAGAACGAACCACTGGACCGAACAAATCGACTGCAGCCATGTCCTTTAATTTCGCTGGAATGATAGGAAACAACGGTGCTCTGTGAGAAACAGTTGGCGGCTTAGCCTTTTGACATAATTTGCATTTGGCAAGAACAGAACGAATACGTTTTTCCATATTACTGAAGTATCAATTTTCTCGTAATTTATGAAAGCATTTTCTGGGACCAAAATGTGCATAACTGAAATGTGTAAACGAGGTGTGGCCAAATCATCCAATCTAACAAAGCGTCTAAGAAAACTACAGACACCAAGGAAACTACAAACATCACGTTTTGTGGTAGGAACAGCATAATTACGAATAGCGTCTAGTTTCTCTGGATCAGGAAGAATACCTTCTGTAGAAATAATATGACCGAGAAATTTCACCTGAGAACGACCAAATTCAGATTTTTCCAAGTTCACTGTAATGCCAACTCTTGCAAAAATACGTAATAATGAATCCAAAATTTTGTTATGCTCGCTCCAAGAATGTTTCGCAATAAGAATATCGTCAACATATGAAGTGATATTGTCACGAAAATAAACAGGTAAAATTTCGTTTAAACTACGAATGAATGCTGCTGAAGATGCAGTAAGTCCAAACGGTAATTTCCAAAGTCACTTTTGGGTAAAACAGTCAAATCCGGTTATTCTTTAACTACTGTCTAGATAGATGGATAGTAGAAGAATTGTTTTTATAGATTCAAAGAGTAGTGAAAGAGTAGGCAGCGGTGCAGAAAACTAAAAGGGAAATAGCACCACTACAGCTCGGGGCCCTGTGAACGCTACGGCACATATTCACTTAGTGTAGTGAATCCCCTGAGGGCTTTAATAGCTGCACATAATTTCCAGTTTGTGACACTGTGGCAAATCTGGCGGAAGTGCGCACGTAAATCGATCCAACCATGAACATGGACGTATGTCATTCCTAGAATTGCAAAAGATCTTAAATTTCCGAACAGTCAAGAAGTGTTTACAGTCAAAGCCTCCGCCTCGCGGCGACAAAGACCTACCGCGTCTGTCCCAGTCCCAATGTCGATTATTGTCAAGTTCCCGCGCCTGGCGCTCTCTTGTTACATCCCGTAAATGAAACAAATTACTTTCTTCAAAGCCCTCTGCTATCTGTGATACAAAATTTCGTCTGCTGTCCTTCCCTGCGATTTCGCTTTCAATATATTTGTCTTGCTTTTGTAATGCCTCAGATTCCCTTTTGACGCGTTCATTAACTTTTCCCTGATTTTCAACATGCTTATTTATGTTCTGGTACTCTTCGGTTTCTGCAAATGGCAATGGTGCTGTATCATCTGAATCTCTGTCCCCATTTAAGTTAAGACTTGTCAATTTATCTGGAATCTACTCAACTCTTTCCGATAAGTTTACGTCTTCCGTCAGTGTCGCAACTCGGGTTTCGGTATTGTCACATTTAGTAGTTGACTGTTCACACTGTTGCGTTAAGTCATTTGTTACGGATTCCTCGATTCTCTCAAATATTTCTTCCTTATCATGTGCAAGTTGTAAATTTAACTCTGAAAATTTTTGAACTATCACACAATCTTTTTCTTCCCGTTCTCTGTCCTGTTCCTCTTGTCTGATTTCTGTTGAAATTAAGCTATTATTGTGAGCATTCAAAACCGGTTGTACTTCTTCTCTAATTTCTTTGTTTGATTCATCATTCGTATTTTTGAAACATGTCCCTATTCGTGAGTCTAACCGTGTTGTCATTGCTTTCATCGTGGTTCTAATTGTTCCTATATCTGTTTTAAATTCAGATCGAAACTGCTCCATTGTTCCCATACCAGTTGTAATTATTCCTATTTGTGATCCCTGTGAGTCTAACCGTGTTGCTAAAGTTCCTATCTCTGTTTTAATTGTTTCCATTCGTGCTCCCAAATTTAATATAGGACTCATCAACTGCTCCGTAATAGCCGGTTCGAAATTCTTTTCGCCCCCAACATTTCCCGCGAAACCAACTTCTTTCGTCATGGCTGTAAAGCTATCTGTGTTCGATACTATTTCAGAATCTTCTGTCGTTAATCTCGGATTCTGTGAATTTTCTGATTGAGAAAAATTTTGAAATGGTTCAGGACTATTTTCCCGACTTATTACATTGTTTTCCACTTCATTATCCATCATACTGTTTTCCTCTGTTGGCGAGTTCGCCATGTTAACAATTTCGTCATTCTCACTATCCATCATTTTCGCCTTTTTCATTGATCGCGTAATCATTTACAAAACATACAAAACTCGTCACTGTACGGAAATTATACACAATGACTCTTTATCTCCAACAATACCATTCACTCGAAATGTTTCCCTCAAACACGATTTACGAACAATTGAAATAATTGCACTAAATCGTCAAACGCGTATACAAGACAACAAATCAAATTCAGAGAAAAAAAATACCATTAGAAGAATGACAATTACCAAATCCACACATGCAAAATAGACTACAATTACTAAACTACAAATTACTACAACAATCCTACTGTCTACTATTTTTACAATCAGAAGAATTCCAAGGGACGATCCGAAGCAGCGGTCGCCACGTGCATGGGGGCTTAATTAAAATAGAATGAAAATAATTTTAATTTTTTTTGTTTTTAGTAGCTGTTTGTCCGATTACTAAGTCTCGTAACAGTTGGCCCTGACTAGTATTATTACGCAATCTGACTGCTAGAACAACAACAAAGAATGAAATGGAAATTTTAATTAACACAATTAATTAATTAAATCCCCAGCAACTATAAGACCTACGAAATCAAAGCACAAGTATAACTGTTCTGTGTGTGGAAGTATGACTCAACGTACGCATCTGGCACGGTTCTTCTTCAACAACACAAGAAATTTTAAATATCATTTATACTGAATTAATTAAAGAAAATAAAAATACCATAATTATTCAAGAGAACCAGAATTACACTCTAATCCAAGAACACAAGCCAGATGCTTTGTTGACTGAACCTATAATGACGCATTATTTAAAACATGGAAATAATGAAAAATAAATCAAGTTTCGTTACCTTCATATATTGACCAAAATCACTCTAATCATTACAATATATCTCCACACCGACTCGCTATTATCACATCTCAACAAGAACTTTTCAGTATCACATCTCAGCAAGCACTCCCTACTAGCACATCTGAACACGAACTGACTACTACGAGTCCTGGACAAGCACTGCCCACTACGACATCTCAATAATCACTGCCAGTGGAGGCGGCGGAACAATGCTCTCTAGCGATCTCTGGCGCTGTGGCTCAGTGTAGCCACCTTTCAACAGGTGGCAGTAGTATAGCGGACAGAAGGTATAAAAGCGCAGTGCATTGACGCAATTTATAATGCGGTTGTCGGGCTTTTATAATTTCCTGCTACCGATTTACACAAAAATGTGACCGTGGGCATCGGACTATGCAACACCGTGTTGTAAGTATATTTCAAGCACGCGGAAAAATACTGTTTCTTGCGCGTGCATGACAATTTTGAAATCAATAACAAATAAAACTTCGACAGCATTGGAGTGTTGGTGAAAGTCTCCGAACGATATTGCTTATGCCACTTTGGACTACACAGTAAATTACGATCATAGTTCACACAATAATCATTCACATTGCCACACATACAACTAAAGTACTAATTATGAATCAGGCAAGTTTTTGATTCTATCAGTTTACAGCAATGGCAAAACAATACGTTCTATTTGATTCAGTGCCAAATGTTTTATGAAAGTGTGTTACAAAAATAACCAAGTAACACACGGATCCATTTTACAGATTTTAGTTAAGGGTATTGCTTACATTTATAATAAAATGATTCTTATTTTTAATGGGAAACTGTACTTTACAAAGAGATGGGTCATTTAGCTGGGTTGATATCGTCGTGGTCATGTTTTGCAAGGGGACCCTCCATGCTGTAAATCACGGATTTTGATGCGCTTCAAATATGTTGCAGAGGCACTTACCCTGAGTACCTGGCTATCCGGTTTTTTTGGCGACGGGCCTTGGTTTTTGAGAAAATCGACTTTGAAGTTCATTGCGCGCCAGGACTTCTGTTACTTCAATGTATGAAGCAAAAGAATAAAGGAAACACGTATAACGAGAGTTGTCACTTCTCTGACTTGTTTCTTTGAATGTACAGCCCATTCGGTGCGACTGTTATGGGAACTGTGGGAATATCGAAATGTTTGGAATGATTGTGTAGTGAGACAGAGACAGAAAGTGGACTGTGTGATACAATGCGAGAGCACCTAGTGTACATTAGTGCGTAGTAAGTGTCACGTAGTGCTCATAACTAGGTGAAGAAATCAACTGCTGTGCGATTAAACTATTGGCAACAAACCACTGGAAAGAGTAACTACCGTAAAATATCTTGGAGTAACCATCCGGAGCGACCTAAAGTGAAATGACGCATAAAACAAATTGTAGGAAAATGCGATGTCAGGCTAAGATTCATTGGAAGACTATTAAGGAAATTCCCGAAAAGAAGTGCCTTACAAATTACTTGTTCGATCGATTCACGAATTACAACAGCAGCATTTTGTAGACAGCTCACCTGCCCGCCTCTCAACTGGTTGTGAAGTCTGGACAGAAATTATTATCGCAGCAACAGTCTTCTCATCAACCTTAGCGGGGAATCATACTGGCACTGTCGTTTTAAATGGCAAATGAAATCTGACGATTTCCATTTAACCTGTAAAATGATATTTTCTGCCTCAGATACCTTGTTCTTCAAAGCGAAATAATGTTAAAAAGGAAAAGGTTTTAAGAAGATTAACGATAAATGAAGACCTTTAGGAATTGAATGAAATTCTCTGAAACGATATAAATGTATGGATGGTGCTTAAATAATTGAAGATGCTTGCAGTGATGTGAAATTACACTCCTGGAAATGGAAAAAAGAACACATTGACACCGGTGTGTCAGACCCACCATACTTGCTCCGGACACTGCGAGAGGGCTGTACAAGCAATGATCACACGCACGGCACAGCGGACACACCAGGAACCGCGGTGTTGGCCGTCGAATGGCGCTAGCTGCGCAGCATTTGTGCACCGCCGCCGTCAGTGTCAGCCAGTTTGCCGTGGCATACGGAGCTCCATCGCAGTCTTTAACACTGGTAGCATGCCGCGACAGCGTGGACGTGAACCGTATGTGCAGTTGACGGACTTTGAGCGAGGGCGTATAGTGGGCATGCGGGAGGCCGGGTGGACGTACCGCCGAATTGCTCAACACGTGGGGCGTGAGGTCTCCACAGTACATCGATGTTGTCGCCAGTGGTCGGCGGAAGGTGCACGTGCCCGTCGACCTGGGACCGGACCGCAGCGACGCACGGATGCACGCCAAGACCGTAGGATCCTACGCAGTGCCGTAGGGGACCGCACCGCCACTTCCCAGCAAATTAGGGACACTGTTGCTCCTGGGGTATCGGCGAGGACCATTCGCAACCGTCTCCATGAAGCTGGGCTACGGTCCCGCACACCGTTAGGCCGTCTTCCGCTCACGCCCCAACATCGTGCAGCCCGCCTCCAGTGGTGTCGCGACAGGCGTGATTGGAGGGACGAATGGAGACGTGTCGTCTTCAGCGATGAGAGTCGCTTCTGCCTTGGTGCCAATGATGGCCGTATGCGTGTTTGGCGCCGTGCAGGTGAGCGCCACAATCAGGACTGCATACGACCGAGGCACACAGGGCCAACACCCGGCATCATGGTGTGGGGAGCGATCTCCTACACTGGCCGTACACCACTGGTGATCGTCGAGGGGACACTGAATAGTGCACGGTACATCCAAACCGTCATCGAACCCATCGTTCTACCATTCCTAGACCGGCAAGGGAACTTGCTGTTCCAACAGGACAATGCACGTCCGCATGTATCCCGTGCCACCCAACGTGCTCTAGAAGGTGTAAGTCAACTACCCTGGCCAGCAAGATCTCCGGATCTGTCCCCCATTGAGCATGTTTGGGACTGGATGAAGCGTCGTCTCACGCGGTCTGCACGTCCAGCACGAACGTTGGTCCAACTGAGGCGCCAGGTGGAAATGGCATGGCAAGCCGTTCCACAGGACTACATCCAGCATCTCTACGATCGTCTCCATGGGAGAATAGCAGCCTGCATTGCTGCGAAAGGTGGATATACACTGTACTAGTGCCGACATTGTGCATGCTCTGTTGCCTGTGTCTATATGCCTGTGGTTCTGTCAGTGTGAACATGTGATGTATCTGACCCCAGGAATGTGTCAATAAAGTTTCCCGTTCCTGGGACAATGAATTCACGGTGTTCTTATTTCAATTTCCAGGAGTGTATATCAATGTGTACAGCGCTGAAATGCAGTAAACCTGCAATGTAATGAATATGAAATGACAACTGTGAGCCACTGCAAGCCCATAACTCGAACCTGGAATCCAGATTATCAAGAGCAATCACCTTAAATCAGTTACAATGAAATTAAGAAACTCGAGGTATGATCATCTCACATCTCTCCTGTAGAGATGAGTTCAAAAGGAAAGACCTCTGGGGTCGCTGTAGACAAAATTAAACAAGACTAAAAAGAAAAAGGAAAAAACTATTTTAGGCAGATGCTACCATAAACCAGGGAACATGAGCTCCATTCTCAGTCTGGAGGTCAGTTTTGGTACGAAGTGGGGACAGCTACTTTTTTATTAACCGTTTTGCTATAAGCAAGTTTATTGAAACACCGACAGTTTTTAGCACTCACACTCAATAAGAAAAATATTCATCCTGTCCTGTTCATAAAATATTTTAAAGGAATGTTGTTCAGATCTTGACCAGTTAAAAAACACACATTTCAGATTAGGTTTTATCCAAGTAGAAACCATCCTTTGGGCAACTGAAATTACTGAATCTGCCATAGATATGAATAATGCTTTCTAATCCGAGTATTGGTCAAAATGCTTACAGGAAAGATTCCACAAAGAAGTCTTTAACCTAGAACCGTCCCATCGTAAGAAAGCTAATCTTCGAAAATTTGTCTAAAAGTATTTAAATAGAACTCGATTTTGGGATGAATCTATTTGGACAGAGATGAGATACGAATATTAAAAGCGCACTTGCCTCTGAATGTAAGAAAAACGTTAGTCCACATTCCAGGGACGAGCCTAGAACGCTTCATTTCCATGCCGGATTCTGTCGATATAATACGTGAGGATTCTAAGATGAATAATGGCAAAAACGAACATGCCGCAATACAAAATTAAACTGTATTAATTTCCTGCAAAAAGCTTCTATTAATTTTTTTTCCAAACCAGATAGTTTACACAAAGAGAGAACGAGAATACTACAACTCCTGCTTGATGCACATGCACTGTAGTTTAGGCAGTATTTGTAGGCCAGCTTGAGAGATCACAAGTGTCGTGCATCAAACAGTTCATATCAACTTCCTGTAACTACTGTGGTATGTTGTAAACGATGACAGTGTTTGAATAATACAGAAAATAAACGACAACGTACATTAAATGAGTTGTATCTCGGAAACAATTTTCAATAAGGCGTATGTCACATGAAGATTTTTGTTCATCCCTCAAAGCTTGGTCCTTTCCTGACTGGCCATGAATTTACAAATGGTGTCGAAACAGACTGGGAGACGTCTATGTCAGCAATGCTATTTGTGCTTAAAAACCTATTGCATATGGAAAACTTTGATGATTAGCATAGAAATTAAGAAATCTTTGACACAAAATTTGCTCTCATCAGATGGACTGAATGCAGGGACATTACACTACCTGTTCCTCACAATGCGTGACTGAAATATATAAAGACCGGGCCAAATATCTCACGAAATAAGCATCAAATGAAAAAACTACAAAGAACGAAACTCGTCTAGCTTGACGGGGGAAACCAGATGGCACTATAGTTGGCCCGCTAGATGGCGCTGCCATAGGTCAAACGGATATCAACTGCGTATTTTTAAATAGAAACCCCAATTTTTATTACATATTTGTGTAGTACGTAAGGAAATATGAATGTTTTAGTTGGACCACTTTTTTCGCTTTGTGATAGATGGCGCTGTAATAGTCACAAACGTATAAGTACGTGGTATCACGTAACATTCCGCCAGTGCGGACGGTGTTTGCTTCGTGATACATTACCCGTGTTAAAATGGACCGTTTACCAACTGCGAAAAAGGTCGATATCGTGTTGATGTATGGCTATTGTGATCAAAATGCCCAACGGGCGTGTGCGATGTATGCTGCTCGGTATCCTGGACGACATCATCCAAGTGTCCGGTCCGTTCTCCGGATAGTTGCGTTATTTAAGGAAACAGGTAGTCTTCAGCCACATGTGAAACGTCAACCACGACCTGCAACAAACGATGATGCCCAAATAGGTGTTTTGGCTGCTGTCGCGGCTAATCCGTACATCAGTAGCAGACAAATTGCACGAGAATGGGGAATCTCAAAAACGTCGGTGTTGAGAATGCTACATCAACATCGATTGCACCCGTACCATATTTCTATGCCCCAGGAATTGCATGGCGACGACTTTCAACGTCGTGTACAGTTCTGCTACTGGGCACAAGAGAAATTACGGGACGACGACATATTTTCTGCACGCATTCTGTTTAGCGACGAAGCATCTGTCACCAACAGCGGTAACGTAAACCGGCTTAATATGCACTATTGGGCAACGGAAAATCCGCGATGGCTGCCACAAGTGGAACATCCGCGACCTTGGCGGGTTAATTTATGGTTAATGTATGGTGCGGCATTATGGGAGAAAGGATAATTGGCCCCCATTTTATCGATGGCAATCTAAATGGTGCAATGTATGCTGATTTCCTACGTAATTTTCTACTGATGATACTACAAGATGTTTCACTGCATGACAGAATGGCGATGTACTTCCAACATGATGGATATCCGGCACATAGCTCGCGTGCGGTTGAAGCGGTATTGAATAGCATATTTCATGACAGGTGGATTGGTCGTCGAAGCACCATACCATGGCCCGCGCGTTCACCGGATCTGACGTCCCCCGGATTTCTTTCTGTGGGGAAAGTTGAAGGATATTTGCTATCGTGATCCACCGACAACGCCTGACAACATGCGTCAGCGCATTGTCAATGCATGTGCGAACATTACGGAAGGCGAACTACTCGCTGTCGAGAGGAATGTCGTTATACGTATTTCCAAACGCATTTTGAGCATTTATTGCATTAATGTAGTATTTACAGGTAATCACGCTGTAACAGCATGCGTTCTCAGAAGTAAGAAGTTCACAAAGGACATGTATCACATTGGAACAACCGAAATAAAATGTTCAAACATACCTACGTTCTGTATTTTAATTTAAAAAACCTACCTGTTACCAATTGTTCGTCTAAAATTGTGAGCCATATGTTTGTGAGTATTACAGCGCCATCTATCACAAAGCGAAGAAGTCCAACTAAAACATTCATATTTATTTACGTACTACACGAATATGTAATAAAAATGGGGGTTCGTATTTAAAATAAAACGCAGTTTATATCCGTTTGACCTATGGCAGCGCCATCTACGGGCCAACCGTAGCGCCAATTGGTTTCCCCCTTCAAGCTAGACGAGTTTCGTTCTTTGTAGTTTATTCGTTTGATGCTTATTTCGTGAGATATTTGGCCCAGTCACGATCAATAGACCACCGTATATATATATAATGACTCACCCTTTAAACGGTTGCTTGATATGACCGTATTTTTCTGACCGAGATGTTATTGGGGAGTCTTATTTACAACTTCTTCGTGGTGATTTGTTGGAGGGTGAGTAACTAACTACTGCCCCCAAGAATAGCTCCGAAAGTATGGTAGGAGCTGAAAAGTTTGTGGGACAAGTGTTGCATGGGGCCATAATATGACGTTGGTTTTCTGTTGCTAGTTAGGATCGCTTCGGAGATATGAAAGTCAACATAGTTTTTTTAAATGCAATGGTATTGTTTGGTACTTATTTTCTGACAGCGGCTATTGAGACGAATCCAATGATGTGTAACAGTAAGGTCTTTGAGTGTCAATGAAGGACACAAAGGTGGCATGGAAGTCCATTTACAGAAGGTGTTCGAAGTGATGACCATTGGTATCAATGCAATGATGCAATCTTCTTATCATGGTTTAGTGGTATCTAATCACATGGGCACTTATTGAAGCATATGCTCTGACAATTCTCTCTCGCATATCTTCAGGTGTAGTTCAAATGTCTTTAAAAACAATGTCTTTTACGAATCCCCACAAGAAAAAAATCCAGAGGCGTCAAGTCTGGCGAACGAACTGGCCACGACACGTCTCCTAGGCTTCCAATCCAACGATTTGGGAATTGTCTCTGCAACTCATTTCTAGCCATCAGCGAAAAATGTGCCGGACACCCGCCGCGTTGGTACCACATTCTGCTCCTTGTTCCTAAAGGTATTTCTTCCAATAACAAACCGAATGTTTCTTGCGGAAATGTCGTATACTTCCCACTATTAAGATTTCCTTCGATGAAATAGGGGCCTGCAATCCTGTCCTCCGGAATCCCACACCATACATTCACCAACCACGGTTTTTGGTGTACAACTTGTCGCAGCCAACATGGATTTTCAGTTGCCCAGTAATGCACGTCATGAAGATTAACATTTCCATGACTCGTGAATGTAGCCTCGTCAGTAAGTATAATCAAATTAATAAATGTGTCATCCCTCTGAATATGAAATTGAGCCCATCAGCAGAATTCAATGCGACACATACAATCCATAGCAGTTAATTCTTGGTGGAGACTGTTATGGTAAGGATGATATTTATGGCGATGCAGAACATAAACAACACTACTCTGGTTCGGGCCAGATTCCCTTGCGATTTGACGTGAACTAACACAAGCATGTCGAAACACAGTGGCAAGAGTACCAATTTCCGTTTCCTCGTTAGTAACTTTCCTTTGCCGGATATGTTTCCGATGCATTAAATATCCAGTTGTTCTCAATTTATCATACACATATTTAAATGTATGATTTGTAGGGTGAGTACGTTGAGGATACCTTTGAGCGTATAAGTCTCCAGTTTTCATCGAATTTCGTTGGCATTCTCCGTAAATGAGAAGCATACCGACTTGTTCTTCGAAGAAATACATCATTCGCATTTGTTTGTTTCGACGATACTAGTCTTCTCGTTCCTTGTAGTGTTGTGTTGTGAAACCGTCGAATGGTGTTTACATGTCAATGGCACATTAGATGGATACGCCGTATTCGGCCAATATTTACTATTTACACGATATACGAGAGAGAATTGCCAGAGCATGTGCTTCGATAAGTCCCGAAGTGATAAGGAACACCACTCAATCTATGATAAGAAGACTGCAGCACTGCATTGATACCAATGGTCATCACTTCGAACACCTTCTGTAAATGGACGTTCATGCAACCTTTGTGACCTTCGTTGACCTTCAAAGACCCTGCTGTTAAACATCATTGGATTCGTCTCGATAGCCGCTATCAGAAAATAAGTAGCAAATTATAACATCCCATTTAAAAAAAACGAAGTTGTCCTTCATATCTCTGAAGCGACCTCACCTAGCAACAAAAAACCAACGTCATATTATGGCCCCCGTTGGCCCATGCAACACTTGTCCCCCAAACTTTTCAGCTACTATCATATTTTTGGAGTTATTCTAGGTGGCAATAGTTAGTGACTCATGTATATATATATATATATACATATATATATATATATATATGCAGATTGTACAGACTGTTCATAGAGCATCGTGTAAAACGTATATCAGTCAAGAACTTTTCTAAATCTTTAGTGGCCGGCCGATGTGGCCGTGCGGTTAAAGGCGCAGCAGTCTAGAACCGCAAGACCGCTACGGTCGCAGGTTCGAATCCTGCCTCGGGCATGGATGTTTGTGATGTCCTTAGGTTAGTTAGGTTTAACTAGTTCTAAGTTCTAGGGGACTAATGACCTCAGAAGTTGAGTCCCATAGTGCTCAGAGCCATTTGAACCATTTTTTTTTTAAATCTTTAGTAACAAGTTTTCTCATTCATACACAACAAGTATATTTATATAATAAAATACGTGTAACCTATGTTGGTCTGAAAGAACATTAGGGACTTGAATAACAATTTTAAGTAAATTGGTTAAGTACTTTTCGAGATTTTTGATAACGACATTAAACAACAACCTGTCTTCATACAGTACTATACATTATATTTATCTGTATAAACCATATATATTAAAAATGTAGCTTATGTCCATCCGATTGTTTATTACAGTATCGTGTAAAAGGCTAAAGTAAACTGGTCAAGAAATATTCGAGAATTTTAGTAACAACTTTAAATATTAGTCTTTATATAGTAATTGAAATTTTAAAAATATATCTATGTACTATACATATTAAAAATATGTAACCTATGTGCGTCCAAATATTTATAAGAGTATTGTGTAAAAATCTGAAGTAAATCGGTCAAGAGCTTTTCGAGATTTCTACTGACAAAGTGCCCCTTTATATTAAAACAATATGTTGTCTTTCTCTGTTGGAACCTTTTTCAGAGAATCATGGAAAAATCTGAAATAAATAGGTCAATTGCTTTTCGAGATTTCTGTTAAGAGCAGTAAATAATGTCATGTCTTTATATAGTAGTAATAATTTGTTACCCTGATATGTAAATGAAATTTTGAACCTACATTAACAGAGTTCAAAGTCATGTGAATGTTAGTGTTACTGAATAGACGTGGGTCGGAAAGATTAAATTTTACTTGGTGCTTCCTGAATTCCAAGTAAATAGTTTTCTCTTTACTCTTTGCTTTCTGTTCTTTGTGTGTTTTGATAGAATTTCGGGCGTGTATTTGATTTTCTTGTAAATTGTGCATAGGCTAATTTTATTTCAGATACATAAATAATGTTGTCCTGGGCAAACTGACTGGTAAGATACCGAGGGTTATCAGCTTTCAGTAACGCAGGCCAAAGTCGTGGAAAACTGTGCCATTGTATGCAATCTATTTCTTATTATATAGCACACTGGACTCGAATTCCGGAGGACGACGGTTCATTCCTGCGTCCGGTCATCCTGATTTAGGTTTTCCGTAATTTCCCTAAATCGCTCCAGGCAAATGCCGGGATGGTTCCTGTGAAAGGGCATGGCCGACTTCCTTTCCCGTCCCTCCTTAATCCGATGAGACCGATGACCTCGCTGTCTGGTCTCCTCCCCCAAACAACCAAACCATATTATTATACACTACTGGCCATTAAAATTGCTACACCAAGAAGAAATGCAGATGATAAACGGTTATTCATTGGACAAATATATTATACTAGAACTGACATGTGAATTCACTTTCACGCAATTTGGGTGCATAGATCCTGAGAAATCAGTACCCAGAACAACCACCTCTGGCCGTAATAACGGCCTTGATACGCCTGGACACTGAGTCAAACAGAGCTTGGATGGCGTGTACAGGTACAGATGCCCATGCAGCTTCAACACGATACCACATTTCATCAATTGTAGTGACTGGCGTATTGTGACGAGCCAGTTGCTCGGCAACCATTGACCAGACGTTTTCAGTTGGTGAGAGATCTGGAGAATGTGCTGGCCAGGGCAGCAGTCGAACATTTTCTGTGTCCAGAAAGGCCCGTCAGGACCTGCAACATGCGGTCGTGCATTATCCTGCTGAAATGTAGGGTTTCGCAGGGATCGAATGAAGGGTAGAGCCACGGGTCGTAACACATCTGAAAAGTAACGTCCACTGTTCAAAGTGCCGTCAATGCGAACAAGAGGTGACCAAGACGTGTAATCAATGGCACCCTATACCATCAAGCCAGGTGAAAGGCCTACGCCAATATGGCGATGACGAATACACGCTTCCAATGTGCGTTCACCGCGATGTCGCGAAACACGGATGCGACCATCATGATGCTGTAAACAGAACCTGGATTCATCCGAAAAAATGGCCTTTTGCCATTCGTGCATCCAGGTTCGTCGTTGAGTACACAATCGCAGGCGCTCCTGTCTGTGATGCAGCGTCAAGGGTAACCGCAGCCATGGTCTCCGAGCTGAAAGTCCATGCTGCTGCAAACGTCGTCGAACTGTTCATGCAGATGGTTGTTGTCTTGCAAACGTTCTCATCTGTTGACTCAGGGATCGAGACGTGGCTGCACGATCCGTTACAGCCATGCGGATATGATGCCTGTCATCTCGACTGCTAGTGATAGGAGGACGTTGGGATCCAGCACGACGTTCCGTATTACCCTCCTGAACCCACCGATTCCATATTCTGCTAACAGTCATTGGATCTCGACCAACGCGAGCAGCAATGTCGCGATACGATAAACCGCAATCGCGATAGACTACAATCCGACCTTTATCAAAGTCGGAAACGTGATGGTATGCATTTCTCCTCCTTACACGAGGCATCACAACAACGTGTCACCAGGCAACGCCGATCAACTGCTGTTTGTGTATGAGAAAAAGGCGGTTAGAAACTTTCCTGATGTCAGCACGCTGTAGGTGTCGCCACCAGTGTCAACCTTGTGTGAATGCTCTGAAAACCTAATCATTTGCATATCACAGCATCTTCTTCCTGTCGGTTAAATTTCGCGTCTGAAGCACGTCATCTTCGTGGTGTAGCTATTTTAATGGCCAGCAGTGTATTATGTACTCACTCCCATTTACAAGTCCTAGATGTTTGTAGTGGGAATTTCGGAACTCTCTGTCTATGAACTAGTGGATAACGTCTGAATTTGAGGTTTTACGCACACGAAGTTGTCTCTAGTGTGTTATCTCATGTGATATTGAGCTCCACCTTAGGCGTCAAATACGTGGTAACCTGCTTTATATCAGGCTAAAATTTGACAAATCGGAATTTCAAGCTGAGATATAGCAAAAAATTTAACTGATTTCTCGTTTGCTAGGCGCCAGCCTTGCTAATTATTAATCAAACAAAGTACCTCTTTTCTCGACGCGTGCAAAACATCGCAATGACAGAGAGGTGAACATAGATGGCAAAATCAAAACAATTTACTGAAAAAATTAAAAAACAAGAATCTCAATTAAGTGAAGGTAGGGTCTGAGGGAGTTTGGACTGGGCAGTCTCGGCCAAAAACGGGTTCTCTGAAGAGCTGGTTTGGGCAGTTCGATTCCTCCAAAGTGCTGAATCGGCCATCAGCAGTGCAGAGATGCCTGTTGGCGGGCTCTGTTTGCGGTGGGGTGTTTCTTGGTGTGTCGTCTTGCTCTTCTGTGAGCAGGCTGTGCGTGGCGGATGGTTGACAGCTGTCGGTGATTGTCTGGCCTGTTCCATTTGGGCATACTGAGAGGATTTGCGCCGCGGTCCGCAATGCATGCTTTGCAACGCGGTCCCATCCTGGCCACATGGTTAGTAAGGAGTTTCTGTGCTAGGACTTTCCATTCTCCACCAGGAAAACTGCTGTATGGTCACTGGGACATACAGACGTGTTGCAGTGTTTCTCCCCAACGCATACCATATACGTTCCCTCACCTCCACTGTTCGATACGGTTGGGCATTGTCTTCCATAAAGATGAAGTTAGGGGCGAATGCACCTCTGAAGACACGCACACGAAGGTGTAAAGTGTTACAGTGACGTTGACTGGTGAGTGTACCGTAACCAGAGAGAGTTGGAAGTCAGTATGTCAATGTAACATTACACTCCCCGAACCGTAGCACCTGAAACACAACAGCGATTATAGATTGAGATTTTCACTATGCACCGGAGTTTGCGGTGTTATGAAACTTTCCTGGCATATTTAAACTGTGTGCCGGACCGAGAGTCAAACTCGGGACCTTTGCCATTCGCGGCTAGTGCTCTACCATCTGAGCTACCCAAGCACGACTCACACCCCCTCCTCACAGCTTTATTTCCCCCAGTACCTCGTCTCCTACAGTCCAAACTTCACAGAACCTTCTCCTGCGAACCTTGCAGTACTAGCACTCCCGGAAGAAAGGATATTGGGGAGACATGGCTTAGCCATAGCTGGGAGATGTTCGCAGAATGGAAAGTACGAGGCGAGATAGTGGTAGAATTAAGCTGTGTGGACGGGTCGTGAGTCGTGCTTGGGTAGCTCAGATGGTAGAGCTTTTGCCAGCGAAAGGAAAAGATCCAGAGTTCGAGTCTCGCTACGGCACACTGTTTTAATCTGCCAGGAAAGTTTCAAACAGCGCTCAGTCCGCTGCAGAGTGAGAATCTCATTCTGGAAACATCTCCCAGGCTGTAGCTAAGCCATGTCTCCGCAGTGTCCTTTCTTCCAGGAGTGCTAGTTCTGCAAGGTTCGCAGGAGAGCTTCTGTAAAGTTTGGAAGGTAGGAGACGAGGTACTGTCGGAAGAAAAGCTGTGAGGACGGGGAGTGAGTCGTGCTTGGGTAGCTTAGATGGTAGAGCACTTTCCCGCGAAAGGCAAAGGTCCCAAGTTCGAGTCTCGGTCGGGCATACAGTTTTAATCTGCCAGGAAAGTTTCAAAAGCGATTACGTTCGACAATGCTGGACGTAACCTCACATGGCGGGAGTTTGGAATACGTAATGTACCCAGTAACATTGTCGCTAAAGCTAATAAATCATACATGCGAACGTTCATGGATCAGTCTGTCTATTAGTGAAAACCATATAAAAACTCTTGAAATCGTTCCTGGGACATGTCTTCACATAGAGGCTAAAACAAAGCGGTGGGGACTTTAATTTACAATATTTATACGAATATTTGACTACACCGAGAAAGTCTAATAAAACATGTGGCACTGAAGTACATGTTATCCATTATACTACCCGTCTCCATATGAGACGACGGTGATGCAGGCCGGTGCAGTGGTTCTCAACCCAGAGGCAGTGGGTTCGATCCTTCGTGCGGTTTGGGGTAGGGGGCCGGATGCAGAGAAGTTTTCACCACTATTGTTTGGTCGGAAAGTGGAGAAAAGGTAGCCTCGTAAAGTTCCTGATTACCAGACATTACGGAAATGGCCTGAATTAAATTCAGCTCTCTGATACGCCATGTAAAGGGGGCCTATAAAACTGATGATGATGTCAGAGTAAAATGGTATAAGATGTCGGAAATTTTGCGAAAAAGGGGACTAGGCTTTAGGGAAAGAAGCATATTATACAGTATTTCCGTAAGTCCACCTTTTAATGGCTAATGGGGCTGGTATATGATAGCAACGACAGCACCATCAGCTGTGTGCATTAAGTTATTCAATTGGAAGCGGTATTGGTGACACAATCTTCAGATCCCTGGGTTGTACCACCAAAATGGCCTGCAATTAAATGAAACTAATACACACAGTTGACAGAATTATTGTTGCTGCACATCAGTATACAATATTTACAATAAACAATAGGGAACAATAAGAACGGAAAACAGAGAATTAAGAACTCCGATTTAAAAGGGTCTAAATCTGGTACTCAGTCTTTCGGCTCTTTTGGTCAATGTATATATCAAAGAAGCAATCACGGAAGTAAGAGAAAGGTTCAAGAGTGGGACTAAAATTCAGGGTGAAAAGATATCAGTGGTAAGATTCGTTTATGAAGTGAAACTGAAGAGCATTACTGGACGTGTTGAGTGTAATGAACAGTGTAATGGGTACAGAATGCGAATAGAGAGTAAAGCGAAGAAAGCCGAAAGAAATGAGGAGTGATAGAAACGAGAATAGCTCTAAATTTAACGACGAAATTGGTGACCACGATGTAGACAAAGGACTCGTAAGCTACTACCTTGTGAGCCACATGCCGAGGTCGATACCTCGTATCCGGCGAACTTGATTACCATCTTTGTGTATCTGGGGCGCTAGTGCTCTCTGGCGGATACAGTCGGGCGGGGTTTTTCGGGAGGCGTGAAGAGAACGGGAGGGAGAGCGTATTTCTTTTTGGGTTCCCAATGTGTGCACGTTTCAGCAGCGGGCCCCGTGGGCTGGCGATGTTGGTAGGGCAATCTGCGGCAGCCCTGCGGCGTTCCACAGGACGTTTTCCCGGCTTGCTTGCCGTGATAGGTTGATAACAGAGCTTGGGATCTGCCGCTAACTGTTTTAATGGTGAGCGTTGTTTGACATTTCTGTCACACTCGTTCCGACCCGTGGCTCCTGTGTGTGCTGCTTTAATGATTACTGGCTGCTTGGTGCTCAATTCTCCGCCTCCCGTTTTGCAATCCACCTTTGGTAATGTCAATTTTTGAAGTTTCGTCACGTGTGCTCACCCGTCTCCGTTGTAGGAAAACTACTGGATCTATTATGGCTAATTCCACTTAAACGCAAAAGGCAAATACCAGGGGAAGGTTAGTCTAAAAGTCTTTTAGTTTTATTCGTGTTTATATCTTTACAGGGTCTTGTGACACGTATGTGTTTTAATCTTTCAACTTTTGTTTATCAAGAAGGGGGCTCTGCTTGGTAGTAGTAACGATCATCGTGCCTAAGCAGTAGTGATTTGTAATGCTTGTCAAGCATTAGTTAATGGTAGCCTACTGAAGTGCTTCTCACTTGTGACCGTGTTTAACTCAAATTCTCTAGCCGAGCATTTGTTCACGGATGAGGTAAACGGTAAGCAGGAGCATTCCATTACGAAAAAGGATTTTGCATTGTTTGGCGCTCATGATTAACTTCAATATGAAATATTTTGGAGTTTAATATTTGTATTTTGTTGCTGCAAAATTTCTCTCATGACAGCTTCTGCCCTAGCCTTGAGTGTGATGTTTTTGAAGTGGGCCAATGAACAATTATTTTATGTAAGAGAAGTATATGTACGTCGCAACTGTGCCACTGTTAACTTCACGCGTAGTCGCCGGGGACCAGATGCCCGAGGTCTACGTTAGTGTGTGATGTGACGTCCGCGGGCATGCGCCCTCTTCTCACATCAGGTCGGTTCCTCCTAATCTGCGACATAAGGAATCTCTTTGAATATACTGTTTTTCTTGAAATTTTGGAAGCGTAAAGAGGATATATACATACAAGAAGCAGTTTACTAACTTCAGGCATTAAATCTTTTCTTACTGAAACTGTGTCACTGGAAAACAAGGCTCATTTACATCAAGAAACCAAATTTATATATATATATATATATATATATATATATATATATATATATATATATACCTGAAGCGAGTAGCCGGCTTTTGTTGTGCTTTGAAACACAATGCAAAATAGGTTTCTTAATTTCAGCGAACCTTGTTGAATTGCACTGTTTAGTAATAAAAGATTTAATGCCTGAAGCGAGAAAACTGCTTCTTGTAAAACTTTTGGAACTTAATGAAAATTTGGTTTCTTGATGTAAATGAGCCTTGTTTTCCAGTGACACTGTTTCAGTAAGAAAAGATTTAATGCCTGAAGTTAGTAAACTGCTTCTTGTAATCCTTTTGGAACATAAAGCAAAATTTGGATTCTCCCTGTGGGTTAACTTTTCTTTTCATTAGGAAAAGAGTAAAATTATAATTCTTGTGGGAAGTAAATGTTATTGGTAAAAGAAAGGAGCTTATGAATTTTGGAATAAATTGATCTGCTGAATTTTAGTAATAAATTTGTGAAGTTATTATTTTAAAGAAACAAACTGTGGTCCAGTTGTTACCCAGTCCTTACATTAGGGCTGTTAATTGTGTCCTCTCATTAATTAACATTCTTGTTGAAGCTGCACCACGTTGGAAGCAAAATAACAGTGACGACGAAGCAAGGGAATATAAAAATCATTAAGTACAAGCAAAGACGGCAATCCTGCAAAGAAAAGTTTGCTAGTATCGAACATCGGCCTAAACACAAGGGAAAAACTTTCTGAGAATGTACGTTTGAATCACAGCATTGTACGGTAACGAATCATGGACTCTCGATCACCGGAAAAAAAGAGAATTGAAGCTTTTGAGACGTTGTGTCATAGAAGGTTGTTGAAAATTATGTTGACTGATAATGTTTGAGGAAGTTCTCTGTAGAATCGGCGAATGGAGGAATGTATGGAAAACACTGAAAAGGAGAAGGGAGATTATGATAGGATATGTATTAAGGCATCAGGTAGTAAAGGAAACTGTAGAGGGTAAAAATCGTAGAGGGAAGAGAGATTAGAACACATGCAACAAATTAATGATATAGGGAGCAAGTGGAACTCTGAGATGACGACGTTGTCACAGGAAAAGAATTAGTGGTGTCCCATATCAAACCAGTCAGAGAATCAGAGGACTGATGACTGATGATCCTGAAAAAAAAATCACATAGGTCCAGTCTGGCTACAGGATGTAACAGGTCAGGGATAAGTACAGTTATCTGTACGCAAGTGGTATCTTAATATGTACACATCAATGTGTCGATTGTTTTTTTTAGCGTCGAACAGTCTTCCCATAAACATGTCACGGACTTTTCTGCATGGCCTTAGTTGGGCTGCGGAATGAACCACGTCTGGCAGTATAGACTGCCCGTTTTGCAACCACGCATCCACAATTCAATATACGACCTGCTGCTGTAGGGAAAATGAACATTAATAGCTTCCTTATGCCACATGTACCTGCAGTACTACCCAACCAAAAACATACCACTTGTAATAGCTGTTGTTATTAGTCTGCAGATGAGTAAATATTGATGTAATGTTGTTGAGTACACCGTCCTCAGTCAACAGAAACATCTGCGCTTGTACCCGTTACACACTGTGTATTGTATGTGGTAAATTAAACCATTTTGTACACTCCTAAGGCGTATTTATTCTTCTTATGCTCCGTTAAGACCCCTCAGGGTCACGTGTGGCTTGTTTTGCATGTCTTCATTCTTCCCAATACCTCTTCGTTCTCTCGTTACTTCTGTTTCTTTATTCTTCTGTTAAGACAACTCTGATACGCCTAAGGCGGATTACAATTAAAAAATTGTCTTAAGAAATGCCGTTCAATTGTTATTACTGTAACACCACTGCGGACTTTTTTCTAATTTTAAATTGATTCAAAAGCCTTAAAAACATCGTGCGATTGCTGAAATTATGCATTTTACATAATAAAGTTCTAAGAGAAAGGACTTAAATGGCACTGAAGCGTTTCACACATAACAGACGTTCGACTTTGCGTCATAAATCGAAACTGAAAGGCGGAATAAATTACACGTCTCCTGGATAGCAGCCTACTTTACTACCTGTCAAAGCTCTTTTATGAGTACGTAGTGAACCGAAAAAAAGTTCGTGTTTTTTTTTCACCTGAATCAGATACTGTTAATTCTCTGTTTCTCCTCACTTGTCACATTCAACTCTGCTGCAGAGCTAACCTCGGCGCTACAGCGTACAACTGGACGTTCGCTGTACTTGAGCTGACAACTGACGATTAGGTGAGAGTTAAATTACGCCCTGTTGGCGCTCATTTAGATAGTTGCCGGTAATTACGTAAAGCGAGAGCTAGAATTTCCATCTAGCATCGGGGGATTAAAAACTGATGTTTTCGATGTATGGAATAATAAATGTTGTTCTTCACAGGGACGAAAAAGCGGAACAAATATAGGCCGTCATCTAACGAGAACTGCTGCAACGCAAAATTCAAATAAAAGCTACGTTTGTTTTTTCAGTTTAATCACTAATTCTTTGCTCGCTGATGGAATGAAGGTTGTCATTAACAAGAATGCCATTAAAGGCGAAGAACATGCCCGGATTATCCAGAGATGAGAGGAAGAACCATCACTTCCTTATCTAAGGAACCGTTGTGTTTTCAATCTAAGTTTCAGAAAATTTATGTATTTGCGGGAAACACTTTAACTTTTTTACTTGTGTATTTTTCGTGAACTGAAAATACAGTAAACTGAATTGCTATTCTTTATACTCGTGTATCTTTGTGTTGTCCTGAACAGTACAAGTGATGTAATTACGGAACACAAATGAATCGTCAAAATTAAAATTATGTAACAGTATTTTTAATTAAAAAGTAATTAGTAAACCCCAATTGCAAACTAAAAAAGCTATTCTGTGAAACTACATATTGTGCAGGAGTGAGCCGTGCTACCATTGTGTAACATCACAGTACTTGAAACGTAATTATAACATGCAAAGCTAAGAGAATGAAAAGCTATGTAAAATAACCAATCGAATTATGAAAGAATTACCAACCAAAATGTTCCTACAAAAATGCCCTATAAATGTACGTACCCAAAACTAACACATTTCTAAACACTGAATAACGGACACGAAAACATAGCACTGCATAGGAAGAATAACCTGCCCAGATATGAAATGCAATCTGAAATAAACTTTACCTAAACTGATCTGGTAATGAATTTTGAAGTGCAGAGGTAACTGAATGATCTAACTGTACTGTAAAACTATCCATAACAAATTTTCGTACAGCATACGTGAGGTATCGGAAACATGGTTCTGCCTGAAGTGATGAACATAAAAAATTCGGCGCAAGAGAAAATGAGTTAAATACCGATTAAAACCTCGCGAAGTTTGATGCAAGGGCATGCAACTGTACTAACTACATCATGTTTTAATTTTAGCCACTGCGTTCCGCAGAGTGCAATGCTGCGCCACAGACAATCATACAATTAAATTCTTCCGTTAGGAGACGGTGCTGGAATGTGAACTTGTTAAATGATTAATTCTTGAGTTTATCACGGCGTATTTGATAATCAAAATATCCACGGGTGTGCTGCCGGTCTATAGTGTCCAACGGGCACAATATTTCGGCGATCATACATGTCGCCATCATCAGGTGAACTGACGTACTGAGCTCCTGTGAACGTGCCCGCACGGAGATCCGTACGCTATGGCTGCTCAGAGGGAACTGGGTTCGGTCGCGGCGGCGGGGTTTTAAATACCCTCCGCCCGCGGCGCGCTCCCTCCGCCGTCCGCGCCCCGCGCCACGGTCGCGCGGTGGAACAGATTGCGACGACGTCTGAGATGACGTCGGTGTGATGGCTCTGTCCGCCGTGGTCGTCACAACTATACGTTTGCTCGATTTACTCTTGATTAGCCCAATCGCTGGTTCCCAAGCCTTGCTAAGATTATAGCCACAGTCACGGTTTATGAGGTCGTCATTGGTGCGAACTTCGATGGCCTCTCTAACAACGCTGTCCCAGTATCTCGACGTCTGTACCAGAATCCTCGTGCGGTCATACTCCATAGCGTGATTTCCCGACAAACAACGTTCAGCGACCGCCGACTTCTCGGATACATCAGTCGAGTGTGCCTCTGGTGTTCACGGCATCGATCCTCGACGGTACGCATCGTCTGACCAATATACGACTTGCCAAATTGGCACGAAATCTGGTACACGCCGGCCTTCCTCAAACCGAGGTCATATTTGGCGCTCCCCACCAGTGCACGGGTTTTATTCGGAGGACAAAACACAGTTCCGACCCGGTGTTTCTTCAGAATGCGGGCGATTTTCCCCGAGAGTGCGCCTGTGTATGGAATAAACGCAGTGCCTACCTCCTCCCTCGTGACTTCATCCATCTCAACAGGTTGTGCTGCAGTGGTTGGGCGGAGAGCACGTTGAATCTGCCACTCTGAGTACCCACTTTTTCGAAATACAGTTATCAGATGTTCCAATTCCTGGGGTAGACTCTCTGCGTCAGAGATAGTGCGCGCCCTATGTACTAGAGTTTTAAGCACCCCATTCCTCTGTGAAGGGTGGTGGCAGCTGTCTGCGTGCAAATACAGATCAGTGTGCGTTGTCTTCCGATACACCCCATGACCTAGGGTGCCGTCAGCCCTTCTCTTGACCAAGACGTCAAGGAAAGGTAATTTACCCTCCGTTTCAGTCTCCATAGTGAATTTGATGTTGGGGTGTATGGAGTTTAGATGTGTAAGGAAGTCAAGGAGTTTATCCTTACCATGTGGCCAGATGACGAACGTGTCGTCCACGTAACGGAAAAAGCAAGTAGGTTTCCATACGGATGACGACAGGGCTTCCTCCTTGAAGTTCTCCCTGTACAAATTCGCTACCACCGGTGAGAGTGCGCTACCCATGGCGACTCCCTCCGTTTGTTCGTAGTATTCTCCATTAAAAAGAAAAATTTTGACGTCGTTTCCTTGTTTACGAGGGTACCCCTGCGAGAGTCACTAGAATTGATTAGTCACAAGTTTGACGAGAAGACCACTGAACTTTTTAGGCATGTCTTGACTTCCACGTATTTTCTTTTTAATGGAGAATACTACGAACAAACGGAGGGAGTCGCCATGGGTAGCCCACTCTCACCGGTGGTAGCGAATTTGTACATGGAGAACTTCGAGGAGGAAGCCCTGTCGTCATCCGAATGGAAACCTACTTGCTTTTTCCGTTACGTGGACGACACGTTCGTCATCTGGCCACATGGTATGGATAAACTCCTTGACTTCCTTACACATCTAAACTCCATACACCCCAACATCAAATTCACTATGGAGACTGAAACGGACTGTAAATTACCTTTCCTTGACGTCTTGGTCAAGAGAAGGGCTGACGGCACCCTAGGTCATGGGGTGTATCGGAAGACAACGCACACTGATCTGTATTTGCACGCAGACAGCTGTCACCACCCTTCACAGAGGTATGGGGTACTTAAAACTCTAGTACATAGGGCGCGCACTATCTCTGACGCAGAGAGTCTACCCCAGGAATTGGAACATCTGATAACTGTATTTCGAAAAAGTGGGTACTCAGAGTGGCAGATTCAACGTGCTCTCCGCCCAACCACTGCAGCACAACCTGTTGAGATGGATGAAGTCACGAGGGAGGAGGTAGGCACTGCATTTATTCCATAGACAGGCGCACTCTCGGGGAAAATCGCCCGCATTCTGAAGAAACACCGGGTCGGAACTGTGTTTTGTCCTCCGAATAAAATTCGTGCACTGGTGGGGAGCGCCAAATATGACCTCGGTTTGAGGAAGGCCGGCGTGTACCAGATTTCGTGCCAATTTGGCAAGTCGTATATAGGTCAGACGATGCGTACCGTCGAGGATCGATGCCGTGAACACCAGAGGCACACTCGACTGATGTATCCGAGAAGTCGGCGGTCGCTGAACATTGTTTGTCGGGAAATCACGCTATGGAGTATGACCGCACGAGGATTCTGGTACAGACGTCGAGATACTGGGACAGCGTTGTTAGAGAGGCCATCGAAGTTCGCACCAATGACGACCTCATAAACCGTGACTGTGGCTATAATCTTAGCAAGGCTTGGGAACCAGCGATTGGGCTAATCAAGAGTAAATCGAGCAAACGTATAGTTGTGACGACCACGGCGGACAGAGCCATCACACCGACGTCATCTCAGACGCCGTCGCAATCTGTTCCACCGCGCGACCGTGGCGCGGGGCGCGGACGGCGGAGGGAGCGCGCCGCGGGTGGAGGGTATTTAAATCGGCCGCCGCCGCGACCGAACCCAGTTCCCTCTGAGCAGCCATAGCTTACGGATCTCCGTGCGGGCACGTTCACAGGAGCTCAGTCCGTCAGTTCACCTGATGATGGCGACATGTATGATCGCCGAAATATTGTGCCCGTTGGACACTATAGACCGGCAGCACACCCCTGGATATTTTGATTGTTAAATGATTGAATGAAAGTTGATGTTTAAAAAACTGTGTTGCAAAAACTGAAGCTCGCTTGTCTTAATATTACAACCATGTCAACAAAAAATTATCATTATAACAATCATTCCTCTGCCAAGTATTAATCGCTGAGAAATGGTAAAGGTGTGGTAAGTTCTGTAACCTCTGACAGCAAGCCATGTAAATAAAAATCTTTTCTTATTCTCCTCTTAACAATATAACCAACTAACCCAAGCCAATAAGGAGAGATTACACTAAAGCCTTCCGTTATTCTTAGACATCGTAACTACGCACAAGCAAGCAGTGCAGCAACACGTCACCTCAAAAATCTTCACGTGTACAATTAATCATTAGAAAACCATAATTCACAAAACATCCTCCTCCGTGCCTTTATCTCCGTGCTCTCCATCATTTCAGCATCGTAGCCAACACTCACTAGCTGCCCTAGATTACCTGCACCAACGACACCACTACCAGCAACCGAAGATCACACTGCTTGTACTCAGAACCTCTTCTGCGTAAAATGTCTACTATCGACAAATACTACTAGAAAAATGTTTACCGTACGAATATGAAATACGACACATCTAACGAAAATATAAAACTCACATTACTTTCCTTGAATACTATAAATCTTATACCACCAATGGGTTATTTATGCCCTGTTTTCACATAGAAATATCTGAACCATCGCACCAGGTCCTCTTACTTCGACTACGTGGAGCATTGAAAATAGGGAACTTACAACTCCGGTTCCTACCTCCGTACACCTACCTCCGTACTCTGCAGATCATTGTGAAGAGCATGGCAAAGGGTTAC
The DNA here is from genome assembly GCF_023898315.1 of Schistocerca nitens. NCBI lineage: Eukaryota > Metazoa > Arthropoda > Insecta > Orthoptera > Acrididae > Schistocerca > Schistocerca nitens. The sequence continues at coordinate 236,797,213 of NC_064614.1, read as the reverse complement.
GTCCCACTGAACAAGTTTTTAGAGCTTTATGTCGTTCCATTTACGTATGGGGGTGCGGGTAGAGTGCTTTCTTTACCCACTATTGCATGACTAATTAAGGAAACCAATTCCAGTGAAAGAACTATCTGGAGGTAGGACGTGAAACACAGAATAGAATGTAACAGTTTACATAAAGAAATTTTGATTTATTCAGTATTTTAGGTTATAAGTTACTGTTACACTGACGTGGAAACTTCATCTGCGCTATCATTAATCATCTTTTTAGATACCTTAAAAATCTAACTAGATATGCTCTAAGTAGCAAAAATAATTCATTATGTCAGCTGCTTTACGTGTGTTCAAAGCTTGTATGTTCTGCAAAGCTTATCGATTTTTAGCTTCTGCCAACATAATGATGCTAAAAACAGTCCAACTCGATGCATCCAGACTGAGTGTTATCTTTAACATTACGTGTAAATAGAGAGTAACCACCTGTAATTTTAATTGGTCTTATATTATTATTATATTATTGTATTACTACTATCACTATGTGAGTGATACTTAGGGAGTTGTAGTATTTTCCTAAATTTCAATTCAAGCTGGTTCTAAAAACCTTCTGAGTAGGTTTTCACGAAATTGTTTCCTTCTTTCTTCCAGCCTCTGCCAGTTCTGTTGTTTAAGCTTTTCCGTGATGATCTCCCATGGTTCGAACAAACCTGTGGCCATTCGTGCTGCCCTTCTTTGTATCTGTCCAATATCCACGATTCGTCCCACACAGCTGAGCAATATTCTAGAGTGGGTCGCACGAGTATTTTGCATGCAGTCTCTTTTGTAGATTTGTTGCGTTTCTGTACTATTCTATCAACGAACCGCAATCTACCACCTTCTTTACCAAAAACTGAGAGTAAGTGATCGTTCCATTTCTTATCCCTGCCAACTGTTACATGAAGGAATTCACTTAAGCTGACCGATTCCAGCTATGACTCATTGACATTGTAGTTATAGAATATTGCATTTTTTCTTTTTGCGAAGTTGCCAATCATTGCACACGTTTGTAATATTATTACCTTCGTAATGAATAGTTGTACCACTTCTTTCAGACAATAATCCATTGAAGGAACTGTACTGACTGCGAAAAGTCTGTTCGTGTCCTACCTGTTAGATCCTCGGATTTCTTCTCAAGAAATTACGCAGACGTGCATTATTCGTCTTCATTCCTTCCCATTCTCAAAGTATCCCCTTCACTAAGCGATGGGTCTGGCATTTCCAGTATATGTGTTCGGTTGGGAATTTCTCTTCACCGCATCCTTAGAATTTTTACTGGAGTTTGAAAAAGTTCTCTTTCTTCTAAGTTATGTAGAAAGCCAGTCACTACATTTAAAATTTATCTTGTGAGTTCATGAGGCACTATGAACCCTGCTTTAATGCCCTTAAACATTTCGCCTTAAAGGAAATCTTTCCCGGCGTCGTACAGCAAAGTAATTACTTTTTGTCTTATATACTATAATGACCAGGAGATTTCTCATTGCGCAATGCAGTAGTGAAAGGCAGATTAAGCATAGCCTAAATCAAGACAACCTGAAACCATAACCTTTCCAAACAGATCTCGTTTAATTACTCGCTGTGAATGTATGTGAATTATGCCTTATACCTGTAATTCGGGCGAGGCACATGTATATGTACTCTGTATCCCACAACAGTGCTTGGGATGAAATGAGCTTTTATGGTGGATAAACACTGACGTCTTCGTCACTGCAAAAACGTTCATTGAAGTTCCACTGTGACTAAAGCTTACCTTGTTAGATAAAAGTTTCGTTGAAAATCAAAATACTCCTCCCGTTGCAGGCAGGTCATTAACTTTCTTTCTCAAATATAACAAGACGGGATCTGAATCTCTCGAGAATGGCATTCGTAAGGGAGCGCATGTGAGGATTTACACAGTGATCAGAGGAGAGGAAAATATTTTTGTAAGAGTCGCATGTTACGTGGAGGCAGAATAAGCATTTGTATATTACGCAGAAAAAGTGAGCCTTGGTGGCTGGTAATACCGTATCGATATGGATATGCTCTTATCTTTGGCTCTAAGATGTTTCGCAGAGAGTGCAGCGCCCTCTGGCGTAACCTGGAGGGTCGGCTTGCTGGGCCCACAAGGGCGGTATGACAGCACGATGGGTCGAGTATCAGTGGAGCAACCAGGCGGAAAGGAGGTCTTCTGTGTTGGCGTAACCTGGGAAGGATATGCAGGGATCGTGTTCGCCCGTGTTTGGCTTGCAGTGTCGAGAAACCTCAGGAGTGGATTACTAAAACCCCACCGATCTGTCAGAGGCGCGTTTACCGGAATTTGTGGATGATTCGGTTCTGTTTTTGTTACTGAAGTCTTCTCCGTCATGGAATTTGCACGCTGAATTTTATAAGCAAGAAATTGTGTGTTAAAAGGGTTTGTTAAATATATTAATTAGATCTTTGTATATTGCACCTCATTGGAAGATTGATCTGTGGATTTCAACTATTCGTGGCGACTTTAATTTGGATTAATGAAACTTCCTGGCAGGTTAAAACTGTTTGCCGGACCGAGACTCAGACTCGGGACCTTTGCCTTTCGCGGGCAAGTGCTGTACCATCTGAGCTACCCAAGCACGTCTCACGTCCCGTCCTCACAGCTTTACTTCTGCCATTATTTCGTCTCCTACCTTCCAAACTTCACAGAAGCTCTCCTGCGAACCTTGCAGAACTAGCATTCCTGGAAGAAAGGATATCGCGGAGACATGGCTTAGTCACAGCCTGGGGGATGTTTCCAGAATGAGATTTTCACTCTGCAGTGGAGTCTGCGCTGATTGAAACTTCCTGGCAGATTAAAACTAGTCTCTGTCTGGCACACAGTTTTAATCTGCCAGGAAGTTTCATATCAGCGTACACTCCACTGCAGAGTGAAAATCTCATTCTGGAAATTTGGGTTAATGTTAGTGTCCGCCTTTACTAGGAAGCTTGTTATGAAGTTAGTTGGCAGTGTAGTTTTCACGTGTGTTTAAGTGTGTCCACCTGCCTGTTATTAATTCTCGCCGTCCTTCAGGCAAATAACTATCAGTTGACATTAGCTCTGGAGCACAGTATTGGTCGATGTTTAATATTATCACAGATTGTCCATTCCTGGAATGACTGGACTTTCATCTTGCGCAAATGTTATCAGGGTCAGTGCTAAGAACCGTGTGACTTATGTTTAATTACTTTGGATAAATGTTGTGCTCAATTTGTAGTTGCCGTTTGGCGGAACATCAACCGTCTTCTGGACTTGGCTCCACTGTCTCTTTTTCAATGAGACTAATGTACTGCTTATTTTGCTTCAGGTCATGTATGTCGTGTGTTTGCTTTATTTAAGTGGTTTATGTGGAAATTTTAGTTTGTTTTAGGACACAGTGTCCGTTCTGAGCTTGGCCTGGACTGTGTACGTGCCCAGGAGCCGTAGAATTTGGAGCAATTAGCTCGGGGTTGACTCAGTCATTTGCTCCAGCAGAATTTGATATAAATATTGAATTCTGAAATTTTCTTAAGCCAACTGTAAGTGGTGTATTAAATTTTCTGCTAACTTCTTAGGAGACCGTTAAGTTCAGAGTATCGCTCCGTAACCATTGGGAGCGTAATATTTATTTATTATAATCTTGGCTATGACTTGAGGTTGCACTCACTGGAATTTATTTGCTAATTAGAAGAGGCTCCCTTTTTATTACCATTATTGCTTCTTTAAGCTATTTAAACATTTTACTCTTGGTTGAGAGCTCAATGGTTGTTCTTATTTAATGTAAGTTTTAATTATTTGCTCATTATTGTGGAACACTGTAAGCCTTGTTACCACGTCCATTTTATGAGGTTTTAAATCTTTTATACTCCTTTGGCCACTTTGTAGTTTAGTATAAGAATCTTTCGGCCGTGGCCTATTATGTGGCCATTTCGATTTTATTAATTTTTATCGGTTCCTTCTGCCCATGGAGTTTTGGTAATTTTTATGGCTGTCTAAATTTGACTTGAATGTGAATCAATAGCTTTTTATTTTATGGTCAACCAATAAGTTATTGCGTGCGAGTTACATTTGACATTTTCTACCATCATTGAATATTCTTCAGTATTCAAATTAATTGTTATTTAATTAAATTCTTAACTGGTTTGTTGGTCTGTGCAAAATAAATATGTACCAGTGAATAAACTGTGTCAAATCCCCTCCTTTTCCTTCCTGACCAAATGAAGGGGTCACATTTTCGCATTTCAAAAAAGAATACAAACGCTTCTGTTTTACATTTAAGTGCCCTTTAACGGACCCCCTGACATTACATCACGAATCATTTACAAAGAACGCCAGTAAAATAATGCCATGTTCTTAGTTGCCTGCCGCGGTGGCCAAGCGGTTCTAGGCGCTTCAGTCCGGAACCAGGCGACTGCTATGGCCGCAGATTCGAATCCTTCCTTAGGTTAGTTAGGTTTAAGTAGTTCTAAGTTCTAGGGGACTGATGACCTCAGATGTTGAGTCCTATAGTGCTCAGAGCCATTTGAACCATTTGAACCATGTTCATAGTATAATGTTATATATTTTTAGTGCGTGAAGAAGCTGTGGAATGAATTACTTTCAGATTCGGATTAGTGAATAGAAAAAGGCATGTTGGATCTCATGTGTCCCAACCAAGTTGTGACATCGAGCACAAAACTAACATTGTTCATATAAAGCGCTATTCAAAAGTACATCGTCTGAGTGAACCTGAAAACAAAGTAACAGGTAATTTCGCAACGGCACTACAACGTATCAATCATCCCCCAAAAATCCTGGCCGACATCGCTTCATTGTTCACATCTCAAAATCACAAGACAAATTTCTATACTAAATAAGTCGGCACATTCTACCAGCAAGAAAGCAGAGCGCGCTCACCTCAGCAGGCAGAGGGGAAACATGTCCCTTTGTCCAACAACCCATATGGAACCTCGCTAACCGCTCTCTCTGCGAAGCAATGCTATTTGATGACCATCCAAGATGCTTCTCCAGGCGGTTGTAAAAATGAATATGCGCAATGGGAAATACTGAATTAAAAAATGAAAGTTTGGCCCTGTCTGACTACTGAAGCAGATTTTAGGATATCTTAATGGTAATATTATTTCCTCCTTCTTACTCTTACTCATATAAATTACAACATCAAACACAAAAGAATGATTAAGGCAATTAGCAACTACAAAATGATAAATTTTGTTTCTGCTTATACATTTTTTGTAGATTGAAACCCCTTTATAAATTACAAATGTTTATATATTAATGTCCAATGGACATAAAGAGACACAAATGAATTTCCTAACTAATTTTACTGATCAATTGCCCAAGTCTGCCCTTTTTATGGATGTTGTTGTTGTGGTCGTCAGTCGAGAGACTGGTTTGATTCAGCAATCCATGCTACTCTATCCTGTGCAAGCTTCTTCCTCTCCCAGTGCCTGCTGCAATCTACAACGTTATGAATCTGCTTAGCGTATTCATCTTTTGGTATCCCTCTACGATTTTTACCTTCCACGCTGCCCTCCAATACTAAATTGGTGATCCCTTGATGCCTCAGAACATGTCCTACCAGCCGATCCCTTCTCCCCCCAATTCTGTTCAGTACGTCCTCATTAGTTATGTGATCTATCCATCTAATCTTCAGCATTCTTCTGTAGCACCACATTTCGAAAGCTTCTATTCTCTTCTTGTCTAAACTAGTTATCGTCCACGTTTGGCTTCCATACATAGCTACAATCCATACAAATACTTCCAGAAACGACATCCTGACACTTAAATCTGTACTCGATGTTAACAAATTTCTCTTCTTCAGAAACGCTTGCCTTGCCATTGCCAGTCTACATTTTATATCCTCTCTACTTCGACCATCATCAGTTATTTTGCTCCCCAAATAGCAAAACTGCTTTACTACTTTAAGTGTCTCATTTCCTAATCTAATTCCCTCAGCATCACCCGACTTAATTCGACTACATTCCATTATTCTCGTTTTGCTTTTGTTGATGTACATCTTATATCCTACTTTCAAGACACTGTTCATTCCGTTCAACTGCTCTTCCAAGTTCTTTGCTGTCTCTGACAGAATTACAATGTCATGGGCGAACCTCAAAGTTTTTATTTCTTCTCCATGGATTTTAATTCCTACTCCGAAATTTTCTTTTGTTTCCTTTACTGCTTGCTCAAAATACAGATTGAATAACATCGGGGAGAGGCTACAACCCTGTCTCACTCCTTTCCCAACCACTGCTTCCCTTTCATGCCCCTCGACTCTTATAACTGCCATCTGGTTTCTGTACAAATTGTAAATAGCCTTTCGCTCCCTGTATTTTACCCCTGCCACCTTCAGAATTTGAAAGAGAGTATTCCAGTCAACATTGTCAAAAGCTTTCTCTAAGTCTACAAATGCTAGAAACGTAGGTTTGCGTTTTCTTAATCTATCTTCTAAGATAAGTCGTAGGGTCATTGTTGCCTCACGTGTTCCAACATTTCTACGGAATCCAAACTGATCTTCCCCGAGGCTGGCATTTACGATTTTCCATTCGTCTGTAAAGAATTCGCGTTAGTATTTTGCAGGGGCGACTCATTAAACTCAGTAATTTTCACATATGTCAACCCCTACTTTCTTTGGGATTGGAATTATTATATTCTTCTTGACGTCTGAGAGTATTTCGCCTGTCTCATACATCTTGCTCACCAGATGGTAGAGTTTTGTCAGTAGTTCTAATAGAATGTTGTCTACTCCCGGGGCGTTGTTTCAAATTAGGTCTTTCAGTACTCTGTCAAACTCTTCACGCATCTTCATCTACATCCTCTTCCATTTCCATAATATTGTCCTCAAGTACATCGCCCTTGTATAGACCCTCTATATAGTATTTCCACCTTTCTGTTTTCACTTCTTTGCTTAGAACTGGGTTTCAATCTGAGCTCTTGATATTCACGCAAGTGGTTCTCTTTTTTCAAAAGGTCTCTTTAATTTTCCTGTAGGCAGTATCTATCTTACCCCTAGTGAGATAAGCCTCTACATCCTAACATTTGTCCTCTAGCCATCCCTGCTTAGCCATTTTGCACTTACTGTCAATCTCATTTTTGAGACGTTTGTATTCCTTTTTGCCTGCTTCATTTACTGCATTTTTATATTTTCTCCTTTCATCAATTAAATTCAGTATCCCTTATGTTACCCAAGGATTTCTATTAGCCCTCGTCTTTTTTCCTACTTGATCCTCTGCTGCCTTCACTACTTTATCCCTCAAAGCTACCCATTCTTCTTCTACTGTATTTCTTCCCCCATTCGTGACAATTGTTCCCTTATTATCTCCCTGAAACTATGTACAACTTCTGGTTTAGTCAGTTTATCCAGGCCCCATCTCCTTTAATTCCCACCTTTTTGCAGTTTCTTCAGTTTTAATGTACAGTTCATAACCAATAGATTGTGGTCAGAGTCCGCATCTGCCCCTGGAAGCGTCTCATAATTTAAAACCTGGTTCCTAAATCTCTGTCTTACCATTATATAATCTATCTGAAACCAATCAGTATCCCCAGGCCTCTTCCACGTATACAACTTTTATTTTTTATTTTTCTTGAACCCAGTGTTAGCTATGATTAAGTTACGCTCTGTGCAAAATTCTACCAGGCGGCTTCCTCTTTCATTTCTTACCCCCATTCCATATTCACATACTACGTTTCCTTCTCTATTTTTTCCTATCGAATTCCAGTCACCCATGACTATTAAATTTTCGTCTCCCTTCACTATATGAATAATTTCTTTTATCTCATCAAACATTTCATCAATCTCTTCGTCATCTGCAGAGCTAGTCAGCATATAAACTTTTACTACTGTGGTAGGCGTGGGCTTTGTATCTATCTTGGCCACAATAATGCGTTCACTATGTTGTTTGTAGTAGCTTACCCGCATTCCTATTTTTTATTCATTATTAAAGCTACTCCAGCACTACCCTTATTTGATTTTGTATTTATAACCCTGTATTCACCTGACCAGAAGTCTTGATCCTCCTGCCACCGAACTTCTCTAATTCCCACTATATCTTACTTTAACCTTTTCATGGATACGCGAGCTAGTATAAATAACGCCAGATGACTGACATCACTTAGGTACCAAATATTAGAAGACAATACTCTCAAAGTTGATTTACAGTGGTGTGCAACCTCACTGGAAATAAAGTGACAGCTATTTAGCTTTATATCCGTAATAATCCGAAGCGATTAGCAATATCTGCGTCCGGTGCGTCGTAGTGATGGTTCTGATACACGTCTGCGATGACGGAAGAACGCCAGCCACAAAATATGTACATAAAAAAACACTAGGATGGCAGAAGGCGGTCCTTTGACTAGTATAATCTAATACTGTCTTCTCCCCTCTGTGTTCTACAGACGGGAAACGCGAACTCCCAGCTACAAGGGTGGAATTGAGATAACGTCTCAACTTGAGTACAGACAGAGGAAGTGCTCTCAATCACTGAGCGCTGCATACTTAATGACGACTCCCTACCCGGAGGCAAAGTGCAGAATCGTATAAGTTCACAACAGTACAGTGCCTGACTGTTCACCAACTATAAAATCTCCTGAGAGCAAAGAGAGCAAGTCCGCCTGTACCAACAAAATCTGATACTAAGCGACCATCAAACATGGGTGCTCAAAACAGAAGACCTCTTTGTCTACACCGCTGGCTTCCCAGCAAAGCTCGGCTCCCCTCCCTCGTCATTGCAGAAGACGAATCATATTCTCGAAACCTCGAAATATTCTCCCTCTCTACAGATTCTTCCGAACGCCGACCAACCATATTTTAGTCTTTTATCGTCCAGCGCGGAAAGTTTGCGAGTAAATACCGATTCCCGTTAATTAGTTAGGAATTCATACAATGGTACGCTTCTCAGAGTAAAAATCCTCAGAAATAACCCAGCCAGAGTGATTTCCGAGGTAACGCTTCCTCGTTCCTCTCTATCGCGTCCAAGATTTTCAGAGTTTCTGAAGTATTATCCGGTTATCCTTCCGACCTCGCTAAAATATTGGCCGGCCGCCGCTCTATTGTGCTTCAGCGCTCAGATGCCCTGAGCGTCGGTCTTGGGCTACTTCCTGTGTTAAGCCGGACCAACACACCTGTGCAGGCTTTCACATACAAGGCCTGAGTTACGCCTGCCGTTTCGTTTCCACTGGCTTTCCAACCTCTGCTAGTTATGCAATAATTCATTACGCCGTTTTGATAATAAAGACAGTCCATCAACTTTCATGCACTAAGCGTTAACAACTATTTGCAAGGTGTACGTGACAATGTTAGTCTTCTTTAAATATACATATATACGATGTACAACCTACCAAATGATACCTAATTCCGATTGCAAATCATGTCAAAGTAAGTAGATGAGTACTTGTAAGGTGCGGAATTATAGCCACCTTACAACCAATCTTAGAGTATAGGTATCGTGACTGAGACATGTCTCTTCGGTTCTCAAACAAAAATGTAGCTACTCTAACAGACGGAACACTGCCTATATGTTCTCTGAGACATGCAAGTGCTTTTCAATACGCGTATGAGTACATAGCGTGAAAGATACCTGTTGGGGACGACTATGAATGTGTCCCAGTCTGAGCCTATCGCTTATCTTTCCTAAACTTCATGTGACAGATACCGAGTGGTTAAGATATTGTAGACATAATCTCGAGAGCCGACGGTCGTCTTCGGATCGAAAAGCCTGTTTCTCCTTTAACAATATCTGTGCAATGCCACAATAATTCTTTGGTGAGCCTATAGCAGGTTTCCTCTGTACATTTTATGTAAATCACGGTGTAATCTCCGATGACGAAAGGTTAGAGGAAAGTATTCTGGCATGGACGAAGGCTTTAGAATGTAGTTATTGGCTATTGTGACATGTTAGTTGACAATTTAGCTACGAGAATGAATCTGGTGATCTAGACAGTGAACCGATCACTACCCATGAGATCACGTGAAATGAAAATGCAAAGTCGCGAAACAACTATAACCATCTGGTTTGTTGCTTGGTGCATTTAAATGATTCTAATCACTGAATGAAAAGCAAACAACTACGAAAGGGCACAAGGATGCAAAAACTTACAGGAAAGACCTGGTCTGAGTTTTGGATAGAATGGCACTAAAATGGTGTCCACCAAAATCCCCAGTTGTTGCTGAATAAGTTGACAGATTTATCTCTGTGGTGTCACCGCCAGACACCACACTTGTTAGGTGGTAGCCTTTAAATCGGCCGCGGTCCGGTAGTATACGTCGGACCCGCGTGTCGCCACTGTCAGTGATAGCAGACCGAGCGCCACCACACGGCAGGTCTAGAGAGACGTCCTGGCACTCGCCCCAGTTGTACAGCCGACGTAGCTAGCAACAGTTCACTGACCAATACGCTCTCATTTGCCGAGACGATAGCATAGCCTTCAGATAAGTCATTGGCTACGACCTAGCAAGGCGCCATAGCATTTGATATTATTTTATGAAGCATGTACAATCAAGAGCGATGTTCTAGAATTCTGGATTAAAGTTAAGTATTATATCAACTACGTACTTTATTTGCTACTATTAATTCCCTTGTAATGTTCCAGACCTCACGCCGGTCTACGTGTATTTAAACGCGTGCATTTCGGCCTCCTCTAGCAACACAGTGTTGGCAAATCTGCCAACACTACAATCTCATCTAAGAGCATATTCGGTGCAGAAGATCCAAATAAGTTTGAGGTCCCCTCGACGCAACATGTGTAAATGTGGCTCATGTTTATCACTCTGCTGGTACCCACTAGTAAACCTACCCAAGGGATGCACTTCGATTTTGATCGGCTTTGCGTATTCAGTAGTGTAGAGCAAAATAAATGACACATATCTTAAGAGGGTGAAACACCCTCCTTGAAACAACTGAGTTAAACATTTCTGAATAAATGTCGTTGAAACGGTAACAAATACAAAAAGACACTTTGAATTAAAAATTGTATCGATTTAATGTACGTTACAACGATGACCCAGATGCGTGCAAAAAGTCATTGTTTTCGAAATTTCCTGTGCTCGTTGCACAAAATCAAAGACCATTCTAATTTTTTCGACCCAAACGATTCGGCGTTTCCTCATTATTGTACAGATTTACAAAAATGTTACAACAATAATGTACAAACAGCTTTAAATCTAAAAATGTTACAACTTGAAAAAAAAGAAGCAAGTGTAAAAAGAAATCTAAACTACGACACAAGATTAACAGGTAAACCAAATTAAAAGAAAAAATATATGTAGAACAATATATGTAGACTATACATTTAGGTCATATTTATCTGGGAAATGCTAAACAACCCAACGGGTCAACTGGTATTGAAGAGGTCATGTATTGGGTATGTGTACAGGGATGTTGAGATGTTCGTAACTGATTTCTGACAAATGTGTCTATGGAGTATCACTTTATTATGCATGACTGAATTTGGTATTAACAATGCTGTCTGTTTTGCTAAATACCAACTGTCGAAATGAGAAACAAAGTATTGGGAGAAGTGAATCTCGAAAAAAAAATGGCTATTTCAACAAATCTGAGTGCACCATTGTAACATTCATTAAAAACCATATAGCTATTATTTGAAGGTTTTTGTATATCTGTTACCGTTTCAACGGTATTCATTCTCTAATATTAAACTCAGTTTTTCTTTTCGAGGGGGTTTTTCAGCCCCCTAGCAGCTGCATAGGCAGATATAGGAAAATATTTGTTTCTCAATTTGCTCTACACTACAACATATTCAAAGCCGATCAGAATTGATCTCTGTGCTTCAGGCAGGTTTATTTCTAGGATGCAGAGTGACTGAGGATTCTAGGCGTAGCCCTAGTATCAGAGACCAGCTCAAAAGTGGAGGTATCTCTTTCTAATGCTCTACAATGAAGAAGTGTACTCTTTCATGTTCTAAGACGAAGTGTCTTACTCTCCTCTTCCACAAAATCCAGCCGGTTCACCAGCGCCGGAATCTATTTAGCCAACAGCAGGATATATGCTGAGCTCCAACCGATGCAAAGTTTATAACAAATGTGACAATTTCCGTAGGTCTAACGAAACTACTGGGTTAATAAGTTCTACTCAGTTCTATCTTAAAGAGAGGCAGAAGACAGAAACTCTCTCCCACTATTAATATGTTTTCACATTCTGTCCAATGAAACTGACTACACTTTACACTTATGAGTTCTCAACCCCACTACCAAAATAATTACTATGAACCAATTGTGGGTTTTCTTACAAAATTTAAACATCTACACCAGTAACCTAATTCGGCTCTCAACAGCCATCTCCCATGCAGACAGTGTCACGTTTTTGTCCTGGTACTGGAGATTTTATGTCCTGAAAAGGACACTTTTTAAGATCCCCGCTGTCGGAAAGTTTGCAGCGTGCTGGCCACTTCCTCTTGGCCTGCTTGCCCACTTGACGGCTTCATGGTGTTTTCGTGTTTGTTGAAAATACCATGTTCTGTCCTCGGTCCATACCTGCTTGATTCCTGGCTTTCAGCAGAAACACTTTAATTGTCTGCATGCTGCACTCTCCTTAGGCGCTCTTGCCCATTTTCATAGTCAAAGTTGCAGAAAAACGTAAGTACCCACCACCATGCAGAGTGAAAGAAAACAGTACTGTTTATATCTGTAACCGCTGGTATGAGGTTAAGTTGCGTGCATATTTTCATGAGCATTAACAAATGTTCAAATGTGTGTGAGTTCTTAAAGGACCAAACTGCGGGGGTCATCGGTCACTAGACTTACACACTAGTTAAATTAACTTAAACTAACCTATGCTAAGAACAACACAGACACACACACACAACCATGGCAGAGGGAGGACTCGAACCTCCGGCGCCGGCCTGAGTGGCCGAGCGGTTCTAGGCGCTACAGTCTGGAACCGCGCGACCGCTACGGTCGCAGGTTCGAATCCTGCCTCGGGCATGGATCTGTGTGATGTCCTTAGGTTAGTTAGGTTTAAGTAGCTCTAAGTTCTAGGGGACTGATGACCTCAGAAGTTAACTCCCATAGTGGTCAGAGCCATTTTTTTTTTAACCTCCGGCGGGAGGGGCCACGCAGTCAGTGACATGGCGCCTCTAACAGCGCGGCTGAGCATTCACAGATTAAGTAGAATGACTGTCTTCTTCTGCATAGTGGTTATTTCATAAGGCTACGGAACAGTTTTTGATGATTTCTATGTGTGTCTGTTTACCTTGTTTTCGGACGACGTCAGTGTGTTCACACTGTCGCATTTTGGACCTACTTTTTCAGCTAAACGATGGGCTAAACGTGTTACGCACTTTAGGCTGGGATAAAATGTTGTATTTACTTTCTCGGACTTTATCAGATATGGGGCAGGTCACTTAACCACAACGGGATCGTTTTCGTTATGTAAATTTATTGGCACAAATTATATAGATTGCTACTGGCATCTACCGAGCCAAACAAGGGCACTATGTAGTTTACAGGTAGGCACTCCGTCATCAGGCCACATGTGGCCCACCGGGACCATCCTCAGCTGAGGATGCGGATAGGAGGGACGTGTGGACAGCACACCGCTCTCCCGGTCGTTATTATGGTTTTCTTTGACCGGAGCCGCTACTATTTGATCGAGTAGCTCCTCAATTGACATCACGAGGCTGAGTGCAACAGCGCATGGCGGTCCGGATGGTCACCCCCTCAAGTGCCGGCCACGCCCGGCAGCGCTCGACTTCGGTATCTGACGGGAACCGGTGTATCCACTGCGGTAAGGCCGTTGCTCCATGTAGTTTACAGATGGTAAGAAAATCAAGAGTTACACACGTTCTGCACTCTTGGTGTAATTCATATAAGAAACCTTCAATAAGCGGTCCTATCACGTAAGTTATTGCAGTATAAGCACTAAGGCCAGAAAAATGGCATAATCTTCGTTATAAATGTCTAATTCGTGAGTTTTATTGATGAAGTCTTCGAAATGTCTCTAAATGTCCAAAACAAGCAAAGATGGACGCAACACGCGTTTGCATGGCAATCAGGGCTCGACTAATGAGTCTATGAGATGCGAGAGAATTAATTTTTCTTTGTTACTGATTAGTTCCTTTAGCCTTACGTGAGAAAGATTGCAGAGCAGGCGGCGGGAATGCGAAATTGTCTTTTGTCTCTATGTTGGTCACTGTTCTCTGTGAGACGTTGCCTTTCAGGCTGTGACGTCAGATACTGTACCAACAGGACACCCGACTGCCAAGCTCAGGTAGCATTCAGAGTACCATACAAGGAAAACAGTACCGGAGGTATCACGGAAAACATGCGAAACTCCTTGTAGTGAAGCACGCTGACAGATGACGGAGCCTGCGTGGGACCCGTCACGTGGGCTAGCGAGTAAGCTTACTGCGAGTCTTACTCCGTGCGAGACGGGCCTTAGCGCTGTCCGCTGCGCCTCGGCATGGAGCGAGACGTCCGCCACACGGTAGTCTGACACGTCTTCACCCCTCAGGGCCGGGACGCGGTGTTTGCAGGTATTCCCTCGCCGCTGTCTCAACGACAGACACTGGTGCACGCAGCTCCCAGGAGGCAGCAGGCGTCAGACCGCCGTCACCGCTTGTCTGGGACCATTTGTCCGCAGGATCGAGAGCTCCCACGCCGCAGCACAGTGCAGCACTGCACACACAGCTCACGGTCAAATCGTCACACGACTTGACTCGCTTTCTGCAGGGTGTTTCAGAAGTGATGGTCAATAATTTACACGCGGAAAGAATAAGCTAAAACTAGCTAAAAATCTCCACTAAACACGAGTCCACAAATCAACCATTGTCGAAATACGCCACATTTCCTGTTGCCGTTCATCAGTGTCCAGGAACACACTGTAAGACGTCGTGGTCTCCTGACCATCATTGCTTACATATTCCACCTTCACAATCATATTCCGCACATCAAGACGCTTCATTCGAACCCAAAAACTCGATAAGATAAAGTCAATGTTGTATGAATCCATACCCCTTCAAGTCTGGCGTGAAGAGGGGCCGTTTCGTTGTCGCTCTTGGAGCGAAAACACGTAAAGAGAGCGTGTGCGCTCGTACGTGTACTCAAAGAGCGAGGAACAACTCTCTCCTCAGTACTACACTGGGAGAGCACCTCTGTCGAGAGTGAATCGGAGTGCGACTCTATATTGAGTCCTTGCGATTAAGCGTTGTTCACTGTGTTCGCCGCCACTTATTGTACGGTGTGAACGGACATAGTTAAACGCCTGCGAGCGAATTTTTGAGTAACATCGCTGTGGACTGGTTATCTGACCGGTGTACCACGCCAATAGACTAGGGGCGAATAGGAGTCCTTGACTTCATCAAGGCGTAGGGACAGTTTGATTGGCGAAGGTCAATCCAGATAGAACGAGAGTTATCTTATTTGTCAGCAGCGAGCGGCGTAGACAGCAGTCATCGCAGCTTACGGTATTGTGCGCTACAGCTATTGCGAGCCCCATATTTCCTCCACAACAGTACACTTCACTGCTTTCACACGCGACAGCCCCGACCGTACCTAGCAACATTCTAACGGATAATTATTCAAGTTGAGAAGGCGCGGCTCTCAGCCATTCTGCCAAGTCAATAACAATCTTAAACTTCGTATAGAAATTTCATTAGCGAATCCTATCCTTAAGACGTAACTACACATTCCGAAAAGAACCCGGAAATAACTTGTCCAGTTCATAACTAAAAGTGCCATTGTGATTTCTCAGAATTTTTGCAAAAAAAAAAAAAAATAAATAATAATTTTCGTTAGTTTCATGTTTTTCTTACACTAACTAGCACTACTCCAGTACCCAAGTATCCCACTAGTTACATAAGAAATTTTGTGAATTTTTGTGTCATTTCCTTACAGCGGACGACTCCAGAAGATATTTATTGCTGAAAGTTTTTCAGGCATTTCTCTTTTGAAAGTTAGGAACGTCTGTCTGACTTCTGTAGTAGTGTGGGGGTGGATATTGCATCTTTCACGAGCCGTAGGTTAAAGGGTACATCTCAGATTAATCCGTTGTGCAGAATGACAGAATAGCACCCACACGTCGCTCACAATATGACATCTCTAAACGTTCAAGTTGGTGTTCAAAATGTTGTCCATGATTCTTAATGCAACATTGAACTCGTCTCTGAAATGAATTGCGAATCCTCTCAGGCAATCCTGGGGAATTCTATAAATGCTGGAAGGCTACTTCAATCTGCAAACGTAATTCCTCAAGAGAGTTGACCTAGGTAGCGTAGACCAGGCATGTGACATGACCCCACGCACAGAAATCCATGGGATTTAAATCCGGAGACCTTGGAGGCCATGGCAGGGCTCTCCTCTATTCAATGTTGACCATCCGTCCGATTTAGAAGCCGACGCACTCGTAAATGAAAACGTGTTGGAGCATTGTCATGCATGCACTACATGTTTAGGCGTTGGGTGGAGGGACTTCATGGTGTACTCGTAGATCTGGAAGTACAGTTCGCAGAAACTGCATGTACTGTTGTGCGGTTAGTCGCTGTGGTAGGAAGTGTGGTTCAGTTATGCGGTCTCCGAGCAGTCCTGCTCAGACGTTCAACGATTAACGCTGCTGATGTCGTGATACGTGTGTTGCATTAGGATTGACATCGGCCCAAATGTTACAGTTATGTTAGTTAAAAATACTGTCACGGGTATAAATCGAGCCTCATCCGTGAACAGTATACTGCTTACAGCAGGGGGATTCAGGGTACACTATTGTTGCATCCATTGGCAGAAATTCTCTCTAGGAGGGAAGTCTGCATTGTTGACAGCTTGCACTCGTTGGAAAATGGTTCAAATGGCTGAGCACTATGTGACTTAACATCAGTCACCTAGAACTTAGAACTACTTAAACCTAAGCGTTCTCGCTTCCCACTCCCGGGTTCCCGGGTTCGATTCCCGGCGGCGTCAGGGATTTTCTCTGCCTCGTGATGGCTGGGTGTTGTGTGATGTCCTTAGGTTAGTTAGGTTTAAGTAGTTCTAAGTTCTAGGGGACTGATGAGCATAGATGTTAAGTCCCATAGTGCTCAGAGCCATTTGAACCATTTTACTTAAACCTAATTAATCTAAGCACACCACACACATCCATGCCCGAGGCAGGATTCGAAGCTGCGACCGTAGCGGTCGCGCGGTTCCAGACTGAAGCTCCTAGAACCGCTCGGCCACACCGGCACTCGTTGGAGATGATGTAAAATCCGCCGCACACTGCTATGACTCAGGGTACGCTCTTGGATAGCATCCTCTTTGCTGAAGTACTCGGACGTTCGTGTACAATAAGTAATGCATCTGCGTCAACTTTCTTGTACATGGTGTGCGAAACTCACGATTTCTCTAAGGCAATGAAGTAACCTGCTAAATGTATGACTGTCGGGTGACTGTGGAAAGGAAAAACTTCTTCTTACAATTGTACAGCCTCAAACGCACTGCCATCGCGTTGCCATACATGAAGTGCATATCAGCGTAGTCTTCATTAGTGTAACCTCTGTCCATGGTGCCTTCACGTTCGTAACTGACTGCGAGGCCTGTAAGGCACAGTGCACGGAGGGGGAAAGGGAAGCAGTTGCTCATGCATAAACAAACAGATGGTCGATCTCAAGCCTTGAGATACCAACGTAAATACCGCATTATTCAGATCGTTAACAGTTGGTTCCAACTCGAATTAATACAATACCTCGGCAACGGTTGATTTGCGGATCTACACTCCTGGAAATTGAAATAAGAACACCGTGAATTCATTGTCCCAGGAAGGGGAAACTTTATTGACACATTCCTGGGGTCAGATACATCACATGATCACACTGACAGAACCACAGGCACATAAACACAGGCAACAGAGCATGCACAATGTCGGCACTAGTACAGTGTATATCCACCTTTCGCAGCAATGCACGCTGCTATTCTCCTATGGAGACGACCGTAGAGATGCTGTATGTAGTCATGTGGAACGGCTTGCCATGCCATTTCCACCTGGCGCCTCAGTTGGACCAGCGTTCGTGCTGGACGTGCAGACCGCGTGAGACGACGCTTCATCCAGTCCCAAACATGCTCAATGGGGGACAGATCCGGAGATCTTGCTGGCCAGGGTAGTTGACTTACACCTTCTAGAGCACGTTGGGTGGCACGGGATACATGCGGACGTGCATTGTCCTGTTGGAACAGCAAGTTCCCTTGCTGGTCTAGGAATGGTAGAACGATGGGTTCGATGACGGTTTGGATGTACCGTGCACTATTCAGTGTCCCCTCGACGATCACCAGTGGTGTACGGCCAGTGTAGGAGATCGCTCCCCACACCATGATGCCGGGTGTTGGCCCTGTGTGCCTCGGTCGTATGCAGTCCTGATTGTGGCGCTCACCTGCACGGCGCCAAACACGCATACGACCATCATTGGCACCAAGGCAGAAGCGACTCTCATCGCTGAAGACGACACGTTTCCGTTCGTCCCTCCATTCACGCCTGTCGCGACACCACTGGAGGCGGGCTGCACGATGTTGGGGCGTGAGCGGAAGACGGCCTAACGGTGTGCGGGACCGTAGCCCAGCTTCATGGAGACGGTTGCGAATGGTCCTCGCCGATACCCCAGGAGCAACAGTGTCCCTAATTTGCTGGGAAGTGGCGGTGCGGTCCCCTACGGCACTGCGTAGGATCCTACGGTCTTGGCGTGCATCCGTGCGTCGCTGCGGTCCGGTCCCAGGTCGACGGGCACGTGCACCTTCCGCCGACCACTGGCGACAACATCGATGTACTGTGGAGACCTCACGCCCCACGTGTTGAGCAATTCGGCGGTACGTCCACCCGGCCTCCCGCATGCCCACTATACGCCCTCGCTCAAAGTCCGTCAACTGCACATACTGCGAGGCCGCTTTTCCTTATATTACATCGCTCAGGCTCCGCCATCGCTCCCCCCGACCGGCCCAGCCAACTTCATGCACACGACTGCTAGCAACAACTTACTCCTACTGCTACAGACACTGCTCCTAATGCAGTCAACACTGCTCTCTGGTCTGAGATTCTCTTATAGCTTACATATCGCAGGCAGCGCGTGAGCAGTCCATCGAAATTACATCTGCTCGAGTCCGCTAGCAACAAATTCTTTAATCATGGACCTCTTACAACATGTATGCGGTGGAAATTCGTCGACAAGAGTCACAATGAGGCGAGGTGGCCAAATGTACCGGGATGACCTTTCATTTCGTGGTTATCGGGGTGGTAACAAGATTGTACAAGTCACTACGTACATTAGATAGAACTTTATGGGTCTGAATGTTACCCTAGATTAGCGGGATGTTTGTTTTATTGTTAAGTGGCTATGAGCTATTGTTACCAACTCTGTTAATAAATGTCCCGAAATGGTTATCACTTTTCCCATTTTGAGTATGTGCACGTAGCCCAGGAATATTGCCTTGCAAATCAGTATGGGATTACAGAAACCCAAACATCCATTCTATAGAGGAAAGGCGGTTTCAATGAACGCGTTGAAAATTCAGCCCATCCAGATATGCCGGTCCGCTGATGCCTAGTATTGCCACAATGTATTGTAGTTTCGATTATACATCCTTTCCTTTCCTTTCCATTAAGCTCTTGTCCCGCGTTGGCGCAGGGTTGGCCTTGTTAATATGGATTTGGCAATGACAGTGGCAGAGAGTGGCCTGATGCCCTTCCCGCCGCCACCCCGAACCCCCCCCCCTCCCCCCCGCCACCCCTCATGGGACGGAATAAGTGTACCCCAGCTGTCTGTGTCTAGTGTAAGTGATGAAATAGTGCGAACGTGTTCAAATGTCTGTGAGTTGTGTAACTGAGGCGGAACGTGGGGACCAGCCCGGTATTCACCTAGCAGGGTGTGGAAAACCGCCTAAAAACCACATCCAGGCTGGCCAGCATACCGGCTCTCGTCGTTAATCCGCCGGACGGATTCGATCCGGGGCCGGCGCTCCTACCCGAGTCCAGGAAGCAGCGCATTAGCGCTCTCGGCTACCCTGGCGGATCCTTCGATTATACATAGAAATTAATAATGTAAAGTGCTGCTTATCTGTTGACTTCTGTCTCTAAGAATTGATCTGACCAAATTCGCTTTATTTATCCAGCTAAAGCTACTGCTATTGGGTTTCACATAAACCTCATTGCTACCTGTTTCCTTTCGCCCATGTACCATAACCACAACTGATTTATATGATCCGTCCTCGTTTTCATACAGCAGACTTCCACTCATTGAGTTCAACTCTTCTATCCTGCAAATATTCTGTAATTCTCTCTTGCAACGTTGTTAATGACAACACTGATGTCATCGGCATAGGTTTGTGCAATTGTGCGTGCTTTACGAGACCTGAGACCTGGTGATTTGGAATTAAGGTGATAAAAAAGGTCTTCTCATGCTATGGCATCAAACGTGGTTGACAAGGGGCACTCACTAGTGTAGGTGGAGTGAGATTGTGATGATATTGTTAACTTTACTTCACGTGCTGGCGTCCCGGAAACAGGTCTATGATGTGGTCACTACCGCACTAGAGAATCTCACTACTTTCAGTGAGGCTGATAAATAATTATTTTCCACGCTGTCGTATACGCCATTGAAATCTGAAACTACAAGAATGACATCACTTATTGAGTTCCGCGTTGAACCCAAGATCCATGTATATTTCCAAAATTTCATGCATCGTATGTTCCACTACGGCAGAGTGTTGATAAATTCCAAATTGCCAATTCATTGTCCATTTGAAACTGCTACTGGGGAGGCTCGTACACTTTGAAATTCGCATATACTTTGAAATCTGCACTGCATAAACTCACGGATCTGTTTTCCTTTATAACAGCAGTTTCCCACTTTAGGAAGAAGAAGTGTCATTTCCTCATTGAACTTGAGTGGCAGCTGCCTACCATTTAGTAAGTCGTGATTAATTGCAATACAGTGGTCTGCTCCAAGGGCCACTCTGAAAAGTTTCTTCAGATTATCGGCGAAGCGGTTCTAGGCGCTTCAGTTCGGAACCGCGCTGCTGCTATGGTCGAAGGTTCGAATCCTGCCTCGGTCATGGATGTGTGTGATGTCCTTAGGTTAGTCAGGTTTAAGTAGTTCTAAGTCAAGGGGACTGATGACCTCAGATGTTAAGTCCCATAGTGCTTAGAGCCATTTCAACCATTTTTGAACTCTTTGCCTGTGCTTTTTGCGTCCTCTTTGCTTCGTCTGTCATGTGCTATTTTGCTCCTAAGATAGCGAAATTCCTTAACATCGGCTACTTCGTGGTCACCAATGTCGATGTTAAGTTTATCACTAATATAATTTCTGCTACTCCTCATTACTTTTGTCTTTCTTTGGTTAACTCCCAGTCAATAATCTGAACTAAGACTTCATTTCATTCAACAGGTCCTCCAGTTCTTCCTCACTTTCAATGAGAATAGCAGTGTCATCAGTCATATCATTGACATCCTTTCGTCATGAATTTTAATCTCACTATTGCAGCTTTCTTTTATTTCCATCATTACTTCTTATTGAACAGTAGAGGTGAATGTCTGAATCCCTGTCTTGCACCCTTTTTATTCCGAGCACTTCGTTCCTGATCTTCCAGTCTTTTCTTCTTGGTTCTTGTATGTATCGTACATTCCTCGTCTTTTCTTACAGCGTATTCTTGTTTCTCGCAGAATTTGAAATATCTTGCACCACTTTACATTTTATGGATCGACAAATCATACGAGCGTGTTTTGATTTTTTTTTGTACCTACTTTCAGCGTGAGGACTGCTTCTCTGGTCATGTTACCTTTCCTAAAGTCAAACTGGTCCTCATCTAATATATCCGAGATTTTCTTTTCTACTCTTCTGTATGTTATGCTTGTCATCAGTTTGGATGCATGAACTGTTTACCTTGCTGTGAGATAGTTCCCGCATTTATCCGCCCTTGCAATCTTTGAAATTGAATGGACGATGTTTTCCGACGGTGTGATGTTACGTCTCCACTCTCATAGGTTCTAGACACCAACTTGAATAGTCGTTTGGTTGCTACTTTCTCCAATGACTTTAAAAATTCCTAGGGAGAGTTACCTATCCCTCCTACCTCATTTAAACTCAATGTTTCGAGAGCTCTTTTAATTCATTACTCTAATACTGCAGCCCCCATGCCTTCCCCATCGACTCCATCTTCTTCTTCCATCACGTCATCAGACAGTTTCTCCCCCTCATATAGGCTCTCGTTGTACTCTTTCCATCTATCAGTTCTCGAACACTCACAGTGTTACCAAATATTTCATTACCCTATATGCCACGAGTTACTTCCCGACTGGATTCGTGATTTCCTGTCAGGAAGGTCGCAGTTCGTAGTAATAGACAGCAAATCATCGAGTAAAACTGAAGTGATATCAGGTGTTCCCCAGGGAAGCGTCCTGGGACCTCTGCTGTTCCTGATCCATATAAATGACCTGGGTGACAATCTGAGCAGTTCTCTTAGGTTGTTCGCGTATGATGCTGTAAATTACCGTCTAGTAAGGTCATCCGAAGACCAGTATCAGTTGCAAAGCGATTTAGAAAAGATTGCTGTATGGTGTGGCAGGTGGCAGTTGACGCTAAATAACGAAAACTGTGAGGTGATCCACATGACTTCCAAAAGAAATCCGTTGGAATTCGATTACTCGATAAATAGTACAATTCTCAAGGCTGTCAATTGAACTAAGTACCTGGGTGTTAAAATTACGAACAACTTCAGTTGGAAAGACCACATAGATAATATTGTGGGGAAGGCGAGCCAAAGGTTGCGTTTCATTGGCGGGACACTTATAAGATGCAACAAGTCCACTAAAGAGACAGCGTACACTACACTCGTTCGTCCTCTGTTAGAATATTGCTTCGCGGTGTGGGATCCTTACCAGGTGGGATTGACGGAGGACATCGAAAGGGTGCAAAAAAGGGCAGCTCGTTTTGTATTATCACGTAATAGGGGGGAGATTGTGGCAGATATGATACGTGAGTTGGGATCTAAGTCATTAAAGCAAAGACGTTTTTCGTCGCGGCGAGATCTATTTACGAAATTTCAGTCACCAACTTTCTCTTCCGAATGCGAAAACATTTTGTTGAGCCCAACCTACATAGGTAGGAATGATCATCAAAATAAAATAAGAGAAATCAGAGCTCGAACAGAAAGGTTTAGGTGTTCGTTTTTGCCGCGCGCTGTGCGGGAGTGGAATGGTAGAGAGATAGTATGATTGTGGTTCGACGAACCCTCTGCCAAGCACTTCAATGTGAATTGCAGAGTAGTCATGTAGATGTAGATGTAGATCATTTCTTTTGCAATATTTTCAGATTCTTCTTGCAGCCATGTCGCCTTGGCTACCCTGCGGTTCCAATTTATTGCATGGCTAAGGGACTGTATATTGAACAGCAGGGATATTCAAAAAAGCGTCGAACAATTTGAGAGGATGTAGTACTCATCTAAACAAGAAAAATCAGTCCAAAAATGGGTCCGGAAATGCCTACTTTGTGTCGTAAGTCCTATAAACATGGGTCCGGAAATGCATACTTTCTGCAACCCTTTTGTTGTACCTGCTGGCACGCACTGAAGACGCCACCCAGGAGTCTCTACACATCGTTGATTGGCGTGGCGCTGACAGATTCCTTCAAGTGTCCCCATAGCCAGAAGTCGACGAGATTAAGGTCTATGGAAAGAGCAGGCCAAGTTCCAAGGTGTCGTCGTCCCCCCCCCCCCCCCCCCTGACTAATGCAGTCTGCCTGAAATGTCGAAATGTCAAATGTCTGTGCCGATGTTCGCGCACATTGTGAAGGAATTGTGCTGGTGTACCATCATGCGTTGGTGTAGCGATTGCACACTCTAACCTTGTATACCAGTAACACAACACTTCTTTATTGATTACACATGCACATGAACTTATCAGCAATAATAATCAATTAACAACATTTGCATATCAAGGCCCTATCCACAATTAGTATTTACAATATTAACTGTCACACTTGTGACAACGGCCCCTTTACGTGCCGGTAACAACAACCAAAATAATAGATGAAATAGATAACCAAATGTTTACAATGACGGCTATCCTCTTTATCACTCAGTTTTACACTTACAGGGGGAGGCCGCCAATTGTGAAATTCAGATTCGATTCATACTGCGCATAACAAAAGCTCATGGCCAGAGGTGTAATGTGGCAAAGCACCAAGATGCACTTCTCAGCCGTTGTCGAGAAAATAGACAGTTAAAAGAAACCATTGCGGTGAAATACTCTCTACGATTTATAATTTTCTACAGCGTCGTGGTGCAGCGGTAAGCGCTCGGGTTCGTAATCCGAAGGTCGCCGGATCGAATCTCGCGCCATGCAACATTTTTTTTGGAATTTGTTTTTTTGTAATTCAAATGTTTTTTTGTATTTTTTTTTGTAATTCATATATATATATATATATATATATATATATATATATATATATATATATATATATATATATAATTCGCGGCAATCAGTTGCAACAATTATGCATATAATAAGTTGTTGAAAGTCGTTTCTCGTGGAAAAACTGGCGACTTCGAACATCATTATGTTTTCCGCAAACAAAGTTGTATTGAAAGATTGTAACTCTAATTTGCTTTGCTGAATAGCGTAAGATTGTGACTTGAATTTGGTATGCTGAAATCGGGTGCTAATTAGACCATGAAAGCGGTTTAAAACTGTGAGCTGTCTTGTGAGGTTAACCGTGCGTTTACTGGGCCACTGTTTCACGACTGGGTAACTAGTCTAGGTTTACCACATTACCAATCAGACTATCATTGATTATAATCTTTTACAGTCATACAACAACCGGTAATATATCTATATAAAAAAAAGGAGAATTTAAATAAAAAGAAAGAAATCAGTTTATATTTGCAAATTTATTTTAAAGATTGTTCATTGAAATTTCAGCATATTATACGTGAGTTATAACTGAGCTGGTGCCTTATTTACGATTGTGAGACTGTGAGATTGGAATATTACGGAACACATAAAATATGGAGTCAAGATTGGGAGACTGGATACAACACTGCATTCATAAAACAACACACAAAGAACATTGAAACGCATGCAAGAGAAAGTTAATCACTACAAACAGATTCAAATTTTTACCCAAAGAATTTCCGTTCGAAGCACAATCCTGTCCGTCATGTAATTACCACACACTGGTATACTAAATTCACATTAAATCTTTGTGAAATCTTCCCAAGAAGAATAGCTGATGGCTACTTTGGTGATTACACCACATGCTCCACGTGGTCAACTTGATTTACAGAAAGCGTATAACTCCACAATAATTTAGATAATAAAAATACATTCGATCGAAAAGCAAATTACAAAAGAAAAACCTCGAACTGGTTACTAACGTCTTACTACTAACCTGATGGGTCAAACAGTTATATAAGCACGTGGTACTGGTCTCACAAAGTACACGCCACGTGGGTTGAACATAAAGAAAAGTTGGTATATTCAAAATCTTTTCAAGACGATACGTTATAATCACACAAGCATTTGCCTTTAAGACTGATCTTACTTAGAGTTACTGACCAACACGTGGTTCCACTTTACTCACAAAGTAATAACAAAGCAACTACCGCCAATTAATCTGAACTGGACACGAGAATTACACTCCGCTGCAATTAAAGATAACCTTAGCTATTTTAAAGCTAACCCGAAATAAAATTGATTAAATTCTCAGTTAAGCTGAACTTAACAAATCCATTGTCCTATGGACTTAACAGACACGCGCTTAGCCGGAGATCTTACCACTTTAGACGCTCGCTACCGCCAGACTGCTACTGCTGGACTCCAACTGCCGACTGCTCGGCTGCAACTCTCCAACTCCCAGACTCCCACTGAACTACCCAGCGTGCTCCCGAGAGTCGCTCACAAAGACCAACGGAAGGCGCCAGAGGGGCAGCTTCCTATACCAACATGACAGGGGACGGACCGGACCATACTAAGAATGGAAACCTCTCTGCTTTTAGGAACCGTAGCTACCTGTTTCAACGTTGGTCCTACTGTTCTCTAGCAGACAGCCTTGTCTGCTACCCTCAAGCATGCAGCTACAAACACATTTGATCATTCATCCTCTCACACAGAAGGGAAGGGGGATGACAGTATCTTATCATACACAGTATATAAAAGAAAGCGGATGTAGGTTCCGTATGAGACTGTGTGACATGAATTACATATAAGAATTACATATAAACTGTGCTTTAAAGTGTAGTAGTGTGAGAGATCGTTCTTGTTTACGTGTAAAAGTAACACGTTCCACTACTCAGTCTCCTCCCAGATAGTCAGAAACGCCACAGTAAATTTAGAAGAGGAATTTATTTCTTAAAAGACAACAATTTTGAGAAATTAAACATGAAAGGAATCCAACAGAGACCTTTCATAACCCCAACGCTCCGGGAAAAGACTGTGCAGGGAATTTTCTGGCCATGCTAGGACATTCCCAAGCAGGCTTCTCACACCCTACTTAAACCAAAAGTGTAAAGAAAAAGGCAAAAGGTCACCAGCTACTTGCTAAAACACAATAATTTCAAACATCTTTACAATCTACCAATTTCAAAGAGAGAAAAATAAAAACACACAATCTGTGACACCTATTTAAAAGATCATGTAGACCTAAATCGGTCAGCAAGTAAAAACAATGGTTCCTGTGTCATTAATATGAAAACAATTTCTGGTTGTTACCCTTATGGAGTTCACCAGTATTTGCTCATTGCAAGAGCCAACTGATCACAGGCAAATTTATGACTGTTTATTAACAGGCAAAATTTATGAAAATAGCAAAGGTGCCACAGCAATTAAAAAAAGAACATCAAATAACATCAGTATCATAAAGTAGAACATTACAATGCACAATTCGCAAAAGCAAAAAATCGACAAAAAAAAACATGTTTTACTAAGTGGTTATCGCAAAAAAATTCTATATCTTACAAAACTAATAATCTGTAGAATTAACCTAACTATGTGGCACTAATTTAATCACTCTACAATATTTCAGTTAGTTAGCAACAATGAGCACTGTGTCATTATACTGAAACTACAATAATTGTGTGATTGTTACCCTTAAGGGGTTCCTCACAATAAATATGCCCCATGCAAAGGCTAATCGATCACCGCCCAATGAGAATGAATAGCAATCTGACTGATAAAGGAAGCAGTGCCACAGTAATGAATTTATGAAACAAAATATCACAAATCTAATACCTAACACAAGAACAAACATTGATCAATAAAACAGTACAATAGTCAACATCTAAAACAAAACACCAATAAATAAAACACCTGCAAAATACAATAG
Organism: Schistocerca nitens; assembly: GCF_023898315.1. Taxonomy (NCBI): domain Eukaryota; kingdom Metazoa; phylum Arthropoda; class Insecta; order Orthoptera; family Acrididae; genus Schistocerca; species Schistocerca nitens. Next base: position 236,769,939 of record NC_064614.1, on the reverse strand, counting down.
TCAAAGTTTAAAAAAAATATAGAACACCTGCAAAATACAAGAGTCAGAGTTTAATAAACACCAATAAATCGAGTCCCTGCAAAACACACGAGTCAAAGTTTCTGTGACAGAAACACACGTATATGCATTGAACTAAGAACCGTATAATCACTGTTCACTTATACACTCACTAGTTCCACTGTTCCGTGGCACAATATAAGGGGAGGGGGAGGGGGTTCGTCGCCGCAGCTGTCAGTAGGGATTTTTTGTCCATCTGTTGCGTGCGATCCCGCCGTCTCTGCCCTCTCATGAAGTTTCTCTTGTGTCACGTACATCTCGATTTTGTTTCATGTTTGTATTGTCAAATTCGTGTGGTATCCTCTATTGACATGCCAGGTTGATATTCCTGGGCAAGGATGACACTTCAATGGCTCTTCTTCGTGTCACCCTTAGCGACCAGAGAACATCTAACCATGAATTACTGTCGCTTGACAGTAGGCATCCGTCAGGAAATGTCGATAGGCGTCGTTGACGTCTGCAAGTTTCTTTGGACAGTACCTGTCAAAAGGCTCCACGCCCTTTGTGTTGTTACACCGCAGCCGTCTCGTCACGGTCGCGTGCGTGAGGTGCGTTGCCAGGAGATGGATTTCCGCGCGGTGGACCGCTCGCCCATCTCAGGTCATTCCCTTCAGCTAGGGTCGCGCGGGCGGCCGCCCATTAGCTGCAGGTATACGGGAAAGTGTTTGCGGCGTAGGGTCTTTTGTTGTCGGCCGCGCTCCCGAAGTGGCCCGGTTGACAGCGTCCCCCGCTGGGAAACCCGCCAGTTTACAACTAGCTGGCTGCTCCCGCTGTCTCTTAAGAGTTTTGCCGGTTCGCTTTCACGTTCTCAACTGCATTCACAGAAATTTTTTTATCATCCTTATGTGATTACACAATGTCATACATAATACCACTTAGTATTGTCTTTCACAATTTTTAAGAACAAAGTTATATGAATCGACAATCTAAAATTAAAAGTTAAATGACTTGACAATATAAAAAATAAAAGTGAAATGACTTTACAATGTAAAAATAAAAATTAAATGAACTGACAACATAATATTTAAATCCACATCACTAATGTGGTTCACTTGTGTTTTAATAAATCAAATGCCACTTATTAATCCACTAAAATGAATAGGGTTATGCCTTGCGCAAGTATAGGTTAGGAGAGCATGGGGTTCACATGTTATTTACACACACACATGCACACCTGTTGTCTATTCTACAAACTAACTACCCATAAACATGCATTACTCAAAATTCTACTTCTATCCACTACTAATTAATCCCACAAGCCACTTCAATGCTACTTCAACAAAGTGTTTACACCACTACAGAAATGTTCTAATTCGCCCTCTTCTTGACGCTCGCGGCATACGTCTTGTCACATGATAAATGGAGAACTTTCCTTAAACATACACAGTAAAAAGAAACAATGGTTATTTGCACGCAAAAACATTTATACCAGTTCTCACACCTGAAAAGAGACTCGCAATTATACATTTGTCATACTCATAGATTCACACATAAAACAGCAAGAAAATTTCATCTAAAATTACGTTATTACAAGACTTAATCACACAGATGGCTCTGAGAAGGTAAAATATTTTAATTATACAGGTTATATTACATTTTCTTACCCATTTTGCTTCGATTTCGTTCCTTCTTTACGTTACCTTTCGCCTTCAAATCAGTTATTTCTCCTGTGGTGGTTATTCTGGATTCATTTCTCATGAATGGCAAAATTGTGGTCACCTTTATTCTGTAAAACAGTATCATCTTAACATATTGAACTTACAACAGACACAAAAGATCCGAATCCTCCTGAAGTATAAATGGCAATGTTTTGCTTCATCCTTATTACCTTAAACCAAGCTTTCCTTCGTTCCCATAATCAAAATTATTTAATCATCCTCTACCTTCAAGAGGGAAACTTCCTCAGTACAAACCATATAAGCTGCAGTGCATCCCGCACCAGCGAAAACAGTAGGCTGTAATGCTCACAGCATCAGCAAAATCACATAAACGTCGCTTTTCTAGGACAAGTATTCACGCAGAATAATTTTTCGGGCTTTGGCTCAACATCAATCAAGATTACAAAAAGGATCCATATTTCCGTTCCATTCTCCATTTGCTGAAAAACTGCTCGTATTTGACTACCACAATAATATTTCAGGACCACGTAAATTACACAAACCACAATTCTTCTTTCACCTTGAAGGGAATCAATCTACTTACGAAATCCACAGACATCACTTTACGTACTCAGCTATAAAGAACAAAAAAGACATATATCACCAATATTAACAAATCATCGTATATTGGGAAGCCAATGGTTAAACAATCGTATTATCACATCCTGTTTTCAAGATTCCAAACTTACTCATTCCTTTCTCAGAGTTCTCGTAACTTAAAATTTTCATACAGCACGCATACTATAGTAAGAGATCCTCATTTATACTGACAGATATAGAATAGTAATAGATAGATAGTAGCACTGAAAGCAGAAAATCGGAAACAAGGCTACTAACAGCTGGGGACCTGGGTTTGCCAGACCCATAATACCCACAGATCGGATATTCCCCTGAGTTCTTGCAATTTCAACAACGATCTTGCTTCTCTCAGGAGCAACTCTTTTCAATTGACACAAAAAAAAGCATTTCACTTGTTCACAAGGAAACCTTTTATCTTTACGTTTGAATCAAACTAAATCCTAATTGCACAAGGAAAGAAAACAAATTAACAACATCACTTCAATCAATCACATAAAAATATCTTTATCACTATATTTACCATCATATTATTCAAAATGCATACATCACAAATTTAAACTAATCAATTCATTCTCTTCACCATCCTCTCTACTCATTTGCCATGTCGCTCATTTGTTCCGATTTGGCGCCTTCTGGGCTGATCATTTGTCATTGCCGGTTTCGTTCATTTCCATTTGTTGGATTATGTCTGGGGTTGGCTGGCCGAATTTCGACATCATGTGGGGCTCCTCCTACAATTCTACTCCCACCGTGTTCATCGTAGTAACGATGCTGGTTGCCGTACCTGTTGCGCTCACGATCTTGTCCCCATCCTCTATCATTTCTGTTGCTCCATCTGTGTTCGCGACTGTTACCCCAGTTTCTATACGGCCTGTCTCGATTATTGTTTCGTTCGCGTCGCGACGACCAGTCACGCCGTTGATTAGTAATACGGCCACGACTGCGATCGCGCTGCTGAGCCCCGTAATAACTTTGTGCCTGATTAGGCGGGCATTCTGGTGTATTGTATTCCAACTCTTGGAGAAGCGTTTTAAACGTTTCCACGTCCTCTTTGCATCGTCCCGCAAGAATGACGTGCCGCAAGTGCATCGGCAATTTGGTGATGCATATCCTAATTAGTTCCGCAGGTCCGTATGGGTCGTATAAAAATTGATTTGCCTGCAGCATGTGGTCGAATAGGCGTGCAGGGCTGCCGAAACCAGACTGGTTCAAATTTGGCAGCATAATTATGCCATGTTTGACCCTATCTTGTGCCGCTTCCGACCAATATGCGGAGAGAAAGGCTTGTCGAAACTCCCGAGTGGAGTTGCAGTGACGCGCTGCCGACCTCATACGACTCGCCGGTTCGCCTTCCAAATAGCCACACATATACTCTATTTTATGTGAACTTGCCCAGTCGGGAGGAAGACAGAACTCAAATTGCTCGAGCCATGCTCGTGGATGTATGCCTTTTTGAGAATTTCGGAATATCTCAAATTTTCTTACCGTAAGGAAATGTTTGAAATCAAATCCCCGCATTTCCTCCTGGCGAGGCCCTTGAATGTTTCTATTTGTCTCATGTCTGCCCCTTAAATTACATTCTTCCCTGTCGTCAAAATCTCCCTCGTGGCCGGAGTCCCTCTCTGCACTGTTCGTACGGCTATTTTTCTTGCTATTGGCGAGTTCGGAATCACACGCCATGCGGTTTTCCAGATGCGCCACGCGTTCTTGTAAATCGCCTGTTACAGCTTTGTGCTGTCTGTTTACTTCAAACTGTCCCTTCTGGAATTTAAGAAGCGAACGCACTTCTTCGGTCTCTGCGGCCGCTACCTGTGTGATATTGTTCTCGCTTTCCGTCAGCTTCATTGTGCCTACAATGTCCGCTAATGCCGCGATCTTCTCATCTATTTGTCTCTTGTCCTCCGCCCCAGTCTGCTTCAATTGTTCGACCTGCAGTTCCAACGCGTGGATCGCTAAACTGTTGTCCGCTATTGTGTTGCTAACGGCCGTGGGACAATGCGTTTCAGCCTCTTGGACACTCGAGAGTACCTGCTGACGATCTCTTTGGCATTGTTCTCTCAGCTCTTGGAAATTCCTAAGTAGCCGTTCTTCGCTTTCTTTAGATTCGGCCTCGCCACTGCGCTTGCTCTGTTCTAACGCTTGCAGACGGTCATCGATCTGTTCAAATGTTCGGCCTAATTCTTTCATAATATCGCTTTTTATTTCACTTGCCAGATTGTTTATTCTTTGTGAGATATCATCGGACACTCTCTGCATCGACTTGTCAACTTTATTTGTCTGCTGGATTAATTTTTCGTCTATTTGTTCGCCTAGCTCGCGGATCGATTTTTCAGATTTCTGCGTCATTTGTTCGCCTAGCTCGCGGATCGATTTTTCGGATTCTTTTTGTTCTCGGAACAATTTTTCTGATAATTCTTTTTGTTCTCGAAACGATTCTTTATTTTGTTGTAATAAGGCTTTCACGAGTTCTGCCAAATCAATTTGGTTAGTTGGAGGCACATTAATTTGTGACTCTGATGTGAGGCCGTTCGTGCTGTTTTGCATTTCGTCTGAAGTATTCCCCATTGCATTTTCGGAACCGCCCGACGCGTTAATATTGGAAATCAAATTATCCCCTTGGTCCATGTTGCTTAAGTTGTCGGACCGCTTACTTTTAGCTTGGTTACGTGTCAGCATTAGTGCAATTTACACCCAGTACGCAACACACTAATCACAATAAATGTGTCCCCCAAAAATTACGACAGTCACACGAAAGATACTCAACCTAGTACGCACTTTTTCATACGCAAAACAAATTTTTTATCTTTGTTCGAAACAGTGGAATTTACAAGCGAGAAAAAAAAACACACATATATAGAACAAACAAATATAGAAAACAAAACAAGACAAACAACACAACGCCGCTCAACAACGCCGTGAATCTTTTGAACGTCTGCTCAGAAACAACGCAAAAGTTGTTTGAGCGCTGTAGGGAAAAAAAATTAAGATTATACAACGCTTGCAATCTAACGTCTCAGAGATTCCAGAGTCTAGCGGAATCACAGAACAGGGTCGCCATGTGAAAGATTGTAACTCTAATTTGCTTTGCTGAATAGCGTAAGATTGTGACTTGAATTTGGTATGCTGAAATCGGGTGCTAATTAGACCATGAAAGCGGTTTAAAACTGTGAGCTGTCTTGTGAGGTTAACCGTGCGTTTACTGGGCCACTGTTTCACGACTGGGTAACTAGTCTAGGTTTACCACATTACCAATCAGACTATCATTGATTATAATCTTTTACAGTCATACAACAACCGGTAATATATCTATATAAAAAAAAGGAGAATTTAAATAAAAAGAAAGAAATCAGTTTATATTTGCAAATTTATTTTAAAGATTGTTCATTGAAATTTCAGCATATTATACGTGAGTTATAACTGAGCTGGTGCCTTATTTACGATTGTGAGACTGTGAGATTGGAATATTACGGAACACATAAAATATGGAGTCAAGATTGGGAGACTGGATACAACACTGCATTCATAAAACAACACACAAAGAACATTGAAACGCATGCAAGAGAAAGTTAATCACTACAAACAGATTCAAATTTTTACCCAAAGAATTTCCGTTCGAAGCACAATCCTGTCCGTCATGTAATTACCACACACTGGTATACTAAATTCACATTAAATCTTTGTGAAATCTTCCCAAGAAGAATAGCTGATGGCTACTTTGGTGATTACACCACATGCTCCACGTGGTCAACTTGATTTACAGAAAGCGTATAACTCCACAATAATTTAGATAATAAAAATACATTCGATCGAAAAGCAAATTACAAAAGAAAAACCTCGAACTGGTTACTAACGTCTTACTACTAACCTGATGGGTCAAACAGTTATATAAGCACGTGGTACTGGTCTCACAAAGTACACGCCACGTGGGTTGAACATAAAGAAAAGTTGGTATATTCAAAATCTTTTCAAGACGATACGTTATAATCACACAAGCATTTGCCTTTAAGACTGATCTTACTTAGAGTTACTGACCAACACGTGGTTCCACTTTACTCACAAAGTAATAACAAAGCAACTACCGCCAATTAATCTGAACTGGACACGAGAATTACACTCCGCTGCAATTAAAGATAACCTTAGCTATTTTAAAGCTAACCCGAAATAAAATTGATTAAATTCTCAGTTAAGCTGAACTTAACAAATCCATTGTCCTATGGACTTAACAGACACGCGCTTAGCCGGAGATCTTACCACTTTAGACGCTCGCTACCGCCAGACTGCTACTGCTGGACTCCAACTGCCGACTGCTCGGCTGCAACTCTCCAACTCCCAGACTCCCACTGAACTACCCAGCGTGCTCCCGAGAGTCGCTCACAAAGACCAACGGAAGGCGCCAGAGGGGCAGCTTCCTATACCAACATGACAGGGGACGGACCGGACCATACTAAGAATGGAAACCTCTCTGCTTTTAGGAACCGTAGCTACCTGTTTCAACGTTGGTCCTACTGTTCTCTAGCAGACAGCCTTGTCTGCTACCCTCAAGCATGCAGCTACAAACACATTTGATCATTCATCCTCTCACACAGAAGGGAAGGGGGATGACAGTATCTTATCATACACAGTATATAAAAGAAAGCGGATGTAGGTTCCGTATGAGACTGTGTGACATGAATTACATATAAGAATTACATATAAACTGTGCTTTAAAGTGTAGTAGTGTGAGAGATCGTTCTTGTTTACGTGTAAAAGTAACACGTTCCACTACTCAGTCTCCTCCCAGATAGTCAGAAACGCCACAGTAAATTTAGAAGAGGAATTTATTTCTTAAAAGACAACAATTTTGAGAAATTAAACATGAAAGGAATCCAACAGAGACCTTTCAGTATTTCACAAATGTTATTAGTTGTCTTCATAATGTTAACCACGTATAGTTAACGGAAGACGTAGAAACGATATTCCGAAACGAATACGTATAGTGTAAGTCAAACGTTCGAATTAGAACAGAGACCCCACAAACACAAATCTGCTGTGGCAGGTATGAAATATAAACTCCGTTACTCGCTCGTTACACATGAAGGACAGATGTTGAATGGGCCGAAACGAGCAGCCGCATAACAGCGTAGTTGCCTGCTAACTTCGAAAGAAGGTAGATGCGGTCCCTAGCGCAACTTATAACATCGTCGAAAATCAGTGCGGACGGGAGAGCTTTGGTACACCCTGTTAAACAAACGGAAAAATGGAGGCGGTACAATTGGAGAGCGATCCGCCTTCACCAACATGCATAAGCAATTCATTAATAGTTTATATATTATATATGAATTACAAAAAACTAATAAAAAATTGCATTGCGCGAGATTCGATCCGGCGACCTTCGGATTACGAACCCGAGCGCTTACCGCTGCGCCACGACGCTCTAGAAAATTGTTAATCGTAGAGAGTATTTCACCGCAACGGTTTCTTTTAACCGTCGATTTTCTCGACAACGGCTGAAAAGTGCATCTTGGTGCTTTGCTACATTACACCTCTGGCCATGAGCTTTTATTATGCGCAGTATGAATCGAATCTGAATTTCACAATTGGCGGCCTCCCCTTGTTAGTGAAAAGGTAAAATTAATTTGATGCTATCTGACCTAAACGGTACTATTAATTGTTCTGTTTACACTTAGCATTTTACTGCACTCAAAGTCTGGAAGATTCTACACTTTATCCAAGCTTAAGTCAATTTGATGAACATGTGATGGACGCGAGCAAACGTTAATCTATTACGGTATCACAAACACACGATCCAAAGGGTGAACTTGTACTCAACTTTGGGCAGTAGGAAATCTTCTGCCTAAAACAAGCGTCTCGTTGAATGGAATAGAGAAATCGCGCGTTAGCGGGGTCCGGACGGCTCTGAGTTCAAATCCTGAGATTTCCGTCACACTGCAAGCTCGCGGGGCGAGGTTTACTGGCGTCGACCACTATCCAAGTTCCTGAAAACAGGAAAACATGAGCGGCAGACACACTGTTGTATATACAAATTACACAAATATGTATATAGAAAAGCAATACCTTAATATAAACACATTACAAGTTAACCAATGAACAGAATTAAGGAGCTTAGTTTCCTTTCATCAAAAAAAAAAAAAAAAGTATTTAGATACTACGTGAAAAGATGTGTCAGTCCACACCCAATGACTTAAGGTCCACCTTACAAGATAATCTGTCTTTGCTGAAAGGCTGACACCACGTAAATCAAACGTGCAGTACCTAACGTGGCAATCAACCTTCAGATAGGTATTTGAAATTGCAATAGAAAACTAATGTCACTTTAATAGGTCGCTAATGCAATAAGCGCGGCCCCTATGGCCACAGACCAAAATACACACGGCCTCTATCTGACCATAAAACACAATGTGGCCTATATTTATCATGGCCACTTGCCTTCCATTGACACAAGAAATTATTAAGAAACAACAACTACCACTAATTCGTAAAACCAGAAAATTTAAATCTATAAATTAAGAAATGACGTTCAAGTGAACCAGCTACCTTCAGCGTGCCACAAAGCACCAGATCCAAACTTACAAATGCCAGGCTCTATTTCTAGCTACTTTAGTAACATAATTTCACGGCCGTTCCAGAACATAACTCGCCTCGCCACCACTGCAGTGAATGTTTTGCTGGCCACTAGCACGAGCAACTGCAACAGTCAACAGTCCTTAAGTACACAATAATATTCACAATATTTAGAAAGAGGAACCTACTACGAAAGCTTGGCGATTAATTTTTTCTTCTTCATGTGAAATTCACAAGCCATCCATCCACATAGCTCTCGAGGTATTAGCAAATCCTGGTCGCCACTGGCCAGCCGTGTCAGTACAACTTTTAATACTTTCCGGCAGCGGGCCTTGCTTCTTCGTTGCTCCAAACTCAACTGGTTCTCATGGCATACGGCCTTGCCACGTGACATGATGCCGCCAACTCCCCAAAACGACAACATCGAAAGCACGTCATGTCAAAGACTGACTCGGCTCATGCGTGACACGTGACACCACTCCCCTCGACTTGCGCACGCGCGCCACCATAAATAGCCTGCCTCAAAGACGCAAAGAGAATAAGGCACAGGGGCAACGATCAAAGATGGAAGTAAGAATCGATATCGCCTGGCGCCAGAAACCCACCGGCTCATACATGGGCCACATTTGTATTCGTTGCTGCAATGGCACAGCCTTCAACAAGATAGGCAATACATTAACGAGAAATTCCAGATTAAGCGTCCCAGTTAACCTTTGTGGTAGCAAGCATGGCCCTATTAATCTATCGCCAGGTACGCTTGCCTGTAGTGGTCTAGCGGTTCAGGCGCTCAGTCCGGAACCGCGCGACTACTACGGTCGCAGGTTCGAATCCTGCCTCGGGCATGGATGTGTGTGATGTCCTTAGGTTAGTTAGGTTTAAGTAGTTCTAAGTTCTAGGGGACTGATGACCACAGATGTTAAGTCCCATAGTGCTCAGAACCATTTTTTTTGGCTTGCCTGTATATTGACTGACAAGTGGTGTTGATGTGTGTCCTCTTTCCTGAATCGCTTAGGGATTTATATCTACCCATATACGCTGGCTTTGGAAATACATAATACTATCACTTGTGAACCCTGCCTCATCGCTAAATGAAATCTTGATTGTAAACAGTGGATCTGCGGCACACTTCTGCAACAGCCATTGCCAGAACCGCCACCTGCCATGGTGATCCTCTGGCCTTAGGGCCTGAACGCGCTGTAGGTGGTATGGGTACAGCAATTGTTCAAGCTGTACCCCGCACCCCAGATAAGAGAGTGGTACACGCCTTCTGTTGCTGCTAATGGTGGTACACAGGTCCCATTGGTTACTTCCACCGAATGTAGCACACGCTCCTCCGTGTCAGGCCTGAGGACTGCGTAGGGCCTTCCCCTGTCAGTCTTTGTAATGGGACGCGAAATTAAAGCTTCACCCATCCACAAGGATCAGCTCAGTTTGCAGGTAAATATAAGTTTAATTTAGTGTTTTGTTCATGTATTTGTAATATTTTGTTATGTTTGTAGAATATTTAAAGTTTTGTATTTTTTGTTTTTTACGTTTCATGTTTGGAGAGAGCAGCGCAACTCGCGGAAACAGCATCTTCACTGCCGGAACCAGAAAAAAATTGCTCGCCACTAGACGTCGCGGGTCAACGACGAAAGAGCAGCAGAAGATCCTGTGACCGGGTTGTTGCGTCGAACCCCCAACATCCAAATAAATAAAAATTTGTAATTTTCAATTGTAATGACGTCACAGAATGTTTAGTTCATGTTGTATTTTGTTCAGTTCTGTTTTGTCGAGTCTGATGTTCACATCTATATGTAGCACATGCGAAGACAATGAAACAGTGTACGCTCTAAAGGTTAAATACGTGTTCGAGAATTATTTATGAAGAGTTATATTGAGGAAGAATTATTACTGAATTTTTCCAAGATATTAATTTTCGGAAGAGTTTCATTTCGACTCTTGAATCTTAAAGATTTTACAGTCTGATTTTAATATGGGAAGGGACAGATGACCTCACTGTCGGGTCTCCAGCCCCAAGCAACCCCCCTAATATGGGAAAAATAAGATAACTTGCAAGAATATAATTTCCAAGAAGAAACAAACGACATCTAAATTTCAAAAGTTTGCACAAACCAGTTGGACTGAGTGACGTAATTTTGCACAAACGTCTCAAATGGAGGTGATTTAATTACAGTTTCGTTCAAGAATCTTTTATAGTGAACTTTAAAAGAATTTAAATAATTTTTTGAAGTGTTTTGCAAACGACGTAGTTGACGAACTCTGCACATGGTCATATTTCAAACAAAAATGATTGAGTCATACGCGTCGTTACACTACATCTTCTGAGGTGCAAGACTACCTGTGTCCCTCAGACGCTGGAAAAACCTGCCGAACGGCTAATCAGAGGGCATTTTCGCTGGATATTTTCCAGCGTAGAAGGTACAGGCTCGCAGGCTATGTCTTTTTGCTAAACCATAGCAGAATATCAAATACGCCATTTCACTTGTCGAGTAGTAGGCTTCCATCACTAACAAGTGGTGAAACAGAGAAACTGCAAATGCTTTACACCATTTGTACGTACAAACAGCACAATAACAGTAAACACGTAAGTGAATCCGCATTTTAGAGAAGGTTAAACACCATGATACTACCCAGGGTTGACAGCAACGACGAAAACTAACGTAGCCTACGACACGACTCGAGCCACACAACTGACTGCAGACGACCTAATGGTAGGTAGAGTACTGCGGGTAAGGCATTGTAATACCCTGCCGACATATCTGTTGGGGCACCAATGCAACGACTGTACTAATATCCGCAACCAAGTGTCGCACAGACCTTCCTTTAAACACGTGTTTATCTCGGGAAGTATGAGTTTCCGGACCCATATTTATTGGACTTATTTTTCTTTTTTTGATGAGTACTAAAACGTCTCAAAGTATTCGACACTTCCTTCTGAACACCCTGTATATTGCTGTATTTTCCTGAAAATATTTTTACTTATTTCTTTCGTCGATCAGTTGTATTTTTTCTGTTGCCCAAGGTTTCTTCGCAGTTGCTTTCCTTATACCTATGTTTGTCTGTCAGTAACCTGACTGTCCTTTTTAGAGGTGTTCACTCCTCTTCAGCTGCCTACTTTGCAATTCCTCAGCGCAGAATCCTCAAGCTTAGTGAACTTCAAGCGCATCTCATCGTTCCTCAGAACTTGAGCACTACTTCTTCGACACTGATTCTTTCGGACGAGTCTCTTAAATACCAGTCTACTCTTCAAAATTGCTAAAATGTGATTTGAGTTCATATCTGCTCCTAGGTACGATTTACAATCCAGTATGTGATTTCAGAATCTCTGTTTGACCATTATGTAATCCAGCTGTAATATTCACGTGTCGCTAGCCTCTTCCAAGTATACTTCTTCCTTTTATGTTTCATGAACAACGTATTTGCTATCACCAGCTGAAATTTATTGCATAACTCAATTTGTGCTTCTCCTCTCTCTTGCCTTATTCTGTCGTATTTCTTCTATTTCTTCCCTGCTACCGCATTCGAATCCTCCATGATCAGTAGATTACATACTGAATTACTCTTTCAGTATCGTCATACACTTTCTCTAACTATTTTTCTGCTTGAGAAGTCGGCATATATACCAGAAACAGGGCGTTTGTTTGTGTTGATCACAAAATATTGCTCCAGAAGTTGGACCATTACGGAATATGGGGTGTAGCTCACAATTGGTTCACGTCTTACTTTAGTATCAGACAGCAAAAGGTCATTATTCACAATGTTGAGACTGGCTGTCACATGGGGCCTGAGTGGAGTATAGTCAAGTGGGGGGTTCCCAGGGAACAGTGTTGCGGCCGCTACTGTTCCTTATTTATACAAGGTGTTACAAAAAGGTACGGCCAAACTTTCAGGAAATATTCCTCACACACAAATAAAGAAAAGATGTTATGTGGACATGTGTCCGGAAAGGCTTAATTTCCATGTTAGAGCTCAATTTAGTTTCGTCAGTATGTACTGTACTTCCTCGATTCACCGCCAGTTGGCCCAATTGAAGGAAGGTAATGTTGACTTCGGTGCTTGTGTTGACATGCGACTCATTGCTCTACAGTACTAGCATCAAGCACATCAGTACGTAGCATCAACAGGTTAGTGTTCATCACGAACGTGGTTTTGCAGTCAGTGCAATGTTTACAAATGCGGAGTTGGCAGATGCCCATTTGATGTATGGATTAGCACGGGGCAATAGCCGTGGCGCGGTACGTTTGTATCGAGACAGATTTCCAGAACGAAGGTGTCCCGACAGGAAGACGTTCGAAGCAATTGAGCGGCGTCTTAGGGAGCACGGAACATTCCAGCCTATGACTCGCGACTGGGGAAGACCTAGAACGACGAGGACACCTGCAATGGACGAGGCAATTCTTCATGCAGTTGACGATAACCCTAATGTTAGCGTCAGAGAAGTTGCTGCTGTACAAGGTAACGTTGACCACGTCACTGTATGGAGAGTGCTACGGGAGAACCAGTTGTTTCCGTACCATGTACAGCGTGTTCAGGCACTATCAGCAGCTGATTGGCGTCCACGGGTACACTTCTGCGAATGGTTCACCAACAATGTGTCAATCCTCATTTCAGTGCAAATGTTCTCTTTACGGATGAGGCTTCATTCGAACGTGATCAAATTGTAAATTTTCACGATCAACATGTGTGGGCTCACGAGAATCCGCACGCAATTGTGCAATCACGTCATCAACACAGATTTTCTGTGAACGTTTGGGCAGGCATTGTTGGTGATATCTTGATTGGGCCCCATGTTCTTCCACCTACCCTCAATGGAGCACGTTATCATGATTTCATACGGGATACTCTACCTGTGCTGCTAGAACATGTGCCTTTACAAGTACGACACAACATGTGGTTCATGCACGATGGAGCTCCTGCACATTTCAGTCGAAGTGTTCGTACGCTTCTCAACAACAGATTCGGTGACCGATGGATTGGTAAAGGCGCACCAATTCCATGGCCTCCACGCTCTCCTATTCTCAACCCTCTTGACTTTCGTTTATGGGGGCATTTGAAAGCTCTTGTCTACGCAACCCCGGTACCAAATGTAGAGACTCTTCGTGCTCGTATTGTGGACGGCTGTGATACAGTACGCCATTCTCCAGGGCTGCATCAGCGCATCAGGGATTCCATGCGACGGAGGGTGGATGCATGTATCCTCGCTAACGGAGGACATTTTGGACATTTCCTGTAACAAAGTGTTTGAAGTCACGCTGGTACGTTCTGTTGCTGTGTGTTTCCATTCCATGAATAATGTGATTTGAAGAGAAGTAATAAAATGAGCTCTAACATGGAAAGTAAGCGTTTCCGGACACATGTCTACATAACATATTTTCTTTCTTTGTGTGTGAGGAATGTTTCCTGAAGGTTTGGCCGTACCTTTTTGTAACGCCCTGTATAAATGATATGCCCCCTAGTATTACGGGTAACTGTAAAATATTTATGTCTGCTGATGACAGTAGCTTGGTAGTAAAGGATGTTATGTGCAACATTGGGGCCGCGTGGAGCGGTCGCACGGTTTGAGGCGCCAGCCGGACGTTCGAGTACTCCCTCGGGCATGGGTGTTTGTGTTGTTCTTAGGGTAAGCTAGTTTAAGTTAGTCTAAGTAGTGTGTAAGTCTAGGGACCGATGACCTCAGCAGTTTGGTCTCTTAGGAAGTCACACACATTTGAAAATTTTGCAACATTGGCCTGGTTTTAAATAGTAAAGTTCATTACCTAAGTTCACGGCTTGTAGAAAATAAACTAACGCTAAATCACAGTAAGACTCAGTTTTTACAGATTCTATCACACAATTCAAAAAAATCTGGCGTTTTAATTTCACAGAATGGGCATATGATTAGTGAAACTGAACAGTTCAAATTTCTAGGTGTTCAGATAGATAGTAAACTGTCGTGGAGAGTCCACGTTCAGGATCTTGTTCAAAGACTTAACGGTGCCATTTTTACTTTTCCAATCATATCTGAAGTAAGTGATCGTTCAACACGAAAATTACTCTATTTTGCTTATTTTCTTTCTCTTATGTTGTATGGTATTATATTTCGGGGTAACTCTTTTGGATCCTAAGCGGGTTGTTTGAGGAATAAGTGATGTAAGTTCACGAACCTCTTGCCGACCCCTGTTCACGAGTCTGGGTATTTTGACATTGGCCTCTCAATTATGTATTCCTGACTGTCATTTCTTGTTAACAATATTAGCATATTCCCAAGAATAAGCAGCTTTCACTCAGTTAGTGCTCCACAGAAATCAAACTGCATTTGGGGGGGGGGGGGGTGGTATATGGTGGCGCCAGGAAATGGCATCCGGCCAGCCCTTCCAATTAACGTGCCAATTCCGATTTAACCACGCCAACCCCGCGTAAAATGCGGCACAACGGCGGAAGCGATAGATATAATACATGAAGCATTTAACTATACACTGTAGTCTTGTTGGACCATAATGCGAATACACGTCATTGCAAGACTGTAGCTAGTGATGATACTGCTCAGTGTACATTCAAATTGTTTTTACGATTTGAACGATCTGAAGATGGGTGTAGAATGCAACCGAAATTTGTCATCATGCTTTAATTGTGTAATGAACGTTAGAGTCTAGGCATTAAACTTTTCTATATTATTTTTTCAATAAACAGCTGTTTTATATGTTTTGCATTGACAGTTCACACGCATACCACTAACGAAACTTGAGGTCTGTCGAGGGTAAGAGTGTCTAACTGGTAGGGGACCAGTGCAGCGATGCAACATGCGTCCATAGTTGAAGTACAGAAGGGGGGGGGGGGGGAGGTTGGCAGCGACCTAGAACCGTACTCCAGCAACAGCCTGACGTAATGGGCGTGAAGCGCTTCAGGCAAGGCATAAGAGCGTGTTTAGCGTGTTGTCTCTTGCCAGGCAGGCGGTAGGGGGAGTGTCCCTCCAAGCAGAAGCCCCGTCACAATCGCAGCGCATGGGCAGTGGCAACAGATAACTGAGGCAAAGGACGTGGTGAAAAGTCAACCACTGCAAGCCGGCATATAACCTCCGGTTACGCCAAACAAACAAATTTCGACATTCTTCTAATAATTTCCGGGTATGCAGCCGGATCCCGTCGACATTCTGCCACGATATTTCGGCCCAGAGACGTCCGGCCATCATCAGGTGAGTACACAACTACTGAAGAGCCCAGGTGCAGTCGCGGTATTTATGCCGAGTCTCGCGCATGCGAAATGTACTGGCATCCTACAGCGCATGCGTCAGGTGTTGACATGCGCAGCATAGCCGAGTTGTACGTGCTGCCCTCGATGGTGAAAATAAAGGTTCATCTACTCATTGAGTATCGAATGACGCTGTCGATTCCACTGTGATTGTATAATTTTAATAACAGGATTCCAATTTTTATCCAGCTGAAAGCCGGTGTCACGATTTATAAGATTATTGGCAAGACGTATTTCCACTGATTCCTTGATTACGGAATCCCAAAAACCGGAAACCGGGGCTGAAATTTTTGTTCCATTGTATTCCATGGAATGTCCCAATGAAATACAGTGCTCTGCTACTGCCGATTTTGACGGTTGCCGCAGACAGGTGTATCTTTCATGTTCTATACATCGTTCATGGACAGTTCTTGTCGTCTGGCCAATATATGCAGGTGGCAGAATGTCGACGGGATCCGGCTGCATACCCGGAAATTATTAGAAGAAGAAATACGCCGGGAAAATTTCAGAAGTCACAAATTTCGACATTACATAAATGTAAAAAAAACAAATAAAAAAGGATTAAACACTGCATGGCAGATGTCAGTGCACTCCTGCCGCAAGGTGGTCACTAACCTTAACACTTCGGGATGCACTCCACAGGCAAGAACAGTCTGGTACAACGTCTTTACTCACTGGAGTTACCAGAATCAGTCTATACACATGAAAATGAACATAAAATACATTACAGAAACGTAGACAGTCTTGATCGCATGAAACAAAGCTTTCTGTCGCTGCTCTCCATACAGATTAATTTCAGTCGTTATCTGAGAAGTGAGACTACAACGCAAGGAATAGCGTAGAAAAAAATTGTTCAAATGGCTCTGAGCACTATGGGACTTAACTGCTGAGGTCATCAGTCCCCTAGAACTTAGAACTACTTAAACCTAACTAACCTAAGGACATCACACACATCCATGCCCGAGGCAGGGTTCGAACCTGCGACCGTAGCGGTCGCGCGGTTTCAGACTGTAGCGCCTAGAACCGCTCGGCCACTCAGGCAGGCAATAGCGTAGAAACTCAGAATATTTTCAACTTTCTAGACACAGTAAAAGGTGCCAGTAACTGATTATGTGGGGTCTAAACTGCTCAAATACTTGATACTGTAGACGGATACAATAGCTCCTCTAAATTCTCTACTTGGTTCCTTTGTGGAAGAATGATCCTTGACTGCTTTTGCATCTAATACATTTCTGTGAATGACTAGTTCGTTTCATTACTGCGTGACTGGGACTGCTGTACTCACACTATTATCGTTCAATGATAGCCATATGTAGCAGTCTCTGAATATCTTGGTCAACGTCAGGCTTCCTGGATGACGACAGAGAATTAGATTTTTTTGCGAAATTATACTTTTAATTTGCAAGCACATCCTTTTATTAGTCCGGGCTGGATCAAAAATACATCTTCCTTCGCTGAACTCTTTGTTTTGGTGATCGGCAAGGTCTGTTAACTTATTTAATTTCGACTGAATATCTGGAGCAGCGTCATTCACGTCATCCATGTCTTCACGTCATTATCTTTCTCTCGAATTATGGAGTCACACATCTTTCTTTCGTGCTAATAAAATGACGGTTCAAGCACACAGGGTCTTTATAATCTTCACCTACAATTCCACAGAAGCAAATCTACATCTCTTCTACAAATTCTAATCGGATACGCCTTTCTTTCATCAAACATGTACTGAATATGATTCAAAATGCCAAAACCGGAATAACAGACATTAACTATCCAAAACCAAATCGAGAAGTTCGATATTTCATCAGAACTTGTTCATTGATTGCTTTCTGCGATTTCTAACTGTGGCTCAATCGTAGTCCATTTACCGGAAAAAGTGCATGTTTATTGTCAGTGACCTCATGAAATAATTTCTCTGTTATTGTGCTAGACTCCGAATCAGGATCCAACATCAAGATCAATCCCACATACACTCCTGGAAATTGAAATAAGAACACCGTGAATTCATTGTCCCAGGAAGGGGAAACTTTATTGACACATTCCTGGGGTCAGATACATCACATGATCACACTGACAGAACCACAGGCACATAGACACAGGCAACAGAGCATGCACAATGTCGGCACTAGTACAGTGTATATCCACCTTTCGCAGCAATGCAGGCTGCTATTCTCCCATGGAGACGATCGTAGAGATGCTGGATGTAGTCCTGTGGAACGGCTTGCCATGCCATTTCCACCTGGCGCCTCAGTTGGACCAGCGTTCGTGCTGGACGTGCAGACCGCGTGAGACGACGCTTCATCCAGTTCCAAATATGCTCAATGGGGGACAGATCCGGAGATCTTGCTGGCCAGGGTAGTTGACTTACACCTTCTAGAGCACGTTGGGTGGCACGGGATACATGCGGACGTGCATTGTCCTGTTGGAATAGCAAGTTCCCTTGCCGGTCTAGGAATGGTAGAACGATGGGTTCGATGACGATTTGGATGTACCGTGCACTATTCAGTGTCCCCTCGACGATCACCAGTGGTGTACGGCCAGTGTAGGTGATCGCTCCCCACACCATGATGCCGGGTGTTGGCCCTGTGTGCCTCGGTCGTATGCAGTCCTGATTGTGGCGCTCACCTGCACGGCGCCAAACACGCATACGACCATCATTGGCACCAAGGCAGAAGCGACTCTCATCGCTGAAGACGACACGTCTCCATTCGTCACTCCATTCACGCCTGTCGCGACACCACTGGAGGCGGGCTGCACGATGTTGGGGCGTGAGCGGAAGACGGCCTAACGGTGTGCGGGACCGTAGCCCAGCTTCATGGAGACGGTTGCGAATGGTCCTCGCCGATACCCCAGGAGCAACAGTGTCCCTAATTTGCTGGGAAGTGGCGGTGCGGTCCCCTACGGCACTGCGTAGGATCCTACGGTCTTGGCGTGCATCCGTGCGTCGCGGCGGTCCGGTCCCAGGTCGACGGGCACGTGCACCTTCCGCCGACCACTGGCGACAACATCGATGTACTGTGGAGACCTCACGCCCCCCGTGTTGAGCAATTCGGCGGTACGTCCACCCGGCCTCCCGCATGCCCACTATACGCCCTCGCTCAAAGTCCGTCAACTGCACATACGGTTCACGTCCACGCTGTCGCGGCATGCTACCAGTGTTAAAGACTGCGATGGAGCTCCGTATGCCACGGCAAACTGGCTGACACTGACGGCGGCGGTGCACAAATGCTGCGCAGCTAGAGCCATTCGACGGCCAACACCGCGGTTCCTGGTGTGTCCGCTGTGCCGTGCGTGTGATCATTGCTTGTACAGCCCTCTCGCAGTGTCCGGAGCAAGTATGGTGGGTCTGACACACCGGTGTCAATGTGTTCTTTTTTCCATTTCCAGGAGTGTATTTCTGTAGTAACGATCGGTTTAACGGCAGCTGTGGTACACTGCTCACCTTCCTTTAAGTAGTCTTCCACAATGCCGTTTCCGTTGTCTATATGCATCGTTTGTATTGGTATAGGTAAAACCATGTTCGTATATACAGTTTCAGAGTGGGGCGCAACCGAAACTAAAATAAGTTTTCCTGCGAATCCCGAAGTGTAACCACGTCATCATTTCTTTTGCGTTCTGGCAAGCGATCAAAAGTCACACGATTGTTATTCCCCTGACATTTGCGAATAGGTTACTGTCATCTATCATATTGTCATCCGCTATCGTCATATCTTCTTGTTCGTTACGATCATTCCGCAAGAGATGCATGAATATTGTAATTTTCAGCTACTTATCATGTCCCACGTTTGCGCAGTGTCTTTCAGATTGCTCACACAGATATCTATTGCTATTGATCAAAAATAAATTTAGCGAAAGGATGTTTGCATTGGCGCAGAAAAGCAATGGAATGTAAACATTCAGTCTGTTTAAACTCTTGGAACTTGCGTATACAAGTACTAGTGTCAACAATTAAGTCTGGCGTTGCACTCAGCGCACAGCGACATTTCTCTCGAGTATTATTACTTTTTCTTTTAGCACACTTTCGTTTAAAGCGGGTTGCCGTATGTGCTCATATTTAGCGGCCGGATCCGCCCATTGTTCCTGTACGCATGCTATCATTTTAATTTAGTGACTATGTCATGAAAAATCACTCTATGCTGTCCTGGTCTCCGCAATGTGTTAGTTTTATTTTATCTTCTACCTGAACGAGTGTGGTTTTATTGTGCACGCGCTCTTCCTTTTGCTTAGATTTTAATATTTCAGTTTCTGATTTCAGCTTGGATAGTTCCGTCATAACTTCATCGTTTAATTAGTCCTTTTTCCCATGAACATAATGATAAGTTTTTTTCCGCGACTGTTCTGTTGCTTCCAAAATTTCTAGCGCATTCATTTTAACTTATTCTCCACTACATTTAATTCGTTTTTAACATCATCACTTTGCATCTTACTTTCCTGTTTAAGAAAATTAGTTTGCTCTTTCATATCTTTATTCATTGCCTTGATGTACTTAGGCGATTGATGCCGTTTAGTCATTGTTGGTTCATGGCTGGTGGTGCAGCAACCTCCATTATTTAACTGAATATCAACACCGTTTTCCCAAGTCCGTTACTACCACAGTTTAAGCTACTGTTATTTTATCAAATTTGCGAATATTCCTCAGAATCAATATTCACGAAAGAACTGCCGTGCATGCAGATATCTCCTACACTCGTTTCAGTACCTGCGCTGTTAGCATTCAAAGTGGAACACGTTACCTATTGTTTCTAAAAGCCACTCCTATTCACAGTTCTTAAATTATCGCTACTTTCAAGGTTTTTTTTTTTTTTTTTTTTGCAAAACAGGGTACGCCTAGGTAGAGGGCTGTGCACATACCATTTACTGTAGTACGGCTGCGCTAGCTGTCTCCCAAGAATGCGATGAAGACGTGGTTCAAAACACTAATAAGTTGTGAACTTCTTCTATGATTCTCACCTCGCTGATAATTACACTCCTCTTCTTGTAGATGATCGTTTATTACACTACCGGCCATTAAAATTGCTACACCACGAAGATGACGTGCTACAGACGCGACATTTAACCGACAATAAGAAGATACTGTGATATGGAAATGATTAGCTTTTCAGAGCATTCACACAATGTTGGCGCCGGTGGCGACACATACAACGTGCTGCCATGAGGAAAGTTTTCAACCGATTTCTCATACACAAACAGTAGTTGACCGGCGTTGCCTGGTGAAACGTTGTTGTGATGCCTCATGTAAGGAGGAGAAATGCGTACCATCACGTTTCCGACTTTGATAAAGGTCGGATTGTAGCCTATCGCGATTGCGGTTTATCGTATCGCGACATTGCTGCTCGCGTTGGTCGAGATCCAATGACTGTTAGCAGAATATGGAATCGATGGGTTCGGGAGGGTAATATGGAACGCAGTGCTGGATCCCAAAGACTTCGTATCAGTAGCAGTCGAGATGACAGGCATCTTATCCGCATGGCTGTAACGGATCGTGCAGCCACGTCTCGATCCCTGAGTCAACAGATGGCGACGTTTGCAAGACAACAACCATCTGCACGAACAGTTCGACGACGTTTGCAGCAGCAAGGACTATCAACTCGGAGACCATGGCTGCGGTTACCCTTGACGCTGCATCACAGACAGGAGCGCCTGGGTGCACGAATGGCAAACCGTCATTTTTTCGGATGAATCCAGGTTCTGTTTAAAGCATCATGATGGTCGCATCCGTGTTTGGCGACATCGCGGTGAACGCACATTGGAAGCGTGTATTCGTCATCCCCATACTGGCGTATCACCGGCGTGATATTATGGGGTGCCATTGGTTACACGTCTCGGTCACCACTTGCTCACATTGACAGCACTTTGAACCGTGGGCGTAACATTTCAGATGTGTTACGACACGTGGCTCTACGCTTCATTCGATCCCTGCGAAACCCTACATTTCAGCAGGATAATGCACGACCGCATGTTGCAGGTCCTGTACGGAACTTTCTGACTATAGAAAATGTTCGACTGCTGCCCTGGCCAGCATATTCTCCAGATCTCTCACCAGTTGAAAACGTCCTGTCAATGGTGGCCGAGCAACTGGCTCGTCGCAATACGCCAGTCACTACTCTTGATGAACAGTGGTATCGTGTTGAAGCTGCATGGGCAGCTGTACCTGCACAAGCCATCCAAGCTCTGTTGGACTCAATGCCCAGGCGTGTCAAGTCCGTTATTACGGCCAGAGGTGGTTGTTCTGGGTACTGATTTCTCAGGATCTATGCACCGAAATTGCGTGAAAATGTAATCACATGTCAGTCCTAGTACAACATATTTGTCCAATGAATACTCGTTTATCATCTGCATTTCTTCTTGGTGTAGCAATTTTAATGGCCAGTAGTGTAGTATTATTTAATCACAGGTTTGGTGAAGTTCAATGAACACAATGGATTGAGTGTTTCATATTTCCTTTTACCAAAGGTACTCCTATTCCTGAATTCCAGTAACAAAGAATGCCACGAGAGTCGAATAAACCCTCAGCTTTCTTGAATGATTCAATCTTAGACGAACTTCCCTAGTTGCGAAATACTATTCAGTTTTATTCCGATATGCGCACCGCAAAATTCAGTACGCTCCTTTGCTTTCTTTCGAACACTTCCTCCGATTGAATGTTCGCTACCGACCATATCTGAAGAGCCCACACTAACAAGTATTGCGCTACTGTGCCCGCAAATAAAGCAATCCTAACGTTAATCGTTGAACCCAGAGACGCTTAACAGTGCGTCGTCGCACCTCACAGAGGTTTTATTCGGTCTCGTGTGTACCGAGAAGCAGCAACGGTGACTTCACGGTTCTTCACAAAAGTTGAAATGTTGTTTCCTAGGGCCTATCCCTCCTCTCAACAACATAACTGAAGTCGTTGCTCAACGTAATCGGCTTAGTGAGGTTTGCACTTCACTTTAAAGTTCGCGTCTGGCCACCTTTGCGTTCGAGCAGGCAAGTGCATATATTTTTTTCTAGTTTACTGCTGTTGATGATGCAAACGATACGTCTGCCAGTATGAAGTAGAGCCTGAGGGGTGAAATGAATGAAGCGAAATAACGACTGTGTCCCTCTCAGCGCCAATATTTATAACTACATCAAAGCCTGACACGTCGGTAAGAGCAGGTGTCACTGCTAATTGCAAGAGAGCAATATTAATTTGTGCGTTCCATTAAAATGGTTGAAATTCTATTATCCTAAAAGAAGAAATAATGCGATTAACGTTAATTGTGGTAATTTGAAAACCCTGCAAACAGTTTAGTCTTTCGTCTCAATCGCCACGTCGTCTGTCCATATTAACGTTTCTTTCGATGGAATGTCATTTTCTGTTTGCCTTCGTAAAATCCCTCGTATATGGAAGTGCCTTTACCGATTCCATGTTCGTGATCTTCAAACAAGTCAATCATTTACCAATCTGTTTCTCTTCCTTCGTACTGTTCCACATCCTGGTGTCGGCGTAAGGAGCGACTGGGTCTATTACGTGTCGCAGTTCTCCACTATCCGTCAGGCTTGTTCCCGAGTTCCTGAGCACTTGTGTCGGACTTTGCGTCCGATACCTCCGCCCGATCTCTCAAATGTGAGGCTTTGTCACTAGATGTACTTCTGCTTTCATTTCCAACAAAAATTGCAAACTAACTTCATTTAATTAGCCGAATCGACCACTGTCACTGTTTGTAGTGGTCGAATCACCGGTTTGTGGTAAACTGAATTCTTTGGCACCTTTTTTTTTGTTTTATTTGTGGTGCGAGATCGAGAACTCGTTTCAAAGAGCTGTTGGTACTTAAACCGGCCAGTCTTTCCGCATAGGGAGGAGTTAATGGTGCAAATTATCTGAAGTAGGCGCCCTGTCTCACTCGCCGCATTGACAATTTTGAGACATTCCGCACCCAAATGGTAGACAGCACCGCATGCGGCACACATCTTCGTCTGCCGTAACCCTCGGATATCTACATACACTGCTGGCCATTAAAATTGCTACACCAAGAAGAAATGCAGATGATAAACGGGTATTCATAGGACAAATATACAGGGTGTTACAAAAATGTACGCCCAAACTTTCAGGAAACATTCCTCACACACAAAGAAAGAAAATATGTTATGTGGACATGTGTCCGGAAACGCTTACTTTCCATGTTAGAGTTCAATTTATTACTTCTCTTCAAATCACATTAATCATGGAATGGAAACACACAGCAACAGAACGTACCAGCGTGACTTCAAACACTTTGTTACAGAAAATGTCCAAAATGTCCTGCGTTAGCGAGGATACATGCATTCACCCTCCGTCGCATGGAATCCCTGATGCGCTGATGCAGCCCTGGAGAATGGCGTATTGTATCACAGCCGTCCACAATACGAGCACGAAGAGTCTCTACATTTGGTACCGGGGTTGCGTAGACAAGAGCTTTCAAATGCCCCCATAAATGAAAGTCAAGAGGGTTGAGGTGAAGAGAGCGTGGAGGCCATGGAATTGGTCCGCCTCTACCAATCCATCGGTCACCGAATCTGTTGTTGAGAAGCGAACGAACACTTCGACTGAAATGTGCAGGAGCTCCATCGTGCATGAACCACATGTTGTGTCGTACTTGTAAAGGCACATGTTCTAGCAGCACGGGTAGAGTATCCCGTATGAAATCATGATAACGTGCTCCATTGAGCCTAGGTGGAGGAACATACGGCACAATCAAGACATCACCAACAATGCCTGCCCAAATGTTCACAGAAAATCTGTGTTGATGACGTGATTGCACAATTGCGTGCGAATTCTCGTCAGCCCACACATGTTGATTGTAAAAATTTACAATTTGAACACGTTGGAATGAAGCCTCATCCGTAAAGAGAACATTTCCACTGAAATGAGGATTGACACATTGTTGGATGAACCATTCGCAGAAGTGTACTCGTGGAGGCCAGTCAGCTGCTGATAGTGCCTGCACACGCTGTACATGGTACGGAGACAACTCGTTCTCCCGTAGCACTCTCTTTTGTACAGCAGCAACTTCTCTGACGCTGACATTAGGGTTATCGTCAACTGCAAGAAGAATTGCCTCGTCCATTGCAGGTGTCCTCGTCGTTCTAGGTCTTCCCCAGTCGCGAGTCATAGGCTGGAATGTTCCGTGCTCCCTTAGACGCCGATCAACTGCTTCGAACGTCTTCCTGTCGGGACACCTTCGTTCTGGAAATCTGTCTCGATACAAACGTACCGCGCCACGGCTATTGCCCCGTGCTAATCCATACATCAAATGGGCATCTGCCAACTCCGCATTTGTAAACATTGCACTGACTGCAAAACCACGTTCGTGATGAACACTAACCTGTTGATGCTACGTACTGATGTTCTTGATGCTAGTACTGTAGAGCAATGAGTCGCATGTCAACACAAGCACCGAAGTCAACATTACCTTCCTTCAATTGGGCCAACTGGCGGTGAATCGAGGAAGTACAGTACATACTGACGAAACTAAATTGAGCTCTAACATGGAAATTAAGCGTTTCCGGACACATGTCCACATAACATCTTTTCTTTATTTGTGTGTGAGGAATGTTTCCTGAATGTTTGGCCGTACCTTTTTGTAACACCCTACATTATACCAGAACTCTCATGTGATTACATTTTCACGCAATTTGGGTGCATAGATCCTGAGAAATCAGTACCCAGAACAACCACCTCTGGCCGTAGTAACAGCCTTGATACGCCTGGGTATTGAGTCAAACGGAGCTTGGATGGCGTGTACAGGGACAGCTGCCCATGCAGCTTCAACACCATACCACAGTTCATCAACAGTAGTGACTGGCGTATTGTTACGAGCCAGTTGTTCGTCCACCACTGAAAAGACGTTTTCAGTTGCTGTGAGATCTGGAGAATGTGCTGCCCACGGCAGCAGTCGAACATTTTCTGTATCCAGAAAGGCCAGTACAGGACCTGCAACATGCTATCGTGCATTATCCTGTTGAAATGTAGGATTTCGCAGGGATCTAATGAAGGGTAGAGCCACGGGTCGTAACACATCTGAAATGTAACGTCCACTGTTCAAAGTGCAGTCAATGCGAACAAGAGGTGACCAAGACGTGTAACCAATGGCACGCCGAGTGATAGGCCAGTATGGCGGTTGGAAACTTTCCTCATGGCAGCACGTTGTATGTGTCGCCACCGGCGCCAACCTTGTGTAAATGCTCTGAATAGCTAATCATTTGCATATCACAGCATCTTCTTCCTGTCGGTTAAATGTCGCGTCTGTTATACGTCATCTTCGTGGTGTAGCAGTTTTAATTGCCAGTAGTGTATAATTGTATATGTTACCTCTGGTCTATTTTTAACTCATAGTCACCACTGTCCACGTCTAAGTATGTGAAACAACGTCACCATTCATGAATGGCTGCGCTGGCTGGAATTTCAAAAGCACACTGCGTACTCTTACCGATCTCAGACCCATTGCCGCCCGCGAAACGGTGACTCTAAATACTTTTCTAGTAGAGGTAACGATTTTTAACTCCCCATCTTACGAATTTACAACGCGATTGCATGCGTCGACATTGATCGTTATAACGTGCAAGGCATTAGTAACTAAATTTGACTGTAATTCTTCCACATCGTTACTGTATCAGCCTAGCTTATCGTATAGCCAGATATCAACTTCGTCGAGTCAGGATCAATCGCATTCATACGAAAACCTGAATAATCAACTTATGTCCGTCACCATGATGTCGAATGACGTACTTTTGTTCGCCACAAACCGAGGGGGCCTCGTTTACAGTCGGACGCTCACAGGACGTAACGAAAAAATGACGTAGATAAGCTCTCGTTCACTCTCAGCAATCCATTGTGAAACTGTAGTTTCAAAAAGTTTCTCGAGTATTTTCAGGAAGTCCCGATTTCGGAGGTGGAGGAATCTAAAAGTACGGCTTTTGTTTTACGCGACATACCTTTTACGTCACTTTAGCCTTTAGAGTGGGCTCACGTGAGCTGCAGTAGTAGTAAGTGGCGTTTCACTGCAACGATAAGTAGTGCAACGTATATGGACAATGAATCCAATCTGGTCAGACGGAAGGACGGGACAACGTTAAAATATCATCCATATCGAGTCTTTGAAGATAGAACACTTTCTTAAACGGACGAAAAAGGTGGTTCAAATGGCTCTGAGCACTATGGGGCTTAACATCCGAGGTCATCAGTCCTCCACACGTAGAACTACTTAAACCTAACTAACCTAATGACAGCATACACATCCATGCCCGAGGCCGGATTCGAACCCGCGACAGTAGCAGCAGCGCGGTTCCGGCCTGAAGCGCCTAGAAACGCGGCGGAGAAAGGTGGAAGAAGTACAGCACGACCTAGCCACCTGTGGAGAAGAAGAGTTGAAACTGGCATGACTAAACTCGGAAGAGTTATTCAGGTTTTACCGGCCGCGGTGGCCGTGCGGTTCTAGGCGCTTCAGTCCGGAACCGCGTGACTGCTACAGTCGCAGGTTCGAATCCTGCCTCGGGCATGGATGTGTGTGATGTGCTTAGGTTAGTTAGGTTTAAGTAGTTCTAAGTTCCAGGGGACTGATGACCTCAGATGTTAAGTCCCACAGTGCTCAGAGCCATTTGAACCATATGAACCATTCAGGTTTTGATGCGCCGCATTTCTCCTTCTAGGGAAGACGACATTTTTAATACAAACTGCGATACAAAGTCCTGAAAGTATCCTTGTGGGCCTGTAATACAGCACTGTTGTCTTGTTGCGAAAAAACGGTAACGTGACATTTCTCAGTATCACTTAAACTCCCTACTCCATTAACGTAACAGGGATGTTAGATAGTGTGGGAGGAAGTTACGTTGCTCTTTAAATGAGGTGCTCATTTCATTTTTAAATTTCTTTTTTGATACCTTAGAACGGTGCCGTAGTTCCATTTTAGAGCCGCGTATGGAGTCTTTTAGCCAATATCAATTTCATTCCCGACACACCACCACTGCCAGCTAATAAAGGACTCCACACATTCTGGACGTGAAATTAATTTTCCCGGACTTGTAGTAGACGAATTCTGAGGTTCTTTTTACCAATCGTAATGACATAATGCGCCACCTACGGTGACTGGATTCCTTCTAAAGAACTGCGATTTGAGATTTATGTGCTGTGAAAAATCGCTCTCTTACCGTAAGCAGTGTAGTGGAAAATACATCATATAAGGAGCTCAGTGGCTGTTTCTTCTTTTTATTCCTTTTACAATTCCAACATTTTTCAGCGCAGCTAACGATTTTTCCCGCATCTTTCAGCTTCACAGCAGTGAGCGGAGAGTACAGGAACCTCTAGACGTTTTATATAAGTTTTACGAATGCAGTCCGTGTTCAGGTGCCATGGTTGTCCTCAAAACTAAACGACTGCTTATTGTACTTATGTTCGATTATTGAGAATGAAATCAGCGATTCTGCTGCCACATTTCGCTCATGGGACTCCTATCACTGAAGATAGGAATAACAAAGAACATGCCATATTTCTCGATCTCTTATTTTATTTGATGCTATACTGTTTTAACTGGTATATTTCCCGACATAAACTCTGTAGAAGATTGTCGGTTTCGGCCGTCACTAGCTATTTTCAGATCAAAAGAGGAGGCAGTAGTTCACTCATAAGCACATTAAAAGAAATCCACATGATCAATATGGTTTTCTCCATGTGCTTCTGTATGAAGTACTGTATTATGACTGAGCGGCACAATATCCATTTAATTTTTTTTTATCCACCAGAGACGTCTCCATTGTGACCAATAAGACGTACTGTCAATAAATAAATAAATAAATAAATAAAAGAAATATGTGAAAGCAATGGATGAATGGCAGCAGGCACATTCCATATTCCTATATTACCGGAATGCGTTTGACGAAGTGACACACAGCAGACAGTTACGAAGGAACGAGCGTATGGAACAGGTTCCCAGATATGTGAGAGACTCAAAGACGTCTTAAGTAATAGAACCCAGTATGTTTTTCTCGATGGCAAGTGTGGTGGTGGCGGTGGTGGTAGTTAGTGTTTAACGTCCCGTCGACAACGAGGTCATTAGAGACGGAGCGCAAGCTCGGGTTAGGGAAGGAGTGGGAAGGAAATCGGCCGTGCCCTTTCAAAGGAACTATCCAGGCATTTGCCTGAAACGATTTAGGGAAATCACGGAAAACCTAAATCAGGATGGCCGGAGACGGGATTGAACCGTCGTCCTCCCGAATGCGAGTCCAGTGTGCTAACCACTGCGCCACCTCGCTCGGTGATGGCAAGTGTTCATCAGGGTTAAGGACATCATCAGGAACGCTCAAGGGAAGTGTGATAGTGTAACACCACAACTCAGACCCTACCTAATGTTTACTGATTAAATTTTGCTTTCTGTTTTTTCAAGATTATATCGTCGAGCTTTTGTAATTATTATTAATTCAGTACTGTATAAAACATGTATAATCTTTTCTCAATTGAAAATTTTGATGTCTTTTAGATTGTAGGAAGTGTAATCTCTGTAATATGTACAATATGAGCAAATGATATGTTTTGTCTTTCTCATATAATGTCTTTGGTTATCTTTAAAACTGAATAATTTTATTTAAATAATTTTGTGTAGAACTACCAATATGTGCAAACGATATGTTTTGTTTAAAGTGATTGTTTACTGTTATGTAAACTGCTGACCTTCATTTAGGGCTTTAGTTATTTTGTATGTAGAAGGTGGTGTGGTTGCCTTCGGGAACGGAACTGTGTAGCGCGCGCAAAATGTGGTTGGCGTGGATAGAAAGGTGGAACAAAAGGGTCAGTCAGAGACGAGCTACTGAGCCGCCGACAGCTCATGTAAAAGTTGTGATTCGTGCTGGTGCCGAGAGGGGCTTTTAGTACCGTTTTAATACGCGTCAAAGCCTGGGATTAATGGAGGAATATGCTGGCAATACTCTGAAATTAATATCTATCTTCGCCACCAAGAAATGACAAGAGTCTAGCTTGTCTATCTGCACCTCCATCCAACAACATCCACTCGCCACCACATTGAGCAATCACTGAAAAGGGATCAGGAAACAGTAGAACTGTACAGTGAAGGGTCAGCTCATTGGATATTTCAGTGTGCTCAAATATAAGGTAAATTATACCTGAACTCTTTTACCTATCCTGATTTTTTATCCTCAGACACTTATCCAATCAGGGTCCTTCCCATGTTAAAGTGCTTATCGATTATCCTGACTGGAAGAATATCAAATCCCAGTATGTTATATTAAAAGGCCTATTTAAAAAATGAAAAGTTTTCGTTAAAATTAATGTGGATAAAGGATGTGCCATGGTAACTGTTTGTTGAAGTAAATTTTGCAATCAAAGCTGTAGCTTAAAAATCTACGAGTTTTCAAAGAATTGTCGAAAATATAGAAGCAGATAAATTCAATTAAGTCTTAAAACAATTTGCTGTTATTTCAAAGCTAATAGAATACTTACTCATACTGAGGCTACACAATTTTGTTTAGTAGATTAATACAGCTTGTTGTCCACTGTACCAGGTGAGTCAATGCCTGATGTTTTATGTTAACTTGTGTCTTACTGCAGTAACAGGTCAAATTACTGATGAAAATTTCATGGTTATGTTTGCTAAAATAAGGATCCCATGTGTATAGGAAATTGCATATCATTAATGTAATAAGACCTACAGTTTTTTTATTCTACTCACTAGTAGGAAACATTTGATAGATAGACCATTTGTTATGATTACAGTAACTGCTTTCAGTCATAGATCTGTGAGAAAGTGTTTGTCAGTGAATTTCATTTAAATTTTATTCTAAGTAGAAAGGTACTTAGCTGAAAGAGACTTAAACTATGTCCAATTTACGATTCTATGGTGAATATTAATAGTAATATTGTTGAGACCATCCTGTTTGACTAAGTACTGAAGACAATAGTGTGTGTCAGTATCTGTTGTACTTAGGCAAATAGTTTTTTCTGCTCAGACTATCAGCTCCAACATTAACGTTAACATATGCTTGTGCTAGAGTTCATTGCACTCTCGTGTGGCAAAGTACAGGTTGTGTTTGTCCATTAAAGTTACTCATATCCATTTTCTTGAATAGGAATGTTGCTCATTCTTATTCCTGGCTGGCGACCGTTTTCTTTATCATGTGTACAGCTTGGATAGGTAAATTTTGTTTGTTACCATTTAAACATTTACGTAATTCTGACTTTCTCTACCGATAAGCCACTTCTGTTAGGTACATCACGGTCAACATAACAAAATTCCTTCCAGAGGGTAGCACTGCTCTGCTTCTTTATACTATAATTGCTTTGACTAATAGTTTCGTGATACAATTTGCCTCCAGTTCTGAGGTTATGTTATAACAGTAGCGGACGGTAGTGTTATAATAGGACCGCTATTATTGTCTAAAAAAATAAATGATCTGACGAGACAGGATGAGTATCACTCAGCAGACGTTTGCTGATGACACTGTGGCGCACAGGGAAGTGTCTCCGTTGAGTGACTGTAGGAGGATACAACATGCCTTACAATTTCTAGCTGGGTTAACGAATGGCAGTTCGCTCTGAAATACGAAAAACTTAAGCCAGTTCAGATAAGTATGGAAAACGATCTGGGCGTAAAGTGATATCAAATCGTACGAACACGTAACGACGGTAGTAGGGAATGCGGAATGGTCCACTTTGGTTTATTGGGAGAATTTTAGGAAAGTGTGGTTTATCTGTAAAGGAGACCGCATACAGAACCTTGTGCGACCTATTCTTAAGTACTGCTTGAGTGTTTCGGATTCCCTCCAGGCCATATTAAAGGAAGCTATCGAAGCAACACAGAGGGGGGGCTGCTAGATTTGTTACCGGTAGGTTGGGTCAGTACCCAAGTGTTACAGCGATGCTTCGTTAACCCAACTGGGAATTCCTGGAGAAGGCGATATTCTTTTCGCTGAACACTCTTTGATATCAATGGTTATTGGTTTCTCCGTCTTACGCTTACTAAAATTAACTTAAGAGAATTTTACACCAGACGCGCTTCGCCTTTTTATTTGTAGCGTAGCTAATCTGGAATACCTGTAAGACTGTAGTTTTGTAATTTTTGTCTATTTCTTTCTCATGATTTACAGGAAGATAAACCTTACAACATTATACAACATGTGGAATAGAACCAATTTTATCTCAGAAATTTAAATTCTTTTAGTGTTCATTTGTTAACATTTTTCTTTTATGAATCACTTCTCTTGTTTCGAGCGCCTCCATGATACGATTTTTTATGGATACGCTCCGTCTCTTGTGTGAAGAAAAAACGTGTAAATTTGTAGCAAAAAGTGTTCAATACATTATTCATTACAAGTTTGGAGTGGGGTTTGGTTTAGTAGGAGGAAAAACGTACATCTATTAAGATTCCTACTATGTTGTTGTTCTTGTGGTCCTACTATGAAAATATTATATCACGAATACCACACTTTACGGACGGACTGGTCAGAAGAAACTTATTCATCTAGTAAGAGGAAGGTTGCAGAAGAAGATTCTGGAGCTGCTACCATTAAGAAGAAATGAGGTAAAGTGATAACTTCAGCGGACATAACTTTACAAGCCATTAATGAGAACTAGCAGCTTTACAGCGTAACAATGGCACTTCTTCATTCTGCCGTCCTCCTCACATACCTTCAGAGACATACCGTTATATATAGAAGATTTAAAAAAATACTAAATTACGCCGCCGTCACTTCAGCGGGCTATCAACGACAGGAAAGTACTGAATGAACATACACTGAAGAACCAAAGAACTGGTACGCCTGTTTAATATCATGTAGGTCTGTCCATAAATCTGTAAAAGAAAGAGGGTTGGAGCTCTCTTCTGAACAGCACGTTGGAAGGCATCCCAGATATGCTAAATAATGTTCATGTCTGGGGAGTTTGGTAGATAGCGCAAATGTTTACACTGAGAATAGTGTTCCTGGAGCCACTCTGCAGCAATTCTGCACGTGTAGGGTAGCGCATTGCCCTACTGGAACTGCCCAAGTGCGTCGGAATGCAAAATGGACGTGAATGGATGCAGGTGATCAGACAGGATGTTTACCTAAGTATCACCTGTCAAAGTCGTATATAGACGAATCAGGGGTCCCATATATCTCCAACTGCACACGCCAAACACCATTACAGAGCCTCCACCAGCTTCAACAGTCCCCTGCTGACAAGCAGGGTCCATGGATTGATGAGGTTGTCTCCGTACCCGTACACGTCCATCTACTCGATACAATTTGAAACGAGACTTGTCCGACCAGACAACATGTTTCCAATCGCCGGCCAGTGTGGCCGAGCGGTTCTAGGCGCTTCAGTCTGGAACTGCGTGACCGCTACTGCCGCAGGTTCGAATCCTGCCTCGGGCATGGATGTGTGTGATGTCCTTAGGTTAGTTAGGTTTAAGTAGTTCTAAGTTCTAGGGGACTGATGACCTCAGATGTTAAGTCCCAAAGTGCTCAGAGCCATTTGAACCTTTAGTTTCCAATCATGAACCGTCTAATGTCGGTGTTGACGGATCCAGGCGGATCGTACAGCTTTTTGTCGTGCAGTCAACAAGAGTACACGAGTGGGCCTTCGGTTCCGAAAGCCCATATGGATGATGTTTCGTTGAATGGTTCGCACGCTGACACTTGTTGATGGCCCAGCACTGAAATTTGATACAATTTGCGGAAGGGTTGCACTTGTGTCACGTTGAATTGTTGTCTTTACTGGTCGTTGGTCCCGTTCTTGCTGGATTCCGGCCGTAGCGATGTCGGTGATTTGATATTTTACCGGATTCCTGATATTCACGGTACACTCGGGAAATGGTGGTACGGAAAAATCATCATTTCATCGCTACCTCGGAGATGCTATGTCCCATCGCTCATACGCCGACTATAACACCACGTTCAATTTCACTTAAATGCTGATAACCTGCTGTTGTAGCAGCAGTAACCTGGCTAACAATTGCGCCAGACACTTGTTGTTTTATATAGGTGTTGCCAATCGCAGCGCCGTATTCTGCCTGTTTACATGTGTCTGTATTTGAACACACATGCCTATACCAGTTTCTTCAGCGCTTCGGTGTATATGTGGGTAGATAAAAATGTACTAATTGTACTTTATTTCTGTGTTATATTTGCAACTGTTGTGGGTGAATGAGACGAGTAGCAAAATCGATTATGTAAAAACGGTACAGTGGAATATTATCCAGATAACATACTGGAGGTGCACTGCGAAAAATTTGCTGACAACCTTTTAGCGACAAAGGTAGAAACTATCTAATTATTAAGCTGGCATAATTACGCTTGGTAGCGTCTCTTCAGTGCTAAACCCATGTTGCTATAATATTAGGTAGACTATATCGCAGGCAACAATTAGTAGCCATTTGGACACAGTGTAAACTGCACATAAAGTTTTTAAATGTCACGAAATATATTGTAGCGAAGATTACTGTTAAGATTATCAACAGAACTATTTTTTTGTCAATATGGAACCAGTTAGTAAAGTTGTTGTTCAGGATAGAGAAGGAAATTTAGATGTAGAAAATGTTGCTACACATAGCCAGACGACAAATGCTAGTGAAACACAAGATGTCGGATATCAGCGGAATAGTCATGTATTTTATTTAAACTTAGCTTATATTGAAGAGAAAAATGTACTGATGGGTGATGCAATGTTATTCACAGTAGACGAAATCAACTCTCAAGCAATCACAGGGAGCATTCTTTCCCAGGATAACTGCGGAAGACCTTCTAGCGTGAGTTACGAAAAATCTATTTGTGCGACGTCACGTGAACAGTATCCAGTCACGAGCGAACAAAATCTGAACGATACAGAAGGCGCTAGTGCGTCATCAATGTCCGGAATACAGGTCACAATAAAGGCTATTTGTGGCATAAGTTCGAACATACGCAAGTTGCGCACAGATTTGCGTGGTGGCTTAACAGAGAAGTTTGACGATTTGAGCAAAACGTCATGCGTGAACCTGCGCAGAGATCTGGCGAAAGGTTTGCTCACAGACTTGTCCACTGACTGAAATAAGCTACATCAGAAGTACTCGTCCACAATGAAAATCAAAAGACTCAGCATAACTGAAGTACAGAATAATTACAGAAGCCGTGAAGTTCGTGGAAGACGATTTCACGGAATTACGGCTAATTTTGCGAGGACTTTACCAGATGAAGTACAAAAACTACCAGGAGAGGTGGAACACTTGAAACTAGATCGTGAATTCGTGAAAAAATACCGAGAACGCGTGGACAATTTAAATAGCCGAGGTTGGATTATTAAATAGCGATATTGCGCTTGCACAAAAGTTCGTGCAAGGGCATATAACGTACGTGGATGTCGTGGAAGAAGTAATGACACAGAAGGCAAGCAAAATAATTGCTACAATAGGCTCAAAGGAGCCGATCGCTACCAGTAACCAAAGCCGAAGAGATGTGTCTGGAAGCGGGAATGCTTACATGCATTCACGTGCGACTATGCTTGTCGGTGAAGAAAGAGAAAATAATTAGCAACAACCAATGCCAATGACAGTACCGTCATGTGTTGGTACAGTCGCATGCAACGGGGGGCGGTGCCGCTGCCCGTGAGCACAGCACCTGTTTGTCATCTATTTTAGCAGATGAAGGCCTAATGAGACGTAGGCAATTTCCAGTATATTCGACTGAGGGCAAGAAAATAATCCAGGACAATCCGGAATGTGCTGCTACGTAACTTGACCGAAGCACAAAAGGTCAGATTTATAGTATGCATACCCAAGGTTACGCTTTGCTTCGGGCCTCCGACGTGGCTGGGCGTTGCCACACGTACGAACAACTTGAACAAGCGCTTCTTGACAAGTTCTGGTCAGTCGCTGTGCAAGACAGGTTGCGTCGAGGGTTGTTTAATCCTCAGCTTTTTAACAGTAAACAGGAAGGAATGCGTCGATATTTTGAAAAATATCTTAATAAGACGCCTTACTCGACGAATCCAATTTCAAATGTTGACGTCTTAAGGATACTCAAGTGTCGGTTGTCGCCGCACATCAAGGAAAAATTGGTGACAATACCAGTAAACGATCTCGATTACTTCCTCTCTATTCTCGAGTCGATCAATCTCATTTATGAAGAGGGACAACGTCCAGGTGAGAACAGGAATATATAGCCTGTTACATCGCGTAATGGAAACCACTATAACAATAACAACCTAACAACCAGCTCGACTGGCATCAAATGGTTCAAATGGCTCTGAGCACTATGGGACTCAACTGCCGAGGTCATTAGTCTCCTAGAACTTAGAACTAGTTAAACCTAACTAACCTAAGGACATCACAAACATCCATGCCCGAGGCAGGATTCGAACCTGCGCCCGTAGCGGTCCTGCGGTTCCAGACTGCAGCGCCTTTAACCGCACGGCCACTTCGGCCGGCCCGACTGGCATCCTTAAGCGTCTCAGCAAAGTAACAAAAGTAAGAACTACGATAAATGAGGAAACTATGGGTGCCACATTTGGGATAGGAGAGAACATATTGATTTCCAAGTCCGCCGGCAGCAGGCAATAAAAATCGATATGGCAACTGTCCAATGCATACTGACAGGAGGAGGCACACTAAACATAAATAACAATTTTGGTAAACATTTTGGGAACAGTGATCAATAAAGTACTATATTTTAACTAAAGTTCAGTCTTGATCACAGCACTTATGTCTCAATAACATAGGTGCCCAGTTTCGGTTATATTTATATAACCGACCTGTGAATTAATTTTAGAAAATAATAATGACCAATCTTAAAATAAAATGAAAAGTGTCAAATGACGACAAAATTTTAACAAGATAAAATAAAACTTATTATACCCATGGCTTCCTTGGAGGATGGTAGGCAGAGCTCTCCTCAGCTGCTACGAAGTCAACTGATGGTTATAAGAGCTGAGCATGAGCTTAAATATGCAGAGGCTCTGCCTACTTCCTCTCACACTACTTCACAACTGCCAATCAGTTTCATAATATGACGCTATCGTCAAAGTATAGAAGTACGAAATACACTAATAACATAAAATTGATTCATTTAAAATGTTTGATTAACAGATAGTATATGTAAAACTTATTTATATTTTAGATAAAAATGATCAGGAGTATATAAGATCCAATGTAGAGACTGTGAGAAAATATATATCGGTCATCACATGACATTTAATAACCATGCTGAGGGGACAGTAGATCAGAATCTACAAGTTCTTCATTATGCAAAGGAAGGCTTACTTATGAATACCTTAGAAGAAATCGAGATATATGCTCATTTAAAAACCAAATCATCAATGCTGCTCAATGAACAATTAGATTTTCGCGAAAAATATTTTTACGACCTTTTTGACGAAATTTTAAATTGAAGGTGCACCTACTCTTTTGTTTTAAAATATAAAATTAGTTATACCCATGGCAAAAACTACACTCCTGGAAATGGAAAAAAGAACACATTGACACCGGTGTGTCAGATCCACCATACTTGCTCCGGACACTGCGAGAGGGCTGTACAAGCAATGATCACACGCACGGCACAGCGGACACACCAGGAACCGCGGTGTTGGCCGTCGAATGGCGCTAGCTGCGCAGCATTTGTGCACCGCCGCCGTCAGTGTCAGCCAGTTTTCCGTGGCATACGGACCTCCATCGCAGTCTTGAACACTGGTAGCATGCCGCGACAGCGTGGACGTGAACCGTATGTGCAGTTGACGGACTTTGAGCGAGGGCGTATAGTGGGCATGCTGGAGGCCGGGTGGACGTACCGCCGAATTGCTCAACACGTGGGGCGTGAGGTCTCCACAGTACATCGATGTTGTCGCCAGTGGTCGGCGGAAGGTGCACGTGCCCGTCGACCTGGGACCGGACCGCAGCGACGCACGGATGCACGCCAAGACCGTAGGATCCTACACAGTGCCGTAGGGGACCGCACCGCCACTTCCCAGCAAATTAGGGACACTGTTGCTCCTGGGGTATCGGCGAGGACCATTCGCAACCGTCTCCATGAAGCTGGGCTACGGTCCCGCACACCGTTAGGCCGTCTTCCGCTCACGCCCCAACATCGTGCAGCCCGCCTCCAGTGGTGTCGCGACAGGCGTGAATGGAGGGACGAATGGAGACGTGTCGTCTTCAGCGATGAGAGTCGCTTCTGCCTTGGTGCCAATGATGGTCGTATGCGTGTTTGGCGCCGTGCAGGTGAGCGCCACAATCAGGACTGCATACGACCGAGGCACACAGGGCCAATACCCGGCATCATGGTGTGGGGAGCGATCTCCTACACTGGCCGTACACCACTGGTGATCGTCGAGGGGACACTGAATAGTGCACGGTACATCCAAACCGTCATCGAACCCATCGTTCTACCATTCCTAGACCGGCAAGGGAACTTGCTGTTCCAACAGGACAATGCACGTCCGCATGTATCCCGTGCCACCCAACGTGCTCTAGAAGGTGTAAGTCAACTACCCTGGCCAGCAAGATCTCCGGATCTGTCCCCCATTGAGCATGTTTGGGACTGGATGAAGCGTCGTCTCACGCGGTCTGCACGTCCAGCACGAACGCTGGTCCAACTGAGGCGCCATGTGGAAATGGCATGGCAAGCCGTTCCACAGGACTACATCCAGCATCTCTACGATCGTCTCCATGGGATAATAGCAGCCTGCATTGCTGCGAAAGGTGGATATACACTGTACTAGTGCCGACATTGTGCATGCTCTGTTGCCTGTGTCTATGTGCCTGTGGTTCTGTCAGTGTGATCATGTGATGTATCTGACCCCAGGAATGTGTCAATAAAGTTTCCCCTTCCTGGGACAATGAATTCACGGTGTTCTTATTTCAATTTCCAGGAGTGTATGTATGAAAAATATGATATACAACATATTAAATTTTTTATTAAATTGAGATTGATTATTATAAGAACTATTAGATCAGTGAGTTCTAAATATTTAATCAGCGGTCTCGTTAGTTATTCAGACATACATAATGCGGAATGTACCCTTGGCTGCTACCCTACTGTTATAAAGAATGTCACTATGAAAACTACAGTTAAAGTAAGACGATTTTGCAACATCCATCAAAGATCGATATA
Organism: Schistocerca nitens; assembly: GCF_023898315.1. Lineage (NCBI taxonomy): Eukaryota > Metazoa > Arthropoda > Insecta > Orthoptera > Acrididae > Schistocerca > Schistocerca nitens. Next base: position 236,730,790 of record NC_064614.1, on the reverse strand, counting down.
TACCACAACTCCAAGGACTTTTACATCTTTGATTTAACTGACACTGTAATAGTATTAAGGTTGCCCACAGATGGCACAGCTATTACGCATCGTAGTTTACCGTTTTTATCTAAAATATAAATAAGTTTTACATATACTATCTGTTAATGAAACATTTTAAATGAATCAATTTTATGTTTTTAGTGTATTTCGTACTTTTATACTTTGACGATAGCGTCATATTATGAAACTGATTGGCAGTTGTGAAGTAGTGTGAGAGGAAGTAGGCAGAGCCTCTGCATATTTAAGCTCATGCTCAGCTCTTATAACCATCAGTTGACTGCGTAGCATCTGAGGAGAACTCCGCCTACCATCCTCCAAGGAAGCCATGGGTGTAATAAGTTTTATTTTATCTTGTTAAAATTTTGTCGTCATTAGACACTTTTCATTTTATTTTAAGATTGGTCTCTAGTATTTTCTAAAACTAATTCACAGGTCTGAAGATGGTTATATAAATATAACCGAAACCGGTCACCTACGTTATTGAGACATAAGTGTTGTGATCAAGACTGAACTTTAGTTAAAATATAATAAATAACAGTGGTTACAGACAAGTAAACTGGTGATAAGTTCAGGAGAGAGGACAAGGACAAAGGGAAACTGATTCGCGATCCGGGTAGGATACTGTTTGGAGAAACAATGATCATACTGTTCATACAGCAGAGGTAACGCATATCGAAGAAATGACTCCGTCAACCCAACAGGGAAACAGAGGCCGATCGCTATAAGCCCACACTCGCAGATCGAGGAGAGGAGCGGGCACACGCAGTTAGTTACTATTTTCTACACTTACACTAGGATAGTGATATTAAGGAAGAATTATGTATTGAATGTGGAAGTGACAGTAAAAAGGCAGAAGTAAAAATGCAGACCATGAGTATGACGAAAACACTTAATGCCGCAGTACCCATTATACTAGATACAGGGGCTTCGATTAACATTATTTCACAAAGCTTCTTCAATGAAAATACTTTACCAGAACAAAACTGCCATATCTTGACTGCAGCTGGGAACAGATAATAGGGAATGAAATTACAGGCTTGTATACCGATAACATTCAAAGACATCACAATAGAATGTACCTTTCTGGTAGTAGAAAAACTGATTGTCAATTGTTTAATGGGTACGGATGCTTTCATGCTATTCAAAATATAGATTGATATAGATAATGGTAAGTTTTATTTCACAGTGGAAGAACAAGAGATATCTGTAGATCTACACTGCTGGCCACCGTAAATGCAACACCAAGAAAGACAAGAGGTAGCACAACAAGATTTATTTTGTAGATAACATGTTGACCAAGTATCAAATGATTACGTTTGCAGACGTCTGTGACATGTGGTTCCTGCCAGAATCAGTAGCCATTGTTGGAGATCACCGCTGCCACACGTCTCGGCATTGAGTCAAAGAGACGTTGGATGTGTTCCTGGGGTACAGCAGCCCAAGCAGCTTCCACACGTTGCCAAAGATCATCTGGTGTGGCAGCTGGGGATGTAATCTGGGTCACTCGTTGAGCAACCATGGACCACATGTTTTCTATCGGCGAAAGATCCGGAGAGCGAGCCGGGCAGGGAAGCAATTCAATCTGGTTATTGACGAAGAACCTTTGGACAATGCGTGCCACGTGTGGTCGCGCATTATCCTGTTGAAACATGGCTGTGGCCGAGCCCTGAAGGTAAGGAAGGACAACTGGCTCCAGCACCTCGGATATGTAGCGCCGGCTATTTAAAGTACCGGCAATGCGTACTAGAGGCGTGCGAGAGTAATATGCAATACCGCCCCATACCATAATACCCGGTGCAAGACCAGTCTGGCGGTGCATAATGCAGCTGTCCAGCATCCTCTCTCCACGGTGTCTCCACACTCGAATCCGACCATCGTGGTGCTGCAGACAGAAGCGTGCCTCGTCAGTAAAGACAACGTCATTCCATTCTGCCGTCCACATCCGTCTGTCATCACACCATTGGCGACGTCTGTGGTTCTGCGTCAATGGTAGACGAAGCAAAGGACGTCTTGCGGACAGACCACTCTGCTGTAAACGGCGTCGAATGGTACGCGCAGACACTGGATGATGCGTTACAGACGCAATGTGCTGTGCTATGGTTCGGGATGTCACTGAGCGATCCGTCACTGCCATGCACACAATTTGCTTATCAGCACGTGCAGAGGTGCACCGAGGTGAATGCGATCGACCACGTCGGTCCGTCGTACCCTCCTGCATCCAACGGTCACATATCCGCATTACAGTTGTTTGGTTTCGTCCATCACGACTAGCGATTTCTCTGTATGATAATCCACAATCTCGGTAAGCCACTATCCTTCCTCTGTCGAACTAGGATACTTGATCAAAAGATGTTCGCTGTTGTCTACGAGGCATAACTGATCGTCTTGTGAAACAACCACAAGGTAAACACACGTGCCGAACGTACACTCGTCGAAATCGCCAAGCCTTAAATGGCGCTACGAGGTGGCGCCACAGGCGCGCGTGATGTGCGTCTGCGCTGAAATTCTAATCAGTTGCATATCTCATCGCTGCAAACCCATGGTGTAAATTTCACTTGATTCGGATGCTTCCTTCAGGGTGTTGCATTTACAGTGGCCAGCAGTGTAGTAAGGGTAAGATCCATCATTAGAAGCAGCAGAGGAAATGGTAACGTAAACATACAATTGTCGTATATTGAGATATTATTACTTGATGAACAAAAATACGAACTTTAACAGAGAGAATATAGATGTGTTAGCAATACAGGCAAAGGTTAATAAATCTACTTGTTCATGTGTGGCACAACGGGAAGAGATAAGGACACTCGTCCAAAAATATGCTCATGTGTTTGAGAAACAACAGGAAATAATAAAAGCTTCTGTCTACAAGACGGACGTCAACCCCCACCTCCTCCCTCCCTGAAACCCCGTACCGAAGTCAGAAAAGGAAGCGGTAAAGAAGAAAATAGAACGCATGGTCGACTGGTGGGGTGACAGAATCTTCTCTCTCACCCTACTGTAGTCCCATTTCAGCACTTGCAAAGCTAGATGGCAGCATTAGGTTGGAACTTGACGGAAGGTGCACAAACAAAATTATCGTCTCAGCGAGGTCACGACCAGAAAATTTAGCACAACTGTTGAAGTTTCATGGAGTTCTATTTTTTACCACGATCGATTTCAAAGTAGCCTACTGGCAAATGCCTTGCACCATGAGAGTCTACGGCATTTGCATGTGGTCGAAGGAGCTATTAATTTTCGTTGTTACTTTTTGGCTGTCTTTATTGTAGCCCTCGATAAGGTGTTAGCCGGCAGCTGTGGCCGAGCGGTTCTAGGCGCTTCAGTCCGGAACCGCGCTGCTGCTACAGCCGCAGGTTCGAATCCTGCCTCGGGCGTGGATGTGTGTGATGTGCTTAGGTTAATTAGGTTTAAGTACTTCTAAGTCTAGGGGACTGATGACCTCAGATGCTAAGTCCCATAGTGCTTAGAGCCATTTGAACCATTTTTGATAAGGTATTGAGACCACAGCTGCTTAGTCAAATTACAGTATATGCAGACGACAATTTGATTGCAGCTCCCAGATCGGAAGAACACCTCCGAATGATATAGCACAGGTATTTTACCGTTTTTCTGAGAGTGGGGCATTGGCAAACTAGAAAAAGTCCGTATTTGAAAAAGAAAGGATTAAACTTTTAGGACTTATGATTTCTCCTCAAGGGATCTTGGTAGACGCCAGTAGGTACTTTCCACCTCCACAAAACAAATAACACCTCAAGGAGAATTTAGGCCTGGTCTCGTTCTTTAGGAAATTCGTACCCAGTCAACTCTTAAGTAGTGACTTACTAAAGAAAAATAATATTTGATTATGGACACGTCAGTGCCAAAAATATTTTAAAAAGATAAAGAAGCTACTTGTCAACGAGAATATTTTAAACAATTCGGACATGAATCAGGAATTATGCGTTACAGATGCATCCTCAGAAGCCCTGGGGGCATATCTTTTCCACATTAAAGAGCTAAATAGTAAAAAAACACCAGCCATTATTAGTTTTGTGAGAAGAACGCGTACAGAGTACGACAGGGCATACTCTGAAACAGAACTCGAAGCACTCGCTGTCGTATGGACGTTTCGAAAATTTCAATATTACGAGGGAAAGTCATAAAATAAAGAGACTTTTGAGAAAAGGAGTGTTTATAGAAGCATATATTATTTTTATACATAACCTCCCTGTACGTCAGCCTACTTTGTCCACGTTTCATAAGCTTTTCGTTTACATCAGAATAAAAGTTTTTTGGCTGCATCAGTAACCAGTTTTGCACCGCAACAATAACTTCCGCATCGGTTGCCAATCTGGGGGGCAGTGCGGAACTGAATCGAACTTCTTTCCGAAGTAGAGGAAAGCGATATCAACCTGGGCGCCGCTATCTACTGATTTCTTCCCTATGCTCCAGCGTTGTGTACTGAGCGTTCTTGACGAAAGTAAAATGGCCTATTCCCTATTTGGCACAGTCCTCACCGCTTACTTTTGTTTTGTTTTGGTTTGGAGGGAATAACATTTCAGTAACGATGGAATATCTGTTATTGAGAATTCGTTTAAGGGTTTATTGCCCGGCACCATCGAATTAGGTCACTCACAACAGCGTGGAGAAAAACACGTTGTCACTTTTTCCTCTTAAGAAATGAAGGTGGCTGGTGACTACGGATACCGATAATTTCCATTTGTAATTTTATGAGTGTGCCGGACAATCAGTCATTAATTATTTTATTATTACTTTTCTGGCTCTACAGTGGATAATATTGCCAAACCTGCGCCGAGAGGGCGTTCATTAAGTAATCCAACACCTTTTCTCTGAACTCAGGTTAGTTTCATTCAGGATTCCAGTATACCATTTCTTTTTCCTACAAAACACCATTTTTTGATGTAATCTCCTTTCAGTGGAACAGCCTTACGCTACCTTACTGGGACCGGCTGTATGTGCGCATGGTACTCATCTACATGTCGACGTCGGAGCCAAGGCTTGCTACATCAATAATGTTCCTCTCATCCACGTACTGATTCCCGCGAAGTACATCCTTTATTGTGCCAAACGGATGGATGCCGAAAGGTACGATATGCAGGGTGTAGGGTGGATGAGGAAGAACAATCCAATGAAATTTTGCTAACTCCTCTCGGGTGCGTAGACTTGAGTGAGGTCTTGCCCTGGCATGGAGATGACGTTCGTTTGCACCTCGAATGAGAGTGTACGCACGTTCCAACATTGCAGGAACCACAACTGTGCTGCGGCCGGCCGGCACTTGGGAGATAGGACAGGTTTCCGCGACCTTGTTACGATGATGACAGACACCTCGCCCAACGACTCGCCATGCTTTTGTTCACCCTCGGATCTTTTTAGAAACTCTGCAAGCGTCTATGAATATCTGTGATGCTCTAGTTTTGTGCCAGAAGGAACTCAATGACAGCTCTCTGCTTGGAGCGCAGGCTACTGTAGCGCCGGCACGTGTCGTAAATTCATGAAAGTGCAAGGGCTGAAGCGGAAATATTCCACAATGCTCCGCAGCAGATATCGCAGTTCTACAACCGAAACTAGACGAGAAAAAAATGTGTTTCATTACTAATTGAACGGCACTTGTTATTTACTTGGCGGAGCTGGGTAAAATTAAGACACATCCTTCACTTAAGGCAAGAAGCCAGAGAAGCAGGTAAAGTCGGACGGCTGTTCAGAGTCCCTGCTGATGCAGCGAGTGCTGCTGTCGAAGCGTCGGGGTGGTTACCTCACGTTGTCGCCCAACAGAGGGGCCAAAGGCGTAAATAACATCTACGCAGCAGAAAGGAATGATACCACTCTCTGGATGGCCTGGGTACCTCACCTCTGAGTTGTGAACCTGCTGTGGGCTAACTAATGAGAGCAGATGCCATAGCAATACAAGAACGGGCCAAGACTGTATAAATACTCGTCATTTTCAAAGCTATCGCAGTCCGCCAGCTCTCAGACCCGAGAGGGAACCTATATTCGCCCAAGAGATTAAGAGTTGATGAGTCTACAAATGTTTGGGTTATGAGTCTTTAGGTGTACGAGTTCCATTGCTCAATCAGCTACCCTCTCCGGACACTACTGCAGTGAGCTGTAATCCTGCCGCTGGAGCCAAGATCGATTCTGTGGACTTAGCGCCTTCTGACATGTGGGCCATCAGGGGCCTACTTCAGCTGCTGCTGACCATCCACCCTCTGCCATCGCCAGAGTGGGCATACTGCTTACTGCCTTCTGCCTGCTGATTGCCTCTGCTCAGGGCAGCTCCCCTTTCTGCGCTGTGTCCACAAAGATATGCCGTGCCCCGGCGCGTACTTGGTCCAGGGTAGATGGTTACCTCTGACGCAGAATGGGGAGGCGACCTGTAGGTGATGAAGCGGTGACGTCAGCGGCACGGTAAAACCGCTGACCCAGTTAGACAACTGGGTCAGCGGTTTTGCCGTGCCGCTGACGTCACCGCTTCCTCGCCTACAGGTCGCCTCCGCCTACCCAAGGCTGTAAGCTGCGTGCTCACCAAAGTACCATCATCGTCGGGCGTGTACCGCTGATGTCCTACAGTCGCTGGCTTCCCGCGGCAACGACACGGCTATTGTAGTACTGAGTCGTTAATGAACTGTTTTATAATGCTGTTTCTATTCTGTCTCGTCGGGCGTCTGGCAGGCATCCCCTTGCTGCTCCACTGCTACCCAGCCCAGGATGGTGAACTATCGACACTCTGGCCTATACCATCCCAGCTCCACCATCTACCACAGCGGATAACCATCCCGGCCGCTATTAATGGAAGACGTCTTTGTAGACGTCTACGACCATGTTGCACTCATTCACAAAAATCAGTAGTAAGACAAAAGAAGAACGAACTTGGCATACAAGTTGTTTCGCATGTCACCGGAGGGAGATGTCACAAATGGATGAAAGATACATATAGTACACAAAAATAAGACCTACGTACCAATAACGTTACGAATCCGTAAAATCTATAAAGTTAAATAATGAATGCTCGTATTGAGTGTGTCTACTGGCGGTAACAGAGCTACGAGTGAGAAAGAAAATTTTTCATTGGCCAACAGCTGATGCTACAAACATAACAAAGGCGCACTCTGCTTTACAACAAGTATAACAGTAATATAAATAAAATACAAATTACATTAATATTGTATTTTACATATGACTTTCATCTTTCAGAAAACAATAAATGATATACATGTATGGGCAGTGCATATACATATGTATGGCGTATCGTAATTAATGGCATAAATGCATACAGTTGAAAGTACATTATACTAGGAGCAAAGAAATATTAGTAAACGTGGGCTCTAAAAGGCATAAATTAAGAGCTACAATCTTAATAGTAGGTATTCTGTGACGAATCTCTTCTACTGCGAGCTCTCTGCTCTCCATATTTTGAGAGGAGGTAGCATGGACCAATTAAGAAATATGTCTCAGTAAACATGGGCTCTAAAGTGCATACCTTCAGAGCTGTGAGCATTTCTTCATCTTCGCTACTCCAAAACACATCTCTTCTATTGAACAAGTGTTCATAGCTCGTAAGGTACACACTTCAGAGCTCATGTTCACTGAACATTTTTAATTGTTTTGGTCCATACTACCTCCTCCCAAAATATGCAAGTTACCGAAAATAAAGAGCTTGCAGTAGAAGAGATTTTTCCATAGTATCGAAGATGAAGAAGTAATCACACATATTTACTGAGAATGTTTCGTTTCTTGTATGGTGTGCTTTCAAATGTATTCGGTTACGTCATTGATAATGATATAAGCTGTATTATTTAGATCTCGCAAAACTCACATAAGGCTAAGATAACCACTTTATAATAAAACTACATAAAACGGCAAAATAAAACTACGCGCGAAGGAAGGTCAGTAAACCAGTGCCCAAGCTTAGGGTGGAAGTTCCGTGAGAGAGTGTAACTTGATTCAGTGGTCGGAACCCAAATAAAGCGCTCATAATAAGAGATCGTTATCATTATTTAACACACACTACATACAAATTTGAGGAATGTTATCTACAGCTAAGCGTTTCGGGGGTCAGGCTCCCGTTCCGAGCTGTCTGCGTTCAACCCTTCACACACACCCACTTAAAAAAATAGTTATGAAATAAAATGAAACAAAGATTTTCAGACATTAAGTTTTCCTCTACGATTAAAATCGGTAACACCTGATGCCCTGTTTCTCTTCATCAGACTACCACTCGCTTTTATACAGTGGTAACGACGGTCGCTTCTGATTATCACACCAGCTGCCTTCCCGTGCACAGGCTTGTACTGCAAACAAGTATATGGCTCTAACTGACTGCACTGAGCCGCCAACCGTTCCACAGTATTCCAGCGATGACGCAGGATACAGCATTGTCCATAGTTACTGTGCAAACTGCTTACAGATATCGCCCTTCTGCTAAATTCAAAACAGAGCCACGAACACGGTGAAGAATTCGACACCGCTGTCTCCCGTTTGTACATTAAGAGCATTATAAAATCTATCTCGATAAACTGATATTTCTAGTGCTTCAACTACCTCGAGCATTCTGCCTTTCTTTGCTATGTCCAGCCCGCATCTCGTGGTCGTGCGGTAGCGTTCTCGCTTCCCACGCCCGGGTTCCCGGGTTCGATTTCCGGCGGGGTCAGGGATTTTCTCTGCCTCGTGATGGCTGGGTGTTGTGTGCTGTCCTTAGTTTAGTTAGGTTTAAGTAGTTCTAGGTTCTAGGGGACTTATGACCACAGCCGTTGAGTCCCATAGTGCTCAGAGCCATTTGCACCATTTTTTTGCTATGTCCAGTGCCTCCAGATCCTCTTCAATGTCTTTTAGTGGATGTTCCCTCACATATATATGTCAGGATATTGCAGATGAATACATATACTAGACAAGTTAGCCGCTTGAAAGGCACCAAATAGGAGTTAAAGTTGATGCACTTAAAAATATTATCCTCACAACCACTACCTCCCATCTTAAAGATGGATGATATTAGAATATGGCCTACCCAGTTACCCGACCGGTCAAACGCACGGCTTTCCGGAGCGGGAAGGAGCGCCTGGTCCCCGGCACGAGTCCACCCGGCGGACTTGTGTGGAGGTCCGGTGAGCCGGCCAGTCTGTGGATGGTTTTTAGGAGGTTTTCCATCTGCCTCGGCGATTGCTGGCTAGTTCCCCTTATTCCGCCTCAGCTACAATATGTCGGCGATTGCTGCGCAAACAAGTTCTCCACGTACGCTTACACCAACATTACTCTACCATGCAAACGTAGGGGTTACAATCGTCTGGTGCGAGACGTTCCCTGGGGGGGGGGGGGTCCACGGTGGGCCGAACTGCACAATAACACTGGGTTCGGTGTGGGGCGGCGGAGGGGTGAAGTTTACTGCGGTAGTCGTCGTGGGGTTGTGGACCACTGCGGCTGCGGCGGGGACGGAGCCTCTCCGTCGTTTCTAGGTCCCCGGTTAACATACAACGTACAGCATATTAGAATATCATATTTTGGTTTTTAAAAAATCTGCCTTACGAAATAGACGTGCGAAAAAAGAAATAAAACATATCACATACCAATAAAAATAAGAGTGTATAAAATATTAAAAAGAAAAAACATGGAAAAGAAAGTCTCAGATTAAGATGAGAGGAATCAAGGAGTCTGGAAAAATAGTAAAAATCAATAGTGAAATTACAATGTAAATGATAAATTTGTGGGCGAAAGAATGAAAGCTAGCTGTTGCACAACCGCGGTGGATGCATGAAGTGGTGTCAGTCGTCGTAACAAGTCATAAAAAATATCAAAGAACAGAACCATTTCCTGCTAAAATCATTCTGCTCATTGCTCAAAAAGTCCACGGGTGTACTGGCGCTCCAGTGTCCAACGGGCACCATATTTCGGCAATCAGACATGTCGCCATCGTCAGGTGCACTGACGAACTGAGCTCCTGAGGGCCGGAGGCCGTCTTAAATCCCCTCCCCCCTCGAGGCGTTCTATCCACGATCCGCGCCCGCGGCCGTCTTAAATCCCCTCCCCCTGCGAGGCGTTCTATCCACGAACTGCGCCCGCGGCCGTCTTAAATCCCCTCCCCCTGCGAGGCGTTCTATCAACGATCTGCGCCCGCGGCCGTCTTAAATCCCCTCCCCCTGCGAGGCGTTCTATCCACGATCTGCGCCCGCGTCCGTCTTAAATCCCCTCCCCCTGCGAGGCGTTCTATCCACGATCCGCGCCCGCGGCCGTCTTAAATCCCCTCCCCCTGCGAGGCGTTCTATCCACGATCTGCACCCGCGTCCGTCTTAAATCCCCTCCCCTGCGAGGCGATCTATCCACGAACTGCGCCCGCGGCCGTCTTAAATCCCCTCCCCCTGCGAGGCGTTCTATCCACGATCTGCGCTCGCGTCCGTCTTAAATCCCCTCCCCCTGCGAGGCGTTCTATTCACGAACTGCGCCCGCGGCCGTCTTAAATCCCCTCCCCCTACGAGACGTTCTATCCACGATTTGCGCCCGCGGCCGTCTTAAATCCCCTCGCCCTGCGAGGCGTTCTATCAACGATCCGCGCCCGCGGCCGCGTGTCGGCAGTCGCTGAGACGCTGGCGTCGGCGTCTGTGGAGGTGTCGATATGATTGCCCTGAGATTGGTGTCTTACCGGCTGACAAAGGCAATGCTACGGTTGTTTTTTCCCATAAGGACTATATTGAGAAGATGCAGAGCATGCTCAATGATGAATCTTACAGGAAAATCAACGCTGACCCAACAAAGAAAGTGGAGAACGAGATTAGGGCTGAGATTTTTACTCTGCAGCGGAGTGTGCGCTGATATGAAACTGTATGCTGGACCGAGACTCGAACTCGGGGCCTTTGCCTTTCGCGGGCAAGTGCTCTACCAACTGAGCTACCCAAGCACGACTCACGCAACGTCTCCACAGCTTTACTTCCGCCAGTACCTCGCCTCCTACCTTCCAAACTTTAGAGATGCTCTCCTGCGAACCTTGCAGAAAGAAAGGATATTGCGGAGACATGGCTTAGCCACAGCCTGTGGAATGTTTCCAGAATGAGATTTTCACTCTGCAGCGGAGTGTGCGCTAATATGAAACTGCCTGACAGATTAAAACTGTTTGCCGGACCGAGACTTTCGCGGGCAAGTGCTCTACCAACTGAGCTACCCAAGCATGACTTACGCAACGTCTCCACAGCTTTACTTCCGCCAGTACCTCGCCTCCTACCTTCCAAACTTTACAGAAGCTCTCCTGCGACCCTTGCAGAACTAGCACTCCTGAAAGAAAGGATACTGCGGAGACATGGCTTCGCCTCAACCTGGGTATCTTTCCAGAATAAGATTGTCACTATGCAGCGGAGAGTGTGCTGATATGAAACTGCCTGACAGAGTAAAACTGTGTGCCGGACCGAGACTTTCGCGGGCAAGTGCTCTACCAACTGAGCTACCCAAGCACGACTCCCGCAACGTCTCCACAGCTTTACTTCCGCCACTACCTCGCCTCCTATCTTCCAAACTTTACACAGATCTCCTGTGAACCTTGTAAACTGGCACTCCTGAAAGAAAGGATATTGCGGAGACATGGCTTAGCCACTGCCTGGGGGATGTTCCCAGAATGAGATTGTCACTATGCAGCGGAGTGTGCGCTGATATGAAACTGCCTGACAGATTAAAACTGTGTGCCGGACCGAGACTTTCGCGAGCAAGTGCTCTACCAACTGAGCTACCCAAGCACGACTCACGCAACGTCTCCACAGCTTTACTTCCGCCAGTACCTCGCCTCCTATCTTCCAAACTTTACAGAGCTCTCCTGTGAACCTTGCAAACTGGCACTCCGAAAGAAAGGATATTGCGGAGACATGGCTTAGCTACAGCCTGGGGGATGTTTCAGAATGAGATTTTCACTCTGCAACGGAGTGTGCGCTGATATGAAACTTCCTGGCAGATTAAAACTGTGCGCTGGACCGAGACTCGAACTCGGGACCTTTGCCTTTCGCGGGCAAGTGCTCTACCATCTGAGCTACCCAAGCACGACTCACGCCCCGTGTCCACAGCTTTACTTCCGCCAGAACCTCGCCTCCTACCTTCCAAACTTTACAGAAGCTCTCCTGCGAACATTGGAAACTGGCACTCCTGAAAGAAAGGATATTGCGGTGACATGGCTTAGCCACAGCCCGGGGGATGTTTCCAGAATGAGATTGTCACTCTGCAGTGCAGTGTGCGCTGATATGAAACTTCCTGGCAGATTAATACTGTGTGCGGGACCCTGACTTTCGCGGGCAAGTGCTCTATCAACTGAGCTACCCAAACACGACTCAGGCCCCGTCTCCACAGCTTTACTTGCGCCACTACCTCGCCTCCTACCTTCCAAACTTTACAGAATCTCTCCTGCGAACCTTGCAGAACTAGCTCTCCTGAAAGAAAGGTTTTTGCGGAGACATGGCTTAGCCACAGCCTGGGGGATGTTTCCAGAATGAGATTTTCACGCTTCAACGGGGTGTTCACTGATATGAAAGTAAAGCTGCGAGGACGGGGCGTGAGTCGTGCTTGGGTAGCTCAGTTGGTAGAGCACTTGCCCGCGAATGGCAAAGGTCCCGAGTTCGGGTCTCGGTCCGGCACACAGTTTTAATCTGCCAGGAAGTTTCAAGATTAGGGCTCTTTTCAAGGATGCGGATTTGCCATAGGGTGCCGCCAAGAAATTGACACCTCAAGGACCTGTACTACCAAGACTTTATGGATTCCCTAAATGCACAAGGGGTGCCGTTAGGCCCAATTGTCAGCAACATTAGGGTACCTACACATTTGCTTGCCAAATACCTGGCAGTATTACTGATCCCTTATGTGGGTAAATGCACTCATCACGTTCACAATTCAGTGGATTTCGTAAAATGACTCGACAACTTCAAGCTGGAAGACTCAGATATCCTGCTGAGTTTTGACGTTGTTTCGTTATTCACCAGGGTGCCTCTTCGAGAGTCAGTTGAGCTTATTGCACAGAAATTTGACGATAAGACGACCGACATTTTCAGGCACGTTCTGACCTCCACGTATTTTCTATTTAATGGAGAATACTATGAACAAACAGTATGAGTTGCAATGGGGAGCCCGCGCTCGCGTGTGGTCGCGAATTTCTATATGGACTACTTCGAGGAGGAAGCTTTAGGGTCATCGAAATGGAAACCTACTTGTTTTCTCCGTTATGTGGATGACACGTTCGTGATCTGGCATCACGGAAGGAAAAAGCTCCTAGACTTCCTTACACACCGTAACTCCATACATCCGAACATCAAATTCACTATGGAGACGGAAGCAGAAGGAAGATGACCATTCATGGACGTCATGGTCAAAAGAAGAACGGATGGCACCCTGTGCCACGGGGTTGACAGGAAGAAATCGCACACCAACCTGCATGTGCATCAGGGTAGCTGCCACCACCCTTCGCAGAGGAATGGGGTGCTAAAAACATTGGTGCACAGGGCGCGCACCATCTCTGACACAGAGAGTGTGCCCCAAGAGCTGGAACACCTCAAAACTGTATTCCGGAAAAACGGGTACTCGGAAGGGCAGATACGACGCTCTCTCCGCCCCAACTCTACAGTGCAGCGTGTGGAGACGGAAGAAGTCACGGAGGAAGAGATAGCCACTGTCTATATACCGTATACTGACGCACTATCGGGGAAAATAGGACGAATAATGAGGAAACACCGAGTAGGAACTGTCTTTCGCCAACCCAATAAAACACGAGCATCATTGGGAAGTGTCAAAGACGATCTCGGTTTGCTGAAGGCCGGTGTGTGCTAGATTCCGTGTCAGTGTGCGAAGATTTACATTGGACAGACAGTGCGCACCATCGAAGATCGTTGCCGAGAACAACAGAGGCACACTCGACTTGGGTACCCTAACAAGTCGGCTGTCGCAGAGCACTGTTTGTCCTAAAATCACGAAATGGACTACCAACATACCAGTGTCTTGGCACAGGCATCTAAATACTGGGACAGCGTCGTTAGAGAGGCTATCGAAATTGGTACCAGGGACGGACTCATCAACCGAGATTGTGGCTATGACCTCAGCAAGGCATGGGAACCAGGATTGATTCTAATTAAAAAGACGCTCAGCAAAGACAACGAACGGACGACCAGGGCGGACGAGGCAATTACACTGACGCCACCACAGAAGCTGAAGCCAGCATCTCAGCGACCGCCGACGCGCGGCTGCGGGAGCGGACTGCGGAGAGAACGCTTCGTAGGGGGAGGGGATTTAAGACTGCTGCCCGCCCTCAGGAGCTCATTTCGTCAGCGCACCTGACGATGGCGACATGTCTGAACGGCGAAATATTGTGCCCGTTAGACACTAAGGACCGGCAGTGCACCCGTGGATTGTTCGAGCAAGAAATACCCTGGGAGAAACTGAAGAATCACATTCTGCTCTTTTGTCACCCTTTCTGATTGCCTCTTTCTATGAGAATGTATCAGATGATCCTCCAAATTATTGAGCACATGGCCTTCAGGTGCATTATGCAGGATATAAAGATGTTCCGTAGTAGGTTCAAGGTTTTGCTTTTTCTAATTTAAATGGTTCCCTAATGCACTCCTGTTAGATGGGTGGAAAAATGCCTACCAGTCTGGCCTATGCATAATTTACCATACTCTCTATACCTCAGTTTATACATTCCAATTTCGAAAATTTGTTATTGCTTTCTATAGAACGAAACTCTGTTGCCTAGATTCCTATCGGTGCGAAATTCTATGTTTAATTAATTATTTTTAACGTACCGTGATGCGCTTTGAACGTGGGATATTGTGAGAAAGAAATATAAAATTCGTTTTAGGTGTTATTTATTTTCATGTTCTTTTTTCTATTTATATTTCATCTTTTCATACACCCTTATTGCACTACATCTTTTAAAACTGTTAGCTATCTCTACCTGTGTAACTGTGCTCAACTCAACTTCAGTTGTATAATCATTAAGAGGCAATCTGAGGAACCCATTAATCACTGATCTAAACGAAGCTCTGTTACAGTAACTGGATGAGATGATTCAGTACTAATAATGACAAACAAGGAAAACTCCTACACTGGTCTCACAAATTTGAAAACTTTTTTTCATTGCCTATCGATTTCAATCACAGAGTGAGCATCTTCAGTGCAACACTAACTACAGTGGACTCATATATTCATGCAAGAAATATTGTGAGGAATTAGTCTTGCAGTGAAGGTGATCATTCTATAATTGAAATCGATATGCAGTAAGAGAAACCGGTTTGAAGTTTGTATGACTAATGCTGGCGTTTTCCTTGTTTGCAATACTTGCTGTGTGGTCGTGGTGCACATATTTTGTAATGGTATCCAGGCTCAACTAATAGTGAGATCATACTCTTGTCTGCAATACTTGTGTAGTCGTGGTGCACAACTTTCCTAATGGAATCCAGTCTCAACTAATAGTGATATCATCACTGGTAGGTTTACGGAAAATGTCAGGGATCGGTATTCCATCACTTTTCTTTAACGAGAGACCCAAGTACCTGATACGTCCACAATTTTCCATCTCTGCTGTGGTTATAATTTTGGGGTATGAAGTTAAACTTCTTAGCTAAGTTATTGTGTAAAATATCTGGACATAACTTTAAAACATTTTTTTTTCCACATCAGTGACAAAGATATCGATAGGAGTAGCTGACAGTCTGTTGCCCATGACCAAACCCATATTTTTTGAGTATGGAACTTATGTATGTAGCGATGCAATCACTGGAATACTTGTACTGGTACATTTTCTATTCTGCTAAGAGAGAGTTATGCTGATAAGGTTTCGCTGGGATGCTCTTACACATTCTCCATACATTCCCCACCACTCTTTTGCGATTTACACATTTTTGGACACCTAAAGAAAGACGTTCGTGGCCATCGATATGCTTCAGATGGAGAGGTGCACGCCCTTGTACAATCATGATTTCGTACGCAGTCGCAAGCATTTTTCTACGAAGGTACTGACTGTCTTGTCTCACAGTGGGATAAATGTATGAACAATTATGGTGATTACTTATGAAATAATAAACAATTCACTCACTTTTTTCCTTCAAGCTCCTTTTCATTTCACTGCACCTTATTATTACTATCGTTAATTCCCCATTTAGGAGAGCGTTAAAACACCATCAATTTTCAAGGCAATTTTTTTTGTCCATTTCTTTTTTCTTCCCAAAACCTCTCATATATTCACTGTGTTTCATCTTCCTCTCTTCTGTCCATTTATTTCGTGGTTTCTTCTCTTTTAGTGGTTCCTCGAACTTCTGTTTCCTGATTTTTCTCTGTATTTTTCACTGTTTGTTATTTCCTCTGTGGAGATATTTGGTTTCTTGAGGTCTTCCATGGTTTCCTTTACCCAGTTTAGTTTTCATCGTATTACACATTAGTACGTTAAAAATATTCTTGTTCAGCTTATTTTAGTTAATCGTACAAAAGCGCCCATATAATTCAGCCACTCCTTTTCTGATGTTGTCTATAATTGTCTCTGTCTGTTTGTACAGTTCTTTTGTCGGTCTTTTTATCCTGATCCCCTGTCTCTGAACTGGCCCAGAGATCTTTCTCAGAATTTTCCTCTCTTGCTTTTCCATTCATTGATTTTCGTTCTTCCCCTGATTACTGTCTATTCTGAGGCATACAAAGCTTCTTTTAAGACTACTGTTTTGTAATGTCTTAATTTGACACTAACGGAAATACTTCTTTTCTTGTAATGGTTCCATGTAAGTCTGTAAACTTTTTGTAGCTTTGCAACTCTTTCTTCATTGGCTGTCGAATTTAGTCCTGTTTTATGTACAGTCTCTCCTAAGTATTTGAAACTTTCTACTTGTGCTATCTTTCCATACTATGTTACCAATGGGTTTCTGTCTGTGGATTTTGTGTCCATGTACTGGGTTTTGTCATATGAAATTTGTAGTCCTGTTCTGGCTGGGATTTCATGTTGTGTCTTTAGGGCTTCTTTGGCTTCTTTGTGTTATTTGTTATGAAGGCTATATTATCGGCAAAGGCCAGACATTTTATGTTGATGGTTATATTTTTGTGTCTCCCCATCTTTACCCCATTGACTCCTTTGTCCCATGTCCTGATTATTTTCTCTAAAACTGCATTAAATAAAATGGATGACAGGCCATTTCCCTGTCTCACCCCTGTCTTGATTTCAAACGGTTTCGAGATGCGCCTTATATAATTTTGTAGTGTCTTTCCGTAATACATCTTAGCAAGATTAACACAACTCGGTTTTAATTTTATCAACAACATACAACTGAAACCATTGTTTAGTTTAGTTATTTTAACCCTCTTACATGCGCAATGACAACATGGTTTTTTCAGTAACTTTATTCATTAGTTACAATCCTATGTTGTCACAGTTTCGGTTATATTGCATAATCGGTCTCTAACAGTTTATCTGTTTAAAGACGGTGTAATTGTACGTAAGCACTAGCATTTGTTCCTCTTTCATTGTGTACGACTGTAGCAAGTGTAACAAAACTCGATTTTAATTTTGTTAACCGCATACGACTGAAACCACATAGTTTAGTTATTTTAACTCTTATATGTTCAATGACAATGCGATTATTGTAATTAGTTTTATTCATTAGTTACGATCACTCTGTGTGATCTTGTTACTACACTGTATGTAATTAGTTCACATTGTTTTTTAAAATTTTATACAACTTTTTGTATACATTGAAATTTGTTCCCTTTTATTATGCATGATTACATTCTTCTGCTTTTGTTTATATGTTTTTTTGCAGATAGTTGGAACAATGTGTAACACTGATAATGCAGGATGCGTAGCACCTGCTACCGATGTATATATATATATATATATATATATATATATATATATATAACACTGATAATGTAGGATGCGTAGCACCTGCTACCGATGTATATATATATATATATATATATATATATATATATATATATATATATCGGTAGCAGGTGCTACGCATCCTGCATTATCAGTGTATATTTGCTGAATTGTATGTAAATATTTGTAATTTAAATACTTTCTTTTAATAAGTAAGGACATTGCTTCACTGTATGTGTAAATTTAGATAGAAGTCTGTTGACATTTCATTGTATTTATCTGTGTCTTACTGTGAAACTTATAAGCTCTGGGGTAGGGAGATGTTGCGCGGAGCGCGCGTGGAGAGAGAGAGAGAGAGAGAGAGAGAGAGAGAGAGAGACGGGTTCCAGGGCTTGTACTGTGCAGACGTGTGGTGTTAACGCTTTCAGAGTAGAGTGTACCATTTCAGTGGCATCATGTACGCGCTCAGGCCAGATGTCTAGTGGCAGGAGCACAGTCTGTGGACGGGCGAAAGAGGCTGTATTAATTACGATTGTCCATTCCTGTAATTAGCCGTGATCCACGAGATGCTACGGTCTTCAACAACAGCAGCAGTTCCAGAAACACAGATTCGTCGTCGGCTCCGAGTTTCGTCGTATACACAGCACTGAAGTAAGACTTCATTGATGGAAACTATTAACGGCTAACCCATCAGCACAACTGAATGTGATTTGATTGATAAAATTTATTTAAATAATAATCAGTTGAGCTCAGAGCGATTGTGTCCTCATTCTCCACAGACATTGTTACCAAGAAGGGGCCTTCTTCCTTTTTTTCCTTATATGCTAACCGAGTGTCATAACAAACAATTTGAATGGTTGTAGGCAGTTTATTAATGAATAATTTAACTTTTAAGAATTTTAGCCTCAGTCTACTTTCAGTTAACTATTGTAAAATAGCGGCTTCAGTATATGAGTTAAGTAAAGCAATTTCATTTTTCAAGTTTGAGAATAAATCACTGGAAAAAATCCAAACCTAAAGAAATGCACAAACTAAGAGTGCGGAAGTTTTATTTATTTTACATATAGCTTGGAGCACATGGCTGTTTGGTTTGGTACGTATTCTGTTAGGTTTTATTCCTGTTCAAATCAGTAAAAAAGGCTCAGTTGTTTAGACATTAATTTTAAATCCAATTTGCAAAATAAGTAACTGCAAAGTAAAAGTTCTTGCTTTTTTCTAAATTTCTTTGATGACGTTACGTTGTGGCCTCTGAAAGTCATTGTTCATGTCACGAAGTTCAGTTCTAACATACAGTTTAATTGCATATTTTCAAATCGTTACTCGATTGTCTTTTTTTTCAAAATTTAAGGGCTAACATAACATAAGAGTGACTTCTCAGTTTTCTTTATCACTACATACACACTTAAAATTAGTGTCAAAGAATGTAACAACTTTCAGTTCCCATGTCAGTGTTTAATAATTCATGTTTTTCTTGCACATCATCTTGTAGAGCAATTTGGATGCAAATTACCCTAGTGGGCTGTCGACCGTTACTCATTTCCTTTTCGTTCATTAGTGTAACTTTTGGATTCATGATCTGTGGTACCCCTTTTCTGTCCAGTGTTGTTCGTGAGCGAATGCACAAAATAACTTTCATTTTTCCAAATTATAGCCCTGTTCGGTTTAATTACTTTTTATTTTTAGTAGACTTTTCCATCTGAAAGGTCTGTTGTACAATCCCCTACTACTCATCGGCATTATTTCTTCGGGAAAGATAGCCTTATCCAATTAGTAAAAATCCATTAGGCATACATAAGATCCACGGTCATGTTTCATATCGCAATCAGGATAGGCCGATTAGTAAGGGGGAGGTTACAAATGGTCTGATATCCGTCACACTTGAATGTAGTTTCTGCAGTTAAGGAAGGATTGTGATATCCTACAGTCAATAAATGGCTCTCGATGTAGTAGATGCCAGTATTTTTACGAGTCTGCCTCTCTACTGGAGCGATCCCCCTGGACAGTCCTCTGTATTAGCCGACTACGATATTATTACACCTGGACGTGAGGGCGATTAGGTCGACATACCGTGAGTCAGCTCGTCATAGGGGTTAATAGTACACTGAAGCGTCAAAGGAACTGGTATAGGCATGCGTATTCAAATACAGAGATATGTAAACAGGCAGAATATGGCGCTGCTGTCGGCAACGCCTATATAAGACAACGAGTGTCTGGCACAGTTGTTAGATCGGTTACTGCTGCTACAATGGCAGGTTATCAAGATTTAAGTGAGTGTAAACGTGGTGTTAATAGTCAGCGCACGAGATGGGACACAGCATCGCCGAGGTAGCAATGAAGCGCGATTTTCCCGTACGACCATTTAGCAAGCGTGAATGTCAGGAATCGAGTAAAACATTGAATCTCCGACATAGTACTGATAGAAACGCTACCAGGCGTAATCATGCCAGCTTAATAATTAGATAGCTTCTGCGTTTGTTGCTAAAAGGTTGTCAGCAAATTTTTCGCAGTGCACCTCCAGTATATTATCTGGATAATATTCCACTGCAGCGTTTTTACATCATCGATTTTGCTACTCGTCTCACTCACCCACAACAGTTGCAAATACAACACTGAAATAAAGTACAATTAGTACATTTACAATGCATGCGATGTAACATTTTTATCTACCCACTTATACAATGAAGTGCCGAAGAAACTGGTATAGGCATGTGTGTTCAAATACAGATATATGTAAACAGGCAGAAAACGGCGCTGCGATCGGAAACGCCTATATAAAACAAGTGTCTGGCGCAATTGTTAGCCAGGTTACTGCTGCTACAATAGCAGGTTATCAGCATTTAAGTGAAATTGAACGTGGTGTTATAGCCGGCACGCGAGCACTGGGACATAGCATCTACGAGATTTGAAATGGGGATTTTTTCGTACGACCATTTCACGAGTGTACCGTGAATATCAGGAATGCGGTAAAATATCAAATCTCCGACATCGCTGCCACCGGAATCCAGCAAGAACGGGACCAACGACCACTAAAGAGAATCGTTCAACGTGATAGAAGTTCAACCCTTCCGCAAATCGCTGCAAATTTCAATGCTGGGCCATCAACAAGGGTCAGCGTGCGAACCATTCAACGAAACATCATCGATATGGGCTTTCGGAAACGCCTATATAAGACAAGTGTACCCTTGATGACATCACGACGGACCGCGTGTGGACCTAGCTCGTCTACACCAACATTGGACGGTTCATGATTGGAAACATGTTGCCTGGTCAGACGAGTCTCGTTTCGAATTTTAGCGAGTAGATGGACGTGTAAGGGTAAGGAGACAATCTCATGAATCCACGGACCCTACATATCAGCAGGGGACTGATCAAGCTGGTGGAGGCTTTGTAATAGTGTGGGGCGGGTGCAGTTGGAGTGATATGGGGCCCCTGATTCGTCTATATACGACTCTGACAGGTGACACTTAGGTAAAGATCCAGCCTGATCACCTGCATTCATTCACGTCCATTGAATATTCCGACAGAGTCAGGCAATTCCGGCAGGACAATGAGACTCCTCACATGTCCAGAATTTCTACAGATTAACTCCAGGAAAACTCTTCTGAGTTTAAACCCTTCCGCTCGCAGTTTGAGTAGTAACATGATGTCCTGTGGCTGCACGAAAAGCATTATTCAACATCGTGGCGTTGCTGTCAGGGTTCCTCCGAGCCATAATCCGCAGGTAGTGGTCATCAACTGCAGTAGTAGCCCTTGGGCGGCCTGAGCGAGGCATGTCATTGACACTTACTGTCTCTCTGTATCTCCTCCCTGTCCGAACAACATCGCTTTGGTTCACTCCGAGACGCTTGAACACATCCCTTGTTGAGAACCCTTCCTGGCACGTAGTAACAATGCGGATGCGATCGAACCTCGGTATTAAGGTCTAGGCATGGTTGAACTACAGACAACACGAGCCGTGTACCTCCTTCGTGGTGGAATGACTGGAACTGATCGGCTATCGGACCCCCTCCGTCTAATTCGTCAAATAGGCGCTGCTCATGCATGGTTGTTTACATCTTTGGGCGGGTTTAGTAACATCTGTGAACAGTCAGAGGGACTGTGTCTGTGATGCAATATCCATAATCAACGTCTATCTTCACGAGGTCTGGGAACCGGGGTGATGCAAAAATTTTTTTGATGTGTGTACTAAATATGCAGGCATGCAGCACGTGTAGATATTAATCGTATGAATAGTAAAGTTTCTGAAGCAGAACGCATTATACCACTGTCAGTTGCCACTGGTTCCGATGGAACTGAGCGAAGAGTATGGAGACTTTATATATTACTGGAAAATATGTTGGAACGATTTTTCGATTTCAGTCTCGCTACAATTGAATTTATTAAGGAAAAAGGAGCCCAGGTACGAAAATTAGAGCATCAGGACTGAATTGCTGACTTCAAATATTAAGTGGACTTGACTGCGCACTGCCTACAGCAACGCATTGGCAAATGAGAAACAATTTCTTTCTGAGCTGATGAGGGATTATTTAAAAAGAAAATCGTGTTATAGAAGGTACATATCTTGACAAACACAGTCCATTCCTAAGTTCACTGCCATTATAGGAAACGCGAAATTTGAAGAATTCATTGTGGCTTTGAAAAAATTACAAGGATTGTTTCCTAAACGTTATGAGGGCAATGTTAGTCTTATCTGTTTTCGAACTGTTCTCGAGACCGTCTGCTGTGTCAGTTTAAAGGGCCCCTGTGCACGTGAAAATGTAGCTGAGTGACCTCAAGGGCAATTCCCGGTTTGGTAACAAATACTTTTACGTTTGTAACGTCCCCTTAGAAAAATTAGTGAATTATTGTGCTGATAAACCTCTTACGTTATTTGATTTTCAAACAGCTGAGCAGAACTGAACGTACTCAGACATTTCTCTCTTTTCTTATTCTGATCAACACTAAATTGACACACAATACTTTCAGCGCAACGCAATCTGACTTTCAATAATCCCTTCAAAAGAATGGCTCTGACTAACATTAACCTATACCTTTCATGAATCACTTACCTCACAAAAATCTTGGTTACTCGAACTACTGAAATACAGCGAGCGCTACTACTGAGAGCTAAATAAAAGATTCTAACTACTGAAGGCACTAACTACTGATAGGCATAGTCAGCAAATTAAGATTTTGATAGAGAACAAGCAATGTATTTACCTTAATAGTGTTCAAAAGTCATTATATATATATATATATATATATATATATATATATATATATATATATATATATATATATATATATCACTTCATGACATCCAGTCATCCAGCTACGCGCTGTTCACATCTAACTGCCCAACACTACAATAGCAATATTCCAACACGCAAATCAGCCACAGACTGCACACAGCACAGTCGGTGATTTTCATACAGAGCGCTACGTGGCGTTACCAACATACAAACCTAAATAGCCTACTTACATAGCCCCCATGCTCCCCACAAAAATTTTACAAATTGTTTTGTGCAGTGGCCAATACAGATTTGAAAAATTTTTTTCATAATTACGATAACAAACGTATGAAATGCACACACTTATTGATACACTGTTGGTCAAAAGCAAAAATTTTCTAACAGTCCATAAAGACAGTCCTGATCGTTCATTTCTTAATGTCTGCACAGTAAAATAAAATGCACACGGAAGTAGTGGATTTCCTTGCAGTCTTGAAGAAGTAGTGTTGTCCTTCCATCGGAAAGACAGTGCTAACTCTTGACATGCAGACAGTTAATGGGCCACAACAAAGCAAACCCACAGCAGAGTCAGTCGAAGTTGAAGAATATTGGTAGGTAGGTCATCGCAGAGCAGACCCACTGTAGTCCTGGTAGATATTATGGTATTGGTGGGCCACCGGAGGTGCAGACCCACTGCAGTCCTTGTAGAAATAATCGTATTGGTGGGCCATCAAAGATGCAGACCCACTGTAGTCCTCGTAGAGACTGCCAGCAGCCTTCTGTTGCGACTGTTCAGGTGCACAATCACCATTGAAGAGTCTTGCGGATAAAATAGCAAGTCCATAAACCACCACTTGTGCACTCACAAAGTTTTTGGAACTGTCCTTATAACCAGCAATAGCAAGTTCATAAACCAACACTTTGGCACTTAAAAATTTTTTGGAACCGAGATGGGGCCCCTCGACGCCCGCACCAAAGTGGTGACCAGACCAAAAGTTCTACTGTCACCTCCGAAAACATGTTAGTTATCTAGTAAGTGGATCACAGGATGCTGGGCTGTGTTGTTGTCCGTGCGTCTGGGTAAGACTGCGCATTAACACGGTCCATCAGGTGATAGATAGTGGACGAAACGCGAGTGAGGGTAGCGATTTGAAGAGCAGAGGGAAAAAAGTGCCATGGCTCGTGCCGTGGGAAAAAAACCTCTGCGACAGTGGGATGGGTAGTAAGAGCAGTAGTGGCTTACTAGCTGCGATAGCTCATGAAAGGTTGGATTTGTTAGTGTAGGTATCATGCATCATTACCGTGACAAGCGATGGCGATGTGTCCCAGTTGCTGCAGCTGCTACATTCCTGGAACAATCAAGATCGTTATACAGTAGTGGAAGATCGGCCATAGATCATCTCACTGTATGGGGGATGTGTACAGCTTGTTTGCATGCAGTGTACGGTACGGCTTCCCTGTGTGGTGCCAGTTATTCGGCAGTGTATTTCAGCTGGATACCCAGTAATGGCGTCTGATTAACAGGGGCTCGCCTGTGCCGTTATGTTTGCGTATGCTTGGCCATAGGTGTTATGTCCTTACAAGTATGTCTTTTGGTCTTTTATGTTTCCATCTATGGTTGTGGTCGTTGTTCCCCAGATTCAGAATAAACGGGTTCTGCGAATGTCTGGAGTTTCTGTATAGTCTTGTGGTGAGTTTGTGGATTACCTCCGTGAGAGTCTCAAGTCGGTATTCCCGGTGAAGGTCCGCTATGCGTGTACATCGTGGAGCATTGCTTATGATTTTGAGTACTTTGTTTTGTATGAGCTGCAGACGGCGCAGGCGTGTAGGCGCAGCGTATCCCCAGACAGGAGCTGCGTACGTCATCAGGGGTCCGATAAGTGTCATGTACATGGACCTCGACACCCTTCTGTTCAGTGTGCTACGCCTGTTGAGCATAGGATAGAGCTGTTTGAGCCTCGCGCTAGCTCAGTTGGTCATGTGTTGTATGTGGTCCCCCCAGAGTAATTTCCGGTCCAGCCAGACACCGAGGTATTTGACTTTCTCGCGGAAACGTATTGGACGTGCATGTAGAGTTATTGGTCTGCAGTTGCGGTGTTTGCGCAGTTGCTTCGGTCTTCTAGTGAACAGAACGGCCGGTCCCTTGCTGAATTATCAACACACGTGCAAATGCTAACAGTCCCCTTTTTTTGCATATTCTGCGTGTACTATGACCAACAAAAACGTGTTAAGTGAAATGAAACTTAATTTGAAGAATTGGTGTCTGTACAATTATAAATTTACAACATAAAAATACAATTAAAAAGGCACAAAATACATCATTAAAGAACATAACAATAGATATAACATTTGCAGTAGTACAGGCTTTACAAAAGAATATAAATAAACAGATACATCAGTGTTACAGGAATTATGACATATGTAAATAAATAAAATAATGAGAACAGTTTTCAGAACATTAATTTCAAGTATGAGCATTGAAACAGAACAGAATTAATAATCTCCAAACGTCTTCACAAATTAAGTAACATAGTATTAGAAAAATTCTACAACATGTCTCTTATCAGATAAACATATAAAGACCAGAAGAACACAAATACACAAGGGTACACAAACACACAGCACACAACACAAAAGGAAAGGACAGGGTTCGTTTCCAGTGAGACATCTGGTGCTGCAGTCCAACCCAAAACGTCATTACATAGATCTTCCCTCTTATTTCAACATTTGCTCCTGCCAAAAAAAGTCCTATCTAAGCCTGTTGTCCTTAAACCCTACTATTTTGTTCATATCCTCTTTCAAAATAAATATTTCTCATTGTACAATACTCATTTTTGTCAAAATATTTTTCATATAACTTCTCAATGCATTCTTTCCCTATTCTTGATAGTTTCTTATATAATCTACGCCCTCTTAAGCTAACTTAAATCTACTGAGCTCAGATATGTATACCAAGGGACGAGGCAATGCAGCAGCACATAGCAAATTAACACAAACAGCAATGACAAAAAAAGGCAAATTGGCAAGGCAAGCAGCAGTATATCTAAATTAGCAAAGCAAATGCAATATTTCAACTAATATAAGGCAATGTGCAGCAACAAGAAAAATAAATCAGTAGTAAAACTGGCTTAACAGAGTGGTACGAAGTGAAATTCAGTAGCACTATGCCTGGCAAACAGCAGCAATAAATGCAATAACTTATATCAAAACAGGACAAATCTCAAGCAGAAAAATGTTACAGTAAAGATGGCCATGTGTAACACCTATGTCGCATCGTAACACTAGAGTGATGCATCACGATAACTTACTCTAGCAGACAAGTTACCAAATCACAAAAAAAATTATTTATGCAATTCCTGTGAAGGGAAATGTCTATTTGTGTTCCCTTTTTTTTTAAGAAAGAAGATCATAAAATTATTGTTTAATGGATCTGTAGACAGAAAATATTTACATTAGTACATGTATTAAATTTTATTTTAACCAATGCTGCAGTGCAGCTAGAAACTAGATATTAAACAAAATAGGCAAATATATATACAAAGCAAAGCATGAAATATCATTCACTAGCCATATGGAATTTCATAAGGCAGTAAAAAAATCTCTCTACTAGAAAGACAGTAGTCATAACCAGGTGTATAAACATAAAATATTTCTCATCATTTCATTAGGCATTTCGGTAAATATCAGAAAGTATCGCAGAACTGTAATAATATGTTTCAAGTATGAGCGTGTCCGATTTGAAATGCTTTGTACAAAGAAATGTCAATAGCGAGGTTACTGGCCTCTTTTTTTTCTCCACCTAATGGCTTTTTCTCCACGCAACAGGCACAGCTGGGCATCCACAACGCATTATGTCAAGGTCACCCAGCTTTCTTACCGAAATATTTTCGACAGCAATTTGCGCTACAGTGACAGTCTCATATAAAAAAAAATTCACAGGTGGAGAATTTGCGATACAAATGTGTAGAAACTAAATCCTATAAATATAACAGTGTCCAAAAAATTTTCGCCTGCAATGTGATGCATTCACGCATGTACACACATTTCATAACTCTTAAAGTACAATTCTTAGTTTGCAACACACTTTTTCGCAAATCAGGGTCCCTAACCACTACTCGTTATTTATTACACATATACATATTCGTCGACACTTCTTCAATATTTCTTCATAATAAATATGTAAAATAATCAAATTCCTCATATAGCATCAGATTATTGATCATAAACATGCCTCAACAGCATAATACACATCGCTGTCGTAATAATAACATCATAGCACATCAATCAAATCTCAAAATCGTAACTACCTCCAGTAATTTCAAAACCTAAAAAAAATTCTCTGCCCATTTCAATAGTGTCATCTACCTCAAACGTACTTTAAAAATCATGATCCCATACCAAATACATCATTCAAAGCTCTCATAGTATCTCAATGGTTCCGAAAAAATATGAACAGTTCACGAAGTACAGACAAAATACAATTACATAAGTGTGAAGTTATTGAGCTCTGTAATTGCGTAAACATGTGTCACTGATGTAGTAAAATAAATGTTTGTCTCTCTCAGTTAAATGATCAAATAGCTGTGTAATTATGTGTTAGAAAAATATGGTACCGGTGTGTAAAGTTGTATAAGCAAATACCATACTATCTAGGGCACCTAGCGCTCGCTACACGCTTAGCACACAAAGTAAGCGTGTACCCCCTGAAGACTAAAGTAATTATACCATCAGGTGTTACACATTACAGCAATGGAATGAAATGTATCACGGAAAACCTTTATATCTTTGTAATTCAAAAATCTTTAAAAATAAATGTTTTAAGTACAAAATTAATCACTAAAATACGTGTGCTGTAGCGCTAAACTGTGTGTCTTGTTGTAAGATAATCTGTGTAATTACTTATGGGTAAAAAATGTGCCAAGTGTTGTAACTATCGTCTTCCGTAAGCAAAATTCTGTAGAAGTCAAAGTACTTACCTCGTAATAAACAAAAGTGAAATCTAGGCATATAGATATCGTAGTTATTACGTACAGTACCGTGATCAAGAAAGTACTATACTGTAATGTATTGTTGTGCTATGAAAAAGGCTATCTCATTGTAGCTATACCACAAAAGTTACTACTAAAACATGTTTTCCTTTCCAGAAGAATTCAGAAAAACTGTGCATATATAAAATAGATACAACGCAAAAGCAACAATCTAAATTGTGTCACACATTAGTAGCGTCGTGATATAATCGTGTAGATGTCAAATAAACTAACCACTGTGTCATCTGGTATCTCTCAGAAAGCACTTTAAATCCATAATGTATTTTAAAGTAAACCAAAATGTTGCATTAAAATCTCATTAGCAGTACCAGTATGTGTCCTAAGTATGTAAGCCTGATAGTCGTTACGTAATCGTGCAACTAACAAGCAAGAATGTACTCACACAATAACACTGTGTCGTCTGTTCACTATAACAATGCATTCGTATTTAGTCTAAACATGTTTCCTAGGTTCTAGTCTGCATAGTTAACTTCAAAACATTGTTACATGTTAACAGTTTCTAAGTGTGACAAAGCGTACTAGTAGCGTGAAGTGAAAAATTTTACAGAACAGACTAAGTTAAAAAGCAGATTGTCTTTCAATAAACGGTTTTACATGTGAAATATTGTGTAAACCTTTACTCTTCCTAGTACGCAGAGTTTCAACTTCAGCGCAATTATCATGTATACGTCGGATTACGTAAGGTCCATTGTAAACCAGAAAGAATTTGTGACTCAAGTGTCTCTTCTTATGTGACAATGAATGAGCTTTAACGAGAACTTTCTGACCAATATATAGTGTCTTTGCATTTGCTTTACCGTTTAGTTTTCTCCTTTTGTCTGCAGCAGAATTTATATTATTAATAGCCAAATGAATTATGTCTTTGTGTCGAAGTTTATGTGTATTCGGAAAAGGTACAAGCTCTCTTATTCTGTTCGGTAGTTCTTCATTCTTCAGTACAAGAATAGGTGGTAAAGCAGTGGAGTCATGAGGTATTTCATTCAGCACGTTTTGAAATAAGTGTAAATATATGTCCCAATTCTGATGCTTTCTGTGACAATAAAGTCTGCAAAGCTTATTGATTTCTTTCATAATCCGTTCAGACGGGTTACAATGTGGTGAATACAATGGAATAAAAACAGGTTTGATTTTATGATTCCGAAGCATGCGTGACCAAACAGCAGATCTGAATTGCGGTCCGTTACCTGAAATGACTTTACTAACGTGTCCAACTTCATGTAAGAAATTTTTAACAAAGGCGTTGGGTACAGACCGTCCAGTGGCTTTGCGTAACGGCGTGAAAGAAACAAATTTTGAAGTAAGTTCAACAGCGACTAGAACGTACGAAAATCCATTTGATGTTCTGACGAGGGGTCCCAAGAGATCAATAGCAGCAAATTCTTTTAATTTAGAAGGAATGATAGGAAACAACGGAGCACGATGTGAGATGGTAGATGGTAGATGGTTTAGCTTTTTGACAAAGTTTACAAATAGACAAGACTCTTCAAATTCTCTTTTCCATATTGTTAAAATAACAAGTCGTCCGAAGAATATGATAACATTTTCGTGGACCAAAATGTGCGTAGCTGAAATGAATGTACCAAATGAGCTTATTAACAAAATCGTCAGGAATGCAAAGTACCCATAGCTTATTATCAACAGTGCAACGTTTAAAGAGTATGTTGTTTCTAACCAGATAATAATGCCGAATCTGAGTGTGTGTCTTTTCATGCCATTTACTTTTGATGTCTTTCCAAATCGGATCTTTGTCTTGTTCATGAGCAATGTCCTTTAAAGATGTGTTGATGAAGTTTCCAAAGGCCACTTTCTGAATGTAAAGAATACTGAAATTTTTCTTTAGGTTGCCGTCTGTGTTACTTTTCTCAAGCCCAGCCGGTGCGCGTGACAGTGCGTCCGCAACAATGTTCTGCTTGCCGGGAATGTAGACTATTGTGAAGTGGAATTCTTTCAGAAACAATGCCCAACGTTTTAACCTGTCATGATTTAATTTTGAAGACATAAGAAATTGTAATGCACGATGATCACTGTATACTTTTACGTGCTTACCAGAAAGAATGAAACGGAATTTGTTAAATGCCCAAACGATAGTTAAAGCTTCTAATTCAGTAACAGAATAATTTTTTTCAGATTTTGTTAGCACTCGGCTAGCAAAAGCAATGGTTTTCTGAACAGTACTGTCATTTTCTATGGCTTCTTGAAATAAATGGGCACCAAGACCGACTTTAGAAGAATCCGTGCTAAGGCAGAAGTCTTGTGACAGATCTGGATGAGTTAGTATTGGCGCGTTAAGTAGCGATTCTTTCAAAGAATTGAATTCCAGCTGTCCCTGTTCGTCCAGTTCCAAATAGTAGTTTTTCCAGTGAGAGAACGAAGTTTTGGTGTAACTAGAATTTGCATATTCAGAAAATGACGCAAAAATGTACGAGACCTAGAAAACTGCGGACTTGTTTTTTTGTGGATGGAACTGGAATGGCTCTGATTGCTTCTAACTTTTCAGGATCCGGCTGAATGCCTTCAGAAGAAATAATATGTCCCAAAAACCTCACCTTTGACCTACCGAATTCAGACTTTTCCAAGTTAACTGTAATTCCAGATTCTGCAAAACTACGTAGCAAACTGTTGAGGATGCGATTATGTTGTTCCCATGAACCTCCTGCTATTAGAAGATCGTCCACATATAAGGTGATGTGACGTTTTAAGAACTCAGGTAATACGGAATTTAGCCCGCGAATGAATGCTGCCGAAGAAATGTTCAGACCAAAAGGAAGTTTCCGAAACTGATAATAAACGCCCAAACAAAGGAAAGCTGTGTATTTTCTACATTCTGTATGAAGTTCGATCTGATAAAAGATGGATCTAAAATCAATAGAAGACAACACTTTTACACCATTCAAAAAATGGTTCAAATGACTCTGAGCACTATGCGACTTAACTTCTGAGGTCATCAGCCGCCTAGAACTTAGAACTAATTAAACCTAACTAACCTAAGGACATCACACACATCCATGCCCGAGGCGGGATTCGAACCTGCGATCATAGCGGTCACGCGGTTCCAAACCGAAGCGCTTAGAACCACACGGCCACACCGGCTGGCTTTACACCATTAAAATTTTGAAGAAGTTCTTCCAAAGTTTGCGGCCTGTCTGGTTCAGGAATGATGATAGTATTGCTTTGTCTCGAATCTAAGACAAGCCTGATCGATCCATTTTTCTTCTCAACAACATGTAATGGATTGTTATATGAGTTTACTGCAGGCTCAAAAATACCCTCGTCAAGCATAGATTGTATTTCTGTTCTAACACGGTCCCTATAATGTGCCGGAATTACGTATGGTGTAACACAAAATTTAGTATGCTCACGAACACGAAATTGGTACTGAAATCACTTGATTGTTCCTGTTTTGTGAGTAAAAACTGTGGAATGTGCTTGTAAAATCTCAAAAAGGTCCTGCCTATCAGTGTCATTACAATTCTCAATTGTTTGAATTTTATGCTGAATTAACTCATCAGTATCAAATACCTCATCGATAGCATCCCTCTCAATACTTGCACAGTGATTGTTAGTGTCAAGTTCCGTCGAAAATTCCGAACTGTTGTCTAACAGGAGGTAAAGCCGATTAATTTCCTCGTCATGGTTTGAGAGCCAATCTTCTAATTTCAAAGCTATTGACTTATCTTCTTTCTCTAAACTTATTTCAGCGTCGTGAAAGTTTAAGACTGTTTTGTATTCGTTCAAAAAGTCTACTCCCAATCATATTTCTGTTGACGTTAATGGAACGACAAGGTAGTTCATAGAGAAACTGTGGCTTTAACAAATGAATTCTAAGTTGGTTTGTTGGCGTATATCTACACTTTTTCCAACGATCGCACCTTGTAATTTCATCTTACGTAACGGAAGTGTGGGGCAATCGTTCGATTTGTTGCATTTGCTAAAGTCTGTTTCAGTAATTACTGAAATGGGACTGACAGAGTCAAGTACTGTCGTAAATTTTACGTCATTTACTGCAATGTGAATTACAGGATATGCAATGTTGTTATGTTTTACGTCGTGTTCCTGGAGTAAGATGTCCCTAATGTCTTCCATTTTTACATAATTACTAGCCACGGCAGCTACGTTGTCAGCTTCATAAGTACGTTTTGTGGCTGCCAGCGTTGTGAGTCATTTGCCTATTGTCTCTTTGTTGGCGCTCGTCGTTATTGGGATTCGGAGATCTAACTTCTACAAATTCACTTTGTCGAGTGGGCCCTGCCCTGTTTGAATCCCGCCAGTTCTGATGAAATTCAGGTCAGTCGTTTTGTCGGTAGTTTACAGAGTTGCGTCTGAAGTTATTCTGTCTCCCTTGATAATAATTATTTTGGTTCCCATATTGTCTGTGTCTCTGATTGTCTCTGTGATAGTCATTACCGTGGAGAGATGACCTTTCCCTGTAATTATTACTACTCTGCCAACGGTTGTCATACGGGTGGTGTCTGTTTTGGTCACGATTTACGTTGTAAGAATAGCCTTATCGTGTCCAGTTATTATTTCTTTCATCCCTGGATTGTGACGGATGTGACCTGTCATTGTTGTGTTCCTGTTTTGGCGTCTCACTATTGTCAGTGTCAATTTGCAATTCTTGTAACAGTCCCTCAACAGCTTCAATGTCGTCTTTGCAACGTCCTGCCAAAATAATATGTCGTAAATATTCAGGCAATTTGATTAAGCAAATGCGGATGAGTTCTGAGGGGATGTATGGGTTTGAAAGATACTGATTCTTATGCAACATGTCTTCAAAATATTTCATAAAACTGGAAAATTCAGATTAATCGAAATGTTTCATCATTATGATGCTATGTTTTACTCAGTCGTGTGTAGCTTGAGATCAATATGCTGAGAGGAAGGCATGATAAAATTCTCCTTCACTGTGACAATCGTGAATGACCGATTGCATTCTTACAGCTGGTTCATTCTCTAAATAGCCACACATAAATTCTAACCTGTGCTCCAGTGACCAGTTGGGAGGAAAACAATGAGAGAATTGATGAAGCCATGCTTGTGGATGAATGTCGTTGCCAGAATTCTGAAATGTTTTGAATTTACGTGTAGTAATAAACAGCTTATAGTCAAAATCATCATGTCGGCGAGTCGCATATCGGACATTATTACTTCTTTTCGGCGGTTCCATCTTAAATTTCGGTGTACTTTGCCAATTTCTTTCATAATTTCCGAAATGCCCTGTGTTATTAATTTGTGGCTCTTCCATATTTCTATGTCCCTCTTCCCGTATTGGAGCGCGAGTGTCATCTGAAATATGTAATTCTTGTATTACTTGTGCCAACTGATCTTGTACTTCCGAGATTTCTCTTTTGTACTGTGTATTGATTTGATTTTGATTGAATTTTCTAATTTGTTCATACTCTTCTGCGTCAGTGAAGGCTACAGGTCTTGTGTCATCCAGATCATCATCTACCTTTGTAGATAAGTTAGTGAACTGATCCGAAAGTTCGGCTACTTTCTCCGATAGTGAACTTATTTCCTCAGTGTGTTTTTCTGAACCAAGTTTGAGAGTGTCCACTTGTGTTGAAATCGTGTCTACTGTATCCTTTAAGTTTTCCTGAGTTTTTGCAAGTTGCGTAACTGAATCGGTAGATGCAACTGAGTCAATTTTAGCTTGCAAGGTGTCTTTATTTTCATGAACAATAGTTTGCAGTTCCTTTACGGCTGCTTCGTGATTCTGTAAAGCATTTTCATGACGTGAAAAAATAGGTTGGAAATGCTCACAAATTTGTTTTTTTTACGTCATTTCAGACTTTTTGACATTTCGATTCGATTTTAAGTAACTCAGCAGTTAAACCTTCACGTGTTTGTTCAAGCGTGGTGTCTAACTTTTGAAACTGTTGCTGTGACTGTTTTTGATTTTGTTCCATTGCATCTAACTGTTGCTGTGTTTGTCTCTGGTGTTGTTCCATTATGTCTAACTTTTGAAGATTTTGTTCCATTGTGTCTAACTGTTGCTGTGTTTGTTTCTGGTTTTATTTTATTTGTTGCATTAATTGCAATAATAATGTATTAGTGTCTGGAATCTGTTCCTCTATGCTTTTCAGCAGTGCATTTGCACCGGCAACATTCACATTTTCACAAGCAGAAAATGTGTCTTGACTTATTAGAGAAAACGGTGATGACCCAGAACTTGAATCTACAGTATTTGCAAGATTGTGTCCTGTCATTTCGGAATCCTGAGGCGAGCTGTTGCCGACCGATCGATCGATAATGCTTCCTGTTCACTATTTGTTTCACTGTCTACACCATTATTTGCCGCCCGCTCCATTTCCCTATGCACAATTACCAATTTACTAGGTTGAATGTCTGTTAATTCATTACACGGTGGCACGGTGGTGTTGATAAGCTACAATTGTCGTCACTACCATTTTTCAATTTACTTTGGAGCCTAGTGTTACGTTTTTCACATGCCATAATTATCACGTATTTCACACGATAACAAGAAAAGCACAATTTTAGGAGCAAAAATAAGAAAACACATTAACATAGCACTGAAAATAATATCTAGTTAATTGCAAGCGCACCTGCGAAATCTTGGTACATGCAACAACTGTTTTACTGTAGAACAATGAAAAACTACAACTACAAAGGAAATTCTCTCTATAATTACGCAGTAGCAATAAACAATAGCTACACTAATTACACAAACTACAAGAAAAAATCAGAAGATTCCAGTGAGGTATCCTCGGCTAAGGGTCCATATGAAACGTCCCCTTTGGAAAATTTATGAATTACTGTACTGATAAACTTCTTACGTTATTTCATTTTCAAACAGCTGAGCAGAACTGAACGTACTGAGACATTTCTCTCTTTACTTATTCTGATCAACCCTAAACTGACACACAATATTTTTAGCGCAACGCAATCTGACTTTCAATAATCCCTACAAAAGAATACCCCTGACTAACATCAACCTATACCTTTCACGAATCACTTACCTCACAAAAATCTTCGTTACTCGAACTACTGCAATACAGCGAGTGCCAATATTGCCACCTACATAAAGGATTCTAACTACTGAAGGCACTAACTACTGATAGGCATAGTTCGCAAATGAAAGATTTTGATAGAGAACAAGCAATATATTTACCTTAATAGTGTTCAAAAATCATTATATATATATATATATATATATATATATATATATATATATATATACACTCCTGGAAATTGAAATAAGAACACCGTGAATTCATTGTCCCAGGAAGGGGAAACTTTATTGACACATTCCTGGGGTCAGATACATCACATGATCACACTGACAGAACCACAGGCACATAGACACAGGCAACAGAGCATGCACAATGTCGGCACTAGTACAGTGTACGAGTATATCCACCTTTCGCAGCAATGCAGGCTGCTATTCTCCCATGGAGACGATCGTAGAGATGCTGGATGTAGTCCTGTGGAACGGCTTGCCATGCCATTTCCACCTGGCGCCTCAGTTGGACCAGCGTTCGTGCTGGACGTGCAGACCGCGTGAGACGACGCTTCATCCAGTCCCAAACATGCTCAATGGGGGACAGATCCGGAGATCTTGCTGGCCAGGGTAGTTGACTTACACCTTCTAGAGCACGTTGGGTGGCACGGGATACATGCGGACGTGCATTGTCCTGTTGGAACAGCAAGTTCCCTTGCCGGTCTAGGAATGGTAGAACGATGGGTTCGATGACGGTTTGGATGTACCGTGCACTATTCAGTGTCCCCTCGACGATCACCAGTGGTGTACGGCCAGTGTAGGAGATCGCTCCCCACACCATGATGCCGGGTGTTGGCCCTGTGTGCCTCGGTCGTATGCAGTCCTGATTGTGGCGCTCACCTGCACGGCGCCAAACACGCATACGACCATCATTGGCACCAAGGCAGAAGCGACTCTCATCGCTGAAGACGACACGTCTCCATTCGTCCCTCCTTTCACGCCTGTCGCGACACCACTGGAGGCGGGCTGCACGATGTTGGGGCGTGAGCGGAAGACGGCCTAACGGTGTGCGGGACCGTAGCCCAGCTTCATGGAGACGGTTGCGAATGGTCCCCGCCGATACCCCAGGAGCAACAGTGTCCCTAATTTGCTGGGAAGTGGCGGTGCGGTCCCCTACGGCACTGCGTAGGCTCCTACGGTCTTGGCGTGCATCCGTGCGTCGCTGCGGTCCGGTCCCAGGTCGACGGGCACGTGCACCTTCCGCCGACCACTGGCGACAACATCGATGTACTGTGGAGACCTCACGCCCCACGTGTTGAGCAATTCGGCGGTACGTCCACCCGGCCTCCCGCATGCCCACTATACGCCCTCGCTCAAAGTCCGTCAACTGCACATACGGTTCACGTCCACGCTGTCGCGGCATGCTACCAGTGTTAAAGACTGCGATGGAGCTCCGTATGCCACGGCAAACTGGCTGACACTGACGGCGGCGGTGCACAAATGCTGCGCAGCTAGCGCCATTCGACGGCCAACACCGCGGTTCCTGGTGTGTCCGCTGTGCCGTGCGTGTGATCATTGCTTGTACAGCCCTCTCGCAGTGTCCGGAGCAAGTATGGTGGGTCTGACACACCGGTGTCAATGTGTTCTTTTTTCCATTTCCAGGAGTGTATATATATATCAATTCATGACATCCAGTCTTACAAATTTACTGTCTCTGGTGGACACATGTCCAGATCATCCGCTCTCAAAACTCCGCCATGTCTCTCCCCACATCCACCACTGCTGGCGGCTCACCTCCAACTGCGCAACGCTACGCGCTGTTCTCACCTAATTGCCCAACACTACAATAGCAATATTCCAACAATGCAAACCAGTCACAGACTGCAGCACAGCACAGTCGGTGATTTTCATACAGAGCGCTACGTGGCGTTACCAACATACAAACCTAAACAGCCTACTTACACGTTAAAGCTGCCCTGGACGTCTACATCGCTTTCCTCAGGTAGAGTTCCCTCGTCTCCATAATGAGGTTCGATTGACATATTTATTTGGGTGACTTCTTTTTTTCCATTATGAAATTAAATACATCACGATTACATGGCAACTTGAGTGGGAAAATCTGTGAAATTGTTTGTGTCTGTCTGTATGCCTACAGTTTGTACTAGATAAAAATTATATTGCGTCTTGAGCACGCCAAAAATGGTTAAATAATACTGAAGATTTCTTTTTTTTTGTGATCTACGCCGTTGCGAAGTATGAAATATACCGGGTGATCAAAAAGTCAGTATAAATTTGAAAACTTAATAGATCACGGAATAATGTAGATAGACAGGTAAAAATTGACACACATGCTTGGAATGAAATAGGGTTTTGTTAGGACAAAAAAAAACGAAGTTCACAAAATGTCCGACAGCTGGCGCTGGACAGCAAAACGTCAGTGACTGCGCATGACAATCGTGTATAAAAGGAGCTGTAATGAGAGGGAGAATCAGATGCGCAGCAGTCGCAGCATGTTGACGTTACCTGAAAAGGCGCTTTTATTGAAGCTGTATTATCAGAATGGGGACTGTGCTAGTTCAGCGTTACGATCCTATCGCCATAGGAAGGGGATTCGAACGGGTAAAGGTCCGTTGACAATGCAGCTGTGGCGAGAATGATTTCGAAGTTCGAAGCCACGGGTTGTTTAGACGATAGACCCCGTAGTGGCCGGCACAAGGCGTAATGCTGCTGAGACAGTTCAAGAAGAAATGGAGACTATAGCGGGTTCGTCTATGCACGGGGAAGTCAGCGCTCGTGCAGTCGCACGTCGCACCGGCATTCCATACACTACTGTTTTGTTGGCACTTCGGCGTACCCTTCGATGCTATCTGTACAAAATCCATCGGCATCATGAACTGTTACCTGGCGCTTTAGTGAAGCGGAGGGCATTTGCCGTGTGGGCGTTTCAAAATATGGCGGAAGATGACAATTGGTTGAGTAACGTGTTGTGGACCGACGAAACTCATTTCACGCTCTGAGGGTCTGTCAGCGCCCACAACTGCAGAATTTGGGCTATCGAAAATCCTAGAACTGAAGTGGAAACTCCATTGCACAACGAGAAAGTCACGGTATGGGTTGGATTTACCACATCTACCGTTATCGGGCTTTTTTTCTTCGAGGAAATACGTGATTCTGGTTTTGTAAATGCTACCGTGACGGGTGAGTGGTACGCCGATATGTTACATAATCGCATCATCCCCAGCCTGGCTGATAAACACCTACTGGAACGCGCGATGTTTATGCAGGATGGCGCTCCACCCCATATTGCTAGACGCGTGAAAGATCTCTTGCGCGCGTCGTTTGGTGATGATCGTGTGCTCAGCCGCCTCAGTCCGTGCGATTAATTGCTTTGGGGTTACCTGAAGTCGCAAGTGTATCGTGATCGACCGACGTCTCTAGGGATGCTGAAAGACAACATCCGACGCCAGTGCCGCACCATAACTCTGGACATGCTTTACAGTACTGTTCACAACATTATTCCTTGAATACAGCTATTGTTGAGGAATGATGGTGGACATATTGAGCATTTCCTGTCAATAACATCATCTTTGCTTTGTCTTACTTTGTTATGCTAATTATTGCTATTCTGATCAGATGAAGCGCCATCTGTGGAACATTTTTTGAACTTTTGTATTTTTTTTGGTTCTAATAAAACCCCATGTCATTCCAAGCATGTGTGTCAATTTTTACCTCTCTATCTACATTATTCCGTGATTTATTCAGTCTTCAAATTTATACTGACTTTTTGATCACCTGGTAGAACGAAATAGTATGCAGCGCGTATTTGCAGTTTCCCCCTCTTCCCCTTCCCCCTTCTCAGGCAACATGGCGTG
This sequence comes from Schistocerca nitens, assembly GCF_023898315.1. Classification (NCBI taxonomy): domain Eukaryota; kingdom Metazoa; phylum Arthropoda; class Insecta; order Orthoptera; family Acrididae; genus Schistocerca; species Schistocerca nitens. The sequence continues at coordinate 236,691,857 of NC_064614.1, read as the reverse complement.
GCGTTGGTGGGAATGTGTAGCGAGGCTCAGCGCTATGGCACTCATGCTAAGGCATGACCCGTGAGCCGAAATCTTGGTGACGCCTGGTTTACATGATTGTCATGCATGCTGTGTTGAACTTAAGCCAATATACTACCTCAAGTTGTGGGGATTTCTTACGAAGACTTTTGGCAGTGTGAGTTGCATGTTATTTATACATAGGGTAAACCTTGGTGGTAAGTTCGTGGCTTTGCTTATTTCGTGATACTTTGTTGATTCCTCTTCACGGACTTATCAACCACGCTAGAAGTGCAGTCACTGACCCACAGATAGCAAACACATGTCCCCTACCTGCAGCGGCATTTCACACCGCGGCACCAGCGGCCTTGGCAGCACAGTGAGTTGTTTTCTTCCGTTGGGGGTAGTTGTCTTTCGCTTTCGCGCTGCAGAACCCCAAGTGTTTTCAAAGTGCTGATTACTCCTCATATTAACAAGGTAACATTTTTTGATTTTGCAAAGTTGTTTTTATTATTATTTATTTTATGGCCTTCATTGGACCACTCTAGTCAAAAATATAAAGTTGTTAACAAGTTGTTACTCAGGGTTACTATTTGGCTCAACAATAACTTAATATGATATTTAGGTAATATAATTATTAGAGTCTATTCTTATATAAAAGGTGTTTTGCTCTTCTGCCTGCCTAATATTTCTTCATTCTTTCAGATATTTTCTTTCTTTCTTCATCTGAGACCACTCTTCCTGTACTCCTTTTATTGATTTTCATTTGTAGTCTGGTTTGCGAGTCTTGCAGTACTCTGGTTTTCTCTGTCTTGTTTTTTAGGTCATCTACTGTAATTTGGAGTTCTTTTACATGTTCCTTAATTTCTGTGATCAATTTAATGTTGCTCTTGCTATTTCACAATTTTTGTATTATTTTTTTACTAATTCTGTTTTCTGGGGTTCTCATCAAATGTCCAAAGAATGAGATGCGTTTCTTCCTGATTGTGCTCATGACTGGTTCTATTTTCTTATATACTGTTTCATTTGATGCTATTCTCCATTGTCCATTTATTTTATACTGTTTATTTATACATGTCCTAATTATTCTTCTTTCTATTTTTTGTATTTTGTCAATTTCTGCTGTATTAGTTGTTTTGAAGACAGTTTCAGCTGCATACGTTATTTCTGGTTGTGTAACTGTTTTACAGTGTTTTAATTTTGCATTTATAGATAGGTTTTTTTGTTGTATGTAGTTACGGTAATGTAATTTGCGTAGTTCAGTTTTTTTTATTCTATTCTGCCATGATGGCTTCTCATTTAAATTTATCAACAACTTTGATTTCCTGTTCGCCTATTGGAATTTTGTTTGCAAGTGGTGGATCAGTTAGCATAATCTCCATTTTTTCAAATGATATTCTAGGGCCTACTTTCTCTGCTATTTATTGTAGTGATTTCCCTTGTTGCCTGGCTTCTTGAACGGTGTTGGCTAGGAGAGCAAGATCATCAGCGAATCCCAAGCAGTTTAAGCTAATATCATCTTTTGCACTTCCAATTCTTATCATCTTTGGATTGTCCTTGTACCATTCTCTCATCATGTATTCCAGTGCACAGTTGAACAGTAATGGTGATAGGCAGTCACCTTGTCTTAAGCCTGTTTTTATGAGGAATGGTTCCGAAATTTTTCCTCTAAACTTCACTTTTGATTTGGTGTTGATTAGAGTGAGTTGTATTATTTTAATTAGTTTTGGACGGGGTCCTAGATTTCTTAAAAATTTTAATACTGAAGGTCTGTGGAGACAGTCATATGCCTTCTTAAAATCTACAAATGCTATTGCCAGAGGTTTGTTCCGTTTCTTGTAGTATGCCATAATCAATTTTAAACTAATTATCTGCTCTGCACAGCTCCTCCATGATCTGAAACCTCACTGATATTCATCTAATTCCTGTTCTAATTGCTCCTTGACTCTTTCATATAGGATTTTGGATAGAATTTTGTATGTGCAGTCTAGGAGAGAGATTCCTCTGTAGTTGTCTGGGTTGGTCTTATCTCGCTTTTTGTGTAGTGGGTGGATGATAACTGTGGTCCAATGTTTGGGGGATCGTTCTGTTACCCAAATTTTTGTTAGAGCCATGCGTAAAGAGGTCTTGACTGTGTCACGTGCATATTTCCACATTTCAACAAAAACCTGATCTTCTCCACATGCCTTATAATTTTTTTGTTCTTTAAGAATTTTTTCTACTTCTTGGAAAGTTGGAGGGTCTAGTTTGTTAGGTTTGGTTTTTATTGGGGTATTTATATTTATTTCTCAGGATCTTTGGGTTTCTCGCATTTCAGAAGTTTGTTAAATGCTTTTTCTATGATTTCTGCATTTTCCTTGTTACTGTGTGCAATTCTTCCATCTTCATCTTTCAGTATTATTGAAGGGGCCTCATATTGTTGTAGTTGTTTCCCAAAGATTTTATAGTAGTTCCTGGAGTTGGTTTTATGATAATTACCTTCTATAGAGTTTATAATATCTTTATGGAATCCTCTCTTGATTATTCTAATATTTTGTGTGAATATTTTTCTTTCATTTTTTAGGTTGATGGCAATTTCTTCAGTTTTATGTGTTTGAAACTTTAACCATGCTTGGTGCCTATCTTCATGGAATTTGTCACATTCTGATGTCCACCATCCATGTTTCCTTCGTGGGTTCAAGGTAGCTTCTTTTTTAAGATTAGGCACTAGTTGTTCTAGATCATCTGTTAATTTGAAGGGTTGTGTTATATGTGGGTATTTATTATTTTTAATTAGCTGGTGTTGGTCAAACCTCCTTTTTATTTTATTAGTTTTTCCGGTCCTCTTCTTTAACGGAGTGAATTTGATTTTAATTTTAACTATATAATGGTCTGAGACTGTGTCTACTCCTCTCAGTACTTTAACACTGTGGATCTCCTTTAAAAAATTTTGGTCCATACAGACATGGTCTAGCTGCCACTCCCCCTTCATCCAGTCTGGATGTTTGCATGTTTTAAGTTTGTTTGTCTTCCTCTTAAAGTATGTTGATTTAGATATAAGGTTGTGTTCTCTGCAGAGTTCTACAGGTCTTTGACCGTTTTTGTTCGTAAATTTAAGTGGACTCCATTTTCCAATTCTATCTTTATACTTCCTTTCTTTTCCCAAGTGAGAATTGAAATCTCCCAATAAGATTTTTACATTCTTTTTATTTACTCTGTTCACAGTTTGTTCTAGAAGGTCCCAAAATTTATCTACCTCTTCCTTTGTTTTTGTTAGACAATTTTTTTCATTTGTTGGGGCATGAGCATTTATTATTGTATAGCTTTTATTAATTGTTTTAAAGCTTAGAGTCGCAATTCTTGGCGATACTGCTTGGAAATCCGTTACTGAATCTATTATTTTTATGTTTACTAAAAACCCTGTTCCAAACTGAGGACATTGTTTCATTGCCCTCAGTCCAGGTTTGCCATTATAAATTCTGTATCCTTGTGATTCGAATGGGTCCTCTGTGGTGTTTCTCATTTCTTGGATCCCTGTTATTAAAATTTTTTGTTTATTTAGTTCATCTGTGAGCTCCTTGAGTTTTCCGCTCTGAAGTAGTGAGTTTATGTTGTGTGTTGCTATATAATTTATTTGCTCATGTTTAATCTTTTTTTTGTGTTTTAGTGTGCATTTTGATGGTTGCAAATGCTCCGATTCGTTGCTGTGTTCTAGTTGACTACCTACCGAATCCGATGTAGTCTTTTCCTGCCTTTTTGAGAAGGATGGTGGAATTTTTTTCCTAAAAGACCTTTCCATTTTTGACTTTCGAAGGTTGCCAACCTTATTTGGAGCAAGCTCCGTTTTACAACTACGGTTGTTAACCGCAGAGGGTGTGTTTGGTCCGCGAGAGCTATTTTATTTCACTCAAGTCCGCCGGTAAACCGGTGAGGACTTCCTTATCCGCCACCTGGGACGCGCCACGTAGGAGTATCACCTCTCCTCCTACTATGGCAGCATAGTAGGTTCGCTTATGTAATACAAATAAATTTTTTCTGATTAAGGTTTGTGTTTTGCGTTCGTTAGTTTAGACGTCATAGCCTTAGCTGCGGTAGTAAAAATCTTAGCATTTTAACTGCCAACTTGCGCCACCCTAGATAGTCTTCACAAATACTGGCTGTAAACGTATTTAAAAGCGGATATTTAATTATTTGTAGTAGCATGCCCGTGTTATAGACAGACCATTTCATTTTAAACCAGATAATATATTAAATTTACATATCACCAACTAACCAAGCTATGACGAACTTAACCAGTTTTTTCTTTTGCATTTTAGATGTGTCCGAAATATCGCAAATATGCCAACCAAAATATTATTACAGCAGCGAGGTTGGTAAAAGAGGAGAAGTACTCAATTTACAAGGCATCAAAGCAATGTGAAGTGCATGGCTACCCTGAAAGGCTTTCTTAGCAAGACTGAAGATGAATGTGTAAGCCTACTTAAATTAGGGGAACCGTTTGCTTTACCTGTACAACTGGAACGAAGAATATGCAATTACATATTTTCCAAGCAGGAATTAGGATTCGGATTGACTATAATTCAGGTTTGAGAACTGGCACATAAGCTAGCTACAGCAAGTGGTAGGAAACATCCCTTCAATGAAGAAGAACAAGTTGCAGGGTCTGGTGGTGGAAAGATTTTAAAACACGTTATGGGCTTACCGTAAGAGTACCTGAAAATATAGCTGCTTATAGGTCTTTAATGGGAAATAGATCAATAATTACTGACTTTTATCAAAAATTATAAGCATTAGTCACAGATTTAGGAGTTCAAGATCGTCCAGTTCTAGTATGAAATTGCGATGAGACAGGGCTCTCATATGTGGTGAAAGCATCCAAGATCGTTACAGCAATTGGCAAAAAGTATGTATACAGCAGAACATTTGCTGATCGAGATGGAAATCAAACATTGCTTGCATGTATCAATGCTAGTGGTCATTGGATACCACCTATGGTGATATTTAAGGGTGTTCGAATGTCAGAAGATCTTCTGAAAGACGTAATTCCTGGCACCATTGTCAAACTATCACCAAAAGGGTGGATAAATTGAAAGCTTTTCTGGAATGGTTCAATCATTTCATACAATGTAATCCTCCTCCAAGATCTATAATTTTAGTAATGGATTCCCATGGATCCTATATTTCAGAAGAGGTCATTGATCTGGCCGAGAAGAACCAGATTTTTCTTCTGACATTTCCTTCTCACAATACTCACATTCTGCGACCATTGGATGTAGGGATATATAGGCATCTTATAAGAACATGGGGAAAATCTTTAAATAGTTACATGGTCAAGAATCCAGGTCTCAGACCCAACAGATCTGATTTCCACAAATTGTTAAAACCTGCTTACTACAGTGCTTTCAGTCCTGAGACCATTATATCAGCTTTTAGGAAGGCTGGGGTATATCCATTTAATCCTGCCGCTGTGACCGATGAGGCAATAGCAACATCAAAGCTGACAGACAAACCTGCAGAAGACAATCTGAGACCAGCTTTAGATGATTCAGGGAGTCATTCAGAGGTGAATGAACTTCTTCCTCTGCCTGTCTTAACAGATGAAGCGAAGAAATGCAAGCAGAGGAGAAAGGCAGATAGCAAGGCAAAATGTCTGATTCCAATTCATGAAGCAACTCCGAAAAGAACCAAAGGTAGGCCTACGGATTTTCTAAAATATTATCTCACGTGCTTCATTAACAGAGTAAACAGTGGTTCCTTTGAGTTGTTGTTTATTTATTTTAATGAAATTTATTGATTTATAGGTAGGCCACGAAAGGAAGATACATTAAATCCACAACCCAGGACCTCTGGAGTGACAAAGAAGAGGACGAAGGATCACAATAAATGTGGATCCTGTGGCCACAGTTATTTAGAAGACGTGAGGAAAAATCAGGGGCGCTATGGATTCAGTGTAGTTTTTGTTTAATGTGGTACCATTCGAAGTATCAACATGATTTTGAAGAGAGTGCGGACGTTTTTATGTGTCAAAACCTTTCTGATGAAGACTAAAATGAGGCTTTCATTTAATCAGTAAATTCAATCCAGTGATTTTGCTCATTACTTCGTCAGTACTTTATCATTATTATCATAAATAAGCCTCAATGTCGTAAAATGTCAAAACCAAATATTTTATAGAGATACAATGCTTTAATTATTTAATTAATGCATTATCACGAAATGACCCAAGTAATGTCACGAACTTACCAAGGGGTATCACGAAATAACCTACAAAATTCTTAGTTGATGAAATCATAAGGGATAGAATGGAGAATCAACTAATCATAACATTGTACATATTGAGTAAAGCATTTAAGGACAGGCTTATATATGTAATTCAGCAGGCTTTCAATATATTTTTATGTACTTTAAATTAAATTAATACACAAATCCTCACGAAATTACCAAGGTTTACCCTATAAGTTAATATTGCATTTATGCTAATTTTTATTTTGTTCAACTACAAATAGTGCAGTGATGTTCTTTCGAAAGAAACCAGTCGCGACATAATAAATGTGTAACAGTGTAGTGGTATTATTACCAATAAATTTCTGTTTCTGTTCAATTACATACTCTAGTCAAGAAGTTTGCAGCAGGAATTGAGTGATGATGTTACTGACTGCAATAAATTCTTAGTGGAAAAACTTTTATGAAAGTATACTTTAAAATCACCAGATACCACTATTCATTGGTCTTTTACTTACTGTTAAATAGCCCAGTAGAGCTTCAAGGAGATTTTTGATGAGATTAAAATCCTCTATAGGTACTTAATATGCACTTTCTATTATACGAATGTATTACGAAATTCGATTTTTATCACACATGTTTCCACAGCTGCCGAAAGTAAATTTTATAAATGTTTTTAAAATTCTTTAATTTGTGACACTTGCTGATGGATATAGTAGTTCCTTGATGGTATCCTACACTTGTATAAAGAACAGTATTTGTTACAATGTGAAATATGCCGTGTTATGTCCCTTTACTTCTCTCGATTGATATCTCAGACCTATGTTAGCAACCTGTTCGTCCTTTCCAAAACAGCAGATACAGTATGTGGTGTACTATCCATGAACTCTTATTTTCTCAGCAGTGACGTATAAAGAGAATCTTTGGTTACCTGCAAAGTTTTCTCATCAGTGTTACTCGTTAGCTGAGTCTCCCAGCAGCCTCCTACACAGTACTGCAATGCGGTCGCCATAGTTTGTTTGTTTGTTTGCTCATCGAACGAGAGGGGCGTGCGTTATTGCAGAAACATGGACGTGCCTGGAGTGTCTAGTGCCACAGCTGTTGGCTTTCTGGAAGACAACAGTGCCTCTGTCTTCTTTTATCAGACGTCTTCTTCGGTTACTGGGTAAAACTACATTTTTCACCTAAAAATAATTTTTTGTGTACCTAATTAACTCTTCTGTACCAACAAGCCAGTACTGTTTTGATGGTAATATTCTGTTTTCTTCTGTAATTACTGTTTTATCTAGATAAGGGGTGTAAACTAAGTTTCACTTTATCAAAACTAACTCTACGTTTTAGTAGTATTTTTGGGTTTTATCGTTGCATATCTTTCCCTTATCTGCACTTAATTGCTGCACATCGCACACACAGGGGAGAGCTGGGCAATGTGGCCAGGCTAAGTTAGTCCTATTTTTTTAAGCTGATAGGAATAGACGGAAATGCATATAAATGAGTGATCATAATCTGCAACTGTTGAAGTATAATATCAAATAATTTGATTACCTTAGGTTCATATTAATTTCTTCAAACAGTCACATTTTCAGAAAGTGGGCAAAGTGACCACTTAGAAATAAACATATTTTATTGTGTTCTTCAAATCCTGTACACAGTTCGTGGGCCCAGAGGGTTCACAACTACCAAAAAATCTGCTGCCTTCTGGCCCTGAATTTGAAAATTGGTCTTCGTAATACATGCACTCTCAATCTGCATCATTATCGTCAAAAACGACTCTTTGTGGATTGGGTTCAAATGGTTCAAATGGCTCTGAGCACTATGCGACTTAACTTCTGAGGTCAGCAGTCGCCTAGAACTTAGAACTAATTAAACCTAACTAACCTAAGGACATCACACACATCCATGCCCGAGGCAGGATTCGAACCTGCGAACACAGCGGTCACGCGGTTCCAGACTGAAACGCCTAGAACCGCTCAGCCATGTGGATTGGGCTTACTGTTCTTCGTGCACTTCTTTTTACTGCTTTTCTTCTCTTCAGGTGTTTTATTTCTCTTTTTTTTTCGTAATTTGCCGCTTCTAGGTCACTCTTACGAGGACTTACTGTATCACCACGGAGCCCTTGTTTCTGCCGCAGCTTTTAGGTTTTCCCATTATACAAATTGGCCAGAAGCCGCTGTCTAGATGCTCAGTTTGCCCGCATCGACATCTTTGCACGCTCTATTAGTGTGATTGAACTTTCAGTAAGTGCCAGGTGTACCGGTATGAAATGAGCATTAAGATACAAATGTGTCGATAGGGAACATTTGTTGTGAACTAGCCTTAATTTTTGTTTGTTTGTTGGTATGACATCTGTCGAAGATATTTAGTAAACATCAAGTCATGGAACAAACAACATCATATGTTTTCATCGTGTTAACAATGTCGAATTTTGTACCAGAAAGTGATGATTTGCGGAAAGCATTAATTTTTTGTTTTCATTTGGAAAAAAGTGCTGCAGAGTCGCATCGAATGCATGTCGAGGCATATGGTGATCATGCTCTATCAGAAGCAACATGCAAAATATGGTGTCAGCGGTCCCGAAATAATGATTTCGATGTAAGAAATGAAGAACGTGGAAGACCACCAAAAAAGTTCGAAGACGCCGAATTGCAAGCAATATTGGATGAAGATGATACTTTGCGTCAGAAGCAAATGGCAGCAATGCTAAATGTTACACAACAAACAATTTCTGACCGTTTGAAAGTTATGGGAAAGATCCAAAAGTGTGGAAAATGGGTGACACATGATTTGAATGAAAGACTGATGGAAAACCGGAAAACCATTTGTCAATTTTTGCTTCAAAGACATGAAAGAAAATCAATTTTGCATCTAATTGTTACTGGAGATGAAAAATGGATTTATTTTAAGAATACTGAACGGGAAAAATCATGGGTTAATTCGGGACAACCATCAACATCGACTGCAAAACCAGATCGATTCGGCAAGAAGACAATGCTCTGTGTTTGGTGTGATCAGAAAGGTCTGGTGGTTCATGACCTTCTAAAACCCGGTGAAACTGTGAATACTAATCGCTACAGACAACAAATGATCAATTTGAACTATGCATTGATCGAAAAAAAAACCAGAATGGGCCAGAAGACATGGCAAAGTATTTTTTTTACACGACAATGCAGCTGCACACAAAGCAAAACTGGTTTAGGATACAATCAAAACACTTGGCTGGGAGCTGCTACCCCACCCGCCGTATTCACCAGACTTGGCCCCTTCCGACTACCACTTTTTTTCATCAATGGGACACGCATTGGCTGAGGAACACTTCGATTCCTACGAAGAAGCCGAAAATTGGGTGTCTGATTGGTTTGCTTCAAAAAACGATCATTTCTATTGGCGTGGTGTCCACAAATTGCCAGAAAGGTGGTCAAAATATATAGAAAGCAATGGTCAGTAATTTGAATAAAATGTTTTTACTTTTCAATTCAAAATTAGTGTTTCATTTTCACAAAAAAACGCTCATTTCATACCGGTACACCTGGTAAGTAGTATTGAGTAGTCAGGATATGACACTTTCAAATCGATTTCATTAAAAATACGTCAGTCATACTCCCTGTCCACAATAAATATACAAACTGAGCGCTTATCTTACATCACGATAGCAAAATACACAAAAATTTGTATAACTCCAAGAATTGGCACAGCAGACAGGTTAGACTTCGTGGGGTGACTGGGCCCTCTAGGTAGAAATAAGTTAAGCATTTATGGCGCCTTGCCAGCACCTTAGAGCCACCAGGACCCCCACGGCCACTTTACCCAAAGCAGACACTTTGCCCGTCATGGCCAATTTCCCCTGCTCTCCTCTACATTCACTACATTTTGTTCTATTTACATTGTGTCCAGTTTTCCAGCTTTCCTTGCCCATTTTGTTCCGTTATACACACACGATACTTTTAGCAGAGTTTGCCACTAATAACGGAAATGGGATGGCAGAGGAAGAAGCCGAACTATTGTGAAAGTTTGTTGTTGTTAAGCAAAATCAAGCGTGATGTTAGTTTTTTTCATAAATTTGTGAACCATTGTGAACGACAGTTCCTGTGATAGTACGAAGTTTCATTTTTATCGACTTCATTTTCACGTACCAGCGTGTACTATTCTCTGACAGAACAGTGTATGACCGTGCATTTCGTCGGTGTCTCTTAAACAATTATCTGCATTGCACAACTAACGTTAACTCTTTCAGTGTAAAGCTCTTTGCTGTAGTGTGCTTTCAATGCCACAATTTGGGCACTGTTTACACGTACTGCTAATGATGTACACTCTTTAACGCTCAAAGCTTTTTAGCTGCACGCGAGTTGATTCCTATTTTGTGTTACAAATATTTATAAACGTTTCCTCCATGTTGTGATTCAACGAAGAGCCTGCGTTAATATTCTACTAATATTTATTTACTACAGTCAGTAGAAGCACTGGTATTTCTCGTGTATCCATTCATTTTTATATTTTTATGCACGTCGTTTCTGAAATAATATTACGAAATCAGATATAGCTTCACTTATCAAAAGAGATAAACCTTGCTATCTTTTCCTGATGTAATTTTCTGCTTGGTTATTGTCCTTGTAATTTAATTATTTTTTTATTGGACAGACAAACATAGATAACTGGGAAGAAACCTTTGGTAACGGAAGGAATAGTTCAACTGGTGAACAAAATAAGAAAGGACAAAAATCTTAGAGAAAATGCAACAGTGCAGCAATCTAGGTCACTTAGTAATAAAAGTGGAGGCAAAATGACCCTAAGAAAAATTAGATTCTAAACGGGAATGGTCTTCGGAAGGACTGACTCTAGCTGTGGAAGTCTTAGGGCGTAGAGTACGAGGTGTAGCTAGAAAAAAACCGGACTAGTACTGGTGAAACAATAAAACGAATGCAATAAGGCTGAAAGTCGCGTGGCCTGTCACGTGACTCTCGCTCCGCCTACTGCTCGAGTTTCATCTGCCTCCTGCACTCAGTCAGCCCGTGGCGTCTGTTTTAAGTAGTTGACGTTTTGTCTGTGCGTCGGAAAATGTTGAGTGTACAGAAAGAACAGCGTGTTAACATCAAATTTTGTTTCAAACTAGGAAAATCTGCAAGTGAAACGTTTGTAATGTTACAACAAGTGTACGGCGATGATTGTTTATCGCGAACACAAGTGTTTGAGTGGTTTAAACGATTTAAAGATGGCCGCGAAGACACCAGTGATGACACTCGCACTGGCAGACCATTGTCAGCAAAAACTGATGCGAACATTGAAAAAATCGGTAAACTTGTTCGACAAGATCGCCGTTTAACAATCAGAGCAGTGTCTGAGTTAACAGGAGTTGACAAGGAAAGTGTTAGGCAGATTCTTCATGAAAGTTTCAACATGAACAAAGTGTGTTCAAAAATGGTTCCAAAGTGTCTCACAATTGAACAGAAGGAACGCCGAAGAATGATTTGTTCTGACATCCTTGAAAACATTGAAAGTGATCCCACCTTCTTACAAAATGTTATTACTTGCGATGAATCGTGGTTTTTTACTTACGATCCCGAAACTAAACGCCAATCGATGCATTGGAAAACTCCTGGTTCTCCACGACAAAAAAAAGCACGAATGTCGAAATCGAAATTCAAGGCAATGATGATTGTTTTTTTTTTGACATCAAAGGGATTGTGCACATTGATTGGGTACCAGAGGGACAAACAGTGAATCAGCATTACTACATTAGCGTCCTGGCTACCCTACGTGAGCGAGTACGGAGAAAACGGAACGATTTGTGGAGAAAAAAGTCATGGATCCTTCACCAAGACAATGCCCCAGCTCACAGTGCGTTGTCAGTGAAGACGTTTTTGGCAAAACACAACATTCCCATCTTAGATCATCCACCCTACTCACCTGATTTGGCCCCCTGTGACTTTTTTCTTTTCCCTAAAGTCAAGTCAGCTTTGAAAGGAACTAGATTTGAGACTGTTGAAGCAGTAAAAGAAAAAGCGACCGAAGTAATGTATGGACTTACCGAAAATGATCTGTAGCATTGCTATGAACAGTGGAAAATTCGTATGGAGCGGTGTAGAGACCGAGGAGGAGAGTACATTGAAGGAGATAACATGAAATTGTAAATAATTGTAAATAAATGTTTTTTCCAGCATCAGTCCGGTTTTTTTCTAGCCGCACCTCGTATTAGAGTAGAACCCTCCGGATGAACTAGTACTAAGAAGTTTCGGTTTTTCGGCAGCTTGCTTCGTGTGGTAGCCATCTGATCTCAAGTATAGAATGCAGAGCATTAACAGTACAGGGTGTGCTAAAATAAACAACTGACGTTCTGAAATAACTAAACACGTTGTTGAAGCTACAGCACCATTTATAACATTCTTTCTCGAACTGTTTTCCCTCTTTGTTAATACATTTCGTCACACCACCTGGGAACTTAACCACACTAGCTTACACAGTCATTTATTAGAATCAACATCTTCAAAAGCGTTGTAAATAGCTTCTTTCAAGTTTTCAGTAGTTTGCGGGTTTGTAACATACGATTTATCTTTTATATAATCCGTAGGTGTAAAATTTTGTCACCCCTCGCCGTCCAGTAACATCCTGTCAAAAACCTCACCAACGTAGTTCTGCTCAGCAGTTGCATAATGCGTTGGGGATCCACTAGGTTGAAAGTAAAGTGGGTTGAAGTCCTCGTAGATTAGTTGTAATCCCGAAATCTCATAGAATTTCAACATTTCCGGATATTTCTCTCCAGTTACTGTTCCAGCCAACAACCAACGCCAAATTACTCCACGACATGAAATATACCACTCCAAACGGTAACGTAAGTTTGATTTAACTGCCTCCAAAAATCAGTTCTAGAGTCTCCGTGTATCAACAGGAACAATTGTGTCTGCTGACATCGCCTGATAATTTGAAAGTTTCTTCATCACTCCAAATTATCTGAGAAAACGAATCGTTATTACCTTGTCTTACTTCATTTAACACCAGCCTGGCAATACTGAAACCTGTTATCAGGATCACCTTCCTATAGCCCATGCATGAGACGAGGTACATGATGTTTGAATTTGGCTTTATGTAAAATTCTTCGCACAGAAGTTCCAGAAACATCCGGTTCGAGAGACAGACAGCCTACTAGGAGCCTATTTAAGGCTCTCAATAACCGCTGGGAAAGCTGAAAGGTTGGTTCCATCACTTACTGATGGCCTGTCTGACATGTGGCAACCCGTTACAGATCCGCTAGTCTCAAAACGTTTCAATAAATTGTAGTGTTGCCTGTGGTTGTAAAAATGTTGAAATTATTGCTCCATTCACTGATTTTTAAATTATAACCACCTTCGTATTACGTTTTTAAAGCAAAAACTATTTCTTCATTAGCAAACAAGTTGGAATCAACAATGAACAATGTCACAGATTTGTGAGTTAATAGCAGTGCACTCTGAAGTTTGTGTATATATTTATCTGAAAAAAAAAAAAAAAAACAGGGCTCTCTGCGTGACAGAGGAAGAAACTGAAGTCGATAGGGAAGAGATAAGTGATGCAGTGCTACAATCAGAATTTAAAAGAGCTTTGGAGTATTTAGGATCAAATGACGTAGAATAGTTGGATAATATTCCAACAGAACTTCTAAAATCATTTGGGGATTGGCAACAAAATTACTAGTCACGTTGGTGTGTAGAATGTTTTGGACTGGCGACAGACCATCAGTTTTCCGTAAAAAAAAAAAAAATCACCCCCATAATTGCGGAGATTGCAAGAGCCGACAAGTGCGAGAATTATCGCACAATCGGCTTAACAGGTCAGTCATCCAAGTGGCTCGCAATGATAATATACAGATGAATGGAAATGAAAACTGAGATTCTGTTAGATTACTATCAGTTAGGCTTCAGGAAAGGTAAAGGCACCAGACAGGCAATTACGATATTGAGGCTGACAATGGAAGCAAGGCTAAACTAACATCCAGACACATTCATAGGATCTGTCGTCCTGGAGAAAGTGTTCTACAATGTAAAATGGTGCAAAACTTTCGAAATTATGAGAAAAAGATAGGAGTAAATAGGAGTAGGCTATAGGGAAAGACGAGTAGTGTACAATATGTACAAGAACCAAGTGAACTAATAGAGTGGAAGACCAAGAATGAAGTGCTCGGATTAAAAAGGGTATAAGAAAGGGTTGTAGTTTTTTGACATTACTGTTCAATCTATACATCGAAAAGGAATGACAGAAATGAAAAACAAGATTCGGGAGTGGAATTAAAATTCAGGGTGATAGGATATCAATGACAAGGTTCACTCATGACGTTTCTAACCTGAGTGAAACTGAAGAAGAATTACATAATCTGTTGAATGGAATGAAGAGTCTAATAAGTACAGAATATGGATTCAGAGTAAATCGAGGTAAGACGAAAGTAATGAAAGTAGTAGAAATCAGAACAGCGTGATATTTAACATCAGGGTTGGTGCTCACGAAGTAGATGAAGCTAAGAAATTCCTGATACCTACTCAGCAAAATAACCAAGGACGCAGCGAGGAGGACATAAAAACCAGACTAGCACTGGCAAAAAGGGTATTACTGGCCAAGAGAAGTCTACTAGTATCAAATAATAAGATTGGAAGACCAAGAACGAATAGCTCGGATTAAAAAGGTGTAAGAAAGGGATGTAGTTTCTCGACCTTACTGTTCAATCTATACATGTGTTTTGTTACCGTCTTCTTTTGTCCTGATAACCAAGCACAACGTCCCATATTCTCTCTTTCGCAACACGTCATTGGCCTTGAGGCAAACCAGCCAGTTCGTCAGGCCCTTTGGACTGAGCAGTGTCTTGATTGTGTCTGACTCGTTAAGTGTTCTGTCGGCTCTGAACGTCTTAGCAGCACATCCACGTTCACCTTCTGAATGTAATGCGTCACTTGGTCCAGCTACCGCAATATGGAAATTTCTGCCAACTTGTACTGGATGCTCCAGCATCAAGGCCACCAACGAACGAGTTTGCAGGAAGCCTCACAAAAGATGCAACGCGAAATATATGCAAGATTTTAATGCTATCGACCACATCGCTGACGGGATATAACGAACGAAACACGAATGGGAAAACTTTTTACCATTGAGAGGTCACTGTAATGTGCTACCTGCTCCCACAATGAAGGTATTTGTTTACGTACTTGACATGTGGTAAACGATTAGAAACGCCTATCATAAGGAGGCGTTTTTGTCACAGAAATTTGTCCAGTGACCCCCATACCTGATGTGCTTCACACACTCCCAAATTTCACCGTGCATCCGAACATCATAATGTGATTTAAATCAAGCATATTTTTCTTGGTAGAGGTCTCGAGATCAGCAGAAACTTTGTGGAAGAGACTAAGCAAACTGGGATACACAATCACCATTCTCGTATCAGAGATCGTTATTGTTACTGCTCTGCACCAGAGTCGCTCAAGTCAAATTTTTATCCATTTCTGATGTTTCGTTCATGTAGAGTCTGTTCGCACGGATAGCTTGTGTACAGTACCTTCTATTACAAGTCGGGGGAATGTGCCATGGTACGGCTAGAAAATGATATGACATCAGAATAAATTAATGCATTTGTACAGTTCTTCACCTTCTGTATTTCTTGTTTCGTATGATCTGTTACCAGCCATTATATTCTTTGTATGTACTGACACAAATTTGTTTTGGACTTCAGATTTACAACTTGTCTTATACAAAGATGATTGCAAGGTGTGTGCTCCGAAAGCCAATACGTAAATTAAAAAATAAAATTATTTGGATTCACCCCATGTTCTGTAGACGCCTGTTAAGTTCAGCAGTCACTTTTGTGACGTTGCTCTAATTATTGCAGGTAGTGACGAAAGAAGTACGTCAACGCATAAGTGCTAATCGCGTGTTCTTTAGTCTGAACAATCTTTTTAAATCTCGTCTGATATCTCAGAAGAACAAAGTCTATCTGTACATGACACTGGTGAGGCCAGTACTTTTATATGGTTGTGAAACTTGGGTGACATCAGCAACGACAGAAGATTCAATATATGCGTTTGAGAGAAAGGTACACTATGTAATCAAAAATATCCGGAACCTGGCTGAAAATAACTTACAAGTTCGCGGCGTCCTCCATCGGTAATGCTGGAATTCATTATGGTGTTGGCCCACCCTTAGCCTTGATAACAGATTCCACCGTCGCAGGCACATGTTCAATCGGGTGCTGGAAGATTTCTTGAGGAATGGCAGCCCATTATTGACGGAGTGCTGCGCTGAGGAGAGGTATCGACGTCGGTCGGTGAGACCTGGCACGAAGTTGGCGTTCCAAAACAGCCCAAAGGTGTTCTGTAGGATTCAGGTCAGCTCTCAGTGCAGGCCAATACATTACAGGGATGTTATTGTCATGTAACCTCTCCGCCATAGACCATGCGTTGTGAAAAGGTGCTCAATCGTGTAGAAGGATGCAATCGCCATCCTCCCCGAATTGCTCTTCAACAGTGCGAAGGAAGAAGGTGCGTAAAACATCAAATGTAATCCTGTGCTGTGATAGTGCCACGCAAAACAACAGGAGGTGCAAGCCCCTCCATGAAAAACACGACCACACGATAACCCCACCGCCCCCGAACTTTATTGTTGGCACTACACACGCTGGCAGATGAAGTTCACCGGGCATTCACCATGCCCACATCCCGCCATCGGATCGCCACATTGTGTACCGTGACTCGTCACTCCACACAACGAGCCGGCCGAAGTGGCCGTGCGGTTAAAGGCGCTGCAGTCTGGAACCGCAAGACCGCTTCGGTCGCAGGTTCGAATCCTGCCTCGGGCATGGATGTTTGTGATGTCCTTAGGTTAGTTAGGTTTAACTAGTTCTAAGCTCTAGGGGACTAATGACCTCAGCAGTTGAGTCCCATAGTGCTCAGAGCCATTTGAACCATTTGAACTCCACACAACGTTTTTCTACGGTTCAATCGTCTAATGTTTACGCTCCTTACACCAAGCGAGGCATCGTTTGGCCTTTACCGGCTTGATGTGTGGCTTATGAGCAGCCGCTCGACCATGAAATCCAAGTTTTCTCACCTCCCGCCTAACTGTCATAATACTTGCAGCGGATCCTGATGCAGTTTGGAATTCCTGTGTGATGGTCTGTATAACTGTCTGCCTATTACACATTATAACCTTCTTCAACTGTCGGCACACTCTATCAGTCAAGAGACGAGTTTGGTCTGTACGCTTTTTTGATGTAGGTGTCCCTTCAGGTTTACACTTCACTATCACATCGGAAACAGTGGACCTAGGGATGTTTAGGCGTATGGAAATCTCGCGTACAGACGTATGACACAAGTGACGCCCAATCATCTGACCACGTTCGAAGTCCGTGAGCTCTGCGGAATGCCTCATTCTGCTCTCTCACGATGTCTAATGACTACTGAGGTCGCTGATATGGAGTACCTGGCAGTAAGTGGCAGCACAATTCCCCTAATATGAAAAAGTATCGTTTTGGAGTGTCTGGATACTTTTGATCATGTAGTGTACTTCCGAAGATCTATGGATCTGTCTATAATAACATGGAAGGTAAATGGGAAAGAAGAAAGAAAGAAGACTTGGAAAAGATTTTTGGAAAGCCACACATTGGACGAATATCGGGACAGGGGCGACTACAATGGTTTGGCCACATGTTACGAGCGCACGGATCCCTTCCTGAGAGAGTCCTCCACTCTCAGCCCATGGATCAACGACCGAGAGGTCGCCCAAGAACGCGATGGAAGGATCGAGCTACGACGATCCTTCAAGAAGTGGAACCGGCGGCCATGGAGGATAATGCTAGAGACCGGAAAAGGTCAAGTGACATCTGCAGCAAACACCTCCTCTTGTGATTGACACACATACCTTTTATTGGGTTTTTTGTGTTTGTAATGTTTTTTTTTCTACTACCGTTCTTCTGCTGTAGGCCTCAAAGGCCCGTTAATGCATAAATAATGATGATGACGAAAAAGCACCTTCAACAGCGACCTCTGTCTATCAGTTTGTGTAAGTTTGTATATACTAATGCACTATATAATATTCGGCCATTTTTCCTTAGTTTTTGCGTTCAAGAACATTTATTTTGCAGACTACCGTATCTAATACTTCCCTTTTCCTACTGAATTTTTCTGTGTTTACTACTAACCAAAAATACCTTGCGTAATTGTTTTAAGTGTGGCTTGTGACACAAATGGTTTTTGCGATTAATTTACTTCTGTACCGTTTAGGTTTATATTCTTATGGGGATGCATAGCCAGGATACCAGGGGGGGCGAGAGAAGGTTACTCCACTAACCCCAGACCCATCTCAGGAACGCAAAGAAGAGAAGAGAGGAAGAAGCAAAAACATTTAGCATCTGCTTTGGCGGCGACTCGGAACAATAGAGAGCCGCGGCTCCAAGACCTCTCCGCCTCACACGTCACTTAACCCTACGGCATGATTTTATTGCCAGGGTGACTTTGCTGATGAGGATTCGACCTTCTCCGGCGCGAACCAGTCAGCTGCTGCCGCATCAGTGGAAAGGCGACGGATGAAACAGGTAGCCTTCTTTTAAAATTTAAGTAAGACAATTTCTCGCGTTTGGAGCGTGTATATACGCGGTGTGAGGGGTATAGGTACAGGTAACTGGTACTTCAATATGTAAACACTTCTATGTGTTGGGATTTTTTCCTCTGCATCTTCCTGCAAACTATATTTAATACCTGATGTTCTCTGCATGGTCATAATTGCACCACGAAGTGGATTATGCGTGCATGTTTTTCTGTTTAAGAAGTCCAGTTTCTCGTTTTTGCAAGAGTGCATTCAGTCAGTCTGTAGCGCAATAGCAGCCTACTGAACAGACAGCTACATAGCTCTTTAAGGCATCAGCGTCCATTGGTGACACATCAAGGGGGTAGGAAGTTGCATATCTAGGATTCTGTCTGCTTTTATAGTTCACCTCTTCAGCTAGTCTTGCTACGATGGTTAGGCTGTGTGCATACTCTTTTAGGATGCAGGAGGAGCTGGCCGCAGGTATCAAACAGCTGAGTGCGCTTTTGGCTACGGTCAGTCACCTTCAGGTTGCTGCCTACCGGTGTAGCGGTGACAGAGATTCTGGCATACCTGAGGTGTCGCTTGTTTTTCCCACGGGCTCTGCTTCCGAGGCACCTACTAGAGTACCCGACGTGGTGGATCCTTCCTCACAGCACAGTGAGTGGCGGGTGATAATGCATTCATGTCGCTTGAGGCGAAGGTCCAGTGCGGAGACTGGCCGCCTTGTCTCGCCCATCCACTCAGAGTGGACAGGTGGCCGCCTCTTCAGCAGGGTCCCAGGAGGAACACGGCGGGAAGGGTTTACTACACTGATGCTCATAAATTAAGGATGATTGCAGAATGTGGTGCCACACAACTTGGCACTACACAAAACTGGCGCTATTAGCATAGGCACATAGGGAACACATACGACACACATACGACATTGTATTGGTGATAAGTTGAGAAAACCGTCCCGAAACACATGTGCTACAAAACGCGACTGTTTCCTGCGCATGTACCCTGACATCAATATGGGATATGACCACTACACACAGGTACACAGGCCGCACAACAGGTTGGCATACTCTGGATCAGGTGGTCGAGCAGCTTCTGGGGTACAGCCTCCCATTCTTGCACTAGTGCCTGTCGGAGTTCCTGATGTGTCCTAGAGGTTTGAAGACGTGCAGCGATACGGCGATGGAGAGCATCCCAGACGTGCTCGATGGGGTTTAGGTCTGGAGAACGGGCAGGCCACTCCATTCGCCCGATATCTTCTGTTTCAAGGTACTCCTCCACGATGGCAGCTCGGTGGGGCCGTGCGTTATCACCCATCAGGAGGAGGGTGGGACCTACTGCACCCCTGAAAAGGCGGATACACTGGTGCAAAATGACGTCCCGATACACCTGTCAAAGGCACATAGGGGTGTACGTGCACCAACCATAATACCACCCCACACCATCAAACCACGACCTCCATACAGGTACCTTTCAAGGAATTAAGGGGTTGGTATCTGGTTCCTGGTTCAAGCCAGATGAAATCCCGGCGAGAATCACTGTTCAGACTATAACTGGATTCGTCCGTGAACATAACCTGGGACCACTGTTCCAATGACCATGTACTGTGTTATCGACACCAAGCTTTACGGGCTCTCCTGTGACCAGTGTCAGTGGAATGCACCCTTCAGGTCTCCAGGCGAATGAACCACATCTGTTCAGTCGTTTGTAGACTGTGTGCCTGGAGACAACTTTTCCTGTGGCTGCGGTAAGGTCCTGAGCAAGGCTACGTGCAGTACTCCGTGGCCGTCTGTGGGCTGTGGGCACTGATGGAGAGATGTCGATCTTCTTGTGGTGTTGTACACTGTGGTGGTCCCTTACCTGGACGCCTGGACATGTTTCCTGTCTGCTGGAATATGCTGCCATAATCTTCAGATCACACTTTGTGGCACATGGAGGGCCTGTGCTACGATCTGCTGTGTTTAGTATTCTACCCCTCATAACGTCATCAATATGTGTTCTTTGAGCAATTTTCAACACACAGTCACCATTAGCACGCCTGAAAACGTCTGCACACTTACTCGCTGCACCGTACTCTGACGTGCACCAACACGCCTCTGCGTATGTGGACTGCTGCCAGCGCCACCGTGCGACGACCGCAGGTCAAATGCACCGCATGGTCATACCCCGAGGTGATTTAAACCCGCAAACCGCCCAACTAAGGGTTGTTTTAACATGTATCAGCATTATCCTTAATCATGACCATGAATGTAGTTACCGGGCTGGAAAGAAAGCCAACGTGCACTCTTTTATGTCTGCTGGGGTGCCTCATCCGGGATGAGAAGGTGGCCTTGCCTGCAGCTATCTAGCGTGGAGGATACACTCGTCTGTGGATCACGTCGACACCAGCGACTCCTGCTGCATTGGTTCTGAAACCATCATCCATTCATACAGGCGGCTAGCGGAGGTGATGAGAACTGCAGGCATCGTGTGCGGGATGCAATCAGACCTTACAACTTGCAGCATTGTTCCCAGAGTTGGTCACGGTGCTTCGGTTTGGAACCGAGTGGAGGGTCTCAACCAAAAGCTACGTCGACTATGACGGTCTTGGCTGCAGATTTCTAGACCTGCATTATCGTGTGGGGATTTGTAGGACTTCCCTTGGTAGGTCAGGGGTTCAATACACAAGGAAGCAGCTACTCGGGTAGCAGAGTACTTGTGAAGTGCACTTGGGGGTTTTGTAGGCTAGGCGGTAGTTTGAGTGCTCTGATGAACACTCGCCAGTCGATATGCAGCAAGGGAAGTTAGACGGCGTTCAGAGTAAAGATACATCGACCGCCAAAGAAAGTTTTATCAGTAAACAGTCAAAGTATTCGTTATAACGTCCCCGAATTTACTGCCCTCCAGGAAAGTTCTCACGCTCAAATTAATCGTGGGACCGAGAGCTGGCTGAAACTCGAAGTGGAAAGCTCTGACATATTTAGCGAGTCGTGGAACGTATATCGGAAAGACGGATTGAGGTCCTGTAAGGGAGAGTGTTCATTACAGTTGAAAGAAATATTTTCTCCACTGAAGTCGAAGTTGAGTGTAACAGTGAATTATTTAGACACGTATAATAGGTGTAGGTGAAACTGGCCACTCGACTCTGCTCTGACAGTTCTAGAGTCATGCAAGGAAAGTGTATGGTCAGCAGTGCGGAAATACCCAGATCATGCAGTACCAGTTGGAGGCGACTCTAACCTACCTAGTATAGACTGGGATGTCTATGGATTCATTGAGGGCAGATGCAGATGGACAGTCATGCGAAGTACTGTTTGGAATCATAGTAACCATGCTTACGAAAGTTAATAAACCAGTCAAGAAGTCTAGGAAAGTGTTTCTGCTGTACAGAGCTGATAAGCAGTGAACCGACCTCACTTAGTTCCTGTCAGATGTTGAAGCAGATTGTAAATCATGGTCTGGACTAGTACGTGCATAAATAATGGAATAGACCCGCCATGATTTAATAACGAAATTCGGAAAATGCCAATGAAGCAGAGGCTTTTGCACCCTCTTTTAAAAAGAGAAAGCGCAAGTGGCGATAATGGAAGGTTACCAGAGATTCGTGCGTATGTGAAAAGATCAATGAGCGAAGGATACAACAACTACCACAGTCACACTTTAGCAAAAGATCTGACGGAGAACCCGAGACAGTTCTGGACCTATGGCTCAAATGGTTCAATTGGCTCTAAGCGCTATGGGACTGAACATCTGAGGTCATCAGACTTAGAAATACTTAAACCTAACTAATCTAAGGACATCACACACATCCATGCCCGAGGCAGGATTCGAACCTGAGACCGTAGCAGCAGTGCGGTTCCGGACTGAGGCGCCTAGAACCGCTCGTCCACAGCAGTCGGCTCTGGTCCTATGTAAAATCTCTAAGCGGGTCTAAGTCTTCCATTCAGAGCCATGTGGACTAGTCTGGTGTGGCAGTTGAAGATAGCTAAACGAAAGCCGAAGTTTTAAAATTCACGTTCAAGAAATCGTTCACCCAGAAGGATCGTACAAAAATAATGTCAATTTGCCTTCTCATAGACTCCCGTATGAACGACATAACAAAAAGTATCATTTGCATAGAGAAACAACTGAAAGATCAGAAAGCAAATAAATCACCAGGTCCGGATGTAATCCAAACTCGGTTTTACAAAGAGTACTCTACGTGATTGGCTCCTTACCTAGCCGGCATTTTTCGTGAATCCCCGCCCAGCACCAAGTCCCAAGCGACTGAAAAAAATGCTCTGGTGATTCCTGTATATTAAAAGAGTAAAAGAACGTAAACGCAGAATTACGAACCAATACCCCCAACTTCTGTTTGGGGCTGAATCGTTGAACATATTCTCAGTCCGAATATAATAAACGAATCATCATGGTTTTAGAAAGTATCGCTCGGGCGAAACTCAGCTTGCCCTTTATTCAGATGATATATTGCGAACTATGGATGAAGGGCAATAGGCAGACTCCATATTTCTAGATTTATATTTACACGGTACCCCATTGCAGGCTGTTAACGAAGGTACGAGCATTTGGAATAAGTTCGCAGATATGGGAATGGCTCGAAGACGTCTTAATTAATACACTCCTGGAAATGGAAAAAAGAACACATTGACACCGGTGTGTCAGACCCACCATACTTGCTCCGGACACTGCGAGAGGGCTGTACAAGCAATGATCACACGCACGGCACAGCGGACACACCAGGAACCGCGGTGTTGGCCGTCGAATAGCGCTAGCTGCGCAGCATTTGTGCACCGCCGCCGTCAGTGTCAGCCAGTTTGCCGTGGCATACGGAGCTCCATCGCAGTCTTTAACACTGGTAGCATGCCGCGACAGCGTGGACGTGAACCGTATGTGCAGTTGACGGACTTTGAGCGAGGGCGTATAGTGGGCATGCGGGAGGCCGGGTGGACGTACCGCCGAATTGCTCAACACGTGGGGCGTGAGGTCTCCACAGTACATCGATGTTGTCGCCAGTGGTCGGCGGAAGGTGCACGTGCCCGTCGACCTGGGACCGGACCGCAGCGACGCACGGATGCACGCCAAGACCGTAGGATCCTACGCAGTGCCGTAGGGGACCGCACCGCCACTTCCCAGCAAATTAGGGACACTGTTGCTCCTGGGGTATCGGCGAGGACCATTCGCAACCGTCTCCATGAAGCTGGGCTACGGTCCCGCACACCGTTAGGCCGTCTTCCGCTCACGCCCCAACATCGTGCAGCCCGCCTCCAGTGGTGTCGCGACAGGCGTGAATGGAGGGACGAATGGAGACGTGTCGTCTTCAGCGATGAGAGTCGCTTCTGCCTTGGTGCCAATGATAGTCGTATGCGTGTTTGGCGCCGTGCAGGTGAGCGCCACAATCAGGACTGCATACGACCGAGGCACACAGGGCCAACACCCGGCATCATGGTGTGGGGAGCGATCTCCTACACTGGCCGTACACCACTGGTGATCGTCGAGGGGACACTGAATAGTGCACGGTACAACCAAACCGTTATCGAACCCATCGTTCTACCATTCCTAGACCGGCAAGGGAACTTGCTGTTCCAACAGGACAATGCACGTCCGCATGTATCCCGTGCCACCCAACGTGCTCTAGAAGGTGTAAGTCAACTACCCTGGCCAGCAAGATCTCCGGATCTGTCCCCCATTGAGCATGTTTGGGACTGGATGAAGCGTCGTCTCACGCGGTCTGCACGTCCAGCACGAACGCTGGTCCAACTGAGGCGCCAGGTGGAAATGGCATGGCAAGCCGTTCCACAGGACTACATCCAGCATCTCTACGATCGTCTCCATGGGAGAATAGCAGCCTGCATTGGTGCGAAAGGTGGATATACACTGTACTAGTGCCGACATTGTGCATGCTCTGTTGCCTGTGTCTATGTGTCTGTGGTTCTGTCAGTGTGATCATGTGATGTATCTGACCCCAGGAATGTGTCAATAAAGTTTCCCCTTCCTGGGACAATGAATTCACGGTGTTCTTATTTCAATTTCCAGGAGTGTAGAATGCTGTATGTTGTCCTTGAATACGGAAAAGAATATCGTCAGGGGTGCCGCAGCGAAGTGTGACAGGACCGCTGTTGTTCACTGTGCACATAAATGAGTTGGCAGACAGGGTGGGCAGCAATCTGCGGTTGTTTGCTGATGATGCTGTGGTGTACAGTAAGGTGGCGAAGTTGAATGACTGAAGGAAGATACAAGAGACTTAGACAAAGTTTCTAGTTGATGCGGTGGATGGTAACTAGCTCTAAATGTGGAAAAATGTAAGGTAATGCTGATGAGTAGGAAGAACAAACCTGTAACGTTCGGTTACAGTATTATAGTGTCCTGCTTGTCGCAGTCTAATCGTTTAAACCTGTGGGCGAACGTAGGGAAGGCGAATGGTCGATTACGGTTTACTGGGATAATTTTAGGGAAGAGTGGAGACCGCATATAGGGCACTAGTGCGACATAGTCTTGATTACTGCTTGGGTTTGTGGAAACCGTACCAGATCAGATTAAAGGAAGAAATCGAAGCAATTAGAAGGCGGGCTGCTAGATTTGTTACCGGTAGTTTCGAACAACACGTAAGTGTTAAGCAGATGCTTCAGAATCCCTGGAGGCAATGCGAAATTCTTTTGGAGAAACACTATCGAGGAAGTTTAGAAAATTGGCATCTGAAGCTGACTGCTGAACAAATCCACTGCTGCCAACATACGAGGGCTATTCGGAAAGTAAGGAACGACAGGTCTCGAAATGTAAACCACAGTGAAAA
Organism: Schistocerca nitens; assembly: GCF_023898315.1. Taxonomy (NCBI): domain Eukaryota; kingdom Metazoa; phylum Arthropoda; class Insecta; order Orthoptera; family Acrididae; genus Schistocerca; species Schistocerca nitens. The sequence goes on along the minus strand of NC_064614.1, from coordinate 236,666,359 downwards.
TCAAAAGTGTCTTATTTGAAAAAATTAGGTACAACTACCAGCTACTTATCTCCATAATCGCCGATCCGACTTAGACGCATGACGTAACGCGATCGACGGGCATACTTGACACTCCCCAACACACCTGTGCAAAACTTCATTGGATTTTCTTTGTGGTTTTCATGTCGCGACCGATTTTCCTTACTTTCCGAATAACCCTCGTACATTGCGCCTAAGGACCACGAAGATTAGATATGAGAAATTAAGGTCTTACAGGAATAAAGACAGCGTTTTCCCCTCGCTATATTTGCGAGTGGAACAGTTAAGGAAATGAATATAAGTGGTACACCGCACCGTACAGTGGAGTACCTACGTAGATGTGGATGTAGATTCCTGTCAGTATAGATTTTCCGTTATGCGTCCAAGTGGCCTCACTTTGATAGCTGACCTGCTGGCCAGGATAAAATGAACTTCAACGGCTTGCTTATGCCCCGAGACTTGGAGGTACTAAATAATAAAAAAAAAAAAAAAAAAAAAATACTACCGATACTAGCTACAATTATTAATCAGCAAACTAAGTAAATACTGATATAATATTGTTCAGTATGCTATCCCCAGTCACCAACAGAAATATCTGCACCTATACGCCTAGCACCCCATATATATGCACACACACACGCACATGCACACACACACAGACAGAGACAGACACACACACAGACAGACACACACACACAGAGACAGACACACACAGAGACAGACACACACACACACACACACACACACACACACACACACACACACACAAACACACACACGAGAGAGAGAGAGAGAGAGAGAGAGCGAGAGAGAGAGAGAGAGAGAGAGAGAGGGAGAGAGAAGCTGTGGACGCTACAGAATGGAGTGCCAAGTGGAGAAATCGTAACATTTCCGAAGTAGTTTTTCTTCCGTTTGAATTCAGTAGAGGGGTGACAGCAGCGGAGGCAGACAGAACTTGCTGATGCACCCATACAATTTCGTAAAGAGGTATTCGTGTGATAACATAATCCCGGTCCACTCCATCCTTCCCGATATCGATCTCTTTCCACAACGTTTGGGTCCCGAAATCGTGCTGTTCTTGCCTTCCAGATGCGAATCCGTAGAGAATCACTCTTCAGACCAATCGAAACTCACATGTGAAAATAACATTATCTCATTGTTCGACTGTGGCATGTTGACAGCTCCACTCTAGACGTTCCCTTCTATGAAGACACGACAGAGGTAAACAGACAGCAGATCAACAATAAAGGCCATTCTGCTGAAGCCTTCTGTACAACGTTTGCCCCGATGCAACACGTCCAGTGGATGCTTCGAGGTCAGATGCCAGTTGCAGTGCAGTACTAAGGCGGTACTGTCGTGCCCTTACAGCCAAATAACTGTCCTCTATTTCTGATGTCACGCGTGGTCGACCCTGCCCTGGTCTCTAGGGTACAGTTTCGCTCTCTATAAACTGTTCCCTCATCCGAGAAACGACAGAACGGTTCGCATTAAACCATGGGGCCACACCAGTTTGCGACTCCTGCTTTCAGTCTTCCTATGGCCCCCCAGACAGGAGAGTCTGTAGTCATTTTCCCTGTGCCATACTGCAGCATCTGTGACTGTGTACACAGCAATTGTGGATGTGGGACTAGCCTGCAAACACTACCCCACTTAATAGGTGCCTTGGCGTCATCGTTGGCATGGCTGTCCGTTGATCTGAATACCATCTTTCGGGCAGAAACTGCCCGTACGACATCAGTTGATAGGTGTCTGATTATATCCTGAATTAGAAACAGAACAGGGAAATAGTTTGTTGCTATAATTTTGGACACCAGTGTAGATTACGTAACTGTAAGAAACAAATATTCAGACTCGATTTTAAACTGGAGAAAGGTCACCTCTAGGAAATGTGCCCTCAGAATATAATTTATTAATTATGGACTCCAGGATACATTCAAAGAAAAAGACTGGAACTGATCGGCTGTCGGAGTCCCTCCGTCTAATAGGGGCTGCTCATTCATGGTTGGTTACATCTTTGGGCGGGCTTAGTGACATCTCTGAACAGTCAAAGGGGCAGTGTCTGCGATACAGTATCCACAGTCAACGTCTATCTTCAAGAGTTCTGGGAACCGGGGTGATGTAAAAACTTTTTTTGATGTGTGAAGATGCAGCTTAAGTAAAACTTTGGAGAAAAGAGAAACAGCTGCATGACGCCAAAAGCCGAGATGGCAAGCCATTACTAAGTTGGAATGAATCTATACTAATAACAAATCTGTAAAACGGTGATGCCTTTCTGACCGTCTTTCTGTCTTACTTTGAAGACGCCAATCTTTAAAGCTACTAGAAAAAGTTTCATCGGCTTTCTACTGATAACTTGATCATTGTTTGCGGCACCGTTCAGGCTTTAGTTTCTCAAAATCTGATCACATATTATAAAAATGTATATACATATGTATGTTTCACAGTTCCTCCGAAACCACTTGATCTTGATGTACATATTCCTTACTGTCTAGAAAGAATCGCTGTGGGAGTGAGAACCACCTACCTATCGAAGGGGTGAAGGGGACGTGGAAAAGACGTGTGGGCCACGACGCGCAAATACGCAGCTTTCATTCATCCAGTGTCTCAGAACGAGAGCAGTTAGTGACTTGCACTTTGCACATAATTTCAAACCTTTACGAGACTTTTCTAGCTGACCACGTGCACAAACTGATGAAAGGAAAATAGTTTGTCGCTTATTACATTTTTGCTGTTCATGCAGAAAAACTTTCGCATCAGGCACGACGTCATGACGATTACATTTATTACTTCTTTGCTACTAAGTCTATTCGTAATGCCTTTAGCACACTTAGCACATGCTGCTGAATGTACCTACAAAATTATGTCATTGTACGGTACATAGTTGTGGAGATGTAAGGAAAGGAGGAGATTGACGGAGACGGGGGAGAAGGAGATGGAGAGAGAAAGGGAAGAGGAGGAGATGAACGAGGAGAGGGGGAAGAAGAAATGGACTAACATAACTGGAATATTTACGTACCACACATGACTATTAGTGGTACAGAGCACACTCCCCCACGCACCGCTACTATATAATATGAAGGAACGATACTTTAAGACACTGTAACCAAACGCGAAGAAGAAATTAAGATGATACAGGGGACACGCTACTACACAGAGCATTGAAAGATTTCTGCTGAAACAAGCATTTGGAGTAGATGATATTCTCCAAGAACTATTACGATCGTTTGATGAACGAACCATGTTACACCAGACATGCGGGATATATGAGACAGGCCAAATACCCTGACACATCAAGAAAAAAATTAATAACACAGATACCAAAGAATACAGGCACTGACTGAATGAATGTTACCTAAAAAGCAATTAGTAAGACGCTGTTGCCAAATTCTAACACGAATTGTCTACAGAAGAAAGGAACATCTGACTAAAGGAGATGTGGGAAACATGTGCTTGAATTTGGGAGAAATGTGGAAACACCTGAAGCAATATCCACACTGTTTATTTTATTTATTTATTTACACGTCAAGTTCCGTAGGTCCAAATTGAGGAGCAAAGTACAAGAAATAACAACATAAAAGTAATAAAAGATCAAAATAAAATGTTTATGAATCCGGAAAAAGTAAAGCCATAGGCTTAAGTAAACACAATCAACAGTAGCACAAGAATCAGATTATTTTTTCAAGGAACTCCTCGACAGAACAGAAGGAGTGACCCATGAGGAAACTCTTCAGTTTCGATTTGAAAGCACGTGGTTTACTGCTAAGATTTTTGTATGCTAGTGATAGCTTATTGAAAATGGATGCAGCAGTATACTGCACACCATTCTGCATAAGAGTTAAGGAAGTCCGATCCAAATGCAGGTTTCATTTCTGCCGAGTATTAACTGAGTGAAAGCTGCTTATTCTTGGGAATAAGCTAAAATTCTTAACAAGAAGTGACAGTAAGGAATATATGTATATATAGAGAGAGGCCAACGTCAAAATACCCTGACTCGTGAACAGGAGTCATCAAGGGGTTCGTGAACTTACACCACTTATTGTCCGAACTGCCGGTTCCTGAGTCAAAAATATCCTTTTAGAATGGGAAGAGTTACCCCAAATTATAATACCATACGACATAAGCGGATGAAAATAAGCAAAGTGGACTAATTTTCGTGTCGAACGATCACTCACTTCAGATACCGTTCGAACAGTGAAACGCGGCATTAAGTCTTTGAACAATATCCTGAACATGGGCTTTCCAGCCGGCCGAAGTGGCCGTGCGGTTAAAGGCGCTGCAGTCTGGAACCGCAAGACCGCTACGGTCGCAGGTTCGAATCCTGCCTCGGGCATGGATGTTTGTGATGTCCTTAGGTTAGTTAGGTTTAACTAGTTCTAAGTTCTAGGGGACTAATGACCTCAGCAGTTGAGTCCCATAGTGCTCAGAGCCATTTGAGCCATTTGGGCTTTCCACGACAGTTTACTATCTATCTGAACACCTAGAAATGTGAACTGTACAGTTTCACTTATCATATGCCCATTCTGCGAAATTAAAACATCAGTTTTTGTTGAATTGTGTCTTAGAAATTGTAAAAACTGTGATTTAGCGTTAGTTTGTTTTCTGCAAGCCATGAACTTATGTCATAAACTGCACTGTTTGAAACCGAGCCAATGTTGTACACAACATCTTTTAGTACCAAGCCACTGTCATTAGCTAAAAGAAATATTTTAGAGCTACCCGTAATACTAGAAGGCATATCGTTTACATAAATAAGGAACAGGAATGGCCCCAACACTGATCTCTGGGACACCCCCTCCCCCTTCACTGTACCGCACTCGGACCCCACACCACAGCCATTCGCAACACTGTGAATAATGACCTTTTGCTAAAGTAAGAGGTGAACCAATTGTGAGCTATTCCATGTATTCCGTAATGGTCCAACTTCTGGAGCAATATTTTGTCCCTTCAGCGCATGTGTTCCTGTTTCTATGCGTTTGGGCGCTGGTGACCACGCTGTTTAGCGCCCGAAAACCTCAAACCACACACACACACACACACACAATATTTTGTGATCAACACAATCAAACGCCTTAGTTAAATAAAAAAATATGCCTAGCGTTCGAAACCTTTTACTTAACCCATCCAGTACCTCACAGAGAAAGGAGAATATAGCATTTTCAGTTGTTAAACGACTTCTAAAGCCGAATTGTAGATTTGAGAGCATATCATTTGATATAAAATGATTTATTATCCTTACATACATAGCCTTTTCAATAACTTTATCAAACACTGGTGGCATAGAAATACACTCCTGGAAATGGAAAAAAGAACACATTGACACCGGTGTGTCAGACCCACCATACTTGCTCCGGACACTGCGAGAGGGCTGTACAAGCAATGATCACACGCACGGCACAGCGGACACACCAGGAACCGCGGTGTTGGCCGTCGAATGGCGCTAGCTGCGCAGCATTTGTGCACCGCCGCCGTCAGTGTCAGCCAGTTTGCCGTGGCATACGGAGCTCCATCGCAGTCTTTAACACTGGTAGCATGCCGCGACAGCGTGGACGTGAACCGTATGTGCAGTTGACGGACTTTGAGCGAGGGCGTATAGTGGGCATGCGGGAGGCCGGGTGGACGTACCGCCGAATTGCTCAACACGTGGGGCGTGAGGTCTCCACAGTACATCGATGTTGTCGCCAGTGGTCGGCGGAAGGTGCACGTGCCCGTCGACCTGGGACCGGACCGCAGCGACGCACGGATGCACGCCAAGACCGTAGGATCCTACGCAGTGCCGTAGGGGACCGCACCGCCACTTCCCAGCAAATTAGGGACACTGTTGCTCCTGGGGTATCGGCGAGGACCATTCGCAACCGTCTCCATGAAGCTGGGCTACGGTCCCGCACACCGTTAGGCCGTCTTCCGCTCACGCCCCAACATCGTGCAGCCCGCCTCCAGTGGTGTCGCGACAGGCGTGAATGGAGGGACGAATGGAGACGTGTCGTCTTCAGCGATGAGAGTCGCTTCTGCCTTGGTGCCAATGATGGTCGTATGCGTGTTTGGCGCCGTGCAGGTGAGCGCCACAATCAGGACTGCATACGACCGAGGCACACAGGGCCAACACCCGGCATCATGGTGTGGGGAGCGATCTCCTACACTGGCCGTACACCACTGGTGATCGTCGAGGCGACACTGAATAGTGCACGGTACATCCAAACCGTCATCGAACCCATCGTTCTACCATTCCTAGACCGGCAAGGGAACTTGCTGTTCCAACAGGACAATGCACGTCCGCATGTATCCCGTGCCACCCAACGTGCTCTAGAAGGTGTAAGTCAACTACCCTGGCCAGCAAGATCTCCGGATCTGTCCCCCATTGAGCATGTTTGGGACTGGATGAAGCGTCGTCTCACGCGATCTGCACGTCCAGCACGAACGCTGGTCCAACTGAGGCGCCAGGTGGAAATGGCATGGCAAGCCGTTCCACAGGACTACATCCAGCATCTCTACGATCGTCTCCATGGGAGAATAGCAGCCTGCATTGCTGCGAAAGGTGGATATACTCGTACACTGTACTAGTGCCGACATTGTGCATGCTCTGTTGCCTGTGTCTATGTGCCTGTGGTTCTGTCAGTGTGATCATGTGATGTATCTGACCTCAGGAATGTGTCAATAAAGTTTCCCCTTCCTGGGACAATGAATTCACGGTGTTCTTATTTCAATTTCCAGGAGTGTAGATATAAAATTATCTACATTATCCCTTTCTCCCTTTTTATAAAGCAGCTTTGCTACTGAGTACTTTAATCATTCAGGAAACTGACCATTCCTAAAGGAAAATTTACAAATGTGGCTAAATACAGGGCTAACATGTGCAGCACGGTTCTTCTGCTAGGCACTCCATTATATCAGTGAGAGTCCCTAGTCTTCAGTGAATTATTTACTGACTCAATCCCCCCTTGTCACAGAGGAGTATTTCAGACATCAATCTTGGAAAGGCATTTGCCAAGAAAGTTATATGATTCCCTGTAGAAACCAAATTTTTATTTAATTCACGAGCAATGCTCAGAAAATGATTGTTAAATACTGTACATATATCTGATTTATAAGTAACAGAAATATTTTTACTACGAACTGACTTTATATCGTCGACCTTGTGCTGCTGACCAGACACTTCCTTCACAGCTGACCATATGGATTTAATTTTATCCTGTGAATTAGCTAATCTATTTGCATACAACATACTCTTTGCCTTCCTAATAACATTTTTAAGCACCTTACAATACTGTTTGTAAAGGGCTACTGTAGCTTGATTGTGACTACTTCTGACGTTTTGAGATAATTCCTGCTTTGTTCTACATGATATCATTATCACACTAGTCAGCTACCTGGGCTGCCTGTTACTGCTAGTACCCCGTTTAGAACGTTCTAATGGAAAGCAACTCTCAAAGAGCATGAGAAATGTGTTAAGGAAAGCACTGTATTTATCATCTGTGTTATCGGCACTATAAACGTCCTGCCACTCATGTTCCTTGACAAGGTTTAAAAAACTCTCTATTGCTGTTGGATCAACTTTAATACGTAGTTTGTAATTATATGCTACATTTGTTTGAATACAAAAGCCTTTTAGGGTTAAAATTCGTGCATCATCGTCTGAAAGGCCATTCATCCTCTTACTAACAAAATGAGCATCTAGTAATGAAGAATGAATAAAAATATTGTCTATGGCTGTGCTGCTGTTACCCTGCACCCTAGTTGCAAAAAACACAGTCTGCATGAGATCATACGAATTTAGGAGATCTACCAACATCCTTTTTCTTGCACCATCATATACAAAATTTATTCTGGTGTCACCACATATAACTAATTTCTGATACTTCCTACAAGGTGAATCAAGAGCCCTCTCTAGCTTGAGCAGAAATGCTCTGAAGTTAGAATTAGGGGACTTATAAACAACAACAATTAGAAGTTTAGGACTCAAATGGAATATTGTTTTTTTTACATACATAGCCACTCCCCCACCCCACAAGGAACTCCTTGAAAAACATCCAGCTAATCTGTATCCTGGTAAAGGAAACCTTTGAATTGTCGAATTATTTACGTGGTGTTCTTACATACCAATAATTTCAGAGTCAACATCTATAAGCAGTTCAATAACTTTATCTCTAACACCTCTTATGTTTTGATGAAATATGCTTATTCCTTCTCTACTTCGAAACATGACGTCCACTGAAGGTGAGTCCATATTGAGGGGGACTTCCTGGAAGCATGTATACCTATCAGCTGACTTCAATCTAAAAAAGGTGCAGCTCTAACACCAACTACTACAGGAATTTTTCCATGAATGATTCCACCACCACCCACTACACTGTCGCCTATAAGATTTGCCAGTCTCCCATCCCATGCGTATCGAGGTGCAGGCCATGCCTAGTGAAACCCGATCTACTGATAGACACAACTGGCACCACTGAAATGTTACCTGTGCCCTCTGCCATCAGCCCCCTTCCCAGCCCCATGTTCACGCGCCTAACAGCTTCATTAAGATGAGGCCGATATATGACGCTGAAACAGTTCCACGAAATGCATATTGGTGCCAACAGTTTAACTATCATTACCAGGTCACCACCTGCACATATGCTCCGTCCCTATGAAAGCTGTTCTCTGCTCCACCCACGATCACTACCTGACCCTCCTTCGTAAAATTCCTACATAATTCCCCTATGCTATCAGTCAACTGAGCCAACCCTGCCCTAGGCTTCACAAAGCTGGTGACCTGGTACTCACTCCCCAACACTTCCTGCAACTGCTGGCCCACGCCTCCAACTTGCGAACTACCTAGCAGCGTACCTCCATCTTTCTGTTAGACTCTGCAACTGACCTAGGACTCCTAACTGCTGAGAACTGCTGCATGTTCCCTACATCTACAGCGACAAGAAGCTCCCCTCCACTCAACTCTGACTGTTGGTCAGATCTATTGCATACAGGCAAAGTATAACGTTCTGAATACCTCCTACACCTAGCTGCCCTCTTGGCAACTGCCAGTTCCCATTTCCCACCACCCTTCACTCCCCTCAACCCGCCTAGTTCCTCCTTTGCGCGTTGTAACTGCGCCTGAAGGGCACAGATTTTACGCTCCTGTTCCTCTATCAACTTATTTCGCATTGCGCAACTTATTGCGCATTCCGAGGAGAGGATCTCACTGTAATGCCCGACTGGATTGTCGGTATGCCCCTGTGTGGGCTCTAATCTTTCTGATTTTATCCTCATGTATTAACACAGCTAATATCAATACCAACAAAACTTCGCAAAATCATTAGCTAAAACCAAAAATTCAAGCGGCCACTGGAACACTCAACAAAGTTAAAACACTGAATGAAAATTTTGCTGAAATAGTTCACTAGTAACAATAAGAAAGTCTACTAAAAACTTAAGCACGAAATTTACTAAACGGCTTCAACGTACAGAAAACTCTAAAGAACACAGCGAGAAAACGTTTCCAGAAGTTTATTAAATCGTTATGTCGCCACAGACAGCACGAAACACCGCTGAAAACTATTAAATTTGATAACTGTATAACAGTGCACAAGTAACTTTGTCAGTACTTGGCTTTATAACCGCTACAGCTGCAACTGCATGCCGCAAAATGCAAACCCACTACGGAGGCGTGAGGCTTAGACGCGAATAACACACCACTCGAGTCAATAACACGGGAAGAAAGACTGAGATTAATGAAAATCAACTAATAAGTTACTTTTACAGCAAATATTAACACAAATAAACTTTAAAATAAGTAGCTGAAGACTAAAAATTTATAAAATATTGACGAGCATTTTCAAAAGGAGTCCAGCACACTGACGTCACACCGCCTGTCCAAAAATTTGTCTTTCAGGATAGATTAAAGAAAGGGTACCCCACACTTATAGATTTTGTCGAAGGTCAAGCCAGTTTCATGATGAGATGAGCGCTGGGAGGAGATGCGAGTACCACGCATTGATATCCTGGTCAAGGTTCTAGCAGAGATGGTTTCCTGTTGCCTCCCCTTAACTCGATATGAAGAGCCAAGTGTGAATTTGTGTAGTGTCGATCTCTATGATGAGCGCCCTTGAAATGTAGTGTTGCGTATGAGCTATTGTGGATGTAAGGAAGCAAGAGGGTGTAACTTGATACCCATCCGAATAGCAGCATAGTACCGACAGAAAGATCGGCTATAATATCGTGACATAACCACAAAAGGAAGGACGGAAGCTATGAACGTTCCGTCGACAACTAGGTTATTAGAGACAGAGCAACTCACTAGGTATACTGCGGACAGGTTTGGAATTTAACCCAGGACTTCAGCGTAGACAAGTAATTTCGAACTGTACACCAATATCTCTCTTCCCCCTGCCGTACAAACGCTAACAATGGAATGTCTTCAAACTTCAGGCTTCGAATCGGCAAACACTTAGTCGAGCAAAACTGTACGAGCGTGCTTTATCAATCTAGGCTATGTATTCGCTATGGCATTTGTAGATTCAGAAACAACTTTTAACGTTGTACACTGGATTTCATGTTTTAAATTTTGAAGTTGTAAGGAATCAAATACAAGAAGCGAAAATCTGCCTGTGAGTTACAAAAAATGTGGACTGCAATTATAAGCGACGAAGAACACGAAAGGCAGGAAGTGATGGAGAGAGGAGTGATACAAGCCTGAAGGCTGTACCTCGTGTCATTCGCTCTGTACTGTCATTCAGCTTGTACAAAGAACACTAAATAAAGGAATCCAAGGAAGAAACTGGAAAAGAAACTAAGCTGCAGGAGGAAGAAATACGAATTATGCAGAGGACATGGTAATTCAATCAGAGACGGTAAAGGAGTACGAAGGGGCCATAAAGAGAGATTATGGGTCGAAAATCAAAGTAAGTAAAACAAGAGTGATTGAATACAGTAATATTAAGACACATGATGTTCCGGAAATTACATTAAGAAGTGACAAACTGCTAGTATAATTAGATGACGAGCTTCTCTTTGTGCGGTAAAATAAGAGACAATGGCAGAGTTAAACACAATACAAAATATAGACCGCCAACAGCAAGAAAATACGTTAATTCTGAATATGAAAAGATCTTTCCTGAAAGCTTAAAATAATTTTCATGTGTCGTTCAGTCTCAGTTGCACATTTTTAACCATACGACATGTTCTTGTCAATGTGGATCATCTTCAGATGTAAGTAGTTGCGTCAGCAACCCGTCTTGTGTATTCAGAACCTGATTTCCATCCTCCTGAATGCGAGCCCACTGCGTGCGTACGTGTGTGTGTGTGTGTGTGTGTGTGTATTTTAAGGTTAAAGGGAGGGAGAGAGGGAGGGAGTCGAAGGCTTGATTACGGTAAAGAGATTGTAGTGAATGTTGGTTTCAGTAGTTGTGCCGAGATGTGGAGGCATGCACAGTGTGGACTAGCTCGGAGACGAGCATCAAACTGGATTTACTACTGAAGATCATAATAACATCAACATCGTCAATACAGCTGCGAACAGCTATGGCTCTTAGACGTATTAGAAACGAATATCAGAACATGGGTCCCATGTCCTCGTTGTTCTGCCCTATAATCGCGGGTTGGAGACTCTATGCACGTCATTCATTCTTCGCTTCCAACATGCGAACCCGTCTTGTATAAGTTTGTACAGTTCTGGTGGTCAACAGCTATGTTATGACCGTCCTTGTTAAAATAGTCCGGGACGAATGTGGTTTCGTTAGGGATAGGCCTTGCGCCTACCTTGCCCGCAACCAACATTACGTCCGTTGAAGGCGGTCGCATAACTCGTAGGGGACAGGCTTCCTACAGACACAGACAACTCTGCCGTACTTAATCGGTCACTAGGCTGCATCTTCGACAGGAAGTGCAAAACGGCTAAGCAGGGATGGCTAGAGGACAAATGTAAGGATGTAGAGGCTTATTTCACTAGGGGTAAGATAGATACTGCTTACAGGAAAATTAAAGACACCTTTGGAGAGAAGAGAACCACTTGTATGAATATCAAGAGCTCAGATGGAAACCCAGTTCTAAGCAAAAAAGGGAAAACAGAAAGGTGGAAGGAGTATATAGAGGGTCTATACAAGGGCGATGTACTTGAGGACAATATTAAGGAAATGGAAGAGGATGTAGATGAAGATGAAATGGGAGATACGATACTGTGTGAAGAGTTTGACAGAGCACTGAAAGACCTGAGTCGAAACAAGGCCCCCGGAGTAGACAACATTCCTTGGGAGAGCCAGTCCTGACAAAACTCTACCATCTGGTGAGCAAGATGTATGAGACAGGCGAAATACCCTCAGACTTCAAGAATAATGTAATAATTCCAATCCCAAAGAGAGCAGGTGTTGACAGATGTGAAAATTACCGAACAATTAGTTTAATAAGCCACAGCTGCAAAATTCTAACACGAATTCTTTACAGACGAATGGAAAAACTAGTAGAAGCCGACCTCGGGCAAGACCAGTTTGGATTCCGTAGAAATACTGGAACACGTGAGGCAATACTGACCTTACGACTTACCTTAGAAGAAAGATTAAGGAAAGGCAAACCTTCGTTTCTAGCATTTGTAGACTTAGAGAAAGCTTTTGACAATGTTGACTGGAATACTCTCTTTCAAATTCTAAAGGTGGCAGGGGTAAAATACAGGGAGCGAAAGGCTATTTACAACTTGTACAGAAACCAGATGGCAGTTATAGGAGTGGAAGGACATGAAAGGGAAGCAGTGGTTGAGAAGGGAGTAAGACAGGGTTGTAGCCTCTCCCCGATGTTATTCAATCTGTATATTGAGCAAGCAGTAAAGGAAACAAAAGAAAAATTCGGAGTAGGTATTAAAATCCATGGAGAAGAAACAAAAACTTTGAGGTTCGCCGATGACGTAATTCTGTAAGAGACAGCAAAGGACTTGGAAGAGCAGTTTAATGGAATGGACAGTGTCTTGAAAGGAGGATATAAGATGAACATCAACAAAAGCAAAACGAGGATAATGGAATGTAGTCGAATTAAGTCTGGTGATGCTGAGGGAATTAGATTAGGAAATGAGACACTTAAAGTAGTAAAGGAGGTTTGCTATTTGGGGAGCAAAATAACTGATGATGGTCGAAGTAGAGAGGATATAAAATTTAGACTGGCAATGGTAAGTCCCATAAGTCCAACCCCTCGTCCAAGTCGTGGGAGATGGGCAACGGCACAAAGTAGGGGACTGCCTATAGGGGCGATGTACAGCGGGGACTTCGTGTGCCCCAGGACCGCTACGGTAGCTGGGAAGGCCCTATGGGAACCCTGAAACGTGACGGCTAACGGGGCTCTGGTGAAGCTGCGATAGGCCTAGCAAGCCAGTAGTGGATAAATCAACTGCTTTTAAAAAGGGAACATGCCTCGGATCACGGAACAGATTTAAAGGAAACCGACCAAGCAATGGAAAAGGATTACGAGATGGTTTACGACTGGGCACCTTAAACGTAAGGACTCTAACTGGGAAGTTAGAAGAAATTGTAGAAATGATGGAAAGGAGGAAATTGGACATCTTGGGACTTGCTGAGACTAGGTGGAGAGGAGTTGGTGAAAAACTACTAAGTAAAGGATGTAAACTGTACTGGATAGGGAATGAGAGGGGAAGAAATGGAGTGGCAATAGTGGTCAGAGAGGGTCTGCAGGAGGAGGTGGAAGGTATCAATGATCGAATGATAAAAGCCAGAGTACGAGTGAAAGGAAAAAGCATTGAAATCATCCAAGCATATGCCCCACAGGTGGGGTGTACAAAAAAGGAGAAGGAGGAATTTGAAGATGACATGCAAAAGCAGCTAAATGGAGGTAATCAGATTATAATAGGGGACCTCAATGCCCATGTCGGCACAGACAGGAAAGGGTTCGAGGAGATAATGGGACCAGAGGGCTGGGGGAACCGAAATAGAGAAGGAAAATTGTTGCTGGAATTCTGCAAGAGGAATGGGCTGGCGATCGCAAATTCCTGGTACAAGAAGAGAAGTAGCCACAAAATAACTTGGTACAGTGGAGACTGGTCCCAAGCTTCAGTAGTAGACTATGTACTAGTGGATAGGCAGATGATGAGCAGCCTCACAGATGTTAAGGTCATTCCATCTGAGGCCTTAGACAGTGACCATCGGCTGTTGGTAGCCACCCTGAGAGAGAAAAAAGATAGGAGGGCAACAGATATACAGGAGAAAAGGTTGAAGACATGGACGCTGAAAGAGGAAGAACGGAGGACCCAGTACCAGACACTGATCAGGAAGAAGCTGCCAAAGGAAGATCAGAGAATAGTGGAAGAAGAATGGGGAGATTTTAAGAGGGCTCTAGTTGAGGCAGCTGAGACTGTGTGCGGAAGAACTAGCACAAAGAGGAGAAGTAAGGAAACCCCATGGTGGAACAACATATGTAAAGAGGCAGTACTTCGAAAGAACAAAGCCTTCAGAGAATGGTTCCAGACCCGAACAGAGGAAGCTAGGGTAAAATATAAGGAAAGCAAGAAAGCAGCACAGACCATAGTAAGGGCGGAGAAGAAGAAGTGGATGGAAAAATGGACAAGAATGTTAGAAGAGGACAGTGAAGGGAACAAAAAAGTACTTTACACCATGGTAAGAAATAAGAGGAACGACAGAAGCGAGTGCCTGAGGATCATGGATAATAATGGAAGAGTTGTGGAGGAAATGCATGAGCTCAAAAAGATTTGGAAGGAGTACTTTGAAGATCTGTTGAATGCCACCAAGCGGGTAACTAGCAGCGATGGAGAGCCTAAGGCAGCAGACGATTATATTAGTGGGGAAATTGATGATCTAACTTGGAATGAAGTGGAAGAAGCCATAAAGAGGATGAAAGGGGGCAAGGCACCAGGTTGGGACGAAGTAACAGTGGATATGATACGAGCAGCAGGAGTAGTAGGAACCCAGTGGCTATATAGAGTGCTGAGGGTGGTGTGGAAGGAGAACAGAATTCCTGAGGATTGGAAGAAAGGAATTATAGTCCCGATCTTCAAGAAAGGGGATAAAAGGAGATGTGAGAACTACAGAGGAATCACCCTGCTATGCCACTGTGGAAAAATCTATGAAAAGATCCTGGAGAAGAGAATAAGAAGCAGTATTGAAAGTAGACTGCAAGAGGAGCAGTACGGTTTCAGACCGGGAAGATCAACAACGGACCTCATATTTGCGGTAAGGCAACTGCAGGAAAGGCACTATGAGTACGGGAAGGACTTAATCATGGCCTTTTTAGATATTGAGAAGGCGTATGACAGTATCTGTAGGGACAAGCTCTGGGATGTGCTGAACGCAAAAGGGATAGATGAAGAGATAACACGAAAAGTCAGAAAAATGTATGAGGGAAGTGAGAGTTGTGTGAAAGTGGGGAGGGAACGTACTGCATGGTTCAAGCTGGAAAATGGGCTGCGACAGGGAAGTGCACTTTCGCCTTTATTGTTTATTATTGTTATGGATGAAATCCTACAGCAAGTATCAGATGCAATTGGAGATCATAAAATGAAAGCAGTGCTTTTTGCCGATGACCTGATGTTATGGGGAAATTGCGAGAAGGAGGTGCAAGAGCAGTTAGATGTATGGGAGGCGACGGCAGCACAATATGGAATGCATTTCTCTGCAAAGAAAAGTGAAATAATTGTCACAACAAGGAAGAAGAATAGGCCAAATGTGGATATAACTTGTGGAGGGGAAAAACTACAAGTGGTAGAGAACTTCAAGTACCTGGGAAGCATGATTGAAAGTAAGGGAGGAAACGCAATGGAAATAAATGAAAGGTGCAGAAAAGCAGGGCAGTTCTACAAATGCATTAGGGGGCTTATTTGGAGCAAGGAGGTGCCACAGAAATCCAAGGGAATTATATACCGAACATACTTTGTCCCCATATTGACATACGGAAGTGAGACATGGGTAATGCACAAAAGCGACAAAAGTAGAATACAGGCTAGTGAAATGAAGTTCCAGAGGAGCAGGTTGAGTGTAACAAGACGAGACAGATTGCGAAATGTGTATGTGAGGGAAAGACTAAAGGAGGAACCAGTACAGGACAGGATAGAAAAATCAAGACTGCAGTGGTATGGACACATGAAGAGAATGGATGAGGGAAGAATTCCAAAGAGGATGTTTGATCTGCAACTGGAGGGGAAGAGGCCCAGAGGAAGACCAAGAGATAGATGGGTGAAGGGAGTGAAGGAATGTGTGACGAGAAGAGGAGAGAACTGGACGAAGGTGGAAGAGGGGGAATGGTGGAAAGACAGAACACGATGGAGAGGCTTGTGTTCCCGACAGACCCAGCCAGTGGCTGGAAACTGTCCAAGATGACGACGACGATGACGAATGGTAAGGAAAGCGTTTCTGAAGAAGAGAAATTTGTTAACATCGGGTATAGATTTAAGTGTCAGGAAGTCATTTCTGAAAGTATTTGTATGGAGTGTAGCCATGTATGGAAGTGAAACATGGACGATAACTAGTTTGGACAAGAAGAGAATAGAAGCTTTCGAAATGTGGTGCTGAAGAAGAATGTTGAAGATTAGATGGGTAGATCACATAACTAATGAGGAAGTATTGAATAGGATTGGGGAGAAGAGAAGTTTGTGGCACAACTTGACAAGAAGAGGGGATCAGTTGGTAGGACAGACATCAAGGGACCACCAGTTTAGTATTGGAGGGCAGCGTGGAGGGTAAAAATCGTAGAGGGAGACCAAGAGATGAATACACTAAGCAGATACAGAAGGATGTAGGCTGCAGTACGTACTGGGAGATGAAGCAGCTTGCACAGGATAGAGTAGCATGGAGAGCTGCATCAAACCAGTCTCAGGACTGAAGACCACAACAACAACAACAACAGGCTGCATCTCATGCTCCGACAGTGGTCACTGGTCCTACGGATCTTTTTTTTCTCCTAGGGTCACGTGACCGAATGTAATACTTGCGGCATCCCAGAGCAAAGGGCTGTATTGCGGCCGGCACTCTATCTATGACGAGCAGGCCATCCCGAGTGGCCTTCCTAGGCAAGGCGCCAGATGTAGCAGCATTCCATCACTCAGGAACTCACTTTGGAGTCTCCGCAACAACTACGTCGGTTTCAGTGTCAGTAACCAGTTATGGACTTGTAAGAATTCTGTTTTTTTTTTTTTTCCAATAATACTACACGGCGCTGGGCTTGTTTGCGTCATACTGAAATTTTAGTTCTGGACTGTGCTTCCAGGACTAGTACTGATTCACAGTTGCCACAGTATTCTTTGGACTGTTCCTTCGGAAGTTCGGCTATCGTGGTGCAGTAAGTATTTACTACCGAGTGACATTCTCTAGCATTGTTTATTTGCCTTCAGTCGATATTTATGTTTATTCGTTCTGCCACAAGAAGTGATTGTTTGTAGTTCAGGCCTTCGGCCTTCCGAATAATTTGCCTGTTATTTCATTAGCCAAAGGAGACTTTTTTCTAATACTGGTTATATAATTTTCTAGAAGAAGTTGTCTTTCTAAAGAGCTTAATTTTCATGTTGCACCTAACACACGTGGGAACACAGGTGATTTCTCTCTTGTTAAATAATCGTATTCTACCAGATATACTTGAAAATTTCTTATCCGTCAAACCAGGGGAACACAACAGTTTCTTTCTCGGAGAGA
The DNA here is from genome assembly GCF_023898315.1 of Schistocerca nitens. Taxonomy (NCBI): domain Eukaryota; kingdom Metazoa; phylum Arthropoda; class Insecta; order Orthoptera; family Acrididae; genus Schistocerca; species Schistocerca nitens. Next base: position 236,648,735 of record NC_064614.1, on the reverse strand, counting down.
TTAGTTTAGCTGAGCACCGACACCTTCTCCATCCTGCTCGCGCTTTGTACTCTCTATGGCTTGTGCAGTATTGACGTCCCTGCGACGAATAAATTCCATGAATGTGTTTCTCATCTATACTTGTTTCGGAAAATCAAGGATAAATTTAGAAGATGCGATAGCTATTTTAATAGTTTTGAGGTTGCATCGTGCAGAAAAAGGAACATTTTTTCCATACCAGTCTTAGCCTAGTTTATTAAAGAATCTGCATTGGGCTGAAATTCATGACGCAAGCTCCTGGAAGCTTAAAACACGTGTGTCGCTAGGACTACTGTTCAGATCATTGCCATTAGTATGCAATGCTGTTACAAAATCAGGTCCCGTCTCACATCACCAGTCTATCAGGAAATCTCAATTCAACGTGCACTGCTGAGTGAAAGATTTGATATGAAAACAGCTTCCAGTATGTGGCTCAGCCGTCCTTCGTAATGATGGTATTTTATCTGCTGGAGCGATTTGAAATGGGACGGCCGGAGTCCTGGGGGAGGCTAAAGATTAGCTTTAGAATTATTGGAAGGATCCTAAGTAAGCTTAAGTCACACCAGGAAGAGTTTTCGTACAAAAATTTCAAGGAATCGATGTACTGGCTATTATTCGGCAGCATAGAACTCTTGGATTAACTACACAGACATGTGATGAAAAGAAGATCTGCTCTTGTTTGCTGGGTTTTCGTTCTTATTTACACAGATGCCGTGAAGATGGTACAGATTTTCAGGGGTGATGGAGAAGGGTTAATGCATCAGTTTGAAGTAAGGGATCCTGGCCCGGAAACGGGTTATAAGTGAAAATCTTTCTAGTACCTTTGGCATCAGTATGCTCTTCGCTTTCCACGTTTTGGGAGAAGGTAGGATGGAACAAAACAAGGAAAAACTTCTAGTATACATAGGCTCTAAAATGCATACTTTCAGAACCATCAGAACTTGTTCAGTAGAAGACATGAACTTCACGGTAGCAAATATAGCAAGTTCTCGTAGTTCTTAAGGCATGCATTTTAGAGCCCATGTTTACTTTACAATATATAGAAGCAAAGTAGTTGCAGTAGAAGAGGTCCACCGGCAGAGGTATCAGACCGATTTCGCTTGTAACTTTCAATTCAGTCGTTGCCGGACCCGGGTTCCTTACCTCAAGTTAAGGTATTTGACTTTCTTCATCATACCAGAAAGTTTGTAACATCATCACGGAATCGCTGTGTATTTTCTGGCACTGTTATGAGACTGGGTCTTTCCGTTCTCCTAGGTAACTGACGTACTTATTTGAAATTATTCAGTGTCGTTCCTTCATGCATTTTAAACTGAAGCAATGTCACAAATTCTTTTGGAAGGTTCGTTGTGGCTTCAAATCATCTACACTGCGTAACTCTGCGTTCATAACAGCTAAACCCACAACGTTATTATTACACTATCTGTCCACTTTATAATACTTGATTTAAATTTATAGTAAGTAGTGTATCTTGTGGTTCGGTCGTCTCGCTGTCTTACACAGCTGTCGCAGCGCCAGGTGGCGAAAACGAAAGGAGCTTGCTTCAGCTTGCGGGCCCGTTGAACGCTAAAAGGCCGCCGGTATTTTGAACTGATTACGTATCCAGTATTCAACCGCGTACGGCGTCTGCAACGTACCTACTTTCAGCGGGTCCCTTATTTGCTGGGAACTGCCTGATCCGACAGGTCGAAACCTGCCATGAAATTTTTTATACAGTGAGGATACACCGAAAAAATCAGTATGTCAAAATTTTAGCTGTTGAGACACACTGCATCTTTTTTTTTTATATTGGAAATTGTCAGATTCGTAGCTCTCTAGGAGGCTGGAGAAAGAAATGTACACCCCTACCATAACTGCAGCGGAAAGTAAATGCGCAACACGATGGCACATAGCCTTGATTTATGGCCGAGCGGTGAACAGATAACATTGCACAATGCGATCGTTAATTTTTAAAGCGAATTTCATTTTCCATTGATAATTTCACTGACAGCGGTTCACAGGCACTATTCGCTTGAATTTGTGACTTGTTTAGTATACATAATAATTAGCAGTCGTCTTGGCGGTATCTCTTAAGTGTTAACAGTGGAGGTAAACCGGAATTAATTTTCTTTGTGTTTCCTTCGTATATGCTTGTCAGTACCATCTGACTTGGTGCGGGTTCCAGAGTTTCAGCGTAATGTTTGCAAACTCGCATTAGACAAAATAAGAAGCACTGACACGCAATCGAAATCAGCTATTTCTCTTGAAGATCTCCATATGTGTTATGTATTAGTTAATATCTTGGATATCCCTTCGAATGATGGCCCATTTCATTAGAAATTGTGGAACCATAGAAGAAATAGAAATTAACTGTGATGATTCCGTAAGTTGTGGTTCCAACGATGATTGTTGTGCTTATTTAAGTCCAGATCAAAAATACAAAAGCCGTCTAGCATATGAAGAGTAATAACTTTCACTGATAAATAAAAGACTAAATGTTTTTGGATAAACGAAGGAGGGAAAAAACACATAACTTTTAGCTATCTCCAAAGCCGACTTCGTTTTGTAAAATATGAACATGATGTATGCAAATGAAAGAAGGGTTTCCATGCAGTACGAAATATGCGCCAAATGGAACTCTCAAAAGTGTGAAAGAAAAACTATTTAACTATTTGAAATATTTAGAATTACTCAATGCACCGTTACGTAGGGAGACCGACAAGACTAGTCCCTCTGTATTAAGTGGGATAAATATCACTGATTTCCAGGTTTCTTTGGCCTGCTCAAAGAAATTCAGAAATTATACGGAAAAGGAAATCGCAAAATTACGAAGTTTACTTCAAGTAAACATGGAGAGAAGATGTCATTAAAAGGTAGAAAATAAAAATTCGTAGCTTGTTGTTGTCCCATAAAATGATGTGTATAAAGCCAGTCAGTCAGATTTCGTGCAAAAACTGCGTGGAAACCACATTGTATCATTTTTTTAAAAAAAGACAAGATTGGTTAAGAAGCGATAAGTATCAGTGGATAGCTATTTCTGCAGCTTTACATCTGTCTTCAGGAACCTGACGTCAAATTATGGCCAGAAATAAAAAAATAAAAAAAGAACTGTTAAGTTGCAAAAAATCTTTATCGTAGCAAAATCTGTAAAAATGGGAAGTAATAATTTTCAATACTACATCCGAAACGTCTTCCTAACAGTTGCAGAAAACAATTCATTGCTTTTGTTGGACTTCTGATGCGGACATAACGACACCTCTGTCTTTCGTAGCAGGGCAAAAAGCCTGGATTCGGATTCCACCGGGAACTAGTAGTGTGAATCAACCCCTCAATAAAGGAATTTTTCCACGGTGTAAAGCATTTTTCAGAAAATTGTTGCACATTATAATTACCGATAGATATTTGTCATGGCAGGTTTATCAGCGTGACAGTATAGATAAACTTCAGTCATTTGTGCTTTATCAGTTTGCATCATCACGTTTTACGAATTTGATCAAGTATGAAACTTCCTGGCAGATTAAAACTGTGTGCGGGACCGAGATTCGAACTCGGGACCTTTGCCTTCTGCGAGCAAGTGCTACCAAAGCGCGACTCACGACCCGTCCTGACAGCTTTACTTTGGCCAGCACCTCATCTTTCTTCCTGGACAGGTAGTTCCGCTAGCTTCGCAGGAGAATGGCGTAAGTGAAGCTGTGAGGACGGGTCGTGACTCGTGATTGGGCGGCTCAGTTGGTAGCTGGCAGCGCCTGCAGCCGGCTACCCCCATCTCTTCAGAGCAGCGACCTTTAGCCCCCCATCCTGGTGGCGCGCAGATCCACGCACACCGTATCGCAATACTGAATCTCAGTTTCGGAACTTGACATTGCGCTGTTACAGGAGGTGCAGTTAGCAGCGCTACGTCGGAGAGCAATGCACGACTTCTGCGTCTCATGATGATCATATCGGCTGTGGAGTGGCGGTGTATTTACACCACTATGGTGGGATATGGCGTTTACGATTCACTCCATGCGTGGCATTAATGACATGTGCCTTCTGGTACGGAGAGTCGCCCTGGAAGGTTGGGTTTTTATGCGTAGGAGACTGCCCCATTGTTCTTACGGCGACATGAACATATTCTATTTGGAGGGGACTTCAGTTGCGTACTCGACCGGAAAGATCAGTCCCAGAACTTTACAACATGCCAGGATATGTGTCTCATTGAGTGATTGAGACCGAGCTCTTTGAGATACCTAGGAATTAAGGTGCAGAAGAACTGGGATTCACAGTTCACTCAGCAAGTTGTTACGACAGCATTTATGCCTTTCGTGGGCTGTTTGATGGGATGCTCGATGTAGAGTGCTAGTCTTTGGTATTTTCTGATCATGGTGTGTATGTGTGTAGCTGCTCCTTACCCCCCCCCCCCGCCCTCCCTCCCCGTCCCCACCTCCATCCCGGATGTTTGGAGGAGTCGGGCAACGTGGAAACTCAACACTCAGCATCTGCAGGTTCCTTCGAACGTATAGCTGAGACGTGGACGAGGTGCGAACGGCGTCTCTGATCATCCGCATCAGTGGGGGACTGGTGGCTTGAATTTGCTCCGACGCACGTTCCTCACTTAGAACAAGGAGGTAGCCGTTTGACACAGGCACACTACAGACTTCAGCGGCCTCCGCGGCCTTGATGGCCAGCCACCTTGCCCGGAAGTGAAAACTGAATACAGCATGGTTAAATCGAAGTTACCATCTATTACTCGTCTGAAACTGCAGGAGGCTGGCGTGGGTACCCACATGTGGTGTGGGGAAAGATGCGCTTGAACTTCTTTAAGGCTATACATAAAGCAGTAAGGAATAGCTCAGTAGGTAGCACAGTTGAAAAGGAATGGACGTCTCTAAAAAGGGCAATCTCAGAAGTTGGAAAGGAAAAAATAGGTACAGAGAACGTAACAGAAGAAACACTACAGTTAATCGACGAAAGAAGGAAGTACGAAAAAGAGGAAAATTCAGGGACACGGGGAAACAAGTCGCTGAGGAATGACATAAATAGGAAGTACTGGGATACTAGGACGAAATGGCTCCATAAAAAACGTGAAGAAATCAAAGAAGAAATGATTGCCGGAAGGATTGACTCGGGAAACAGGAAAGTCAAAACAAACTTCGGTGAAATTTAAAGCAAGGGTGGTAACATTATGAGTGCAATGGGAATTCCACTGTCAAATGCAGAAGAGAGCGCACATAGATGGAAAGATTACATGGGAATGAAGACCTGTCTGATGACATAGAAGAATAAACAGATGTAGAGTTAGAAAAGATAGAGGATCCAGTAATAGAATCAGAATTTAAGAGAGATTTGGAGGACTTAATGTCAAATAAGGCCGAAGGGATAGATAACATTCCAACATAATTTCTAAAATCATTGGGGAAATGGCAACAATACGAGTATTCAGGTTGGTGAGTAGAATATATGACTCTGGCGACATACCATCTGACTTTCGGAAATATATCTTCCACACAATTCCGAAGACTGCAAGAGCTGACAAGTGCGGGAATTATCGCACAAAGAGCTTAAAAGTTCATGCATGCAAGTTGCTTACAAGAACAATATACAAAAGAGAACTGAGGATGTTTTAGATGACGACCAGTTTGGTTTCAAGAAAGGTAAAGGCACCAGAGAAGTAATTCTGACGTTGCGGTTGATACTGGAAGCAAGACTAAAGAAAAATAGAGACACGTTCATAGCATCTGTCACCTCGGAAAAGTGTTCGCCAATGTAAAATGGTGCAAGATGTTCGAAATTCTGAGAAAAATAGGGGTAAGCTATAGGGAGAGACGGGTAATATACAATATGTACAAGGATCAAGAGGGAATAATGAGAGTGGACTCCCAAGAACGAAGTGCTTAAAAGGGGTGTAACACAGGGATATAGTCTTTCGCCCCTACAGTTCAATCTGTACATCGAAGAAGCAATGATGGAAATAAAAGGAAGGTTCAGGATTAGAATTAAAACTCAAGGTGAAAGGATACCAATGATAAGATTCACTGATGACATTGCTATTCAGAGTGAAAGTGAAGAATAATTACAGAAGGTGTTGATAGGAATGAACAGTCTAATGAGTGCAGAATATGGATTGAGAGTAAATCGAAGAAAGACGAAAGTAATGAGAAGTAGCAGAAATGAGAACAGCGACAAACTTAGCATCAAGATTGGTGATCACGAAAAAGACGAAGTTAAGGAATTCTTCTATTTGGGCAACAAAATAACCGAAGACAGACGAAGCAAGAAGGACATCAGAAGCAGGCTACCACTGCGAAAAAGAGAAATCCTGGCCAAGAGAAGCCTACTGGTATCAAGCACAGCTCTTTACTTGAGTAAGAAATTTCTGATAATGTACGTCTGGAGCACAGTATTGCACGGTAGTGAAACATGTACTATGGGAAAACTGGAACGGAAGAGAATCGAAGCATTTGATCTGTGGTGTTATAGACGAGTATTGAAAATTAGGTGGACTGATAAGGTTCAAATGGTTCAAATGGCTCTGAGCACTATGGGACTTAACATCTGAGGTCATCAGTCCCCTATAACTTAGAACTACCTAAACCTAACTAACCTAAGAACATCACACACATCCATGTCCGAGGCAGGATTCGAACCTGCGACCATAGCGGTCGCGAGGTTCCAGACTGAAGCCACTGCGGCCGGCGACTAATAAGGTTCTGCGCAGACTGAGGAGGTTCTGCGCAGAATCGGAGAGGAAGGGAATATGTGGAAAAATAAGTAGTGATAAGATGATAGGACATCTGTTAAGACACCAGAAAATGACTTCAATGGTGATAAACGGAGCTTTAGAGGACAAAAACTGTAGAGGAAGAAAGAGACTGGAACACATCCAGCAAATAATTGAGGATGTAGGTTGCAAGTGCTACTCAGAGATGAAGAGATTGGCACAAGAGCGAAATTTGTGGCGGGCCGCATCAAACCAATCAGAAAACTGATGACTCAAAAAAAAAAAAAAAAAAAGCTGGCGCACAGTACTATGATCAAGCAGGAGAGAGACTGCTGAACCATGATAGCAGATCAAGGCGACAAAGGGGGAGATACAGGTGAATGATACCACATGACTCACGCCATTGGTTTGCGGACGTAGTGCGAGATTCTTGCGCTTGCCGAATGAACGAAAAGGCGAGCATGTGCGAGTGACATTACTGTGTTCTGATCAGAGTGCTGACTAATAAATTGGTCCTAGCTGCAAGGCGGTGAATGCAGTTACTAGACTCGTCCACGGCGATGATGAAGTAACAACTACAAAAAAAAGGGCTCTGAAGACTATGGAACTTAACATCTGAGGTCATCTGTCCCTAGAACTTAGAACTACTTAAACCTAACTAACCTAAGGACATCACACACATCCATGCCCGAGGCAGGATTCGAAACAGCGACCATAGCGGTTGCGCGGTTCCTGACTGAAGCGCCTAGAACCGCTCGGCCACACCAGGTCCGTCTCGAAGATCAACCTGAAATGACAGTACGACGGCTAGAACTTTCATGACTCGGCTGGTGTAGCACTCCTGTTAGCTTTCGACTTAAAAAGTAGATCCGTTGGCAACTACGAGGGAGGGATGCGGCCGAAACCTACCTGCTAGGAAGTAGGAGCCGACCGTGTCTGTCTGCCAGCACAAGTTTCCTATTCTGGTCCCCTTCAGAATATCGGAAAGACAGTTTCCACTGTATCACTACCCCTCCTCGAGAAAGAAGAACGACTGCTTAAAACCCGAGTAGTATTTAACGGGTGCCTCCATTTTCAATAAATTATCGACTTCTCTCAGAATGACGGCACCCGAAATCTATACCCAGATTTTAGTTCCTCAGAATGCTAGGAATCATTATCATCATATTTATTTTCTCTCTGAATTTGTTTTTAATGATTGAAATTCCTATTGCGTTTTCAAGGAACTCAAAATTGATAGGGATATTATGGATACACCAGTGGGTTGTCTGTTATCATAGGGTTCTGACTCCGTCATCTGATTGCAAATAAATTCCCACTGGGCTCTTTCTTATTTGATGGATGGTAAGATACCTCGCGTTACCGTCTCTCAGTTCTACTCCAATTATTTCCCCATTGTGTAGCCTTAACACCACTGGTGGTACGTTCTCTTGGCCTCCTTTCAGCACACCCTGTGGATCACTACCTAAAGAGAAAAGTAAAACACGTTTCTTATATTTCGGCGTCACAGTACCGTCCTTCCCATATTGTTTAACTTTATCATCGCATTTAGCTCTTTCCAGATGGTTGTCAGCTTCCACTAGCGTGTTGATAGTGTGGCAGCTCATATCCAAAGTCCACATACTAGCACATTACTCACGTGCTTCACAGTCGTTGTTCGGAATGAGAAAACTGATTCCAAACGGTTGCAGATATCTTCTATAAAATTGCACTAGTAAATACGTATAAAACTTATTGGGCGGTCAACAAGTGACTGAATGTGTTCCAATATACTTGAGCCGGCCGCTGTGGCCAAGCGGTTCCAGGCGCTTCAGTCCGGAACCGCGCTGCTGCTACGGACGCAGGTTCGAATCCTGCCTCGGGCATGGATGTGTGTGATGTCCCTAGCTTAGTTAGGTTTAAGTAGTTCTAAGTCTAGGGGACTGATGACCACAGATGTTAAGTCCCATAGTGCTTAGAGCCATTGAACCATTTTGAATATACTTGAGTTTTCTCATTCTGAGAAGAGAGAGGGAGCGATCTGTTTTACTTGCTAAAAACATTCAAATTCCGAGATCATATAAATATTTCTTTACTTGAAACAACCGGTTTCGATAGGCTTTGATGTCATCTTCAATTATGAAAGGTTTGTCATGATTAAAATATTTAAAAACGTAAAGCATCTTGTACAAATGCCCAGTTCGATGGTGACCGGTATATGTATGGACGCGACCAGTTGCACAAGGTGGTTTGTGTTTTTAATTATATTAGTTATGACAAACCTTTTTATAATGTGCCGCTTTTTATCCACATGATAACTTGTTGTGAGGTATAAGTTAAAATAAATACGTTTAGTAACATAAAAGATTTTTAAGACCAGAAGATGACAGCATTGTGTGTCAAAACTGGTTGTTTTTATCAATGAAATATTTTTGTGATATTGGCTTTTAAATGTTTTTAGGTTCCAATATACATCATATTCGAGATGTTATGAGTGACAACGTGATACACGAAGTTTGAGCATTGTTTATCCGAGGCTATATGAGAGCACTGTGATTGCCACATACCTTGGAATGACGATCGTTACGGCAGTGTTACGGTATCATCTAGCGGAAACCAATTTAGAACTAATGTCCATATGCGAGGGGCGATAGGGAAGAGGTTTGCCGCATAAATATGTGTGCAGTAATCTGTTGAATTCTGGACAGTTAAATATCAGGGAGCAGTTATTTTGGGACTGTGCAATTTACGGTTACCAGCAATAGAGTGGGTCGCCACCGCTGTCAAATGACAAACGCTCTCATTTAATTGAGGATTTGTCGAGCACTATTTGTACAGAAAATACACATTTAAGTTCGGTAACTAAATAAAGCGGGAGCTTGCCTGCATGGATTCAAAATGGAATTAAAAATATGTACTGCTTTACCTGGTGGTGCTCACAATATATCAAAATGTTATGCAGATCACAACAGAATAATTACAGAGGTTTTTACTGTTGTTCAATGCAGTGAGCATGTAACATTGTTTCACTGAGTCTCTGGAATTTGCCAAATACATTTTGCAAATATTTTATTTCAAATAGTGTTTCAGTAAAACACATTTCGACATATAACATCCTTCAAGTAACCTTCGATGATGATCACGAACGCTGCTCCAGTAGAGGCTTTCATGCATTGTGCTATTTAGTCTCAGTTTCCGCTTGGGGTCCACTGTAGGACACGCTAAATTCCATAACAACACATCCAAAGTAATAGCAAACGCAAATAAAAAACAATTGCTGTGAAGATAGCTCTGTTTTGGAATGTTTAAAAATTAATCAGTTTCCAACATACAAACTGTGTACCAGATTGCAAGTATCAGCAGTCTAATTACATCCTCCCCTTCTTATTTCTCCCCCAGATGTAAAGTACGAACATATTAGAATACTTGAAACTGCTGGCAGATTAGAGGTGCGAAACTGGAATCTGGAGCCTTACCTTAGGCGGGAAGTGGTATTTCCGACTGAGTTATCCAGTTTCGACTGACGATCTGTTTCCACATGTACAATACCACCAGATTGTCTAGCCCTCTTATAAGCTTCACAGAATGTCTACTACAGACTGCGGGGTTAGCACACGCGCTAAACAGGAATCATATAGAAATAGTTTAGCCGAGCCTAATGGTTGTTACGAGAATGAACGCATCAGATACTGGCAGAAGTAAAGCTGTGAGTACCGGGCGTGAGTCGTGCTTCGGTAGCTCAGATGGTAGAGCACTTGCCCGCGAAAGGCAAAGGTCCCGAGTTCGAGTCTCGGTCGGGCACACAGTTTTAATCTGCCAGAAAGTTTCCGCTGCAGAGTGAAAATCTCATTCTGGAACGCATCAATGTTCAGCGCTGTAACTGAAGCCGTGAAAAGCCGTGTCAAGTCATACGTGGCTTGTTTGGTCGGTTGCAGCACCGCCCGCGAGATTCACAGAGCCATGTTCGAGTACGAATAAAACGATCAATTTCAATCTCAGGAACACTAATCTTATTGAAATTCAGCTTACTAATATAGTCTAATTGTGAAAAGGACTGAGCATAGAAATATCGAGTGATATGAATGCCAAACATTTCCACGTTTATAAATAATACCGTATAAGACCACTCATAGCTTTTCGCCTGTGATTATTAACTTATTTAATGTCTGACTCGTCTGAATATGTTCGTCGAAATACAATACGCCAAAAGGGGTAGTTTAACAGTCACAGCTCTAAAGCGTAGCTCACTCCTAATTACATTTTATGGACTATTTAATATTACAGTACAAGCTGCTATAAAGAAAGGAAGGAACACAAATAGCATATCATTTAATTTGTGTAAATATTTTGAGGGTAAACGTTTTGAAGATGATTAGCTATTTATCTCTTCCTCCTGAATCTGCATTTACTAGTAAAAATAACTTTCCATCGGATATATGCAAAACTCACACAGAAAATGCATTAAAACTGTTTTTTAAACCCCAGCTTTATCAATATTTTACGCTCGCACTTACAAGAAACATGCACATTTATTAAATTGAAGTTTTAGAATGAGTTAAATATTCTTTGTGTATTTTATACAAGGCTGGAGCTGTTCAGTTACGCTATGTCACTGTTTACGCTATTAAAATAATGATAACCGCTACAAAAAGTGCCTTTTTTATACGAATGAGTAGAAAAATTTCTATTTTATTTTGTATTAAGAACTGTTATTATTGTGTTACGTTAGTCACTTTCAGAAATTCAGCATAAATGTGGACAACGAAGGCAAGTTGAAACGATTTCTTTTTGTCAGTTATAATGTCAAATAGTTTGGCAACTTTTATGTAGATAACGTTGTAACTTCAGGCGAATTTTAAGACAGCTTATTGCAGTGTAATGCAGACAGACAATTTATACATTTATTTAAAATATCAGACATTTTTCTAAACAAAGCAAGAGAACTTTAAGAAAGACATGTTTGTGTGCGTATGTACGTGCTGGGCAAAACGTAATTTCCCCGAAAAAAATTTTATGCGCCTTAAAGTTAGACAGAGCTGCATCAAACCAGTCTCTGGACTGAAGACCACGACAACAACAACAACATCAACAAGTTAGACAGCTAAACTTACATCATTCGTCCTGGATGTGGTTGCCCTTGCCCTTGCCCTTCCGACTGAGTTATCCAGTTTCGACTGACGATCTGTTTCCACATGTACAATACCACCAGATTGTCTACCCCTCTTATAACCTTCACAGAATGTCTGCTACAGACTGCGGGGTTAGCACACGCGCTCAGAGTTGAAATATTAAAAGTTTTGGCTGGTTTCGTTATCTAGGGGCTGGGATACGTAGTTGTCGCATTACAAGCCAAACACTGCTCAGTCTACAGCATACAATATGAATATACACATGAAAAGAATGGTCGAAGGTTCCTATCGTTCACCAATTGCGAATATTTAATGCAACATAGTAATTTATAAATGAAACATTGCAATGAAATAAAATCTCCAGGTACTATCTTAACGACTTTAAATGATGAGTACGATAGTAGAAGTACTTTTGACAATGCGGTATACTTCTGCAAAACACTTATTGGTGTCGATGGTCCAGCAATTTAATAAAATATAAGGTGAATAACAGGGAAACAATAGATTCCCACTTCACGTAATTAGTTATGAACAACAACATAGCTCACGAGATATTCACTTCTAAACGTATACTACGTCTACACTGCAGAAGCCACTCACAAGTGCACTAGTCGGCACTACGAAATATTTCTATCACCCGTGACAACGCGCAAACTGCTCCACTCTCCCAGTCTTTTCCGCGACCGTGCGTCGCGTCCGTCGTGCCGTACTGTTCAGGACTCTCTCGTGTCCTCTCCCGTACTCTCCAGAACTCTCCTGTCCTCTCTCGAAACGATGCCCCTCCCCCACTTCCATACAGTCTCTCCACGTGTCCTTTTTGGAACGATCGCTGTGAATGGCTAGAGCGCTCCCGCCCTGTGTCGAAACCAACGCACACTCACAAACATAATGAAACACATTCTAAATACTAGATTTAGATTTAAATAACTTGAAATTAAATAAGTACTCCTACGGCTGGATCACAAACACGCTCTAACACACATTCTTAAATACATAAACAAATTAAATAAACACATATCAAAGGAATAGAACAGAAGTAGACCAGTAGCCTATTGTCTCTGTGCTTTCTAAAACACAGTAAATAATTGGCCAGTTTCTTCATGAATAGTATATATCGGATGTAAACAAAGACATAGACGAATAAATATATTTATAAGCATGCTGCTACCGTTTTTTCGTGTAACTGTGGAGTACTTATGGCCTGACGTAATCAATAGTAATCGACCACTTTGACCTCCAATAACTCATGTACTATTCAAGTTACATGCCTGTAATTCATACCAGTTTAGGTTTACACTAATAGTTTTCTAAAGACACATAGATCGACAAAATCGGATGAACCATTTAGATTTTGGAAATTCGTTGCTTGGTGTTACTTATATAATTTATCATCAGATACTAAACTTCAAGCTAATAAAGATATTGAAAATCTGATTACACCATCAGAATCATCGTGCAAATAATAGTAATCTTAATGTTTATTTTTGAGGTATCACGATTCATCTGATAATATTAATTTCTATAGGAACTGTGAAATTTCTACCATTAAGGTTTCACAAAGTCCGCCATCTTTGGCACTTCTGGCATGTCTCCTTCGTCGACACAGCCTCACCATGGAATTTGCCAGCCACACATCGGCTGGACTAAGCACTGGGGCTACCCCCCTTGCTCAGCTAACGTTCAGCACCACATCGCTGCTGTCAGGCCCCAGCTTGCAGAGCGGCCCGTGCGACCACGCCAACTCGGAACTCAGAATGTTTTCAGGGCGCCACAACTCTCCCGTTACCTCACATTGTTGTGCACTGAAGAATAAGAAAACAACGATGAACAAGAAGAAGAAAGGGTGTTTGAAAAACTTGTCCTGACAACGATGTATGCAGCTAAAGTGCTCCGAAGCAGAAGGGTGCGGTAAGAAGAAGAGGAGCGGTTAAAGCAACTCAACTTCTACCAATGCTCAAAACATGAGGTGATTTCTTCCATTCCTCATTCCAGCCCTCTCCGCTCTCTCAGCCGTGGGTTCGCTCGCTAGTGGTGCTGCGGCTATTGCGAAAACAGTTAAGAACGCACAAAACTCCCAGGCAAAGATAGAAGAAGCAAGAAGACATAACTGCATGATGAAAGCAGCAGCCATCGGAAAAGGACTATGCCTGAAACCATACAGGAAAGGGCTTGGTCTATTCACAAATAAAAAGCCCATTAGCACTCCTACCAGATCGGCTGCTCACAAATACTGATTTTCTTAAGATGGTTAGAAAAAAATTCAACATTCCAAAACTCCGTGATGTGTCTATGCGAGATACATTACAGAAGACTATGTAGAGAGCTGTTGAATGTGGTACTGTGAATTGAAATTTTGCTTGAGATGGCGGCACCCACTGGGTGTCTTATGTTTTGAAAATGCAAATGTACATCTACATCTACATGACTACTCTGCAATTCACATTTAAGTGCTTGGCAGAGGATTCATCGAACCACAATCATACTATCTCTCTACCATTCCACTCCCGAACAGCGCGCGGGAAAAACGAACACCTAAACCTTTCTGTTCTAGCTCTGATTTCTCTTATTTTATTTTGATGATCATTCCTACCTATGTAGGTTGGGCTCAAGAAAATATTTTCGCATTCGGAAGAGAAAGTTGTGGTTTGATGCGGCCCGCCACGAATTCCTTTCCTGTGCTAACCTCTTCATCTCAGAGTAGCACTTGCAACCTACATCCTCAATTATTTGCTTGACGTATTCCAATCTTTGTCTTCCTCTACAGTTTTTGCCCTCTACAGCTCCCTCATGTCTTAGCAGATCTCCTATCATCCTGTCCCTTCTCCTTATCAGTGTTTTCCACATATTCCTTTCCTCCCCGATTCCGCGTAGAACTTCCACATTCCTTACCTTATCAGTCCACCTAATTTTCAACATTCGTCTATAGCACCACATCTCAAATGCTTCGATTCTCTTCTGTTCCGGTTTTCCCACAGCCCATGTTTCACTACCATACAATGCTGTACTCCAGACGTACATCCTCAGAAATTTCTTCCTCAAATTAAGGCCGGTATTTGATATTAGTAGACTTCTCTTGGCCAGAAATGCCTTTTTTGCCATAGCGAATCTGCTTTTGATGTCCTCCTTGCTCCATCCGTCATTGGTTATTTTACTGCCTAGGTAGCAGAATTCCTTAACTTCATTGACTTCGTGACCATCAATCCTGATGTTAAGTTTCTCGCTGTTCTCAGTTCCACTACTTCTCATTACCTTCGTCTTTCTCCGATTTACTCTCAAACCATACTGTGTACTCATTATACTGTTCATTCCGTTCAGCAGATCATTTAATTCTTCTTCACTTTCACTCAGGATAGCAATGTCATCAGCAAATTGTATCATTGATATCCTTTCACCTTGTATTTTAATTCCACTCCTGAACCTTTCTTTTATTTCCATCATTGCTTCCTCGATGTACAGATTGAAGAGTAGGGGTGAAAGGCTACAGACTTGTCTTACTCCCTTCTTAATACGAGCACTTCGTTCTTGATCGTCCACTCTTATTATTCCCTCTTGGTTGTTGTACATATTGTGTATGACCCGTCTCTCCCTATAGCTTACCCCTACTTTTTTCAGAATGTCGAACAGCTTAGACCATTTCATATTGTCGAACGCTTCTTTCCTGGTCGACAAATCCTATGAAAGTGTCTTTTCTTTAGCCTTGCTTCCATTATTAGTCGTACCGTCAGAATTGCCTCTCTCGTCCCTTTACTTTTCCTAAAGCCAAACTAATCGTCACCTAGCGCATTCTCAATTTTCTTTTCCATTCTTCTGTATATTATTCTTGTAAGCAGCTTCGATGCATGAGCTGTTAAGCTGATTGTCCGCAGCTCGTGGTCGTGCGGTAGCGTTCTCGCTTCCCGCGCCCGGGTACCCGGGTTCGATTCCTGGCGGGGTCAGGGATTTTCTCTGCCTCGTGATGACTGGGTGTTGTGTGATGTCCTTAGGTTAGTTCGGTTTAAGTAGTTCTAAGTTCTAGGGGACTGATGACCATAGATGTTAAGTCCCATAGTGCTCAGAGCCATTTTTTTTTTGTTAAGCTGATTGTGCGATAATTCTCGCACTTGTCAGCTCTTGCCGTCTTCGGAATTGTGTGGATGATGCTTTTCCGAAAGTCAGATGGTATGTCGCCAGACTCATATATTCTACACACCAACGTGAATAGTCGTTTTGCTGCCACTTCCCCCAATGATTTTAGAAATTCTGATGGAATGTTATCTATCCCTTCTGCCTTATTTGATCGTAAGTCCTCCAAAGCTCTTTTAAATTCCGATTCTATTACTGGATCCCCAATCTCTTCTAAATCGACTCCTGTTTCTTCTTCTATCACATCAGACAAATCTTCACCCTCATAGAGGCTTTCAATGTATTCTTTCCACCTATCTGCTCTCTTCTCTGCATTTAACAGTGGAATTCCCGTTGCACTCTTAATGTTACCACCGTTGCTTTTAATGTCACCAAAGGTTCCAGAATGAGATTTTCACTCTGCAGTGGAGTGTGCGCTGATATGAAACTTCCTGGCAGATTAAAACTGTGGGCCCGACCGAGACTCGAACTCGGGACCTTTGCCTTTCGCGGGCAAGTGCTCTACCATCTGAGCTACCGAAGCACGACTCACGCTCGGTACTCACAGCTTTACTTCTGCCAGTATCTCGTCTCCTACCTTCCAAACTTTACAGAAGCTGTCCTGCGAACCTTGCAGAACTAGCACTCCTGAAAGAAAGGATATTGCGGAGACATGACTTAGCCACAGCCTGGAGGAGGTTTCCAGAATGAGATTTTCACTCTGCAGCGGAGTGTGCGCTGATATGAAACTTACTGGCAGATTCTGGAAACATCCCCCAGGCTGTGGCTAAGCCAGGTCTCCGCAATATCCTTTCTTTCAGGAGTGCTAGTTCTGCAAGGTTCGCAGGAGAGCTTCTGTAAAGTTTGGAAGGTAGGAGACGAGATACTGGCAGAAGTAAAGCTGTGAGTACCGGGCGTGAGTCGTGCTTCGGTAGCTCAGATGGTAGAGCACTTGCCCGCGAAAGGCAAAGGTCCCGAGGTCGAGTCTCGGTCGGGCCCACAGTTTTAATCTGCCAGGAAGTTTCATATCAGCGCACACTCCGCTGCAGAGTGAAAATCTCATTCTGGAAACATCCCCCAGGCTGTGGCTAAGCCATGTCTCCGCAATATCCTTTCTTTCAGGAGTGCTAGTTGTGCAAGGTTCGCAGGAGAGCTTCTGTAAAGTTTGGAAGATAGGAGACGAGATACTGCCAGAAGTAAAGCTGTGAGTACCGGGCGTGAGTCGTGCTTCGGTAGCTCAGATGGTAGAGCACTTGCCCGCGAAAGGCAAAGGACCCGACTTCGAGTCTCGGTCGGGCCCACAGTTTTAATCTGCCAGGAAGTTTCACCAAAGGTTGTTTTGACTTTCCTGTATGCTGAGTCTGTCCTTCCGACAATCATACCTTTTTCGATGTCTTCACATTTTTCCATCATCAATGATGATGGCGTCCTCTTGGGTAAAATATTCCGGAGGTAAAATAGTCCCCCATTCGGATCTCCGGGTGGGGACTACTCAAGAGGACGTCGTTATCAGGAGAATGAAAACTGGCATTCTATGGATCGGAGCGTGGAATGTCAGATCCCTTAATCGGGCAGGTAGGTTAGAAAATTTAAAAAGGGAAATGGATAGGTTAAAGTTAGATATAGTGGGAATTAGTGAAGTTCGGTGGCAGGAGGAACAAGACTTTTGGTCAGGTGATTACAGGGTTATAAATACAAAATCAAATAGGGGTAGTGCAGGATAAGGTTTAATAATGAATAAAAAAATAGGAGTGCGGGTTAGCTATTACAAACAGCATAGTGAACGCATTATTGTGGCCAAGATAGACACAAAGCCCATGCCTACTACAGTAGTACAAGTTTATATGCCAACTAGCTCTGCAGATGATGAAGCAATTGATGAAATGTATGACGAGATAAAAGAAATTATTCAGTTAGTGAAGGGAGACGAAAATTTAATAGTCATGGGTGACTGGAATTCGTCAGTAGGAAAAGGGAGGGAAGGAAACGTGGTAGGTGAATATGGATTGGGGGGAAGAAATGAAAGAGGAAGCCGCCTTGTAGAATTTTGCACAGAGCATAACTTAATCATAGCTAACACTTGGTTCAAGAATCATAAAAGAAGGTTGTATACCTGGAAGAATCCTGCAGGTACTAATAGGTATCAGATAGATTATATAATGGTAAGTCAGAGATTTAGGAACCAGGTTTTAAATTGTAAGACATTTCCAGGGGCAGATGTGGATTCTCACCACAATCTATTGGTTATGAACTGCAGATTGAAACCGAAGAAACTGCAAAAAGGTGGGAATTTAAGGAGATGGGACCTGGATAAACTGAAAGAACAAGAGGTTGTAGAGAGTTTCAGGGAGAGCATAAGGGAACAATTGACAGGAATGGGGGAAAGAAATACAGTAGAAGAAGAATGGGTAGCTCTGAGGGATGAAGTAGTGAAGGCAGCAGAGGATCAAGTAGGTAAAAAGACGAGGGCTAATAGAAATCCTTGGGTAACAGAAGAAATATTGAATTTAATTGATGAAAGGAGAAAAATATAAAAATGCAGTAAATGAAGCAGGCAAAAGGGAATACAAACGTCTCAAAAATGAGATCGACAGAAAGTGCAAAATGGCTAAGCAGGGATGGCTAGAGGACAAATGTAAGGATGTAGAGGCTTGTCTCACTAGGGGTAAGATAGATACTGCCTACAGGAAAATTAAAGAGACCTTTGGAGATAAGAGAACCACTTGTATGAATATCAAGAGCTCAGATGCAACCCAGTTCTAAGTAAAGAAGGGAAGGCAGAAAGGTGGAAGGAGTATATAGAGGGTTTATACAAGGGCGATGTACTTGAGGACAATATTATGGAAATGGAAGAGGATGTAGATGAAGATGAAATGGGAGATAAGATACTGCGTGAAGAGTTTGACAGAGCACTGAAAGACCTGAGTCGAAACAAGGCCCCCGGAGTAGACAACATTCCATTGGAACTACTGACGGCCTTGG